>NC_080798.1:3730744-6633244 GCF_028018385.1 Neofelis nebulosa
AGAGCAAGAGTGAGAGCGTGCATACTTGTAGGGAAGGAGGGGCAGAGAGAGGGAGAGAGAGAATCCCAAGCAGACCCTAGTTGTCAGCGCAGAGCCCCTTGCCGGGCTTGATGACACGAACTGTGAGATTGTGACCTGAGCCGAAATCAAGAGTCAGACACTTAACTGACTGAGCCACCAGGCGCCCCTAGCATCCCTTTACTTTTAACGGTTATATTTAAGGTGGGTTTCTTCCTTCCTTTCTTTTTCTTTCTTTCTGCCGATAGGTTTCTTGTACATAGCTTATAGTTGGGTCTTTTTTACCCAAGTGAACAATCTCTGCCTTTTAAAAGAAGTGTTTATAACGACACTTTTAGCAAGATTATTGGTATGCTTGCCTTTATACCTGTCGTCTTGCTATGGGGTTTCTATTTGTCCCATCTTTGTTTCCCTTTTCCCCTTTTGTGGCCTTCTTCTGGTTTGAGATTTTTCTTTTCTTAATAGGCTTTTTTAGAGCAATTTTAGGTGGGGCCTTTGGGAGGTGTTCTGTCTCAGTCCCCCTTTGCTGTTCTGTGGTCAGACTCTGATGACCATGGGCTGTGGTGATTTCAGGGCTCACCTGGGTGTTTTCCATGTCAGGGATCACTCTCCTTTGCCTGATGCTGAGTCTTGAGCCCTGTTGTTTTACATATTTTGTCTGGCCTTTTGGTTGTTTCAGGAAGGAAAGAAAACCTAGTCCCTGTTCCTCCCTCTTGGTTGGAAGTGAAAGTCCTTCTATGTATGATTTTTAAAATAAAAGTATATTTATCTTTCGTAAAGGTTAGACAAAATGTCCTTCTTTCTTGGTTAAAGCTCCCGGGTTATACATCACTCCTGGACCTGTTGGCAGAAAATCAGGCGGCCTGAATCTCAGGCTACTTTTGGAATCTGCAACCCATCAGGGGGCGTTTCAGCTTGCAGGCAAGGACTCACGGTCACCAGAGGGCGGTGTTTGAGGTCAAAGCAGCCTGAGGAGCTGCGGGCAGGCCCCAGGGTCAGCCAGCTCAGCTGCAGTCAAGAGGAGAAAGTGAGTCAACACTTAGGGCCCCCAAAGCCCCTCACTGGAAGTTGCGGTCAGTTTCTGCTTCCCAGCTTCAGGCCAGTCCACCCTGAAAGCTTCCTTGAACATTCCTTGCAGTGCACAAGATGGAAACGATTAGCAAGACTGGTCCCCTAAGGCAGGCCCTACACCTGGCACTCTGGGCCAACAGGCCCTGACCTGAGACCCTCGGGTATGTGTTTTGAGCTTTAAGGATTTTTCATGGTTTCGAGAGGCAACATGATCTGTATCCCACATAGTGCCTGGTACCCTCAGTACTCTGCACGGCGTTTGGAAGTAACCCCATCAGTGTTTCTGGAGGGAAGAGATGAACATTCACACAGGCAGGGGGACTAGTCTGTTTTTGCCGCCTGGTGAGTTAAGGGAGTTCAGGGAGACTTGTGGTCCGGGAGAGCTTTGAATTTTGGAATCGCAGAGGAGGGCCTGGGGACCTGTCATATGTCCCCCGCTATGATGGATGAGGCAGCTGAGCCCCAACAAACAGGTCAAGTGACTGACCACAGCCATCTGATGGTAAGTAAGCAGCAGGCAAGGCCCTCAATCACAGCCTGCACATTTGTCCTCTGTGCTGCCACTGCCTGTCACACCCAGCTCCGTTCTCCCCTTTCTTAGGCCTTCCCTAAAGTCCCGAACCCAGCCAAGGGCTGTTGTGTTCCGGAGAGCCCTGCCATACGGTTATTTATTGGACTCGCCCTCTTTCTGTGACCTTCAGCTCCGAATTTAGCCAGAAGCCAAAGTTTTGTTGCAGCAGACAACCCTTAACATACGTCCCTAGATTTAGATGCCTCTGCTCTCCTTCTGTGAAGTGAACCCCCAAAGCAGGCCTGCCTGGTCAGAGGGTCTCCACTGTTTTGATTTGATCACACGTGAGCAGACTGTTGTCACTGGATGGCGATTCCCAGTGTCAGGAGCCGCGGGTTGAGTGCCCGCACCTCCACAGCCCTGCCATCAGGGAATCTTCGCGCTGACTCCGTGTTAGCATCGCTAACACGGGCTGGAAAACTGATCCTGCTTGTTTTCAAATCACACTTCCTAATTATTAGGGTTTGAACATCTTTTTGTCTGTTCACTGGTGTTGGGATGTTAATTTTAATTGCTTATTTTCAAGTCAAGTTGTCTTTTTCTTAGTCTATGGAAGCTTTGTAGATTTATGTAGTAATAATAACACATTTCTTTGCCATATGTGTTAAAATGACTTTTCCCTAGACTACTAATTTGCCTCTTGGCTTTATGGTTTGTTTGTTTTTTAGTTCCACAGTTTGTCAAATAAATTACCTTTTCCTTTCCAGCTTTAGAGGATCTTGCTGAAAATCCTCCCCTTCCAACCAAGGTATACCAGATACAAAATCTCTTTGTATACTTACTCTTTGAAATATTTCTGCCCCTTCCCTTGTCTACATTTAGATTTTCACCTGTCTTGTATGTAGAATGTTTTCTTCCGGGTGGGGGGCCACCGTGTTCGCAGATCTTTGAAAGCAAGCAGCCCCTTCACTCTGACTTGACGTCTGTCTTCTGTCCTATACATACACTCTAAGATCTATGTCTGGGTGGTCTGTTCCATTCCAGGGATGTCTGCCTCTTCCTGGGTCAGGACCTGGGTCCTGCTTTTAGAATCAGGCAAAAAAGTTGGTATCGTCATTATTACTATTTAAAATAACAATACCTCGGGGCGCCTGGGTGGCGCAGTCGGTTAAGCGTCCGACTTCAGCCAGGTCACGATCTCGCGGTGCGTGAGTTCGAGCCCCGCGTCAGGCTCTGGGCTGATGGCTCGGAGCCTGGAGCCTGTTTCCGATTCTGTGTCTCCCTCCCTCTCTGTCCCTCCCCCGTTCATGCTCTGTCTCTCTCTGTCCCAAAAATAAATAAAAAACTTTGAAAAAAAAAATTAAAAAAAATAAAATTAAATTAAAAAAATAACAATACCTCTAGAACCGCCACAGAGCCTGGACAGAAACAGAAGTGCCCGGCAGCCTCTGGCTGCCGTGAGGGGGTCCCTGGGCCCCAGCCGGGAGGCCAGATCAGGGAGGAGAGAAATAAGGACCCAGCTGCTTGTAAAATAAAGTTTTCCCTTTTATTTCAAATCAACCCATTCCCAAGTTAGTGCCGCAAGTGGAGGTCACGGCCCTAAGCCCCCTGGGGCATGGCAGGGGCCGGGCACTTGTGTCCCTGCAAGGATGGGCCTGGTGGCCAAGGGTGACGGGTGCGGGGCTAGCTGGCCATCCCTGCCTGCCAGCCCCAGGCCCCGGCCTGCCCCCTCGGTAGGGGCGTGTAGTAGAGGTGCTGTTAGTGGTGAGAGCCCGGTCAGGCTGGGTCAGTGGGATCTTCTCCGGCCGCCAGGGAAGGAACCGCAGGGAGAGGCAGACACAGGGGCCCGAAGCAGACGGCAGGGCCGTCCTGGTCCCCAGAGTGAGGGACAGGAGAGCAGCGGGGGCTCCAGAAGCCGGGGTGTCGCTCTCTGGAAGCTCACCAGGGTGGGGGTCATGGGCTCCAGTCCGGCGTGGAGGAGGGGCTCAGATGGATGACTGCCACTGCACAAAGCGCTTGGATTCCTGCGGGGAGATTGGGGACAGGGCATGGAGGGGGTCTGGTGCCATCGTGCAGGCCCCCAGCCCCTCCCCCAGACCAGTGGGTCCACTACCTGAGGGTTGAAAGGGTCATCATCGTCTGTGTCATCATAGTCGTCACTGAGTGGCAGAGAGGCAGGATGGGGGCTCCATGAGGAGGCTGACCCCCAACACCAGCCGCGGCCCAGGGGTCGCCCCACCACCACCACTCCTGGGACCACGCCCCCTCCCCTCCTGACCTGGGCGGGAAGAGGGCCCAGGCGCGGGGCAGGCTGCACAGGGCGGTGGCTAGGGCCCCCGCGGACAGGAGGGAGAAGAGCAGCAGGAGGAGCAGGCCTTCCAGGGCATCCTCACACAGGCCCCGAAGGGCAGCGCCATAGTCCTGGGGTGGGCAGGGGAGGGTGTCAGTGGGCAGCGCCCCTCCCCCAGGTCCCCCCACACACACACACACACACACAGTGTGCACGGCTCAGACCGCCCACCTGGCTGTGCCCTGCTGGGCAAGTCACTTGACCTCTCTGTGCCTCCGTTTCCTCCCCTGTCACCTGGACTCAGTCCAAGCACCCTGGAGGTGCTCCAAGCACAGTCATTGTACCTGGAGGTATAAACCCAAATCGTGGCCTCCTCTCCACTGCACCCCCAGGCGCCACACCAGCTCAGCCTTGGTCTAGTGTGAGGCTGTCCCGTGCACTGGAGGATGTTGGACAGCCTCTCTGGGCTCTATCCACTGGATGCCAGAGCACCCCCTCCCCCGTTGTGACAACCCAGACATGTCTCTGTGCACCCCCAAACGTCCCCTGGGGGCGGGATCTCTGACTCAGAACCTCGCTAAGAAGAGCCACAGACTCAGAATGGCACCTTGCACGTAGTGAGGTCATTTCAGATCACAGGAAGCCGAGAGGGGACCAGAAGGCAGTGCTGGGCCCCGGCGGCAATGGGGACGGATCCTGGCAGGAAGGCACGTGCCCGCTCGAGGCCCCGGAGCCGTCTGAGGGCTGCTGTGGCCTGTGCAGGGAGGGGGTGTGAGGGGCAGAGGCTAGGACCAGTCCGGGCCCCCTGCAGGCGAGGCGTGGAACTGGACTTTAATCCATGTGCAGGGGAGTCGCTGAAGGGTTTTAGTGGAGAAAGAACTTGATCAGCTGTTAGCTGTTTCGGGGAGGACAGATGGGGGGTGGGGGGGACAAGCAGGGGGACAGGGTAAATACTGTGTGGCCACTGGGTGGGAGGTGAGGAGGGTGACCAGGGTACAGCAGGGGTGGAGTGAGTCACGCTCAGAGCCCGGGTGGGTTTCAGAGGAAGGGCCAGCAGAACTTGCCTGGGGAATGGCTGTGGGAGGTAATGGCTTGCTGACAGACAGCAAGAAGGATGCTTCTAGAAGGTTTCTGGCTTGAGTCCTTGGCTGGCGGGCAGGGGTGCCTGGCACTGAGCCAGTGTGTCGCAAGGGAGGGGCCCGTCAGGGCGGTGGGGCCTTCTGTTTTTACTGTATCAGGCACCTACCCTCCTCATAGCCCTGCAAGGCAGAGATCAGCTCCCCCTCACACTGCTGCCTTTTGCAGTGGCAGAAAGTTGAAGCCCAGAGAGGGCAAGCCACTTGCCCAGAGTCACACAGCCTGGAAGGGGCAGAGCTGGGATTGGAGCCAGGTCTCTGAGGCTCCAGACCCACCCTCCTGGCACTTTATCCCTGCTGTCAATCCTGATTTTAGTATGTGGGGACCCTAGAGCCTAGAGAGGGGAAACTGAGGCCGAGGGTCACATGGCACACCAGTGGAAGATGAGACTCTGACCCACCCTTCTCCCTCCCTTCCTTCCCTCTGTCCACAATGAACCTTGGGAAGCGCAGTCCAGCCCAGTGTTGGCCTGGACCAGAGAGTGAGTGATCTGTGGGGCCCAGTTTGCCCTTCCATGGAAAGTCGGGGTGCTTTCTAGGATTTTGCAGCTCAGGTGTTCAGCAACCCTGAGTATTGCTTCATTGCGTCCCCCATGGCCCCCTTGTTAGAGTGCCAACCTCCGAAGCTTTGGGGACAGTGGGAGCTATGGAAGGGATGTGATCACAGCAAGGGCCGGTTCAGATCCCTGATAGGGTCTCCAGAACAAAGGCAGGATGCCCACTTAGATTTGAATTTCAGATGCCCGACAGCAAAAAATTTTAGTACAAGCACCTTCCCAACACAGCATGGGACATACCTAACAGTAAAGAGATTATTTGTTTGGTACATCTGGCAGCCCTGTTGAGGGCCCATGAGGGGACACACCACAAGGGCCGAGGAGGCATGTGTCCTCCAGGGGAAAAGAGGCCTGAGCTGCAGTGGGCCCTTGGGATGGGGGTGGGGCGAGGAAATGAGGGCATGACCCTGGGTGACTGCCTGGCTGTGGAGGCTCACAGAGAGAGGGGAACAAGGCCTCTGGGACCCAGCCCTCTGCCCCTCATCTTCCAAGTCCGTTAGGTGGGGCAATGACAGCATTTCCTTCCGACCGACAGCATGACGAATGAGGGCTCAGGGAGCTACCAGCGGTAACGCACACAGCAAAGCCCCGTGCGTGCGGGGAGGACGGAGGTCCCGTGCAGGAAAGCAGGTGTCCTCTCCCTCCTTTCACCGGGGAGGGAAACCGGGGTTCAGGGATGCTCACCTGCCAGTGGCCAGAGCGGACTGAGTCTGTAGGAAACCAGGCATTCTTTCTCTGGGGTGCCCTGCCCACCCCTGCCGCCTCAGTACGATGAGACCACCCACCCCACAAGAGCTTTACAGCTGCTGACCCCCTGCAACCTCGGTTTTATAAGCGAGGAAACTGAGGCACAGAGTAGGTAGTGACTTGCCTGAGGTCAGGAGCCAGGACTGGACCCCAGGCATGTCTTGCTCCAGAATTCCCTAACCAGCACAGGCTCGAGGAGGAAGGCAGGGAGCAAGGGAGGGGTGGGGTGAGCGGGGAGGAGGAATACACAGGATAGATAGGTGATAGGTAGGTAGGTAGAGAACAGCTATATGGCAGGTAAATAATAGAGATAAACGTAAGGATTTCTCAGGGTTGGTGGGAGAAAGACCGGAGGGCTCCCTGGAAGAAGAATTTGGACAAAGGGACAGGGCTCACCTTGTGCAGGCCGCGACAGTGCAGCAGAGCCACCAACTGGTGGAAGTTTCCTTCTGTGACATTGAGCGTCTCCTCCAAGGACAGCAGAGGCTTCTGCACGGGAGTGGAGTGTTACCCCACGCACTCCTCAGGCCGCCGTCCCCCGGGCTCCGCCCCTCTGGACAGACCCCGCCCACAGGCCGCGAGCCCCCCCACCCGCCGCCCCACCTCCTTCCCCTGGGAGCGGCCTGCGCACCTGCGCATCAGGGAACTGGGGGACAGCTTCTCGCTCCAGGCCCTGCAGCTGGGAGTGGATGTTGGCCAGAGCCCGCTGGGACAGAGTCAGCCTCTGCGGGAAGACAGAGGGAGGACCGGGTAGTCCGCGCCCCCAGCCCGCTCTGCATCCTGGCGCCTGCATCCCCCCCCAGAACCTGCAGTCCAGGCCCCAGCCCGCCCTCCTCCGCCCGGCTCCCTTGCCCGCACCCCTAACCTGTTGAAAGGGGTTGGAGACTGCCTGGTTGCAGAGGAAATAATAGTTCAGGATGTCTGAAGCGGGAGGGAAAGAGGGGGGAGGCCATGAGCCTGGGTCCCCAGCGCCTCCCTAGAGCAAAGGTGGGAAGGGGCAGGGCCCTGTCTTTCCACCCTCAGGGCCAGGGGCGTCTCCCCAGCTCAGGACCCTCCTGTGGTCCCAGAGGCCTGGCATTCAGGGACAGGCTAACACACCCTCCCTTCTCCAGCCACAGTCAGAAACACTCGGCTCTCCACACTCCCCTGGAACCGGATCTTCTGCAGCCCTGTCCTTGTCTAAGGTGTACTCCCATTTCCTCCCATTTCCTGGGGAGGCGGGCCCAGCCCCTCCTCTGGTCTCCCCTCTCCAGCTTCTGTATCCCTCTCTTTTCCAGCCCATCAGGAGAGGTGCCGAGGGCTTCTGAGACTGAGCCCCCAACCCCACCCCAGGCGGGACTGGGCACAGAGGCCTGAGGACCCAGGGCCTGCGCTGGGTTGATGGGATCACCTGAATCGAGCCCAGTCTCCTCCTCGGTCAGGTTCAGGATGTAGGTGTCAGGACTGGAGCAGAAGTCGCTAAGGCCCTGAGAGAAGCATCAGGAAAAAGGGCTCAGACCAGAAACTCTTCTAGTTCCACACTCGCACAGAACTCAGTGTCTGGATAACAGCCCAGCCCCCAGCCCTGGGAAGCCAGGAGTCCAGGCCCCCAGGCCCCTCCTCCCTCAGACCCAGGAGTCTGGGCCCCCAGCCCCCCCTCCCTTAGAACACACGTATCCAAGGCTCTAGCTTCCAGCCCTCAGGATCTAGACCTCAGAACCTGGGATCCTGGCCCCAAGTCCTTCCCCTCAGGGTCTGCCCTGGGATGCAGTAGCTAAGGCGCTAGCCCAGCGTCCCAGGGCCCAGGGGCCTGGCCTGCAGCACTCACCACAGCTGTAGCCGCCTCCAGGCCCATGGAGCCCCAGCTCAGGACAAGAACCAGGAGACTCATCACTGCCATCCTATAAAGGCGGGGACTTGTCACGGTCCATCCCATCACAGCCCCCCTTCCCTACCACCCTCTGGAGCCTGGAGGGGCAGAAGTAGGGGCAGAGAAACTGGGTGGGGGTGGGGAGTACGGGTTGTAGATCTGTGGTTGTTGATGTCAAGCTGAACATCTGGTTGCTACCCCGGGGGTGAGGGGGGAAGACAGTGAGAAGGGCCCTGGGCTGGCAAGCCAGCACCCCAGATCCCAGCCACACTCTGCCCCTGCCTTGCTCCGGGATTCTGGGAGAGCTGCCGCCTGCTTCCGGACTCTTTCCTGGCTTTGAGTTCACAGGAGCCCAGCAAGCCGCAAACGTGCCTCCCAGGTTTGAGCATAGCTTGGTCAGCCTCCTGCTCTGTCCAGACCCCTCCCCCGAGGAGCGGGGACATAGCCAAGGCTGAAACTGCAGCCTGAGTTTTCTCTAGGGATGGGGTCTGGGCGCAAGGGTTAGCACTGGAGGGTGGTCACCGTCCGGAAGCCTCAGGGGGAGCCCGCATGGGACGGTGGCACTTCTTACCCAGGGTGGGCGTGGAGACCGGGGAGCCCCAGCAGGGCCCCCAGAGGCAGGGAGGAAGCAAGGGCCCCCCCTGAGTGGGATAGGCTGGCCTGAGTCGAAACCAGCTCCAGCATTCCCTGGCTGTGCAGCCCTGAGCAAGAGGCCCAAGCTCTCCGAGCCCCAGTCCCCCCTGTGTCAAATGGGGAGAAGGAAAGTGTTTCCTCACAGGGTCAGCCTGCAGGTTCCAGAAGAGAGCTGGCCGTATTTAACGAGCTGTTAAATCACAGAGTGGTGCTGAGATTCCCGTGAGCCACACAATGGTCACGCAGCCTCGCAGCGCAGCCTCGGATGTGGCTGCCTTCTGCCTCGGTCCCTCCTCTGCACCTCAGGTGCCTGAGGGGCCCCTTGTTGACAGGTGGTTGTGTGTGGACGGTCCTCAGCAGAAGTCAGCAATCACCCCCTTCCTGAGCACGACCGTTACGGGCTTTTTTCTAGGATTTGGGGCACTCGCGTGGCCTCGAACCCTGTGTGGCCCAGCCCAGGACCCTCGGGGGCAAGCCTGTGGGATGGGGGCACGAAAGCAGTACGAGGCTGGGAAGGACAGCAGTGGTCCCTCTCGCAAGAGCGCCGTGGGATGGAAAGAGGTCCCCTCGTGCTGTGACGTGAGCCCGCCTGCCACGAGGGCGCCCGCTCTTACACGATCACCAGCCACTTGCTCTGTTTTGCCAGGCCCAGGAGCGTGAAGAGACAGACCAGCAGCTCCAGCAGCAGCAGGAGGACGTAGGCCAGCCACCTGGAGAAGGGACCGAGTGAGACAAATCCAGCCTTCAGCACCCCGGCTCCCAGGCCAGGACTTGGCAGAGGGGAACAGCTCCCCGACATTCATGCCCTGCTCTGCCTGACCATGCAGGTGCCCCCCCTACCCCAGCCGCCAGGCCCCCGGGCTGCAGCCGGCTCATCATGAAACGGGTGCACTGGGAGGCGGGCCGCCGTAGCCCTTCAGGGCTCAGGTCCCAGGGCCGGGGCGCCTGGACCCATTCCCGGATGGCAGCGAGCAGAAGCCCGCTAACAGGCACAAGTGACTGGCCTCCTGGAGCCCCACCTGCCTCCCCAGGCTGCAGGGTGAAGTGAGTCATTCCCAGGCGCGCTGAGTGTCACATTGCACGGCCTGGGGCTCGGGGCCAGCCTCTCTCTGCCTCCTAGCTGCACGCAACCCTTGTCTCTGGAACTTTGCCTCCTGTGCCTCGGTTTCCCTGCCTGTACCACGGGGGGAGAACAACAGCACCTACTCCAAGAGCTTGTCGCAAGGCTAGTGGGAGAGCACTTAGAAGGGTGCCAAGGGCGCCTGGGTGGCTCAGTCGGTTGAGCGTCCGACTTCGCCTCGGGTCATGATCTCACAGTCTGTGAGTTCGAGCCCCATATCGGGCTCTGTGCTGACGGCGCAGAGCCTGGAGCCTGCTTCCGATTCTGTGTCTCCCTCTCTCTCTGCCCCTTCCCTGCTCATGCTCTGTCTCTCTCTGTCTCAAAAATAAATAAAAACGTTAAGAAAAAAATTTTTTAAATAAATAAATAAATAAATAAATAAAAATAAAATAAAAAATAATAAAATAATAAATAAATAAAAAATAAAAAAATAAATTAAAAAAAAAAAGAAGAAGGGTGCCAAGCACGTGGACACACTTAAATAGAGCTCGAACGCTAGCCAGGGAACTTCAAGTGTTACTTACTTAGGTCTCAGTGACTGATTCACTCTGATGGAGCACGGCCCCAGAGCGCGCTCAGCGCACAGCACCGCTCGCACTGCTCCCCACGCGGCCCGAGAGCGCGCTCAGCGCACGGCGCCGCTCGCACTGCTCCCCACGCGGCCCCAGAGCGCGCTCAGCGCATGGCACCGCTCGCACTGCTCCCCACGCGGCCCGAGAGCGCGCTCAGCGCACGGCGCCGCTCGCACTGCTCCCCACGCGGCCCCAGAGCGCGCTCAGCGCATGGCACCGCTCGCACTGCTCCCCACGCGGCCCGAGAGCGCGCTCAGCGCACGGCACCGCTCGCACTGCTCCCCACGCGGCCCCAGAGCGCGCTCAGCGCATGGCACCGCTCGCACTGCTCCCCACGCGGCCCGAGAGCGCGCTCAGCGCACGGCGCCGCTCGCACTGCTGCACTGCTCCCCACGCGGCCCCAGAGCGCGCTCAGCGCATGGCACCGCTCGCACTGCTCCCCACGCGGCCCGAGAGCGCGCTCAGCGCACGGCGCCGCTCGCACTGCTCCCCACGCGGCCCCAGAGCGCGCTCAGCGCATGGCACCGCTCGCACTGCTCCCCACGCGGCCCGAGAGCGCGCTCAGCGCACGGCACCGCTCGCACTGCTCCCCACGCGGCCCCAGAGCGCGCTCAGCGCATGGCACCGCTCGCACTGCTCCCCACGCGGCCCGAGAGCGCGCTCAGCGCACGGCACCGCTCGCACTACTCCCTACGCGGCTGTGCCCAGGCTGCGGCCCCAGAGTGGCAGGGACCCTCCTTCCCAGGGAAGGAGCTGGGCCGCGTGGCCCAGTAGACCTCCACGCTTTGGCTGCCAGCGACCCCACGGCACACGGCGCACAGCACACCGCACGCACACACCGCACATGCGCGCGGCACATGCACACGGCAGCTCACTCTCACTTCCGCCAGAGGCAGCCCAGCCTCCTGCCCTAGTTGTGTGCTGTGAACTCTGCCAGGAAGCTCTCCCTCCAGGGGCCCCGGTTCTCTTGCAGGAAACTGGCCACCTTCGTTGAGGGACGACTCCCAAGTGCCAGGCACTCTCATGTTGGTGCATCCAGATATTTCCCGTTGGTGGTGGGCCTGCCTCACCCGGGTGGAGTCTGCACAGCTACCGGAACCCCTGGAAGGGGGCTGAGGCCTGGTACGTGCGGCCTCTGGGCTCAGCCACAAAGCAGAAGCTGTCCTCACGGGGACCCAGGCCCGTCTGACGGCCCGTGGGCCATCCTCGTCACGGGCCGCTTCAGTCCTAATCTGCCTCCACCTTCTCCGTGTGGCCTTCTCAGGCCTCCCCTGCAGCCCCCAGCCCCTGCCAGCCTCTGGACCCAGCCCACCCCTCTCTCCTGCTCAATTTTCTCCCGAGCTCCCCCTACCCACCACCTTGGAGAAAATGTTTTACTCGTGTGTGTTCCTTCTTGGCCCCCTTACTGGAAGACGGGCAGGAGTTGCCGTCTGTCTTAACAAAAACTTACATCTCACAGACAACCGTACAGAACGAGCTGGTCGCTGCTGGAAGCACTTAACGGATACGGACGCGTCTAATCCTCAACGATCCCATGAGGGGAACGCTATCCATTATTCCCGTTTCACAGATTGGGACACTGAGGCACAGAGCTCGTGAGGAACTTGTCACACGGTTAGGGAGTGGCCCTCTGGCTTTAGAGCTCCCGTTCCCAATCACTCCGGTATGTCTCTCTTGCACGCCAGAAGGTGCTAAATAAACATGTGTTGAGTGGATACACGTGTCAGATGGGTGGATGACCGAGAAGAGTAGAGACAGTCTGGGCGTGAGTGGATGAATCCTCGGAGGTGAGGGGGGCGTGGGGCGACTCGGTCCAGCTGTGTCACAGGGTGTCTCCACCTGGGCACTACTGACACTTGACAAAGGCCATCCCTTGCTGCAGGGACCGTCCTGTGCATTGTAGGACGCGTCTCTGGTCTCTGCCTACCAGGGGCCGGTAGCTCCCCGTCCCCCAGGGGTGACCACCAAGCACGTCTCGCAACATTGCCTGATGTCCCCTGGAGGCACAACCACCCAGGCTGAAGGAGCGGTCACCCACCTGTACTCCTCCACGAAGGACACATCTTCGGCCACTTGCAGGGGGCTCAAGGGCACTCCTCGCCAGAAGGCCAGCCCCTGCAGCTGCTGGGTCACGGCCTCCGCCTGCCGCCGAGCGCCCCGGGCAGCAGCCACCAGCTCCGTGCGCTGTGCGAGCACCTCCTCCAGGCTGGTCAGCTCTGTCCTCACTGCCTCACCCAGCCTCTCTACTGTCTCCAACACCTGTGTGTAGGGGTGAGTCTGGGGTCAGGGGAGGGCCTTCTTTGGGGAGGCCAGGGTTGGGGGACAGAGTTGTGAGGGTGAAGCAGAGGTGAGCGGTGGCAGGTGTCTGAGATCTAGGGGCTAGGACATCTGTGGAATGAGGAAAGGACGGAGGGGTACAGTTCTGTGGCCTCCATCAGGAACCCTGGGTGGTCAGTGGCTTGGGTCCCCGGTAGAGACCAAGTGTGTGTGTGTGGGGGGGTCTAGGTTCGAGCCCCACGGTCCAGATCTGGGTTAAGGTCCCGGTGGCAGTCAGGGATGGGGGTCCAGGTGTCCAGTCTGAGGTCCACAAGTTGCAGCCTGAACTTCTGAGTCTGGGGCCCAGGGTTTCAGGGATGGGTGCTGGGCTCTGAGTGTGGGTCCAGTTTCTCCAGGAGGTGGCCCTCTGTGCCTCGGGGGATAGATCTGGCCGCTGCCTGGCCCCTCACCAGGTGGTCTATGGCGCTGAGTGTGTGGTTGGCATGCAGCAGGGCCGAGCTGAGCTGGGACACCCCATCGCTGGTCTCGCTGTTGCCATAGAAACCGATGCCAATGCCGGCGCTGAGAGGGGAGGGACGGGAAATCACAACCTGTCCTGGGACCCTGGGGGCCGTGTCCCCCCCACCTCCTCACACGCCCAATCCCGGCTCTCACCCCCACTCCATTGGTCCAGCCCGTCGTGGGAAAGGAACGTCTCCAGCCTGGCCCCCACCGGTTGCCAAGGTAACGGGAAGCCCCCCCCCCACTCCCCCGCCCCCCGGGACGTCATTGTGATGCTAATGGTGGGTGGAGTGGGGGGGGGGGGACAGATTTAACCCGCACCTCACTGGAGCCGAACTCCCAGCACGCCCAGCTCCAGGAGAAGCGCTCCCCACCCCCCCACCCCCACCCCCGGACCACCGGCCCCACACCCATTCCTCATCCTTCCCTCAAGCATCCCCGACAGGAGCACCTGTCTCTTCAGGGTCCCCGCCGTCCCCTCCCCGCCTGCTGGGGGATCCTAGCAGTGCAGGGCCCCAGCCCTCATCTCCTGGGGGACCCCAGCCTGGAGCTCCCCGCCTTCCCCCACCCCCGGGGACCCAAGCGTCTGGACAGCTGGGAGCGAAGCAAGGGAATGTGGGGCCGATGGGCCAGAAGCCTGTGCCCCCGCCCCTCCGCGGCCAGCACACAGAGCTCCATTGTGGGGTCTGAATGTGGGCCCGTCCCTCCCCCCACCGCCCCCGGAGTGTCCCTCCGCGGAGGGGCCTGGCCGGACTGGGCGGAGGGAGGCCGGCGTCCACACGGTTCCCAGCCCCGACTACCGGGCCCCACCCCCAGCCCTGGGATCCCACGCCCGCCCCGGCGCCCCCCCTCCCCCCCATTGTTGGAGGGCAGACAAAGCTGCTCTTGTTCCCGGGCCGCGGGGGGCCGGCCGTGTCTCTCCCCCACGGGGCCTTTGTCCACCGTTCCTGTCCACCCCCACTCAAGAGAGCCCGAGGAGGAAGCATTTTGGATATAGGACGCCCAGCCCCCCTCCCCCACAGACACCCCCAAACACATTCTGCTGGTTCCTGCAGCGAGGGGGTGCGGTAGAGCCCAGCCCGCCACCCCCCCCCCCCCCCCAGCGGGGCCAGTCCTGGGGAACAGGGCGACTGTCCTGCGCTGGTGGGGGTGTGGCCTGCTGGCCAAGGTTGTACTTAGAGCTGGCTCCTGCTGAATAGTGGGTCATCAAGTCCTCCTTTCCTCTCCCCCCCCCCCACCCTGGGGGTCACAGAAGAAGGCAGGGCCTTGAAAAGTTACTTTCTGCCTCTCCCTGAGACTTGGCCTTTCCAATCTGGGTGTGAGTACCCTGAATCCAGGCAGGTTACTGTGGGAAGGAGTTAGACCCGCTCAGGTCTGGGCGGCGGGGTCTGCTCTGGGATTCTGAATATTCCTACGATGTCTCTCTGCCTGACTAGAACATCATCAGCCCCATGAGGGCAAGAATCTTGTCCGGCCAGTTGGGTATCTCCTGGCACACAGTAGATCCCCAGGAAATAGTTGCAGAATGAATGAATGAATGAATGAATGAGTTCATGAATGACATCACCAGTCACCATTTACTGAGTACCACTGTGAGCCAGGCACTGTACATGCTCTCATTTAATCTTACCATAACTAGCAGGTGGGCTTTGCTATAGCGTCCATTTTAGAGATGTGGAAACTGAGACCTAGAGAGATTATATCCCCTAGCTGCACAGCTATTCAGTGACAAGGCCACCAAACCCTAACTCTTAACCCCTGCCTCCTCCTGCAGGGCTGGCTGTCCTTGGGAGGTCACTCCTCCTCTCGAAACTCAGTTTCTCCATCCACGCAACGGGAGCTGTTTTCCTGAGTCAAGGCTGAGGTGGGATGCTAGGACACCCTCCGGAAGCCTGAGCGCGAGCATGGGGAGCCCCGTCCCCACTTCCCCACCCGCCCTGGGGCCCCATTACCAGCCGACGAGAAGGGCAGCGATACAGCTCCAGGTGACACAGCCTCCCCCGGGTGGCGGGCTCTTGGCCCCAGGGGGCTCGGGGGGCCGGCAGCAGCAAAAGCGGATGAGATAGACAGCAATGAAAATGAGGCTCAGGCCCAAGCCCAGGCCTGCCAAGGCCGCCACCAGCAACAGGGCCTGGGGAAGGGGGAGACAGGAGGCCTCAGAGGGGCTGGAGGTCCTGGACGTGGGGGATTCCAGTGGAGGTGGAAGGCAGCCCCGGCTAGATTGGGGGTCAAGCCCAGCCTGTGGTTCTCAGTCTGTAGGGAAAGGTGGGGTCCCCAGCTCCTCCCAGGCTGGCAGCTGGGTCAGCGGAGGCCCAAATCCTGGGTTCCAGTTCTGCTCTGCGTGTGACCTTCCCCTCTCTGAGACTGTCCCTCCTCACCCCCACTAGGCGGTTGGAATAGAGCCTCTCCTAGGACCTGCTGGGACCTGTCTCCAGAACCGAGTGGGATCAGGGGGTGGACGGGGGCGCCTGTTCCCGGAGATGTGTGCACGAGGTTGGGGGTGGGCAGCCTGCCTCTCCCCTCCTCCTTGCTGCTCCTCCCCACTCACCGCTCGCTCTCTCCCCTGCTGCTGAGCTCTGCACACCCACCGCACTGTGAGTCTGTCACCCAGGGACTCACAGGGAGGGGGGCGTGACAGCCTCCATGGCAGTGAGAGCGTGTGCAAGACTCAGAGACGGAGACTTGGGACAGAGACAGAGAGAGAACCAAGGGCAGGGAGAGAACAGGCAGGCGTATGTAGTTGGAAAAGCCTTGCGGCACAACCCGGCTCTCCACAGGGCAGGATTTCACAGCGGGTGCCGTGCACTCCTATCTTCTTCCGCACACCCAGAACGGGGCAGGGCGTTACCTGGAGCCACACGGCACAGTGGGGACAACATGGGGAACAGAACCAGACCTCCAGGCTCCCTGATGCCATTTCCCGTAAACCACAGGCTCTCTGCTTTTGTCCCTGCAGGGTGGTGTGTGGGGCGTGTGACACAAGCGTGTGGTTTATTTGCGTGTCTGGCTGTGAAACTGGGTGTTTTATCTTTGACTGAGTTTGTCTACCATGAGATACTACACCTGACTCGTGTGTGTGTGTGTGTGTGTGTGTGTGTGAGGGGGGGGCAAGAATATATGTGAAAGTGGGCGACAAAGTATGTGTACACAAGTGAGCTTGGGGTGTATGAGTGACTGAGGGAATTGTGAGTGTGTATGTCTATGTGACTGTGTGAGTATGGGGCATGTGTGAGTGTGTGAGGGCAGGAACGTGCGTGTGAGTGTGTGTACGTACATGTGACTATGTGGGTGCGTGTGAGTGTCTCTTCCAGCCTGGTGTCACCCAGCGCCTGACTTTTTCCAGCCGTGCCCACAGTGGTAATCTCCCTGGGGGGCAGTGTCCCCTCCCGGGCCGTGTGACTTTGTGCGTATCCCAGACCTGTCACCCTGTCGATGACGGGGGCGGAGTGAGCCTCTCGGAGAGCCTCCGGCAGTGACTGGGACCGGGCCAGCTACTGGTGCTTGGCTGTGTGGGCAGGTCTCCCCGGCCGTGAGGGGGCGTCGGTGACCGGCACTGGAGGTCGTGGTTGTGTAAGCGTGAGGCTGTGGGCAAGGGGGTTGGCGGTCCCCATTTGGTGGGGAGAGGGCGGCGCGGAGTGGCAGGGAGGAGCTGCTCCCGGCTGGCACAGCCATGACCCAAATAGCTCACAATACAGCACACATCCCCCTCTCTGCTTTTCTGGGACCCCCCCACCCCTAAGCTCTCCAATCCCCAGCCCTCTATCCCAGGAGCTCCCCCTGCACAGATCCGAGGGGCCTAGACCCTCCAGGCAGGGCCCGGGACCCTTGGCTCCACCCCCCCCCACCCCGCCCCCGACACACGCACTCCCCCCACCCCGTCCCCGGCCAAGCCTTGCTTCTCATTAATCTCAAAGCCAAGGACTTGAATTAAACTGGGTCAGGGGACAGTTCTTTCTCCCCCTTTCTGGAGCTGACCCAGGCTGGGCCCCTTTCCCCAGGGACCGCCACCTGTCAGGTTCCCACCCAGCCCCACCCTCCGGACCCATTTCTGTCATCCTCTGGTCCCCAAATGGAACCTCCTCTTCACCCCCACCCCCACGCGCCCCAGCACGCTGGACGCCCCCCCTCACACACACCCCGGAATGTACATACAGGCTGCAAGCTTCCTCTGCCAGTACCGCCAGCTCAGTCCCCCATCCCTGGCCCTGAACCCCTCACGCCCCTTCCCCACTTCAGGTCTCAATCCCGTCCTGGACTGAGGCACCCCGGCCTTCTTCCTCCCCACCGCGATCAGTTCCTGTCTCCCCCAAGTCGTACCTTACCTGGGACATATTCACCTGGACTGCCCCGACCCTATCAGGGGAGGGGTCATCTTTTAGGACACGGAGAGTGGACCTGTCTCCCTGGTGGCCCTGGAGGCTCGCTTCCCAGACAGCTCCCAAAACCCTGGGGTCCCTTCCCTGTGGGACTGAGGGGTCCAGGCCCCGGGCCCTCCCTCACTTAAGGAGCCAGGGCTCCGGCCCCCAGCGCCCGTCCCAGGGGAACCTCCAGGTAGGGGAGCCTCACGTCCTGCTCTTTCAGATACCCCGAAGTCCGGGCCCGGCTCCCACCTGCGGAGAACACAGGACTCTGCCACCCAGCCCCCTCCTCCCTCGGGACCCCTCAGCTCTGCCCACTCTCCGCGCCCCCGCCCCCAGGACCCCCGCGCCCGCTCCCACCTGCTGGTATTCTTGCTCTTGGGGCGCGAAGCCGCTGGGTACCGGGCGGAGCTGGAAGTCGGCGCGGGGCAGCTGGTGGAGCAAATGCACCCAAGCCGAGGGTCGGTAGCCCGGGGGCGCCCCCATAGCCCCCGGGGAGGGCGCAGCGGGACGAATGCCGGGGCTGCGGGAGCCTCGACAGCGGAGCGGGGCGCGGGCGGAGCGGGGTCTGGCGGGGCTCAGGGGAGCGGAGCAGGGGGAGGGAGAGGGTGGGGGGCGGAGATTGGGGGAGGAGGGGGGAGGCGCGGGCCAGGCGGGGACCGTGCTGCCCCTGGTGGCTGCGGGGGGGACTGCGGCGCCGCAAGCGGGCCCCCAGCGCTCCGCCCCTCGGTGACAGCTCCCACCCGTGGCGGGCGCAGGTACCACTCCGTCCGGCGACGGCCTTGTCCGAATGAGGCCGCTCATACTGTGCTATCACCCTGCAGCGGCAGAAAGATGCCTTTATCTCTAGGAAGAATTTTTAGGTCTGTGCAAAGGTCGCTAAGGATTTGCACAGCATTTTCCAAACAGCGGTCAATTGCACCCATAAAAAAACCTTCATTTCTGTGTGTGAGGGTACTCTGGCTTATCAAGGATGCCATGTGGATAGAAGCCCCGCGTTTGTAAGTCTGTATAAGAGCACATCTTCTGTCAACAAACCTTCCTATGTGTGCAGACCACTCTAGAAGGTACGCCTGCATACCAGTGTTAAGGACCCCTCCCACCCCTAGATAGAAGAACCCCACTCATCTCTCCAGGGACCCCCTCCCATCCTTATAAGAATGCCTGACAGGTGTTTAAGAACCTGTCCAAGCTCATTAAGGATTACTTCAATGTACATAAGGATTTCCCACTCCCCCTACTCCTTGCCATTCACTTTACAGTTTATAAAGTATTTTTCTAGCCACTCTCGATGTTGAGTCTCACAGGAACCCACTGATGCCACACCAGTAAGTTGGGAAGTAGAGACCCTTGGAGGGGACCCAGCCACTTTGACATTACTGTCCGGGCAGTCACTGTTGTAGCTAAAACTAAGGTTCCCAGAAATTGCCCCAGAGAACCTCCCACCCTTGTAGAGCTAGGCTAGACTTTGCTACGTGGGGTCCCCACCCCTGGCCTCCCCTGCAAGGACTGAGATGGGCAGGAGGAAAAAGGGGAGGTTAGTACCCCACCTAGAATTCTCATCCCAATATTGTGCCCCAGATTGGTGAGAAAGGGCTGGGTATAGGTAGTTACCCATTCCATTACTCAGAGAAAAATAATGATTGATGCTGGTGATCATAGTGATGGTGATGATGGTGGTGATGGTGATGATGGTGGTGATGGTGATGATGGTGGTGATGGTGATGGTGATAGTGGTGATGGTGATTATGATGATGGTGGTGGTGATGATGATGGTGGTGATGATGGTGATGATGGTGGTGGTGATGATGGTGATGATGGTGGTGATGGTGATAGTGATGATGATGATGGTGATAGTGGTGATGGTGATTATGATGATGGTGGTGGTGATGATGGTGATGATGATGGTGGTCATGGTGGTGGTGGTGATGATGGTGATAGTGATGATGATGATGGTGGTGGTGGTGGTGATGGTGGTGATGGTGATGATGATGGTGATGATGGTGATGATGATGGTGGTGATGGTGGTGGTGGTGATGATGATGGTAATAGTGATGATGATGATGGTGATGATGATGGTGGTGATAATGATGATGGTGGTCATGGTGGTGGTGGTGGTGGTGGTCATGGTGGTCATGGTGGTGATGGTGATGATGATGGTGATGCTGATGGTGGTGATGATGGTGATGATGATGGTGGTGGTGATAATGATGATGGTGGTCGTGGTGGTGGTGATGATGGTGATGGTGGTGGTGATGGTGGTGATGATGGTGGTGACAGTGATAGTGGTGATGGTGATTATGATGGTGGTGGTGGTGATGATGGTGATGATGATGATGGTGGTGATAATGATGATGGTGGTCGTGGTGGTGGTGATGATGGTGATGGTGGTGGTGATGGTGATGATGGTGGTGGTGATGGTGGTGGTGGTGATGATGGTGATGATGATGATGGTGGTGATAATGATGATGGTGGTCGTGGTGGTGGTGATGATGGTGATGGTGGTGGTGATGGTGGTGGTGATGGTGATGATGATGATGGTGGTGACAGTGATAGTGGTGATGGTGATTATGATGGTGGTGGTGATGATGATGGTGATGATGATGATGGTGGTGATAATGATGATGGTGGTCATGGTGGTGGTGGTGATGGTGATGATGATGTTAATGGTGACGGTGATCATAGTGATGGTGATGATGATGGTGAAGGTGATTATGGTGATAGTGATGATGATGATGGTGGTGGTGGTGATGGTTATGGTGATGGTGCTGATGGGAATGACAGGATAATGATGGTGATGGTGACGATATTGATGGTGGGGGTGATGATGAATACAGAAGAGTAAAGGTAGTTGCCCTCATCACACACACACTCATCATCACTGCCCTGGTCTTCTCCAGCCCACCTGCAAGTCCAAATCCAGTGGCTGGCGTCATGTCCTCCATTGTCCCCAACCAGACAGGCTGCATAGGACCTGGAGACAATGACATTCCTGAGATGAGAAGCCATGAGTTGTGCTAAGTGACCCCAGGCTAGTGATTTCTGATCTTGGAGTCTCTGTTTCCCGGTCTGTAAAATGAGCTGAAAGAGGTGAGATTAGCCTGTCCTAAAAGCCCTTATCAGATAATCTACATCATATCCACAGCCAATGTTTACGGAACCAGCAAAACTTGCTAAAGGGGAGAAGAATTTCAAATTCCTAATGTGTGTAGTTGGGCATGTGTAAGTGTGGGTGGAGTGAGGTGGTCACTGTGAGTCAGCGACTCAAGAGCACTCAGTTGCTCCCTACTGCCCATCAGATCAAGTCAAATAAACACCCTAAGTCCTGCTTTCATGTCTCCCACCATCTGGCCTTGTGTCCACCCTCCCCATATAGATCATATTTGAGGGTAGACGCTTTTCAACTCGTAGGACCTCAGCCACACTGACAAATACGTCTTACAACGTGATCTGGCACACACACATGTGTATACACTTCCGAAGTGAAAGTTTCATAAACAAAACTGACCTCCGCTAAGCACATTGCTCTCCAACATCCTCCATGTTTATTCTGTTTCAGAAATAAAAATCTGGTCACAACCTCCTAAATTTTTCATGACTGGCTGATGGGTCTTGACTTGCAATCGAAAAAAAAAAAAAAACACACACACACACACACACACACACACACACACACACACACACACACATATATACACACACACAGGTACATACCGCTCCCTTTCACTCCCCTCAGAAAGAGGTTTGTTGGGGCGCCTGGGTGGCTCAGTCGGTTAGGCGTCCGACTTCAGCTCAGGTCATGATCTCACAGTCCGTGAGTTCCAGCCCCATGTCGGGCTCTGTGCTGACAGCTCAGAGCCTGGAGCCTGCTTCCCATTCTGTGTCTTCCTCTCTCTCTGCCCTTCCTCTGCTCACATTCTCTCTCTCTCTCTCACACACACAAATAAACATTAAACAAAATTTTTTAAAGAAAAGAAAAAGGTTTGTTGACTCAATCTCCCTCTTTCTCCCTGTGGCTCTTTCTCTTGTGTCTGTCTCTCTCACATATGGTTTGGGTCCCATAATGGTTTACATTCTTTAGGGGATTGCTTCTAGCCTTTACTGGTTAAGCCCAAAGCATCCATCCCAGTCAGGGCTTGGGTGCCTGAGAACCGCCCCCCCCCCCAACCGTGAGCGGAGGAGGGCTCAGAGTACATGGTTGTTTCTATCTAGTGTCAGTCAATGCCTGCCATCTGGGAAGAGGGGCACAACACTGCCAGATGTTTCAAATTTCCAGGAGAAGACAGAAATGTGGATATTTTTAAAAGCAAAATCCCTCAGCTCTTAAATGTTAAAACTAATTCAAATACGAAAAAAAAAATACTGTGTGGGCCAAATAAAACCTGTCTGTGGGTTGGAGCTGGCTGATTTCTAAGCTCTGGTCTAGCCACATGCTCAGCAGCACCAGAGAGTGGAGAGGGGGGCCCACGAAGGGGCTGCGGAGGAGTAGACCAGACAGGCAGGAAGGGGGCCAGAGAGAGGCAGCAATGCCACCTTCTCCAGGAAGGCCTCCTGATTGATCTATCTCCCTTGACAGAAGACCAGGGCAGGGTCTGGCTAACGGGGTTCAGCACGTACCTCCCCCCCAGAACCTAAACTCTTACACTCCCTGGCTTAACAAGGTGGTTGAGTGTAGCACAAGAGTCCTTTCACATGGTGTTCTAGAACAGACAGGACCAACCTGCAGGACCAACAGTAATCAGAGTAAGGCTTACCTCTGAGGAGGTGGGGGCAGGGCTGACTGGGAAGGGGCTGAAGTGAAGGCATTGTTCGGTATCTTGATAAGACTTTGGGTTTCACAGGGATCTGTGTTTGTGGTACTCTTAAGATTCGTGCATTTCACTGCAAATGTTACCTCAAAAGAAAATAAGCACTCTAGCCAATGATACGTATTGCTTAAGTATCGGGGAGGTGGGGGGGGGGCAGAGGCGGGGGAGGGCGTGTAGCAGGTCTTCAGTGTCCCTTCAGATGGATCAAAATAGAAAATAAGAGGGGTGCCTGGGTGGCTCAGTTGGTTAAGCGTCAGCCTTCAGCTCAGGTCATGATCTCACGGTTTGTGGGTTTGAGCCCCATATAGGGTTCTGTGCTGACAGCTCAGAGCCTGGATCGGATTCTGTGTCTCCCTCTGTCCCCTCCCCTCTCTCAAAAAATAAGTATTAAAAAAAATTTAAAAAAAAAAGATGGATTGACACAGGGACAGATACGTAATAAAGCAAAAATATTAACAGTAGAATCTACATAGTCACCATAATATTTCTTATTTTGTCCAGCTGTACTGAGATATAATTGATACAGAACACTGTGTAGGTTTAAGGTGCACAACATAACGATTTGATATATGTATATATTACAAAACGATTATCACATAAGGTTAGTTAGCACATCCATGAGCTTACACAGTTACGTTTTGTATGTGTGTGTGTGGTGAGAGCTTTCATAATCTGCTCTCTTTTTTAAAAAAATTTTTTTTTCAATGTTTTTTATTTATTTTTGGGACAGAGAGAGACAGAGCATGAACGGGGGAGGGGCAGAGAGAGAGGGAGACACAGAATCGGAAACAGGCTCCAGGCTCCGAGCCATCGGCCCAGAGCCTGACGCGGGGCTCGAACTCACGGACCGCGAGATCGTGACCTGGCTGAAGTCGGACGCTCAACCGACTGCGCCACCCAGGCGCCCCCATAATCTGCTCTCTTGACAACTTTCTTTCATTTTTTTTTTTAACTTTTTAAATGTTTATTTTTTGAGAGAGAACGAGCAGGGGAGGGGCAGAGAGAGAGGGAGACACAGAATCCAAAGCAGGCTCCAGGTTCCGAGCTGTCAGCTCAGAGCCCCACACAAGGCTTGAACTCACGGACCGCGAGATCATGACCTGAGCCGAAGTCGGACGCTTAACCGACTGAGCCACCCAGGCGCCCCTTGACAACTTTCAACTATACAATATGCTGTTGCTAATTATAGTCAATGCTGTACATTAGATCCCCAGCACTTAAATCTTGTAAGTACAAAGTTTGTACCCTTTGATCACTTTCACTCATCCCCACCCCCCACCCCACCCCTACCAAGGGACTAATCTATTGTCTGTATCTACGAGTTTGGTGTTTTTGAGTCTACATGTGAATAAGAGCATGTGGTATTTGTCTTTCTCTGCCTGACTTATTTCATTTAGCATAACGCCCTCAAGGTCCATCCATGTTGTCATAGATGGAGGATTTCTTCCATTTTTATGGTTGGATAATATTCCATTTTGCATATATACATCACATATACTCAGATATCTCTGAGTGAGTGGTTTTGTTTTCTTCCGGTAAATACCAAGAATGGGGTTGCTGAATCATAGGTATTCCTGTTTAATTTTTTGAGGAACCTCCGTACTGTCTTCCAGAGCAGGTGCACCGATTTACATTCCCACCAACAGTGCAAGGGTTCCCTTTTCTCCACATCTTCACCAACATTTATCTCTAGGGTTTTTTTTTTTTTAATTTTAGCCATTCTTAGCTCACTGTGGTTTTGATTTGCATTTCCCTGATGATGAGCGATGTTGATGCCCTGTTGGCCATCTGGATGTCTTCTCTGGAAAATTATCTATTCAGAGTCTTTGCCCATCTTATAATTGGACTATTTGGGGGTTTTTTCCTCCCCACTGGAATATTTTTTCAACATTTTTATGTTTGAAAATTTTCATAGCAAAATATTGAGAAGAAAAGAGCAGGGCTCTAATTAGAGCAACAGAATAGATGATGCAGTATTGGATCACAACCCAAAAATGAAGTAAATATCCCTAACTCCAAAATGGTATAAATGATAAAGTAATAAATGCAATAAACAGGAGAGAAAAGACAGCTCTCCCATGCAGAATAATTACAAATAATGTATGCTGCTATCCTACCCTCAGGGAGGTGGAGGAAAACTCCCCTCTCTTCAAGGATGGGTTGAGCATAAGGACTTCTTTCTAGAGGGAACAGCATGACAATTGGAGGAAGAGAGTAACTTTGTAGTCCCGAGGCCTCACAAACACTGCCTCCCAGGGATTAGGACCAGCACCAGCCGTGGTGGTAAATCATGTGGATTAAGCCCTCCGTATGGGGTGATGAAAACGGTATTTCCCCGTGTCGCTACTCTAATTATGAGAAAAAAATCCGCCAGTCCCCAGTTGAGGCACATTCTACAAAACGCCTGGCTGGGGTTCCTCAAAACCAGAAGACTTTGAGAAACCATCAGAGCCCAGAGGAGCATAAAGAGATATGATGACAAATAGAATGTGTCCCCCTGGACGGGATCCAGGCTCAGAAGGACACTCGGTAAAAACTAAGAAGATCCTTCCTAATAAAACGCGGATGTCCATTAACAATGATGCCTCGACATTGGCTCATCAGCCGTGACATGCGTACCATAGCCATGAGTGATGTTAACGCCAGGGGAAACCGGGTGAAAGGGGTACAGGAACTCTCTGTACCAGCCTGTGACTTTTCTGTAAACTTAAAAGTATTCTAAAATAAAAATTTTACTTAAAAAAATTCAAATGAAAAAAAAAGATAGGATAGTAAAAAAAAAAAAAAAAAAAAAAGGTTTGGGCTCACTGGTGTGAACAGGAAACAGCTTTATTCTTTCTCACCCAGCCTTCACACACCATCTGCCTGAGTCTCCTTTCCCTCCCCCACGGCTATATCTGGAGCAGATCTTCCAAATTTTCTTGCCATTTTGGGGTTTTCCAACTGTCCCAATTTCAACGGGTCAATAGTCCAGCCTAACTCAGTACCAAAACATCCACTTGGCGTCCAAAGTCACTCCCTGTCTCCTGGGGGAGGCCTGAGCTAAGACCCCCCACAGCCCAAGGGCAGGGATGGGGGCTGGGGTCACTTTGTCTGCTCTCCTCTTTAAATGTAAAGGCTTCCCTTTAAAAGAGGGAAGCCACCTCCCCTTTCCCTCCGCCCACCAAGAGTTTCTGCTTCCCTTCCTCAGAGTCAAATTATTGCCGTCATGGGCGTTCTTAAGCCAAAGACCACCAGGAACACCCTTGGAATCGAACATGTTGGATTTGTTACTCACGGCCGTGAAAGAGAATGCACGTTGTGAGCTAAGAGGTTACACACACCGGGTAGCAGGCTGCTCTGGGCTGCATTGTGTCCCCGCTAAATTCTTGTGTTGACGTCCTACCCCCCTCATACCTCAGAAGTGCCTGTCTCTGGAGACAGATACACCTCCTGTCTAAGGAGGTGATTATGTTAGATGAGGTCGTTATGGTGGGTCCTAATCCAATATGCCTGATGCCCTTATAAGAAGAGAGTAAGACACAGACGCAGAGGGACGACCAGTGAGGACACGGGAAGAAGGTGGCTCCGATTCTGACACCGGTTCTGATGTGGCTTTTTTCCCCCCCACACCACCGAGCAGCTCTCCGATACCAGCTGGGCATCTTAAAATTCAAGTCAATTCTGGGGCGCCTGGGTGGCTCAGTCGGTGAAGCATCCGACTTCGGCTCAGGTCACGATCTCGCGGTCTGTGAGTTCGAGCCCCGCGTCAGGCTCTGGGCTGATGGCTCAGAGCCTGGAGCCTGCTTCCGATTCTGTGTCTCCCTCTCTCTCTGACTCTCCCCCGTTCATGCTCTGTCTCTCTCTGTCTCAAAAATAAATAAACGTTAAAAAAATTAAAAAAAAAATTCAAGTCAATTCTGACATTATCTATCTGGAGGCAGCATCAGATCCCACGGGCTAAAGGCTCAGTCCCACAAGACTACCCCCCCACCGCCCAGCTCAGATTGCAGTCACAGCACCAGGCTGTCACGGGCCTCCTGACCCACCTGCTATACAGATCCTGGTTCCTGCACCGCATTCCCCACCCCTCCTCTGAGCTGACTAATTTGCTCGAGTGGCTCACCGAGCTCAGAGAAACATTACACCAGTCTACTGTGACAGGACATGACTCAGGGACAGCCAGCTGGGAGAGGTGCACAGGGCTGGGGGGCGGGCACGGCCGGCACATCACTCTCCCCACATCTTCACGTGGTCACCCACCTGGAAGCTCTCCAAATCCTGTCCTTTGGGGTTTTTATGGAGGCCTCATTGCACAGGCAGGCTTGATTTAATCACTGGCCGTTGGTGATTAAACTCTGTCTCTAGGAGGGCGCAGAGGTCACCTCTCTGAAATAACATCACACCTCTCTGGCTCTCATCACCTGGGAACTAGCAAGGGCTTCAGGAGTTCTGTGCCAGGGATGCAGGTGAAGACCCAATACGTGTTTCTTATTATAAATTGCAATATCCCAACAGCAATCTACGAGCCAAGAAGAGAGCTGCTTCAGAAGAGAGCAGCTCTACCAACACCTTGATCTTGGATTTCCCGCCTCCAGCACTAGGAGAAAATAAATTTGTCACAGGAACCCCTCATCTGCGGTGCTTGGTCACAGCCACCGGAGCAGGCGAACACAGAGGGCGCTGGAAAGAAGGTCTCGCGGGGATTCCCTTGTACTGGGTCATTTTGAGCAGGGTCAAAGGAAGAGAGAACTTCCTCCGGATTTGGATGTGGTGAGGAGGTGGGGGCTATTCTGTGAGACTGTTTGCATGGCCGGGACGTCCTGGCGGGGCTGAGAGTCCACACCGCAAGTCCTGGGCTCCTGTTTCCCTGTCTCGGCGGGAAGCAGCCTGCCAGCCAGGTCCCCGCTCTCATCACCTCCTCCTGTCCCTCCCAGACCAGAGACAGCTTCTGGACCCACCACACCTGCAGAGATGATATGTGTTAGCTCCAGGCTCAGCCCAGAACTCTAGCCTGTGCACCTGCAGCAGGGTCCAGCCTGGCCCTGGGATCCCCTGCCTGTCCAAAAATGCCAGCAGGTGACCCTGACACTGGTGGCTTCCACAGTGTCAGACGAGGCTCCTGCTGTGTACCTGTGGTGCCAGCAAGGGCAGTCCAGCCAGCTGCTCACCTGAACACCCAGGCTTCAGGGACACCATGCTCCAGCTCAGTCCCCTGGAGGCACTGAGATGCTTTAAAATATAGGTTTTGCTATGATTCAGGTACAGCAAGGCCAACAGATCTGAGAATGTGGCTCGTTACAGTCGCAGATCCCAGGAGGAGGGCCAGCACGTTCTAGTGTCCCTGCCTCTTCCTGTAGGGGCACTGATCCCATCCTGGGGGCCCCACCCTCACGGCCTCAGCTAATCCTAATGACTTCCGAAAGGCCTCACTTTCAAACGGCATCACATTCGGGGGGTATGGTTTCCACATAAGACATTTCGGGGGCGGGGGGACACACATTCCATCCATCATACCCGACAAGAAGAAATACACACCCCAGTCTGCAAAGTACACGTCAAAGAACACCACCCTCTGTGAGTCTCGCCTCAAAAGGTGGGGCCCGGCCCCACAGAGGGGCAGAGAGAGAGAGGGAAACACAGAGTCTGAAACAGGCTCCAGGCTCCGAGCTGTCAGCACAGAGCCCGACACGGGGCTTGAACTCACGAACCGTGAGATCGTGGCCTGAGCCGAAGTCGGACACTTAACCCACTGAGCCCCGCAGGCACCCCAGAAAATCTCCCCTTTCTTAAAGCCAGCTTAATTGGGGGCGCCTGGGTGGCTTGGTCGGTTAAGCGTCCGACTTCGGCTCGTCATGATCTCACGGTCTGTGAGTTCGAGCCCCGCGTCGTGCTCTGTGCTGACAGCTCAGAGCCTAGAGCCTGTTTCAGATTCTGTGTCTCCCTCTCTCTCTGCCCCTCCCCTGTTCATGCTCTGTCTCTCTCTGTCTCAAAAATAAGTAAATGTTAAAAAAAATTTTTTTTAAAGCCAGCTTAATTGAAGTGTAACCGATATACAAAACCTTGTACATATTTAGTATATACTGTGACTCTGGATGTGTGCACACACCATGACCCCATCACCACAATCCAGGTGACAGGCATCACCAACATATCCGACCTTCCTTGTGCCCTTCAAGACACTTCTAAATACTCTCCTCTGAGAAGCGTTTCCCAATCTCCCAGAAAAACCACCACCCAACTCTCTAGAACTTTGCATACAGGTTGGGGCTTTGTGGTGGTGGTTGTTTTGTTTTTTACTGTTTTGAATTTTTTTAATTAAAAAATGTTTTAGGGGTGCCTGAATGGGCTCAGTTGGTTAAGCGTCTGATCTCGGCTCAGGTCATGATCTCACAGTTTGTGCGTTTGAACCCCATGTCGGGCTCTGTGCTGACAGCTCAGGGCCTGCTTGGGATTTTCTCTCTCCCTCTCTCTCTGCCCCTCCCCTCACACTCTGTCTCTCCCTCTCTCTCAAAAATAAACATTAAAAATAAATTACGGGGCACCTGGGTGGCTCAGTCCGTTAAGCATCCAACTTCGGCTCAGGTCACGATCTCGCCGTTTGTGAGTTCGAGCCCCGCGTCGGGCTCTGTGCTGACAGCTTGGAGCCTGGAGCCTGCTTCCATTCTGTGTCTCCCTCTCTCTCTGCTCCTTCCCTGCTCACACTGTCTCTCTCTCTCTCAAAAATAATAAACATTAAAAATGTTTTAATTGTGATGAAATACACACTACCTAAAAGTTACCATTTTAGCCGTTTTAAAGTGTGCAATTAGGTGGCATTAAGTATATTCACAATGGTATGCAACCAATTTCCAGAAATTGGTGCAAAACTGAAACCCTAAACCCATTAAATGATTCCCATGCTCCCTCCCCCAACCCCTGGCACGGGCCAGGGCCATCCTACCTCCTGTCTGCATGAAGTTGACTCCTGGGCGCCTCCTACCTGTGGAATCGAATACTAATGTCTTCTGGGACTGGCTTATCGCGCTCAGCTTAACGTCTCCAGGTTCCTGCCTGTTGAAGCATGCGCCAGAATTTGCTTCCTTGAGGCCGAATGATATTCGGTGGTGCGCATGCGCTGCGTTTGGCCTCTCCGTGCACCGCGTTTGACCCCGGGCTGCTGTGAACCGGGTCCACCTGCTGGAGACCCGCCCTCAGCTGTTTTCTGTCTGTGCCCAGGAGTGGAATCACCTGTGCCAGTTTGGTTTTTGTTTGTGTTTTCTACTTCTTATCGTGAAGCACTTTTTACATGTACAGAAAAGTTGCAAAGACAGCACCGAGTTCCCGTGCACCTCCCCCGCCCGGTTCCCTGATGTTAACACCTGACATCACCGGGGAACGTGGTCATGGTCAAAACCGAGGGCCCAGCATTGGCGCAGGAGCATTAAATAAACCACAATCTGTATCCAAATGTCTCAGTTTCCACTAATGTCTTCTCTCCAACCCAGGGTCCCACATGGCATTAATGTCCTCCCGACCGTGACAGTCCTCACTCCTTATTTTTCATGACTTTGGCAGCTCTGAGCAGCAGGGATTTTGCACAACCTCCCTAGTTTGGTTTCGTCTGATTTTCTTTTTTTTTTTTTTTTTTTTTTTTTTAAAGTTTTTTTATTTATTTTTGGGACAGAGAGAGACAGAGCATGAACGGGGGAGGGGCAGAGAGAGAGAGGGAGACACAGAATCGGAAACAGGCTCCAGGCTCCGAGCCATCAGCCCAGAGCCTGACGCGGGGCTCGAACTCATGGACCGCGAGATCGTGACCTGGCTGAAGTCGGACGCTTAACCGACTGCGCCACCCAGGCGCCCCTGATTTTCTTTTTTTTTTATAATTGGACTGAGATTGTGGATTTGGGGGGAGGAAAACCAGAGAGGTGATGTGCCCTTCTCATGACACGGCGTGTTTTTCCCTGATGCCTTTTTTTTTTTAAAGGTTTTATTTCTTTTTGAGAGAGAGTGTGTGCAAGCAGGGGAGGGGCAGAGGGAGAGGGGGACAGAGGATCCGAAGCGCTGTGCCCAGACAGCTGACAGCACAGAGCCCAATGCGGGGCTCGAACCCATGAATCATGAGATCATGACCTGAGCCAGAGTTGGACGCTCAACCAACTGAGCCACCCAGGCACCCCTCCCTGCTGCTTTTTTTAATTTTCTGGTGGTAATGGGGACCTCAGTGTATAGCACTACCTGGGGTATAAACAGAGCACCATTTTATTTGGTATGATGAGGAAATATTTTAGAGGAAATGATACAAGACGGTACCTGAAAGATGACAAGAAGCTATAGGGAGAGAGTTTCAGGCAGGAGTAACAGCAGGTGCAAAGGCCCTGAGGCAGAGAGAAACTTGGGACTGAAGGAACTGAGAAAAACAGTAGGTGTGTGTGTGTGTGTGTGTGTGTGTGTGTGTGTGTGTGTGTGTATGTAGGGGGGTGGCTAGAGTGAGCAAAAGAGGCAGTGTGCCAGAGGCAGAGACTGGCAGGGCTGCGGGCAGGGGCTCCTCCTGCAGAGTCTGAAGTCTAGAAGAGCTTAGAGCTTCTTTTCAGGCGACAGAAGCCGCTGGCAGGTTCTAAGTAACCCTGGGCAGGACAGTGAGTCCGCAAATGGAGTTTGACCGGACGAGGTGTGCACGCCCAGACACTATAGGTGTTTTTAGCTCTAGTAGTGTGCTAAAATTAAACCATCTTCTTTTTTTTAATGTTTATTTTTGAGAGAAAGAGAGACAGAGTGTGAGCAGAGGAGGGGCAGAGCGAGAGGGAGATACAGAATGAAGCAGGCTCCAGGCTCTGAGCGATCAGCACGGAGCCCGACGCGGGGCTCAAACTCACGATCTGCGAGATCAGGGGACCTGAGCCGAAGTCGGATGCTTAACCGACTGAGCCACCCAGGCGCCCCTAAACCATTTTCTTTATGGCATCACAGGCACATAGGGATTGACCTATGTGACCACCAACTCAGCACAGGTCAGCATAACCTCCAGGGATTGACCACCAACTCAGCACAGGTCAGCACAACCTCCAGACTGCTGTGATCCCTTCCGAGCTATACCTGCTGCCGGACAGGTGTGCCTCACCTGTGCTGGCAGAAAAGGAACTTTCAAGGACTTTTCTCTCTCTCTGTGTCTCTCTTTTCCTTTCCTTTGCTTTCACTTTTGCACTTGCTGCCTTTTCCAGGGGTGGGGGGCTGCTTGGCCTGAAACCTTCCCCAGGAGACTGAGCAGGAAAATAAAATCGGGGCTGGTCTGGTGGAGGAAAGGGACACCCCGGATCCACAGTGCGGCCCTCCTCTTCCCCCTCGGGGTAAGTTTTAAAAGGAGGGCACTACTGTTTCAGAATCTGTGTCTCCCTCTCTCTGACCCTCCCCCGTTCATGCTCTGTCTCTCTCTGTCTCAAAAATAAATGTTAAAAAAAAATTTTTTTAAATAAAAAAATAAAAATAAAAGGAGGGCACTGGTGCCAGGTTCAGACGGCCAGGTTCAGATCTCAGACCTGCCGTTTTCCAGCTTTGTGACCCTGAGACTCTGGAATATCCATTGCCTAAAATGGAGATATAAGCATTCTCACCCCATAAGGCACCACGAATAAATCAACATGTGCCTCAACATGTGCCGGGAGTTTACATCTTGTGTGGCATAGTAAATGCTCAGAGAGCAGTAACTCTCACTTTGTTTAATGAGGCGAAATTCACAAACATAAAGTTACCCTCTGAAGTGTATGATTCAATGACACTTAGCACAGTCACTGTCACCTACTTCCACAACATTTTATCACCCCAAAGGACACCCCACGCCCAGGAGCCGCCACTCCCCACTTCCCGTGCCTTGCAGCCCTTGGTGACTGTAACCTGTTTGCATGGATTGCCTGTTCTGGACACTTTGTGTTTTTTAAAATTTTTATTTATTTATTTTTTAAACGTTTATTTATTTTTGAGACAGAGAGAGACAGAGCATGAACAGGGGAGGGTCAGAGAGAGGGAGACACAGAACCTGAAGCAGGCTCCAGGCTCTGAGCTGTCAGCGCAGAGCCCGACGCGGGGCTAGAACTCACGGACCGCGAGATCATGACCTGAGCTGAAGTCGGAGGCTTAACCGACTGAGCCACCCAGGCGCCCCCCTGGACACTTCGTTTAAATGGAATCACACACCCTGTGGCCTTTTGTGTCTGGCTCCTTTAACCGAGCGTGAGATTTCCATAAGGCTCTTTTTCTTAAAGTTTTCATTTAAATTCCAGTTAGTTAGGGGCTCCTGGGTGGCTCAGTGGGTCACCCGGTGCTCATCACTGGACAAGGGCCCTCCTTCACCCCCACCCTCCGTATTTAACCCAGCCCCCCACCCACCTCCCATCTGGCGACCATCAGTGCGTTCGCTATAGCTCACAGTCTGTTTCTTGCTTTGCATCAAGCAAATATTTCTCCTTTTTAAATTGTGGTAAAATGAACACACCCTAACATTTACCATTTGAACCGTTTCAAAGCCTGGTGTCATCAAAGGCATTCATGTAGTGGGGCGGCCACCGCCTCCATCCAGAAGCTTTTCACCTTCTGAAATTGAAACTGTCAGTTAAACACCAACTCCCCACACCTCTCCCCCAGGCCCCGGCAACCCCCATGTTTCTGGGAAAACGGCTGTATTCTGTGTCTTCATAGGGCTTGGGTGTCTCATTGTCCAAACGCAGCGAGTAGCATATTTAAGACCTGTGTGTTTCATGTGCAAATTTTATTTTATTTTTTTTAATGTTTATTTATTTTTGAGACAGAGAGAGAGAGCGAACGGGGAGGGTCAGAGAGAGGGAGACACAGAATCCGAAACAGGCTCCCGGCTCCGAGCTGTCAGCACAGAGCCTGACGCGGGGCTGGAACTCACGGACCGTGAGATCATGACCTGAGCTGAAGTCGGACGCTTAACCAACTGAGTCCCCCAGGCACCCCTATTTTTTATTTTTTTAAATATTTACTTATTTTTGAGAGAGACAGAGAGAGAGAGAGAGAGAGAGACAGAGAGGCAGAGCACACGTGGGGGAGGAGCAGAGAGAGAGAGGGAGACACAGAATCTGAAGCAGGCTCCAGGCTCTGAGCCGTCAGCACAGAGCTCAATGTGGGGCTCGAACTCACGGACCGTGAGATCATGACCTGAGCTGAAGTCGGACGCTTAACCGACTGAGCCCCCCAGGCACCCCTATTTTTTATTTTTTTAAATATTTACTTATTTTTGGGGTGCCTGGGTGGCTCAGTTGGTTAAGCGTCCGACTTCGGCTCAGGTCATGATCTCACGGTCCGTGAGTTCGAGCCCCGCATCAGGTTCTGTGCTGACAGCTCAGAGCCTGGAGCCTGTTTCAGATTCTGTGTCTCCCTCTCTCTCTGACCCTCCCCCATTCATGCTCTGTCTCTCTATTTCTCAAAAATAAATAAATGTTAAAAAAAATTAAAAAAAAATATTTACTTATTTTTGAGAAAGACAGAGAGAGAGAGAGAGAGAGAGAGACAGACAGACAGACAGAGAGGCAGAGCACACGTGGGGGAGGAGCAGAGAGAGAGAGGGAGACACAGAATCTGAAGCAGGCTCCAGGCTCTGAGCCGTCAGCACAGAGCTCAATGTGGGGCTCGAACCCACGGACTGTGAGATCACGACCTGAGCCGAAGTCAGATGCTTCACTGAATGAGCTACCCAGGCACCCCTAGTGTGCAAATTTTAACACGAAAGAAAAAGAAAGGCACTGCAAGCCAAGCTTGAGCCTTAGGTAATAAGGTGTTTGGTGAAGTGCCCAAAGGGAAGCATACTAATGTTGGCAACTTACTCAAACCCACCCCAAACACCCAACCTGGTTTGGTGGGCAGCTAGGTGATAAACCAGGGAGAGGAAGTTGTCAGAGGTTGAACGTAAGTGTCGTGTATATGGGTATTCACCGTAAAAATGCTTTCAACTCTTCCGTATGTTTTGAACATTTCTCTTCTGGGGCGCCTGGGTGGCTGCCATTCTGTGTCTCCCTCTCTCTCTGCCCCTCCCCTGCTCATGCTCTGTCTCTCTCAAAAATAAATAAATAAAATAAAATAAAATAAAAATAAATACAAACGTTTAAAAAAAATTAAAAATTAAAAATGAACATTTCTTATAATAAAATGTTGGAGCTGGGGCGCCCAGGTGGCTCAGTCGGTTGAGCGTCCAGCTTCGGCTCAGGCCATGATCTCGCGGTTCGTGAGTTCAAGCCCTGCGTCCGGCTCTGTGCTGACAGCTCGGATCCTGGAGCCCGCTTGGGATGCTGTGTCTCCTCCTCTCTCTCTGCCCCTCCCCCGCTATCTCTCTCCTCTCTCTCTCTTTTTATCTCAAAAATAAATACTAAAAAAAAAAATTTTTTTTTAATGTTGGAGAAAAACTCTCCATCTGTAACAATTTTCTCCCTTATAGGTTCCTGAGTGTCTTTTAGCCGCAAGAGGCTTTGGGCACCTGGCAGAAAGTGAGTGGGAAGAGAGGGGTTATTTAAGGAATCACCTTGATTGGTCTGCTTGGTGACGTAGGATACATTTGTCATTTTCGGCTGTCTGCACAGGGACCCTTTCCCTACGCGGCAGGAAGTGAGGTCTGTTCTGCCTTCCTCCAGGGAGGTCTGGGTGCTCGCTGTCCCCATCCTCTGATCTTGTGTCTCTGACGCTTGTCCCACTGTGTGCTCCCCCCCCCCAAGTGATTCTTCCACACTGGCTGGAGCCCGATGCTTCCATTCTGACACCAGCTGCCCAGAGGCAGAGTCAGATCCCACAGGTGAGGGCTTGGCCCCTCCCCACCCCCCAGAGGCCGATCCAAATCCAGGTTATCTATGTACTTCTGTCCACTATAGATCAGGGGTTCCCGTGCCCCCCTCCTTGGATGTGATGAATCCATTTGCAAGAGCAGCCTCAAGAGAACTCAGAACATTTGACTTACCAGATCACCCGTTTGTTAAACTGAATACAGCTCGGGACACACGGCCAGGCACGGGGACGGTGCCCTCTCCCCTCACCTGTCGAGCTAAGGTTGTTTTTCTCTCTGGCGAGGCATTAACATCGAGACAGTAGGGAGTAGCTGGACTTTAGGCTATGATGGGATCGCCCTTCTCTGGGAAACTGGTGGAGACTGTTACGAGTTTCATCATTTGTTTTTTGTCCCTTCCTGTTTCGGGGTAGCTGGGAGTGTCCAAGGAATGTCACAAATGTCCCACCTTGGGGGTGGAGGGGAGCGCCAGCTTGCGTTGTGCCCTCCGGCTGCCTCATGCTCCCTCAACAACCTTGGCGACGTATTCCCTTTCTGCACAATCACTGGTACTTTTTGCCAACTAACCTTGATGAGGGAGCATCGGGCAAGCTGACAGGCCACCCACACCTCCCCCCAACCAGGTGGGATTTGTGATATTCCTCGGGGCACTCCTGGCCGCCCAAGAACAAAGGAAAGGGGAAAACCAATGGCTAACTGATGGAGATCACAGTCCTTCAGGACGTGGGTCTCCATCATCCCTCCACAGTGTGATGTGGGCAACAAAGGCAGAAGGAAATGCCAGATAGAAGCAAACTTCCGTATAACCTGCAGCCCATTACAAATACTAGAGGCCGGCGGAGTAAAACATCTCTCCAGGAACTCCCTACGTCTTAATGCTAATGCTTCGCCAGAGGGCAAACAACCTTAGCTTTTGACAATAGCTAAGGCTTCCAGTATCCTGTGGGCCTTCTTTAGCATATGAAAGTCTCACTGGAAACTTCCCCTGGACTTTACCTCCCCCAGTCTCTCCCCCTGGTCTCCGGGCAGCTCTTCCTGCCCACGGGTCCTGTCCCCGTGCTTTAGTAAAATCACCTTTTTGCTCCCCAAAGACGTCTTCAAGAATTCTTTCTTGGCCATCGGCTCCGGACCCCACGAGCCCCACTATCACCCCCCCAAAACCTCATCACCCTAAGTGTGTACTCAGCACTTTCATTCGCTGGCCAGTGTCGTGGTCCCTTGGGCTGCGGGAGCAAAATCCCACGGACCAGGTGTCTTGCCAACAGCAGACGTGCATTCCTCACGGTGCTGGAGGCTGGAAACCCAAGATCAAGGCTCCAGCAATTCGGTGTCTGGAGGGGGGCTCTCGGCCTTGTGAAGAAACCAGGAAGAGGTGCCTCGCCAGAATCCAACTGTGCAGGAGCCCTGATCTCAGGCTTCCCTGCCTCTAGAACCGTGAGAAGTAAGTGGTCTGTGGTGCTGTTGTTACAGCAGCCAAACTAAGACCAGGCTGAATGGTCCTTTGCTGTGGGGGCTGTCCTTGGCCGCCACCTGCTGGACGCCAGGAGTAACTCTCTCTCCCCACCCCGAGTTGTCACCATTAAAAATGTCCCCAGCCATCTCCTGACGTCTGTATTTGGGACTCTTCCATCATTACTGCTGATTCCATGACTCCACCGTAATCACCCAGCTGGCTCTGGGAGCCCCTAGTGCAATTATCCCGCTGGTTCCTGAGACTACGCAGTGATTTCTTAGCTCATTCCAGTGACTGTACATCCTTTAGTGACTCTGCATAATTATGGCCAATTCCTAGAACACTGCCATAATATCTGGCCTTGTATAGAAACCCAGTCATAATTACCCAGACAATTTGCTTATTTTCTTTATTATGTAGGGTGCTGTTGTGGCCTCCAGTATCTCAGTCCGTTTTCTGGGTACCAGGGACATAGATGGAATTCTGATTCTATCTGGTCCTAAAAGAGCTCATAGGCTGTTGGGAGGAGAGAAGTTAAGACACTGTACCACCCAGAGAAATGACGTAGCCAGCACAGAACTTGGTGGGACTGTAGAGGGAAGACATCAGGGCTTCCTGTACAGCTGGGTAGTTTGTGCACTACACAACTCTGGGGTCACCATCCCACAAACTCCATTTCCCCCTGTTATTTTTGAGAGAGACAGAGTGTAAGTGGGGAGGGAGCAGAGATGGGGGGGGGGCACACAGAATCCGAAGCAGGCTCCAGGCTCTGAGCTGTCAGCACAAAGCCCCACACGGGGCTCGAACTCATGAACCACAAGATCACGACCTGAGCCAAAGGCAGATGCTCAGCCAACTGAGCCACCCAGGCACCCCTGGATCTCAAGAGTCTTGAAGTATCAGCAAATACTTATTCAATGAAAAAATACTTATTCAATAAATATCAGCAAATACTTATTCAATGAAAAAAAAATTAATTTCTCAGATGGAAAAAAAGTTTCCCTTTGACTTCAAAGGGAATTTCTTCACTGTGACCACAAGAGGGAGCACGAGATGCATGTTAAGTCTTTCCGGCCCCAGGTGGGTGATCTGTGATGATGAACCTGGTCCATTTCTGGGATTCTAGCACCTCTTTTCTTTATTTTTTAAAAAAGTTTATTTATTTATTTTGAGAGAGAGACAGAGAGCAAGAGGGGTAGAGGCAGAGAGAGAGGGAGAGAGAGAATCCCAAGCAGGCACAGAGCCTGGCACGGGGCTCCGTCTCACCGACTGTGAGATCATGACCTGAATTGAAACCAAGAGTCGGATGCTTAGCAGACTGAGCCACCCAGGCACCCCATCGCACCTGTTTGAAACTGGGGAGACCCCAATTCCCCATGTGCCTATCTCCCTGTGCTTGGCAGGGGATCCAGCCGCAGGAGCAACCTGGAGAGAAAAACGCATCTCCAAATCATCCCACCCCCTGGAGTCCATCAAAAGACCTTGCAGGATGAGCTCAGGAAGGGGAGGGCTCTCATCCAACATTCTGATATTTTAAAACAGACTTTCCAAGGAGACAAAAACTGCTTCACACTCACACACACACACACACACACACACTCACACACACACAGAAAGTAACAAGTGTTGGCGGGGATGTGGAGGAGTTGTGCACTGTTGGTGGCAATGTGAAATGACACAGCCTCTGTGGAATGGGAGGAGGCATAAAGAGATTAATTAGTTTGCTCAAAGTTACAGAGCTTGTAACCAGCAGAGCCAGGATTCAAACATAGAAATGTGGTCTCTGGAATTGTGTTCAATGTGCACAAGGTGCCTCCATATACTTCCTATTATCCTGTATGTATCTATTTCTTCATCATCATTCAGAAGCGCTTGTTGAATATCTACATATGTCAGGTGCTGTTCTTTTTTTTTTTTTTTAATTTTTTTTCAACATTTTTTATTTATTTTTGGGACAGAGAGAGATAGAGCATGAACGGGGGAGGGGCAGAGAGAGAGGGAGACACAGAATCGGAAACAGGCTCCAGGCTCCGAGCCATCAGCCCAGAGCCTGACGCGGGGCTCGAACTCACGGACCGCGAGATCGTGACCTGGCTGAAGTCGGACGCTTAACCGACTGCGCCACCCAGGCGCCCCAGGTGCTGTTCTAAATGTAGGGATGCAGTAGGGGCCACTGCAGAAGAGAGAGAGAGAGAGAGAGAAACACTGTAGTAAAATAAAATCCAGTAGAAACTAAGATAAGGATGCACTTTAGGGGGAGACAGGCAGGAAAGAACACCAAAATGGAAAGTACATAACAGGTCAGTAGTTTAATACATGCCAAGGATGGGGAGGAGGGGGGGAAGTGGCAAAAGATCATGTGAAATCTGGAGGGGGTGTAGCGATTTTAGATAGGATGGTCCGGGAAGGCGTAAATGAGAAGAGAACAGTGGAGCAAGACTGTAAGAGGAAGTCTCTGGGGGAAGAACGTTCCAGGCAGAGAGAATGACAAGTGCAAAGGTCCTGGGGCAGATGCACCCTTGAGACATTCCAGGCAGGGCAAAGAAGTCAGTGTGGCTGGAGCAGAATTGACCAGTGGGGTAGTAGGAGATACAATGAGAATACTAGAGAGAGAGAGAGAGAGAGAGAGAGAGAGAGAGAGAGAGAATGCAGAGCCCTGTACATCTGACTGAGGGGAAAATTGTATTTTAACATAACAGCATGCTTTACGCTGTGGAATCAGACTCATACACTGGCAAGAGATTCTGTTTCTTTTCAATGGAGATATATTTGACTTATAATATTGTGTAAGTTTAAGGTGTACATGTGTTGACTTGATACGTTTACATTGCAATAGGATTGCCACGTGGCTTTAGCGCATACCCCTGTGTGCAACATAATTATCGTGTCTTCTTACTGTGAAATCAGTCTAGTACTTGTCTGTCTCTATTTGACTTACCTCACTTAGCATAACGCCCTCAACGTCCATCCCTATTGTCGCAAACGGCAGGATTTCCTTCTTTTTCGTGGCTGAATAGTATTCCGTGGTCTATAGACACCACACCTTCTTTATCCATCCATCCGTGGACAGACGCTCAGGTTGTCTCCATACTTTGGCCGTGGTGACTTAACGCTGCGGTGAATGTGGGGGGCAGACATCTATTCGCGGTCCTGTTTGCATTTCCTCTGGATGCAGAACCACAAGTGGGATTGCTAGGTGGAGGAGTAAAGGATTCTGGTTTTCATAAAAGCACGGTGCCCAGGGGAGATGAAGCCCACATTCTCAGGGGAGCTGCCTCTCGGACGGACACCCCCTTGTCAATACCTGGGTGTTATCCTCACAAGCCTATTCCGGGGCTGGTGTTAGGAGACAGTGGCATTCGTGTCTTAGACCTTCCCTCTCCAAGGAGACAGACCAGGGTCTCACCTGACAGCTTCCTCCCAGGCTAGGGACTGGGGGTGGGGGGGGGCACTTCTTGTTCACACCTGACTTTGTCCAAATGTTAGTCCTTTTCCACGATGTGGCATACTTGTCTCGTGTCCTTTCCCGAAGGTTTATTTTTTATTTATTATTTATTTTTTAATTTTTTTTAACGTTTATTTATTTTTGAGACAGAGAGAGACAGAGCATGAACAGGGGAGGGGCAGAGAGAGAGGGAGACACAGGCTCCGAAGCAGGCTCCAGACTCCGAGCTGTCAGCACAGAGCCCGACGTGGGGCTCGAACTCACGAACCAGGAGATCATGACCTGAGCCGAAGTCGGACGCTTAACCGACTGAGCCACCCAGGCGCCCCTTGAAGGTTTAGTCTTTGATCTCTGGAAGGTTTAGTTTGCCTCCATCTGGCTCCCGTCTATGGACCCATGCTGCTGTTCATCATTTCTCTCTTCCATTGAGTCCAATTTGCTGTTTACTTCATCGGTTGAGTTCACAATTTCAGTGGCTACGTTTTTCAAAAATTCTAGAACTTCCATTTATTTGCATTTATATTCTCTAGTTCCTGCCATTTGTTTGTTTGACATGATAGTCACAGTTATTATAAAAATCCAGTGTGGGCTATTCCTCTGACATTTCTTTCCTCTGAGATGTTGGGTCTAATCTTGACCTCGCGATACATAATTGCTTCTGAATACGTGCCAAAAATCATGTGTGGCGTTGTTTAGGCTTCTTTGTGGGTGTGTGGTAATATCCCTCCCCTCCCCACCCCCACTGGGAGGATTTTGTTTTGCCTCTGGCAGCGAGGTGGGTTCAGGACCAAGCGAAGCACCTTCATTTGACACTGGGTTTCTGGGGTGCCTGGGTGGCTCAGTCGGTTGAGTGTCCAACTTTGGCTCAAGGTCATGATCTCACGGTTCGTGAGTTCAAGCCCCGTGTCGGGCTCTGTGCTGACAGCTCAGAACCTGGAGCCTGTTTCAGATTCTGTGTCTCCCTCTCTCTCTCTGACCCTCCCCCGTTCATGCTATGTCTCTCTCTGTCTCAAAAATAAATAAACGTTTAAAAAAATTAAAAAAAAAAAAGAAACTGGGTTTCTGTGGGCACCTGGGTGGCTCAGTCGGTTGAGCGTCCGACTTCGGCTCAGGTCATGATCTCACAGTTTGTGGGTTCGAGCCCCTCATGGGGCTCTGTGCTAACGGCTCAGAGCCTGGAGCCTGCTTTGGATTCTGTGACTCCCTCTCTCTCTGCCCCTCCCCTGCTTACACTCTCTCTCTCTTAAAAATAAATAAACATTAAAAAATTTTTTGAAACTAGGTTTCTGCCCTTCTGAGTTCTCGCTAATGTCCAGTCAACCTTTATCTAAACCCTTGGGTCCCAATCTGGAGCCTGGGTGTGCGTGGCTTCCTTCATCCACGATGGGCCCTTCTGCTGGATGCCCGGTGATTTGAAATGCTGTTTAAGTTGATTGCCAAATGTTCTTCCAGCTTGTCAGCCTCCTGTCTTCCGCTTTCACTTTTGGAATCAGCAAACGGGCCTTGTAAAACTACCCCCAAATGATAAATTCCCCTCTCTTGGCTTCCTTCCCTTCCGCCTCTCGGAATCATGGGTGCATCCTCCACGGTCTACAAACAGACGTTTTTATTTGGTTTGGTTTGTTTTGGTCTAGTTGTTACCAATTTAGTTCAAAACAACCTAGTGGAAAATTTAGTTCAAAACAACCCAGTCTGACATTCCTGGACACCAAACCTTTCCACCGGCCTTTCTTTGGGGACTGCCTCCCAGCCTTAAATCCATTTATTGAAATCCGATTTATTTAAATCCGAGCAACTCATCTCTCTCCTGGAGGTCAGGAGCTTCCCGTCCACACAGGTTTTTATCTTCTTTAGTAAACGTAAAATACATTTTATTACATTACCGTTAAGTATAGTGTAGCAATTCTAGGTGAGAAAGAGGAATGTTCAGATCAGAATACACCTCCACCTCTTACTCCGTTGAGCACACTAATCAAATTAATGAACCCTCTGAGCCTCAGTGTTCTCATTTGTAAAGTGGATCTGGGGCACCTGGGTGGCTCAGTCGGTTAAGTGTCTGACTTCAGCTCAGGTCATGATCTCTTGGCCTGTGAGTTTGAGCCCCGTGCTGACAGCTGACAGCCTGGAGCCTGCTTCAGATTCTCTCTCTCTCTCTCTCTCTCTCTCTCTCTCAAAAATAAATAAAAACTAAAAGGGATCTAATAGTGGAAATCCTTCCCCTGAGTCGTGGTGACAATTAAGTGAACTATCCATATTCAGGACTCACAACTGCGTCTGGCATAAGTGCTCAGAAAATGTTCACTGTTATTTTTACTGACTGCCCTGATTCTGTCTCCATGAATATTTCAGACAAAAATCTGATTATGCCAGGCTTATGTTTAACACCTTGCCTATAGTTTAAAAGATAAAATCCTAAGTCTTTACATGGCCTGTTAGAAAGCCCTGCACATTCAGTCCCTCTTTGTTTTCCCATCTCCAGCTCTTCTGGAATTGCCCCAACTTTCCTGAACTGCCAAATCGTTCCCTGACTCTCTCACAGAAGCTGTCGCCTCTGCCCAGATCTTCCCAGCCCTCCAGTCCGCTTTCCCAGGCCAGTGGTTTATCAGCCCACGCACTCCTGCAGACACTCAGTGTTATCATGTCTGCATGCAAGATCAAGTCCCCTTTTTACCCAATGTCACAGCCACTGCTTTCCTTAGAGCACTTCCCACATGAGCAGGGATGGCTTACGGAGCACCAGAATTTCATGGCTTCTCTTTGACTGTGTGGCCCAGAAGAGATATGTGCTGCCTTACGGTTTTTTGTTGTTTGTTGTCATTGTTGGGTTTTTTTTTTTTTTTTTAAGGAAATGGATGTGCCATTTTTAGTCTCTTTAGTAACAGAGTATGCCAAGGTCTTGGGAAGTGTTGGAGCCAAAAGGTAAAAGAATCCTGGGAGCGTGAGTCACCCCGAGTGCCAACCTGGGATGTCTGTACTAAAGTGTTGCATGAATGAGCACTAAACATTCCATTGCCATGAACTACTGATATCTTGAGGTTGATTTGTTAAAAAACAAAAACAAAAAACTGGGGTTACTACAGGTTACATATCACCACTGCAATTCTATAATTTTTTGAACAGTTTAATATGTGTCCTCATTAGATCATGAGCTCCACAGGTTTTTAGTTGTCCAATATTTGGCACAGGCACAGACCCTTAAGAGGTACTCAGTCAATATGTATTGGTTGAAGAAAAAAAAAAAAAAGGAAATTCACCAAATCCTATTTATCAACATTCCTTGGAGAGCTGATTTGCTTAAGGTACCATATTCTATGTGAGACATTTATGTGTAACACCCGTGTCAGTGCTCAGAATCCCTCTCCACACCCCGGGGCCGGTGTTGCCGATCTGGATTTGGTGTTTGGGTCTGAGATAATGTTCAAGGAGGGCATGAGTGTGTGTGAGTCCTCTCCCACCCTCCCATCAAGAGAAAGAGGAACCAGGTCTTGTGGGTGGCCTTTCTGTTAAACATTCGGTAGGAAAACCACAGGGTGGTTGGAACTGAGTCTCTGACCTCCCCACTCTGTTCATCTGTCTTTGTGGCTGGCAGTGCAGAAAAATAGCAAATTACTCATCACGTCCCTGGCAGCAGAATGGGCCATGTGGAACCTTTCAAGCCCAAAGTCAAGACCCAAGAGGACAAGAAAGCAAGACCCAACAGCTACCTCTCTTTCTTCTAGCGGGTCGCGGCAACTGTCTTCAACTTAGCCAAGATGCATGCTGTGTTTTGGAGGGAATGTGGGAATGCGTCTCTGTGTTGTGACTCAAATCCCCAGTTTGGCAATTTCCTGTTGCATTCTGAGGAGACAGTCACCCCAGATGGTACATAGTTTGGAGGGGTTATAAGAACACATTCCTCTGTTATACATACTCATATGTATTTCGTCTTTATTTATTTTTTTTTTTTAATTTTTTTTTTCAACATTTTTTATTTATTTTTGGGACAGAGAGAGACAGAGCATGAACGGGGGAGGGGCAGAGAGAGAGAGGGAGACACAGAATCAGAAACAGGCTCCAGGCTCCGAGCCATCAGCACAGAGCCTGACGCGGGGCTCGAACCCACGGACCGCGAGATCACGACCTGAGCCGAAGTCGGCCGCTGAACCGAATGAGCCACCCAGGTGCCCCCACACTGGCATCTTTAAACTCGACTCGCGGCTGTGGCTCGTGTTACCTACCCTTCCTTACATCCCAACAGGAGTTAAATAATTTATGATCAGCTGTTTGGTTCTGTCTCCTCATCGGATGGGAGCTCTGTGGAGCACAGGGACCGTATCTGTTTTATTCACTCCCGAATCCCAAGCCCCAAACCCATGACAGTCACACAGATATGTTTGGGTCGCTGGTTCTGAAGGAAAAGAATTCACAAACTCATTTACGAAGGTTGACAGAAGTGGTTTGTCCGAGGTCCCTGCGGGTGGGAAACAGGGTCAGAGGAAGATCTCATTGTGTCTGACTTTGCAGCCCACGCCACAGACCTCTTTCAATGTCTTAGAGACTGTGTTGCCTCCATAGGCCCATTAGAGCGGCCAGAATCCCAGACGCTGACACCAAGGGCGTGAGGCGTGCAGAGCTGTGCTATCCAACATGGCAGCCACGAGGCCCATGTGACTCTTGAGCACTGACAAGATGCCACCTAGGATGTCCTAGAAGCTTCCGGAAGCTCAGAGAAACCCAAGATACACGCAGAAACAGTGTCCACTGCTTCAAAGTGAATTCATCCAGGGGTGCCTGGATTCAGTGTCCGACGTCAGCTCAGGTCATGATCTCACCGCTCGTGAGTTGGAGCCCGGCGTTGGGCTCTGGGCTGATGGCTCAGAGGCTGGAGCCTGTTTCAGATTCTGTGTCTCCCTCTTTCTCTGCCCCTCCCCCGCTTGCACTTGTTATGCCCAGAATTCGTGTATCCCCAAATACCGCCAGGGAGCCGAGTCCGATGCAAAAGCAAAAGAGCCTTTATTCGAGGTAGCTCGAGCTCAATCCCCTACCTGCATCGACGCAGGGGTGAGATACCGGGGAAAGAGAGCGAGTTTCAAAAGGACAAAGGTTTTATTGGGGCCTAGGGGCAGTTGGTGTGTTGCATCCACACGACTCCTGAAACAGAAGGCTACGGGCACCAGTGACAGTTGCAACAAAGTTTATTACAATGAGAGGCAAGGCCGACCGATCGGGACCAACACTCTTGATAAGAGTGTGGCCTCGAACAGCCGGGGTACAGAGTTTTTAAAGCCGATCATATCGTTTTATCATTATCTGGGAACAGAACAGAGAAACAGTTTCCAGATGAGTTAGAAACAGTTGCCGAATGAGGTGATTATTTTAGACTTTCTGCCACTAAGTTGCAACCAGTGGATCTCCTTGACCTTGTCTCTGATGCTCTTTTTTGAGGTTTTGTTTCCTTTGTTGGTAAAGCCTGATCCACAAGAATATGGAGTATGATTTACAAGAGTAAAAGCAAGGCTGTTACCTTTTGACATTCAGTGTCAGAACAAAGTTGTTATCTTTCAAGCTAAGCGGTAGCCCTATAGTACAATTTAACCCTTACAGGTGAGGTAATGGCTGTGGCCTCAGCCGATTGGCTGGGGAAGGGTCCGAGTCCTGTTAGGCAGATGAGGGGGGAGGGGGCTGCTCAACGGGAGGAGGTGTGGTCAAGGTGAAGGACACAGAACAAGATGGAGTCGGCCGGGGTAGGCCCACCCTTTCTCTCTCTCTCTCTCTCTCTCTCTCAAAACTAAATAAACATTAAAAAAAAATAAAAATAAAACCGGAGAGCCTCAGTAGCTCACTCAGTTAACCATCTGACTTTGGCTCAGGTCATGATCTCGTGGTCCGTGGGTTCAAGCCCCGCATCGGGCTCTGTGCTGACAGCTCAGAGCCTGGAGCCTGTTTCAGATTCTGTGTCTCCCTTTCTCTCTCTGACCTTCCCCCATTCATGCTCTCTCTCTGTCTCAAAAATGAATAAATGTTAAAAAAAATAAAAATATATATATATATTTTTTTCTAGGGGCGCCTGGGTAGCTCAGTCAGTTAAGCATCCCACTTCGGCTCAGGTCATGATCTCACGGTCTGTGGGTTCGAGCCCCGCGTCGGGCTCTGTGCTGACAGCTCAGAGCCTGGAGCCTTTTTCGGATTCTGTGTCTCCCTCTCTCTCTGCCCCTCCCCCGTTCATGCTCTCTCTCTGTCTCAAAAATGAATAAACGTTAAAAAAATTAAAAAAAAAAAATATATATTTTTTTCCCTAGGGGCACCTGGGTGGCTCAGTCAGTTAAGCATCCCACTTCAGCTCAGGTCACAATCTCACAGCTCATAAGTTTGAGCCCCGCATGGGGCTCTGTGCTGATGGCTCGGAACCTGGAGCTCGCTTCGGATTCTGTGTGTCCCCCTCTCTACCCCTCCTCTGCTCATGCTCTGTCTCTCTCAAAAATAAATAAACATTTAAAAAAATTAGATATCCACAATGAACATATCTGACAAAGAACTCTGGCGCGTTAATACCTGCCGTTGACTCAAAAAAGAGAGCCAACCCAATTTTTTAAAATGAGGAAATGACAAAAACACTCACTCACTCACTCACTCACACACACACAGTCCAAATGACCACAATCATATGAAAATGTTCCCAGCAGCATTAGTCATCAAAGTAAAAGCAAACTGAAACCACAAGGAAGACAGCACGACTGGCAATGGCATGGTTGAACAAAAAAGGCATGAAACTGACAGTCGGTGAAAATGTACAGAGAATGTACCGTCGAGCGCAGCGTGTATAAATGGATACAGTCACTTTGAAAACTGCTGGCCGCACCTACCAAAGGTGAATGAACGCATAGCGGAAAACACGACGCTCACGCTCCCAGGTTCATACCAACGGCCATGCACCTGTCCGCTCGGGGCTGAGTTGACGCCCGCTGACCCTGAGCGGGTAAGCACAGGGTTACCGTGCTGTTCACACAATAGCATACTCTACAGCAGTAACCATTGATGGCCTGCAATTTCCCACGTTATTATGGAGAAATCTTACCCACGTTTGGTGGAGCGAAAGGAGCCAGACACACTCAAAGACACTGTAGAGTATACTCAACATCTGGGTAAAGAACCCAAACCGGGAGGGGCGCCTGGGTGGCTCAGTCACTTAAGCGTCCGCCTCCTGACTGTGGTTCAGATCTCCTGTAAGGGTTAAATTGTAGTGTAGGGCTAATGCTTAGCTTGAAAAATAACAGCTTTGTGTTGACACTGAAGGTTAAGAGATAACAGCCTTGCTTTGCTCTGGTAAATGCCTCATACCCTTGTAAATTAGGCTTCACCAATTAAGGAAACAAAAGTTCAAAGAAAAGAGCATCAGAGGCAGGGTCAAGGAGATCCACTGGTTGCAACTTAGAGGCAGAAAGTCTAAAGTAAACACCTCATTAGGCAACTGTTTCTAACTCACCTGGAAACTGTTTCTCTGTTCTGTTCCCAGGTAATGATAAAACGATGTGATCGGTTATAAAAACTCTGTACCCCGGCTGTTCGGGGCCGCACTCTTATCAAGAGTGTTGGTCCCGATTGGTCGGCCTTGCCTCTCATTGTAATAAACTTTGTTGTCACTGTCACTGGTGCCCGTAGCATTCTGTTTCAGGAGTCGTGTGGATGCAACACACCATCTCCAGGTTCGTGAGTCGGTGAGCCCTACGGCGGGCTTTGCACTGACAGTGTGGAGCCTGCTTGGGATTCTTTCTTTGTCTCTCTGCCCCTCCCCTGCTCGTGCCTTCTCTCTCTCAAAATAAATAATAAACATTTTAAAAAGAGCATTTCAGATAAAATTCTCCAGAAATCATTTTTATATGCATCATACATTACTATTGCTAATCATATAGAACTCTAAGACACATTCAGCAACTCTTTCCTGATGGAAAATTGAGGGCTTTATAAGTGATACTGGGTCAAAATTCTAATTGGAATAATCATTTGAATTTGTGTTTAAATTTTTTTGCAAGAATACTTACATACTCAGTTAGTAAAGGAATAGTGTAAGTAATAATAATGCTTTGGGGTGCCTGGGTGACTCAGTCGTTTAAGTGTCCAATTCGGCTCAGGTCATGATCTCACGGTTTGTGAGTTTGAGCCCCGCATGGGGCTCTCTGCTAACAGCCTGGAGCCTGCTTCCGATTCTGTGTCTCCCCCTCTCTCTGCCCCTCCCTGGCTCATGCTCTGTCTCTCAAAAATAAATGTTAAAAAAAATTAATAACAATAATAGCAATACTTTGTAGTTCCAGAAAAAAGAGGAAAGAAAAAAAAAAAGCTTTTAAAGCTTTGATACGAATTAAGCATTTGGTGACACCAAATTGTGGTCTCTTTGGATGTGATGCTTAGACAGAGACGGGGTTCATGTCTGGCACTAACTGGGTGGGTTCAGTTTCCCACATAAGCCTTGGGTCTCCTGTAAGAAAAGAAAAAAAAAACTTTCCAGGAAGCTGACTTCTCTTCTCTGCCCAACGTGGGTAAGATCAGTACAGAGCGAAAACCATTCACTGTTATGGAGGAATCCTCACTTGCAGACTACCTAAACCGCTGTGTTACATCCCATGCATTTTTTTGAAATTGAGGTGCAATTGCTGAGCAACATTGTGTGAATTGAAGGCGAACAAGGGGTTGATTTGATACATTTCGGTGGTAGCTAACTAGCCCATTGTTACATACTTACCATTTATTTCCTCTTGTGGGGCAAACAGATCTAGTCTCTCAGCAGGTTTAGAATACAATTTAGAATTGTATTTAGAACATTTAGGATACAATGGTGTTGCCTCTAATTGCTGTCCTGTGCTAGGCCTCCAGGGTTCATTTATCTACTCATACAAGTATACACCCTTAAACAACTTCTCCACCAATGCCCTCGCCCCCAACAGCAGCTAACCACCATTTCCACTCTGGTTTTTCATAGAATTCTTCTCTCTTTCTTTTTAAACAGAACTCCTCTTTCAATCACATTTCGTGTTGCATCTTATGTCATTGTATTTCTGTGGACTTTTGCCTTTGCAAACTCCCAGTTTATGTTTAATTTACAAAGGTTGTGTATATATCTGAATCGATTAAAGGAAAGGTCAATCAGTACCGTGGGAGGGTCCAAGGGAGGATTCTGTCGGAAGATGTGCTGTGCTTATCCTGAAGTGAGCCTTGACATAAATATTCTCCAGTTGGGGGTCAAAATCTTAGAAGAATACAAAGGTTGAGGGGCTTTCTGAGAGCATTGAGGGATGATAGGTATGCATCACCTTCCATTAAAACAAACAAACAGGGCGCCTGGGTGGCTCAGTCGGTTAAGCGGCCGACTTCAGCTCAGGTCACGATCTCGCGGTCCGTGAGTTCGAGCCCCGCATCGGGCTCTGTGCTGACAGCTCGGAGCCTAGAGCCTGTTTCAGATTCTGTGTGTCCCTCTCTCTCTGACCCTCCCCTGTTCATGCTCTGTCTCTGTCTCAAAAATAAATAAACATTAAAAACAAACAACAGACCCAGAATGGCCAACCTGATGGACCCTCTGACCTCAGTCTTCGGAGAGGCCTATAGGTATTGATACTTAGAGCCGTTCCTATTCTAAGTAGACAACCCACCCCCACATCCTCCCTGGGTGTTTGCAGTGCAGGTATGTTGAAAGTCTGAATTAGGATCCAACCAGGAAAACAGAAACTCTTCTTTGTATTTAAAAGACAGAAAGAGGGGCGCCTGGGTGGCTCAGTCGGTTAAGCGGCCGACTTCAGCTCAGGTCATGATCTCGCAGTCCGTGAGTTCGAGCCCCGCCTCGGGCTCTGTGCTGACAGCTCAGAGCCTGGAACCTGCTTCGGATTCTGTGTCTCCCTCTCTCTGGCCCTCCCCCGCTCATGCTCTGTCTCTCTCTCAAAAATAAAGAAATGTTAAAAAAGATTAAAAAAAATGTATTCTCAGCGGCCCTCAGAAATGGGTGTGTGATTTCACTGCACTCTTGTGACCAAGTGGAAGTTTTTGGACTCTGGCTTAGCAAAGGGAGAGTCTCCCCAGACTCCTCAAATGGGGTGACCCCATGGTCTGCAAGGCCATGGAGATACCGTCAAAGTGACAGCCTAACTCTGGGGAATCCCAACTCCCTTTAGTTTCTGACTGCCTGGCCTCCACATCATTTTCATTTCCTTAAGGCATTTAGGAAGATTCTTAAGATATTGTATTATGCAATTTTAGGCTTTTAAAAATAATTATTCTATTTTAAGATGAAACATTGGTCCATAGACTTAGTCTGACATTTTGACGGAAACTCTAGGATATTTGCTGTTTACTTATTAAGAATTCTGGGGCTAGGCAGATTTAGGGTTAGTTTAGCAACTCAGGGATCTAGGGCAGAGGATCCTAGATCTCGTGTGCTTCTGTCCCAGTTGTTTCTGTGTTGTGTCCAAGCTTGTTGCCTCATGATTGTGAGGTGGCTGCTGTGGCTCCATCTATCACATCATCATGATACGGTTGCCGGAGAAGGACAGGAGTAAAGGGGGAAAAGGTCTCATGAGACCCTCTGTTATTAAGGGAGAAATAGGATTCCCAGATATTGTGATATATTCTCCTTTATTTATTTTTTATTATTTTTATTTTTATTTATTTATTTATTTATTTATTTATTTATTTTGAGAGAGAGAGAGAGAGCAAGCAAGGGAGGGGCAGAGAGAGGGAGTCACAGAATCTGAAGCAGGCTTCAGCACAGAGCCCCCACGTGAGGCCTGAACCCACAAACCGCGAGAGCACGACTCCAGCCAAAGTCAGATGCTTAACCCAGGATCCCCATGATATTCTCTCCTTTAAGTAGCATCGGCTACACCTGGTCACGGACCCCCCACTCTGCCCCAATGACTGCCAATGGGAGTGCTAGATTGTCTTAACCCAAACGCGATCCCCCACCCCCTCCCTGGCCACAGCCCCAAGCCTGAGGTCTGCCTCTGCATTGGTTCCAACCCTTCTGCATTTTCCATGCACGGATGGGCGCCCTACGTGTCCCTGCTTCCAGCGACACTGGGGGGAAGATGGGGAAGAGAACTCGTGTCAACAGGATATTTGTAAAGTTCCCAACCCCTGACTGAGAATGTAACCGATGCCACAATATTAAATACTCGGAGAGGATTTCCAGCTTCCCATTTCACAGATGAGGAAATGTCATGCAGTGGTGTAACTTGGCCCGAGAACACATGGGTATTCTGTGGCTCCTGCCCGGGGACTCGGGTCGGCCTGTCGCACAGATCCACACTCTGCCTTGTCCCAGAGCTCAAGAATCACGTTCTCGGGGCGCCTGGGTGGCGCAGTCGGTTAAGCGTCCGACTTCAGCCAGGTCACGATCTCGCGGTCCGTGAGTTCGAGCCCCGCATCAGGCTCTGGGCTGATGGCTCGGAGCCTGGAGCCTGTTTCCGATTCGGTGTCTCCCTCTCTCTCTGCCCCTCCTCCGTTCATGCTCTGTCTCTCTCTGTCCAAAAAAAAAAAAAAAAAAACAAAACAAAACAAAAAAACGTTGAAGAAAAAAAAAAAAAAAGAATCACGTTCTCACCCCAGGGGTTCATCTGGGGAGGAGGTCAGCCCTCATCTGAGCAGAGCAGGGGAGAAGCATCTTTAGGAGGCCCAGGCCCTCGTTCTGTCTCATTGGTGGGAAGAGTGGGAAGGACATGCGAGCATTCTTCCCCTTTGTGGGAGACTGCTGATGTAGAAACCCCAAGACGTGCCCCAGCTGACACATCCTGTCCCCTTGTCAGCTTCAGACTCCGTCCTTCAACCCACAGGCCTCAGGACGGTGCAGGCCACAGGGGTCTGGACATGTGTCCCCGTTCCACCACCTTCCTGGCCCTCGGTGAGTCCTGGAATGTAGGCAAAGGGTTGGAGGGACAGAGGAAGTGGGGGTGGGGGGGGGAGCGGAGCCTTGGGGAGGGGGTCCGCTTCCCTTCCCAGTCCTCACTCCTGTCCAGAAGACTGTGGGACTCTGGGGGAGCAAAGTGGATCCCCCCGGGGTCTGCACCCCCTGCTCTTGCCCAGACCTAAGTCAGACCATGCAGGTTCAGTCCTAGAAACCGGTTCCCGGGTGTGGAGACAAATTCAGACTCAAGAGCAGCTGGGGGAGAGGAGAGGGGAACTGGGGCTTGTCTCGAGACTATTTCAGAGCAAGAAGAACGATGGTACCGGCCCCCCCCCCCCCCCCCCGAGGAAACCAGGGGCGGGCATGTCTCTCACCAAACCTGTCTTCCAGCGCTCTGCCTGGGCTGGGTGCACCTCACTCAGGAAGGTGAGTCTGCTCCCCATCTCCTCTGCACCCCAAAAGGCAGCCCTCGACTGAGGGTGCTGACCCTGGTAGGACACGAGCGGAGGCCCTGAGACTTATCCTGAACTGCAAGCAACCCCAAATGTATGACCCTTGCCAGGTCTCTCTCTATTCTCCACCTGTGCTCCTGACAGACCCCCCACCACCACCACCACCACTCCCCGCCGCAAACAATTCAAACCCTGCAGGACCAGGCTGAGCCCACAGGCTCCCCCACACCAGCCCAGACCCCCCTCAGCATCCCCTGGGCAGAGAACAAGACGGTCACCAAGGGCAGAGTCCCAGACCCCATGCTTGATTCCAACTCCTTCACCCTCGATAGACAACACATCACCCAGTGATAGGATTTGACATGGTGATTTTAAAGTTTCACTTACATTTTTGGAATTTGTCTTTCGTATATATGTTTTTTATTTTGGGGTGAAATGTGGACAAGTATTTGATCAGTGTCTCTGTACGTCCTGCCCTGAGAGGGCAGGGATCATGCGTCTCTCATGTTTGTGGAACCAGTGGCACATGGAGGGCATGTGTCCATGGATAGGTATTGTAGAAGGAAGGGAGGGAGGGAGGGAGAGAGAGGGAGAGAGAGAGAGAGAGAGGAAAGAAAGAAAGAAAGAAAGAAAGAAAGAAAGAAAGAAAGAAAAGAGAGAGAGAGAAAGAGAAAGAAAGTAGGAAAGAAAGAAAGAGAGGGAGGGAGGGAGGGAGAGAGAGACAAAGAAAGGAAGGAAGGAAGAAAGAAAGGGAGGGAGGGAGGCAGAGAGAGAGAGAAAGAAAGAAAGAAAGAAAGAAAGAAAGAAAGAAAGAAAGGAGAGAGAGGAAGAGAAAGAAAGAAAGAAAAGAAGAAAGGAAGGAAGGAAGGAAGAAAGGGAGGGAGAGAGAGAGAAAAGAAAGAAAAGAAAGGAAGGAAGGAAGAAAAGAAAGAAAGGAAGGAAGGAAAAGAGAGAGGGAGGGAGGGAGGGAGAGACAGAGAGAAAGAAAGAAAGAGAAAGGAAAGAAAGAATGAAAGAAAGAAAAGAAAGGAAGAAAAAAGAGAGAGAAAGAAAAATAAAGAAGGAAAGAAAGAAAGGGAGGGAGGGAGAGAGAGAAAGAAAGGAAGGAAGGAAGGAAGGAAGGGAGAGAGAGAGAGAAAGAAAGAAAAGAAAGGAAGGAAGGAAGAAAAGAAAGAAAGGAAGGAAGGAAGAGAGAAAGGGAGGGAGGGAGAGACAGAGAGAAAGAAAGAGAAAGGAAAGAAAGAAAGAAAGAAAAGAAAAGAAAGAAAAAAGAGAGAGAAAGAAAAAGAAAGAAGGAAAGAAAGAAAGGGAGGGAGAGAGAGAAAGAAAGAAAGAAAGAAAGAAAGAAAGAAAGAAAGAAAGAAAGAAATGGAGGGAAGGAGGGAGAGAGAGAGAAAGAAAAAAAGAAAGGAAAGAAGGAAGAAAAGAAAGAAAGGAAGGAAGGAAGAGAGAGAGGGAGGGAGAGAGAGAGAGAAAGAAAGAAAGGAAGGAAGGAAGGAAGAGAAAGGAAAGAAAGAAAGGAAGAAAGAAAAAAGGAAGGAAGGAAGAAAAGAAACAAAGAAACAAAGAAAGAAAGAAAGGAAGGAAGGAAGGAAGAGAAAGGAAAGAAAGAAAGGAAGAAAGAAAAAAGGAAGGAAGGAAGGGAGAAAAGAAAGAAAGAAAGAAAGAAAGAAAGAAAGAAAGAAAGAAAGAAAGAAAGAAAAAAGGAAGGAAGGAAGGGAGAAAGGAAAGGCAGTTAAATGAGCAAATAGACCTCCCTCAGCTCCTGCCTCTTGAGGGGTTTTGTAACTTTAATGTCACCTTCCTGTTTCAGGGCTGCAAACTCCCCTTCCCCTGCCTCCAGCCTCATTGAGGCAGATGAGGTTTTTCAAGAACCTTAACAACATGAAAGCAGAAATTAGGCTTAGATGAGGGTAGAAAACACAGAGGAAACCCAGACACAAGCTCCACAGAAGGCTTGCAGCGTGTATATGTACAGATATATGTATAGACATATATTCTTATGTTTATATATATGAAATATGTAGATTTATTCAAGTCTAATGTATTTATATATCTATACATAAATATAAGCATACAACTGATGATGCAAAATGCAAAATTTCAGATCTATAAATTTAAATATATTAGGATATATATTTACCTTTATATTAAATACACAATATAGTTGGTATAATAAAATGCATGAATTATTATTACATATGGATATAGTAGACAGCATTACATATTATATAATGTCATACATTGTATTACATGTTATGTATTGCTATAATTTATATATGTAAGTGTCAACATAAATACATTGTGGGGTGCCTGGATGGCTCAGTCAGTTACCTGTCCGACTTCGCTCAGGTCATGATCTCACGGTCCATGGGTTCGAGCCCCGCGTCGGGCTCTGTGCTGACAGCTCGGAGCCTGGAGCCTGCTTCCCATTCTGTGTCTTCCTCTCTCTGTGCCCCTTCCCCGCTCATGCTCTGTCTCTCTCAAAAATAAACATTAAAAATTTTTAAAAATAAACACATGCCATCTAATAGTAAATATGCATAATTGAGATATAAATCATATGTATATAGCTTACCTATAATAAGTAATTTTAAATTACAATTACAATTATTTATATCGATTAAATTATACATATATAATACATACATACATATACCTGTATACATGTATAATTGTATACATACATATGTAAGTTAAAACACAGAATTTAAAATGTGTATTTATATTTATTATATAAATTTTTTGTATTTATTATATAAATTTATTATATTTATAGCTTACGTACTATGTATCAGAGCAGGCTGGGAGGCCACATGCGTCTGCCGCAAAGTGCGGCTCCCTCCCTGCCCACGGCCACTTTCTGGGGGGACCCAGGGGGCTGGGATAGAAACAGCAGAGAAGGATGACCGTGTTGTGTGTGGGGACAGGGGAACACAGTCAGGACGAGGAGGGTGGTAATGTTCCAAAGGACTGTGATTGACGTTTGCGCAACTCTGTGACTTTGCTTAAGAGTGACCTGAGCGCGTCACAGGGGTGAATTGCGTGTTAGTGTGAGTCCCCCACAAGTAGACCCTGAGAGCCCGCTCTGTTTCCTCGCAAGGGACCCTGCGCAGGCCCTCCATCTGTGCTGAACCGGCCCCCGTGGTCGCCCTGGGGCAGCTTGTGACCATCGTGTGCCGGAGCCCCGGCGGGTTTGAGGCGTTCCGCCTGGAGAAGGAGGGGAATGCCTTGAAACCAGATGTCATGGAGGAACCGCCGGGCGAGACGGAGGCCAGATTCCACATCATCGCGCATGAAGGGATTGAGGGGAAGTACCACTGCGTCTATCATAAAGACGGCACCTGGTCTGAGCGCAGCGCGGAGCTGGTGCTGGTGGTGACAGGTGAGAAGGTCTCCGCTCGGCCCTCGGGTTTCTCTGGGACCGAGTGACGGCCAGATGGGGCCCTCAGACGGATGCTCAGGGTACAGAGGGGCCGGGCTGAGCGGGACAGACCCTGGGGCCTCCACAGAGCTTGGGTCCTTCCCCTGCCCTGCTCACAGAGACCCCTGGAAACGTCAGCTCCCCGCCACCACAGACCTACAGCTCACCTGGTGAGTGACCTTGCAGGACCTTGGGGAGGGCGGGGCGGGGTGGTGAGGGGGCGGGCGGAGCTCTGCGCCGGGCCGCGGCGCCGGCCTTGGGTGAGGGACTGGTAAGACCACAGTGCCCCCTGCAGGGCACCGGGACACTAACTGGTTGAACTTTCTCTGTGCCAGGGGCTATGAAAGCGGTGGGTGGGAGGCATCCCCCTGACCTGAGAGCCCCCGACTCGTTTAGTGCACAAAGCAAAGCAGTTTCATGCCCCAAAGCAGAAGGCCCTGAAGGGCTGGAACCAGCCCAAGGCTAGGGGTGGGGGGACCCCCTTTGGGGCAGAGTTCGACCGTTGGCAGCTTTGCAAGGGACAGTGGTCCGGAGGGGCAGAGGGACTGACCGCTCGTCTTCCAAACTCGGTCGCTGCTGGAGAGAACGGGGTTCCGCATTAGGTCACAAGAGTGGCGTTAGGTCACAGAGGAAGAGAGACCCCCAGAATCCTACATCGCACAGGGCATCGCACATCGCCCCTCTCTCCCATCTCTTGCTCTGAAGACTGAAGATCCACCGTGCGGGGATCAGGGCTGAGAGCCCAGTCCCACGCCCGCGGTGAATACCCCAAACCGTGCGCGTCCCGGTTTCCTCGTGTGCAAAAAAGGGCAATAAAGGCAAGGACGCGGGAGCGCGCTTTCGGGGATACGGGGCTTTGTGTGCACGGCGCACGCGCTTAGGTCAAGGCCTGGCGAACCAGACAGGCTGGGGACGTGCTGGCCTTGTTACGTTGAGGAAGTAGTTTCTTCTGGTTAAGTGTGCACCTGACACCCACCTGCTGAGGGCTGGACGCATGCCGGGCGACGAGGAGAAAGGGTCCCTGCGCTCCCAACCTCAGTGGGGAAAGTTAACCAGAATGAGGAATGGAAATGTGTATATGTACATTATATACATTATACTTAATGTATTTAGTATGTGTATATCACATATAACGTATCTATATTTAAGTATAATGTACCATATATAATGTATCTATATTTAAGTATAATGTATCGCTATATATAATGTATTTATATTTATAAAGTATTTATATCTCTCTATATAAATATAAACATACAACTTACAATATAAAATTTCAGACCTATAAATTTAAATATATTGGAATATATTTCTAACTTATATATTAAACACAAGGAATATAATTAAAATTATAAAATACATGAATTAATCATTACATATTAATATAGTGTACAGTATTATATATTATATAATGTCATATATTATGTGTTATGTATTCTATGATTTATATATGTAAATCTCAACATAAATAGGTCTCATCTAATAATAAGTCTGTATAATTGAGATATGTCATATATCTCACATGTTCTAAGTAATATGTACAAATGAGAGTATAAGTCATATATGTTACATGTTCTAAGTAATTTTAAATGATATATAATCACAATTATTCATAGCAATTAAATGATACCTATATAAGTTAAAACACAGGCTTTAAAATGTATATTTGTATTTATTATATAATAGAGCAGGTGGGATCCTAGATCATGGACCCAGGACAGAGTGTTCAGGGAGGGAAGCTCCAGGAGTGGAAGTTTTCTGCCTTCCTTAAAGGACGCTGAGGACTCGGCCTCCGGGGCAGCTGGAGGGAGGGGGCACTGTCCAGAAGAGGGGACACGGGGGCTCCACCCTCAGCCAGGATGAGCCCAGCAGGCAGGACATACAGCTCATGCGCCAAATCCAGGCCTTGCTGGTGCTGGATGGATGGGCCTCAGGGGACATCAGGACGCGGAGTCTCGGTCTCTTCACTCCCAGGAGGGAGGTGCCACCTCCATGGGGGCTGCTGTGAGAAACAGGAGGGTGGGAATCCAGAAGGAGGGGAGCTAGGGGAGCACTGTCCCACAGAGCCCGCGGCGGGAAGGCCATGCCTCGTGTCTGCATCCTCCAGCAAGGTGTCATTAGCCGGGTGTGGCCACTGAGCCCCTGGAACGGTGGCCAGAGCAGCTGGGGATCTGGCTTTTATTTATTTAACTTGGATGTCAGTGCAAATAGTCCTGTGAGGGTATCACACTGGACAGCACGGATGTAGGGCATTCCCATCCCCATGGAAAGTTCCATGGGTTCGTTCCAGAGGAGTGCCTTTGCGGGGGGGGGGGGGGGGGGGTGGTCAGGAGGACTCAGCCTTCTCTGTCCAGCTTAGGCCTCTGACCATGTGCTCGATTCCTCCTTCCTAGGGGACACACAGATGCGTGGGGATCACAGTAACAGCCCAGGTGAGTGAGGGGGGCGGAGGAGCAGGACCCGGTGTGTGCTTCTTGGGGAAAGAATGTGCTTTGGTGTTGGCCGTATTCCACGCCTGGCAGTGCCCTGTGGACAGAGGATCTGAACACTCAGGACCCTGGTTTTGTAATAATGCTTCCTATGTCACAGGACTGTTATGAATTGGAGACGTTTTATACATAGGTGTGCACGTGACAAGCCCCCAGCAAACATGGGGTATGCAGTAGGTGCTCCATAAATGCACGCTGCTGATAATCTGGTTCCACCTTCCCTGTTCCCCAGACCTGTCGACAGAGCATGTGTATATTTTCGTTGGGGTCTCTGTGGCCTTGTTCCTTTGTCTCCTCCTCCTGGTTCTCGCCTTCCTCCGTTGTCAGCGTCGGAAAAAACACAGTAGGTCTCAGGGAGAGGTGGGGTGGCCTGGGGAGGCTTTTTGGGGGTGTTGGGGAAGAAGTCCTCTGTTCTTAATTCACACCCCTGACTGTCCACAGGGCTCCCCGGCAGCCAAGGTGAGGAGCAGAGGCCCCAGGAAAGGTGAGGCCCCTGAGACTAACCCCGGCCCCCCTCCCAGGCCCCTGCCTCCAGGGGGCCCCCCAGTGCTCACTGTACTTTTCCCCACAGGGTCAGCCCAGCTATTGACCTTCCCCAGAGGACACCAGGTAAAAGGACAAGGAGGAGGGACCGGCCAGGGAGAGGGAACGTTTGAGAACATTCCAGGATGTTCTAGATGGAGTGCATGGTGAAATCCGAAGCTGTGGGTTTTCGGCAAATTTGCCTTCTGAGACCCACCCCAGAGACCTGACCCCTTGTCCTCTCCCCTCCAGATCTGGCAACAGTTGGCAGACTTCCTGAGAAGGACAGGGAAGTGCCCAGCTCGGTAAGTCCTTGTATCCAATACCTACCTACAACCCTAATTTTAGCAGCTCGGTCAGCAGTTTGGTCACAGTACCTTTCTTTCTTTCTTTCTTTCTTTCTTTTTTTTTTAACTTTTATTTATTTACTTATTCTCACATTTATTTATTATTGAGAGACAGAGAGACACAGAGCATGAGCAGGGGAGGGGCAGAGAGAGAGGGAGACACAGAATCGGAAGCAGGCTCCAGGCTCTGAGCTGTCAGCACAGAGCCCGACGTGGGGCTCGAACCCACGAACTGTGAGATCATAACCCGAGCCGAAGTCAGAAGCTCAACTGACTGAGCCCCCCAGGCGCCCCTGGTCACAGTATCTTTTGAGGCCTCCCCTTGGAGGTGGCATGGTCTCACTCTGTCATATTCTACCGCTCACACAGGCCAGCCCTGATTCTAAGTGGGAGGGCACTGCACAGTGGTGACCCCAGAAGGTGGGGTCACGGCGGTCACCTGGAGGCTGACCACTAGGCTCCCCTTCCCATCGGCCCGGCCGCCCTAACTCACCCCGGGTCTCGCTGTCTCAGGCCCCGCCTGCAGGAAGCCCCCAGGACGTGACGTACGCTCAGTTAGACCACCAGATCCTCGCACAGAGGACAGCCCGAGGCATGTTCCCATGGTCCACGGAGCCCACGGCCGAGTCCAGCACTTATGCATCACTGGCCAGACCCTGACTCCGGACCCACCTGGCCTCTGCTCCTAGAGACACGGGAAGTCACTCCTGCAGAAGCGTGAGGCGGCCATTTGGAGGACTTCCCTACAGAATCATCCCTTTCTGGAAAGCCATGCGGTCAGCTCTCCTGGAGGCCAGAGGTGCACTCAGGAGACTCCTAATCAGCGTCTAGGAGGTTCGTTAACCACATGGTCCCTCCGAAAACCAACTAGATGCTTGCAGAGAATGTGGAGCACTTCATTTACAAACACCCAGAGCTACAGACCCCTGGCAGTTTCCAGACACTCAGCTATGGTCCCACGGTCACCCACAGGTGATTCCAGATGTGTCCTGTGTGTCCCCAACTGCCCCCAGAGGCTCTGATTTACTCGTCTTCCAGAGTTCAGTAGTTGATCCAGAACCCGGGCTATACTTGGGCAGCTGATCTGCATCTGTTTCACGTGACCTAGTCTCCAAATTCCACACCTGGGAGGTGCCCCCACACCTCTCTCCCTGAACCCCAGGATCTAACCTTGTGGGCGGGCCTCATGGATCCGTGATTTATTTTATTTTTATTTTGAGAGAGAGGGAGCGAGTATGCACGTGTTAGTGGGGGAGGAGCAGAGAAAGATTGAGAGAGAGAGAGAGAGAGAGAGAGAGAGAGAGAGAGAGAATCCCAAGCAGGCTCTCCACTGTCAGCATGGAGCCTGAGGCAGGGCTTGACCCCATGACCTATGAGATCTTGACCTGAGCCAAAATCAAGAGTTGGACACTCAACCGACTGAGCCACCCAGGCACCCCTCCCCCTGTTGTTTCTTAACCCACAAATCAGGCTTCCGTTCACAATTGCCCACTTGCTTACTTACCACTGTTGCTGGTTGCTACAGGGTTTGTAAACAAGGCAGCCCCATGCTGCCTCTACAGCAAACGTTTGGGGTCTGCACGGCCACGTCCCCGAGTGGGACCAGCTGTGCCACCAGAGGATTTGGGGTGTCCAAGGCACCCTGCCAGGAGAGCCCCGAAGCTACTGTGGGCCGGACGTGTTGTGTCTCTACCAGACTTACGGGGTCAGCCTCGAGGACCCCACTGGGATTTAAATTTACCCTGACAACTGCTAGGGAGCTTTAGTGAAACATTCTGGTTGATTTTTGTGTCTTTTATTTCTTTGGCCGGGGGGGTGGGGGAAGGGGGGCGGTAAGAAACCTGCCTGCCTGCTATAGGTCTTGTACTGAAAGTTTTATTATATATTAAAAGAATGTTTTTTATTTTAAAGTTTTTAATTTATGTTGAGAGAGAGCATGAGTAGGGGAGGGGCAGAGAGGGAGAGAGAGAATCCCAAGCAGGCTCCACACTGACAGCAGTGACTGTGGGGCTCAGTCCCACAAACCATGAGATCATGACCTGAGCCAAACCCAAGAGTTGACCGAGCCACCCAGGTGCTACTAAAAGAATATTTCTTTAAACATTCGACCTAAACTGGGGCACCTGGGTGGCTCGGTCGGTTAAGCATCGGACTTTGGCTCAGTTCATGATCTCATGGTCTGTGAGTTCAAGCCCTGCATCAGGCTCTGTGCTGACAGCTCAGAGCCTGGAGCCTGCTTCAGGTTCTGTATCTCCCTCTCTCCCTGCCCCTCCCTTGATCGCCCTCTCTCTCTGTCTCTCAAAAATTAATTACCATTTTTTAAAGTCCCACAGTGATCCTTAAAAAAAAATAAAAATTCAACCTAAACTCATCTAGCCCATTCTGGTGCAATTTCTTTTTTATTTAAAAAAAAAAAATTTTTTTTAACGTTTATTTATTTTTGAGACAGAGAGAAACAGAGCATGAACGGGGGAGGGTCAGAGAGAGAGGGAGACACAGAATCTGAAACAGGCTCCAGGCTCTGAGCAGTCAGCACAGAGCCCAATTCGGGGCTCGAACTCACGGAGCGTGAGATCGTGACCTGAGCGGAAGTCGGAGCTTAACCGACTGAGCCACCCAGGTGCCCCACATTCTGGTGCAATTTCTATTTTACTTCTTTGCAAACATTAACACGTTTTAAGGACTTTATTCTTAAGTAATCTCCACATCTACTATGGGGCTCGAAGACACAACCCTGAGATCAAGAGTTGCACGGTCTACCGACTGAGCCAGCCAGGTGCCCCAACATTAATACATTTTAATCTTCATATAAACCCTCCAGAACATGTCCTATCCTTTTCTCCATTTTTCTTGAAGAAACTGGGGACCGGTCATTAATTAGCTTGCCTTCACTCGGCCAGCTCTAAGTGGTGGGGACTGCACACTGCATATGGCAGCTCCTCTCGGTGACCTCAGGACAGCCTGCATCTCACCAGCTGGGAGGTGTCTGTCCTGTTTCAGAGAGGGTGGGGTTCTGGCTTTCCAACACAATTTTAACTTGCACTGAGCTTTGATTTTCTATTTGTGCTCAAGGTTAATTTCTATTCGTACTCAACGTTTTTCCTCTGCTTCCTAGCCCTGTACTCTATCTTTGTTTTCTTCATTGCGTTGTGTACTGAATTTCTCTTTTTCATGTGGGACAGAGTCTCTCTTTACCAACTATTAGTGTATTAGTCAGGGTTCTCCAGATAAGCAGAACCAATAGATTCTATTGTAAAGAGTGAATATATACGTGTATATGTATTTGTGTAAAATATGTGTGTATATATACATGTGTAAAAAAAAATTTTGTGTTTATTTTTAATTTAAATTCAAGTTAGTTAACATACAGTGTAGTCTTGCTTTCAGGAGTAGAGCCCAGTGATTGGTCTCTTACATAGGACACCCAGAGCTCATCCCCAAAAGTGCTCTCCTTAATGCCCATCACCCATTTAACACCCCCACCCAGCAAACTTTTGTTCTCTGTATTTAAGAATCGCTTATAGTTTGTCTCCCTCTCTGTTTTTATCTTATTTTTCCTTCCCTTCCCCTATGTTCATCTGTTGAGTTTCTCAAATTCCACATACGAGTGAAATCATATGATGTCTGTCTTTCTGTGACTGACTTATTTCGCTTACCATAATACCCTCTAGTTCCATCCACGTTGTAGCAAAAGGCAAAGGCTTCATTCTTTTTGATCGCAGAGCAATACTCCATTGTATAAATATACCACATCTGCTTGATCCATTCATCCATCGATGGACATTTGGGCTCTTTCCGTATTTTGGCTATTGTCGATAGCGCTGCTACAAACATCGGGGTGCATGTGCCCCTTTGAGTCAGCATTTTTGTATCCTTTGGTTACATACCTAGTAGTGCAATTGCTGGGTCGTAGGGTAGTTCTATTTTCAGTTTTTTGAGGAACCTCCACACTGTTTTCCAGAGCAGCTGCACCAGATTGCATTCCCACCAACAGTGCAAGAGGGTTCCTCTTTCTCCCCATCCTCACCAACATCTGTTGTTTCCTGAGTTGTTAATTTTAGCAATTCTGACTGGTGTGAGGTGGTATCTCATTATGGTTTTGATTCGTATTTCCCAGATGATGAGTGATGTTGAGCATTTTTTCATGTGTCGGTTGGCCGTCTGGATGTCTTCTTTGGAGAAGTGTCTATTCATGTCTTTTGCCCGTTGATAAGTTCCTTATAGATTTTGGATACTAACCCTTTATCAGATATGTCATTTGAGAATTTCTTCTCCCATTCTGTCGGTTGCCCTTTAGTTTTGCTGATTGTTTCCTTCGCTGTGCAGAAGCTTTTTATCTTGATGAGGTCCCAATAGTTCATTTTTGCTTTGGTTTCCCTTGCCTCTGGAGACATATCAAGTAAGAAGTTATATAAATTATATTTAGATATATAATATTTTAAATGTAAATTATATATTTAAGTACAACTTATAGAGATAAATTTTAAATGCATATATATGTGTGTGTGTGTGTGTGTGTGTGTGTGTATATATATATATATATATATATTTAAATATATACTTACCATAAGAATCAGCTCATGGGTTATAGAACCAGAAGTCCCACCATCTACTACCTGCCAGCTGGAGACCCAGGAGAACCTGTGGGATAAATCAGCCCCAGTCCGCAGGCCCAAGAACCAGGCGCTATGATGTCCTGCACAGGAGAAGATGGTTGTCTCAGCTCAAGAAGAGAGAGATGGAATTGGACCTCCTTCCCCTTTCTGTTCCATCCGGCCCCGAGGGGGTTGCAACATGTTGGTCCACCTCGTCACTCAGTCCATGGAATCAAATGCGAATCTTTCAGAAACCCGCCCGCACACTGGCCCAGAAGTCCTGTTTTCCCAGCTCTCTGCCTGCCCTCCCCCCACCCCCCTGTCAGGTTGTACCTACAAACAACCATCACAGTCAGATGGTGAGTCTCCCCTCAAAATCTGGCTCGTTTGACCCTGACCAGAGCCAGGCTCTTAGCAAGGGAAGGGCGGACAGCATGGCATTGGGAAAGAAACGACTCCAGAATATTCTGCCCCTTCCAGAGGAGGAACGGCCGACCAGGTGGGGCATCTGCTCTAGTGAAAAGGAGACCTATGAGTCCCGGCAGTGAGGCTGCAGGGGCAGCAGAAGCGGTTTAGGGGAATTTTGGAAGGAGAGGAAGATAAAGCCCACACGCCTTCTATCTCGGGGGCTTGGTGGGAAGAGGAGAGGACAGAAAAGCAGACGTTGTGGACCAGTCTTTCCTCCTTGACCCTCCAGCCACAGACCCCAGGGTCAGGACTCTGCCCCTGGATGTCCCTACTTTCCTGCATGAGGGATGCGGCCCCTGAGCGCCACCTGGAGGCCAAGGCTGGTATAGCACCCCTGGTGGCTCCAGTGTGGCCAGGCAGAGAGGGAGGGCTACCTTGCCCTGGGACTCCCCCAGTTCCGGAGGTGTGCCCTGGGGGCGAACGCCAGGGGGGCCGTCGCCGTGGGAGGAGAGATCCCACCTGGGCCGGATGGGGCAGGAGCGGGCGCCCAGACACATACACTGAACCCCTGGGACAAAGGGGACACGGAGATCACCAGAATGGTCCCCAGGCCCCAAGGGAGCAGAGAAAGGCTGGACCCTGTGACCACTGAGCATGGACATCAGCTGGGCCTGCAGCAAGCTGGTGAGCAAACCCCGCAGTCCCCAGTCAGCTCGGACCCAGGGACCAGCAGGAGGACACAGAGCCACCTGCTCCCCGCACCTGGGACACCATCCTGGGAAGGAGCATGGAGACCGGCCAAGATACAAGAGCATTTGCAATGATTGTGTGTGTGTGTGTGTGTGTGTGTGTGTGTGTGAGTGTGTGTGTGCTCCCTGCCTAAGTGGAGGCAGCTCCTGAGTGACATCCGATCACTGATAGACAAAGTCATTTTATTTCTTTGGCTGACCTGCAATGCATCCCGTTCTGCTACACACACACACACACACACACACGCACACGCGCACACACATGCACACATTCGCATGCACACATGTACACACGTACGTGCAGGGCAACATCACCTGAACACGGGTCACTATGTGGGAGGCAGGACATGGCAGGAGCTGGGGTCTTTCCGTAGGTGAGTTTGCACAGAGAGCGTCTCCACATTTTCCTCCTGCTTCTCTGGGAATCCAGGCTGGTTGCTCTCACAGAGAAAGAGAAGTGCTCTTCTGGGGAGGGTGGCTCTGACCCCAGACCCCAGATTCCCCGCAGTGGGTGGGGGACGCCCTCCGCTGGGGCCGCACCGACCCTGAATCCGCACGGCTGCTTCCTGGCTTGTGTCTCACGGCACAGCCCGTGGGTCTGGACCTTCTGTTCCGTCGAGGCTGTGGAACATGGAGGTCTGGGGGGTCAGTCATGTGGTTTCAGGCCAAGAATCATAAAGCACGTGGGCCTTGATGCCCGCAGGGATGGTGGACATAGAGAACTATGATATGATATTGATATATTGAGATATATATTGATATATATTGATATATATTGATTCTCTTGTCCTTGAGAAACAGTAGCTACAGCGGCTGGGTCTCCCCTGGGCTTGTGCACCAGGTCTGGGAAGAGCCGCAGGTCTGTGCCCTTGAGAGGCTGGGCCACCCCAGTCCAGGAGGGCACCACAGACCCCTCCTCCGTCCCTGTCAGACCTCCTCTCCCTTCCCCCAGACTCCAGCTCGGCCTTTGAGCCCACCTTGTCAGTGGCTCAACCAGACACTCCCTTGGGCCCTGACCCTAAAAAGCCCCAGGCCTTTCCCTTGTCTGTCTCCTCTCACAGTCCCCGCCCCCTCCACTGGGAGGTCAGTGTGGGTCTTAGAAGCCCCAGGACACATGGGGATCTTCAGCCTTCCTCCCCAATGTGAGCAAGTGACACAGAATGTGAATGAGGCCACTGGACATATCAGAATCCCATGGAGGCATTAAGTCCCTAGAAGAACCAGGCCCTGGTAGAAGGTGCAAGAGAAACACAGGGCTCACTGAAATGTAAAGCCAGTAGACTGTGAGAGAAGCTTTTGAGAATGGAGGAAACGCAAAAGACCTAAGTCACCATGGCCTGGGAGGGCAGTGAATGACAGGGCGGAGGTGATGCTAGGACTCTGCGTTGTCCACAGGGGCAGGGGCTCCAGCCCACCTTCCCTACTGACGGTCCTGTGTTCTGTGCCACAAATGGACCCAGAGAGGCCCCTGGGGGTCCAGACAGGAATCCAGCCCCCATCCCAGCCCCAGCGGCACAGGAAGCCCTGCCCACCCACGTTTGGACGGTCGTCAGGGTCTCTTTACCGCATCCAGGACTTGAGGGCTTTCAGTTACAACTGGGATGTTTGAGCAGGAAACCCCTCCTGTCCGGCCTCCCTCCTCCATCCCCGCAGCCCCGTCAGCGTCAGCGCCCCCTAACTAGAGAGCCTAACCCAGCCAGCTGGGGGGCAGGGGTGAGTGCAGAGCACAGCCCAGAATCACAGGACCCGGAGACAGGACGTCCTACCTGCACAGTGTGCCGCCTGCCTCCTGCCTCTCTGGGCACTCCCCCTGCCCCAACATGACGTCGTCAGGAGAATTTCTAGAGCCCCTTTTGCCTGTGGGAAATGTGTAGTTTGAGAAGAGTCAGCCTGTTAGGACCAGAAGGGGAGCCAGAAACCCCTTTCTGTGTTGCACCCCCTCTGTGTCTATCCACATAACTATGCATCTTTGCACCTGTGTCTGTATCTCTCCGTGTGTGTATGTATGTGAATATCTGTCATCTCCTCTCATGTCCGATGTACCTACTCGGGGAGCTACTCATCCCCCTATGGATACGTTCATCATTTACCCGTCGTCCTATTGTCTGTGTGTCTCTGCCGTATCAACATCCCGAATGCACCGTGTCTATATTTGCAGCCATATCCACGCGTCTACGTATGTTCTATCCACCCACTTACCATCCACCATCTCCTGATCTCTACCTTCCCATCATCTCTGTCTCTGTCTCTGTCAGTCACCGGTTAACACCAGGTGGGCCTCCTCCTGGCAGGCGTTCAGCCTGGCGATGGGGTACCTCACTAGAAACGGCTTCCAGAAGTCAAGGCCTCTCTGTGATCCAAAAGAGGAAGGTAGGGCTTACCCCCCGCCCCCGCTTCCTTTCCGTGAGACCACAGACACCAGGCCCTCACAGCCCTTCCTGCTTGCGTCCTGACCCGCAGGCCCCTGTCTAGCCGCCCCAGGGCTAGGACAGCGCAGAGATGCCGGCCATGTCCCACAGCCCCATCCGCTTCCCTGGATGCGGTAAAGTGAGTGGGGAGGGCAGGAGCAGGGGGGTGGAGACGCCAGCGGGGGCCAGGCCTCACCTCAGTTGGCCCCCAGGGAGGACGGTCTCTGCAGGCCCTGCCGCTCTGTCCCCTGGGCCTGAGCCAGCAGCGTGGGGCCCGGGGCCTCTGACAGGTGTGCTAGAGGTTGGGACAGCGGGGGGCGAGGGGGGCCAGACACAGGCAAGGCGGGGGTGGGGGGGGTGGGGCGTCTGGTTGGGAGTCCCAGAGACTTGTCTGCAGCCAGAGACAGGGGAGGCAGCTATGTTGGGGGAGGGGGGGTCCTGCTGACTTAGGGAGGTGTGAAGGTCACACGGCTACATCCTTGTCGGCAGCGCGCTGACCCCCAGGGAGGGAACCAGTGGCTGATGTGTCCCTCACCAGGCTTCTCTTGCAGCGCTCCGCCTCGCCAGGCGATCCACGCGCAGGAGGGCGAGTCCCGTCCACACGCTCTCTGGGGCAGCCCTGGACGGGAGTCCTGCTCCTTCCGGGAGGGACCCAGGCCCCGAGGTGCAGAGGCCACAGCTGTCCTCAGCTGCATGAGGACAGCCCATGGCTGCAGATCCCTGAGGACGCCTCAGGCCCAGCCCAGCCCGCCAGACTGAGATTCTCGCCCACAACTGTCGCCAGCTCCCTCTTCCCCTTTCTCTGAGGGCCATCAGCTCCGGGTCAGAGAACACATGGGGTCCTTGAGTCCCCCTGAGCCCACGTCCATCCCTCAGAGTCCCGTGTCACCCCACACCTGCCCCCCTTTTTCTATTCCTCCCCCTCACCCCCAGTTCAGCGGCTCCAAGCGCTCCGCTCAGGCCATTAAGCGGTACTCGCGCTTCTCCCTTTGGTGATCTCAGCATCTGGGGGCTTCGATTTGACATTTCAGTGGAGGGCTCCAGGGTGTAATTTTCCGCCTCCCCCATCCTGCGGCCCCGCATTCCCAGCTGCCCTCTGGGAACGGGGCCCCCCAGCTCTCACTGACACCTGTCACCCGCCTTACTCAGGGAGGCCCCCATGTGCACCTGCCATGGGTCTCCACACGTCCCGGTTCTTCTCTTCCTGGGCGCTCTGTGCCTTCCTCCGTCTGCCGGCTGCTCCTGGGCCCTGTTGTGCGAGATCAGGAGTCCAGGGAAGGAAATGGAAACCAAAACCCCGCTGAGGTAGCCCCGCAAGCTCACTGAGATGGCTGGTATATATTTAGAACATTGTTTAGGGAAAGTAACAGGTGCCGGGCCGAAGTGGAGAAACTGGAACCCTAATTAATGCAGGGGCGGGGCGAGCGTAAATCGGGTGGCAGTTCCCCAGAAAGTGAGCCCAGAATCGCTCACTGAGCCGGCAGTCCCAGCGCCCCGCGCGCAGGAAGAAGGACCCGGCGACGCCAGCGCGGTGCGCGCAGGCCGAAGCAACGGAAGCTGGGCCTTGGAAGGTGTGCGCCCTGGCATCCACGCCGGCGCTATCCACACTCGCCAGTACAGCCGCAGGCTCCTGAGGTGTGGACGAGGGAAGCGAATAATTAGCATCAGCTCAGGCGCTGAGTAAGGACCCTAGTGGCAGGTGTGGGCTCCACAGACGGAGGAAGGAGCCACGTGTCCAGGAGGGCGGGCGCCTCCAGGAGCTGGAAAAGGCAGCGAAACGGGTTGGGTGTCCAGGAGGGAGCGCGGGGCCCCCGCAGACCCATGTCAGAGTTCTGACCCCCCAGGATTTAACGATCCCAATGAACCGGCTGCCGGAAGTGTCCCCCTCTGCGCTCCTGTGTTCCGGCAGACGAGGAGTCCCAGACGCCTGGTCTCCCAAGCTTCTGGAAACGGATTCCGGTGCCAACCTCTCCTGGCCAGCGTTCCGACCTCAGTCCCTGACTCTCATCCCACACCTCTGACCACCAGTGCCCGGAGCCCAGCCTGGCCACCTTCTGGAGGCCTGGGCCCCATCTCTGCGGCTCTGCAGGGGCCGGGGGCTTGTGCGCAGCGCTGGTCCCAGTGTGGCCAGGATACAGGATGAAGGACGACCTTCCCCGTCGCTGCATCTCTGCAGGAGGCAGGGCTCCGCGCGGTGGTTTTCCGGTGTCCTTTCAGCACACTCAGATGGAGGGGCCACTCGGCTCTCACGCAGACTTCTCTTCAGCAGTTGTGCCCCCCCACCCCCCACTGTGTCCGTCTCCCGGAGCACTGTCCTCAGCACGAAGGACAGGAAGGCTGCCTGCCAGGGCCCCTGCCTCCTGCCCAGAGTACAGAGCGTTCTCGTTGCACTTTTTGGCACTCAGCTTGCCAGACTCGGCCGTGGAAGGCGCTTCTGAGCCTGGCTCTGTGCTTCCGGAGGGGACCCGGCACATCATCAGCTCTGTCTTGCTCTCCGGATTCGGTGGAGTCCCAGACTCATCTCGTGTCCCTCCTGCCCTGGACCAGGAACCCACCTTTTCTGCAAGAGTTCTCGGGCTCCTTTTACTGGGGAACCGTATTTACAGAACAAGATGTGGGGGTTATGTGAACTCAGGCTACTGGGCTTTTTTGTTCCTTAGGGAGCAAGTTAACACTCAGGAAGGATGGGTAGTGTGCTTTCACGGGGGTATTCCCAGCCTCGATGTGATGTCCTGTCCTGTCCTCTCCTCTCTCCTCACCTCCCATCCCCTCCCATCCCCTCCCATCCTTCTTCTAGTAAGCTTCATGTCTAGCATGGAGCCCAGTGCAGGGCTTGAACTCACAACCTTGAGATCAAGACCTGAGCTGAGATCAAGAGTCAGATGCTTAACCAACGGAGCCATTCAGGTGCCTCAATGGACTTTTTAGGTTACACTTGTATCTCTCATACGTCAAATCCCTGCTCCTAATAAATTAATGTAATTACATTTTCGCTTTGCCCTGTGGCTTTGTTGTTAATCGGGTGTAAACGTATCTCTACCTTGACGTGTTCATATTCGTGTCAGAGTGTGCTCTCCCCGTCTTGTATGATTTAGCTGTGTTTTGGAAAGTGCAGGACGTTCGTAGGTTTCAAAAGCAAAAACTCCCCAACATGGGACATTGGAGATGACCCTCCTCACCCCCTCCCCTTTGCCCCACGCCCCCACATAGTGCAGGTGGCTATTTTTGTTACTTCCAGGTTCTCAGATGGCACGCATGATCCGTGGAAAGGGAAGTCCACAGACACATCCTGCTACTTAACTCCTTTCTTGGATGGAAGTCAGCCCGTTCCAGCTATAGCTTTGTACCCCACTTTCCACTCTTCCAGCTTCCTGTGAAATAAACCGCCACACACTCAGTGTTGACAACAGTGTTTGTTTATGCCCGGGCAGTTCTGTGCGGAGAAGGCTGACACGGTCCCACCGGGCCACGTGAAGGTGTCAGCAGGGCTGTGTCCCTTCCAGAGGCTGCAGGTGCTCGAGAGAACACTGGTGAACAACACGTGACCCAAGAAAAAATTTGTAACAGGAGCAAAAAACATCCCTAAATGAAAATGGAAACACAACATGGCAAAACCTATGGGCTGTTGCAAGAGCACTTCTGAGAGGGAAGTTTATAGTCATGGATGCATATATTAAGAAATTGGAAAGATGTCAAATAAACACCCCAACCTCAAACCTAGAAGGACAAAAATAAATAAATAAATAAATGAATCCCAAAGTTAGCAGAAGGAAGGAAATAGAGATGAGAGTAGAAATAAATGTAATAGAGAAAGAAAAAAAGAAAGAAAAAAGAAAAGATCAAGGAAACTGAGTTTGTTACTTGAAAAGAGAAACCAAATTGACAAACTTTTAGTTAGACCACCTAAAGGGGGAAAAAAAAGAGAAAATTCAATTTATTGCAATGAGAGGCAAGGCAAACAGATCGATCCGGACCGACACTCTTGACCAGAGTGGGGTCTTGAACAGCCGGGGTACAGAGTTTTTATAGCCGATCACATCATCTCATTATCACCTGGGAACAGAACAAAGGAATAGTTCCCAGGTGGAAACAGTTCAAACAGGCCCTTGCCCCAATCCGATCAAACACTAATCTCATCCCTTGATTGATAGGATAAGGCTGTTATCTCTTAACCTATAGTGTGAAAACTAAGCTGTTATTTCTTAAGGCTACAGGTTAGCCCTACACTACAATTTAACCCTTACAGAATCTATCATAGAAAACCTTTCGTTCTCAGTTATTTCTTTACATAAGTTTTCTGCACACTTCTCTCCCTCTCTCTTCTTTTTCTGTAGCCTTAATTATTCCATTCTGCCACAGAGGGTTTCCAGCGCATTAAAAAAATTTTTTTAATGTTTATTTATTTTTGACAGAGAGAGAGAGAGAGAGAGAGACAGAGCATGAGCGGGGGAGGGGCAGAGAGAGAGCGAGACACAGAATCCGAAGCAGGCTCCAGGCTCTGAGCCATCAGCACAGAGCCCGATGCGGGGCTCGAACCCACAAATCGCGATTGTGACCTGACCTGAGCTGAAGTCGGACGCTCAACCGACTGAGCCACCCAGGCGCCCCAGTTGTTTTTTTTTTTTTTAATTTCATTAACTGAATTCCTCAAGTCTAGAATTTGTGTTTGGTTCTTTTCTACTACTGCTATCTCTTTGTTAAATTTCTCTTTTTGTTCACGTATCGCTCTCTTTATTTCTTCGTTTTTCTGTGTGTTCCCATAGCCCGATGAGTTTCCTTAATGCGGCTGTTTTGAAACCGTCGTCAGCTGTGTTGCAAAAGTCCAAGCGTGAGCTCGGTTACTGGGAGGCTGTCCTTATCTTTTGGTGGTGATGCGTGTCCTTGACTCCCACGGTCCTCGGAGTTTTGCGTGGCCGTTTTAGCATCTGAGGTGGTGCTCACCTCCGTAAATCTTTAGTTGTTGTCTTCAGGCAGGAGATAGTTTTCATCTGTCCTTCCTTCTTACGAAATTCGTGAGCTTGTATTTCCTTTCTGGTTCTTGCAACCCACCAGGCTGACTGCTGGAACCGCTCTTCTGCTTTGCTACATATTTGTGGCTTCTCTCTTGCCCACAGACCCCGGTTTGTTTTCTGAGTCTGCACAAAATATCTGGCCGCGGTGTGCAGAGAGGTGTGGGTTTTCGCACGTGGGGAGTGGAGAGCGCCCTTGGGCTGCGGCTGGCTGGCATTGAGTGGGCCCCCACTCACCACTCTCCCTTTCCACGTCGGCTGCTTCAGACCCTGACCGTGCCACCTGGAGAGGGACGACGTTGGCAAAGTTCTTACCCCCTCAAACGCATCTCCATTTTCTTCATTTACAACGAAGGGTCCAGTGCACGTCATTTAAAAATATATGCATCCTGGGGCTCCTGGGTGGCGCAGTCGGTTAAGCGTCCGACTTCAGCCAGGTCACGACCTCGCGGTCCGTGAGTTGGAGCCCCGCGTCAGGCTCTGGGCTGATGGCTCGGAGCCTGGAGCCTGTTTCCGATTCTGTGTCTCCCTCTCTCTCTGCCCTTCCCCCGTTCATGCTCTGTCTCTCTCTGTCTCAAAAAAAAAAAAATAAATAAATAAACGTTAAAAAAAAATTAGGGGCGTCTGGGTGGCTCAGTTGGTTGAGCCTCCAACTTTGGCTCAGGTCATGATCTCATGATCTGTGAGTTCAAGCCCTGCGTCGGGCTCTGTGCTGACAGCTCAGAGCCTGGAGCCTGCTTCAGATTCTGTGTCTCCCTCTCTCTCTCTCTCTCTCTGACCCTCCCCTATTCATGCTATCTTTCTGTATCAAAAATAAATAAACATAAAAAAAATTTAAAAAAAATTAAAAAAAAAAGGGGGGGCTCCTGGGTGGCTCGGTCGGTTAAGCGTCCGACTTCGGCTCAGGTCATGATCTCATGGTCTGTGAGTTTGAGCCCCATGTTGGGTTCTATGCTGACAGCTCAGAGCCTGGAGCCTGCTTCGGATTCTGTGTCTCCCTCTCTCTCTGCCCCTCCCCTGTTCATGCTCTGTCTCTCTCTCTGTCTCAAAAATAAATAAACGTTAAAAAAATTTTAAAAATATATGCATCCTAACACTCAGTGGGGTGTTGTCTCCTGGTCTCTGTAAATGTTCAATCGTCTCTCTTCAGCTGTTGCTAGGTTGCCCTCTGACACCTTTCCTTCCGACACAGCACATAGGACATTGGCCCTACTCGTTCTATTCCCTAAGTATCTTGAATTTCCCTTTGTGGTCTCTGTATGCTGCATTCTGGAACATTTCTTCAATATTGTATTCCAGTTTTATAAATGGCTCTTCAGCTCTGCCTCGTCCCTAATGGAATGGATTTTTTTAATGTATTGATTTTATTGTATTTTCATCTCTGAAACTTCTTAATTGTTTCAAGAATTGCCTATATTTTTGTAACATGAGCCATATTCTTGCATCAAAAATTAAATATCTCCTTTAATTTTTTGAAAATATTTTTAATGTTCATTTATTTTTGAGAGAGAGAGAGACACAGAGTGCTAATGGGGGAGGGTCAGAGAGAGGGGGAGACACGGAATCCGAAGCAGGTTCCAGGCTCTGAGCTGTCAGCACAGAGCCCAACGCAGGGCTCGAAGTCACAAACTGTGAGCTCATGACCTGAGCTGAAGTCAGACGCTTAACTGACTGAGCCACCCAGACACCCCGGGTAATAGATGAATATTTAGATAAAGGTTACCACGTCCTCCAACATCAGAGCTCTAACCCAAATAAATAAACATCTTCATGCAGGGCCCCAGAATGGGAAGGAGTACTCTGCCCCAGACACAAGGGGCACTGAGAGACAGGAGGGACTCATGGGCATGTTCCCAGGAAGTGGAGGTGGATGATGACACAGGAAAATAGAGAAGTCCATGAAGGCTGTGACAGAAAGAAAGCCGACACTCTGGGACCAGGAGAGGGTTTACGTTTCCTTCTCTATTTCACTATATTTCTCCTCTGTGTGCATCACCATGGTGACCTTGACCTGAGCCATGCAGAAATGTCACAGCTGTGTTTGCACTGACATGAGGCTGCAGAGGAGCCGGAACCCACACCCCCTGCAGCATTTCTGGGGCCTGGGGACCCCGTGGGAGGTGAGGACCCTCAGGGATGTGCTGAGAATGAAGGAGAACCCGTAGGGGAGGCTCTGGGAGGGAAGGATGTGCCCTGATCTCCTCACCTGGATGGGACATCTCAAGAAGCCTTGGGTCCACTTGCTGCACCATCATGGACATCAGAGTTGGTCCCCTGGAAACAGGTTGTTCCCCTTCCTGTGGGGCTGCTGATGTGACAACCCCATGACCAGGCAGACCAGCCCCCAAGTGGCCACACCCTGTGCTTCTGTCTGTCCTGCGGGCACTGAGGTCCCTCCGTCTGCACAGCTGGGGCCAGAGGCAGAGACGCCATGACCCCCACCCTCACGGCCCTGCTCCTCCTCGGTGAGATCTCAGGAGGGGAGGGGATGCCCTAGTCTGGGAGGGACCCGCATCACAGCCAGGCCCTGGGGTTTCAGAGACCCCAGGCACAGGAAGCTCACAGGGAGGAGCGGTTCTGCTCAGGATTCGGGGCCATCCTCTCACAGGGACTCTCTTCCAGGGCTGAGTGTGGGCCCCAGGACCCGAGCACAGGCAGGTGAGTGTGTCCCCAGGTGTCCCATCCCACCTCCTCACTGAGGACAGGGGTCACCCACCAGTCAGCTGGGAATGGAGAACAGCAGTTCTGGGCGGATGGAGAGGGACGTCTGGGGGTTTGGGGTTGATCTGGGAACTGGGGGTGGGGAAGGTCTTGTGACCCAGCCTCTGTTTCCTTCCAGGGACCCTCCCCAAACCCTCCATCTGGGCTGAGCCAGGCTATGTGGTCCCCCGGGGTAGTGCTGTGACCATTTGGTGTCAGGGAATCCTGGAGGCCCAAGTGTTCTTTCTGGATAAAGAGGAACACTCAGGGTTCTGGGATGTTCATTTCCCAAAGAAGCCTGGGAACACGGCCAAGTTCTCCATCACACACATGACAGATGGACATGCAGGACGGTATCACTGTTCCTCTCGAAGGCCCGCTAGTTTGTCAGAACACAGTGACCCCCTGGAGCTGGTGGTGACAGGTGCGAGCCCCCTCAGGGTCCCCGCCCCAGGCTCTGCCCTCAGGGAGGGGGTCTGCTCCCAGAGTGTCTCCCTCTCACAGTCCAGCCCTGGGGGTATTGTGGGGGGTGGAATCTGAGCCCCATTTAACACGCCCCCTCCTCCTCTCCTAGGATTCCATGGCAAACCCCGTCTCTCAGCCCTGCCCAGCCCCGTCGTGACCTCAGGAGGGAAGGTGACTCTCCAGTGTGCCTCATGGGAGAAATTTGACAGGTTTGTCCTGAGGAAGGAAGGAGAACCCAGACCCTCGTCGACCCTCGACTCCCAGCGACCCACTAGTGGGCAGTTCCAGGCCCTGTTTCCTGTGGGCCCCGTGACCCCCAACGTCAGGTGGACATTCAGATGCTATGGCTATTTCAGCAAAACCCCCCAGATGTGGTCCTACCCCAGTAAACCCCTGGAGCTCCTGGTCTCAGGTGAGAACCTGTCCCATAGTGTTCCTGTGGTCTCCTCTAGGCTCTGTGTGGGACACCCCCGATCTAGGCTGAGAATGAGGGGTTGCAAGGGAGGGTCATCCAGAGGGACATCCAGCCCTCAGAGGAATGGAAGGCCATGGGGTCCTCCCACCCCTGCCCCTTCCTACAAGCCCATCACTAGAAGCTCCAGGTGGATGCAAGAGGTTCTTTTGGGGCTCCAGGGCAGATCCACCAGAAGAGTTTGAGCCTAGAGGGGGTCTGTCTGGGAAGCTCCAGCCCCCTACCCTCCTCTTGTCTCTTTCCCAGGAACTTCTGGGGGCCCCAGCCCCCCACCCACAGGACCTGGCTCCACAGAGAGTGAGTCACTGGGGCCTCTTCGCTCAGAAGGAGTCCAGACAATCTCAGGGAGTCTGAGAGCCTCTCAGAGGATCTACCTCCCCGTGAGATGCTCAGAAACCATCTTGCGTCCAAGGGGGCTGGGAGTCCAGTAAAGATGCCAGGGGGACCACCAGGCTCCAAGCCGACAGACGAGGGCTGGCGTGGCCGTGGCAGAGGGAGAGGGTGGGGGCCCAGCTGGGGGAGCAGGAGCCAGGCTGAAGTGAGGAGCTCGGATAGCCTCACCACCTCACCTCCCTGCCCTGGGTTTATGATGAGGGCCCATTGAGGGGAGAGGTCTCAGTGCTCCCTGAGATGGTGATTTGGGGCAGGTCCCTTTCCATCAGGGCCTCCGTTTCTCTATTTGTGATAGGGGAGAGTCCTGGCTCAGATTTCATGGTCATGTCCGCTCTGGCCCTGTAGGGGCGCTGCCCTAGGTCTGTAGAATTGGAAGGTGCACAGTGTGGGTTGCAGGGTGCAGAGAAGAGCAGAGCAGTGATGCTGGTGACGTCCCCAGTACTCTTCTGCCAGCCCTGTGGTGCTCAGCCTGGCCTTACCCAGGCAGCCCTGATGGAAAGAAATCAGCATCAAACAGAAACAAACAAGGGCTTGGCGGTCGGGCTCTAGGGGATGTAAATCCCAGATGAGCCACTTGCAGACTGTGGGTCCGTGGACAAGTCCTTTCCCTGTCTGAGTCCCCACTTCACTCCTTACTAAACGCATCTCCTACCGTCTCCCTCACGGATTTGCTGAGAGGTTTAGGTGGGATCTTGGAAATAATATTCCTCTCTGTGTGGAACAGACCCACGGGGTGTGCAGGAACTGGCATGCTGAAAAGCCCAGACCGGCCCCACTTGTGAGTGTGAGGTCTGCAGCGGGGAGGACGGGTCTTGGCTGGACCTGGGAAGGCATGGAGTCCGTCCCATGCAGGCCCGGTTCTGAGCACCCCAAAGCCTCTGACAATAGGAGGTGTGTTCACCTCTGGCTACAAGAGAGGGCAGGACACATGGGGACGATGGAGCAGGCCATCCCAGTCAAGGTAGGAGCCCAGAGCCTGAAGCAGGTGTCCATTAGGGTGGGCAGTGTGAGGAGCGCACAGGGAGCCCACAGTCCTGGGTTCAGATCCCAGCTCTGTCACCCGCTTCCTGGCTGGGGGATCTGAGGCACCTGACTGATCGCTCTGAGCCTTGGTCTCCTCGTCTGTGAAATGGGTGAAGGCGGGGTGGCCTTCCCCTGGTGCATGATTATAATGGGGATTAACGGTAAATGAATGCATAGACCCCAGCACGGGTCCACACACAGTAGGTGCTCAGTTAACTGACATCATTGGTTCATTCATGACATCACTTGTGTCCAAGGTCTTGAAAAGTACCAGAAAATTGCGATCGGGGCCTCTGTGACCTTAATCTTGCTGCTTGCCCTCCTTGTCCTCCTCCTCCTTCTCCGACTCCGGCACCAGAAAAAATGCTGCAAGTCAGGTAAGCGGATGGCGATGTCTGGTCTAGCTGAGAAGGGAGATCTTACCCTAAAGACATGAAGTGGCTTTTCTTAGAGCACCAGCCAACATATGGCACCAAAACAGAAAGACGTGTTCAGTTTGGAAAAGCCTCCAAAATGAACAATAACAAAAAAAAATGTCTAGGAATCTCTTCCCATCACAACCTCCTTGGGACAGAGATGGGGATTCCCAGGAAGCGCAGTTATGAGGGCAGGGGTCCCACATGGGGGTACCTGCACCCAACACCCAAGGAACCACGCCGGTGATGAGGAATGGGGGGGGGGGGGGCCCTGGGAGGGATGCAGTCTCCCTGCGGCCAAGAGCAGGGGGGAGGGGTCACAGCGGTGAGGAGTGGGAGCAGGATGCGGAAGTAGTTGGGAGATTAGTTGCTTTGAGCAAATATGTAAGTATCTCGGGGATAAAGGGAGCCCAGTTGCTCAAGATCTGCAGGGATTTATAAATGTGCAAAGGCAGGTGGCTACAAAAAACTCTGAGCTGTCGTACCGGAATTGGAAGTGTCAGTGTGACCTCACTAAGAGATATACTTACACATCGACGGACACAAAACAACTGTATGGGTGTGTTGGTTGTCGGGTGCGCGCGCACACACACACACACACACGCACGCACACGTATGTCCCAGCTATGTCCACCAATAAAACCTAGACACTGACAACAAACAACCATCCAGGTTCTGGCTTTTATATACCGCCCTGTAGTAAAAGGAATGGGGGGAGGGGCTCCTGGGTGGCTCAGTTTAGCATCTGACTTTTTTTTTTTAATTTTTTTTTAACGTTTATTTATTTTTGAGACAGAGAGAGACAGAGCATGAACGGGGGAGGGTCAGAGAGAGAGGGGACACACAGAATCTGAAACAGGCTCCAGGCTCTGAGCCATCAGCAAAGAGCCCGACGCAGGGCTCGAACTCACAGACCGCGAAATCACGACCTGAGCTGAAGTCGGATGCTTAACCGACTGAGCCACCCAGGCGCCCCTAGTGTCTGACTCTTGATACAGGCTCAGGTCATGATCTCACGGTTCGTGGGTTCAACCCTGTCCGCACTAACAGCGTGGAGGCTGCTTGGGATTCTTTCTCTCTCTGCCTCTCTCTCTCTCAAAATAAACAAATCGACTTTAAAATGTTTCGTAAAAAGAAGGAATTAGGTTTCATCGGAGAAACTCTTTATTCCAGGTTGGGACAGGGGGACTACTGGAGGCTGCTGGGGCATCTCAGTGTGCCAGAAAGTGCAAACATTCGCAAAGAATGATGGAGACAGGGCAGAATGACCCAGAAGCCAGCTGGAAGGAACTCCCTTTGGAAAACTCTAGAATAATCTGAGCATCCAAGTATTGGATTACAATGCACTGAATATAATGGAAATCCACTAGTTTATAGAGTAAATTAGTGAATGCATGGGGGCAGAGGGAACACTTTAATGTTCATTTATTTCTGAGACAGAGAGAGACAGAGCATGAGTGGGGGAGGGGCAGAGAGTGAGGGAGACAGAGAATCCGAAGCAGGCTCTGGGCTCTGAGATAGCAGCACAGAGCCCGACGCGGGACTCGAACTCACAAACCGTGAGATCATGGCCCGAGCCGAAGTCAGATACTTAACCGACTGAGCCACCCAGGCGCCTCAAGAACAGACACAGACTTTTATTTTATTTTATTAAAATATGTTTAATGTTTATCCGTTTATTTTGAGAGAGTGAGAGCAGGGGAGGGGCAGAGAGAGAGGGAGAGAGAGAATCCCAAGCGGGCTTTGCACTCTCAGTACAGAGCCCGACACGGGGCTCGAACCCACAAACGATGAGATCATGAACTGAGCCAAAACCAAGAGGCAACTGCCTAACTGAGCCACCCAGGCGCCCCAGACCTAGACTTTTAAAGATGTTCTTTCAGTTTTAGAAAAAGAAAACGTATTTGAATCATCCATGCACATTTTGTGTGTTAGAGTCTAGTGTGTTTTGCGTGTTTTGTGTTTGGTTTCGTGTTGGCCCTGAATCCCAGATTGATGGTGGCGGCTGTATAACCTTGTCAGGGCTCAGATCTCCGAGATCTTAATGCAGCCCCGGGGGCCAGGTTCTGGGGTGGGTTAGAAGCGAATTTCTAATTTTGTGCAGGTGCTCTGCATCCTGAGGCTGAGACCAGAGCCCTGCAGAAAAGGTAATCTGTGTGATTCCAGGTACATCCCTGCCCCCTGTCGGGCCTCGGTCTCCCTATCTGAGGGTGGGAGGGGCGTGTGGGACTGCAGGGTTTCGGGAATCTTGGCATGAAATAGAATCTTCTCATTCTCCAGATGCTGAGGTGAGAGAGTCCCAACCTGAGGAAGACAGACAGATGGACAGTCGGGTGAGCCCCAGCTCCTGTCCAGCGCCCCCAGCACAGCCTGGATTTAGTTAATTAGCTAAATCCATGGGCTGCCTCTCCAGCTTCCTATCCCTCAACTCAGCAGCATCTGACCTCACCCTTCCTCTTGAAAGGTGATACACGCAGGCTGCTGGGACACCACTTCTCAGTGGCTTTTTTCTGACGTCATGTGGGCCCCTTCTTCTCGGTCTCCTTTTAACTGCTGGTTGTCCATAATGGTAGTGCTGCCAGGGATGGTTGTATAGTTTGTGCACTGCACAATAGTGACTGTGAGGATTGAGACCCTACTTGAGGTCACATGAGTGCAAAAGTACCCAAGCCAGGGATTCACATGATCCAATTTATGGTTTGGGTTTTTTTTTTTCATGTTTATTTATTTTGGAGAGAGAGAAACACAGAGTGTGAGCGGGGGAGGGGCAGAGAGAGAGGGAGACACAGAATCCGAAGCAGGCTCCAGGCTGTAAGCTTGTCAGCACAGAGCCCGACGTGGGGCTCGAACTCACGAACCATGAGATCATGACCTGAGCTGAAGTCCAACGCTCAGCCAACTGAGCCACCCAGGCGCCCTCATCCGATTTATGTTTTAAAATTAACTCTGGCATCTAGGTGGACAGGTAAGTGAGGAAGGACATAGTGGACGAGTTCCACCCCCCCTCCCCGGATCCCACAGCAGAACCGTGACAGTGAGTCCCCCAGGGGAGTGACTGTGCCCCAGGGGAACCACTCAGGGGTGGGGGTGGCCACTCTTCCTTCCCCCTTGGGAGGGATTGTTGGATAGACAAGTGGGAGAGAACAGTCAGGTGGGTTCTTGCTGCTCCTGGCACCCCGGCTCCCCCACCTGTCACATACCTGACTCCCACTCCCCGCCCTCCAGGCTGTGGCATCTGAAGACCCCCAGGATGTGACCTATGCCCAGCTGAACAGCCTGAATCTTGAACAGGAGACAAGTGCACCCCCTTCCTCACGGGCAGGGGAGCTGCCCTCAGAGCCCATCATGTATGCCACTCTGGCCAGGAAGGACGCACACCCCACACTCCAGGGAGGGGACTGCAGGAACCCCAGGACGCAGTGAGGCTGCCCCCAAGGACACTCAGCTAATACCCCCTGCACCTGGAGACCTCTCATATGGGAGCAGGATATCCTAGAGCTTCAGAAGTCATCTAATTCGCCAGATGAAGAGAAATAGCAGCTCCAAATTTTTAGAAAGAAAAGAAACACTTCTAAATAACCAGTGGACAAGAGAAGCCAGCCACAGATGAAGATAGGACTTCTTTTTTTTTTTTTTACTCCCATGACAATGCAAAAATTCTACATCAACGCATAGTTTTACCTAAATGGTAATGTAAATGCCGTATGCCAAGACGAAATGGGGAAAGTCAGTGCCTGAATGTAATTAGTGCCAAGAGAAGAGAGCCTGAAAGTCAACAACGCAGGCAATGTTCTATGGGAGCTAGAGAAAGGATAGCAAATTCATCCCATGGCAGTGGGTAAAAATCAATAGACCTTACGCTGATCACAAAGAATAAAAAAGAGAACAATCAATTGTGTGAGCTTGGGCTGCTGTAATAAGATACCATAGACGGGGGAGGTGGTGTCGTTAAACAACAGAAATGTATTTCTTCATAATTCTGGAGTCCGGAAGCCCAAGCCCAAGGTGCTGACATGTTTGGTGGTCTGGCGTCCTTCGAGGGTTCTCCGCACGGCTGACGGACGGCTGCTCGTGTGGCCTTTCCTCGGTGGGTGTGTGAGGGAAAGAGAGAGAGCCCTCCTGTTTCTTCTTATAGGGTCACTTACCTTCTTTGACCGCCCACCCTTATGATCTCACCTACCTTCATTATTCCTTAGAGGCCCCTTTCCAAACACAACCACACTGGGAGTTAAGGCTTCAACATGAATTTCTGGCGGGGGGAGGGACATAGATACCCAGACCATTTCATTCCACCCTGTGTCCCTCCCCCAGGATTCACGTCCTTCTCCCACGCAAAGTACATTCATTCCATCCCTACAGCCCGCCCCTCCCCCAAATCTACACTCATTCCAGCATCAACAGTCAAATCTAACATCCAGAGTTGCATCTAAATATCTTACAAATCAGATATGGGGGAGCTTCCTTCGGGGTATGGCTCCTTCTAAGGCAGAATTCCTCTGCAGGTGTGAACCCGTGAGCCAGACAAGTGATGTGCCTCCAGAGTACAAAGCCGGGGCAGGGGTAGGAGAGAGAATTCCCATTCCCTGAGGAAGCGATAAGAAAGAAGACAGAGGTGACAGTGTTCGAAATGGAGCAACGCAACTTCCATAGATCGGCAGGCTCCAGGATAACCCTCTTGGGCTCCAGGCTCTGCCCGCCAGGCCCTCTGTGGCACGGCGCCACCTCCGTGGTGCACAGCTGCGTGGTCCTTCTGGGTGAGGACCCCCAAGGCTCTGTGCAGGGCCTGCCCTGTGGAAACTGAGGCAGTTTCCAAACTGAAACCAAGGAGCCAGCCTGATCTCTGAATTGCCTTTGGGGGACATTCTTCCCTCTTCTGGAAAACCAGCACATGTTTGTAGACAAGCCCACCGTCCCATCTCGTAGAGTCTGAGAAGACTTGACGGCTTTCATTCCCGCTGTCCCGTCCCCGTCCCCTGGCCGCACGTCCGCTCCTACAGTCCCTTAATGTTGGCTCCTCTCTCTCATCTGTCGGACAGTCTTCCCGCTCTTTGTTCTGTGTCCTCTGGCTCAACAGTCTGTGCCTCCATCCACCTCCCCGCTCTGGAGTCTCAGGGGGTCCCCCACCCACGTTGCTCCGGGCACACGCCAACCCTTTGCTTAGGCGTCTCCTCAGCGAAACATGCGACTGTGTGGGGCGCTTGCCCTGTGCTCCACAAACGTCAAGACACAGCTCAGCCACGTTCTTTGCCGCTTTCAAACAGGGGTCACGTTTGTCCCCACGATCCAGTGCCTCGTTCTTCATTTTGGCCCGAGGTCCTGCCCGAACGGACTTACCCGCCCATACTTCTGTTTGGCATTTCTAAACTCCTCCAGCCTCTTTCTGTTGTCACTCTCAAAGGTTCTCCGCATCTTTTTTTCTTTTTTAAGTTGTATTTATTCATTTTGAGAGAGGGCTCAAGCGTGAGCGGGGGAGGAGCAGAGAGAGAGAGAGAGAGAGAGAGAGAGAGAGAGAATCCCAAACAGGCTCCACGCTGTCAGCACAGAGCCCCAACCAGGGCTTGATCCCACAAACAGAGAGATCATGACCAGAGCCGGAAACCAAGAGTTGGGCGCCCAACGGACTGAGCTGCCCAGGTGCCCCCCGCTGCTTCCGCATTTTGGATATTTGTTCCCACAGCACGGCACTTCTTGGTACTGAAATCTGCATTCGTCTGTTCCGGCTTCTGTTAACAAAGATCACAGACTGGGTGGTTTAAGCTACAGAAGTTTCAGGGAAGGTGCCAGCACGGCTGTTGTCTGGTTTGGGCTGTCTGCTGGGGTTGCAGGGAGCCCCTTCTTGCTGCGTGCTTGCCTGGCCTTTGCCCGCTGGGAGCACATAGAGAGAGACGGAGAGAGCACTCTCTGGGCCTCTTCTTTTCTCTTTTTAAATGTTTATTTATTTTTAAGAGAGAGAGCAAGGGAGGGGTAGAGAGAGAGGGAGACACAGAATCTGAAGCAGGCCCCAGGCTCTGAGCTGTCAGCACAGAGCCCGACACGGGGCTCGAACTCACGGACCGCAAGATCATGACCTGAGCCGAAGTCGGACGCTTAACCCACCGAGCCACCCGGATGCCCACCTTTGAGCTTTTAAATCAGTTACACTGCCGGTTAAAATTATCCCACAAAACTCACTCCGGGCCCAGCAAATTTTACTGTGAGCGCCTCCAAACAATTATGGATGACAAACACCATCGGTATAGACATTTTTATAGCAAATGCATTCCCGTACATTTCGTAACAAGAATATCACACTTTGGCCTCCCACGTACGCTTAGATATAAAATAACTTAAAAAATGGGGGGAAATATCTAATTACATTACTGCTCAGTTCACATGCATAATGGGGAGGAGACAAATATTTCAATAAAGAATTCTCCCCAACAAATTGGGGACTTAATCTAAGCATTGTCCCCTAAATCTTATAGGCAGGCCCCCAGAATGGGGAGGAGGGATCTGCCCCAGAGGCAAGGGGCACTGAGGAACCAGGAGGGACTCACAGGCGTGTTTCCATGCTTGGGGCATGGACGCTGTCACAGGGAAATAGAGAAGTCCATGAATGCTGACATAGAAAGAAAACCCAAATCTGGGGCCAAGAGTGAAATCTTACTTCCTTCTCTATTTCGCTATATTTCTCCTCTGTGTGCATCACCACGTGACCTTGACCTGAGCCATGCAGAAATGTCACAGCTGTGTTTGCACTGACATGAGGCTGCAGAGGAGCCGGAACCCACACCCCCTGCAGCATCTCTGGGGCCTGGGGACCCCGTGGGAGGTGAGGACTCTCAGGGATGTGCTGAGAATGAAGGAGAACCCGTAGGGGAGGCTCTGGGAGGGAAGGATGTGCCCTGATCTCCTCACCTGGATGGGACATCTCAAGAAGCCTTGGGTCCACTTACTGCACCATCATGGACATCAGAGTTGGTCCCCTGGAAACAGGTTGTTCCCCTTCCTGTGGGGCTGCTGATGTGACAACCCCATGACCAGGCAGACCAGCCCCCAAGTGGCCACACCCTGTGCTTCTGTCTGTCCTGCAGGCACTGAGGTCCCTCCGTCTGCACAGCTGGGGCCAGAGGCAGAGACGCCATGACCCCCACCCTCACGGCCCTGCTCCTCCTCGGTGAGATCTCAGGAGGGGAGGGGATGCCCTAGTCTGGGAGGGACCCGCATCACAGCCAGGCCCTGGGGTTTCAGAGACCCCAGGCACAAGAGGCTTATGGGGAGGAGGGGTTCTGCTCAGGATTCGGGGCCATCCTCTCACAGGGACTCTCTTCCAGGGCTGAGTGTGGAACCCAGGACCCAAGTGCAGGCAGGTGAGTGTGTCCCCAGGTGTCCCATCCCACCTCCTTACTGGGGACAGGGGTCACCCACCAGGCAGCTGGGAATGGAGGACAGCAGTTCTGGGCGGATGGAGAGGGACATCTGGGGGTTTGGGGCTGAGCTAAGAACTGAGGGTGGGGAAGGTCTTGTGACCCAGCCTCTGTTTCCTTCCAGGGACCCTCCCCAAACCCTCCATCTGGGCTGAGCCAGGCTCTGTGGTCCCTTGGGGTAGCACTGTGACCATTTGGTGTCAGGGGACCCTGGAGGCCGCGGAGTTCTATCTGGATAAAGATGGACACTCAGTGCCCTGGGACAGACAACCCGCAGTGGAGCCCAGGGACAAGGCCAAGTTCTCCATCATATACATGACAGAGCAGTATGCAGGCCAATATCACTGTTCCTATTGGAGCCCCGCTGGCTTGTCAGAGCGCAGTGACCCCCTGGAGCTGGTGGTGACAGGTGCGAGCCCCCTCAGGGTCCCCGCCCCAGGCTCTGCCCTCAGGGAGGGGATCTTCTCTGAGCGTCTCCCTCTCACAGCCCAGCCCTGGGGATACTGTGGGGGGATCTGGGTCCTATTTAACGTGTCCCTTCCTCCTCTCCTAGGATTCCATGGCAAACCCACTCTCTCAGCCCTGCCCAACCCCATGGTGACTTCAGGAGGGAAGGTGACCCTCCAGTGCACCTCATGGATGGGATTCCATAGGTTCGTCCTGATGAAGGAAGGAGAACCCAGACCCGCCTGGACCCTCGACTCCCAGCGACCCACCAATGGGCAGTTCCAGGCCCTGTTTCCTGTGGGCCCCATAACCCCCAGGCTCAGGTGGACCTTCAGATGCTATGGCTATTTCAGAAACACCCCCCACATATGGTCACTCTCCAGTGATCCCCTGGAGCTCCTGGTCTCAGGTGAGGGAGTCCGGCCCTATGCCCTCTGTGTCCTGATGATCTATTCAGGGCTCTGTCCTCAAGAGTTACCTGGGCTGGGATGGGAGCCATGGCGGGGGGTGCTCCAAAGAGGGTCACTCAAAGGGAGATCTGCCCCTCAGTAGGTCCACAGAAACCCTCTCACACCTGCCCACCCTTTGTCCTTCTCCTGGGTCTAAAGATGCCAGGTGAGCAGCGGGAGGGTCATGGGGAGGCCACAGGGCAGGTGTAGAAGAAGGCTGAGTGAGATGGGGACTCCTGGATTAGCCCCAACCACCCCCCCCCACAGGATCCAACTCACGATTGTTGTGCTACTGGGCTGTTTGTGCTCCTTCTGAGCACAGATCACCCAAGATCAGTTCTGAGAGCCCCTCAGAGGCTCTAACACCCCCTCAGATACTCAGAAACAATCTTGTGTCTCAGGGGAACTGAGATGCCAGTAGAGGTGCCTGGGTGACTACATATGTCCAGAGGCTCTGAGGCTGGGTCATGGGGCATATGAGGGAGAAGACTGAGCAGAGACGGGGTCTCTAAGGGAAGCCTCAGTCCCCTACTCAACTACTGCCTTTTCCTCAGGAACCTCTGGAGGCCCCAGCCCCCCACCCACAGATCCCAGCTCAACAGCTGGTGAGTCACAGTGGCATCTGTCTAAGGGCTTTCCTTCCTGTGTTTCAGAGATGCCAGAGTGACCACCAGGTCCAGGGTCTCTGAGGCGGGGGGGAGGAGGGCTGGGGTGGTCATGGCAGAGGGAGAGGGTGAGGGCCCAGCTAGGGGAGCAGCACCACCTCACCTCCCTGTCCTTTGATTATGAGGTATGGGGTGAAGAGGGGTCTCAGTGCTCCCTGAGATGGTGATTCGCGGCAGGACCCTGGTCCTAGGTGAGGAGTCCCTCCCTGTTGCTGTCCTCTCTGGGCAGAAAAGGCCAGCTCAGGATGCTGTCTACAGGAAATTCTGAGACAGGATGCAATAGGACTATCACAAGGGGCAGTTCCACAGAGGAGGGTCCACCCAGGAGAGCTGGGATAGGCGGGACCTCCCACCAGGGGAATCGCCACCCCTGCAGTCTCAGGGCTGAGGAGAGAGAGGCATGGACTTAGATCCCTCGACCCTGAGAGGAAATGAGGTCAGACTGAGGTTACAAGGCAGAGGTCCCACCCACTTACCTCCTGGTGTCTCTGGCTCAGAAGCAGGGTGTTGGCTGCTAGCCAGGGGCAGGGGCAGGGTAGCTGCTCAACTGGGAGGCAGGTAGGACAGACAAGGATGCCCTGTGGGGCTGAGTCTTCGTGCGCTCAGCTCTCCGGAGAGGTGGAGTTTCTAAGAAAGGTGTTCCCTGTCTGAAGACGGGGGGGCTGCCAGCAGTGATCCCATTTCTGGCCTCCCACTGTCCTGCCTCTCCCCGGAACTCAGACGTGGGAAGGTTCAGAAAGGTGTGGGGGATGCAGGTACATGTGATTTTGTGCATCTGGCCTGGGTCTCAGCAGAGCAAGAGGAAGTCCCAGTACGATGGAGAACAGAAATCCCCATCGATTTAGCGTCTCAGTTCCTCCTCATCTCACACAAAACCGTGGGAGTTTCTCCTAAAAGCCACCCAGCCCTTGTCACCACAATCCTTAGGCCTCCAGCCAGGTGTGGAGAATGTGTGGGATACAGGATGGAGAGGGGGTGGGTTGGCAGCGCTTGGTGTCCAGGCCTGACTTGGAGCACAGTGAGGATGCTGGGCTGGTGGAGGTGGGGATCTGGGACAGTCATAGAGGGCAGACCACCCACACCTGAGCCCTCTCACATCATGACTGGGGCTGCTCAGGCCAAGGTGGAAATTGCTGTGGGTGCAGGTGGAGCCCCCACGAGACAATCCCCTAAAGAGAAGTATCCCCACCTGTGGGCACCACTCTGCTGCCCTTATAAAGTTTTCTTTTATACAAATGCTTAGAAATGAGGTTTATAAATGATGCAGATACATTCTAACGTTTTATTCATTATTTTGTCTACACTCAAAGCTTAAAAGTTGTTCAACTAGTTTATTCATTTATAAGTATGATTTTTTTCTTTATACTTTCTAAATAATAGTTAAGTATATACAAAATGATACTGGTTTGGTTAAATTAGTTTTATATTCTATGATTCTATTAACTTAGTACAGATTCTCCACCTTTCAGTTGCTTTACAATTCATCTGCTTTGATTTACTGATAATAATTTTATCAAACTCAAAAAAAAGACACTTACCTCTTTATTTCCAGATTGTGCACCAACTTTACTTACAGCAAATACCTTATAATAATGATGACAATGTAAGACATTAATACAAAACTCAGTGTTGCTTTAAGAAAATATCTTCATTGATAGCCCTAATTATTTTAAGGCAAACGTAAAACATCTATATATTTATACATATAGTGATACTAACCTGTCCATTTCAGTCTATTTTTCTGTTACATTCAGGTTTCATTAGAAAAAAAATCTTTTCTTTTTTCCTAATGTTTATTTATTTTTGAGAAAGAGAAACACAGAGCACGAGTGGGGGAGGGGCAGAGAGAGGGAGACACAGAATCCAAAGCAGGCTCCAGGCTCCTAGCTGTCAGCACAGAGCCTGACCCAGAGCTCAAACCTGTGAACCATGAGATCATGACCTGAGCCAAGGTCGGAAGCTTAGCCAACTGAGCCACCCAGGTGCTTCAGAAAAAATTCTTTACTCAGTATAAATTAGGAATTATTTCTGGGCTTGTACAACTCCAGGCTTATTCTTTTAAATTTATAGCCCCAATGAGATACATTTGAAAGACTTCTTGGTACCAAAGATTTGCATACTAGCCCACTGAATGATGTGTATTCTTCATTCATACTCTGTGAATTCTATAAGCTTATGTAGAATTTTCACATGGAGATTTATAATTAGCCTGATCTATAATTTTTTATCTTGTTGCATTTTTTTTGTTTTTTTTTTATCTTGTTGCATATTATGTGAAATGGATTGAAATAGGTTTGCAGGATTACCTAATTTTGTGCTCACCAGTTTTATAACAAAACTGATTTTCTCTGCTCTTTATGGCTTTGAGACCAGAAGTGTGACATCCTTGGTTCTGGACATTTATATGGAGAGGAGAGAGATGGTTTTTGAAGATAAAAATCAAATGACTAGTGTTCTACCTTGAAATCTTACATTAGTTTTCAGAGTTATGATTGACAAACAGAGTTAGAGACAGTGAGGAGGAGGAGAAGGAAGAAGAAGAGGAGGAGGACAGTGGTGATGATGATGGTGGTAATATTGATGATGGTGGTGGTGATGATGATAATGGGGATGATGATGGTAACGGTGGTGATGAAGATGCTGCCGATAATGATGGTGGTGGTGATGATGATGATGATGTTGCTGATGATGCAGCATCCCTCATCTATCCTGCCACACCTGGCCCATCTTCCATGCACCAGGGCCCTCCCCCCCACCCTGACTCCCTATTCTCCTCTGGGATCCTCCTACAACAACAAACGTGGATTCATTTACTTCTGAAGAGCGTGCTTAGATCTTTCTGGGGACCTGCTCTCTACACACATCTTCTCTGGGTCTTCACATTGCTCCTCTCAGCCTCTTTCTCCTATTCAGGAATCAACTTAAATGTCCTCTCCAAGTGCGACCCTCATCCTGACATTGTTCAGACATGTCTCCTTCCTACCTAGGGCATTTCAAGTAACTAACACAACCTATGTTGTATGCATTGAATTCTCTCTCTCTCTCTTTCTCTCTCTCTCTCTCTCTCTCTCTCTATATATATATATATATATATATATATATATATATATATATTTGTGACCAACCCGTTTCATGGACACTAAGTCCTGAATTGTTGAAAATACAAGTTCTCCTATCCACAAGAGGTAGCTTAGGTGCTCAGAATAAACACAGAGAATACAAGAGCCCAAGTACTTCTGTATTGAGAGATGATTTATCTCACTAAATTCTGAGCTAGGGGGACACAGGAAGACTCTGCTCCAAACCAACTCAGAAGCAAAGTCTAAATTCAAAAAAGACAGGGAGACTGAAATAATCCATTTAGAACAGAGAGGATCCTTCTATAACAGAGAAAGTATCAATTAATGACTGCATAAGAAGTTATAGCATGAGAACAAGGGGAGGTACGAGAAGACGCAGCCTGGGGGACAAGTTTAAGTCTCATCAGAAATTCATCTTTCTCCACTTTTTTTTTGGCTCTCAGGAGCAGCTGACACCATCAGCCCATCACAAAACAAGTCAGACCACAACACTGGTGAGTAGGAGAAAGTCTCAGTTATGGAAGTGGCATGGAGCGTGAAGTCCTGTCAAGGGGAGGCGGGCACCCTGGGTGGACATACAGGATCTGGGCTGATTTGGGTCTCCCCTGACCTCAGTGACCACTTTGTCCTCAATTCCTAGCATCCCACCCCAAAGATTACACAGTAGAGAATCTCATCCGCATGGTCATGGCTGGCTTGATCCTGGTTGTCCTCGGGATTCTGCTATTTCAGGATCACTACAGTCAGAGAGGAATCCAAGATGCATCCAGGAGGTAAACTCAAGAGAGAACAATGCAACGATCAGAATGACAGAGTCTGGGAAGCACATCTTATGTGCCCAGGAATTTCTGGAAGAGTATGTGAGGCATGTGCTGTGGGAACTGTCAACATTCCATGTTGCCCAGACCAGTCCTCATCCTCTGTGACATCACCTCCAACCTCCAAGGACTTATTCCACATACCACACGACCTAGTGGTCAAGTATATATCTTTCGTCATTATTTATTTGACACCCATAACATTCCCAGGACTAGTAATGATCAGAGAACAGAATCCATGTGAATTTAGCACATACTTTAGTATTCATGCTTGGTGCATTGTGTGAAATCTAGTTGACTTTTGTATAGATTCCTAGCAGGATGGATGGATTCAGGATTGATTATAAATGGAAAGACAGACAGAAAAGTTTACCTCTACACAAACATACACAGCAATCTGCAATAAATTAACTCAGCATCCTCCCTGTCTGCCTTCACCTTTAATTTATGTAAATTTGGTCCCTTGCTCAGTCCTGGTACAAAGATTTCCTCTTTTGCACTCCACTCACAGAGACTTAACAAAAAAGCAGTGAACTAACAGGAGCTAATCAAAGACAAAGCAAACTGTAGAGGCACGGTCGCCTACATGATTTGTGGGGCAGCATAGAAAATGAACAGGCAGACAGGGAGACAAACTATAAGAGACCTTTAAATACAGAGAACAATCTAAGGGTCACTGGAGGGGAGGTGGGGGTGGGAGGGGAGATGGGCTAGATGGGTGATGGGCACTAAAGAGGGTACTTGTTGGGATGAACACTGGGTGTCGTATGTAAGAGATGAATCACTGGGTTCTACTCCTGAAACCAATACTACACTCTATGTTAACTAACTTGAATTTAAATAAGTAAACTTTAAAAAAGAAAGATGCATTTTCCAAAGAAAGAAAGAAAATGAACAGGCAGTACCCCACGTTCAAATACCAGTGTGGTGAGTGTAGAGCATGAGCCTAGTTTGGAGCCCTGTCTGATCATTCAGATCACCACCCATGCATCCAGATCCACACAGAGCAGAGGCCATCTGGTTATTGCACATGACAGTAGGGATCAGCATTTTCTGATGTGTCCCAGGTGCCAGGGTCTGCACTGGGTGCTGCACACACCCTATTGCTGAGTCTTTACCAGAGAACTCTTAGGTAGGGGTCATCTCCTCCCTTATAAAGATGACCTCAGACTCATGAAATAATTTGTCAAAATACACTGGATTAGGGCAACTGTCTACAAATAGGTCTGTTTCCAATTATCTGCCCATCCCACCCCACTGCCACCTTGGTAGAAAGCACAACATTGTCCTGGAACAGAAATTTGTAAAGAGAGTAGATCTCATAGTAAATGCTCTTACCACAACGAAAATCAAAAGAGAAAACAGAATTACATACAGGTAATCAAGCAGACACTCAGGCAAGTATGTTCATAGAAGGACTCAAAAGGCAAAAGTGAAACAATCCAAATGTCCAACAACTGAGAATGAATAAACAAACAAACATTAAAACCAAACCAACAAACCAAAACAAAATTATTAATTGTCTCCAACTAGTGCTTTGTGCAAAGCAGGAGACAGAATCCACAGTCCAGAAGAGCTCATATCTGGGGGACAAGACTGTGAGGAGAAAGGAATGACTCAGGTTTTGATGGAGAGAAGATGATGATGTGTCAGAAAGAGAAAGTCAGAGAGAGGAAGTGTGTGAGAGAGAAACAAACCCACAAACCCAAGCCCAGATCGGAGGGGTGGTTCCCCCTGTGAGTCGCTGAACCGTATGATAATGTGCTTTCCATCCTTCTCATCCTTCTCACCCACACTATGACAGCCCCATTGGGTCCTCCAGTCAACTGAGGCAGGTGTAGGACACCTCTCAGTTTCTCACTCCTTTCCACATCTCACATGATGACAATCCAGACAGTTTTGCCCTGGAACCCTCCTCCATGACCCCATCCAGCACCACAGTGAAGTGTAGTCAAAGACTCCAGATGTCATGTTGGAGCCACCATATCAGCTTCCTCCTGGTCCCCACTCCAACCCTTACCTCAGATGAAGTGTTTTATTCTCATGGCTCCAAACCTACCTGTCACTGACCCTCCCGTGCATACACGACCTGCCCACCTTTCTCCACCTTCCTCCCATGAGACCCATGTCTCTACACATGGCCCTCCATGTGCTGATACCAGGCTGAGCTAACCTCTCCAGCCCCAGCAGGGCCCACTCCTCCCCACAAGCAAATTCACCTCAGTTCACCCCCTCCCTCCCCAGACCACACACACTGAGTTATAAATACACGTGTGTCTTCCCAGGATGTACTCGCTGAGCCCATCTGAACACAGCAGACTCTTCCCAAACCTCCAAGGCCATGAAAACAACAAAGAACTCTCGCTGCCTCTCCCCACCCAATTGTGAAAGTATTTGTTACAGAGATTATGTGAGTGGATCCCAAGAACCCACGACACTATGTAGAATTCAGATCAGCTCATCACACAGTGGTCAGATTAAGGTCAGAGCGTTAACACTGCTGGCTATCAACACCATCCTCCTACAGAACATGAATCTCCAGGGCCTGGTGCCATGACTGGACGTGGTAACTACTCACTAAATGTTAGTTGATTGACAGGGTGGTGGAAGGAAGGAAGAGAATTTGCATTTACGGAACTCAGGAAAGGGAAGTGTCTCACCCAGATCACACAGCCTCTCTCTGTAAGAGGCATAGGCACAACTGGAACTGAAATTGGGCCGGCTCCCAGGTTCGGCCCACCCTCCCCGACCTTGGCTTCTGTGACCAGAGTCGCTCTCTGGACTTGGGCTTGGCGGGGAACAGGCAGAGCGGCAGGGTCGCGTGGGGTCTGGTGAGACTCACATCTGGTCTGAAAGGTCACAGGGCCTCTGCTGTCGGGCGTCCTTCAGGGAGAGCAGAGCAAGGCCCCGGAGGGGGTGTTCCCCTTCCTGTAAGGCCTCTCGTGAGGAACCCATGATGGGGACCACAGAGCCTGGGCATGTGTCTGTCCTGTGGACTCTGAGGACTTTTAAGCTGTCTGTCTGCACCGCTGGGACCATGGGAGGCAGCGTCAGGACCCAGACCCTCACCGCCCTTCTGTGTCTCGGTGAGCTTTCTGGACAAGAGGAGGGATGGGTGGCTCCCGCCCTGCCCCCAGGCCCTGGGCCCTGAGAGACCTCAGGACTTGGGAGGCATGTTGGGGGCAGGACTTCTGGGGGCGAGACAGTGACCCCCGTGGTCATTGGACCTGACTGGGCCTGGAACAGCTACATGCGGGTGGGGGGACACTCTCACAGGGAACTCTCTTCCAGGGCTGTGTCGGGGTCCATGGGACCAGGTACAGGCAGGTGAGTGCTCCCCAGACCTCCTGTTTCCACCCAACAACCCGCTGGGCAGCTGGGGGGCACAGAGGGTCTGGGCTGATGGTGACCAGTCCGGGAGGGGCCTTGGCGTGACAGGTGGGAAACAGGGGAGAAGGGCACCCTTGCAATTCCCCATCTGACTCCTTTCCAGGGTACCTTCCCAAACCCTCCATCAGGGCTGACCCCAGCCCCAATGTCACCAGGGGGACCCCTGTGACCATCTGGTGTCAGGCATCTCTCCAGGCTGATGTCTACTATCTGTATAAAGAGAGGGTCTCTGAACCCACGTCCATGGAGATCTCACAGGATTCCAGCAACAAGGCCAGTTTCTCCCTTGGATTCATGAGTCCGCACAATGCAGGGCGATACCAGTGTCAATATCACAGCAGGAACGGCTGGTCACAGCGGAGTGACCTCCTGCCCCTGGTGGTGACAGGTAAGGCAGAAGCTGGCCCCTCCCCTGGGGCCCCTCCTCCAGGTGGAAGGGAACAGAGTGTGGCCTCAGGGGACTCTCGCTCACTGTCCACACTGGGGTACGTGGGGCGATGGCCCCTTTAACACTGCCCCTCCTTCTCCCTCAGGAGTGTACAACCCACCCTCCCTCTCAGCCATCCCAGGCCCTGTGGTGTCCTCAGGAGGGAACGTGTCCCTCTCCTGTAGCTCACAGTACCCAGGGCAAACCTTCCGTCTGCTGAAGGAGGGGGGAGCTGACGCGCCCCGACCCCTGGAATTGAAGTTCCCTCGTGAGAAGAGTCAGGCACTGTTCCCTGTGGGCCCCGTGAGCATCTCCCATGGGGGGACCTACAGGTGCTACGTTTCTCCAGCTTCCTACCCGTATGTGTGGTCACTCCCCAGTGACCCTCTGCACCTTCAGGTCACAGGTGAGGGGCCCCTGCCCTGCCCTGCCCCACCTACTTCCTGGGCCCAAATGACTGACCTAAGCCGTGTGCCCAGTGGAGCCCTGGGGGTGATAGAAAGTGGGTGGGGCCCTGGCCTCCTGAAGTCAGACGACAGATGGAAGCTATGGTGGAGGGGGGTGCTCATGACAGCCTCGCCTCAGGCCCTGGGGCCAACGTGGGGTGTGCATCCCCTGGTGCCTCTGTCCCCTCCCGTCTAGGTGCCTACAGGGAGCCCACCCTCTCAGCCCAGTTGGGCTCACTAGTGCAGCCTGGAGACAACCTGACCCTCCAGTGTCACTCTGAGGCTGGATTTGACACATTCGCTCTGATGAAGGATGAGGGGCTCACACCTCCCGTGTGTCTAGATGGGCAGCCCAGCCCCAACTTCTCCCTGGGCTGTGTGACCCCCTCCCACGGGGGCCACTACAGATGTTATGGTGGACAAAACCTCTCTTCCACATGGTCGGTCCCGAGTGCCCCCTTGGACATCCTGATCACAAGTGAGGAGCCCCCTCCCCTTGACCAGTCTGCTCAGGGCGCTGGACACATGGTCACCCCTTGGGGTGATGGGATCCAGGCAGAGACTCAGAAGCAGAGGCTGAGATGGGGCTGTGGTCTAAGGAAAGAGACTGAGAAACGGACAGTGAGGGCCAAGGAAATAAAGGACACTCATAAAAGAGACAAGAGGAGCTGAAAGGGAGTCACACAGAGTCCCAGAAGAGAGGACAGTCATCACCCAGCTCAGGGTCAAGGGTGTGTGAAGGGGGAAGCAGATCTATACACGTCATGAATTTCCCTCCCGCAGGCCTGTACAGGAAACCGTCCCTCTCGGCCCAGCCGGGGCCCTCAGTGTCCTGGGGAGAGAGTGTGACCCTGCAGTGTCGCTCGGAAATCTGGCTCGACACCTTCTACCTGTCCAAGGAGGGGTCACCTGCTCCTCCCCAGCACATTCGTCTGCAGGACACAACTGCACCTTATCAGGTCAACTTCAACATGAGTCCTGTGACCTCAGACCATGAGGGGACCTACAGGTGCTACGCCTCATCCAGCACCTCTCCCTACCTGTTGTCACACCCCAGTGACCCCCTGGAGCTGCTGGTCTCAGGTGAGGAACCCAGACTCTGTGTCCATTTTGGACCCAGACACTTGGGTCACTGCCCTGTTACGAGACAGCTTTGGGATGGGATGGAGAGGAGGAATAACAGGGGGATCAGCCACCGGGTGATCCCTCCCCACAGGGGATGGAAAAGATGGGGAGCCCCATGCCGTCTCCATGTGTTACTGCCACAAGAGGGACAGGGCAGCACCAGGTGGTTGCAGGGAGGAGACTGAAGAGTTTAAAGGACGAGCTTTGAGCAGAGCAGTGGTGCTGAGGGGGACATGAGGACCACAGCCCACAGCCTCCTTCCTGTTCCAGATAGCATTAGGAATCTGCAGAGCGTCACCCCCATGGACAATCCTCATGTCTGCCAGGAACAGAATCTTCTTAGCCTAGAGGAAACACAGCCTCCCCAGTCCTAGGCTGAACTTTGCTTTTCCTCTGCACTTCGAATATTTACAGAGAGGCCATTCCCACAGGACCTGGGGCCAGGGGAGGTGGGAAGTGAAGGGAGGGGCCTCATGTGTGCAGCAGCATTGAGCTCATTGGTGCCCACTGGGTGGTAGTCAGTGTGAGGGGAAATGCATGAGGGAGAAGAAGCCCATTTGAGTGCAGAGAAAAGAGCAGACTCCGCCTCTGTCCTTGGTGCTGATATCTAGAAAATAAGAGGATCGTGGCACCTATGGAAATAGGTCCACAATATGAAGGGCAGAGTAGGGGCATCTCTCATTTTCTGGTCAGGAGGATGGGGGTCCACTGGAAGTCATAACGCAGGTTGTGTCAGTTCAGCCACTCTTCACTGAGACATTGACAAAATCCTACTCAGATCTGAGAGTTTGTTCTCTCAGTTGTCAAAGGCAGAATCCCATCCCCAATTTAAAAGACTAAATCGGTTCTGAACTTTGGTGTCAGTAAATTCGGTGGAATTCCTCTCTCTTGGGACTTCAGTAACCACTGACATTTTTTGGAAGGAAGGAGGGAAAGGCTGGATTTCTCCCCAATTTCCGTGAGCACCCGATTGTCAGCTGGATCAGGCCATCCTTCAAAACATCTCTCATAAGATTTCATGTTTCCTATTCTCTCCTCCCATCTGAGTGGTACTTGTTATTTCTTGATATTTCTGTCGTCATTTGATCAAAACCTATCTCATATCTGTAGCTCTCTATATTTTTGTTCATGTGTCCATCTGCATTTTTATTTTGTCATTTATCTTTATTTTGCATTTCTTATCAGTCTTCATACCTAGATGACAAACTGAATAATTAGAAGCAATGTGAGTTATGGTAATCCTCGCTCCTAAAAAAATGCCTGATATGTGGTGTAGAATCCATCATTTATTTTCAAAAAGAATAAATTGATAGTCAAAGAATAAAACTGCTTTGGAAATAATACAGTCACAAATCAGGGATGATGAGGAGCTGGCTGATGTGAAGGAATGATAAGGTACCCAGACTTTCACTCCATCACACTCCTGATTCTCAGAGCAAAATGAAGCCTCAAATGTTTATTTTTTGCCTCCTAATTAGATGGAAGATGAGACGCTGGAGATGCTTCCCTCCAGTCATTGAGATTGTCATTAGCTAGTTTCAGGGACTCCCTCGACATGAGAGAAGAGATTACTTATGCACTCCTATGTCTTCTCAACCACACTCTATTTTTGACTCTCATGAGTAGTTGATACCCTCAGCCCATCACAAAACAAGCCAGACTCCAAGAAGATGAGTGAGGAGAAATTCTTGATTTTAGCACTGGGCTGACAGGTTCAAATTCTGTCAATGAATGCAGGTGACACAGTGGACACACAGGCATCCCAGCATGATTTCAGTCTGCCCTGATCACAACAATCACTTTGTCCACATTCACTAGCCTCAAACAGCCAAGATTACACAGCAGAGAATCTCATCTGAGTGGATGACCTTTCTGAGTTCCATCAGCTCAGAGCCAGCCTTTAGGAAAGCCTGAGACAGTGACAAATGTGTGGATCTGGAGGCCTCCAAAGAGGAGGGTCCAGCCCAGGAGAGGGTGGAAAGAGCAGGGGCTTCCACACCAGGTGTCCCTGATTCTGCAGTTTCAGCGGAGATGAGAGTTAGGTGGGCTGGATGAAGCGTGGATGAATGAGGATGATCATGAGTAGACAGAGGCCTCCTACTCACCTCCTGATGCCTCTATCTCAGAATCTGAACGGTGGTGTCAGCCTCCATGGGACACTCCCCTAGAGAAGAGCCTTCCCTCCTGTGGGCACCATTCTGATGCCCCCTGTGCAGACCTGGGGGCCTTTGTGCCACTCGGGGCACAACCGAGACCAAGTGGGGCCACACACGGCTCCCAGGAGTAATTTAGTCACCTGTTTGCTTTTTAAAAATCTTTTTATTAATTTGTCTATTTTGGGTTTGTTTGGTTTTAAATGTTATTTACTATAATTTTTATTTTATATTTCTAAGAAATCAATTATTTTTCAATGGAGCCCTTCTGACTTACTGATAATAATTACATCCATCACAAGAAAATTGAAATCTCGCCTCTTAATTGCCAGATTATACATATATTCTATTTGCATTAAATACCACATGATACCGATATCAACGTAAAATGTTAAGATGGATGTGAAGGTCCTTTTAAGGAAATACCTTCTTTTATCACTCAAATTCTTTTCAGGCAAACACAGCAAAAATTTCTATTTTCTAAGCATAGAACTACTGACTTATCTATTTCAGTTTATTTTTCCATTACTTCAGGGTTTTATTAGGGAAAAAAAATCATTTTTAAACAACGAACAAGGAATTTTTCTCCAGACAACTGAACATCTCATGAACAATTATATTTTCTCCTTAAATTTGGCCATGGTGAGATACACTGAAGGCTCTTGACTTGTTCTATGACATCTATCATTCAAACACTCTGATGACATATGTCATTCATTCTTTTTTTTTTCAATTTAATGTTTATTTATTTTTGAGAGAGAGAGAGACAGAGTGAAAGTGGGAGAGGGGCATGGAGAGAGGGAGACACAGAATGTGAAGCAGGCTCCAGGCTCCAAGCTATCAGCACAGAGCCTGACGTGGGGCTTGAACTCACAAACCGTGAGATCATGACCTGAGCTGAAGTCGGACACTTAACTGATTGAGTCACCCAGGCACCTAATTCTTACTTTCTGAATTATATAAGCTTACTCAAAATTTTTACATGGAGATTATAAAAAGCAGTGACCTGAAATTGGTTTTTGTTTTTTGAAATCATTTTTTTTTTCATTTTTAGGTCAAAGCAGTTAAAATATAGTTGAAGGATTACTTAAATTTTTTGCTCACCCAGTTTGCTAACACCACTGATTTTCTCTTCCTTATGACTTTGAGATCAAGACTGTGATGTCTTTGGTTCTGGACATTTATATGGAGAGAAGAAAGGTTATATTTTAAGATAAAAATCAAATAATTAGTCCTCTCTCCTTGAACCCTTACAGCAGTTTCTAGAGTTCTTCATGGCAGATAAAGAGAGAAACACAAGGAAAGAGTGAGATGAGTAGGGAGAAGAGAAAGAGGAGGAATTGAAGGAGGAGGAGAAGGATGGTAATAATATTGATGATGATGAATATGACGGTGGTGATTATGACAGTGGTCACAGTCATGATGATGGTGGTGTTGATAGCAATGATGATGGTGATGATGTTGAATATGATGGTGGTTATTTTGATAGTGGTCATGATGATGATGACGGTGGTGATGGTGATGATGGTGGTGATGGTGATGATGATGATGATGATGATGATAATGATGGTGATGATGTGGAATATGCTGGTAATGGTGATGAATATGATGATAATGGTGGTGGTGGTGATGATAATGAAGGTGATGATACCAATTTTGATGATGATGAAGCTGGTGATGATGGTGGTGATGATGAACATGGTGGTGGTAATGACCGTGATTGTAGTTATGGTGATAATGATGCTGATGATGGCAGTGATGGTGATTATGGTGATGATGGTGATGATGGGATGGTGATGATAATGGTGATGATGGAACTTCCCTCATCTATCTTGTCACACCTGGTCCATTTCGTGTCACCAGGCCCCTACATGCCACCTCCCTGTTCTCTTCTAGACCCTCATACAACCACAGACATGGCTTCATTCCTTACTGAAAAGCATGCTTAGAACTTTTTGAGGACCTGCTCTTCCCAAAGCCTGTGACTCACCTTTTCTGGTCCTCATGTGACTCCCTTCAGTCTTCTCCTATTAAGGATTAAGCTGAAATGTCACCTCCAAGTGAGGCCTTCTCTGTGACACTGTTCAGAACTACCTGCATACATAGACTCACAGAGAATCACAATCCCAGGCAGAAATACCATTTAATGTCCCACTAAGTTGATAACACCATTTAGAAAATATTATGAATCTGCATATGTGTGTGTATGTGTCACACTGTAAGTATACCTATCTATATGAAGAATGATTTAATGAAAGAACATCTGGATGAGGAATTTGCAAGTGAAGATTGAAAGTCTGACCTGGAGGAAGGAAGCTGCTGGAGACAGAGTGAAAGGGAACCTTCCCCAGAGTTTCAACCTTCTGTGCACCTGAAATTCAGGTTCCCGTGAAAACCAACCCCTCATCCATGGATCCTGGGTGCTCAGTTGTTGAATAAATACAAGCTTTTACACCTACAACTTACCTTGCATGGTCCTGTACCTAGAATGAACAGGAGAATACAGGGGTTCAAGTGTTTCTGCACAGCAAAGCTCTGCTCCAAAAAGTCAGAAGAAAGTTGCAATTCACAAAACACAGGGAGACAGAAATAATCCAATGAGAACAGAGGGTATGCTTAGGGACTACATAATAGTTATATCATGAGAAGTGGGGGAGATAGAAGAACCCACAGGCCAGGGGATAAGTTTGAGTTCATTCAGCTTCTCATCTTCCCCCACTTTTTATTGGTTCCCAAAAGCAGCTGACACCATCCTCCCATCACAAAACAAGTCAGACCCCAACAGTGGTGAGTAGGCAAACCTGTCATGGGACTGGTGTGGAATGTGAAGTCTTGTCAAGAAGAGGCGGGTGCTCTGAGTGGACATCCAGCATCAGGACAATTTTTGTCTCCCTGACCTCAGTGTCCTCTTTTTCCCTCAATTCCTAGACTCCCACTCCAAAGATTACACAGTGGAGAATCTCATCCGCATGGGCATGGCTGGCTTGATTCTGGTGGTCCTTGGGATTCTACTATTTCAGGATCACTCCAGTCAGAGGAGAATCCAAGATGAGGCCAGGAGGTAAACACAAGAGACAACAATGCCAACAGTTAGTGTGCCCGGGAATTTCTGCAATCGTATGTGGGTCCTGTGCCGTGTGAACTCCTCACTCGTCATTGTGAGGAGGAGGACTCATGGCTCGTGTACAGGGAAAATGCCTGGACTGTTCTGCCATTAAACTGTGGACTCTCCTTCCCAACCATGGTTGGGTTGTCTTGACTGGCTCTTGTCTTTCCCCTTTCACTGAAACCAGCTTATATCCCGCATTGTAGATATCACTCCACACCTCCATATACCATCACGCTCTGGCACAGTTTTAAGTAACCCATTTTCCTCCACTTCTAATCACCATGTACCTTGAGGTCCATGAAGAGGTCTCCATCCCTTCAGTTCAGATAATGCAGGCTGTCTTATTTTATTTTATTTTTTGAGATTATCAAATGAATGAATCAATTATTTATTTATTTATTTATTTTTAATATGGAATTTATTGTCAAATTGGTTTCCATACAACACCCAGTGCTCATCCCAACAGGTGCCCTCCTCAATGCCCATCACCCACCCTCCCCTCCCTCCCACCCCCTATCAACCCTCAGTTTATTCTCAGTTTTTAAGAGTCTCTTATGGTTTGTCTCCCTCTCTCTCTAACTTTTTTTTTTCCTTCCCTTCCCCCATGGTCTTCTGTTAAGTTTCTCAGGATCCACAAAAGAGAGAAAACATATGGTATCTGTATTTCTCTGTATGACTTATTTCACTTAGCATAACACTCTCCAGTTCCATCCACATTGCTACAAAAGGCCATATTTCATTCTTTCTCATTGCCAAGTAGTATTCCATTGTATATATAAACCACAATTTCTTTATCCATTCATCAGCTGATGCACATTTAGGCTCTTTCCATAATTTGGCTATTGTTGAGAGTGCTGCTATAAACATTGGGGTACAAGTGCCCCTATGCATCAGTACTCCTGTATCCCTTGGGTAAATTCCTAGGAGTGCTATTGCTGGGTCATAGGGTAGATCTATTTTTAATTTTTTGAGGAACCTCCACACTGTTTTCCAGAGTGGCTGCACCAGTTTGCATTCCCACCAACAGTGCAAGAGGGTTCCCGTTTCTCCACATTTTCCCGATTTGTTCATTTTAGCCACTCTAACCGGCATGAGGTGATATCTCAGTGTGGTTTTGATTTGTATTTCCCTGATGAGGAGTGATGTTGAGCATCTTTTCATGTGCCTGTTGGCCATCTGGATGTCTTCTTTCGAGAAGTGTCTATTCATGTTTTAATGCAGGCTGTTTTAAAGAATCATAAATCAGGTAAAAAGACGCAGCCTGAATGAGATAAATCCACAAAATACCCAACAACTTCTATGCATCGCTTCACTTCCATCACCTGGTCTGCACTGCCTCTGAGAAACCCACTGTGCAAAATGCTAATTTGTGGCATTGACCAGTGTCTCTGGTGTATCTTCTCCCTTCATAAGCAATAACAAAGTGCCACTGTGAGGTTCCCGATGGGGAGCCATGTGCAGAACTGATGTCACAAAACAGTACAAGCCAACATAGGATCCCTTTAATGCCACTCTGCTGGCCCCAAAGTGCACTGGTGTTTCCCAGTATTTGATGTGTAATGTAACAATTGTTTCTACTTCTGTTTATGGCAGTTTCAGTGAAATCACAAGACCGAAGCTCCAGCACATCCAGATGAGATGCAAAGAGAAAAAGTATAATATCAATCATGGGAGAGGGACGTGAGCACACTACCTAATACATTACTTGTAGGATGCAAGTTACATGAAATTGAGAGATGGGATTATACTTCTCTCCTTACAGCGAGAGACACATAGCTGTGATCTCTTGTAGCTTGAACTACAAACTTTAGTAGCTGTGTACTACTGCTCTTGTAGCTGTGAACTACAAACTTTAGAGATTATACATACATACCAGAATTCATTCACAAGAACACTGACAAGAGATACTCATATTAACCAAAAATCATCATCAGATTATATGCACAGGCAAGAAAAGAGGAAACACAGAAAACTTATGATCTATGTAGGATGTACAAAATTGTACATTCTATATCTGTAAAAATACACCAATAGATTGCAAATGATCGTGTATTTTTTTTTAATTTTTTTTCAACGTTTTTTATTTATTTTTGGGACAGAGAGAGACAGAGCATGAACGGGGGAGGGGCAGAGAGAGAGGGAGACACAGCATCGGAAACAGGCTCCAGGCTCCGAGCCATCAGCCCAGAGCCTGACGCGGGGCTCGAACTCACGGACTGCGAGATCGTGACCTGGCTGAAGTCGGACGCTTAACCGACTGCGCCATCCAGGCGCCCCTGATCGTGTATTTTTATGTTCAAACATGAGAGTGAAAATGTAAGATTATGAAAACCAGGATTATTCTATCCTCATTTAATATGATCTTATCTTATTGATGACATCTATAAAGACCTTATTTCCAAAAAACATGTATTCACAGGTACCTGGGATGAAGACTTGAATGTATCATTTGGGTGACATAATTCAATCACAAAAGCAACCCAATATACACAGGGATGAATTAAGCAGAGAAGGTGCAATATTTACATGTTAGGTTTTTTTTTTTTTCTTTAATATGCTGAAAGAAATTTGAAAAGACCTAAGTCAATGGAATGGCATCCCAGGATCACAGCTTGGAAGAAGTGATGTGGTAAAAGTGATGATACCTACTCTCCCAGGCAATCTACCAAATCAATTCAATCCCTATCAAAGTCCCAAAGGCTGTTTCAGCAGAAATGAAAAAGACAAATCTTTAATGCAAAGTTTGCAAAAGGGGGCACCTCAGTGGCTCGGTCGGTTCAGCGTATGACTTCTGCTCAGGTCAATATCTCACAGTTCATGAGTTGGAGCACCACATCGGGCTCACTGCTGTCAGCGTAGAGCCTGCTTCAGATTCTGTCTCCCTCTCTCTCTGCCCCTACCCTGCTTGCTCTCTCTCAAAAATAAACAAACATGTTTAAAAAACTTTGCAAAAGACTCACAATGCCCCAAATCTAGAAAAGGGTGAAGTTGGAGAACACACTTCTTGATTTCAAACTTACTAAAAACAGTGTAATCAAACAGGGTGCTATTGGCATCAACACAGATACACTGATGCATGGAACATTTTTGGAGTATGAGATATAAACCTATACATTATGATAAGTTGACTTTTGACAAGGGTACCAAGACCAGTCAGTGAAGAAAGAATAATCTCTTCCACAAATTTGTTGGGAAAACTGGATATCCACCTGCAAGAGAATGAAGCTGGATCCTTACACATTACACACAAAAATTAGCTGTAAATGGATTGACATAAGAGCTCAAGTTCTACAGTCCGACAGAAGTACATAGACTAAACTTTCATAACTTTGACTTGACAACAGTTCCTTCAATATCACACCAAAAAGATAAGTAGTAAAAGAAACAAAACAGATCAATTGAATTTCATAAAAATTAAATATATATGTGCAGTCAACAGTGGAAAAGACAGGGGTGCCTGGGTGGCTCAGTTGGTTGAGCGTTCTACTTTGGCTCAGGTCATGATCTCATAGTTCATGAGTTCGAGCCCCGCATCTGGCTCTGTGCAGACAGCTAGGAGCCTGAAGTCGGCTTTGAGTTCTGTGTCTTCCTCTCTCTCTGCCCCTCCCCCACTCACATTCTGTCTTTCTCTCAAAAATGAATAAACATTAAAAAAATTAAAGAAAGTGGAAACGACAGCCTATAAAATAGTAGGAAATATTTACAAACCAAATATCTAACCAGAGAGTAGTATTCACAATATATAAAGAACACCTTTAACTCAACAGCAAAAACAAACAAAAAATCAACTTAAAAAATTAGTCAAGTGGCTTGAACAAACATTTTCACAAACAGGACACACAAATGGGCAGCAAGCATATGAAAAGAGTCTCAGCTGATTCATCATTAGGAAATTCAAATAAAAGCACAATGAGATACGACTTCGCTCCCACTATATTGGCTATAATTTGGGAAAAAAATACAAGTGTCATTGAGGATGTGGAGGAATCTGAACCCTCACATTTTGCTTTTGGAAATGTGAAATGGATCGGCCACTGCCACTGTGGAAAACCCTTTGACAGATCATTAAAAAGTTAAACCCAGAATTACCATATAACCAGGAAATTTCACTTCTAGGCATAAGTTTTAGTTCTGCAACATAGATAATTCTAGAAATCCCTGTGCAACCACATGCCGGTAGCAAACAATATGTTAGTGGAACAGAAACCTGCAAAGAGAGTAGATCTCATGATAAGTGCTCTTACCACAATGAAAAACAGAAATAAAAAAGAATTGCATACAAGTAATCAAGCACACAGTTACGCATGTATGCTCACAAATGACTCACAAGAGACAAAAAGTGGCAATAATCCAAATGTCCACCAACAGATATATGGATGAACAAACAAACAAAACGAAAATATGCATTAATTGCCTCCAATTTGTGCTTTGCACCAAGTGAAAGACAGGATTCACAGTGTGGACAAAGAGCTAATCTGGGGGACAAGAGGCAGTGATGAGGCAGGAATGACTCAGGTTTTGATGGAGAGAAGGTGCTGCTGTTACAGGAAGAGAAGGTCAGAGAGAGAAAGTGTGAAAGAGAAACAAACCTACAAACCCAAGCCCAGATCCAGGGGTGGTTCCCTCTGCAAGTCAGTAAACAGTATTATAAAAGTGTTCCCCATCCTTCTTCTCTTGGGGTCACCCAGCCTGTGACAGCCCCATTGGGTCCTCCTGTCAACCGAGGCAGGTGTGGGACACCTCTCAATTCCTCACTCCCCCATCTCACATGATGACAGTCCAGACAGCTCTGCCCTGGAACCCTCTTTCCATGACCCTGTCCAGCACCACAGTAAAGCACAAAGACTCAAGACATCATGTTGGAGTTACCATATCAGCTTCCTTCTGGTCCCCACTCCAGACCTCACCCCTTGATGCACTGTTTTATTCTCATGATCCCAAACATACCTGTCTCAACCCTCCTCTGCACAAAACCCACCCACTTGTCTCCACCTTCCTCCCATGAGACCCACGTGTCTATACCTGATACTCCACGTGCTGATGACCAGGCAGGGCCTGCTTCTCCCCACAGGCAAACTCACCCCAGTTCACCTCCTCCCTCCCCAGACACCACACACACTAGGTTATAATTACACATGTGTCCTCATGGGATGTACTCACTGAGCCCATCTGAACACAGCAGACTACTTCCCAAACCTCTGAGGCCCTGAAAACAACAAAGAACTCTTGCTGCCTCTTCCCACTCAGCTATGAATGTATTTGTTACAGGGAGTGTGTGAGTGGATCCCAAGAACCCACAACACCACGTGGAATGCAGATCGGCTCATCACGCAGTGGTTAGATTAAGGTCAGAGGGTTGACACTGCTGGCTATCAACACCATCCTTCTACAGAACATGAATCTCCAGTGCTTGGTGACATGACCAGATGTGGTAACTACTCACTAAACGTTGGTTGTTTCCCAGGGTGGTGGAAAGAAGGAAGAAACTTTCCATTTACAGAACTCAGGAAAGGGAAGTGTCTCACCCAGATCACACAACCTCTCTCTGTAAGAGGCACAGGCACAACTGGAACTGAAATTGGACCAACTCCCAGGCCCGGTTCTCCCTCCCCCACGTCGTGCTCCAGGGCCAGATTCATTCTCTGGACTTGGGCTTGGTGGGGAGCAGGCAGAATTGGGGTCTTGTGAGACTCACATCTGGTCTGAAAGGTCACAGGGCCTCTGCCCTACAATTTTTTTTTTTAATTTTTTTTCCAACGCTTTTTATTTATTTTTGGGACAGAGAGAGACAGAGCATGAACGGGGGAAGGGCAGAGAGAGAGGGAGACACAGAATCGGAAACAGGCTCCAGGCTCTGAGCCATCAGCCCAGAGCCCGATGCGGGGCTCGAACTCATGGACCGTGAGATCGTGACCTGAGCTGAAGTCGGACGCTTAACCGACTGCGCCACCCAGGCGCCCCTGCCCTACAATTTTTAACTGAGATGGAGGTCATCAATACGGACATGAGGGTTACTTCAGAGATAGGATCCAACCACTACCCATTCGACGGTAGTGTGGGCATCCTATAGGTCTCTTGTCCCCCCCTATAGGTCCAAGATTGAACTGTAACTAGCATGCCTGGCCTCCTCTTGGCCCCCAGTGAGGGGATTTTGAGAAAGTTCATGATGAAAAAGTAGCTCCCCTTTCCTGTGGAATTTCTACATCAAAATTCCTCATATATGACATTCTGTGAATCTGTTCTTTCTGATCCTGTTATCCCCTCATGTGAGTAAGAAAGGATGAAAGAAGCTACAAAACAACCAGAACAACTAATTAAATGGCAGTAGTAAGTCTTCACATACCAGCAACCACTTCCAACGTAAATGGATTATCAAAAGACAGCATGACTGAGGGATAGAAAGAAATAACATCCAACTATAGGCTGCCTACGGAAGACTCACTTCAGCTTCAAGTCACAGGATGACTGAAAGGGAAAGGAGGTGCAGTGGAGTGAAAGCACAGATAATAAACGTTGTGAAAATGTAAGGTGTACAAGTGTTGATTGACTCACTTATAATCTGCAAGGTGATTGCCACCATGGCTTTAGCAAACTCCTCCCTCACATCACATAATTACCATCTCTTTATTTGTGGTGAGAATACTGAAGATCTATTCTCTAAGCAGCTTACAAGGATTTAATACAGTATTATTCCCTATAATCACTATGCTCTGCATTACATCTCCAGAATTCATTCATCTTATAACCGGAACCTTGTACCCTTTGACCATCATCTCCCCATTTCCCCCAGCCACACTGCCCCTGCTAAACACTGCTTTACTCTTCTTTGTTTCTGCTTCTAGGAGCTTAACTTTTTAAAATTCCACACATAAGTGGGGCGCCTGGGTGGCGCAGTCGGTTGAGCGTCCGACTTCAGCCAGGTCACGATCTCGCGGTCCGTGAGTTCGAGCCCCGCGTCAGGCTCTGGGCTGATGGCTCGGAGCCTGGAGCCTGTTTCCGATTCTGTGTCTCCCTCTCTCTCTGCCCCTCCCCCGTTCATGCTCTGTCTCTCTCTGTCCCAAAAATAAATAAAAAACGTTTAAAAAAAAAAATTCCACACATAAGTGAAATCATACATTATTTATTTGTCTTTCTCTGTCTGATCTGTTTCACTTAGTATAATGCCCTCAAGGTCCACACTTGTTCCTGCACATGGCAGGAATTCTTTCTTTCTCATGACTGAATAAGATAGATAGATAGATAGGTAGGTAGATAGATAATGTACCACATATTTTTATCCATTCATCCGTTGATGGGCATTAATCGATATGGTTGTTTCCAGGTCTCGGCTATATGTTCATGGGAGTGTAGACACCTCTTCAAGATCCTGTTTTCATTTCCTTTGGATACATACCCAAAAGTGAGATTAACAGAACGTCTAGAAGTTCCATTTTTAATTTTTTTTGGAAAACTCCCCATTGCTTTCCATACTTGGCTCCACCAAGGTATATTCTCACCAACAGTGTACGGGATCTTCTTTCCTCTACATCTTCACCAGCATTGTTGTCTCTTCTCTCTTTGATAATGGCCATACTGGTGTGAGGTGATATCTCATGGTGGGTTTGATTTGCATTTCTTTGGTGATTAGCAACATCCAATGTGTTACTGACTGACGTTTCTCAAGTAGACTCCAGAACTCTCCCAGCGCTGTTTATGTTCATGGGTAGCTGTCCAGTTGTTGAAATTTGCAAGGGGACAGAGTCTGTGGTCTCCACGTCACCATTTCTGTGACATCACTCTGAGCATGTATCATTTCTCCTTTTTTAAAAAAATGTTTATTTATTGGGGAGCCTGGGTGGCTCAGTCAGTTAAGCCTTCAACTTCAGCTCGGGTCATGATCTCACAGTTCTTGGGTTTGAGCTGACAGGTTTGAGCTGTGCTGACAACTCAGAGCCTGGAACCTGCTTCAGATTCTGTGTCTCCCTCTCTGCCCCTCCCCTGCTCATGCTTTTTCTCTCTCTGTCTCTCAAAAATAAATAAACGGCAAAAGAATGTTTATTTATTTACTTTGAGAGAGACAGAAAGCCTGAACATGGAAGGAGCAGAGAGAGAGAGGAGAGAGAGAATCCCAAGGAGACCCCACACTGTCAGCACAGAGCCCCATGTGGGCCTCAAACACATGAGATCATGACCTGAATCAAAATCAACAGTTAGATGCTTAAACCACTGAGCCACCCAGGCACCCATGTATTCTCTATTCATAAACAAATTTCCTTTTCATCCACAGATTTGATCTGACAAATGTTGCATTAAGTTTCCAATTATGTATTGATTTATGCCTTACATAGTTCAAGGAGATGTGATTAGATCAATTGTAGTTCATAAGTGCTGCATCTTATATGTAAATGAATTATTTAAATAGAAAAAAATAACTTCTTTATAAAAGCATTTTTGTTTTATATTCAATTTTGGTTATAGCTAGCAGCTAATTTCACTAAATAATAATAATAACACCACAGACTGACACTTTATTGATTTAGAACATGTTTAATGATTTTGTTTTAGATGAGATTTATTGTGAGTACATTTGAGTCTTCTTATGGAGATGGTGATTTGATCTAATCCTTGAGGAGATGAGTTAATCTGTGGATGTGTGGTAATATGTTAACATTTTTGAATTATCACTGCCACTTTACTGAAGGACTGGTTTATTATGTATTAAGATACCCTGACTCTCATAGCTTACTTTTGACTGTCCAGCCTTCTTTTTGTTAGATGAAGATTTACATGTTTTCCAAACAAGCAAAGATAAAAAGGAGAGAAACAAGAAAACCCCAGACTCCTAAATACAGAGACAAACTGGTGGTTGCTGAAAGGGAGGTGGTGAAGGGATTAAGAACACACCCTGATGAACACTGAGTAATGGACAGAATTGTTAAATCATTATACTGGACACCTGACACTAAAGTAACTCCGTATGTTAATTCTACCTGAATTTAAAAATACAAATTTAAATTAAAAAATAAACAATTAGCTGAAAAGAAGATTTTTTTTGTTTTGTTTTCTACAATTACATGAACCAGTTTGAAAGCTATACATTGTACTTTTTTTTTTCAATATATGAAATTTATTGTCAAATTGGTTTCCATACAACACGTGCCCTCCTCATCCCAAAACGTGCCCTCCTCAATACCCATCACCCACCCTCCCCTCCCTCCCAACCCCCATCAACCCTCAGTTTGTTCTCAGTTTTTAAGAGTCTCTTATGCTTTGGCTCTCTCCCACTCTAACCTCTTTTTTTTTTTTTTTCCTTCCCCTCCCCCATGGGTTTCTGTTAAGTTTCTCAGGATCCACATAAGAGTGAACACATATGGTATCTGTCTTTCTCTGTATGGCTTATTTCACTTAGCATCACACTCTCCAGTTCCATCCACGTTGCTACAAAGGGCCATATTTCGTTCTTTCTCATTGCCATGTAGTACTCCATTGTATATATAAACCACAATTTCTTTATCCATTCATCAGTTGATGGACATTTAGGCTCTTTCCATCATTTGGTTATTGTTGAGAGTGCTGCTATAAACATTGGGGTACAAGTGCCCCTATGCATCAGTACTCCTGTATCCCTTGAGTAAATTCCTAGCAGTGCTATTGCTGGGTCATAGGGTAGGTCTATTTTTAATTTTCTGAGGAACCTCCACACTGTTTTCCAGAGTGGCTGCACCAATTTGCATTCCCACCAACAGTGCAAGAGGGTTCCCGTTTCTCCACATCCTCGCCAGCATCTATAGTCTCCTGATTTGTTCATTTTGGCCACTCTGACTGGCTTGAGGTGATATCTGAGTGTGGTTTTGATTTGTATTTCCCTGATAAGGAGCGACGTTGAGCATCTTTTCATGTGCCTGTTGGCCATCCGGATGTCTTCTTTAGAGAAGTGTCTATTCATGTTTTCTGCCCATTTCTTCACTGGGTTATTTGTTTTTCGGGTGTGGAGTTTGGTGAGCTCTTTATAGATTTTGGATACTAGCCCTTTGTCCGATATGCCATTTGCAAATATCTTTTCCCATTCCGTTGGTTGCCTTTTAGTTTTGTTGGTTGTTTCCTTTGCTGTGCAGAAGCTTTTTATCTTCATAAGGTCCCAGTAATTCATTTTTGCTTTTAATTCCCTTGCCTTTGGGGATGTGTCGAGTAAGAGATTGCTGCGGCTGAGGTCAGAGAGGTCTTTTCCTGCTTTCTCCTCTAGGGTTTTGATGGTTTCCTGTCTCACATTCAGGTCCTTTATCCATTTTGAGTTTATTTTTGTGAATGGTGTGAGAAAGTGGTCTAGTTTCAACCTTCTACATGTTGCTGTCCAGTTCTCCCAGCACCATTTGTTAAAGAGACTGTCTTTTTTCCATTGGATGTTCTTTCCTGCTTTGTCAGAGATTAGTTGGCCATACGTTTGTGGGTCTAGTTCTGGGGTTTCTGTTCTATTCCATTGGTCTATGTGTCTGTTTTTGTGCCATATACATTGTACTTCTAATTTTAGGTAGTTACATGTTATTATAGGAATTCTCATTTATAATTTTGAACAATTTTTTAATTCCTCCTCTCTTTTAGTAAAAGGACCCAAACTTTGGCTCAACTCTTAGTACTTACATTTCTCAAAAGCTCTGTCATTCTGTCTGTCTCTCTCTCTCACCTACACATTTCGGTATTTGGATTCAGCTAATATTTTGATTCAGCTTCCTTAAGTACAAATGTATATGTGTAAGGATATATACATGTAATTTTCCAATGTTTAATTCTTTGCCATTTTCCCTCACTATCTCACATTATTTCCTTCATTTCAGATTTTTTGTTCTTCTAACTGAATTACACCATGTAGTGTTGCTTTCACTGAGTGTGAAATCAGTAAAACAGATGAGACTTTGCAGCTCTGAAATGCCTTATTTTATTTTTTTATAACCATATTTCAGTAGTACCTTAAATTCTATCTAAACACCAGAACAAAATGGCCAACAAAATTTTAAAGAAATGACTTTCTATTAGTACAAACAAGCTTTCAAAATAGGCATTACACTTATAAACTTTTTAATTATATGACGTTGGGCAAAGATTGGATAGTATGGGAGACTTTGGAAGCCACCACAAAGATTTCCTTTGGCAGATAGTGTTCTCTCTCTTTATCCAGATACTTCATAATTTTTTTTCTTTTCAAGGAGAGGACAAAATACACATGCTTGGAGGGGAAATCAATCTGGTGGTTGAGGAAAGAACCCACAACCCCTCCTCATCTCTCTTGAAGGCACACCCTGACCTGGTGACTTTAACATGTGGGACATGAGTCCTAACAGGGCAGATGGGGTGACCTGATTCCACAGAATTTACGAATTTGTCTCTGCAGATGCTTTCACTATTGGCCTCAGTAGTAATTTGGCTCAGTATACAATTCCCTACCAACACTTCATTCCTTGGGGATATTTGTCAGTAGCTTCTGGCACCCATTTTTACCTTTGGGAAATGTGGCCTGCAGGTGGCCTTTGCACTTTCCCCAGGAAGTAATTTTAGGACGTTTCTGCAGACCCAACAAGCCTCTGTTGCATATTTTTCAATTGAGGTGAAATTCACAAAGAATAACATTAACCATTTTTACAGGTACAATTCAATGTACGATTTTTAAAATCTAATTTACCCTGGATTTCTTCATTTTACTATGAAGTGTCAACATACGGGTTTTATTTTTAAATGTGCATCCACTACCATTTAAATCGTCTTTCCTCATCTTTGGAAAATACTCAAATTACTTGCCTCTTGGGCAGTTGGGAGACAGCATTCTCCGTCCTTTCTTCCTGACACAGTAGATGTTACCTTGGCCCTCCTCATTCTACTCCCAAGTACCTGAAATCTCCATTTCTGGCCTATTCCGCAGTCTGGAAAGTTTCCTCAATATTGTGTTCCAGCTTCCTGACAAACTCTTCAGGCAGGTCTTCCCCTTGACAGAATGAAAGCTTAGAACGTATTCATTCAACTGGATTCTTCACCATTAAAATTTCTAACTCATTTCTATCACTGCCTCTTCAAGTATCAATCATATTCTTTTCTCAAAAATGCAAGTTCCAGGGGCACCTGGGTGGCACAATAGGTTGAGCGTTCCACTTTGGCTCTGGTCATGAGCTCGTGGTTTGTGAATCTGAGCCCTGCACTTGGTTCACTGCTGTCAGCCCACAGCCCACTTCCGATCCTCTGTCCCCCTCTCTCTGCCCATCCCCCACTCTTTCCTGTTCTCTCTCTCAAAAATAAAGATTTTTCTTTAAAATTCAAGTTCCTCCATCATCTTTCTGATATGAAACACATACCTAATTTAAGATAAGTCTACATATTCCTGGCACTGTATGTCCATGGATATATTAGCAGAATTCTCAATGAGCATTAAGATTGACTTTGTAGCACTGTTTCTTCTTATCAAAACTCCTCTTTGCAGTATACTCCTGTTGGGAGGGCTGAATTTCCACACACCTTACTTTCCACAAAGGTTTCCTCCTACAGCTGCACTGGGAGTCATTCACGATTAGGCAGCCATGCCTGCAGTTGTTTTGCCCTGTGACATCCACTCCCACAAACTTAGTGTCCACACATAGTTGTGTCTTGCAGGAATGGGTCCAATGTAGGGCTCACACTCACAGAGGTCCAGTTCTTCCTGCACTACAGTGAATTCTCTTCTGCATACATGGGGCCATGGCTCAGTGCTGACCACGGCTGGTTCCGTTGGCAAAAATATCCCAGTGCCCAACCATAAAAATGGAGAAGGGAGCAACACAGCCTCCAAACTCACCAGAGATCTGATCCCATCCTTGCCTGTGAAGACCTGGGGTTCCTCTCATGTCCACACAGAGGGGAAACATCCACACTGATGACCCCTTGTTGGTCCCAGACACCAGTGGCCACTCAGCTTTGACCTCTTGTATCTGTTGAGGTTCCTCAATTTGGGAACTTTCTTTTCTCCTCTTCTGCACTTGGCTGTGGCTACATTTTTCAGAAATATGATAAATAGCATCTCTCGGTGTTAGGAACGAACCAGGGCTCTTGAGTGAGCCCATCCATTGTCTACCTAGACAGTAGAGTGAGACAACACATCCTCTCATGCACCTCTTCCAAACTCTTCATCTGGCCTGAAATTAGTGATGACTGAGCCACCCCATGAACATGACAGCATGGGCCCCACACCTGCTCTGAGCACTAGGGTTCATGACAAACCTCTCCCAAGGAGGAAACTCAGGCTCAGAGACTGGATGATATTTCTCAGTCACACAGTCACTAGATGATAGTTGAATCTTTTTTTTTTTTTTGATAGTTGAATCTTTACACAAAGGTCAGTTTTCCGTTCATATTCAGAGCACAAACCCAACCGACTGAGCCCGAAGCTGAAGGCAGGACCAGAGCAATGCGGGGATACCTGCGAACAGAAACAAGGGGCACCGGGGGCTACGTTTCTAACAAGATGTGTGGGCGCTGTTGCAAGAAAAGGGAAATCCATGATGAGGGCTCTTGGCAGGGAGAAAACCCACAATCAGGGACCAGGAGAAGAGTCATGTTTTCTCACCATATTCCCCCCGTTTTCCTCCTTGAACTCATCGTCACAGTGAAGCTGTACTCGGCCAGCACAGTTAGCTGTTCAATGCATGCACTGCCGTGAGGCCTGCAAAGCTGGCTGGCCGGGATGCAACACACTGCACATGCGTCTTTGTGATTTCCTGCTGGTGGGGGGAGCAAGCGAAGTCACAGGCTGCGCATGCGTCTCTGGGATTTCCTGCTGGTGGGGGGAGCAAGCGACGTCACAGGCTGCGCATGCGTCTTTGTGATTTCCTGCTGGTGGGGGGAGCAAGTGAAGTCACAGGCTTCGCATGCGGCTTGGGATTTCCTGCTGGTGGGGGGAGCCAGCTGAGGCACAGTCTGCACAACTTCCATCCCACACTCCTTTCCTGAAATATGTTTTGATAAAGGACAACTTTTACAACGTAAAAGTATGATTCCATACAGATAAAAAATAAACACAAATCAACATTTGTGTTTACCTCATTGTGAATGAGGGAAGTAGGATGATGCCACCACTGTACACAGGACTCCAAAAAGCAGACTCATTTCAGGACGGGAATGTTGAAAGGAATTCTTGCTCTTGCCTCCTCCCAGCATTCTCTGTTGGGGCCTGTATTTGAGGATCCTGTACTGTTGATGATTCCTCTGTGGGGTCAGCGATTGGTGATTCTTGACCGAGAGGTGTAGCGAGCAAGCTCCCCCTTCTGGCTTCACGATCCTTTTTTTGTGGGGTTTCTCAGTATTAACCTTCACACTTCTCCCAACTTGAGAGTACCTTGAGACTGTCTGATCCAAACATGAGTCAGTTTCACACACATGCAGACGCACATGGGAGAGATGCCCATAGCTAACAGCACGAGATTTCGTTTGTTTGAGCCCACACAGGGCGGGGTTACTCAATCTGGACCAGGGGCACGTATTCCAGATTTCCATCCAAAAACATGGGGAAGGGAGCCTCAGCTTCCAACCTTTGCCTGGAGCCCGGATACTTCCCCTGTGAAAAGACACTGGGGTCCCTCTAGGGTCCACAAGGATGGAAAATCCCTCTCTATGACCCCTCCATGGTCCCAGGCACCAGTGGGAACTCAACTTTGTTCTCTCTTCCCTGCTGTGGTTCCAACTCCATTTTTGGAAATTTCATTTCCCGTTTCTCTGCATTTGTCCATGGCTGCATATTTCAGAATTACTGTGAGCAGCAACCTTGGCTTTCAGAACAGACCAGGTCTCCAGTGGGTGCATCAACCAAACAGCTGACTGCAGCGTCGGAACCCCGGATCCCATCACGTCATCAGGACCCAACCCAGGCTCATCTTGCCTGGTCTGGAAACTCACAGTGACTCTTCACTCCTGTGCACCTGGCACCAAATCCCCACAACCACCCCGGGGTTTGCAGTTCAGGACAAAATGCATCAGATGAGGAAACTGAGGCTCAGAGAGAGAACATTACCACCCAAGGCCATGTTGACAGTGAATGCTCCGGGAATATTTTGCTGAAGATGTTTTCCTTCAAAATGTAACCTCTACCCCAAATAAATGTCCCCTAAAGTTTACAGGCAGGACCCCAGAATGGCTGAGACAGCTTTGCCCCAGGAATGAGGGGCACTGAGAAGGCAGGAGGGACTCACAGCTGTGTTCCCAGGATGGGGAGTGGACGATGACACAGGAAGATAGAGAAGACGCTGAAGGCTGAGACAGAAAGAAAGCCCCCGGCCCCAGGTGAAGAGAGGGTTTACATTTCCTTCCCTGTTTCCCTGTATTTCTCCTCTGTGTGCATGACCCTGGTGACCTTGACCTGAGCCATGCAGAAATGTCACAGCTGTGTCTGCACTGACATGAGGCTGCAGAGGAGCCAGAACCCACACCCCCTGCAGCATCTCCAGGGCCTGGGGACCCTGTGGGAGGTGAGAACCCCCGGGGATGTGCTGAGAATGAAGGAGAACCCGTAGGGGAGGATCTGGGAGGGAAGGACGTGCCCTGATCTCCTCACCTGGATGGGACATCTCAGGAAGCCTTGGGTCCACTTGCTGCAGCATCATGGACACCAGAGTTGGGCCCCTAGAGACAGGCTGTTCCCCTTCCTGTGGGGCTGCTGACGTGACAACCCCATGACCAGGCAGACCAGCCCCCAAGTGACCACACCCTGTGCTTCTGTCTGTCCTCCAAGCACCAAGATCCCTCCCTCTGCACAGCCGGGGCCAGAGGCAGAGACGCCATGACCCCCACCCTCACTGCCCTGCTCCTCCTCGGTGAGATCTCAGGAGGGGAGGGGATGCCCTAGTCTGGGAGGGACTCACCCCACAACCAGGCCCTGGGCAGTCAAAGACCTCAGGCACAGGATGGTCATCGGGAGGAGGGGTATTGCTCAGGACTCGGGGCCATCCTCTCACAGAGACTCTCTTCCAGGTCTGAGTGTGGAACCCAGGACCCGAACGCAGGCAGGTGAGTGTGTCCCCAGGTGTTCCATCCCACCTCCTCACTGGGGCCGGGGGTCACCCACCAGGCAGCTGGGAATGGAGGACAATAGTTCTGGGTGGATGGAGAGGGGACGTCTGGGGGCTTGGGGCTGAGCTGGGAACTGGAGGTGGGAAAGGTCTTGTGACTCAGCCTCTGTGTCCTTCCAGGGACCCTCCCCACCATCTGGGCTGAGCCAGGCTCTGTGGTCCCCTGGGGTAGCGCTGTGAACATCTGGTGTCAGGGGACCCTGGAGGCCCAGAAGCTCCATGTGTATAGAGAGGAAGGCTCAGTGTACCTGGACAGACAGCCCACACTAGAGCCTGGGAACAAGGCCAAGTTCTCCATCACACACATGACAGATGGACATGCAGGACGGTATCACTGTTCCTATCAAAGCCCCGCTGGCTTGTCAGAGCGCAGTGACCCCCTGGAGCTGGTGGTGACAGGTACGAGCCCCCTCAGGGTCCCCGCCCCAGGCTTTGCCCTCAGGGAGGGGGTCTGCTCCCAGAGTGTCTCCCTCTCACAGTCCAGCCCTGGGGGGTATTGTGGGGGGTGGAATCTGAGCCCCATTTAATACGCCCCCTCCTCCTCTCCTAGGATTCCATGGCAAACCCCGTCTCTCAGCCCTGCCCAGCCCCGTCGTGACCTCAGGAGGGAAGGTGACCTTCCAGTGCACCTCATGGGTAGGATTCCATAGGTTCGTCCTGATGAGGGAAGGAGAGCCCAGACCCGCCTGGACCCTCGACTCCCAGCGACACACCAGTGGGCAGTTCCAGGCCCTGTTTCCTGTGGGCCCTGTGACCCCCAGGCTCAGGTGGACCTTCAGATGCTATGGCTATTTCAGCAACACCCCCCACATGTGGTCACTCTCCAGTGACCCTCTGGAGCTCCTGGTCTCAGGTGAGGGAAGCTGATTTTTGGTCCATCCATGTTTTGACCACCAGACAGGTTATGGAGGCTCTGCTCCCAGGGGAGTCCCAGATCAGAGGGTGGGGTGAGGGGGACACGGGATCTCACAGGTCAGAGAGACAGAATGTGAGAGACACTGAGACCTGGGGGTCAGGACAGGAGAAGAGAGGTTTGGGGAGAATCTGCTCCTCAATCCACGACTGGTTGTCTCCCAGGTGTGTCCAGGAAGCCCTCCCTCCTGACCCAGCAGAGCCCTTTCTTGACCCCTGGACAGAGGCTGATCCTCCAGTGTCGCTCTGACGTCGGCTATGACAGATTCGCTCTGTACAAGGAGGCGGCACGTGACCTTCCCCAGCGCCTTACCCTGCAGCCCCAGGCTGGGCTCTCAGGGGCCGACTTCCCCCTGGGCCCAGTGAGCAGCTCCCACGGGGGCCGGTACACATGCTATGGTGGACACAACCTCTCCTCCGAGTGGTCGGCCCCCAGTGACCCCCTGGACATCCTGGTCACAGGTGAGGGGACACGGGTTCAGTCAGGGCCCCAGACTCTGCACAGGCCCTGCTGGGGGCGTCCCAGGTGGTGGTGGCTGGGATCGGGGGTGTGGGGTCCCCAGGGAGGGAGAGAGACAGAGAGACAGGGGATGGGGAAGGGGAGAGACTCAGAGGACAGACAGACTCCGTTCAGAGCAAGGATGGACAGCCCTTCACCTGCCTTCCTCTCTCCAGGACAGCTCCTCTCCACACCCTCCCTCTCAGTGCAGCCGGGACCCATGGTGGCCTCAGGAGAGAATGTGACCCTGCTGTGTCAGTCCTGGAGCTTTGTGGACACTTTCCTTCTGTACAAGGAGAGGGCAGCCGACCCTCCCCTGCGTCTTAGATCAAAGTACCAAGCTGGACATTACCAGGCCAAATTCTCCATGAGTCCTGTGACCTCAGCCCAGGGGGGGACCTACAGGTGCTACGGCTCATACAGCAACTTCCCCTACCTGTTGTCACACCCCAGTGACCCCCTGGAGCTCCAGGTCTCAGGTGAGGGGCCCCAGCCCTGTCCCCTCTGTGTCCCAATGTTGTCTTCAGGGCTCTGTGCCCAAGAGAGCCCTGGGCTGAGACATAATGGAAGGGGCTCAGGGGAAGTGTCACCCGAGGGGTCTGCCCCTCAGAGCACAGGAGGGAAACACGCCCCTCCCTCCCTGCCCCTTTCCTTGTCCCCGTCACCACAATTCTCCAGGTGGAGGAGGAGGGCCCTGGGGGCCGCAGGGCACATGAGGGAGAAGACTGTAAGCAGAGACAGGGTCTTGAAGGGAAACTCCAGCCCCCTCCTGTACTACTGCCTTTCTCCCCAGGATCCTCTGGAGAGCCTGGCCCCCCAGCCACAGATCCCAGCTCAACAGCTGGTGAGTCACAGTGGCTTCTGTCCAGGGCTTTCCTTCCCGTGTTTCAGAGATGCCAGGGCGGCCACCAGGCTCCAGGGGCTCTGAGGCCAGGGGGAGGAGGGCTGGGGTGGTCATGGCAGAGGGAGAGGGTGGGGGCCCAGCTGGGGAAGAGGCAGCCCCCTCTGCCCCCCCCGCCCCCGACCCCAGGAGCCTCTGCGGGCAAGTGAAGGTCTCTGTCAGGAGGAGGCGGGTGGGTCCATGGGATCAGGGGTTGGTTACACCGTCAGTTCAGGCACCTCTGGAGACGCTGGCTTGGACACGCCCCTCCCCTGCCTGGGCCTCAGTTTCCCCAGGTGTAAAGGAGAGAGTCGTGGCCCAGATTAGATTTCCCCTCAGTTCTGGCCGTGGCTCTGGCCCCTCTGGGGGGAGAGGAGGGCTCACGGGGAAGCCCCTCTGGGTCGGGATTCTATGGGGACCTGGCCCTCTGCAACGATGGGATGACCCTGTAGGGGGAGGGACGGGAGGACAATGGCTGGGGGCCTTCAGGTAGTGAGGGGAATCTGGAAGGACCCTCGGCCCCAGACGAAGATGCTGGGACAGACCCGCCTGCAGATAAGGAGCCCAGAGCCCCAAGCTGGTGTCGGCCTGGGGGGGCAGCATTAGGAGAGCGCAGGGAACCCACAGCCTGGGTTCCAGTCCCAGCCCTGCCGCCTCCACGCTGGGCCACCTGGGACACGTGATCAGCCTCCCTGTGCCTCACTTTCCTGTCTGTGGAGTGGGGGGGTGGGGGCGGGGCGGCAGTGCCCTGCTGCGTGACCCTTGACAGGGTCAGAGGTGAATGCCCAGGGCCCAGCACGTGCCTGGCACACAGCAGGCGCCCAGTTAAATGGCATCACTGGCTCCTTCACGGTGTGGCTCTGCCCAAGGTCCCAACCGGTACCTGTACGTCCTCATCGGGGCCGCGGGGGCCTTCGTCCTGCTGCTCTGCCTCCTCGTCGTCCTCCTCGTCCGTCGCCGGCGTCAGGGCAAAGGCAGGAAGCCGGGTGAGAAGGGACGGGGGTGACCAGCCCCAGGGGGTGGTGGCTGTCCCGTGGGTGGATGGAGAGTGGCTCAGGGCACCAGCCAGAGGGAAACCAGATGTCGGAAAGGCCAGCGTAGAAAGACACTTCTGCAGAGTCTCACGTCGGAGAGGCTAGAAAGAAAACACGTAAGGTCAGCACCCATGTGCCAATTGAAGGTGTTTTCCTCTTTTCCATCTCGGGAGATGTTGAAACACGGGCAATATGTGTGAAGGGTTCCTTTCCTCTGGGATCACGTGGCGGGGGTCGTAACCTCCCAGCCCGGGGGGAAGCTGATTCCCAACTTCCTGCAGGGGCCGCAGACCCAGAGCCCCAGGACAGAGGCCTGCAGGACAGGTAACTCGTGCCCGCAGACCCCCGGGCCCCCACCCGCCTGCCCGTCTATGCCCCCTAACACCCCATCTCCTCCCCAGCTCCGGGCCAGCTGCCGCCACCCAGGAGGAGACCCTCTGTGAGAGGAGTGGGGGCGCCCCGGGGGGTGGGGGCTGGGAGAGGCTGGTGGCTGGGAGTGAGGACCGCGTTCCTGCACGTGTGGCCTCGGCCCCTCACCCGCCACTGGAGCCCCTGGACCGCGGGGTGGGGTGTGAGCCCAGGGGACCTTGCCAAGAGACACGCCCCCCTTTCTGCCCCAGCAGATGCCGCCGTGCAAGACGCACAGCCCGAGGAGGGGGTGGAGCTGGACCAGCGGGTGAGACCCCTGCTCCCGTGCAGACCCCGAGGGCCCTCCTGGTGCCAAACGTAAACCAACGGACACTCCTGTGTCCTCACACCACCCGGTCGTGGCGGTGTCCCACGGGTGCCCTCTCCCTCCTTGGGCACCGCGGGGCCTCTTGCCGTGACCTCGCGGGACCTCCCACATGCCCCCCTTGACTGGTCCTCACCCGCCGTCGGACTTCCGGTTGTTGGGGTGCTCGCTCAGGTCTCAAGAGGGTGCGTGAACACCCGCAGGTCTCTAGGCCCCATTCGTTCATTTGCCCGGCAAATGTGCACGGAGAGCCCACCGTTTACCAGGCCCCACCTAGTGCTGCAGGCACGACAGTGAGCAAACCTGACCCACGCTCGGCGAGCTCACCTCGTGGGCGACAGACCATATGCGAGGAAGTGGGCAGTGTCCTGGAGTGCAAAGTGTGGCTGGGGAAAATAAGGCAGGAGGTGGGGGTAGCAGGCGCAAAGGTCCTTAGGCAGCAACATGCGTTTTCAGGAAGGTGGGGGTGACGGCCATGTGGTTGGAGCCGAATGAGCAAGAAACAGTGTCAGGAACAGATTCAGAGCCGTAGGAAGCACCCAGATGCCCCAAGGCTCAGGAAGTCCCTGAGGAGTCCACCAGGAGATTGACCTAAGCTGCCTAAAAGTTCGAAAGCATCACTCTGGCAATAGTGTGGAAAACTCACCGAGGCTGTCGAGTGGAATCAAGGAGACGAATCTCCCCCTCACTGTCTGTCTCCAGCAGGACGCGGAGGATGGAGACCCCCAAGGAACGATGTATGCCCAGGTGAGCCACTCAAGATCAAGACTCAGTCGGGGACCGGCCACTTCTCCTTCCCCCCTGTGGGGGGGATTGCCGGACACAGGAGACAAACAAGCAGAGGAAGACAGGCAGATGGACAGTCAGGTGGGTCCTCTCTTCTCCAGGCTCCCAGGCTCCCCCCACGCTAACCACACACCTCCCCTCTCCCTCCGCCCACTGCAGGCTGCCGCATCTGACGCCCCCCCAGATGTGACCTACGCCCAGCTGAACCGCTTGACGCTCAGACGGGAGACGAGTGCACCCCATTCCTCCCAAGCCAGGAAGCCTCCAGCAGAGCCCAGCGTGTATGCTGCTCTGGCCATCCGCTAGCCCAGGAAGGACCCACACCCCACACTCCAGGGAGGGGACCGCGGGGACCCCAGGAGGCGCGGGAGCTGCCCACAGAGGCCGCCTAATGGCCCCAGCCAGCCTGGACTCCTAACATAGACCAGTAAGAACTCCTGGGACCTTCTGGGAGTGACCGGATTCTGCCATCAAAGATAGCTAGAGCCCCTACATTTTGGAAATAAAGCAACAGACTTCTCGATAATCCGTGAGCGAAATGAGAAACCCAAAATGGAAATGGGAGAATGCTTACGCTGAATAATGTAAATGTTACACATCAGACCTATGGCGCAGGAAAATTAGCAACCGGGAACGAACGTATTTCAAAAAAAAAGCCTAAAAAGTCAATGGCATAAACTATTGTACCAAGAATTTAGAAAAAATAGCAAATTATTCCAAATGAAGGTAGAAGGAAGGAAATTATAGCGATAAGAGTAGCTACTAATGAAGACAAACAAAAAATAGAGCATAATCAATAAAGCCCAAACGTTTATTCGTGAAAACATGAAACATATTCATAAATCCTAGCCACGATGCCAAGAAAGACAGAGAGAGAGAAACAGACAGAGACAGAGAAAGAGGACATTATGAGCACAGCATCACATCCTATGGACTTTAAATACATAACAGAATTATTATGTTTATTTTTATTACTTATTATTATATTATTAACAATTTTGTGCTAATACATTAGAAAATGTAGAGGAAATGGACAATTCTCAAAAATGCAAAATGATGGAATAGGGATAAATAGAAACTCTAAATGCCGTATGTATAAAATATGTTGAATACACAATTAAAGTTTTTTCCACAAAGTGAACTGAGTCTGGAAAGTTTCACTGATGAATGCCTCCAAACACTGATGTATTCATAAAAATACACACACACATGCATGGACACACCTACATACATGTGAACATGCAAACACACATGTGGACACACAGGCACAAATACACACATATAAACACAAACACGTGAACACACATGCATGCACAGACACATAGACACACCTACATGCACGTGAACACACCCAAACATGTGAACGCACATGTGAACACATGGACACATATACGCATACAAACACAGGAACACACAAGCATGCAAAGACACATGGACAGGCCTACATACATGTGAACACGCGAACACACACAAATATGTGAACGCACATGTGAACACATGGACACATATGCACACAAACACAGGAACACACACGCACACAGAGACACATGGACAGGCCTACATACATGTGAACACGCGAACACACACAAATATGTGAATGCACATGTGAACACATGGACACATATAAGCACAAACACAGGAACACACGCACACAGAGACACATGGACAGACCTACATACATGTGAACATGTGAACACACACTGAAGCACACACAGACACAGAAACACCTACACACATGAACACACACATACACACACAAGAACCTGTGAACACACGTATGCACACGTGGGCATATGGACACACCTACATCCACAAACACGTGAGCACACATGTGAACACACATGCACACATACGCGTACCAAACTTACACAGGCTTCCCCAGAGAACAAAGAAAGAAGGAATGCTCCCCTGACACATTTTATCAGGCCAGAAAAACAAAAATTAACACGAAAACCTGGCAAGAAAACTACAAACTGGGAAAATCACGGTGAGCTCCGTCGCATGGACTCAGGTATAGGTCCCTAAACAAAATATCCAGAGACAAGGTTCAGCGATCTATAAAATAGGTTAACATGTCATGACAATGCAGGTATCTTTTTTTTTCAGGAATGCCTGGTGAGTTTCATATCCAAAATCAATACACTTCAAACATTAAAATAAGAAATAGTAAAGCAGGACAATAGCAACAGATGCAAAGCTTTTGATAAAACAGATCACCAATTTATAAAAGGGATAATTTTTACAGGCAAAAGCTTGAAACCTTTGTGCTGTGAAGGAGACTCAGACAACCATGTTCGGTGCTGCCACTTGTATTCAAGAAGTAACCAGCCAATTAAATAAAGCAAAAAAAAAAAAAAAAAGTGGTAAACACTAAATGGATAGAATAATGCTGTATTATTAATGGATCACAAAATTGTGTGCATGGACTATTCAAAATCATATAAAGATCCATGATTCTAATTTGAAAAGGATTTATGCAATGTCACTGGACACATCATCAATGTCCAAAAATCAACTGCATTTCTGGGGGGCCCCTGGGGGGCTCAGTTGATTAAACATCCGACTCTTTAGTTTCGGCTCAGGTCATGATCTCACGGTTCGCGGGTTCAAACTCCACATCAGAGTGCAGGGCCTGCTTGGGATTATCTCTCTCTCTCTCTCTCTCTCTCTCTCTGCCCTTTCCCCCACTCATGCTTGCTCTCTCACTAAATAAATAACCTTTTAAAAATAAAAATAAAAATAAAAATAAAAATCAATTGCATTTCAGACGTCCACTTTGGGGGCCCAGAGAATGGGGAGAGCAGGTTAGGGGCACCAAGTACAAAGGCAGAGGGTCAAACTGCGGGGTCCTCTCCTTTCAGAGCGCTGGCCGCAGGCACATTATTTCAAACTTTGAGGCAGCGAAAGCAGATGACCACCATCTGCATGGGGATGTTTACTGGATGCATCACACAGTGATGTTCCTCTACTAAGATTGTAAGAAATGCAGATAAATGACGAGCACTGGGTGTTCTATGCAAGTGATGAATCACTAAAGTCTACTCCTGAAACTGTTATTACACTATTAACTAACTTGGATTTAGATAAAATTTAAAAATAAAATAAAGAAATATGGATAAGTTAAGGTGTTAGGTTAATTCCCAGAGTCCCAAAGAATTGGGAGAGGTTTGAATTACATGCGATAGAGGCACGATTCATCTTATGACATGTCGCTTCATGGCGCGTTTTTACACACTGAAAGTTTGGGCAACCCTGCGTTAAGATTTTATTTTTAGAAAGAGAGCGCGCGCAAGGGAGAAGGAGAAGGAGACAGAGGCTGACTCTGTGCTCAGCGCGAGTCTGACGCGGGGCTCAATCCTGGGATCAAGACCTGACCCAGAAAGAGTGGCATGCTCAATCGACCTCAGCCACCCAGGAGCCCAGTATTTTAAAATTAAGGTATGTACTTTTTTTTTTTTTTAAAGACATAATGCTATTGCCCACGTAATAGACCACAGTATAGTATAAACAGGATTTTTAAACCCACTAGAAAACCAAAAAATTCATTCCATTTGCTTTATTGCCATATTCCCTTATTGGTGGTCTGGAATTAATTCCCCAATATCCCCAGGTGTGCCTATAATCCTAGAGCGGGGGCGGCTGCAGCCGAGAAGGTGGACATCGCTACTCAGAGGCTCGCTAGCGGGTCCTGTGAGGTGACTGTCCAGGGGCGCAGGACGGTCCTCACTTCCCCGGGGGCGGATGCCGTGACTCCCGTCAAGGACAGACGCGGGCGGCACACTCAGCTCGCCCCTCCGGCCCTACCTGTTCTCTCCGAGTGCCTTTCCGCTGGGCACCACCTCTTCTTTTTTTTTTTTTTAAACGTTTTTTTATTTATTTTTGGGACAGAGAGAGACAAAGCATGAACCGGGGAGGGGCAGAGAGAGAGGGAGACACAGAATCGGAAACAGGCTCCAGGCTCCGAGCCATCAGCCCAGAGCCTGACGCGGGGCTCGAACTCATGGACCGCGAGATCGTGACCTGGCTGAAGTCGGACGCCTAACCGACTGCGCCACCCAGGCGCCCCATGGGCACCACCTCTTCTGATTGGTGCAGGCTGGCGGCGTGCGCGCCACGTCACCAGGCAGCGGCGTTGCTATAAAAGCGAGGCCGGGCCGCGGAAGTTTCTCTTTCTCAGCTCTCGGAGGCTACGGTGAGGGTGAGTGTGCTGCCCGGCTCTCTGGTCAGGGTGTGGGTTGCAGGGGCGTAAGGACCTTCCGACATGAAATGAGTATGTTAAGGCGGTCGGAGGTGGTTGGACGGACTGCGGAGCGGTGGCGCTGGGCGAGCCGGCTTTGGCGGCATCGCGGGCGTTCTCGCGAGCCTGCGGCGGCGTTGTGGGACTGCGCAGGCGCCGTGCGCGGCCCTCATAGGCTCGGGTTTCCGTCCCGCGCAGGCGCACGCGGACATTCGCGGCCAACATGCCGGTGGCCCGGAGCTGGGTTTGCCGCAAAACCTACGTGACCCCTCGGAGGCCCTTCGAGAAATCCCGCCTCGATCAAGAGTTGAAGCTGATCGGTGAGTAGTGTGACCCGGGTTTCTGTTTCCGGGCCAGGTGGGGCTTGGCCGGCGCGTGGGTGAGGTCGCACACGTGCTCATTGCCGCGGGCGTTCTCGCGTGAGCGTCCCGCCTCCCCCCCGGAGGTGGGCATGGTTTGTGGCCTGGCGGGGTTGTCCAGCCTTGCGTTTGCACTTGGGTGGGGGGTCGAGCCCGCTCGCCCAGCAGCCAGACCCCTCTCTTCGCAGGCGAGTATGGGCTCCGCAACAAACGTGAGGTGTGGAGGGTCAAGTTCACCCTGGCCAAGATCCGCAAGGCTGCCCGGGAGCTGCTGACGCTGGACGAGAAGGACCCGCGGCGGCTGTTCGAAGGTGAGGGAGTGTGCGCGAGCCCACGGGAGGGACACTGGGTGCTGGGCGCCGCCGGCCTCCCTCCCGCCTCTGCTCGTCCGTTGGTCAAAGGTCTGGGCCGAGCGGGGGGGAGCCCACCTCTGGCCCTGAGTGGAAGTCATCCGTGGGAAAAGTGGGTCTGGAGCCAAATCCCCCTTTTCTGTAAGCGTGTGACGCGGGGCTCCCCAAGCATTGCCTGCTTTTATATAAGGTGGTCAGCGGTGTTTTCCAAAAGCCTGAACGGGAAGGCAGCCTGTAGGGTGATGATTTGGGAAGGGAATGCAGATCATTTGGGAACTTTACCACCTTTCCAGAGCAACAGCTGATTTCAATCACCTTATGATTTTCTTGTTTTTCCGGGTTGTAAGATGGCAATAATAATGTTAAAGTAGCTGGAGTTTTATTTTTCTGAGTTTTTTAGATTTGTTACTTAATCTGCAGGACAGCTTCCTAGGGGTAGCTTATGATACATTTTACAGGTGATCCTCTCGTAGTGGGTCCAGACAAACTCAGTGATGGGGTGGACTGAGAAGAGTTTCCAGGAATCTTAGAGAACATGACCAACAGTTGAAACAGTGTCTGAATGTGAAAGAAGTCAGAGTATCTATCCCACAATAGCTTGTGAAAGCTGTCACAAGTGTACAGGTCACTTGTTCTGTGTTAACTCCTAAAGTTGGGCTCCCTGGAAGCTCTCCTGATACTGCCTTTGGCCTGAGCTCGGGGATACTTGGTTTATAGGGGGGGCTGGGAATCATGTTTCGCTTGTTTCTAAATTTTTGATTTCTTTTCCAATCTATAGCTGAGAAGGAAACTGCTTTTACATTTGAGCCTTCACCGTTATGGTTGGGCGGTCAGTCATATTAGAGGTTGAGAAAGCTCTGGAGCTTGTTTAACCATCACCGATAGATCACGTGATCATGAAAATTCAGGAATCCCCTCCCCTGTGGATGCCTGGGTGGGACTTGATCTAAAAGTCTTTGTGGAGCCAGCCAGTTAATTGAGGGCAGAGGGACTTTCTGAAGATCAAGGTACTCCAACCCATGGTCAGATACGCAGTCCTGTGGCTGACCGGGCAGGTGAACCCAGAGTATTTGTGGTTTCCGTGGCAGAAGTGGACTTTACTGGGGAAGGCAGCCCATAGGTTTGTAGGCATTTAGTAAACGAAGGTGTTTAGCCCGACTGGACAGGAAGGAGCCTGCAGGCTCTCTGCCTATCCCTGGAGGTGTTTGTCACTGGTCCAGCCTGAGGTCTAGCCTTCCCCACTAAAGGCAAGTGACTGGGTGAGAAAGTGTTCTGATTTTTATTAAAAAGGCCTTGACTCTTAAAGTAGTTGCAGCCAGCACTTGGCTGGGAGCTGTTTGTGGCTCCATCCCCATGGCAGCTATAAAGAAACAGGTATAACATCCATTTTTCAGATCAGAAACTAAGGCATTTTAATGCTTTGTGCCATTAGGACGAGGAAAGGCCTTTTAATGATAGTGGTTTTATTTTACATAGAAATTTCTAAAGAGATTCTAAAATTGATGTCAAGTTTCTGTTCTCTAGCATGAGGACAAAAAAGGCAAAAAGTATCCTAGCTGGTAGATAATCCCAAACTAGTTTTTGTGTGGGGCATCTTTTGTATTAATATTTGAATAATGTCTTTTTTTAACCAAGGTATAATTCACAGACTATATGTGGTTTTTAGATGTGTGGCGTGATTCGATATTTCTTTGTACCATGAAATGATCACAGTAAGTGATCTAGTTCATTTCTGTCACTATCCGTAGCTTAAAAAAAGTTTTTTTGTAATGAGATCTTTTAAGATGTACTCCATTGGTGCAGCAACTCTTGACTCAGGGTTGTGAATTCTAGCCTCACATGAGGTGCAGATATTACTTTAGAAATAAAGTCTTAAAGATGTGCTCTCTTGACAACTTTCTCGTCTACAGTGAGTATCGTAACTGGAATGTGGTACTTTTTGACCACATTCACCCACTGCCCCTGTGACTCTGGCAACCGCCATAACGTACTCTGAGTCTGCGGATTTGGGGTATTTCTGTTGGTGGTAGCTTTGTGTGGATTCCATGTATAAGTGAGATCATGGCCTTTGTCTCTGATTGACTCCACTTGGCATGGACCTCGGGGTCCGTCCGTGCTGTTGCAGGTGCTAAGATTTCATTCTTTTTTATGGCTGCGTAATCGCCCGCTTTGTGGGTGCCGCATCTTTTACCCGTTCAGCTGTCATTCGGTGAACACTTAAAGCTGTTTCCATGCAAATATGGAATGCAAATATGGCCACTGCAAATAATGCTACAGAGAGCGTGGGGGGAGCTTCCCTTTTCCAGTTAGCGCGTTCGTTTTCTTTGGATAAATATCCAGAAGTGACATTGCTATGTCCTCATAGTTCTGGTTTTGACTTGTGAGGAAACTCCATCCTGTTTTCCAGACTGGCTGCACCAATCTCACATTCTCTTTAAAATTTAACGTTTGTTCATTTTTGAGAGACAGAGCATGAGCAGGGAAGGGACAGAGAGAGGGAGACACAGGATCCAAAACAGGCTTCAGGCTCTGAGCTGTCAGCACAGAGCCCAACGCAGGGCTCGAACTCACGAACTGCGAGATCCTGACCTGAGTCAAAGTCGGGTGCTCAACCAACTGAGTCACCCAGGCGCCCCTACACATTCTCACCAACAGTGCATGAGGGGAGGGTTCCCTTTCTTTACATTTTCACGGACTGTTTTTTTGTCTTTGATACTGTTTTTGGCAGGTGTGAGGTGACCTCACTGTCGTTTTGATTTGCATTTCCCTTTATCCTGAGAGAGCACAAGCCAGGGGAGGGGCAGAGAGGGAGAGAATCTCAAGCAGGTTCTGTTATCAGCACGCAGCTGGCTGCAGGGCTCAGTCCCACAAATCGTGAGATCATGACCTAGGCCAAAATCAAGAGTCAGAGGCTGAACCAATTGAGCCACCCAGGCATCCTGGTATCATGGATATTGTAACAATACTTCCAAACCATAGGCATGGAATACCTTTCTATTTTAATGTTTAGGGGGTTTTTTTGTTTTTGTTTTTTTGATGGTGGGGGAGCACAGGATCTGAAGCTGACTCTGCCCTGACAGCAGAGACCAATGTGGGACTCAAATCCATGAACCATGAGATTATGACCTGAGCCAAAGTCAGATGCTCAGCGAATTGAGCCACCCAGGCACCCCTGTTGATGTTTTTGTAAATGGGAAAATATCATATCTTAGGTTGAGCATTCGTTAGAGTGAAGAACAAAGCCATGCTAGACTTGGGATGTTGGGAAAGGTAGAGTGTTTCTCCATTTTGATCGTCTTTCTCCATTAGCTGTGCTAGAAAGACTGCAGTTTTCCAGGGGCAAGGGGTCATGATGCCAAGAATCCGGGATAGTACAGAGAGCTTCCTTGAATTGTCTTGCTGTAATTAACGATAAGGTCACTTGACGAGAAGTGAAACTAATCCTTTTTTTTTTTTTTTTTAATTTTTTTTTCAACGTTTTTTATTTATTTTTGGGACAGAGAGAGAGAGACAGAGCATGAACGGGGAAGGGGCAGAGAGAGAGGGAGACACAGAATCGGAAACAGGCTCCAGGCTCCGAGCCATCAGCCCAGAGCCTGACGCGGGGCTCGAACTCACGGACCGCGAGATCGTGACCTGGCTGAAGTCGGACGCTTAACCGACTGTGCCACCCAGGCGCCCCGAAACTAATCCTTTTTAAGGAAAAGCAAAGTTGGGCTTTTACCCCAGTGTCACGGTGTTAGGCTATGAGCCTGTGTGAGTATGAACCCTGGGGACAGGGTTTGCCTCCGGGATCCCAAGTCCTGGTCGCTGTGGAGTGGTCAGGGGCTATGGGCAAATTGCAAGGCCTCCTGCACCTGGGGGTTACTGGCAGAAGGGCATGACTTCATGCCATTGTTGGCATGAACACACCATAATTTCTCAGCAGGAAACCACAGATAGACTGGTAGAGTATATGACATACTTCTTAAATGTGTGCCCAGTCTGAGGCTTCTAGGGCCTAGAGGCTAAGTGCTGACAGCCCTGTATTGTCAGGGAAGGCGGGTGAGCCTCAGATTTGGCTGACTAGTAGCGGTTTCTTGACTCCAGCGGGTTAGGTCTTGACCGCTGCGCTTCATTGTGAGAATAATGGGTTAGCAGCCGCAGCACCTAGTCTTTGGGGGCGGTGGGGGGTGGTTAAGTCCTCTGGCAGGATTGTCTCATTACTCTCCTGACCGCTCACAGAAGGTTCTGTTCCTTGTTTCAGAGAACAAAGGTGGGTGTGGTCACCTGCCCTCCTTGGTAAGACAGGTAGGTGTTGCGTGGTTGTAAGGATTGTAGGAGCCACACTGTGGCCACTGTGTTGGATCTTACATCAGAGTCATGGGCCCTGCTTCCCACTCACATCCCACCTCCATGCTAGGGAGCTCCCAAGAAGTCTGAAGTGAGCCGGAAGACTGAATGCGTGCTTCCTTCTTCCCCTCCTACCAGGTAACGCTCTGCTGCGGCGACTCGTGCGCATTGGGGTGCTGGACGAGGGCAAGATGAAGCTGGATTACATCCTGGGCCTCAAGATCGAGGATTTCTTGGAGAGGCGCCTGCAGACCCAGGTCTTCAAGCTGGGCTTGGCCAAATCCATCCACCATGCCCGCGTGCTGATCCGCCAGCGCCATATCAGGTACTGCCTCTGGGCTCCCGGACTCTCTCTTCCACCCCATCCTCTCCTCTGCTGGTTGCCCTCGCTGAGTTTGCTGTCCTTACCTCCTGTGCAGCCCTCGGAGGTGACGGGTGTGAACATACCTTGAGGGTACAGGTTGACCCAAGCAGAGAGCTCATGGGGTGCTGGGGACAGCCTCATCCTCCCCCTAGCCCAGCGCAAGGGTCACTGCGGCCTGAGCCGTACACCTTGTGAAGGCTTCTGCGGGCGTGCAGGCAGCTGGACAGGTAACCGCTCTGGGTGTGCCCAGCTGGCTTGAGTGGGTTCGTGGGTTCAGCTGTCTGTTGGGCCCCCCACCTGGTGGCCGCCCCGTTCTTGCACAATGTGGACATTAATTTGGTAAGCTCGCCTCAGGCTGTGGTCTGATGCTCAAGTGCCAGGGACTGCAGGGGTCTGGCTGGCTCCAGGTGGCAGCTGTCAGGGCAGAAGCGTTCTGTATCTGGGTGCTCTGTTTGCCCTCTGTCGGGTTCCAGAGAACCTGGACAGGTGGCTGCTTCAAGGACTGTGATGCTGCATCTCAGGTACTACACCTGAAGCCCAGTTGAGTTTTAAAAATCAGATCCTGGAATTGCTGCCACGTTGCCTTCTTACTTAGTGGTCACGTGTGGGGTTTACTTGTGAATGTTTCCACTTCTGTAAGATGCGAACAGGAAAAACTCTCTCCCGCAATGCTCTGACGCCCTCCTGATCGCACAGGTGCTGTGGGGTCAGTGTGGCTGCAGCACCCACTCTGCCGGCTGCAGAGTCGAAGCAGAGAGTAGGGTCTCATCCTGCTGGGATCCTTTCCCCCCTCCCCTCACCTGCCATCCCCCCTCCAGGGTCCGAAAGCAGGTGGTGAACATCCCGTCCTTCATTGTCCGCCTGGACTCCCAGAAGCACATCGACTTCTCCCTGCGCTCTCCATACGGGGGCGGCCGCCCTGGTCGCGTGAAGAGGAAGAATGCCAAGAAGGGCCAGGGTGGGGCTGGAGCCGGAGATGACGAGGAGGAGGATTGAGCCCACCCGCCCCACCGCTGGGCTATGGATTGCCTAGTTTTCTAGTCAGATAATAAAACAGAATCAACCCTTTGGAACTGGTGTTTATTGGTGGGTCTGTTCTCCTTCCTTCTCTGAACACACAGGCTTCTGTGGTGGGAAAAAGCTTAGGCTTCCTCATCCTAGCAAGTTCACACTTGGAGCATTGCCTCTTGCTTAGAGGGGCCTGGGGAGCCTACCAGCCGGGGTTCCTTGTTGGGGTAGGGGAAGTACACCCCGCTCATGTCTGCTGCTGGGAGCCAGCTGTTTGCATTGGGGTGGGGTGGAGTCCTTTCCAGGCAGAGAAGTAGTGAGTGGGGGTCGGGTTAAATGTTGGGGGTGGGTGCAAAGAGCTGAACCTGGGGTCACAGGTGGAGACGAACTACTGTAGTTGGGTTTTGGTAGGAAGCCCTTGAGAAGGTGAACAGACTGATTTCAAAGCTCATTTTGGTGGGGTTGGGAAGTGGGTGAGTCCGAATTAGGGGCCTGTGGGAAAGGACATTTAGACCCAGCTTCGCAGTGATGGTCCTGGGAGGCTGCCTGGCTGCCACGAAGCCTACAGAAGGTCCTGAGTAGTCCTGTCCTAGTGCTGGTTGGTAGGCCCTGCCCTTCCCCCACCACCAGGGTTACCACTTGGTGGTCTTGGCATTTCCATGGGAATCCTTGGAGTCAGGGTCACTTTACAGGAACCCTAAGGTCAGCTGTATGGTGATGGGAATTCCTGGAAGCAGTTTCCACAAGGTCCCAGTAGTTGGGTCCTTGTCCTGCCTCCAGGCTGGGTGGGATCAGGTAGTACCCACTGTGGGCAGCTCCTTTGCCCTCCAGGCTCCCTGCAGGAGACCTCGCAGACCCCTGGAGTGTGGGTCCTGCTTGGGCTAGCGGATGGCCAGAGATGCGTACACACTGGGCTCTGCTGGAGGCGCTGCTTGGGAGGAAGCGGGTCCACTTGTCACCCGCCTGAGGGTCAGGCAGTTGAGCTGGGCATAGGTCACATCCTGAGGGTCTTCAGAGACCAAGCTGTTGATCTGGGCATAAGTCCCATCTTGGGAGTTTTCAGAGACTACAGCCTGGAGCAGAAGGAGAGGAAAGGCATGTGGCTGGAGCAGAAGAAAGCCTGAGGCCTGGGGAGGAGAGGATGCACCCACGGGGGGTCTAAGGTCCTGTTAGACACCGTGAGGGATGGTCTTGAACCCCCCTTGCCCTCCTTCAGTTTGTATCTGGGGGAGGAGGGCTATTGGGGGTCCAAAGTGCCTGCTGCCTGGACACAGCTGGTACGTGGATGGTTGGCCCCTGGAATCGTGCTGGGGGAGGGCAAGGCTGGAGGTAGGAATTGAGTGTGGCCATCAACGTGGATGGACAGGCCCCCACGCCCCCACAGGGGGTTCAGCCTGTTGGCCAGGGTGAATCGCGTGAACAGCCGTGGCTGTGGGTGGGACAGATGGGGAAAGGCTGAACAGAAAGAGGACTGAGGTAAGCTACAGGACCACTTTGTGTAGATTTTAGGAGGTTCCGCCTCTGGGCCTCTACTGGCCCAGGGCCTGGATTTCAGCCCTTTGTGCAGGGCACAGGCAGCCCTAAACTCCAACCCTGCCCCCTTGACCTGAGTGTCCCCAACAGCTCGACAGAAGAGACCAAGGACCCTGAGGTTGTAGCCGCCCAGAGAGTGGCGTGCTTCCAGAAGGGAGAGGCTGCGGGCTGTCGGGTGGAGTGTCTGCTGGATTTATCACATGAACAGAGAGGCAGGGGTGCCCTGGTCAGGACCACAGGGAGCCCACCTGGCTGTCCAGCTGTCTGTCCTCTTCAGCCTGTGTGTCTTTCATGACAGCATCTGGTAGGGACAGAAAAAGGCGGTCCCATCTCTTGCCAAGATCCCTTGAGATCTTGTATGGCAGGAGCCCAGAGATCAGTGATGTTACCAGGCCACAAGGTGATCAGATGCTCTCTCACACCCGAGCCCAGGACCCTCTCCCAATCCACAGCCTCCACTGCCCACCCACATTCTCTGGGCCCGCCTCCTCCCCAGGGTGGCCCCACACTTCGCCTTACACAAGTTCTCATCCTGGGCGGCCGTGGCAGCGGGACCGGAGCTGGGGAGGAGACAGGGCTGTTAGGCGGCAGTAAGGGGGCCACCAGCTGGTGAGAGTGGGGTCTCGGAGAGGTCTTACCTCCCACGCAGGCCTTCATCCTCAGGTGCTGGGATTGTGGCTGCTGCTGCTGCGGGGAGTTGGAAATCAGCCTCTGGCACCCCACCGTAGAACCCTCCCCTGGGCCTGCCTTAAGCTGAGGATCTCAGAACTGGAAAGATTATAATCCCCTCCCATCACCGTATAGAATTCAAAACAAAGACGTTCCAAACAAAAAACAAAACTTGGATGTGTTTTCAAGCATTTCATAAATTTGAGAAGGCAAAAAATTAAAATATTTACACGTATGCTCACATGTACTCCTCTCTCCAGACTTTCTCACTGGGTGATGCTGGAGTTCAACGCTGGCCTTTCCCGCGTCTGGTTTCCCTCTGGCTGGCGCCCTGAGCCACTCTCCATCCACCCACAGGAGAGCCACCACCCCCTGGGGCTGGTCACCCCCGTCCCTTCTCACCCGGCTTCCTGCCTTTGCCCCGACGCCGGCGACGGACGAGGAGGACGACGAGGAGGCAGAGCAGCAGGACGAAGGCCCCCGCGGCCCCGATGAGGACGTACAGGTACCGGTTGGGACCTTGGGCAGAGCCACACCGTGAAGGAGCCAGTGATGCCATTTAACTGGGCGCCTGCTGTGTGCCAGGCACGTGCTGGGCCCTGGGCATTCACCTCTGACCCTGTCAAGGGTCACGCAGCAGGGCACTGCCGCCCCGCCCCCACCCCCCCACTCCACAGACAGGAAAGTGAGGCACAGGGAGGCTGATCACGTGTCCCAGGTGGCCCAGAGTGGAGGCGGCAGGGCTGGGACTGGAACCCGAGCTGTGGGTTTCCTAATGGAATTTTGGGTTTTTTCCATGCTGTCCCCTTACCCCTCCCCCACTGGCAGAACACCAGAGTGGAGACCTGTTCACCAAACCCAATCTCCGCCCCGCCCAAGCGCAGATCTGTCTCCCACTGTGCACAGGCCCAACACCCCTTGGGGGCCTGTGTGGATGTGCCGTGTGTGTGTGTGTGTGTGTGTGTGTGTGTGTGTGTGGACACGCATCCACAAGGGCAGGAGGGAGGGCTCTCCCCTTCCCGAGCTCTAAAAGGGGCCATGCTGAGGGCGTTCACCAGAATCTCTCAGTGGGCCTGAGGGAGGCGACAGGAGGCCTGTTGTGCTGACAGTTAGCCATGGGTCTCGGAGAGGGACGGACTTGTCCAGGATCCCACAGCGGGGGAGAAGCAGATCTGGGCCTGAACCTGATTTCCAACCCTTGCTCTCTCCCTGACTGCACAGCAACTCTCGGGCTGAGCCCCCATTGCCGTCTGTGGGGGTGAACTCAGACACCTCCTGTGTGTGCCCACGCCCCCCACCCTGCCGCACCCCACACACAGTGCAGCCACCTTCTTGCCCTTTGCAATCAGAGGACTTGTCTCGGTGAGAAGGAGCTTCTCAGGCCATAATCTCAGGAAGAGACTGAGGCAAGCCTAGACTGAGCTCCTCCCACCCGCATCTCCCAACAGAGACTCCACTTACCCCTCCATGGGGTGACTGGTGCATCCTCAGAGCCTCCTGGGGACCGGGAAAGAGAGGTAAGGAGGGGTGCTCTATGCTCCCCACTTCAGGGTGCTGGTCCCTCAGGTGGGAGCCCACCTTTCCCTCCTCCATCTGGCCCAGACTCAGAGCCCCCTGGAGCCCCGTGGTCACCCCTGACACGAGCCATGCCAGAGATGGTGATCTTGGTCCCCCCAGGGATCCACGCCTCTGCTAGTCCCCCACTCTCGTGTTGGTGTCTCTGGGTGAGGAGCTCTTAGAACTGGAGACTGGAGGAGGATGGGGGTGGTCAGCCTCTGGCCTCACCTCCCTCCTTTCTGTCAGGGCCTCAGCAGGCAGGGTAGGAGGCAGGGATGGGGGTTGCCCTGACCATCGCTCTGAGAGCTGAGGTTCCTGTCTGCTGCTCCCCTCCTTCTGTGACCCCCTCACTCCCGTCCCAGCCTAGCATTTCCCCGTTGACAGGTCCCTGACCACGACGACACACAGGGGACAGGACTGGGGCCCCTCACCTGAGACCAGCAGCTCCAGGGGGTCACTGGGGTGTGACAACAGGTAGGGAGAGGTGCTGGATGAGGCGTAGCACCTGTAGGTCCCCTCATGGTCTGAGGTCACAGGACTCATGTTGAAGTTGACCTGATAAGGTGCAGTTGTGTCCTGCAGACGAATGTGCTGGGGAGGAGCAGGTGACCCCTCCTTGGACAGGTAGAAGGTGTCGAGCCAGATTTCCGAGCGACACTGCAGGGTCACACTCTCTCCCCAGGACACTGAGGGCCCCGGCTGGGCCGAGAGGGATGGTTTCCTGTACAGGCCTGCGGGAGGGAAATTCATGACCTGTATAGATCTGCTTCCCCCTTCACACACCCTTGACCCTGAGCTGGGTGATGACTGTCCTCTCTGCTGGGACTCTGTGTGCCCCGTCTCAGTTCCTCTTGTCTCTCTGATGGGTGTCCTTTGTTTCCTTGGCCTTCACTGTCCCTTTCTCTGTCCCTGTTCCTAGACTCCATCTCAGCCTCTGCTCCTTATCCTCTACCTGGACCCTATCACCCCTAGCGGTGACCATGGCCCCAACACCCTGAGCAGACAGAAATATGGGGAGTGGGTCTCTCACCTGTGATGAAGATGTCCAAGGGGACACTGGGGGCCGACCACGTGGAGGAGAGGTTGTGTCCACCATAGCATCTGTACCGGCCCCCGTGGGTGATGCTCACAAGGCTGAGGGGGAAGTTAGGGCTGGGCTGCCCATCTAAACGCACGGGAGGTGTGAGCCCCTCATCCTTCATCAGAGCGAATGTGTCAAATCCGGCTTCTGAATGACACTGGAGGGTCAGGTTGTCTCCAGCCTGCACCAGCGAGCCTGGCTGGGCTGAGAGGGTGGGCTCCCTGTAGGCGCCTAGACGGGAGGGGACAGAGGCACCAGGGGATGCACACCCCACGTTGGCCCCAGGGCCTGAGGCGAGGCTCTCATGAGCACCCCCCTCCACCATAGCTTCCATCTGTCGTCTGACTTCAGGAGGCCAGGGCCCCACCCACTTTCTATCACCCCCAGGGCTCCACTGGGCACACGGCTTAGGTCAGTCATTTGGGCCCAGGAAGTAGGTGGGGCAGGGCAGGGCAGGGGCCCCTCACCTGTGACCTGAAGGTGCAGAGGGTCACTGGGGAGTGACCACACATACGGGTAGGAAGCTGGAGAAACGTAGCACCTGTAGGTCCCCCCATGGGAGATGCTCACGGGGCCCACAGGGAACAGTGCCTGACTCTTCTCACGAGGGAACTTCAATTCCAGGGGTCGGGGCGCGTCAGCTCCCCCCTCCTTCAGCAGACGGAAGGTTTGCCCTGGGTACTGTGAGCTACAGGAGAGGGACACGTTCCCTCCTGAGGACACCACAGGGCCTGGGATGGCTGAGAGGGAGGGTGGGTTGTACACTCCTGAGGGAGAAGGAGGGGCAGTGTTAAAGGGGCCATCGCCCCACGTACCCCAGTGTGGACAGTGAGCGAGAGTCCCCTGAGGCCACACTCTGTTCCCTTCCACCTGGAGGAGGGGCCCCAGGGGAGGGGCCAGCTTCTGCCTTACCTGTCACCACCAGGGGCAGGAGGTCACTCCGCTGTGACCAGCCGTTCCTGCTGTGATATTGACACTGGTATCGCCCTGCATTGTGCGGACTCATGAATCCAAGGGAGAAACTGGCCTTGTTGCTGGAATCCTGTGAGATCTCCATGGACGTGGGTTCAGAGACCCTCTCTTTATACAGATAGTAGACATCAGCCTGGAGAGATGCCTGACACCAGATGGTCACAGGGGTCCCCCTGGTGACATTGGGGCTGGGGTCAGCCCTGATGGAGGGTTTGGGAAGGTACCCTGGAAAGGAGTCAGATGGGGAATTGCAAGGGTGCCCTTCTCCCCTGTTTCCCACCTGTCACGCCAAGGCCCCTCCCGGACTGGTCACCATCAGCCCAGACCCTCTGTGCCCCCCAGCTGCCCAGCGGGTTGTTGGGTGGAAACAGGAGGTCTGGGGAGCACTCACCTGCCTGTACCTGGTCCCATGGACCCCGACACAGCCCTGGAAGAGAGTTCCCTGTGAGAGTGTCCCCCCACCCGCATGTAGCTGTTCCAGGCCCAGTCAGGTCCAATGACCACGGGGGTCACTGTCTCGCCCCCAGAAGTCCTGCCCCCAACATGCCTCCCAAGTCCTGAGGTCTCTCAGGGCCCAGGGCCTGGGGGCAGGGCGGGAGCCACCCATCCCTCCTCTTGTCCAGAAAGCTCACCGAGACACAGAAGGGCGGTGAGGGTCTGGGTCCTGACGCTGCCTCCCATGGTCCCAGCGGTGCAGACAGACAGCTTAAAAGTCCTCAGAGTCCACAGGACAGACACATGCACAGGGTGTGACATGGCCCAGGCTCTGTGGTCCCCATCATGGGTTCCTCACGAGAGGCCTTACAGGAAGGGGAACACCCCCTCCGGGGCCTTGCTCTGCTCTCCCTGAAGGACGCCCGACAGCAGAGGCCCTGTGACCTTTCAGACCAGATGTGAGTCTCACCAGACCCCACGCGACCCTGCCGCTCTGCCTGTTCCCCGCCAAGCCCAAGTCCAGAGAGCGACTCTGGTCACAGAAGCCAAGGTCGGGGAGGGTGGGCCGAACCTGGGAGCCGGCCCAATTTCAGTTCCAGTTGTGCCTATGCCTCTTACAGAGAGAGGCTGTGTGATCTGGGTGAGACACTTCCCTTTCCTGAGTTCCGTAAATGCAAATTCTCTTCCTTCCTTCCACCACCCTGTCAATCAACTAACATTTAGTGAGTAGTTACCACGTCCAGTCATGGCACCAGGCATTGGAGAATCATTGATGAGGCTGACAGAGTCCTTCCTTCCCTGGACTCATGGGGCTCTGATTAGTGACAACAGACAATACAAATATTTAGGTAGGAAAGAAACAATTCTGTTTTCGGTCTTACAGGACTGTTCCAGGTTGGAACTAAAAAGAAAACAGAGTGGGGGTGGGGGTGGGGCCGCTTGGGTGACTCAGTAGGTTGGGCGTCCAACTTCGGCTCAGGTCACTATTTCACAGTTCGTGAGTTTGAGCCCCTCGTTGGGCTCTGTGCTGACAGCTTGGAGCCTGGAACGTGCTTTGGATTTTGTGTCTTCCTCTCTCTCTGCCCCTCTCCCACTTGTGCTCTGTCTTTCTCTCTCCCTCAAAAATAAATAAACATTAAATAAAGAAAAAAGAAAAAACAGGGAACCATGAGATTCGATAACAGGTAGATGTCATACAACCTGTGGTCCCTCTGGGGTATGGAGGGACAGAAGGCAGGAACCAGGGGTAGCAGAAATGGGAGTGAAGGGCATCCTCGACTAGAAAGATCTTGAGCTGTTCTCAGAATTGAGAGCAATCAGGAGGAGGCCATGGCCTTGTCACACAGGAGTCTGATAATCACGCCAGCCTTAGAGATTTCATCTTTAAAGCAGTGGGAAGATTTTAGCCAGCAGACAGTATGAACGGGTTTCTGTTTGGAAAAGACACTGTAGGAAATATAATGTGGGAGGGCTCTGTTGGTAATTAGTTGTATTGATAATCAGTAGTGAAACCCCAGCACTCATCTGGCTGTGAGATCCCGTATTGATCAGTATTTTAAGTTGTTGATGGGGTTTTTTCATTGAAGCCTTACAGGAACCTACGACACAAAACACATTTAGAGTTGAGTGAAACGAGCCAGGGTGGCCTCCCAGTCTGGCAGGTGGGAGAGGAGCTGGCCAGGTTCAGACTGGCTGATGGGACAGCCAGACAGAAGGCACAGAATCGTTAAGTAGCTCGGTTTGTGTGCACTCGGGGAGGTGTTCGGTTTGGAGGGTGGGTTTTCTTTGTGGGGCTGGTGGGTTTAGCTCCGGCCAGACGGTCACAGCCTTGCAGATGAGATGGTGCAACATAGAGCTTCGTAAAGGAGAGGGTGGGAGCGTTTGGAGCCTCACACGGGACCCGACCAGGCAGGGTGATTGGAAGGGTCCCTTGGAGATGGTGGGAGGGAGGAACAGGGGAAGGGGGGCCTGGTGGGAGGAGCAGGAGGGAGGCCGGCGTGGTGATGCACACACGCTTCTTGAGTCTTGCGAGGGGTTGGCCGTTGTTAAGAGGGTCTCGAGCGGTGTGGTGGTGTGTATCCGGTGACTGGACGTGAGCGCAAGAGCACGGTGGCGAAGGCTCTTCGCCTTCTGTCTTGTGCCTGGAGGAGCCAGTGGGGCTGCCCCAGGAGGATGACCCAGGGAGAGGAGGGTGTCGGGAAGTCATCGAAGACAGATGGTCATTTCTCCCAAGGTAGCACAGCCCTTCCTCCTGCCCTGGTATTGTGGATTTTCTTTACCCCCAACACTTCCCTTCACTGACTTCCTTGTTCCTGTAAGTCATCACCATCTTCTTTTCATCACCTCCCTTCAGAACATCTGAGTCCTTTCTGCTGCCTCAGGGCCCCGTCCCCTCCATGGGATAGCCTCTCTGTCCCATACTGTGTGTCCCTCCTGCAGGCACTGGGTAAGAGCAGGCGCTGGAGGCAATTCAGAGATTTAATTGAAGCTGAAACACTGTCAGTCTTCAGCACATACTTCCCCTTCCTGAGTCTTCTGTTCCTCATGGTGATGAGATAGGGGCCTCTCCCCTCAGGAGTGCTGTGATGCCTGAGACACACAGGGGCGATTTCATGTGTGGCTTGTCGACATTCAGGTGGCTGCAGTGCCAGAGTTCATATCTTGGGGCCACTTGAAGGCCACACTCCAAACACACCGAAATGCTAGATAAAGGTTTGTAAGATGTGTAGCCACAGTGAAAACAAATCAGAGCCAGAAATGCAGCGTGAATCCCTAGACGTAAGCAGAGACCAGCGCTGAGTGGGCTTGGTGATGCATCTCAGGGACGGGCCCCAGGACCTGGTTTGCCGTGTCCACGTGGTGACAGGTGGCAAAGCCCCAAAGGAGATACGGGTTCCTGGTGTGAGGCCAGGAGCTCTGAGCCTGCTGCCTGTCTGAATGGGGGCTGCAGTACCCCCACTCACTGATCAGAGGTCATGCCCAGATACGACAGGACGGGCAGGTACCAATGTATACCCACATGTAGCACGAGCTCAGTTTTGAGTGATCCGCGCACCTGCTGGAACCCTAAGCAGAACACTGAGTTTGGAAAACCTCCAGATCATAAGTCTGAAGCAGTTGCAAGCTGGTCGCTTGTTGAGGCCTTCACAATGCAGGAAAATGGGGGTGATAACTGCTATGAAGGGGTCAGCTCAGTGGCAAAATGACCGAGTGTACACAATCAACTGTGCCATGAAAAATAGAGCACAGACCCGGTCACTGAGGGAATTCCCAACCAAGGCAAGGGAGAGAACTTGAAAACTGGAAGGAGACTTAAAACTAAGCATGCTTTAGGTCCTCAGAGGAAGATGAGACATGCGTGATATAAGAAGAGTTGTTCAGTGGAAACAAAGAGGTGCTCCCTAAGGAAATTTCATAGGTCAGAACTCATTAATTGAATGAAGGAACTCAAAAGATCTATTCTCTAATGGATAGAAGATAGCTGATCAGAAAATTGGGGAACTGGGAAACAGAACTCAGGAGGTATTCCAGAATGCAGTGGAACATCATAAAAATAGAAACCCAAAGGATAAGATCTGAGACATGGAGAACAGAATAACCAGGTCCCAAGACACATCTGTCCTTCGTTTTAGGAGGAAACAAGAGAATGATGAAGTGGCGGTAAGCAGGTGTCATTTTGGAAGTGAAACCAGAGAAGTGGGCAGCACAGGCTGTCAAAGCTGAACTGTGACAGGGAGCTACATCCTCGAAAGCATGTCACACTGTCAGTACCCAAGCAGGGTGATAACCTGCTCAAACAAACATCCACCTTGCCCAGAAGATTGTGTCAGAACCCAGTGCCTCCTGATGTAAAATTCAAAGAAACAGGCAAGTCTCAGTAACACTCAAAGGAAAAAATAATCAACAGACACCAACCTTGAGCTGACCAACCATCAAAAGCCAGTTTTATAATCAAGCTTCATGAAATAAGGGCAAACACTTGTACAATAAATGGAAAAAATAGACTTCTCTCAGCATAGGAATTATAAGGGGGAAAGAGGAAATTTTAGAACAAAATTAAGTGACTGAAACAATCCATTGTGTCTAGTGGCAGGATGATGACAGAGGCAGGGGTCCGTGAACTTGAAGACAGAACAAGGGAAGTGCAATCTGAACAGTAGAGGAAAAAAAGATATAAAAAATGAATACGGGGTGCCTGAGTGGCTCAGTCCGTTGAGCGTCCAAGTCTTGATTTCAGCTCAGGTCATGATACTAGGGTCATGGGATCAAGCCCTGAGTCGGACTCTGTGCCGAGTGTGAAGCCTACTTGGAATTTCTCTCTCTTTCTGCCTCTCTCTCCCGCTTGCACTCTCTCTCGCTAATGTTTATTTGTTTTTGACAGAGAGAGAGAGACAGACACAGACAGACAGAGCGTGAGTGGGGGAGGGGCAGAGAGAGACAGAGACGCAGAATCCGAAGCAGGCTCCAGGCTCCAGGCTCCGAGCTGTCAGCACAGAGCCCGACAACAGGGCTCGAACTCACGGACCATGAGATCATGACCTGAGCTGAAGTCGGATGCTCAGCCGACTGAGCCACCCAGGCGCCACTCTCTCTCTCTCTCTAAAATAATTTTTTTTTTAATTTGTGGGGCGCCTGGGTGGTTCAGTGGGTTAAGCGCCTGACTCTTGATATCGGCTCAGGTGGTGGTCTTGCCGCTGTGGGACAAAGCCAAGTCAGACCCCACTCTTAGCTTAGCCTGCTTGGGATTCTCTCTCTCTCCCTCTGTCTCTCCCCTCCCCCACTTTCTCGTGTTCTCTTCCTCAAAATAAACAAAATAAAAATCTATCAAAAAAGATTTTTCTTTAAAAAATAAAGGTAAAAAATTAAAATTGAACACAGATTCAGGGATTTGTGAGTCAATGTATATAGTCAATCTTCCAGCAAAAGGAGAATGATACTAATGAAGAAAAAAAGTTTGAAAAAATAAATAGGTGTCCATTTTACAGATTTGTTGAAAGTCATACATTGACATGTACAATGTCCAAGATGATCAGCAAATGCAAAATAGGATGAGCTTTAAGAACCGTGCCCATGCACATCATAATCATAATTCAACTAGTCAAAACCAAAAAAAAAAAAAAAAAAAAAAAGAGAAAGAAAGAGAGATGCCATTTTACATAAAGAGGGAAAACAATTAGAATGATTACAGATTTCATATCAGAAACCATCACGGTCAGAAGATTTTAAAGTTCTGAGAAACAGAGCCAACCTAGAATTCTGGATATATTCTTCAGGAATGGGATTCCTGGGTGGGTCAGTCAGTTGTCTGACCCTTGATTTTGACTCAGGTCAAAATCTCATGGTTTATGGGATCAAGCCCCACGTTGGGCTCTGCACTGGCAGTGCAGGTCCTACTTGGGATTCTCTCCCACATGGCCCTCCCCAACTCATTCTCTCTCTCTCTCCCTCTCTCTCTCTCTAAATTTTTTTTAAAGGAATGAGAGCAAAATAAAGTCATTCTTAGAGGAAGGAACATGGGAAGAGTTTGTGACCAGCAGGTCTGCTCCACAAGAAATGGTAAGTTCTTCAGACAGAAAGGAATTAATTCTAGAAGGAAGCCGGGAAGTTCAAGAAAAAGAGATGAGCAAAAAAGGTAGATAACTAGGCAAATTTAACAGCATACTTCTTTCCTCTTACATTCATTACCATATGTATGGCTGTTGAAAGCAAAGCCAACAATGTCTCGGAAGCTTTGAATATATGTAAGTGTAATACATACAACACATACAGCATGTGAGGGTGAAGGCCGTATACACTTGTAAGGCTTCTGTGTTTCTCTGAAAGAAGTGAAATATTAACTCTATGTAGAGTCTGTGAAATTAGGTGTGTATAATACCTACAACAGCTACTTTAAAAACAACATATGGAGATACAGAGTTATAGTTACCAATAGGTAAAATGGAATGCTTAGGGGCACCTGGGTGGCTCAGTTGGTTAAGCATCTGACTCAATCTCAGCTCAGGTCTTGATCTCAGGGTCTTGAGTTCAAGCCCCACATTGGGCTCCACCTTGGGTGTGGAGCCTCCTTAAAAAGTAATTAATTTAAAAAGTGGAATACTTAAAAATATACCAAAAAGCCAAAAGAAAGCAGGAGAGGGAAAACTGAAGAACAAACAATAAGAGGGGGACAGAAAGCAAAGAGTAAAATGATAAGCCTAAAATCAACCTTATCAATAATTACACTAAATGTAAACGGTGAAAGCACAATTAAATGGCAGAGACTGTAGGACTGGATTAACACCACCATGACCCAACTATGTGCAGTCTACAGGAGGTAAAAGGAGAAAGAATACATTTTGCAAACATTAATCGGAAGTTAAGCTTAAGTAGATTTATTAGTTTCCTATGATTGCTATAACAAATAGCCACACACTTAGTGACTTCCAACAACAAAGATTTGTCTTACAGTTCTGCAGGTCACAGGTACAAAATCACTGGGCTAATGCCAAGGCGTCAACAGTGCCACTTGCTTTTGGTAGCTCTGCAGTGAGAATCTGTCCCCATGCCTTTTCAGCTTCCAGAGGCAGCCTGCAGCATGTGGCTCCTGACCCCTTCCTTCCATTACTGCAGCCTCTTGATTCTGTCCTCACATCCCCCACCATTGGCTCTGACCTTTCGCCTCCCTCTAATAAAAAGCCTGTGAATACATTGGGGTCATCCAGATAATCAGGTACTTTATTTAGTCACATTTCCAAAGTCTCTTTGGCCTGTAAGGTAACATCCTCACAGGTTTCAGGGACTAGGGCATGGACGTCTTCGGGAATTGGGAGGAAGCAGCAACTTTCTATCCACCAAAGTGGCCATACTCTCCAGGACAGTAAAGTAAAAGATACCAGGTGAAGTAGGCTTTGGAACAAGAAAGTTATCAGGGATAAAAAGGTCAATTCACCAAGAAGACGTAGTAATCCTAATCATGTATGCACAAAACCACAGAGCTTCAAACACAGAAAGCAAAAACTGTCAGAAATGAGAGGACAAGTAAATAATAGTTACTTGTCAGTAAGTATGGTTAATCAACAGTTATGGTCAGGGACTCCCTTGGTAATTGATAGAGCAAAGAGCAAATCAGCAAGGATATAGAAAACCTTAGCTACACTATCAACCAACTTGACCTAATTGACACAGCACTCAACAGCACAATACACAGTCCTTTCAAGTGCACATGGAGTATTGGCCAAGATAGTTCATATCCTTGGATACAAAACAAAGCTCAACTGATTTAAAAGAAGCAATATCTTACATCACTTCTTTTCAGACTCTAATGGAATTTAAGTTAAAATCTATTACTATAAAGATAATCTCGGGGCGCCTGGGTGGCTCAGTCGGTTGGGCGTCCGACTTCGGCTCAGGTCATGATCTCACAGTTCGTGGGTTCGAGCCCCACATCGAGCTCTGTGCTGACAGCTCAGACCCTGGAGCCTGCTTCAGATTCTGTGTCTCCCTCTCTCTGTGACCCTCCCCCGTTCATGCTCTGTCTCTCTCTGTCTCAAAAATAAAAAATAAACATTAAAAAAAAAATTAAAAAAAAAAAAGATAATCTCAGGGCCCCAGAGTGGCTCAGTCGGTCAAATTCCTGACTCTTTGATTCAGCTCACCGTGTGATCCCAGGGTTGTGGGATCGAGCCCCATGTTGGGCTCAGTGCTGAGTGTGGAGCCTGCTTGAGATTCTCTCTCTCTGTCTCTCTCTCTCTCTCTCTGTCTCTCTCTCTCTCTCTCTCTGCCCCTCTTCCCCACTCATGCTCTCTCTCTCTAAAATAAAAATTTTTTTTAATTAAAAAAAGATAATCTGGAAAATATTCAGTTATTTGGAAATTAAACAACACACTTTTAAATAATTCATGGGGCAAAGAGGAGCTCAAGGAAAATTGGAAAATATTTTGAACTGAATGAAAATGAAATCAGCATACTAAACTTTGTGGGATGCAGCTAACACGCATTTAAGAGGAAAGTATGAGCAATGAGTGTTCATATTTTAAAAAGGGTAGTTTCTAGTCACTAACCTAAGCTTCCATCTTAAGACACAAGAAAAAGAACAACTCACCCCAAAGTGAGCATGATAAAGGGCAGAAGTTGGTGAAACCAAAAATAGAAAAACAGTAACAAAAGCCAATGAAACCCACTGCTGATTCTTTAAAAAGACCAATAAATTGACAATGCCTGGCCAGGCTAATCATGAAAAATGGAAGACATAACTTGCCAAAATCTGGAATGAATGACAGGACATCACTACAAACCACACTGACATTAATAGAATATAAGAGAACACTGCAAACTCTGTGCCCCAAAATTTGGCAACTTGAATGGTTCAACTCTCTCTTTTTCTTTTTTCAGTATAGTTGACATACAATGTTACATTAATTTTAGGTTTACAACTTAGTGATTTGACAGCTTTATACATTATGCTATGTTCACCAAATTATAGCTACCCTCTGTCCCATCACATTGCTATTACAGTATCGTTGGCCCTAGTCCTTGTGCTGTGCATTTTATTCCTGTGACTCACTCCACAACTGGAATCCTGTATCTCCCACTCCCTTTCACCCATTTTGCTCATTCCCCCACCCTTCTTCCCTCTGGCAACCATGAGTTTGTTCTCTGTATTTGTAGGTCTAATTCTCCTTTTTGTTTGTTTGTTTATTAGATTCTACTTATGAGTGGAGTCATATGGTATTTGTCTCTCTCAGTCTGACTTATTTCACTTGGCATAACAACCTCTAGGTCCTTGAATGGACCAACTCCTGAAAGACAGAAACTACCAAGACTCATTCAAGAAGAGATAACCTTAATATTCTTTAAAATATTAAATTGTATATGTAGTTAAAACAACTTTCCAACAAGGAAAACTCCCAGCCACAATGTTCTCACTGGCATGCACCACCAAACATTTGGGGGAAAAATACAATTCTACACAATCTCTTCCAGGAAGTAGAAAAGAAAGGAAAACTTTGAACAATATTGTGAGCAAGCATTATTCCAAACTCAAATCAGAAAAAGACAGTACAAGGAAATAAAGCTGCAGACCAGGAGTCCTCAAAAACATAAGTGCTAAAACCCTCACCAAGATATTGATAAATAAAAGCCAACAGTATATGAAAAGGATCCTAGCATCACGACGAAGTGTGATGTATTCTCAGATGACAGGCTAGTTGAACATCTGAAAATCAATAAAGGTAATCCATCGCGTTAATAGACTAACAACAAAAACAACAATATCATGATAAATGCATGCACAAAGATTTGATAAATAAAATGCTCAGCTGTATGCACTTAGAAGGGAACTTCCTTAATCAGATAAAGAACATCAACAGGGGCACCTGGGTGGCTCAGTTGGTTAGCGTCCAACTCTTGATTTTGGCCCAGATCTGATCTCACAGTGAGATACAGCCCCACATTGGGCTCTGCACTGACAGCATGGGGCCTGCTTGGGATTCTTTCTCTCCCTCTCTCTCTGTTGCTCCCCCGCTGGTGTTCTCCTTTCTCTTTCAAAACAAGTAAATAAAAGTTTTTTTAAAAAAGAAGAGAATCAGGATGCCTGGGTGGCTCAGTTGGTTAAGTGTCCAACTCTTGGTTTAGGCTCAGGTCATGATCTCACAGTTTGTGACTTTGAGCCCCACATCAGGCTCTGTACTAACAGCACAGAGCCTGCTTGGGATTCTCTCTCTCCCTCTCTTTCTGCCCTTCCCCTGCTCGCACCCACTCACTCTCTCTCAAAATAAATAAGTAAACTTAAAAAAAAGAAGAAGTTCTATGAAAAGCCTTTAACTAATATTCTGAATGCTTTTACCCTGTGAAACAAATTACTGATAGTCTCACAACTTCTATTCAGAACGGGCTAGCAGTAAGACAACTGAAAGAAATAAAGGCATACAGATTAAAGGGGAAGGAATATCAATTGAATTTTATTCTGTAAATCAACAAGGAACAATTGGAAATCAAAATTAAAATATTATAATAGCTCCAAAAAGCATACACATGTAGGCATAAGTATAGATGTGTAAGATATGAAGACTGAAAACTATAATACTTGGCTAAAAGAAATTAAAGAACTAAAAAAAGACAGATACCACATTTATTGATTGAAAGACTCAACATTGGGGGTACCTGGCTGGCTCAGTTGGTGGAGCACACAACTCTTGATCTTGGGGTTGTGAGTTCAAGTCCCATGTTGGGTATGGAGCCTACTTAAAATATAAATAAACAAACAAAAGACTCAACATTGTCATAAAAAGAATGAAATCTTGTCATTTGCAATGACATAGATGGAACCAAAGAGTATAATGCTAAGCAAAATAAGTCAGAGTATAATGGTAAGCAAAATAAGTCAGAATTGATTTCACTCATGTGGAATTTAAGAAGCAAAATGAAAGAGCAAAGAGAAAAAAAAAGAAAACCAAGAAACAGACTCTTAACTATAGAGAACACACTGATGGTCACCAGAGGGGAGGTGGGGGGGGGGGACAGGTTAAATAAGGGATGGGGATTAAAGAGTGCACTTATTGTGATGAGCACTGGGTGATGTATGGAATTGTTGAATCACTATGTTGTACACAAACTAATATTACACTGTATGTTAACTAACTGGAATTAAAATTAAAAAAAAAAAAGACTCAACATAGTCAAGATATCAGGTCTCTCTAAACTGATATGCAAGCCAAATCAAAACCCCAACTAGCTGGGGCACCTGGCTGACTCAGTCGTAAGAGCAAGTGACTCTTGATCTCGGGGTCATGTACTACAGCCCCATGTTGGATTACTTAATTAAATAAATAATTTTTTAAAAATCCCAACTAGCTGTTTTAGCAGCTGACAGGCTGATACTAACATGTATGTGGAAATATGAAAGCAATAATAGGGGCACCTGGGTGGCTCAGTTGGTTGAGTGTCCAACTTGATTTTGGCTCACATTGTGATCCCAGGGTCGTGGGATCAAGCCCCTCATCGGGCTTTGTGCTGACAGTTTGGAGCCTGCTTGGGTTTCTCTCTCTCTCCCTCTCTCTGCCCCTCCCCCATTCATGCACTCTTTCTCTCTCAAAACAAATAAACTTTAAAAAAAAAAAAAGCAATAATAGCACAACAATTCCGAAAAGGCATAAAATTGGACATCTTTTTACTCCAAGATTTTCTGTGAAAGGAACAAATGCAATGGATGGTGTGGTATTTGCATAGAGATAGGAAGGTGGAAAAAAGAAACAACAGAGATGCTAGAGGTAAACATGTCTGATTGGTTGACTTTTAACAAAGTGACAAAAAGGAGGAAATTGAGGAAAAGATAATAGCTTCAACAAATGTTGCTGGAACAACCAGATACCTTTTTGGGAAAAAAAAAATGAACCTAGACCTTTACCTCACATCATACACAATAATTCACACGAAGCGGATCTAAGACCTAATAGCAAAAGTCAAAACCATAAGGCATCTAAAAGAAAATATTTTGGGGAATGCAAGCTGGTGCAGCCACTGTGGAAAACAGTATGGAGGTTCCTCAAAAAACTAAAAATAGAACTACCCTACCACCCAGCAATTGCACTACTAGGCATTCATCCACGGGATACAGGTGTGCTGTTTCGAAGGGACACGTGCACCCCAATGTTTATAGCAGCACTATCAACAATAGCCAAAGTATGGAAAGAGCCCAAATGTCCATCGATGGATGAATGGATAAAGAAGATGTGAGATATAGATATAGATATAGATATAGATATAGATATAGATATAGATATAGATATATACAGTGGAGTATTACTCGGCAATCAAAAAGAATGAAATCTTGCCATTTGCAACTATGTGGATGGAACTGGAGGGTATTATGCTAAGTGAAATTAGTCAGAGAAAGACAAAAATCATATGAGTTCACTCATATGAGGACTTTAAGAAACAAAACAGCTGAACATAAGGGAAGGGAAACAAAAATAATATAAAAACAGGGAGGGGGACAAAACAGAAGAGACTCATAAATATGGAGAACAAACTAAGGGTTGCTGGAGGGGTTGTGGGAGGGGGGGTGGGCTAAATGGGCAAGGGGCATTAAGGAATCTACTCCTGAAATCATTGTTTCACTATATGCTAACTAATTTGGATGTAAATTTTAAAAATATATAAATAAATACAATTTAAAAAAGAAAGTTATCAGAATGAAAAAAAAGAAAACATTTTTAAAAATCTTTACAACTTTGGATTAGACAAAGATTTGTTAGTGAGGAACAAAAAGCACAAACAATAACCAAAAAAGATTCTTGGACTGCATAAAACTAAAGACGTATGCTCTTCAAAAGACAGAATTGATAATGGAAACAAGCCAAGACTAAGAAAAGTCTGTGTGTATGTGTGCATGTCTGATAAAGGATTATATATAGAACAAATAAGGACTTTTACAAATAATAACAAACCCCCCCATATGAGCAAAACAATTTGAACAGACATTTCTCAAAGAAGATATATAAATAACAATGAGCACATGAAAAATGCTCAACATCTATAATTATTAGAGGAATGAAAATTTAAAAGATATCAATAAAATGGATGAGTTTTTCAGAACATACTGCACAAAAGAGTGCAGATGTGACAGAGCACACGTTTATGATTTCATTCCTGCGAAGTTCTACAATGAGCAGGACTAACCCATAGAGAAGGAAAGCTGGTTGCTGTTTACTTCCATCAGGTTGACCGAAAAACTCAGCATGGAATTTTAAGGAGTGATGGCAATGTTTTAGTATTGATTGTGGTGGTGGTTTTTAAATGAGTTCTACATTTGCCAAAGGTGAACACACTGCACACCTAAAGGGGTACATCTTACAACTCAGTGCACACACACACACACACACACACACACACACACTAGTTAGGCTCCATCAGTGTCCATTCCACCGGGGATGAAATCCTCTTGCAACCACTTGTCTGATTTGCTTCCATAGGAATGAAACACTACTAAGGACTTGGTGTCGGTCTCCGCTGCTGAAGCGATGGACGTTGAGCAGTGTGTGTAGTTCAGTCACTCTTGGTGAAAGGCATACCATAATATGAGACTCCCAAGTGCCCTCTGTCTTCTGCCACCTGTCCATAGGCCCCTGCATAAACACTGGGAAAGGAAAAACAGAGGCTGGCTGACATCTGCCCAATAAGCCACGTTGTCCTCTTGGCCATTAAGGACCATGTGTACAGGGAGCTCTCTTGGGGACATTTATATCTGATTCAAAGACCCAAGTGCTTTGTGCCCACCCCTATACATCTATGCATACACATGCCTCCTTCCTGGATATCCCTATCTCCTCCCTACCTGATTCTGCTCCTTCCAGTCCCCTGACCATGGAGGTGAGGCATTTGCTACTATCCAGGAGTCTGTGTACATCACACCTAGCCAGATCTCTTTCCACAAAAAGTGTATTATTCTGTTTCATTCTGCTTATTACTCACATACCTGCTCACTAAGGGCATTTTCCCTCACTGACATTTTTCAGAGTCCCACCAGTGTAGCTGTAGAGCAACACTACTCCAAAACCTCACACCGCCCCAACACAAGCCAGGCCACGCAGCTGTTGATGACCCCCGAAGAGAGGCGTCATTGTGAGAGCGTAGGTGTGTCCTCTGGGCCTTTTCATGGCCACAGGCCTACCACTCACCCAACAGTGGGTTGCAAACTTACGAAGGGGTGGAAATGGCCACAGCTAGCTCATCGTGGACACTTCCAGTTGTGTACACACACGTGTCTCTCGTCAGTCATACAGTTTCTATTGGGATCAGGGGCAGCTTTTTATTTTTGTATTTTTTTTATCATTTTTTTAAGAAGCTTTAAACCACTTTATTTTTCTTGTACAAAACTGTGTGGTGGACACCAGAAGCAGCTTTTATTTTATTTATTTATTTATTTATTTATTTATTTATTTATTTATTTTTACGTTTATTTATATTTGAGACAGAGAGAGACAGAGCGTGAACGGGGGAGGGTCACAGAGAGAGGGAGACACAGAATCTGAAACAGGCTCCAGGCTCTGAGCAGTCAGCACAGAGCCTGACGCGGGGCTCGAACCCACGGACCGTGAGATCATGACCTGAGCCGAAGTCGGACGCTTAACCGACCGAGCCACCCAGGTGCCCCCAGAAGCAGCTTTTTAAATGGTGCCTAGCTGCCTTGTGTGGGTGATGTGTTGACATGAGCCCAAAGCTCATTCGGGCTCGGCAGAAGGGTCACACAGCATCCCGACACACACACCTACTCCTAGCAGCAAGATCGGGCAGGTCATGGACATGGCCATGGGGGTCCTGGTGGATATGAAAAAGTTGTGTTTATGATAGACTCTAGCCTATCAGGTGTGCATTATGTCTAAAAAACCAATGTACATACCTTAATTTAAAAATACTTTATTGCTGGGGCACCTGGGTGGCTCAGTCGGTTAAGCATCTGACTTCGGCTCAGGTTACGATCTCGCGGTTCGTGAGTTCAAGCCCCACATCGGGCTCCGTGCTGACAGCTCGGAGCCTGGAGCCTGCTTTGGATACTGTCTCTCCCTCTCTCTCTACCCCTCCCCCAGTCGTGCTCTGTCTCTCTCTCTCTCTCTCTCTCTCTCAAAAATAATAAACATTAACAAAATTAAAAATGCTTTGTTGCTAACAAATGTTAACCATCAGCTGAACTTATAGCGAGTCATAACCCTTCTGCTGACGGAGGGTCTTGCCTCCATGTTGGTAGCTGCTGACTGGTCAGGGTGGTGGTTGCTGGAGACGGGGTGGCTGTGTCAATCTCTTCAAGATGACAACAGGGAAGTTTTCCACAACAGTTGACTCTTCCTGTCACAGTTTCTCTGTAGCAGGTTTCATACTATTTTACCCACAGTAGACTTCTTCCGAAATGGGAGTCCATTCTTTCAAATCCCGCTGCTTTACTAAGTTTGCGTGAGGTTCTAAATCCTTTGTTGTCATTTCTACAGTATTCGCAGCGTCTTCTCCAGGAGTCAGTTCCACCTGAGGAAACCGCTTTCTTTGCTCATCCTTCAGGAGTGAGTCCTCATCCATCAAAGTTTTGGCACGAGAGCGTTGCAATGCAATGTCTTCTTCAGGCTCCACTTCTAATTGAGCTTCTCTTGCTGTTTCCACCACATCTGCAGTTATGTCCTCCACCGAAGTCTTGAACCCCTCAACGTCACCCGTGAGGGTCGTAATCAACTTCTTCCAAACTCCTGTTGATGTGGGTATGTTGACCTCTTCCCATGAATCGCGAATGTCCCTTGTGGCATCTAGAATGCTGAGTCTTTTCCAGAAGGTTTTCAGCTGACTTCGCCCAGATCCATCAGAGGAATCACTGTCTATGGCAGCTCTATGCTTACGAAATGTATGTCTTTATTGCTAAGACTTGAAAGTTGAAATTACTCCTTGATCCACGGGCGGCAGGATGCGTGCTGTGTCTGCAGGCATGAAAACAGCGTTCCTCTCATTGTGCATCCCCACCAGAGCTCTTGGGTGACCGGGTACATTGTCAGGGAACAGTCATATTTTAAAGGATTTTTTTTCCCTGAGCGGTAGGTCTCCACAGTGGGCTTAAAATATTCAGTAACCCCGTTGTAGACAGATGTGCTGTCATCCAGGCTTTGCCGCTCTGTTTATGGAGCAACATTCTTAAGGGCTCTGGGATTTTCAGAGTGGTCACTGAGCTCTGACTTCCACTTAAAGTCAGCAGCTGCGTTAGCCCCTAACAGGAGTTGGGCTGTCCTCCGAAGCTTTGAAGCCAGGCCTTGACTTGCCCTGTCTGGCGATGAGAGTCCTATGTGGCATCTTCTTCCAGTAGGAGGCTGTTTCGTCTACACTGGAAATCTGTTGTTTGGTGTAACCACCTTCACAAGTGATCTCAGCGACAGCACTTGCTGCCTCACCTTGCACCTGATGTCATGGAGATGCCTTCTTTCCTTCAGTCTCCTGAAGCACCTCTGCCAGCTTCAGACTGGTCTTCTGCCGCCTCCCCCACCTCTCTCAGCATTCACAGCATCGAGGGGAGTCAGGGCCTTGCTCTGGAGTAGCACTTCCAACATCCTTCACGAATTGCTCCTTTGCGTTTACAGCGGGGCTGTCTGGCAGCACAGGCCTAGCTTCTGGCCGTCTTGGCCTTTGACCTGCCTTCCCCATTGAACTCAAGCACTTCTCGTTTCTTCTAATTTAAAGGGAGAGACGTAGGACTCTTCCTGTCACTTGGACACCTGGAGCCACTGTAGGGGTATTAATGGGCCCTATCTCACCACTGTTGTGTCTTTGGGAACAGGGAGGCCCATGGAGAGGGAGAGAGATGGGGAACGGCTGGCCAGTGGAGCAGTTGGAACACACACAACATTTATTAAGTTTTCCCTCTTATGAGGGTGTGGTTCGTGGCACACAACAATGACAATGGGAACCTCAAAGATCACTGCTCACCCATCACCATCACAAATATAATAATCATGATAAAGCTTGAAATACTGGGCTAATTACCAAAATGTGACCCAGAGACACGAAGTGAGCAAATGCTGTTGGGAAAATGGCAGCAGTATATCTGCTTGACGCAGGGTTGCCCAAACCTTCAGTCTGTAGAAAACTCAGAGCGCCATGTGTGGAGCGCCATGAAGGGAGAGTGCCTGTCTTTCCTCCAGCCCCTTCCCGTCTGGAGAAACGCCATTCACGCCAGTGGTGCACTGATCACCATTAGAAGTATGCATGCATTGACGTACTTAGTCTCCACATGCATTGACGTACTTGGTCCCCACATGTGTTGACGTATTTAGTCCCCACATACATTCACGTACTTAGTCCCCACAGGTATTCACGTACTTAGTCTCCAGCACTGCTTCAGGAGACCCGCCAGGAAAGCTGCCCTCCCTCATGACAAGGAGTCACTAGTACAGTCATTAGACCTGTTGTGCAGAGGCAGATCTGAGGCACCAAGCTTGCCCAAGATTACACGATGTGGAAACCAGCAAAGACCAGGCAAAGGAGAAGAAACAATGGCCACTGTGGCCAAAACACAAAGGCAGGCGGAGGAGTGGGAAATCTCAAAGTGCAGACCGAGGAAAGCAGGTGCCCCCTGCCCGGAGCCTGTGGGCCCAGGGGAGCTGAGGCAGGCTCACTGCAAGTCACTGTCCTACCTTAGTGGTTAGGGGAGCATATTTGCCTGTCTCTTGTCGGTCCTAAATTAGAGTCAGGGACACAGATTAGGGGAGCTGGTGGTCACTCCTCAGGCCCTGGCTATTTTGGAGCGATTGTTACAGGGTTATCGTCTGGCTTCCTGCACGGCTACTAGAGCTTGCAGGCAGGCCTTCTGGGCAGGTGGCCACAGGCTGTGGGTCAGAATTCTATCTCATGTATGGTCTGGCCATCCGTTTGCCGTGCAGTCTCTCAACAAAGGAGGTCAGGCCAAGGCTGGAGCTGAGACGGTCCGGCCCTATGCTCCCAGCGGGCAGTGCCCCCTCCTCTGAGAGGCGGCTCCACTCTAGCCAGACCCGTGGACGAAAGTCCTGCAACCCCTTGCTCGCTAAAATCCCCTGGACAAGTTTTGCAACCGTTCCCTGCCTCAGCTTCCTCCCCTGTGAAATGGGGGTGTTGGCGGGGCCTACCTCATGGGGTCGCGGTGAGGACTGATGAGACAGTCCACACAGAGTGCTGAGGGCAATGGCCGCGCAAGGAAAGCACTGTCAGCATCATTGTTGTTACCCTCACCATGTATTGCTGTCTTTCAGGCTCCCTTGTTCATTTTTACTTTCTTGTTTAAAGAGTAGCTCCCAGACGAAAAAGCTGTAGGAGGGCAGAGGCCTCATCTTTCCTAGTGATCAGTGTCTTAGGAGAGGCTCAACTATAGTTAATAGTCACTAAATTGTTAAATGTATGAATAACGGGGGTGCCTGGGTGGTTCAGTCGGTCCAGGATCTGACTCTTGGCTCAGGTCATGACCTTATGTTTCGTGGGATCGGGCCGCACATTGGGCTTCCCACTGGCAGTGAGAAGCCGGCTTGGAATTTGAGATTCTCCCTCTCCCTCTCTCTCTGCCCGTCCCCTGCTTGCACGTGCTCTCTCTCTCTCTCTCTCAAAATAAATAAAATAAAGTTAAATAAATAATTTAAAAACGTTAACTTAAAAAAAGTTAAATATATGCATAACTCTATGTATGCGTCATCAATGATTGATGTTTCTCACAACCCCCTCCTCCAGTTCACTAATTTGCTAGAGCGGCTCACAGAACTCAGAGGAACATGTTACTTACCCGATCACTGTTTCATTACAGAAGAATGTAATGTAATGGAGACGCGTCGGCCAGGTGTGAGGATAGGATGTGGGGCCTCCGTGCACCCTCCAGGTACGCCGCTCTCTCGGAACCTCTCCGATCCCATCCTTTGGCATTTTTATGGTGGCTTCATTACATGGGCACGATTAATTAAATTGCTGGCAATTTGTGAGCAACCCAACTTTCAGCCACTCTCTCTTCCCTGGAGGCCACTTCATCAATATAAACCCAGGTGTGGTTGAAAGGGCTGTGTTAGAAATATCAAGACACCTTTGTTGCTCTTAAGAAACTGCAAGGGTTTTAGGGGGACTGTGCCAGGAATGGGGCTGAAGACCAAATGTGTATTTCTCATTATAAATCACACCAGTGATCATGGTGAGGCAAATAAATCAAGAAAGAAGGGGCATACAGGAGGGGTGTTCAATTTTTGGGTCAGGTTACCATGGAAGGCCTGAGAAGGTGACATGGAAGGAAAGGCCAGCGGGCAGTGGGGGACAAGACTATGTGGCTACCAGAGGAAGAGCATCCCCGGTAGAGTCATGGGAGCCCGCGTGGACGGAGCAGCATAAGCAAGGAGGGGGGCACGGATGGGGACGGAGAACGTGCACCGTAGGGCCTTTGCTTTGACTTTGCGATGGAAATTACTGGAGAGTTCTAAAGGGGAGGGACACATCAGACCCACCTATTGACCCAATTACACCAGCCGCCAGCCATGCTGTTGAAAACCGATGACAGGGGCGCCTGGATGGCTCAGTCAGTTGAGCATCCGACTTCAGCCAGGTCACGATCTCGCGGTCCGTGAGTTCGAGCCCCGCGTCAGGCTCTGGGCTGATGGCTCGGAGCCTGGAGCCTGTTTCCGATTCTGTGTCTCCCTCTCTCTCTGCCCCTCCCCCGTTCATGCTCTGTCTCTCTCTGTCTCAAAAAATAAATAAACGTTAAAAAAAAAAAAAAAAAAAAAAAAAAGAAAACCCATGACAGAGGGGCAAGGGTGGATCGTTGCCTTTGCCAACGTGTTGGCCGTGAAGGTGAAGTGGTCAGATTGGGTCTACAGCGTTTGGAAGGTAGCACCTATAGAGGTTTTTCTTAGACCAGTTTTAGGTTCGAAGCAAAGGTACAGAGGAGTGTGCCCCCTGCCCCCACTCATGCACAGCCTGCCTCTCCCATCCTCAACATCCCCTGCCAGAGGGTACATTTGTTACCACCGATGAGCCCACACAACACGTCATTAGCACCGAGGCCGTAAACATCAGGGGTCACTCGTGGTGCTGTGCCTTCTGTGGGTTTGGACAGATAATGATATATATCCAACGTTTTGGTCTCACAGAGTAGTTTCACGGGCCTAAAACTTCTCTTTGCTTCCCCTGTTCATCCCTCCTCCCCAACCCATCAGCCACTCATCTTTTCAGTCTCCAGTTTTGTCTTCTCCACAAAGTCATACAGTTGGAATCGTATGGCATGCAGCCTTTTCAGACTGGCTTCTCTCACTTAGGAGTGTGCATTTAAGGGTCCTCCATGGGAGCGCCTTGGGGGGCTCAGTCACTTAAGCCTCCGACTCTTGATTTCAGCTCAGGTCGTGATCTCACAGTTTGTGAGCTCGCTGAGAGCACAGAGCCTGCTTTGGGTCTCTTTCCATCTGTCTCTCCCTCTCCCAAAATAAATAAACTTAAAAAAAGAAAGGATCCTCTATGTATTTTTGTGGCTTCACATTTCGGCTCTCTTTAGCACTGAATAGCATTCCATCATCTGGAAGGACCACAGTGTATTTTTCATTCATCTACAAAGGACCTCGGTTGCGCCCGAGTGTCGGCAGTTGTGAATGACGCCGCACTAAGAACATGCACGTGCAGGTTTTGTGGGGTCATAAATGTCGGACTCCTCTAGGTAAATCCAAGGAGCATCACTGCTGGGGACAGTGGCACCCACTGCGGATGGTGAGGGTACACTCAAGTTTTGTGAAAACTCTCCACACCATCCTCCCAAGTGGCTGTGCCACCCTGTTCCCTACCAGCCAGCCGTGAACCAGAGGTCCTGGCGCTCCACGCCTCGTCAGCACTCGGTGGTGTCGCTGTTCTGGATTTCCGCCCTTCACACAGGCATGTAGCGGTATCTCATTGTTGCTTGACTCTGCACGGCTCAGATGGCACAGGGCGTGGGGCACCTTCTCACGTGCTTGCTTGCCAGCTGCGGGACGCCTTCAGTGAGGTGTCCGTTAGGGCCTCCGGTTGATTTGTTTTTTGGGCAGATTGTTTCTCATTGTTGACTTGTAAGAGCTACAAAATATTTTGGACGACAGTCCTTTATCAGCTGTCTTGGACAGGACTTTCTCCGTTTTTCATTGTAATGAAGTCCAGCTTATCAATTCTTTCATCGGGCACACCTTTGGTGTTGTGTCTGGAATATCACTGCCACACCCACGGTCATCTACGTTTTCTCATTACCTCCCACAAGCGGTCTAGCTCTGCATTTTATATTGAGGTCTATGATCTATTTTGAGTTAATGTCTGTAAAGGGTATGAGGTCCATATCTGGATTTTTTGTTTGGTTTTTGCATGTGGATGTCCTTACAAATTTTGTTTAAGCAAGCTCTAGGCCCAACATGGGGCTCAAACTCACGACCCTGAGATCAAGAGTCTACCGAATGGGCCAGCCAGGCATCCACATGGTTTTTAGTGAGGAATTTTTGAGAGAAGACATAGGTACTGAGTACTGAGTCAACTAAGTACTTTGTTGGAGAGAAGAGAGAGCCTGGAGAAGATATTTACAAGCCAGTTAGCAAAGAGGCACAAAGAAAGCGTTAACCAGGCTGGGGTTAGTGTCCTGTTTTAAATTAATCTAAGATTACTGGCAGTTGTGGTTCTAGCAAATGTGTTTACTGTGAAGGGTAGGAGAGAAAGAAGAAATTGGGGGCACAGACTGAGAAACTAGAGAAACAGACTTTCAGCCCCAGGATCATTAACCATGAGACTAGACTTCAGTAACGAAATCTATTTGACAAAACTATACATTTAAAATATACCTAGGGGGGCGCCTGGGTGGCGCAGTCAGTTAAGCGTCCGACTTCAGCCAGGTCACGATCTCGCGGTGCGTGAGTTCGAGCCCCGCGTCGGGCTCTGGGCTGATGGCTCGGAGCCTGGAGCCTGTTTCCGATTCTGTGTCTCCCTCTCTCTCTGCCCCTCCCCCGTTCGTGCTCTGTCTCTCTCTGTCCCAAAAATAAATAAAAAACGTTGAAAAAAAAAATTAAAAAAAATAAAGAATAAAATAAAATATACCTAGGGGCACCCGGGGTGGCTCAGTCGGTTGAGTGACCGACTTCGGCTCAGGTCATGATCTCACGGTCTGTGAGTTCAAGCCCCGTGTCGGGCTCTGTGCTGACAGCTCAGAGCCTGGAGCCTGCTTCAAATTCTGTGCCTCCCTCTCTCTCTGCCCCAACCCACTTGCATTCTGTCTCTGTCTCTCTCAAAAATAAAGATTAAAAACAAAAATTTTTTTAATAAAAAAAATAAAAAAGAATTTGGGAGCACCTGGGTGGCTTAGTCAGTTGGGCATCTGACTCTTGAATTTGGCTCAACTCATGGTCCCAGGGTCGTGGAGTCAAGCCCCACGTCAGGCTCTGCACCAAGTGTGGAGCCTGCTTAGGATTCTCTGTCTCTCTCTGCTTCTCCTCCCCCAACAATTGCACACATACTCTCTCTAAAATTAGAAGAAAACAGGCACCTGGGTGGCTCAGTTGGTTAAGTGTCCAGCTTTGACTCAGGTCACGATCTCGCGGTTTGTGAGTTCAAGCCCCATGTCTGGCTCTGTGCTGACGACTCGGAGCCTGCTTCAGATTCTATGTCTCCCCTTCTCTCTGTCCCTCCCACGCTCATGCTTTGTCTCTCTCTGTTTCTCAATAATAAATAAACGTTAAAATTAAGGGAAAAAAAGAGGGGGGAGTCCCTGAGTGGCTCAGTGGGTTAAACATCCGACTCCAGCTCAGACCATGATCTCATGGCTTCTGGGTTTGAACCCCACCTTGGGCTCTGTACTGACAGCTCAGAACCTGGAGCTGTTTCGGATTCTGTGTCTCCCTCTCTCTCTGCCCCTCCCTGGCTCGCGATCTGTCTCTCTTAAAAATAAGTATTTAAAAAAAATTTTTTTTAAATTAAAAAAAAAAAGTATAGGTGTAGGGTAAAAATAATTCTAAAAATAATTCTATACACCTGAATAAACACCACCCAGGTCAAGAAAAAGACCACCTCCAGCATTCCCCAAGCCTCAAGTGCCCTTCTGGACACTCCCCTTCCCTCCCCTAACTCCTGTCATGAAATTGTGAACTCACGTCCTTCTTTTCTGCAGGTGTATAGGCATTATTTAATTTATGCCTTTGTACGCATCTGAAATGTTCCGTGACAATCTTTTCAAAAGGAGGTTCAGTGCGGTGGACAGAGTTCAGACTCTGCAATCAGCAGGACCAAGTTTTAAATGTCAGCCTGCTGGATACCTCCTAGATGTGTGACCTCCTTCAGGCCTTTCCCTCGCCGGCTTAAACAAATGCAAAGGCCCACGCTTCCCAGGATTGCCGTCGGGATTGAAATCACAGACTCCATGTTTATTCAACAAGTTTACTGGGACCTGTTGGGACCTGTGCCCGGTAGAAAACAGACATGAATCAAACCCAGTCTTCACCCTCAAGAAGCTCACAGTTTGGAAACAGGTAACTACAAAAACATCGCAGCCAATAAGTGCTTTGAAACAGGGAGGGAAGTAAGAAGGTGTAGTGTTTATAAATCCGGACTCAAAACTTAACCGCAGAGAGAGGGAGGAGGGTGTCGAGGCCTCCCGCGCAGATGTGAGCATGGGACCATCTAGAAAGGCTCTTTCCACAGATGCAGCCACGTCCCCCTAGGTCTCTGGCGTTCACTGCAGGCTGGCCCACTGCAGGGAGGTGTAGACCACCTTACCGTCAGGCTGAGGAGAACACAGGAGCAGCGTCTTTTTGACGCTGGTTCCCAGGCGGCCGGCAGAAACCAGGTCCTGGAGTGGAATGGGGTCCCCAGGAGCCCAGCACTGAGCAATGTAATGGGCGTGGAAACGAAGTGGGTCACCTGGGTGAGAGAGAGAGACATGTGGCAATTTCCAGGGGCAGAGGGCCGGAAGACGCTGGAATGTCCATAGGTAGGACATGGGAACCATCTTTGTAATCGCTATGAATATTTAAAAATAGCTATTCTTGGACCCAGCAATTCCACTCGTGGAATTTTTTTCTTACAAGGATAGCACCCCTAAAATGCCGAATAAAGCTCTTCACCCTGTTATCATTTACAACTGCTAAGAAACAGAAAAAACCAAGCCGCAGACTTGTTAAATTCAGGGTCTCTCAGTAAGACTGGATAGCATACAGCCTTTAAAATCGAAACGGTGTACCAACTTGGAAAAGCCAATGATACAGTGGGACAGGGGCAGGAAGCTGCCACACACCAACAGCATAATCGTCCTTAAACGACAAACCGAACAAGTAACTGAATATGTCACTGTCGTGATGTAAGAACCAGGACCACAAAGTCAGGGAAAGCCGTGAGGAACACACAGGACATCACATCAATGTCCAGGGACAAGTGACTCCAAGAGACTAAAAGAAAAAAAGAATTTACAACGGGACGGAGTAATGAATAGATGGGATAACGGAGTTAATACAGCAAAGGGCCACACAGTAAATATTGTTTTGTGGGTCATGTTACAAGTACACACCTCACTCCTGTAGCACAGCAGAAGCCACAGACCATACGTAAATAAATGCATCAGCCTGCGTCCCAGTAACTTTCTCTTTAAAAACTGGTGGGCCGCATTTGATGGGGGCTGCAGTGTGCCCTTGGATTAGATAAATGTGATTGAGCAGACTAGGAACCAGTGGGGCACGACGCAGAAGATTAAGTGGTAGGTAATGGAAGTCTCCAAGAGCAAGGCTACGAGACATCCCATCTGACAGGGGAGTGTCATGGCAACAGGAAAACAAGGCCCAGGCTGGCAGCTGGGCCTCCAGCAAGAACCCGGCCAGGAGCCAGGCATCTCTCTGGCTGGTATGACACCTGCTGAGAAGGAAGCATCAAAGACTTGAGAAGTTACCCCAAAACTGTTCTTAGAGGCTTACTGTCGTTACAGTTCAGGAGGATTTACTGTTAGAAATATTTAAGGGGCGCCTCGGTGGCTCAGTTGGGCAAACATCCAACTTCGGCTCAGGTCACGGTCTCGCGGTTCGTGGGTTTGAGCCCCACGTCAGGCTCTGTGCTCAGAGCCTGGAGCCTGCTTCAGATTCTGTGTGTCTCTCTCTACCCCTCATCTGCTTGCGCTCTGTCTCTCTCAAGATAAATAAATGTTTAAATATATTTAAGGGATCCAGACCTTGACTATTAATCTTCAGGGAACAAGGATTCCACGTATATTTCATACACTGAGTATGTATCATTTTAAAAATATTGATCCACTAGAGCTAACAGGCCAGTCTTGTGATTCAGTTTCAAATGTGTGATTGAGTTATTGGTGGAGTCAAACTTTTTTTTTTTTTTTTTTTTAATTTTTTTTTTTTTTTTTTTTCAACGTTTATTTATTTTTGGGACAGAGAGAGACAGAGCATGAACGGGGGAGGGACAGAGAGAGAGGGAGACACAGAATCGGAAACAGGGTCCAGGCTCTGAGCCATCAGCCCAGAGCCTGACGCGGGGCTCGAACTCACAGACCGTGAGATCGTGACCTGGCTAAAGTTGGACGCTTAACCGACTGCGCCACCCAGGCGCCCCGAGTCAAATTTTTAACCTGAAATTTTGTAAGTGTATTAACAGCATTAGAACATATAAACTTAAAAAGCACCCCATTTGTAGTTTTTTAGATCTGAATTAGCGGCAAGTTCTATAACCAGGAAAACCATTTTCCTTAAAAAGGAAAATATATTAAAATTTAAAATGCAGCTTATCGGGGCGCCTGGGTGGCGCAGTCGGTTAAGCGTCCGACTTCAGCCAGGTCACGATCTCGCGGTCCGTGAGTTCGAGCCCCGCGTCAGGCTCTGGGCTGATGGCTCGGAGCCTGGAGCCTGTTTCCGATTCTGTGTCTCCCTCTCTCTCTGCCCCTCCCCCGTTCATGCTCTGTCTCTCTCTGTCCCAAAAATAAATTAAAAACGTTGAAAAAAAAAAAAAAAAAAAAAAAAATAAAATGCAGCTTATCACATTGAAAATTACTTAACTCCTTTTACAAGTGGGATCAAACTTAGACTAAGAGTCCCCTTAAAATCTGCTAGACTGAAAAGATTTATAAATTGAACTGGAAGCTTCAAAAAGAACTGGGTATTAGCATTCATATGATTAGTGAACTGACTATTCATTTTCAAAACCAAAATAATCTCTTACATGCGGGAGTCACACACACACACACACACACACACACACACACACACACACACAGCAGCAGCAGCAGCAGCAAAGTAATCAAAGTGTGGTTATCTGCAGAGCACAGGGCAGGCACACTGTCCTGGGTTCCTAAGCCAGTCCCTTAGTTACGTGTTCAGTCTCAGAAGAGACGCAGGCCCTCGCCTCACCTCAGACACCCCGGTCGGTCTCCAGTGAACAGCTAAGACCTGACTACTTACCAGGTGCTTCTATCTTTCTACATTCTCAGGAGGAACAAAGAGGTTGATTTTCCTGCAGACTTATTTTTCTTAACCTTTCAGTTACACAATAAAGGCACTCTTACTACAAATTCAAAAATTAACTGATACAGCAAAACGCTCCTGTTCCTACACCTGATGCAAATTCCCTCCCAGAGGAAACCACTGCACTTGGGCTGGAGTCCGTGTTTGCACACCTTTTTCCACTTGTTTGATAGGATTCTCTTCATCTACTCACACCGTTTTATCTTAAGTTCTGTCCACATTCTTTCACTGGAGCCGTAATTTTTAATGCTACTTAAATAACGTGCATAAGACTGCACGATAACATAAAATATAGAGTATTTTACCATACACGTTTTTGACAAGTGGTTCTTTTTCTCCCCCTTTGGTCATCTTTTCATAAATGCACATGGACCTACGTTACTCTGACGACTAGCACCAGTGTTTAACTGCTAACCCATTCATAATCATTCTGGGGGCACCTGGGTGGCTCAGTCGGTTAAGCGTCCAACTTCAGCTCAGGTCATGATCTCGAGGTTCGTGGGTTCCAGCCCCACGTCGAGCTCTGTACTGACAGCTCAGAGCCTGGAGCCTGCTTCAGACTCTGTTTCTCCGTCTCTGCCCCGCCCCCACTTGCGCGCTGTCTCTCAAAAATGAACATTAAAAACAATTTTTTTTAATTCTGCTTGTTTTCTAGTATTTCACTACTTTAAAAGATCCTGTGATGATGATTTCTTGTATGTTCTGTGCACATATCTAAGTGTCTCTAAGTGAAATTTGGGGGTCAAAGTAAGTGCTTAATGAAATTTACTAAACTGCCCTCCAAATGAGCTTGGGTTCCCAAGTGTCTCCTGTCCTTCCACAGGTTTCAGACGCTGAGAAAAGGCAAAAAGGAAACATGCGGACTGTGGAGGGGTTGTGAAAAAAGGGGCCACAACTGGAGGTCCCCACCCAAACTCACCAGGATAGACCAGGAAGTCACCCCCAAACTTGCCAGCAGCACTGAGGAAGAAGCCTCGCTCCCACAGGTCTCTGTAGATGCTGTAGCGAAGTTCATGGAGAGGACGGCCAGCATGGGGCCAGTCTTTGGACTGGACGCGCCAATCCAGGGGTCTAGCCTTGATGGGTCGGGGCCTAGCAGTGGCCAACTGGACCAGCAGGGCAGACCTGGGCAAGGGGGCCACCCCATCTGAAGGCCCTGGCTGGGGAGAAGAGGAACCTGGGGGAGGTGAATCCAAGAGAACTGGGTGAATTCAAGGACGACGTCTTTTCATCCTCCAGGGAGTCCCAGGCCGGGATTCCAGCCAGGATTCCCAAAAGACCTCTCCCTCCCTTCCCCTGGTCCCTGGACTCCAAGTCTCAGCCTCACCTGCGTCCTCGTGCTCTCCAGAAGCCTGGCTGGCACTGGCCTCATTCTCCGCGGGAGCTTGGTTCCCACCCGCCTCCTGGCTCCCACCGGCCTCCTGGCTCCCGCTGCTCCCTGATTCCTGTTCCAGCCTCTGCTTCTTCGCAGCCTGGCCCTCTGCAATCTTCTCTAGGAGCTCCTGACGACGAGTCTCACGGGCCTCGGCTGCCAGGGCGCTTTGCTCCTGGAAGTCTTGCTCTTGCTGGCGTTTGAAGGATGCCAGAGCCTGACAAGTAAATCAGCGAGAATCCCAGGATCCAAGTATATCCCGCTTTAGAAAGCCAGGTATCCTGACCCCCTGACCCCTCCCAACCTCAAAGCCCGAACTCGGGGATGCCAATCTCCTGCACCCACATTCTTCCAGAATCGAGGACGCCCTGACCCCTCCCACCTTAGGGACCGAACCCGCGGAGTCCAGGTGTCCTGCCTGTACTTCGGCAGGTCCAGGGCGTTCGCGCCCCCGGCCCACCCCTTACCAGGCTGTGTTGGCGTGGATCCGGGCGCGGGGCGCTGACCAGGGTCACGGCACCGATCTCGGCCAGGAGCCGCGCCTCCTCGGGCATCAGCAGCAGCGGGAGGCCCAGGCGCGAGTTCTGGCGGGGCCCGCGGGGCAGGGCGCCCACCGTGCGGCCCCCCACTCCCAGACGCTCCCGCAGTGCCTGCACCGCTTCGGCCCCCCATACCAGGGAGCGGCCGTTCGCCACCTCCACCACCAGCATCCTCCTGCGGGAGCCAGGGGGACACAAAGGTCACCGACTTAGCGCTCCCACCGCTTAGGGGTGGGGAGTGAGGGGGCGGGGGTTCAGCGGGGCCCCGCCCCTGAGCCTCGGGGGTGGGGCCTCGTCAAGGCAGCCTTTGCCACCTGCTGAGTCTCCAGGCCGAGCCCCGCCCCCTCAGCGATCCCGCCAGGCCCCGGGGCCGCCGAGACAAGACCCCGCCCTCAGCCGAGTCGCTGGGGCCCCCAGAACCCCGTGGTCGGCGTCCCGGCCATCTCGCCTTCAGGCTCCGAGACAAGCCTCCGCTAGTGCAGGGCCACGCCCCCTTCGGGTGGCTCGGAACTCGGGCCCGCCCCCTTCCGAAGCCCCGAGGCGCGGCCTCCGGGCCTCCTCGCACTGGGTCGGACGCCCACGGCAGAAGGCCCGCCCCCGCCCGGCGCCAGATTTCGGGCATTCGGACCGCCTCGACTCGGCCGAACTCGCAGCCCCGCCCCCTCCCGAACGCAGCGGTCCCGCGATCGGGCATCCTCGGCTCCCGTCAACCCCGCGGCCAGGCCCCGCCCCCTCCGGCCTCAAGCACTCCCAGTTGGGGAGTACCCGCCCCACTGAGCGAATCCCGCGGCCGGAAGCCCCTCCCCCTGGGCACCACGGTCCGTTCTCCGTCCGGGCGGGCTCACCCCCTCGTGAGCGCTCCCCTCAGAATGCGGCACCGTCCTCTGACAGAACCAGTTAGTCACCTCGTAAACACCAACTCGCAGTCCCGGCGGAGCCACCCCCTACGTAGCGCGCCACGCGCAGCTTCCTCCACCCCTCCGCATCCCGACCCCCTGCGTCAATTTCGTCACACCGCCACCTCAGCGAAGCGGGAAGTCTGGGATCCGCCCCCAGCGGCGCCGTAGCCCCGCCTTCCTCATAGAGTGGAACACCTTGGCCCCGCCCTCTCGAAGGGAACGTCCCCGCCGCTAGGGTTCCGCCACTAGAGAAAGAGAGGCTTATTACCCTGGCCCCGCCCTATGGTGACGTCATCCCCCGGCCCCGCCCCCTCCGGCCGGGATGCTGTTCGTTCCGCCCCTTGAAATGTTCCAGATCGCTGCCTCCTTCGTGTTGCCTAAGTCTGTGGCCCCGCCTCCTTCTCAAAGAACGAGACTTCGCCTATCTCCTAACCTGGGTCACTGGTACCCAACTATGCTCGAAGGAAACCAACGATATGACCCCGCCCACATCCGGCCGAGGCTCTTGGCCCCGCCTACATCCGAACGGAGACCTCCGAACGGAGACCGAAGCTTGTGGCCCCGCCTCCAAACTGCCGCCGATTCTGCCCGAAGGAACCCGAAGCGGAGACCCCGGCTTCTCCCGGCTTCTCCCGGCTCCGAAGCGTCCGTCCGAGCCCGAAGCTCCGGGCCCCGCCTCTTTACGTGCACTGGGCTCGGCTGCCGAGGGGTAAAGGTGCAGCCACGGGCTGGAGCTGTCGGGTGCCGGTTGCCGGCAGCTTCCCTCCCCGGCTCGCAGCCTGACGGGGCAGCACATCCGGCCCGGGACCGCGACAGAGCAGCGCGCGCTGGGCCGGGGAGGCGTGGCCACAGCCTGGGCGCCCGTGGGCCCGGACCGCTTGGCCGCCTCCCGCCCGGCGGGCGGCGCGGAGCCAGGCCCAGGTGGGCGGGGGGCACGGGCGACCTGGGGTGAGGCGGGGGCTGCGGACCGGCCGGCGGACGGGGGCGGACTCGGCGCCGGGAGCGCGGCCGAGCAGGGGGTGGTGTAACCGCCTGTGGCTCTGCCGGAGCCGGTCTGACCTGCGCTGGGGGAGTGGGGACGTACGGGGTGGGGGCGCCCTCCAGGCTTTAGGTGGAAGAAACGTCTGCACCTTGGATGGAGGTGGAGGTGGAGGCTGGAGTCTGGGTTCTCAGAGAGGGAGGGCCCGAGTCCCTGGATCCTTCCAGGAGGAAGGGGCTGGGAGCTCTGGAATCCTGGGCTCTGCAAGGGAAAGGCCTGGGACAAGGGTTGTTGCTGGGTTCTCAGCGAGCGATGACTGAATCCGTGGGTCCCCAATGGGGGTTGGGGGATTAGCTTCCATTTCTGCGATCGCAGGGGGAGGGGCCGGATTCCTGGATCCTCGGGGGAGGGGCTGAGAGGTCTGGATTCCTGGGTTCTCAGAGGAGGACTGGAGGCCTGGGTTCTCCAAAAAGCGGGGCTGGGGGTGTATTGCTTTATCCTTGAAGGAGGAAGGTCCTGGAGGTCCGGATTCCTCTGTTCTCAGAGGAGAGGGGCTGAGGGTAGGGCTCCACGATCCTCCACACTGGGGACTAGAGGGGGTGGGTTCCTGAATCCTGTAAGGGCGAGGGGCTGATGGCCCGGATCCCTGGGTTCTCACAAACCCTCTGCCCCTCCCCCAGACCATGTCGCCTGAAGAATGGACTTATCTAGTGGTTCTCCTTATCTCCATCCCCATCGGCTTCCTCTTTAAGAAAGCTGGTGAGTCAGGTTCCCTCCCTAGTGGAAAATTGGGGGGTGGGGGGGCACCAGGCAGGGGACTCCCTGGAAGGGTCCAGGCTTATGCTGTCCCTTCTCCCCGCAGGACCTGGGCTGAAGAGATGGGGGGCAGCAGCTGTGGGCCTGGGGCTCACCTTGTTCACCTGTGGCCCCCACACTTTGCATTCTCTGATCACCATCCTTGGGACCTGGGCCCTCATTCAGGCGCAGCCCTGGTGAGGATTTGGGGTGGTGGGGGGCGGTGTGGAGGGAGAACAGAGGGGGAGGAAGCAACCTGTTTCCTTTTTGGGTCTGTCTCCCTTTCTGCCTTTGTCTCTGGGTGTCTCTTTTTATCTCTGGATTCTCCGTGTGGTTTGGTCTGTGTTTCTTCCTGTCCGGCCTTTTTTTCTGGGTCTTGTCCCTGCGTGTTTGTCCTGGTTCTTAATATCCATATCATGTATTCGGGAGAACGGGGGACCGGTGGGCGGGCCCTGCCACCATTCATACTTGTATTACGTCTCCCTTTCTTTCTCCGTGTTTCTCGCCTCCCTCGGAAAAAAATGGAGGCCTGAAGGGTTTTCACCCTAAAGCTTATCTTAACCCCTCCTCATTCTCTTCTCTATTGTGGCGCATTTCTGTGGGGCTGAGCCCCCTCTTGCACTGGTTCAGTCTGGCTCCTCCCGTCCTTCCCCCCCTTATCTGTTGGGGGGGGGGTGAGGGAGGGCTTATAGCTAGAATCTGGGGGAGGCGGAGTCGAGGTCCCTGTACCCAGCACACTCGTCCTCCTGCTCTGCCCCAGCTCCTGCCACGCCCTGGCCCTCGCCTGGACCTTCTCCTACCTCCTGTTCTTCCGCGCACTCAGCCTGCTGGGCCTGCCCACTCCCACGCCCTTCACCAATGCCGTCCAGCTGCTGCTGACACTGAAGGTCAGACGCCCCTCCACCCCTCTCTTGGTGCCAGGGAACGGCCCATCTTCTCGGCCTCCTCCACACCCACTCTCTGGGGCAGTAGGGGAGGTGGGATTTTTATCTCTGGAGCACCCCCAGGGGCAGGACTTCACCTCTCAACTGTTCCCCGGGGGGGGAAGAAGTAGTCCCTCCTTTCCCCGCGCCAAGTAGGGTAACCGCGGCCAAGTAGTGCAGGTGTCATTTGGTCTTTGCCGTGTGCCAAAGGTTGAGCTAAGTGCTTTACGGACCAGTTCTCGAGGAGTGCATCTTGGTAGCAAGCCATTTAGCCAAGGAGGGGGAAACAGCTTTGGAGAGAAGGCGCTTCTCTGAGGGCACAAAAACAGGACACCCGTGTCTGGCTCGAAACCACCTGGGGAGATGGGTGAAAGCAGGTTCCCAGGCCCCATCCCAGACCAAAAAGTCCTGAGTTCCTGTGTGCTGGGCTCCAGCGACATGTCACACAGGACACAGGACAGTCATGTGACGTAGCGAACCAGGTCTCCCGAGCATCTTGTGTTCTCAGTGGCCCGGGATGCAAGGGCAGGCCGGAGTTGGTTGGCTGAGAGTTGGAGGAGGAGCCTTTCGGCATGTAGGAACAGCACGTGGAAGGGAGCAGGCTGAGCCCGGTGACTGGGTGCCAGCCACAGCGAGTGTTCATTGAGAGACGGAAGGGGAAGGGAAGCGGGGCCAAGGTGAGGGGTTTAGGCTTCCCAGGGGGCCCAGGATCCACCGGAAGCGGTTTTGGGGTTTGTCGCCAGAAGAGGTAAGGTGACCACATTGACGTGTTTGGAACTGTGCCCTGGATGCCCACAGAGTTGTCGCGGGGAGCGCAAGAAGGGATGAGGGCAGCCTCCTTGATCAGAGTCCCGCTGACCAGCAGTGGTGGCCTGACCCAGGCCATCGGTAGGCCAGTCGGAGACCCAGCAGCAAGTGCCGCGTTGGGGATACTTTGAGGAGTCCTTCTTGACAACAGTGTGGGCGGGCGGGGGGGCGGAGGAGCCAGAAGGGACAGTGAGGATCCTGGGCCAGCCACGGGGAGCCGGTACCAACCCTGGGGACGAGAGCGGGGCCGGTAGTCGAGCAGAAAGGAGAGTGTCGTGTGGAGTCCTGCCTCCGCCTTGAGAGGCTGAACCAAGGGACATGGCCCAGCTCTCACACCTGCCTTCCCCGCTCTGGTCCTGGGGCTCCCTTCTGGCAGAACCCAGGGGGAAGTCGGAAGGCCGGCTGAGGCCTGTGGCTGCCGTGTCAGCCTTGGGCCTGCGGAGAAGGTGGAGAACAGGCCTGCAGGGGCAGGCCCATCACGTTCAGCCTGGCGGCTGGGCAGCAGAACGGAGGCCAAAAGCTACAGACTCAGAGACCTACGGTAGATTTGGGGAGTAAGGAAGGTTCCCTGCCTGAGCAGTTAATTGCCTGCTGGTGGCATTTGCCGAGGGGAGAGCGCCACCTCTGGGGAATGGTAACGTGTTCCGCTCTCGAGGCCATGAGTTTGAGGAACGCGGTAGGCTTGTATTATTGACAAGAGGCACTTTGAATGGTTTTGGGGATGGAGGGAGGAGCCCAGACAGGGTACAGCTTGGAGATCATGAGAGCGAGAGCGTGCGTGGTATGAAGCCACGGCCCGTGGGAGAACACAGAAGGGGGAACCAAGAGACAGAAAGGCCCAGGAGGCAGTGCTAGGGAGCACCTGTGGCCAGAAGCTGCCACCCTGCGACTCATGACTCTGGATGCCGAGAGCCGCCCATGGACTGGAACCTCAGCTCCCGGTGGCTTCCCTTGGCTGCAGGGAGGTGAGGGTGAGGAAGGCCCGGGGTCTGATCTGTCCCCCACCCGTGCCCCTTCCTCCCAGCTGGTGAGTCTCGCCAGTGAAGTTCAGGACCTGCACTTGGCCCAGAGGAAGGAAATGGCCACAGGCTTCAGCAAGGGGCCCAGCCTGGGGCTCCTGCCTGATGTCCCCTCTCTGATGGAGACGCTCAGCTACAGCTACTGCTACGTGGGAATCATGACAGGTGAGTGTGGCTGCGCCCCCAGCCCTGCCTCCCTGCGTCTCGTCACCACTGCCTGTCCCCATTCTCCACCCGGACTTTGGTGCCTGTTCTGTGATCCTGCCTCTGTTCCAACATCTGCTCCTTTTTTTTTTTTTTTTTTTTTTAATATTTATTTATTTTTGAGAGAGAGAGACTGAGTGCCAGTGGCAGAGGGGCAGAGAGAGAGGGAGACACAGAATCCGAAGCAGGCTCCGGGCTCCGAGCTGTCAGCACAGAGCCCGAGGTGGGGCTCAAACTCACGAACTGTGAGATCATGACCTGAGCCGAAGTCAGATGCCATGCAGGCGCCCCAGCATGTGCTCCTCTTGAGGGCGAGCATCTCTGCCTGGGTCTACATCAGACTCTCCCGCTGGCCCTCCAGAGCAGAGACAGACTGTTCTTGGCCTCAGTGGTTCCTTGTGGCTTCTTGGGAGCAATCAGGAGACAAAGGAGCAAGGTCTATGCAACCCTGATGTTCCTATCACCCAAGGAACAAATACATTCACATTATGCTCCCATTTTTAGCGTCCGAAAATATTTTCCATTAATGTTGATGTCCTAGGAGGTTTTCTGTCTTTTTTTCCTAAGATTTTTTTTAAGTTTATTTATTTATTTTGAGAGAGAAAAAGAGCACAAGCCAAGGAAACGCAGAGAGAGAGAGAAAGAATCCCAAGTAGTCAGCGCAGAGCCTGATGCGGGGCTCAAACTCACAAAGTGAGATTGTGACCTGAGCTGAAATGAAGAGTCGGACGCTCAACCGACTGAGCCACCCGGGTGCCCCTAGGAGGTTTTCTTTTTTATGACAGCTTTATGGAACCGTAACTGATATGTTCACCCACTTAAAGCTACATGCAGCTCAGAAGTTGTTAGCATAGTTACAGACTTGTGCGGCCATCACCACCATGTCATTGTAGACATTGCATCGCCCCAGAAGGAAACTCTGGACCCTGTAGCCATCGTCCCTCAAACCGCATCTGCCCCCAATCCCTGGGAACCACTGACTGACTCTGTCTCTATAGATGTCCCGGTGCTGGTCATTTATGAATGGAATCCTACCCTCTTCTCTCTGTTCTTTGTGACACGTAAGGCTGTCACTTCCGTTAATCCGCACCTGCTCCCTCCCTGGGCCAGGCCGTCAGTTTATCTCCAGTTTATCTCCAGCGCTACCACTGTCTCCTGTTTTCCACCGGTGACCCTCTGCAGCCCCCGCCCTGCTCAGGGGCCAGGGTAAATGGCATCCCGGCACCTCTCTGTTGGAAGAGCCTACAGCGGTTTCCTGGCTCTTAGAACAAAACCCTGAGTCCTCCCTGCCTGCAACCCTCTGACCTTTTCTCAGACCACTCTGTTCCTCTCCAGTTGCACTGCCCTACTTCCTCCTTCATGCAGAGGTCAACCCCCCCACCCCCCCACCCCTCGGGTCCCGCCTATCTGCCCCTGTGTTTGCCTATCTGCCCCTGTGTTTCCTGGGGACTTGTCTCCATACCCCCCACTCTCCAGCTCTTTGTTCCTCGCTACTTAGCGGTCTGTCCTTTATCTTTTTCTCTGAGTCCTTGAACTCCCCCTCTCTGGTTTCTTTCTTTGCTTTCTTTCTTTCTTTTTGTTTTTAATGTTTATTTATTTTTGAGAAAGAGAGCGCAAGCGGAGGAGGGGCAGAGGGAAAGGGAGACACAGGATCCAAAGCAGGCTCCAGGCTCTGAGCTGTCAGCACAGAGGGGCTTGAACTCACAAACTGTGGGATCGTGACCTGAGCCGAAGTTGAACACTTTAAGGACTGAACCACCCAGGCGCCCCTACTTTATTTTTAAGTAATCTCTACACCCAAAGCCCCACATGGGGCTTGAACCACGACCCCCAAGATCAAGAGTCTAAGACTCGCTGGTTTCTTGTCCCTTTCTCTCAGAGTCTCCCTCCTCTCGTTCCGGTTACCTAGCCCCACCCCCTCCCCCACTCCTCAGCGCCCAGTCTCAGCCCCCACCCCCCACCCCCCCCCACCTCCAGACCAGTCTCTGACGGCTGCCCCTCCCTCCCGCCACAGGCCCGTTCTTCCGCTACCGCACGTACCTGGACTGGCTGGAGCAGCCCTTCCCGGGGGCCGTGCCCAGCCTGCGGCCCCTCCTGCGCCGAGCCTGGCCGGCCCCGCTCTTTGGCCTGCTCTTCCTGCTGTCCTCACACCTCTTCCCGCTGGAGGCCGTGCGTGAGGACGCCTTCTACGCCCGCCCGCTGCCTGCCCGCCTCTTCTACATGATCCCCGTCTTCTTCGCCTTCCGCATGCGCTTCTACGTGGCCTGGATTGCCGCCGAGTGCGGCTGCATTGCTGCCGGCTTCGGGGCCTACCCCGTGGCCGCCAAAGCCCGGGCCGGGGGCGGCCCCACCCTCCAATGCCCACCCCCCAGCAGGTCAGGCGGCGGGAGGGAGGCTTCCCAAGACCCGGCAGGCCCCGTCAGCACAGGCTGTCCCTGCCCCTAGCAGGGAGGAGAGTGGGGGAGCAGGGGGTGCAGCTTCGCCCCCTGCTATCAGTGGAGTGTCGCCCCTTGGCCACCACCGCCCATCTACCCCTGCCCTAGGGAGCAGTACTCTTCATACCTGCCACTGCCCCCTGTTGCTAACGCTTGTCACCTCGTGGGATGGTGAATTGCTCTCTGTTGCTAGGAAAAGGTGGTATCTTAGCAACCATGTGCCTCCCCTCTGTTGCCATGGAAGTGTCACCCTGGTAACCTGGTTGTGCCTGGTTACTTGGGATACCATCTTTGGGCTGTGATGGGGCCTACCCTTTGTCGCTAGGGAGATGGTTACCTAGCAACTGGACTGCCCCTCTTTGCTAGGGGGGGGCGCTTCCCTAGCAACCATGGCCTGCCCCTTCCTGCCACAAGACTCGCTTTTCATTGCTATGTAAATGGCGCCCCCTAACCTGCCCTTGGTTACTAGACGCCAGCGCACAGGCCCCCAACCATGTGATGTCCTCACGAAACAGCCTGCACTTTCTGAGGACATGGCGTCCCTGACCATGCTGTCCTCTGGCAGAGAGGACGCCGCTCCCAGCAACCGCGGGTGGCTTTCCTACCACTGCTGAGGAAGTACCCCAGTAACTGTGGACTGACCTTGTTCCTAGTGCCACCCCCCCTCCTCGTTCTTGAATTGCTAGCCAGGAACTAGGGGCTGTCTTGTTGCTAAGGAAGTGTTGCTCTCAGGTTGCTAGGGAAATGATGCTTCTAACCACTGGGACTGGACTCCACCTCCCCATCCCACCCCGCACTTCCCCCCTCCCCCATCCCCGGTTCCTAGCAACCATCGGGTAGACCTCTGGTTACTAGTGAGGGCGTCCGCCAGAAAATGGCAAGCAGGAATTGAAGGCTTTTGTAATAGATGGCTCCCCTCCCATTCTCAGAAGCCACCCACCCTGGAGTGGGTGAAAGATGTTCACCGCCACTGGGACTGTTGGCACCAGTGATCCAGGAGCCACTGTAGTGCTGGAGATGACACTTAACTGAATAATCATAAAGACCAGGAGGGGCCCTTTCTGGAAGTGTTTCTAAACATCCTAGGCCTTGTTCCTAAGGAATACCCTTTCCCTAGCAACAGAGACCATCAGGTGTCATGTGGGCCTCAAACATCTCCCTAGCAATCATAGACCACCGCGTTGTTAGGGATGCTACTTCCCTAGCAACCACAGTGTCTTGACAACTTAGGACCACACTGGGCGGCTGCTCTGAATACAGTGAGCTTGTTTGCCCTTCCCTAGCATCTGAGACCCCTGAAGGGTCAGGTTGCTGAGGACTCGTAGCTTAGCAACTGTAGCCCCTCAAGGCTTTTCGTTGCTGTTGTAGCCCTGAGACCAAAAGAAGGAGGACCCCTTGTCAGTGAACTGTTGTGCCCCCACCCCCAGTCTTCGTCCGGGAAAAGGCTCCCTCTGGGCTACCCTCCCCGGTTGCCCTAGCAAATGTGACAGCCAGAGCTCTAGCCTGGCCGCGATCCCCTCCTTAGCATCCGGGGCTGGGACAGTAGCCAGCGTCGGGAAGGGGTCTGGCTGAGCTGCATGTCTGTCCCCCACCCTCATCCTCCACACCCCCCCCCAGTCCGGAGAAGGCGGCCTCCCTGGAGTACGACTATGAGACCATCCGCAACATCGACTGCTACGGCACTGACTTCTGCGTGCGGGTGCGGGATGGCATGCGGTACTGGAACATGACGGTGCAGTGGTGGCTGGCGCAGTACGTCTACAAGAGCGCACCTGCTCGCTCCTATGTCCTAAGGTGAGCGCGCCTGCCCTGGGAAAACACGGAACTACACCTCCCAGCAGCGCCTGGGGCTGCTTGCGGGCTCCTGGCCGGACCTCTGCCCCAGAGGATCATGGGAGTTGTAGTTTCTTGAGCCGGTTCCCAGCCCCTGATTGGCATTGCTCTGGGGTAAACCGTTCCCTTTCTCTGGGCCTCAGTTTCTACTTGTGTAAAGTCAACATCTTTGGACAGAAGCAGTGTACTGAATCCTGTGGACTCTGGCCAGACTTTTTGGGATCCTGGCCCAGCCAGATACAGAGAAACCTTAAGTAGCTAGTTGACCTGTGTTTCCTCAATTCTTAAATGGGGGTGATGCTGTTAACTTACTTCAGAGATTGATGAGAGGATTAAGCGATGTGAACATACCTAACGTGAGGCCCGCCAGGTGAGTAGTCACCGTATAGTAGCTTTTATTCATTATTCATCCAATACTTCTTGAGTGGAAACTCGAGTGTGCCAGACATTGTTATGTTTACAGCCTTAGGACGTAGAGCTTACTTTCCTGGTTTCAAAAAAAATTTTTTTAATGTTTATTTGTTTTGAGAGAGAGAGAGCGTGAGTAGGGGAGGGGCAGAGAGAGAGGAAGACACAGAATCCGAAGCAGGCTCCGGGCTCCGAGCTGTCCACACAGAGCCCGATGCAGGGCTCGAACTTGTGAACCGTGAGATGATGACCTGAGCCGAAGTCAGACACTTAACCGACTGAGCCACCCAGGCTCCCTGCCCTCATTTTAAAGATGAGGGAACTGAGGCTCAAAGAGGTTAGGTAACCTGCCGAGTGTCACTCCGCCTTCCCAGAGCCACCAGATGAGGTCAGGACGCAGCTGCAGAGCTAGGAGCTAAACCTACCTGGGTGTCCGGACTGGGCATGGCCTGGATGTGGGGATGAGAACGTGAGGAAGTGAAGCGTGATGCCAGGTGATGGCTGTGAGTGACTGAGATGGGAAGACTGGCCAGGAGGAAGTTTCCGGAGCGGCTCGGGTGAGGGAGTGAAACTTGGGTGGAGTCCCACGGACTCCCAGGTGACTGTCAGGTTTCAGCTGGGGTTACTGGATAGGTGGTTAGTTACGGGACTCTGGCGCAGAAGGAGGAGACGGTGTGAGAAGCGGGCGCTCAGGTCCCTTCAGGTAGCGGTACCTAACACTCGGGCTGAGCAGCAGGTCAAAGCAGCGGGCACTCCAGTGTTTCGGTTAGAGGTTCTCGGCTGGGGGCAACTGTGCCACACTCCCCGGGGGCATTCGGCAACGCCTAGGAGCCCTTTGTGCCATAACTGGGAGATGCTACTGGCAGCCAGTGGTTACAGGCCCCAGACGCTCTTCAACACCCTGCGTGGCACGGGACGGCCCCCGCTCCAGCACAGAATGATCTGGCCCCAAATGTCAGTAGTGCTGAGATTGAGAAACCCTGGTGTAGACGAGGGACGAGGAGGAGCCGGCCTAGACGGAGCCGATGAGCTAGGAGGACAGTCAGGAAAGCAGAGAGGGATCATTTGTGTCGGGTGATGTCAGGAGCTTCAGTACAACAAAGGCTCGGGCTTGGGTGTGACGGGAGGGTGCGGGGGAGTCTCCAGCAACCTTGATGGGAGCAGTTTGGAGGGTGGAAGTGAAAGCCAGCTGGAGTGGGTTCCAGAGAGGACGGAAGCGGGGAAAGGCTGAGGGGGAGTACGGACTGTTCTTGGGAGAGTGTGCAGGTGGGGAGAGCAGGTAGGGACCACAGCTCAGAGTTCAGGTGCCCGTGTGGAGTTCAAGGTGCCTGGTGGGCCGTTTATGTGCGTCCCTTCCACCTTGTTTTTCCCTGTCGGAGAACGTCTCTTGAAATGCTCCCGACCCGGGGAATTCTGTCTCCACCATTGGCAGAAAAGAAAGAACACGGTTTTGTTATTAAAGAGCTAGCATTGAGCCAGGCTGTGCACCACGTAACCCACTAACGAGATTACCAAGACGAAAAGAAAGCTCGCCTTGTTGTCGGAGCCACCTGTCACAGTCCCCTGCACAGCATGCTCCCAAGAGAAACAATAACCTGTCCTCAAGTAAGAGGACCCACCGACTGTTTGCCGTGATGCACGGTCTCCTGTTCTGCCCAAGTTCAGTTGGTAATGGGGTAGCCACCCGTGCTGATCGTCTCTACCTGAAGGAAGAATGCAACTAGGTGTCAAGCAGGCGGTAGTGTGATGCCAGCTGCCTAGGATGAACCCCCACAGTGGCGGGAGACGGGGGCTCCAGCTCCCGTGACGTTTATAGTTCAAAGACTGGGTACCACCACCCTCCAGAAAAACATTCGTGGACTGTGTTTTCATAAGGCTTATTTCCAAGCCTTTCCGAACGTTTCCATCTATATCCGAAGGACGGAGAAAAGTTTCTGAAGCACTATGTTTTTTCGTGGAAGTGGCTGAAGAAGAGAGAGGGGAAAAGGTCTCCCTTTTGGGCAAGAGTGAAAATTCAGCCTTTTTACGGACTCTTTATGCCTCCAAGGATGGGGGGCAGCATTATTGTGTCCTTAGGTTCAAGCACCCTGATGTACCCCGGGGAAAGGCTGATGCCCACAGACAAGGAAGAACCCACATCTCCATTCCAGGCGGAGTCCTCTGTGGTGATTTCTGTGTCTCTGAGGAAGGAGGGACCGGAGCCTGAATTTATAGCATTTTGGGGTCCAGAGAGAGAGGAGACCATGGCTAGAGATGACTGAGTCTTCATGAATCAGGAATTCCACTCTTAGATCCCCAAGACGAAGTGGCTAGGGGCTCAGGTTCATGGGTCTTGAGGAAAGCTGTGATAAGAGGGCATTAACTAGGTTCCTGAAAAGAGAATAGTGATTCCTGAGTCTGAGGGAGGAGGGGGCTGGGGGCCTGGACTCCTGGGTCTGAGGGAGGAGAGTGGAGTTCAGGACTCCTGGGTCTGAGGGAGGAGGGGGCCGGGGGCCTGATTCCTGGGTCTGAGGGAGGAGAGTGGAGTTCAGGACTCCTGGGTCTGAGGGAGGAGAGGCTGGGGGGGGGGGGGGGGGGTCAGGACTCCTGGTCTGAGGGAGGAGGGGCTGGGGTTCTGGGCTCCTGGGTCTGAGGGAGGAGGGGGCTGGGGGCCTGGACTCTTGGTCCGAGAGAGGAGGGCCTGAGGAGTCAGAACTCCTGGGTCTCAGGGGTCTGTACTCCTGGGTCTCAGGGAGGCGGGGCTGGGGGTCTGGGCTCCAGGGTCCTGAATCCGAGCCCCTCCCCCAGGAGCGCCTGGACCATGTTGCTGAGCGCCTACTGGCACGGCCTCCACCCTGGCTACTACCTAAGCTTCCTGACCATCCCGCTGTGCCTGGCAGCGGAGGGCCGACTGGAGTCGGCCCTGCGGGGGCGGCTCAGTCCCGGGGGCCAGAAGGCCTGGGACTGGGTGCACTGGTTCCTGAAGATGCGCGCCTACGACTACATGTGTATGGGCTTCGTGCTGCTGTCCCTGGGAGACACCGTCCGGTACTGGGCCTCCGTCTACTTCTGCGTCCACATCCTGGCCTTGGCCGCCCTGCTGCTGGGGCTGGCTTTGGGCGGGGGCGGTCCGGGCCGGAGGAAGACCGCCCCCTCGGCCGCCAGCCTGGCCCCAGAAAAGCTCCGGGAGGAATAGGCTGCCGCGGCACCCTTTGCCAGTCGGCCCGGCCACCAAGCTTCTTGCTTGGGAATCCTGTGACCCCGGCTGCCGTCTCCCTTCCCAGAAAGATTGCTGGAGCGGCCAGGGGCCTGGCGAGGATTCCCGTCTCCTCTCCGTACCCTGCGTCCGACGGAGCCGGGCTGCAGCTCTCCCTGCTTCCCCGCCCTCTGCCCTCTGCCCCGAGGGCTCAGGACAACCCTCGACCACCCAGGTGTCCCTGCCCCAGCTTCCGGAGAGAGCCGCACTCCCCCACCCCGCCAGCAGGGGCCGCCAGGCACACGGCTTCTTGGGCACACGTCCTTTTCCTGGCACAGGGTGTGGGGTAGGAGCTTCGGGGCAGGTTCTGGGAGTGGGGAACCTCCTCCCCGTGGCTTTCGTCCCACTTGTACCAGGATTTCAGACCCGGAAGGGAACATAACCCTCCCGTTTCATAAGGGGGAAACTGAGGCACCGAGGAGCAGGCCTGCGGACATGGTTCTTGCAGCTTCCATCTGAGCCACCTCAGGGTCCCAGCGCACCTGTCACCCTCTTGTCATTCTCTGGCCTGAGACACGGTCAGAATGTGTGAGCCTCCGCCAATAAAGTGTTTTGCAAAGATCGTACGTGTGCCTGTGGGTGATCGACGGGCGTGGGGCTCGTGGCGCCGCACATCCAGGGACCACGCTGGCGTCCGTGGGCTTGTTCCCAGGACGTTTCCCAGCAGCCGCCCTGACGCTGAAGTGCTTGCTGTCCTCCCACCACCGCCACCTGGTGGCCAGGTGCGGACCTGCCCGGGGTCCCTTCCTTACCTGGGGCAGTCCCCGCCCAGCCGGCCGCTAGAGACGGAAACAGTCGCACCTGGGGCCATGGAAGCGGGCCCGACGTGGGAACCGGAGGCCTGGGGCTCCTCCGGAGGCTGGCCGGCACCCCGGGGGGCCAGAGCAGGTGGGGGGAGTGGGGGGGGGGCGTCCTGAGGGAGGCAGGGAATGGAGGCCTGGACTCCAGGGTCCAGAGGGCAGAAGGGGGATGGTTTCGATTCCTGGCTTTCTGGGTGGGGGAAGGGAACCAGGACGTGGGACTCCTGCGTCCTGGGGAGGGGTCTGGAGGTCCAGATTCCAGTCTCGGGGGAGGGGGGGTGAGGGTTGCAAACTCCTGAATAAGAGAAAAGGAAGTTGAAGAATGGGCTCCTCAGCCCTGGGGGGCCCACATTTGGGTGCTTGCAGAGGGGCCCTGGGTCCTGCTCTCCCAGATCTGAGGGAGGAGGGGCTGGGGGCCCAGACTCCAAGTTCTGAGGGAGGAGGCCCTGTGGTTCAAGACTCCTGGGTCTGAGGGAGGAGGGGCTGAGGGCCTGGACTCCAGGGTCTGAGGGAGGAGAGCGTGGAGTTCAGGATTCCTGGGTCTGAGGGAGGAGGGTGTGGGGTTCAGGGCTCCTGGGTCTGAGGGAGGAGGGCCTGGGGGGTGGGGTCAGGACTCCTGGGTCTGAGGAAGGAGGGGCTGGGGGCTGCGAGTCCTGCACCCTACCAGCCCCCACTCCCCTGCCCCAGGCCCGTCGCTCTCCTCTGTGCTGAATGAGCTCCCCAGTGCCGCCACCCTTCGGTACCGAGGACCCGGGGTTCTCCCCTGGGGGGCATCGGGGGAGGAGGAAGAAGATGGAGAGAGCAACATCCAGGCCATGGCCGAAGCCGCCCAAAAGGAGCTGGGAGAACCCATCCCCTCCAGGGAACTCCCCTGGCCCATGCAGGCCCGCCGGACCCACAGGTGAGGCTCACCTCCCGCTTCCTACCCAGCTGTGGGCCGAGTCTACGCGGTGTCCCTGCTTCTCTGACTCCGGGGAGTCCTGCCTCCCCGACCCTGGGACTCCCTTTTCTAACCTCCGGGCTCACGTTCTCTGTCTCTGCTCTCGCTCTTTCTCTCTGTGTGTTCCTCTCTGCTTGATGTGTGTCTCTGTGTCTGTCTCCTGCCTATTGACGCTTGTCACTGCTCCTCCTTTCCCTGCTGCCACAGAGCTTGCCGGGCTGGGGGACGATGCCTGGTCAACAAGGGGGTCCCCACGCTGTCCGGAGTACAGCCTTCCCAGGAAACCTTTCCTAAGCCCGCTTGGCGTAAAGCTCAGACCATGTGGCTCTTTCCTCAAAGCAAAGTGCGGCGCTGGAACTCTCGGAAGGCGCGAGAGCGTCGTGCATTCCTAGCCCCGAGCTGCACGACGGCAGAAGCAAGTGCCAGGGCCGTCTGAGGACGCGGCCCCGCGTCCTGAAATTGTTCTCCGAACCCCTTCCTTTCGGGTGTTTATGGAGGTTCCCCTACACGGGCGGGCTTGATTAAATCTTGGGCCAAGGGCCATCGAACCCGCCTCCAGCCCCGCTGCTCCCCCGGGAGGTCGGGGGTGGGGCTGCAGGTTCCAAGCCCCTCCCCCCTCCACACCTGCGGGTGGTTTCCCTGGCAAGCCCCCCCACTCTTAGCTGGAGTCCAAAAGTCACCTCGTTTCCGCTGCAGACGACACCAGGATCTCTTCACTTGGTCTTCCAAGGGTTTTTATCGCTCCGCGCCAGGAACAGGGACAAACACCAAACCAAACCTTCTTTCCTTTTCACTTTTCCTTTATGATACCTGCCTCCAGACTAGTGCAGGAGGCACCCTGCGCAGCCCGGGAGTACTCCCACGGTGAGCGCCCGGGCAGGCTGCACCTGGGGCAGGAGACTCCGCCCTGGGGAGCACCCCCACGTGCCCCTGTCACCCCCCTCTCCCCACACAGGTCCTGTGTGATCATCTCCCAGACCTGTGTGACGATCACTTCCCTGCCTTCCACCCGGGGGCGCATCCCTAAAGAGCACGGCTTGAGCGTGCTTGTTCTGGAACTCCCAGTAGACCCCTGCACCCTCTGATTTCCGCCTGGCTTCTTATGTGTCTGCTCCTATCGCTGGAGAACATCCCAGCCCGGTCTCACTGGCGGGGTGCTTCTCCGTTTGGGGGTGTCCGCTCGGGGCTGCCAGGCCCTTCATTTTCTGTCTCTGAATCTGTTTCTGTACCAGGCAGAGCCATGCCAGGGACAAAGTGGCCCAGGGATCAGGTTCCAGGGTGGCTCAGTGGGCCCTGTGGCTTCGGCGGTCCAAGGAGAAGACCCAGGAACGCCTGCACACCTTGCAGCCCTGGGCGTGGACGCTGAAAAGGATCGGAGGTGCGGCAGGGCTGAGGCTGCTGGGGCGGGCCCACTCCTGGGTCTGAGGGAAGAGGGGCTGAGGGGTCTGGACTCCTGGGTCTGAGGGAGGAGGGGCTGGGGACCAGGACCCCTGGGTCTGAGGGAGGAGGGGCTGGGGGCCAGGACTCCTGGGTCTGAGATAGGAGGGGGCTGGGGTTCAGGACTCCTGGGTCTGAGGGAGGAGGGGGTTGGGGGTCTGGACTCCTGGGTCTGAGGGAGGAGGGGCCGGGGGTCTGGACTCCTGGGTCTGAGGGAGGAGGGGCCGGGGGTCTGGACTCCTGGGTCTGAGGGAGGAGGGGCCGGGGGTCTGGACTCCTGGGTCTGAGGGAGGAGGGGCTGGGGGCCTGGACTCCTGGGTCTGAAGGAGGGGGGGCCCGGGGTCTGGACTCCTGGGTCTGAGGGAGGAGGGGCTGGGGGCCTGGACTCCTGGGTCTGAGGGAGGAGGGGCTGAGGGGTCTGGACTCCTGGGTCTGAGGGAGGAGGGGCTGAGGGGTCTGGACTCCTGAGTCTGAGGGAGGAGGGGCCGGGGGCCTGGACTCCTGGGTCTGAGGGAGGAGGGGCCCGGGGTCTGGACTCCTGGGTCTGAGGGAGGAGTGGCCGGGGGTCTGGACTTCTGGGTCTGAGGGAGGAGGGGCGGGGGTCTGGACTTCTGGGTCTGAGGGAGGAGGGGCGGGGGTCTGGACTCCTGGGTCTGAGGGAGGAGGGGCGGGGGTCTGGATTCCTGGGTCTGAGGGAGGAGGGGCGGGGGTCTGGACTCCTGGGTCTGAGGGAGGAGGGGCCGGGGGTCTGGATTTCTGGGTCTGAGGGCGGAGGGGCCGGGGGTCTGGACTCCTGGGTCTGAGGGAGGAGGGGCCGGGGGCCTGGACTCCTGGGTCTGAGGGAGGAGGGGCCGGGGGTCTGGATTTCTGGGTCTGAGGGAGGAGGGGCCGGGGGCCTGGACTCCTGGGTCTGAGGGAGGAGGGGCTGAGGGGTCTGGACTCCTGGGTCTGAGGGAGGAGGGGCTGAGGGGTCTGGACTCCTGGGTCTGAGGGAGGAGGGGCTGGGGGCCTGGACTCCTGGGTCTGAGGGAGGAGGGGCTGAGGGGTCTGGACTCCTGGGTCTGAGGGAGGAGGGGCTGAGGGGTCTGGACTCCTGGGTCTGAGGGAGGAGGGGGCTGGGGGTCAGGACCCCTGGGTCTGAGGGAGGAGGGGCTGAGGGGTCTGGACTCCTGGGTCTGAGGGAGGAGGGGCCCGGGGTCTGGACTCCTGGGTCTGAGGGAGGAGGGGCGGGGGTCTGGACTCCTGGGTCTGAGGGAGGAGGGCTGGGGGTCTGGACTCCTGGGTCTGAGGGAGGAGGGCCCGGGGTCTGGACTCCTGGGTCTGAGGGAGGAGGGGCCTGGGACCTGGACTCCTGGGTCTGAGGGAGGAGGGCCCGGGGTCTGGACTCCTGGGTCTGAGGGAGGAGGGCCCGGGGTCTGGACTCCTGGGTCTGAGGGAGGAGGGGCCGGGGACCTGGACTCCTGGGTCTGAGGGAGGAGGGCCCGGGGGTCTGGACTCCTGGGTCTGAGGGAGGAGGGGCGGGGGTCTGGACTCCTGGGTCTGAGGGAGGAGGGCCCGGGGTCTGGACTCCTGGGTCTGAGGGAGGAGGGCTGGGGCCTGCACTCCTGGGTCTGAGGGAGGAGGTCTTAGAGGACCATGACTTCTGGGTCTGAGGAAGGAGGGGGCTAAGGGCCTGGACCCCTGGGTCTGGGGCAGGGGCTGGGGGCCAGGACTCCTGGGTCTGAGGGAGGAGGGGGCTGGGGGTCAGGACCCCTGGGTCTGAGGGAGGAGGGGCCGGAGGCCTGGACTCCTGGGTCTGAGGGAGGAGGGCTGGGGGTCTGGACTCATGGGTCTGAGGGAGGAGGGGCTGAGGGGCTGGACTCCTGGGTCTGAGGGAGGAGGGGCCGGGGGTCTGGACTCCTGGGTCTGAGGGAGGAGGGGCGGGGGTCTGGACCCCTGGGTCTGAGGGAGGAGGGGCTGGGGAGCAGGACTCCCTGTTCTGTGGGAGGAGAGCCAGGACTGCAGACTCAGAAAGCACCCCCCGCCTCTGTGGCACCCCCTGCAGGCCAGTTTGGCGCCGGCACCGAGTCCTACTTCTCGCTACTCCGCTTCCTGCTGCTTCTCAACGTGCTGGCGTCCGTGCTGAAGGCCTGCATGACACTGCTGCCCACCTGGCTGGAGGGGACGCCCCCGGGTCCCCCTGGCCCTGACACCTCCTCACCCTGCGGCTTCTACAACCCCGACCCCCAAGGCCTGGTCACCTTCCCCACCCACCTCTTCAGCTTGCTCTCAGGAGTGGTGAGTGCCTGGGTCCCTGGGAGACCCAACCCCCCACCCCCCCCACCCCCCCACCCCCCCCCTACCCCCGAGCCTGGGTGCCCCACCCCCCATTGCCTAGCCCCACGGTGACCTTTCCCTCGGCAGGGTTTTCTAGAATGGTCTCCTCTCTTCTATGGGTTCTACCCACCCCGCCAACACCTAGCGGTCACCTACCTGTGCTCCGTCTTTGTCATTGGCCTTCTGCACCTGGTGCTCATCCTCCACCGGTCAGTGACACCTGGGACCCCGGGGAGGGAGTCGTGGTGCTAGCAGACCCCTCCCCAAGAATCCGGAGTCTCCCTCCGTGATCCTTTTCTCTCAGTTGGAGTTGAAATCACACTTAAAAACATTTCATTCGTGCTAAAGACCAGTGACAATTGGGAAGCTTCTCCTTCCCGTGGCTTCAGAGTCTAGAGCGGGAAGGTAAGATCTTAACCACACAAATTTAACGACATCTTTTCTGGAGGGGAGCATGCTTTGTAGGAAACAAACGGGTGATTCACTCGTTCCGGCAACAGCTGTTTATTAAGCACCTACTACGTGTCGGCCGCCGTGGTTCTAGACACAAACAGAAACCAGACAGAGTCCTGTCCTGGGGGAGCTGACAGTTTACCAGGGGGAGACAGGTGATAAGTAATAAGCCATCAATGAGTCAACGACACGGTGCGTTAGAAGGTGAGGGGGGCTCCGGACACAGATGCAGCAGGTGAGGCGGGCCGTCGGTGAGAATGCGCCAGGCTGCTGCATTTAGGGGTCCCCCAGGGATGCCTGGATGAGACGAGACGTTTGAATAAAGGCGTTGAGGGGGTGAGGGGTCTGGTCAGAGAAATACCTGGGGAATGAGCACTGCAGGCAGACAGCACAGCCAGAGCAAGGCAGGAGCAGGGATGCGTGGCGGAGGGCGCACGGGGAGGTGGGGAGAGCCACGGGGGATGCGCCCCACTCCCTAAACGATGTGGCTGCTCTCCAAGCGCCAGGGGACTCACTGCAGGCTCTTGAGCAGATCACCCCGATCTGATTTAGGTTTCAAAAGGCTTCCTCTCTGGCTCTGTGGTGGACGGAGGAGGGAGAAGGGGGGGCAAGAAGGAGAGAAGGGAGGAGAGTCGGGGATGCGCAAGCGGCAGGTGCAACAGTGACGGGGCTGTGGCGATAATCCAGGCAAGAGACAGTGGTGGTTTGCTCCCGGGTGGTGGCAGGGGTCAGTTTCGGATCTCTTTCTCCCCTTCCTCCCTCCCTCCCTCCCTTCCTTCCTTCCTTCCTTCCTTCCTTCCTTCCTTCCTTCCTTCCTTCCTTCCTTCCTTCCTTCCTTCCTTCCTTCCTTCTCATTGAATTTCTAGCCTCCCCCCTCAGCTTTCTTGAGATATCATTGACCTAAATCACACTGCGTAAGTTTAAGGTGTACAAGGTGCTGATTTGATACATTTATGTGTTGCAACGTGATTCCCACCCTGGCATTAGGTGACGCCTGCACGTCTTTACATTATCATGTCTTTATATTTATTTATCTTGAGAGAGAGTGCGCGCGCGCAGGCAGCAGTGGGGCAGAGGCAGAGAGACGGTGGGGGGGCGGAGGATCTGAAGGGGGCTCTGAGCTGTCAGCACAGAAAACGTGGGGCTCGAACCCACGGACCGTGAGATCATGACCTGAGCCAAAATCAAGAGTCGGGGGATCAAAAACGACTGAGCCACCCGGGCACCCCTCTACAATTTTCACTTTAAAAATATCACACATATCCAGAAACATGCAGAAACCAGAGGGTAGGGCTTGGTATGTTGCCATGAATATCAAGAAATGGAACATGGGGTGCCCGGGTGGCTCAGTCGGTTGAGCGTCCGGCTTCGGCTCAGGTCACGATCTCATGGTTCGTGGGTTTGAGCCTCGCGTCGGGCTGGAGCCTGGAGCCTGTTTTGGATTCTGTGTCTCCCTCTCTCTCTCTGCCCCTCCCCTGCTCACTCTCTTTCTCTCAAAAATAAACATTAAAATTTTTTTTAACTTGAAAGAAAAAGAAATGGAACCTGACCAGCCTCCAGAACCCCCTCAAGATCTCTTCAAACTCCCACGTTTCTCCCCCGACTCCCCCCCCCCCATGCTTTGTGTCAACACCGTGGACTGCTTTCACCTGTTCAGCATAGAAGAGGGAGGTTCTCCATGCCTGTTGAGCAGGGGCCCAGAGGCTTCCCAACGACTGGTGGGTTGGGGGGGTGGGGGAGGTGGAAGTTAGGAATGACTCCAGGTGTTGAGCCTCTGGAAGGGGCAGTGCAGTGTTCGGACGGGGAGAGCTGTGGAAAGGGCAGCACTCGCGGGGGGTGTGGTTTCAGCGGGCTGATTCTGAGATGGCTTTGGACACACGAGGGGAACGATGACTAGGCAGTCACATGTGGGTTCTGGAGTCCGGTCTGCACTGGAGACGCAAACGTGGGACTCGCTGGCATTCAGGCAAGCCTGGGGGTTCTCTCAGGGGAGGAGAAAATAAAGTGGAGTGTCGTCTAAACTCCAGGCACTGTGCCAGGGCCCAGGGATACCAGATGAAGGTCCCCCACCTTTGTGCGGCTCACAGTTCAGGAGGGGAGATAAACTGCGAGATAAATAAAAAGCCAATTTTATGTTGAAAAGCAAATCAGCTAGGGGCACCTGGGTGGTTCAGTCGGTTAAGCGTCTGACTTTGGCTCAGGTCACGATCTCACGGTAAGTTCAAGCCCCGTGTCGGGCTCTGTGCTGACAGCTCAGAGCCTGGAGCCTGCTTCGGATTCTGTGTCTCCCTCTCTCTCTGCCCCTCTCCTGCTCACACTCTGTCTCTCTCACTTTCAAAAATAAATATTTAAAAAAATTTTAAAAAGCCAATCAGCTATTTCAGTTTGGGAGCCCCATATAGAAACCAGATGGGATGCTATGATCGAGGTGATAGGACAGGGAGCTGCAATTTTTTCTCGATAAAGGCCAGATAGGAAATATTTTCATCTTTTCCGGCCACACAGTCTCCGTGTGAATTAAACTCCGCTGTTGTCCGGCTAAAGCAGCTGTCGACAGTAAGTAAATGAGTGCACGTGGCCGTGTTCCAGTAAAGGTTTATTTACAAAAACTGGTGCCGTAGTTCACCACCACCCTGTGATAGAGAATGGGTGGGGACCCTCGTTAAATGGAGCGGTCAGTTAAGGACTATCTGAGGAGGCGACCCGTACAGAAAGCCCAGGAAGATGAGAAGGAACGGGCCAGGTGAGCAGCTAAGACCTGGGCATTCCAGGCACTGGAAACTGCAAGGGCAAAGGCCCTGTGGTGAGAAGAGGTTTGGAGTGTTCTGAGACCCGAAAGGCGGTGGGGGGGGGGGGGAGTGGAGGGGGAGGGACAGGATTTGAGCTTCAACAAGTAGGTGGGGGCTGGGTCAGGTGTGCGCTGGCTGGCTGTGTGATGAAGGGGCCTAAACGTCAGAACAAGGAGAAGCTGTGGAATAGGTTTTAAAGGGCAGTAATGTCTCATCTGCATAAAAAGAGGGTTCCACGGGCACAACAACAGAATGGATTCAAAAGGGCACGGGTGGAGGCAGAGACCAGGTGTCAGTCCTTCCACAGGTGTCCACGGAAGGGGAGCTGGGGGCTCACGCCAGGCCGGTGAATGTGGATACAGAGCCCCCTGGTCTGGTTTTCTCTGCGTGTCTGTCCCCACTCTGGGTCTTTGCCCCACTTCTCCGAGTCTCTGTCCTCCTTTCTCTGGGTCTTTCTCCCCCAACCGCCTTCTCTGGACATCTGTCCTTCTGAGTCTCTGACTTCTTTCTCTAGATTTCCTTGTTTCACTGTTTGTCCTCCTCCCTCTGAGTCTGTCCCCTTTGGGGTCTCATTGTTCCCTCTAAATTTCTGTCTCTCCCCAGGGTCTTTTTCTGTCTCACTCTGGGTCCTGTCCCCTTCTCTCTGGAGCTCTGTCCCTCTCTACTGGGTTTCTGTCTTTCTCTGTCTCTCCGGTGTCTGTGTTCCCGAGTCTGCCTCTGAATCTCTCTCTCGGTTTCTGACTCCTTCTCTGCTAGGTAGCAGCTTGCCAGATGCCTGAGGCCCTAGGGTTCGTCTTCCGTTTGTCCCATAGGAGGGCGCTGACCTTCCACATCCTGTCTCCTGGCCCTTCCCTCCCTTAGCTCCGTGTCGGGACTGAAACAGACGTTGTTGGCTGAGTCCGGGGTCCTGACCAGCTACAGCCACCGCGTGTTCAGCGCCTGGGACTTCGGGCTCCGTGGGGATGTCCACGTGCGGCTGCGCCATCGCATCATCCTGTACGAGCTGCAGGTGCGCGTGGGGGTCTACACCCACACAGGGACCGGAGGGGGCGGGGCCTCGACCAGGGATGCGGCTCGCAGAGATGCCGGGTGGAGGTTTCTTCTAAGGAGGCGGGCCTTGGGAAAGGAGGGGGCTGGGAAGAGGCCACAATAGAAATGCCTGAGGTCAAAGGGCACAAGGAAAAGCCAGCAGCAGGAAGGCTGCGGGGCCTGAAGCTCCTCGGGGTAAGATCCAGGCCAGCGACCGGGAACCGGGGCGGGGCCTCGGAGGGGCGGGGTGTGGGGTCTGGGGGCGGGGCCCGTGGTGCTGGGTGGGCCTCTGGAGGGGCGGGGCCGGGAGATCTAAATGGTGACCTAGAGGACCACGGAGGGGCTGGGACAAGGATTACAGCAGTCCTCAGAGGGACGGTGCTGTATCAGTTCAAGTTGAGCAGGGGCTCTGGACCACCGGCCGGGCCTGGGGGGTACTGAGCCCAAATGCCCGTCTTTCTCGGCTTCAGGTGGAGCTGGAGGAGGCCGTGGTACGGCGCCAGGCAGCAGTGCGGACCCTGAGCCAGCAAGCCAAGGTGTGGTCGGTGCGGGTTCTGCTCAACCTGCTGGTGATTGCGCTCCTGGGAGCAGCCTTCTACGGGGTCTACTGGGCTACAGGGGCCACTGTGAAGCTGCAGGTGCGGAGGGTCCTGGGGGAGGGGAGTCCTGCGGGCCTGGGCTCACCTTTCCAAGGTTGCAGGGCCTGAAGTCTAGAGTTCCTGCGATCTTGGAGAGGAGGGAGGGGGGGTGTATGTTCGGACCTCGGCCTTCGGGGCGCTGAAGGAAGAAGAGGCTGGGGGAGGGCGTTCCTCCAGAACCCCAGAGCCTCTCTGCTTGGTCCACCTTCTCTCGCAGGAGACGCCCCTTGTCCAGCAGATGCCACTGGTAAAGCTTGGGGTGGATTACCTTCCGTCCATCTTCATCTCTGGGGTCAACTTCTTGCTGCCACCTGTGTTCAAGCTCATCGCCCCGCTGGAGGGCTACACCAGGAGCCGCCAGATTGTTTTTATCCTGCTCAGGTTCTAGCCTTCGCAGGGTGGGCGGGGATGATGGCAGGGCTGGTCTGAAGGGCGCTGGCTGTAGTTCATAAGGCACGGAAGTCCCCAGGACATGGGGCCCAGTGAGCTCTGTATTCAGATCCTGACTCTTACAGAGCCTCAATTTCTTCATCTGTGAAATGGGGAGAATGGTGAGTGTGTCCCGCACAGGAGGGGCCCAGCACATGGTGAGCACTAGTCAGTGCTGATTTCCCCTTCCTCTCCCTTCCCTCCATCGGCTCCTCCAGGACCGTGTTTCTCCGCCTGGCCTCCCTGCTGGTGTTGCTCTTCTCTCTCTGGAATCAGATCACTTGCGGGGGCAATGCTGAGGCTGAGGAGTGCAAAACCTGTGGCTACAAGTACAAAGAGCTACCGGTGAGAAGGAAAGAGAGGGGCCCCAAACCCTGGGCCCCCCTGAAGGAGAGGAGGAGCTGGGTGGGTCCAGACTCCAGGTTTAAAGTGCTAGAACACCCCTCCTCTTGAGGACATGGGTAGGGATGTTCGAGAAAACTGAGGATCCCCAGAGAAAGGATTGCAAGGATCTCATAGGCTTGCGATTTGGAGACTTGGATGCTTGGCCCTTAGCTTCCTGGGTCCTGAGGTCTTTCTGACCCGTGACTTCTTTCCTCAGTGCTGGGAGACTCGCCTGGGGCAGGAGATGTACAAACTCCTGATCTTTGATCTGCTGACTGGACTGGCTGTCATGCTGCTCATCCAGTTTCCTCGGAAGTGAGAGCCCCGCCCCTCGCGATAGCTCCGCCCCTTTCACAATCCCGCCCTGACACGCAGACCCCGCCCCCTTGTTACCTAGTTCCTTCTGGCCCCGCCCCTAGGACCCCGCCTCTGGACCCACCCCCTCCGGGACTTTGAAAGCTCCTCCCCTCCTCAGACTTGCTCCCTTCTGATTGGTGGGTGGGGCGGTGGAGGCGCCTCTGACTCGGCCCGGCCCCGCCCCTCAGGCTGCTCTGCGGCCTCTGTCCCGGGCCGCTGGGACGCACGGTGGGAACCCAGGAGTTCCAGGTGCCCGACGAGGTGCTGGGACTCATCTACGCGCAGACGGTGGTCTGGGTAGGGAGTTTTTTCTGCCCTTTACTACCTATGCTCAACACGGTCAAGTTCCTGCTACTTTTCTATTTCAAGAAGGTGAGGAGTGTGATGGACTTCTGAGTCCTGGGGGAGGCGGGTTGCGAGGGTCCCCAACCACTAGATCCTGAGAGAGGAGGGGTCTGGAGGACAGACTTCTGGATGTGGGAGGAGGGGTCTAGGGCGTCTTTTCGTTCCGAGGAAAGAAGGGCACGGACTCCTGGGTCTGATAGCAGCAAAGGTCTAGGGACTTATGGGGGCACCAGGGACCCAGACTCCTGGATGGTGAGAAAGGACAGGCTAGGGCTCAGATTCTTGTGTCTCAGATTGCCCCCTTCTCCCCCCAGTTCACTCTTTTCTCCACCTGCTCTCCGGCCTCCCGCACCTTTCGGGCCGCCACAGTGAACTTCTTTTTCCCCTTGGTCCTTCTTCTGGGTCTGACCATCTCTGCTGTTCCCGTCCTTTATAGCATCTTCTTGTAAGTGTGAGAGGCTCCTGCCTCTTCCTCCCTCCATCCCTTCGCTGTCATCCAGGATTCTGAGTCTTGGCCATCCTTGAGCACTGTCTGTCTCTGACTTCTTCAGGATCCCACCCTCTAAGCTGTGTGGCCCCTTCCGAGGTCAGTCGTCCATCTGGGCCAAGATCCCTGAGTCAATTTCCAGTCTCCCTCGGATCACCCAGAACTTTCTCTTTTTCCTGGGGACCCAGGCTTTTGCTGTGCCTCTTCTGCTAATCTCCAGGTGAGCGGGCCCAGACTCCTAGGTCTGAGTTTGTGTGTTCTGAGGCCCCCGCTGCCTGTTTCTAAGAGAGGAAGGGGCTGGGGACCCAAATTCCTGAGTCTCAGGAGGAGAGGATGGGGCGTGGACTTGTGGGTCTGAGGGAGGAGGCGGCTGGGGTCCCGGACTCCTGGGTCTGAGGAAGGAGGAGGCTGGGGGTCCAGGTCTCTGGTTTCTAAGGGGCCATGCATTGAAGATAGTGTAAGAGCGTTTTGGGTGTGGCTTCCATTGCTGTCTCCTCCAGCATCCTGATGGTGTATACCTTAGTCTTGGCTAACTCATATGGACGTCTCATCTCTGAGCTCAAACGCCAGATAGAGATGGTGAGCCAGATCGGGTTCCTGGGAATGGGTCCTGGATATGGAAAGAAACAGTGGGGAGAGGCGTCTCACCTCTACCTCCCTTTACCCTTTACGTAGGAGGCGCAGAATAAGGTCTTCCTGGCACAGCGCGCTGTGGCACTGAGCTCGGCCAGCGGGGCTCTTTGACCTCCCCTACCCTTGCTCAGGACGATGTCCCACTTTCTGACCCAGACCTGCCCCCCCAGACCCTTTGTAAGCCTCTGGCACGTCATCTGTCAAATGGAGGAAGTGGAGAAAACCCGTGGGCTTAACAGCCTTGGGATTCGGGGATTCCCAGGACCCTGAAGCTCCCCTACCCTTGGACTCCAGTGAACGTCTCTCTTTTATCAATAAAGATGGCCCAGCTTGCAGAGCGTTGTTTGTAAATTGCATCCTGCAGCGGGGCGGGGGAGGAGTCGGGCACAAGCCAATCAAGTGAGTTGGCCTCGACAAGACTTGACAGACGTGCCAGCCAATTAGCGGCCGCGTCCGGTAAGCTTCAGCGCGGGGACACGTGATTGGCTCAGAACCTTGGTGGGAGGCGGTCGCTAGGCTACACCAACCCAAATTCGGGCATCTCAGCTAGTCAGCTCTCCTTACGGACTTGGGGGCGTGGCAGTCAGCCCAGGCCCAATCCGTAGCTAAAACAGGAACAACAGGGAGGGGCACTGTCTCGCCAATAGGAAGTGGTTGGAGGCGGGCCTGCCACTGGGTGACCGGCTACGACGCCATGAATATCTTGCCCAAGAAGAGCTGGCACGTCCGGAACAAAGACAATGTCGCCCGTGTGCGGCGTGACGAGGCTCAGGCCCGGGAGGAGGAGAAAGAGCGTGAGCGGAGAGCGCTGCTCGCTCAGCAGGAGGTAAGCCCCGAGCGCGGCCGGAGGGGAGTCCCGGGCCGATCGCGCAGGCGCTTTGGGATTGGCCGGAAGTGGGGGTGGCGCGCAGGCGCGGTGCATCCCGTGAGGTAGGAGGGGTTGGGCGCCGCTGGAGGCGCGTGTCCACCTGTGCCTGTGTCCACCGTGCGGGGCCCGCCTAGGCCTCCGCTTTGTCTTGGTGTCCCCCACTTGTGTCTTTCGCGAGGCTGAAGAGTGCCTGGTACAGAGTAGCGGCCTGTGAAAAGTGAACCCCTGAGCAGTTCAAAGAAACTCGGACTAGTTTGCCTGCACAACCTCCCTGTTGAGCGTCTACTGTATGCTCGCCCGGTGCAGAGCACTTGACCCGCAGTCTCTCAAGCTGTGGGGCGAGCCCTCTCCCTGCCCTCCCCGCTCCAGGGGCTTTCCGTGTAACTCCTAATCTCCTGCTTATACGTAGTTTTGTTCTTTAGTGAATCTGATCCTCAAAGCTGACTGCACCTCGAGATGGGCTGGGCTTTTAAAATTCACTTATTGGTAGAGATTGCACGCCGTGGTGGATGGAGCCCTGCCTGTAATCCAGATCGCCTGTTGGCATACTTTGGGCTGTTTGTCTCCACCCGAGATTGGGAACCCTGCTGGTTGACTGTTGGGGAAGGAGGCAGCTTACAAACCAGGTGTCCCGCATTCCCCCACACCCTCTGCGGACTGGGACAGGTGCGTCTTCTGAACCCCTAGCACTAAGGACTGCGTTTTCTGTGGTCCAGCGTCACACCTATGTGACTCACATCGAGGTTCTCAATGTTGTGCCTGTGACTGACTCTTCCCCAGGCCCGCACAGAATTCCTACGGAAGAAAGCCAGGCGTCAGAACTCACTACCTGAGCTGGAAGCAGCAGAGGCAGGAGCCCCGACTCCCGGCCCTGTGGACCTATTCCGGGAGCTGCTAGAGGAAGGGAAAGGGGTGACCAGAGGCAACAAAGAGTACGAGGAAGAAAAGCGACAGGAGAAAGTAAGCTGGGCTCCCACCTCATGAGTGATGGGTGGGGCTGGGGCGTCTGTCCTCCCGTGTGACTAACAGGAGTATGGAGTGAGGGTGGGGATTAAGTGAGCTGATAAAGAGGACCCAGAGGGGTCCCGGAACCTAGCACTCAGAAGTGCTATTTATTACCATCCAAGCCTGCAGCCACTTGGAAGTGGCTGCTAGTTGCAGACCCATTGGCCTGGTGTCCAGGCCCTGTTGGGGTTTGGGAAGTGTCCAGGAGCTTTGTCGGCGTAAAGCGGATCCTGTCACTCGCCTACTCGGGGATTCCCACCCAACTCTGAACTTGCCTCCCTCCTTTGCGCCTTGCTTGCTGCTTTGTCTTCAAATTACATCCTCAAAGATGCCTGCCTTTGAACTCTACAGGAGCACCACCTGTCCTTCCCTTCTGTGCTTTTTGTTACTGAACCTGCACTTGTGCCCAGGGCTGGAGGCTCACCTGTGCTGGTCTTTTGTGTCCCTAGAACATAGCAGAGCTGGCTCGTGACCTCTCGCCAGCACCTGTTGGCTAAACTGGTTCTGCCTCGCCCAGGAGCCTTGGGCGTCCTGGTATCCCCTGTAGGCCTCCCTGCGGGAGCCATTCTTGACATCCGCACCTCCCCATTTTCTGTCCCCTCAGGAGAGGCAGGAGAAAGCTCTGGGGATCCTCACATACTTGGGCCAGAGTGCTGCGGAAGCCCAGACTCAACCGCCTTGGTACCAGCTCCCCCCAGGGCGGGGGGCGCCCCCACCTGGCCCAGGTCCAGATGAAAAGATCAAGCAGCGCCTGGACCCTCTGCGGGAGATGCAGAAGCACTTGAAGAAGAAGAGGCGGCACAGTGGTGATGGTGGTCACAGCAGAAAGGGAAAGGAGGGGCCGGACAAGCAGCGGCCGGAAGCGTAAGGAAGCTGGGCGGGCGGCGTCAGGGGCTGGCTGGGCAGAGAGGTGGCCTGGGCACCGTGTCTGGGGGTCTGCAGAGGCAGTGAACTTTCAGTCTTGTGCAGTGGCTTCCAGACACTGCTGTGGTAAATTGAGGGATGTTGCCTCGTTTTCAAGATTTTGCTCCTTCTATGCTAAATAGTAACAGATAAATCCCACAGGCACATAAAGCTCTCGGGGGTCCTTGAGACCAGTTTGAGAACTATGGGGTCACTAAGAGCAGGTTTGTGTCCCTAGGAGGACAAAGCCCTGAGCAGAACTGGCATACAGTCTCCTGTCTTCTACAGAAGGGGAAACTGAGGCCCCAGCTGTGCTCGTCACAGCTGATTGCTGCTGGGTGCCCCTCCAGATCAAGAGCGCTGCTCTTAAAAGATGGGGGTGGTAACAGCCCACAGAGGGGGAGGCTGGGGTCTTAATGCACTGCATGAAGCCAGCTTCCGGCCCGCAGGCAAGTGGGCTGCAGGCATGGGGTCCAGGTGGCAGCTCCTCCTTGGGGGGTGGGGGGGGGGGGTGGTGGCTATGGGGCCTATGAGCTTTTTAACCAGACTCCTGTGCCCCCAGACGCCCATCCCTGGACCAGCTTCGAGCCGAACGTCTCCGGCGGGAAGCAACAGAGCGTGCTCGGGCAGAGGCCCTGCTGGCCCGAGTGAGGGGCACAGCCCCCCCGGAGGAACAGCCTGTGGAGATGGACGAACGGCGGGGGCGGTACAACTCCCAGTTCAACCCCCAGTGGGCCCGGCGCCCTGCCAACAAGACCCCAGCGCTTACGGACTCCTGGGGGGATAGGAGAGGCCGCAGCTGCCAGCCGTCATATAAAACTATTTATTCATAAATATTTTCCAAAATGAAAATAGGTTTACCAAAAAATGTCCCTCACTGGGGAGGGGAGGAGGGGGCAGCCCTCGCCCCCGGGCCCCCAGGGTGGGGCTGCTTCCTGGGGATGAGGGCTGCCCCATGGCCTGGGGCCTCCCCCAGTCTCCCAGGGCAAGGCCCTCACCTGGGCAGGGGGATCAGCATGCGGGGGGGAGGGGAGGGTGGAGGGGGGGGCCGGTGTCACTGGAGGTCCCGGTCCTCCAGGTAGCGGTACTCAAAGGTGAAGCCTTCCTTCTTCCGCTGGCCCCACTTCTCGTAGTCAAAGTAGATGTAGGTGCCCTGGCCAGGGGAGAAGGTGGTCAGTGAGTGGACGCAGAGGTGGCTGGGGACCTGGGCTGGACCAACAGACCTAGGGGACAGATCTCAGGGCCAAGGAGGGGCCAGGCCCAGGGCCCAGGGCCCTGCATGCACCAGCCGACTCCCTCCACCCTCACCAGCCTCTTCTTGGGCAGGAAAGGTCATCCTGCCCACTTTAGAAGAAATGGAGGCACAGGACGCGCGCTAGAGGCTTGGCCTCGTTTACAAAGTGAACTAGGACTTCTCACGACGGCTGCGGCTTGAGCACTGAGCTGGTGCTTGGTGCTCAAAGTCTGGCCTAGCCTCTAGTCTTCGCAAAACCCTGCGACCGTTCCCCCGTCCTAGAGAATGGAACAGGCTGAGTCCATATCCAGGCACGCTGTCGGGACACGTTTTATTGGTGACAGTGCTGGGGTGGGTACTGCTGAAGGATCGATGCCTTGAAAGGTACTTGGAAGGTTACTTGGGACCAAACCAGGATGGGACAGTAAGTCTGGTCAGTGTCAGAGACGCAATTGGGGGGGGGGGGGGGGGGGAAGCGGGGGACTGGTTCTGAATGAAGGTCTGAACTGCTCAAAGAACCTGAAAGAACCGGGGGAGGGGGGGAACCGAGTTCTGAGGACAAGGACCCTGTCGATAGGCATCAGGCAAAGATTTGGAAGAAAGCACTGGAACATGGCCTTTAAGTTATTTGAAACAAAGTACACCAATGATACTTACTAGGGAGCAGGCACCATTAGGTACTTACAGGTCATTAACTCATTTAATCCTTGTAACAACTGTGTAACGTGGGTGTGTTAACCCCATTTTTTACATGTAAGGAAATGGAGACTGGTTCAAATGACTTGCCCAAGGTCACCTAGCTAGAGCCATGTAGTCTGGCCCCAGTGGTGTGCAAGTGGGGGTTTCCAGTTATCAGAACATAGGAAAGTCGTTAAATAAAACAGTTTCCCCATCCGTGTTTGCTGGTGAGCTCCCTGCTCTGCCCGGTGTCGGGGGACAGGAGGGGAAGGAGACCGACCGTCGAGCGCCCTGTGTGAAGCGACCCGTGCTCGGAGGTGGGAGAAGCCACACGTGCCACCGTGCCTGAGCAGGTGCCCGGCAGAGGCATGGACCTTGGGGCTGGGAAAGGCTCCCCTCCGGGCAGAGGGTTAGGCTGGGCCCCGAGGGGTGACGAGCCAGTGGCAGGCAGGATGAAGAGGACAGTGGTCCAGGTGGAGGTGAGGGCCCCTGGGACAGAGCTGGCTGCAGGTGAGGGTGTGGGAGGGGGGCCGGCCCGCAGGCAGGGCGGGGCACAGGGAGGGGCCCTCACCTGCTCAAACTCATCAGTGATGGTCTTGGGCTCCTCATGCCTCTGGAACCACATCATGTACTTGGTGTGGAATCGCCAGGACTGCTTCTTCAGGGCCTTGGCTGCCAGGTACTGTGCCTTCGTGCCCTGGGGGAGGAAGGGTGCAGCCGGGGATCAGGGGGCCCCCAAGCCGGTGGGGGCGAGGGGCACAGAGCATCGGGGCTGACCCCGGGCCCCGCCGAAGACCGAAGTTGGGCTGGATGGTGCGGACGGGGATGGGCTGGGGCACGGAACATACCAATGCTGGTCAGGAGGAGGAAATGGCTTTCAGAGAGGCTTTGAGAAGGAAGAGAAACTAATGCGTGAGGAGCTGAGAGGAGGCGGTCTGGAAAGGTCCCCAGGAGGGATGCGGGGGGGGGGGCGGGGGGGGGTTATGGCAACTCCCTGGGGTCATGCAAAGTGGCCTCCAGGGAGCAGTGTGAGGCCGGGAGACTGAACTGGAGGCCCCCCTGCAGTGGCCCAACCTAGCCCCCCACCCCAAGGCGGACCTATCTGTGCTGCAGTGGGAGCGGGGACAGGTTTGCCTCAGGGAGGGAAAGGACTGAGGGATGGGGAGGGGGTGCGGTCCCAGGGGCCGCAGAGGGGCACCCACCTCACCCCTCCAGCCCGAGGGGGGACGGCGGCGGTGGCGGCGAAGCCGGGGGGCCCGAGGCTGCCCCGGGGGCCCTGCTGTACCTCCAGATAGTAGAAGATGAAGAAGAGGGTCTCGGTGGACAGGCGCTGGTAGAACTCCACGGTGTCCGAATGTGGGGGTGGCATCTGGTGGTGGTAGGGGGGCGTCGGGCAGGGGTTCCGGGGGAGGTACTGCCTGTGGAGGAGCAGGAGGACTAGTTGCAGTGCCCAGCAGTCCCTGCTGTCTCAGGGGTGGGTGCAAACCCAGACCCCCCCCCCCCCCCCACCACCTCACAGGTGAATGGGAGCTTCTTGGGCACCTGGTCACCCCAGCAGTGAACAGCCCCAAGTTGGGTGCCCAGTAGTGAGGAGGACCACCAGCAAGCTTTACTCGACCTCTCAGGACCGGGCAACCTGATCCCCACCATGGCCACCGCCCTCACACTCGGTGCTGGGTGCCAGCCCCTCACCGGATGCGCTCGGAGTCTGAGGGGTGGGGCATGTGATGCCAGGCGGCCTCCTCCATGGCCTGCTGGTACAGCTGCTCCTTGGTGAGGGGTACGGGCCCCAGTGGACACACCCCCAGTGACAGTGGGATGTTCACTTCCGACAGCTGGAGGGGTGGCTGGGCTGAGGCTGGAGGCGCGGACGTGCTGCTCAAGATGATGTCTGTGGGGAGGGGAGGGCAGGGTGAGGCCGGTGTGGGGCCTGCCCTTCCTCACCACACCACCCCTACCTTGCCCAGACCCTCACCTCGCTCAGTTAGGTGCAGCGTTGGCACGGGGTCCTCGATGCCGGAGCTGATGGCTGCCCGCTCTGCCATGGACTTGAGAGAGCTCAGAGGCTCGGGAGCCTGGGGAGAGGGGAGAGCTGGTACGCCACGTGCCGACTCTGCAGGAGGCTCGGTCACCGAGCAAAGGCCCCCTGCCACCCCTAGCCCTGAGGTGGGGATCCACCAACAGAAGTGCCCAGTGAGTGTGGCCTCTGCTGTGCACAGGGACACCCGGCAGACGCCCTTCTCCAAGTGTGCCCACTCCCAAGTGGTGCTGCTTAGGGGCGGGGGTCTGCACCCACCCACCCACCCTGCCTCTGGCCAGCGTAGGACCAGGGTCAGTCTCCTGCCGCCTCTGGAAACTCCACTCCTCACTCGCTGGTTAACAGGCTGGCCCAATGCCACACTGGGGCAGGTTCTGACCCGCAGTCTGCCTGCTCCTCCCCACTGCCCGGTCACCAGGCCCGTGGGGCGGGCCCTGAATGTCCCTGTCCTCTCCCACCCCCTCCCTCCATCCTGTTCTCAGTAGCCCCAGAGGAACCTTCCCAGCCACATCCTTTTTTATCCCTTCTCTCGTCAGAACCCAGTGTATTTTTTCAACACCCTAAAAGCTACTGATCCCTTTTCTCCAAAAAGATGCTCACTCTGTGAATTTCCCAGCCAGAGTACGTCTGAAGCGTGAGTGCTTGCTCTGGGCCACAAGCCATTCCAAGAGCTTCAGTAGGATACTGAGCCTTTCAGAGCCCCCTCGTATTTGGGGGTTTCTCCAGATGAAGGTGCACAAGGCAGTATGGGACTTGGACTCTTTGTGGAACTGAGATTAATTAAATGCACCAGCCCAGGAAGTCAATTCTGTACCTTGTTCCCATTTCAGACCTAGGGGCTCAGGACCCCACTGCCCTCCCCATGGACACCCCACCTCCACAGCCTTGCAGCCAGCCTCCTTTCCCCACTACTGCGGAGCCTTTGTGCTGACGTCAGCCCCTCCTAGAACTCTGGCACAGGAGAACCCCCTCCTTCCTCCATTAAACCTTTCCCATTCTGGGTCCCTGGAGATCTGTCCCCCTTAGAGATGTGCCCCCCGAGGCCTTGCTGGGGTATCTTCCCCAGGTCAAGTCAGAGGCACCTATGTGGGGCCACAGCACCCTCTGCCCCCCCACCCCCTTACAGTCACATGAGGCTTCCGGCACAGAAGGTGGGACCTGGGTGCATTCACCCAGCATGAAGCATGGCCCAGAGCGGATGTCAGTAAAGGAGAGTAGTGAGCTAGATGGTGGGGTGTGTGAAGGAGTGAGGACTGGGGACAGAGATGGTGGGGGGGAACCCAGAGAGCACAAGCGCAAGTACAACCAGGAACAGAAGAGAGAGTTCGGAAGCCCCGAGGGCAGGACGGTGGAAGAGCCCCGAGAAAAGGGGAAGGTGCAGGGAGCAGGGAAAGACACGGAGAAAAAGCAAGCAGGCGAAGGGGAAAGAAAGCCAGAGCTACACAGAGTAAGGGCAGGGCAGGGAGACCTGCAGGAAGGGGACAGTGAACACCTACAGGGAAGACAACGGTGTCAGGACACAGAAGCTTGGGGCCCACCTTGATCTCCGGGGCGGTGCTGAACTGTGGGGGTCCGTTGAGCAGGGCGCCAGCTGCCTTGGCCTCACTGAAGCTGGGTGTCGGGGAACTGGGGGGGTTCACAGGAAGCGGCACCAGGAGGCTGGGACCCCCTGTGTTGTTCCCTGAGCCTGGGGCCACACCCCCAGCCCCTGTTGGGGCTGCCGCACTGGGTTCCTTCCTGGGAAGGGGAGAAGGGGAGAGGACTCAGGGGATAGGAGTGACTGATGATCAGGGGAGGGAGTCAAAAAAAAAAAAAGGGGAGAAAGCCGAGAAGCTGGGGCCCCATAAGGGCATCCAGTCCTAGGGGTCAGTTCCCCTCTAAGAGCCACAGAGCTGTGGAGCCTGGATTCTCGAGGGCCCTAACACAGGCCGTGTGGCTGAGGGTTCACCAGCAAACACACAGTCTTGTGCAGTGGTCCATGGAAGAGGGGGGTGTGGGCAGGGAGCGTTCCACCCACGGTACAGAATGCCCCCCACTTGGGGCTGCCCCCATAGAGCCTGGCAGTCAAGCAGACCCAGGGAGCAGGTCTTGCCTGCGTCCCTCGAAGATCAAAATCTTTCTGGGGCAATCTTCTGAGACAGGGACCCACAGCAAAGGTTTGGCCTGAGAACTGGAGCCACAGCCCCCTCAGGGGAGTCAGGAGGACCCGGCACAGGTCACAGAGAAGGGATTGCGTGGGACTCCAGGAACAATCCTAAATACCCAAGGCGTGCCTGGAACACTGCATAGGGCACAGCCCGGGGACTGATGTTGGAGGGACATGGGGACCAGCACCCAAGTAGGTGGAAGAGGTCCTGGCAGGCCAGGGCAAAGATAGGAGCTAGACACTCACGTGGTACTGGGAGGGGGGTTGTGGGGGCCAGACGGGGGGCCCAGGGCCTGGCTGCTGGCACTGTTGCCCCCACTGCTGCCGAGAGCCACCTCGGCCGGGCTGTCTGCCACCACCGAGCTGTAACCTGGGGGAAAGAAGGAAGGAAGGGGGAGTGACAACGGGCCACCCCAGGGCCACCCCACCCCCCACAGCCCCCCTGCTTACTGGTGGCACCGTTCTGCTTGCCGGTGCCTGCCCCTCCGCTGCTGTTGCTGCTGCCTCCGCCGCCCCCTCCCCCACCGGGCTGGACGCTGGGGGGCCGGGGCTGAGTGGTGCTGGACCCACTGGGGGCCGGTGGGGCCACAGCCTGGGCATAGGGGGCGGGGGTGCCTGAATTGTGGCTGGGAGCTGGGCTGGCCTTGGGACCCAGGGCACTTGAGGGCGCTGCTGGCGTGGAGGCCCCATTGTTGCCAGGGGCGGTGCTCAGGGCGGAGGCGGCGGGCGGGGGGCCAGACGGGTAGCTGGGCGGCACAGCTGGGGATTGAGGGTGCTGGCTGCTGTGGACGGGCTTGGAGCCATTTTTGGCTGGAGACTGTGGGTGGGGGAGAAGAGGATCAGGACCCAGTGGGCCAGTAGGTCCGCCAGGCCTCCCGCACACAGCCCTCCCCCAAGCTGGGCTCCACGGTCCTCGCTGGGCCTGCTGCCCCCAGCTGTCCCCTCCTGTGACCTGACGCTCCAGGCTGCGATCACCACCTTCATGCCGAGAACACTGGCATTCTAGCCCACACCAGCATCCCACACCCCGCGTGGACGCCTCTGCACAACATCCCACAAGGCTGCCACGGCCTGCGCATCAGGGAGACGAACCCGCTGACAGACTAAGTCTGATGACAGGGGAGAAACTAACAAATGCACCCAGTATGAGACCAGCTGGACCCAACTACAAGTCCAAGAGAAGGAGGGAAAACAGCCTAGAACTGGCCAGTAATTCTGAAGGTCACCCAAAGGGTCAGAAAAGCAACTTGAGGGGCCACCGTTAACCCCCACCCCAGAAAGCAGAGGAATGAAGTGCCCAGGGCACACCCTGCAGCCAAGCTATTTGCCAGGCAAGTGCTACTGGCCAACCAGCACTCCTGTCCTCAGGTGGCGACCGCCCTGGCACCTCGCATGCCACACATCAAGGGTCTTGAGACCAACTCCCTCCTGGTCCCCCGAGTCCTACACAAGCCTCATCAGTGACAAGCCACCAGGCTCCTGCCTGACCGCCTCCTGATGAGAGCAGTGGTTCCTACAGTGTGTGCTCTGGCCCCGTGCTGGCGGGGTGGGGAGGGGCTCACTTGGGGAGGACAGAAATCCCGTCAATAGCACAGCCAAGGCTTATGACGAGGCCCACGAAAACCTGTTCGATTTCAGACCTATTGCCTCTCCAGCCTGTTGGCTTTACAAGGTGGGGGTCCCTCAGCCTGACCCAGCTGGACCACCTCTAGCCACCTGCAAGCTTTTGGTGTTGACTCACCCGTGTCACCTGCCCCTTCCCACACCAGACAAACCTACATCCTCTAACGCACAGGGCGGGTGCCACATGCCATCCCTTCAGTCCACATTCACACTGGCCCTCCTCAGGGCTTGAGAACCAATGACAGAGTCACACCCACCTGGCTGACTTCACTGTCCGTGGAGCGCCCCCTCTTCTTGTCATCCTCAGAGTTTTCCTGAAGGAGGGGAGGCGCCCTTGGAAACCCGTGTCACCTCTAGGCCCCAACCAACCCTCCCAGGGCCGTTCCAGCACCTGTGCCCTTAACCTCACTGGGGAACCCAGGGTCCTGGTCTCCTGGGAGCCTCTTCCAGACCCAGGAGCCCCTCTCCTTAGGGAATCCAGCCCTGGATCCCTGCCTAAGCTGCCCTGCTGCCAGGCCTCCACCGCTGGCCAGGGACCCCACTGACACTCTATGGCCCTACGGCCTGGATCCAGGACATTTGGACCCCACTCCCTCCCGCACGCCGTGTCCCCGCGTCCTCACTGTGGTGCAGTTGGCCGGGCTGGGTGGGATGGGAGAGCTGGAGGTGGTGGAGGTGGGTGTGCTGCTGGACTGGTTGAAGATCTCATCCTCCATGTGACTGTGGCTGGGGGGGGAGGTGGCGACCAGCGCCTGTGCTGTGGGGGCAGGGAGGGGCGTGCTTAACAAGCTGGGACGCCCCCCGACCCAGCCCTCACTGCCCTGTGCCCACGGGCCTGCCCCGGGCCTCACGAATGTCCTCGAGGTCCAGGTCGTCATAGAGAAACTCGTTCTCCTCGAAGTCGGGGTCCTGGGACGAGTCAACATAGTACTCGACGTCGTCCTTGATCTTGCGGATGGCATCCACGAGGATGGAGTCATTGTCCAGCATGCGCAGGATGGTCTCCAGCATGCGCACGTGGTAGCGATGTTTCTCGATGTGCCGCTTCAGGCCCTCGATCCGGTCCTGCTTCTGCTGGCGAGCCCAGGGCCAGGCTCAGGGGCTGCACGGCTCCTGCCCAGGCCCCTCCTGCCCCCACAGAACCTGTCCTCAGTCCCCGACCCCCGGAGAGACCCAGAGGCTCTGCTCCAGCCCCTCCTGACACAGGCAGTGTGGAGTCCACCCACCCTCTGACGTATGAGAGGCGCAGGGACCCCCAGCTCCCACCCAAACATCCCTGGAAACCTCTAGACCAGACAGGCCTATGCCTCCCTACAGTGTGGCCCTGACAGCCCAGATCTCTCAAATGCAGCATACCCCACACCCCCCATCTCGCTGTAAGGATAATAACAATGCCCAATTAGGGGGGACTTGCCGAATGCGACCGTGATCACCTTTGTAACGGTCTATCATCACACCTGCCCACCCTATGCATGCACCCAAGGGAATCCAGAGTTGGCAGCTCAGTTCCTCCTCAGGCTTCTGGTCTCTATCCCCCAGCACCTCCACAAAGACCTACTGTGTCACCCCTCTAAGCTCCAGCTTCCTAAACAGCTCAGTCTCAGACACCCAAATCTGGTGCACCTCCCACTGCCCCCCACCCCCGGACCCAGCTCTCCGTTCCCTGTACTTCGTGTACCAACAAGTACACATGGTTTGCATCCCCCTGAACCCACACCCCACAATCTGGAGTCTGTGAATATGGGCCCCTAGATCTGGCTTTGTCCTCGACTGCTCTCCTCGGGCCAAAGGAGCGGCTCCCGCGTCCCACCTTGCCTCCGCCTACCATCTCGGCCCTCGGCACCCTGCATTTCCATCCACTCTCTTGCCTGGTCCGCGACCCCAGAACCCAGCGCGTGCTCCCTCAAACCACTCCTCCTTTTCATGGCGCCACTGTTTGTGGAGGCGGGACCCCTGAGGCTGCCTCCCCTCCACATGCCACTCTCCCCAATTCGCCAGCCCCTCTCTGCCCTCTGGACGCAGGGTCCCCCCACTCACATCCTTGTCACCCTTCTTTTTGCGTGTCTGCACCGACAGGGACTCCACTTCACTCTCAAACTGGTCCACCTGCATGTTTAGGGTGTCGATGGTATTCTGCACAGGGGGAGGGAGTGGAAAGGCAGGTGGTCAGTCAGAGACCCCACGGTTGCCCGGCGACCAGGGCCCTGCAGCCACTTCACCCGGACTCACCGTGAGCCACTGGCCAACCTCCTCTTTCTCCTTCTGGGCAGGGTCCACCTTCTGTGCCAGGCCCAGGCCCTCCTTGCTGTAGGCTTTGGTCTTGGTCTCTCGCTCCACAACTTTGAACCGTTCCATTTGCTGTAGAGAGCATGGTTGGCAGGGGTTCCAAGAAACCCTCCTCTTCCCAGGACCCCTAGGGACCCAGGAATCCAGCCACCTCCCCCCCCCCCCCCCCCCCCCGCCTCAGGTACCCAGCTTTGGGCTCCTACCGTCTCGATGAGCTTGCGGTTGTCTATGAGCTGCCTCTTGTCCTTGATCTCGTTGGACGCTACCCATGTCTTGATCTGGTCCCTCAGCCGCTGCAGGTGGGAAAAATCGCGATGGTCACACTGCCTCAGGACGTGGTTACTGAGGCTGCCAGCCCCTCCTCCCTGTTCCCTCTGCCCTTAGGACACAGAAATCCAGGCCCCCAGTCCTCTCACTTGAAGCTTCTTAATCTCCTTCTTTAGGTCAGCCTCATACTTCTCTTTCTGGTTCGCGTTGGCTGCATTGTGGAGCTGAGGGATGAGGAGAACACAGGTGTCAGTGTGGGACTTGCTGCCCTCATGCCCACTCCAGCGGCAAAGCTCCAGTCTCTGAGGGCTGGGGACTCTGGGGACACCCCCTAAGCCATCTCAGACCTGCTTCTTAGGTCCTCAGCACCTGGACCCACAATCCTTCTCCCTGGCCCATGCCTAGAGATCCGGAACCTTTTCCCGTGCTCTCCTCCCTGGAGACCCAGATTTGTACCTTCTGCCAAATGTCTTCGAACTGCTCCACGCCCTCGGACACCTTCTTGAGGCAGCGATCAATCTCACCTGGCAGGGGAGGAAGGAAGGCTGTTAGCATCCTGCCCGGGCAGCAGGCATCCAAGGAGCTGTGAGGACAGCGAGCACGTGGCCACGCAGGCAGTGGGCAGTCAACCCAGTACCTTGGAGTTTGCGCTTGTCCGCCATCTTCCCTGCCCTACAGACGCACTCTCTTCATACTCTCCTGGAGACGGACGCTGCTGAGAGATAAGGAAGGAACACAGGTATTCTCTGGTTGGTCCATCAGAGAGACACGAACGACACTGGGAACAGCAGGGCATGGGGGATGGTAAAGGGAAGACGCGTTCACAGTGTAACGACTGAGACCAGGCCAAGTTCCACTTATGCAGCCTCAACAGCCCAGCATGGGGGGCTGAATGAACGTTTTGGAAGAAACGTTCCACCAGAACACTCTGGAAGTTTGTGGAAACAAGGAAGCAGACATACTTTTTGTGTAACTCTCACCCAGGCAGTGAAAAACTGCTGGAGCACAGACCACCTTGTCCCCAGGTGACACTCCAGAAGATGTTTTAGGGCAGGAAAAAGTCAAGCAGCACATCGCTGAGTGCTGGGGATGAAGGCACGGGGCCTGGAGGCCACACTCCCACAGCGGGGCAGGGCACACGGGTGACTAGAGTCCTGACACCAGAGAAGCTACCCCTCAGACAGGACAGAAGAGAGTCTGCAGGAAGAAGAGCCTGATGCCGTCTGTGCACCAACTGTAAGGGATGGAGGGGAAGCACCAGGGGTGGGAAATGCCTGCCATTAGGAAGAACTACTTTCCCCCCATTAGGAAGAGCTACCCTCCCTGCTCCCCCCTCCCCCACATCGTGACAGGGCTGGGACCAAGCAGAAGAGGGCCTCACGGCACCAAGTTTACTCCAGAGCAGGAGACAATGCTCCTGACCCAACGCCAATGCCGAGACTTAGTCGTATGGGAGCAGAAGGCCACAAGAGTGCCCGGAAATGAGTGAGGTCTCACAGAGACGAGGGTGAGGGGCCTCCGCTGTGAGGCAGCGATCTGCGCACGCGAAATACATCTTGGATGCGCTGGTAACGCAGACACAGGGAAACACAAACCTCTAGGACGTGTGCCCAGTACCTAGAGATAGGGTTATCTTCACCCTCAAAGTACACGACACGCGGAAGACAGAGCTCAAAGACGAGTCACCAGGAGCTCTGGCCCAGGGGGAAACCAGAGCTGAGAGCCTGACACCAAGACCAACGGAGATCCAGGGGGTCTCCTGCACTGCCCGAGATCACCCCCTAGAAACGGGGCCTGACTGAAAAGCAAGGCTCCGAGATAGGGGGGCTCCCACTCTACAGGCCCAGGGCAGGGGGCCCCAGAGCAGCCTGGACTAAATCCAGGACTGAGCCTCAAACCACGGGGAGGCCATACCAGGAGGGTCCCTGCCCACCGGGAAGGACTTGTCTCTGGAACGGTACTTCCCGGCCAACAGCACTTCCTGCAGTGGATCTGTGCTGCCCGTGCCACTGGACACGGAGAAGGTGGCTCGTGCACCGAACAAGTGGAATCTTTCATTTGTATTTCAACTGTTTCAATCACACACAGCTGGTAGCTCCCGGTGGGATGGTGTACCAGAGAGCACGCTCTGGAACCAGAGGCCCTGAGCTGGTACCAGCATGGTCCACAGGGGCCCACTGTGGAGAACGGCGGCTGTGACACCTTAGACCCGAGGGAGCATCAGTCTCCTGGAAGGGCCCACCAAGAGAAGAACAACACCCCGGGCCCAGGCCCAGCTGCCACACTGAGGTGGGGCCCAGTCCCCACACAGAGAAATGCCAGCTCCAGGGCAAGGCAGCCAGAAAAAGGACGGAGGAGACAGTTGCACAGAGGGGACTCAAAGCCTTTGATCTGGGAGCTCAGGACAGAGCCAGGACTCCCAACACAGAAATGCATCTTCCTGCCTGGGATCAGGGACAGGGACGTTAACACAGGAGTTTGCACCCCTGCCTCCGGTCCAGAGGGAGGGAACGCCGACCTTCTATCCCTACACGAGGCACTCCACACCGAGGGGTTGGGACACCTGGCTCAATGGGGAGGTGATACCCCTAAAAGGGGAACAGACTGGCAGCAAGAAGTCCTGCAGGAGTCAGAAGCAAGGTGCCAGGGGGACAAGAGCCCCAGCCTGGGGAGGTGAGCTCTCAGACCCTCAAACAGAGAACAGCTGAGGTCCAGAAAAGACAACACCAGGTCTGGGGGAGGCACCACGGGCCCAGGGTACCTGCACCCCCTAGACAGGGCGGATACAACAGGGGCAGGAGCCCCTCCCTCTAAAGAGAGACCCCACTTCAAGACACCTTCGATCCCCCAGCAAAGGACCAGAGAGAAAGAAAGCCTGGGCCCTGAAGCGGAGGTGCCACCATGGAGAAGTTCCATTCTTAAAGGGCTGGGAGCCCCACTGCTCTTGGGGGGACCCAGCAAGACCCCGCAGCAAAAGGTGGCCGAGACAGGGGGCAGCTGAGGCACCGAAGAGCCTGCATGCTCATGGCGAGGGGTCTCCAACAAGACAGGGGAACCTGGGAACCAGTCTCTGTCCATGAGAGCAGATCCCCTCGAGGAGCAGTGTGCCAGATGCCCAGGGGGGCCAGCAGCCATGTAAATGAGGGACACAACTGATGAAGGAGAGCCCCCGAGACCTAACCTCAGGGAAGAGGATGCAGTCACACACAGGCCTGGCAGGGACCACACAGGAGGGGTGGAAGGCCTAGTCCTGGGAGCTGACACCGGGGGAAGGGGGGGGGGGGATCCCTAACCCTGGGGGCTGTCATGTGCCCCCAAGCAGAGGCTTCCCACTGAGCCAGGAGCTCGGCCACTGGGAGGTGATGCTGGAGGGCCATCCTCACCGAGCACCTGACACTGTGGAGGAAGGACGTGTTAGGTCCTGGGGTGGAGGTACTTATCTGCCCACTGGGAGGCCCAACACCAGGGATGGGGGGGGGGGGGCCTGGGAACCCCACTGTGGAAAGCTGCCCACAGCGGCGTCTCTCCCCCACCACACGGAATCATGTCTCAGCCGAGAACAGAAGCCTTGGTCCCCCACAGCGAGACCCCACGACAAGTGCACCAACACGGGGGCAGCGCTGAGAAAGTTTCCTGCCCCTGGAGCCCCTGGAGGACAGAACACAACCCCAGCCAGCACAGCCCACGTGTCACAGCACGGGAACCTCACATCTAGGAAGCTATTCCCCCGAGTGTGGGAGCGGGGAGGGGGAGCCCCGGATCCCATCAAGTTCACACACTCGCGGCCAGGGGACCCAACACAAGCACCAAGGGGGGCGGGACCCCAGCCTTCTGGAAGGACTCATGTGAACGGAGGACAGAAGACTCAGACGTAGCAGCAGCAGCAAAGGGACACGCTGGGGGCAGTCCCCAAACAGCGGGGGCGTCAATGCTGGGGGAGGGGACAGCCCTGCTCGGAGAAGCTGGCACTGCTTAGAATCAGGGGTGCTTGCACTGCCAGGGGCAGGACACCGTCTGCAACCCGGCGAAGGCAGGAGCTTTGGAAGGTGTCACCAAGCCGCGAGGAGGCTAAGTGGGAGTGACACCACAGGCCGGGGGCTCGGGGCCACAGCACCAGCGGCGGACACGCAGCCCGCCCCGAGCAGGTACCGCTCAGAACAGCCCTGACCCCCGTAGACTTCTCGCCGCAGGGGAAACTTTGGGGGCGCGCAGGGGGCCGGGCCCCGGGAACGGAGCCCCCCGCCCCGCCCGCGGGCCTGGCTCGGGGTGGGGGGGGCCCGACCCCCACGTGAGGGCGGCCGCCTCGCCCAGGAGGGGCTGCGGCCGAGGGGGGCGGGCACCCGCGGCCGGGGCGCGCCCGTCCCCGCGGCGAGGGGCCGAGGCCGACGCGGAGGGGGCGGCCCCGCGCACCCGCACCCCCGCGGAGGAGCCCGGCGCCGCCGCAGGGCGCGGAGGGGGCGCGAGCACCGGCGGGCACCGGGGCCGCCCCGGTCGGGGGCCCGCGCCGGGGCCGGGGGCCCGTGGGGGGTCGGCCATGTCGCGACAGGCGGCGGTGGCGCCGGGGCGGGAGGCGGCGGGGAGGGCGGTGGTGGCGCCGGGGGAGGAGGGGAAGGGGTCCGGCCCAGTCGAGCCTGACGCTCTCACCACAGGAGCTGGCGCCGCCGCTGAGGAGCGTATCGCGACAGGCGGGGGAGGCGAGCGCCCGCCGCCTTTTTCTCGCGCCCCGGGCCCGGGCGCTATCGCGATAGCGGCGCGAAGCGGAAGTGGGGTGGGGGGAAGTGGGCCCGGGGTTGTTCTGACGACGGGGTCGGGGCTCAAGGGAGGCCGCGGCGTCTGCCGATGGCTCCGCGGAAGCTGACCGGGCCGGTCCAAGATGGCGGCGGCGGAGGAGGCCTCCCTCCTCTCTTCTCGTCTCTGGCGCCGACCCGCCCCCGAGCCCCAAACGGAGGCCTATGATTGCTCCTGCGGCACGTCGCTCTTGCCCCTCGGACGCGCTCTATTGGCTCTTGGCAGGGATGCAGCCGGCCCCCTCTTGCCGACTGGGCAATCGCTCCAAGGCGCGGCGTTCGATTGGCCTCCCGCGCAGACTGCTAGGATTGGCTCTGGTTTTCTTCCCCGCTCCTCCTCCTCCCCGCCTCAGGGCACAACACGCCAGCGCGAGGGCCCGTGCGTCAATCAAGAGACCATTGGCGTGCTGATTGGATACACCCGCCCCCCTCTCCTAAACTAATTGGTCGGGGGGAGGAGCTAGGCTGATCAGGGGCGGGAAGTCGTCCGTCAAGTTTAGAGCCATTTTTAATTGGTTCTGAGGGGATATTCTGCCCCGCAGCCATTGGTTGGCTCCGGAAGTGGGTGGGGAAAGCGGAGGAAGGCATGGAGCGTGGGCGTTAAAGGCCGAGCACCTAATGAGAGGGAGACAGGTACCTTCAAGCAGGGGCCGAGCTGGAGTCGTCTGCCACTCAAAACAGCCCTGGGGCCACCGGGGAGGAGCTGGGCAAGAGGGCCCACCCCCTTCCCCTCGTTGGCCCTGGCCGTTGCCATTCGCCCCAGCGTATCCTGCAACGCCGCGAGGGGGTTGGTACCCGCCCCTGAGGCGTGTGAAACGAGGCGTAGCAGGCAGCGTCGGCTCCTGGACACATCCTTCCGCATCCCTTGTGTCCCAGCTGCGTCGTCTTCCTGCGAGTGTCTGTTGGGCATATCTCTGAGTCTCTGTACGGTAAACGGAGGGAAAGAAGCAGTGGCCAGTGCCCCAAGTCACTGGCACCTCGCATACCCATGGCAGGGGCATGGCGTATCTGTCCTGCCTCGGCCTAGTTGTGCGGTTACTGTGGGGCACTGTCCTCCGCAGCCCGCTTCCTCGGTGTTGTGGGTACGCTTTAGAAGGGACAGAGGGGGCTACCCTGTCCTCTCCCGCTCTCTGCTCTGCGCTCCAGCGGGGAAGACTTGCCGACCTCGTGTGCAGGATCCACTTTTGCACTTCTACCGTCGTTTCCACGATAACTCCAGTTTGCCCTTTCGGGGTTTGCATTCGCAGAAGTACAGTGACTGTTTACTGAATGAATACGAGGGATGAAGTGTGGTTGACGACTCGGTAGGCAGTGGTACCCGAACCACCCAAGAGGCATTTGCTCCGGGTCACATAGTCAATACATAAAAAAGATAAACCCAAGGAAGATGCAATTAAGAGCCGCATCTGAATCATCTGACAAGGGGAGATGACTAAAAATGCGGTGTTCTTAGGCCCACACGGACCTGAGGAGTGAAGCCTAGAGATCTGCGCTTTTACACACTTCCCTGGGTGATTCCCATGCTTACTGGGGTTTGAGAGTCATTCATCAAGAGCTTCGCTCTTCAAAGTGTGGCCCTTGGATGGAGCAGGGCCTCTCAGAGGTCTTGGGAACCATTTGAAGACTTGCTAAAATGCAGATTCTGGTTTTTGACAAGTTTCCAGGTGATGCTGATGGTCCACACTTCGCATTTTTGAGTAGCAAGGATTCAGATCAGTGGTTCTCAAACTCGGCTGCAATTGGAATCACCTGGGTGGCTTGGAAAAAAAAGCCAGACACTCAGGGCTTACCCTAGATGAATGAAATCTGAATTTTCGAGGATATGAACCAGATAGTAATTTTTAAATCTGCTTAGATGATTCCAACATGCAGCTAATCTAACAGAATTTTATGGAGCAGTGGGTTCTCAGTGACGTACCTGGACCAGCAGCACAAACATCACCTGGGAACTTATTAGAAATGCACATTTTTTAGCTCCCCCATAGACCAACTGAATCAGAAACTCTGGGCCCTGAAACCCTGGTTTTAACAAGCCATCCAGGTAATTCTCAAGCATGTTGTTTTGAGCATCTCTGTTCTAAGACTATGCAGGACTGTGGCACCCGGTGACTCCGATTCTTTCTTGACTCTGGCCACGGAGGTGGAGGCTCTGAAGAGGGGCGGGCAGAGCGCCCTCCCACGGGCAGACCCATCAGCAGAGATCAGCAAAGGCTGTCACTTCCAAACAGGGCTCATCTAAAGACTCCAGGATAAACGTGGGGACACAGCTAAGCGACCTAGCTAATTTGGCCGGCCACTAGAAGGATCCCCCGGGGTGATGTAGACTCTGATGTGAGAGAGGAGACTCAGAGAGCTGCTAAGGTCCACAGACTGAGCCCTGAACTGAGACACACTTAGAACAAGTGTGATGGGGGGCAGCCCAGAGACAGGAACAGGAAGGGAGATCTCAGCTAGGACCCAGCCGGCTAGAGCCCCAGGGAGAGAGCGAGAGATGGAGGGGGGAAGGCGGGCACAGGTGCAGGGCGGGCTGTGCACCCACCTCCTGGGTAACTAAGAGGGGCACTGCCCTCACGGGTCAGTGACCAGGCTCCGACACTCTGTGGAGCCCGGCTCCAGAGCACAGCAAACGGGCCCCCGTGTGGGGCTCTTCCTGAATTAGCTCTTGCAGGGTAGCTGCTGGGACTGCCTCTGCTGCCAGCGTTGTCCCCACCTGCCTATAGGCCATGTGCCCCTCAGCCAAAGTGAAGGAGACCTTGGCTGAGCCCCGGTTCCAAGACAGCCTGGGGGCTCCACTTGCTGAGCTGGCAGGAACTCTGACAGCACTGAGTCCCTGCCAGCAGGGAGCCTGTGTGCTCGGCCCCATCGGGGCTTGGCTCACCACTCCACACACCAGACCCTGATGGGAAGCCCAACACGGAGCAGGTCCTGGGCATCCTTCACGTCCTCACGAGGGACCTCTGGCATGGAGGCTTGCACACCTGAGACCCCACAGCCACCCCGGCTGGCCCGTTTTCAGGGCTGGGGCTTTGGGCAGCCATATCACTTGGGAGCATCAAAACAATGGACGTTCTCCAAGTGGTCTGGAGACGGAGAGGGCTCTGCTCTTCCTGGAATCCAGGACAGGGAAGCAAAGGGCCAGGGTGGGGCCCAGACACCACCTGGATCGGGAGCCCCAGCTTTGTCCCCCAAGCCCCACAGCGGACTCCTCCAGTTGTGCAGGTGTTTGACAAATGATCACTCCCCAGGAACAGAACCTGATAATGTGCTTTTAATTGCACTTTTTCCAAAAGTATCTCCCTTTCTAGGTAAAAAAGATGAAGCGTGATGAAGACTGGCTCTATCCCCCAAGATGGGGAGGCCATCTTGGTGCTCAGGGGACTGGCTCCTCCCATGCCTCCTCGGACAGTCCTGGCACAGGGCTGCTGAGGGACACTCCCAGCCCGATCCTGACCCGGGTCCCTTCAGAAGGGCAGGGCCCGTAGCTTCAGGGGCAGCCACCTGGGTACAGTCCCTCAGGTGGACATGATGCCGCTCTTCTCGCCCTTGACCTTGAGGAACTCGGCCATGCTGGAGAAATACTTCTGGTTGGCCTCGGCCACCTTCTTCTCGGCTGCTTGCGGGTTCACAATCTCCAGGCCCTGGGCAGGCGGGGGAGGTGACGATGGGGTGGGGAGCTGGGCTGGCCGCTGACAGGTTCCCCCCCCCCCCGCCGGCCCAGTAAGAGGATCATGAAATGTCAGGGAGCCCTTCTCAATGGTCCTGGGGCTCCAGGTGATGAGGACAGTTTGCCAGTCACCAAACTGCCCCCGCCCCAAAGGAGGACCTGGGCATCTGAATATTTAACAGGTCCTCCAGGTGATTTTAAAAACAGTTTCAGAACAGCCAACCCGGTTTGGTTCCTGAGTAAGGAAACCGAGTCACAGAGTGAAGCGGCTCCCCTGCCGCCGTGGTGCGAATCACACCAACCCCGGTAGGGACAGTGACCCGCGCTGGGGGCCCCGCAGTGGCTGGAACCTTTCCCAGTATCCTCCACACGGTAATCCTCACCTTGCGGCTGAGGCCTCCCTGGGGGCCTCCAACCTGACCCCTCACCCCCTCTTCTCCGTGCACTTTCCACTTTCCGACAGGCTGTGTATCTTACCTACCTGACCTGCCACCCCATAAGGTCCACAAAGGCAAGGCTTACTGCCTGGTGTCTGTGGTTTTACCCCCGGCCCTTCCAACGGTGCAGGGGACTTAGGTGCTCAGCAGACCCTTGCTGACAGAGGAAAGCTGTTCTGTTCGATGCCGTGGGACACACCAGCCCTCTTTTGTGGGCGCGTAAGCCAAGGAAGGGACGGACGCAGTGGCTCCATCCTGTGCACTGGCCGGGCTGGGACCTCACCCTCCCAGCCAGCTATGAACCTTCTTACGAGGGCCTGCGGTTGTCCCAACCACCCAGCACCTCAGGGAGGGGCTGAGCCCGCTCGAGGTCACAGGGTCGCCCACAGCCTGAGTCTAAAGCCAGCCTGGGCTTGCTGGCAGGACCGTGTCCCTTCTGTCCCTGTTAACTTGAGCACCGGGGGACCATGCCCTCCAGGGGCTTCACTGATGCCCCGTCCACACCAGCCCTGTGAGGAGCTCGATCATGTGCCTGTCTCACAGGAGAAGAGGCTAAAGCCCAGGGCTGCTGGGAAAGCTGGGAGTGGAGCCGCCTGACTCTGGCGTCCAGTACCTGGAGTGGGGTGAAGGCCACACTGGAGGCTGTCCCTGACGAACGGTCGCGGATGGTGGACTTCCCTCCGTACACCACACTCTGCTTCTGCAGTGTCCGCTGTGGGGAGGTGGGGGCAGGGGACGTCTGGGCTTGCCCCGGGCTTGCCCACCGGTGCCCCCTCACCCCTGGACCCGCCCAGGCCTGGTCTGTACCTGCAGTGTCTTGGAGATCCTGGCTTTGGTGGCCTCGTTCACCTGTGTCTGCCGTACCCGCCCGCTGCCTGATTTGCCCAGATGGCCCAGGCTGAAGCCCAGGTCCTCCTGGTAGGCGTCCTCCTCGATCTGGTGGGAGGAGAAGGCATCCCGAAGTTAGACTCTCCATCAGCTAGACACCCAGCTGTTCACCTGATTCAGGTGCCTGCGGGGCCAAGATGACCCCCGAGAGGGGCCGTGTGTGCACGCACACGTGCGTGCACGGCGTTAACAACCGAAGCCGGGCTCGCAAACCAAAGGACACTCGAGCTAGTTCTTGCAGGACCAGCAGGGTGATGCTCAGAGAAGAGAGTGGCGAAGGTGAAGCCAGGGGAAGGACATGTACGGAAGGGCGGGGGGCAGGGGGGATAGGGCCGGCACAGAGTGCTGTGTAGGGGTACATGGATGTGGGGGAGAGACTGGAGGCGGGGGTAGTGCCCCAGCAGAGAGGAGAAATGTGGCAGGGGACAGAGGGACAGCGCTTGTGACAAAGACGACCCCTGAGGCCCCGCAATGGGAAAAGGGCGAAGTGTCCAGGTCGGGGTTCTGACCTCTCCAAAGCTCATGCGGTTGGCCTGCTTCCGGATCTCGGTCAGTCCCAGCCGCTCCTTCATCTTGCGGTACCTGGGGATGGGCACCGGGGGTCAGCTGGTAGGTGAGCCCCTTCCCTTTCCCTCCCCCCGACCCCGGGCCTCGGGACCCACCTGCGGCCGCCTCGCTTCTTGCGCTGCCCGTCCAGGGGCGCAGGCAGCGGCTTTACCTGCTTCACAGGGGGTGGCTCCTGCCACTTGTCAAACTTCCGCTCAATCTCGTCCTTCAGCTCGTAGCCCACCTGGGGAGGGTGCGAGGGTCCCATCAGGGCCTGGGGGACCCGTCCACTCTTGGGCCCAGACTCCTCACTGCACTACACACACAACTGTCTCCTCGATGGGGGTGCAGGCAGCCCCTCAAATGCAACACAGCCAACCCCAGGCCCGCGCCTCCTCTCCAGCCTTTGGCCCCAGCCTCTGCAAGTGGGGTCATCCGGGAGCCTCACCTCTGTGCTTTCTCTCCCAGCAAGCTCTTCCTTCAGAGAGACCCCAAATGCCACCCCCCTCCAGCAACTCTGCTGCAGCGAGGTCTCTGCAGGACCCACCCCGCCCCACCGCCAGGCTGGGGCCTGCGCACTGGCCGCTCCCTCCTCCTGGGTCTCTTCCCCCAGGCACTCACGGGAGCTGCTTGCTAGCTTGACCCAGGTGTACGTGCATTACACCTTCACCTCTTCAGAGAAGCCCCCCGCCCCCGACATCCTGGTTAAACAGCGTCCACCTCCCCCACCGGCCCGGCACCCTTGGACCCCTACGCAGCAGTGACGCGGCGCCCCTGGACACAGCACAGGTGTCCCTGGCCCCCTCGCCCTGCCCCCAACCAGAACGTGCATGCGCACACAGGGCTTTGGTCTGAGCGGCCCCCAGCATCTCGACCAGTGGTTGAGAGGAAGAGAGAAAGGAGGGAGATCACAACCCTGAACACTGCGCCAGGCTGGGTGTCTGGACGCCAGTGCACAAGACACAAAACACATCCCCTTTCACAGAGCGGGTCTGCTGAGGAACACAGAGGCGAACTGAATGACGGTCTGGATGGTGACAGGTCCCGGTGCAGCAGGCAAAACCGCCCCACCAGGGTGTCCACATCCTCGTCTCCGCTCCGGACGGAACTTTGTGGGTGTGATCAGGTGAGAGATGTGAAGACGGGAGACGATCTAGATGGCCAGAGTGGGCCCCACGTCATCACCACGTCCTTAAAGGAGTCAGAGGAGGACCCGTGGAGACAGGCCTCGAGCCAGGGAGAGACAGAAGATGCCACGCTGCCAGCAGTGTGGATGGAGGAGGGCTGCGAGCCCCGGGCAGCAGGCGCCTCCAGAAGCTGGGAAAGGCAGGGGGCGGATCCTCCCCAAGAGCCTCCAGAGGGAATGCTGTGCCAGCACCTGGATCTCAGCACAGCGGGACCCTCGGCGGACTTCTGACCCACAGGGCTGGACGACGACACTAACACACGACACCCCCCCCCCCCCCGCACACTTAGAACAGTGCTCGTGTGTGCTGGGTCCCCTGATGGTGCCTCCCCCCAGGACACAGGACACACCACAGACCCACACAGACGCCCGCCCGTGCCTCACCTTCCCCTCTGTGCTCTCGTGGAAACTGTCCACACGGGCTGCCAGCGTGCACTTGGCGGCCACCAGCCGGGCCGCTTTCCGTCGGAGATCCTGGAGCAGCAGGAAGGGGCAGAGTCAGTGAGAGAATTCGTTTGAGAGCCCTGAGCATTTCAGAAACCACAGGCACCAGGGCTCACCCTCTGCCCACCAGCACTTCACCGTCCCTGCCACGCGTTACTGTGAAAACCTGTAATAACGTGTTACCACAACAAACTATCACCATTGCTGTTTTCTTTCAGCCCGCTTTTCAAAAACTTGAGCCCCTTTGCACAGACATCTATATTACTGCAGTGGAAGACTGTCACACACTAAAAAGAAAGTGATTAAAATAGAACACATCCATCTGTGCATCAGAAAATTGTGTCCTGTGCCACGAAAGGCAGGTGGCCCATGATCTGAGATGCACCAAGATGGTACGCGTAAACCCACAGCCATGTCTCGATAAATAACGATAACAAAGTTAGCAGTGGCTCGCGTGGCGAAAAGCAGCCTTGCCCCAAGAGTTCCGGCCTGGCCCTCAGCTCTGGGAGGTAACCTTTGTTGGCCTGGGACCTTGGACAAGGCAGAGACCAACCATGTGAGACGCTCAGGGGGGTGTCTGGGTTACAGGATCTCAGTCAACCTGGAACCCAGATCAGCCACATGGGCTACCCAGTCCGGTCTACACAACTCAACCCCAGAGAAGACTCCCAACTTGGAGGCTCAGTGGGGCTTCCCTGGTGGCGATTCCCCCGCACGCTGTTACGTGTGGAGGCCGGGAGTGACATGGGCAACGGGGAGAGGAGGTCTGGAAGTGCCGTGGCTGCTACTTCTGGCTCCGACCCCACCCACTTCCTCCCTTGGCTGCTGGGAGTCTGTCCTTTCGTGACAAACCACAATTCAAGTGCGTCAGCTCAGTGAGTCTGCACCTCCCTCTAGTGGGTTATTGAAGCTGGGTGGTTTGGGGACCCCTGCACCTCACAAGCTAATGCTTATGTTGCTTCTTATGTGCAAGCGTGACCTGAAGGTGTTGCATACATGAGTCCTCATCACAACCCTGGGAAGCAGGTTCTATCCCCCCCATTTTACAGACAGGGAGACAGACACAGAGCTCACATCTCTTGCCCCGTTGTTAATCCCAAGCCCAGCACATCTGCTCCAGGGTCCTTGTTCTTACGCTCCATGTGACCCTGTCGTCCGAGCTCCTGACCACTGTTGTCAGCTGTGACCAGTGGGAACCGGGGAGCAGAGGGGCAAGTTGCTGAGGCTCACACTGCCCCCCCGGACAAGGCTGCTTCTGCCACAGCAGAAGGTTCCACGGGGCCCACGTGTCAGGGCGGCTCACCGGGGGCAGAGACTGCACGATGTCGCTGTGGTAGATGTAGCCAGTGTGGGGCAGCACAGAGGTGGACGAGAAGCCGGACAGCGTCTTGCGCTGGGCCCCAAGCAGCATGATGTTGCAGGCGGGCATCTTGGAGAGGTTGGTCAGGCCCCCAGCCACTCCTGCGGCAGGAGAGAGGGAGGGAGGAGGTCAAAGGAAACACGGCACTTGTTTGGGGGCTCACTGCATACTTCGTGCCTTAACCTGAGCTTCTGGTTGAGTTCCCGAGCTGGCCCTGCTAGGGAGGGCTGATGGGTCCTGCTTCGGAGGGAGGACTCAGAGGAGGCCCAGAGAGGTGAAACCACCTGCCTGAGGGTGCACAGTGGGGAGGCGGCCCAACAGGAGCCCCCAGAGTCTACAGAGCTACACAGCCCCTGCTCTGTGTTACAACAGCGGCCACCAGGCTGGGGACGCTCTGATGACGGGCCCTGGTGTCAGTCACCCCTGGGTTCCTGTGGGCTTGTCTCCAGGCCCAGCGCAGAGAAGCTGCAGATAAAAACGTTTACCTTTCATGGGGGACTGCTGTGTGCCAGGCTCCGCACTAGGCGTCTTTAAGGATTAGGTAAGTGATCAAGGCATGGTAACTTGCAAGTGAGCAGAGCACCCCCCGCCCAGAAGCTGACTTCAGAGTCCCCAGAACCTTTGTGCTGCCTTATAGGACCGAAGGGACTTTGCAGACACAGTTAAGGACTTTGAGAGGGGCGGGAGGGAGGGGAGGATTCTATGAAGCACAAGGTCCTTGTAAGCTGAAGGGAGAGGCAGAGAGTCACAGGGATGTGAGACAGGAGACTTTAAGGTGGGGAAAACCCGGAGCCAAGGGTGCAGGCAGCCTCTGGAGGCCAGGAAAGGCCCGGAAGCGGACTCCTTCCGCTCCTTCCTCCTAGAACCTCCATAAAGCAATGCAGGAGCCGGCCGACACCTTGATTTCAGCCCGGAAGTCACAGGAAAGTAGCACACCGTCAATCACCACTGGGGAAACTGAGGCACGTGAAGATGGGAGGTCAGTGAGGGGGAGGCAGGATCCACACCTGAGGTGATCTCGCCCCGAAACCACCGCAGCCCCGCACACACCCGCCACTCCAGGCTGCGCTAGGAGCTGAACCGTGTCTCCCCAAATTCCTGTGTCGAAGCCCCACGCCCACGACCTCAGAATGTGGCTGTGTTTGGAGACGAGGCCACGAAAGAGGGGATTCAGGGGGAATGACATCACTGGATGTGCCCTGACCCAGCACGACCAGTGTCCCCACAAGAAGAGAGGACAACACAGACGCGCAGAGGAGAGGCCAGTTGGGCAGACGGCCCCCTGCAAGCTGAGAACCCAGCCTGCCGACACGCTGCTCCCGCCTTCTGGCCTCCCAGCCTCCAGGACCCCATGACAACGAACCTTGGTTTTTAAGGCCCCCACTGCCTGCCACCCCCGCCTGTGCTACTTTGTTATGGCAGCCGAGCAACCTAGCACACAGCTGCTCCACCCAGGTCCCCGAAGAGCCCCTCAGCTGAAGGGGCTAGGAGCCCGAGGGGGCGCCTGCTCGGAGACCACAGGGAGTCTGAGGAGGCCCACCCTTCAATCCCAACCCGTCATCAGGACTGCTGTCCCCATCTCATGGATGAAAACCATGGTCCTGACGGCTCACACCGCCTATGCTGGGCAGCCCAGGGGTCTGTGCGGAGCCGGGAGCTGCCGGGACGTGCTGGCCGAGCAGTGCCGGGGTCCCCAGCAGCCACACCACCTCCTCCGGGCTGGTCAGGCCAGCCCTCCTCAGGGCCACCATTCTTTCTGCGGGTCTGCAGGACAAGCAGCTGGCCGACCTCTGTGATCTCCAGGAGGGATGACAGGGAGAGAACAGGGCACTGGGGCCCTGGGCCAGATGCCCCGTTTCATACACGAGGGGTGTGGCTTCTCCATGATCACACTGTCCAAGGTCGGCCCTCTGCCCCCACTCTGCCCCAGGACCTCACCCATGATCTTTGCGGCTGTGGACGCCCCGATGATGATGGAGAGGTTGGGCGCGATGAAGGACATCCGAGACTCCACGTACTCGTAGATGCGGTGCTTGGAGGCGTTTAGCTCCAGTGCCATGTCACAGGCCTCCTCCAGCCGCTCCAGCTCCTCCTCTGACAGCTGCTGCCTGCGGTGGTTCGGGACTTAGGGATGTGGCTGGGACAGACCCGGCCCCTCCTATGTACCCTACCTGACGGGCACAGGAGCCCTGTCCTTCTGGCTGTGTGCTCATGCGCAAACGCACGTGTGTGCACATGTGCACATGTACGCATAGCGTATATGCATGCACGCACGTGTGCACATATACACGTGTAGCCACAGCATGTATGTGTGCGTGCACATGTGTGCACATGTGTGCACATACGTGCATGCACGCAAGCATGTATAGGTGCATATATACATGCGTAGGTATGACGTGCATGCATGCACACACGTGCACGCGCATACACGTGTAGGCACAGCATATACACGCGCACACACATGCGTGCACATGTACACACGGCATATATGGATGCATGCACAGTGCACATATACACGTGTAGGTGCAGCGTATGTATATGTGCACGCACACGTGCACATATACACATGTAGGCACAGCGCATACATGTGCACGCACGCATGTGTACATATACGTGTGTGGGTACACACACATGTGTGCACATATACACGTGTAGGCACAACATATATGTGTGGATGCACGTGTGTGGCCTCAGGGCTACCGTAAGTGCTGTTAGCCTGGAAGCGAGGGCTGCTGGGAATCCTAGGTTTTCAGTCAGCACCGCTTGTCAGCCCGGGCCGGGCCCTTGCCCACGTGCCCCTGCCGGCCCCTCCTCATCCTCCAGGCCTCAGCCTCGCCGAGCACCAATGTTCCTGCCCTGCTGCTTCCCTCGGGCACCATCACCAGTTGCGATCCACCGAGCCTCCCGTCCACCTCTGGTGCTAGACAGCAGCCCCCCAAGGGGACCCCACCCCAGATTCTCAGCAGCGTGCCCAGCACACCCTGGCACACGGAAGGTGCCAGGCTAGTACTTGCTGAAGGAAACCACAAAGGTGGGCTGTCTTCACTGTCACTTTACAGAGGGGACCCGAGGGCAGGATGGCGAAGGGACCCGGCGGCCACAGAGCTGCGAGCCAGCAACCAAACCCGGCCATACCCCTCCCTCCCTCAGTTGCCCCGTCGCGCTTATGGCGCACAGACGAGGGACCGTGGAGCCCGCCCTAGGCCCCTACAACCAAAGCCCAGTGGGCTGAGGCTCAAGGCTGCTCCCCCCAGTGGCGAGCTAAGAGCCCAGTGTTCTCCCACTAGAGACCCTGGCCCCTGCATGAGGCTGAGTCGTCACCTCCTCCAGGAAGCCACCTGCCCCAGTCTGGAGAGGTGCCCCTCCTGTTGCGCCCCAGGCCACTCGGCACCTGTCTGCACTCTGACACTCGCCCTCCAGCCTGTGACCTGCGGGTACACCTGCCTCTCCCCAGACAGGAGCTGCTTTGCTGAGTTCTCTTATCTCTGTCCTCAGAACAGTGCCTGGCGCTCGGTCAGCATTTATTCAGTCAACAGAAGTGCAGCCCGAGGGAGGTCTCCACGCCACAGGGCTGTTCTGGAGCTAAGGACACGTCCTTCTCTTAGACACAGCACGGATGCCACAGGGGCAGGCGGACACCAAGGGCCCCAAACCAGGTCCCTGCCTTTACGGACACCTTCATCCCAGCGAGGGGGAACGTGCCCGAGACGAACGCTTGTAACCCAGGCTGGCCCTCTGCCTCACCACGCAGGACCTCCAGGCCCCACACTCACTCCACACGCGTGGGACAGAAATGAGCTGTCCTCCTGAGACAGACACCCGCCCACGGGGACCCTGAGATCCTCCTCTGCCATTAGATGGGCCTGCTGGGGCCCCGGTGACTCCTCGCCCCTGAGCACGCACCCCTGGGTGGTGGAGGCGGTGACGCTGACGACCATGATGGTGGCGTTGGTCAGGATCTGCTGCAGGTTCTCGTTGTTCTTGCACTTGTCCAGGCTGTTGCCCAGCTCCTGGGGGCGATAGGGCAAGAGAGGGGAGGCCCGGAGACTCAGGGAGGCCCGAGAACCTCTCCTGCTCATGCAGCCACCCGGGTCTCTTCTGGGGACACTGGCAAAGCTGGGCTCTGTACACAGAGGACCTCCTACCAGTTCCAAGAACTTCCCTGCTGAGGGCATCAGCACCACACTGCTGATCCAGAACCAGCCACCCAGGGAGGCCCCACCACCCGTGTCAACTCGGAGCACAAACACGACCACGCTGCTTCCCTGCACAGACGGCCCCCTACCACCCTCCTCTCCTGGACTCACGAGGGAGCCTCCTCGCCCGTGTCCCTGCTTCCACCTGGGCCTGACCCTCCCAGGGTTTCCTGTAAGGCCCAAAGCCTTGGAGGTCAGATGGCATCCGGCCTCACCAACTTTGTCTCCCCACTGCCGGCCGCCTCGGGGTCTTGGTGCTCATAAGTTCCCCCAAGTCTCTGCACGGCTTCCCCTGCATCAACCTTCAGATTTCCACTCAAATGCCACCTGCTCCAAGCACGGCCAGAGAAGCGCTGGCCGACACGGGGCACCCCCTCATCTCCCTCCCTGCTTCCTCGGCCTCAACCAGCTCCAGGCCCTTCTTGGGAGGCCCACCCAGGGAAGGAGTGGGCCTGGAGGTGGGCAGAGCAGCCTTGAGAACATTCCTTCCAGGCTCCACCCCTTTCTTGCTGGGAAGCCTAGAGCAGCTCCTGGCCTCAAGAGAACGGGGAGGGCAGATGAGCCCTCGGGAGCCGTGGCTCCAGGCCGCTCACCTGCTCTCTGTTCCCAGTGGCCGAAGGCTGACCGAGGGGAGTCTTTCCCCTTAGACCCGGGGGTCCAAGGGCAGGGCCCTGCCCCCCATCACTCAGTTCTTCCTGAGTCCCCACTTTGGTGCACTCACCTTGACTGTGCGGATGTAATCCAGTGCGTTGGGGACCAGGGACTCCAGTTCGGGGAATCGCTTTGAGTACTTATCCCGGATGAACTTGTGGATGATGTCTGAAGTGGACAGAGAGGCGAGGTGTCTGATGAGGGGGCAGGCGGACTCCGCTGGCTGTCCCCAACATCCACTGCCCCTCTTCCCTTAGTGACTGAAGCCCTGAATTTAGCGGGGCTCACGGCCACCCAGCAAAAACGCCGTTTCCCTGCTGCACGCAGCCACGTGAGTTAGTTCTGGTTTACGACACGTGATCTGAAGTGACATGCAATTTCCAGGTCACCCCTTAAAGAACTGTGCCCTCCTCCTCCTTCCTCTTTTGCCGGTGGGATGTGGAGGTGGGCAGTCACCTTGGACCCTGACATAGGTGGCAGATCAACAAGACAGAAAGGGCCCGACACCAGATGCCGCGACTTTAGGCCTGGGGTCCTCACCCAGACTCTCACATCACAGGAAAACACACTTCCTTCTCAAATAAGCCACTCTGCTACAGCAGCCGAACCTGGACTTGAACTAAATGAGGAGTCTGGGGGCAGGACCCTGGGGAGGCCAGTGGGGAAGGCGACCAGGATCCTGCCTCTGCCCTCCTTGGGGACTGGAGGGGGCCGTGAGGGACGCCAGGCAGGGCCATCTCTGCTCGCCCTTCAGGGCACTCACTCAGTTCGTTCTCGATCTCCACGGTCAGGTTGTTAGCGTCCACGATGACCCGGTATTCAGGGGCCGCCTCGACTGGTCCCATCACTGTGAGGGGGAAAAACAGCCTGGGGGTGTGTGTGTCTAGGCTCCCGCACCTGGGGGGAGATGGGGTGCGGCTGGAGGGGCTGGAGGAGTAAGCCTGGAGGTGGGTGTGCATGTCTGCAAACCTCCCATCTCTCCCCCTCCAGTGCGCCCTCCAGGCGTCACGACCCCATCTTGCCCTGGAACTAACCCTCCGGCGGCTCCCCACACCACGAGGCCACGGGCCTAGCTCCCCAGACTGCAGTCTGAGGCTCCCAAAAGCCAAGAAGCCCTGGGAGAACAAGAACTGCGTCTGTTTCCCAGGGCTGCCCCCTCCCTGTGTCCAGAACAACGCCTGGCACACTGGTGCCACTCCGGGGTATCTGCCGGCTTCTGCACCATCCCAGCCCCACCCTCTCATGACGCCCCAAAGGGCTGACTGCAGTGCCTGAGCACCCAGGGCTGCTTTGCTCTCCTCTGGGCCTCTGCATATGCTGTTCCCTCCCCCTGGTACATCCCTTCCTCACATCGGTTTCTGAACCGTTCCTCTCCAGGTTTCAACAACGATAACGACGACGGTGGAGGTATCACCATCAGCAGCAGGAGCAGCGGCTGACACACACAGGACTTACCATGTGTCTCCCACCGTCCCAAGCATCTTGCAGGCATTAACCTCTTACCCACAACCAGCCAGAGGTGTGGGCGTCAAACTAGACCAATGTTGCACAGAAAGAAATGGAGGGACATGGCCTGATGTCGCAGAGCCAGCAGATGGCACAGCTGAGATATGGCCCCAGAATCCACATTCTTAACTCTGATGGCTCACGTGTCTCTACGTCCCTAGGACTCGGAAGGCACCCTGGAATCGTCTCTGCTCCCTCGGCACCCCTGCGTGTCCATTAGACACCACCGCCACCCAGTGCTGAGATGTCCCGCGCCCGCCTCCCATTCTAGATGCCCGGTGACATCAGGTCTGACGTAACCCTGAGCCTGACCCGACACGTCACTTTCACTGCTCCCCACAGCTCGTCAGATGGAGAAGCCCCCTAGCTTGGTGTTCAAAACCCTGCAGGATCTGGCACTTTCTTCTGCCGCCATGAGCACAGCAGATAAGCGAGGCTCTACACACACAGCTCCTTCCCAGGGCACGCGGCCGCTGTTCTCCGTCTGGTGTGTGGGTTCACGCTTCAAAGTCCATTTCAGGTACTGGCTCTTCCCTGGCCCCAGAGCTGGGGTCAGCCCGCCCCTCCAGCGGCTCCAGCGTCCGGAGCCCCCTCCATCCCAGCAGGTGCTGCCCACCAGCAGCTGCCTGGACCTGCCTGTCAGCTCCGCCAGAGCCTGAGCTCAGAGTGGAGAGCTGGGCGGATTCCCCAGGGCACCCGGTGCCTCCAGGGGCCCGCCACTGAGTGCCTCAGGAAAACTTTAAAGGAAAGAAGCGAAGAGCGGGGAGCAGGTCTGACCACACCGCTGCTGTGCCCGACAGCGTCCCGTGGCCGCTTCACCAGTAAGTTCCATCCCAGAGCTCCCCCTTGGCAAGAAGACCGTGCGGCAACATGAGCAACCTGTCAGAGCTGAGCTGAGCGCTCGAGACACCCCAGCACTCCCGGAAGCTGGTGCTCCAATAACTGCCCGCTGCAGGGTCACTCACTACTTACCAAATGATACCAGTTTTCCACACACGATAGCAGTAATGTTCCTTCTCTTTCTTTTTAAAAGATATTTTTTTTACATTTATTTATTTTTGAAAGACAGAGAGAGACAGCACAAGTGGGGGAGGGGCAGAGAGAGAGGGAGACACAGAATCCGAGGCAGGCTCCAGGCTCTGAGCTGTCAGTACAAAGCCTGATGCAGGGCTCAAACTCACAGACCACAAGATCATGACCTGAGACAAAGTCGGACGCTTAACTGACTGAGCCACCCAGGCACCCCACCTTCTTAAGTAAACCGAAGGAAAAAAGCATGCTGCTTTAGAGAAAAATGTAAAGTAAATAATGAAACGAGTGGTTTACGGAGGTGGCAAAACCCTTAACCGGACACGTGAATCACTGACACTTGAGAAGCCTTGAGGGGAGTCCTTCTGCAGCAAGTAAGCGCTTGGCAAGAACTTAAGAAGTGTCAGCTTCATGATGCAATGTATTCTCAGGAGAGAAGGGAACCGGGTTGGGATGGAAAAGAAAAAGAAAGGGGCGCCTGGATGGCTTAGTCAGGTAAGTGTCCGGCTCTTGGTTTCGGCTCAGATCACGATCTCCCAGTTTTGTGAGATTGAGTCCCGTGTTAGGCTCTGTGCTGACAGTGTGGAGCCTGCTTGGGATTCTCTCTTTCTCTCTCTCTCTGTCCCTCCCCTGCTTGTGCGCTCTCTCTCAAAAGTAAATGAATAAATATTAAAAAAAAAAAAAAAAAAAGAAAGGAAAAGAAAAGAAAAGAAAAGAAAAGAAAAAGAAAAGAAAAGAAAAGAAAAGAGAAGAAAAGAAAAGAAAAGAAAAGAAAAGAAAAGAGAAGAAAAGAAAAGAGAAGAAAAGAAAAGAAAGAAAAGAAAAGAAAAGAGGGCTCTCAAAAAGTCTGAGAAGGAGGCAAGCCGAACTTTCAAAGCCACAAGCAGCGGAGGAGCCAAGGGGCGGGGCAGGGGAGGGACGTGGGAGGGGGAAGTTACCTTCTGAAGCTTTGGCTTGCTTGCTGATATACTCCTCGATCTTCATCATGATCTCAGCAAACTGCTCAGGGAAGACAGGAGAGTCGGAACTCGGAACTCTTCAGGAAAAAGAGCTATTGCGCACATCACCCCTGCGGGGAGCCCCTATTTACAGCCCGCTCACCATCTTGCTGTCCCACAGCTTGGCGATGCTCTTGACCGAATCCCCAGAAAGATCCAGCTGTGTCTCCTCCTGCACATCCTCAATCGCCGGCTCCTCTTCTTCTTCCCCATAGCTTCCTCCTTCCTCCTCTTCCGCCGCTTCCTCAAGGTCAGCCAGAAGCTCATCTGCCAGAGACATGCCGAGACCTATGGGAAGGGAGAGCGAGGTCCCCCCTTCATTAACGAGAGGGGGCTTCTCCCCAAGAAGGCCCTGGTACTTATTGGATCGACCCCATGAGCAAGCAAGCTCCATAAGGACAGGTGTTTTCATCTGCTTTGTTCTTCAGCTTCTAACTGTGCCTGGCATATAATAGGTGCTCAAATAAATACCCAGTGAATCACTCCATGAACAAACCTCCCAGAACCAGGTGGTCTCTGGTCACAGCTCCCACCACCTACCCTTCTCACACTCACCTCACTGGGCAAGACACAGCACACCCCTCATGCCACCACCTAAGACTTAAAAAAAATTCACATCCTCTCTTTGAGATTGGACGTCTCCTAGGATCCTTTTTTCTCCTATAACAGAGACTCCTCCCCAAAACTGTAGGGCCCCAAAAGAGTGACAGATATCCTAAAATATTGATCTCCCTAGACATCAGGGCAACCAGGTGGGGCCTAAGGTGTCTAGAGCCCCCAGGCCGGTCCCCTCTGGCCATGAGCAGCCTCCTCACGTACTCCAAGCGCTGGACAAAATTAGTATTTTCTTTGAGTCCCAGAAGGTGGAAAAGAATGGGAAACACTACTCATCAAGATACAATCCCACTGCTTTTTTTGTTTTTTTTAACGTAAAACACCTCTCCTCCTTCCCGTTCCTCCTTCCTTTCCATAAAACAACCCCCCTTCCTCATTTCCTTCCCTTCTACACTGCCGTCCCTGGAAGGAAGTATAAAAACAGAGGCTGCATGGGTAATGTGTCGAGTGAAGCACGCTGGGGGCTGGGCCCCCGGGAGCAGCGGGACTCGGACACCGGGGGCCTCACGGCCAATGTAAACGCGCAGCCGAGGCGCAGCTGCAGACACGCCTGGCCAAGCGGCCAAACATGTTGTCAGGTGCTCTTTCTTCAACAAAAGAGATTCAGAACTTTGACGCAGAATCTCTGTTTCAAAGTTTCCATGCGATCATTTAAGTGGATAATTTAAAACTATAACCCCCCGAAATCCCCGCAGCACAGGCCAAACCCAACGGATCACGGGACAGATTTGGCCCCTGAGGCGGCAGTTGGGGACAAGCCTCAGAAGTCCAGTTGCGCGTATGAGACCCTCCTGCCTCCCTGCGCACGCCGGCCCCCGGCCCCAGGAATCAGGGCTCCCGCCCTCCCCGCGTCCACAGCGCACACACCTCTTCCCAGCCGGCAAGACGGTTTCTAGGCGAGTCGCTTCCCGACAGCGGTTGACGCTCACCGATGACGTATCAGCTTCGCGCCGTCGTCGCGGCAAAGCTGCGCTCTGATTGGCTCCCGCCCTGGGCTGCCTTTGGAACAACAACTTTATTAGCTCCTGCTGCTAGGCGGAGAAGCGGTGAGTCCGAGAGGAGACGGATCTATCCGGTTTACGGCCTGCCGAGGACTGAAGCTGCTAAGCGGAGAATCGCCGTAGCCGGGCGAGAAGGTGCCGAGACAAGAATAAAGACGGGAACAACTCGGACGACTAGGAGAGGAGTGCGACGAGAAAGCAAGGCCTTTAAGCCGGGACTAGGGGTGGAGGTGGAGGGGGTGGGGAGTAAAGCCGGAAATAGGGAACTACAACCCCCAGAAGGCCTAGCGGCTAAGTCCCGGATGCCGTGGCCGTAAAGCCTGATGGGACAAGTAGTTTTGCGAACGACTTAACCTGGAGGTTTGCGAGGTTGGAAGTTCTGAGACCCGCGGCGTCCGGAGAGGGAGACAGACATGGAGCTGGAACAAAGAGAGGGGTGAGTGGCTTTGCATAAAACTACGACTCCCAAGAGACATTGCGGTTGCAGCACGTGCAGCCGTCTGCGCTTTTAGCTGAGGGTGGATGGGTATTGTAGTTCATGCAACTGCTTTCGCTTAGCGCTCTTAAGGGACCGGGGTCTGTGCTGGGCCATCCGCGGGGAGAAAGCTACGGTCTGGAGTTTTGGATCCTAGGACCAGGGGTCGGGAGCCTGGGCTCCTGGATCCTGGGACGAAGGGCTGGGGGCTTGAACTCCTTCGGATCTTCGGGGAGCAAGAGTCTGGAGGTCTGGATCCTGGGACGAAGGGATGGGGCTCGGACTCCTGTGGGACTCTAGGATCTGAAGGATCCGGAGGGGGCTGGGGGCCGGGAGTTCAGGGTCCCTGAGCCCCCTGACCTTGCAGGACCATGGCAGCCGTGGGCTTTGAGGAGTTCTCAGCGCCGCCAGGCTCAGAGTTGGCGCTGCCTCCGCTGTTCGGTGGTCACATCTTGGAGAGCGAGCTGGAGACAGAAGTGGAGTTCGTGTCTGGGGGTCTGGGCGGCTCTGGGCTCCGGGAGCGAGATGAAGAGGAAGAGGCCGCCCGGGGACAGCGGCGGCGCCAGCGAGAACTAAATCGAAGGAAGTACCAGGCGCTAGGTCGGCGCTGCCGGGAGATCGAGCAGGTAGGTGAGTGCGGATTCCCCGGCTTGGGGGGCCCCTTGGCCTAAATCACCACCCCTTCCCCGTCTCTGCCCATATGCCAGCTTTCCTTACCTAGCTGAATGAACCTTTCATTCATTTATTCATTCATGGTTCGTTTGCTCTGCGCCTGTTACCTGTCGGGCACATGCAAAGCACCTGGAGAGCGGTGTGCTCACCAGCGACCCTGACCACCCAGATCAGCTCACTGATGTTTCCTACGTGCCTCTGGTGCTCCCGCTGATCAGGCTTTTCAAGTCCCCCTTACCCCTCGCGTCAGGCTCTCACGTCCTGTCCATCCTGCCTCTTCAATCCTGCTTGGATCCTTCTCCTGTCCATCCCCATGGCTCCTGCCCCAGACACAAGTTCTATACGCAGCATCACAGCATCAGCTTCCTTGGTGAGAATGAGGAACGCACCTTTGGCAGGGACCAGATCTAGAAAGGCCAGGAACACCAGGGCACGAAGTTTGGGTTTGGTTTTGTTTTGAAGGGAGGAGGAGCTCCTGAAAGTTTTCAAACGGAGGGAGGAACAGGGTCAGATCTGGGTGTTTGAAAGACTGAGCTAGGTTGTGTTAGTGTCACAGGCCTCCTGTCACCAGCTCCTAAGTAACGGCAATGCACCCTCCCGTAGTTATGGAGGCTGGAAGGGCAAGGTCAGGGCGGCGGCGGGCTTGCTTGCTGGCAGTCATGGTGTTCCCTGACCGGTGGATCTCTGCCTTCATGTGGTGTTCTCCCTCTGCGTGCCTCTCTGTGCCCCAGCTTCCTCCGTTTGGAAGGACACAGTCATGTTGGATTAGGGCCCACTTAGTGACCTTTGACTCCAACACCTCTGTGAAGACCCTATGTGCCAAGAAGGTCATGTTCTGCGGTACTGGGAGAGTTAGGACCCCACCCACACCATCCAACCCCTCACAGTGGTGATGGGGAGCGCTGGAAGAGGGGCGGCTGGTGTAGTGGCCCGGGCAGGACAGGACGAGGTCTGAGCTGGAGCGGGGGGTTAGGAGGCGGCAGATGGAGACGCGGGTGGGTGTTTAAGCCGTCTTAGGATGAGGAGTGCGTCAGGCTGCCTGGAGCAGGACCTCGGTTCACCCAGGGCTGGCTGGATGTGTGCTCTGACAGGAGGTGTTGGAGGACCACGGGGCAAGTGGGAGGGAGCAGTCAGCCCCGTGTACTAAAACGTCCCCCCTGAAGCTGCACTAAAGCCCAAGCTGTGTACGCCCAACGGCAGCTAGGATGTGCACAGGATGCGAAGAGCCATTTGGTTTTATGTATGTGTGTGCGCGCAGGCGTGCACTAGATGGTTTGTGGACAGATCGGGTGTAACGTACACGAACCAGACAGCATACATCTCGAACTAGACCGTGGTTGCCTCCACGCCGTCCTTCAGCTCACCCCGACCTTCCTCCCTCCTCCACCGCTGCTTTCTTACTCTTCCCCCTGGGGACTCCTCTCGGGGATTCCACAACAGCAGTGACAGCAGTAACATTTCATCCCAGGAATCCTGCGTTCACAGGGCTTTTCAGTACCCGGGTGGTGCCATCAGAGCGACCGCTGTCATAGGGGAGCACCCACCCTGTGCCAGGCTCACCCAAGGCTTTCCGCACAGGGCATCTCCGGGCTCCCTGCTGTCTCCACCCACTCCACGCCCCACCCCTGCCCTGCCCCAGCTGGCAGTGGGGACCCCAGCCCTGTTTAACACGTCATGCTGGGGTCCACAGGGACTCAATCATCTGCTCAAATGGAGCTGGCATTTGAGCTTCTGCTCTTAGCCCCACCTCCCCCGCCCCACTCCCCATTAGGAATAGGTGGTGGTGTTATTCCTGTTTTTACAAATGCAAACAGCTGAGGCTCAGGGAGGTTCTAAGGAACTGGCCCAAGGTCACCCAGCAAAGTGGCAGGCTGGGGTCGGAGCCCGCGTCTTCTGACCCAGGGGCGGAACCTGCTCCTCTGTGTCTCTCTGATGGCACCGAGGTAGCCAGCTCCTGCCTAATCTCCAGCAAGTTGGCCTGTTTGGTGTTGCGCGACACTTGACATGACAGAAGGTCACGCATTTATTAGCAAGTATGCGTGGAGCACCGCCTCTGCCAGGCTCTGCCCAAGGCATGGGGACACAGGCACAAGTCCCTGTCCTTCGGAGCTTATGTCCCGGTGGGGGAGACGGACGGTGAGCAAGAAGACAAGTGGGTGGGCGAGAAGGCAGTGAGGAGTGTGGGAAGGAAACGAGCGGAGAGGAGGGGCTGGGCGCCCAGGTTCTGGGGGGCGCCCAGGTTCTGGGGGGCAGGGAGAGGGTGGTGCAGTGTGGTGGGAGGTCCCTGACTGGGAATGTGTGAGCTCAGACTTGAGGGAGCGGTGCAGGCGTGTGGGGGAGCCCCCAGGACAGAAGGAGGCCCACGGGAGTGGAGGGGATGGAGGGAGAGGCTGTGTGGCCGCTCCCGGGGTCACGGCACGGCACGTGTGGAGTAAGCGACGGGAGTCCCGGTGACCCGTGCGCTCTGCTGCCTCCCTGCAGGTGAACGAGCGGGTCCTGAACAGGCTCCACCAGGTGCAGAGGATAACCCGGAGGCTTCAGCAGGAGCGGAGGTAACCCCTTGCGTGTCAGGCCGGGCCCCCTGCCTCCGCTCCCCGCTGCTGCTTCCGCCACCTCTCGGGCTCCCGGCCCCCTTCCTGTCGGCTCAGCGCTTGCCCCCAGCGCTTGCCGCTTGCCAGGGCCGGGAGTGGAGTCCGCCTGGCGGGGAGACGCGGGGGTGGGTGGGGGAGGGTGGGGGGCGAGGAGAGGCGGGGCGAGAACGAAGGGGTGTGGCGTGAAGCCACGGGCTTGGCTTCGGGCAGTGTTGCTGGGGGACTCTGAGCCTGCTTCCTGTCTCAGTTGAATACCCACAGGTGGCGACTTCACCTGAAACTTCATTAAAGTTGAAATTTAACATCTGTCAGGACACACTTAGTTCGTTGAAATGAAATAGAAAATTCGCAACATCAAAAAGTCCGTTCCTGTGTCACTGTCACCACATGCCAGGTGCTCCCCAACAGCGGCAGGTGGGCAGTGGTGACTACAGTGGATGGTGCAGGTGTGGGAAGTTTCTGGGTGCACTTCCGGAACACTTGTAACACCGTGGCAAGGCCACCTAAGCGCTGCCAACCCTCGATCCTGTCTGCAGCTCTGGACAGCGTCCACCCGCTGGACAGTGACTTCTGGTCACCTCACAGGCATCCAGAACTAACCCTGATCTCACCCCCCCAGCCCCCCGTCTGCTCGCGTCGGAGAATGAACCTTCCCAGCTGCTGCTTTCTGTCCCCCCCTCATCTGCTGCAACCTCAGAACAGACCCAGGATGCCAGCACCCTGGGCCCAGGGACATGGCTCCTTGTCCAATTCCTGCCACCCTCTCCCTGGCCTCTTAACCTCTCCCAGGTCCCCTGTCCCAACACCCTGGGTGAACCACTTTTCCTATCTGCACCAGTAGCCAACATCCTCTTTACAGTAGAACCAAGAGAGCTTACGAAGCCAGCAGTGGCCTGCGTGGCTGAAACATCACAAGGTTGGGAAGGTATCTGGAGCTGGTAAACTCCCCTCAACAATACACATCAGTCAGGACGGTTCACCGTTTGAACCATCTATCTGGAGCTCAGCCCTGTGGTTCTCACAGTGTGGTCCCTGGACCAGCAGCGTGGGAACTTGCTCTTGGCTCAGGTCATGATCCCAGGGTCAGGGGATCAACCCCCTGCATCAGGCTCTGTGCTGACAGTGCAGAGCCTGCTTGGGATTCTCTCTCCCCCTCCCTCTCTGCCCCTCCCCTGTGTGCACTCGCTCTCTCAGAAAAAAAAAAAAAAAAAAAGTGCCACTATGTAAAAACGGTAAGGCAGTTCCCCCAAATTTAAGAACAGAATTACCATGAGATCTAGCAATTCCGTTTCTAGACGTGTCCCCAGAATAATCGGAAGCAGGTCACTAGCAGAGGTGTGCCCACCCAGGATCCTAACAGTATTCACAAGAGCCTAAATGTGGAAGGCCCCAAGCATCTGGGTATGGGTGAGCGGAGGAACAAAATGTCTGCACGTGAGAGTATGATTCAGTCTTAAAAAGGAAGGAAATCCCACCACAGGCTACACCGTGCACGAGGACATTGTGCTTAGGGAAGCAAGCCTGTCCCAGAAGGACAAGATACCACGTATACTAGGCACTCAGTCGAGGTCACAGGGGCAGAAAGGAGAATGGTGGTGGTTTAATGGGGCAGGGTTTCTTTCTGGGAAGAGGAAGAGAGCCCCGGAGTCGGATGGTGGGACGGTTGCACAGCAGTGTGAACGTACTTAATGCCGCGAAGCTGCACGCTTAAAAACGGTTCCGCTGGCAAACCGTACGTTATGAATGTCTTACCATAATTCTTAAAAAACACTTTTTTTAGAAGTTAAAAAAAGATAAAAAGTAAGACGGACCAAGTCACTTCTCTGCTCAAAACCCTGCAGAGGCTCCCAGCTGAGTCCCCAGCACACCCCCTGCTCCCGCCTCAGGGCTGCCGTACGCTTCAGGGCTGCTGTACTCGCTGTGCGTTCAGCCAGAAAGGCTTTCCTGCCATTCCCTCGCCTCCGTGAGGCGGCCCCCACCGTCCATTTGAGGTTCAAGCCCTCTTCCAAGTATCCTTGTATTCTCCTCCCTACTTTTCCAGCTTACTCTTTTTTTCTTATTTTAGAGCGAGCACGTGTGTGCTGGTGGGGGGTGGGGGTGGAGGGGGTCAGGGGGAGAGGAGAGGAAGAGTGAGAATCCCAGGAAGGCTCTCTACACTGTCAGCACGGAGCCTGACGCAAGGCTTGATCCCATGACTCTGAGATCATGACCGGAGCCGAAATCAAGAGTCGAACGCTTAGCTGCCTGAGCCACCCAGGCGCCCCACAGCTTACTCTGCTCTGTTGATTGGCTGATGGTCCCCCTGCAAAACTGAGCTCAGTGTGCACAGGGGTTTCATTTGGTTCCCCAATGTGTCCCTAGCACTGAGAACACGGGTGCAGAGCTGGTGTGGACACACCATGAGACTGCATGATAAACATTCCTCCGGGCGCCGGCCCACAGGTAGCATTCAGAGCTTAAACAAACAGAAGAACCCCAAAGCCCTGGAAGCCGAGATGGAAGCGGAGAAGGCGGCATCAGCAGGAGTGCCCTGCACCTTTCTCTAGCCCTTTGGTTCCTGGTAAAGAACTCAACCGACGCCAGAATGTTCTCTGAGCCCGCACACACTGAGCACTAGGAGGAGATACCACTGTCTAGCTGCAGGGTCACCCTCACGGCCACCCACCCACACAGGGTTGTGGCGTCCTGTTGACAGTTAACAGGTGAAGAGAGGTCACCTAGCGCGGCCCAGGGTCCCACTGGCTGGGCAGGTATCAGGCACTCAGGTCTCAGATTTGGGAGCTCCGAACCCCTTTCCCGAACCCCCGGACGCTGACGCTGTGCCCCTGGGGGCCTCTCTCCGGAGCAGGTTCCTCATGAGAGTGCTGGATGCCTACGGCGATGACTACCGCGCCAGCCAGCTCACCATCGTGCTGGAGGTGAGCGCGGCCTCCTGGCGGGCCGGGCGGGCTGGGCGATGGGATGCAGCCTTCATGTGCTGCCCCTTCCCCCCACCAGGACGAGGGCAGCCAGGGCACAGATGCTCCCACCCCTGGCAACGCGGAGAACGAGCCCCCAGAGAAGGAGGGGCTGTCCCCGCCCCGGAGGACACCCGCACCCCCGGAACCCAGCAGCCCGACCCCTGGTGAGGGGCCCAGCGGGCGCAAGAGGCGGCGAGGGCCCCGGGATGGACGCCGAGCCGGAGCTGTGCTGACTCCAGAACTGGCCCCAGTGCAGGTGGGACCAGAGCTCCTGCTTTGTGACAGTGCTGTGGGAGCCGGGCCCTGCAGCCCATGCAGGCTCAGGGCTGGGGCAGCTGGAGGAAGCAGGTTGGGCTGCAGGGGCCGGGATGGGCAGGGAAGGAGAAAGCTGGAAAAAGCCAGGTGGGGACTTGGGTGGAAAAGGAAGGAGAGAGACCTGGAGAAGGGACGGGTAGGAGGGGGGCAGGAAGGAGGATGGAGAAAGTTGGGAGAGACCTGGAGGAGGCTGGGTAGGGGGCAGGTCGGAGGACTGGAGCAGGTGGGGACAGAGGAGGAGGAGGATCAGAGAACAGGGGTGGAAGGGAAGGCAGGGCTGTTGGGGTTCTCCCCGAGGTGCCTGAGGTCGTCCGAGGAGGCAGAATGGTGAGGCCAGCGGCCTTTCTCTAGGTCCCAGGCCTGCTCATGCCTGCCCCTCTCTCCCCCAGATTAAGGTGGAGGAAGACTTCGGCTTCGAAGCAGATGAGGCCCTGGACTCCAGCTGGGTTTCTCGGGGGCCAGACAAACTGCTGCCCTACCCCACTCTAGCCAGCCCCCCCTTTGACTGACCCCCCTGCCTCCAATAAACTGACCCACAGACTTGCCTTGGCCACCGTCTACTGTTTCCACCTCTGATCACACACAAACTCAGATTCTGGGGTCGCTTTTCACATTTTATTGGCCACAGGGGAGGGGGCCTCCTCCATGTCACCGGAGGTGCTCACAGTTTCTTCAGCCACTCCAAGCTTGGACCCTCAGGGTCCTGGGGGTGGCTGGGCACGTCAGGCATGTTCCCATCATCTCGGAGGGGCACTGTGGGGCAGGAAGGTGGCCCACTGAGACCAGCAGATCTCGGGAGGCCCATAGAGAAAGGCTAGACTGGCAGTTTATACCCAGAGAGGGAAATGGGACCCCAGGGGAGAGAGGGGACACAGAGAAGCAGGCATATAGAGACACAGAGGGATGGGAGAGCAGAGAGGGCAGAGACCCAGAATGACAAAAATCCAGAAAGCAACAGAGAAGGCAACCCAGAGAGGAATACAAATCTGCAATGACAGAAACTCAGAAGTGTAAACACAGACAGGAAATAAGTTTTATGGCACGTGGTTTGGATCTCAAAAGAAAAAAACAAAGTCCAGCCTGCACTGCAGAATCTGTCCCTGCCGAGGAAACACCCACCCATACTTACTCCTCCCCCAGCACAGGGAGGTCTACCCCCACCCCCACCCCTTCTGGGCAGCCCTCCTTCCAGCTCACCTGGATAGTTGTAGGGCGTGGCCTGGTTGATCATGGTGGCATATTTGGTGAAGGGGCTGATGGTGGGCAGAATTACAGCTGTGGAGAGACAGGAGTGAGGCCCAGGGGACAGTGGCTCTGGGGCGGGGGGTTGGGGGTGGTCAGGGGCAGAAGCTGAATCTTGGCAAAGTAGGAGTCAGATGCATGGGAGGAGGGGAGCAGGGAGGTCCTGGCCCCTCCAGGAGGGACCTTGGCACTCTGGGATCCCCATTTATCATCAGGAGAGGGGGTGGAGGGAAGAAATAGGGGTGGTCACCGAAGGAGTGCAGGACCATAGAGGTGGTCATGAAACAGCAGGGGTGGTAGAGGGGAGCATTTGGGGAATTTTCCAAAGAAATCATGAACTGTAAAAAAATCAGGGAAAGGGGGGTTGTCATTGAGAAAGGATTAGTCTCTGAGAAATTGCAGTTCACCTAGGGTGGGAGCCAGGAGTCCCAGAGGGAGTATAAAACAATGTTCTAGGCCAGCACTGTCCAAAACAAATGTAAGAGCCACATCTTTAATTTCCCACCTTCTAACACTCACATTAAAAATAAAGGATACAAATGAATTTAAAAAAATTTTTAACCTGGTACATCCCAAACAACTCAGCATATAGTCAACATGCAAAAAGCTTGAGATATTTTATATACTCGTCCTGTTCCTTGCAATCTGGTGTGTACTTTCCACGAGCGTAAAAGTGCTTCTTCTCAGGCGCTCAGTGGCTAGTGTGGCCGGTGGCGGCCGTATGGACAGGGGCTCTAGAACCTTACCCAGTGTGTGGCCCACAGATAAAGCCGTGCTGACAAGGCCTGAGACCCTGATATAAACGCTGCATCCCAGACCTATGCAATGACAGCCTGAGAGTGACCCCCAGTGCACGTTGAAGTATGAGTAGCCTTGTTCTAGAACAGAGGTTACCAATCAAGGCAGCACTGAGGGATTTGCAAAGGATACAGATTCCCCTGCTCCACCTCCACCCCACTCAACTCCACACTGAATCTGGTTGATAGCGAGTGTGGAAAGTGGGTAGGATTCGGACATTTTTACCGCTCCGGTGTTTTTAATGGACACCCAGGGCTGAGAACCTGTCCCTTAGAGGGATCACGGACCTCTTGGGTAGGTGTGTACGGGTGGGAAGGGGTCATAATATTGGCGAGGGGGGTAGGCAAGGGGTCGGCGTGGGGGCGCTGACACACGAGCGGAGCAACAGAACGTTGAGGGCGGCGACGGGGCCTCGGAGCTCCAGGATGGCCGCAGGTGGGGAGCGATGGGACCTTTGGCGAGGGCGGGGAATGGGGGTAAAGCTGGGACGCCAGGTGGGGGCGATGCACGCTCACGCACCGAGGCCCGCGATGGTGAAGGACGCGACCAGCACCGGCTCCTTGGCCCAGACATCCTTGAGGAAGGCGGTGAGTCCTGGAGCGGGGGCGAGGAGGGTCACCCCTGCAGGGGATGCCCCTGATGACCTCTAACCCTCTCGCGCCACCCCCCACCCTGAAGGAGCCCTCTTGTGATCTCCGCGTCCCCCGCTAACCCCGGACCCCTCCGCCTCTACCGGGACTCGGCCCTGCCCTACCCCCGACACTGCTCGGGGCTCCCGGAACCACCCGGCCCCGCGCGCCTGCGGCGCCAGCACTTACTCCCGGCCATCTTGGTTGCGGCGGCGACAAGAGCGCGGAGCGCTCTGGGAGTTGTGGTCCCTGCGCCGGGGGCTTCGCTGAATCTGCGCGTGCGCATTGGCAAAGAGCAGCTGTCCTGGGCCGCGGCGAGGACGCGGAGTACTCTGGAACTTGTGGTCCCCGCGCGCGTCTCCGCAGTCTGAGCCCGCGCGTGCGCACTGCCGCAGAACAGCTGTCCGAAACGGTGGCAAGAAAGGGGGCGGCGCTGCAGATGTTAAGTGCAAACCTGTCTCTTTCGCCTAGGAGTCACTCCGGAGCTGTACTCCGAGTCCTCCAGCTGCGACCCATCTAAGGCGGAATGCAGTAGTCCTCAGTTTAGAGTTTGCTCAGGAAAGCCCATTTTATAGACGGAGAAGCGGAGGCTGGGAGAGGACAAATGACTGAACTATCATTTGCGGTCGCAGCTCAACATCAGTTCGTCCTTTAACTCTCATCCCAGAAGGGTTAAGGGCCTTCTGTGGATTCTCTCAGCGCCATATGTGTCCTCCATAGTCGCTCACCTTTTTCTTTTCTTTTCTTTCTTTCTTTCTTTCTTTCTTCCTTTCTTTCTTTCTTTTTTTTTTTTTTTTTTTTTTTTTTTAACTCACACGGTCGGTCTCTCTCTTTACATCAGCCTGGGAGCTGCTCTAGGGCAATAATAGGGTCTGACTCCTCTCTGTGCCCCCAGAATAGTGCAGCACAGGGTCTGGCACATAATAAGTGTTAGTTGTCTTTTTTTTTTTTTTTTTTTTTTAATTAGTGAACTGCCCATTCTCCCAGCTTTTTCCACAGCACCATGGGGCTGTGACTCTGTCACCCAGAGTCCCCCACTTCCCTCCTCTCTTCCTTAAACAGAGCTCTGACTTTCTGATATTGCATTTCCTGAGACGTTAGAGGGCACGGCTGAGCCCTGGCTCCTACTTCTGCTCCAGCCGAGATCTGCCCACCATGATCCTGGTGCTGATCCTGCTGCTGCTGGCCCTCTGTGAGCTGCTCCCCCCTTCTCCCTGGGTCCCAGGCTGGCTGGGGTGCAGGGAGATAGGCTGTGTGGAGCAGGTGTGGGGCAAGGAAGAGGGCTACTGAGTCTCCCTGAGAGCAGGTGCAGGATAGTCAGGCAGCACTAGCTGAGGGTCCCGAATTCTAGGCCAGAATAAGGGGACAGGGCAGGGGGCCCAGATCCTTGGGTCCTAAAGCAGGAGGACACATGGACCCTGAATTCCTGTTCCTGGAAGGGAAGAGGAGGGAGTGGGGACAGGATTCGCTGGGTGTGGAGGCAGGAGGATGCTAGGGTACCTGAACTCCTGGGGATAGCAAGTGTAGAATCCTAGATTCTGATGTGGGAGGGGATGAAGCCAGACCACTTGGGTCTCTGGGGAGAAGGGAGCTGGGGGCCCAGACTCCTGACCCCCAGGGAGGAGACCCTGTGGGCTCAGATTACTGTCTCCTGGAAAAGGGGAAGGGAGTTCAAGGGCCTGAACACTGGGTGTAGAGGCAAGAGGGGGCTGGGGCCAGACTTCAGGCTTCTGAAGTAGGTGAGGACTGAAGTCCACAGTTATGGCTACCGAGAGAGGTAAGATCCTGTTTCCCAGAGGAAGGAGGGCCTGGGGACTCGGGTTCCTGGGTTCACAATGAGATAGGGATAGCAGCAGCCTAGGGCTTTGAAAAGACTTAGCCCCTCCACCTTCCGCAGGGCCTCTGTGTGATGCAGACATCACGCCAACTGGTGAGTAATACCCTCCATCTGTTCACCTGTATGCTGCTGACAGCCCATTTCCAACTACTCAGATTTTCTCTTGGTGCCCAGCTTCACCCCCGATTTCCATATTTTCCTCCCTCCCTCCCTTCCCTTCTTTCATCTTGTCTCCCCTCTCCTTCCTTTCTTTCCTTCTAACCTCACTCCCTTTAGTGACCAGGATAGGTGAGTCAGCTAAAGAGATGTAAGCTTCACCATATTATTCATTGACAACTTTGAACAAATTACCGCTTGCTGTTTCCTTCTCTGTGAAATGGGCTTTCCTGTGGATGTAATAAAATCACCCACGTGTACGGGTCACCTGTCTGGCTCAGCGGGAAGAGCATAGGAGTCTTGATGTCGGGGTCATGAGTTTGAGCTCCATGTTGGGTGTAAAGATTACTTTAAAAATAAAATAAGGGGCCCCTGGGTGGCTCAGTCGGTTAAGCATCTGACTTTGGCTCAGGTCATGATCTCATGGTTCATGAGTTCAAGCCCTGCATCAGGCTCTCTGCTGACAGCTCAGAGCCTGGAGCGAGTATTTTAAAAATTAATTTAAAAACCCTTGGCTCAGAGCTTGGCATAATGCAGGGCAAGAAATAGGATCTCTGGGTGCGCCTGGGTGGCTCAGTCGGTGAAGCATCTGACTTCGGCTCCGGTCATGATCTCACGGTTCATGAGTTCGAGCCCCACATCGGGCTCTGTGCTGACAGCTCAGAGCCTGGAGCCTGCGTCAGATTCTGTGTCTCCCTCTCTCTCTGTTCCTCCCCTGCTCGCACTCTGTCTCTCTCTCTCTCTCAAAAATACGTAAAGATTTTTAAAAATATTAAAAAAAAAAAGAAATAGGATCTCTGGCAATGCCAACTATTGCCCCATTTGGAACCCTACATCCACGAGAGTAAGATTCTCCACCCTGAGATAGCCTTGGGTTTCTTTACAGGTTTTGTCTTTTCTTTTTCATTCCTTTTCTTTTCCTTTCTCTTTCTTTCTTTCTTACCTTTTTTTACTTATTTATTTTGAGAGAGAGAGAAAGCACGAGTCAGGAGAGGGGCACAGCGAGAGAGGGAGAGAGGGAGAGAGGCAGAGAGAGAGAGAGAGAGAGAGAGAGAGAGAATATCCCAAGCAGCTCCACACTGTCAGCTTGAAGCCCAATGCGGGGCTCAAACCCACAAACTGTGAGATCATGACCTGAGCCGAAGTTGGATGTTCAGATGGCTGAGCCACCTAGGCACCCCTCTTTTCAAGTTTTCTGATTGGTGAGATCTCTTCTTTCTCTGAAACCTCCCCCACTAAATGACAACTTCAAACAAGAATCACCTGGAAAACAACTGATACCTTAGCTATCAATTTATTTTGAATTATTATTTTTTAATGATAAATCTAACATATATTCATGATTTAAAAATTATTACCAAAGGACTTAGAAACTCCCTCTTTCACTTCCCCATCTTCCTTAAATAAGCTCTGAATCCTTGTTTTAAAAAATCCCATGCATTCAGACACATGTATGTATTTATATACTTCTTTGTTTTCTTGCTGAGGCAAAATTGATATTTCATGACCTACAGTGTTCTGCCTCTCACATTTTTCACTTTACAATCTGTGTTGCAGATGTTTCCATACTATTATAACTAACTGCTTTTTAAAAAAATACCGTTTAACATTTGCTGATGTATGGTAGGATTCTATTTTATTGGTCCTATTGATGTATATTTAGGTTGTTTCCAGTATCCTCCTCCGGCCCTACCCCAATCAATAATTCAGCGAGTGCTCCAGTGTGAGCTTTTTGTGCCCATATAGCTACATTTGTGTAGGGCAGAACAGGAATTATTGGGTTGTTTGTCATTTCCTCTGTGTATTTTGATAGAAATGGACAAATTGCCTTCTCAAAAGGTGCACTTAAGTGGACCTAACTACTCGTTTCACTCTGTCTTCACCCAAACAGGATATAAACCATTGTTTAAATTTTTGACAAGCTGATACACACACACACACAAAAAAAAAAGTCTTAACTGTTAATTTTTTTTAATGACTACTGCTAACATTAAGCAACTTCCCCTCCCCCCGCCATGTGTTTTAATCGATTGGACTTCCTCTTCTGTGTACTGCCTTATTCATATAATTTGTCCAATTTTCAACTTGGCTGGGTTTGGGATTTCTTTCTCTACTCCTTTTTAAAAAATGTTTATTTGTTTTTAAGAGAGAGAGAGAATGGGAATGCAAGCGGGAGAGGGACAGAGAGAAAGACGCAAAGGATCTGAAGCGGGCTCTGCACTGATAGCAGTGAGCTTGATGTGGGACTTGAACTCACCAACTGCAAGATCGTGACCTGAGCTGAAGTCAGACACTCAGTCAAAGGAGCTACCCAGATCCCCCTCTTTCCATACTCTTAATCTCTGTGATTAATGAATAAGTCATTTCCGTCAGGGCTGCTGCTTGTCTTCTAGCTTATTTCTTCTATTCTCATACACAACTTAAAAAATTTGAAGTCATCAAATTAATTAACCTTGTCTCTCCTGAGTTTTTTGTTTTATGTTTTAAGATAGCTGTCTCTGCCCCCAGGACAAATATATTTTCCTGTATTTTCTTCTCATACTTTAACAGTAAAACAAAACAAAATAAAACAATGCAGGTCTTTAATTAACCTAGAGCTGGTTTTGGGGAATGGTCTCAGGTACAGATACAACTTTTTTTTTTTTTTTCTACCCAAATAGATAGCGAGTTCTGGCAACTATTGAAATATGTTGACTATGTTAAAAATAGTCAAGAGCAATTTAAAATTGCAGATTTCTGGGACCCAATCCCTTGACATTATGTTTAAAAACCATGGAGTAAGGGGCGCCTGGGTGGCTCAGTCAGTGAAGCATCTGACTTTGGCTCAGGTCATGATCTCATGGTTCATGAGTTCAAGCCCTGCATCAGGCTCTCTGCTGACAGCTCAGAGCCTGGAGCGAGTATTTTAAAAATTAATTTAAAAACCCTTGGCTCAGAGCTTGGCATAGTGCAGGGCAAGAAATAGGATCTCTGGGGGCGCCTGGGTGGCTCAGTCAGTGAAGCATCTGACTTCAGCTCAGGTCATGATCTCATCACAGATCATGAGTTCGAGTCCCGCATCAGGCTCTGTGCTGACAGCTTGGAGCCTAGAGCCTGTTTCTGATTCTGTCTCTCTCTCTTTCTCTAAAAAATGAACAAACATTCAAACAAACCATGGAGTAAAGCTTAGGAGTTGCCCTGATACTCTGACTTGTAGCTAGTGTTGACCATCCTTGGTTGGAGTCAGTGCCTCCTGTTTTACAAGCAGGAAACTGAGGATGAGGAAGAAGCAGTGATTGCCTCAGGTGATTTCTCTTCCCACCCCATCTCCTCGGGCTCTCAGGAAGCCCAGGGACCCAGGCAGCCCTGTTTATTCAGTCCCCCCAGCCTCATACCCCAAGCCGTGGCTAGGGGCTCAGCCTGCCGCAATTGTAACCCCTGGGGTCAACGTGACCTTGAGTTGCCGGGCACCTCAACCTGCCTGGAGGTTTGCACTCTTCAAGTCTGGAAGGATCATCCCTGTGCTGTACCGGGGCGTGTCCATGGAGCTGGCAGAGTTCTTCCTGGAGGAGGTGACCCCAGCCCAGGGGGGCAGTTACCACTGCTGCTACCGGAGGCTAGGCTGGGGTCTGGGTGTCTGGTCCCACCCGAGTGATACGCTGGAACTGCTGGTGACAGGTGAGGTCCTGGGGCGGGGAAAAAGAAGGGACATTGGGGCAGGATGAGGGAGGGAAAAGGAGGGACGGACATACAGGGAGAGAGAACTGAAAGAGACATAAAGACAGGCTTCTACAATGACACAGAGGAAAAGAGCTACATGGGGAGAGAAAGAGAACCAGAGAAGCAGGGGTGATTCTTAACAGGGAGGACTGTGCCCCCCGGGTGATCTTTGGCAATATCCGGAGACATTTTTGGTCGCCGTGACTGGGGAACGAGGAAGGGGGAAGGGACCAGGGAGAAGAAGAGGGAGCCCAGGAGGGACCGGAGGGAGGGAGGCCGAGGCGGCAGGAGGAGGGGGAGGAGGAAGAGGGGCGAAAGCCGGGGAAGGGGAGGGGGGGGGGCGCAGGGCCGCGCCAGCGCTCGCCCCCGTCCGTGCCCCTCGCAGACGAGCTGCCGCGCCCGTCGCTGGTGGCGCTGCCCGGCCCGGTGGTGGCGCCCGGGGCCAACGTGAGCCTGCGCTGCGCGGGCCGCCTGGGGGGCATGAGCTTCGCGCTGTACCGCGTGGGCGAGGCGGCGCCGGTGCAGTACCGCCGCTCGGCGCAGCCCTGGGCCGACTTCCCGCTGCGCGGCGCCCGCGCGCCCGGCACCTACAGCTGCTACTACCACACGCCGTCCTCCCCGTACGTGCTCTCGCAGCGCAGCGAGCCGCTGGTCATCAGCGCCGACGGTGAGGGCTGCGCGCGGCCCCAGCCCCTGCTCCCGGACCCCCAGCCCCTCCCTGCTCCCCATCCTGGGGGTCCGGGTCCCCAGCCCCTCCTGCTACCACCTGGGGGTCCGGGCCCCCAGCCCCTTCTCATCGGACCTGGGGATCTGGGCCCCAGGTTCCTCCCTGCTCCCCAACCCGGGGGTCCGGGCGCCTAGCCCCTCCCTGCTCCCCATCCTAGGGGCTCGGGCCCCCAGCCCCTCCTGCTACCACCTGGGGGTCTGGGCCCTCAGCCCCTTCTCATCCGACCAGGGGGTCTGGGCCTCTAGCCCCTCCCTGCTCCCCAACCCAGGGGTCAGGTCTCCCAGCTCCTCCCTGCTCTTCAACCCAAGGGTCCCGCTCCCCAGCCCCTCCTGCTACTCACCTGGGGGTCTGCGCCCCCAGCCCCTTCTCATCTGACCCCGCGGTCGGGCCCCTGGCTCCTCCCTGCTCCCCATCCTGGGGGTCCCCACCCCGGGTTCCTCCCTGCTCTCCAGCCGAAGGGTCCAGGCCCCTAGCCCATCCCTGCTTCCCAACCGGGGAGTCTGGGCCTCCAGCCCCTCCCTGCTCCCCACCTGGGGGTCTAGGGCCTTGGCTCCTTCCTGCTCCCCAACCTGGGGGTTCAGGCCCTATCCCCTCCTCCCCAAACCCAAGGGTTCAGGACCCCTGCTTGCACTGACCCACCTCAACTTTGAGACTGGGAATTGTGTCTGCAGTCTCACCCTGGAGGTTAGAGACCAGGAGGGCAGGGCAGGCCGAAATTGGGTTCGGAAGCTGAAGACTCCTCTTCCTCGCTGCCCTGCAGGCTCAGGCTCCTTGGACTACACACAGGGCAACCTCGTCCGTCTGGGGCTAGCCGGCCTGGTGCTCCTCTCCCTGGGCACGCTGGTCTTTTTGGACTGGCGCAGCCGGAGTCGCATCCCATGTAGTGTTCGGCCCTGAGTCCTGGAGGACTGGATATAGACGCCCTGAAGCGTGAGAAGACTTTCCAGAGGTGGCGAGAAGAAGCAGGGATTCCCAGGGTTGGACCAGCCCTTGCAAGAGCCCCACAGTTGGGCTGAGCCCAGCTTCTGAATAATCATCTGCTTCATACTGTGTGTTCTCCCTCCCTTCTGGGCCAGCACCTCCTAGATCCGTGGAAGGCTCTATCCGTGGTTAAGGCTTCCCAGCCACAAGGCCTGGGTTCGATTCCCAGTGCTGCTGCTTCCTCGCTGGGATACTAGGAAGATGACCTTTGCCACGTCTCAGTTGCCTGGACTGTAAAATGGGCTCACTGATAATACTCACTTCCTAGGATTATTGTAGGATTAAGTGGGCAATACGCACAAAGCCCTTAAAAGCGACTGGCCCGTAGCAAACGCTCAATAAATGTTAGCTATCGGATGAGTGTGGTTTCTACTCAAGGCTCAGGGCTGGAATGAAGTCACAGTCTTTTTTTCCATGGTGCCAGCTCCAGCTCACCTTGTAAGCAATTCGCTGCCACTTCCTTCGTGACATCATTCTCGGTCGCCAAGCAAACCTCTTTCCAACCCCTGCTCAGACCTTCCCCAAAGGTGGGCCAAGGTCAGATCAAGTAGAACTTCTCTAATTACAGCTTCATTTGCTTGCACTGCAGACTGTTTTCTTGAGCCGTCGTTAGGATTAAGAGGCATCCACTGCCAAGGCAACGGCAAGGGCGGTGTGCACAGTAGACCTCTGACGTGGACATTAGCACATTGCACCTGCCCTGTTTCCCCGCTGGCTCTTGGCTGCCTTTGAGGTTGTCAAAATAACGTAAACCGTTCCTCATGCAGCCTGCTTGCTCTCCCCTCTTACCTCTCTGGAAGGCCTGATTATATTCAAGTTTCTCCTGTAAAATGGAATGGAAAATGGTGGAATAGAGGGGTGGCCTGAAGCTCCCCCCTAGGCACACGGGAAGTCAGTGGCGCATCAGGGAGGCTCCCCCTGACTCTGTGCTTCCACTCATTTCTGGTTCCTTTGCTTTTCAACCACCCCCTCCCTCATTTCTCGTCATCCATCCACCTGCTCATTGATTCTCATCCTTCTTTCCTCCCATCCCTCCGTCCCCTTTGCACTTGCTCTCATTGGATTTTCTATCCTCTCTTTTGCCCTTACCCGTCATTCATTCATTCTTACACCCATTCCTCCCTTTATTAATCAGTTAATCAGCTTATTAATCTAGTCACCTATGTACTATACTTATTCAGTATCTATCAACCAACCGACGCATTTAATTCTTTTTTAAAGATTTTGGGGGGCGCCTGGGTGGCTCAGTCGGTTAAGCCTCCGACTTCGGCTCGAGTCATGATATCAGGGTTCGCTGGTTCGAGCCCTGCATCAGGCTCTGTGCTGACAGCTCAGAACCTAGAGCCTGCTTCGGATTCTGTGTCTCCCTCTCTCTCTGCCCCTGCCCGGCTCACACTCTGTTTCTGCCTCTAAAAAATGAATTAAAAAAATTTTAAAAATTAAAAAAAAGATTTTGGGGCACCTGGGGGGCTCAGTTGGTTAAGTGTCCGACTTTGGCTCAGGTCATGATCTCACGGTTTGTGGGCTGGAGCCCCGCATAGGGCTCTGTGCTGACAGTTCAGAGCCTGGAGTCCCTCTCTCTCTCTGCCCCTCCCCCCTTCGTGCTCTCTCTCTCTCTCTCTCTCTCTCAAAAAGAAATAAACATGAAAAAAATTTAATTCTTGGGTCGCCTGGGTGGCTCAGTCTTGGTTAAGCCTCCGACTTCGGCTCAGGTCATGATCTCATGGTTTATGGGTTCGAGCCCCACGTCGGGCTCTGTGCTGACAGCTCAGAGCCTGGAGCCCGCTTCGGATTCTGTGTCTCCCTCTCTCTCTGCCCCTTCCCCACTCGCACTCTGTCTCTCTCTCCTTCAAAAATAAATAAACATCAAAAAAATTTTTTTTTAATTTAATTCTTCTGGGGCGCCTGGGTGGCTCAGTTGGTTGGGTGTCTGACTCTTGTTTTCAGCTCAGGTCATCATCTTGCAGTTCATGGGTTCAGCCCCTGCATCAGGCTCTGTGCTGGCAATGCAGAGCCTGCTTGGGATTCTCTCTCTCTCTCTCTCTCTCTCTCTCTCTCTCCCCCTCCCTTGCTCGCCCTCTCTGTCTCTCTCAAAATAAATGAATAAAGTTTAAAAAATTTTTAAAAATTAATTCTTCTTTAAAGATTTTATTTTTTGGGGTGCTTGGGTGGCTCAGTCAGTTAAGTGTCCGACTTCGGCTCGGGTCATGATCTCACGATCAGTGAGTTCAAGCCCCGTGTCGGGCTCTGTGCTGACGGCTCGGAGCCTGGAGCTGCTTTGGATTCTGTGTCTCCCTCTCCCTCTCTGCCCCTCTCCCACTCATGCTCTGTCTCTCTCAAAAATAAATAAACATTTTAAAAAAAGATTTTATTTTATTTTATTTTATTTTTTTTTTTTTAATTTTTTTTTCCAACGTTTTTTATTTATTTTTGGGACAGAGAGACAGAGCATGAACAGGGGAGGGGCAGAGAGAGAGGGAGACACAGAATCGGAAACAGGCTCCAGGCTCCGAGCCATCGGCCCAGAGCCCGACGCGGGGCTCGAACCCACGGACCGCGAGATCGTGACCTGGCTGAAGTCGGACGCTTAACCGACTGCGCCACCCAGGCGCCCCAAAAAAAGATTTTATTTTTTAAGTAACCTCTACACCCAACGAGCCACCCAAACTCACTCCACCGACTGAGCCAGCCAGGTGCCCCAACTTATGCATTTACTTATCCAACAGGCCTGAAGAGTCCTTCTTCCTAAAGTGGGGAGAGGGGGAAGGGAAGGTGGAAAATGTAATAACAACAGAGAGGGATGTGTGCCCCACCGAAATCAGGCATAAAGCAGGAAAGGCACATATGAGTGCTGAGTGGCGAGAAGGGCTTGGAGACGGAAAGTGTGTGTGTGAGGACGAGAAAGGCATCAAGGGGAGCCAGGTGAAAATAGATTATTGATGGCTAATGTCATTCATAGAATATTACTGAGTGAGCAGTCGTGACAGTACTAACTGCATTCTCTATCAGCGACGGTGCCTCTGCACCGGTCGGTCCGCCGGGCACCCCCCATCATCACCAACAGCCCCCTACGGCCTGTGTGTGTGTCTGGTCTGGGACTTCAGAGGGCCCTTGCCGTTAGGCTGTGGGCTTTGGCCCCCGTGGTTGTGCCACAGGACCAGGACAGCAACAGTGACGACAGCCGTCCCTTCCAGCCTGTGGAGTCGAGGCTTCTGGGCTTTACTGGCTTTGGTCTCTTCCGTCACTTCCACTTCTGAATGAGGAAGAGGAAGTGATCACATTTAACAACTGCAGAGCAATTTACCGTCCCTGAGGCGGTGGTTCCTGGTATTGGTCACCCACAATTGCTCAGCACTTACAAGGCGTTCCTGAGGAGGCCGTGACAGATCTGCTCCCCTCCCTCCTCCCTAGTCCCTCTGGCCGGGTCCACCACTCTCAGCCTTCTGGCCTCAGAGTAGATGTCGTTTCAACTGCCAACTTTTGCCCGGACCACGTGTGTTCCGTAGTGCCCTGTCGTCCCCGAATTGAGTACTTGGACCGTGTTCTGATTCTCTCTCTCTCCCAGACTAGACCACAAGATCCTCCCAGGAGTGGCCAGGTCGTTTCATCACTATGTCTCCAGGGCCTGGGAGGGGTCTTAGGAAGCACGCATGGTGTGGCTGGGTGAGCTCAGCATGCTGAAGATTAGTTATCTAAGCGGGCTCTGTACTTTCGCCCTTGGGCAGCGAGCAGAATGACAGCCCCCCCCCCCCCCCCCCCAGCACGTGATGTCCCAATTCCTGTAGCCTGTGAAAATGTTACACATGGCGAAAGGGACTTCCCGGGTGTGATTACGTTAAGGGTCACGAGGGGAGGTTATCCTGGACTATTCAGGTGGGTTCCATGCAGTCACGGGGGTCCTTATTAAAAGAGGGAGATAGAGGGGTGCCTGGGTGGTTAAGCGGCTGACTTCGGCTCAGGTCATGATCTCACAGCTCGTGGGTTCGAGCCCCGCGTCGGGCTCTGTGCTGACAGTTCAGAGCCTGGAATCTGTTTTGGATTCTGGGTCTCCCTCTCTCTCTGCCCCTCCCTCACTCATGCTCTGTCTCTCTCTCTCTCCTTCAAAAATAAATAAACATTAAAAAATTTTTTTTTAATTTAATTATTTGGGGCGCCTGGGTGGCTCAGTCAGTTAAGCATCCGACTTCGGCTCAGGTCATGACCTCATGATCAGTGAGTTCGAGCGCCATGTCGGGCTCTGTGCTAACAGCTCGGAGCCTGGAGCTGCTTCAGATTCTGTGTCTCCCTCTCTCTCTCTGCCCCTTCCCTGCTCACGCTCTGTCTCTCTCTCTCAAAAATAAATAAACATCAAAAAATTTTTTTTTAATTTAATTCTTCTGGGGCACTTGGGTGGCTCAGTTGGTTGGATGTCCAATCCAACTCTTGGTTTCAGCTGAGGTCATCATCTTGCAGTTCATGGGTTCAGGTCCTGCATCAGGCTCTGTGCTGGCAGTACAGAGCCTGCTTGAGATTCTCTGTCTCCCTCTCTCTCTACCCCTCTCCTGCTTGCTCTTTCTGTCTCTCTCAAAATAAATGAATAGTTAAAAAAATAAAAATAAAGAAAAAGAATTCTTCTTTAAAGATTTTATTTTGGGGGGCGCTTGGGTGGCCCAGTTGGTTAAGTGGCTGACTTCAGCTCAGGTCATGATCTCATGGTTCGTGAGTTCAAGCCCTGTGTCAGGATCTGGGCTGATAGCTCGGAGCCTGGAGCCTGCTTTGGATTCTGTGTCTCCCTCTCTGCCTGTCCCCTGCTCGTGCTCTCTCTCTCTCAAAAAATAAACATTAAAAAAATTCTCTTGGGCGCCTGGGTGGCTCAGTCGGTTAAGCGTCCGACTTCAGCTCAGGTCATGATCTCACGGTTCGTGGGTTTGAGCCCCGCGTCGGGCTCTGTGCTGACCGCTCAGAGCCTGGAGCCTGTTTCAGATTCTGTGTCTCCCTCTCTATCTGACCCTCCCCTGTTCATGCTCTGTCTCTCTCTGTCTCAAAAATAAATAAATGTTAAAAAAATTTTCTTTCAAAAAGAACAGAGAGACAGCAAGGTCAGAGTCAGAGAAGGGAACCTAGAGACAGAAGCAGAGGTCAGCATGAGGCAGGGTCACGAGGCCAGGAACGCAGGCTCCTCTAGAAGCTGGAAAAGTCAGGGACCTGGGTCTCCCCTACAGCCTCCAGAAGGAAGGCAGCCTCTCTCAACCCATTTTGGACCTCTGACTTCCAGAACAGAAAGATAAAAATTTTATGTCATTTCAGGCCACGAGTTGGTGACAATCTGTTACAAGAGCAAAAGCAAAGCTAATACTATTAGCTTCAGCGGAAACCTCTTTTCCTTTTCTCGCAAACCTGGGCCTGTTCAGCCTTAGGATGTTCATTTTCGGCCCCGAACTCTGCTTCCCACCCCGCCCCCCAGTTCCCATTCACCCACTTGGGACACATCTGTCCAATGCCCACCTCGCGTGGGGCACTGTGCTGGTGCTTGGGGACACAGCACACAGACCCTGCTCTCATGAAGCTCACCAGGAAAGCACGGGTCAAATTGGTACTCGCCGTACTGATCAGGGAGCACTTTCAGCTGCTGTAACCAAGAGACCCCCCCCCCCCCACCCCGCCGCCAAAGAAAAAGAAAACCATGTAATTTGATTTCTCTCTCACTTAACAATATACAGAAGAAACAGTCTAGGGCTGTTTATCAACAGCTTTGCTTTTGTCAGTATGTAGCTTTCCTAGGTGGTTCTGAGCCAGCATGAAAGGAGGACCAAAGAGAGACAGAGAGGGAGGGAGGGAGGTATTGCACACAATCATTTTTTAAAAATGGGAGGGGGGGGGGCGCCTGGGTGGCGCAGTCGGTTAAGCCTCCGACTTCAGCCAGGTCACGATCTCGCGGTCCGTGAGTTCGAGCCCCGCGTCGGGCTCTGGGCTGATGGCTCGGAGGCTGGAGCCTGTTTCCGATTCTGTGTCTCCCTCTCTCTCTGCCCCTCCCCCGTTCATGCTCTGTCTCTCTCTGTCCCAAAAATAAAAAAAAAAAAAAAAAAAAAAAAAAAAAAAAAAGGGAGGGGGTTTCTATTACTTAAAGGAAGAAAGGAAAAGTGGATGCTGGGAAACCATTTGCCTCTTCATCAGTACAAACAGCAAAAACCAAGAGGGAGTTTTGAAAGCCTCTAATAGGATTTGATCCAATCAATGGAGATCTCTGATGGCTTTGCTGAAGAAGTGAGGTGACATCTGAAAGTTGGGCAGACCTTAACTAGACAAAGAGGGGCTGGAAGGGTGTTCTAAGCAGAGGGAACAGCCTGTGCAAAGGCTCCCTGTAGAGGAAGCTAGGGGGTTGCGGTTGGGAGACCGAAAGTTGTGTGCTGTTGCCACCTTGTGGTCACATCATGTTCCTTGATGGGTAAGGAAATCCCTGAACTCACTGGCGTGTCACAGGACTATTCTGGCTGGACGAGTGTCAGTTCCAAGCTGGAGCATTTAACTGTAAGAACTCCCCCCTCCCCACTCTGAGTTCCCTCTTGTCTCAGACACAGTGACCAGCAGTGTTTGAGATGGTGGATGGTCCACTGGCCTGGCTGCCTGAGTGCCAAGGATGAGCCGGGCCACCTGCAGGCTTTTTCTACACCTGTCTCCCTGCCTCAGCTGGCTCCCAGGCACTCCTCCTGGGAGCCCATCAGTGTGACCCATCTTCTCGCACACCTGTCTCGGTCTACTCAGGCTCTTGTAAAATGCCACACGCTGGGTGGTTTGAACAACAGAAACTTATTTCTAGCAATTCTGGAGGCTGGGAAGTCCGAGATCAGAGTGCCAGCATGGTCCTGGTGAAAGCCCTCTTCCTGGCTTACAGGTGCCCTCTTGTATCCACACATGGCAGGGGGAGAGGGAGAGAGGTAAGGAGAGAAGGAGAGCAGGGGTAGAGGGAGAGAGGTAAGGAGAGAAGGAGAGCAGGGGGAGAGGGGGAGAGGGAGAGAGGTAAGGAGAGAAGGAGAGCAGGGGGAGAGGGAGAGAGGGAAGGAGAGGGGAAGAGCAGGGGGAGAGGGAGAGAGGGAGAGCAGGGGGAGAGGGAGGGAGGGAAAGAGAGAGGGAGAGCAGGGGGAGAGGGAGAGAGGGAAGGAGAGAAAGAGAGCAGGGGGAGAGGGAGAGAGGGAAGGAGAGAGGAAGAGCAGGGGGAGAGGGAGAGAGAGAAGGAGAGAAGGAGAGCAGGGGAGAGGGAGAGCAGGAGAGAGGGAAGGAGAGAGGGAGAGCAGGGGGAGAGGGAGAGAGGGAAGGAGAGAAGGAGAGCAGGGGGAGAGGGGGAGAGGGAGAGAGGTAAGGAGAGAAGGAGAGCAGGGGGAGAGGGAGAGAGGTAAGGAGAGAAGGAGAGCAGGGGAGAGGGAGAGCAGGAGAGAGGGAAGGAGAGAGGGAGAGCAGGGGGAGAGGGGGAGAGGGAGAGAGGGAAGGAGAGAAGGAGAGCAGGGGAGAGGGAGAGCAGGAGAGAGGGAGAGCAGGAGAGAGGGAGAGCAGGGGGAGAGGGAGGGAGGGAAGGAGAGAAGAAGAGCAGGGGGAGAGGGAGAGAGGGAAGGAGAGAAGAAGAGCAGGGGGAGAGGGAGAGAGGGAAGGAGAGGAGGAGAGCAGGGGAGAGGGAGGGAGGGAAAGAGAGAGGGAGAGCAGGGGGAGAGGGAGAGAGGGAAGGAGAGGAGGAGAGAGGGAAGGAGAGAGGGAGAGCAGGGGGAGAGGGAGAGAGGAGAGAAGGAGAGACCTGATGTTTTCTCATGTCTCCTTTTCTTTTTAATGGTTTTTAAACAATTTTTAAATGTTTTTATTTTTATTTTTGAGAGAGAGAGAGACAGAGCATAAGTGGGGGAGGGGCAGGAGTGAGGGAGACAAAAGCAGGCTACAGGCTCTGAGCTGTCGGCACAGAGCCCAACGCGGGGCTGGAACCCACAAACAGTGAGATCATGACCTGAGCTGAAGTCGATGCTCAACCAACTGAGCCACGTGGGTGCCCCTAATGTCTTTCTTTTTAAGTTTATTTTTGAGAGAGACAGACTGTACTCTTTGTACAGAGACAGAGTACAAGCAGGGGAGGGGGAGAGAGAGAGGGAGACACAGAATCTGAAGCCGGCTCCAGGTTCCAAGCTGTCAGCACAGAGCCCAATGCGGGGCTCGAACTCACGGACTGTGATATCATGACCTGAGCCAAAGTCAGACGCTTAACTGACTGAGCCACCCAGGCGCCCCATTTCCAGCCAATTTAGAACATGCATAGAAGCAAAAGGAAAAAAAATACTGAGCACAATTCCACCACTTGGAGAATAACCCTTAAAAAAAATACTAGATTTACCCTTCTAGATTTTTCCATGCACACATCAGCTCCTGCCCATTGCCTGGGTCCACTGCCTGGGTTGTCTCTCTGTCTTCACCTCAGCCAGGGTCCCCGAGCTCTTCTTAAGAGCCCCTTCCCACAAAAGATCTAATGAGTAGAAGATTTCACAAGAGATTTCACCGAGGAGGGAGTTCAATCATGTCCCCACAGCAAACAATTTTCAAACCCACCACAGAACTTTCTCTTCTTCAAATTCCTTGTCCGCCATGCTGCCTGCCACTGAGGGTTCTTTTCTCTTACCTCCTCTCTGTAGGGCCTGTTGTCTCGTTCTCCCAGATCCTCATCCGTCCCTGATGCCTTGTGACTTCTTCCCTCTTTGCCCTCAGCTCCAGCTCTAACCCTGCCCTCAGGGTCCCTGGGGCATCACCCAGAAGTTGTGCACATCTCTTCTGCTTACATCCTATGACCAGAAGGACCTACAGTTCCCCAATGGAGAGAAATGGGTCTCTTATTCTGGACTGCTGGGGACCCAGCTCTTTTCCGCCACTTGGCAAAAGGGGACAAAGGCTAGCAATTTCTCCCATGCTTTGCATATTCATGGACGTGCCTTAGCAGTGGATGATTGCTGTGCTGGGCATGAAGCCTGTGGGAAGTGGCTTGAGAATGTGTTGCAATAATCCTTTCCTAACAGAGACCAGAAGACACAAAGTGTGGGTAGGTAGAGCAGAGGTTTGAAAAACTGGGAGCAAAGCTGTTCCTGTCTGTCCTGGAGTCAAGAGAACGTTTTGGCTCACCACCAACAGCAAAATTCAAGGAAGATCCTTGGAGGAGGCTTGGGGGGGCCGCCATGATGCCCCAGCTCCCGACCTGGCTCCGCACCGGTAAGCCCTGCGGGGGCAGATGGGCTGTGGCGGCAGCTAGAGTTGGTGGGAACTTTGGGGGCAGTAGTGGGGTGGGGGTGAATAAGCACAGACTAGAACCTTCCATTCCCTGAATGCATGTTAGGTACAAGGACGCTTCACACACATTTTCCTGTTTCCCCAAACTCAGTCATCCCTGAACTGCCCAATGACATTGTGCCCTATGTCTGTGACATGTCCCGGGTGTTCACATTAGTATTTTTATGTTCAACTCTATTTTATTATTTAAAAAAGTTTTAAAAATATTTTATATATTTTTGAGAGAGAGAGAGAGAGAGAGAGAGAGAGAGACAGAATTCGAGTGGGAGAGGGTCAGAGAGAGAGGGAGACACAGGATCCGAAACAGGCTCCAGGCTCTGAGCTGTTAGCACAGAGCCCGACGCGGGGCTCGAACCCATGAACTATGAGATCATGACCTGAGTTGAAGTTGGACACTTAACCAACTAAGCCCCCAGGCACCCCTATTTTATTATTTAAAAAAAATTTAAGTTTATTTATATTTGAGAGAGAGAGAGAGAGAGAGCAAGTGGGGGAGGGGCAGAGAGAGAGAGAGAGAGAATCAATCCAAGCGGGCTCTGCACTGTCAGCTCAGAGTCTGGCGTGCGGCTTAAACTCATGAACCCTGAGATCACGACCTGAGCCTCAACCAACAGTTGGACGCTTAACCGACTGAGCCCCCCAGGCTCAACTTACTCAACTCCATTTTAAAACATCTGTAAAACTCATGTATTAGTGGGAAAATCCGTGCCCCTCATCAAAAACAGACCCGAACCGGCCCCAGTTTTCCCCAGTCTTGTTTTGAGAGGTAGCAGCGAAGCCAGAAGCTACATTCAGCCGAGCACCCGGCTGTGGTATCTTCCAGGGGCTTGGTGGAGAACGAGCCGGGAACCGAGAAGAGAGAGACTTTCTCACACAGACTCAGTGATACCCTCCTGTCATCATACGACCGGGAGTCACCTTACATCTCTTAGAGAGCTTCTCCAAAATAGTCCTCTTCCCCATACTGCATTCGAGGAATCTGAAAATCATCCCTGAAGTCCCTGCCAAGGCCACTCAGCTACTAGGCGGAAAAGCTGAGCTCAAATTCTGGTCTGCGCAGGGCCAAAGACCGTAATTCTCCATGGAGCCACACGAGGGAACTGAAAGGGTCCAACGTGGGGGGGCAGGGGGGGAGGGCTCTGGGGTGGAAACATCTGGAGGCTGAATAAAGGGAGTCATGGTTAGCACGACCGCAAGAAGGTAAGTGAACAGTGAATCCCTCTTAGGAAATGTCCGGCAACCTTTTCAGAAGGGCTCTGTGGCCGCAGGTTGTCGGTTCCACTCAACCAGTCAGAATGGCCCTCATCTTGCGACAAGTGTTGACGAGGATGTGGTGCAAAGGGAGCCCACGTGCTCTGTTGGCAGGAATGCACACTGGTGCAGCCACTGTGCGGAAAACAGTTTGGGGGCTGGTTCCTCAGAAAGTTAAAAACAGAACCACCCTGCGATCATTCACCCCACTTCGGGGCCGTGTGTCAGAAGGAAATGAAAACAGGAAATTGAAGGGATATCGGTGCCCCCACGTTCATTGCAGCGTTATTCACAAGGCATGGAAGCGACCTAAGTGTCCATCCACCGACAAAGGATGAAAGAAGATGCAGCATGTTATATACAAGGGGATGTTATTCGGCCGTGAGAAAGAAAGAAATCCCACCATCTGAGACAACACGGAGGGACCGTGAGGGCATCATGCTCCGTGAAACCAGTCAGACGGAGAAAGACACCGGACTACTTGTATGACCTCACTTGTATGTGGCACCTAAAAATGTTGACTTGTTGAAACACGACGTGGGATGGTGCTTGCCAGGAGCTGGGGGTGGTGGGGAGAGGGAGATATGGATCCAATGGTACATGCTTGCAGTTCAAAGACGGGTGAGTTCTGAGGCTCTAACGTACAGCATTGTGACCACAGATGGCAATACGGTATTACATGCTTAAAAAAAAGTCTCAAGATAGTGCCCAACGTCCCTGGTGTGTGTGTGGGGGGCAAAGCCCCCCACCCAGTAGAGAACCACTGTTATACGCTAATCAAACTAGAACACCTATATGGATGTGCAGGAACATATTTCTTGGGGTCAGTTTGGTCTGGATCTGAAAGTAAGGCCCCCAGAGGGGAAAGGTGGGGGACATACACTTCATCCTTCCAAGTAATACCAATCTTAGATTTCTGAGATTTACTCTGGGGCACCAAGGAGATGACTCATGGCCAACCGTAATGTCCAAGATGAGTTTCGGTCATACCTTGAGGGCAGACAGAAGTATCTCAGCACAAAGGACTGTGTTCTCAGTGTCTAGATGTCCCCTTATCATAGGGCAGGGAATCTCCCCACCTCACTCCACGTCCTGACTCCCGGGAGCTGTGGATACCTTCCTTTACATGGCAGAGGACATGCATACAGGGTGGCAGGTGGAATTAAACTTATCAGTTGACCTTGAAGGAGGGAGCTTCTTCTGGATTACCTGGGTGGTCACAGTGTAACCGCAGGGTCCTTAAAATAGCAAAGCAGGGGGCGCCTGGGTGGCTCGGTCGGTTAAGTGTCTGACTTTGGCTCAGGTCATGATCTCACGGTCCGTGGGTTCGAGCCCCGCGTTGGGCTCTGTGCTGACAGCTCGGAGCCTGGAGCCTGTTTCAGATTCTGTGTCTCCCTCTCTCTGTGACCCTCCCCCGTTCATGCTCTGTCTCTCTCTGTCTCAAAAAAAAATAAACGTTAAAAAAAATTAAAAAAAAAATAGCAAAGCAGGCAGAAGAGGGTGCCAGTGCACCAACCATTGCTAGTTTTAAAGTCAGAGGGAGAGGCTGCCATGATGAGAGGCAGGCATCTCTAGAAGTAGGAAAAGGCTGGGAATGGATTCTTGTCTAGAGCCCCAGAGGGAACGCAGCCCCAAAGAGACCCTGGGTTTAGCAGTGAGACTGTCTTGGGGCTTTTTCTACCCCACAGAACCACAAGATAATAAATCTGTGTTGTCACAAGCCACCAAGTTTCTGACAATTTGTTAATGGCAGCCATAGGAAATTAACACAAGGTGCAAACCAATGCCCACGCCAGATAGGTTCTTGGGCAGGATGCTGGGACTGGCCGTGAGCGGGACCTCCAGGGTCCGGTCTCAGCGGCAGCCCCCCGGGAGGTCCCCTCGGGATGGGGCTCAGGTCTCACGGACAGAGGGTTCTCTTGCAGGGCTGTGCGCTGGCCAAGGAAGCAGGGGGACTGACGGTGAGTGTTCCTTCAGTTAAACCCTCCCTCTCCTTCGCTCCAAATTCCCCGCATCCCTTCTCTTTCCTTCAAGGGGTTTCCTGACAGCAGGCGAGGGCACCAAATCCTGTCCCCAATCTGCTTCCTTCCAGAGCCCCTTCCCAAGCCCACCCTCAGGGCCTGGCCCAGCTGGGTGGTGCCTCCCAGAAGCAGTGTAAGGCTGCAATGTCAAACCCCGACCAAGAATGTCAACTTTGCTCTCAGGAAGGGAAATATTCTTTTGGATTTTTCACGATCACCGGCTTCCAAGGAGGGCCTGGCTGAATTTCACCTCACTGGCCTAAGAACGAGCCACGCTGGAGACTACACCTGTGAGTGCTACAGACCAGGGGCCCCGGACATAAGATCACCGCCCAGTGAGGTCATCCTGCTGCTGGTGACAGGTGAGGAGCAGGACAGGCCTGGGGGAGGGACCAGAGGACGGGACAGAGAAGGGGGAGAAACACAGCAACAGAATGACTTGGCCTCATCCAGGGCTCGTGGGGGCGGGGAGACCTCCTTCCCGCAGAGTCGAAAGAGGGTGACACCAGGGATCTGTGTCCCACCCTCAGCAGGAACCCCCTGCAGGAGAACAAGGGTGAGTGGGGGACCCCAGGCTTCTCCCCGTGACCTCGGAGCCCCCCTTCTCTTACAGGAGGTCTCCCTAAACCTTCCCTGCAAGCCCACCAAAGGGGTGTGGTGACCGCAGGAGACGATGTGACCCTGCAGTGCCAGAGGCCAGACAATGTTTTCGGGCCCATGAGGTTCGCTCTGCTGAAGGCGGGAACGGCAGGGCCCATCCGGCTCCGGACCCTAGTCGGCAAGGAGGCGGACTTCTCCCTGCAGACCGTGACAGTCGGTGACGCCGGGAACTACAGCTGTGTCTACTTCCAGACCGGGACTCCTTTCTGGGCCTCACAGCCTAGCGATCGTCTTGAGATCCGGGTGAGAGGTGAGGTTTTTACCATTGGGATTACCCCAGCTGGATTACCTGCCCGCTCAGGTGCTGGCACAGTCTGTCTCCACAAGACTCTGCAGCTTGGAGCAGTCATTTGGGAAGGACCGAGGGAGGGCCAGGATTCTGTGGAGTAGAGCAGAGGATCTTCTGCTGAGAGAGAGGGAGCACCACCAATGGTGGAGATCACATAACTGGAGGCTGGGAGGGGGGCTTCCCACTGTAGGTGACCAGCTGTGTTGTGAGGGGGCCAGGCCTGGAGGAGGAGGGATCTGTAATAATTGACACCCCCCCCTCACCAGGAAAATAAGATGTAGGCATAAAGTCATTGCTGTTCTCCTGGGAAGGGCACAATTCATTTAGACTAAAGTGTGGATGACACCTCCTGGGGTTATACAGGAGGAGAGTCTAGCAAGAAGCCAGAGGAGGAGGGAGAGAGTAACAAAAGGGTCCAGGAACATCTTTCCGAGAAAGATTCAGATCTCAGTTTCACTTTAACCGGGACTCTGGCACTCTTGCCTTTAGCTCAACTGAATCGAGTTTTTCTCTTCCTGCTGAGACTTTTCCTTCTTTTTGAAAGGAATGATTTTTTAAAATTATGGCAAAACTGCATAAGGTAAATTTTGCCATCTTAAGTATTTAAAAAAATTTTTTTAACGTTTATTTGAGAGAGAGAGAGAGAGGCAGAGAGAGAGAGAGAGAGAATCCGAAGCAGGCTCCAGGCTCTGAGCTGTCGGCACAGCGCCTGATGTGGGGCTCGAACTCATGGACTGTGAGATCATGACCTGGGCTGAAGTCGGACGCTCAACCGACTGAGCCCCCCGGGCACCCCTTAAGTATCTGCCTCCAGAATGCTCTGCATCTCGCAACACTGAAACTCTGTCCTCATAAAACAGCCTCTCCTCACCCCTCCTCCCCAGCCCCTGGCGACCACCATCCTACACATCGTCTTAGTCAATGTGACGAATCCAACGACCCCACATCATTGGAATCACTGAGTATTTGTCTTCTTACGACTGGCTCATTTTGCTCAGAATAATGTCCTCATGGCTCAGCCACACTGTAGCACATAACTGGGCTTCTTCCTTATGAAGGCTGATAACGTCCCATTGTATGGATAGACCGCATTTTGTCTCTTCATCAGCTGATGGACATCTGGGTCGTTTCCACCTATTTGGCTGTCGGCCGGTCACCTACTGGCCATCACTTCTTCCGGATGTATGCTCAGAAAGGGGGTTGTCGGATCATACACTACGTCTGCTTTTAATTTTCTGAGGACCCACCACCCTGCTGTTCTCCATAGTGACCACACCATTCTACATTTCCACACCCAGTGCACATGGATTTCTGTTGGTTTTTTTCTGAAATGGATGTTTTTTGACCCTTGTGTATTAGGGCCAGTTTTGAGGACTGAGTTTGTCCAGGACAAGGGGAGGGAGAGAGGCCAGCAGGAAGCAGGCATCCTCCCGGATGGGGGTACTGAATCCCCCAGGGTTGATATGGGGCCAGTCGTAACTGCACAGGGCACTGACCAATGAACCCAGATTCTCCCAAACCACACACGGGGCAGGCATTCAGGGCCTCTGAGAAAAACCACAGGGGGTACGAGATTCTGAAGTCAGCGGACCCGCAACTCACTTCTCTCGTCTGTCAAGTGGGGGGGGGGGGACAGTGATGCATACATCTGACCATAAACTTCTGTGAGAAGGAGACATAATAGTAATCAGTTATAAAGGAGAGTTTGATGATTGTATTAGTCATGACACTTGGTTCCAAGTGAAAAAAACACCGATCTCGAAGTGACCTAGAAAAGGTGAGGTCCTTGGAATTGAAGGGGTCATTCAGGGCTGCCCAACCCGGCACTACTAACATTTGGAGTTGGATAATTATTCTGGGGGGCAGGTGAGGAAGAAAAGTGCCTCCTGTGTAACATAGGATGTTCGCAGCATGTCGGATATCTATCTACTCCACGTTCCCTTTTCCAGCTGTGACAACCATGGTGTCTCCAGACATTCCAGATGTCCCGCAGGGGGCCAGACTGTGCCCGGCAGACACAGCGGGGATCCAGAGCTAGTGAATCTTGGGAAGCATGAGGATACCACCTGGCTTCACAAACTAGAATGAGGGACTGGAGTCTTGCCCAGATTCTCTTCCTTTCTGACACTTGTGTCTTTATTGTACCTGTTTCATTTTCTTTTAAACTTTTTAAAATGTTTTTATTTTTGAGAGACACAGAGCGTGAGTGGGGGAGAGGCACAGAGAGAGAGAGGGAGACACAGAAGCTGAAGCAGGTGCCAGGCTCTGAGCTGTCAGTGCAGAGCCCGAAGTGGGGCTTGAACTCACGAACCGCGAGATCATGACCTGAGCCAAAGTCAGATGCTTAACTGCTTTACGGACTGAGCCACTCGGGCACCCCTGTTTCATTCTCTTTTAGTGGGGACCAGTTCCCTCTTTGGGGCAGAGAGCTTCGCTTTTAAAGCTGAGTTTCATAGCTCATAAATTCTACTCCTGGAGAAGCATCCGGCTCTCCTTCCCAGACCAGTTCAAAACAGACAGACAGATAGACAGACTGGGGAGGGCTGTGAATAGTCCTGGTTAGCTCAGCCTCTAGATGGATCCTAGGAAGTGCTCATGGAAGGATGCCATTCAAGAAAACCCAGCCCCATCCAGGGAGACTGGAATGTAGGAGGGTAATGAACAGTTCCTAAAAGAATGAGAGTTGCTACCCTTTGATCCGATCCTATGGGCTGAAGGTCTATGTCAAACCCCCACCCCCAATTTCATGTTGAAATCCTGACCCCTAAAGTGACAGCATTAGGAGGTGGGGGCCTTTGGGAGGAGCTTAGGTCATAAGGGCGGAGCCCTCGTGAGATCAGTGCCCTTCTAAAAGAGACCCCAGAAACTCCCTTGTCCCCTTCCTCCACGAGGGGTTCTAGAAGTCTGCCGCCCAGAAGAGGGCCCTCCCTGGACCATGCTGCCCCCCTGGTCTTGAACTTCCTGTCTCCAGACCTGTGAGAAAAAGGTATCTGCTGTTCATTGGCTCCCTAGCCTGTGGCATTCTGTTAGAGCAGCCCCAATGGACTAAGCCGACGACGGGGAGGTACGCCCAGCAAGTGTGTTTGCTTCAGAGTCACAGACCCCCGGACAGAGCAAGAAAATCCCAAGGTCCGGATGTTGATCTGAAGCCCATTGGCCACACGGGGTAGAGGAGAATGTTTGTCTCTGCCCCCTGCTGGGGCCATGGAGCCCAGGAGTGAGGCAGGGGATTCTCACATCTAGGATTCACCTGCTTCATGCTGTTTTCTAGGTCAGCGTGAAGGACATTCCATGTCCCCTCCACCAGGGAGAAGTAAGGCAACTGGGGGAAAGGGGAGAACAACCACGCAACCAGGGACGGGCACCCATCACTTGGGTACATGGACCCACCGTCTGCAAGTGTGTGTACGGACTCTTGCGTTGCAGATAATTATAACCGCTTGGATTTGGGCTGGGGCCAGCATCTAACAAGCTACCTTCCTACACATTCCTTAGCTTCCCTCTGTCTCAGCTTCCGTATCTGTCAGGGGTTGATAGTAGTACCTACACAAGGGACTCGTGCTTGGGATTTTGAGGAGTTATTTTACCTAAATCCCTCCTAAACTGTGTCTGGTGGACAGCAAAATATTATCTAAGGATCTGCCATTATTATCATTATGAAACACCCAAAACTTCCTCCTCTGACTACTGAAGCAGCTTTATCAAGAACTCCATTCCTCAGGGGAGACTTTCCAGGAAACAGAGAGCCTGCATATCCCTCGGAAGGTACCAGTAAATATCCTTATCGTTATAATGAATGATAAATATTAGTGGAAAATTCCATGACCTGTTAAGGGCTTCCTGGTTCTAAAAAAGCCCATGGGTGCATGTCTGTGTCTTTAACTCAGTTCAACTGTACGTGACACGGTTAAGCACTGATGAGATGGTCTTTCCAAAACAGGATGATAAAACAGAACGGAAAGAAAAATACCACAAGCTAGATTGGCTCTCTGTAGGAGGGGGAAATTTTACATAATTTTGGGTTCTTCCACAGCTGGTGAATCATTTTTTTTCCCACTTCTTTATTTATCCTTGGCATATGAGGACACTTCTGAGTTTTTTCCTCGATGGTCATAAATATTGCTGCTTCTGACATGAATACATCAGTGACAGGACGCTTCACCAAGAAGGACCCGGGAAGCTGTTGTCAAGTTCAACGTCGACCTTTCCTGTCTTCCTTCAGCCGCGGTTCCAACCCTGGCAACTGTCGCCAAGGGCAAGACTGAGGAAGAGAGGAGGACATCATGGCGGGGAGAGGGTGTTTGGCAGGCAGATGACTGGGTACAGGTGCATTGGCAGATTATTGAAAATGGAGCCCGAGGGGCGCCTGGGTGGCTCAGTCGGTTGAGCGTCCGACTTCAGCTCAGGTCACGATCTTGCGGTCCGTGAGTTCGAGCCCCGCGTCAGGCTCTGGGCTGATGGCTCAGAGCCTGGAGCCTGTTTCCGATTCTGTGTCTCCCTCTCTCTCTGCCCCTCCCCCGTTCATGCTCTGTCTCTGTCTCAAAAATAAATAAATGTTAAAAAAAATTAAAAAAAAAAAAAAGAAAATGGAGCCCGAGGGTTTCCCTTTGGGATCCGCCAGAGCCTTTTACAAACCCTCACAGTTTTACGCGGCTCTTGCAGGGGCCAGAACCATGAAGCTGCAGCTACACCCCCGTGTTTGACTTGTGGGGACGCGAGCGTCACCTGACTGGCCAAGGGCAGGAGGCGGGGAGAAAGTGGGCAGCAGGAATCCTGACAAAGGACAAGGAAAGAGAAGTCCCTCACTTTTGGGTCACCTCTTATTTTCCTCAGGCCACTGGTTGTCCCCTGGGGGCGATTTTGCCACTCGGCAGCGTATGGCAATGTCTGAGACAGTTTTGGCGGTCACAGCTGGGGGTGGGGGATTCTTCTGGCATCTAGGAGGTAGAGACCACGGATGCTTCAAAACACCCTACGACGCAAGGACCCCTCCCCGCGAAGAATCATCTAGCCCCAAATATCAGTGGCGCCCAAGAGGAGAAATCCTGCTGTAGACCCACTGTCTAGTTTCCAGTTAGACACCAGAGTTCTTGCAGGGATCTTACAGGTGGAGACCATACTCTCCTCCAATTCCTGAAGACTCGAATTACTTAAACTACGTGCCCCAGACCAGTAGCTGTTTCAGAAAATACTTACCAGTGATACTGGCATCACCTGTCTTCCTTGAAGGCCGCTTGTGATGTTTGGGGTTTTTTCTTTTCTCCCTTGATTCCGGTTTGATTTGTCTCCAGGCTCCCAGAGATTTCTTCGGAGCCAGACCCCAGGGTTTCGTGGGGTTTCCTCGTCATTTCCGAAGCTGGGACAAGACGAGTGCAGTCTCCGGTTCGGAGGAGAGCAGAATGCAGCTGGGGGTGGGGGAGGCTGAGTCGGCAGGAGGAGGCTGGGACAAACGGTGTCTCACCTCCTGACGGTGTGGCTGTGCAGGGCAGAGGTGAAGAACCATAGGCGGTACCACAGGGAACAGAGGAGACAGTGATCGGGAGTCAGCAGGCTTCCCAGCCTTGCCTTCTCTGAAGTGTAAGGCTGAGGGTGGAGGTCGCCGCTTCAGGCTAGAGGAGGCGGGGCCAACACAGCTGTGGATGATAAAGGCAGTGAAGAGTCATGTGGTGTCACATCGGTAGAGCTTTGCGAAGCTTGGCTCTGCTACTCACTGCCTGTGTGATCCCGGGCAACTCTGGAACCAACAAGCTAGAGACCCCGGGAAGAGGTGATGTCGAGTCTGAAGGCAGCCGGAAGCCGAATTCCTTCATCCTCAAAGGAGATCAGTCTTGTCTCCTTGGACCTTTGACCGATTAGAGGAGGCCCACCCACATGACAGAGCGTAATCTGCTCCGCTCAAACTCTACTGCCTTAGAGGTTAAACACATCTTCTTTTATTTATTTATTTATTTATTTATTTATTTATTTATTTATTTATTTATTTATTTTTTTTTTTCAACGTTTTTTATTTATTTTTGGGACAGAGAGAGACAGAGCATGAACGGGGGAGGGGCAGAGAGAGAGAGGGAGACACAGAATCGGAAACAGGCTCCAGGCTCCGAGCCATCAGCCCAGAGCCCGACGCGGGGCTCGAACTCACGGACCGCGAGATCGTGACCTGGCTGAAGTCGGACGCTTAACCGACTGCGCCACCCAGGCGCCCCGAACACATCTTCTTTTTAATGAATTGACTTAAGATTGCATTTGCTTTATTTGACTGTCATTCCAGTGTAGTCAACACAGAGCGTTACATTAGTTTCAAGTGCCAGCTTCCTGGCCACCATTCTAGGCTCGTATTAGACCCAAACAACTGGGTACCGCGGCCTAGTCGAGTTGACACATAAAACTAACCATCACACCCGCCCACACGGGAGTCTTGGGGTCCTTGAGTGGGGTCTGGACATTTCTGGAATACACTCACCTTCTCTTTCTGCATTCCATCTTACTTGTTTCCTAGCTAAACCTAAAACTCGCAAAAATTTCCCTCCAGAAACCAGCAAGACAACGGATGAGGATTAGCTTCCTTTTGGGGCACCTGGGTGGCCCAGTCAGTTAAGCGTCCGACTCTTGATTTCAACTCAGGTCACAATCTCACAGTTTGTGGGCTCGAGCCCCGCATCGGGCTCTGCACACTGTCCGTGGCACTGTCCGTGTGGAGCCCGATTGAAATTCTTTCTCTCTCCCTTTCTCCCTGCCCCTCCATCACTCTCTCTCTCTCTCTCAGAATAATTAAAAAAAAAAAACTAAAAAGAAAAGAAAGAATTTCCTTTCTTTTTTTATTTTTTTTTTAATTTTTTTTAACGTTTATTTATTTTTGAGACAGAGAGAGACAGAGCATGAACGGGGGAGGGGCAGAGAGAGAGGGAGACACAGAATCGGAAGCAGGCTCCAGGCTCTGAGCCGTCAGCCCAGAGCCCGACGCGGGGCTCGAACTCACGGACCACGAGATCGTGACCTGAGCTGAAGTCGGACACTTAACCGACTGAGCCACCCAGGCGTCCCAAGAATTTCCTTTCTTTTGAGAAATCTGAAAAAGTACTATCTAGTAGAAATAACAGTCAAATATCAGATAGTCACGTATCCACCACCCATAATTATACTTGTTCACATTTTCTCATATTTTCCCCAAAGCTGTTTTCTTTCCACAAGATAAAAAAAAAAAAGTCCTTTTTCTCTTTCAACATTACTTGTTATTTTTCCCCTTTCCAGAACTTTCCGCCCTGAAGTTGGTGTTATTTCTGTGCAGGTTTTTACACTTTTACTACATAGACATGCCTTTGTAAACACAGCATAGAGTTTTACAATTTACAATTACTGTTTACAATTATTTAAGTTTAAAATTTAACTCTAGGGGGCGCCTGGGTGGCTCAGTTGGTTGGGCGGCCGACTTTGGCTCAGGTCACGATCGGTCTGTGAGTCTGAGCCCCACGTGCTGACAGCTCAGAGCCTGGAGCCCGCTTCAGATTCTGTATCTCCCTCTGTCTCTGCTCCTCCCCCTCTCACACTCTGTCTCTCTCTCTCAAAAATAAATACTTAAAAAAATAAAATAAATAAAATTTAACTCTAGAATTCTCTCTTCTAGATAAAACTGAAAGGAAATCACCCAAGGGAGCAGAAACAGGACTCGGTAGGAGCACAGATCTTACATACACTCATCCATGCGTGGGATGAGATATCCTTGTGACGCTGTGAAATGTCCACACCTGGGAAAGTTCTCAAGGATGTCTGTCTGTCTTGTGGTGACGCCTGAAGGCTGTGGCTCAGTGCGAGGTCTTTCGAGGTGGGTAGGATTAGGGGCGCAGCCCTGCCTAGTTACCTGGGCCACTTTGGAAAGGGAACTTCAAATCTCTGATGCCCAGCTTCTGCATCTGTGAAATAGGCATCACTCTGTCGCTCTCCCGGGATACTTGTGTGAAGAGAATGTCGTGAGAGCTCCAGCAGGTGGTAGGAATGTGATCGACGGGAGACACAGTGAGGTGCCTCAGTGCACACTCAGGGAACCACTGACCCTCTCACCTACTATCCTCTCCCCAGGGACCACGGGGATCCCCCCCCTCGCTGTGGTCTTTGCCCTTCTCTTCCTGCTTGGAGCCTTCCTCATCTACAAATACACCCGGTGGGGCGGGTTCAGGAAAACAAGGGCTAAGTACCTGGGAGGAAATGGGAGAAACAGAACGGGAAAGTGACATCACAGGGTCAACACTGTCTCTGTCTCTTTCATCCCCAGGGGCGGCTCCCGACAAGATGACCCAATGGTAGAGCCACTCAGCAAATCCCATCAGCCCATACCGAACCCTTCCCCCACTATTGCCTTGACCACTCAAGACCCCCTTTCTTACCTGAACCTTTCATGTGCCCCCGACCAGCCCCGACGATCATCCCCAAGTGTCTCTCCACGTCCTCTCTTCTCATGACCACCTTCCACTTCTCGCTCAATGTTCTTCCCTTGGATCCTCTCCTCGTGGACCACACTGTCCCCAACCACTTCTCCTCCTCAGCTCTCAAGACTTTGCTGAGCACCTGAATGACGTGGGGACCCTCGTGTGGGGTGTATGAGCTTGGAGGAGGTTGGGGGGGACTTTGGTTTACACATAATCTTGCTGGGCGCCTCACCTCCGCCTCCCCGCAAGGATCCTGACGTCTCACTCCAATTCCCTTTGTCTCCGGTGCCTCACTGTTTCTCTCTTTCAGCTCCTGCTCTTCTGAGGAAAAAGTGGGGACAAGTAATCAGCCCGGGAAAGAGAGCGATGGTGGGTACACATGTGTATGTGTGTGTGTGTATTTGGATGCGTGTGGTGTGCTCACATAAGCATGTATATTTGTGTGTGAGTCTGCACGTGTAGGTGTGCCGGGATGTATGTACGCGTGTGAACACGCATATGCACGTAGAGGTACGTGAATGTGTGTGCATGTGTATAGACGTGGATATGTTTGTGTGTTGTGCGTGCACACGGGTGTGGTTTGCACGTCTGTTGCACGTGAATGTGGGGTATGTGTGTGTCACGTGCATGCCTTATTTGTGTGTGCACACACACGTGCGTGCATGTGTGTGAGGGTGTATAATGTAAATGTGCATGTGAGTGGGATTGTGTGTCCAGAGTTAACCCCTGGGGCCTGGGGGTGAAGGAACAGCAGGACCTTTTCCCTCCCAGATACAGCCACAGCCATGATGAACCGTCCTCCTGCGTCGGTGAGTGTCCCCTGTGGACATTTTCCATCCCCTCCTTGTCCCAGGGTCTCCGTTCCTCCTGCCAGTTTTGTCAATGGTCTGGGCTCCCACGTCCATCCACCGCTACCCTCACTCTACATTCCAGGAGAATCTGGTCTAAACCCTTCTGTGACTTCTCTGGCCAGGGGACCTTCATCCCATGTCCTTTCTGAGGACATTTTCCCAGGTGACTTGTGATGAACATCACCTTTTTTTTTTTTTTTTTTTTTACGTTTCTTTATTTTTGAGAGACAGAGAGCAAGCAGGGGAGAGGCAGAGAGAGGGGGAGACACAATCCAAAGCAGGCTCCAGGCTCCGAGCTATCAGCACAGAGGCTGACGTGGGGCTCCAACTGGTGGTCCGTGAGATCATGACCTGAGCTGAAGTCGGACGCTTCAGGCACCCCCGCATCACCTTCTCCCTGGGATTAACAGGGTGGCTTAATGAGCTCAGAGACACAGAGGGGTCAGTGGGATCTCAGGCACGCCCTAAGCATTCGGTACCCTGAAGCTACTGCTATTATAAACCATTGGTTATAATCGCTGGTAAGTGACTCTCCCACCCTGAGCCTCAGGGTCTCCATGCGCACAATGGGGGTAATATGCCCCACCTGTTGGTGCAATTTAGGAAAACACGGTAAGAGCTCTTTGTAAAGCACGTACCGTGAAGTACCCACACAGCACACTTATTAATAGTAACGCTTATTTTATCCTTTACAGTTCAGTTTCTTTTACAAAATCGTGGCGAAATGTACATAAGCCTAAAATCCACCATTTTAACCCAGGATATTCACAACTTTCGGAATATTCACAACGTTGCCCAGTAATACCCCACGAATCCAGTTCGAGAACATTTTCATCGCCTCGAAGGAAACCCCACACCCTGTAAGCAGTCTTTCTGCACACCCACACCGCCACCCCAAGCCCCTGACAACCACCAGCTTCCTGTCCCTAAGGATTTGCCTACTCTGGACATCTCACATTCACACTAATGTGATGGCTGTCTATTTGAGTTATCTGAAGTTTCATAACAAATCATCCCCAAATGCAGTTGGTTAAGGCAACACTTAGGATCTCAGTGTCTGCAGGGAGGGAGTCTGGGTGTGGCTCAGCGAGGTGGTCTCTCATTGGGTCTCACAAGGCTGGGAGTTGGGTCTCAGAAGGCTGGGACGAAGGCATTGGCTGCTGGTTCAGGCTTGAGTAAGAGAGGATTTGCTTCCACACTCACTCACTCAGGTGGCAGTTGGTGGGACTCAGGTCTTTGCTGGCTGTTGGCCAGAGACCACGTTGGCCATATGGACCTTTCCATACGGCAGCTCCTAACACAGCAGCTGGCTTGATCAGCATGAGTGAGGAAAACAGGTGTGAACAAGATGGAAGTCATAACCTTAGTCTTTCATAACCTAGTCTTGGACACGACACATGACAGCCCATCCTTCTTGCTTATTCCGACTGACAGATGCAGGTCACTAGGTCCCGCCAACCTTCGAGAGGGGAAGGGACTGCACGAAGACTCGAAGGGCAGGAGGCTCTTCCTAACACAGCTGTCTACCACACTGCCATCACAAACGCTAAATCTCCACAATCTAACACTCTTTCTTGGGGAGACTTGATCCTTCTCTCCCTGCTTACCTTCAGGATGAAGCATCCCAGGTCTCAAGAGCTGAGGAACCCCACGGAGTGACATATGCTGAGCCGGACATCAGAGCCCTAAGTGAGGGTCCTTCCAGCCAGATGGAACAGCCCCTAAAAACCTGTGTGTACTTGACCCTCAAGACATAGCTGGGAGAGTGCCTGGAGCCCAGCAAACAAGATCTTCCGATGGATGATGGAGAGCCCTTGGGGCACCAGGCAAATGGGGATCCCTTTCCTCAAATCTGCAATGAAGACTCGTTTCCTTCTAAAAATTTATTTTTTTACATGAGAGGTATCAGGGCGCTGGGGTGGCTCAGTCGGTTGAGCGTCTGACTTCGGCCCAGGTCATGATCATGATCTCATAGTTCATGAGTTTGAGCCCCACGTCATGCTCTGTGCTGACAGCTTGGAGCCTGGAGCCTGCTTTAGATTCTGTGACTCCCTTTCTCTGTCTGTCCCTCCCCTGCTCATGCTCTCTCTCTCTCAAAAATAAACATTAAAAATTTTTAAATAAATAAATAAATAAATAAATAAATGAGGTATCATTTGCACAGAATAAAATGCACAAATCTTGCACAGCTAAGTGACTATAGATAGATGACTGACAGACAGATATAGATATATAGATATCCCAATAATCTATCTCTACCTATCCCCTTTGGTATAACCACCATCCAAATAAACACAGTATTTCCAGAACTCCAGAAAGTTTCCCTGTGACACCCTCCAGTCAACCACCACAGCCCCAGAGACCCTTCCTTTTTCTGCCTTTTCACCACCTTTTCATCACTTTTCAAGCCTGTTCTTCATATGCCCTCACATACACGCAGCCACGCTATGTGTTCTCTTCTGTATCTGGCTTCTTTCACCCAAATACGTCGTTCCTGAGGTTTATCCCCGATGTTACATGTAGTTGTTTTCTTCCTTATCTACCGCTGAGCATCACTCCAATGCACATTCGTGCCACGGTCACGGAGAACGGTCTCCAGGGGATGGACAATTGGGTTGTTTGCAGGCTGCGGCTTCTGTGGGCCAGCTTGCACGAACACTCTTAGCTATGTCTTTGCAGACAAGGGCACATGTGCGCACTTTCCCCCTGGATTATAAATAGTGGGATGGCTGGGTCAAAGAACAGGTGTATGCTTAATTTCATTTGCTACTTCTGAACAGTTTTCTAAGGGGGTTGTACTACTTCCTACTTCCTTCCTGACAAGCGCTCAGTGTCTTTCTTGATAGCCGCTCTTCTGTTCACACTCCCTTCTCGCCACAAAGCTGCCCCATCACCTTACACAAGTTTGTGGGTGCGAGCAAAGCCTTCACTGTGACCTGTGACCTCCCACTATTCTCACTCCTGGTATTTGTGTCCCTGGGCCATCCCTCCCCTGGTTTTGTCAAATTGCTTCTAACCTTCAGAATATGGCAAAGGAGATAGGATGTCACTTCAGTGGTTATGCTACTGAAGAATACAACTGCCATCTTGACAGTGGGCTTTTTCTACCTTCTTTGTGCATTTGGATGATGATGTGGAATCCCTGTTTTGGGAAAAGCCCACTTGGCAAGGAACCAAGGACCGTCTCCAGCCAGCAAGGAACTGGCTTCTTCCAACAAGCATGTGGGCTTGTGTTGTATAATAAAGAATTTGGCTGGTCGTTGTCCCTGGCTCCCGGGAGCTAATCTGTAAGCGCTTGGAATCTATCTCTCACCCTTTTTTGAAGTTTATGTATTTATTTTGAAGAGACAGAGGCAGTGCAAGTAGGGAGGCACAGAGAGAGAGAGGGAGAGAGAGAATCCCAAGCAGGCTTCGTGCTGTCAGCACAGAGCCCGATGTGGGGCTCAAACTCACAAACTGTGAGATGGTGGCCTGAGCTGAAATCAAGTCAGACGCTCAACTGACTGAGTCCCCCAGGGAACCCCTTGGATCTCTTGGGTAACAGCAGCGTCTTTATTATTCACAGCAGGCACCTTGGACCACACCTGAGTTTATGGCAGTGAGATGACTCAGGATGGGGGCTGGTGGTGCCAGAAAGACCATGTGATTACAAGGTTACAGCCTTGACCTCTGGGGATGAGAAGAGGCTGCAGATAGAGTCAATCATGTGGGCAATGCTGCAATCAATCATGCCTATGTGATGATATCCCCAAGAAAACTGTGCACACTGAGGCTCAGGGAGTTTCCTGGCTGGTGACACATCCTGAGACCATAGGAAGCTTTGCTTTTGGGGCCCTCCCAGGCTTCACCCTATGTGTCTCTAAATCTAGATGGTCTTGATTTATATCCTTTATAACAGAAATTGTAATCATAAATATAGTGCTTTTTTGAATTCTTTGAGTGGTTCTAGCAAGTTATTGAACCTCACGGACTAGTGGGAACCTACAAAAATTTAGGTCATCTGTTCACGGGTGCAGGTGGCTCGGGAACAGCTGCACACACAGCTGGTGTCTGCAGTGAGGACAGTCCTGTGGGCCCCTCACCCTTAGCCTGTGAAGTCTGTGCTCACTCTGGGTGACGCATGTCAGAACTGCAGCATGAAAGTGGATCCTTCCCCAGCTGAGCTTCCAGATTAGACCCCAGCCCCGGCTGACTCGGCGACTGCAGGTCACAGACAATCCTGCTCAGCGATGCTTCGGCTCCTAGCCCCCGAAATAATGAAATACTGAAGGTGTGCTGCTTAAGCCGCTACCTTTGGGGTAATGCTGTTACACAGCAATAGATAACCGAAACACTCACACCGTTGTGGGCATCATTCCACAGAATGGACCCAAGACACAGAGACACCTTCACCACTGGGGGCCGGGGGTGGGGAGCGTCATGTGATTTTCTGGAAAGGAAATGGGCTTTGGAGACAGAGCTGGGTTCCAACTCCTGCACCTGCCTCTCCTACCTCTGTGTCTTTGTGCAAGGAGACCTGCCTCACTGCCTCTCAGGTTACATATTCCCAGTTAATTTGCCCCCACCCGCCAAATTTTACCAAGTACAATTTGGAATTTCGTCAAATACAATTTGGTAAAAAATAATGGTTCACCTATACCATGAAGTAAGCAAGTTGGTCAAAGTGTGGGTAAACTGGGATTTACATTAAAAAAAATTTTTTTTAAATTAGGGGTGTCTGGGTGGCTCAGTCAGTTAAACGTCGGACTTTGGTTGAGGTCGTGATCTCATGGTTCGTGGGTTCAAGCCCTGCAATCTCGTGTTTGTGGCTTTGAACCCCTCGTTGGGATCTGCACTGACAGTGTGGAGCCTGCCTGGGATTCTCTCTCTCTGCCCCTCCCCACTCACACTTTCTCTCTCCCACTCAAAACAAATAAATAAACTTAAAAAATTTGTTTTAAGCTCCGCCCAACTGGGCCAACCTCACTCTTTAGGAACACCATGTGTCTCTCTGCCTGCTTAGTTTATGGACTATAAAGTGCTTCATAGTTTGATTTCTAGGGGAAAACAATACAATTTCAATTGTATTTCAGTTTGCTGGTCCATCTATTCATATTTTTTATTTTTCTTTTCTTTTTCTTGGATACAGAAAGAGAAAAAATTTATTTTTATTTTCAATTGTATTAAAAATATTTTAAATTTTTTTCTACCGTATTTTTTATTTTTGTAAATTTTTCAAATTCTACTTTACTTCCATCATTTCATTTCATTGTATTCATTTTTCAAATTTTCAAACTTTTTCCTTTTTTTTCTTATCTTTTCCTTTTTTCTCTAATCTATCAAGCTCCTTTCAACAACCAGACCAAAATACACCTAGGATCTAGCATCATTTATTTGATTTTTTTGTGTATTGTTTTTAATTTTTTAATTTTAATTTTTTTCCCTTATTAATTCCTTTTATTCTCTCAAAATGACAAAATGAAGGAATCCCTGCCTCAAAAGAAAGAGCAGGGGGGCGCCTGGGTGGCGCAGTCGGTTAAGCGTCTGACTTCAGCCAGGTCACGATCTCGCGATCCGTGAGTTCGAGCCCCGCGTCGGGCTCTGGGCTGATGGCTCGGAGCCTGGAGCCTGTTTCTGATTCTGTGTCTCCCTCTCTCTCTGCCCCTCCCCCGTTCATGCTCTGTCTCTCTCTGTCTCAAAAATAAATAAACATTAAAAAAAAAAAATTTTAAAAAAAAAAAAAAGAAAGAGCAGGAAGAAATGACAGCCAGGGACTTAATCAACACAGATATAAGCAAGATGTCTGAACCAGAATTTAGAATCACGATAATAAGAATACTAGCTGGGGTTGAAAATAGATCAGAAACCCTTTGTGTGGAGATAAGAGAAGTGAAAGCTAGTCAGGATGCTTGGAAGTAGGCCTCACGCCCAGTGTGGAGCCCAACGCAGGCTTGAACTCATAACCTGAGATCAAGACCTGAGCTGAGATCAAGAGTTGGACGCTTAACTGACTGGGCCACCCAGGTGCCCCTGAGGATTTACATTTTTAAGTTGCAGCAGTGCATTTTCCTACCTAGACACAAAATCAGTGGAGGAAGCAACAAGAAATGGAAAAGGGGCCGTTTCGGACCTTCTGATAATTTCATTTCTTGGCTAAGTAACAGCCTGTGAGTCCCACACAGCTTTTCCAGGAGACGAAAGCGATCTTGGGTGCAGAGAGCACGGCATCCCCTGAACCACTGCACATCCTGAGGAATGTGGCTCAGTGGCCACGCACGAAGGTTACTGGAGCACTGTGCTGTGAGGGTCGTTCCAGCAGGAGCTGGTCTGAGCTATTTGGCTGGCATGACGAGGTACCCCATGACACTGACTTCTGGTCACGGGAGGAAACCTACTCACCCCTAGTGTTGCTCTGTGACCAGAGGTCCAAGAAGTCCCGGGGAGGTTTGTGCCAGCTTCTCACAATTACTTATTGGTAAATGTGAGAACAATGATTTATACCGGGTCCCGTGAGACCCATCCAGAGGGCTCTGCCCCGGGGGCTGGCAACATGCCCATCATGGAAGAAGAAACCCAAGCCCAGGACCCGTTTTGGGTCTCCTGGTTCTGAGGTGCTCTGTGAACGTACTGGTGGGTCCTGACCCAAGAGAGAAAGCCCATCTATGCAGCTGTGAGGAAGGACAGAATTCCTTTTTGCCTGGCATACATACTCTCATTTTATTATTTTTTATTTTTAAGTTTATTTATTTTTAATTTTTTTCTTTAATATTTTTTTTTAACGTTTATTTATTTTTGAGACAGAGAGAGACAGAGCATGAACAGGGGAGGGTCAGAGAGAGAGGGAGACACAGAATCTGAAACAGGCTCCAGGCTCCGAGCTGTCAGCACAGAGCCCAACGCGGGGCTCGAACCCACGGACTGTGAGATCATGACCTGAGCTGAAGTCGGACGCTTAACCGACAAGCCACCCAGGCGCCCCAAGTTTATTTATTTTTAATTTTTTTTAATGTTTATTTATTTTTGGAAGAGAGAGACAAAGTGTGAGCAGGGGAGGGGCAGAGAGAGAGAGGGAGACACAGAATCCCAAGCAGGCTCCAGGCTCTGAGCCATCAGCACAGACCTGATGAGAGGCTTGAACCCACGAACCGTGAGATCATGACCTGAGCCATGGTCGGACACTTAACTGACTGAGCCACTCAGGCGACCCTAGTCCTCAGCTCTTAAGACAGTGGACAATGTCCAGCAACCTGAGTGTCCAGCATTTTCCAGTATTCTCAAACAGTGAAATATCTTCATCTTCTCTTAGGAATCCTTCAGGCTCACGCCCCAGCTACGTGGGGGGTTGCATGTCTGATGCATGCAATCTGAAGACAGACAAGGACTGAGGACTTCCGTGAGTCAAATCCTTGAAGCTGGGCATGTGAGGAACATGTTGCAATCAGCAGCACTGAGAACGTTTCCAGTTTGTAGCTGTGAAAGGAGGAACTTAACAGTTAGCGAAACCTTGTTCCTGCCCACACTCTGGAGTCAGGAGCGAGGTTGTGGCCGTCCCAGCTCCGCTCCCTCCCACAGGCTGCACAGCTGAAGACGGGGCTCTGGACAGGCTGGTTTGCTGCCATGATCCCTAGGCTACTCCCACTGCTCTGTCTCAGTAAGTCTCACGGGGTGACCCTAGAAAACAACAGACTTGGTAAGAGGTTTGGGCTGGGGATTGAAAGAGAAAGCAAAAGCATCAGCCTTGGTTTATTGAGCACATACTACGTATCAGAAATCTTGCCGAGTGCAATCAATGCACACATTACTTCTAAACTGGTGCTTTACAAATTTCAATGAATGTTCCAAGTTCATGATTTCTGCAGAAAAGCCTTTGCTACCTGTACTTTATTGGCTTAACGTGTTTTTTTTTAATTTAAAAATAATATTTATTTATTTTTGAGAGAAAGAGCACAAGTGGGGGAGGGGCAGAAATAGAGGGAGTCCCAGAATCCGAAGCAGGCTCCAGGCTCTGAGCTGTCAGCACAGAGCCCGACGCGGGGCTCGAACTCACCAACCGTGAGATCATGACCTGAGCCGAACTTGGACGCTTAACCGACTGAACCACCCAGGCGCCCCGGCTTAACATGTTTTGCTTTTAATACTGACTTAGCCTTTTTTACCTAAATAAAAGTGCTTAGGAAAGAAACTTTCGATACTATGAATGAAAATCCAGGTCGGGGCACCCGGGTGGTTCGGTTGGTTGAGCATCGGCTCTTGGTTTTGGTTCAGGTCATGGACCTCATGGTTTATGGGATTTGAGCTGCGCATCAGGCTCTGCACTGACAGCATGGAGCCTGCTTTGGGGTTCTCTCTCTCTCCCTCTCTCTGCCTCTTCCCCACTCAAGAACACACAGACCTGCGCGCTCTCTCTCTCTCTCAAAATAAATAAATAAACTTAAAAAAATCCAGGTCAAATACAAAAACTATAAAGTAAATGCAGCGAGAAGGAAACGGTATTAGCATTCTCTAATATACGCTGGTCCTTGTCAAGCTTCTGGGCCTGAGAGCTGCTAGTTCTCTGCTATGGAGGCAATTAGCCCCCATCCACGTATGTCAGAGGCTAGCTTCAAGGAGGCTCTCTTGGTGCTTACTGCATACAATCACGCAGCGCTTGGACTGTCCTTCCTTCTGCCTCGAACTCATCCCGTCTAACACTGATGGGACGTATTCCACATTTGGGAAATACCACGCTGGTCCCCACCCCTCGAAAAATAAAAACAACACTCCCCACAACACCAACCCTGCAAGAGAGAACGAGGTCCACGTCTGCAGATTAGGAATCCAATCTGAGTCTGCAGAGCGAAGTGCCTCGTCTCGGATCGCATGGGTGGTATGCAGGGAAGCCAGATCTCGACCCAGAACCGCCGGGTTCTAAAAATGTTTCCACTCAGCCAAGATGTTGAAGTAAGAGGGACACACACATGGGGTCCTTGGTATGGAGCACTCTAGGAGTGTCTGAAAGGGTTTCGGGGTTGGAAACCCCTGAGGAGGCAGAGATACGTGATTCAGAATGTCCCTAGTGATGGGAGCTAGAATGTACCTCAGAATGAACTGGTCTCCAGAAACCAACAAAGCTTGATATCCACAAACAGGAAGGGAGGACTCACGTCAGCGTGGCTCTTTGCACTTGGCTTCCTGCCATCGCCATGGATCTCTGATCCCAAGACTTCAGGCTTGCTCGCAGAGGGCCCCTTATGTCAGAGGCTCGTCGTAGGAAGACACGCCCGTCTGTGTCCAAAAAAAATATGTCTACTATCCCTTTTATCGTTCATTCTCCTCTGGCTGGGTTAGGCACAGGTTCAGCTAGCAACACCTTCCAGAGATCGTCTCCGGACACATGTCTGAAATCTTCACTCCTTTTGACGGCTGAGTACTATTCCACTTATACATGGATCTCATTTTGTTTCTCCATCCGCCTGTTGGTGGGTGCCTGGGTTGTTCCCACCTTTTGACTATTCATTCTCTGCCTCACTGCAATGAGATAAACCTTTTTCCATGTTTGGCTTTGAGAGCGAGTGAGTCTCTCCTAAGAGGACTTCCTCTTGCCTCCATAAGCAATGAGGCCTCTAAGCAAGTGTCCTGCTCAAGACAGGGGTGAGATCAGAGGAGATGTGCCAGGGGCCTGGGGCTGAATGATAAACCCCACGTGGCCTGAAGGTGTGTCCAACCACCATCTACCAAGTTCCATCTCCTTCCTGCTAACAGAGCACAGGAGGCCACTGAAGCGATTAGGCCCATGTTTCTAACACATCTCCATTTTTTTTTTTTTTTTACCCTGTGTGGACCACCAGTTTTGTGTCTCAGCAGTGAAAAGGGGGGAACTACCAGATCTTTTTTTTTTATTTTTTATTTTTTTTAACGTTTATTTATTTTTGAGACAGAGAGAGACAGAGCATGAACAGGGGAGGGTCAGAGAGAGGGAGACCCAGAACCTGAAACAGGCTCCAGGCTCTGAGCTGTCAGCACAGACCCCAACGTGGGGCTCGAACTCGCAGACTGTGAGATCATGACCTGAGCTGAAGACACGTAGCCTGCTGAGCCACCCAGGTGCCCCTGGAGCAGAATATTTTATTTTATTTATTTATTTTTAATTTTTAATTTTTTTTAACGTTTATTTATTTTTGAGACAGAGAGAGACAGAGCATGAACGGGGGAGGGGCAGAGAGAGAGGGAGACACAGAATCGGAAACAGGCTCCAGGCTCTGAGCCATCAGCCCAGAGCCTGACGCGGGGCTCGAACTCACGGACCTCGAGATCGTGACCTGAGCTGAAGTCGGACGCTTAACCGACTGAGCCACCCAGGCGCCCCTAGAGCGGAATATTTTAAATGCAAATGTAGGGGGCGCCTGGCTGACTCAGTCGAAGGGGGCGAGACTAATGATCTCAGGGTTGGAAGTTCAAAAGCCACATTGGGCGCAGAGCGTACCTTTAAAAAGTAAAACATAAAGAGGGGTGCCTGGGTGGGTCAGTCAGTTAAGTGTCTGACTTTGGCTCAGGTCATGATCTCACGGTTCATGAGTTTGAGCCCCATGTGGGGCTCTGTGCTGACAACTCAGAGCCTGGAGCCTGCTTTGGATTCTGTGTCTCTGTCTCTCTCTGCCCCTTTCTCGCTTGCTCTCTTTCTCTCTCTCTCAAAAATAAACACTAAAGGGGCACCTGGGTGGCTCAGTCAGTTGAGCGTCCAACTGTGGCTCAGGTCACATCTCACAGCTCATTGAGTTCAAGCACCTCGTCGGGCTCTGTGCTGACAGTTCAGAGCCTGGAGCCTGCTTCAGATTCTGTCTCCCTCTCTCTCTGTCCTTCCCCCACTTGCCCTCTGTCTCTTTCTCTCAAATATAAATAAACATTTAAAAAAATAAACACTAAAATTTTTTTTAACGTTTATTTTTGAGACAGAGAGAGACAGAGCATGAACGGGGGAGGGTCAGAGAGAGGGAGACACAGAATCTGAAACAGGCTCCAGGCTCTGAGCTGTCAGCACAGAACCCGACGCGGGGCTCAAACTCACGGACCGCGAGATCATGACCTGAGCCGAAGTCAGATGCCTCACCGACCGAGCCACCCAGGCGCCCCGAAACTACCAGATCTTTATGCTAAAACTGTCTCCCTCCCTCCATAGTTCTCTGATCCCAAGACGTCAGGCGGCCCCACAGAGCGATCCTTACATCACCTCCTTACCTCCCTCAAAGGTGTTTGGGACCGAGCGTCTTGAGGAGTGCAGTAGGGGGCTGAGGGACACAGGGCTGGGACTGCAAAGGCTCTGAATTTTCACAGGCCCCGAAATGTCCCGTGAGGCAAGACAGAGCACACGCTGACTTCTCTGTCCTAATCGCAATCCCCTTGTGAGCTGTCCCATGCCATCTAGAATTTATTTTTTCAGACTCCCACTTTGTCTGGCATTGGTGAGAATTTTCTTTTCAATACCGTAAACACACCCATTATGTTCTACTTTTTATTACGTTAAATATATGTAAATAATATTGATCCTCTTAACTCTCTGTAAGTACACAGTTCGGTGGCATTTCAGTGCATTCACAACGATGTGCAACCTTCACCCAAAACGTTTCTGTCATCCCCGACATAAACTCTGTACTCGTTCATGAATACTCCTTTCTGCTTCCTCCCCAGGCCCCTGATAACCATGCATTTGCCCATTCTAGCTAGGTACTTTGTGTCAGTGGAATCACACAGTAATTGTTCTTGGGTGTTGGGCTAATTTCACACAGCAAAGTGTCATCCAAGTCCACTCATGATGTAGCATCTATCAGCATTTCATTGCTTTTAATGTTTATTTACTTTTGAGAGAGAGAGACCGAGTGAGAGCAGGGGAGGAGCAGAGAGAGAGAGGGAGACACAGAAACAGAAGCAGCTCCAGGCTCTGAGCTGTCAGCACAGAGCCCACCGTGGGGCTCAAACCCATGAACTGCGAGAGCATGACCTGAGAGGAAGTCAGATGCTTAACCGACTGAACCACCCAGGCACCCCAGCATTTCATTCCTTTCAAATGGCAGAAGAGTATTCCATTGTCTGTACAGACCACATACCTTTCCTTTATCCACTTATCCTTCACTGGATGCTTGGGTCTTTTCATGTTTTGGCTATTTATCACTTTTTCTTTTTCTTTTTTTTTCAAAACATGGAATGTAGTATTTTTGATTTCCCGAGACAATTTTAGCACAAAGGCCTGGTAACTTCCCCCTTTTCATGACTAAGACACAAAACTGGTTCACACAGGGAAAGAAAGAAAGAAAGAAAGAAAGAAGAAAGAAAGAAAGAAAGAAAGAAAGAAAGAAAGAAAGAAAGAAAGAAAGAAAGAAAGAAAGAAAGAAAGTCTAAGTCAACGGATTTTTTTTTTAAGTTTTTATTTTTGAGAGAGACAGACAGAGTGCAAGCGGGGGAGGGGCAGAGAGAGAGGGAGTCACGGAATCCAAAGCGGGCTCCAGGCTCTGAGCTGTCAGCACAGAGCCCGACGTGGGGTTTCGACTCATGGACCAGGAGATCATGACTGCAGCCAAAGTTGGACGCTTAATGGACTGAGCCACCCAGGTGTCCCTGGCATAGAGCAGCCTTCAGCATGGAGTGGGGAGGGGTTCTTCCGGCACAGGTGAGGCTGTCTGCAGACTGTTAGGCCCACTCAGGGTCTCAGACAAGATCAGAGGTGGCCCAGGGTCACATTCAAGTCCCATGCTTCCTGATCTTTTTCAGGGTTCCTGCCTTCTACATCCAGGGTGAATTGGCGGGGGCTGGTGGGGGGGATGTTCAGGAACTGTAACACCAGCTTGACAGAAATGCAAGAACCTGTCCATGATAGAGGCTGAGAATCCAGGGGTCTGTGGACGCTTGTGAAGCCAGGAGAGCCCCTGGAGTGGCAGGTGGCATCCAAAGAGGAGACCTTCTGTGGGAAATGGGGCAGGAGCTGAGGGCGGAGTGGAAGCCTGGGTCCAGCATGGGGAAATGAGAACCCTCCCAGATGCGTGACCGCCAGGGTCTGGTCTCAGTGGCAGCACCCCCCCCCCCCTGCCCCGGGGAGGTCCCCTTGAGACAGGGCTCAGGTCTCACAGACAGATGGTTCTCTTGCAGGACTGTGCACTGGCCAAGGAAGCAGGGGGACTGACGGTGAGTGTTCCTTCAGTTAAACCCTCCCTCTCCTTCACTCCAAATTCCCCACATCCCTTCTCTTTCCTTCAAGGGGTTTCCTGACAGCAGGCGAGGGCACCAAATCCTGTCCCCAATCTGCTTCTTTCCAGAGCCCCTTCCCAAGCCCACCCTCAGGGCCTGGCCCAGCTGGGTGGTGCCTCCCAGAAGCAGTGTAAGGCTGCAATGCCAGACCCCGACCAAGGATGTCGACTTTGTTCTCAAAAAGGGTAATGTTGTTTTGGACGTTTCACGATCACTGGCTTCCAAGGAGGGCCTGGCTGAATTTCACCTCACTGACCTAAGAACCAGCCACGCTGGAGACTACACCTGTGAGTGCTACAGACCAGGGGCCCCGGACATAAGATCACCACCCAGTGAGGTCATCCTGCTGCTGGTGACAGGTGAGGAGCAGGACAGGCCTGGGGGAGGGACCAGAGGACGGGACAGAGAAGGGGGAGAAACACAGCAACAGAATGACTTGGCCTCATCCAGGGCTCGTGGGGGCGGGGAGACCTCCTTCCCGCAGAGTCGAAAGAGGGTGACACCAGGGATCTGTGTCCCACCCTCAGCAGGAACCCCCTGCAGGAGAACAAGGGTGAGTGGGGGACCCCAGGCTTCTCCCCGTGACCTCAGAGCCCCCCTTCTCTTACAGGAGGTCTCCCTAAACCTTCCCTGCAAGCCCACCAAAGGGGTGTGGTGACCGCGGGAGACGATGTGACCCTGCAGTGCCAGAGGCCAGACAATGTTTTCGGGGCCATGAGGTTCGCTCTGCTGAAGGCGGGAGTGGCAGAGCCCATCCGGCTCCGGACCCCAGTCGGCAAGGAGGCGGACTTCTCCCTGCAGACCGTGACAGTCGGGGACGCCGGGAACTACAGCTGTGTCTACTTCCAGACCGGGACTCCTTTCTGGGCCTCACAGCCTAGCGATCGTCTTGAGATCCGGGTGAGAGGTGAGGTTTTGCACGACTTTTCAGAAGTTGGAGAAATTCAATTCATTTCTTCATCAGCTTGCTTTTATTTTGGCTGTTTTGCTTGCTTTCCCAGTTGGGTGGACCCATCACTGACTTACAACGCTATCCGTTTAAGGTGAACGACGTGCTCTTTTTTCTACCTGGAGAGCGTTGCTTCTGTTCCTTTCTGATTCTTCTTTCTCTTCTGATTTTACTGTCATCTCCTCCTCGCACCTGCCCTTTCCTAACCTCTAGCCTTTGGCCTTTGTTGTTCTGTATTCCTGGAGAATTGCTCAAGTTGTTCTTGCAAACGATCCATCCCGCCAACCGTCAGCGTCCCTTCCCCTACCCTTTGCGTCTCTTAGACTTGTGGGTCGTCCCGGTGATGGCAGCCTCATGGCTTGCGGTCTCGGTCTTAGTGCGCGCTGCTGCCCCGGCCGCCGGGTTCTGGGTCACCCGTGCAGGATCTTCCACAACCATCTTGTGTGTCTGGCCAGAACGTTGCTTCCTCGGATGCCACACCCCGTGCTTCCGTGGCACCGTAGACGTGTGCATGTGAGCTGTGGTGGCCCATCGCCCTCTGGTTGGAAAGCAGGGACCGTGCAGCCAGCGCAGACAGGTGCAGAGGGCACCCTGGGCTCCGCGACGTCACCACGGGTTCCTCCCACGGACTCTGTCTCCGGGAAACGTTGTGGCTGGGGGGCTCACACATGAACTCTGCCCCCACGGCCTGTGTGACATGGAAGCTTCACTCGCAGGTCCTCTTAGGAGCCAGGGCCAACCCCGAGCCCAGGTCCTGGTTAGCAGCCAGGGCTAACCCTGAGCCCAGGTCCTCGTTAGCAGCCAGGGCCAACGCCAGCCCAGGTCCTCATTAGCAGCCAGGGCCAACCCTGAGCCCAGGTCCTTGTTAGCAGCCAGGGCCAACGCCAGCCCAGGTCCTCGTTAGGAGCCCAGGTCCTCATTAGGAGCCAGGGCCAATGCCAGGGCCAACGCCAGCCCAGGTCCTCATTAGGAGCCCAGGACAACACTGAGCCCTAGCTCTTCTTGGGTGCGGTGGGAATGAAATGCACAGTGCTCTCGGTGCTTAGCTACTGGGCTTGAATTTTCTTGAGCTCACGGCCGCCTGAAGTCTTTGCCGTGAGGAGGGGGTGCACAGACACCCACCGAATCATTTCCGAGCTCGGGGCAGCAACTTTGGGTTTTGGTCTTGCTCCTAAGCCTGATTCCTAATATCAGGAGGGAGAAGGGAAAAAGGACACGTGGGAGGGTCAAATGATATGAAGAACCAATAAGTGAAGGAAGAGAGACCGAGCAGAGAGAAGACAAAGGACAGAAGACCAAGGAAGACCCACTAGAACCCTCACGAAATCCCACGTTGGGTTTTCACTGATTACAACTTCAGGGCGGCCACAGCTGACTACTGGCCAGGGCACACAAGTGGGTGCAGGAGCGTCCCGTTGGGCAGATCCACGTGGGAAGGACGGGCGCTCCTCTACTGGCTGGTGCTGACCCTCTCCTCTCTCCCAGTCCCCCCAGGTGCCATATCGAGGGACTACACCACGGGCAACCTCATCCGCCTGGGTCTGGCTTCCCTAGTTGTGGTTATTATGGGCGCTGTCCTGCTGGAAGCCTGGTGCAGCCAGAAGGAGTCTCCACGTGGATCCACGTAGAACAGCTGAGCTGTTCTTGTCTTGTTCATGGGCTGGTATAGTGACGCGGGGTTCTCTGAACACCAAACTCCACCATGGGGACATGCTGTGTTTCTCACCATGGACACAATTGGCACTTTGGGTGGGATATTTCTTCACCATGTGGGACTGTCCTGTTCCTTGTGGGAACATTCAGCACCATTTCTTTTTCTCATTAAAGAGCGGCTGAAGCCCCAGTCATTGTGGGACAAGATAATGAGTGCTATCAGGACCTTTCCCAACATTCCTAGAGACGGGGAATAGGAGGTGGGGTGGTGTTCCCCTGGTGGGGAACCCTGTGTTAGGAGGCCAGGGAAATAATATTCTTCCTCTTCCTTCCTCCCCTGTCCTTAGGTCTGTACTACCCACATGCTCCAGGGCTTCCCAGGGAATGATGAGTGCGGATGGAGAGACCTGCCGATCCTTAACAGTCCTGTGGAACCTACATTCTTAGCTCTATGAAGAACCACTCAAGGACGAGGCTTACCTCTTGCCACAGCTTTGCCTGGGGCAGAGCACAGAATGGAACATAAAGACACATTCAAAAAATTTGGATGATTTGAAAAAAATACTTAAAACTTCAGAGTCTGGCTGGGTAGCACGTGCAGTTACCTCCATAGGAACTGTGATGCCATTGACATGTAGGGAAAACACTGCTTCCTGCATATTATCGACCCCCCTCCATTCTCTATTTTGTACTTCGGGACCAGCAATTAGTCAAGTGTGAAACTTTCCTTATTTATCCTATGTGTCTTTTCAATTTTATTTCATAGAGTCTCCATATTTTGCCTAATTTTGGGAGGCTCCCTCTCAACTTCATAGCATCAAGTTGCTTCTGAGCTGTACCCAGGATTTCTTCGTCATCTGGTGCAGGTGTAAAAAGGTTATCCACAATATTTTCACCTTCATGATCTGTTGCTGTTTGTTCATAATCCTGTTGTCACAAATACTCATTCTTATTTTAGAACTATTATCTCCTCTCTTAAAACCCGGGATATATGCTTATAAAAATGGAGTTCTGGGGCCGCCTGGGTGGCTCCGGTAGGCGTCTTGACTGTTGACTGTGGTTCAGGTCATGATATCAGGATCATGAGATCAAGTCCCACACCGAGCTCTGCACTGAGCATGTAGCCTGCTTAAGTTTGTCTCTTTGTCCCCCTCTGCCCATCTCCCCCACGTGCTTTCTCTCTTTTTCTCTCAAAAAGAAAAAAAAAAGTCCTGTTTGGAGTAGAGATGATTCTTGCAAATGTAATTCTTTGTTTCATCTGCTTCGTTTTGTTGCACTGGCTTTCATCAGATCATGGACGAGTCTTGCTTCGGGGTTCCGGGGGCAGACAGGAACTTCTCCCAGGCTGCAAATCTTTTGGCAGACTTTTTCAATGTGGACACTCTGGTAGCCTCAGGCACCAGGAGAATTTTTCTGTTCCTTCTACCCAATGAGTAAAACTCATGGTTCCTACTGAGAACAGACCCCCTTAGCTGGTGTTTGGCCAGGAGTGGTCAAATGGACAGAACTTTGGATTTATGCCCAGTATGAGTGTGGCACATCACAGAGACACCAGTTGTTCACTGGACAACCACATCTTGCTTCAGTCTCTGCCTTGGCTGTGCATGCAACAGACTTTGTGATGTTTCCACTCCCTAACGTGTGACTGCCCATGTCTGTTTTAGACTGCCTTTCCTCTTCAATCATATCTTACTTTTATTTTGAAGTCATTCAATTCACAGGAAGTTGCAAACTCAGGACAGATACTTGTACCCTGCACCCAATTTCTCCAATGGTTCCACGATATGTCCATTACAAGATCCAAACCAAGAAGCTAACACTAGCACAATGCGAGGGTAGGGTTTGATGTTGTTTTGTCACCTGTAGATTCATGGAGCCACCAGCACAACCAACATAGCGATCCATCTATCACCTCATGCTGTGCCTTACTGTCACACCCACCGCTCTCCCCAACATCACCCTCCAACCTGGGCAACCGCTGGTTTGTTCATCTTTACCACTGTGTCATTTTCAGAATGTTTTATGTGACATCACCTGACTTTCTTTTCCTGACCTGCGGGTCACATGAGAGGAAGGAAGGGAAAGGCTGGAGGAAAGAGGTCATTGCCCACATGGAGCTGCCCTCCGTCCAGGGGTTGCAAAGCTGAAGAGGGGTCCTTGGATCAGGCTGCATGGCCAGTATGACCGTGGAACTCCTTCCTTCCTTTGTTTTGGTACGTTCCTTAGGATGGTATGCTGGGGGGTTCAAGATAAGGGTGGATGGACAGGTTGAGAGACGCGGAAAATACAAAAGACATAACACTGGTTGTATTTACAGATCGCTTCACTCATGTCAGGGCCCACGCTGCAAGCTTTACATCCATTCATCACTCAAGTTTTTTCCAATATTCAAATATGTACATTCCACATTCATGACTGTGTGCTATGCCTGCACCACTGTTACTCATTTAGTAATTTACTAATAGGAGTCAACGTTTGTTCTTTAAATACACGTTTTTATTTGAAAATGGAAACAGCAATAATTTAAAAATGCAGTGTCACCTACCTGGTAAAGGAGGGTAAATATAAATATAGAATACGATGGAAAGGCAAAAAATGTTAGGACGTGCTAGCCTTACACTGTTGATGGTCAGGCTTCTGAGCCCACGGCCAACCACTCCCTAGTTACAAAGAGTGACGAGCCAGAGATAAAGGTGTTCTAAAGTCGGCTTGAAATGCATCTTCTCTCCTTGATGTGATCAGAAGGGCATAACGTGATTGAAAGGGTAATAACTTTCTAACGCCATGATCAAAGCTATAGAATACCACGTCACTGCATTGCCCAAAATCATCTCCTAGAGCATTCTGTGGGACATGTCACTCTGACCCTTGCAAACACTCCTGTGTGGTGGGAATTAGGCCCACTTGGATAAATGAGGACCCTGGGACCGATGGCTGAGGGTTCCTGCTCAGGGCCACAGGGAGAATGAGCAGAGAAGTCAAAGCCCAAGTCCATCTGCTTCTAAAGGTATTTCTGTTTCCACTGGGTTACAATGGGAAATTAAGACGGATACAAGTATGAGGTCTTCAAAACAGAAATGTCCTTGGGGTACCTGACCAGATGCTGAGGGGGGGACATTCCAAAGACACAAAAGGGAGGAGCTCATGATGCTAAGTGAAAGTCTAGTCATAAAGACCATATAATACACGATTCCACTCATAGGAAAGTCCAGAGTAGGGAAACCCACAGAGAAAGCAGGCTAGTGTTTAGGGCTGCAGGTGGTGGGGGTAGGGAAATACAGCAAAAGCTTTAGAGTAATGGGGGGTCATTTTGAAGCCATGAAAACGTTTTAAATTTGGGTGGTATTTGCACGCATCTGTGAATAAAGGAAAGCCGCTGGACTGCACGTATTACATGGGTGAACTGTATGGCATGTGAATTACATCTCGATAAAGTTGTTTTAAAGTTTCCTGGGTGTGGAACAAGGTACAGCTCAGGATGTCTGTCTACAGGTGCCAAAACCCCTGGTTTCATCAGGCAAGAATGGCTTGTGGTTCTCAGCTTGGTTTTGGGCACGTGACTGGATCCAAGTTCTTACCACATCTCTCTGATCCCTAGATTCTAGGATAGTCTATGCGCTCTCTTTACATCAGACCCTCACCGTGGGAAAATGAAAAGAATGTCCTTCTTAGGCCTTCTAATTGTGTTTCCAGGAAAGAAGTGAATTCAACTCATGTTTTGGAGCCTCCTCTCCTGCGCACGCGGGTTGTGGTGCCTGGGCCCGATTTCCTTATCCATACAACGAGGACAGTTATGCCCGTCTGCAGGGCTGTCACAGTGATTAGAGACTGCTCATAGGAAGATTACTGCTATTTCCATGGGGGAATGAATCCTATCGTCCCCTCCCCCCAGCTCAGGAGCTATTTCTCCTGGAAACCCATCACATAGGACTGTCCGTCGTCTGTCAGCAAAGAAAGCATGTCCCTCCCATCTTCTGTCCTTGAGAGAACATGTGCCCCTGTGATCAGGCTTCGAGGCAGCCCCAGTGAGATTCTACAATGGTCTACAAAAGACTTCTACAATGGTCCCCTCTGATCACTGTGGAGGTGCTGTGCAGAGTGAACCTGAGTTCTGCGGCCTGGGCCAGTGTGATGAGAAGCCACGTGGTCAAGCCTGTGTCCAACCAACATGTTCTTCCTAATCATATTGGGTGAAACCCTGGAGCCTCAGAGAGATATGCCCCAGTGGAGAAGCAGGGAGAGGGTCCCCATCCCTACCAGCGGCATCCATGGCAGTGAGTGAGGGCAGGCATCGGGGAGGCAGGAACTGAAGAGCTCTGAAGGTTTCAGAACCTGCGTGGTCCTCAGTCAAGAGACGGCAGGTGGAGGGCGCTGAGTTCTAGCAGGAATTCACCTGAAATGACTACTCGATGCTTGCCGGTATTTTTTCTTAACTAAGTTTAATTTACAGGTTAAGTTGGACTCTCACATTCAAGTGCCTCCCTCTACTCTGATCTTCCAACAGCTATGGGCAGCTTAAGGTCCTTTCACATTCTGTGACTCCAGACATCCCACTCGCTCCCATAGGAAATCTCATCTCCACCACTAAATCTGCTCACACTGTGTGCGGTCTGACCGTGGTCTTCTGCCTTCTGCCCAGTTTCAGCAACATCAGAAGTGGCACATGCCCTCCTGCCACAGTACGGCCCATCACAATGGGGACGGATCTGTTCTGGGGCTCTGCCCTCTCTGCAGGGACTGGGCAGGAGGGACAAGGGTCCAGGCCCCTGGTGCTTTGATGCACAGGGACACCAGGCTCTGTCTAGACGTGGGGGTCATGCTGCTTCCCATGTGCAACTTCTGAGGCGTCCACAGGTCTCTGCTCTCTCTACATGTTTCTTTCCTCCATTTTTTGTGTTCCTCTGACTTTGCAACAGCAGTCCTTAGCATGCCTTGGCATACGCCCACTATCTTCCACTTTCTCAGACTTTTCTTTCTTTCTTTAATAAAAAACCGTTTTTAATGTTTATTTTTGAGAGAGAGAGAGGGAGAGAGAGGGAGGGAGAGAGAGAGAGAGAGAGAGAGAGAGAGAGAGAGAGAGAGAGAGAGAGAGAAAAGGCGCAAGCAGGGGAGGGAGGGGCAGAGAGAGAGACAGAATCTAAAGCACACTCCAGGCCCTGAGCTGTCAGCACAGTGCCTGACGCGGGGCTCGAACTCACAAACTGTGAGTTCAAACTCAAACTCATGACCTGAGCCCAAGTTGGCTTAACCGACTGAGCCACCCAGGCACCCCTGCTTTTCTTGATGCGTGCACGTGTTTGCACCTAAAAGTCCTATCAACTTCTCACTTTCCCCCAGAAACACCAAACCGTTTTTCCATACGGGAGAAGGAAATTTCTCTTCTTAGAAATGCATGTCTAACTAAACTCCTTGTGAACGTAAAATCTTTATTACAGTAATATTCATGTACAGGCATGATGTCAATTTCCAGAAGCTCTTAGCACTCAGGCAAAAGTACGTACCCACACAGACACTCCGCAAATCACACTATGACCGTTCTCTATCCCAAAGTGCACTTAATCTAGCCATTTCTTCTACAGCCCCTGATACATTTTTTTTTTAATTTTTTTAACGTTTATTTATTTTTGAGACAGGGAGAGACAGAGCATGAACAGGGGAGGGTCAGAGAGAGGGAGACACAGAATCTGAAACGGGCTCCAGGCTCTGAGCTGTCAGCACAGAGCCCGACGCGGGGCTCAAACTCATGGACCGCGAGATCATGACCCGAGCCGAAGTCGGACGCCTAACCGACTGAGCCACCCAGGCGCCCCCCCCCCCCCCATCCCGATACATTTTCTAGATTGCTCCAGCAGGGCAATAACCATGAGGCAGTCTGGGGAAGCCTGGTGACTGAGTCTAACTCTAGCCAAGTGCTGCCAGTATCTAAGGAAGTCTGTCATAAAGTGACTGGGAACTTTGTTCCACAACAATAGCTTGTTATCTCATGGGTGATTCTTTTACAGGGCTGTGTGTTTGGCCAAAGAGACACAATAGATAGTGATTATTTTTCCTACTTGTTCTTTCATCCCAAATTCCCTATCCTTTCCATGTCCTTCTTTAAATTTTTTTTTTTTACATTTATTTATTTTTGAGAGACAGAGTGAGACAAAGTGAGAGTGTGGGAGGGGCAGAGAGAGAGGGAGACACAGGATCAGAAGCAGGCTCCAGGCTCCAAGCTGTCAGCACAGAGCCCGACGTGAGGCTCGAACCCACAGACCATGAGATCATGACCTGAGCTGAAGTCAGACGCTCAACCGACCGAGCCACCCAGGCGCCCCGGAAATACATTATTTTTAATCAGAGACTGTTGTGTTAGTCTTTGTCATTTCTCCATTGCGCCCATTATGTTCCTTTTAAGTCTTTCATCGTTTCCATTTGTTTCACCTTTTTCTATTTTGCATTCTTGGATGATCTCTCCTGTCAGTCTTTAAAATCATTAAGCTGGTCACCAGCAGAATTCCTTCTACTACTGTCTGCAGCTATTACCATTTTGGTTTATCTTGGCGTTAACAATTTAATTTTCGATGACTCTGTCTTGTTCTCCAGATGCAGGGTTTCTACAGCACTCTGCTTTTGGGTCATGTGTGTGGTATCTACTTGGGTCGTCAGGCCCGTACTACATCGTTGAAAATTACCTTGGTTTCTACTATAATTCTACTTCACTGGATGCTACAAATGAATTTCTTGGTTTATAACTTTGTGTCTTCCTGATTCTTCCCACAGTCAATAAACGTTTTATAATTAGAAATGAAGGCCTGTATGGTCAGTAATGAGAGGGGGAGGGGACTTTCTAAATATGGTGGCATCATCGGGGCCTGGGTGGCTCAGTCAGTTAAGCATCTGACTTCGGCTCAGGTCACAATCTCACGGCTTCTGAGTTTGAGCCCCGCGTCGGGCTCTGTGCTGACAGCCCAGAACTTGGAGCCTGCTTCCGATTCTGTCTCCCTCTCTCTCTGCCCCTCCCCTTCCCATTGTCTCCCTCTCTCTCTCTCAAAAATAAACAATAAGAAATTTTTAAAAATATGGTGGCATCATTAGAAATTACTCTCCATGGACCTCACCTCAGGAAACGTGGTTACCGCTGAGTTTAGAGATAGACTTGGCAGTAATTGGGATGTGTGACGCTGAGAAATTCCCTGTTTATAGGCCATAGCTATTCCCAGTTCTACTGAGAGGGATGATGCACATACAGGCTCCTCCTTAGGAACCAGGTCCACAGCCAACTTCAAGCCCTACTTGGTTGCAGCTGATATGCACCATGACCCAGATGCTTAGCTTCTGAATTCCAAAATTCCCGGGCTCACTGCCTATATGAAGTTTAAGTTTTGTGCTATGAGGATACTGGGCCAGCTACGAGATTTTGGCACTCTGCTGGAGCCGTAATGGGTTGATTTTTGTCCCCCAAAAGGTATGTGTGAGTCCTAACTCCCAGTACCTGTGAATGCGACCTTATTTGGAAATAGCATTATCTGGTCTTTGCAGATAATCATTTGTTAACTTCACATGAGGTTACACTGGATTAGGGAATACTCTTACTCAATGTGACTGGTGTCCTTAAAAGATGAGGAGTAAGTAATGACACTGAGACATACTGAAGGAAGACGGCCATGTGAAAACAGAGGCTGAGATTGGAGTGATGTGGCCACAGGCCAAAGAGTGCTTGGAGCTTCCAGGAGCTAGAAGAGGAAAGAGGGAAGGATTTTCCCCTAGAATCTTTGGAGAAAGTATTGCTCTGTCAACACCTTGACTTCAGACTTCTGTGGGAGGCCGGGCCCCAGTGCCAGGCTGAGACCAGGCCGAGCAACGGCTCCCTGTTGACTCAGCCAACCCGGTGGTTCCCCCTCCCATTCATGTGGGAGGCCGGGCCCCAGTGCCAGGCTGAGACTGGGTCGAGCAACGGTTCCCTGTTGACTCAGCCAACCCGGTGGTTCCTCCTCCCATTCCCCCACTTTCAATGGCATACGAAAGCCTTGTCAAGGCTGAGAAAGTTAATTCCTGAAGCCTGTGGTCTGCAGGTGTTGGCAGTAATGCTACCTCCCTTTTTCTACCCCGAGTCAGATAGAAACAAACATGGGAATTGTGTTTTGCTAGCAATCTTATCAACAAGGTCTTGTTGTGACCCGTCTAGAAAATTCACAAGAAACACAGAACTAAATGTTTTGGTTGGCAGCGATTATGTGAAACCTGTTTATTCTTAGAATGGCCTGACCCATAAGAGTCTGGATATAAAAGATTGTGTACAGCAACAATAAAGCCGTCACTTGGGCCATCAGCCCAGGGGACCGTCCTGTTCCCAAACTGTCTTCTCTTCTCTCTTTTTTTCTTACATTCCCCTACCCTCAGGACCCTGATCTCGGTGTTTGTTGCACCGGTCGCAACAGACTTCGAAACTTCAGACTGTGAGAGAATACATTTCTGTTGCTTTATGTCACCCAGTTTGTGGCATTTTGTTATGACAGCCTGAAGAAGGCAATAAAAGTGCTCTGAGTCTTTTGTGTTGCTCCTAATCCCTAATCCCTGGAGGGAGAAAGGAGAAAGGAAATGCGGGAAAGTGGAAATGAGATAAAGACCAAATAAACGAAGGAAGAGAGAGAGGGCACAGAGAATATAAAGGAAAGAAGACAAAAAGAAGGGCTATTATAGACCTCATGAAATCCTACATTATGTTTTCAATAAAACTTGAGTGAAGGTACAAGACCACTGGCCAGGAAACACAAGCGGGTGTGTGAGAGTCACATTTGGTAGATCCATTTGAGCAGAAGGGATACCAGTCATGATCTCGTTCTTTCAGTTTTCTCAGGTACCACACTGGGGGATTACACCAAAGTCAACCTCATCCGACTGGGTCTTTCTGTCATGTTTCTGATTATCACCAGGACTGAAGCCTGGCATAGCCAGAAGGAGTCTCCACAAGGAACCACGTAAAGCAGCTGGACTTTTGTAGCGATATATGGTTCCTTAAACCCCAAACCCTATCATTAACATTTCCTGTTTCTCAGTAGGAGGGCCAATGGCCTTGTAGGTGAGGTATTTCTTTACCATGTGTGCCTGTCCTATTGATTACAGAAACACTTAGCATCTGCTTTCCCCGTTAAATACCAGTTAAAGCCCCCAATAAGCACGGGAGAAGAAGAAAAGCACATACTATAGCACTTTCTCAAACATCCCTAGATATAGATGTTGGGGAATGGGGTGGTATTCCTCTGGTGGAGAACCTGTGTTTAGAGGCCAGGAGGAATAATATTCTTCCTTTTCCTTCCGCCCCCCACTGTGATCTCTTTCTGTCCTTCTCCCCACAGACCCCACAGCTGCCCAGGGGAATGATGGGTGTTGATCAGATCAGACCCACTGACCCTGAACAGTTTCTTATGGAACGCGCATTCTCACCTCTGTTGAGAATGTTGCCGCTCCAGAAGATGACGGCTTCCTCTTCTGTACTCTTCACCTGGGGCAGAGGACAGGCATAAAGATCAGTCCAACAAAACATGAATTTATGCAACACATAACAATTAATCTTTCTCCTACTGATCTACCATTTCTGTCATAAACCAAAGTTCCATACGTGTGTGGGTCTGTTTCTGGGATCATTATTTATTTGGTCAGTGTGGCTTTTACTGTGCCTTTTCCTGACCTCCTATGTTGTGAGCACTTTCTCAGGTACTACTGGAAATATGTATATATTCCTCATGAAGTATATGAAGTATATGAGTATATACTTTGCCCTTTTTTTAAAAAAAATTTTTTTTAATGTTTATTTATTTATTTTTTAATTTCTTTTTTAACGTTTATTTATTTTTGGGACAGAGAGAGACAGAGCATGAACGGGGGAGGGGCAGAGAGAGAGGGAGACACAGAATCGGAAGCAGGCTCCAGGCTCTGAGCCGTCAGCCCAGAGCCCGACGCGGGGCTCGAACTCACGAACCGTGAGATCGTGACCTGAGCCGAAGTCGGACGCTCAAACGACTGAGCCACCCAGGCGCCCCTTTAATGTTTATTTTTGAGAGAGAGACAGAGAACGAGCAGGGAAGAGGCAGAGAGGGCGACACGGAATCTGAGGCAGGCTCCAGGCTCCGAGCTGTCAGCACAGAGCCTGACGCAGGGCTCGAATTCACAAACCGTGAGATCACGACCTGAGCTGAAGTCGGACGCTCAACCGACTGAGCCACCCAGGTGCCCGTACTTTGTCCATTTTTTAATTTGGTTGTTAATCTTCCTGATACTGTGTGGTAAAAATATATATAATCTGGGCATATGTCCATTATTAACAGACACATCTTGCAAATATTTACCTCAGCCTGTTACTTCTCTTCGCATTTTTAAATGAAACTTTGCATCTTCTTAAAAGTCGGAGTTTTGATGAAAGTTCTTCTTTTACAGCTAAAACTTTTGTATTCTAACCAGGAAGTCTTGCCACACATATACTATGCACCCTTATAGATGGTATCAGCTAAGAGTCAGTGTTCATTCTTTTCACATATAGATTAACTCAGTTGTTCCTGCACCATTTCTTGAAACGATTCTTCTTTTTCCACTCAATTACCTTGGCATTTTTGTTTAAAAACCAGTTTGTCATAGGGGCGCCTGGGTGGCGCAGTCGGTTAAGCGTCCGACTTCAGCCAGGTCACGATCTCGCGGTCCGTGAGTTCGAGCCCCGCGTCAGGCTCTGGGCTGATGGCTCGGAGCCTGGAGCCTGTTTCCGATTCTGTGTCTCCCTCTCTCTCTGCCCCTCCCCCGTTCATGCTCTGTCTCTCTCTGTCCCAAAAATAAATAAAAAACGTTGAAAAAAAAATCTTTAAAAACCAGTTTGTCATAGATTCATGAGTTGATTTCTGAACTCTTGTTCCAGTAATCCATTTTTCTATACTTTGGCTTATACCACACTATATTGATTACTGTAGCTTTTTTTAAAAGTCTTGAAAACAGAGGCTATTGGTTTATCAGATTTTTAAATGATCCTGGCTATTCTAGATCTTTTTAATTTTCATGTACATGCAAAAAAATGTTTTAAGTATATATATTTAAAAATTTTTAAGTTTGGGGCGCCTCGGTGGCTCAGTCAGTTAAGTGGCCGACTTCAGCTCAGGTCATGATCTCGCGGTCCGTGAGTTCGAGCCCCGCGTCAGGCTCTGTGCTAACAGCTCAGAGCCTGAAGCCTGTTTCAGATTCTGTGTCTCCCTCTCTCTCTAACCCTCCCCCGTTCATGCTCTGTCTCTCTCTGTCTCAAAAATAAATAAACGTTAAAAAAATTTTTTTAAATAAAAAAAAATTTAAGTTTATTTATTTTGACAAAGAGAGAGAGAGGGAGAGAGTAAGTGAGCACAAGTGGGGGAGAGGCAGAGACAGAATCCCAAGTAGACTCCACATGTCAGTGGAGTCCTACATGGGGCTCAAATTGACAAACTGTGAGATCGCAACCTGAGCCAAGATCAAGACTCCGACGCTTAACTGACTGAGCCACCCAGGCACCCCTTTAAGTATATTTTTAAGTTTATTTATTTATAGAGAGAAAGAAAATGTGTGTGAGCAGGGGAGGGGCAGAGAGAGAGGGAGAGAGAGAATCCCAAGCAGACTCCACGGCGTCGGCACAGAGCCCAGTGTGGGGTCTGATCTCATGAACCTCGATATCATGTCCTGAGCGAAAATCAAGTTGGACGCTTAACTGACTGAGCTACCTAGGTGCCCCATCAAATGCATTTTAGAATCAAATTGTCAATTTCTCTCAAAGGCTACTGGGATACTGAATGGGATTGCGTTTGCACCACACATCAACTTGGAGGGAATGTGAACGTTAATAATATTGAGTGTTCTGATCCAGGGGCATGGTTTATCTATTTTGATTTTCTCTCATCAGTGTTTTGCCTTTTTCACTGTTCAGCTCTGACATATGTCCACTTTAATTTTATCCTTAAGTTTTTCATGTTCATTGATGTGATATAAATGTTGCTGCTTTCTGAATTATCGCTTGCAGTGGTTCCCTGAGTGGGCGTATGAATACAATTATTGTTTTTGTTACTGATAAATGCTGCTACCTTCCAAGTTCAGACATTATTTCTTACAACTTTTTGTAGATTCCTTAGAAACTTCTACATAGTTTTTCATAGTCTCTGTGACTAAAGACAGTTTTACTTGTTCCATTTCTATTCTGCATGCCTTTCTTTACACTGCCTAATTTCTTGGGGCGCCTGGGTGGCTCATTCAGTTAAGCGTCTGACTTTGGCTCAGGTCATGATTTCGTGGTTCATGAGTTCTAGCCCCACGTTGGGCTCTGTGCTGACAGCTTGGAGCCTGGAGCCTTCTTCGGATTCTGTTCTCCCTCTCTCTTTGCGCCTTCCCTGCTCACACTCTGTCTCTCGAAAATGAAAAAATGTTAAAAAAAATTTTTTAAATATGCTACTACTTGTAGGTTTTTCACAGAAGCCCTTTATAAGTATAAGGAAGTTCCCTTCTGCGTCCTGATTTGCTGAAACCTCACACCTTATAAAAATGAAATCAGGGGCGCCTAGGTGGCTCGGTCAGTCAAGCATCTGACTCTTCGTTTTGGTTCAGGTCATGATCCCAGGGTTGTGGGATCAAGCCCATGTCGGGATCCATGCTGGGCAAGAAACCTGCTTAAAGTTCTGTTTCCCTCTCCCTCTGTCCCCCTCCCCTGCTCGTGCTCTCTCTAAAATAAAAATGAAATAAAAATAGATTATCCAAATGAAGCCACATTCATAGGTCTTGGAGGTTAGGAGTTCAACATCTTCTGGAGGGACACACATCAACCCATTTGAAAGATGGCTGACGGCCTGTCTACCCCATTATTTGTTTGTGTATCTTTGGTTGGAATTGTTAGAACTACTTCTTCACTTGACTCTATTTATCAGATTTTGGAAAAAATACTTAAAAGCACAGCATATGGAGCATATACTGCAGAAGGGAGAGATTTCTGGTCATTTAATAAGGCTCTTATTCTTTCTTGTAGTCAGAGGACCAAACACTAGGATGTGAATTTTACCTAATCTTTATTAGTGAATTTTCTTTTAGTGAGTTTTTGAATTAAGAATCATTACGGAGGGGCGCCTGGGTGGCTAGGTCACTTGAGCATCTGACTTTGGCTCAGGTCATGATCTCACAGTTTGTGAGTTTGAGCCCCACATGGGGCTCGCTTCAGATCCTCTGTCCCCCTTTCTCTCTACCCCCCACACCTCTCTCTCAAAAATAAACATTAAAAAAATGAATATGGAGCAAGAATTTTCCATTACCAGGCATTACAAAAGATATAAAATGCATTGAGTCTTCTTTGATATTTATCTTTCATGAAATCTATTAGTAATGGGAATGTTTCCACCCAATGGAGTGTCCAATTAAGGACACCTAAATAGCATCTATAAACTTCAGTGAAAAGGAGTGCATACTAAATTAGAAACACAGAAAATTAAGATGAAAATAATCTCACAACATACAAATTAACATCTTTTTTTTTTTTTAATTTTTTTTTTCAACGTTTTTTATTTATTTTTGGGACAGAGAGAGACAGAGCATGAACGGGGGAGGGGCAGAGAGAGAGGGAGACACAAGAATCGGAAACAGGCTCCAGGCTCTGAGCCATCGGCCCAGAGCCCGACGCGGGGCTCGAACTCACGGACCGCGAGATCGTGACCTGGCTGAAGTCGGACGCTTAACCGACTGCGCCACCCAGGCGCCCCAAATTAACATCTTTTTAAAGAAAGGTGCAATCTGCAGATATCTCATCTGTAGCAACTTCCAGCCTACACGGTGTCCAAGTACAGGAGGAAAGCCTTCTGGCTTGCAAACCATTCCAGAGTGCGACACAGTGACTGTCATCGCCTGCACACTCCAGTGTGTGATCCCTGCAGATATAGGTGTTCTTTTCTACAACCACAGAACACCCCTTAGAGTCAGAACTCAACACGGATACACGGCTGCATTCTAGTACTCAAGAGCTCATTCAAGTTGTGCCAATGGTCCCAGGACCTCCCTTCCCAAGGAGAGAATCCGGTTCGCGGTCATGTGTGGCACTCAGCGGCCACACTTCCTTCATCTTCTTCCCTCTCGAATGGTTTTCCCTTGATTTTCGTGAGCTGAGATTACAGGCTAGTTACTTTGCAGAACGACCTCAGTTGGATTAGTCTCGTATCCACTCACATTCAGACTCAGGTTATCTGTAGGTCAACAGAACCTTCAGAAACATGATCTTGCCTCCCAGCAAGTGGCACACCATTTTGACCTGTCTTGTTTGATGGATGTTTGACATCTCTTTACTTTCCCTAAAGATTCCCTAGACAATCCACTTCTCCCAGAGCATGTAATTCTCTACAGAGATTTGGTGCAGGGTTACAGAGGGGGTACCACACTCTGCTAGGCTGACCAGGGAGAACATTCCAAGGGCTCAGAGCGCATCCCTCAGGAGCTGCCAAAGGTGAGCCCTGAGGGGAAGACAGGATTTTCTTAGTAACACATAGGTTCTGGGCAAGGCGGGCCTGCTGACTTAACCCTTCCCTGCACACTTGCCTGTATTCTGGTTGTTAGAAGCAAGCCGCTACAAATGACCCGTGTTCCAGAAGAGGAGAATTCGACTCTAACTTTTGGTGTGATGAACAGAAAAGAATATATAGGCAGGTTTAAACCGTCATAAGTCCAAAGTAACCACCGCAGGCTCGAATCTCCTAAATATGTATTAAACTAGGACTTAGAGCCCTCACTCACAGAGACACAAACCTTCTCTTCTTTTTGCTTTTTTTCCTTCTTGCTTTTTATTTTTAAGTTTATTAATTTTTAAGAGAGAGGGAGCACGAGCAAGCAGGGGAGGGGCAGAGAGAGAGAGAGAGAGAGAGAGAGAGAGAGAGAATATATCCCAAGCAGGCTCCTTGCTGTTAGCACAGAGCCTAACACTGAGCTCAGTCTCACACAGACTGTGAGATCACTACGAGAGCTGAAACCAAGAGTTGGACGCTTAGCTGACTGAGCCACCCAGGCGCCCTGCTTTTAATTTTTACTTTTTTTAAAAAAAAAAATTTTTTTTTCAACGGTTTTTATTTATTTTTGGGACAGAGAGAGACAGAGCATGAACGGGGAAGGGGCAGAGAGAGAGGGAGACACACAGAATTGGAAACAGGCTCCAGGCTCCGAGCCATCAGCCCAGAGCCCGACGCGGGGCTCGAACTCACAGACCGCGAGATCGTGACCTGGCTGAAGTCGGACGCTTAACCGACTGCGCCACCCAGGCGCCCCAATTTTTACTTTTAAAAACTAATTAATTAACTATTAATATTATTATTTTTGAGAGAGAGAGAGGCAGAGAGAGAGAATCCCAAGCAGGCTCTGCACTGTCAGCACAGAGCCTAACTCAGCGCTTGAGCCCATGAACCAAGACATCATGACCTGAGTCAGATGCTTAATTGATTGAGCCACCCAGGCACCCCACCTTTTTTGTGTGTGTGTGTTTTTTTTTTTTTTTTACCTTTTTTGTTTTTAACAGTGTATGTGGCCTATTTTGGTTAATGCTTCATGCCTACTTGAAAATAATGTACATTTTGTAACTGCTGGGGGTAGTGGTGCTCTGAAAACGTTAACTAGGTCAAGTTGGTTAATCCTGTTGTTCTAATCTTCTTTAGCCTGATATTTTTGTTTGTTTCATCAATAACTGTGTGCAGATAAAAGTTTTCCATGATGGGGGGGGGGGGCGCACCTGGCTGATTTAGTCAGTGGAGCACACAACCCTTGATCTCAAGGTTGTAAGTTCAAGTGAATGTTGGGTGTAGAGATTGCTTAAAAATAAAATCTTAAGGGGTGCCTGGGTGGCTCAGTTGGTTAAGCGTCCAACTCTTGATTTTGGCTCAGGTCATGATCTCAGTCATGGGATCAAGCCCTGAGTTGGGCTGCACATGAAGTGTGGAACCTGCCTAAGATTCTCTCTCCCTCTATCTGTCCCTCCCCATTTCAGGCTGCCTCTCTGTCTCTCTCTCAAGAAACAAAACAAAAACCCTAAAAATAAAAAAATAAAGTCTTAATTAAAAAACAGGGAAATCTTTTTTTAAAAAGTTTTGCCATGAAAGGTGTGCCTGGGTGGCTCAGCTGGTTATGTGTCAGACTCTTAATTTCATCTCAGGTCACGATCTCACAGCTTCGTGGGTTCAAGCCCCACATCGGGCTCTGTGCTGACAGCACAGAGCCTGCTTGGGATCCTCTCTCTCCCTCTCTCTCTGTTCTTTCCCCACTTGTGTTCTTGCTCTCACAAAATAAATCAACTTAAAAAAATGTGGTTTTTTTTCCCATGATGGAAGAACCCTCGTGTGCCTGGATGGAGGGGTGGGGGTGTTTCACGCACTTTTTAACGACCTTAATGAAGGGTCTCGCTATAGCCGTTCAAACACTCAGCAATGTGGATGACCTCATTTCATACCAGTCTCCAGCGTCTTTTCCATTAGCCAGGGAATTAGCAATATTCTCCACATCAACCGGTTTCCGTATCCTGAAACAGAATCCTTTGGTCCCAGTGCTCGGGGCTAAGAGGAGTTAGAACTGAGACCTGAGCTCACACACAATCAGAGCAGGATTGCGACACCAGAAGTACTCGCTTGTGGGGCTGTTTGTGCACTCCACCTGGTTCTCACCGTGGGAGCATGGGTGTGTCATGAAACTCACGGGTCAAGAGAGAAGAAGGAAGAGCAGGGGGGGCCAAAGATACCACCGTGGGGGGCTTCCCTCCTTCCTGTGGTTGCAAAACTGAAGCAGGCCCTTCGAGCAGGCTGCAGGGCCAGGATGATCCCTGAATTCCTTTGCCTCCTCCGCTTTGGTAAGTTCCTTGGACTGCTTGTACTGGGATTCAGGACAGAGGTGGGCTGAGTAAGAGACGTCGTTAAGGTAATGAAGTTGGAAAGAAATACCTTCAGTATGCCTTCATTGGCGGCTTTAGACATGCTTCCTATAAAGTGATGGCAATATTTAAAACTTACATTTCATATCCATGACTGTGCTCTATGCCTACATGGCTTCCACTTTATTTATTTTTAGCAACTCAGTATTTTTCATTTAAATGTAGTTACTTGGGGATGGACACTTTCAATATTCTTCCCCTTAAAAAAATTTTTTTGGGGCACCTGGGTGGCTCAGTCGGTTAAGCGTCCAACTACGGCTCAGGTCATGATCTCGCGGTCCGTGAGTTTGAGCCCTGCGTCGGGCTCTGTGCTGACAGCTCAGAGCCTGGAGCCTGTTTCAGATTTTGTGTCTCCCTCTCTCTCTGCCCCTCCCCCGTTCATGCTCTGTTTCTCCCTGTCTCAAAAAGAAATAAACTTTAAAAAAAAATTAAAAAAAATTTTTTTGATGTTTATTTATTTTTGAGAGATAAAGAGAGGGAGGGAGAGAGAGAAAGACAGAGCATGAGGAGGGGAGGGGCAGAGAGAGAGAGGGAGACCCAGAATTCGGAAGCAGGCTCCAGGCTCTCAGCTGTCAGCCCTGAGCCCAACATGAGGCTCGAACTCACGAACGAGGAGATCATGACTGGGCCACCCGGGCGCCCTTCTAAATTATTTTTAATTCCAAGGGAGCCAAGAAGTAGCCAGGAGTAAGAACAACTGGGTTGGAGTATCCTACTTCTATGGACTGAATGTCTGTGTTTCCTGAAAGTTCCCATATGGAAGCCCTAACCCCCGAGGTGATGATGTTGGGAGGTGGGGCCTTTGGGCGCTAACCAGGTCGTAAGGGGAGTCTTCGTGCATGGGATTAGTCTCTTCTTGTGAGAGACCCAAGAGAGACGATCTGTCTTCACTGCAGGAAGATACAGAGGAAAAGGCAGCGGTCTGTAAAGCGGGAAGAATGTCCTCACAAGGATCCAAACACGCTCGTACCCTGGTCTCAGAATTTAGCCTCTAGAGCCAAGACCCCCCACCTCCCACCCAAGTCTAGGGTCTTCTGTTAGAGCAGCGGGAGCTGACAAAGACGCGGCAAATCCACCTGTGTGGGGGACAGAGGTGGATGGACCTTTTTCCTTTTTGAATATCCACTTGGATTCTGAGGTTTGTTTTAGGGCACCGAGCAGTGAGCCTCGTCCCGTCTGGAGTATCAAGGAATGAAGAACGACGATGGAAAAGATTGGTCCAAAAACCTTTCGATGCCAGAGCTAAGGCTGTCACTTGTTCCCTGCGATGATGGGGGCTTTCTCCATCTCTGAGCCAGCCCTTCATCCCATCAACTGGAAGTGGGTGACAACGGCGTGCTGTTGGAAGTGGGGTTCACCGGGTGGGAGGAAGATGGTGAGTTATGGCGAGTGTGCATCTTTTCACATCCTAGAAAAAATCTTTGTGAGTCTTTGCACCCTGTCAGTCTGCCACTGTGCATTTGTTGAGGTCCTACTACATGCCGGGACCTGTGCAGACATAGGGATGCCAAGGTGGATAGCACAGAGTCCGGGCTTTCTGGGTGAATGACATCTTGTACCTCCCATGGCGTGAAGCACATACACTTGTATAAACGCACGCAAGAGTTTACAACCAGAGCGACGTTAGCATCATGGTGACAGGAGTTGGTCCTTTCCTCTCTCATTTTTGGGCACAATGAATCCACATCTGTAACTGAACGACAGCACCTCTGCACAGCCCACTAGGACACCAGAGGTTCATCCTTCTGTGCAAGGAAGGTAGGTGGCCGGGGCCTGGAGGTGCCTGCAACATGACAGCAGTGGTGGCTTTGGCAGTGGAGGAGGTGGGCAGCGAAGGGGTCAGTGGAAGTCTGCATGCCCGGCTGTGGCCGGACGGTCCCCCGCTCTTCAGCAACACCCCTATTTCGGAGGAGAGAGTGCCAAGACCAGTGGGAAGGCTGGGGTGAGGCTGGGCAGGGGGAGGGTACACACAAAACTGAGAGAACTGGCTCCTGCTGCCTGTGCTGTCTGCAGGAGGAGCTCTGGGACACCCCCTCTCCAAGGTGGGGACGTACCCAGAGCCACAGCGCTAAGCACATACTTCTCCCCACTTTGTGCCACCCCCACCGTTTTCCCTCAACCTGCTTTTTCACATGCTCCCAACCTGAGCTGGAAGACAGCACTGGCAAGAGAAACCAAGACTTATGCCCTAGCGCCACCTTCTGGAAAACAAAAGAAAGGCTCCTATGGGGCTCATCGGTTGAACCATTAGATTAGACTCAAAGTAAACAGAACCTTACCCAAAAGAGGGTCCCTACTTCAAGTGCGGGGTCAGGGATACTTCTCATCAAACACCATGAAAAATCACGGCCACATGGCCTCACAAAAAGCAAATGACAATTTTCCAACAACCAACTAAACCCAAAGACACAATACTGTGAGCTGACTTACAAAGAATTCAAAAGAGCTGAGGTGCCCAGCTGGTTCAGTGGGTAGAGTGCACAACTCTTGATCTTGGGGTTGTGGGTTTGAGGCCCATGTTGAGTGTAGGGATTAGTTAAAAAAAAATAAAATATCTGGGGAGCCTGGGTGGCTCAGTTAGTTTTAAGGATCTGAGTCTTGATTTTGGCTCAGGTCATGATCTCATGGTTTGTGAGTTCCAGCCCCACGTCGGGCTTTGTGCTGGCAGTGAGGAGCCTGCTTGTGATTCTCTCTCTTTCTTTCTCTCTCTGCCCCTCCCCTGCTCATGTGTGCGTGCTCTCTCTCTCTCTCAAAATAAATAAATAAACTTAAAAAAAAGTAAATAAAATCTCAAAAAAAAAAAAAACCCACCCACAAAACCCTCCAAGAACAATCAGACTCCATCAGAGGAAACAACACAAGATTAACAGGTATGATGGAGAAGAGAGGGTGAGGGGAATAGAGACTGTATTTAAAGAAACAATAGCTAAGAACTCCCCAAACCTAGGGAAGAAAGTGGAAAGCCCATGAAGCTAACGGAACACCTTATAATCTCAAGGCAAAAAGACCTTCTCTAAGACACATCACAACAACACTGTCAAAAGACAATGATAAAGAAAGAATTTTAAAGGGAGCCGAGGTGGCAAAGGGAAGGTAGTAACCTATAAAGGAACCTCCGTCAGGGTATAAGCAGATTTCTCAGCAGAAATTCTAGAGGTCAGGAGAGACTAACGTGACCTCTTCAAAATACTGGAAGACAGCAACTGCCAGCCAAGAATACTCTCCAGATATAAGGAGAGGAAAGACTTTCTCAGACAAAAGCTGAAGAAGCCCATCGCCACTCAATCTGCCTAACAAGAAATGCCGAATGGAGTTCTTCAAGCAGAAACAGGACACAAATACAAAAAAAATCTGATAAAGGTGATAAATAGCATTAGAAAAGTGTAACTCTTTTTAAGAATAGTATATTAGGGGCGCCTGGATGGCGCAGTCGGTTAAGCGTCCGACTTCAGCCAGGTCACGATCTCGCGGTCCGTGAGTTCGAGCCCCGCGTCAGGCTCTGGGCTGATGGCTCGGAGCCTGGAGCCTGTTTCCGATTCTGTGTCTCCCTCTCTTTCTGCCCCTCCCCCGTTCATGCTCTGGCTTTCTCTGTCCCAAAATAAATAAAACGTTGAAAAAAAAAAATTTAAAAAAAAAGAATAGTATATTAAACACTGAAATACAGCATGAAGGTTAAAAAAAAAAGAGCATTAAACATAACCACAGCCACTGCAATTTGGTGATGAAATCACGGCATCCAAAGAGGTAATTTATGACATCAAAAATATACAGAAGAAGGAGGAGTAAAAGGATGGGGCCTTTACAGGCGAATGAAGATAAACTACTATCGGCAGCAAGGGCACTATTTCATCTATTCGATGTTTGGTGTAAACCTCATGGTAATCACAGGGCAAAAAACTACAGCAAAGACATGAAACATAAAGAAAGGACAGACAGAGCAAATCACAATGGAAAACCACCAACTTACAAAGACAGAAACAGAGGAAAAAAGAAACAACAGAGAGACAAAATAACCAGAAGGTAAAAAGATAAAAGGGAGTAGTGAGTCCTTACATCTCAGCAATCACCCTAACTGTAAAGTGGTTGAACGTGCCAATCAAAAGGCACAGACTGGCTGGTTGGATTTAAAAAAACCCACTCAACTCTATACTGCTTGCAGGAGACTCATTTCTGCTCTCAAGACACAGAGAGGCCCGAGCTGAAAGGATGGAATTGCAAGCAAACATAAACCAAAAGAAGGTAGGCAAAACCATACTTCTATCAGACAAAACACACTTCCAGCCAAAAAGGGTAACAAGGGACAAAGAAGGTTATTATACAATGATGAACGGGTCAATACATCAAGACAGTAACAATCATAAATATATATGTTCCTAACGCCTGAACAACAAAGTATATGAAACAAATACTAACAGATCTTAAGGGGGAAACAGACCATGATACAATGATAATAAGGGACTTCAATATCAGCAACATATAGATCATCCAGACGGAAAATCAACAAGGAAATGTTGGAACTGAACCACACTTTGGAACAAGTGAACTAATACAGAACATGTTATCCGACATTTACAGAAACCACATTCTTCTCGAGTGCACATGGAGCATTCTCCAGGACAGATTGAGACAGGCCACAAAATAAATCTTGGCAAATTTAAGAAGACTGAAACCACACCAACTATCTTTTCTGACGACAATGGTCAGAATAACCAGTAAAACATAAAGCAACAACAACAAGAAAAGGAGAAAGAAGATCTACAAATATGTGGAAACTAACCCACTTCTAAACAATGGCTCGAGAAGAAATCAAAGGGAAATTAAAAATTATCTTGAAACACACGAAAATGGAAATCAAATCTTTTATCAAATCTTGTGGGACCCAGCAAAACCAGTTCTGAGAGAAAAGTTATAGCAATAGTGGATATATTAAGACATTAGAAAGATCTCAAATAATCAAGTTAACTTTACACTTCAAGAACTACAAAAAGAACACCACCACAAGAAAAGTACAAACCAATATCCCTGATGAATATAGATGCAAAAATTCTCAGCAAAAATCAATAAATGGGACTATATCAAACTCAAAAGCTTCTGCGGAGCAAAAGAAACAATTAACAAAATGAAAGGACAACCTACAAAATGGAAGACAATTTTTGCAAGCCATATATCAGATAAGGGGTTAATATGCAAAATACATAAAGAATTCACACAACCTAGTAACAACAATAACAAAAACCATCCAATTAAAACACGGGCCGAAAAAGTAATTGACATTTCTCCAAGGAGGACATCCATTTGGCCAACAGGTACATGAGAAGATGTTCAATGTCACTAATCATCAGGAAAATGCAAACTAAGACCACAATGAGACATCACCTCACACCTGTCAGAATGGCTCTCATCAAGAAGAGGGGTGCCTGGGTGTCTCAGTTGGTTATGTGTCCTACTCTTAATTTTAGCTCAGGTCATGATTTCCCTGTTTGTGGGATCAAGTCCTGCATCAGGCTCTGCACTGACAGTGCGGAGCCTGCTTGGGATTCTCTCTCTGCCTCTCTCCTATTGGGGCATGCACACACGCACACATGCTCTTTCTCTCTCTCAAAATAAATAAACTTAAAAAAAAAAGACGAGACAAAAAGTGTTGGTGAGGATGTGGTAAAAAGTAAAACCAAAAACAAACCCTTGTTCACTGCAGTGGAGATGTAAATTGGTCCAACCACTATGGAAAATAATATGGAGATTCCTCAAAAAATTAAAAATAGAACTCTGTATGACCCAGCAATTTCACTTCTGGGAAGATCCCCAAATGAAATAAAACAGGATTTCAAGGAGACCTCTGCACACCCATGCTTGTCGAAGCATTATTCACAAGAGCCAAGATACGGAAACAACCAATGCCTATCAATGGATGGACAGATAAAAAGATATAGTATACGGGCACTTGGCTGGCTCAGTTGGTGAAGTGTGCGACTGTTGATCTCAGAGTTGTGAATTCTAGCCCCACATCGGGTATAGAGATTAATTGAAAATAAAATCTTAAAAAAAAAAAAAAGGTGGAGTACGCATACACAACAGAATATTAAGGGAAGATATCCTTGCCATTTACAACAACGTGGATAGCCACTGAGCACATCACGCTAAGTGAGATAAGTCAGACAGAAAGACAGGTACTGTGCTATCACTCATATGTGGAATCTAAAAAAAGTCAAACCCATAAAAAAAAACCCAGAGAGTAAATGGTGATTAGCAGGGGATTCAGGGATTAGACGAGGCTGGTTCAGAGTACAAACTTGTAACGAGCAGGGAATAAACCAAAGATCTAATGCTCGGCATAAGGAATATAGACGATAATACTGTACTATAATTACACAATGTGATAAATATCGCTATAATCATGTTAACAACATATAAATGTCAAAATGATATATACACCATAATTTTACACAATGCTACAGGTCATTTTTTTTAATGTTTATTTTTGAGAGAGGGGGGGGGGGGGAGAGAGAAACGTGAGCAGGGGAGAGGCAGAGAGAGAGGGAGAATCTGGACAAAGCAGGCTCCAGGCTCTGAGCTGTCAGCACAGAGCCCCATGCAGGGCTCGAACCCACGAACCGTGAGATCATGACCTGAGCCCACGTCGGAGGCTTAACTGACTGAACCACCCGGGTACCCCTACAAGTCAAATTTATCCAATAATAATAATAAAAGGTCTGGCATGCCCCACTTTAAGAATCTAAAGTGTTAAGGGGCTCGCCGGGTGGCTCAGTGGGTTGGGCGTCCGACTTACATACTTAGGGCGCTCTTTGGGATGCACCCCCTGAGCGCCTGAAGTCCCGGAACCCCCCTTCCCCTGCGAGGCAGGGGCGGAGGATGGTCCCGCGGGTGCCCCCAGCCCTCCCGCCTGGGGCTACGGGGCGCCCCCTAGGCCGCGAGCAGCGCTCTCCAGGGCCGGACTCGGAGGCGTCCTCCTGGGAAAGCGCGCTCCTCGGGCGGCGCCGGGGAGCTCGCGGCCGCTACTCACCCGTGGGGCCACCGCTCCTTCACACCAGGACGCGAGGGGCGCGCCCACGCCGCTCCCACGCCTCTCCAGCACAGACGCGGGCGGCGCCAGGGCGCGGACGGCGCGCACCGAAGCTTCCCGAAAGCGCACGCGGCGCGCACGCTCTGGCGCCCCGGCGGAGGGAGCGCAGGTGCGGAGCGCGCGGGCCGCAGGTGCCGAGCGCGCCGGCCGCAGGTGCCCTCGGCGGCCTGCTCGCCCGCCCACGCTTAGCAACAGTGCGCGGTGCGTCCCGGGCAACGTGGGGCCCCGACCCTGCGCCGCGAGAGGCTCTAGCATTTTGTCCGGCTGGAGCCCGCTCGGAGGAAAAACCCTGCGCGCCCCCTGACCCCCACCCCGGGCACGCGGTCTGGCCCGCAGGGGCCGCGGGGACTTGTAGTCCCCAGGGCGGAGCCTACGGATCCGTCATCCCCTCTGGGAATCTGTAGGGTAGGGGACCAGTCCGTTTGCTTCACCTGCACCATTGAGTGCTTGCTCTGTGTTCAGCTCCTTGCTGGGATTCGTAGGTGAGCTCGTGCCCACTCGAGCTTAAGCAGGAAGATGAACTTGGAAGGTAGGAGGGAAGGGGAAAAAAAATGACCAAAAAAAACCACGTGCTGTTTGAAGGTTGCACTCCTCTTTTGAGTTTCCCTCCAGGGGAGACTATCAGTACAGGCAGGGAGATGTGTCTTGAGGCTTAAATAAAAGACGGCATCTCCCCGTTTGTTTCCAGGTTCTCGACCTTGTGGCCTGTGTTTGTAAACTGTTTCGGCATTTATTGGATTTTTAATGTCCCCCAAATCCCAAGGGAAGTGGACCCAAATCTTTCTTGACTTAAAGGAGCACGTTGATGCTTTAGGACTTGGTCCTGAGATAATGGATGATTTCTGAGAGCAGTTTTGATGTCTTTCAATGACTTATACATAAACTCACACATCAGAAAATCCTTTGGGGCACCTGGATGGCTCAGTTGGTTAAGTGTCTGACTTCGGCACAGGTCATGATTTCACCGTTTGTGAGTTCAAGCCCCGTTTCAGGCTCTGTGCGACCCTTCTTCATATTCTGTGTCTCCCTCTCTCTCGGCCCTTCCCCACCCCCCAAAATAAATGAACGTAAAAAAAAAATCCCTTGCCAGACCACTTGCTCTTAGCTTTTGATTTCAGAAAACAAAATCACAGTTAAGTAAAGGATATTTATTCTCCAGTTTGTCAGCTAATGGAACACCTAGAAGTCAAGATGCTTTTACTAGAACGTTGCTGAATGCTGTATCACAGTTAACTAATTGTAGAATTTTTTTGGTTAAAGTCTACCTTTTCCATATCCTAGTACTAGTGAAAGACAGCTGGTGCCATACATTTTATTAATTTTGATTTTGACATAAAAAAATTACAACCAAATGATTCTAAATTTATCTCATCCTAAGCACCAAGAAGCCTTTAATATTGGGGACAGTTCTTGGTCACTTTATCCCAGGTGTCACTCTTGGGAGACATCGGGGCCACTTTGTGTCTTTGATATTGTCAGGAGATGAGTGAGATCTCGTCTCATCTGCAAACTTTCCAGACCTCCCCCCATGGTGTGCCTTCTGTTCCAGGAGGGAAGAGAACCAGTAAAATCTCACACAAGCTGGTAACTTGATCAAGGACTCATCATTCCCCATGGTAACTGTGGAGCCATTGCATGCAAGGACAGACCTGAGGACAGGGAGTAAGGAAGAGAGGAACTATTTCTCCTGGCCTCCTAACACAGGTTCTCCACCAGGGGAACACCACCCCACCTCCCATCCTCCGTATCTAGAAATGTTGGCAAAGGTCCTGATAGCACTCATTATCTTGTCCCACAATGACTGGGGCTTCAGCCGCTCTTTAATGAGAAAAAGAAATGGTGCTGAATGTTCTCACAAGGAACAGGACAGTCCCACGTGCTGAAGAAATATCCCACCCAAAGTATCAATTGTGCCCATGGTGAGAAACACAGCATGTCCCCATGGTGGAGTTTGGTGTTCAGAGAACCCTGTGTCACTATACCAGCCCATGAACAAGACAAGTGCTCAGCTGTTCTACATGGATCCAGGTGGAGACTCCTTCTGGCTGCACCAGGCTTCCAGCAGGACAGCGCCCATAATAACCACAACTAGGGAAGCCAGACCCAGGCGGATGAGGTTGCCCGTGGTGTAGTCCCTCGATATGGCACCTGGGGGGACTGGGAGAGAGGAGAGCGTCAGCACCTGCCAGTAGAGGAGCGCCTGTCCTTCCCACGTGGATCTGCCCAACGGGACGCTCCTGCACCCACTTGTGTGCCCTGGCCAGTAGTCAGCTGTGGCCGCCCTGAAGTTGTAATCAGTGAAAACCCAACGTGGGATTTCGTGAGGGTTCTAGTGGGTCTTCCTTGGTCTTCTGTCCTTTGTCTTCTCTCTGCTTGGTCTTTCTTCATTATTGGCTCTTCATATCATTTGACCCTCCCACGTGTCCCTTTTCCCTTCTCCCTCCTGATATTAGGAATCAGGCTTAGGAGCAAGACCAAAACCCAACGTTGCTGCCCCGAGCTCGGAAATGATTCCGTGGTTGCCTGTGCACCCCCTCCTCACGGCAAAGACTTCAGGCGGCCGTGAGCTCAAGAAAATTCAAGCCCAGTAGCTAAGCACCGAGAGCACTGTGCATTTCATTCCCACCGCACCCAAGAAGAGCTAGGGCTCAGTGTTGTCCTGGGCTTCTAATGAGGACCTGGGCTGGTGTTGGCCCTGGCATTGGCCCTGGCTCCTAATGAGGACCTGGGCTCCTAACGAGGACCTGGGCTGGCGTTGGCCCTGGCTGCTAACAAGGACCTGGGCTAAGGGTTGGCCCTGGCTGCTAATGAGGACCTGGGCTGGCGTTGGCCCTGGCTGCTAACGAGGACCTGGGCTAAGGGTTGGCCCTGGCTGCTAACGAGGACCTGGGCTCAGGGTTAGCCCTGGCTGCTAACCAGGACCTGGACTGGGCATTGGCCCTGGCTCCTAACCAGGACCTGGGCTCGGGGTTGGCCCTGGCTCCTAAGAGGACCTGCGAGTGAAGCTTCCATGTCACACAGGCCGTGGGGGCAGAGTTCATGTGTGAGCCCCCCAGCCACAACGTTTCCCGGAGACAGAGTCCGTGGGAGGAACCCGTGGTGACGTCGCGGAGCCCAGGGTGCCCTCTGCACCTGTCTGCGCTGGCTGCACGGTCCCTGCTTTCCAACCAGAGGGCGATGGGCCACCACAGCTCACATGCACACGTCTACGGTGCCACGGAAGCACAGGGTGTGGCATCCGAGGAAGCAACGTTCTGGCCAGACACACAAGATGGTTGTGGAAGATCCTGCACGGGTGACCGACCCAGAACCCGGCGGCCAGGGCAGCAGCGCGCACTAAGAACGAGACCGCAAGCCATGAGGCTGCCATCACCGGGACGACCCACAAGTCTAAGAGATGCAAAGGGTAGGGGAAGGGACGCTGACGGTTGGCGGGATGGATCGTTTGCAAGAACAACTTGAGCAATTCTCCAGGAATACAGAACAACAAAGGCCAAAGGCTAGAGGTTAGGAAAGGGCAGGTGCGAGGAGGAGATGACAGTAAAATCAGAAGAGAAAGAAGAATCAGAAAGGAACAGAAGCAACGCTCTCCAGGTAGAAAAAAGAGCACGTCGTTCACCTTAAACGGATAGCGTTGTAAGTCAGTGATGGGTCCACCCAACTGGGAAAGCAAGCAAAACAGCCAAAATAAAAGCAAGCTGATGAAGAAATGAATTGAATTTCTCCAACTTCTGAAAAGTCGTGCAAAACCTCACCTCTCACCCGGATCTCAAGACGATCGCTAGGCTGTGAGGCCCAGAAAGGAGTCCCGGTCTGGAAGTAGACACAGCTGTAGTTCCCGGCGTCCCCGACTGTCACGGTCTGCAGGGAGAAGTCCGCCTCCTTGCCGACTGGGGTCCGGAGCCGGATGGGCCCTGCCGTTCCCGCCTTCAGCAGAGCGAACCTCATGGGCCCGAAAACATTGTCTGGCCTCTGGCACTGCAGGGTCACATCGTCTCCTGCGGTCACCACACCCCTTTGGTGGGCTTGCAGGGAAGGTTTAGGGAGACCTCCTGTAAGAGAAGGGGGGCTCCGAGGTCACACGGAGAAGCCTGGGGTCCCCCACTCACCCTTGTTCTCCCGCAGGGGGTTCCTGCTGAGTGTGGGACACAGATCCCTGGTGTCACCCTCTTTCGACTCTGCGGGAAGGAGGTCTCCCCGCCCCCACGAGCCCTGGATGAGGCCAAGTCATTCTGTTGCTGTGTTTCTCCCCCTTCTCTGTCCCGTCCTCTGGTCCCTCCCCCAGGCCTGTCCTGCTCCTCACCTGTCACCAGCAGCAGGATGACCTCACTGGGCGGTGATCTTATGTCCGGGGCCCCTGGTCTGTAGCACTCACAGGTGTAGTCTCCAGCGTGGCTGGTTCTTAGGCCAGTGAGGTGAAATTCAGCCAGGCCCTTCTTGGAAGTCGGTGATCGCGAAAAATCCAAAAGAATATTTCCCTTCCTGAGAGCAAAGTTGACATTCTTGGTCGGGGTTTGACATCGCAGCCTTACACTGCTTCTGGGAGGCACCACCCAGCTGGGCCAGGCCCTGAGGGTGGGCTTGGGAAGGGGCTCTGGAAGGAAGCAGATTGGGGACAGGATTTGGTGCCCTCACCTGCTGTCAGGAAACCCCTTGAAGGAAAGAGAAGGGATGCGGGGAATTTGGAGTGAAGGAGAGGGAGGGTTTAACTGAAGGAACACTCACCGTCAGTCCCCCTGCTTCCTTGGCCAGCGCACAGCCCTGCAAGAGAACCATCTGTCCGTGGAACCTGAGGGACCTCCCCAGGGGGCTGCTGCTGAGACTGGACCCTGGAGGTCATGCATCTGGGGTTCTCATTTCCCCACACTGGCCCCTGGCTTCCGCTCTGCCCTCAGCTCCTGTCTCAGTTCCCCCAGAAGGTGTCCTGTGCGAATCTCACCTGCCATGGCCCCAGGACTTCTGCTGGTTCCACAAACATCCACAAAACCCTCAATTCTTTAGAGTTTATGTACTTCATGCCACAGGAGACACAAAGTGTCACTGTTCTGTGAACACCTGGAAGGTAGCTGCTCTGGGCTGTTCACCTCAGCTTCCCCAGTGTCTGTACACATTCTGTACTGTACTGAGACTCAACAAATGCATGTTGATCAACTGAAGAGATGCCCCAATGGAAGCATGGCTCAGAGAGATTTTTCAGGTGGAAAAATCAGTGACTTTGGAGGCGGACAGGCCTGGGTTTGAATGTTGACCTTTCTGCTAATTCTCTGCATGGCCCTGAGCAGGAACCTTGAGCTGTCAATCTCAGAGTCCTCATTTTTCAATGTGGGCCTAATTCCCACCACGCAGGACTGCTTGTGAGGGTCGAAACGGTATTTCCCACAAGGTGGATTACAAACCACGGATGCTCTAGGAGCTGACTTTAGGGAATGCAGTGACATGGTATTCTATAGCATTGAATACCTGGGAAAGGCATTGAAAAGGAAAGGCATTACCCTTTTAAATCACTTCCACTTCTTTGATCACAACAAAGAATTTTTCAAGCTAGAGATCAACCTTTTCTGCCTTGTTGCCCTTTGTAATAAGGAAGAGCTGGCCATGGGCTCAGAAATGTGATGGGCAGCAATGCATGGCTAGAATGTCCTATCATCTTCTACTTTGCAATGTATATATGTTTACATTGACCTATTTTTGGTAGTGACCCTGGTTTTTCTTTTAAATTTTATTTATTTAAAAAAATTTTTAATGCTTGTTTAATTTTGAGAGAGAGAGAGAGAGAGACAGAGCATGAGCAGGGGAGGGGCAGAGAGAGAAAGAAACACAGAATCCCAAGCAGGCTCCAGGCTCTGAGCTGTTAGCACAGAGCCCGACATGGGGCTTGAACCCACGAACCGCAAGATCATGACCTGAGCCGAAGTCAGAGGCTTCACCGACTGAGCCACCAGGCACCCTCAAATTTTTTTATTTAAGCAATTGGCATATCTTCAAATGAATGTACTTGTTTAAAATAAAGATATTGAGCCAGTAAAATTTTAAATAAATAGGGATGAGGTAGGCCTACAGGATAGACCATGGATGTGGAACGTAAGGATTTGCATACTGGAAAACATTTGATGTACCTAAAGCCTCTGCAAGGTACCTAACACATACGAGGCAATCAATGAAGACAAGCAGGTGGTCATATTTCTTTCCAGCCGCCCCCACCTCTAATCCCAGTATACAAGCCCAAGAAACTTACCAAGGCAGAGGAGGCAAAAGAATTCAGAGATCATAGTGGCCCTGTAGTCTGCTCTAAGGGCCCTTCTTCTATCTCAACCACGACAGGGAGGTAAGCTGCATGTGGGTGGTGACATCTTTGGCCAACCCTTCCTTTCCTTCCTCTCATGTGACCTACACATTTTGTGTCCCACCCACATCCAGGAAACAAGAAGGAATAAAATGCTCCATGAGATCATACTTCACGCAAGCTCTTTACGTGAACATGGTGAATTCAGTACACAAATTCAAACCCACTTACAAGAGCAAGAGGTGCTGGAAACCAGGACCCAAACAATTCCACTGAGGAGATGGAAACAGGCTGGTGCAGAGACCACTGGAGGAAAGATACCGGACTTTGGAAGTGAATGAAGGAATTGGTGTTAGTGACTATTTTTGAATGACTGTAACACATGAGGTGTTTCTCTGAGGTCAATGTGCAGAAATGGAGCAAGACTGATGGTTCATAGGGGTGTCTGGCTGGCTGGCTCAGTTGGTGGGTCATTGCAACTCTTGATCTCAAGGTTGTGAATTTGAGCCTCATGGTGGGTGTAGAGCTTACTTTAAAAAACAAAAAAGACCATGATTCATGCATTTGAAAACAAATTTAGTCTGGAGAGTTATACTGTGTAAAGATTTTTTTTTTGTCTTACGTGGAAAAATATGACATAGCTATTAGTAAGTCAAACATACATGTTGCCAGCCATAGGGTAATCACTAAAAGAAATGAACAAAAAATAAATAGAGGTAAAAAAAATAAGGTGGGGGGAGTTAAAATGGCCTATTAAAAATAACAATAAGAAAAAAATAACAATAGGGGTGTCTGGGTGGCTCACTTGGCTAAGCATCTGACTCTTGATTTCGGCTCAGGTTGTGATCTCATGGTTCATGAGATCAAGTCCCAAGTCAGGCTCCACACTGAGCACAGAGCCTGCTTGCGATTCTCTCTCTCCTTCTCTCTCTGCCCCTCCCCTATTTGTGCTCTCTCTCTCTCTCTCAAAAATAAATAAATAAACTTTAAAAAATAGCCATAATTGTTTTTAAAACAAAGGCTTTGGAAATGAGGAAACATAAAAGAGATGCACAAATAGAAGGATTAGCAAGATGATAAACTTATATTCTGTGAATAAGTAATTACATTAAATGTAAATGGGCCCAAAAATTCAAATGAAAGACTATTAGCCTGGGTGTTTTTTAAAAACCTAAATATATGCTGTTTTTTAAAGACAAACACTTTAAGTATATACAAAGATGAGTTGAGAGCCCAAAAAACCCCCCACAAAAATATATAACATATAACCAGAAAAAGAAAGATGAAATGGCTCTACTGGTAGATTTTTTGGCAAGAAATAGCATTAGATATGAAGAGGAATATTTCCTAATGATAAAATAGTCAATTCAAGAGAAATACATAATAATTCTAACTTTGTATGTACCTACTAACATAGACACAAAAATCCATAAAAGAATTGTCGATACCATAAAGAAATAAACATATAATCACTTTATCTTGTAACACATCTCTCTCAGTAACTGCATTCCACATGGAAAAAAACCAAACCAAAACAAACAAACAAAACCCACACAAGCCCAAAGAAAGAAAGAAAAGAAAGCCATTTGCTATTCCAAGCAATCAAACCAGGAGAAGGTAAATAAGATGCCATTTCACTCTATCTTTTTGACAAAAATTTAAAAAAAATTTTTTTTACATTTATTTCTTTTTGAGAGACAGGGCCCAAGTGGGGGAGGGGCAGAGAGAGAATGAGACAGAATCCAAAGCAGGCTCCACGCTCTGAGCTGTCAGCACAGAGCCCGACGCGGGGCTAGAACTCACAAACTGTGAGATCATGACCTGAGCCGAAGTTGGATGTTTAACCAACTGAGCCACCCAGGTGCCCCCAAAAGTTTTTAATGCTAACATGTAATGTTGAATAGAATTTAGGAAAATATACATGCGCATAATCAGTTTTTAGGATGATAAATCAATATTCTTTACTAAATGGCAACTAGCTTATGAAGCTTATCTGCCTTCCCCCACCACTACACAAAACATTTATAGTCTTTCACCTGGGAGTTTAAATCCCAGTAGCTTGCCCTGAGGAATAATTAAAGTTGTCCAAAAGATTTACAAGTTGCTCATTTTAACTGTGTTTATATTAGCAAGTGAATTGGAAGCAATATAAATGTGCAAAAGTAGGAGATTGGTTAGGTACAAATAAGTACTTACTTCCATAGAGGGGAACACTATGCATCAATTTGAGTCACATTGTGGAGTATACAAATAAAATTTCAATTTTCCAGGAAGATATGATAATGTATACAAATATGTATAAACAAATGAAAGACTCAAAATTCTAAAAAATTTCTATAAATAAATCACACTGTGGAAGCAATTTATGGTCATGTTGTGAGAAAGTACTCATTGGCATGGAACACTCTTTAAAATGTATTGGTTTGTGACAAAACAAGATAACAGTATAGGATATACATACACACACATGTAAATATATATTACCCCCAAACATTTCTAAAGTACGTGAGCCTTTTAAAATGAAGATCTTCGGGGCACCTGGGTGGCTCATTCGGTTAAGCATCTGACTTCGGCCTACGTCATGATCTCATGGTTCGTGGGTTCAAGCCCTGTGTTGGGCTCTGTGCTAACAGCTCGGAGCCTGGAGCCTGTTTCAGATTCTGTGTCTGCCTCTCTCTCTGCCCCTACTCCACTCATGCTGTGTCTCTCTGTCTCTCGCTCTCTCTCTCTCTCTCTCTCTCAAAAATAAACACTACAAATTGTTTTAAAAATAAATAAAATTAACACCTTTGCTGAGCGCAGTGGTGGGTTTGGGTATGAAGGTGCAAGGGGTCAATTGGTAGATGATCTGAACTGTTCTGTATAAAAATGAGTTAACAAATTCAGAGTGGGGCTAAAGATGGAATCTAGATGAATGACATCATAGAAACCAGGGACATGTGCAGTGGGGAAAAAATGGGAGAAAACCAACAGTGGGGAGTGTGATATAAAACTCCTTCTCTAGCTCCTCTGTGACATAGCAGACACAAATCTCCATGGACCACTCATGATTTCTGTGTACATGAAATCTTTCAGGAAAGTGAAGAAGTTGGCTTGAAACTTTTTTTGTTAAGGCCTTTAGGAAGACTAAGGTGATATCAAGTACATTGTCTAGTTGGACAGAAGATTTCTTGGAGAAAGCTTAACAAAGTGTACCCACAGGATCCTGGTTTGCCCAAAACACTATCATTAAATGTACAGAGAGAATTATGTCTCAAAAAGAATGGTGGCTGTATGTTCTACCATATGGGATGGGTTGGTGTCAGATGGATAGAAAGCCACAACATTTTTGAGAGCTACGCTGGCAAAATTGCTCCCAGCACTACTTAAAGAAATTACACAAAGGGGCGCCTGGGTGGCTCAGTCGGTTAAGCGTCCAACATTGGCTAAGGTCAGGATCTCACGGTTTGTGAGTTTGATCCCTATGTTGGGCTCTGTGCTGACAGCTCAGAGCCTAGAGCCTGCTTCAGATTCTGTGTCTCCCTCTCTCTCTGGCCCTCCCTTGCTTGCACTCTCTCTCTCTCTCTCTTTCAAAAATAAATAAACATTAAAAAGAAAAAGAAAAAGGAAATTACACAAAGACTTGAAGGCTCAATTTTCTTTGGGCAGAAAGCAAGCTGAGAAATCGTACCATCCATCAAGAGGGTCATATTCTCCAGGGTTCTCTTCAGAAGTGGAGAGGAGGGTTGATAAAATAAAGATAACTCAGAGGGAGGAACCAAGAGCTGTGAAGAACAGTGGGCTGAGAAGCCCTTCTCAGAGAATAGAACTGAAACTTTATGAAGGAACATTTCCATCCCCAGAATTGTGGCATCTTGCAGTGTTTGCCCAGAGTGATTTTGCAATTGCTATGAACCAGTGACTGCTGATGTTTCCCACAGGGAAGAAGCCTTTTCACATGGGAGTGCTGTGGTTATCCCACTTCTGTTTTGCTATTATATGGAAGATGTATGGGACAGCTAATTTTTCTTTTTAGTGCGTGTATCCTGGGTCAAAAGGAGCCACATATAGACTTGATAATGATCAGTAGATCCTAAATTTGAAGACTAATGCCATTATTGGATGAAGATTTAGGGGAGCAGGGCCTGGGATGGAGATGAGCATATTTTGTACATGGGATGGATATGAATAACTGTGGCCAAGAAGTCATAGTGCAATAGATTTCATTAAAGCCCTTTGACTATGGGTTCACCACGTTATTTGCTTTGGTCAAGAGGATAAAGTGCAAGTGACAATATTTTAGCTCCAGCCCAGGTCCTCAGGGGCATGGCATATTTTGATTCGGCCCCTAGTACATCTTCCATTTCCACCAGAAGAATGTGTGAGGGCTAGCACATTGTTCTCAGCAGGAAGATGAAAGAACCAAGTCACCCCATCTGAATGCAGAAAGGGCTGGACAGAAATAAGTAGATCTGGGAAATATGGAGAGCATGTGTGCACATGTGCATTCACACACACATTCTTATTACTAGTTAGGGTTGAACCTGGGTGATTTCAAATCTTAATGAAAATCAGAACACACTTTCCACTGGTGTTTTGTTGGAAACTTAACATCTGAAAAATTGTACTTAAAAAAGAGTTGCAGGACAAGGTTGAGGTTGAATCAGAGGGCATATAAGTATCAAACAAGCTATTTTTAGTAGACATGGAGTGGTCCAGGGTTGGGGTTTTTCTCCATTTCTGAAGTCTTCCCTTCCAATCTTAATTCCTCCAATACTTTCAATCCAAGTGGGATTTGTGGGATTGAGCCCCATGTCGGGCTCTGACAGCTCAGAGCCTGGAGACTGCTTCAGATTCTGTGTCTCCCTATCTCTCTACCCCTCCCCTGCTCTCTCTCTCTCTCTCAAAAATAAATAAATATTAGAAATTTTTAAAAAATGAAGTGCTGGCATCTGCTTTGAGGTGTACTATACGATTTTTCAACCCTTGTGTATCTGCAAACAACCATGTTTCCTCCCAACTCCCCTTACCTCCAGGCAAGGGACCTAATAATTCTAGAAAGCTGATGTATAGCTGTTATAACATTATGGCACCTGCACACAATTTCAGCAATCTCATGGTTAAATATTCATGGTTAAGGGAGAGAAGAATCATAGATTAGTTCTGGGAAAGAGGCAAAATCTTGCCTGGGCGCAGCCTTACATGGGCAGACGAAGGCACATAGTGGACAGTATTGACTTTTTGCATGTCTAACTACTCATATCCTGTATATCCTGGTAAGACTATCTTGACTGGGACATTGGCCAACTATCACTTACTCTCTGTGGTTAAATGAGATTGATCCAACTTTCTAGCTGCAGGTGTGCTCACTGCCCCAGAAAGGCCAATCAGCATAATCTATCACACTGGCTACATTGATCAATTTAGGAACAGACATGTAAACCAAGATCAAGCAATGTTGAGTCTGCCTTATGAGTTTTGTTGCAAGTGTTAGTGCAAGCATACTATTTTTTTTTCAAGTACATTATTTCTGCCTGGATATGCTGGTGGATATCTTCCCAGAACATAATGAGAAACAACCTGAGAGTGAAGTCTACACAGTGGGAAGTGGCGCCCAGACATGGAGAAAGACAGAGTTCTATTATTTGAGCATTTGGATCTACCCATGCTTGAACCCATTACAACCTTAGTGTTTTCAGTTATGTGAGGCAATCATTAATTAACAAGAGTCTTAACTAACTTGGGAAGCAATGAGTAGCTGGGAAAGAAAGATGTGTGTTGTACTTCTAGAGAGGAATTTTCTCCCTTAATTCATCAATATTTCCTCCTTGTTCCCGGAAAATGGAATTACACTCTCCCCGTGAGGGGAAAAAAAACTGAATGGAAGCTTTCCAATTTCCCTTGATTACTTTCTCTTCTGTAAAAGAAAGCACACTAAAAATCCAATGTGTGACCCATTTGTCAAGGTTTACTAAGAGACAAGTTTACTCAGCTTCAAAGGCAGACATCCATTTCTGCTTTCTTGTTGACCAACCTGCTCTCACGGGCAGCGGGTGCCCAGCTTTTACCAGAGACTCCTGCATTTTAGACGTTACCATGTGCTTGCCCAGCCACTGTATTTTGCTGATGCTAATTTTCTGGTTTTGATAATGTACTGTACTTCTACTACCATTAGGGAAAGCTGGTTGATGGGCACATGGGAACCCTGTATTTTTTTTTTTTTTTGCAACTCTAAAACGTTTTCCAAGACAATTATTATTTTTTTGTAAAAGAAAATATCTTGGTCAGGACTTTAGATGAGATAAGACAGATCTTGGGGTGGGTGGAGCTGGCACACACACCGGATTTATGAAGGAGATGTTGTCATTGATCATTTCCTGGCTTGGTTGTGAGAAGGAAACTCTACACCAGGTGGTGGAGAACCAAAGTGTCAGGGTGAAACCTCTACCCACACAGCCTGGGCACAAAGTGGCAGGAGGGAGCCATGATGGCCCAGTCCCCCTTCTTCCTTTGAACTATAAAACTGAAGACAGGATCTCGGTCTGGGTGGAAGGGGCACTATGATCACAGAATTCCTGTCCTTGCTTTGCCTCGGTAAGTCTCCAGGACTGGGATGGATGGGTTTGGGTGGGTGAGAAAATTTACCACGAAGTGGAGGTTGATGTGCATTGATGGCTTCTGTGTCTTAGACACATGCCACCTGTCAGACTTTGGTGGGCTGTGGTACAACATGCCTCTGTACTGGTGCTTGCACATAACGAATGAGGAACCAAGGTTCAGAGATGTGTAGTGACACCCTGGTTTACTCAGCTGTGAAATGCAGAGCTCCCATGGGGTCCCCAAACCTGTTTTGTCTAAATACCAGTCTTGCCATGAATGCTTGTAGGCATATAGGAGGGTGGGGTATGTACAGTGTAGAGTGGTGAGTTTGGGTACAAATCAGGAATTCAGTGAAGAGTTATGCTGCAGACAATGGATGACATGAAAATTTTCTGGCCAGCCCTATCCTCAGCCTGATTTTAACTGTCCTCAACTTGAACGTGATGTAATCAGATGGATCTGAGCCTGTAGAAAGGAACGCCTCGATTATAACTGTGACTTGGTCACACAGGAGCTCTAGACTTTGAACCAGCAGCTCCACTGACCAAGCCCCCACTTCCTCCCTCTTTCATGAGTAGGAGGTGAAGGGTGTGTGTGTGTAGGACAGCAGGACTTCTCATCTGCCCCAGTTCCTTCCTCCTTCTTCTGGGGTATAGACCTTCCCTTTGGGGTATTGTTCCTCCCACACACACATTTGAGCTTCTGGGGTGGCTGTCAGTCACTGTACCCCAAACCTCCCTCTGTAGGGCAGAATAATCTGGGAAGTCAAGAGACTGACCTTTTCCTGCCCATATTCATTTCCTGGGGCTGCTGTCACAAAGTGCCACAAGCCAAGTGGCTTAAAACCATAAAAATGTATTCTCTCACAGTTCTGGAGGCCAGAAGTCCAAGATCAAGGTGCAGAGCTGGCCTTGTGAGGGCTCTGAGGCTCAAAGGGAGAATCCGTTCCCAGCTCTCCTCGCTTCTGGGGATGGCAGGCAGTCCTTGGGCTCCTTGTCTGTAGATACTTTGCTGGGATCTCTCGTGTTTTCAAATGGCCGTCTTCCCTCTGTGTCTGTCTCCATGTCTCTCCACCTCTTCTTATGCAGACTTAGGGGGCCATCCTACTCTCCAATAACACTATTTCCAAATAACATATTAGGACTTGAACATATCTTTTGAGGGGGACACAAATCAACCCATAAGACTGTCCTCCTCTTTGACCATAATCATTATTCCAGGGATGATGCAAAGCAAGCCAGTCCAGTTCTGTCGGGAAGTTTCTCAAACTGGCATCAGGACACAGATAAATTTTGGTCCTCTATGAAGTGACCTTCCAAAGATGCCAGACTGTAGTTGCCCTCAGCCCCGCTCCCAGGCTCTTGGTCCTATCCTGACCATATTCAGAGGGAGTGATGCATGCCAGTGAAGAGAAAAGGCCCTAACAGCACTGAATCCCTGGATCAGATGGCTCTAGAGGCCAGCCAGATCCACCATTGCACTTGACGGAGGTTGCTTGCGATACAACTAGGCATTTCCACTTAATCTTATTTCAGGTGGACTTTTGATACCTGAATCTTTGTGCATCTTTAGGGCAAAAGTACCCAACTTACATAAAAATGTTTAAATGTGGGGCGCCTGGGTGGCTCAGTCGGTTAAGCGTCCGACTTCGGCTCAGGTCATGATCTCACGGTTCATGGGTTCGAGCCCCGCGTCGGGCTCTGTGCTGACAGCTCAGAGCCTGGAGCCTGTTTCAGATTCTGTGTCTCCTTCTCTCTGTGACCCTCCCCCGTTCATGCTCTGTCTCTCTCTGTCTCAAAAATAAATAAACATTAAAAAAAATTAAAAAAAAATGTTTAAATGTATTAAGGTACAGTTCACATAAGAGTAACCATTTTAAAGTATTCAATTTAGTGGCATGGTAGACATTCACATTGTTATGTAACCATCACAAAATGACTTCATCACCCTTAAAGGAAATACTATACCTACAAGGCAGTCACTCATCATCCTAACCCTAACCCTAACCCTAACCCTTCCCCCAGACCCTGGCAGTCACCAATCTACTCTCTGTCTCTCTAGATTTAGCTATTCTGGACATATCATGTAAATGGAATCATATGATGTGTGACCTTTCATGTCTGGCTTCTTTTTCTTGGTATATTTGTAGGGTCCATCCATGGTGCAGCATGTATCGCTGTGACATTTCTTTCTATAATGGAATAAGATAATATTTTATATAATATACTATAATCTGAATAATCTTTTACATAAAAATTTTCAAGCTTTCCAGATGATGAGTTCAAAGGATCTGTTAAGTTGTAATTTAACGGTAACTGGGAGACCCAAGTTTGGCACCCAGTTCTAATGTGTGAGGGTGGGACCCTGACACCACCAAGCAAGTCTTGAACACCAGTTGGGTATACTATAATTTCACTCAATTGTGATACTATCTAGCTGGAGGTAGCATCAGATCCTATAGGTAAGGTGTCAGTTCTACAAGAACGCCCCCTCTCCATTTCAGGTGCCAGTCACCAGTTCAGGTGGTCACCTGGGCTTCTGATCAACTGTCTATATATCAGGAGCTCCCATAACCCCCTCTTTTGGTCCAATTAGTTTGCTAGAGAAGCTCATAGAATTCACAGAAATATTTTACTTACTATATTACTAGAATATTATAAATATAAAAATATAAATATATATGGCTCTGGAACAGCCAGATGGAAGAGGTGTGGAGGGCCAGGTATGGGGAAAGAGCACAGAGTTTTCATGTCTTCTCCAGGTGCACCATTCTCCCTGCACCTCCATATGTTCACCAACCTGGAAGCTCTCTGAACTCGTTCGTCTTTTAGAGCTTTTATAGAGGTTTCATTCCATAGGCATGGTTGATGAAATCATTGGCCATTGGTGATTGATTCCATCTCCAGCCCCTCTCCCCTCCCCAGAGGTCAGTGAGGTGGGACTGAAAGTTCCAGCCTTGTCCTCCTAGGGTTGATTCCCTTGGCAACCAGCCCCCATCCTTAGGTGTGGTCCAAAAGTCCCTTCATTTACATAATGAAAGAATGCTTATCGCTTTCAACACTTAGAAAATTCCAAGGGTTTCAGGACCTCTGTGCCAGGAACCAGGACAGAAACCAAATGTGTGTTTCTTACCATAAATCACAGTATCACATTAGTTTTTAGGGAACTGTGGTTTCTAGGGCCCCCACTCCTTCCTATCTCAGTAAAGGTAATAGCCCCTAACTAGGCTGGACATTGTACAGCGCTCCATTTGATGTCTGTAAAGGCCATTCTAAGTGTTAGATGTAGGATACGTGGTAGAGGTGGGCAAATATCAGCCAAATGACAGATACTTGATCATTGGTAGTTTCTCTATTGTAATTACTTCCTGGGAAATGTGCTTTTTCAGGTTATCCTGAATGCCAGTGGGTTTCTTCCCCTTAATGACAGCTTTCTCCATTTCAGTCTTCCTTGTCTAAGTCAGCTGTCGTCCCTTGTTAGGAGAGATGGACAAGTTCTGAGGAATCCAATGCGCCGTATGGGGACTTGAGTTAATGATTCTGTATTCTCACCACACACACACACACACACACACTCACAAAGGGTAACTATATGAGGTGATGGAGGTGTTAACTAGCTTGAAGGTGGTAATCATTGATTGATTGATAGATGATAGATATAAAATCATCATATTGTAGAACTTAAATATACACAATTTTATTTGACAAAGAAAGAGGACCCCTCCCTCACTTTCTATTCTCTGGTAGGGTTTCACAATGTAAAATGAACTAAAGGCAACTGTATGTTTGTGTGTGTGTGTGTGTGCGTGTGTGTGTTTAAGGGAATCACTATTTGAGCAAACTATTGGCTGATATCAGAGCTGAGATATCATGAGTCTGAAAGCAGGATTGGTGGGGGGGGGGCACTAAAAAGGGACCATGAGACCTAGGACTCCCTGACCACCCAGAGGATGATTTCCTACCTACTAATCCCAGACATTGTCACTGCAAGTGCCCTCTCAGCACACTGTCTAGACTCCACCTCCTTCCTTCTAGGTGAAGCTTGGGGGTCCCTGTTGTGAGCTGACCTCTGAGTTTAAACAAAGGCCAGATGTCTTGAGATACTCTTGCATTGAGAAATTATAGCTTCAACTCTTAGCAGACCCCAAGACTGGTTTCCCATATTTTCATCCATGGGATGATGTTCCTGTCCCAGAATGAAATAAATAGAACAGAACATAGGAGAGGGAGGGGCTGATGTTTGTCAAGATCAAAGCCAAGAGTGAAGAAAGCATTTAAGACCACGAATGTCTTGAATTCTTTGTGAAAAGAAGAACTTTGTTAGAGACAGCAACTTCCTCTCCAGAGAGGAAACCCTCCACTCATACTCCACAATAAAATAACCATTGCATCATTTAAGTGGTAAGGGTGAAAACTGCCATCATACAAGACAGGAGAGGAAAATATAGGTAAGTGTGCAATGATTTCTAGATGGTGAAAGAAAAGACTAATTGTGAAAGCAACACAATAAATCAGGAAATGTTACTGGAATTTTGTACATAAACATTAACTCCTGAATGAGAAACAATGGGACATAAGCAAAAGGTAAAAAATAAACCCAAGGAGGGGCACCTGGGTGGCTCAGTTGGTTAAGCATCTGACTTTGGCCCGGGTCATGATCTTGCAGTCTGTGAGTTTGAGCCCCGCATAGGGCTCTGTGCTGACAGCTCAGAGCCTGGAGCCTGCTTTGGATTCTGTGTCTCCCTCTCTCTCTCAGCCCCTCCCCCGCTCGTGTTCTGTCACTATCTCTCTCTCAAAGATAAATAAACATTAAAAAAATTTTTTTTAAATCTACCCAAGGAAGTACCTTCAACAAATGGGATGGATCTTTAACAAATTAGTCACGCATCATCTGCCTGATTTGTACTCCAAGATGAGTATATAAACTCATGTCTAATGAGAGTTTCTCTTCCAGGGCTTTCCCTGGGCTTTGAAGATGAGAAAAAGAATGGTGAGTTTTCTTGCATACACTTGATCTGTTCCTGCATCCCAAGTTTTCTATCTGATCCTCTGAATTCTGGGAGGGCATTGGCAGTCATCACTTGGAAGATTCAGACTAACTCTGAATTCTTTCCAGAGACACTTACCAAACCCTACCTCAGTGCCTTGCCCAGCCCAGTGGTTGAACAGGGATGTAACGTGACCTTGAGGTGCCTGGGTCACCGCCACAATGTGACATTCATGCTGAGGAAGCTGCAGGACTCTGGGTACAGACAGGAGCAGAGATCTGCAGGATATGAGGCTGAATTCCTCCTCACTCACCTGGAGCCAAAGGATGCTGGGACGTACTTTTGCGCCTACAAGACAATGGACTCCCAGGAGTGGTCAGAGGAGAGTGAACACCTGCAGCTGGAGGTCACAGGTGAGAAAGGCAGCTTCAGGTTTTCCCTTGAGGCACATATTCCTTTTCCTGTGATGGAACCTGGCTGGGGAGAGAAGAGTCCAGGAAACAAAAAGACAGCTGTGACTGCTTGAGTGTAGAGAATTGGGGGAAGGCGGGAATGGGAACTGAATTTGGTGACCAGTTCTCATCAGAGATTCCGAATGGGTATCAATGAGGTGGGTGTGGAGGGTGTTTTAGAATATATGTATTAACAGAAAATTTGAAGTATGACCAAAGATGGAGATGTGATTGTCACTGGGGAAAAAAAAAGTGTTTGTTAGTTTCCAAGAGGGGGATGCCATGCAGGACCACACAGAGAAGCACCAGGGCTAGTCAGGAAGCAGAGGGAGGGAGAAGATGGGGCAGGAACCTTTACTGTGGTTTCTGTGGGAAGGAACAGGCTTAAGATTGGCTCTGGGGTATAGAGGCTGTCCCTGAGTGTCTCGTATCTGACCCTGGAGTCATTAGGGCAGGGGAATAGTGGTCCAGAGTGTGGGAGCCATAGAGGAGGTGGTCAAGAGTGTGAGTTCTGGATTGCTTGGGTTGCATTTGAGAGGCGTGCTTGAGGGAGAGCTGTCTTCTATCTCTAGGAAGTAGATACCCTGGGAGGGGAATATCTCCAGGGTCAGCAAGGTCCCAAAATGTCAAAGAATCAAATACAGAAAATAAAAGACATGGTTAATACAGAGATGGGTAAGAATGTCCCCAGGGAAACCCTGGTCCTTCCCTTTACCCCCGTTGCTTTGTACTCTTCAGGATCAATCCTAAAACCTTCCCTCTTACTCAGCATAGATCCCGAGACAATTCCAGGTCACAGTGTGAGACTCTGATTCCATACAGCAGAACCAAATGTATGGATATTGTTCTGCTGAAAACGGTGATGGCAGAGCCACTACAAGTTGAGAAAATAAGAAAATCCAAACTGAGCATCGTGGCAGCATAAGACATCCCTCATTTTTGTACCAATCTTCCATGCCAACAACAGAAATGTGGCATCCATGCACAAACAAAAGTGCTTTTGTGGGAGTTGTGGGATCCGGCACCAAACACCAAGGGACCCAAGAGGAGTCTCACCCACCTGTGAGTTGAGTAGTAGGCAGACAGACCTCAGTACCAGCTGTGGAACCTGCAGGAGACTGTAAATTATTTCCAGGTCCTATTGGCCATGGTCTGGAAGCACCTGGAGATGTGATCAATAACTTATGGACAAGGGAACCTGTGTGGACATCTACAAACCAAGACTGAATCATGAAGAAATAGAAAATCTGAACAGATCAATAACAGAGAAGGAGAGTACCTCAAAAATCAAAAACCTCCCAATGAAGAAGAGCCCAGGACCAACCAGAAGGTTTCACTTATGAATTCCACCAGACATTTAAAGAAAAAATAATGCAAATCCTTCTCAGAGTCTTCCCAAAAATGGAAGAGGAGGGAACACTCCTACTCTCATTTCATGAGGCCGGCATCACCGATACCAAAGCCAGACAGTAACACTAAAAGAAAACTACGGAGCAATATAATATCCCCGATGAACATAGATGCAGATATTCCCAACAAAACATTAGCAACCAAGTTCAACAGCACATTAAGGTTACACGTCATGGTTAAGTGGGATTTGTCCCTGTGGTATAAGGATGGTTCAACATATACAATCAATAAATGCGATAGACCACATTCGTGAATGAAGGACAGAAGTCATACGATCATCTCAGTAGATGCAGAAAAGGTATTTGACAAAATACAACATACTTTCAAAATTAAAAACTCTCCACAAGTGGGGTATAGAAGGAATACATCTCAACATAACAAAGGACATACGCAAGTCCACAGTTGGCATCATACTCGAAGGGGAAAGGTCAAAAGCTTTTCCTCTAACATCAGAAACAAGACAAGGATGTCCACTCTCACCACTTCCATTCAACGTAGCAATCGAGCAGTCAAACAAGACAAAGAAGTAAGAGGCATCCAAACTGGAAAGGAAGAAGCAGAACCGTCTTTATTTGCAGATGATGTAATCTTACATATGGAAAACCCTAACGACCCAACCAAAAAAATGCTGGATCCTGAATGGTCAAAGAAATACGGAGAAAGAACAAAGTCGGGGGTATCACACATCCTAATTTCAGACTATACTGGAAAGCTACAGTAATCCAAATGGTACGGTACTGGCATAAAAATAGACACATAGACCAGCAAAACAAAACCAAGAGCCCAGAATTCAAGCCTCACATATACAATCAACTGACATTTGGTAGGGGAGCCAAAAATACTCAGTGGGGTGAGGGTAGTCTCTTCAGTAAACGGTGTTGGGAGAACTGGATGCCAGAAGAATGAAATTGGACCCCTATCTTACACCACTCACAAAAATCAATTCAAAACGTAGTAGAGACTTAAACATAAGACCCCACACCATAAAACCCCTCGAAGAAAACAGGGGAAAACTCCTTTGCTTAATCTTGGCAATGAGGTTTTCAGATATGACACAAAAAGCATTAAAAAGGCAAAAATAGGGGCGCCTGGGTGGCTCAGTCAGTTGGGCGGCCGACTTCAGCTCAGGTCATGATCTCGCGGTCCGTGAGGGCTGTGAGTTTGAGCCCCGTGTCGGGCTCTGTGCTGACAGCTCAGAGCCTGGAGCCTGTTTCAGATTCTGTGTCTCCCTCTCTCTGACCCTCCCCCATTCATGCTCTGTCTCTCTCTGTCTCAAAAATAAATGTTACAAAAAAAATTTATAAAAAAAAAATTTTTTTTTAAGGCAAAAATAAACAAGTGGGAAGGCATCAAGCTAAAAAGCTTCTGCGTGGCTAAAGAAATAGTCAACAAGATAAGAAAACTTAACCAAATGGGAGAGAATATTTGCAAAATGACAGTGCCCTTGCCTGAGATAGGGAAGACTGGCAAGGAATAGGATTGGAAGGGGAGGGGGGAATTAGTGGGGTCATATAAATATTTTTGTTATTAGAAATAATATCAAAACTCCAAGAATATTAGAAAGAGCAATCTCATATTCTGACCCTGGTTTGCGAACCCAGTGAGCATCCCAAGAGTGGGGAAGACATTCTCTGCTTCCCAAAGAAGGCATAGAGTCCGTAAGTGGGACATGAGGACATAGGACCCCAAGATCCCCACACAATCATTGTGATTTTTTTTCTTACCTCCTGTTTTCTAGATGACCGCAAAAAACGCAGAGCCCCTCCAGGGGGAAAAGGTAAGATAAATTGAAGAATGCTTTTCCAAATTATACCCACCTCATGAGACAGGGGATCCTTTTTTTTTTTTTTAATTTTTTTTCAACGTTTTTTATTTATTTTTGGGACAGAGAGAGACATAGCATGAACGGGGGGGGGGGTGCAGAGAGAGAGGGAGACACAGAGTCGGAAGCAGGCTCCAGGCTCCGAGCCATCAGCCCAGAGCCTGACGCGGGGCTCGAACTCACGGACCGCGAGATCGTGACCTGGCTGAAGTCGGACGCTTAACCGACTGCGCCACCCAGGCGCCCCAACAGGGGATCCTTTTTGATTAAAAGGCACAAGAAGCATCTCGATGCATGATTTCTCAATGCGATTGGGAGGATGATTGCCTCTCTTGGGCAATGACTGCTGAGCTCCTCCTGGGTTCATAAAAATCTGATGAGTAAGACAGCACAAGGTGCATCGTTTGTCATTTTACATAATGAAAACACTATGGTGGAGTTTTGGGAAGAATGGGGATGAGCTTGTGTGTCTGGTTTGGGCAGCACGATCCCTATGCTGTGGAGTCCACGTGCTTTGGGAATATGTATGACCAAAGGACTTGCTAAAACTTCTAAATTCTCGGGGCACCTGGGTGGCTCAGTCGGTTAAGCGGCCGACTTCGGCTCAGGTCATGATCTGCTGGTCAGTGAGTTCAAGCCCCGCGTCGGGCTCTGTGCTGACAGCTCAGAGCCTGGAGCCTGTTTCAGATTCTGTGTCTCCCTCTCTCTGACCCTCCCCTGTTCATGCTCTGTCTCTCTCTGTCTCAAAAATAAATAAACATTAAAAAAATTATTAAAAAAAAACTTCTAAATTCTCAAACACAGCTGAACATTCAGTTACTTTTCTCTGATGCTGCTTTTCCATGAAGAATTGGCTAAGATTCTATCCTCAGAGATGCCTGTAAAAGTTAGAGCTTTTGACATCTTTGGATGAAAACAGGAGCTCATCCAGATTTTAATGGCCAAATATATAATGTAAATTGGCAACTAGGTGCTTATTCATCTTTAATTTCTGCAACTTGTAACCTCCCTATAAGCTACTCCAAAGAGCCAAAATTGTTCAGGGCTGTCATTAGAGTTGACACTGACATAACCAGCTTTTTTTTTTTTTAAAGGTATCTCCCAAAATGTCCTTGCAAAATAAGTAATAGTCTTTGAAAATGTGTTTATTCAGGATTAGCAGACTTGGGAAATGATTTCTACTCCAGCTTTGGGACCATAATGCATGCCAGGAATGTCTTCTTGGAGAGATATGAAATCTGATAGCATCCAGGAGCATGAAAGGGTCAGAAATAGAGCAGGAAGGGCCAGGGATGGTGTCAGAGGGGAAAGAGGAAGAGAAACGGTGATTTCGGCTCTTGCGTTATTTTCTTTCTTTTTGATTGATACATAACTCACACTCCCTAAATTCACCCTTTTGAAGGATATGACTCAGTGGCATTTTAGTATGTTTGCAAGGCTGTGCAGCCACAGCCACTATACAATTCCAGAACATTCTCATCACCCCCAAATGAAATCGCCAGCCTGTTAAGCGATGTCTCCCCATCCCCATGGTGGACATTTGGGTTGTTCATACCTTTTTGGTATCGCAATAATTCTACCCTGAGCATTGGTGTGCACGTACCTGTTTGAGTCCCCGCTCCCAATTTTTCTTCGGTATCTACCCATGGGTAGAATTGGAAGGGCATATGTTAACTCTACATTTAACTTTTTGAGAAACGGCCAAGTTATTTCCCAGCGTGGCCGCCCCATTTTACATTCCCACCAGTAATGCATGTGGGTTCCAATATCTCCATATCCTTGCCAACCCTTATTTTCCTTTTATTATAGACACCTTAGTGGGTGTCTTCTTAAGATGTGCTTTCTGAGTTCAAATTTATACCGCCGCAATTCTAAACAGAATAAAGCCTTTAAGCTCAGACAGGATGTCCCCAGCCCGCATACGAGGCCAGTCTTCTCTTCTGTGCCTGTGACTTTATTTACGCTCCATGTCAAGCTGTATCCCTTTGCTCGTCTGATTCCTTCACACCAACACCAGAGACCCTTTGTAGTTTATTCTGGCAACTTGTAAACATGGATGTGAAATTTGGCCAGGAAATGTGGACATCTCAGGGTGAGCTCAGATCGATGGGTGTGGGGCCATAGGAAGAGGAAAGTCTTGTAATAGTTTACTTCTCATTTCTAGTGAGCTGCTGTGGGAGAGAAATCTAGGCTAGATGAAGGTCGAAGTTTCTCTGCATCCATTCGGGGCCTTGCTAGTCCGGGAAGAGCTGCTCCTGCCCTGTGTCTCACGTCCCTGGTGATGTGCTGATAGATTGCTGTGTTTGAGGGTGTGTTGGATTCAGGGCTGCTAGAAGCAGACTCTCACATGAGTGTGGAAACAATATTGTAGAGGGCACAGGGGAAGAAGGCATGAGAAGAAAAGGACCGAACACGAGTGAGTGTCTTTTGCTCAATGCCACGGGAAAGTGCAGGAGATGGAGAAGGTGACACACACGGGCAGCCAGGGCTTAAGGCAGGAAACCACAATCCAGAGTGCATAAAAATGGCAAAGGGATCTGGGGGAGCAGGGAAGGAGGAATATCAGCATCATCTGCTACAGAGGGAGACAGGTGTGGGCGGGATATCGGGGGAGAAAATAATCATTATCACTGCGATCTCATTATCCTACATGGTGAGTCAGATTCTAGACTGAGCGTTGTAAAGCCAGTACTCACACCTTCCATCATTATCCAGCTCTGTGAGTCAGGTATTCTCACCCCACCCCTCTCCTTCCGGCCCCATCTTTATGGAGCTGTAATCGGGAAATAAAATAAGGTATTTAAAGTGTGCCCCGTGATGGTTGGGAGTACAAGTACGCCGTGAAAGGAATCCCCCCATCAAGTGAATGAATGCACCTGCCCCTCACGTACTCACCCCCCCCTTTTTTTTAAGTAAGAATGCTTAAGATCTCTTTAAGCAAATTTCAATTATACAATAGAATATCGACTACTGTCACCATACGATACATTACATGTCCAGAATTTATTCACCTTTTTAAAAAAATTTAATATTTATTTATTTTTGTGAGAGCGAGAGAAGGAGTGTGAGACAGGGAGGGGCAGAGAGAGAGGGAGACACAGAATCCGAAACGGGCTCCAGGCTCTGAGCTGTCAGCACAGAGCCCGATGTGGGGCTCGAACTCACGGACTGTGATGTCATGACCTGAGCCGAAGGCAGACGCCCAACCAACTGCGCCACCCGGGCACCCCATGTTGTCTTTTTTTTTTAATTTTTTTTAACGTTTATTTATTTTTGAGACAGAGAGAGACAGAGCATGAATGGGGGAGGGGCAGAGAGAGAGGGAGACAGAGAATCGGAAGCAGGCTCCAGGCTCCGAGCCATCAGCCCAGAGCCCGATGCGGGGCTCGAACTCACGGACCGCGAGATCGTGACCTGAGCTGAAGTCGGACGCTTAACCGACTGAGCCACCCAGGCGCCCCCCATGTTGTCTTTTATAAGTAATTTTTATTCGCTTCTTTTGAATGCAAACAGAGTCGATGTGTTCACATTCTTTCCAAATTTAAAAGACTGAAAAAAAGTACTATCAAACAAAAAAATTCAGTTCTTATGGTCTTCTGTATAGGAGGCATTTTGGAAGAAAAATTCCACACGAAAGATGATTCTAGTAAGCCTCAGTCAGCAAGAGAACCCTCCTGTGAAAATACTCACTAACTGGTGTGGTTCTGTTTAGAAATAAGACATATCTAGATAATTCAAAAATAATGTTTCTAGTAGCCAGGAAATATTCATTGTAAATTCAAGATCTCACGTAAAGGGAAAACTTCATGTGATTGGCAATAAAATTTCTTATCATGTGCCATTTTAGCTTAAAACGCGTATATGTTAGATATTAGATTTAAACAGTTACGAATTTGCATGAACATATTTCTCCTGATTGGCGTTCCCGTTGCCCCAAAAAGTGAATACCAAGGAAAGTAATGTATTTTATGAACTTGATTAATCACTGTACACATCCTGTATCACCTCTGGATTTCTCTCAAAACTTGTTTTACTCCTTTTTTTTTTAAAGTTTTTTTTTAAGTTTATTCATTTTTGAGAAAGAGAGAGAGACAGAGACAGAGCGTGAGCGGGGGAGGGGCAGAGAGAGAGGGAGACACAGAATCTGAAGCGGGTTCCAGGCTCTGAGCTGTCAGCAGAGAGCCCGACGCTGGGCTCGAACTCATGACCTAAGCTGAAGTCAGATGCTTAACCGACTGAGCCACCCAGGAACCCAGATGATAAAAGGAATCATCTTTTAACTGGAAGCGTCTCCTCACTTACCCCGCCCTCAGCCCCTGGCAACCATCTACTCTCTGCTTCTATGAGTTCAATTAAAAAAAAAAAAAATTTTTTTTAAATTTTTTAGATTCCAAGTGTAAGTGGAATCCAATCATGTAGTGTTTGCCTTTAGTTCATGTCACTTAGCATAATGCCCTCCAGGTTTCATAGGCTTTGTTGCAGATGGTCGGATTTTCTGAATAATATCCCAGGGGTGTATAACATTTAAACAACCCTTGAACTGGGAGAGAGTTGGGACTTCCATTCATGTCTGATGGGACTTGCCTCTGCCAGCATCGCCGTTATGGGGGGAAATGTGTATCTGCCCAGACTGTGAGCTCACTTCTCTGGGGTTTCCACACCCAGTGGCCAGCACAGAGCTGCCCGGACCTGGGGCCGCCTGGCCTAAAGGGTTAGACATCCCAGGACTTGAAGCCCATCCCGGCTGTGTGACTTTTTTTTTTAAATTTTTTTTAAACATGTATTTATTTTTAAAAAAAATTTTTTTTAACGTTTATTTATTTTTGAGACAGAGAGAGACAGAGCATGAACAGGGGAGGGTCAGAGAGAGACAGGGAGACAGAGAATCTGAAACAGGCTCCAGGCTCTGAGCTGTCAGCACAGAGCCCGACGCAGGGCTCGAACTCACGGGCCGTGAGATCATGACCTGAGCCGAAGTTGGACGCTTAACCGACTGAGCCACCCAGGCGCCCCAACATGTATTTATTTTTGAGAGACAGAAAGAGACAGAGCATGAGCAGAGGAGGGGCAGAGAGAGGGGGAGACACAGAATCGGAAGCAGGGTCCAGGCTCTGAGCTGTCAGCACAGAGCCTTGAACCCACGAACTGTGAGATCATGACCTGCACCGAAGTCGGATGCTCAACCAATTGAGCCACCCGGGTGCCCCATAAATCTTCATTATTATTGATATGGCTGACACACTGATTGGGAATTTCCCTTGGGCGAGGCCCTCTCTGGGAGTGCCCACCTGGTTACCCCCCAGCCCCCCACCATGCAGTGCAGTCAGTAGCTACTATTCCCATCCTCGCTTTGAATGGGGAAAGGGAGGGGCGCCTGGGTGGCTCAGTCGGTTAAGCGTCCGACTTCGGCTCAGGTCACGATCTCACAGTCCGTGAGTTCGAGCCCTGCGTCGGGCTCTGTGCTGACAGCTCGGAGCCTGGAGCCTGTTTCAGATTCTGTGTCTCCCTCTCTCTCTCTGCCCCTCCCCCGTTCATGCTCTGTCTCTCTCTCTGTCTCAAAAATAAATAAACGTTAAAAAAAAAAAAATGAATGGGGAAAGGGAAAGTCAGATTCACTCCCCTAAGACATGGGAAGTTCCAGCTCGGAAGCAGCAGCTGAAGGCTTTAGAAGCCCGATTGTCTGGCTGCTGACAACTGTCCTGCCACATGCAGATCAGGGTGTCTGGGCAGCCAAACTGATTGTCTGACCTGCTCCTCTCCCACCAGCCACCAGATCCACCATTGCTGCCACATGCAGCTGTCTCTCCATTTTGCTCCTCTTCCTCTCCGTCTTCCTCATCAACAGATGCACCCAGCATGGTGAGTTCAGGGATGCACCGATTTAAAACACTGGGGAAGGGGAGTGAAGTGAAGGATTTTCTCATTAGATAAATTCCTCCCTGTATTATTATTATTATTATTATTATTATTATTATTATTATGTGTTTTTTTTGTAGATTTGTCACATGAAGAATCCACCAAGAGGTAGACAAACTCGACATATCTCGTGCCCCCTCCCACCTTTCACAGACCCTGTTTGCGTGTCTGTGATTCCCACTCCCGTCCAACCCGTGCTGTGACTCTCTTCTTCTCTCCAAAACCCTATCCTCTCCCCCAGTCTTCATATCCCACACTTTAATGTGTTTCTGTCTCTCAGAACCAGCCATTCCAAACTTCCCCAGCAGGAGGCTATGGGTGAGTGATAAGGGAAGAAACCACATGGGCATGGTGGGATAGGAAGGGTAAGTCTGACTCCTGCAATCTGAGAACTGATTTTTCCCCCCTTTCTCTCACATGCAGATTCATCCGACCTGGAAAGGACATCTGTCTCGGTGAGTTCTCCCCACAAGCTCACTTATCTCCATAGGCCGACCCTGTTCACCCGCTGGTTTAGCCCACACTCTGGTTATATGACTGCCCCCAGCTCACACAATTGACCGGAGGCCAATGAACATTGTGTTTAAAAACATATGCTTCAGCCAAACTCATATAAACTGAGGGCAGAATGGTGGTTACCAGGAGGTGAGAAAGTCGGTAGATAAGTAAGTTCTGGAGATGAAATGCACAGCATTGTGATCATGGTCGGTAAGGATGTATTCAAACTTCAGAGTTGCTAAGAGATTACATCTTAATTGTTCTCACTGCTTGGAAAAGACATGATAATTATGTGATGGGATTCATGTGTTAGCTAGCACTATGGTGGTAATCGTGTTGCAATATATAAATGTATCAAATAAACACTTGGTACGTTTATATATTGCAACAAGATTACCACCATAGTGGTAAAACCTATACAATGTTATATGTCAGTTATGTCTCAATCAACAAAGATACACGGGCTTTTTGTTCCGGAGTAGCAAGACTCCAACTGCCCATGGCTACTATTTATTACCAATATGGTCTGAGACAAAGCATGAAACCCCTGTGATCTGGACCCTTCATTGCCTCCCATATTGAGTGGGAATCAAAATCCCCCATGAGAAGGCCTGTGTGAATCCACTGATGTGCTAATCACAAAGGGTTTGCTGGAGTTGCCAGCAAATTTTAAACGTCAGATGGCATAAAAGCATCAATTAACAAATGTTAACCAATGTACATTATTTTTTTCTATTTAAAATACTGTTTACTTGCGATTCAACATTAATTAGCATTACCTTGGGGTGCCTGGGTGGCTCAGTTCGTTAAGTGTCTGACTTCAGCTCAGGTCATGATCTCGTGGTCTGTGAGTTCAAGCCCCGCACCGGGCTCTGTGCTGACAGCTCGGAGTCTGGAGCCAGCTTCGGATTCTGTGTCTCCCTCTCTCTCTGCCCCTCCTCCACTCACATCCTGTCTCTGTCAGAAATGAATAAACATTAAAAAATTTTTTTTTTAATTAGTATTACCTCTAAGAGCAATAACAGATAACATTTATACATTTTTCCCATAGGACACAGAGGTCCATTGGTTTATTCTTTATGTCAAAGCAAGTAAAAAGAGGCATTAGCAAAAAGTACAAATGGTTCAATGTTGTGTTTAAAAAATATTTATGCACATGGCATTCACTTAGATATGCATATAATTTTTTAAGGTATGGAAAAACATAGTTCACAGATTCGCAAATAAAGCCTCAATGAACAAATCTGGCCTATTTTAAGCGTTGGATTAATGACATTGATTAGCAAATTGTTGATCATAATATGAAAATAATATAATATTACGATGTGCTACCTCCATACAGTGAAATTCTATTCAGCAATAAAAAAAGGAAGAGGGGCGCCTGGGTGGCGCAGTCGGTTAAGCGTCCGACTTCAGCCAGGTCACGATCTCGCGGTCCGTGAGTTCGAGCCCCGCGTCAGGCTCTGGGCTGATGGCTCGGAGCCTGGAGCCTGTTTCCGATTCTGTGTCTCCCTCTCTCTCTGCCCCTCCCCCGTTCATGCTCTGTCTCTCTCTGTCCCAAAAATAAATAAAAAACGTTGAAAAAAAAATTAAAAAAAAAAAAAAGGAAGAAAGTAGTGATAGGTACCTTTGGTACAAGGATATATTGCAAAAACCATTTTGCTAAGTGAAAAAAAGCCAGATACAGAAGACTGTCCATGGTGGTGTTCCATTGTGTAAAATCTCCAGAAAAAGCACATTAGTGGTGGCCTATGGCTGGGGTGGGGAGAGCAGGTGTAACTGCACATAGGCACGAGGGAACTTTTTTGCGTGACGAATGTTCTAAAACTTACTGTGGTGATGGCCAGCCACATCATTCTACCGATTCACTAAATGTCATCAAATTTCACACATGGTACATAAATTATATCTTTTTTTTTTAATTTTTTTCAACGTTTTTTATTTATTTTTGGGACAGAGAGAGACAGAGCATGAACGGGGGAGGGGCAGAGAGAGAGGGAGACACAGAATCGGAAACAGGCTCCATGCTCCGAGCCATCAGCCCAGAGCCTGACGCGGGGCTCGAACTCACGGACCGCGAGATCGTGACCTGGCTGAAGTCGGACGCTTAACCGACTGCGCCACCCAGGCGCCCCCCATAAATTATATCTTAATAACACTTTTTAAAAAATTTTTTAACGTTTATTTATTTTTGAGACAGAGAGAGACAGAGCATGAATGGGGGAGGGGCAGAGAGAGAGGGAGACACAGAATCTGAAACAGGCTCCAGGCTCTGAGCTGTCAACACAGAGCCCGACATGGGGCTGGAACTCACGGACCGTGAGATCATGACCTGAGCCGAAGTCGGACGCTTCACCGACTGAGCCACCCAGGCGCCCCAATAACACTTGTTTTAAAAACAGTGTAATATTACATAACCAGTAGGAATTCTTGAAGGATAGTAGTTCTTATTCTCAAAACCGTGCATTTGCAATGACTGTTATTAGTCCCAGTTATACTCATTAGCATCGTTTCATTAAAACCAGAGTCAAAACCCTCATCGTCCGTGAAACATGGCCATTCCTAGAATGGCTCTGTGCAGTAGGACTTCCCGCCATGATGGAAGTGTCCCAAAGCTGTGCTCATACAACAGCCACTGGCTGCATGTGGCTTGTGCACATTGGGGATGCATCTGGTGTGACTGAGGACCTGAGTTTTGAGTTCGATTTAACTTTAATTCACTTAAATGTAAATAGCCATATGTGGCTTGTAGGTACCATATGAGACAGCTAAGCTCTAAATGGCCATCTCTCTTCTCCAAAGGCTGAAAGACCCCCAGGGAGTGAGCTATGCTGATCGAAACCCCAAGGCACCACCTGCGGCAGCTTCTGTCCCCCGCCGAGGAGCCCCCAGGATCCTGTGAACGTACAGTGCTGTAGGATCCCTGGAAGGAGGAGAACTTGATTTTAGATGGTGGAGGTGACTGGACACATGGAAACCAGGTCACTGTGTGTCCTTGGCTCACAATCCATAGTAATAAAATGAAGTTTCTGGTTTTTTGCTTCCACACCTCTCAAGAATTACTGGTCTCAAAAAATAAATTTAAAAAAAAAGTTAAAAAAAATTTAAAAAAAAGAATTACCGGCTGGATTTCCCCAAAATTTGGAGTGTGACTTTAGTACAGTTTGGCTTAAAACATAGGCTAAGAACACATACCATGTGTATGGGCTGGTAGTACCAGGATACCCACTTAGGGAATTCTAGATGGCACCCCATACATAGAAAACTGTTCCCCCAGAAAACTCCATTGATTGCTGTGGGGTGAGGCATAGAAAACTGTTCCCCCAGAAAATTCCATTGATTGCTGTTGGGTGAGGCATCCCACAGACCAAGGGATTTTGAAAAGGAGCACAAGATACAAGCCACAAATATAGACACCCAACTGCAATCTATCCAACACAACCCTAAGTTGCATGCACCAGGGTAAGTCACTAAACATATTTGGTTCATGATCCTTCCAAGCCGTACTGGGCAGAGCCATCCAGTCTTAAAGTTAAGACCAGTTTCCTTTCTGATGCGAATGGGAGAGTTTTCTCAGTGCCATTGTGTTTCTATCTATATTATTTCTTTGGAATCGAAGGATACGACGAAGCGAGACTTGCCAAGTATATGTTGGTGTTGTCATTGGGCACCCATAACTTCATTAATTTACGTATTGTGTCATTGTAAGGATTTTTCTGAGGGTGGGCTCTTTTGTGTGACAATGACACCGAATGGCCAGTTACGTATCAACACAAATACACGAGCTCTGATTCCAAAGTTATGTCAGCCAATCAGGTTTGGAAGTCACTGTTTAATTATGTGAATGAACCAAAGTATAGGCATTCAGGATGCACATGTAAATATTTTTAGCTCACAAGCATATACAGGGTAACTCTTCTCTTTCTAGGTTAGGTTTTTAATTATGAAGTGATTCAACCATAATGGAAAACACCCAATAGTATAAATGGAAACAGGCACACTGACCTTACTTTCTAGACATTAACATTTTGCTGTGTTTCACCACTACCACATCCACTCACTTGTCCTTCCTCTCTCCCCAGAGGTGAACATTATCCAAGCTGCTATATGTTGTTATTATTTTTTTTTTTAATTTTTTTCTTTAACGTTTATTTATTTTTGAGACAGAGAGAGACAGAGCATGAACGGGGGAGGGGCAGAGAGAGAGGGAGACACAGAATCGGAAACAGGCTCCAGGCTCTGAGCGGTCAGCACAGAGCCCGACGCGGGGCTCGAACTCACGGACTGCGAGATCATGACCTGAGCTGAAGTCGGACGCTTAACCGACTGAGCCACCCAGGCACCCCTGTTATTATTTTTTTTAATTAAAAAATCTTTTTTTAACCTTTATTCCTTTTTTGAGGGACAGAGAGAGACAGAGTATTAGTGGGGGAGGGGCAAAGAGGGAGACACAGAATTGGAAGCAGGCTCCAGGCTCCGAGCTGTCAGCACAGAGCCTGACGCGGGGCTTGAACCCACGAACCATGAGATCATGACCTGAGCTGAAGTCAGACGCTTGACCAACTGAGCCACCCAGATGCCCCTGCTGTATGTTATTCTTATGCATTTTTTCACTTTCACTACACAGACATCTACTAATATTCAATATAGGGCAAGATTCTCTGTGTTATTAGTATATATACAAATATACGGAATCATGTTGTGTATTATAATTCTGTGACTTAATTGTCCTCAATATTATGCTTTTGGAAACCGCCCCGGGGGAATTTTGTGGGTCTGGCTCAATATCCACTGCATAGAATTTAGCTGTTAACCATACCAGGGAATATTGTTCAGCCACAAAAAAGAATAACATGCCACTACACGAATGAACCTTAAAAAGATTGTGCTCAGAGGGGCGCCTGGGTGGCTCAAGTGTCCAACTTCGGCTCAGGTCATGAGCTCACAGCTCATGAGTTCAAGCCCCGCGTTGGGCTCTGTGCTGACAGCTTGGAGCCTGGAGCCTGCTTCGGATTCTGTGTCTCCCTCTCTCTCTGTCCCTAACCCACTTGCATTTTGTCTCTGTCTCTCTCAAAAATAAATAAACATTATAAAATAATGAATGAAAATGGAATTATTACAACCAATCCCTCAGAGATACAAGCAATTATCAGGGAATACTATGAAAAATTATATGCCAACAAACTGGACAACCTGGAAGAAATGGACAAATTCCTAAACACCCACACGCTTCCAAAACTCAATCAGGAGGAAATAGAAAGCTTGAACAGACCCATAACCAGTGAAGAAACTGAATCAGTCATCAAAAATCTCCCAACAAATAAGAGTCCAGGACCAGATGGCTTCCCAGGGGAGTTCTACCAGACGTTTAAAGCAGAGATAATACCTATCCTTCTCAAGCTATTCCAAGAAATAGAAAGGGAAGGAAAACTTCCAGACTCATTCTATGAAGCCAGTATTACTTTGATTCCTAAACCAGACAGAGACCCAGTAAAAAAAGAGAACTACAGGCCAATATCCCTGATGAATATGGATGCAAAAATTCTCAATAAGATACTAGCAAATCGAATTCAACAGCATATAAAAAGAATTATTCACCACGATCAAGTGGGATTCATTCCTGGGATGCAGGGCTGGTTCAACATTTGCAAATCAATCAATGTGATACATCACATTAATAAAAGAAAAGATAAGAAAAATATGATCCTGTCAATCGATATAGAAAAGGCATTTGACAAAATTCAGCACCCTTTCTTAATAAAAACCCTTGAGAAAGTCGGGATAGAAGGAACATACTTAAAGATCATAAAAGCCATTTATGAAAAGCCCACAGCTAACATCATCCTCAATGGGGAGAAACTGAGAGCTTTCCCCCTGAGATCAGGAACACAACAGGGATGTCCACTCTCACTGCTGTTGTTTAACATAGTGTTGGAAGTTCTAGCATCAGCAATCAGAAAACAAAAGGAAATCAAAGGCATCAAAATTGGCAAAGATGAAGTTAAGCTTTCACTTTTTGCAGATGACATGATGTTATACATGGAAAATCCGATAGACTCCACCAGAAGTCTGCTAGAACTGATACATGAATTTAGCAAAGTTGCAGGATACAAAATCAATGTACAGAAATCAGTTGCATTCTTATACACTAATAATGAAGCAACAGAAAGACAAAGGAAGAAACTGATCCCATTCACAATTGCACCAAGAAGCATAAAATACCTAGGAATAAATCTAACCAAAGATGTACAAGATCTGTATGCTGAAAACTATAGAAAGCTTATGAAGGAAATTGAAGAAGATATAAAGAAATGGAAAAACATTCTGTGCTCATGGATTGGAAGAATAAATATTGTCAAAATGTCAATACTACCCAAAGCTATCTACACATTCAATGGAATCCCAATCAAAATTGCACCAGCATTCTTCTCGAAACTAGAACAAGCAATCCTAAAATTCATATGGAACCACAAAAGGCCCTGAATAGCCAAAGTAATTTTGAAGAAGAAGACCAAAGCAGGAGGCATCACAATCCCAGACTTTAGCCTCTACTACAAAGCTGTCATCATCAAGACAGCATGGTATTGGCACAAAAACAGACACATAGACCAATGGAATAGAATAGAAACCCCAGAACTAGACCCACAAACGTATGGCCAACTCATCTTTGACAAAGCAGGAAAGAATATCCAATGGAAAAAAGACAGTCTCTTTAACAAATGGTGCTGGGAGAACTGGACAGAAACATGCAGAAGGTTGAAACTAGACCACTTTCTCACACCATTCACAAAAATAAACTCAAAATGGATAAAGGACCTGAATGTGAGACAGGAAACCATCAAAACCCTAGAGGAGAAAGCAGGAAAAGACCTCTCTGACCTCAGCCATAGCAGTTTCTTACTCGACACATCCCCAAAGGCAAGGGAATTAAAAGCAAAAATGAACTACTGGGACCTTATGAAGATAAAAAGCTTCTGCACAGCAAAAGAAACAACCAACAAAACTAAAAGGCAACCAACAGAATGGGAAAAGATATTTGCAAATGACATATCAGACAAAGGGCTAGTATCCAAAATCTATAAAGAGCTCACCAAACTCCACACCCAAAAAACAAATAACCCAGTGAAGAAATGGGCAGAAAACATGAACAGACACTTCTCTAAAGAAGACATCTGGATGGCCAACAGGCACATGAAAAGATGCTCAACGTCACTCCTCATCAGGGAAATACAAATCAAAACCACACTCAGATATCACCTCACGCCAGTCAGAGTGGCCAAAATGAACAAATCAGGAGACTATAGATGCTGGCGAGGATGTGGAGAAACGGGAACCCTCTTGCACTGTTGGTGGGAATGCAAACTGGTGCAGCCACTCTGGAAAACAGTGTGGAGGTCCTCAAAAAATTAAAAATAGACCTACCCTATGACCCAGCAATAGCACTGCTAGGAATTTACCCAAGGGATACAGGAGTACTGATGCATAGGGGCACTTGTACCCCAGTGTTTATAGCAGTACTCTCAACAATAGCCAAATTATGGAAAGAACCTAAATGTCCATCAACTGATGAATGGATAAAAAAATTGTGGTTTATATACACAATGGAGTACTACGTGGCAACGAGAAAGAATGAAATATGGCCCTTTGTAGCAACGTGGATGGAACTGGAGAGTGTGATGCTAAGTGAAATAAGCCATACAGAGAAAGACAGATACCATATGGTTTCACTCTTATGTGGATCCTGAGAAACGTAACAGAAACCCATGGGGGAGGGGAAGGAAAAAAAAAAAGGTTAGAGTGGGAGAGAGCCAAAGCATAAGAGACTCTTAAAAACTGAGAACAAACTGAGGGTTGATGGGGGGTGGGAGGGAGGGCAGGGTGGGTGATGGGTATTGAGGAGGGCACCTTTTGGGATGAGCACTGGGTGTTGTATGGAAACCAATTTGACAGTAAATTTCATATATTAATAAATAAATAAATAAATAAATAAATAAATAAATAAATAAATAAATAAATAAACTGAGAAGAGGGGCGCCTGGGTGGCGCAGTCGGTTAAGCGTCCGACTTCAGCCAGGTCACGATCTCGCGGTCTGTGAGTTCGAGCCCCGCGTCAGGCTCTGGGCTGATGGCTCGGAGCCTGGAGCCTGTTTCCGATTCTGTGTCTCCCTCTCTCTCTCTGCCCCTCCCCCGTTCATGCTCTGTCTCTCTCTGTCCCAAAAATAAATAAAAAACGTTGAAAAAAAAATTAAAAAAAAAAACTGAGAAGAAACTGAGGGTTGATGGGGGGTGGGAGGGAGGGGAGGGTGGGGGATGGGTATTGAGGAGGGCACCTTTTGGGATGAGCACTGGGTGTTGTATGGAAACCAATTTGACAATAAACTTCATATATTGAAAAAAAAATAGATAAACATTAAAACAATTTTAAAAAAACATTATGCCCAGTAAAATAAGTTGGTCACAAAAACCTGCATACTATAGGATTCCATTTATATTAAATAGCCAAACTAGGCAAACCCTTAGACACAGAGAGCAGATTCATGCATGCCAAGGGGCTGAAGGAAGAGAGAATAGGCATGGGGTTCCTTTATGGGGGTGATGGAAATATTGTGGAATTAGAAACTGGTGATGGTTGCACAACCTTGTGAATATATTTTTAAAAACCCACTGAATTATACACTTTAGAAACAGATTATGGGGCACCTGGCTGGTTCAGTCAGTGGAGCGTGCAACTCTTGATTTCGGGGTTGTAAGTTCAAGCCCCATACTGGGTGTAGAGATTACTTAAACGTCTTAAAAAAAAAAAAAAAAGAAGCATAGATTTTTTTGATGTGTGAATTAGATTTCAATAAAACAAATTTTTGAAAAGAACTTGGTTGGGGTGCCTGGGTGGCGCAGTCGGTTAAGCGTCCGACTTCAGCCAGGTCACGATCTCGTGGTCCGTGAGTTCGAGCCCCGCGTCAGGCTCTGGGCTGATGGCTCAGAGCCTGGAGCCTGTTTCCGATTCTGTGTCTCCCTCTCTCTCTGCCCCTCCCCCGTTCACGCTCTGTCTCTCTCTGTCCCAAAAATAAATAAAAAACGTTGGAAAAAAAAAAAGAACTTGGTTAAATTGCACAAACCATGATTTCTCTTTGTTCTTTCCTTGACTGCTAGATGTTTGGGTTGTTTTTAGAGCTGTGCTACCAGAAAAATCCTGCAAAAGACATCCTTGTACCTACCCTCTTGTTCACAAATGTGATCTTTCCATGGCATACATTTAGAAGTAAAATCTGTCTTTTCTGATGTGCACACCTTTAATCCCATGAGGAGAGGCAAACTGAAAAAAAACTAAGGTACTTTTCCCTATTTATACTTTCACCAGGGATGTATAAGTTCCCAATTCCCCCATGTTCTTGCCACTTCAGAAATATATTAAACTTGATAATTTTTTTGCTGATTAAAATAGATGAACTCATAACCCAATTTAAGCCTCCTATATAAAGGTATCTCATTGTTGTTTTAATTTGAACTTTCCTGACCATTTGGTGTTTCTTTTCTATAAATTGATGGTTTCTATCCATTGTTCATATTTCTGCTGAGCTGTCGGTCTTTTCCTTTCTGATTTTTATAATTTTTTTAATGTTTATTTATTTTTAAGAGAGAGAGAGAGAGAGAGAGAGAGAGAGAGAGAGACAGAGCATGAGTGGAGGAGGGGCAGAGAGAGAAAGAGACATAGAATCCAAAGCAGGCTCCAGGCTCTGAGCTGTCAGCACACAGCCCAATCCGGGGCTTGAACCCACCAACGCTGAGATCATGACCTGAGCCGAAGTCGGATGCTTAACCGGCTGAGCTACCCAGGCGCCCCTGTTTCTGGTTTTTATACAGCAGGCACACCTTTCCTTTGTAAGCCGTGTGCTGCAAACATCTCCTGGAAGTCTGTGACATATTTTCATTCCTTTTGTATCTTTTAAATGTTAGCTACTCAAAGTAACTCCTCTTTTCATCTGTATGTTGAGAGACTTCTCTGTGTCCTGACTAGCTTTACATGACAAATATACTCTTCTATATGTTCTAAATTTAAAACATTTTCAATTTTTGGGCACCCAGGTGGCTCAGTCAGTTAAGTGTCAGACTCTTGACATCAGCTCAGGTCACGATCTCACGGTTTGTGAGATCGAGCCCCACATTGGGGCTGCTTGGAGCCTGCTTGGGATTCTTCATCTCCCTCTCTCTCTCTGCCCCTCCCCTGCTCATGCTCTCTCTCTCTCACACACACACACATACACAGAGAAATAAATAAACATTAAACAATGTTTTCAATTTTCTTTTTTATATTTCATACATCTGATACTAATTTTTGTCTGAGGCATGAGGTGGGGATCTAATTTTTCCACTTGCAAAACCAATTGCCCTAGTGCCCTTTATTATTGAAAGACCCGTTTTTTTCCTTCAAATTGTGTCTTCATAGTGCCTGAGTGGCTCAGTCAGTTAAGCGTCCAACTCTTGGTTTCAACTCAGGTCTTGACCTCATGGTTTGTGCGTTTGAGCCCTGTGTCTGGCTCTGTGCTGACAGTGCAGAGCTTGCTTGAGATTCTCTCTCTCTCCCTCTCTCTCTGCCTCTTCCCTGCTTGCTCTCTCTTCTGAAATAAATGAATAAACTTAAAAAAATTGTGTCTTAGGGGCGCCTGGATGGCGCAGTCGGTTAAGCATCCGACTTCAGCCAGGTCACGATCTCGCGGTCCGTGAGTTCGAGCCCCGCGTCAGGCTCTGGGCTGATGGCTCGGAGCCTGGAGCCTGTTTACGATTCTGTGTCTCCCTCTCTCTCTGCCCCTCCCCCGTTCATGCTCTGTCTCTCTCTGTCCCAAAAATAAATAAAAAACGTTGAAAAAAAATTAAAAAAAAAATTGTGTCTTCAATCTGATGAAATATGTTCACTTGTTTTTACTTTTTATTTTATTTTAAAAAATAAAAATAAAAAATAAACATTTATTTTCGGGAAAGAGAGGGACAGAGTGAGTGGAGGAAGGGAGAGAGAGAGAGAGAGAGACAGAATCCAAAGTGGGCTCCAGACTCTGAGCTGTCAGCACAGAACTTGACGTGGGGCTCAAACCCACAAACCATGAGATCATGACCTGAGCAGAAGTTGGATGCCCAACCGGCTGAGCCACCCAGGTGCCCCTTCTTTTTTATTATTTATTTGAGAGAGAGCACAAGCAGGGGAGAGGGGCAAAGAGAGGGAGGGAGGAGGGAAGAGAGAGAGAGAGAGAGAGAGGGAGAGAGAGAATCTGAGGCAGGCTCCACACTCAATACAGAGCCCCACATGAGGCTCAATCCCATGACCCTGGGATCATGACCTGAGCTGAAATCAAGAGTCAGGTGCTCAACCGACTGAGCTGCCCAGGCGTCTCAAAATATGCCCCCTCCTATTCCATCATGCTGCCTTCCATTCTTAGCATAGTTCAAACTCTTGGTAGGAAGTGACAAAAGGAGAAACCTAATTTGGAAGGGCTTGAAAACAATAAGGAAAAACGAGGTGGGGGTGGGGGTACTGGGCTTGCTTCAATTGGTGCAACATGTGACTCCTGATCTTGACTTGAAGCCCCATGTTGGATGTAGAGCTTACATAAAGAGAGAGAGAGAAAGAGAGAGAGAGAAAGAGAGAGAGAAGGAGGGAAAGAAGGAAGAAATTGAGTCATGTAACCTAACTAAGCAAAAGACAGAGCTACAGATATCTTCTGACAATTGCATCCACAGGCTCAAATATCATTTACACTCCTCTTCTCTGTATCTCTCTTCCCTATTTCTATTTCTGGGTTATCATTATTATTCAGACCAGCTGTCCCGAGGAGTCTGGGACTGACAGTGACAATTCTAGGCTTACAGCCTTGCAGACTTTTAGCCAAAGAGGTAAGGGGGGCTTTCACTTACTAGATCAATTTAGAAAAAGATATTATCGGCTACCTTTGGAACATGCTAGAAACCCAACTCACAAAAGTGTTAAACACAGAGGAAAGAAATCAAGCATTTATCTTGCCTTTCACTTATAACCTGCACCTCAGGAAAACTACACAGTTTAGGAGGCCAAACTTCCACTCGTACATAATTACAACTAATCCATGAAGAAGAAAGCCTCCAGCACTTATCTTGGGTGAATGCATGTCCCCGCCTTATCAGGAATAATAAGGGTTTAGCATCCTTCATCCATGTATCTAAACAATGGATAGAAAACCCAAGCCTCCCAGCTCCTAGACCAGAGGTCAGCAAATTTTTCTGAAAAGGACCAGAGGGTAGTATTTTCAGCCTTTGTGGACCACAGGATCTCTTATGACAACTCACCTCTGCTCTTGAAGCATGAAAGCAGCCATATCTGTTATGTGAAACAAATAGATGGGGCTGTGTTCTAATAAAACTTTATTTACAAACACAAGTGATGGGCCTATGGCCAACACCCGTCCTAGACCATCGCTTTTTGAAATCCGAATGCATCACCGGAATAAGAATTGAATTAAGCTAGGACATATGTGTTCTGGGGTGCAACGGGAGACCTTTTTGCCCCTTCCTCAGTTTTCAGATCCAACAAAGTGGGAAACAAGCAGGATAGAATGGTTCCTGGGGTCCTCTCTGTCTTGACATGCAAAGCCCCAGGGGCCATCCCTCCTACCACAGAGGTGGTTTTGCCTAAAGGAGGGGCCCATGAGGTCATAAGAGTGGGGCCCCGATCTGCGAGGATTAGTGTCCTTATGAGAAGAGCCACCCAAGAGTTTGCCCTCTCTCTCTGTCTCTGTCTCTGTCTCTCTCTCCACCCACTGCATGAGCACAGAGAAAGGTCACATGAAGACACAACAAGAAGGTGGTCATGTGCAAGCCTGAAAAACCACTCTTGCCAGATAGTGCATTGGCTGTCACCGTATCCTGCACCTCCTGCCTCCAGAATTAGGGCGATAAATGCCTTTTGCTTAAATCACCCATTCTAGGGACGCCTGGGTGGCTTGGTTAAGCGTTGGCTTTGGCTCGGGTCATGATCTCACAGTTCGTGAGTTTGAGCCCCGCATCGGGCTCTGTGCTGATGGCTCAGAGCCTGGAACCTGCTTTGGATTCTGTGTCTCCCTCTCTCTCTGCCCCTCCCCCACTCACGCTCTGTCTCTCAAAAATGAATACATGTTAAAATAAATAATAAATAAATCAATAAATCACCCATTCTACAGCATGTTATTTTGGCAGCTGGAGGGAGTCTCCTATGGTGTGTGTGTGCATGAGAGAGAGAGAGAGAGAGAGAGAGAGAGAGAGAGAGAGAGACTTTGTAGAGCAGAGGCCCCTCTAGGTTCACAATCCAAAGTGTGTCTTCTCTTTTCCCTTTTTTCCCTTTCTCCAAGCTTACTGACCCCTCACCCTCCTCTGCTTCCTGTCCTCACCACCACCCCCCACCCCCGTGCCCAGTGCCCTCCCCCAACTCACACACTGGGAGCAGAGAGGCGGACACACCCAAAGAAGGTGGGAGAATCTGGGACAGGCCAGGGCTCCAAGATTCAGGAGGCCTCTCTGCTCTGGGACTTGTTCACCCCCTTCCCAAGCCAGTTGCTGTAGTCAGTGGCAGCGATGCGACCGGGACTGTCAAGGTGAGGCCAGAAGCTGCAAAATTCTCCAGGAAACAAGCTCGCATCCAAGTTGCAGAACCAGCTGTCTCTCTTCACAACGAGAGTAGGAACTTGTTCCCAAGATACACGCCCAAGAGGTTCAAGGTGGCAGGAGTAGAGCAGGAAGCCCCAAGCCCGGGGTCCCTTCTGGAGGTGAGCTCCTGCGACTTGCTCTGTGCCCCCTGGAGCTGGCTCAGCTGGCACCCCAGCTTCAGCCAGAAACTCCCAGGATCTGGGCCCCTGAAGGAGCTTCCACTTTGCTCCCCTCTGCTCCCCACACAGGCTAATGAGGTGCTGGAGAGCCCCGCCCCCGCCCCCCCCCCCCCCCCCCCCGCCTCGGGGAGAGGGTGGTAGCTGGGGGGAGGGTGATCGTACCTCTGTTCCTCAAGTCCAGGAAGCCATTCTCTTCAAAACTTGGGAGTTCTCGGTGCCCATCTGTCTCACCATGTGGAGGAAGCCGCTCTTTAACAAGAAACCCGAGGATGATTCAGAGCCCCCCCCCCAAGGAGAACAGGGAGTGCCTGTCGCTTTTGTTTTCTTGCTCTCACTGCTTCCCAAACTCAGCACCCCCTCCCTGCCCTCCATCCGCGCAGCTTTCTCGCTCAGTCATTCCTGGAACCCTCTGAGCCCAAAATAAATAAATTAATTACATAAATGGCACCCCCCACCAAAAAAAAAAAAAAAAGGTTTTTGAGTCAGAGCTAGTCTGAGGAGGGATTTTGTTTTCAACACAGTCTTGACAAATATCGTTAAAACTGATGACCCTGACAGCTATCATTCCTGGACATCCCCTCTGGTGTTCCTCCTAAATTACTAGAGGACATCTCCAATTTTATTTTATTTAAAAAAATTTTTTTTAATGGTTGTTTATTTTTGAGAGAGAGACAGAGCGTGAGTGGGGGGAGGGGCAGAGAGAGAATGAGACACAGAATCCGAAGCAGGCTCCAGACTGAGCTGTCAGCACAGAGCCCGACGCGGGGCTTGAACCTACGAACTGTGAGATCATGACCTGAGCCGAAGTCGGACGCTTAACCGACTGAACCACCCAGGCACCTCTTCAGTTTTAAGGAAGTGACTCCTGATTGCTTATTTTCTAAAATTCCAAATGCAGCAGCCAGGGCACGTCCACTGTTGTTCTCCTAACTTGTGTCCAGTGGGTGCGACCCGAGGGGGAAGAGGCCAGGACTGTGGAAAGGGAGTGTCCTTTGTTTTCAGATGGCGTTGGGTATATGTTCGGGTCATGTGAACCTAAGGAAGATTTCTTAAAATCTCTAGGACTCCACGTCCTTGCCCTAGAGAGACAGGCATCCGATAGGGTTGCTGTGAGTGGAAAGACCCACTGTCCCAGTTTTCCCAGGACTGGGGGGCGGAGGAGGAGGGGGTGCGGCGGGGGGGGGGGGGGCGGTGTCCCAGGATGTGGGAACAAGGAGTTTCACAGGACACGGATGTTTCAGTTTTGGGGGCTAAAACTGAGAACATCGCGGGCAAATAGGAAGACTGTGTCACCCTCATTGTAAGCATACAAGCTGTAAAGACGGAGGTGTGATAAGTACATTGGCTCAGAAAACCGCTCCTTCCTTCCGCCCCCGTTACCCTAATGCAGCCACCTCCCAGGTCTCCTTCTTTACCTGTGCCCGTGGGGGACATCTAAGGCAAGTCTCGCGACCTCCACGGTCATCTCAGGTAATAAAGGCGTCCAATTAGGCACATGCAAGGGAAAAAGAGTGTCAGTTCGGTAATTGAAACGCTTTTGTCAGGTTGCAGGCCGCTGCGGCGAGCACAGTCAGCTTTTTCTTTATTTCCCCAGCTGGTGCTTCTGTCCACTCTCCAGCCCTGGTTCTCACCTGCAGTCCCCCTGATGCTTGTAAATGCACCTCTTCTGGGCGTTCACAGAGGGCCCCCCTGCTCTGCCCTTGGGGTCCATCACATCGCCAGCCTCTCTGCAGGGCTCACCTTCTACCTCCAGGTGGCGCCGGTGGAAAGGACATAAGACACCTGATTCATTCATTCTGTCCCAAGTGTCTTCAGAGGCATGGTCTCGAGCCCTTGAAAAGTGTCAAAGGTGGACACGATCCCATTCTTCTCTGAGCCTGCTCTCACCCCAAACCAAGTGGAAGCTTCTTCCCCCCATGAAGCTTGGAGTGAGAAACTGGCAACCTTGTTACACTCCCACGTTGGGACTCCCAGCACCCCAAGAGCTCTCGGAAACAAACACACGAAAACAAAACAAATCAAGGGTTCTAGTTCCGACACCCTTTTTTCGTACCTTCAGGCGAACGTGAACCCTGTCCCTGGTCGCTGACCGTCACTCTTCAAAATCGTCAAGGTCATTCAAAACAAGGGAAGTCTGGAAACCATTGCAGTCAAGACGAGGCACGATGTATCAATGTCATGTATCCCCCAACAGGACAAAGGATGTTATGTAGAAACTAAGCACATCTGAATAAAGCATGGACTTTAGGTAACAGTAATGTATCAGTGTTGGTTCATCAACTGTGACAAATGTACCATACTAATGGAGGATATAGGGGAAATTGATAACAGGTCATAGAGTAAAGGGGGATCTTTTTGTACTCTCTTTGCAATGTTTCTGTAAATCTAAAACTATTTTTTTTAAGTTTATTTCTTTTGAGAGAGAGAGAGAGAGAGAGAGAGAGAGCATGTGCACAAACGAGTGGGGTAAGGGCAGAGAGAGAGGGAGAAGGAGAGAATTCCAAGCGGGCTCCTCACTGTCAGTGCAGAGCCTGACATGGGGCTCGATCCCACAAACCGTGAGATCATGACCTGAGCCAAAAAAGCAAGACTCTGATGTTCAACTGACTGAGCTACCCAGGTGCCCTGATCTAAAACTATTCTAATGGGGCGCCTGGGTGGCGCAGTCGGTTAAGCGGCCGACTTCAGCCAGGTCACGATCTCGCGTCTGTGAGTTCGAGCCCCGCATCGGGCTCTGTGCTGACAGCTCGGAGCCTGGAGCCTGTTTCCGATTCTGTGTCTCCCTCTCTCTCTGCCCCTCCCCTGTTCATGCTCTGTGTCTCTCTGTCCCAAAAATAAATAAAAAACATTGAAAAAAAATTTTTTAATAAAACTATTCTAATTAAATTCTTCATTGTTAGGGGAGCCTTGGTGGCTCGGTCGGTTAAGCATCCAACTTCGGCTCAGGTCACGATCTCATGGGCGGTGAGTTCAAGCCCCGCGTCGGGCTCTGTGCTGACAGCTCAGAGCCTGGAGCCTGCTTGGGATTCTGTGTCTCCCTCTCTCTCTCTCTCCCCCTCCCCCACTCATGCTCTGTCTCTCTCAAAAACAAATAAACATTAAATTAAAAAAAAAAAATTAGTTGTTAAAGGGTGAGAGAAAGCATGTAAGTGCAGGGTGCTGGGAACAGCCTGAGTGCAAGGTGCTGGGGACTAGCATGGGCGCAGGGTCCTGGAACGTCACTCCCAGCCATTCAGGTCCTCCTGGCTGATGCTGGGATATTGTGGAGCAGACATCCCCACCCCCACTGTGCTCTGCCCAGATTCCCAACCTTATGATCCAATGGTGACAGTTGTTTTAGGTCACTTAGTTTGGGGTGGTTTGGCATAAACCAATAGATAACCAGAACAGGGAAGGAGCAACACTGGGAGCTGGCAATTTGAAGGGAGGAGGGGGGGAAAGCCTGTATTCCCACGGCCCCTGCTCCACGTCTAGGTTGCTGCTGCCATTTTTTGCCACTAGGTGGCGGCTAATGATTGTCTCCAGCAGAAAGGAAGATGGGGAAGAAGGTCCCCCCCCCCAGTCCACGCAGCCCTGAGTCTAGTGTCCAACAAACCTCACTTAGAACCGTAATGGCGATTTCCTAACAGAAACTCAGTCCCATCCTGCACATCTCCACACTCATACCCTCATTTCCAGCCTCAAGCTGTTTGCACGATCCCAAGAGGCTCCCCAAAGCAGATCAGGAGCCACACACACACACACACACACACACACACACACACACAGGGGTCCCTTTTCCTTGTTCCAAAAACCCCAGTTCTGCAGTTTGAGAGAGAGAGAAAAGCTGGGGAGGTCATGCTTTCCCCCCCTCCCCCCCGCTCTGCTTTTTGTCCCACGGTTGGTCTTTTGCTGACCCTTCAGGAAATGAGATATAGTTTATTGCGACATCATGCTCCCCACTGAGCCTGCCTCTCTCTCTCTCTCTGTCTCTCTCTCGCTGTGAGTCCTCACTGACACGACAAAAATCCAGACCGTCAGATTCCAACTCATCAAATAAGACTTACCATATGCTCCAGCTGTTCTGTGTCTGGGCATACAAGCCAAAGAATCAAAAGCCGGGACTCAAATGTGCAGATTTGTATCAGATATTTGCATGCCCGTGTTCACAGCAGCATTATTCGCAATAACAGAAAGGTAGAAGCAATCTACCAGCAGATGAATGAACAAACAAAATGTGGTGTGTGCATACATATTAGTTAGCTTAGGCTGCAACCCCAGAATATCATAGCTGGGCAGCTTAAGCAACAGAAATGTATAGGGGCGCCTGGGTGGCGCAGTCGGTTAAGCGTCCGACTTCAGCCAGGTCACGATCTCGCGGTCCGTGAGTTCGAGCCCCGCGTCAGGCTCTGGGCTGCTGGCTCGGAGCCTGGAGCCTGTTTCCGATTCTGTGTCTCCCTCTCTCTCTGCCCCTCCCCCGTTCATGCTCTGTCTCTCTCTGTCCCAAAAATAAATAAAAAATGTTGAAAAACAAAAAACAAAACAAAAACAAAAAAAAAAAAAAAAAGAAATGTATCTTCTCGGGGGCGCCTGAGTGGCTCAGTCGGTTGGACGTCTGACTCCGGCTCAGGTCACCATCTCACGGCTCATGAGTTGGAGCCCTTCGTTGGGCTCGGTGCTGACAGCTCAGAGCGTGGAGCCTGCTTCCGATGCTGTGTCTCCCTCTCTCTCTGCCCCTCCCCCCCACTCATGTTCTGTCTCTCAAAAATGAATAAACGTTAAACATTTTTTTAAAAAAAGAAAAGACACCAGTCCTAATAGGGTGCCATCCTTATACCTCATCAAACCTTAACTATCTCCATAAATGACCCAACTCCCAATATAGTCACATCGGAGGTTAGGGCTTGAACTTACGACTTTGGGGCAGACAGATTCAGCCCATTAAACCACACACTGGAATATCATACAGCCCTTAAAAGGAAGGACCTTCTACACTTCCCATGTTACAACACGGATGAAACTCAAAGACATTATGCTCAGTGAAATAAGCCAGGACGTAAAAGGACAAATCCTGTACGGTTCCTCATACATGAGTGCCTATGGTAGTCAAACTGATAGAGGCAGAAAATAGTCTCCAGCGGCTGGAGGGAGAGAATGAGGGGTGATTGCTTCATGGCTACGGAGCTTCACTGTGGGAAAACGGAAGCCCTTCTGAAGGAAATGGACAGCAATGTGAATGGACTTCCTGCCACTGATCTGTAGCCTTTTTTAAAAAAAATTATTTAAATATTTATTTATTTTGGAGAGAAGGAGAGAGACAGAGCATGAGCGGGGGAAGGGCAGAGAGAGAGGGAGATACAGAATCGGAATCAAACCCCAGGCTCCGAGCTGTCAGCCCAGAGCCCGACGTGGGGCTCGAACCCACAAACTGTGAGATCATGACCTGAACCAAAGTCAGACACCCAACCGACTGAGCTACCCAGGTGCCCCTGAACTGTATGTAACCTTAATAATGATTAAAATGGTAAATGTTGGGGCGCCTGGGTGGCGCAGTCGGTTAAGCGTCCGACTTCAGCCAGGTCACGATCTCGCGGTCCATGAGTTCGAGCCCCGCGTCAGGCTCTGGGCTGATGGCTCAGAGCCTGGAGCCTGTTTCCGATTCTGTGTCTCCCTCTCTCTCTGCCCCTCCCCCGTTCGTGCTCTGTCTCTGTCTGTCCCAAAAATAAATAAAAAACGTTGAAAAAAAATTAAAAAAAAATAAAATGGTAAATGTTATGATTACACATCTTTTACCACAATAAAAAAATTTTTTTTCCTAACTCGTGTGGATTAACCAGAAAATCCCTAGGGGCCTGCATCTGATGGAATAAGATGGAGAAAATTAACAAGTAAGCCTGCAGGAGAGGAAACTTGTAATCAAGTCAGGTGGTCCATCAAGGAATGACTCCTGCTTTAGGGCTTTCCCTGTACTTTACCAGGGTTGCACCCATAATGGTTAAACCCCTGTCAGGGAAACAGGAGACAGAGGCTGATACAGCTCCCTGTCTTGAGCAAATCCCCCATTTCTGGAATTATTTTATTTATCTAGCTATTTAACAAACATTTGTTTAACACCTACAATGTGCCAGGTTTTTTGGTTTTTTGGGGGGGGGGGGTTGCAAGGGCTATTACTATTTTTTTAATGTTTATGTATTGATTGATTTGGGGATGGGGGAAGGACAGAGAGAAAGAGGAAGAGAGAGAGAATCCCAGGCAGGCTCATCAATGTCAACACAGAGCCAGACATGGGGCTCGATCCCAGGAACTGAACCATGAGCTCATGACCTGATCCCAAATCAAGAGTCAGACGCTTAACCAAATCAGCCACTCAGGTGCCCAGGGCTATTACTATTTTTAAAAAAAGAGCCAAAAATAAAAAATAAAAAATAAATTTGAAAAAGGGGGGCGCCTGGGTGGTTCAGTTGGTTAAGCTTCTGACTTCAGCTCAGGTCACGATCACATGGTTGGTGAGTTCCAGCCCCTCGTCTGGCTCTGTGCTGACAGCTCAGAGCCTGGAGCCTGCTTTGGATTCTGTGTCTCCCTCTCTCTCTGTCCCTCCCCTGCTCACACTCTGTCTGTCTGTCTGTCTGTCTCTCAAATATAAATAAAATTAAAAAAAAAAAAGTAGTCAAGGTCCCCACCTTCATGGAGCTTATATTCTACTTGGAAAGATGGGCAGAACCAAGTAAGCAAATATTTACAGATTATGCTGGATATAAACAGGGTGATATGATAGAACCTAAAAGATGTGTGGAGGGTAGGTCTTACCTTTAGGAAGGGAGTTAGGGAAGGCTTGGAAGGAAAGTGTTTATGAGAATTAAACACTGTGAAGTATCCAGCCAAGAGAAATGGAAAGGGAATTGCCATTCAGGCAGCCATTCAACCAGTGCAAAGGCCCTGAGGCAGGGGAAACTTGGCATATTACACTTCTAAAAACTGATACAAGACCAGTGCAACCCGGGGCAGAACAAAGCACAGGAAGAAAGGTACAAAGCCAGATCATGCGGAGCCAGGAGAAGAAATCTGAATTTCCATCTAAGCGGAAAGTGCCTTCGTAACACTGATAAGGGAGACGCGAAAATTCCTAAGAGCTCCTTATCTTGTGGTTTTTACGTCTCACACTAGAGGGTTCCTTGTTTTTCCTTGAGTAGACAGTGAAGGTTTAGAGCTGATACCCTCAGATTCTGCGCTGTGCCCTCCTCTGACACCACATAGACCTCTCTGGGCTCCAGTGGATAGTGCTGCCACAATGTTCATGGACAGGTCTTTGTTGCAACACCTGTTTTCAGTTATAGGAAACATCCAGCATTGGTCAATCCACAGAGACAGAAAGTAGACAAGGGGCTCTCAGGGACTAGGGGTAGGAGGAAATGGAGAGTAGGTGTTCGGTGAGGCCAGGGTTTCCTTCTGGGGCATAAGACATCTTGTAACAACGTTGGGAATGTACTAACTTCTGCTGGGTGGTTTGCTTAAAAATGGTTAATGGTTGGGGCGCCTGGCTGGCTTATTTGGTGAAGCATGCGACCCTTCATCTGGGGGGTATGAGTTGGAGCCCCACGTTGGGTGCAGAGATTACTTAAAAATAAAATCTTAAAAAATTTTTTTAATTAGTTAATGTATTTTGAGAAAGACGGAGAGAGTGAGCCGGGGAGGGACAGAGAGAGAGAGAGAGAGAGAGAGAGAGAGAGAGAGAGAGAATCCCAAGCAGTCTCCACCATGTCAGTGCAGAGCCTGACGTGGAGCTCGAACTCACGAACCATGAGATTATAACCTGAGCCAAAACCAAGATTCGGATGCTTAACCGACCGAGCCACCCACACTCCCCAAAAATAAAATCTTAAAGAAAAAAAAAAAGGTTAATGGTTAAGTTTACATTGTGTGAATTTTACCTCGATTAAATAAGTAAACAACTTTGTAAATATCATGACGTCTAAACAAATACGTCTGTGGGTCTTATCTGTCCCTCTGGCCATGAGTCTTGAGAACTCGGGCTTTAAAAAAAATAAAAAGACAAATATTACACAGAAAAATTTACATGGTTAGACTGCATTTTCATGAAGTTCAAACATAAGCAAAATGAAACAACTTTCTTTAAAGACTAGAATTATAGTTTGCAAAACTATAAGGAAAAGGGAAGGATTTGGTGTGCCTGGGTGGCTCAGTCAGTTAAGTGTCTGACTTCAACTCAGGTCATGATCTCGTAGTTCATGAGTTTGAGCCCTGCATGGGGCTCTGTGATGACAACTCAGAGCCTGGAGCCTGCTTCACATTCTGTGTCTCCCTCCCTCTCTGCCCCTCCCCTGCTCATGATCTGTCTCTCTCTGTCTCAGAAATAAATATTAAAAAAAATAAAAATAAAAATAAATAAAAATAAAAATAAAAATAAATGATGGGGCGCCTGGGTGCCCCAGGTGGTTAACTGTCTGACTTCAGCTCGGATCATGATCTCACAGTTTGTGGGTTTGAGCCCCGCGTCGGGCTCTGTGCTGACAGCTCAGAGCCTGGAGCCTGCTTCAGATTCTGTGTCTCCCTCTCTCTCTGCTCTTCCCCTGCTCACTCAGTCTCTCTCTCTCTCTCTCTCTCTCTCTCAAAGATGAATAAATGTTAAAAAAAATTTATAAATATATAGAAGGTGAAGTGATGCAAGTTAATGCTTCAATAACTGGTCCCGTATCATGATGTGTTTCCAGTTACTGGTCTTTGCTGGGTCTCCGCTCCCTTCCCCCACCTCCGAGGAGTCCACCAGACTGCAGGTGGCAAAGAAGGTGCAGAGTGAAGGCCTTGCTGCACAAAGAGCCATTCCCAAGACTGGAGGACTCTCCCCCGAGGCAGACAGCTCTCAGGGCATCCCCGAGCCGGCTGGGCTCAAAGTCAAGCAGGAAAAAAAACAAACGTGTTGCTGATCCCCTTCCCTGGCTCTGACCGGAGTTTATAATTACACGTCCATTACTGTGATTATGTGATTAATATCTGTTTCCCTCACCAGACTGTCAGCTCCCTGGGGGGTCCCTTTTTTGCTCTCTACTGTATGCTGAGCCCAAAGTGCCACTCGATAAATAATAACAGCAGGGCTGATCGAGTCATGACCCCGTGCCAGGTTGTCCTCCAGGGCTCTGCAGGGATTAGGACGGCATTACTCCTGGCAGCGGCTGTAGGGGTAGCACACGAGGAGCTCCTGTAAGGGATGAAGAAGTGGCGAAAAATTGCTCGGGCTGTGTAAGGTGGAGCCAGGGTTTCCCCACCAGCCCCTGCCCCACGCTCCCGCCACCTGTCCAAGGCCGTGAACCCACCTCCCCAGCTCTTCCCCAACAGCATCCTCAGCAAGGAGGCTGCTGGGAACCCTGGGACAGTTTGTAATTATATAACATGTCGTATCATACAAATATTAACTTACATGTTATAATATCGTACGGATACACTACAATAGATTATATTGTATGTTATGTTTCATATATGTAACGTTATGAATGCTATAGTCATATAACATGAGAGGCTACTGGGCGCCTGGGTGGCTCAGTTGGTTGAGTGTCCGACTCTTGATTTCGGCTCAGGATTTTGGCTCACGCCATGATATGGTTCGAGCCCCACATTGGGCTCTGCTCCAACAGTGTGGAACCGCCTTGGAATTATCTCTCTCTTTTCTTTCTGTCCCTCCCCTGCTCTCTTTCTCTATCTCTCAAAATAAATAAACAAACTTAAAAAAAAAACAAAAATGAAAACAAAGGGGCACCTGGGTGGCTCAGTCAGTTGAGCCTCTGACTTCGGTCCAAGTCATGATCTCGCAGTTCACGAGTTTGAGCTCCATGCCTGGCTCTGTGCCGATGGCTCAGAGCCTGGAGCCTGCTTCGGATTCTGTGTCTCCCTCTCTCTCTGCTTCTCCTCCACTCATGTTTTGTCTGTCTCTCTCAAAAATAAATAAACATTAAAATTTAAATAATTAATTAATTAATTAATTAATTATATTTTTTAAAACCATGATAGGCTATTAATATAAATCATATTTATGTAATGATTACTATAATATATAATGATGCTATATGGCTATATAATTACTTAATTGTATTTATTTAAAAAATATTTTTAATGTTTATTTTTGAGAATGAGAGACAGAGTGCAAGCAGGGGAGAGCCAGAAAGAGAGAGAGACACACAGAACACAAAACAGGCTCCAGGCTCTGAGCTGTCAGCACAGACAGGTCGCAGGGCTCGAACTCATGAACTGCGAGATCATGACCTGAGCCGAAGTTGGATGCTTAACCAACTGAGCCACCCAGGTGCCCCTATAATTGTATTTATAATATATAACTAAACATAGAAAATGTTAAGATAACATATCAACATATTAAATATCCATATTATTAATATAGTAACAAATTAATTATAATCACACAGTATATATTATTGGTATATAAAATATTATATATGATATGTGTAATTATATCTTTAAGTTGTAAATATAACATTTAGAAAATCAAACTCATGATGTTAGCACATTTGTATTAATAAATCAGCACATTTTCCTTACTGTAATTTTTTTTTAAGATTTTATTTGTCAAGTAATCTCTACACCCAACGTGGGGCTTGAACTCAAGACCTCAAGATCAAGAGTTTGCTGTACCAGCTGAGCCAGCCAGGTGATCCTATTTCAAACATTTTTAAGTTTAAGAGACTTTGGCCTTTGAGAGGTAACAGACGAGCTTCAGCTATTCCTGTGAAACCAAAGAATGCACTCAAGCCACGATTTTCTTTCTTTCTTTTTTTTTTTTTGGCTGCGTCTACAGAAAGGCAACTTTCTCTTTTTTTAAATACTCATTTATTTTTGAGAGGGGAGGAGGGGCAGAGAGGTGGGGGGCAGGGGGACAGAGGACCCCAAGCAGGCTCTGCACTGACAGCAGAGAGCTCCAGGTGGGGCTCGAACTCACGAACAGTGAGATCATGACCTGAGTGGAAGTCAGACGCCCACCCGACTGCGCCTCCCGGGAGCCCCCTCCAGCTGTGACTGTGGAGTTGAAATACACACCTGGTCTTCCCAAGGTGCGAGGCCGGTCCTTGGCCCTGAGCGCTGGAGCCCTGGACGTGGGTCTTGGTTCTCTGTAGCATCAGCTGGTGCTGTTCTGGTTCCTACCAGCTTTCTAGTGCACAGTGATGACAGCGTTCCCTGAGAACACAGCCACTGTCCCTGCAATTCTCCCCACCTCCTTCTGAGCCCTGGGGATGCGTGTCCCCACCAACCGTCTCCTGGAGCCCAGGGCGGCTCTTCTGTCAGGCACCTCCAAAGCCCCCTGCCTGTCCCTGCCCCCGTCCCAGAGCCCCGTGTGTCACACCGTTTCCAGGCACTAGAATCTGTCCAGCCCGCTGGGGCTGCCCTAACAAAGCACCACAGACCAGACCGGTGGCCTGAAGGACACTGTGTACTGTCTCCGGGTTCTGGAGGCAGGGAGTCCAGGGTCAGCGAGTCTCGGGGTTGTCTCCTTCTGAGGACCGTGAGGGAGAATCTGTTCCCGGCTCTCTCCTCGGTTCACAGGCAGCTGAGGGCCTCTGTTTCTTCCCTCGGTGCCTGTCTGCATCCTCCCCTCCTTACAAGGACTCCAGTCATACTGGAGAAGAGTCCACCCTGATGACCTTGCTTTCACCTGGGTACCTCCGTACAGACCCTGAGATCCTGGGGGTCGGGATCCCAGTAGAGGCGTCTGGGTGGGATGCAGTTCAACCCACGATGTGTGTGCTCTAAGCTGCTGAGTTTTCTGGTCACTCTGTGGGTTTGTTGACATATGACTTCGGGGCTGCTAAGTAGCAGGTTTCTGGAGAGCACAAGGGGTCACTCTTCGCCACCCCGGAACGCACAACCATATCCAAACAGACTCCAAATCAAAGCTCTTAAATTTCCAAACCTTTAATCCCAAACCAGACCACAGTGAGGCCAGACCCAGCGATTTCCCCTCCCCCTCCCCTTTCCCCAAGGTTCAAATTAGTTGGAAGATGCCTCTCCCACAAGTGAATACATCCAGATCTGGGAAATGAATCGGTCCAAGTCCGTCCTAAGACCCCCTGACCTCATCCCTCCCACCCTACTCCCCAGTTACCCCATCAGGTCCCCCTGCAAGCCTTCCCTGGGGACCCTCGTTTGTAAAAGGCCTCTCTCCATCGTACCCCATGCATCCCAATTCGGCCACCGAGAAGAACATATTCACAGAGGGAAAACATGAGGCAGGAGAGGGAGGTTTGTGCAAACAACGTGTGCCCCACAGCAGGCAGAACACAGTTTCTCCAGGACAAGGGGAAAGACTTTGAGGGATAAGAAGAAGAAAAGGAAGGAGTTAGAGAAGGCACAGTGCTGGCTCTAGGTGGCCCTGTGCCCCAGCTTGGGGCAGAGTGAGCCCCAGGGCCCCGGAGGCAAGGTGAGCAGGAGGAAACAGCCACTGGCCAGCAGGAGGACCAGGCTGGCCCCCATCCCACAGCCCAGGGACCAGGAGTATTCGTAGGCCAGGGCTGGGGCTGGGGGAGGCTCAGGGCTGACTCTTTGCAGCAGGGCTTGGACAGAATGCCGGAACACCTCCAGGCTGACCAGGAGCAGCAGGCCTGTGGGGAGAGGACAGGCATGGCGCTCAGGCCCCCGGGGACCCCGACCTGGGTCTGAGCATCTCCCCAGCACACCCCATCTCATGCTCGTTCAAACAGGAAACCTGGGGGGCCCTCAGCACCACCCCACCTAATTCCTTCGACAGCTACTTACTAAACACCAACCCTATAGCACGAGTCTGGAAGCTGGAGATAAAGAAGGAACACAACACAGACAGAGGCAGAAGGGAGAGTGGTGGTCGCCAGAAGCTGAGGGGCTGGGGGAACGGGATGGGGGGTGGGGGCTGCTGTTTGATGGGGACAGAGTTGTGCTTGGGGAAACATGAAAGTGAAAAGGCTCTGGAGATGGATGGTGAATGTGCTTAGTGCCATAGAACTGAGCACAAAACAGTTGAAATGGTAAATTTTATCTTATGTGTGTTTTAGCGCTTTAAAAAAGAAAAATGTGGGGGCGCCTGGGTGGTTCGGTCGGGCGGCCGACTTTGGCTCAGGTCATGATCTCACAGTTCATGGGTTCGAGCCCCGTGTCCAGCTCTGTGCTGATGGCTCGGAGCCTGGAGCTGCTTCAGATTCTGTGTTTCTCTCTCTCTCTCTCTCTCTCTCTCTCTCTCTCTCTCTCTCTCCCCTTTCCCCGCTCACGCTCTGTCTCTCTCTCTCAAAAATAAACATTAAAAAAATTTTAAAAAGGAAAAAGCAGGGGTCCCTGGGTGGCTTAATTGGTTGAGCATCCAACTCTTGATTTCAGCTCAGGTCATGATTCCAGCGTCGTGGGATCGAGCCCTGTGTCAGGCTCCAAGCTGAGTGTAGAGCCTGCTTAAGATTCTCTCTCTCTCCGCCCCTCACTCCTGCTCACTCTCTCTCTCTCAAAAAAAAAAAAAAAACCAAAAAATCAAAGTCCAAAATCAAAAACATGAAAATCAATTAAAGACTACATTAAAGAAATTGTTCGAAAAAATAAAAGGGGCACCTGGATGGTTTGGTGGGTAGAGAATGCGACTCTTGATCTCTGGGTCATGATTTCAAGCCTCATGTTGGACATGGAGTTTACTTTTAAAAAAGTAAGGCTTTTGGAAAGAGCGATAGTAAAATCTGGAATAGTTGAACTCACCATGGAAGCACAGAACAGAAGGTGGTTGCCAAGGGCTGGCGGGGGAGGGGAAAGGGGAAGATGTGGGGCAAAGGTACAGAACTCAATTACGCAAGACAACAAAGAGTTGTGGGGATTTCATGTGCAGCAGGGTGACTATAGTTAGCAATACTGTATCACACATGTTACAAGACGAGAGCCTCGGTGTTCTCACCACACACACCAAGGTGGCCACGTGAGGTGATGCATGTTGTTAACTAGTTTAACTGTGGTGATCACTTCATGACGTGCATGTATATCAAAACCCCAAGTTGTACACCTTAAAGATCTACAATTTCTACTCACCATTCATACCCCAAAAAAGCTCATCAACCATACCCCAATAAAGATGATGAATCACAAAACAAAAGGAAAGGCAGTCAAGTTAAGTTGCAATGAAATTTGATTTAAAAAAAAAAACATGACACAAAAACAGACTCTCAGATCAATGGAACAGAATAGAGAACCCAGAAATGGACCCACAAACGTATGGCCAACTAATCTTTGACAAAGCAGGAAAGAATATCCAATGGAATAGAGACAGTCTCTTCAGCAAGTGGTGCTGGGAAAACTGGACAGCGACATGCAGAAGAACGAACCTGGACCACTGTCTTACACCATACACAAAAACAAATTCAAAATGGATGAAAGACCTAAATGTAAGACAGGAAGCCATCAACATCCTCAAGGAGAAAGCAGGCCAAAACCTCTTTGATCATGGCCACAGCAACTTCTTACTCAACACGTGTCTGGACACAAGGGAAACAAAAGCAAAAAGGAACTACTGGGACCTCGTCAAAATAAAAAGCTTCTGTACAGCGAAGGAAACAACCAGCAAAACTGAAAGGCAACTGACAGAATGGGAGAAGATATTTGCAAATGACATATTAGATAAAGGGTTAGTATCCAAAATCTATAGAGAACTTATCAAACTCCACACCCAAAAAACAAATAATCCAGGGAAGAAATGGGCAAAAGACATGAATAGACACTTCTCCAAAGAAGACATCCAGATGGCCAACCGACACATGAAAAAACGCTCAACGTCACTCATCATCAGGGAAATACAAAGCAAAACCACCATGAGATACCACCTTGTACCTGTCAGAATGGCTAACATTAACAACTCAGGCAACGACAGATGTTGGCGAGGATGCAGAGAGAGAAAGTCCCTTTTGCACTGCTGGTGGGAATGCAAACTGGTGCAGGCACTCTGGAAAACAGTACGGAGGTTCCTCAAAAAATTAAAAATATAACTACCCTATGACCCAGCAATTGCACTACTAGGCATTTATCCAAGGGATACAGGTGTGCTGTTTTGAAGGGACACATGCACCCCCATGTTTATAGCAGCACTATCAACAATAGCCAAAGTATGGAAAGAGCCCAAATGTCCATCGATGGATGAATGGATAAAGAAGATGTGGTATATATATATACAATGGATTATTACTGGGCAATCAAAAAGAATGAAATCTTGCCATTTGCAACTATGTGGATGGAACTGGAGGGTATTATGCTAAGCAAAATTAGTCAAAGAAAGACAAATATCATATGGCTTCACTCATAAGAGGACTTTAAGACACAGAACAGAAGAACATAAAGGAAGTGAAACAAAAATAATATAAAAACAGGGAGGGGGACAAAACATAAGAGACTCTTAAATATAGAGAACAGAGGGTTACTGGAGGGGGTGTGTGAGGGGAGATGGCTAAGTGGGTAAGGGGCATTAAGGAATCTACTCCAGAAATCATTGTTGCACTATATGCTAACTTGGATGTAAATTAAAAACAACAACAACAACAAACAACATGAAAAGAAGAAAGTACAAGACAGAGACCCTAACCTCATGGAGTTTGTATTTTAGATGGAGGGGACAGGTGGTAAACAAATAAACCAAGGCTTGCAAAACTCAAATGTCTGCAGGAGGCAATGAGAAAGCAGGAGTCAACAAAGCAGGTGAGTGCAGTGGCTGGTGGGGGTGGGGGGAGACAAAGAGTCCAAAACTCAGCTTCAGCCAACTGCAACCCTTCAGAAATGGGGACTTAAATTGCCAGATCTTCTGAGTTTTTAAGATTAGCTGGAATTTTTTAAATGATTACTATTTTTTATGGGAATTTGCCCAACCTTGAAACATTGGCTCAGAGAAACGTTATGCCCTGCCCGCCAAAGTCCATTTATGGGTCATCGCTGGCTACAGGCTGCCAGGTTGTAACGTCCAAAGTAAACACATGAGAAGACGAGATAATTTCAGAGAGTGATGTGTGCCGGGAAAGATAGAACAGGGTGATGGGAAGGCGAGTGACATCCAGGAGCAGAGCACAGACTTTGAGATGATGTCACCAGGAAAAGCCATTTGAGCTAAGACTTGGAGGATGAACAGAAGCCAGGTTCTGGAGCAAGCACAAAACTAAGTGATGGCCGGTGCAAGAGGAAGGAATGGCTTGTGCAAAGGCCCGGTGGTTGAATGAGTACAGTGTGTCTGGGGGAGAGAGAGGTCAGTGTGGCTGGAGAAAAGACAGTGGGGAGGGGAGAGTGGTGGGGAATAGACGTGCAGAGGTGGGCAGGGGTCAGATCGTGTAGGACCATCTGATAGCCCATGAGTCATGGGTCGTAGCTACCCCCTCTCTCAGACCCCGGACTCTTCTTCCCCCACCCCACTCCCTGGTACTTCATTCCCCCCATGGTTTTTAATCGGGGTCCTGGAGAACGCAGCCAGGCGTCTGTGATCTGTGGGTCAGTAGCTCCCCTCTGAGGCCTCCTTGGCCCCACGCAGCTCAGCTTAAGGACCCAGAGGTGGAAGAATATTCAGACAAGACACTCTCCAGTCCCCTTGATTCCTCTGCAAATTCATGCCTCATTGATTCATTCAACACATCTTAATTGAGCCTCCATTATAAAATATATAAACAAGACTAACAGGGGTACCTGGGTGGCTCAGTCAGTTGAGCGTCCGACTTCGGCTCAGGTTAGGATCTCGCAGTCTGTGAGTTCAAGCCTCCAGTCGGGCTCTGTGCTGACAGCTCAGAGCCTGGAGCCTGCTTCGGATTCTGTGTCTCCCTCTCTCTCTGCCCCTCCCCCACTCACACTCTGTTTCTGTCTTTCAAAAATAGATAAATATTTAAAAAAAAAAAAGACTAACAAAGGCCTTGTCCTCTTGGAACTCCATCCCAGAAGGAGAATTAGACAATAATAGGGCAAATGTATTGCTGTGGACTGAATTGTGCCTCCAAAAGTTCAGCTGTTGGAGTCCTGACCCCCTAGTTTCTTGAAATGTGACTATATTTGAAGATAGAATTTTTTTTAAGTTTATTTTTTTGTTTTGAGAGAGAGTGTGAGGGGGGAGGGGCAGAGAGAACAGGAGACAGAGAATCCCAAGCAGGCTCCCAAATTCACAGATGCAGGGGGCTCTAACTCAGGAACTGTGAGATCACAACCTGAGCCAAAACCAAGAGTTGTCAGACATTTAACCAACTGCCACCCAGGCGCCCCGAAGGCAGAGTCTTTAAAGTAATAATTAAACAGACATGAGGCCACTAGGTCCTTAATCCAATATGGAGGGCAATATGGTGGTGTCCCCACAAGAAGAGGAGAACACAGATACACAGATTGAGGACACGGGGAGAAGACAGCCGTCTACAAGCCAAGGAGAGGCCTCGGAGGAGACCGACTCTGCCCATGTCTGGGTCTCAGACCTCCAGCCTCCAGATCCATGAGACAACACATTTCTGTTCTTTAACCCTCCCGGGGTTGTGGTACTTTGTTATGGCAGCCTGAGCAATGGAATACACACACAGGTATATAATTTCAGGGAGTGATCGATTCCATGAGAGAAGAAAAGGGGGCAAGGTAGGGACACGGCAGGCAATGGGCCTCCTAAGTGGTCGACCAGATCAGAGACTTAAATGACAGGAAGGGATGAGACATGGGATGATCTAGTGGAGGCTGAGGGGATAGCAGTGCAAAATGCTCTGAGGGGGAGATGAGATTGAAGTGTCTGAGGAACAGCAAAGAAGCCAATGAAACCAGGACAGAGGGAGCAGGTGGTAAGAGACGAAGTCCCACGGAGCCAGGAGCCAGGCCACATAAGACCTGGGAGCCACATTATTCTAGTGGTAGTAATTGATTGTGAACCTGATTTGAATCAGGTAGGAACCACAATAGGATTTATGGTTTAAAACTACGACTAACCCCAAAGCAAAGGGCAGGTAGGATTTGGCCATGGGCTGTAGTCAGTAGACTCTTAGCCTTGGCTTTGTGAAAAGAATCTAACCAAACACTCTCTCATCTCATCTCTTCCCACGAGACCTCATGAGGTACGTATTATTATCCCCACTTTACAGAGGGGAAGATTAAAGCCTGGAGAGGTGGAGCTCAGGTTTGATTAAAGCCAGGTCTAGTCCATAGCTTCTTCTCTTAGACACGTCTCTGTACTTCCTCCCCGACCAAGCCTGACATGCTTTGTATGACCTAGAAGGGCCTACGTGATCTGGCCCCTGCCTCCTTGTTTGTGCTCATCTCCCCAGCTCTTCCCACCCTAAAATAGTGGGGAGTGCAACGTCTTTCAGTCTGTATGTTTTATTGTAGAGAGAGAGAGAGCGGGGGAGGGGCTGAGAGAGAAGAGAGTGAATCCGAAACAGGCTCCATGCTTGGCACGGAGCCAGATGTGGGGCTTGATCCCACAACTCTGGGATCATGACCTGAGCTGAAACCAAGAGTCAGTCACTCAACCGACTGAGCCACCCAGGCGCCCCTCTCTCAGTCTACAAATGCACCAAATTCTTTCAAACCTGGAGACCTTTATGCTGCTTGGAATAATTTTCTGCTTACCCTTCTCTGAGTACTGCCTTACACATCCCTACTGTTGCTATTACTATCACTATTACTATTTATTACTATTTATTACTATCACTATTACTATTACTCTTTATTACTATCACTATTACTATTTATTACTATCACTATTTATTACTATTACTATTACTATTTATTACCATTACTATTTATTACTATTACTCTTTATTACTATTACTCTTTATTACTATCACTATTACTATTACTCTTTATTACTATCACTATTACTATTTATTACTATCACTATTACTATTTATTACTATTACTATTACTCTATTACTATCACTATTACTACTTATTACTATTACTATTTATTACCATTACTATTTATTACTATCACTATTGCTATTTATTACTATTACTCTTTATTACTATTTCTATTGCTATTTACTGCTATTGCTATTGCTATTGCTATTGCTATTACTATTACTATTACTATTACTATTACTATTACTATTACTATTACTATTACTATTACTATTACTATCACTGCTATTGCACTTCTGAGAAGCCCTCCTTAAGCACTGCCACTCAAGTCTATATCAGATCTCCCTGTTACAGATTTTCCTCCACACTCTTTCATTTTCATTTGTAGCATTTATCACAGCTGGTAATTATTAGCATATATTAATTTATATTAGTATTGTCTATTTGTCCCATGGCTATCTCCCTCGCTATCATAAATCCATGAGAGCAGGAAACTTGTCTGTCTTGTATCTCTAAAACATGAACAATACCTGATGTATATATTTCATGGAGAGAAACAATATAATCTGAACATGTCCCTTTATTTAAGGAGATCTTGAAAATTCAATCTGTCCAGGGCCTGATACCAAATATAGCCAAAATACTTACGGCATCAAATCCACCCCCTCACTCTCACTTGCTTGTACAGTTTGCAGAAAAATTTCATGCCTGAGACTTCCATAAAACACTTTTATATCCTCACTTTCATGGCACCCCCTGGAATAACATGAGTATGAGTTCAATAACCAAATTCCTACCATGCTATAAATTCTACAAAAACAGGGATCATCTTAATATTATTCATCATTCTATCCCCAGTGGTATCAAGCACAGCATTGAGCACCTACTGGATAAAAAAAAAAATACTTGTTGAATAATTGGATGGATGAATAGAAGGAAACAGGTAAAAGAGAAAGGAGAATGGAAAAGGAAGAAGGGAATGGGAGGAAATTAATGAATCAATGGATGGATGGATGGATGGACGGATGGATAGATGGGATGAATGGATGGATGGATGGACGGACAGATGGATGGATAGACAGAAAACAGATAAAAGAGAAAGGAGAATGGAAAAGGAAGAAGGAAGTGGGAGGAAATTAATGAATCAATGGATGGATGGATGGATGGATGGACGGATGGATAGATGGGATGAATGGATGGATGGACAGACAGGCAGACGGATGGATGAATAGACGGAAAACAGATAAAAGAGAAAGGAGAATGGAAAAGGAAGAAGGGAGTGGGAGGAAATTAATGAATCGATGGATGGATGGATGGATGGATGGATAGATGGACGGACAGATGGATAGATGGAATAAAAGGATGGATGGATGGACGGACGGGGATAGATGGGATGAATGGATGGATAGAGGGATACTTGACAAATGGATACTTGGATGACTGACTTAATGGATATGTGGGAACTTGAGCTCAGAGATAAAAGATTTGCCCAAGATCACACAACTTGTCAGAAGTTAGAGGCCAACCTAGATGTTTGGATTCCCTGTTGATTTCCTGGTCCATCTTTGACCCCAGTGTCCTCCTCACTCTCCTTCCCCCAGCCACACTGGCTTTCCTTCAAGACCTTAAATTCACCAAACTCTGTCTAGCTTGGTTACTCAGGGAGGCCCTCACTAACTCTCTGCTTTAAATCAGGTGCTCTCATTATGCACTCTCACAGAAATCTACTTTTCTTTTCCTTTTATAGCACCTAGAAGTTTGTAATTGTGGGATGCTTTGTGTTATTTTGGTGTCCTTAACCAGTAATCTCCCTAAGGGAAGGCACCTTTCTGTCCTGTACATTCTGATAATATTACATATACAAAAACGTACAAAAGTGTGTAATATGTTTGTGTGTGTATCAATGAATAAAATGAATAAATGAAAGAAAGGAAAGGAGATGATTGAATTTTCCCCTTTATTTAGGAAGATCTCTAAGGGAACAAAATAATAAAAATTGATCATTATTATTTTCCATTCATATGTTCATGTTCGTGAAGACTTATCATTTCTCCCTTACCTTGTACTAGAGTCTACCCCACTTGTTAGTTAAGGTTACCATGTCCATTTGTGACAGATTTTGCCTGCTTTATGCTCTGACCTTAATTCTGTTCCTCAAACTTGTCAAATCGCTATTCTATCACCATCACCACCATCAGTACACCATCATCTCTACCGTTACCACCATTTTTACCATCATCATCATCACCACCACCACCACAATACACAACATCATCAATATAGTCACCACTACTGTCACCACCACACTTTGGATGATTCCTATTCACCCTTCAATTACCAGCTTAAATACCACTTTCTCTGAGTTTCTCTGATACACCCTCACTGTGGTGTCTACCCCTAATATGCTTTATCATGACTTTCATCACAATTATAGTTGCATCATTATATGTGTAATTACTGGCTACTGTCTATCTCTGCTAGGCTCTGTGAGGGGCAGACTGTCTCTGTCTTGTTAGTCATATATACCCAGCCCTTAGCACAGTGCATGGAACAAGTAAGTGCTCAGTAAATTCACAGAGGATGAACAAATGAAGCTTATATAATTAGTGACCTTTCTATCTACCTTAGCAAACATCTGATCCAATGAGCACTACATTGACAAGATGTAGAATTTTTTTTTTGACCATCAGCTCCAAGAATGCAACATTTATTGAAGACCTAAGTTCCAAAGCTAAAAGAGTATTTAAAGACTTTCCAATTCCCAGCCAATAATAGCACTTAGAACTCTCACATTGAGCCTACTACAGTCCTGGTGCTTCCCAGCATGCAACAGTGCTTAGAGTTGTCCTCCAACTTCCCAGCATGCATCAGTGCTTGGAGATGTCCTCTAACCTCCCAGCAAGCAACAGTGCCTGGAGATGGCCTCCAACTTCCCAGCATGCAACAGCAATTGAAGACCTCTGGGTTCAAATTGGAGACCCCTCTGGGGACAGCAGGGCTTAGAATTTTCCATTCTTTGAGACCTCTACAGCCCTTAAGATTCCTCCAATCCCCATGGTACAACTGTGTTTGTGGACTCTACCTCCAAGGAGGCAACAATTCTCAGAAACCCTTGGTCCAAATTTAAAATAGTGTTTGGAGACCCTTTAATCTCTAGGCAACAATAAAGCTTGGAATTCTCCCATTTTTGAGACTACTACAGCCAGTGGGTTTCCCTCAACTCTCAGCATGCAACAGTGCCCTGGAGATTCAAACTCCCAGCATGCAACAGGGCTTGGACACCCTACCTCCTAGCATGCGAGAGCTCTTGGAGATCCAACCTCCCAGCATGCAATTCCCTCAGTCTCCAGGCTCCCAGCCCTCACCTGAGAGGCCAAAGCAGATGGCTCCAACTCGGAGTAGGAACTCTGCACCTTTGCTGAGCACCATGATGATACAGAGGCACCCCAGGGCCATGAGTGCCAAGCCTACCACTGCTATCACGGCAGCTGCCAGATTCACCTCTGCAAGGAGAGTAAAGGGAAGAAGTAGAGAACATGGGAGGGAGGAAGTGGGAAGGACTCCCCTATAGAGACCCAAAACCAGGAAGATGGAAGATTCAGAACTAGAGAATTTTCAAGTACATCATTCAGTCCAATATTTTACTTACACTGTTGAAGGAACTAAGACACAGAGAGGCTCAGTGATTTGCCTGAGGCCACAAAGCAAAGAGGAGACATGGTCAGGATTAGAAAGAAATGGGAACTACCAATTATTCCTTGGGATCTGGTCACTGTTTGTTTACAGGTGAGGAAACTGAGGCAGTGAGCATGTGGGTGACAACAGAGAAGGTAGCTTGTTACAGTGAAATGATCCAAGTCTGAGTTCTGTACAGCCACTTCCTTGCTGGGAGGTTATAATAATGTCACCAAACTTCTCTGAGCCCCAGTTTCCTCCTCTAGAAAATCAGGATCGAAATCCCTATTTGACTGGGCTGTTGTGCGGATTAGAATTAGTTTATAAAAAGTGCCCAGTGCAGTGCTTAGCACACAGGAGCTGTGCTATACACGTGCACTGTGATTATTCACTATCCCAGAGAAGCACAGTGGCTTGCCCAAACTCACTTAGCACAAAGACAAGACAGAAAGGAGCAGGGAGGGTGGGAACCACTGTTGACTGAGGGCCTACTATGTGCCAGGCATCACACTGTACGTTTCAGCTGTATCATCTCATTAAACCCTTACAGAGGCTGGATAGGAGTCATGACACGACCACAATCTCTTTACTGGTGTGGATGGACACTGAGGTACTGGGGTGACGGAGAGGCTGTGGTTATAGCAGAAAGGGTAAAACCTGTGCTGACAGCAGAGGAACCTGCTGCAGGGCTTGAACTTGTGAACTGTGAGATCATGACCTGAGACAAAACCACGAGTCGGACGCTTAAACGACTGAGCCACCCAGGCTCCCAAGAAAGGGTGTAGTCTTTTTTTCTTTTAATGCTTACTTGTTTTTGAGGGAGAGAGAGGGAGAGACAGAGCACGAGTGGGAGCAGGGCAGAAAGAGAGGGAGACACAGAATCCGAAGCAGACTCCAGGCTCCGAGCTGTCAGCGCAGAGCCTGATGCGGGGCTCAATCCTACAACCCTGGGATCATGACCTGAGCCGAAATCAAGAGTTGGACGCTCGGGGCGCCTGGGTGGCTCAGTCGGTTGAGCGTCCGACTTCGGCTCAGGTCACGATCTCACGGGCCGTGAGTTCGAGCCCCACGTCCGGCTCTGGGCTGATAGCTCGGAGCCTGGAGCCTGCTTCCGATTCTGTGTCTCCCTCTCTCTCTGCCCCTCCCCCGTTCATGCTCTGTCTCTCTCTGTCTCAAAGATGGATAAACATTAAAAAAAAATTAAAAAAAAAAAAGAGTTGGACGCTCAAGTGACTGAGCCACCCAGGTGCCCCAAATTGAAACGAAATTTTAAAAACTTAGTCTCTGCATCACACCAGCCACATGCGCCCAGCAGCCACATGGGGCCAGTGGCTACCACATCGGTCAGCACAGGTACAAAGTATTTCCATCTCACGGAAGATTCTACAGGAGAGCATTGCTTTGGAGTCAGGATTATTTGGGACTGATTCTGCCTCTGCCCCTTCTGGAAAAAGTAAATGTAACCATTTTCTGGACTACCGTTTTTTCATCCACAAGATGAAGCCGCCTCCCTGCAGGGTCATGGCAAGGACTGGAGTTCTTATCAATGAAACACTCAGCACTCTGCTTAGCATGTGGCAGGTGGACATCTTTAAGAAAGTCCCAGAAAGGGGCTGTGACTGTCCCAAAGTCACACAGCACATGACAAAGGTGGAGCTGGGGTAGGAGCATCAGGCACAGGGCTCTGGAGAACCTCTTTCTCCCAAAGATGGGACCTCCCCTATCCCCTCCTGCCACCCCAGGGCAAAGCAGAGAGGAAGACCATGCTATCAGGAACTCTTCCGGCATGGTCCGCGTACCCCTCCCGCCACCCCGCCACCCCACCACCCCACCGCAGGGTGGTTCTCACCTTTCTTTGTAGTTCTCTGGAAGATGTGTGCATTTTCCCCCGTGGTAAAGAATTTAAAATAGGTGCAGTTTGCTTCTGTGGGAGCAGGAGAGAAAAAGAGAGGTGATGATACAGACATTGCTGGCGTAAGCTCTGGGCTGGGCATTTAACAGAGCTCACAGCAGCCTAAAAATAGGATATCAGCATCCCTGATATACACAGGAGAGAACGATGCTCAGAGAAACAAAACCCGCCTGCCGTCATCCAGCTATACAGGAGCTGGGATTCCAGTCTGGAGCCTAGAGGTCCAGATCTGTGGCCTTGTGAAGGCTGTTGACCTCTCTGCAGCCTCTGAATCTTTCTCTATAAAATGAGATAATAGTCTCTTTCCTGGCTTCATCAGATGGGTTTGTTGAGGGGTCAAGTGGGATTAGAAACGGATGATCACTTTATTCAACAAAGGACACGAAGATAGAGGGAACAGAAGGCTAACAGACTCAGAGGAGATTCTCATCCCAGAGAGGGTTTCTAAATAGAACACACAAAGAACACCTGGAGACCAGCAAGAAAAGAGAGGAAACCCAATTGATAAATGGGCAAAGGACAGGAATAGTCAATTCACAGAAGAAGAAGTTTGAATGACTCACAAGTATATGAAGAGATGCTTCACCTCACCAGGGATCACAGAAATGCAACTTAGATCAGCAGGGAGAGGGCACTTTAGATCAATTAGATTGGCAAATATTAAAAGGATAATATCAAGCACTGGAGGAATAAGAGGAAACAGCTGGGGACCAGAAACTGGCACTAATGTCTTTCTGGAAAGCACTCTGACATCCTTTATGAAACGAGGTACGTTTATACCCTATAGCTCAACAATTTCGTTTCTGGGTCTACATCCAGAGAAACACTACAGGCAGGAACATATGTGTGGATGATTGTAGCAGCACTGTTTGTAAGAACAGGGAGTCGGAATCAACCTAAGTGTCCATCTCAGGGGGATCAAGAAAATGGGGCAGATGTCCTCTGTGCAAATCTCTGCAGCATGCAGTATCCATGAACTACGAGAGCAGAAAGCAAAGTGGGGAGATCCGAGAAATAGCGTTGAGCAAATAGATAGATAAATAAGTAAATCACAAACGGGGACAATCCACAGCGCGATATCATTTATGTAAATTAAAACACATACAGATGTAAAATAACACTGTATAGTTTCCAACTTAAAATATATACTGATGTATGGAAACCAATTTGACAATAAATTTCATATATTTAAAAATATATATATACTGATGGATACATATCAAACACATTAAAGAGATAGAAAGAAATGGGGGGGGGAATAATACTGTAAAATAAAGCAAGAGAAGGCTGGCGATGATTTTGTGATGTAAATGAAAGAGTAAAGTTTGCCCATCTTTGAGGTCCCAGATAAACCTAAACTTAAAAAAAAAAAAAAAAAAGACTGGGGCACTATCTAAACTGCATTTGAGGGGCGCCTGGGTGGCTCAGTCAGTTAAGCGTCTGACTTCGGCTCAGGTCATGATCTCGGGGTTCGTGAGTTCAAGCCCCGCGTTGGGCTCTGTGCTGACAGCTCAGAGCCTGGAGCCTGTTTCAGATTCTGTGTCTCCCTCTCTCTCTCTGACCCTCCCCCGTTCATACTCTGCCTCTCTCTGTCTCAAAAATAAATAAACGTTAAAAAAAATTTTTTTTAAAGAAAAAATATAAACTGCATTTGAAAGCTGGAACTTCCCACAAAATTCCTCTAGTCCCATGTTCTCATGTTACGGATGGGGAAACTAAGGCACAGGAAGGGGGAGGAAGAGAGGTAGACAATAAGACAAGTACAAGAAGACGAGCCAGGTGGGCTAGAGAAGCAGAAAGGAAACTTCCAGTTCAAAGAAAGATGTAGAGGGACAAGAAATAAAGTCCTGAGTCAGGTGAGGCAGTGGGACACTGCACCTGCCCTCTGAGGGAAGGAGAAGGGCAGGACGTGTTCTATCAGGAGCAGTGGGACGGGAGTCCTTACCCCGCAGCATCAGCAATCCTGCAGCAACAAGGAGGAAAGGATACCTCTTGCAGCAGGGCTGATGATGCTATTGGTAGCAGTCAGTGGGGGACACATGGTCTTCATCCATGAGGGAAGCGTGAAGTCCCATCTAGAGAGTAAGAAGGTGTGGTCCAACTTTCTGAGAGAGCGTGGGGTGTCTGGCCTCCCATCATGGCTACTGGTGATTTAGGACATCTTGTCTCAGACTCCAGATGGCATATCCCATTTGGAAAAGAGTAGGGTGGGCCACGCACACCGTCCCCCCACTTGTAGCCAAGGGAATTAAGGGTGTCCTTTGATGGACAGGGCAATGTGTGGGATATTTCTGAGAAAACAGAAGTTGTGAACTTTTGGACGGTCCCCTCTGGAGGGTCAGGACTGTGGGATGATGAGACGGTCCTGTGAGGAGGCTGAAGTCCTCTCTGACCAACAGGGGGACATCAAAGGATATGAGGAGTCCTGTCTTATGGAGTGGGGTTGGGGGGACATCCCTTATAGGGCAGCGAGGACCTTTGGGGCATCTTTATGGACTCCTGGGATGCGATATAGTGCAATTGTGAAGAACAGGGACAGCCAGGTTCAAATCCCATATGACTAGCCTGGTGCATAGATGGAACCACTTCCATTCCTTACTCCTCATGTTTGGTTTCTCTAAAATGAGGATGATGTCGGGGCGCCTGGGTGGCTCCGTCGGTTGAGCGTCCGACTTTGGCTCAGATCACGATCTCACAGTCTGTGAGTTCGAGCCCCGCGTCGGGCTCTGGGCTGACGGCTCAGAGCCTGGAGCCTGCTTCCGATTCTGTGTCTCCCTCTCTCTCTGCCCCTCCCCCGTTCATGCTCTGTCTCTCTCTGTCTCAAAAATAAATTAAAAAAAAAAAACAAAAACGTTAAAATAAGGATGATGGTAACTATTCATAAGGTTGCTAGGAGGATATGAGGATTAACGAATTAACGCACATGACGTACTTCAAACAGAGCCTGGGTGCTACGTAAGCATCGAAGCATATTACATAAGCATATTATTGCCAGGGCACCCCATTTTGCAAAAGTTTGGGAACTTCCTGCTTGAGGCTGTGAGGGGCAAAAAATTAGCCCATCTGCAGAAGTGAGGTGTTGAATCTGGACGCTGAGTGTGTGGGTACCTCACATGACGAGGGGTGGGGGTATCCCACTCTGCTATCAAGGGTTTGGGATGTCCTATTTTGGACCCTATGGGTGGAAGATAGCATGCGTGGATAAATGAGGGGGGAAATCCCATTGGAGCCCAGAGGGATAGGAGATCTTCTGTGGGAGGCACTGAGGTTATATAGGACACTGTTTGGAGATCTCACATGGGTGATCAAGCCTGGGACATCCTACATGGACCGTGAGGGATGTCAGATAGTTTCCTTGGGTCAGTACGTGTGGTGCAAGAGCCCATTCCCGTTCCCAGGGGGTATAGGATATCCCAATGGTGTACGTAAACGGCATGGCATGTCCTGTCCAGGAGAGCAAGGGGTATGGGATAGCTGTGTGGCATTGCCACGGATGAAAGGCCATTCTGCGGGACCGTGAGGGGTGTGGGGTGTCTGGAAGAGAAAATAAGAAGGGCTGGAGGGTCAGGTCTTGGCATCTGCAGGTGACAGGACCAGGAAATGGAAAAGCACATCTCCCAGAAGCACGAGGTCTCCCGGGGGGGGGGGGGGGAGGGTGTTGGGGGGTGTTCGGTGAGAGCTGTGTTTCACAGTATCGGCTGTGGGGGTCCAGCACAGATTCCATTTTGGGGTTGGCATTAAGGTGATCTGTCTCCCCGGGGCCCACGGGATAGGAGTGCGGCCTGTCTCCAATGTGGGAAAAGCAAGCTGACCCCGGGAGCCCAAACTCTCTCTCTCTCTAGGGGCACAGGCTGGTCTAAGGGTTTGGGCGAGTTTTAGGGTACAGACTAGTCTGGGGGTACAGGATGTAGCTGCGGACAGGCTGCTGGGGAGGGGAGTGGACAGGATGGCCGGTACACAGACTAGTCTGCACGTACAGACTTTCTCTCCCACCCCCCCAGCCCCCAACTACCGCCCCCCAGCACACGCAGTTGGTGCCTGGAGCAAAGGTTACTCGGGGAGCACAGGTTGGTGTAGGCTTGGGCTGCTCTCTCCTTGGGGCTCGGGTTTCCCTGACTCCGCCCACTCTCACTGTCTCTGGGAACAATCCCCGGCCCGGGGGCGTGGCCTCTCACCTCCAGGCAGCTCCGCGGGGCCACAGGTGTCTCTGCCCGCGGGCACGTCCGCCTGCCACAGTCGCTTGGTGCACATCTTCCAGAGCCCCAGGTGGACAGCGTCGCACACCGCGCTGCCATTGGCCTTGTAGGTGTTGAGCTCCACCCAGAACTCGGTGCCCACGGCCAGCACGGCCAGCGTGGCGCCCACCGCGCTCAGCAGGAGTCCCAGCTTGATCTTTCCCTCCCGCTCCGGCGTCAGCCGGGACTGGTGCTGCCCGAGAGCCCGCCGCCGGCCTGCCGCCTCCCGCCGCCGCCGGTCCTCCTCTTGCATGAAAAAGTTGGACCACATCATCATCCTCGGGGCCGTAGCCGAGCAGGTGCAAAGGAGGCAGAGTCCTGAGGGTGGCCCGGGGCGGGGGAGGGGGGGGCGGTTGGAACAAGTGGGGTGCTGAAGGAAGTGAGGGGCTCACTTTCCACTGGATTCTGAGAAAGGAAGATCGGGATCTTCCCCTGGAATCTCCAGTGGAGCAGTGGAGGTCGCCTCTGGAGCTTGGAAGAGAACAAAATAGATCTTCTGGCCCAGGAACCCTCTAAGTTCAGGGGAGGCCCCAGGGAGCCCACAGAAACTCGGGGAGGAGCGTGGGACCAAGAAGAGAAAAGCAAGGTACCCCCAAGGCCCAGAGCTAGAAGCTGGGTATCCAGGAGGGGCACCTGAGGGCCCGGGAGAAAGGAGAACTGAGTACTAGCTGAGCCTTTGAGGGGCTGCTCTGGGTCCCCACTGGGAGGAATCTCCAGGAAACTGGGTGTCCTGGGGGACGGGCTCTGAGCACCCCACTAAGGCTCAGAGATTGGGGTACCCAGGGAGGGTTGCCGAGGCCCTCTATGTATTGGAGAGGAGATGCCTCCTGGTTTCTCTGGGGCTCAGGGACTGGGGAGGGAGAAGTTGGGTCCCCACTGCGGTTCAGAACAGGTCAGAACTCCTTCTGGGTCTCAGAAAGGCAGTAGGACGCCCCTCCCCAACATTCACAGAAGGGGGCTGTAGAGTGCCGGCTGGGCTTCACAGAAGGGGCGGGCGACCTCCTGGAAACCAGGAGAAGGGAGTGGGTGTCTCCCCGGCCATTCGGGGAAGAGAGGTCAGAGAAAGTCTCCCTGGGTCTCAGACAGGGGACTGCTGGCTCAGAGACATAATAGGGTCCGGAGAAGGGGGCTGGGGGACGCCCCCGGGGCTCAGGAGGGGGACCTGGGGTCCCAATCCGGGTCAGGAGGAGGGGCTGTGGTCCCCCACAGCGGCTCAGGAAACAGGGACGCAACCCCCCGGGGTTCAAAGGACCACGGGGACCCGGAAGGGACTCGGCGTCCCTTCGGGATCACTCGGCTCCCCCTCCCCCGGGCTCCCAGGGCCGGCGGGGCCAGGACCGCTCCAGGCTCAGCTCCAGGCCCACCGCCCCCCTCAGGCCTCCCGCCCCGGGCTCCCGGGCAGGGCCCCGTCTCGCTCTCCTGCCTCCGCGCCGCGCCGGCCCCAGCTCCGCGCCGCCTCCCAGCCGGCCTGTCCTGCACGCCACCGCCTGCTCGGCCCGGACGCGCCGCTGCGCTCGCTCCGGCCTCGGCCCCAGCCACCCACCCCCTTGCCCTCCCGGGCTATTTCAGGCTCGACCCGTAAATAACACCCACACCTGTCGCCCAGCGCCTGTTGCCATAGGGACCCCGGGTATTTTAAGGGGACGCGGGAGGCTGTCCCGGGAGGAGGGCCTAGGGGCGGGGTCCTGACCCGGCTGGAGCCTGGAGGGACTTTTACCCCCTTAAGGGGCAAGCGTCTGAGCCGCGGGTCCCATCTCCAGGGTGGCCGTAGAGGGAGCGGGCCTGGCTGGGAATCTTAATTGCTGGGTCTGAGGGAGGAGGGGCCGGGGGGCTGGACTCCTGGGCCTGAGGGAGGAGGGGCTGGAGGCCAGGACTCCTGGGTCTGAAGGAGGAGAGGGTGGGGGCCTGGACTCCTGGGTCTGAGGGAGGAGGGGGCTGGGGGTCTGGACTCCTGGGTCCGAGGGAGGAGGGGTTGGGTGCAGGACTCCTGGGTCCGAGGGAGGAGGGGTTGGGTGCAGGACTCCTGGGTCCGAGGGAGGAGGGGCTGGGGGCCAGGACACCTGGGCCTGAAGGAGGATGGGGCTGGGGGCCAGGACTCCCGGGTTGAGGGAGGAGGGGCTGGGGGCCTGGACTCCTGGGTCTGAGGGAGGAGGGGGCTGGGGGTCTGGACTCCTGGGTCTGAGGGAGGAGGGGTTGGGTGCAGGACTCCTGGGTCCGAGGGAGGAGGGGCTGGGGGCCAGGACACCTGGGCCTGAAGGAGGATGGGGCTGGGGGCCAGGACTCCCGGGTTGAGGGAGGAGGGGCTGGGGGTCAGGACTCCTAGGTCTGAGGGAGGAGGGGGCTGGGGGTCTGGACTCCTGGGTCTGAGGGAGGAGGGGTTGGGTGCAGGACTCCTGGGTCCGAGGGAGGAGGGGTTGGGTGCAGGACTCCTGGGTCCGAGGGAGGAGGGGCTGGGGGCCAGGACACCTGGGCCTGAAGGAGGAGAGGGTGGGGGCCTGGACTCCTGGGTCTGAGGGAGGAGGGGGCTGGGGGTCTGGACTCCTGGGTCTGAGGGAGGAGGGGTTGGGTGCAGGACTCCTGGGTCCGAGGGAGGAGGGGTTGGGTGCAGGACTCCTGGGTCCGAGGGAGGAGGGGCTGGAGGCCAGGACTCCTGGGTCTGAAGGAGGAGAGGGTGGGGGCCTGGACTCCTGGGTCTGAGGGAGGAGGGGGCTGGGGGTCTGGACTCCTGGGTCTGAGGGAGGAGGGGTTGGGTGCAGGACTCCTGGGTCCGAGGGAGGAGGGGTTGGGTGCAGGACTCCTGGGTCCGAGGGAGGAGGGGTTGGGTGCAGGACTCCTGGGTCTGAGGGAGGAGGGGCTGGGGGCCAGGACACCTGGGCCTGAAGGAGGATGGGGCTGGGGGCCAGGACTCCCGGGTTGAGAGAGGAGCCTGAACCCCTGGGGCAGAAGGCTGGGGCCCAGCTCCCTGGATCTTGACGGATAGAGCTGAGTCTGGTGCTGGTTGTCTTCAACTCCCCAGAAGTGAAAACGGCTGGGTGTCAGGGGCACTGGAACCAGAGCCACAGTCCTCATCATTGAGTTTATTAGACAGGGCACCCCCGGGGGACCTTCCATGCAGTTTCAGGTCCCCCAGGGGCCAGGACGGGGACAGCCATGTGGAATGGCAGCAGGGCCTGATCTTCACCCCATCACCCCCTCCCTCAGCCCTTCTGCGCACAGGCCAGGTGGGACCCACCTTTCACCAACTCCTTGGTCCGTGGCTGGTTGCTCTGGTGCACCCTGGCCCTATCTGTCCACCCTGCTCTGGACGCTCACAGCGCCCTGTGCTGCTTGTATTGGAGCATGAGTCAATCTGGTGTGATTGTGTGTGTCTGTGTCTGGCTCTCCCACCAGGCTGGGGCAGGGGCGGGGTACAGGAGGAACTCAGCTCCGTGTCCTCAACACCGCCCAGCCCAGGGCTGGGTGCACAGAGGCCTCAGATGTGCATTAGGTGATTGGATGAGTGGATGGACAGATGCAGGGAGGAATGGATGGATGCAGGGATGGATGGAGGGACAGAGGGATGGATGGAGGGAGGGAAGGAGGGATGGAAGGATGGATGGAGGGATGGATGGATGGAAGGGTGGATGGAGGGAGGGAGGGAGGGAAGGAAGGAGGGAGGGATGGAGGGATGGAAGGATGGATGGAGGGAGAGAAGGATGGATGGATGGAAGGGCGGATGGATGGAGGGAGCAATGGATGGATGGATGGATGGATAGAAGGGTGGATGCATGGAAGGATGTAAGGAGGGAGGGAGGAAGGTGGATGGATGGAAGGAGGGAGGGAGGGATGGAAGGGTGGATGGATGCAGGGATGGATGGATGGATGAAGTGAGATGGTGACACACAGGCATGTCCTCCCAAGCTGTGCCCCATCAGGGAACAACTCCCTCTGCCTTCTCATTGGCCCGGCCACCTGTCTCCTGACCTGCAACTCGGAGATTACGCTGCCCAGCACCTGGAAGGCCCAGAAGTCCTTAACTGAGTTCCACCTGCTCCTTCCTTCCCCTCACTGGGTTTTCCCCGGGCCTTGACAGGGCCGAGAGGGGAACCAGAGCATTCTGAGCAGACACAGCTGGCGAGGCATGTCTGTCTGTCCTGCCTGAGTACATCTTCCCCTCCTGGCCCACCTCCCACCATCCTGCATCTTGCGTGCTCTAACAGTTCTTAGTTCAGAGTGTATTTTTCTGTTTTCCATCCCCTTGCCCTCTTTTCCCAGAAAGGGTATGAACTTTCTTTGGTGTAAAAGCTCTTATTATTTTCATGCCAAGAAGATGGGCTTCTCCCCGCCCCCCACACCCTGCCACCAAGCAGAGCTCCGGTCCCTACCACTGCACTGAGATGACCTCTTACCAGGTCAGACCTAGCAGTCCCCTTCTTGGCTCAGTTCTCAGCACGTCTGGCCACTTCCTCCTGGCCTCCGCCTACCTCATCGTCACCCTTTGTGGCTCCCTTTGCTACATCCTCTTCTTCCCTGTTGCAGATGTCCCTGAGGCACTAGCCAGGGTCACTTCTCTGTCCACCTTCTCCCCCTGGGTCACCTCATCCAGCCCCATGGCTTTCAATATCTCCTATATGCTGACATTTCCAAAACTTATATTTCTAGCCATGGCCTCTCCCCCAGGCTTGCATATCCAACTGGTTACTGGATACCCAGACTTGGGTTTCTGGCAGGCATCTCCAACTTGACAGGTCCAAAGAAGGACGCTTGGTCCCTACCACCCAAATTCTGATTCCTTGCCCCCCGGGGGGAGGGAGGGGCCCTTCTAGGCAATAAACCACAGCATCATGTAATCTGTGCAAGCCCGATTAAGAGTTCCTCTTTCTGGGGCGCCTGGGTGACTCAGTCGGTTAAGCGTCCACTCTTGGGTTCAGCTCAGGTCATGATGTCACGGCTCGTGAGTTCGAGCCCCTCATTGAGCTCTGCGCTGACAGTGCGGAGCTGCTTGGGATTCTCTCTCTTTCTCTCTGCCCCTCCCCTGCTTGCTCTATGCCTCAAAATAAATAAACTTAAAAAAAAAAAAAAGAGTCCCTCTTTATGTCAGTCTGACTTCTCATTCCTTCTTCGTCCTGCTACGTTCGCATCCCTCCCCACCACTGTGGGCTCCACCTGCAAAATCTGGGCCCCATTCCTCCATTTCTCTCTGTCCTCACTGACGCCACTTCAGTCCAGGCCATCGTCAGTCTCAGCTGGACAAGGACAACGGTCCCTAACTCCTTGTTTCCACGTTTCATTCCTAAATCTATTCTCAGCACAACCATGCCGTTCTGTTCTTGTTGTTGTTGTTAAAAATAAAAGTATGATGTCATGCATGTGCTCAAAACCCTCTAAAGGCCTCCCGTGAAGTGTAGAATAAATGCAGATTTCTTTGCTAGACTACTAGACCCTACATGCTGGGCGCCCAGCCTGCGCTCTGACCTCACCCGGATTTGCTCACCCCTTGTTAATCTGCCTGCCGAGGGGGGGGGGCTCCTCCCAAACCTGTACCCCCCCACCCCAGCTTCTGTGCTGCCTTTGGTGGCCCAAATGCTTGTCCCATCCCATATCTGTCCAAACATAGGGCTCCCCAGGGGAGCAGGACCTTCATTCCTTAGGCCTAGCCTGGGTCTAGAACAGGTTGGTGCTCAATAAAAACTTCTTGAATCCTGAAGACAAAATCAAAGACATGGGTCATTCCCATCCTGTCCACTGTGCAAGCTTCCAAGTCTCCACACTTCCTTCTGGGCATGTCTCTGGATCCTTCTCTGTAGATCCACCTCCCCATCTCTGTGTGGTTTTGTGTGTCTGAGACATCTCTCCTCTCCAGGTCACCCTCAGTGTCTTCAACTTTCCCTCATCCTTCCTTCCTCCCCCTCCTTCCCCTGCCCCCTCCCCCACTTCTCCCTCCTCCCCCCCTTCTGCCCATCTTCCACCTCCTTCTCGCTCTAGGTTTGGCCTTTGGACCTAGACTCCACTGCACCGTAACCAGGCCTTCCTCCTCCAATCAAACTCTCTTTTGACTCCACCTCTCCCTGCCCTTCTCTCCATGCATCTTCCCTACACTCAGTTCTCCTCTGACTCTTGCTAACTTGTATTCCTTTCCCCACACTCTCCACCTTCTCTCCCTGGAACTGTCCCCAGGGAGTTCCTCCCTGGCCCTCTGCCCTCCAGGCTCCCCCTCTTTCTAGTCTACCCACTACCCACAAGGTGCCTGAGGGGAACTCCCAACACCCAGCCTGATCCTGTCCCTCCTTTGCTCTACCCTTTCTGCTGCCTCACTTTGTCATCGTCATTGGGACAGAGGCTGTCCCTGGGCACCACCAATTACCACCCCCTCCCCATTTGTGTCCGTGTCTGGCTTCCCACAAGACTGGGAGGCCTTAGAGGGCAGGGCAGGGTCTGAAGCATCTCCAACCCCCAGCATCGCCCTGCACAGGGCCTGCCACACAGGAGACCTTGGGAGATATTCACTGAGCAAAGGAAGGGACTTCCACTAAGTCCTATGTGCTTCCTCCATCATCCATAGCCTTCAAATGCATCCCCCTGCACCCCCACAGCCCTTGGTCAGCTCACCGGCCACATCCCACAGCACCAACCTCCTGTTCACCCCTTTCCCGAGTGGCTCCTTCTCACACCCACGTCCAGTCCTGCCCTTCTGCTGCTCAAAGCTGTCCCCCGTCTCCCCACTACCCTCAGAATAAAGCCCAAACCCCGCAGCCTGGAACTCCAGCACTTCTGACTCTGGTTTCTAGCTGCTTCTCTGACCTAACCACCACCACCACCACCCCCGTCCTCCAGCATCCCAGATCTCTGAGCCCTGTCCCCAGTACAGCATGCTATGTCGCCCCCCTGGCCTTTGCATGAGTCACCCCCTTCATCCCTTGGCAGATTCCTACTCATCCTTTTTAAACCTAGGCTGGGACTTATGTTCTCCAGGAAGTCTCCCTGAGTACAGCCCACTCCTGGGACTTGGTCACTCTGTTCTCCCCATTGTGGTCCCTGTCACAGCGCCCATCACCCTGCCTGGATTGCAGTTTTTGACGACTCCTCCTTGAGGGCAAGGAGAGGGCCTGTTTCATCTGGGGCAATCCTGATTCCAACATACTGCCTGGTGTGTTCACAGAGGCACAGAAATGTCAATGAGTGAATGGCTGAATTAATGAATGAATGAAACACAAATGTCTAAATCGCACCAGACACCATGCCTGTGCTTCAGTATTTTGTGTGATTATCTGCGTCCTCCCAGGAGTGTGAGTTTCAAGGGCCAGTCCCTGTGTTTGATGCTGAATTTTAGCCTGTCTCTGCCTCTCACTCTCCTCTTTGAGTTCCTGCCTCCCTTTTGTACTCCATTCATGTTATGCTCCCTTTGAAAGCCATTCCAGGGCCCCCTGCTGCCCTCAGAATAAAATCCAAACTCCTGACGTAACTTCTGAGGCCCTGGGCAGTCTGGCTCTGTTTACATCTCCGGCATCATCTTGGCCCATCTGCATCCAGCTCACTATGCCGTAGCCCTCCCTTAAGCTCTTCCTGCCCCAGGGCCTTGGCATATGCTGTTCTCTGGCTGCCACACTTCCAGCCTCACCTGGCTGGCTTCCTGTCATCCTTTCAATGTCAGCTAAAATATTTCTTCCTTTTAAACTGGGTTACCCATCCCTGACAGAACATTTTGTAGCATTTCAGACTTCTCCTGTGTCCTAACTGTACCTTGCTGCTTGTACACACAGTTCTTTGATTAATGTCTGTCTCCTGCACAAGATGCAAACTCTGTGAGGACGCTGGGGAGACCCTGTCTGTCTTCCTCCTTTCTGTAGGCTCAGCATCTGGCACAACGCCTAGTGCTTAGGTGCACAAATAAATTTCGGATAATGAATGAACCACTCTGTTCGCCTGTTTATGTTCCCTCTCCAGCGCCTTCCTGGTACACAACAGGCACTTAATAAACCCTTGTGGAATAATGAATGAAAAAATGAATGAATGCCCACATCCACTCCTCGTTACTTTGCCTTTCTGCCTGCCTTCTCTTTACCTTTCTGTCTCTTTACAAAGGGCATATATATAGTTTGTAGGTATAACTATATATTCGTGTGTTATGGGCCCCTCTCCAGGAGTTGGGCCGGGCTGGGCTGGGAGTCCCTCCCTCCCCCACCGCCCCGCCCCCACATGCACACAGCAAAACATTAAAAAGAAAACATCTCAAAACTGCAAAAAAACTCCACAGCCCTCCCCCCGCCCCGCCAACCCACAAAAAAAAAGTAAATAAATAAAACACGACGCCCCCTCCCGACGGCTGCCTCCCTCAGGGTCCCCGACCGGAAGGCGGGGCGCGGGGAGGGCCACGCAGTTCTCCAGCGCGCTCGCGGGGAGGGGGTCGCCCCCGCCCCACCCCGGCAGCCTCGTTGCACGCGCGCCCGCGCACGCGCCCCGGACACGCCCCCTCGGCGCCCCCCGGCGCGCCCCTACACCGGCGTGGTTTTCCTGTTGAGCGTGTTGGTGTTGGAGGCGGCGGCCTCCTTGGCCAGGGTCCCGGGGGCTGGCGCCGCGGGCGCAGGCGGGGCGGGGGCGGGCGCGGCGGGCGGCCCGGTGACCGTGACCGTGACCCCGCCGCCCGCCTCCTTGGGGAAGGCATTGTGCAGCGTGAGGAAGCCGGGCGCCCCCCCGCGGTCCCGCTCGGCGCCCGCCCCGCCGCCGCCGCCCGCGCCCGCCGCCGCGCCGCCGTACGCCCCGCCGGCTCCGCCGCCGCCGCCGCCGCCGCCGCCGCCGGCCCCCGCCAGCCCCGCGGCCACGCTGCCCTTGGACGGGTCGCGGCTGAGAGTGTACATGGAGATGTCCGTGGAGGCGAAGCCCGGGCCCCCGGCGCCGCCGGGAGACGCGTCCCGCGACGGCGACGGCTCGCTGGAGCGGGAGCTAGAGCGGGAGCGGCGGCGGTAGCGGAAGCGGTAACTGGGCAGACGGAGGATGGCCGAGGGGCCGCTCCCGCCACTGCCGCCCGCGCCCCCGCCGGCCTTGAGCAGGTCCGAGCGAGACTGGCAGTGCGCCTCGCGGCTGCGCTCGATGTAGATGTTGACGGCCAGCACGCCGATCACCTCGGCCAGGATGAACGACAGCCCGCCGAAGTAGAAGGACCAGCCGTACGAGTAGTGGTTCTTCTTCTCCTCGTCCCGCTTCGGACCCGGCTCGCCCGCGTTGGCCGAGATGTACACGATCACGCCGATGATGTTGCTCAGGCCTGGGCGGGGACGGTCAGACGGGAGCCTGGAGGCCACCCCCGGCCCCGCCCCCCGCCCCGCCCCGCCCGTCCCAGCCCGGCCCCAGGTGCCCTGAACTCATCCAGGGCTGCCCCGGGCCCCGCCCCGGCTGGTCTAAGCTCCACCCCCGGACGGTGTAGGCTCCGGTCTAAATGCTCCCTGTCCCGTCCCAGGTGCCCTGAACTCCTCCGGAGCTGCCCAGGCCCCGGAAATCGTCTGGTCTAAGCTCCACCCCCTGGCGGTATAGGCCCCGCCCCAAGTGCCCCCTGTCACGCCCCAGACGGCCCCTTCCAGTCCCAAGTGCTGTAAACTCCTCCTCACCTGGCCCAGGCCCCGCCTCAAGTGCTCCCTATCCTTACCCACCAGTCCCAGCCCCGCGCCAGGTTCCCGGAACTCCAACCCAGCTGGCTCAGGCCCCGCCCCTTCTGGCCTAAGCTCCACCCCCAGGCGGCATAAGCCCTGCCCCAAATGCTCCCTGTCGTGACCAGGACGGTCCATGTCCTGTCCCAGGTTTCTAAATTCCTCCCCGGCTAGCCCATGTTCCACCCCGCATTGGTCTAAGACCCACGCCCCGGTGGTGTAGGCCCCCTCCCCAAATGCTCCCTATCCCGCACTGGATGGTTCCTGTCCTGTCCCAGGTGCCCCGAACTCCTCCCAACCTGGCCCAGGCTCCACCCTGCGCTGGTCTAAGCTCCACCCCCAGGTGGCATAGGCCCCGCCCTAGATAGTCCTCGCCCTATCCCAGGTGTCCTACACTCCAACCAAGAGGTGCAGACCCCGCCCAGGCGGACCTAAGTCCCACCCCAGGGCGGTGTAGGCCCCGCCCCTGTTGGTCTAAGCCCCAACCCCTGGAGGTGTAGGCCCCACCCCAAATAGTCCCTGCGCCGTCCCAGGTCCTCTAAACTTCCCCCTGCCCCAGCTAACCCAGGCCCTGCCCCAAAACAGCCTAGTCTGGACCACGCCCCAGCCCCACGGCCCTAGGCGGTTCAGGCCCTGGCTGGCCGGAGTCCTGTCACAGATGGTCTAAACTCCTCCCGAGTTGATCTAGGGCCCACCCCTAGAGGGCCGAACTCCCAGTTAGCCCAGGCCCTGCTTAGTCTGGTCTAAACCCTGCCTGTGATGAGGTGATCCCAGCCTGTGTTTACAGGCCCTACCCTGGCTGGTCTAACTCTACCCTTAACGTTATAAAGCTGGGTTTTCTCTTGGGCCCTATGCTCCTTTAAACTCTGTTAATGAGGTACTTCTGTCTGATTCTCTAGGCCCGGTACCTTGCTGATGTAAACTCTTCATGGTATTAACCCAGACTGGTTATCTAGTCTAGGCCCTCCCCCTGCTGGTCTAAAATTCGTCTTTACTAGAGCACGTTCACACACACCCACCCACCCGTCTACCCTAAGCCCGCCTCCAACTTGTCAAACCCCGCCCCCTGCGGGTCCCCTCTTACTCCTGGCCCCCGCCTTTCTAGTCCTCTGGCTCAAAAGCAGATCTTGACCCACCGCCAAAGCACACCCTGCTCTTTATGCTAAATCCTTCCCCTTCTCCGAATTCTGCCCCCTGGAATTTCCGAGCACTACTCATTTCATGTAGAAAAGCGGGGGAGGGAGGAGGGAGAGGAGCGTGGGGAGCCTCACTCCAAGTTGGTCTGGATGGTTTTCCAGCACCAGCCTCTTCTTGGATCCACCAAGGTCCACGAGGCCCCGCCCCCTAAAGCAGGTTCCTCCCCCTCTATCTGCAGCCAAATTACTTTCTCCCGGTCCCGCCCAGTCCTCGGATGCCAGCCCCACCCATCAATCCCCAAGATCCCGACTGTCTCAAGGCCCCACCCCCTTCACCAAGCCCCGCCCCTTCCGTCTCCATAACCGCGCGGGTTTTGGAACCTAAACTCCCGGCAATCCCGATTACGCGCTAGACACCTGTCAGTGCTGGGTTGTTCCCCTCCCCCCCACTCCGAAGACGGCGCTAAGGCGACACCTACCTTGCCCAGCGGGTGGCGATGGAGCTTAGGAAGAGCCTAGGAAGGCTCTAGGCCCCCACAGGCGCCTGGGGCAGGGTGGCTTTGCAAACGCGCCGGCACACACACACACACACACACACACACACACACACACGCGCGCGCGCGCGCGCGCGCAGGTGGGCCGCCCCAGCCGGCCGCCCCCTCCCTCTGCCTCTCACCTGCTGCCACGAACAGGATCCCTGCGCCCAGAATGATGTTCCTCTTGGATTTGTAGACCCGGGAGGCCGCCACGCACACGCCCCCGAGCAGCAGCAGGATGGCGCTGAGGATGGGAAAGATGCTGGAGGCCCGGACGACTCCTGCGAGGGAAAGGAGGGGAGAGAGAGGGTGGGGAGCCAGGGAGTCAGTTGCGGCCCTTTGCTCCCCTCACCAGTTTTCGTCTCCGCTTCTCTCGCTGGAATCCTCCCATTCTCTCTCTCTGCCTGTGTTCTGATTATTTCGTTTTTTGTTTCATTCTCTCTCCCCTTTAAAATTTCTCTATTTCTCGGTCTCATCTCCTCTCCCGCCTTTTTCTTCGTCCTTTTCTTTCTCCCTCGGGCTATTTTTCTCTCTCCTGGCGTATTTATTTTTCTTTTTCCTTTCTCAAAATCACTCTCCCTCTCTCTGAACTTCTCTGTGACCCCTCTCTCTTTCTCTCTTTGCCCTCCTTCTCTGCGTATTTCTTTCCTTTCTCCAGATCTATCAAATCTTTTAATATCTTATCCACCACCCCTTTCTGCCTGGCTTCATGTCCCTCTTTGGGCTCCCCTCCTTTCCTCCCCTTCTGTGTCACCCCCATGCTTCTGCTTGGCTCCATCTATTGCTCCGGTCTTCGCTTGTGTGTGTCTGTCTGTCTTGTCTGTCTTTCTCTCTGCAGTCTTTCCCACCCACCCTCCAAACCACAGCAAACGGATTTTGCGATTTCTGAGCTGGCTGAGGCCGCAGCCAATCATAATTCAGGATTTGCCGCGTTCTCGGCGTAGCTACCAATCGCATCACCGGCTTCCCCAGCCTGCTCGAGAGAGTGGCCAGTCCGCGCCGCAGATTGCCTCACGGCCCAGGGCGCACTGGCCAATCCCAGCCCAGACGCCGACAGCCAGTCACAGAGCAGTGTTACCAAGGGCGCCGAGTAGCAAGGCGGCCAATCCCCTCCCAGGATCCCCCATCAGCCCGCCTCGAGGTGAGAGGAGGGGGCGGGAGAGGGATCACTGAGCCAATAGGGAGCCAGAGGATCTCAGCATCTGGATTTGGATTGGCTGACAAGTTCATCTCCGCGTGTCGATCTAAGTGCCGCTCCCCAGCCCCCTCTCCGCTCTCTAGGCGCCCCTCCCCGTCCCAGCAGCGCCCCCACTCTGACCCAGACCCCCACGTACGGAGCAGATACTCCGCGCTGTCATGGTCGTAGTCCGTGTCCTCCGGGAAATGGTTGATCTTCACGCAGACACCTCTTTTCAACCCTGGAGGGGGATGGGGGTGATGGTGGGGGGTGTACTTAAGAGTTGGGGGAACTCCCCTGTGAGAGACGACCCCCTCTTCTCCAAATCCCTTCTTCCTTCAGGGCCTACTGAGAGACAGGACATCCTGGCTCCTGGGCCTGTCAGCGTCTGGGACAAACTTTCAACCTCTCTGGCCTCGGTTTTCCCACCAAAAAAGAAAAAGAAAGAAAAACCCACGCAACACTCGCTAAAAGGCCACAAGGACCCTTGCCCTGTAACCCGAGCTAGGACACTCAACCTCTCTGGCCTTCTGCCTACCCCTAAGAAAGAAGGTGCTGGTTTCGGCAATGTCAAGGCGCTCTGCAACTCTGAACTCGACGGGTCTGAAAATGCGTGAGAAAACCAAGGAGGGCACAGAAGGGGAGGACTACATTTCCCATGAGGCTCCATGGAGTCTTAAATCCAATTGTGAACGCTCAGCCCCAGTGGATCATGGGAGTTGTAGTCTCTTCTGTTCTGCCTCTAGGGAAAGGGATTCCGAGCCTCTTACCTGGAATCCTCGGGAAGTTGGAGTGGCTGGAACAAGTAGAGGCATTCGAGGAGGTATGCCTCTAGACGTCATGCAGTCTTACCCCCTTCTTCCATCCCAGACTCCTCATCCTCACACCCTTTGGGGACCCGTCTTCTCTCTCACTTTGGGGACTTGGGGACGGTTCCTATTCTACTACCTCTAGCACACAGCTGGAGATTGATATGTAAGTATAAATATAAATACACTTAGTTTCCTCGATTCTCCAGGCTCCTTTCAACCTCCAGGACTTTGCCCATGCTGTGGATTCCGTTCACATTCTTCACTGATGAAAAACTTACCCTGCAAGTGGGAGGCTCACAGGGTACCTGTTTGAGGAAGCTCTCCCTGTGCGCGCGCACGCCTCCTACCAAAGTTGGGTCAGTCTCCCCCTCCAGGAGAGCGGAGTTCCTCCGGGAACAGCGCCCTGCGATACCCCTCCCCCTCCCTTTTTTTTTTTTTTTTTTTGGGCATGCATAGGGTTCATTTAACAGCTCCTTCCTCAGCAAACTGGGAGTTTCTGCAGGGGGAAAGCATGGGGTCTGATTCCTCGTGTGTCCCTAGCATTGCCTGGCACAAAGGAGGCCTCAAGAAATGGGTGTTGAATGAATGAATGAAATTATGAATGAATATAAGGATAGCAGAAGGGGAGGCTGGAGGCAGAAGATGGCAGGGAATGGAGATAAAGGAAAGGATTGGGAAGAAGGAATATAAGGCAGTGAGTAATTCCACTAATCGCTAACACTTGCTAAGTGCTTCCTAGGTGGATTAACTCCCAAGAGTCCTATGAAATAGATAATGTTATTGGTGCTGGGCAGTGGCCAAACGTTGGGAATTGGAGCCACGCTGCTTGATAATGAAACCCGACGCCGTCGTGTCCTTATTCTGTGACCTTGTTGGTATTACTGAGGCCAATTGGCTTCAATCCTTTCACCTATAAAGAGGGGATGATAGGACCTATGTCATGGGGTTGTTGTGAGGATTGAATCCAGGTAAAGAGATTTAGCACTTTCCATAGAACATAATTAAGTGCTCAGTTGATATCAGTCGATATACCCATTGTCCAGATGAGGAAGCAGAGACACAGGAAGGATTCATCAATTCACAGCTGATGGGGGGAGGGGTGGAAGCAGAATTAAAACACACAGCAGTTTGCCCTACTGGAATATAGGCTATGGGCTGTTCACCACTGTATCCCGAGTATCTACAACAATGCCTAGCACTTAGTAGGTGCTTAATAAATGTTTTTATGAAAGAATGATTGAATGGGCCCAAGCACTTGAAAAGAGGCTCCATATCACTCATCATTAGGGGAATGCAAATCAAAACCACAGTGAGGTACCACATCATACTCCTTAGGATGGTTACTATTTAAAAAAAAAAAAAAAGTAAAACAGAAAGTAAGCGTTGGTGAGGAAGAGAAATTGGAATCCTTGTGCACTGTTGGTGGGGGTGTAAGATGTTGCAGTTGCTACAGAAAACAGTATGGAGATTCCTCAAAAGGTGAAAAACGATATCACTATATGACCCAGCAATTCCACTTCTGGGTGTAGACTCAAGAGAATTAGAAGGCAGGGTCTCTAAGAAATATGTTCACATCCATATTCACAGCAGCATTATTCACAACAGCCAAAAACAACCCAAGTGTCCACTGACAAATGAGTGGATAAACAGAATGTGATCTCTACATATAATGGAATATTATTCAGCCTTAAAAAGTAAGGGAATTCTGACATGTGTTGCCACATGGATGGACCTTGAGGACATTACGCTGAGTGAGACAAACCAGTCATAAAAAGACAAATATTTGTACGATTCTATTTATATGAGGTCCCTAGAGGAGTCAAATTCATAGAGACAGAAGGTAGAATGGTGAGTTCCAGGGGCTGGGGGAGGGGGGATGGGGAGTTCTTTAATGGGAACGGTTTCATTTTGCAAGATGGAAAGAGTTCTGGAGAATGGGTGCACAGCCATGTGAGCATAGTTAACACTAACTGTACTCTACGCCTGAAAACAGTTATGATGATACTGTTTAATGTTATGTTTTGTTATGTTATATTTTACCACAATTTTTTTTAAAAAGGAATGAATGATTGATTGATTATATACCTCTCAAGCGCAAGTCTTATCAATATTGATAAGTCTTATCAATATTGATATTACATCAATAATTGATTGATTATATATGTTGTTATGTTTTGTTATGTTATATTTTACCACAATTTTTTAATAAAAGGAATGACGGGGCACCTGGGTGGCTCAGTCGGTTAAGCGGCCAACTTCACCTCAGGTCATGATCTCGCGCTCCATGAGTTCGAGCCCCGCGTCGGGCTCTGTGCTGACAGCTCGGAGCCTGGAGCCTGTTTCAGATTCTGTGTCTCCCTCTCTCTGACCCTCCCCCATTCATGCTCTGTCTCTCTCTGTCTCAAAAATAAATAAATGTAAAAAACAAATTTTTTTTAAATAAAAAAGGAATGAATGATTGATTGATTATATACCTCTCAAGCGCAAGTCTTATCCATCAGCCCATGCATTATGGTGTGGTAGGTAAGACTGTGGGTTCAAGTTCTCTCCTTTTCTTGAATGGGATCACATCACTTCTCTCAAAACATGAATCATAATTAATTAATCATAGACCCTCTCAACAGATTAGTGATGACAGCAGTAATGATAACTAGTAGTTACTGAGGGCTAACCACACACCAGGCACCTGTCCAAGCATCTGACAGGTATTGACGCACATGATAATTGTGATGAGTCCCAGGGCTACTGGACAGTAACGATATCCCCACTTTACAGATGAGGAAACTGAGGCACAGAGTGGAAGAAGTTGCTCGGTCCCATGTAGATGGTAAATCATGGGGAGATTAAGTGCAGCTGAACTTCAGGGGGCAGACGTATTTAAGGCAGGGGAGCATGGTGGCTGTGGTGGCCAGGAGCACAGACTCTGGACTCACATTCCCTGGGCGGCCACTTCCCAGCTGTGTGGCTTTTGGGCACTTGAATGCCCCTGAGTCTCAGCCTCCTCCTATGGAAAATGAGGACAATGATATGACCTCATAGGGTTTGAAAAGTGTTCAGTGAAATACAGAGTTGAGTGCAGAATACAGGGGGCTGTGCAGCATGCACCTGTGTATCATCTGACCTGACGGGGCTGAGCCAGGAGGTTTCATGTGCAGGGATGGCAGTGATGTGTCCCTGGGTCCCCCCAGAGTCTGCCTAGCACAGACCTTGGTGGGGTGGGTGTGAAAGGGCTGGGTGCTGCAGTGAGGACGTGTGGGGATGTGGGCTCCAGCCTGCTCTGACCCTCACATGTTGGGTGGCCATGTGGCTGACTCACTTCCCTTTCTGACCATCAGCGTCCTCCTGTGACAAACTCGAATGGTCATAATACCTTCCCCCCTTGGCACAATTAGCAGAATTCGGTGAGATAAGGCATGAAAAGTCCTGAACACAGGGGCTTCAGATAACCTGCTCCAATAAATGGAGCTGTGGGTCCATTGAGGCCTGACAGGCGGCTTTTGGGCACCAGAAACGTGGCAACTGAGGTGAGGTATGAACATAAAATACGCACCAAATTTCAGACTTAGTATTAAAAAAAAGCATAATATTCCATCAATAATACTTTATATTGCTTACATATTAAAATGATAATATTTTGGCTATGCTCGCTTAAAGAAAACATATTATTAACCTTTATATTGATTTATTATAAATTTATAATTTCTATTTTTTAAATTATATTCATTGAACCTTCTCCCTTTTCCTTGTTTGAATGTAGCTCCTGGAAAAATTTAAGTCATATATGCATTTCTGTTGGGGAGTGCTGGATCAGAGAGGCTGGGGCTTCTGGGCTATCAAGGAAGGGGAAGGGGGGGCCTCAGGGCAGTCACCTGAATTCTGAATAATAATTAGAAGAAGAACTACAACAAAATGAAATGACATAATCTAGCCCTTACTCTGTGCCTGCTGGCCTTTTAAGTGCTTTACAATGGTAGCTCACTGAATCCCTCTGAAATCCCTATGGGTTGGGGGAGGGAGACTATTCCAATCCCCATTTCACAGATGATGGAAAGGAGGAACAGAGAGGTTAAATATGTGGCCCTAGGTCACCTTGCTGTGCGTGACAGACAGGAGGTAAACCCAATCAGCCTGGTCCTAAAGTCTGCCACCCTCAGTCACTCCATCTACCGCATCTGTCGGGGAGACTCACAGGGACATGGGAATGAGACCCCAAGTCGCCGGGGAAGACGGTGCCTTCAGGAGGCAATGGCTCAGGGGGTTCGCTTTCTACATTCCCAGGTCCCCGATGGGCTGGGGGCTGATGGATGCCTTGTTCTGTTCTCCTAGGAGATAAACCAGACCTGGATTCAAATCCAGACTCTAGTACATCCTGGTTGTGTGACCGTGGGAAAGCCACTCGGCTTTCTCTGAGCCTTAGCTGCCATTTCTAGAAGGTGGAGATAACAGGGGTCCGTATGAAACAGGCTTATCGTGGGATTTCAGCAGCCAATAAATGACAGTTACAGTAATAATAAAGCCAGCCTTCGTCTACACCCTCCTTAAGACACTTGGACACTTGCTTTGGTTTCCAGGACACCCGCTTACCTCATCTTCCCCAAACCTCCACAGCCCCTGCTTCCTGGGCTCCTTCGCAGGTGCTCTCATCTCTGTTAACAGTGGACTAGCTCAGGCTGCAGCCCTCAGCTAATTGGTTTGTTTCCTTCCTCATTCTCTAGGTGACCTCATCCATCCATATGCAATGACCCCCTCCCATTTATATCTCCCGCCCAGACTGTCCCCTGAACTCTGGCCTCCTCAGTCATATCACTAACAGCCTAGACCAGGGGTCAGCAAACCACAACCTAAGGGTCAAACCCAGCCTGCCAAAGCCAGTGAAAGAATGGGTTTTATGCTTTCTGAGTGATTGAAAAAAATACATATATCAAAGGAGGCTATTTCGTGGCACGTGAGAAAGATATGAAAATTCAGAAGCCGGTGTCCGTGCACGAGTTTAACTGGAACGTGGTCTCTCGCCTTCCCTCGCGAGTGGCTGTGACAGGGACCGGAGGGTCCACAGACCCTAAAATACTGACTGTATGGCACTTTTCTATGCTTGCCCCTGTCCCAGGTGATAGCTCTAGTAGGCATCCTAAATTTAGCGTGGCCAAAACAGCTCATGATATTGCTTCTCACAATAAATTAGATCAGAGATGATAAAATAAAGGAAACAAAACCCCCGCTGTTCCACCCTTTGGGTGTCCCCCCCCCTCATCCCGCCCCGTTCTCAGTCTCCCACAGCCTTGGGAGCAGTGACTCTCAACTAGGGGTGAATTTATTCCTAGACCAGAGACAGTTGACAATTTGGGTTGTCACGACTTGGGGACTGCTCCTGGCATGGAGAACGTGGAGGCCAGGATGCCGCTAAGCAGGACAGCCCCCACAACACGGAGCGATCCACACCAAAGTGTCAACAGTGCTGAGGTTGGGAGATGCTGTTTTAGAGATTCCTCTCTCTCTCTCTCTCACATCCCACAGCCACCCTGCCACCGCTTTAGCTTTGGGACACGCTCTGAATTCAAATCACTTCTTCAACTCCACGGCTCCCCCTCCAGAAAAACCACCTCCCGTTCCCCCTCTTGCCTGCCTGTTCGCCTTTTGTCTCTCAGTGTAAGTCAGTTCGTGTTTCTCCTCTGCTCAGAAACCCTGGTCCCAGGACCTAGAACTCGGGAGACAGGGTCTGTTGTCTCTTCAAGTGCCCCATCACGTCCCCTTCACTCACTCTGACCACACACACAGGCTCCCACCTCAGGGCCTTTGCACTGGCTGTATCTTTCCTCCAGAGAGTCACGAGGCTCTATCTCTCACTTCCTTTAGACCTCCACTCCAGGGTCACCTGCTTGGCAAAGCCTGACCTAGTCTCCTCACCTGCAACTTCACGTAAGTGTCCTAACACATTCCATCCCCTCCCCTGTCCCCCTTAGCACTGAGTGCCATCTAATACCCTGAAACTTTTGCTTACTTATCTTTCTGATTATTTGTCTGTCGTTCTGGAATATAACACATACAAATCCAGGGATCTTTTGTTTTTCACTGCTGTAGCCCCAGAATCAAGAACAGTGCCTGACACATAGTATAAAGTCAATAAACATTGGTCGTTGGACGGATGAACGAATGAATGAATGAATGGTAGTTTTACTATATGCCATACACTGTCCTAGGGTTTCAGGATGCCAACTTCCACATGTGGCTGGTGCCTGGTGCTTGGTCAGACCAGTGAAAGGACATGGACTGCACGCCTGGTCTGAAGGAGCGCATGCCACTTGGGCTGGCCCACCGTGGCCCCTGCACAACGAGGCTGCACAATGTCCACTGGTTCAAACAAAGCTGGAAATCAGATTTCCAATGTGAAGTCTCCCTATTTTTAAACGTTGGCAACTGATTCAGATTTGGGTTTCAGTTTTAAATGCTTGGCACACCAGACAAAGCTTATCTGCACATCACTTCCCTTAGACCTGAGTTCTCTTGGTTCTGCCCCCCATCACAGCTGGGCGACCTTGGGCAAGTGGCTTAACCTCTCTGAGCCTCAGTCTCCTCATCCCCCAGCGGGAGGGTGCACCTGCCTCGCAGAATTAAACGACGGACCATTGCGCTGCACTCCTCGCTCACGCAGAAGGAGAGCTGTGAGGCTCAGGGGGGGTGAACAGACAGCGATCACAGGGGACAGACGCACGGTGGGGCATAGTGGGCCGGTGGGGCATGGTGGGCGGGGACCCCAGGTCTCCTGCCTACCCAACCCCCACCCCCAGCGCCTCTGTGCTCTGCAAAGCTGAGTGGGAGGGAGAGGGCAGGTGAGCCAGCGGAGGGGAGGCAGAGGGCCCCGAGCAGGCAGAGCAGGACCCAAAGACACAGCAGAGATGGAGACTGGAGGACGCAGTGGCCTTAGGGTCCAGAAATGGGGCCTGGGAGGAGGAGGAAGAGGAAGCGGGTGTGGCGGAGTGGGGATGAAGCAGAGCAGTGTGGAGAACAGAGGAGGCCGCGGGCCGGGATGGGAGGTTGGCGGAAACCCTAAAGGGGAGAGGCAGACAGGGCCTGAGTCTACAGGAGGTGGGGGGGGGGGGGGCCGAGGGTCAGGAGCTCTGACCTGATGGGGCACGACCCACCGTGACGTCTGGGGGACAGCGAGGAAGAAGGGGCAAGGGGGTGGGGGTGTGGGGAGAGGCGCAGGGGCGCGGGGAGTATGGTGGAGGGTGGGGGGAGGAGGTGAGACTGCCCAGGAGAGGGACGGAGGCTCCACACACCGGGTGGGGGGCAAGCGAGGAGGAATTGCAGAGGGCTTGCAGAGGGCGTGGCGGAGGAAGGAGGCAGAGGGAGGGACGGGAAGGGGCAGGAGGGTGTGTGTGTGGGAGGGGGGGGGATGCAGGCCGGGATCCCAGCAGGGAGGGCGGGCGCGCGGGTGCCCACCGTGCAGGGGAGAGGTCCGGAGGAGGGGAGGAGGGGCGCGAGGCGCCCCCCCCCCCACATACCCTACCTTCCAGGCAGCATATCCTCCAGAGCCCCGAGTGGGTGAGGCCGCCGGGGTCCTTCTTCTCCGAGGAGCCGCTGCCCCCGCGGTGGGCCGGCGCGTCGTCGCCGGCCGTGAGGTTGGTGGTGTTGCAGATGAAGGCGCGCGTGTACAGCCAGTAGTCGGTGCTGATGGCGATGGTCATGAGGCCGAAGGCCGCGAAGGCGCCCACCGTGGTCAGCACCACCTGCACCCCCTTCTCGCACCAAAGGCCCCTCTCCTCGTTCCAGCGCTTCAGCGACTCCAGTTTGACCACGGGCAGCCGGGGGGCCGTGGGCCACCACCGGGGCAGCGGGGGCGGGGCCGTGCCGGCGGCTGGGTGGGGGGCACAGCGCAGGCAGAAGTGGGGGCCCGGGGCCGGCCGGGCTGGGCTGGGGGGGGCGGCGAGGAGGAGGCGCGCGCCCGGGAGGGGGTCAGAGGGCGGCCATGGTCGCCGGCTGGGGGGGGGGGGGGCGGGGAGCAGATACAGGATTAGTGGAGAGGCACGGTACCTCCCCCACCGCCACCCCCACCCCACAGAGCACCCCCCACCATTTCCCGGGGGCCGGAGAAACTCCTTCCACCGTGGTTCCCACTGCCTCCCTTTTCTCTGAAAAAGTCTCCCTCCTCCCGGGGCAGTCTTCCCACTTAATCCCACTGGGAGAAGTCGCCCCCACCCCCACCACAGTTCCTGCCACTGTACATCCTCCCGGGCCCTCCCGCTCCAACCCCACCCCCCACCCCTCCCCCGTCCTCACCTTCCCCAGAGGCCAAGCCACCCCGCACTTTAGCCCCTGGGCTCCCCCCTCCAGAGGAACCCCTCTCCCCTCTCTCCCTCATGTCCTACAAGACCCACATCACCATCCTTGTTTCATGCAGTGCTGCCCGGCTCCCCAAGTCCCCTGAAAGTTTCACCTCCTCACCTACTACGTCCTCTACTCAAGAAAAATAAACCTCTCCATCTCTCAGCTAAACACACACACACACACACACAAAACCCCAACCTCTTCCCAACTAATCCTCGCTGTTTGCACAACTGAGAACCACAGGGTGACCACCACTGCCACCCTCGACCCCCGCAGTCTCTCCTGCATGGGAACCCGCTTCCCCACTCAGACCCCTGAGTCTCTGGACCAAGCTTCTCAACCCCAATCCCTCAGTCGCACCTGGAAATCACCAAAGGATCTTAGACACCAGGATACCGGTGCCCCACCTGAACCCCACCTGAGCAATCCCCATTTCATTGGTCTGGGGTGTGGCCCTGAGCATCTCGGTTTTTAAACGTTCCCCTGGGGGGATTCTCGTGGGCAGTCAACACCTCTCACCGGACCGTCTGGTTTGGAAGAATGCCCCCAGCTGCATCACATCCACTCCACAGCCCCCACGGTCTCCCTTGGACCACCTCCCATCTCCTACGTGTCTTGATCTCCAGGAACACCTTCCCCCCCCCCCACACACACACTCCTTTTGCTTAAAGAAGTCTTTGAGTCTGGCCCCTACTGTCTCTACAACTTAGGCAAACTCATCAGTGCCATCACTTTCTCCTCCTCCATTAAGAAAAATTTCCTCCATGGGCTCCACGGAGGAGTACTCACAGGAATCCTCCCCCCAGACCCCCAGTGCCTCTCCATTCAGGAATGGCTCAGTGTTTGGCCTGAGCTCCCACTGCTGTCCAGGGAGCTCCCCGCCCCCTCTGCCCAGCTTCTCCCCCCGCCCACCCCACTCCTCTGCCCCTTCCACCATCTCCCACTGCCTGAAAATCCCCTGACTATACCCCTTGCTGCCGGTTATCTTTATCACACCGATGAACACCCCCCCCAACTCTACATCTCCCCAATTCACTTGGACCTCCTACTCTCCTCAACTTACAGGAACCTCTTCCCCCTTCCCTGACTTCTCTCACATCATCAAGAATCCCCTTCCTCCACCAACATCTCATCTACTCAGGAAAATTCCCCAGATGAATCCTCACCAACTTCCCTTCTTGGGACCCCCCCCCCCCACACACACACCCTTTCACCTGTGCAGGGACATGCTGTATAGATAACTCTACTTTCTTCCAAATTTACATGGACCCCCCCCACCCCGCATAGTCAGTACCCCTTAGAAAAATTTCATCCACGAGGCTACAACTCTTTTAGTTACACATAACTGTACACTCTGCAACCCCCATGTCTGTTCATTCCCCCCCAGTCACAGCATGCCCACCACCACACCCCCAGCCCTCCCTTCCAGGCAAGCGACCCTAACCCCCTTCCACCACTCACTGTTTCCTAGACTTCTTCCCCAAACCCCCAGTTACAGTTAAGAGCCTGGGAGGCAACAGGGGAAAACAGAAGAAACCCTGGGTCCTAGCATCAGGGTGACCTTGGCCTTTTCCACCCCCATCAGCTGGCCCCGCCTGGGTCTGCTCTTAGGAGGGGCTGCTGAAAAAGGTTGTCTATGGGGGGTGTCTCCATGGCAACTGGGCCTAGTGCCCCACACGAGTGTTCCCTCCCCCACCTCCACTCAGCTGCCCACACGAAGCCCCTACCGTCCCCTTCATCAGCCCACTGGACACTCATGGCCCCCAGCCCCTGTCCTTGGTTCTGGCCCCTTCCTCCTTCCTCTCCAGACGGATGCCGAGTTTCCTCTTCTTATCTACTGGCTCCTTCCCCCCCATCTGTGCCCCTCACCACCAGCACCACCACCTCAACTGTCCTAGCAAATCTCTGCTTCCCCCCCCCCCCGGAGTGATCCCATGACCCCGAGGTGTACCCCTCCCCCAGCTGGGCCCCCCACAACCCAGGATCAGCAGGGGATGGAAACGGGGTAAGTGAGGGAAATTCTCCCATCAAAAAAAGATTTGAAGATCTTTTCATTCTGTCGATTTGAGGGGCAATCTGTTTGGTTTTAGGGACTCTTCCTTTAGTCCATCTGTCAGCGGCAGCAAAGAAGGAGGGAGCAGGGGACCCCCAATTCTAAAGCTTCCGGATATGACAGGGGTCACCAGCCCTTCTCCCTCTGAAGGGGCTGGCTCCTTCCTCCAGAATTAGGGGGGTCACAGAACCTTCCTTGTACATCCACCCACCTCCGATTAATAAAAAGATCTGTCTCACCTCTGTTAACGATAGGTCAACTCTCCGATGCACTGGGGAGGGGGACGATGAGCCCCCCTGCCTGCACCCCCCCCAGAAAAACCCTGGTGGCTCCCAGTTCTCACTGCTCCCCCTCCCCCAGCAGCGAGGGACCCAGGCGTCCGACCTGGTTGGGGGTGTTGAGGTGGGAGGGGAGGCTGAGGGGCTGCTCTTAGCTCGGGCCCCAAGGGAGTGGGGGTCGGGATGAAAAAAAAAAAAAAGGTGAGGAGACAATTTGGTTCCCGTGTCGCTGGGTAAAGTGCGGAGCTGGAGGACGAGAGAGGGAGGGAGGAGGGAGGGAGGGGGAGGGGAGCCGCTGGGGATGGGGGAGCCACAGAGAGGAGGTGGGGGGAGGGAAACGATTGGGGGGCAGGGTCTGGGTGGCAGAAGGAAGCTGAGGGAAAAGAGAGAGAGAGAGACCCAGAGAGGGAGGGAGAGAGACACAGAGAGACAAGGAGAAGCGGAAAGAGAGAAACCCAGAGACTGTGAAACAGAAATGGGGGAGGGAGAAATTTGGGGGAGGCAGCGGCTGGTAGCAGAAGGAAGTTGGAGAGAGAGACACACACAGAGAAATATCCAGAGAGAGAAGGGGACAGAGACAGAGACACAAAGAGAGAAACCCAGAGACTGGGGGACAGATGGGGGATGGGGTAAGGGAGAGGATGGGGGGGGGTCAGGATGGGATAACAGAAGGAAAGAAGAGACAGGGACAGAGTCATCCAGAGAGGGGGAGGAGAGACAGATGGGGAGAGACAGACAGAGACAGGATGGGGGAGAGAACGAAACAGAGAAAGGGAGAGAGAAATTGGGGGGTGGGGGCAAGGTCTTAATAGAGAGAAGGATGATTTAGAGAGAGAAAAATGGAGAGAGAGAGCGGACAAGAGAGTGAATAATAAAAGAAATTTAGGGGAGAAGGTTCTGAGTGGCAGAAGATGCCTGGACACAGAAAAGCCGGTGCAGAAGGAAAGAGAGAGATAGGTGGAGAGAGCCTGCCTGGGAGAGACCCCGGGAACGAGAGACAGAGAGAGACTGAGGAGGCATCAGAAGGAAGCTGGAGGAAAACAGGAGAGGGGCCAGGCTCCGATGGATGAAGGAGGTCAGAGATCGAGGACACCCGCGCCCCCTCCCCCACCACATCCCCAGCCCCCATCCCTGCCCCCATCCCCATTCCAAAGCCACCACCCCACCCCCACTAGCCTCCTTCTCTCCACGGCATCGCTTTTCGCCGCCACCGCCTCTTCCTGTCGCCATAGCAACAGGATCCAGGCGCCCAGCCAAGGCTAGCAGCGGCGCCGGAAATAAGGGGAGGGCCTTTCCAAAAGGACCCCAGGAGCTGTCCCCTTTCCCCAAATCCAAGGGAAAGCTCAACTTCCCGGGCCTCCTCCCCCCCCCCCCCCACAACTGCCAAGGGCAAAGAGCCCCTGAAAATAAAATTCTATTCTATTCAATTTACCAGGATAGCAAGCCCTTTGAGTTTCACCAATATATATATATTTTTTAATTTTCATTTCACCCCCTATCTGCCCCTAGCTCAAAGAGTTAGATTCCCACCCCCCCCCCCAGACGGGGACTGGCATGAGGGGGGAAACAGAGTATGAGAAGCTCGGGTGGAAATATGCCTCAAAGAAATCTGCCTGGGGTTGGGTGGGACAACTTTGCAAGTTTTAAGAATAATGATGGTTGGAGTTACAGAACTAGCCACTAGCCAGGGGGTGGGAAAATCTGAGATGAGAGTCAGAAAGTTTGGTTTTGGACTCAAATCTCAGAGCTGGCCGTAGCCACCCTGTGACCTTGGGCAAAGCATTTCCTCCTTTCTAGACTCGGTGATTATGGGAACAAAACCCCCCTCCAATTAATCGAGAACACCGGTGAGACAAGGTCTTGCACACTGCTCTACACTAGCAGTTTGTTCCAGGCTGTGACCTCAGGCAAATGGTATCCAAAACCAAAAGCTGGCCATGACCACAGACTTGGGCTAGGCAGTTTGCAAGCTTCCTTGTCTCCCGGAATTCTTACGGTATCCTTGCAATGTGGACGCTGACATTCCCATATTACAGATGAGCAAACTGAGGCTCGGAGATGTATCGTGATTTGCCCAAACCACTCAGGGAATAAAAGGCAAAGTTGGAGATGAAGCAGTTTCTTTGTGGGGGTTGACAGGGGTGGTCAGCATGGGTGAACTTCAGAGCCACTTAACATGCTGTTTTGGGGGAACAGGTCCTCCCTTTTGGGGACTGGTGGAGACAGAGAAAACCTGTGTTCCCCACTCATCCAATCCGCTCCCCCAGAGGAGCCAGAGCCTTCTGTACACAGCATCTCACATTTCCAATGGAGTTTCCAGAGGTCAGATTACTTAATTCTCACCATGCCCCCCCCCCCCAGGGGATGGGGGGGAGTTTAGAGAGGCATTCTGACACCCCTGGTTTAGAAGTAAGGAAGCACCAGCCTCAAGGGAAGGGGCCTGGAATTCATTCATTCGAGAATTATTTGTCCCTCTTCTGCTCTTTTGCCAGGGAGAGGGACGCAGCTGTGCACAATAACGGTAACCGACATAAATTGAACGCTAAATATTACGGACTCAAAGTCATTTGCAGGCATCGACTTGGTCCTCCAGCTTCTGCGGTTAGCCCCCATTTTCAAGACGTGTAAACTGAGACAGAGAGGTAAGCACATCAGGAAGGTAGGAAGTGCGGTGGCAATGAGAGCCAGGGCTTCAGATCCCAGAGCCTGCGCTGTTTTCTCTGCTAAAAATAAACAACAAAAAACAGAAACCTTCAAAGGGTGAACACAACGATGAGGGTAATAAAACAAGCCAGGGTTTCTAAACCTAGAACCAGTGATGCTAGCTGGGTATTTCTCTGGGGGGGAGGGGGGTGGCATCCCAGGCCACTTCAGAATGTCCACCAGCATCCGTCCACAGACTCTACCCACCAGATGCCAGGAGCAAGGGGTATAATAAAAAGAACTCAGGGGTGCCCGGAGGGTGGCTCAGTCGGTCTTAATTTCAGCTCAGGTCATGAACTCAGAGTTCCTGAGCTCGAGCCCTGCATGGGGCTAGGTGCTGACAGTGACGACCCTGCCTGGGTTTCTCCTTCTCTCCCTCCCTCTCTGCCCCTCCCCTACTCACCCCTCCTTCTCTGCCCCTCCCCTACTCGTCCCGTCCCCCTCCCTCTCTCTCTCTCAAAATAAATAAATAAACTTAAAAAAAAAAAGAATTTAGTCTGTCCCACCTCAAATCTTGTTCCTTATTGGAAAAGCCTTTGAATGTTTTTAGCTGTTTCTTCTCTTACTTCCTAAATAAGGAAGTAAATAATAATTATCTTCTGAATGTGTCAGCATTATACATTCTAGATTCCTTTTCTCTGATAGATAAGGATTTAACTCATGTAGACCTCACTTTTCCCTTCCTTCCTCCCCATATAAATATTTTTAGTTCTTCTACTGGTTAATTTTGAGGCAGTAAGTGATAGACTATTTACATCATGATTTCTTGCCTCAGAGACCATATATCTGGTTTCTTGTCAGCAGCTTTATTGAGATAGAATCCACATACCATACAATTCACCCAAGAAAAGTGTATATAACTCAATGGCTTTTCGTGTAATCATAGAATAGGGCAACCATCAAGTTTAGATCCATTGCAGAGCATCCTTCTTAGCCCAAGGAGTAACCTTGACTTGGTCATCGTCCCCATCGCCCAGCCCCCCACACCCTATCCTAGCCCTAGGCAATCACTAAGCTACTTTCTGGCTGTATGGGTTGGCCTGGTCTGAACATTTCATATCAATGGAATCACACAATATTTGTTTATTTGTGTCTGACTTTTTACTTAGCACAATGTTTCCAAGGTTCACCCATGTTGTAACATATATCAGTACTTCATTTCCTTTCTTGATGAATATTATTCCATTGTAAGGATACATTATGTTTTACTTATCCATCGGGTATTTGGGTCGTCATTTTGGCCGTTGTACACATACTGCCGTGAACATTTGTGAGTTTTTCCATGGACATATGTGTTCACATCTCTTCGGCATGTACCTAGGGGTGGAATTCTGCCTCCTCTGTTTACTTGTCCTCTGGAGAAATGAGATATCACCTCTGGACTTTGTGTTGTAAGATACAAATGTTAGACCCAGTGGTCAACCGTTCTGTCCGTGGAAGGACCCCTCAGAAGGAGTGTCACTGAAGGTGCAGGGATTTTTTTTATTTGTTTGTTTTTTAATTTCTTTTTATTTTATATTAATTAATTAGTTTATTTATTTATTTATTTATTTATTTATTTTGATAGACCCAATGACCAACTTTTCTGTTCATGGAAGGACCCCTCAGAAGGAGTGTCACAGAAGGTGCAGGGGGTTTTTTTGTTTGTTTTTTAATTTCTTTTTATTTTATATTAATTAATTAGTTTATTTATTTATTTATTTATTTATTTATTTTGATAGACCCAATGACCAACTTTTCTGTTCATGGAAGGACCCCTCAGAAGGAGTGTCACAGAAGGTGCAGGGGTTTTTTTTGTTTGTTTTTTAATTTCTTTTTATTTTCTATTAATTAGTTAGTTTGTTTATTTTGACAGACCCAGTGACCAACCCTTCTGTTCATGGAAGGACCCCTCAGAAGGAGTGTCACAGAAAGTGCAGGGGTTTTTTGTTTTTTAATTTCTTATTTTTTTTAATGTTTATTTATTTTTAAGAGAGAGAGAGAGAGACAGAGTGTGAGCTGGGGAGGAACAGAGAGAAAGGAAGGTATAGAATCCAATCAGAAGCAGGCTCCAGGCTCTGAGCCGTCAGCACAGAGCCTGACAAGGGGCTTGAACTCACGAGCTGTGAGATCATGACCTGAGCTGAAGTCCGATGCTTAACCGACTGAGCCACCCAGGCGCCCCCGGAAGGTGCAGGTTATGGCCTGTTTCAGATCTCATTTCTAAATTTGCTTATAAAGTCGTGTCACATTATCCAAGGTTTCCCGTAGGTTTAACCTAGAGACCTGTAGGCTGTCAACTCAGAGATAAGTCTGCTAAGCCCCTAGCCTAGAGAAGGTCCTCCACCCTTACTTCCCTTGATCCCATGTGGTTGGCAGAACTCCAAAATGACCCCTAAGAAGATCCTAAGATTCCTGCCCACCCCCCCCCACCCCCCCGCGGTATACACCCTGTAGGATCCCCTCCCTTTGAGTCTGGGCAAGACTTGTGAGTAGGGTGGGGTGTCATTCCCGTGATTGGGTAACATTATATGGCAAGGTGAAGGGATTTTGCACATGTAATTAAGGTCCGCAAATCAACTGACTTGTAGTTAATCAAAAGGGAGGTTATCCTGGGTGGGCCTAACCTAATCAGGCGATCTCTTTTCAAATGGTCGAGAACTCAGAGAGATTCAGAGCAAGGGATTCTCCTGCTGTCCTGCAGGAGCAAACCCAAACCGCCCTGCTCCAGAGAGGGCGATCTGAGGATGCCATCTGCTACCAAGAGCACAGAAACATCAGTCGTATGACCACAAGGAAATGATTCCTATCTCCTGGAGGGAGCTTGGGAGTGGATCTCTCCCTAACTGAACTCCCAGATGAAGACACAGCCAGTTGGCATCCTGACTGCAGCCTTGGGAGACCCTGAGCAGAAGACCTCCCTGCACTGTGCCGGGTTCCTGAGCCATGGAAAGTGTCAGATAGATAAGAAATAGATGCTGCTTTAAGCCACGGCATTTGTGTTTTTTGTTACGCGGCAATGGGTAACTGAAAGACTCTGTAAAGCAGGCTGCACTGTGAAGGTCGCTATGGCTGCTCAGCCAGTGTTGCATTAATGCCCCCTCTCCATAACTCCCTGGCCATCACTCCCAACAACCAGCCAGTCCCCGTGTGCAGGGCCCTCTCCTCCCTGGATTCCAGCCTTGTCTTATGCCATCCTCACAACTGCCTCCCACAAACAGAGTGGATTCCCCTACTCTGCCCAGCTCCTTAGCACTTTTGAGGTTCCTGAGTGTGGCCCCCCGGCCCGGAATCTCCTTCCATCTCCAACATGAAGGTTCAACTGAAATGCTTCTTCCTCCAGGAAGCCTTTCCTGACTTCCCAAGGCTGCATCAGAGGAGACAGCTGTACCTCGCCCTGGAGTGCCCCCCATTAAAGCACAGTCACTGTGCATTGTGACTGGCTTGTCGGTCTGTCCCCCACCCTCCAGTAGAGCCAGGGACTGTCTAAGACAGGCACGGGGCTGGTTCACTTCCATATCCCCAGTGCCCAGTTTGGTTTTGGTAGACCGGAAGTCTCAGTCTGCAGGTGCTGAATGGATGGACAGACAGATGGATGGAGGAAGGAGCAAAAGACTCCGGGAACAAGTGGATACATATTCTAGAGTCCTCCGGCAGCCAATTACAACCTCCCATCCCTGTCCGACCCCTCTCCCCGCCTCATATCCTGAGTGAGCGTTCTCCCAGGTGCTTGAGCATATCTGGTCAACAACAGCTGGGGCCTTTGTGTTTTCTCAAGAGGAACAGAGTGGTGGTGGCATGTTTTCCCGCTGTACCAGGAAGAGAAGATCAGCGTTTCTCAAACGTCCTCATTCAGGGTGAAGTGGAAATATTCCAGTGCTGAGGAATCAGGTGGCCTGAGTTCCAATCCTTGCTTTTCCTTGCCTCCCTGAGGGACCCAGAATCAAATACTGTGCTCTGGGTACTTTATCTGCTTGTCTGTAAAGGTGGGGAGGGGGTGAGGGAAGTGATCTCACTGCAGATGGGAGGTCCTGGGACCATGATTCAAAATCACACATCCTGGGAATTCTGGCAGGGTTTTTAGGGTGTCTGTGAAGCTCTGGAAATTGCTGATGAAATTGTGTGAATGTGGGTGCTCTTTTCTGGGGGTCCACAGCTTTTCTCCGGTTCCCAAAGGGACCTTGAGTCCCCTACAAGAGTCACTGCCTATTGACAGATTTAGCAAAATCTCACTTGTGTCAATAACAATTGTGAGAAAGCAAGGCAGAGTATATGAATGCGTGGATATTGTCTAAAGCCGGTTTCCTCGACCTGAGCACTAGTCCCATCTTGGACCAGATCATTCTGTGCACTAGAGGGTGTCCAGCCACATCCCTGGCCTCCACCCACCCCATGGGAGGCCAACAGCACCGCCTCCCAAGGATGACATCCAAAAATGCCCGAAGACATTGCCTGATGTTCCCCCTACCCCCCGGGGACATCATCACCCAGGTGGAGGGCTGCCTACTGGACAAAAGGAAACTGATAACAATCACTCCCTCTGGGAAGTGAAGCTGGGGTTGAGATCAGTAAAAAGATGAAAGGTACTTTTTTTTCTTTCTATCCTTCTCTGCTGCTTAAATTTGAAATTCATGACTAGGTATTACATTTATAATAAAAATGAGTTTATTGCTAAAATGAGTTATCTCCATTCAAGGGACACACACAGCCACTGAAAAAAATGACGTGAATCTCTACATCTGACAGGATGTTTGCCTCCGTGACATACAGCCACAATGCTTAACGTGTTTGGTCTCAGGACCCCTCTATATGCTTAAAAATTGGCGGGGGGGGGGGGGGTGGCTCAGTCAGTTAACTCTGGATTTCAGGATTTCTGGATTCAGGATTTCTGACTCATGATTTCAGGATTCGTGAGTTTGAACCCAGAATCAGGTTCCGTGCTGCAGCTCAAAGCCTGGAGCCTGCTTCGTATTCTATGTCTTCCTCTCTGTCTGCCCCTCTCCCACTCTCTCTCTCTCTCAAAAATAAATACATATTTTTTTAAATTTTTTTTCAACGTTTTTTATTTATTTTTGGGACAGAGAGAGACAGAGCATGAACGGGGGAGGGGCAGAGAGAGAACACAGAGAGAGAGGGAGACACAGAATCGGAAACAGGCTCCAGGCTCCGAGCCATCAGCCCAGAGCCTGACGCGGGGCTCGAACTCATGGACCGCGAGATCGTGACCTGGCTGAAGTCAGACGCTTAACCGACTGCGCCACCCAGGCGCCCCAAAAAATAAATACATATTTTTAAAAAACACTTTTTTTTTTTAATTGCAGGGGACCTGGGGCGCCTGGGTGGCTCAGTCGGTTAAGCATCTGACTCTGGACTTTTTGACTCAAGTCATGATCTCATGGTTCGTGAGTTTCATAGCACAGAGCCTGCTTGGGATTCTCTCTGTCTCCCTCTCTCTCTCTGCCCCTCCCCTGCTCTCTCTCTCTCAAAATAAATACATATACTTTTTTAAAAAATTGCAGGCACCCCAGAAGTGTTTGGTTATGTGTGTTATGTCTATTGATACATTATGTATTCAAAATTCAAACAGAGGAGATGTAAAAATCTGTATTGATTTCAGCAAAATAATAGTAAACTCATTGCATGCTTACATAGACAACTTATTTTAGTGAAAATAACTGTATTTTCCCAAGCAAAAAATATATAATGGTGTTGGCTTATATAAATACATATTTATAAATGTATATAAATGTTTTAATTTATTTTTGAGACAGTGAGAGAATGGGGGAGGGGCAGAAGAGAAGGGAACAGAGGATCTGAAGCAGGGTCTGTGCTGACAGCAGAGAGCCTGATGCGGGGCTCCAACTCACAGACCGAGAGATCATGAGCTAAGCCAAAGTTGGAGCCTTCGCTGACTGAACCACCCGGGCACCTGGCTTACATTTTTGAAAATCTGGTGCACCTGGGTGGCTCAGTCGGTTAAGCATCCGACTTCGGCTCAGGTCATGATTTCGGGGTTCGTGAGTTTGAGCCCCACGTCAGGCTCTGCACTGACAGCATGGAGCCTACTTGGGATTCTCTCTCTCCCTCTCCCTCTGCCCCTCCCCTGCTTGTGCTCTTTCTGTCTCTGTCTCAAAAATAAATTAAAAAAAGAAACATTTAAAAACGAACAAACAAAAAAGATAAGCAAATAGATGGAATTATGTGGCTCCAGTATACTCAGCCATACAGCTTAGTGGTTAAGCTAAGAGACTCCCAGGATTCAAACCTTAGCTCGATCACTTACCAGCTGTGTGACCAGGAGCAGGTTAATTTATCTCTTGGTGCCTCCAGGATCTCATTTATAAAATGGGGATGAAAATAAAAGGCGGCAACTTCCTTGGGTTATTGAATGCAAAGTGGCTGGCATGTAGAAAACACTCAATAAATTATGCAATTAATTTATGCAAACTATCCTTATTAAGCATCCTTGAAAAACAATAAGGTAGAGTTACATAACTCTTACTGATTCTCCACAATACTTTGCCATGTGCAATTGGAAGGTGCAGAACTATGTGTATAAAATGATACATGCTGTGTCAAATAAATATATATGGGCTCCATACCTGGGCGGATTGAAACACATGTGTAAATACCTCCCTATGCATATAGTAATGTTGAAATTATACATGGTAAGAAGATAATTCAGGGCAAGGCGGACTTCTGGAGTTCAAGAAGTCAGAAGTAGGACTGACTTTTCACAGCATGTATTTATTTATTTATAATGTTTAGCTATTTTTGAAAGAGAGAGAGAGCGTGTGAGCAGGGGGCAGGCAGAGAGAGAGAGGGAGACACAGACTCTGAAGCAGGCTCCAGGCTCTGAGCTGTCAGCACAGAGCCTGACAAGGGGCTTGAACTCACAAACCGAGAGATCACGACCTGAATCCAAGTCAGACCCTCAGCTGACTGAGCCACCCAAGCGCCTCTCACAACATTTTTTTTTATAATTTTTTTTAATGTTTATTTTTATTTTTGAGACAGAGAGAGACAAAGCATGAACGGGGGAGGGTCAGAGAGAGAGAGGGAGACACAGAATCTGAAACAGGCTCCAGGCTCTGAGCTGTCAGCACAGAGCCCGACGCGGGGCTTGAACTCACGAACCATGAGATCATGACCTGAGCCGAAGTCTGACGCTTAACCGACTGAGCCACCCAGGTGCCCCTCACAACATTTTTTTTTTTAAAGATAAGCAAATCTTTAATCTTTAAGATCCCATTCCATTTTCAAAATGTAAAAAACACAAAACAAAAGAAAATGAAAAGCTAGCTTGGTTCTTTAAAAAAATAAAATAAAAAAGGAAGGTATACGTTTAGGAAGCTAGGTTGTCAAATTCTGGACAAAATTTGCAAGTACCCAGCACTTGCGCTGAAACTACCCTTCCTGTGGGCAAGACAGCACCAATCAATGGGAGATCCTTTCCCACTGAGCAGATATGCAGAACCTTTCACAACACGGAGCTCCAGCCTGCCACTAGGAATCGATTCATCTTGACAAAGAAGCTGAAACATCTTTCCACCCCAGCTCTCAAGCATGACCTCCAGAAATTCCTGAAATCATTGGAAATGACTCAGAGTATTTCCCTCAGGGAGTCTGATCCTGCTGAATCTTACTTTCCTGCTAACCTGCCCCTGCCACTCTCCCTGTTCCAGAGGGATTTGGAGTCCTTCTAGCCCATCCCCCTTCCTTTTTACAGAAAAAAAGTAACTGAAGCCCCAGAGTTTAAAAGACTTCTCAAGGTCACAGAATGAGTTTGCATCAAAGTCGTGGTAGTGAAACATAGTGGCTGAGAGAGAGAGAGAGAGAGAGAGTAGGTTCTGGGATCGGACAGGCCTGGGTGGAAAGTCTTTGCTCCTTACCGGCTGGGTGATCTCAGTTCCCCGAGGGGAGTGCCCAGTGCCGGTTCATCTGCAAAGTGGGGCCGTCTGCAAAGCCTCGTTCCCAGGAGGTTTGGGAGAACCCATGGAAAGCGTGCAGCAGTGTCTGTCACCTAATGGTAGCTTGGTAACTGTGTTGGTGACGGCCGGAGCTGTCCTGTTTGTACCCAAGAGGCTAAGCCCGGACAAGGCAAAGAGCCAAAGGGCTAGCACTGTGTCTCCTCTGGAAGACACTTCAAGAAGCAGCTCGTTAAGCATCCGGGCTGTTTTCAGTCCCTCAGTGGAGCAGGCGAGATCACAGATCTCAGGACTCGCTTTGCAGCCTCTGATACAGGGCTGTTGGGAGCATCTGGTGAGATCCAGTACAGGAGGGGAGTGTGCAGCTCACAGTAGAGGCGCCCTACGTGGTGGCATTGATTTCTCAGCACAGTCACAGAATCAAGCCTTAAGAAGACCCACTGTTTCCCAGTGCAGGGGGAAGGAAGCTCAAGCTTTGGAACCAGATGAATCTCCTTTCAGCTTTGCCTCTGCCGGGTTTCCACCTGTGACCCCGGGTGAGTCATTTCACCTCCGTGGCCCTACCTGCAAAATGACTTCAGCAAACTCAACGTGAAGGCTTGGGGAGAAAACTAAATGGAGCAATGAATGTAGAAGGAAGGCAAGTAATAGTAACAGTACTCTAAGTGGTCACGGTTAACACCAAGAGTTAATTTTTATTGGTCCTGGTGGGTGTCATTTGCTGTCCTACATGCTTTACACGCACCGAATTATAAAGAGTTGCTGTTAATAACGATGATGAAGCAACTTAAACAGAAACCAATCTAACCTTATTCTGCAGGACTCGAGGTCCCGACCCCTGGGGGTTATAGAGACCTGGACCCAGACCCTGTATCCAATGCCCTCCCCCTGGGCAGGCGGAGACGTGTTTGAAATAAAGTTTATTGAAGTTTCTCTTGGTATTTACATATGATACACGGCAAATAACAGAGCCAGGCCCCCCACCCCACCCCTTCCCCCACCCCAAAGCCCCCCTCCCCCCAGCCTCGTTAAAAATCGCTGCGTAAAGACAGGTTAACTGCTGCAGTCCCCCCTCCCCCCTCCCACTTAAGATGCAAACTAAAAGCCCCCGTCCCTCCCCCTGCCCCCCTCCCCCCACCCCGGGGGCCTTTCTGGTTCGTTGTACAACACTGTGCTACCTCGCCCTCTCCCCCCCCAATAAGGGTGGAGGGCGAGTTTCTGGTGACCTTCCCCCCAAATCTGTCCAAGGGGGCGGACGGACCCTTGAAAGAGGCCAGAGTTGGGGGGGGGGGGAGTCTGAGATGGGAAGGGGGACTTCAATGAGGGGGGGAGTGCCAGAAAATGGAAGACTTCGAGGTTTGGGGGGTTTCGACCCCCGCTACTGCCTCTCCCTCCCCCGACGGGGCCTCGAGGGGGAAGAGGCGGGCACAGGTGTGGAAGTGGCACAGAGGAATTCCCTCGAACCCTAGGGTCTCCATCCCTGTCCTGTGGTGTGCGGGGCTAGATGCACCTAGGGGCTTTGGATGCGCGGGCAGAAAGGAGGGAGACAGAGTGGAGGAAGAGGAAGGAGAGCAGGAAGAAAAAGAAGCCCAGGGCAGCTGAGAAAGCAAGGAGATCCGTTAGACGGCGCCCCCTAAAAGGCAGGCGACCTTCAAGAGGTCAAGAAGAGCCCAGCAGGTGAGGAAGAACGGGGCCTCCCAGGGGAGCGGAGAACTGTGGGGGGGCGGGGTGGGAGGGAACGCCAGGTTAACCACGCCCCGGCGTCCAGCGCCCCGCTCCACCCCGCAGCCGCGGGCACAGCAGGAAGGCCGCCCACCGCACGCAAGGACCGGGAAGGTCGGGAGATGAGAGTGGGCGGGCGAAGAGAGAAGTCGGGGGCCCAGGGGAGAAGAGAATGGTTGGCATTCCAGGCGGCTGCCGAACCTACTCTCCAGCCCAGCGCCCCTGCGGCGAGGCGGCGGCGGGTTGCGGGGCTCAGGGTGGGTGGGCGCTGGGCACCGCGGGCCCTGCGCGCTGGGTGCGCGCTGGGTGCGCACAGGAGGGAAAGCGGTGGGGAGGAGACTGGAGGGCGGGGCGGGGCCCGAGGAAAGGGGCGGGCCCCAGGGAGAGGAGGCGGGGCCGTCTGCAAGTGGACGGGACCGATAGGGGGAGGAGCCCTTGGAAAGTGGGAGGGGCTAGGGCGGCGGGGCGGGGCCACCGGGAAGCGGACGCGGCTGTAGCGTGCACGCAGTCCTCCGGGACGCATCCCGAAGCCCGGAGGGAGGGTGCGGAGCTGTGGGGCTGGAGACCCCTGAGAAGGAGGAAGAGGAGGAGGAGGGAGAGGAGGAGAGGGGGGCTCCGAGGGGCAGGCCTCAGCACGGCGAGGTGGAGATGTGCAGGTGGTCCGGGTACTTGATGGCTGGAGGGTAGTTCTGAGTCATCTGGATGGAGACGTCGCTGGAGATGTCGGAGGGGCTGCGGCCGCGGCGCCACGCCTCGGGCTGCAGAAACTGGCCGGAGTAGTCCGAGCAGTCGCTGAGTCGCGGGCGGTAGAAGGCAGGGTGCGGACGGTACATCTCCTCCTCCGCGTAGCGCTTGGTGAACAAGTACACGGACATCACGCCAGCCCCCTGTGGCAACGCATGATCAGAGTCCCAGAGGCTGGCCCCCCCACCCCGAGCTCCCGATGACCCCAAGACTCCAGACCCCCCCACCCCCATCTCGCTCAGACCCAGGAGTCCAGCCTCCCAGCCCCTCCTCCCCCAGGACCCCAGAAGTTGGGAGCTCCCAGACCCCTCCTCCAGGACCCAGAGGTTAGGCCCTCAGCTGCCACCTCCCTCTTAAATCCAAAGTCTACACCCCCAGCTTCCTCTTCCTCCTGGACCCAGGAATGAGGGCCCCCAGAGCCCTCTCCATTCAAGTCTGGGGCCCGCAGACATCACCTCTTTCAGTAGGAAGGAGGAAGCGGCGAAGGCAAAAGACCACCCGTAGCGATAGTGGAAATACTGCTCAGAGCTGCTGGGCCGGTTCATGACCTCGTCATTGATGCTGGAAATGTAAAGAACCAAGCCCACCACCAAGGAGAGGCCTGGGGGAGCAGAGGGGGCCCTTGGGCCGTTAGCAGTGAATCCCTTGCTGCAGCCCCAGCCCCTCCCCCATATCACTGCCGCCCCTTCCTGCCCCCTCCCCTCTCTTCCCTGCTGGGTCCTGAACTAAATTCCTTTTTTTTTTTTTTTTTTTTTTTCCTGAAGCCCCTTGTGCTGGGCCTTGGCTGGGTGCAGGGATTGCAGAGATGAATGAACTTCCTCTCCTCACTCCTCCCCTAATCTGCTGTCCAGGAGCTCACAGAGCAATTGGGGAAGGCAGATGTGGGCATTGGTCAGTCGTGGCATACACGGTGATATGCACAGTAAGGGAAGTAGTAACACAGAGTTCTCTAGGTCCAGAAGAGGCACCAGCCCACATAGGTGAGTTGCAGGGACAGAGGCAGGGGCAGGGGAAGCCAAGGAAAGCTTCCTGGAAGAATGGTCTTTGTCTGAGTCCTAAAGGATGAGGCCTGGGTTGAGACTGTATGAATAATAATAACAACAACAAGCAACTATGCGCCATGGGCTAAATCCCACCCACATCCTGTTTTTGTATGGCCCTTCTAGCTAAGCATGGCTTTCATAGAATTAAATTGTTGGGAAAAAAATCAAAAGAAGAATGATATTTTGTGGCATGTAAAAAGTATGCGAATTTCAGTTGGCAGTTCCTAAAAGTGTTAAAGATAGAATTACCACATGACCCAGCGATTCCTCCACTGGGGATCTCCACCCAAGAGAATAGGAAACATATGTTCACACAAAAACTTTGCATGAATGTTTGTAGCAGCATTCTTAATAGCCGAAAAGCGGAAACAACCCAAATGTCTATCAACTAAGTGGATAAACAAAATGTGGTATAGCCGTATAAAGGAATATTATTCAGCCAAAAAAAGGAACGGCATACTGATATATACGGCCACGTGGATGAACTTAGAAAATAAGCTCAAGAGAAGGAAGACAGATGCGTGCTGTAGGGTTCCATTTATATGTGATGCTGAAAATAGGCAAATCCGTAGACACAGAGAGTAGATTAGCGGCTGCCAAGGAATGGGGTGGAGGGGAGATTCCGACTGTTGTTAAAGGGTAAGAGGTTTCTTTCTGGAGTAATGAAAATGTTGTGAGATCGGGTGATAGGGATGATTATACCACCTTGCAAATATACGAAAACCACCAAATCATACCAACTTTATGTTTTGTGAATTAGAATACCTCAGTTCAAAATGTATATGCATTTCAGGGGCGGCCTGGGGGGGCTCAGTTGGTTAAGCATCTTACTCTCGGTGTCAGTTCAGGTCATGATGTCGCGGTTCTTGAGTTTAAGCCCCGCGTTGGGCTCTGTGCTGACAGCATGGAGGCCACTTGGGATTCTCTCTCTCTCTCTCTCTCTCTCTCTCTCTCTCTGCCCCTCCCCAGCTTGTGCTCTCTCTCTCTCTCAAAATAAATAAGTGAACTTAAGAAAAAAGTATATGAATTTCTAATGTCAGGGTCTATAAATAAAATTTTATTGGTGCACAGCCACGCCCCTTTGCTCCTGTGTGGCCCGCACTCACAGTGGCAAGCACAGCCTGTATAGCTGAGGATATTCATATCTGGCTTTTTACAGGAAAACTTTCCTGACCCCTGAATTGCAACGCATACACGATCTGTCACCAGCCTCATCCCTGGTCAGTTTCTCTGAGCTCCCTCTACTTAGATCGCATGACTGTCTCACCCTGCCTTGAACTTGTCCAGCTTATTTCTGTCTCAGGGCCTTTGCTCTTGCTGTTCCCTCCAACTGCAAGACTCTTCCTCCGGGCTTCTCCAAGTCTCTCTTTCACTTCATTTACATCTCTCTTCCTTTGTCCCTTCTTTGAGCTCCTTGTTTAAAAAAAAATGCTCTTGGGGTGCCTGGGTGGCTCATTCGGTTAAGCATTCAACTCTTGGTTTTGGCTCAGGTCATGATCTCATGGGTTCATGAGATGGACCCCTGCATCGGGCTCTGTGCTGACCGTGCAGAGCCTACCTGGGATTCTCTTTCTCCCTCTCTCTCTGCCCCTCCCCTGCTCTCTCTCTCTCTCTGTCTCTCTCTCTCTCAAAATAAATAAACATTTTTTAAAATGCTCCTTTACTCAGAATAGAAGAAATGGGAACTGTGAAGAGACACTGTTTCTCAACCATCAGGTCACCAAAAGTTAATAACCTTCACAACATGTTCTTTTGGTGAAGCTGGGGAAACGGCAGCTCTTATGTGTTGCTAGTGGGAGTGTAAAATGGCCCAGGCCCTGTGGAGGGGAATCTGGCCAAATCTAACAAAACCACACATGTATCTGTCCTTTAACTCAGCCATCTCATGCATAAGAATTTACCCTGAAGCTATCTGTCCAACCACACGAAAGCACATATGCACATGTTAATTCACCACATTACTCATAACTGCAAAACAATGGAAATGACCTAGATGAACTTACAGAGAGGATGAGTGGGATACATTGTAACACATCCCAGAGCAGATGACTGTGCCACTGTGAAATGAGAAGGAGGATGGTCTCTATGAACTGGTGTGCCATTCAGTGAGAGTTCCAGACACTGTCACTCAGCTTAACAACAACAACAACAAGAAAGAGTGATGCACAGAAGAATATACGAGTATACAGAATGCTAGCTTTTAAGGAAAAAAAAAGTACATAAAATGCATATGTGCATCTGTTTATTTTTGCAAAAAGAGACATGGTAAGGAAAACAAAAAACGAGGCTGATCGCCTACAGGAGATAAGGGAGAAGAGGAAGGAAGGGATGAGAGAAAAGTGGCGTTGCTGATTTTTGCATGATCTGGACCCTTGGAAGAATGCTAATGTTTTATATGTTCAAAAGATGAAACCAACAAGGATGGAGAAAAAACTAAAATTGAATACAAACAAAAATAAATGAAGCTAAGTTTATATCAAACGAGTAGCACAACCACAGGAAGGAGTAAAAGTATTATTCCAAGTGACTTTTGAATACGGTACTTTGATTATATATTTCACTCTAAAGACAAAAGATCTGCAGAGAAATCTTCAACCTTAGTGGATTTGGGGGGCAGTGGTCTAGAGGTAGCAGTTCTTAAGCAGTGTAGGGTTGAGCAAATGTTCAAATATACTGATATTTAGGGAGCTGGAATTTTTCATTTGGAAGAAAGGAAGACACAGATAAGAATGGGGTGAGGTAAGGAAGAACCCTGGGGCATCAGTATAAAACTCCTGTTTTACAAGCACATGATTCCCCACTTTGTGCCCTGAAGCATCCTAGCAGCAGTGACACCCCAGCAGCAATGAGCACAGCAAGCACCCAGAGTTTGGTCTCTAATATCATCCCTCACTAAATAATAAGCTAGGGCTTCCAGAAGAAGTAGCTAATTTGAAGCCTGGGGGAGAGGCAATAAAAGTGTAATTGTGCCATAAAGCAAAGAAATATGCAACAAAAAAAAAATGATGGGGACATATCAGAAAAGGATGCAGGGACTAGTCTGAAGAGAGTTCCTGGGGCACCTGGGTGGTTACATGTCTGACTTTGGCTCAGGTCATGATCTCATGGTTTGTAAGTTCGAGCCCCACATTGGGCTCTTTGCTGTCAGTGCCAAGCTCACTTTGGATCCTCTGTTCCTCCTCTCTCTGCTTCTCTCCCATTAGTGCTCTCTCTCTCTCTAGAATAAATAAATATTTTTTAAAATGAAGAGGGTTCTTGGGGCATCTGGGTGGCTCAGTCAGTTGAGCATTTGACTTCAGCTCAGGACACGATCTCACAGTTTATGGGTTTGAGCCTTGTGTCAGGCTCTGTGTTGACAGCTGCTTTGGATTCTGTGTCTCCCTCTCTCTCTGCCCCTCCCCTGCTAGCACTCTGTCTCTCTCTCAAAAATAAATTAACATTAAAAAAGTTAATGTTTATTTTTTTGGGGGGGAGGGGCAGAGAGAGAGGGAGACACAGAATCCAAAGCAAGCTCCAGGCTCTGAGCTGTCACCACGGAGCCCCACGCAGGGCTTGAACTCATGGACCATGATCTCATGACTGAGGGATTGTGAGATTGGCTCAGGTCATGATCTCGAGGTTCGTGGATTCGTGTTCCGCATCGGACAGCTCAGAGCCTGGAGCCTGCTTTGGATTCTGTGTCTCCTTCTCTCTCTGCCCCTCTTCCACTCATCTCTCTCTCTCTCTCTCTCTCTCAAAAATAAATAAATAAATGAATAAAAATAAAAGCTTCCTTTATCATAAAGGAACTTAACATACCATCTCAAGCAAGTGACCAAAACGAACATCACCAATAGTGGAGTTGACTGACACCATTACCTCCTGAAGTGAGCGTGCCACAACTCCATTTACGTGGCCTTCCCGCTGGAAATGTGTAACCTGAATCCACTCCTAAGGAAACTGTGGCCATTCCACTAGACAACTGGCTGAGCTCTTCAAAAAAGTCAACATGAAAGATATTTCTTCTTTAAAAAGGCACAGGAACTATATAAAAGATGAAAGGCAACGAAAGAGACAGGATGGGGATATACAACGTATGCTCCTAGATTGCAAACTGAATTGGGATGAGAGGGGGCAGAAATGACTACAAAAGACAGCATTGGGACCATTGGTGAAATTTGAATATGGATGGTGTTTTAGCTATAATATTGTATAAATGTTAAACTTCCTGAATTTGATTATTGTACTGTGGTTAGAAAAGGGAATGGAGGGGCGCCTGGGTGGCTCAGTCGGTTAAGCGTCCAATTCAGCTCAGGTCATGATCTCACGGTTTGTGGGTTCGAGCCCCGCGTCAGGGTCTGAGCTGACAGCTCAGAGCCTAGAACCTGCTTTGGATTCTGTGTCTCCCTCTCCCTCTGCCCCTCCACTGCTCATGATCTGTCTCTCTCTCTCTCTCTCTCTCTTTCAAAAATAAATAAAAACATTAAAAATGAAAGAAAAGGGAATGGATACACTTGTTTTTAGGAGATACTTGCTGAAGTATTTAGGGGTGAGGTGTTTGCTACTTATGTTCAAGTGTGTGTATATATATATATATATATATATATATATATATATATATATATATATCTCAGATACAATATGGATAGAAAGAGAGAGAGAACATGGCAAAACATTAAAATTTGGTCCACCGGAAGGGTATATGTGAGTTTACTGCATTATTTTTGGCTAATTTTTCCGTAGGTTGAAATTTTTTTCCAGAACAACAAAAAGAAATTCAACAAACTAGGTATTCCAAAACAGGATTTTTCCTCCCCAAGGTACCAAAGTATCACCCGGGAAATCACTTATTCATTAGAAAGAGGAAACTCCCTTTTCAATGAACAGCCCTGATGACCATTACCTTTACCAAAGTTTCAAACTTTGTTCCCGTCACGGGGAACGACCTGACATTATTCACCACACGAAGTGATGGGACATACGAACGCAGCACTCCTCTGTATCTGCTTGCCAAACATTTTTAACCTGGATCTAATAAAGCCTCTAGTGTAGACATGACTCCCAGTTTACAGAGAAAGCAAGCAACAAGGAACAAATCAAACGACGCCATGGAAAAACAATCAAACAGATCTAAGACGGGGACCTTCTATAGTAACTGACACCTTGGTCAGCAGGCTTCCAAAGGACAGTGATATGGGTCAAGCCAGTAACACTGCATCCAGTGATCATTCTTAACACCCCCAAAGACAGACAACCAGGCATTGTGTCTCTGGATGCAGTGCGGTAGGATATAAACAGCACCACCTATCTTTGAAGTATTTTTTTGCCAAACACACACACACACACACACACACACACACACACCAGAAACCCATAAACCTGGATTGGATCAACAGTTTTATAGGTAAACACAGGGATGAATGAGCATATTACACAACATGAGAGGGCAACGGGAAAAATCCTGGAGGTAGGAATTCTACAAGACACATGACCAGATTTCAGCAACAAATAAGTGGCAAGGAAAAAATAGGAGAGAGACTATTATAGATTAAAAGACGCTTCAGAGATCTATCAGCTAAATGCACAGGTGGAATTTGAATCCTGATTTGCGACAAACTAACTGTAAAAAGGCACTTATTTATGAGATACGTGGGGAAGGAGAACCCTGACTAGATATTAAATGATATTAAGCAGCTATTCTTAATTGTTTGGGCATGATGGCTATGTTAAATAACAAAGTACTTACTTCTCCAAGATATACTGAAATATTTGTGGGTAAAAACGATTTAATGGCAGAGGCTGGCCTTAAAATAACGTAGCGAAGTGCAGAAGGGAGATACGGCCGTGGGACTAAAAAAAGATTCGCCATATGTTGGTAACTTTTTGAAGCTGAGAGAAGGATACACGGGATTTCACTTATTTATACTATTCTTTCTGTATTTTTATAATGAAGTACATTTTAGAAGTCAGTGTTGTAAAAAAAAATAGTGGGGGAACTAGTCTAGAGTAAAAGAGACGTGAACTAAATGCTGTGTGTGAACCAAGCTTGAATCCTGGTTTGGGGAGGGGAGCTATAAAAGGCATTCTTGAAACAATGGGACAGTCTGCGAATGGAATAAATTATATTATGGCATTACTGGAAGATTTCTTGGTATGATAATGGTGGTGTAGTAGAATGCCCTTCCTCTTAAGAGATGCATCCTACAGTGTTTAGAGATGAACTATTGTGATGTCCATAACTTAATTTTAAATGGTAACGTCGGGGCGCCTGGGTGGCTCAGTCGGTTAAGCGTCCGACTTCAGCTCAGGTCACAATCTCGAGGTCCGTGAGTTCGAGCCCCGCGTCGGGCTCTGGGCTGATGGCTCGGAGCCTGGAGGCTGCTTCCGATTCTGTGTCTCCCTCTCTCTCTGCCCCTCCCCCGGTCATGCTCTGTCTTTTTCTGTCTCAAAAATAAATAAACGTTAAAAAAAATAAATAAATAAATGGTAACGTCCCAGAAAAGCATGGGGAGAGGGGAGAAAAAGAGGAGGGTGGAAAAAAAGAGAAAGAATATGGCAAAACATCAGAAAAGTGCAGGATTCAGGTGGAGGAAAGTATACAATGCTCATTGCACTCTTCTATTGATTTCAAAGTTTTCATTAAAAAATTGGACTGATTGGGGCAACTGGGTGGCTCAGTAAGTTAAGCATTGGACTCTTAATTTTGGCTTAGGTCATGATCTGACGGTTGTGGGATTGAGCCCCACATCAGGCTCTGGGCTGACAGTGGGGAGCCTGCTTGGGATTCTCCCTCTCCTTCTCTCTCTGCCCCTGCCCTCTCAAAATAAATGCATAAACTCAAAAAAAATTGGAGTGAGGCGCCTAGGTGGCTCAGTTGGTTAAGTGTCCAACTTCAGCTCAGGTCATGATCTCATGGCTGGTGGGTTCAAGCCCCTCATTGGGCTCCATTCTGACAGCTCAGAGCCTGGAGCCTGCTTCAGATTCTATGTCTCCCTCTCTGTCTGCACCTCCCCCTCTCATGCGCGCTCTCTCTCTCTCTCTCTTTCTCTCAAAAAATAACATCTAAAAAAGATTGGAGTGATTGAGATAATGCCCCCCATTACTCTCCTTCCCCTGTCCTATTTTTTTGTCACTCTGATTACTACCTAACATGTAATTTGTATCTGTAATTGTTTCCACCATACATCTCCCCCACTGGGATGCTTGGAACTAGACTACCTTGTTCCTGTTTGCATCGCTATCATGTAGCACAATAATAAATACCAGTTGAATGGATGAGTATACTTGCCAAGCAACTCGAGCTTCTAGCAAAGCTCATTAGTTGCTTTCTTTTTTTGAATGCACGCTAAATCCCCCCATTTCTCCATTTCCTCTAGGAATTAACTTTTCCTTGCTCTGAACATCCATAGCACTTTCAATTTCTAGAATTCCATAATTTTGGTATTCAAGAAGAGTGGGCCCACAAAGTGTGGTGGAAAAGCATCCGAGATAGATCCAGAAAGATGACCAGGCTTAAAGAAAAGAAATAGCAAAGGAATCCTACAATCCACACTCACTCAAGTACCCATGTCCCTAGTACCCTAGTCAGGTACCAGGGGAGTCATCCTGATTTCTTTCTTTCTCTCTCTCTCTCTCTCTCTCTCTCTCTCTCTCATCCACCAAAGATTCTCAGTCATCAAGTCATGTCCATTTTACTTCCTGAATCTCTCATAAATCAAAACCCCTTCTTGTGGGGTAACTGGGTGTCTCGGTTGAGCATCCAATTCTTTTTTTTTTTTACATTTATTTATTTTTAAAAGAGAGAGAGAGAGAGCAGTGGAGGGGCAGAGAGAGAGGGAGACACAGAATCCAAAGCTGGCTCCAGGCTCTGAGCTGTCAACACAGAGCCCAATGTGGGGTCCGGACTGACAAACGTGAGATCATGGCCTGAGCTGAAGTCGGATGCTTGACCGACTGAGCCACCCAGGTGCCCCATATTCTTTAATTATTTTTTTTAACGTTTATTTATTTTTGAGACAGAGAGAGACAGAGCATGAATGGGGGAGGGTCAGAGAGAGGGAGACACAGAATCTGAAACAGGCTCCAGGCTCCGAGCTGTCAGCATAGAGCCCGACGCAGGGCTTGAACTCACGGACTGCGAGATCATGACCTGAGTCGAAGTCAGCTGCTTAACCGACTGAGCCACCCAGGGGCCCCCAGGGGCCCCATATTCTTGATTTCAGCTCAGGTCATGGCCCCGGGGTCATGGGATAGAGCCCTGTGTTGGGCTGTGCGCTTAGTGTGGAACCTGCTTGAGATTCTCTCTCTCTCCCTCTGCCCCTTTCCCCTGCTCTCTCTCTCTCTCTCTCTCTCTCTCTCTCTCTCTCTCTCAAAACAACAAACAAACAAAAAAAACCTTCTTGTAACCACAAATCCTCTGGCCCAGTTAAGGTTTATTGTCAATGCTTATACCATTGCCCTTAAATCCCTATCTCCCTGCTTTAGGTACTGGTTCTTTCTAAAACCCATACAAACTCTAGCCTTCTCTTGTCAAAATTCTTCCTTGGCTCCCTGTTGTGCACAGAAGTTTTTCATTCCTCAGCCTGACATCCCAGATTCTGTGATCTGACTCCTGCTAACCACCTTGATTCCGTTTTAGATTACAGTTCTAAACAACAGACATTCTGCATAAGGCAAGTCAGGAGCAAAGGTTGATAAGGAAACAAATAAACAAATATTCCCAAAGAGAGAGAATTTTTTGTGGCTTTTTTTGCTTTTTTTGTTTTTACTAATTAAAAATCATGTAAAAACAATAGCAAAAGTTATTCTCATCATTCTTTCTACTTCCTGGATATTTTGTAGTGGCTCTGGTTCTCCAAAAATAATCTTTCCCCCTTTTTTCTCCTTTCTTCTCTTTCTCCCTCCTTCCCTCCCCACTTCCTTTCTCTGTGATCCAACTCCCACTACATCCCCCCTCCCACCTCGCCCCACATCTGGTTCAGAATACCACCCTAGGCAAGAATCACCTACATTCCAAGCTGAATAGAAACAACCCGGCCTTAGAACAATACGGTTTCAGGACCATGGAGAGCTGCACATGAGTCTACGTCTGCCTTAGATGCTTTCTAGGGCATTAACACCTGCTGTGAATTCCACCACCGTACAAGGCACTATTCTTCCTTCATTTGAAAAATTCCCCCTCGCCCTTTCAGCTTCATCTACTCAGATGTCACCTCCTCTTGGAAGCCCTCCCAGGTCACTCCACCACCACCCTCCACCACCCTACAGTACCAAGTTAATACATCTTCCCCTTTCCCAGAATGCCTTAAGCTGTCCTTATCATTCATCCTTCATACAAATATTTCAATGTGTAGTTTGTACCAGAAACTCATCTAGGCTTTGCAGACACAAATGAGAGAATGTTTGTAAGTGTCCATGTATTTTGGAGGGTACATTCTGGTAGGAGGCAGGAAGCAAATAAGATGACAATAGCAATAAGTGTGATGAAACAAATATAAAGTTTGCAATGTGGTACATAGTATAGTGGGGGTGAGGCAATATTACATACTGTTGTCAGGGAGACAAACTCTGAAGGGAGAAAGTTCAAGCCCTTTGAGTACCAGGAGGAAGAGACTTCCAAGCATGAAGGGATAATGAGTGCAGAGTCCTCATATGGGACTGAGATGAGCATTTTCAAGGAATAGAAGGAGGCCAGTGTGGCTGAGGTTGTAAGCAATGAAGAGAATGTTAGTGGGTTAGGAAATGAGGTCAGAGATCTGAGCAGTAGCCAAATCATGGAAAACCTTGTAGGCTAGCATGGGGAGTTTGGATGTATTCTAAGTGCAACGGGAATCCACTGAGCATTGAAGGGATTTAAGCAAGTGTGTAGTTTTGATTTGCTGGGTAATTGGGGCTGTTTTGTAACTGACTGAATGTGAGCTCTCACTTAGGATTCAGCCACATCTTCAGTGCTCTGTTCAGGACCTGGCATGTAGGATGTCTGGGTAAATGTTTGATGAGCAAATGAATGAGTAGATGCATGTTGCGGGTCAGGGGTTAATATGGGCTTTGCATGGGAAGCATGTTTCTTATGACCTGGAAAAAGAAAATCAATGACATTCCATCCTCCTCCCTGCTTCTCTCGCCAACCATATCGAGTCAGTCATCTGGTTCCATTGATTCTTCTGTCGATCTACTTCTCTGTCAAAGTCATCCTGTTGCCTTTAGCTTTCCATCCCTAGCCCAGCTCAGGCCCCAGCTGCTCTTGCCGAAACCACTGCATAAGCTTCCTCCTTGGTTTGCCAATTTCTTTTCTTTTCCCCCCACTAGTCCATTCCCAACATGCTCCCTGAAAGATGCTTAGCACCCAGGTGTGACCCAATCCCTCCCCTGCCCCAAATCTCCCACCACTTTATCCAGAATTGAATGCCAAACCCACCATTTACCAGCCCTTAAGCAACTAACTTCTGTCTCTCTCTCCAAGTCTTGGTTTCCTCATTGGGAACATGAGGCAGATAGACTAGATTATTCTGTTCTAGGATCTAAGAAGCTGGTACTGTTTCCATCCTTTCCTCTACTTTTAAATCTCTTTAATTTTTATGATTTTTTAAAAAGCTTTTTATTTTTTATTTTCTTATTTTTTTGAGTAATCTCTACACCCAACATGGGGCTCAAACTCACCCCAAGATCAAGGGTCCCATGCTCTACTGACTGAGCCAACCAGGTGCCCCATTTTTTGTGTGTGATTTTTCATTTTGGTGGGGCAATACAGTGCCATAGTGAAAGCTTGGGTGGGCGATCCTGCTTCCACTATGGAGCAAGGTCACCTGTGAGTGCTTCTGTTTCCTCACCTGGAGAATGAGAATCACAGTGGCATCTGCCTTACGAGGTAAAGAAAACGAAATAACCTGCATAAAGCACTTAAGACTTCCCCAAACCATGGCACTCCATGAAGTGCTTATTATTTTGGCTGTTGCTGTGATTAGCACCATGTATGTCTATATGTATGGTTGCCCTTCACATCTATGATCTGGACCAGGGGTCAGCAAACTACCGTTTGCTCCAACACTTGTTTTTGTATGGTTTGTGAGCTAAGCATGGTTTCTCCATTGTTAAATGGTGAGAAAAACAAAACAAAACAAAACGAGAAGAATATTTCATGGCTCGTGAAAATTACATGGAACTCAAATGTCAAGATCTATAAATAGTATCACTGGGGCACAGCCATGCCCACTGCTGCACCTCTGGTTGTTGTGACACTACAACCCTATGGCTCACAAAGCCTGAAATAGGTACCATTTGGCCCTACATGGGTTTGCTATCCCCTAAGATGTGTCCTCTCCAGACACATGGGTGGCTCAGTCGGTTAAGCGTCTGACTCTTGGTTTTAGCTCAGGTCATGATCTCATGGTTTCATGAGTTCGAGCCCCATGGGCTGACAGTGTGGAGCCTGCTTGGGATTCTTTCTCTCTGCCCTTCCCCCACTTGCGTGCTCTCTCTCTCTCTCTCTCTCAAAATAAATCAACTTAAAAACATTATTTTAAAGGGGTGCCTGGGTGGCTCAGTCAGTTAAGTGTCTGACTTCAGCTCAGGTCATGATCTCACAGCTTGTGGGTTCCAGCCCCATGTCAGGCTCTGTGCTGACAGCTCAGAACCTGGAGCCTGCTTTGGATTCTGTGTCTCCCACTCTCTCTGCCCCTCCTCTGCTCACACTCTGTCTCTTTCTCCTTCAAAAATAAAAATAAAAACATTAAAAAAAAGATATTTCCTCTCAGCAATTCCATTCTGTAGCCCATGAAGTTAAGGGGAAGAATTTGAATGCAGGGTTTTCTAGGTTCACAGCAGTATGAACTGTCGGTCACTACACCCCAAAACCTTGAAAGCACATGACCATAGGCCGTATTTTGTGAAATGAACTCAAGGAAGGGCTTTAGGAAGCAGGCTTCAATCTCCCCAAATTGCTCTGTTGTTACATCAGAGGCCTGACCTCCAGCCATGACAGCACCATCGATCCTCAGCCTGATCTTGGGAAGTCAGGTCCTGGGGCACCACAGGAGCATGATCCTGGGTTTTGGGAGGAGAACACCCTCTATGCTAACCGACTACTCTGTCACTGGGCTACGCTACCCCTTCTGTGAACAGCAAACAATGGGATTTTCCTTCTAGTGTTTTGGGTAGATTGAATAAAAGCAACTACCCTCGCCCCACTTCCTCTCTCTCTGTAGGACACTATTTTTCCATATGAAAAAACGATGAGCCCTTTCGGCTCTGACGCTCTGGGATGGTGATATTCTATGTGCCTTATTTTAGCTCCGTGTCTGGCTCCACATGCTGCGATTCAAGTTTACAGGCAGGTTGCACCCTGGTTTCTTTGGAAAATGCCTCTTCAGGTTAGGTTGGAGGCAGGGGGGAGGTGTGGCCTGGAGAAAGCTGGCTGAGGAGCAGGGAGGAGATTGGGGGTACCCAAACATCCATCTTCAACTATCTGTGGAGCCAACACTCCAGAGGGATCCAAGTACAGGACCCAGGGGACAGAATGGAAATGAGACGTATGCAGGCTTTGTTCATAAAATATCAACTGAATTAGAAGGACCCGAATGGAGTGTAACTAAATTATGTTGAATGAATCTGAGCCAAGTTGAAGAACTGAGTCAAAATACACTGGGGTTAGTTGGACCAGATTGATGAGTTAAATGTGTTAGGGCTGAGTTGACCCGGGCTGAACTGAGCTGAGATGGACTGAAATGGACCATGCAGTGCTGACATTGGAGGAGGGTAACACCTAAGACAGAGCTCTGCAGGGGAGCTCAGGACATTCGGTCCCCCAGCACCAGTTTATGCGTCTTGGGCAACTCCCTGCACAACTGTGGGCCTCAGTGCCCCCATTTTATCAAGTGAGTGCTAATAATAACACTCCCTGGCAAAGATGTTATGGAAAAGGTGTGAGATCACTTGTGCAAAAGATCCTCATGTCTCAAAAGAAGAAACAAACAAATATTGAAATGTAGCTAATGATGTGCATGGTGAAATACTTTGGGTGAGATTTATGGACACTTTTCTTTGAACTGCATAAAGAAATAAAGGTGGATTCATGGATGGATAGAAATATAGATAGATGGACAGATACGGGGCAAAGCAAGTCTAGTAATAGGGTAACAGTTGACTCTAAGTGGTGGGTCCGTCCATGGGTGTTCATTCCAAAATCCTTTCCACTTTTCTATTTGAAAAATTTTCGAATACAATGTTGCACAGAAAATAAAGAGCCTTATGATATGTTAACTGCTAAAATATCAGGAGTGGTTAAAAAACACAGCCTCTGGAGGCAAAAGGTGTGAGGCTGAGTCCCAGCTCTGTGTCACTAGTTGTATGGGCCTGAGCAAATTACTTCATCTCTCTGATCATTTGTTTCTGCATCTGTAAAATGGGGCTGTTGATAGCATTTACCTCACAGGGTTGTGGAGAGCATCAGAACAGAGCCCCATACCTAATTAGCACCCCATAAACATTCGCTATGATTTGGTCCTCCCAACAAGCTGTGAAATGGGTGCTGTGATTTCCATTTCACAGAGAAGGAAAGTGGGGGCTCAGAGAGGTTCTGCAACCCCTCCAGATCACACAGCAAGGAAGCGGCTTTCTTAGTGGAAGAGAGACCACAGGTTCCTGGAACCAGCAACAGTCCCCCAGCCCCTAAGTCCTTTCCTTGGGCTCACCCGAGAGGATGAAGAAGATACCAGAAACGAAGGCCAGAATGGTCCTCTGTGGGCGGATGTGGCCGATGTTACTGATGACGAAGGCCGTGAACACTAGGAAGAGACTGACCATGGGGAAGGGGGTGGCTGTGCGCACCGTCTCTGAGAGAGGGTAAAGGGAGAGACAGGGGGTGAGGGGAGACTCGGGGGGGGGGGTTGACACCTTCCCATTCCCCCTAACTCTCCACTCCCATCATCCGCACCCCCTTTGTGGCTCCTCCCCTTTCCCATACCTCCACTGCTGGCCCCATTCCTTAGCCCAGGCCCCACCCCTTTTGGTTTGGCCCCACCCCATTCCTGTTGACTCCACCCACTGCTCAGGCCCCGCCCCATCAACCTGGAGGGTTCTCTTCATCCAGCCTCTGCCTTCTTTCAAGCTTCTACTCCTTCCCTTCCACCCCACCCCTTCCCTGGTGCTGCCCTTTCTCCCAGGACTCTCCCTGTGATCCTGCCCCCCTTTGCCTGCCCCCCGCCCCCGCTTCCCCTCACTCAGAATATTCTCCGTGTTTTCCGTCACCAAGTTGATCTCCGGTTCAAGGAAATACTCTGAGGCCACACAGCGACCCTTCTCCCGGCCTGGGGGGGGGGGGGGAGAGACAAGAAGGTAAAGCTGGATGAGAGGCTCCTGAGTTCCGGAGAGGCAGGGTTTTTATTCTGCCCATTCAACACTGGAACTGTCCAGGAGACAAGGACTGATGGACTCTCCAGGGATTAGGGACCCTGGAATTGTGTGAGCATGGGGCTCTCAGATCCAGGACATAAAGGGCTAGAGGTCGGGTCTCCAGGAGAAAAACAGGACCAGTTTCTGGACTTCTGGAACCCAAGGGATAGAAGTACAGGTAAGGGCTCTCCGGTCCCAGGCAAGGCAGGGGCAGTTGAATGGATGGCAGGTGAGGTCCGTACCTGCAAAGAAGCAGACCCGCCAGAGGCCTGCGTGCAGGGCCATCTTGACCTCCGTGGTCTGGTTCTGCGGCAGCACCGTTCCCTCTTCCATGTACAGCCAGTAATCAGTGCTGACCGCGATGCCCACGAGCAGCAGGCCACACGCCCCGAACACGCTGCTCAGCAGGGTCAGGGCGCGGCTGCTGCAATGACTCATCGTCAGCGGCGGGGGGCGCCCTGCGGGGCCTGAGTGAGAGACAGAAAGCTGGTGTCCTGGAGAGCCCTGGTGGGGCTAACTAGATTCCCCAACCCCAAGCAAACACCTGGACACTGGACCCAGGCTCTGACCTCTGTGCCCTAATCCATGACCCCATTTCTGGATGGGAACCAGTGACATCAACTGTTGACCTTCAGCCCCAGGCCTGGCCTTCCCACACCTGACACTTGTGTTCTGGATCCTGATGAGAGGTCCCACACCAGATCGCCAGCCCCAGAATAAGATTTTCAACTGTAACCCTTTAGCCCAGATCCAGAGATTGGACCTTAGCTCCAACCATGTGTCTGGACCTGGGTCCCAAATATCATGACTCTGACTAGAAGCTCAACTCCCATATTCTCAATGCCAGAACCAGGCCCTCCAACCCTAACCTTAGGCCCTTTCCCGAGCCCCCCACCAGAATCCTTAACCTTGAGCCTGGTCCCATGACTCAAACTTACACTGACCAGGCATTCCAACATAAGAACCAGGCATATCTCCCCAATCCTGACTCGTGGTACCTTAACCCTTTTCTCTTGGAGTCTGTTTCTGAATAGTTACCAGAACCCCCCCCCCAAGTGGGTCACTAACAAGAAGAACCCTAAGTAAGGGTCCCACTAACCAAGGACCCACTAACCAAGACCTTGAGCAGAGGCTCCTGCCCAAGTTAAAACACTTGGACTCTTCTCTTGACATTTAATACCCAATTCTGACACCAGGACCTTGACCCCATAACCTTCTGACTCTGTTCCTGTGCCTTGACCTCAATTTGATAACTCAATCTGATACCTCAATCTGAGATCGTGGCCCATGACTCAGAGGTAAGATTCCAGAACCCTAATCCCCCCCATCCCAGATCCAGGCAGGTTCACCTGGGATGCTGGGGCTCCATCTCAAGCTGCTGGATCCCAGAACACTGGGACTCAGAGACCTGGAGCCTGGATTTTGGCTAGAGATTCCAGAATGTCAAAACCATGAGCTGGGACCCGCCCACCCCCTCAATTCAGCACCCTAGCCAGAGTACCCTAGACCATCTTTCAAACTAGGGATCAGTGCTCTGAACCCTAAACCCCCAAATCAGGAAGTCCATGATTCCCCCTTCATGTGCCATCACAAGGTCCCCAAATTCCCTACCAGAGAATCCAGATTCTAACTTCCAATGTTAGGACTTCCAATTACACATCCAACCTGAAATTCTGATCCCTCTAACGTTGGAGCCTCAAAACACGAGAGATCTCCAGTTCATAGCTGTGGCCTTCCAAATTACAGTCGGGGAGCTGGAGTTTTGAGCTAGGGAGCTCATAATCCCATACTTCCCACTCTTGTCCCCCCATCCCCCAGCCAAGAACTTTCCCCTGCACCACACAATCCCATGATTTGGGGGGACTCAACTTGGGATTCCCATCCTATTTCATCCAGGGATCTCTGCGTCCCTGAATACCCGGGATCCCCACCATCTTTTTAAACTAGGAAGGTGAAGGGGCGCCTGGGTGGCTCAGTCAAGCGTCCTACTTCAACTCAGGTCACGATCTCGCGGTCCGTGAGTTCGAGCCCCGCGTTGGGCTCTGGGCTGATGGCTCAGAGCCTGGAGCCTGCTTCTGATTCTGTGTCTCCCTCTCTCTCTGCCCCTCCCCCGTTCATGCTCTGTCTTTCTCTATCTCAAAAATAAATAAACGTTAAAAAAAAAAAAGTTTAGGGGCGCCTGGGTGGCTCAGTCGGTTGAGCATCCGACTTCGGCTCAGGTCACGATCTCGCGGTCCATGAGTTCGAGCCCCGCGTCGGGCTCTGGGCTGATGGCTCAGAGCCTGGAGCCTGCTTCCGATTCTGTGTCTCCCTCTCTCTCTGCCCACCCCCCCCCACCCCCCGTTCAATGCAGCCAAGACTTGAGACCCCGCTTTCTTTAATCAGAATTCTTGGAGCCTTGAAACTCTGCCCCATGCCAATAAGGATCTTGGAGTCAGACAACTTTCATCACTGCGCACCCCCCATCTCAGCACCCAGAGCCCTCACCCCCCACCAGACCCCACCCCCAGCCTCCTGGAGGAGTCAGGGATGCAAGTCTGGCAGAGCTCTGTCCAGCTTTTCCTCCCATCCCCCATCCCGACGCTCCGGGGCTTAACCGCCAGCTACTTGCTCCCCTTCCAGTCCACTCAGCTCAGAAACAAGCATCAAAACCCCAGTCACCCTGACTGCCTGAGTCCCAGGTAGCTGACCTCAGCTCCCCCCACCCGCCATGACTCCTTGGACTGTCAGCTGGGACCTTGCCCACTGACACCTTTCTCACTTCGCCTCAGAAACCCACTCCTGCTGTGCTCTGATTCCTCCGGACTCCAAGTGGCCTGCCCAGATCTCATTCTCCTCTAGCCCTTTTTCCTTTGGGACCCTCCCCCAGGCCTGGAGCCACCTTCTTATCCTTCTGTATTGCAGCCTCTTCTGGATTCAGGATCCTTCGGATCCCAGGAGTCCCATTCTCCAAGCCCCAAGTCCAAACTCCGTCTCCCTCCAATCTCTTGAGGAACGTATTCCCCGTTCCTGGGGACCCCTTCTCAGACTCACATCCTGCTCTCACCGGGCCCGGGCCCTCCCCCCTCATCCAGGACGGCCTCCCTCAAGGACCTGGCCTGCACCCTCCTTAGGGCCCACGGTCTCTAAGACTCGGACATTAAGAGTACAGTTGCCCCACTCCAGGACCCTCGGACCCTGTCCTCCCGGATTCCCTAGGCCCGATGTCCCCCCACCCCTCATTGCCTCCCGAACTCGGGCGTCCGGACCGCCAGAATCCCACACCCCAGGTCCCTTCAGGGCCCTTTTAGCCCCAACCCCTAGCTCCCAGCCACCTCAAGGGGACCCCCCACTCCTTCCAGGACCCTCCCCTCGCGCTCACCTCGCTCAGGGCTGGGCGGACGCTCCGGGCCGCGGGCCCCGCAGCCGCATGACCGGCCCCGCGGCTTCCCCCGGCCGCCGCCGCCGCCACCGGGGTCGCCGGTGCCCGCGCCCCCCGCCCCCGCCCCGGAGCCCGGCGTCCCGGCCCCCTCCCGGCCTCCCACCCCCCACCCCCCGCGCCCGCGGCCTCACTCGGCGGACGGCGCCGGGAGCTGGGACCGGCGGCCGCTCATTGGCTACTGCGGAGGAGGGGAGGGGCGGGAAGGGAGGGGGAGGCTGCAGGGAGGGAGGGAGCTGGGCCTTGAGAATGGGGGAGGCAGGGAGGGAGAGAGAATAGAAACAGAGGCAGAGAGCCCGAGAGGGGCAGGGGCGCACAGAGAGGCAGAGAGACGGGGCCGAGGGTCCGGGACACACGGAGACCTCGAGGCTGAGAGATGCTGAGACTCGCAGGTCTGGGGACCAGGGGAGACACAGAGACGGCCTAGAAGAGACAGAGAGAGAGAGAGGAAAGGAGAGACAGAGATCAGCTCTAAGACCCCCTCTGCTCTCAGGCTCAGAGATTCCGGGGCTCTGGAAGTGGAGAGGCCAGAGAGACAGAGACAGAAAGAGACAGGAAGACGCTCAGAGGCCCTGGGCTGAGAGATGCTGAGACCCAGAGACCTTGAGCTAGGGAAAGAGGCAGAGAGAGAGAGAGAGAGACAGGGGGGAGAGAGAGAGAGACCCTGAGAAGGAGAGAGCGCGGGGGCAATCCTGGGGCTCCCCTGAGGAGGACTGGGGCTCTGGCCAGGCCTGGGGCGGAGCCTGGGGTCTGGGCGGCTGCAGGAGGCGGGAGGGGGCGTCCCGGGCCGGGGTCCCCAGAGCAGCAGGCGGGCGCAGAGCGGAGCCGGGTCCTGCAGCCGCCGCGGAGCCGGGAGCCGGGCCAGCCCACCCCCCCCCCCCCCTGCCGTGATGTCAGCGGGGCCACTCTTAAAGGGGCAGGCCGCCCGCCGAGGGTCGGAGCGGGGCTGGGGGCTGCGGGCAGAGCATGGGGGTACCCCCACGGTGCTGGGGGAGCCAAGGGGGTCCCCAGCATCCAACTGAACCGAGTCCCCGGAACCCAAGAGTCTGCAGAGACGAGGAGACGCCGGGGCTCCCCGAGGGAGCCTGCGAAGCTCTGGGGCTCAGTCCCCTCCAAACACACAGACACAGGCACACCATTCAACCGGCCTGCCCCGGGTCTGGGACTACATTTTCCATCAGCCCCGGCGGAGAGGGGCCGCACTTGGGGGAAGGGGCCGCCGCGGTGTCTGCTGGGAACTGTAGTCGGCTGGGACTTCTTTCCACCGCCCCCCACCCCCACCCCCCTTCTCCGCAAGTGGGTCAAGGCAAAGAGGCCCGGAGGGCGCGTCCGCCGGTCTTCGGCCTCCGTGGCTGAGTCTTAACCTCACAGGTTCTGGGTGTCTGCCTGCTCTGTCGTGGGGTCTCCCAGTGATCAAGTCTCCAGACCCCTCAACGGGAGGCTGGCCTGTCATCTCCCCGCTCAGGACTGCTTCCCCCCACCCCCACCCCCGTCCCCCGCCCCGCGCCAGACTCTGGGTTTCAGTGTGTCTGTGAGCGTATGTGTTGCTCTGGGTGAGTATGTGAATGTTTGTGTCTGTGCTGGGGCGGGGGGCGGGCTCCACCGGGCATCCCCAGTGGTCTGCGTGTCCATTCCTACCTCCTTGTGCATGTGCCCACTTTGGGCCCTCGCGCCCCCCAACCCCCACCCCCTGTCTCTGCTCTTTCCCTCTCCCGCTGTGGGTCTGTTCTGCCCACTTTATGGCTCTCTCTGCTTTCCCTCTGTCTCTCTGTCGCCCCACCCCCAGCCTGTATGTGTGTGTGAGCGCGCGCGCGCGCGCGCGCGTTTCCGTGTACGTTGTCCCACCTCCACACCCCGCCCCCCTTCCTTCTTCAAGCTTTAGAAGAAAACATCCCAACACCCAGCATCAGCATCCCAAATTTATTCTCCAGCAGCTGTGGCCGGGCGAGAGAGCCAAAGAAGAGGGCAGTGGGCAGGGGGAGGAGGACAGAGCCCCCCCACCCCCAGAGTGGCAGGCACGGGAAGGGGGGGAGGGGAAGAGGGAGGGGAGGTGGAGGAGGTTCCGAGCAGGACTGGAGCCATGCACCTGGCAGGCGAGCAGTGACGGGTTCAGGGTAGGGGCGTCTAGAACAAAAGCTGATTGAGAACAGCTGGGGTAGGGATCCTTCATCCATCCCAGGAATCCCTAGAGTGTGGACGAGGCGCACGGGAGCGTGGGGGCACAGCCTCCCACTCACTCCAGAATGGGGTGGACGTCGTTGGTGGGGGGAGTGGGGGGCAGGTCAGAGGTGAAGGGTTGTTCTAGAATCCAAGTCTAGAACAGCCCACCCCATGAGACTATTTCCCAGAAAGAAAGGAGAAGAAAAAAAAAAAAAAAAAAGGAGAGACAGAGATTCTACCAACACGGAGTCTAGAACCCCACGGAGTTGGGACCGTGGTGAAGGTTCTGGTAGTGCAGAGTCCAGAACACCAAGGTGGGTGAGAATCCCGGGCTCAGCACAGCAGAGTCTAGAACACAGTGAGGCTCCAGAGACTGTATGGAGCTTAGAATGCCAGGAACGCTTGGGAGGGGCATCTAGCACCCACGGGGCAGAGGCCAGAATGCTGGGGAGCAAGATCTAAATCGGAAAGGGGGTGGAGGTGGGGGTTGGGGGGAAGGTGTAAGACTGGTGCGGGGAGGGAGCAATGGGGACACCTAGTGGTGGCAGGTGAGATTACATGACTGGCACCGGCGGCGGGCTGACGGGGCTGCGGGCGTCGGGGTGCACGAAATCCGGGTTCACGTAGGTGAAGCCTTGGAAATCGGCCTGGTCGATGCTGGCCAGAACAAGGCGGTCTGGGGGGGTCAACGCTGGCGCCGCCCGCGTAAAGAACTTGTCGAAATTCTCGCCGCTGCGTCCACACTGTGGGGAGCACGGAGAGGGAAAGATGAAATTCCGTCTGTTCCTTGGTGTCCCTCTGTGTCCCCTGTGACCATGTCCTGTCTCCTCTGGAATCAGCGCATCCTCCGTGGGCTCTGCATCTCCCGTTGGGGCGTCTCCGCAGAGGGAGCCCCACCCCACCTCTACATATGGGAATGGGAGCTCCTGGGTCCCCCATCCCCAGGGACCAGGGTTCCCGCAAGGTGGCTAACCGGACGGGGTCGGAACGGAGGCGCGATCTCCAGTCGTTCCAGCCGCTCCCAGTCCATCCAGCGGAAAAAGCCATGAGCACGGATGGCGGGCTCCCCGTCCGGCCCTGAGCCCAGGCGTTTCGCTGGGTGCTTAGTTAGGAACTGTGGAAAACACAGAGACAGACAGACAGACAGGGTCCCAGACAGGGAGGCACAGAGAACGAGAAAGGCAGAAAAGCAAAAACAGCAGAACAGAGACACAGCATAGAGAGAGGGGGGAGAGATAGAGACCCAGGGGGAGTGCAGAGACCCAGAGAAGGTGGGAGATAAAGCAGATGGGGGGGGGGCAGAGATGCGGAAAGAGAGAAGGGTGGAGATCCACGAGACAAAACCCCAGAGAGGATAAAGACACAATATGAAGGCAGAGACTCAGAGAGGAGGAGAGTTCCAGAGAGAGAAGGACCCAGTGTGTGTGTGTGTGTGTGTGTGTGTGTGTGTGTGTGTGTGTGTGTGTCAGTCGGGGGTAAGTGGGTAACAGATGCCCAGAGAGAGGGGGACACAGATACAAGGGGTTGACAGAGAGCCCAAGGGACACAGAGAAATGGTAGTGACACAGGAGGCCCCATCAAACGTAGATGGAGGCAGAGATAGGAGACAGAACCCAGAGAGTGAGAGTCAGAGAGAATGGAGACAGGAGCCAGAAACACAAGTGTGCTAATGCTCTTGGAAAAGCTGCCATAGGCTAGGCTCCTTATCCTGCATTAGCTCCATAACCCCAAGAGAGGAGACAGGCTCCCAGAGTGTGAGTGGCTTGCCCAAGATCCCCAGAGGGAAAGTGGCAGGAGTTAGGTTGACCTGATCCACCCCCTTGCAGAGGCAGGCCCTGGCCTTCCAGCACTCCCTGCAGTGAGCTGAGGGGTGGGTGCAGCAGAGAAGGAGACAGAGGCCATCATGGGACAGCAGGTGACAGCACGGCAGTCAGTAATTAATGTTCTAACAAAATCTCTGTATTATACTTTTCTAATGTGCACAGGGAACACTGCCCGGGCAACCCTGGATGGCGGCGGTGGGGCAAATGGGTTGTGTGGAGAATCTGGGGGTCAGAGGGTTCTTACCCCCTTGCAGATGGCCACAGCTTCCCGGGAAAGTGACTTGGGGTAAGTGACGGTTTGTTCCATGATAGCCTGAAACAGCTCTTCCTCATCCTCCCCATCGAAAGGGGGCTGAGGGAAGAGAGAGGAGAACGTGTCAGGACTTGACAGACTGCCTTTCCCCACCTTGCAAACCCTCAGCACCCACCGTGAACATGAACACCCCCCTCCAACATCCTGAGGAAAATTTTGACCAAACCACCAAAGCATTCTCTCCCTTCCTCTCAGACTCTTGTTTCCTATCTCAAATGGACCTTGTTTCCTATCTCAGCTCTCTGCACCTCTTTGCTGTTCTGTCTTTCTCTGCTGTGCAAAATCAGCAGGGTGTTAATTAGACAATATGTCATTTAAATAGAAGACAGGAAAAAGTGCAGGAAAACTGTAAAAACATTCTCCTGGTTGGATGAGTGGCCTCCAGTCTTCTGGAATTAGGAGACACAAAAGCAAGGCAAGGATTCTTAATGTGGGCTCTAGGAAGTCTGTTTGTGCAACTGAAGGGGCCCGTGAGCTTGAATAGGAAAAAAAGCATATCTTTATGTTTAAAAATCACCAACTGCAATTTCTCATTCCCTTCAGTTATGAATGGTGGGCAAAAAACACAAACAGTTATGAAGTACTTATAACTTCATCACCAACAGGAATCACAGATAATTTCTTATCACATTAGAGTTGCAAATATCTCAAAATATTAGTCATCTCAACTTCAAGATTACTGGTAGACTTGCCTATTTACTTCCCATCACCATGAGATATCACTATTTAATTCATGAATAGGAAATCACATATACATCCACATCCCTATGTGTAATATTTAGGCAACTGTATACATTTAAATTAAATGTATTTAGTTGGCTGAACTAAGTTAAATCAAAATTTTAAAGTTTTGATAACCATATTTCAATATGACTGATTTCCTTTGTAATCCTATTATTTTATTTCATAGATTTAAACACATTATTCTGGGGTGTCTGGGTGGCTCAGTCAATTGAGCATCCAACTTTGGCTCAGGTCATAATCTCGCAGTTTGTGAGTTCAAAGCCCCTGTTTCAGATTTTGTGTCTCCCTTGCTCTCTGCCCCTCCCCCACTCGTGCTCTGTTTCTCTCTCTCAAAAATAAATAAACATTAAAAAAAAAAATTAAACACGTTGTTCTGAGATGGGGTCCTTGTCACCAAAAAAAATACAAAAAACAAAAAACGTTTAAAGAACCCCAGGCCTGGGGTGCCTGGGTGGCTTAGTCGGTTAAGCATCCGACTTTGGCTTAGGTCATAATCTCACAGTTCGTGGGTTCGAGCCCCCTGTTGGGCTCTGTGCTGACAGCTCAGAGCCTGGAGCCTGCTTTGGATTCTGTGTCTTTCTCTCTGTTCCTCCCCTGCTTGCACTCTGTCTCTCTCTCCCTCAAAAATAAAGATTTAAAAAACAAACAAACAACGAATTTAAAGAACCCCAGGCCTATGGGAAAATAATGCTTCAGGACCAAGGACAGCGCTATCCAGGCGTGATATTGCCAACTGCTTAGCACCCCTCCTTAGATGACAGACATCACTTCCTACCCTGCTCCTTTAAGATAAAGGCCTTGTAACAGGTGGCATCCCCCGCTGTGTTGCCTTTAGGCAGGCCAGCCTGTCCCCAGCTTCCCTTACCTGTCCTGCCAACATCTCATACAACAGAACCCCAAAGGACCACCAATCAACAGACTTTCCATAGGGTTGGTAGGCAATGATCTGGTGAGAGAGGATGGAAGGCAAGGTATCATGGTTTGTGCTTTAAGAAGCCTAAGACCCCCTCTAGCCTCACCCCCAGAGAACCCTACCCACACTAAGTATTGTCAACACAAACTCTTCCCACTCAGAACACTTCAGTTCCATCTTTTTGGAAAATTCAGAAACAAAATTTTCCTACTTAGAATGTTCCTTTGGTCCCAAATATGAAGATTATCTAAGGACCAAGTCAAAAGTTCCACCCAGCCAAAATATTCTGGTAACTAGACCCTCTCCTTACAATAACAGGTGCATGAGGGCTAATTTTCAGACACCAGAGATTCTTAAATCTGGATGCATTTAAGATTCACCTAGGGGGCTGTTCCCTAGCCCTAAAGAATTCCAGCCTCAATAGACCAGAGTGAGAGTCAGTAATATGTGTGTATATTTCAAAATGTCCACGGGTGATTCTGATTCCCAGCCATGTTTTGAAACCATTGACATTATTTGGGCATTAGCATTGAATCACCCAGAAAGATTAAGGATGACACTTCCTCCTTCCAGTGAGAAAACTCGGGACACTCTATCTACTTACATACAGTCAGATCATTAGCTCCACCCCTTTAACAAAAAGTTAGAGTATATTCCACCCACCTGAAATATTCAGGAAATGCTTAGGGCTGGGGGGGGGGGTGGAGAGACACAGGCCCCACCCACTCAAGAGTACACCTTCTTAGAATAGTCCTGTAACAGGTGCTATTGTCTGAGAATTGTTACCAGTAGAGAGGGTTCCACTCTTTTAGAACACTCACCCAACTCTCTGCCCACTTAGCCTGTTTAGACACCCAGCTCTGCCCACTTGGAATGCTAACACACAGGCCTTTCTGCTCTGTTTGCTGTTAGATCACCCATGACTCATGCAAAGACCCCAGGGTTAGGGGGCACCTGGGTGGCTCAGTTGGTTAAGCAGCTGATTCCGGCTCAGGTCATGATCTCATGGTTTGTAAGTTAGAGCCCTGAGTCAGGCTCTATGCTGAGAGTTCAGAGCCTGGAGCCTACTTCCGATTCTGTGTCTCCCTCTTTCTCTGCCCCTCCCCCACTCGCCCTCTCTCTCTTCTCTCTCTGTCTCTCAAAAATAAACATTAAAAAAAAAAGACCCCAGGGTCAGCCCCCCGACATTCTGAATGTTAGACAACTGGCCATACCCACTCGGCGAACTTGTGTAGCACCAAGGACAGCCAAGGGAGGGTTACCTCAGGAGCTATGTAGTCTGGGGTCCCACAGAAGGTGCGGGTGGTGGTCCCAGGGAAGACGTTCTCCTTACACATGCCAAAGTCAGTGATTTTGATGTGTCCTTCAGCATCCAGCATCACGTTGTCTAATTTCAGGTCCCTGGGGGTAGGGGGTTGGATGGATAGGCATTGAAGGAAAGGTAGCGTTCAATGGGCTGGAGTTACAAGGTTTTGATCTTTGTTTTGTTTTTGTTTATTTTAGAGAGAGAGCACGCACATGTGTGAGCAGAGAAGAGAGGCAGAGAGAAAGAAAGAATCCCAAGCAGGCTCCATGATCAACGCAGAGCCCAATTCAGGGCTCAATCCCACAACCCTGGGATCATGACCTGAGTCAAAATCAAGAGTCAGATGTTCAACCGAGTGAGCCACCCAGGCACCCCTTTGTTTTGTTTTTCAAGTAAGCTCTAGGCCCAACGTGGGACTTGAACTCAGGATGCCGAGATCAAGAGTCGCATGCTCTATGCACTGAGCCAGCCAGGAGCCCCTAGAGCTGTAAGTTTGATCCCTTTCCCTCTAGGGGCCTGACTGCCTCCACTGAAAGGCCCAGACTGCTCACCGGTAGATGATGCCCTGATTGTGAAGGAAGAAGAGGCCGATGGCGATTTCTGCTGCGTAGAACCTAGAGAAGGAGGTGGGAGTTAGAAGCTCAAAGGCTGGGGTCCCCCTGGCCCCACCCCTCCTCTCTCAGCTGAGACTCACGCTGCATGGGGCTCCTTAAACTTGCCCAATTGCTGGATGTGGTACATCAGGTCGCCCCCGGTGACATACTCCATCACAAAATACAGACGGTCCTGCCAGAGAGGCGGGGTGCTGGTGCTTAGAGGGGGTAGGACACGTCCATTCCTGCCCACTCGAGACAAACTTGGAAGGCTCCAGATCCACACAATCAGAACTGGGAGGCCCCAATGATTCTAACCCAGCCAGCTCAGAATCTCAACCTGACATATCCCCTATTACTCCGAACTGGTCCCGCCCTCTTAGAATTGAAGGCTGAGGCCCACCATTCCCTGGAAATCCTAAGGATACCAAAACCTCTTTCCATAGCTACTCACACACAAAAGCAATCCTGACCACCTGCTAGGAACCAAAGATTTTTTTTCAGGCCTCACTTGCAATGGATACTAATGTCTTTTTTTTTTTTTTTTTTTTTTTTTAATCCAGGAATCTAACTGTGCCCATCCAGAGCTTTTTTGAAGCACTCATGCCTTCTCAAACCTCTGAAGGTTTCTGGGGCACCTGGGTGACTCAGTCGGTTGAGTGTCTGACTTTGGCTCAGGTCATGATTTCACGGTTTGTGAGTTCAAGCCCCGCATCGGGCTCTGTGCTGACAGCTCAGAGCCTGGAGCTTGCTTTGGATTCTGTCTCCCTCTCTCTCTCTGCCCCTCTCCCACTCATGCTCTGTCTGTCTCTGTCTCAGAAATAAATAAGCATAAAAAAAATTAAAAACAAACAAAAACTTCTGAAGGTTCTGACTTGTCGTCCCATTCCTCAATCTTTGGGACGCGCACCGTTTCTGATGAGACATTTACTCAGAATCCAAGAGTGACGACCACATTACTTAGCGCGCAGCTATTGGCACACCACTCACGTACTCATTTACTCAAAAATCCTTCACTCAAAAAAAAAAAAAAAAAAAACCCACCCACTCAAGACCAAGCTGGCTCAGGTCCCGCCTAGTCAGGATCCCACCCATCTGGCCACGCCCAGTCAGAGTGCGGGGGCGGGGAAGGTTCTTTTTGCCTGTAAACTCAGAATCCCAGAGCAGACGCTCGACCTGAGCCGGACTCCGCCCCTTCCTTCCTCACCGGGGTCTGGAAGGTGGAGTGCAGCTGGGTGAGAAAGTGGGGCCGGCCTCCCGGGCCTCGGCCCCCCAGGGCCAGCACGCGCTTCTCCACCAGGGTGCAGTCCACATCATCATCCTGGACGATCACGTCTTTCTTCAGGATCTTGATGGCGTAGAGCTCATCAGAGCCCCTGCGCTCAGCCAGCATCACCTAGCGACAGAGGGCCCAAAAGGCCCAGTCCATCATGGGCCTCCCCCATGCCCTCCCCCTTCAGAGACACAAAGAAATGAAATCCCAGGTCCTCCCCCTCTCTCTCAGGGACTGGGCACCCTGGTTTTGCTGACCACTCCCTCAGGGAAAGCATCAGAATCTTTATGCCTGTCCTCTCAGAGGCACTCAGGTGTCCCACTGACCCCCCTCTGGGGGGCTCAGTAGTCTAGTGTCCCTCCCCATGTACCTCCTTCCTAAGGACCAGAAATCTGAACTTTCCCCAGACATCTTCCCCTTCCCCCAGAGCCCCAGGAATCCAACCTTCCCAAAGCTGCCTTTTCCTAGAACCATGAGGAAGCTGAAGTCAGAGATGTGCAGACGTCCAGGGCTTGTCCCAAAGAAACAGCGTTTGGAGTCCGTGGGACTAGGGGATGGGGAGGGGATAGGAGAGGAAGAGGGACCCATCCGCACCCGCTGTGAGAAAGGAGAGAGATCCGAAGGTAGTCAGACCCCAGATGGGGACAAGGAGATGTCTCTAAGAGAGACAGCAGCCAAGAACGAAAGGGATGAGAAGAGAGGGAGAGAAAAAGGAAAACTGTCTCTGCCCCCCCGTCCTTGGCTTTAGAACTTGTGCTGATTTTCCATAACCTGGAGGGTTTATCATTTAACAAACAGACAGATCACTCTATGCTGTTAGATAACCCTGTTATCACCACCATGCCCCATTTTAGAGAAGAGAAAGTTGGCACAGAGACACTAAATAACTTGCCCAAAGTCACACAGCAAATAAGCAGCAGAGCCAGAAATCAAAATCCATTAAAGCCAGAGACTGTGTCTCCCCCCTTTTTGCATCTTCAACATCACCCAGCACCTGAACACCTTTACCACTCCTCCCACCTGAGTCTCCACAGAGCCTCCTCCCTCTTTCCCCCTTTGCCTCCACCATCTATTCTCTACAAACAGCATTTGTCTTGTTCCGACCTAAACCATCCTAGGCCACCTTTGATGCTCCCACGGCCCACCGGTTTAAGATAAAATCCTTCCAGTGAAGGACAAGGCACGCTCCTTCCCTCTCTGGCTTAATGTCCTACTTCTTCCCACTCTCTCCCCCCTTCAGCCCCACTGTCTTCCTGGTGCTACAGACACGCCTCACCCGCTCCCACCACAGGCCTGCTCTTCCTGCTGCCTGGAAGGATTTCTAGCCTTCAGCCTGGAAATACGGTCTCCCTCTCCTTGCACTTCCTCTGGGGCTCCCCTCCCTAGGAAGCTTTCTCTGGCGCTCCCAGGCTGAGCCAGGTGCTTCCAATTCTCCCTAGTGCCTGAGGCTACTACCTCTATTACCAAACATCTTCCTTCCAGGAGAATGTCTCCATCTGTCACTTTCTCCTACTTTGAAATCGGAGCTCCCCAGGGAATGGACTGATTCTATGCCCAGAACAGGGTTTGGCTAACAGGAAATAGGTGTTGAGAGAGTGAGAAAATGAATGGAGGAGAGAAAGGCCACAGTGACAAATAGAAAAACTCAAAAGTTCAGTTCAGCAGTCACCTCCTCAAGGATTCACCCTCCCCCAGCACCTTCCCCCCAGGCTGGATGAGTGTCTCCTCCAGGCTCCTGGGGGGGGGGGGGGGGTGGTGCTCTCTAATGCACTACATCATCCTGGAATTTAAGTATCTGTGACTGTGTCTCCACCTTGGGGACTTGGTTAAGGGTCAGATTCACCTCTGGAATGCAAGGTTTACTCAACAAGCACAAGACCACCTCCAAACCTGTGCTCATCCCGCGTGTGTGGGTGTGAAAACTGATACCAGGGGAGGGAGAAGACATGGGGAGACAGACGTAGACCACAAGGGATGAAAATGTCTCCATTCCAGGCCTGAGCTCCACGCACCTCGTACAGTTCCAGGGGGTAGTTACAGGCCTGCGGGGAGAGGGGGTGGAGGAGAAAGCCAGAGTCAGAGCCCCGAGAGAGGTAGGAGAGAGGTAGAGGATGCCCTAGAGCAGGGGGTGGGGACTCCAACCCCCCAAGCCAAGGGGATGGATAGGAACTCTAATTCCCATCATACCCTGGGGCAGGAGTCCCCTAGAAAAGCAGGGGGAAGGGAGCGCCAGGGTCTTCTGGGAATTGTAGTCCCAGGACCAGTGGGCAACCAGTGGGTGCAGGGAGGAGGCAGCTCTGAACTGTGGGTGGCAGGGCTGGGCTCCCCCTGGGAGAAATGGGGCCTGAGTACCTCAAACTTCTGGAGGAGGCTGCAGTTGTCAGCATCAGCCACTGGCACATTGTAATATTCGCCCTCCTCCTGGTTCAGTAACTTGTACCTGACATACAGAAGGAGACCAGAGTGGGGCAGGAGTCGGGCAGAAGGGGGGCACCGGCGGGAGAGGCAAAGGTATCAGAGGGGGGAAAAAGACACAGAGAGAAAGACACGGAGATGGAGAGAGTGGGATAGACGAGAGAGACACGGAGTGGGGGACACAGGAAGGGAGGAGGAGGGGAGAGGGATGGGGACAAGGGAGGGAGAAGTGCAGGGAGGCAGAATGAGGGTGGCCCGAGGAGACTGCACACAGAGATGGACAGGCCAAGGCACAGCCTCCGCCCCCGCCCAGCCCTCACCAGCCGTCCACCGGTGCCTTGAGCAGCTCCGAGACCCCGAAGGACATGGCGCCCATGAAATCATTGCGGGAAGTCCGGTCCCAGTCCCACACCTCCACGCTAAGCCTGCGCTCCACGTCTCCTGGCTTCAGGTTGCTATGGGAAGGGGGCGGTGGAGTGAGGGTCCAGCTCCCCGCTGCCTCTGCTCCCCATCCCTGGTGCTGGTGGAGCAGGCAAGCCCTTCTGGGGCGAGCTGGGGTCTGTTCCTGCTCTCTAAAGTGTCCTGTTGTCTCTGATCCTCCACGAAGGGGGTCTCCCCCAATATCAGGACCTTGAGTACATGTAGACAGCTCTCAGTCTCTCTCCGGTCCTCCCACATTCTTGGCTCCTTCCCATCCCTGTGTCCTGTCTTTTCTCTCCAGATCTCTCTCCTGAGTCTCTGTGCCCCCCTCCTTCCTCTAGGTCTCTGTCCTTCTGTCTTTCTGTTGATTGGCTTCTCTTTCTATTCCTGCCACCCTCCCCTGCTCACACCCACTCCCCATTCTGTCTCTTTGGGTTTGTGCCTTCTTCTGAGAATCCCCCCCCCCCTCCGATCTCTGTTTCACTCTAAAGTAGTGGGCTTTGATGGAGATTAAATGCACAGATATCTGTCTCTCTGCTTCTCTAACTCCAGCCCTCTCCCTCAGCCACTCTCTTCCCTCTCCCACCGCCTTTTTTTGGGATTCCCCCTATCCTAACACCTCCCACACTTTGCTCTCTGGGGTCTTGTGGGCCACCAGGACCCTCCAATCATTCTCTGTCAGTCATCACAGCATCCCCTGCACCCGAAGCTCACAACACAAAGGTCTCGTTCCACACAGGGTTTAGCGTGGCTTTCACGGTCCGGGTCTTTTGCTTTGTCAAGTTCCGAGGGTCTGGGATGAGCTTCAGCTTCACGTAGGGGTCAGACAGACCATTGGGGTCCATTGGGATAAGGTTACGGGCCTCGCCAACTGAGAGAGGAAGTGAAGGGGTGTAGGCTGGGTTAGAGATCCAGGAAGAGGCCCCGGAGTTTTCCCCAGTGGCAATCCCAAATCCAAGCGCTCAGCCTTTCTCCTGACCCAGGTATCCAGAAGATGAGGCATAAAGCCCTTTCCCCAGCCAGGGACCCAGAAATCGAACCCAAAGCCCCCTCCTCCCTTAGGACCCCAGAGTGAGGACCCTGGCCACGTCACCTATAGTAATCCCAAGCCTCCCTCGGAACCAGATTTTCTCTCATCCCCCACTCCCAAGGACCTTGATCTAAAATGGCCATTAAGAGGCCCTGAAAGGGGCACCTGGGTGGCTCAGTTGGTTAAGCATCCAACTTTCGCTCAGGTCATGATCATGGGGTTTGTGGGTTCGAGCCTCACATCGGGCTCTGTGCTGACAGCTCAGAGCCTGGAGCCTGCTTCGGATTCTGTGTCTCCCTCTCTCTGTCTCTCCCCTGCTTGCCCTTTCTCTCTCTCTGTCTCTCAAAAATAAACATTTAAAAATTTTTTAAAAAGGGGCACCTGGGTGGCTCAGTCCGTTGGACATCCGACTTTGGGTCAGGTCATGATCTCACAGTTGGTGAATTTGAGCCCTGTGTAGGGCCCTGTGCTGACAGCTCAGAGCCTGGAGCCTGCTTTGGATTCTGTGTCTCCCTCTCTCTCTTCCCCTCCCCCTCCGCTCATGCTCTGTCTCTCTCTCTCAAAAATAAATAAACATTAAAAAAATTAAAAAATAAATAAAATTAATTAATTAATTAATTTTTAAAAATGGCCCTGAAAGTCACAAGTCAAGGCTAGAGTCCAGGCTATAGGTTGGAAGGGGCGTGGCTGGGTGGCGCTCAGCCTTTGCAGACGGGGGTCAGGATTGTGGGCGGGACCTTCCGGTTCGGCTGGGTGGGCCGCTCAGGTGCACCCTGCCCTTCCGGCGGGGGTAGAAGGGGAGGGACCAGACAGAGGGGCGGGGCCTCACCTGTGACGTGGATCTCATCCGCGGTCGGTGCTCGGATCTCCAGCTGCAGGCGCCCTCGGCGCTCCGTGTGGTCCACCCCGCACAGAGAGGGCACGCTGCGCACACAGCGGCGGTGCACGTTCATTTCGCAGCCTGGGGGAGGGGAGGGGGGGACAAAACGGGAGGTGGCACTTCTGGCCGCCCCCCAACTCCAGACTCCGTCCCCCGGCCCTACCCGGAACCCAGACACTGTGCTTTGACCCACCCCCCCCCACCCCACCCCCCGGAGCGCCAGGTTCGGCCAGGAGCAGCAAGCGTGGACTACTCACAGGAGCATTTCATGCCCTGGTGCACCAGCCCATAAAGAAGGGAGCCACAGTGGTCGCAGAAGGTGGGGCTGCTGTAGCTGTGCAGACGGAACTTGTGCTTGTTCCGGGGGTCCTGGGGGCCGAGGGGAGACATCAGAGGGGGTAAGGAGAGAGAGAGAGAGAGAGAGAGGGAAGCCCTTTGAACGCTTCCTCCTTCCGCCTTGCTCTCCCAGTCCTGCTCCTCCTCACTCATTCACGCTACAGTATTTATTGAGTGCCTGCTGTGTGCCAGGCACTGTTCTTGGTGCCAGGACCAGCCGTGAACAAAGAAACAAAAACTGCTGTCCACATGGAGTTTACTTTCTAGGGAAGGGAGACAGAAAATAAACACTGAATAAATGAAAGAGTATGATGCATGGTAACAGGTGCTCTGGAGAAAAACGAAGCAGGCAAGTGTCAGCCAGGGGTGGGGGCGTTTAAATTTGCATAGAGTGATTAGGGTGGGCTTCGCTAACAAGGTGGGATTTGAACAGAACCTGAAGGTGGTGGCGGCTCCTATCGTCCCATAGTCCCTATGCTCCACCCCCCTCCCCAAAGCTATTTTCGAGCACTTGTGGGCCACAATGAAGCCAGATCCCTCACTGTCAGCCTCTGTCAATGTCTGCCCACTCTTGATCTGCCTTCTCTGAGCCCCTTGTGAAATGGGGAATAGAACCTCTCCATTAAAAGGACCCCTCGGTTAATGAAAGACCAAGTGTCGGGGTGCCTGCCTGGCTGGGTCGGTAGACATGTGACTCTTGATCTCGGGGGTTGGAGTCTGGGTCCCACATTGGGTGCAGAGATTACTTTAAAAAATAAATTTGGGGGCTCCTGGGTGGCTCAGTCAGTGAAGCATCTGACCTTGTCTCAGGTTGTGATCTCACAGTTTGTGCGTTCAAGCACCTCGTTAGGCTCTCTGCTGTTAGCATGGGACCCTTTTGGGATCCTCTGTCTCCCTCTCTCCTCTGCTCCTCCCCCACTCATTCTCTCTCCCTCTTCGATAAATAGAACTTTAAAAATTAAAATAATAATAATGATTTAAAAAAAAGAAAGATTCAATGTAAACTGCATAGCAGGGCCTGGCATGTTAAATGTGTTAAGTACGGTTATTCTTACTGCTGTGGTTACTATTAGTGATTTTATTGTGGTCCTCACATACACCTGGGTTTAAATAAGGGCGAGGCCATTTACCAGCTGTGTGATTTGGGGCAAGTTAGTGCCCAATTTTGAGCCTCAGTGTCCTCCTCTACCCAGTGGAAATAATCTAAATCTTGAAGCAATGCTAAATGTCCAGAGTGCAATTAAGCATGAATTTAGGACACCAGTAAGACATTCCTTCCCCACCCCTGGCCATGTCTGAGTGTTAAATAAGTTGGTATTTGTCTTTTTCTAGGAATGCATTGCAAAAGTTATGATAGGTGATGGGGCACCTCAGTGGCTAGGTCAGTTAAGCATCTGATTTCGGCTCATGGGTTTGAGCCCCGCGTCGGGCTCTGTGCTGACAGCTCAGAGCCTGGAGCCTGCTTCAGATTCTGTGTCTCCCTCTCTCTCTGCCCCTCCCCTGCTCACCTCTCTCTCTCTCTCTCTCTCTCTCTCTCTCTCTCTCTCTCTCTCTCTCTCTCTTAAAAATAAATAAACATAGGGGCGCCTGGGTGGCGCAGTCGGTTAAGCGTCCGACTTCAGCCAGGTCACGATCTCGAGGTCCGTGAGTTCGAGCCCCGCGTCAGGCTCTGGGCTGATGGCTCGGAGCCTGGAGCCTGTTTCCGATTCTGTGTCTCCCTCTCTCTCTGCCCCTCCCCCATTCATGCTCTGTCTCTCTCTGTCCCAAAAATAAATTAAAAAGCGTTGAAAAAAAAATAAAAATAAAAATAAAAAAAAAAACAAAACAAAACAATTGGTGCCCTGGGTGGCTCAGTGGGTTAAGCTGCCAATTTCGGCTCAGGTCACGATCTCACAGTTTGTGGGTTTAAGCACCGCATCAGGCTGTGTGCCGACAGCTCAGAGCCTGGAGCCTGTTTCCGATTCTGTGTCTCCCTCTCTCTCTGCCCCTCCCCCATTCATGCTCTGTCTCTCTCTGTCCCAAAAATAAATAAAAAAGCGTTGAAAAAAAAAATTAAAAAAAAAAATAAATAAGTAAACATAAAAAAAGAAGAGTTATCCGAGGTGAAAATTCAGGATATTCTTGGGCTTTTATTTATTTTACAGGTTTTTTTTAAGTTTATTTAAGAGAGAGTGTGTGAGCAGGGGAGGGCCAGAGGAGAGGGGGGAGAGAGAATCCCAAGCAGGCACCACACTGTCAGTACAGAGGCTAATGTGGGGCTCGAACTCTCAAACTATGAGATCATGACCTGAGCCGAGATCAGGAGTCAGATGCTTAACTGACTGAGCCACTCAGGTGTCCCCTACCTTGCAGCTTAGTGGGGACTCTAATTTGAATGACACTCAGGTGCAGTGATCTCTTTCGATGCTCCCGGCCTCTAAAGATCTTCAGCTGACCCTAACTCAGCTGCACTAAGTGATGGTCTACATAACAGCCCTCAGCAGGACACCGGACACAGACACACAGGCTCCACCACTCCACAGAGAGAAGCCCTTATTATCCTCAAGGTGAAATCACTACTAAAAAGGACACAGGACCACAGCCCCAATTAGATAGATTAGCGTCCACATTTTGACTCTGCCCACCATCCAGCTCTGTGGCTCCCCCCACCCCCCACCGCCGCTTTGCAGAGACCCAGCCATCCTCCCTATAAGATGGGTCCATGAGGTCTCCCTGAAAGGGGTCTAAAGGAAATCATGCTTGCCAAGCCTTCACCATTTCCTTAGCCCTTGATCCACGTTACTTACAACAAGATCAAAAGCATTAAGAAGAAGAAGAAGGAAAAAAAAGCTGGAGTGATATAGAGGAAGACCCCTCTTCAGTTTTTGCCTCTGTTTCTTCATGGGATATAGTCATAATTCTACAAGGATGATAACGGATATATTGTCTCTTGTCATATATCAGGTACCGTCCCAAATACTCGACTCATTTAGTCCTCAAAGCAATCCTGTAAGGCAGGCATGATCATCAGCCCCTTCTATAGATGAGGAACTGAAGGGGTGCTCAATATATGTTCTGTGAAATCACATTCTCTATGCAAACTTCAATTTTCTTCGCCTAACCAGCTGGCAAAATGTCCCATGGACTTCCGTAGATTTCTCTCTCCCTTTCTGTCTCTGTCTCCATTTTTCATTCCGTCTCTTTCTCCATCTGCTAATCATAAAACTATCTCCACCCCTCTGTCAAAAGCTGGGCTAGACTCTGAAGTCACTCGGCTTCGTTGAACTATCAAAACAAGCCTGGGGGGGGGGGTTGGGGGCGGTGCCTGGGTGGCTCAGTCAGTTGAGTACCTGACTTCTGTTCAGGTCATGATCTTGGTCATGATCTCCAGGTTTGTGGGTTTGAGCCCCATGTTGGGCTCTGTGCTGACAGCTCAGAATCTGGAGCCTGCTTTGGATTCTCTCTCTCCCTCTCTCTGTCCCTCCCCCACTCATTTTCTCTCTCTCTCTCAAAAATAAATGAACATTAAAAACAAAAAAACTAGGGGCGCCTGGGTGGCGCAGTCGGTTAAGCGTCCGACTTCAGCCAGGTCACGATCTCGCGGTCCGTGAGTTCGAGCCCCGCGTCAGGCTCTGGGCTGATGGCTCAGAGCCTGGAGCCTGTTTCCGCTTCTGTGTCTCCCTCTCTCTCTGCCCCTCCCCCGTTCATGCTCTGTCTCTCTCTGTCCCAAAAATAAATAAAAAACGTTGAAAAAAAAATTAAAAAAAATAAATAAATAAAATAAAATAAAAACTAAAAAACTAAAAACCAAAAAACACAAGCTTGGGTATGTCTAGATTAATGCTGTCCCACCCAATAGCCACTAACCACAAGTGGCTATTTAAATTTAAATCAATCCTGGGGCGCCTGGGTGGCTTGGTCAGTTAAGAGTCCAACTTTGGGACTTCGGCTCAGGTCATGATCTCACGGCCCATGAGTTCGAGCCCCGCGTCGGGCTCTGTGCTGACCGCTCAGAGCCTGCAGCCTGTTTCAGATTCTGTGTCTCCCTCTGTCTCTGCCCCTCCCCTGTTTATGCTCTGTCTCTCTCTGTCTCAAAAATAAATAAACGTTGAAAAAAAATTAAAAAAAAAATTTAAATCAATCCGGGGCGCCAGGATGGCTCAGTTGGTTAGGTTAAGTAAGGTCTGACTCTTGATTTCAGCTCAGGTTATGGTCTCAGTTCATGGGTTCAGGGCCTCATGTCGGGCTCTGCACTAAGAGTGCAGGCCTGCTTGGGATTCTCTCTCCCCCTCTCTCTCTTCCCCTCCTTTCCTCATATGTGCATGTGTTCTCTCTCTCTTTCAAAATAAATAAACATGAAAAAAATTTAAAAAATAAATTTAAATCAATTCAAATTAAATGGAATTTTAGATTTCCATTCCTCAGTCACAGTGACCCCTCTCAAGCACTCCTCTAGCCAGCTATGCGGGGCTGGTGGCTGCCATATTGGACGGCATAGATAGAGAACATTTCCATCACTGCACAAAGCTCTATTGGTCAACACTAGACCTTCAGCCCCATTTTATAGAGGGGAAATTGAGGCTCAAAGAGAAAAGCCCCCAAGCCAGACAGAAAGTGAAGGGGCACATAGGATCCACTGTTCTTGTAAGTGGATCCAACATCCCCCTGATGTGAAGGGTGAAGGGGAGGGAGGGAGACAGAGGTGTGTGTATCTGTGTGTGTTCATGGGGGACCTATAATGCACATGTGTGTGCTCATGGGGGAGATATATATACACACACACACACACACACACACATATATGCATATGCACATGTGTGCGTGTGTGTGCATGAGAGATCTGTACTTGCACATGTGTGTGAATGTGCATTGCAGGGTCTCTCTGGGCCTGCCTCCCTCTGGGCAACTTCTAAGCGATTCTCCATATCTACCATTTTCTATTCTAGCTTCTCTCTCTGGGTATCTGCAGCCCTGTCTCTCTGAGTTTCTTGTCTCTGTCTGTCTCTCTCAGTCCCTGTGGCTCGCCTTTTCCTTCCGCCTGCGTTGCTGTCTCTGTTCCAATCCTCTGTCTGTCTGTCCGTCTCAGTCTCTCTGTCTGGGTCTCTATCATTATCTTTTTCTGCATTTCTGTGATTCTGTCTTATCTGTATCTGCATCAATAGTTGTCTGTCCCTCAACTCTCTGTTTTTTTAAATCTCTTGACCCCTGGATGACAGCCCACCCTCTCCAATGTTGGTCTTTGGTCCCCTCACACCTGCCTCCTCTCTGTCCCCCACCTATGTCCCCAGCCTGTCTCAGCCCCTCTCATTTCCCCTTTCCAGGCCAAGGGCAGGGAAACTGGGCCAGACTAGCTCCCCCTATCTCTCCAGCCCCCCTCCCCTCCCAGCCTTAAAAATAGCAGGAGAAATTGGGACGGACGCCGAGGGGGTGAGGGCGGGGGTGCGGCCCAAGGAGGAAGAATCAGGTGTCCGGGCACTCACATCCGTCTGGGGGCCCTTCCCAGCGCCTGGACACTCGAAGGTCACAAATTCGTGGCATCGTCGATGAACCACAAAGCTGCAAACTGAAGGTGAGAATCATAGAGACACAGAGACAGAGAGTGAGCCTAATGGACAGAAAATCAGAGAGAAGGAGACTCCAACAGAAAGAAAACCAGAGGTGGGGGGGTGCCAAAATAGAGTTCAATAGAGAGCAAATCAAAGGAGAGACCCCAACATGGAATGGGGGAGAAAAACCAGGAGACAGAAATTCAAGAGATGGACCCCAAAACAGGCAAGAGAGAATCACAGAGCAGAGAGAACCCAGTGCCTACACACAGCCAAAGGGAGACACAGAGACGCAGAGACGGAGTGAGGAAGACAGAGAGACAGGGACACAGAGAAAATAGGATCCCGTCGACAGAGACAAGAAAGCAAGAAAAGAGGCAGGCCAAGGAGGAGGGAGAAACAGAGAGATGTCCTCTGATAGAACGGAGAGAGCAGCAACTTGGGCAGAAGTGAGTCTGGGGGCGCCACTGCAGCCTCCCCCTCCCTGACTCACTCTGTTCTCAGCAGTGGCAGCTGGTGCTTTAGGACTCGCCCCCCTCTCCCGCCCCCCAGAACTGCCAGCCCCGCCCGGCCCCCACCCGCCCATTGGTGACCCCGCCCGGGCCTGCCCCTGCCTAGGACTGTTGCTGTTGTCATGGCGACAGCAGCTTGAAGGGGGGGGGCTCTGACTTCGCATCTCCAGCCCCCCCCTTTCAGCTCCCCTTTTCCAAATCTCTCTGTTCCCATGGCAACAGATTCTCCAAATATCTGTCCCCACCTGGAGCCGGCCGAGGGAGGGGCCCCCAGCACCACCTCCGCGGTGGCCCCGCCGTCAGAGCTCCCTCCCCACCGCAGGCTGTGTCTTTGCCACACCCCCCGCCCCGGGCTCCCCCGCGCCTCTCTGGGGACCAAAGAACACGTGTGTCAAGCCTCCTGGGCCGTGGGTCCCCAGCCTCCACCCTCCTGAAGGTCCCAGGAGTCCAGATCCCCAGCTCTTACCTTGACATTGCAGGCCTTGTTTCCCAATGCCCCTGCAAGATCAAGGATCAGAGGTCAGTGCAGATAAGGGTACCTGGGCCTCCCACCTCTGCCGGCCACACTGCGTCTGACTCCCTCCTGTAGCAAGACCCCGGAGTCGAGCCCCAGCTGCCTCGTTTACTGGAACCCAGAAATTCTGACCTCCAGCCTTTCTTCTCTCAGACCCAGGAACCCAGGCCCCCAGTCCTTCTTCTCTCAGACCCAGGAGCCCAGGCCTCCAGCTCCTCCTCCCTCAGAACCAGGAATCCGGGGCCCCAGCCCCTCCTCCGTCAGACCCTGGGGTCCGGGTCCCCAGCCCCTCCTCCCTCAGACCCTGGGGTCCGGGTCCCCAGCCCCTCCTCCCTCAGACCCAGGGGTCGGGGTCCCCAGCCCCTCCTCCCTCAGACCCAGGGGTCGGGGTCCCCAGACCCTCCTCCCTCAGACCCAGGGGTCCGGGTCCCCAGCCCCTCCTCCCTCAGACCCTGGGGTCCGGGTCCCCAGCCCCTCCTCCCTCAGACCCAGGGGTCCGGGTCCCCAGCTCCCTCCTCCCCTAGGACCAGGCGCCAGGGTTGCAGCCCTCTCCTTCCCGAGCACTCCGGGTCTGGGGTGACAGGAGTCTCTATCCCTCGTTGCCTCCTCCCTCAGGCCCCCAGCCCCTTCCCTCACCAGATGAAGTCTGTGCAGTGGCTGCAGAAGGTTGGCTGCTTGAAGAAGCGGGCGGTGAACTTGTGGCTCTTGACTTCGTGGACCACCTTCTGCCTCAGAGCCCCCTTTCTGCAAAACAGGGGCCGGGGTCCCCCCTCTGAATCGCCTCCGCCGGGGCCCAGGCCTGCCATGGCCCCAGGAACGTAGCAGGGACCAGGATCCCGCCTTGCAGGGGCAAACAGGTAGAAGGGCGAGGAGCCGGAGACTCGGGAGAGCACTGAGCCACGGGGAGACTGCGAGGAGGGAAGGAGAGGGGCGAGGCACCTCCAGGCGCGGAGCGCAGGGCAGGGAGCGGCACCCCGGGGCGCGCCCGCTCCGCCAGGGGGAGCGGGCGGGCAGGGCGGAGAGCCGAGGGCAGGGGCGCCGAGGAGCCCGAGGCAAGGGCGGCGGCGGCGGCGGGAGCTCCAAGCTCAAGCACCTGCTGAAATGTGGGAGCCCCGGCTGGGGGGAGGCGTTGCCATGACGACCGAGGGGCGGGGTTTCAGCTTAAAGGCGTCCCTCCGCCCCCCCCCCCCCCCCACTCCCGGAGGCTCGGGACAAATGCCCTCCCCGCTCCCAACACACGTGCGCACACCCGCTCTGGGGGCTGGCTGGAGGGAGGGGGGCATCCTCTGAGAGGCGCCCTCCCCGCCCCCCACCCCCTCCTCCTGTTGCCTGGCCGGGTCCTCCTCCCCACCGGGGGGCCTCGGTGGGCCCGGTTAGCCCTATGAGACGCCACCCGGATCTCGGGGTTTCTGACTGTGTCACTCGGCCTCATGACACGAACTTTGCTGTCAGTGCTGGGGACCCAGTGCTGAACGGGGAGGCCTGGTGTCTCACTTTCTCGTCTGCTGCTCAGGCCTTGATTTCTGTCTCCCGGCCTGGGTCTACGTCTCCTTCTGGGACGATCTCTTGTTCTTGGTCTCTCTGTCTCTGCTGCGTGTCTCCTTTATGCCTGTCGCCTGTGACCCTCGCTGGGTCTCGGGGTCTCTCTCTTTCTCAGAGGTGTCCGTCTCACTGTGAATCAGTGTCCCTCGGCCTCTCCCTGCAGGTCTCCTAAATTCCTGCTTCTCTGTCTCCCAGAAGCTCTCCCTCTTCCTGACTCTGTACGTCTTTCTGGCCCTGTGACTCTCTCTCTCTCTCAATCGGGGACTCAGTCTGTGATTCTGTGGGCCTCTGTGTCTCCCTCCCTCTGCGTCTTTCTCTTTTGAGAGGCAATCTCTGTCTCCCCCACCCCTTCAGTCCTTGCTGTCTCTCCCGCTCTCCCACTGTGTCCCTGTCTCTGTAAGTACTTTTGTCTCTGTCTCTGCAAACCTCGCTGACCCACTCTTGGGCTCAGTCCCATCCTCTGTCGCTGGGGGTCTCTCTCTGAATGAGTTCATTGGTCTCTCTCCTTCTCCCCCTCCCCCCCCCCCCAAACGCCCCCCACCTTTCTCACCCTCCCTGGCTATGAACCTCTCTCTTCGTCTCTGGGGGGTCTCCGCCTCCCTCCACGTCTCTCCCCCTCTCTGGCTCTGGAAAACCCTGTGCCTCTCTGTCGGTCTCCTCCTGTCTCCCGTCCGTCGCTCTGCCCGCGTCTTTGCCTCTCTCAGGTCGCGCACCGGCCCCGCCACCCCCACCCCTACCCCCAACTCCCGTGCGCGTCCGGGTCCCGGCTCCCGGAGACCCGCTCTGTTGCCAAGGGCAACCACGGCCCTCCTCGGGCGGCGGAGTGCAGTGCATCCTGGGACCTGTAGTCTGAGCCTGCGGACCGCCTGTTGCGGCGACGCGGCCGAGAACTTCGTTTCCCGGCGTGCCCCGCGATAGAGGGCGGGGCGCCACGGGCGGGGACCCGGGGAGCCCACCACACCTTCTCTGGGAATTTTGGGGTTTCGGGTCGGGCTTCCCGAAGCCGAAGAGGAGGTGAGGGAATCCGACTCTCCTCCTACCCCCCCCCCCCAGATATGGGGGCGTTCTGGCCTTGCCAGCCACCTCCAGGCGTGCGCCCTGCGCAAGGGCAAGTGTAGGGGTGGGAGTGGTCCTGGAAGCTGACCTGAGAATCCCACCTTGGTCTGCTTGGCTGCTTTCCTCCACCACCAGCACACCACCCCCGGGGTCTGGAGCTGCTCTCTCTGGTGCCTTCCAGAGTGGGTTCAAGCATGGGATGGGGTGGGGAGGGGGCGAGACGCCCTTGCAGGAGGCAGGCATCGGTGTAGGTCGGAATTCTGGGGTGCACGCTGCACAGATCAAAAGGAGACTTCTCCTGGCTGGAAATCGGTGCGTCTGTTCTAATTAGCCTTTCCCGCCCTTCCGGGGGGGGGGGGGGGAGGAGGGACCCCCTCCCTCCCTCCTTTGAGATAGCTCTCCCCAGTTGCTTTTGCTGGGGTCCAAGTGCATAAAATAGGTTGCATGATCCTGGAATTTTTGCAGACTTCTGTTTAGATATTTGTGATTCTCCTCCGGCTGGAGAATCCGACAACAGGAATTTCTGTGGGACAGAATCATTGTAGGAGTAATTCGTTTGCTCTTTATCGGGGTCTTCTGTGGAACGGTTGTCAGGGAGCTTAGAACTAAAGGAAAGAAGGAGCTGATGGTGGGAACGCAGGCAGGGTCAGATCCTGAAGGCCCAGACTGGAGCTTTGGTATTACCTGTAGGCAGTGGGTAGTAGGATGTGGAAGGATTTGAGCAGGGGAGGGCAGTATCAGACCTGGATGCTAGAAGCATCCCTCTGGGGCCAAGGTGGGCTAGGGGTGGGCTAGTCAAGGGGGAGGCTGAGATGCTAGTTCAGGAGAAACAAAATACCTGAGCTAGGTCAGGAGCCTGGAGAAGGGGACAGTTGAAGAAAGGACAGACAGTGTCTGGTGAGCCACTGACAGAAGTCGGGGAAGAACCAGTGCCTGGATTCTCAGCTGTGGGAGCCTGTTCTTGAGATTGGAAACCTAAAGAGTTGATTTTGGAAGAAACATTGCACTCAGATGGAGACACTGTATTTCTGAGGTGCTCCTGGAGTCCGAGGAAGGATAAATCTTGTCCGTTTCGATCCTAACTAGTTCTGGTTGGAGAGAGTAAATTGGGAGATTCAAAAGATAAAGTTATCCCCTTCTGGGGCACCTGGGTGGCTCAGTTGGTTAAGCATCCAACTTCAGCTCAGGTCATGATCTCACGGTTTGTGGGTTTGAGGCCCGTGTCAGGCTCTGTGCTGACAGCTCGGAGCCTGGAGCCTGCTTCCGACTCCGTGCTTCCTTCTTTCTGCCTTTCTCCTGCTCCCCCCCTCTCTCACTCTCTCTCAAAACAAAACAAAACAAAAAGAATAAACATTAAAGTTGTCCCCTTTTCCCACCAGTCCTAAGAATCTAGTCCTTGCCCTCTCTCCTGGAGCCCTCCCCAGTAATAAAGCAAGCACAATTTTTTTCTTTTATCTTTATATTGATGTAAAAAAAAAAAATTATGGATGTGGGAATAGGGCGACGGACAAGTCTTCCCTCTGTGGTCGACAGAAGGGACCCATGGGGACCAGAAGCTCCAGGGAATTAAAAAAAAAATAAAATATATATTTATACATTTATATATATGACGTTATGCATGTGAGTCCCAGAGAAGCAAGGAAGCAGCTACAGGAAGCGACTAACACACAGAAACACACCTGTGTGTGTGTGTATGTGTGTGTGCACCACACTCCAAGTAATGCAATCCCTCTAAGGCAACAGCAACCCCGCCCCCCCCTCCCCCCAAGAAAAAGAAATTGAAAAGCAACTTCCCCTTTTAGAATAGGGCCACTCAATGTAAGTTTTGCCCTCATAACCAGGAAGAGGAAAAGAAAAAAAACAAACCCAGGCTAGCATTGCCGTTAAGGCAGGCAGTGGCCATTTTTTTTTCTCCCAGCAAAGGCAGGACGGGCTATTTTTAACACTAAGGCTGGAGGGCCACATCGCTGCCCCTCACAAATACTTCGGACGGGTTTTCGATAACGCAGAGAGCAGTCAGGCTGGAAAACGTTCACCCTTGACTTCCTTTAAGATGACCTCTAGGCAGTGGATTCTTAGTAAGCCTGGCAAAAATTCTGGAGCCAGTCTCAGGCGAGGCTGGGTGCCGAGCAGGACCCAGGGACCCGGGGTCTGTCTGTGGGTTAAGTGTCATACCCACTGGAAAATCTTTGGCCTCCAGAGATTTTTTTTTTTTTAACTTAAAGGGGACCTGTACGGTACACCCCCCTCCCCTGGGAGAAAGGGAGCCCAATCCGTAGCTACCCTCCCCCCCTCTCCCCCAAACACACACGTACACACCAACAAGGCACAGCCAGGGCGGGCAGGCATGCTTTGGCAATGAGGCCCCTCGGGGAGGCCAGGGGTATTAACAGCTGCAGAGAGAGGTGTGGGACAGGTGGAGCTCAGCACCTTTGGAGGTGGGGGTAGAGAAGAAAGGAGTCTTGGAGCTCCCAAGGAAATTGGAAGAAAGAAAACGGGAAGGGGTGGCTAAGACACAGGCAGATGAGAAAATGAGAGGACCAGAAAAGAGCCGGGAGAGGCAGAACAGGTCAGAAAAGAAGACCATGAAAACAGAAGGGCAAATGGGCCAAACAGGATACGGGCAACCAAACAAAACAGGAAGGGAAGGAGAGAGGAGCCCAGAAGCGAAAGAAACGGAAAAGAGCAAGGGGAATTGGGAAGGACAGGAGAAAGGGGGAAGAGAGGGAGCCCGGAAGAGGAAATGAGAACCTGGGCACAAGGAGGGGAGTCAAGAGCCCCCGGCCGGAGCCTCACACCCGAACAAAAACCAGGCGGGCCGAGTACACGAGGTCAGCCACGTAAGCCAGCAGGTTGATGGCCGTCAGGATGGCCACGGCCAGCCGGCGGTCCCAGGTGCACACGTAGAAGGTGTGCCTGTCGCCGCAGTTCACATCCCTTGAGCGCCGCGGTTGGCCGCCGTACTTCTCATCGAACTGGTAGAGCGGCCAGAGAACCAGGGCTGTGGCATACAGGAGGACGGACAGCAGGGCCAGCCCGGACAGGAAGCTGGGGAAGGAGATGGGCAGCACGTTGGTGCAGTCACCCAGGTTCAGCAGGATGGCCACGGCCGCCAGGATGAAGCAGATCGAGTACACGGCTACGCACCACTCCAGTGCCGGCTGGTGCTGGTACAGGTACGGGCTGCTGATGAAGGCAAAGATGACACAGGCCACGAAGGTCTCCAGCACCTTGAGCAGGCCTGGCACGGTGGCCATGTATCCGGTGATCTCCCCGGGCCGGGCCCGGGTCCAGGCCACTTCGGTGGCATAAGCCACGCAGGCGATGCAGGAGAAGGCGGTGGCGGCGATGGCGTGGTCCCGGGAGCGGCCGTGAGACAAGAACTGGACGTAGGTGGTGGGGTAGATGATGGAGGCCGACAGGCAGAAGAGGGCGGCGTAGCAGGCGTAGGTGATGGGGAAGTTTCGCCAGGACAGGGGGAAGCGGGCCTGGAGCCCGCCCAACTCGACTATGAGGATGATGAGGGTCACGGAGAAGCAGAAGCACCACGTGAACATGGACCAGTTACCCATGGACCCCGTCCAAGCACCCACACTGGCCACCAGTGAGAAGGCCACGCAGGTGGACACCAGCTGCAACAGGCGGAGGAGGCCCAGGGGCTGGGTCAGCGCCCTAGGGGACCCCACGATGGTTGGGGAGCCCAGGCCTGAGGAGGACGACATGGTGGTGGTGACGGTCGTGCGGGTCACGGTCACCGGCATGGCTGGGAAGAGGGGAAAGGAAGAGTCCTAAGAAGGTTCCAGATGTGGGAACCCAGGCCCTCAGCCCTTCCTCCCCTGGGGACAAAGGACTCAAGCTGGCAGAGGGGGGAGACGCGGCAGGCCTAAGGGGCTGAGTTGGTCGCCCAAGTGCCAGCCCCCTCCTCCGTCCTGACTGGGGTTTCCCACATCCTGTGGCAGAACCCAGGAGTCTGGGCCGCTGTCTCTGCTTCCCTCTCTCTGCAACCCAACTACCGTGAAACCACCCCAGACTCTCAAAACTGCCCTCCTTCCCCCAGGGACTCAGCCTCCCAGCCACTCAAAAACCTCCCCGACCACACGTCAGAACAAGAGCTTCTGACCTCTTCAATTGGGCTCCACCTCCTCCCTCTGGGTACCCAGGGCTCCACTCCCCCGGCTCCAGTGCCCACCTTCCTTCTATCACCCTGCAGGCATTTCCAGCCTCCCTGGGTGAGAACGTTCTCTGGGACTCACAGGTGATCACAGGTGATCAGAGCCTCTGCCCTCCCGACCTGTCTCTGGAACTGGACCTGAGCTCTCCACAGCACACACGCCCTCTCACCTCGGAGACCAAGAGTCTGGGCCCTCAGTCTGAATCCCACCTGGGATTTGGGTGTGGAGTACTTCACCCAGGGACGCCGAGCTTCCGCCTGCCTCTGCCCCTCCCGCACGTGGAGTCCAACCTCCAAATTCCCCAGAGCGCCCAAGAAGCTTGGCTCACCGCGACCCACCCCCTTCCACGGAAACCTCCAGGCCTCTCACGTCCTGTTACACAGCTTCAGACCCCAGGACTCTGGGCCCTCAGCCTTGGGCACACCAGACACCTGTGGTTTGGGAGATCCACTTCTTTCTTCTGTCCCTCCAGAACCTTCTGTCTCCTTGTCCTACAGACCCTCAGGAATAGAGAGGGTCCAGCCTACTGGGGACCAGGTGTCCAAATCCTCCCCCAGGTCCTAAAACCTCTAGTCTCTCAGCTTCCACCCTACAAAGTTCAGAAGGCCTCTCTCAGCCACAGGGAAATAAAACTTCCTCCTTCCAGGGTCAGGCAGTAGAACAGGCTTTAACCTTACCTAACTGTCCCTAGGAGAGGCCCCGAGGGCGCAGGAGCCCAGCTCCTGGGCACACTTCTCCCTCGGGTACACAGGTGTCTGGGTCTCGTTCCTTGGAAACCAAGCTCCCAGGTCCTTCTCTCGGACCCAGGAGTCCAGGCCCCCAGATGCTCCTCCCTCTGACACAAAAGTCTGGGCGGGAAGCCCCCTCTGCCCTCAGACCCAAGGAGGCCGGGCCCCCAGCCCCTCCTCCCTCAGACACGGGGGGTCCCGGCTCCCACTCACCAGCAGTCTTTGCGGAGGACCCAGACGCAGAAAGATCCGGCTCTGGAGGTGGATTAGGTCAGACACCTGGAAAAGGCCAGTCAGAGCACTGGAGGGAGGGAGGGAGGGAGGGAGGGAGGGAGGGAGAGTCCGCGCCCAACCCAGCCCCCGCTCCGCCCCTCCCGGGACCCAGGCGACCAGCTCGCCCAGAACGCGCCGCCAGCCTCCGCAGCCCCGGCGCCCTCCCAGCCAGGGCGGGGATTTGGCCTCGGGCCGGGAGAGGTCCCGGCGGTGACCCCAGGGAAGCCCCGCCCCTGCCCCGTCCCCAAGTCCCCAGACTGCAGAAGCGAAGTGGAAGGAACCCGGTGAAAGTGCACGCCCCGCGCGCGGGCCGGCGTGGGTGTGAGTGATCTTAACCTCGCCCCAGCCCAAGAAAGTCGCGGGCCCGGCCGGCGGGAGGGCCCTGGGCGGTGGCTGCGGGGGCGGGCGGCCTGGCCGGGCGCAGCGTCTCCGTGCCTTATAAGGGCTTCAAGTCGGCCCGGCCATCTGGAATGTGCCGGGGACCAGGGGGCGGTGCTGGGACCTCCGCCCCGCGCCGGCCTCCGGGATCGCCGCCCCACTTGTGGATTCCGGGCAGGGGGGTGGGGCGCGAGTCCAGACTCCAGGTCCCAGGAAGGGAGGCCCGAAGCCTGAATTTCTGGGGCCTCCAAAATGTGAGTCCTGGGTCCCTAGAGCATGGACTGGGAGCCTGGACCCCAAGAAGAGACCCCCGGGTTTGCCTAGGGGAACCCCGTCCCCCCACCCCACCCCAACCTCGAAGCTGGAAACCGCACTGTTGGAATCCAGTCCAGAGATTAGTAGCCACACCTCCCACCGGCCCTCGGAAGTCAGGTCTCCCTGCGGGGGCTGGGCCTCCGGGGCCACCTGGGAGGTGCTAGGCGGGAGGCGGCCGCCTCCAGCTCCCCGCCACGCCCTCCGGGAACCCGTTAGGAGGAAGTCAGGGCTGGCCTGCGCTGGGGCGCCCTGGAAAGCGGGTACTGCCGGGTCCCGAGCGGGGAAGGAGAAACAGGGCGGGCCACAAATCCAGAAGTGCCCCAAGGAAGGAGGGGGGTGGTGCAGGGACCACCCGGAGGGGAGGGGGGGTCCTTCTCCACCCTCCGCGCCTCCAGCCGCCGCCTGAGGTCAGAACTCAGGAATGCATCTCCGAAGACAGGCGGAGGGAGAGGAAACACCCCTTGGCCTTCTGGGCTCAGTTTAGGACTCCCCCGGCCACGCCCCACGCTTTCTCCACCTCCACGCCAAACACCACACCCCATCACCCGCACAGAATCTCGTCCCTGAACCCCAGCCTCCACTCTGAGCAACCCAAGGCCTCTGGCCTCAGCCTTGGCTTCTCCCAGCCTAGGACACCAGCTTCCCAGCTTCGTCTTCGCCTTTGCGAGCACGGTGCTGGACCTCAGCCCACCGCCTGCCTGGCCCGAAGTTCGAATTCTGTCTTCGGAATGGAGGGGTGGGGAGCAGGGAAGACCCCTCTCTTTCTCAAACCCAAGCTCCCAGCTCCAAGCGCCTCCTCTCGTGAGGACCTCCTCTTGCTAGATTTTAGCCCCCTTCAACCAGGGCACTTAGGAGTCCCCATCCCTCCTCCTCAGACCCAGGATTTCAGACCCCCAGCCCCTCTTCCCTCAGACCCAGGAGTCCAGACACCCAGCCCCCTCCTCCCTCAGACCCAAGAATCCAGGCCCCCAGCCCCTCCTCCCTCAGACCCACCCAGCTCCTCTTCCCTCAGACACAGGAGTCCTGCCCCCAGCCCCTCCTCCCTCAGACCCAGGAGTCCAGACCCCCAACCCCTCCTCCCTCAGACCCAGGAGTCCAGACCCCCAGCCCTGCCTCCCTCAGACCCAGGAGTCCAGACCCCAGCCCCTCCTCCCTCAGACCCAGGATTTCAGACCCCAGCCCCTCCCCGCTCAGACCCAGGAGTCCAGGCCCCAGGCCCCTCCTCCCTCAGACCCAGGAGTCCAGACCCCCAGCCCCCTCCCTCAGACCCAGAAGTCCTGAACCCCGGCCCCCTCCTCTCTCAGACCCAGGAGTCTAGGCCCCCAGCCCTTCATCCCTCAGACCCGGGAGTCCAGGCCCCCAGCCCCCTCCTCCCTCAGACCAGGAGTCCTGCCCCCAGCCCCTCCTCCCTCAGATAGATGACATGTGAGTGCAGGTCTGAAGCCCTGTCCTCTCCAGAATCCGAGTCCTGATCCATGACCCAGTCTTTCTAGATACTCAGACACTCGGAACCCCAGCCCTTCCCTCCCTCTGCACCCAGGAATCCTGACCGCAGCGTCCGCGCCGGGGGGGGGGGGGGGTCCCCGCAGCCTCACCTCTCGGGCTGTGGCGGCTGCTGCTGAGACAGAGGCGACAGCTGCAGACTGGAAGCGTTTGCTAACTGGGTGGGGTTGGTGGGCGGGGGCGGGGCCGGGGCGGGGGCGGGGCCGGGGACCCGGCGCGAGCGCGGGGCCAGGGCTGAGAAAGGGACTCCCTGAGCCAGGGGTATCCCAGGCCCGCCCCTGAGGCGGAGCCGAGAAAAGACCACGCCCCTCCCCGGGAAAAATGGACCTGGGCTCTCCGGCCCCGCCAGTGCGGGGGGGGGGGGCGGGGGGCGGGGTGGAGGGCTGAGGTCACTGTTGCCGTGGTGACAAAACAGGAAGATACAACAGCTGGCGGTGTGGGGGCTCCTGGGGGCTGCCCTCCCCGACTCGGCCCTAGCGCAGTCTCCAGGGGAGGCCCGGGAAGGCCGTTGCCATGGCAACCCGTCTGTTTGGCGTCTGTTTTGGACGGAGCCCCCAGCCCAGGTCCCCACCCCGGTATCACCTCCCTCAATTCTCCCTCTCCCTTCCGGCCCCCTCCCCTCGTCGCCTGCTGCAGTCTGGCTCTTCCAGGCCGGATGCAATCTTGGACATCTGGGTCGCGGTGGGTGGGGGCACCGGGCCTGTCAGTTTGATGGGGTCTGTGGGCCAGGGTCCCTGAAAGAGCCGATCCCTAGGCTTTAAGAGCTGGGCTGAGGTCCCCGACTCCTGGGTCCCCAAATCCTCATTTACGCTGGGACTCGCCCATTGGTGGACGGGACTCCTGGGTCCCAGCTCACAGTCGATGGGGGCGGGGGGAGGGATGTTGACAGCAAAATGTCTGGATCTCGGGCGGTGGGACTCCCAGGTTCCAAATGACGCTTAGGCTGGAGGCCCAGATTCCTGACGCAAAAAGCAATCAAAGCTCACACTCCTGGGTTTTCATCCGCTCAGATGTGCTCGCAAGCCGAGCCTCCCAGGTCTGGAGCTGAGAGATATTTTTGGCCTGCATTCCTGGCTCCCGGAGAGAGGGAGGGGCAGGGAAGCTCGAGGAGGACCGGGCCGGGGGCTGGGCGGGGGGTGGGGTGGGGTGGGGGGGTTGGGGAGAGAGGGATGCTGCAGGGGGCGTCCGATTCATGATTCCCGCAAGAAAGGAGGGGTCCGAGGAGCTGGTGTGCCCGAGGCCCGGCGCAAGGAGGGGGCCCAGGGTCCTTTCTCAGGGAGGCTCTGGGGCCCTGAAACTGAGCCACAGAGTCCAGAAGCAAGCAGGAGCTGAAGGTCGGGGTGCCCGCCCGGGGTAGGGGCGGGGCGGGGCCCGGGACGCCTGGGACCCTCCCTACTGGCCCGGCTCACTCACCGCGCTCCGCAGTCGTCCCTGGCGCGGCCTTGCTCGCGGCTGCTCCTGGGCGGGGCCTGGGTGGTGGCTGCGGTTGGTGCGCGACTCCGAGCTAACGGGGCCCTGCTGCCGCTGGGTGCCTTCCAGGCGGACAACCAAGGAGGCTTTGAGACCCAGCCCGCGCGAGTCGCGACCGGGTGGGGTGGTCAGGAGGGGTCCGGGAGCCCTGTCTAGCAGGCTGCGTGCCCTACAGGGGTGGGAGGGACTGGGGGGGGGGGGGGCGCTGGACGCCGTGAGCGCGGCAGAAGTGGGGGGGGGGCGCATGGGATGGTGGGGGAGGGATGTGGAGCTTGCATGCCCGCTTTTGTGCCCCTGCGGAGGGGGTAGGCACAGACCCTCTCTGTCCTTCTGTGCTCTGCATAGGGGAAGGGGTCTCCGTGAGCCTGGCATCAGGCCCTGCCTAAGGAGTCAGGACACGGTGCCAGTTGGAGGTCCTCCAGGGTGGTCCCCAGGCTCCACTCACACATCTCCTTGGCCCCCCCGTGCAAAGGCAGCTCTTTCCTGCTCCCTGCCCCAATCTTTGCCTGATCCCACAGTGGCGCTCCTGAGGTCCCCCCCAATAGTTCAGGAGAGGCCTCCACTCACACAATTCACTACGTTGTCCTCTGGTGGAAACAGAGAGTTCCCCCAAACAGCAGAGTTCAGCCGGACAGGAAGAGGAAGCCAACGTTTAAAGAATGAGTCACTGGGTGTGATCTTGAGAAGTGATACCTTAGGGCTCCTGGGTGTGTGTCATCTGGCATCATGGAGGCACCCCTGGTTCAGAGTGTTTACCCATCCTGTAGGACAGCCCCCCTCCACCTGGAGGATGTTGTCTCCAACCTGGCGCTGTATTCCAGCCTCAAACAGGCCGTACCTCTGTTCTGTGAAGCTAGCTGGGTAGGGGTGACGGGGTGCAAGGACCCACCCATCGACTTCCTAATAAACGGAGCTCCTTGATCAGAAGCAATATTGTGTGACAGTGAACATGATGGTGAATAGGGCCATTCAGCGGGTACATAGATGCGGCTGTTGGCAGGAGTGGATAAGGCAAGGCAACCAAATAGCAACCCAGATTTAAATATTCCAGGCAGGAAGAAGTCATCGCTCCATTCATGATGGAAGGAGTCCAAGGTAATTCTCAGGCCACCAGGTATTTGGTTGGCCTTCCCAGGAAGCGTACAACATTGGTGGGGGAGGGTTACCAGTGCCACAGCTGGCTGAGCTTTGCTGGGGCAAATCCATGCCTAACCCTCCATGGCCACTTTGTTCATGACTCCATTGTGCCAGGACCAGGGAGGCTGATGCTGAGCTCTGTGAGGTCATCTGATCTGCCAGATGGCTTAATAGCCTTCTCTGCAATAGAGGTTTTTTGGGAAGAGTTCACCTGGATACAGATTACGTGCTGCTTTTCACTCCTGATGCATCTGACACCAAATATATGTTGGGTTTTTTTTTTTCATACTGATGACCAATCTCTAACCCTTCTGAAACCAAGTGTCCAATGATTTGTTTTAAAGATTTTATCTTTTTTTAATTAGAAAAATATTTATTTATTTTTGAGAGAGAGACAGAATGCGAGTGGAGGGGGGTGGTGCAGAGAGAGGGAGACACAAACAAAGCAGGCTTTAGGCTCTGAGCTGTCAGCACAGATCCCCATGCAGGGCTCGAACCGAACCAGGAGATCATGACCTGAGCAAAAGTCAGACGCTTAACCGACTGAGCCACCCAGGCGCCCCTAAAGATTTTATCTTTAAGTAATCTCTACACCCAGCACGTGACTCGAACTCATGAGTTGTACCCTTTACCGACTGAGCCAGCCAGGTGCCCCTGTGGGGCCAAGGAATTAATTCCATTTGATTCTAGGTACCTCATGACCTGGAAGTAATGCAGAACCCACAGGTACTGGCTCAGTCCCACAAGACCCCCCATACCTGCCTCCCTTCCTATTCCAATCCAAGTCCCAGGCATGCTATACTTGTGACCGACTGACTATAAATCAAGGGTTCCTACAACCCCTTTTTGGGGGCCCATAATTTGCTACAATGGCTCACAGAACTCAAGAAAGCTCTTTATTTAGTATTACTGATTTATTACAAAGGATGGATCTCGGGAGCCTGGGTGGCTCAGTCGGTAAGCGTCTGGGTCTTGATCTTGGCTCAGGTCATAATCTCAAGGTTCCTGGGGTGGGATCGAGCCCCTGCATCGAGCTCTGTGCTGACATTAAGGAGCCTGCTTAGGATTCTCTCTCCAACCCCCACTCTGCCCCTCTCCCCACTTGTGCATGGGCTCTTGCGTGCACACACGGGCCCTCTCTCTCTCAAAATAAACAAATAAGCTTTAGGGGCACCTGGGTGGCTTGGTCGGTTAAGCGTCAGACTTCGGCTCAGGTCATGATCTCACGGTCCGTGAGTTCGAGCCCCGCGTCAGGCTCTGTGCTGACAGCTCAGAGCCTGGAGCCTCTTTAGGATTCTGTGACTCCCTCTCTCTCTGCCCCTCCCCTGTTCATGCTCTGTCTCTCTCTATCTCAAAAATAAATAAACATTAAAAAAATTTTTAATTTGTTAAAATAAATAAATAAGCTTTAAAACAAAACAAAACAAAACAAAAAACAAAGGATACAACTCAAGGACAGCCAAATAGGAGACACATAGGGCAAAATATGGCGGGCATGCCACTTCCCATACCCTGCTGCGTTTACCAACCAGGAAGCTAAGAAACCCGTTGTTGAGGAAATTTTATGGGGGGGGGGGCACCTGGGTGGCCTAGTCAATTAAGTGTCCGACTCTTGATTTCAGCTCAGGTCATGATCTCACCATTCATCAGTCAAAGCCCCACACTGGGCTCTGCTCTGACAGCACGGAGCCTACTTGGGATTCTCTCTCTCTCTCTCTCTCTCTCTCTGCCCCTCCCCTGCTCACATTCATTCTCTCTCTCTCTTTCAAAATAAATAAATAAACTTAAAAAATAACAAATAAAGGGGCACCTGGGTGGCTCAGTCGGTTGGGCGTCCAACTTTGGCTCAGGTCATGATCTTGCAGTCCATGAGTTCGAGCCCCGTGTTGGGCTCTGTGCTGACAGCTCAGAGCCTGTAGCCTGTTTCAGATTCTGTGTCTCCCTGTCTCTGACCCTCCCCCATTCATGCTCTGTCTCTCTCTGTCTCAAAAATAAATAAATATTTAAAAAAAAATAACAAATAAAAATTAAAATCCCATCTCTTAAAAAAAAAAAAGGAGCGGTGACTGGGTGTCTCAGTTAGTTAAGCATCTGACATTAGCTCACGTCATGATCTCATAGTTCATGGGTTCAAGCCCCAAGTGCTGACAACTCAGAGCCTGGAGCCTGCTTTGGATTCTGTGTCTCCGGCTCTCTCTGCCCCTCCCCCACTCATACTCTGTCTGTCTCTCTCAAAAAAATAAAACATTAAAAAATTAAAAAAAAAGAATTTTATGGAAGTTCCATAATATAGGATGGTCGCTGAAAATTCCAACCTTCCAATCCCAGGATTGGTTTCTCAGGCATCCAGCCCCCATCCTGAGCCACCCAGCTGGGGGCTCACCAAGACTCATCTCATTAGCATAAACTCAGGTGTGGTTGAAAGGGGTTTGCATTGAATAAAAAAGATCCTCCTCTCATCTCCTACCACTCAGGAATTACAAAGATTTTAAGGGGCTCTGTTATATCAACATCACACAGATATTTCTATACGTCCATTGGAAACTCATTCATCAACAAAGATTTATGAGTGCCTCCTATGTGAGCACAAATGCCCTCCTCCAATGGGGATTTTTCTCTAGATGTAGTGACTTCATCTGAATGGGATATTCCCACTGTCCTCAGACTACCGGATTCTCAGCGACTTCCTTGAGGTGACAGACTGCCCAGTTTTCATGGGGTTTATCTCCCATGCTCTGGCATGTGTGAGATACATACACATACAGTGGGCTGTATGTGTATGTACAGCCAATACAGTATGTACAGTGTATGTATCTTCTCCTTCCCACTTTTTACACATTATCACCATTATGTCATACATGCAGTTGGCCACGGTGGAATCCATGGGGTATTGAATGATGATCTTGGTCTGAAACTGAGTCATCAGCGGGCCTCACTCACTCTGAAAGCTCTAAGGGAAAATGAGTGCCTTGCCTCTTCCAGCTTCTTAGAACTGTGGTTTCCTTGTCCTGTGGCCTCATCACTCCAATATCTACCCTCTGATTTGTTTTTTTTTTAATGTTTATATCTTTATTTTGAGAGAGATGTAGAGAGCAAGGAGCAGAGAGGTAGGAGTAGAGAGAGAGGGAGGGAGAAAAAATCCCAAGCAGGCTCTGTGCCATCAGCACAGAGCCCGATGAGGGGCTCGAACTCATGAACCGTCATAGCCTGAGCAGAAACCAAGAGTTGGCGGCTTAACTGACTGAGCCACCCAGGTACCCCTACCTCCTGCTTTTATGTCCCCTTGTCTTCTGTGTGTGTGTGTGTGTCTTCTCCTCTTTGGTCTGTCTCAAATATCTGCCCCCTTCTCTTCTCAGGATATTAGGACATTTACCATTAGTTTTAGGACCCACCTGGATACATGGATTGGTCATTCTAGATGCCAAGGGCTGGGTTGATTTCATCCATCAAGGAGACCAGCTGAAATTGGAGTTGCCCTGCTGGGTGTCCTGTCTTTCCATCAGTGAGCCTTGTGGACATGGGGACAAACGTGAGGCAGTAGATCTCAGTTTTCCCCAGGGAGGTGGGGTTTCTTGAGATGATGGAAACCCATGACCAGGACCCTACAGGAGGGAATCTTAGATACTGGCTCTCTCAGACACCACCACCCTACTCCAGCTCCTCCCTGTTCAAGTCCTCAGAAACCCTTGATTTAGGGGCAGCTGGGTGGCTCAGTTGGTTAAGCGTCCAACTCTTGGTTTCAGCTCAGGTCTTGAGCTCATGGTTCGTGAGTTCAAGCCCCACGTCTGACTCTGTGCTAACAGCGTTGAACCTGCTTGGGATTCTGTTTCCTTCTCCTTCTCTTTCCTTGTCTCTTCCTCTTAAGTAGGCACAATGCCCAACATGGGGCTTGAACCCACAACCCTGAGATTAAGAGTTGCATGCTCTTGGGGGCACCTGGGTGGCTCAATCAGTTAAGCATCTGACTTTGGGTCAGGTCATGATCTCACGGCTTGTGAGTTCGAGTCCCGTGTTGGGCTCTGAGCTGAGAGCTGAGAGCCTGGAGCCTGCTTTGGATTCTGTGTCTTCCTCTCTGTCTCTGATTCTCCCCTGTTCACACTCTGTCTCTCTCTCTCTCAAAAGTAAATAAACATTAAAAAAAAATGTTAAAAAGGGGTGCCTGGGTGGCTCAGTCAGTTAAGCGCCTGACTTCAGCTCAGATCATGATCTTACAGTCTGTGAGCTCAAGCCCTACATTGGGCTCTGTGCTGACAGCTTAGAGCCTGGAGCCTGCTTTGGACATGTGTCTCCCTTTCTTCTGTGCGTCTCCCCTGCTCATGCTCTGTCTCTTGCTCTCGAAAATAAATAAACATTAAAAAAAAAAAAAAAAAAAAAAGAGTTGTATGCTCTTCCAACTGAGCCAGCCAGGCTCCCCAAAGTCACTTCTTTAGGTATTCTTTCTTCTCTCACCTTCCCTGAAATAAATTACCCGCCCTCCCCCCCGCCCCGCCCCCCAGGCTGTTCTCTGGCCTTATCACCTTTTTGTCATCTACTGACATCCTAGTCACAGATGTACCACGAACAGGTCATAGATGGGCTAGAGGTATTGATTCCCTTGACTCTCAGAGTGGCCTGGCTGCCTCTGTTTGTGGCAGGCTTATCTAATTAGCTCCGTGAGCTGCAAAAATATCATCATGTTTCTATTTGCTCCATGACGAGAAACCATCTGGGAGACAGTAAGAGCTGCAACGTTGATGGTGCCCTCCACCCCAACCGTCTTCTCACTTTCCCACATCCCTTTGACATCAACCACCTTCCACCTTACTTTCTCAGCAACCCCACCATCACCTTTTCTCAACTTGATAGGAACCCCCATCTGCACACCCTCTCTTTCCCTTGGATACAACTCCACGGTCCATCATTTCAATAATACTCTTGCCGTGTTGGCTGTCTCACACTCTTCTGTCTTTGTAAGGCCCCAGTCTTGGAGAAGAAAAAGCCCACCTGTCAGGTTCTGTTTTGTTTTCCTGAGCTTGTCTCTAAAGCAAGTGAGCATTACTGGAGAAAGTCACGTTACAGGGCAGAGTGGTTCCACCATGAATACGTGATGGCCCAACTCCACGTGCTCTGGGCATTGCCCACAGTCCCACTGCTATCACCTGGTCAACTCATTGTCATTTCCGTGGTGACAAGTGTAATATTTTTACCCTCTTCAATCTCTGACACCCTTTATGCCTCCAGCCCATGCATTCGCAGCCTATGATCTGCCCCCTTTATTTGAGAGATAATAGAAGCCATCCTCTGGAAAGCCCCTCAATGTCCTACACTAAAACCACACACCTGACTCTCTTTCCAGGACTACCTTCCTCTAACAATTGCAAAGTTGTTCTTCACCATCCTCTGGAAAGCCCCTCAATGTCCTCTACTAAAACCACAGACTTGGCTCTCTTTCCGGGGCTACCTTTCTCTAACAATTGCAAAGGTGTTCTTCTCAACTCATGCCAAGCCTTCATGGCTTTTTGATTTTTATTATTTTTTTTTCAACGTTTTTTATTTATTTTTGGGACAGAGAGAGACAGAGCATGAACGGGGGAGGGGCAGAGAGAGAGGGAGACACAGAATCCGAAACAGGCTCCAGGCTCCGAGCCATCAGCCCAGAGCCTGACGCGGGGCTCGAACTCATGGACCGCGAGATCGTGACCTGGCTGAAGTCGGACGCTTAACCGACTGCGCCACCCAGGCGCCCCGGCTTTTTGATTTTTAAATACGTCCTTCTCATACCTTGGCTATTGTGATTACTATTCTTCCTCTTTTTAGGTGGTCAGCATCTCCTACTCAAGGAATCTTTCACTGACAAAATTTTTTTTTAATTTTTAATAATTTATTTATTTTTTTTTTTTTTTTAATTTTTTTTTTCAACGTTTTTTATTTTATTTTTGGGACAGAGAGAGACAGAGCATGAACGGGGGAGGAGCAGAGAGAGAGGGAGACACAGAATCGGAAACAGGCTCCAGGCTCTGAGCCATCAGCCCAGAGCCTGACGCGGGGCTCGAACTCACGGACCGCGAGATCGTGACCTGGCTGAAGTCGGACGCTTAACCGACTGCGCCACCCAGGCGCCCCTATTTTTTAACTTACATCCAAGTTAGCATTATAGTGCAACAATGGTTTCGAGAGTAGATTCTTTCACTGACTTTTTCAGAAATAATAGTTATTTTTAATTGTGGTAAAAATACATATAACATAACATTTACCTCTTCAGCCATCTTTAACTGTACAGTTCAGTGGAATTAAGTGCATTCACACCGTGACCCTGTGAAGACACAGGGAAAAGATGGCAGTCTACAAGCCAAGGGGAGGGACCTCAGAAAAAAGCCAACCCTGATGATACTTTGATCTGGGGTTTCTAACTTGCACAACTATGAGAAAATTAATTTCTGTTTATTTCTGTAACTTCCATAAATTCCTGGATCACCCAGTCCACCGTACTTTCTTGTGGTGGCCTAGCAAACTAATATAGTTTCCTACCACTCTGAACAACTTTTTGTTCTTTTCAGTTTTTAACTTTTTTTTAATGTTTATTTATTTTTGAGGGGGGGGGAGGGACTGTGACTGGGGGAGGGGCAGAGAGAGACAGAGACATAGAATCCAAAGCATGCTCCAGGCTCTGAGCTGTCAGCACAGAGCCCAAGGTGGGGCTCGAACCCACAAACTGTGAGATCATGACCTGAGCTGATGTTGGACACTCATCTGACTGAGCCACCCAGGTCCCCCAGTTTTTATCTTTCTGGCCTCTCAAGTAACTGATGCAGTTGGTACCTCCTTCTAATCTGAAACACTGCTCTCTAAGCTTGTAAGGCACATCATTCTCCTGGTTTTCCTATTGCTTCTCTGGGCTCCTTCTCTGACTCTTTTGCAAGCTCATACTCCTTTGAATACTAGAGTCCCTCAAAACTCTTCCAGAGCCCCTGCTCTTTTCATGACCTACTCTTGCTAGGGGACCCCCTACACGTGACTTCAAGTGGCACCAATGAGTACATGACCTGTTACTAGTGATATTCAGCTGCTATAACAAAGGCAAAATATCAATGGCCTAAACCAGCGATGACCAATAAAAAATTAATGTGAGCTACATGTGCAATTTTAAATTTTCTAGTAGCCACATTACAATGAAGTCAAAGGGAAGGGTTCCTTTTAACAGCATATTTTATTCAATCCAATATATCAAAATTTTCAGTGTGTGACACCAGCCACACTTTCACTGTCCAATAGCCCCATGTGGCTGATGGCTACCATATTAGACGACGCAGGCCTAGACAAGATGACGGTTTATTTCTCTCCAGACCATACCATTACATCGGCATTACAGCTAGCAGGAAGAGGGGAGGGGGGACAGGTTCGCATGCTTCCTTCTTTTTGAAGGTATAATTCTGAAACTGCACACATCCCATTGAACGGAGTTTAGGTGCCTGGCCATGCAGAGCTGTAAGGGAGACCGGGAGGACCTAGTCTTCAGTTGGGGAAACATATATGCAGATAAATCTTTTTAAAATAATTTTTTCAGTGTATTTATTTATTTTGAGAGAGAGACAGGGAGAGAGCATGGGGGAGGGGCAGAGAGAGATGGGGCAGGGGGAGAGAGAGAGAGAATCCCAAGCAGGCTCTGAGATGCCAGCACAGAACCCAACACGGGGCTCAAACTCACGAACCATGAGATCATGACCTGAGCCGAAGTCAGACGCTTAACCAACTGAGCCACCCAGGCGCCTCCTTTTTTTTTTTTTTTCCCAAACTGAACACATCTAAAATGAACAGACGACCTTTCCTCCAAAATTTTGTCCTTCCCAGCAACACCAGCAGTGAATGTCAGCAGCCTTCATCCAGTTGCACAATATTCCTCAGGCTCTCCTGACTGCCCAAGGACAAAGGAAAGGAAAGAAAACCAAATGGTAACTGATAGAGATCACAGTCCTTCAGGACAGGAATCTCCATCAGTTTATAAATACCTTAGTGAATTACAAGAAAAAGGCAACCTTATCAATAGCCTCATGTCCAGGAACTACCTACTGTCTTAAAGTTAATGCTTTGCTAGAGGGAAAAACAACCTTACCTTGATAATCGCTAGACTCACCATCTGTGAATCTTCTTTAGCATACGGAAATCCCTTCAAGAAACTCGTGGGGTGCCTGGGTGCATCAGTCAGTCAGTTAAGCATCCAATTCTTGGTTTCAGATCAGGTGATGATCTCGCGGTTTCCTGAGTTCAAGCCCCGCATCGGGTTCTGCCCTGGCAGTGTAGAGCCTGGGGATTCTCTCTCTCCTTCTCTCCCTGCCCCCTCCCCCACTCATGCTGTCTGTCTCAAAATAAAGAAATAAACTTAAAAAACTAAAAAAAAAAAAAAAAAAAAAAAACAACCCAGAAACTTCCTCTTGACTCTACCTCCCCCAACTCCATAGTATATAACTAGTCATTCCGCACAACCCCGGTGTGGCTCTTTCTGCCCACAGGTCCTGTCTCTGTGCTTTAATAACATCACCATTTTTGCACAGAAGACATCTTCAAGAATTCTTTCTGGGCTCTGGGCTCCGAACCCGCAACACTCCAAAACCCTATCACTGTCACTTTGCCTTCTGTATTCCCTCTCAAATTCATCTATTTTTTTTAAATTTTTTTTAACGTTTATTTATTTTTTTTTTAATTTTTTTTTCAACTTTTTAAATTTATTTTTGGGACAGAGAGAGACATAGCATAAACGGGGGAGGGGCAGAGAGAGAGGGAGACACAGAATCGGAAACAGGCTCCAGGCTCTGAGCCATCAGCCCAGAGCCTGACGCCCGGCTCGAACTCACGGACCGCAAGATCGTGACCTGGCTGAAGTCGGACGCTTAACCGACTGCGCCACCCAGGCGCCCCTAACGTTTATTTATTTTTGAGACACAGAGAGACAGAGCATGAATGGGGAGGGTCAGAGAGAGGGAGACACAGAATCTGAAGCAGGCTCCGGGCTCTGAGCTGTCAGCACAGAGCCCGACGCGGGGCTCGAACTCACAGACCGTGAGATCATGACCTGAGCCGAATTCGGCCGCTTAACCGTCTGAGCCACCCAGGCGCCCCAAATTCATCTATTTCTATACATCTCTGTATTAGTCACATACTGCTGGGTAATAAATTGCCCCAAAACTTAGTGTTTAAAGATTTTTCTTATTTAGAAAAAAATTGTATTAAAAATTTTGTAGTAAGTTTTTTTTTTTTATGTTTTATTTATTTTGAGAGCAAGCGGGGGAGGGTCAGAGAGAGAGAGGGAGACAGAGGATCCAAAGGGGGTTCTGTGCTGACAACAGTGAGCCTGATGAGGGGCTCAAACTCACAAACTGTGAGATTGTGACCTGAGCTGAAGTCAGACGCTGAACTGACTAAGCCACTCAGGTGCCCCTAAATATTTTTTTTAATGCTTATTCATATTTTGAGAGAGAGAGAGACAGACAGACAGACAGAGCATGAGCAGGGGAGGGGCAGAGAGAGAAAGACACACACATTATCAGAATCAGAAGCAGGCTCCAGGCTCTGAGTTGTCAGCACAGAGCCCGACATGGGGCTTGAACCCATGAATTATGAGATCATGACCTGAGCTGAAGTCAGATGCTCAACTGACTGAGCCACCCAGGTGCCTTGAGAATGTGACTCTTGATCTCAGGGCCCTAAGTTAGAGCCCATGTTGGGTGTAGATACTACTTAAAAAAATAAACTTAAATTAAAAAAAACTTACTTACAAAGCCAAGTAATTGAGTGAGTGTGGTTTTGGCACAAACCCAGACAAATAGAATAATGAAACACCCTGGAACATTCAGAATGGAACAGAAAAAAAAAAAAAAAATAGAAGAGTAAGTACCCTGGCTTTTTGTTTTATTTTATTTTATTTTTTTACCATTTATTTATTTTTGAGAGACAGAGCATGAGCAGGAGAGGTGCAGAGAGAGAGGGAGACACAGAATCTGAAGCAGGCTCCAGGCTCTGAGCTGTCAGCACAGAGCCCGACGTGGGGCTCGAACTCACGGAGTGTGAGATCATGACCTGAACTGAAGTTGGGCACTTAACCAACTGAGCCCCCCAGGCACCCCTCCTGATATATATATATATATATATATATATAATTTTTTTTTTTTTTTTTTTTTTTTTAAGGAATATTTGAGTATTTCGGTGGGATCTATAAATCTGTACTTGGTCCTTCAGATGACCAAATATATATACTTCTCATGATTCATGGGTTCTGGTTCACAGCTCTTGAAACCCGCACCCGCAGGATTTCCTGTGAGAAGGATGATAAATGTGTCTTTTGTTAAGAAGTCACGTTAAGGAGGTGACTCTTTGGACTCCACCCAAGGGTGGGGGCTGGCTTCTGGGAGGATCAACTAAGTGCTCAGAGAGTTGGAACTTTCACTCTCCCTGGCTTCTGGGGAGGGGAGACACAGAGGTGGAATCAGCCAATGGCCAGGAGTTAGTCAACCAGGACTATGTCATGAAACCTCCATAAAACCCGAGGGAGAACTGGCTAGATTCAGAGAGCTTCTGGGTTGGTGAACACGAGGTCCTGGGAGAGAGTAGCCTGGAAGCCTTTCCCCACACCTGGTCCTAGCCATCTCTCCCATCTAGCTGTGGATTCATATCCCTTATCATACCATTAAATTTTTTTTTAACTTTTGAGAGAGCACACAAGTGGGGGAAGGGCAGAGAGAGAGGGACCTAGGATCTGAAGCAGGTTCTGTGCTGACAGCACAGACCCGATGTGGGGCTCAAACTCATGAACCATGAGATCACGACCTAAGCCAAAGTCAGACACTCAACCAACTGAGCCAGGAGCCCCTCATAGCATTTAAACCTAAGTGTTCCCCTGAGTTCTGTGAGATCCTCTAGCAATTTATTTATTAAAAAAAAATTTAAGCTCTGTCCTGACAGTGCAAAGCCTACTTGGGATTTTTTTCTTTCTCCCTCTCTCTCTGCCCCTCCCCTGCTATCTCTCTGTCTCTCTCTCTCTCTCTCTCTCTCTCTCTCTCTCAAAATAAATACACTTTTAAACAAATTCTGAACTCAAAAAAATAAAAAATAAAAAAATAAATTTATTTTTGTAATGTTTATTTATTTTCTGAGAGAGAGAGAGACAGCACGAGTGGGGCAGGAGCAGAGAGAGAAGGAGACTGAGAATTCGAAGCAGGCTCCAGGCTCCGAGCTGTCAGCACAGAGCCCAGTGCAGGGCTGGAACTCATAAACCTTTTTCATGAAGCTTTTTTTTTTTTTTTCTTGGAATGTGCCAGCCTGAACCAGCAAACAGATTACAGCAGTATATAAGAAAAAGATACATTGTGGGGCGCTTGGGTGGCTCAGTTGGTTAAGTGTCCGACTTCAGCTCAGGTTGTGATCTCGTGGCTTGTGGGTTCAAGCCCCACATCAGGCTCTGTACTGACAGCTCAGAGCCTGGAGGCTGCTTCAGATTCCATGTCTCCCTCTCCTTCTGCCCCTCCCCTGCTCATGCTCTGTCTGTCTAAAAAATAAATAAACATTAAAAAAAAAATTAGGGGAGCCTGGGTGGCTCAGTTGGTTAAGCGTCTGACTCTTGATTTTGGCCCAGGTCATGATCTCACAGGTTGTGAGTTGGAGCCCTGCGTTGGGTTAGTGACAGCTCAGAGCCTGGAGTCTGCTTCCCATTCTAAGTCTCCCTTTCTCTCTCTGCTCTTTCCCTGCTCACGCTCTGTCTCCCTGTCTCTCAAAAATAAATAAAGATAAAAAAAAAAAAGATACATTGTGACCAAATGGAGTTTATCGGAGAAAAAGAAGAATGGCTAATATTCACAAAACTGTTAATGAGATTTATCATATTAGCAGAGCCAGGTAGGAAAAAAAAATCATCTGACAATCCCATATATGCGAAAAAGAGTGCTTGGCAAAATGGAATATCTATTGCTGTTTTGTTTCGTTTCTTATTTATTTATTTATTTATTTATTTATTTATTTTTAATGTTTATTTCTTTTTGAGAGAGAGAGACAGAGCGTGAGCAGGGGAGGGGCAGACACAGAATTTGAAGCAGGCTGCAGGCTCCGAGCTCAGCACAGAGCCGGACGCGGGGTTCAAACTCACAGACCACGAGATCATGACCTGAGCCGAAGTCGGATGCTCAACCGACTGAGCCACCCAGGCGCCCCCTGTTTCGTTTTAAAAACAACCCTGAATAAGAAGGAAGTTAGACATCTGTGGCTCTCCAAGCCTCCTGCTCTGTGAAGGGATATCTCTGGTCTCCCATCTCAGGACACATGTCTTCTGCCCCTGCATCCCAGAATGCTCTTTGCGGAACTTCAGCATCTATAAACACTATAGACAATGCCTGATATTTGGGGATCTCCCAGTATCTAAACCCCCACCTTATTTCGGTGGCAGTGCCCCACGATGGGTGCAGCGGTGGGAGCTGGTATCTGACTTTTTAGAAGACTAGGGGGCCCAGGCCTTCACAGAGCAGGAGCCTTGGAGAGCCACAGATGTCTAATGGAAGTCTCTGGAAGGTATGGGATAGGTAATTGAATGCTTCCTCCTGGGACTTTGATTAGGCAGGAAAGAGGCGAGGACAGAGGGAAGTGTAGAGTTCAGCGGGAAGGGTGAGGTCATCAGTCACTGGTCCGGCATGAGAGAAGGGAGTGTCCAGCGGGGATCTTGGTAGACCCAGCTTCCCGGCCGGGCTGTGGTCACACATGTGACTTTAAGAACGCTCTCTGCTGTCTGTTCTTGGCTTCCCACCAAATTCCCAAGCCTGATTGTCTAGCCTTCCCATGCATAATGTGATTTAGGCAGGGTCCTTCCTATAAATTCCGCCTCTGCTTCTTAGGTCCAGAAGAAATGTCATGTGCAAACCAGAACCTCGATTCCCTACTGAGGTCACGGGGCTGCCCCGCAGGAGACCCTCAGGAATTAGCCTCAGTGGGGTCCGGAGAGGAAGAGTCAAGCCCATGAGACAATTTTCCTTTCCTCCGTAATGCAGATTGGATTAACAGATGGTGACTTTCAGCCTCCTTCAGCAAAATAGACTGAAGGCTTCTGTTTTGAAGACGTAGGCTGCATTTTGGGGGGGAGTGAGGAAGGAAATCTATTCGATTTGTAAAACTCCCCTGCTAAATGTTCTTATCAGATGGGAAATAAGTCAAGTCCCCATCTATAGGGGACCAGGTAAACAAACAATGGCACCTCCAGATAGTGCCACAGGGTACATATCTTAAAAAAAAAAAAGAGGGGCTCCTGGGTGGCTCAGTCGGTTAAGTGTCCAACTTTGTCTCAGGTCATGATCTCCGGGTCTGTGGGTTTGAGTTCCAAGTAGAGCTCTGTGTTGACAGCTGAGAGCTTGGAGGCTGCTTCAAATTCTGTCTCCCTCTCTCTCTGCTCCTCTCCTGCTCACACTCTCTCTCTCAAAAACTAAACATTAAAAAAAAAAAATAGAATAGGGGCAACTGGGTGACTCAGTGGATTAAGCGTCCAACTTCGCTCAGGTCACGATCTCACGGTTCGTAGGTTCGAACTCCGCATCGGGCTCTCTGCTGTCACTTCAGATCTCTGTGCCCTCTCCCTCTCTGCCCCTCCCCTTCTCACGCTCTCTCTTTCAAAAATAAATAAACATTAAAAAAAAAAAATAGGGGCGCCTGGGTGGCTCGGTCGGTTAAGCCTCTGACTTCGGCTCAGGTCATGATCTCACGGTCCGTGAGCTCGAACCCCGCGTCTGGCTCTGTGCTGACAGCTCAGAGCCCGGAGCCTGTTTCAGATTCTGTGTCTCCCTCTCTCTCTGCTCCTCCCCTGTTCATGCTCTGTCTCTCTCTGTCTCAAAAATAAATAAACATTAAAAAAAATAAAAATAAAAATAAGGATAGGTATGTCCATGTGGTTATGTTTGTTTCAACCCTGCAAAGATACAGAAGAGATTCCTAAACGTGGAGACCTGTAAGGGTGGGCAGAGAATGAGATGTGGGGTCCAGGTGTGGAAATGAAGCTTCTCCGTGTGTATTTTAAACATATCAACCGATCATTTTAATTACATTTGTATGTAGATTATACGACTCAATGCACATAAAAACGCTTAGCATGATGTCTCTGCACCAGCGCATGTTAATTATGATACAATACGGAATATGTGCTAATTTGTATAAAATAAGCTACAGAAAGTTCTAGAAAGATACAAAAGAAACTGGGTTTGACCAGAGGGAAAGCAGAATGAGACACCTGGCACACAGACACGTGTGAGAGACTTAATTCACTATCTACCCCCCCCCCGCCTTTTTTTTTTTTTTTGTATTTTCTGAATCCTTTGCCATGGCAAATACATTACCAAGTCAGAACACGTAAGTACGCATGCATTTCAACGGGCTATTTTTAATCTGCCAGGCAAGGAGCCTTGTGATGATAAATGAATACAGATGCCTTTTTCCTATTGAGCTCCCTTTCTCAGATTAAAATAGTGGGGATCAAACACACAGTTTGAGGCTGATTTATCCCTGTGTCCGTGATCTGCACGGGATGCTGTGGGGTACCAGATGGCTACCCAGCCCAGTTCACCTCTGCATGCCCTCGCTAACCTAGAGCGGGGCCTGGAGTCAATAAAAATACCTCATTTGGGGTCATCTAGGGCTGAACCTAGGCTCCCACCATTTGCGGTCTCTCTGAATTTGTAGTTAAAAGGCGTAGTTCAGTCAAAACTCACAAAAACAACTCCAGATGGCCTGTGGGACTGGGCCGCCCTCTAGGGGACCGTGAGGTATGCAAGGCACTCGTCCCGTGTCCAGAAGAGGCACCTTTTTCTTCTCATTCATTCCAAGTGAATGCATGACCCTGTTGAGCACAGGAGACACGCGAGTGAACGAGACAGTGAATATGCAAATACAGACACGAGTTGTTCTGTGTGATGGAATAAAATATGTGGAGGACAGTGGGGGTCTGTTCTAGACGGAGTGGTCAGGGGGCTCCTGGGTGGCTCAGTCGGTTAAGCATCTGACTTCAGCTCAGGTCATGATCTCACAGTTCATGAGTTCGAGCCCTGTGTCGGGCTCTGTGCTGACAGCTCAGAGCCTGGAGCCTACTTCAGATTCTGTGTCTGCCTCTCTCTCTCTCTCTCTCTCCTCTCTCTCTCTCTCTCTCTCTCTCTCTCTCTCTCTCTCATACATAAATAAACATTAAAAAAAAATAGTTGGAGTGGCCAGAGAAGGGCCCCTTTGGGGGAGGGGTAACATTTGAGCCCAGAGCTGAAGGATGAGGAGATATTATCTCCGAAAGAGTGTGAGGAAAGCACATTCCAGCAGGTGCAAATGCCCCGAGGGAGAGGGCAGAGCCGGAAGCAAGTACCAGAGGTCTCACAAAGACAGATACAGATTCAGAAACAGATAGACACACAAAAAGTCCCTTGACTTAAGGACTAACATATGCCACGTTGTGGTGGAGAAAGGGATGGGCTTTTTTTTTTTTTTTGACTCCCCCTGAACCCATGTCCCTGAACGGGTTCAGATCAAGACTCCTCAAACAAGGTGCCACTTTGGCATGTGGACTCTTTTCGAGACCCTGCAGGCTCGAGAAAAAGTTTATGCCTCTCCCTTAACTGCCTAGAAGAATCTAAACTGGGGGTGTTTTCCAGAATTAGAGCCATTACCAGTGATAAGTTTTATCTGAGTGACCCATCTGTATGGCAGGGCAAACAGCTACTTCCCAAACATCCGACTCCTTAGCTCAGGACGATGTGGACCCCTCATCTCACCTTTCTAAATTTTTATTTTATTATGTTTATTTATTTATTTTGAGAGTATGAGAGAGCGTGTGCAAGCAGGGGAGAGAGAGAGAGGGAGAGAGAGGGAGAGAGAGAGAGTCCCAAGCAGGCTCCGTGCTGTCCAGCTCTGCACTGAGCCGTTACACGGGGCTTGTAAACCACAACCCTGGGATCATGGCCTGAGCCGAAATCAAGAGTCAGATGCTTAACCGATTGAGCCACCCAGGCGCCCCCTTATCTTACCTTTCTGTCTTGGAACCTCTCAGGTAGGTGCAATTCCTGTGCGTACAAGTGAAGTTTGATTTTGTCCTGTTAATCTGTCTCATGTGGGTTTAATTCTTAGACCAGCCAGGAAAACCTTTGAAGAAGGTAGAGGAGGGAGAATTTACCCTTCCAAACAACCCCCACCCCGTACCATCCCCTCAAATACATTTCCAGATGATTCTGAGGTCTGTGAAATATAAAACAACACCTATTCAGGGTGCCTGGGTGGCTCAGTCTATTAAGCATCTTTTTTTTTAATTTCTTTTTTTTTTAACATTTATTTTTGAGACAGAGAGAGACAGAGCATGAACGGGGGAGGGTCAGAGAGAGGGAGACACAGAATCTGAAGCAGGCTCCAGGCTCTGAGCTGTCAGCACAGAGCCCGACGCGGGGCTCGAACTTACGGACCGTGAGATCATGACCTGAGCCGAAGTCTGACGCTTAACTGATTGAGCCACCCAGGCGCCCCTAAGCATCTGACTCTTGATCTCAGCTCAGGTCTTGATTTCAGGGTCATGAATGAGACCCTGTGTGGCTCCATGCTGGGTGTGAAGTCTACTTAAAACAAAATGAAGCAAAACAAAACAAAAGACCCAAACAATAAATGTTCAAGAATAAGACGTTGGAGGTAGGCCTGCCTGGGTCAGTCAGAGGAACATGGGACTCTTGATCTCCAGGTCTTGAGTTCATGAGTTTGAGCCCCTAGTTGGCTGTGGAGAGTACGTCAACAAAGAAACACACAAACTTAAAAGAAAGCATCTTTGGCATTTGGGATTGACAGAGATTTCTTAAACAGGACACAGAGGGTAAATTGGGCTATGTTAAAATAGAGAAACTTGTGTTGCTATAGACTGAATGTCCACCCCCACCCCCACCCCCATATATTGAAATCCCCAGTGTGATTGTTTGGAGAGGTGATTATATCACGAGGGTAGAGCCCTCGAGAATCTGATGGATGCCCTTTTATAAGACAGACCCCAGAGGTCGCCTTGCCCCTTCCTCTGTGTGAAGACAGAGCCCTCCATGAGCCAGGAAGCAAATCCTTGCCAGACAGAATTGGGCCGGCACCTTGATCTTGAACTTCCAGCCTCCAAAATTGTGAGAAGTGAATTCAGGTTGGGGAGCCTGGGTGGCTCAGTCGGTTAGGCGTCCGAATTAGGCTCAGGTCATGATCTCACGGTCTGTGAGTTCGAGCCCTACATCAGGCTCTGTGCTGACAGCTCGGAGCCTGGAGCCTGCTTCAGAGTCTGTGTCTCCCTCTCTCTCTGCCTCTCTGCTGCTTGTGTTCTGTCTCTCTCTCTCTCTCAAAAATAAACATTAAAAAAATTTTTTTTAATTAAAAAAAGAAAAGAAAAGAAACCGAGTCTCTCCCAACAAGAGAAAAAGCCAAGAGTCAACAGAGTCTGTTGTAGTGACTTCAGGCACCTGGGCAGATTCAGAGGATCGTAGAGAACAGTGGATACGGTTGACGAGAATGTGTGATGGTAACTGGATTATAGATGACTGCTCACGTCCAAATCCTCTGTATAGATGTTCCCAGGCCTCCCCATTCCCCGAGTGAACGTCTGTTTTGCCTGCATGGGTCTGGCCTCCAGAGTAGCCATACCCCACATCGGCCTTCTACCCACCGTGTGGTTTTCAGATATGTCAATGTGCGTGCAGGGCACCTTTGGAGCCAGGAACCACGAAACTCAAAGGGGTCACTGGAGGAGAATTTAACTATTTGCAAAGGCATAGGGTGGTACAAAGGCAAACAGCAGGCCCAAAATGGAGTCACTTGTGCCAAAACCCCACATCAGGAAACCAAGACTTAAGATCTAACTTAAATGCAATGCCAGCCCCCAAGAATGTGACCTTCAATCGGTCAACTTGGAATTATCTGGTAAACACCAGTATGGATGGGCCTCTCAGTCTCCCTAGGAGGAGACCTGGCCTGACATGATGCGTTTTTTTGCTAATGATTTCCATTTTCTGCCGCTTTTCGGCCTTTATTTATTTAAAAAAAATGTTTTTTAATCTTTGATTTTGAGAGACAGAGTGTGAACGAGGGAGGGGCAGAAAGAGAAGGAGACCCAGAATCTGAAGCAGGCTCTGGGCTCCAAGCTGTCAGCACAGAGCCCGATGTGGGGCTTGAACTCACAAACTGCAAGATCATGTCCTGAGCTTAACCAACTGAGCCACCCAGGCACCTCCTTTTTTTTCCCTTTAAAAAACTATCTTTCCTGTAACTTTTTTCTGTTTGCTGCATGGGACGCTGCCTGATTCGTGAATTGTTGAATAAAGCCAGTTTGATCTTTAAATGTACTCAGCGGAACGTTTGTTTCTATTTTCTTTTTTTTTTTTTTTTTTTTTTTTTCAACGTTTTTTATTTATTTTTGGGACAGAGAGAGACAGAGCATGAACGGGGGAGGGGCAGAGAGAGAGGGAGACACAGAATCGGAAACAGGCTCCAGGCTCCGAGCCATCAGCCCAGAGCCTGACGCGGGGCTCGAACTCACGGACCGCGAGATCGTGACCTGGCTGAAGTCGGACGCTTAACCGACTGCGCCACCCAGGCGCCCCTCTATTTTCTTTTTTTAAGATTCTTTTTAAAGTAACCTTTACACCCACCATGGGGTTTGAACTCACAACCCTGAGATCAAGAGTCCTATGTTCTACCAATGGAGCCAGCCAGGCGGCCCTACTCAGTTGAACTTTTGTTATTTAACAGAACAGAACCTAGGAAAATCCCCAGGAGCTATTTTCTAGTAAGATAAGCAAGCACAGATTAGGATTACGTCATCATTTGTGTGAGGAAAGGTTTAAAAATGGGAATATGTTTTCCTGTCTTCTGGGTTGTGCATAAACCCTGGAGGGAAATATAAGAAACCCATCAAAGTGATGGCCTATAAAGGAAGGATATTAAGTATGACAGGAGGGATAAGACGTTTTAAAGTGTACCTTTTTATGGTAGTGGGATTTTTTTTTAAGTTTATTTACTTATTTTGGGAGAGAGAGTGAGTTGGGGAAGGACAGAGAGAGAGGGAGGGAAAGAGAGAGAATCCCAAGCAGGCTCCACACTATCACCCCAGAGCCCGATGCAGGGCTCAATCTCACAAACCTTGAGATCATGACCTGAGCTGAAGTTGGACACTTAATGGACTGGGCCACCCAGGTGCCCCGGGATTTCTTAAACCCATAAATGTGTTACCCATTTAACAGTTATGTATTAATTATGAAGCTCAAATCAAATAGAGCACTTAGAACAGAGCCTCAATATTGCAACATCCTGTTGCTTGCTAATGATTAAATATGATCTTATATATACAGTGAATTTCTGGAGAAGATAATGAAGAGGTAAGAGGGGAGGGGGATTGAGACTGGAAAACTGGGATGGGTGGGAGACTTATTTGACTTTAAAAAATTTATTTTTATTGGGTCACATAGGTTAAGCGTCTGACTTCGGCTCAGGTCATGATCTCATGGTTCGTGGGTTCAAGCCCCATGTCGGGCTCTGTGCTGACAGCTCAGAGCCTGGAGCCTGCTTCAGATTCTGTCTCCCTCTCTCTGCCCCTCACCCCCTAGTTCTCTCTGTCTCTCCCTCTTTTTCTGTCTCTAATAAACTTAAACATTTTTATTTTTGTTGAGATATAACTGACATATAATATTGTGTGAGTTTAAGTTGTACACCATGTTGATTTGATATTTTTTAAATTAATTTTTTTAATGTTTATTTTTGAGACAGAGAGACAGAGCATGAGTGAGGAGAGGCAGATAGAGAGGGAGACACAGAATCCAAAGCAGGCTTCAGGCTCTGAGCTGTCAGCACAGAGCCCAAAGCGGGGCTCGAACCCACGAACTGTGAGATCATGACTTGAGCCGAAGTCGGGCGCCCAACTGACTGAGCCACTCAGGTGCCCCTTGATATATTTATATATTGCAAAACTGTCACCTGATTTGATACATTTATATATTGCAATACTGTCACCAAAGCATTAGCTAACATCTCCACCGTGTCAGACACTTACCATTTCACTGCTGTGAGAATAGTTAAAATCTAGACTCTTAGCAGCTCTGAAACTGATGATACAGTGTTGCAAACTATACTCCGGATTCTGTGCGGCCCATCTCCACGACCTGTTTATCTCCTAGTCCCAAATTTGCACCCTTTGACCAACATCTCCCCAATCCCCCCGCCTCCTGGTAACCACCATTCTTCTGAGTTTCTAGGAAGTCAGCTTTTTTAGGTTCCACACCATAGCCTACCTACGGTATTTGTCTTTCTGTGGCTTAGCTCACCTTGCATAATGCCCTCCAGGTCCACAGGCATTGATTGTTGCAATCTTGCGTTCTTAAGTGTTCACCATCCTCTCCTTTGTACAAAAGTACTTTATACTTTGCAGTTTACCATGTAAGTGACACCGGAATGAGGCTGGATACGGAATTTAATCCGGCCAACAGGGAGCCATATAATGGAGACTAAATGCTTCTGGAAGGAGACTCGAGTGAGCTTGCCCCTGGGGAGCAGACACCTGGCTCCCGGCGAAGGTGAAGAGACTGATAAACAGTAGCAGTTGATCTGTCCCCAAACAGGCAGCTGGAAGGCAGGCCAGAATTTGACCCCAAGGGTTCATGATTTGCAGACTTGGGCTCCACCCTGGCATCTGTCGCCAGGACCCAGTGTTCTGTGAGTCAGGCTGTGGCCACCCTGGCAGACTGGGAGCTGCTCCAGGGCTGGCACCACATCGCTCCCTCTCCTGGCACGAGGGTCCTAGGAGGTTTCCAAAACCATGTGTCATTTCCCAGATAAACTCAGGCCTGGAGAGTGAGAGACGGGGTTGGCCCCGGGGGGTTCTCACCCCTCGTGATGTCTCTCCGTGTGTTCTTAGACCCGAGTCTGCGGTGGGGCATTTCAGGAAGGAGGCTGGGTGAAGTTTTATGTGAGACCTTGGGCCCTGGGGGGGGGGGAGGGGCTCTTGCCCGTGCTGAGATCATGCTCTAGGAGCCATGATGAGAAAATGCATTTATCCTAGATATTGATGAAGATGGCAAAGATTCTTTCACTCTCTCCTTCGGCAACAATTTGCTGGCTGCACAGGATCTAGCTAACATCTCCACCGTGTCAGACACTTACCATTTCACTGCTGTGAGAATAGTTAAAATCTAGACTCTTAGCAGGCAGGGGGCATGTGGCCGAGGAGAAGACAGACGCGGCTCATCCGGAGCACACACATTCTAGCAACAGAGACAGACAATACAGGGTCAGACATGGATCGGATCCTTTCAAACATGACAGGTACAATGCATGGGAGGGTGTACAGGGGTCCCTGGAGGGAGGGGTCCCCCGTTAGACTGACCTGGTGGGAAGGGCCACATCTGAGCTGGTTAACCTTTGAGCTGGAACTGAGGGATTAGGAGAAGCCAGCCAGGTAGAGAGTGGAAGAGACTGAGTCTGGACATCTCAGGCACAGGGAGGAATGCTCTCAAGGGCCCTGCAAAGGAGGGGTGCGATTGCAGTGTACCGAAACGAGGTCCCAGGCCAGTGCAGCGTGGGACAGAGATGGCCGACCAGGGGGCAGGAAGTAAAGCCACTGATGTGACTGGGAGCTGGATTGTGGAAGGTGTTTTGGGACACGATAAAGCCTGGCTTTTGTTCAAAATGGAAAAGGAAGCAATGAGAGGCTTTTAAAACTGCACATGATATAACCTGATGTCTGTGCTTAAAATAATCCTGTTGGGTGGAGAAAAGCCAGGTAGGGAGGTGAGGAGGCCAGGGGAGGCAGGGGCCAGGGGGGAAAGACGCAGGTGTCCCCACTGGGTGGCTGCAGGGGCGTGGAGGCCAGTGTGCTGGGCGGGGTAGCGGGGGGCGAGGAGAGACACCCACCCAGCAGCATGAACAGATGAACAGAGTGCACTGTGCCCGTGAGGTCCTCACTCGCTTGCTGTTCCACAGGGGAGATTGACCTTCCCCGCAGGAGCACGCAGACATGTGGCTGGACATCCGAACCGTATGGAGGAAAATAAAACAGCGGACGGTAGGGATTCCAGGTTAGGTGATCAGAAAACGCCTCTCTGCCTGGGGCCTGAATGCCTCAAAGCAGAGAGCATTCTTGGGAGCAGGAATCACAAGCTAAAGCGTGTGGGGGTGGGAGCGTGTTTGCTTGTTCTAAAATAAGTAAAACGGGGGGCGCCTGGCTGGGGCAGGCGGTTAAGCATCTGACTCTTGGTTTCAGCTCAGGTCCTGATCGCCGGGGGTTGTGGGATCGAGCCCCACGTTGGGCTGTGTGCTGACGGGCACGGAGCCCGCTAGGAATTCTGTCTCTCCTTCTCTCTCTGAGTAAACAAATAAACTTAAAATAAAATAAGTTAAATAGGGGCACCTGGCTGGTTCAGTCCGCGGAGGTTGTGACTCTTGATCTTGGGGTTGTGAGTTCCAGCCCCACATTACGAGTGGAGCTTCCTGAAGAAACTAAAATCTTTACTTTATTTATTTATTTTAATGTTTATTTATCTACTTTTGACACAGAGAGAGCACAAGCAGGGAAGGGGCAGAGGGAGAGGGAGGCACAGAATCCGAAGCAGGCTCCAGGCTCTGAGCTGTCAGCACAGAGCCCGACGCGGGGCTCGAACTCACGGACCATGAGATCATGACCTGAGCCGAAGTCGGACGCTTAACCGACTGAGCCACCCAGGCCCCCCTAGGCTCACTCTGCTAAGGATACATGCATCCAGCGATTGTGGGTGAGATAACCTGAGTAGTTTCAGGTAAGGAGAGGCATCTAACTGTTCACGGCAAGGTAGCATAGACATCCGGCAGGTAAATAAGGCACTGTTGTTGGAGGAGGCTGTCCTTTGTGGACCGTGGGCCCCCTGCCTGCTGCTGGGTAGACCATGAGGCACAGCCCTCCACGGAGCATCTGGCCATCTCTCAGGGCTGAGTTTGAGGGGTGAGGGGCTGTCTCCTTCCGGGTCTCGCTCTACAAGATGTGGACCCCTGAGCTAGTGTTCGTCAGCTTCAATGCAAACCACTGCCCGTGCAGAGCCCATCCGAGCCCCTCTGGGTTCCCCAGGTAGGACATGGGGGGCCAGGGGAGCTGGCACAGACATGGTCCTCCTGCTGTGAGGAACAGATCCTTTGTGACTCTGGAGTACGAGTCTTCCGCCCGCATCCACGAAACAGGGACAAGATTACTCATGCGTTGGCAAGAATTCTGAAATCCCAGACTTTGGCAAACAGGCCCGTGAGGCATGAACTGCCGATGCCTCTAATCTCTGGGGCTCACCGGTGGATGTGGGCTCAGACTGGGCTGTGGTCATGCTTCCCGTTCAAGTTAGGAGCTTGGTCTCCCAAAAGCATGTGGAAGAATGCCCGGAACATAGTAAAAAGGTTAAAAGAAAGGAGCCTCTCTTGGAATTATTAAATGGTTGCTGTGGAGGTAGACGCACACTTGAGGAGGAAGAAGGGCTCCTGTGGGGATATTCTGGGAAGGAAATGAATGCATCCAGGGGATCTGGGCTACAGTTTTCTGGGAAACAGATGAATCCCCTTGGGAGTCTGCCCTCCCACACTTGGAAGACTTGCTCATCCAGTAGTCATAGCTGATAGGATGATGATAAGAATGGTTTTACACACACACATACACACACACACACACCCTAAGATCTACATTCAGCAAACTGGAGACCCAGGAGACCTGATGGTGTACATTTGGTCTGAAGCCTGACAGGTTCAGGGTCCAGAAAAGGACAAAGGCAGGAAAAAGAAATGAATTTCCCAGCTCAAAGGCAGTCAGCCAAAAAAGAATTTTTTGTTCTAGTCAAGTCTTCAACTGATTAGACGCGGCCCACCCACATCATACAAGGTTATCTGCTTGACCCAAATGTTAATCTCATCCAGAAACACCCTCACAGACACTCCTGCAATAACGTTTGACCAAATATCTGGATGCCTCCCTCTCTCTGACCCTTCCTTCGATTGCACTCTATCCCATGCACGCTGTCTCTCTCTCTCTCTCAAAAATACAAAATAAACATTAAAAAAAAGTGGTTGACACCAGTGAGTGAGTTGATTTAACTGGATTAGTCATTAACCTTTGTGTAAATGGCTTACAAAAAAAGTTAGCAAACAGCTACATTCCAAGGTCTTTAACATTAAAGTCAAAAGCATTTACTTGCCATCAGAAAAGACAATACTTTAAGAGCACCTATAGATTTTTAAAAATCGTTCCAAAGACTATCGACTTGAAACCTTGAAACCGTGGCTGTTAGGAATAGACAGTTACGTTTGTTGTGAAACATTCTGAGGATCGAAGTTTACAAAAGGAAATGAGTTTGCTGAACAGACCTGTGATAATTACGGACGGCAATGGCACGTGTGTGATCAGCACAGCATCGCGTATAAACTTGCAGAATCACTGTCTTGTGTGCCTGAAACCGGTGTGATATTGTGTGCAATTATACTGCCATTTTACTTTTTTTTAATGTTTATTTATTTTTTTTTATTTTTGGGACAGAGAGAGACAGAGCATGAACGGGGGAGGGGCAGAGAGAGAGGGAGACACAGAATTGGAAACAGGCTCCAGGCTCCGAGCCATCAGCCCAGAGCCTGACGCGGGGCTCGAACTCACGGACCGCGAGATCGTGACCTGGCTGAAGTCGGACGCTTAACCGACTGCGCCACCCAGGCGCCCCTTAATGTTTATTTTTGAGAGAAAGAGAGACAGAGCAGGAGCAGGAGAGGGGCAGAGAGAGAGGGAGACACAGAATCCCAAGCAGGCTCCAGGCTCTGAGCTGTGAGCAGAGAACCTGATGCAGGGCTTGAACCCATGAACTGTGAGATCATGACCTGAGCCGAAGTTGGATGCTCAGCCGACTGAGCCACCCCGGGGCCCCCTGACCTGCAACTTTTATAATTAACTAGTTCTCAACCAAAGCACCTTCCAGAGTTCTATGAACCATTCCAGCAAATTCTCAACCCCGAGGAGGGGGTGGTGGGAACCTCTCTGGTTTACAGCCATTCGGTCAGAAACAAGGTGGCAAATTGGGACTTGCACCTGGCATCTGAAGTGGGGGGCAGTTTTGTGAGACTGAGCCTTAACTCACAGCATCCGACACTATCTCCAGGTAGATGGTGCCAGGACCAACCTGAATCACGGGACACTCGGTGTCCAGGAAGGTGGAGAACTGGTTGGGGGTTTGGGGATGCCCCATGCATTTGGGGTCCCAAGTGTCAGCAGTAGAAACAGCACAGCTACATTCCCACATCCCAAAAGGAGGGGGCAGGCCATGCTGTGGGGGCGGGGGAGGCGCACCAGGGTGAGGCAAGAGGCTGAGGGAGGGAAAAACGGGGGCGGAGACTGATTGTGGGTGCCTGTGGGAAGGAACAGGTGAGGCCAAATGAAGAGATTTGTGTTGGGCTCTTGGCCATTAGGGGATGTCCCTGGTTGTCCGGTACCTGGCCCTGGCGATTAGGGCAGAGAATAGTGGCCCGGAGTGTGATAAAGGGGTGGTCGGAGGGGGGCCCTGGCTGGCTCACTCAAAGGAGCGGGAGGCTCTTGATCTCGGGGTTGTGAGTTCAAGCCCCATGCCGGATGGAGAGACTACTTAAAAATAAAAACAGTCTAGGGGCGCCTGGGTGGCTCAGTTGGTTGAGCGTCCGACTTCGGCTCAGGTCATGATCTCACGGTTCGTGAGTTCCAGCCCCGCATCATTGGGCGCTGGGCTGACAGCTCAGAGCCTGGAGCCTGCTTCCGATTCTGTGCCTCCCTCTCTCTCTGCCCCTCCCCTCCCCATACTGTGTCTCCCTCTGTCTCAAAAATAAGTAAAACATTAATAATAAAATAAAATAATAAAATAAAAATAAAGGGGCGATCTGCATAGGAAGAGGCACACTCAAAGGCCAGCTGTTTGATGTTTCTAGGAATCAGCGAGCCCCGACCAGGGCTGTCCCTCCAGAGTCAGCCAGACCCCAACATGTCAGAGCATCAGAAACAGTCAGAGGAGATGACTAAGACACGCCTCCCCACCCGCGCCCAGCGGCTTCGACGTCTTGAGACAGTTTGGGGCCCAGTTGCTGCACGTGCACAGAACAGCTCCCTCCCCGCAACCCGCTGAAGAATGACTCAGCTCCAAACTCCAGTTCTGCTGAGGCGGAGAAACCGTGCTTCAGGACGCAAGGAAAACCGTGACTGACTCCGCAGACCTCCCCCGAGGTCCCCTGTGCCCTGGACCTCGTGCTGGCGCATGGGGACAGGTCCGGCGGGTCCTGCCTTGGCGAGAGCCCTAACCCGCTATCACCCACCGCCTCAAAGACCCGGAGGTGCAGAAGGCCCTCGACCGAAGCCCGAGGAAGAGCGGAACGGAGAGTTCTCTGTTCCAACTGTTCATACTCCTCTTCCTGAGTGTTGGGTTTGAGGAAGAGACATGAGTAATTGTGTTGTTCCGCAATGCGGAGTGACATCTGGTGCGTATGGAGAGCTCCCTCCTGCGTCTAGGCTTCCGATTCGTGGCTGTCCCTGGAATCGTAGGTGTGCACCTGCGGACAGCTGGGAACGGTGGGTGTAGGAGTACTCTGGATGGGTGGCGGGAGGAGTGAATGAATGCATGGGAGCCACGGAACGATGAATACACGTAGAGAGAGGCAAGGAGGATCTGGTTTTCCATCTCGCGGATTCCTTCGTGAACAACAAACGGAACGCAACACCAGGAGAACAGGCACAGCAGAGAAAAATACCCACGGACAACATCCTCAGTAAAACTAGGCAGGCGAGGCTCCCAATGAAGTCTAGGATGCAAGCAGATGGGCTCAACCCAATACAGACTTCTTGTTCTGAATCACAACATCCCGGCACAGAGACAATAGCAATTATGTCAAGAGGCTCTGTAAACTCAGGAAATCTCAGAAAGGAGTTGGGGGCCGGGACGCTCGGAAAGAGGCAGTGACAAGGTCCAGGAAGGGACCAGGCATGAACAGGCCCACAGAAAACGTGGTGGGCCAAAGTGAGGAACAGAAGAAAACAACCCAGATATAAATGAAGAGGTTAGAAACCGTTCACGAGAAAGTGGGAGGAAAAAGGAGAGACAAGGAAACAGCTAAAGAGGAAAACAAGGAAGGGAAACCAGAAATAAAAGCCAGGAACTAAAACAAAACAAAACAAAACAAAACAAAACCTGTCCCAAAATACGAGATTTGGGCCTTCAAATTAAAGGGCGCAGGATGAATCTAGGAAAATCGACCACAGGCCTCAGCATGAGGCATTCTAGAAAAGGTACCACTTGGTTTTATAATTTTAATTTTTTTCAAATTTATTTATTTATTTTGAGAGAGAGAGTGACTATGGGGAAGAGGCAGAGAGAGAGAGAGAGAGAGAGAGAGAGAGAGAGGGAGAGGGAGAGGGAGAGAGAGAGGGAAGAAATCCCAAGCAGACTCTAAGCTGTCACAGATCCCGGGGTGGGGCTCAAACTTACAAACTAAGAGGTTACAACCTGAGCCGAAATCAAAAGTCAGATACACAACAGACTGAGGCACCCAGGCGCCTCCGTGTTTTTTTAAGAGGAAAACAATTATTTAGACAATTGAGCAATAGATCAAATTAACTTAGAAGGGAAAGAAAATTGAATTAGCATCAAATTTTTTGACCACAGTGCTGTGTTCCAGGACAGACTGGTACTCAGCAGCATGTTAAAAAAACAAAAGCAAAAAACCATTTTGACTGAGTGGGGTTTCTTCTGGGGATGCAAGGATGGCCCAAATTAGGAAATCATTAATTTATCATCTTAACAGAGATAAGTAGAAAAAAATCCTATGATCATCTCCAGATATGTGAAAGGGGCATTTGACAACATTTAATATCTATTCATGTTGACACACAGTTAAATAGAATGTGACGGTTCTTTAAAATATTAGCTAGAGGGGCACCTGGGTGGCTCGGTCAGTTAAGCGTCTGACTTCGACTCGGGTCATGATCTTGAAGTTCATGGGTTCGAGACCCGCGTCCAGCTCTGTGCTGACAGCTCAGAGCCTGGAGCCTGCTTTGGATTCTGTGTCTCCCTGTCTCTCAGCCCCTTCCCCACTCATGCTCTGTCTCTCTCTCAAAAATAAATAACCCTTAAAAAAATAAACAAATATATTAGGTATCTTAGCCTAAAGTTCGGGATCTCAGTGAGTAAATATTATAGGCTGTAATAAAAAATACCACCCGACGCTAACCCTAAGTCAGGGACAAGACGACAGTGCCCATCCCACTGTCTCCGTGACTATTGAATAGTGAAGAACATATCTTCCTTGGAGTCCTGGCAAGGACTTCCTTATCTGCCTGTCAGCATTTGGGAAAATCCATGGAGATCCCAGTGATGTGCTTCAGGTTTGCCTATGCTTCATGGAACTGACAGGTGAGAGGAATCCAGTTACAAATGACCCAGCAGGACCAGTTGCCAAACATTCTATGCCCTCCTGCACTTGTCAGGCACTCGGCTAGGGTGAGCCCGGACAGATCGGGACCCTGGGGGTCCTGGTGACAGTCGGCCACACGTTTTATCTTGGTTCCTTGAGGGGTTTTATCAGCACGCACAGCTGCTACTTTCTTCCCGAGGGACTCCAGATGGGATTGTGTGTATCTGGGAAAGCCGTCCAGGGGACTGCCCCCACTAACTCCTGGTGATTCGTCTCAGGGTGGCATTGTGTGCTGTTTGGGACTGCCCCCAACTAGTGGACAGAAGGGACACTTGCTTAGCTGGTGTTTTCTTCCTCTCTCTTTCTCCTTCCCTCCTTTGGTCTGTTCTGTCTCCCTCCCTCCCCCCCTCCTCCCTCCCTTGCTTTTTTTTTTTTTTTGAAAGTTTTTCTTAATGTTTATTTTTATTTTTAAGAGAGAGGGAGACTGGATTTGAAGCAGGCTCTGTGTTACAGAGCCCAACACAGACCCAAACTCATGAACATGAGATCACAACCTGAGCTGAAGTCAGAGGCTTTAGGGATTGGAGCCACCCAGGTGGCCCTCCCTTGCTTGCTTTTAAGGAAGTTAATTGCTTGTCCTGCCTTTAAATAACCATGTTGTCAGGACATCTGGGTGGCTCAGTCGGTTAAGCGTCTGAGGCTCAGGTGAGGATCTCACAGATCGTGGGTTCGAGCCCCAGGTCAGGTTCTTCTCTGACAGCTCAGAGCCTGGAGCCTGTTTCAGATTCTGTGTCTCCCTCTCTCTCTGCAACCCGCACCTCTCCCAGCCACCCACCCCCCCGCTTCTCTCTTTCTCTCTCAAAAATAAACATTTAAAAACTTAAATTAAAAAAAAACAAAAACAAAAACAGTTACCTTACCCAGAGTTGAATCACTGATGGCAATCACTTCTACAACTGGTTTCCTGAAGAAAGGTGTCTCTTCACCGCCCAAGATCCTTAGACATGTGACCACCCAGATTTTTTCCAACGAGAACAATGGCATCTTTCAACGCATTCCTTACGGTTTCATCCTGTTACGGGAACTTTGCCTCCTGGAGCACCAAGATCACTTCCCAGAGCGCTGCCTTAGGTTAGAGGCGGGGACTCACTAGCAAGTGCACGGGCCGGCTCACCTGGCTGGCGCTCCTTCAGCGAGCCTGGCCGGGCTGGCACCTGCTGGGTCGGAGCGCCCTCTGCTGGCAGCGCGGGCCCTCTGCAGCCGCGGGCGGCCCCCAGGCCGAGGTCAGAGGTCAGCCTGCAAAACTGAGCAGGGGGTGTGCTTCCTCGTCCCTTTAGGGAAATAATCCCCAATTTGATGGCCACTATCCTCCGGAGCTCCGGGTTTTTTGTTTGTTTGTTTGTTTGTTTGTTTGTTTTTTAACATTTATTTATTTCTGAGACAGAGACAGAGCATGAAGGGGAAGGGTCAGAGAGAGAGAGGGAGACACAGAATCTGAAACAGGCTCCAGGCTCCGAGCTGTCAGCACAGAGCCCGACGTGGGGCTCGAACTCACGGACTGCGAGATCGTGACCTGAGCCGAAGTCGGATGCTTAACCGACTGAGCCACCCAGGCACCCTCCGGTTTTGTTTTTTTATAAGTGTAGTTTTTTTTCATGTATATTTATTTTTGAGAGACAGAGAGAGCGAGAGCAGGGGAGGGAGAGAGAGGGAGGGAGACACAGAATCCGAAGCGGGCTCCCGGCTGCAAGCTGTCAGCACAGAGCCCGACATGGGGCTCGAACTCACAAACCACGAGATCATGACCTGAGCATTAGTCAATTGACTGAGCCACCAAGGTGCCCAGCTGGTTTTTGGAGTTTTTTTAAACTTTTTTGGGGGGCGGGGGTCCAGACTGATTGCTGGGCAATTTGTCTTAAGATAATATTATGTCTGGGGCTCCTGGGTGGCTCAGTCCAAAGGGCATGTGATTCTCCAACTCAGGGTCATGAGTTCCAGCCCCACCTGGGCCTAGTGATCACATGAATGAATGAATGAATGAATGGATGAATAAATAAATAAATAAATAAATAAATAAATAAATAAATAAATAAATAAAATATGTGACATTGTTTATGATTTTCAGTAACCATTAACTATGTAACTCGTGCCTCCTGTGCTCATCTGTAAGGAATGACTCCCACCTGCCCTGGGTTCTGTCCACTGATTTCCTTGAGTGCCTTCAGATGCGTGTGGCCCGGGACGGCTATCAGTACAAGTCAGCACGGGTCCTAGTAGTTTTCCATACTAACTTTGACCAGGACAATTGCTCCTACAACTCGCTGGATCTATCCAGCGTTCATTCTGGGTAGAGTTAATTCTGTGGAAACGGGATCTCCAATCGGCCCGTCAAATGAGTGTGCTTTGTATCCAGGGCCTGAGTCAAGAGCACACTACATTTTGGATAAGATCGTTTGATGCTTTTTAAAAGGCCTGGCATAGGGGCACTTGCGAGGCTCAGGTGGTTCAGCATCCAACTCTTGATTTTCGCTCAGGCCACGATCTCACGGTTCATGAGATCAAGCCCCTAGTGGGGTTCTGCACTGAAAGTGTAGAAGCCTGCTTGGGATTCTCTCTTTACCTCTGTCTCTCTGCCCCTCCCCTGCGTGCTCTCTCTCCCTCTCTCTCCTAAAATAAACAGACTTAAAAAAACAAATAAAAGGTCTGAAATATACATTTGTAGAATCAACTAATTTTTTTCCTATCCGTTGGGCTCCACTGATAGGGACCTTCATGTTTTTGTTGTTAAGCCACTTTGAGGGAGTTAGTGTGTGCCTTTTTTTCTTTTTTTTTAATTAATTAATTTATTTATTTTAGGGCACCTGGGTGGCTCAGTTGGTCAAGTGTCCGACTTCGGCTCAGGTCATGATCTCGCGGTTCGCGAGTTCGAGTGACTGGGCTCTGTGCTGACAGCTCAGAGCCTGGAGCCTGTTTCAGATTCTGTGACTCCCTCTCTCTCTGCCCCTCCCCTGCTCATGCTCTGTCTCTCTCTCTCAAAAATAAAATAAACATGAAAAAAATAAAAATAAATAAATTTGTGTATTTATTTTGAGAGAGAGACAGCACCAGTGGGTGAGGGGCAGACAGAGGGGGAGATGCAGAATCCCAAGCAGGCTCCACACTGTCAGCACAGGGCCCAACATGGGGCTCAAATCCACGAACCGTGAGATCATGACCTGAGCCGAAATCAAGAGTTGGACACCTAACTGAGCCACCCAGGTGCCCCTGAGTGTCAGCTCTTTCTTATAAATCACAATATCACAGACTTCTTGATTCACTGCTTCCCCAGACGCTGAGCCATCAATATTTGTTTACCTGCACATCCTCACCCTGCTAAGAAGGGCCGTATCACAGCGGTTATGTCCTCTGAGCAACCCTGAGAACAAAGGTACCTTTCTTTCAAGGCTTCTCATCAGGCTGGAGCCCTTCCTGGTGGTTTGTACATCCTTGTCAGGTGCACCAGGTGGCTGTGGCCAGCCTGTCCTCCAGCGGCGTCCTGAGTACTGTCCTGCACCTGCCTTCATCAGGGGGCCACTGGAAGTCCTCCTAGGCCCACCTCTCCCACACCCAGCGGTCTCCCTCAGCTACCGGAGCTGTCTCATTGCCTACCTGAACCCCACGCAGACCAGGAGGCTGGACCTCAACAGCGGGGCCGCCTTCTCCAACACCACAATGTCACCCCTGTGAGCCCCTTTGGTCTGCTGCCTTAGCACTGAGCTGGTGCAGAGATTTGCTGATCAAGAAAGTTTTCTTCTAAGAAGCTCGGGGCATCAGCTTTGCAGATGACTGCTTGTTACTTGCTTTGCGTTTGTTTGGGGGTTTTTTTGTTGTTGTTTCCAGCGAAGGCAATTTTTTTCCCCACATGAGTAGGGAGGGAAAAAAAATTGCTAGTTCAAGAGCTGACTGTGGTTATGGTCGTGCATTCCAGGGGAATGGAAGATGGAAAAAAATTGCGTGCTTGCCTTATTTATTTATTTATTTATTTATTTAGAAAAACACAACCTTCTGGCGGTAATGCTGGAGGCTGTTCATCATTCGGCTTCCCCAAATCTCTACTTGGGTAATGGAACCCTTTGAAGTTTATCTGGGCACAGGATGGCCCAGTTTGGGGAGGCTTAGGGTAGACGGCGGATGAGCTGTGTAATTTATGGATCGTGGTTTCCTCAGAAAAGTGCTTGCTCTCCTTTTTTTTTTTTTTTTTTTTTCCCCCTCCCATCTTCCTGCTGCCTGGGTAGGGTGACAACAGCCGCGGAGGTGTGGAAGCAATCTGTTGAGTAGAGTGGAGGCATCCATCCACCAGCCTGGTCCCCGATGAGTGTGGAACAGAGCCACCTGCTGGCCGTGCACCAACCACGTACTCCTCCCTCATGAGAACTAAAGGCCCGTCTTACGGAGCCATTTGCATTCTGGGATTCTCTGTTACATCAGCTTGGCGTGGCTTTCTTCTACTCCTTCGGCCATAAAAGAATGGGGAAGTCCAGGGGCAGGACTGCTGTACGTTGTGAAGTCAAAATGTGTCCACTGCAGAGTGGAGAGGGTGTTCCGGAGATTGTCACTGTTTGGGGATCCAGGACCGTGGGGAGAGGAGACAGGAGGTATCCGTTCTCCATTCCCAGAGTTCGAGCCTCACCCCAGTTCTTCTGGAGCAAACCTGCTTTGGTCAGCCCACCGGTTGGCTCCTGGTGGTCATAGGCTAACTACGCGAGGACAGCGTCTAACTCCAAACCATGCTAAGTTCCGTGGAGGACATGTCTGGCGTTCTAAGGGAGCTCGTAACGGCAAGACATGACCTGGTTTGAGATGTTAGGAGCATAGCAGATTTCTTTAGGCGCCTCGTGCTATGAAGCTTCCGTGTCATGAGCAAGTGGCCCTCTTTTCCTGGTCGGTCAGGGCAGGAACGGTGGGGTCCTGGAGGGCGAGGCTCGAGGTGACTGTCCCCAGCCCCGTGGGGGAGGGGCCGGCTGGGCTGGGCGCTTCCTGCCAGGGTCTGCGGTCAGAGACAGTGAGGACACAGCTCTGCAGGAAGTTTCACAACCCCTGTGCTTGGCCCCCCACGAAGCTGTGACTGGGCAGTGGGGACGGTGACCAGCTGAAGTTGACAGCTTCGGGGATGCTAAATGATGGTCTGCAGGGGACTTCACTTCTCTGGGCGTCAGTATCCCCCAAATTGGAGGAGTCGCCTGGTGGGTGTCAGTAAGGGTGTAAAAGCTGGAACTTGGAGCCAGACAGATCTGAGTTTGGAACGCATGTCCCTCACTGTCTAGCTCTGCAATGGAGGTGCACGCTCCTCCGGGCCCCGGTTTCCCCATCTGGAGGCTGGAAGGGTGATTTGCGTCTTATGGCCAGTTGTCTGTGAGCTGGTGATGCTGGGGGTGCCGACAGCAGCCGTGGCACTCGACGTCCTCTCTCTCTCTGACAAGGGTAAATGTAAACCTCTGCTGTGACACCCCCCACCCCAGGGCAGCTCCTGGTCTCGTCCAGTGCTACCTAAGGACTCAGCACTTTGTCACATCTCTTGCAAAAGCAAATCCATTTCTGTCTCTCTCTCAAAAATTAATAAACATTAAAAAAAAAAAAAAAAAGATAAATAGAACTACCCTATGGCCCAGCAATGGCACTACTAGGTATTTATCCAAGGAATACAGGGGTGATGTTTCGAAGGGACACATGCACCCCAATGTTTACAGCAGCACTATCAACAATAGCCAAAGTATGGAAAGAGCCCAAATGTCCATTGATGGATGAATGGATAAGGAAGATGTGGTATATATATATATATACAATGGATTATTACTCGGCAATCAAAAAGAATGAAATCTTGCCATTTGCAACTACGTGGATGGAACTGGAGGCTATTATGCTAAGCGAAATTAGTCAGCAGAGAAAGAGAAACATCATATGACTTCACTCATAAGTGAGATTTAAGAAACAAAACAGATGAACATAAGGGAAGGGAAGCAAAAGTATAAAAACAGAGAGGGAGACAAACCATAAGAGTCTCTCTCTTTTTTTTAATGTTTATTTATTTTTGAAAGAGAGGTGGGGAGAGGCAGAGAGAGAGAGGGAGACACAGAATCCCAAGCAGGCTCCAGACTCTGAGGGGTCAGCACAGAGCCGGATGTGGGGCTCGAACTCAGGGACCGTGAGATCATGACCTGAACTGAAGTTGGATGCTTAACTGACTGAGCCACCAAGGTGCCCCCTGGAGACTCTTAAATACAGAAAACAAACTGAGGGTTGATGGAGGGAGGTGGGGGGGGGGGGAATGGGCTAGATGTGTGATGGGTATTAAGGAGGGCAGTTGTTGGGATGAGCACTGGGTATTATATGTAAATGACGAATTACTCAATTCTATTCCTGAAATCATTATTAACTATATGTTAACTAACTTGGATTTAAATTAAAATAAACAAATAAATAAATAAACAAACTAAAAATAAATAAAATACAGAATAATAATTTTTTTTTTTTTTTTTTTTTTTTGAGAGAGAGGGAGAGGGACACACAGAATCCAAAGCAGGCTCCAGGCTCTGAGCTGTCAACACAGAACCTGAAGTGGGGCTCAAACTCAGGAGCTGTGAAATCATGACCTGAGACAAAGTCAGACACTTAACCCACTGAGCCACACAGGTGCCCCAAAAGGGGACAATTTAATATACATATTATGTTCACATATTTATAAGTTATGATTTGTATGTAATTACAATTTCATATATAGATATGAAATATTCACATTATGTATATTTGAAAACTTTGTGTGTGTGCATATATATATACATATATATATACACACATACGCATATATCTTATATATAATTTTTAAAAGTTCTCCGAGAGATCACAACGTTCACCTCCAGCTGAGAACCAAGGTGGGGACTATCACCCCAGCTTTGATTGGGTTTAGACTTGATTCTGCCTTTTACTTTTGGTCATGTGACATTGATCAAGTTACCTCTATGGATTTATTGTCTCCTACGTACTATGGGTACGACAGTCCCTGCTTAAGGGTGGTGCAGATTCAGTGAGATAACAGTAATGCACCCCATGGTTGGAACAAACTCATTCATTCATTCACTTCCTCATCTATTTACATAATTCATTTATTCAAACATTAAGAACATCTCTTTTTTTTTAGTATTTATTTATTTGTTTATTTATTATTTTCAGAGAGAGAGAGCATGCAAATCGGGGAGGGACAGAGGAAGAGAGAGAGAGAAATTAAAAAAAAATTTTTTTTTATGTTTATTTATTTTTGAGACAGAGAAAGACAGAGCACGAGCAGGGGAGGGTCAGAGAGAGAGGGAGACACAGAATCCGAAGCAGGCTCCAGTCTCCGAGCTGTCAGCACAGAGCCCGACGTGGGGCTCGAACCCACAAACCGTGAGAACATTACCTGAGCCGCAGTTGGATGCTTAGCTGACTGAGCCACCCAGGTGCCCCTGTTTCTTTCCACTTATTAACACACTAGAATCTTGTATATTAAAGACATGACATTTTTGTAATCAGAGCAATCACATTTTCTTGGTGGGGGGAAAAAAAAGTCTGAGGAAACGTTTTCAGTGTTTCCTAAATTGACCGTCATAAAAACTCGTCTTTCCTTGTCTTTAGACCCTGAGGCCCTTGGACTCAGAGGCTCAGATGGATTCATTCCTGTGTTTGTAAAAATAGTGCTGAGCTACCCAAGTCCCCAGATATTGCCAATTGTCTTCCTTCCCAAGAGAAGAAAGGACTTATTTGAAAGGAGATGTACGAAGTAGTTATAGATTCAGCTTTCCTCCGCCCTCCCCTCTGCATTCTTAGAAATCTTTTTCCTCCTGCGACAGTGGTGGGGAAGGAGGTCAGAGAGTGAGTCATTCAGGGAAGCTCATATGTAACTTGTAAAGAACCCAGGTTAGGGGTGCCTGGGTGGCTCAGTTGGTTAAGCATCTGACTTTGGCTCAGGTCATGATCTCATAGTTTATGAGTTCAAGCCCCTGTGATGGGTGAACCTTCAAACATTTAACTAAGTGAAATAAGCCTGACATAGAAGGTCACATATTATATGGTTTCATTTTTTTTAGTTTATTTTTTTATTAAATTGTTTTTAATGTTTTTATTTATTTTTGAGAGAGAGACAGACAGAGTGCAAGCAGGGGAGGGGGAGAGAGAGAGGGAGACACAGAATCTGAAGCAGGCTCCAGGCTCTGAGCTGTCAGCACAGAGCCTGATGCGGGGCTTGAACACATGAACCATGAGATCATGACCTGAGTGGAAGTCAGATGCTTAACTGACTGAGGCACCTAGGTGCCCCTAAAAGAATTATTTTTTAGGTTTTTATTTATTTTTGAGAGAGAGAGAGAGAGACAGAGCATGAGCAGGGGAGGGGCAGAGAGAGAGGGAGACACAGAATCTGAAGCAGGCTCCAGGCTCTGAGCTGTCAGCACAGAGCCCGACACGAGGCTCGAACTCATGATTCAAGAGATCATGACCTGAGCCAAAGTCGGACGCTGAACCAACTGAGCCACCCAGGTGCCCTTGAACTGTACGTTTTAAAATAGGTAAAGTGGTAAATGTTATGCAGTGTGTATTTTTACCTCAATAAAAAAAAAAAAAAATGCTCCATGGCTCCCTATTGCCCTCGGGATTGAGTCCAAGCATCACTCAAGGTGTTTCTGACGTGTCTTGGTACTCTCACCTACTTCATCTCCTGATGTTGTCCTGCTCTCCCTCTACCTGCCAGACCCCCCTGGCCCCTCGGCGTCCCCCGCCCCGCAACCTGCCCAGCTGTGGTTCCCTCCCCTGCTGAACCCTGCCCACCCTTCAAGACTCACTTTGCACACCATGTCCTGCAGAAGGCTTCCTGAACTCTCCAGTCTGCATTTTGTCCCCTTCGTAGCATCTTTCACACCCTGAAATCCACATGCTTGTGTATTTGTTTGTGTTCCTTTATTTTGTCTCCATTAGACGGGAAGTCCCACAGAGGCAGAGAATTTGCTCGTCTGTCAGGGAGACTTCTGGCGGCCGCAGTACTTAGTGAAAGTAGGAAGATGGGAGTAGGTCATGTTTGAGGGTCAGAGCCCAATACCTCACCTCTGAGATTCCCATTTTACGAAAGTTATGTAAGGACTTGTCCTGCGACCTATTTCTCCACCCTTTGCTGGGCCTTTAGAGGTTTGGAGTCAAGGTAAGGTGACTCTCCCAGGGTCACTCTGCTGGTGCAGTGGAGAGGTGCGGGGCCCGGGAGAGGGGCCCCTGTGGGATCTCCATGTGGCACCACCGACCCTGGAAAGTCCGCAAGAACTCTCCCCAGCGTGCAAGTCAGGTGGTCGCTGGCTTGCACAGAAACACTTACGGACTCTCTGCTCCCTGTGGGGGCCGCTCATCTTTCCGAGTCCTGGCGGAATAACGTCCCTGATTCCCTGTCTCCTGCCTCATGTCAACTGTCTTATCCTCCTGATAAATCCAGACCAGTAATAATAATTTAAAAATTCCTGCACAACATTCCATGAAATTCCCCACCCTTCATCAAGCACTTCACCATTTCCATATGAAAGTGAGGCAAGGGGGGCACCCTGGTGACTTCGGCTCAGGTCATGATCTCACGGTCCGGTCCGTGAACTCGAGCCCCGCGTCGGGCCCCGCGTTGACGGCTCAGAGCCTGGAGCTGCTTCGGATTCTGTGTCTCCCTCTCTCTCTGCCCCTGCCCCACTCACATTCTGTGTCTTTCTCTCTCAAAAATAAATTAACATTAAAAAGATTAAAGTCTTACTTTCCATTCCAGGTAGTTTAACAAAATATATTTATTTATCTATTTTCTCCAAACTGTGCCCTCCCTTAGATAATGTCTCCATCTTGGGTCACATAAAAAGCTATATGCATGTGTGATTCATTCATTATACGGCTCATCAAATATAAGAGGGGCATTTACTGTATTCCAGGTGCTGTTCTAGCTGCTGGGAAGAAAACGGTGATCAAAATAGTTTGGACTATGGGGCAGCTAGTCAGTTTAGTCATGATCACACGGTTTATGGGTTCAAGCCCTACATCAGAGTCTCAGCTGTCAGCAGAGCCATGTAGGATCCTCTGTCTCCTCTCTCTCTGCCCCTTCCTCATTCGTGCTCTCTCTCAAAAATAAATACAACATTCAAAAAACAACAACACCAAAAGCCTATTTGGGGCTCAGTTGAACCCCATTCCCAGGGTAACCGATACCTTTTTTTTTTTTTTTTAAGATTTATTCAGTTTTCAGAAACAGAGAGAGACAGAGCACGAGCAGGGGAGGGGCAGAGAGAGAGGGAGACACAGAATCTGAAACAGCTCCAGGCTCCGAGCTGTCAGCACAGAGCCTGACGTGGGGCTCGAACTCGCAAACCATGAAGTCATGATCTGAGCCAAAGTTGGATGCTTAACGGATTGAGCCACCCACATGCCCCTAGAACACACTTTTTAATATCTGGCTTCCCTTCCTTAACATTATGCCCACAGGCTTTATCCATATTATTTCTTGCAGCTGTGGTTTGTTTCTCCTCCTTGTTTAAGGCATTGGAATTGGGAATCCTAGTTCCAGCCCACGGCATCCTAAGTGAAACAATGCTGCTTTGACTGTCTCCTAAAGTAATTATGTCCCTCTGCCAGTCAGTCTGGGCTAAGGTACTGGCAGTAACCAATGAGCCCTCCACCTTCCTGACTTATGGCAACGTTGTTCACATGCACGGTCCCTATAGCAACATTGTTCACATACACAGGACCCATAGCAACATTGTTCACATACATTGTCCCCGGGAGCCTGTTAGCTGTGGCTTCATCTGTATCCTTTTCATTCCTCGCCCAAGGCAGAAAAAAAGAGTCTGTATCAGTCCCTTGTGCTGCTATAACAAATCACATGTCCACTCTACATGTGGACTATTTTACAGTTTGGGAGGTCAGAAGTTTGAAACAGGGCTAAAATCGGGGTGTCAGCAGGCTGTTCTGTCGGAGGCTCTGGGTGAGAATGCGTTTCGTCTCCTTTTCCAGCCATCATCACATCACTCCTCCTTCTGCTCCCATCGCCCTTACCCTCTGACCCTGGTCCTCCTTGTGACTTTCCTGAGCCCATCTGAACCATCCAGGGTAATGTCCCCATCTCATGAGCCTGGCATTTAATCGCATCTGCAAAGTCTTTTTTGCTCTGTAAGGTAGCACATCACAGGCTCCGGGGATTGGGACACAGACACCTTTGGGGGACCATTGCTCTGCCTACTTACCACACAGTCCCCCTCTGGGATATGGCAGTCTTGTGGCTGAGAAAAGAGAAAATAGCAGACCCCTGCGGTCAGGTTTGTAACATTTCCACCTAGAAGAGAGGTTTGCCCACACGGGTTGATGTTTCACACTCACACTTGCTCACGGACCATCTGCTCATGCAGGTGGCCTGTCCAAGCCTGATACCAGCAGAATGGGGGGGTCTAACCACAAGGAGGGCAGTGACTAGCTTGAGGACACTGCAAAGGCCCACAGGCAGGCAGAGGTAGGAAGGAGTGTGGAGAGCCGGGAAGAGGGAGCAGAAGTGAAATTCTTTCTCGTGGTGGACAACTCCTGGGATTTCCTAATCTGCCCAGCTTCCTCTTCTTAGAAGGGAACACCCGCCAGTGCGTGGGGCCCAGGCGTCACCTGCGGGTGAGGAAGCTCTATTTCATCACAAGGACTGTCCTCTCTCGCTCCCCCAGTCTCGCCTGCGGCGGATAAGACGGTGGGCATGTTGGAGTCGCACACCTCGTGTGGACACACTCCAGGCTCCGGCTGCTGTCCCTTGGGGTTCACGACGCCCCCATGCCCCGAGCCCCGCTTAGCGACAGCCTCTGTCGCCTCTCAGCCTACCTGGAAGAGCTGGAGGCCGTGGAGCTGAAGAAGTTCAAGCTGTACCTGGGTGCGATGCCAGAGGCTGAGGGGGTCAGGATCCCCTGGGGGAAGCTGGAGCCAGCGGGGCCCCTGGACACTGCACAGCTGCTGGTGGCTCACTGCGGGCCGGCCGCGGCCTGGCCACTGGCGCTGGGCCTCTTCCAGCGCATCAACCGGCGGGACCTGTGGGAGAGAGGACAGAGAGAGGACCCGGTGAGGGGTAAGGAGGCGCTGGGCGGTCAAGCCGCACCCCGACAGCTCCCTTCCTTGGCTTATCGCCTCTGCCCTTGGCCTTGCTGGGGCCGCGTTGGGTGCACAATGCCCAGGCTCCAAGGTCTTTGCCGGGAAAATTCCTACTTATCCGTAGAGCCCTGGAGGCAGTACCCTCTTTGTGAGTTCTTTCCTCTGCCCTGTCCCACCCCTCGTCCTTGAGGGGCGTGTCTTCTGTCCTAAGAGATAGTTGGGCTGCTGATCAGACGCTTCTGATTTCCTCCTATAACATGGCATGCACGTTGCGTAATGATGCGCGCTGTCGGGCACTCAGCTGAATGAGTCATCCAGGTGCCCCAGTTTTTAAATTTTTTTAAATGTTTATTTATTTTTGAGAGAGTGCAAGTGGGGGAGGGGCAGAGAAAGAGGGAGACAGAATCTGAAGCAGGCTCCAGGCTCTGAGCTGTCAGCACAGAGCCCAACATGGGCCTCAAATCCATGTACCACGAGATCATGACCTGAGCTGAAGTCAGTCACTTAACCAACTGAGCCATCCAGGAGCCCCTCTTTTTTCTTTAAAGTAATCCCTAGAGGGGCACCTGAGTGGCTCAATTGGTTGAGCATCCGACTTCCGCTCAGGTCATGATCTCACAGTCCGTGAGTTCGAGCCCCACGTCGGGCTCTGTGCTGACGGCTCAGAGCCTGGAGCCTGCTTTGGGTTCTGTGTCTCCCTCTCTCTCTGCCCCTCCCCTGCTCATGCTCTGTTTCTCTCTGTCAAAAATAAATAAACATTATATACAAATTTTTTTTAATGTTTATTTATTTTTGAGACAGAAAGAGACACAGCATGAACGGGGGAGGGGCAGAGAGAGAGGGAGACACAGAATCGGAAGCAGGCTCCAGGCTCTGAGCCGTCAGCCCAGAGCCCGACGCGGGACTCGAACTCACGGACCGCGAGATCATGACCTGAGCCGAAGTCGGACGCTTAACCGACTGAGCCACCCAGGCGCCCCAAAAATAAATAAACATTAAAAAAAAATTAAAGTAATCCCTAGAGATGCCCAATGTTGGGCTCAAGTTCATCACCCTGAGATCAGGAGTCGCATACTCTACAGACTGAGCCAGCCAGGTGCCTCCTTTGTTTCTAGCTTTTTTGTTTTGTTTTTTTGATGTTCATTTGTTTATTTTGAGAGAGAGAGAGAGAAAGTGAGTACATGCAAATTGGGGAGGGGCACACAGAGACAGAAACCCAGGCAAGCTCCACACTGTCAGCCCAGAACCCGATGTGGGGCTCAAACCCATGAACCGTGAGATCATGACCTGGGCCGAAACCAAGAGTCAGACTCTTAACCGACTGAGCCACCCAGGCGCCCCTGTTTTGCTTCTTTAAAGTAGCCATCCGAGTAAGTGCGAAGTCTGATTCCTATCACTTTTGATTGGTTTTACTGGGGCATCATATCGGAGTCCTTGTTTCCCCAAACCTCACACATCCAGGCTTTGTCAAATCCCAGCACTCACAGCTCTAAGCATTTCCCCCCACTTCTGCCGCCCAGGGCCCAGCGGGTGACCCACCTTGCACGTGGCTGACTGCCACCTGCTATGCTTGACCCTCACCCCTCACCTCTCCGTACAGGCTTTCCCCACTCAGCAGGCACAATAATCTTTACAACCATGGATTAAATCACCCCCTCCCTTGCTTTCAAGCCTCCAGTAGCCTCCTGTTGTGAGTAGATTGTAATCCCAATTGCTCAAGGTGTTCCTACAAGGCTTGCTGAGCCAGTCTCTCCAAACCCACCCAGCACTTACCCCGAAGCTCATTGCTGTTGTGTCATTGTGTTCTTCCCCAGGACCTTTACACTTGCTGCGTTAGGTTGTTTTGTTTTGGTTTGGTTTGGTTTTGTTTTTTTCTGCTTAGAATGGCCCTGCTCACATATCTGGCCCTTTGCCATTCAGATCTCAGATTAAGTACCTTATCCTCTGTTCTGATCACCCCCTATTCACCCCACTGGTGAAGGAGACATATCCCACCCTAAGTGGTTTCAGATGGCTGAACACAGACACCAAACATAGGACGGATGAGACTAACATTTGTCGCATACACTCACAGCTCAGAAGAGGAGACCCCATGCACCATGGGAGTCTCACTGGGTTGATTTCAGGAAGGTAGTGAACCTCAAGGGGCTGCAGGAGGCAGCCTTTGTAGACAGAGGAGTGTGGGGGCTTTGGGATTGTTGGAAGAGGACAATGTTGGCTTGTCTGGATAATTTCACGGGCCAGCAGAGAACTGGAACTCGGGAGAATGAGGACCAGTGAGGTGCAGTCAGTCTAGGAGGTGGGGATGAGGCAGCTGGTCCAATTCTAGTAGGAACACTAGCCAAGGGGGCAGGCTGTGTCACTAGGTGGGGACACACCTGGCCAGAGCACGGGAACTCACACTGAGGCTTACACTCCGGGGTCCTGTGAGATCAAAGATGTCCAGGAAGCACTTGGAATATTTGATCTTACGATACACCCACAGAAAAGCCATTCTTGTCCACCCAAACTAAAATACTACTCTTAATTACTCTGTCATGTACTCTTATTTCATTGTAAAGACAGTTTCCATCATTATCTGAAGTTTTGTGAAGTGTTTACTTTTTTTTCTTTTGAAAGAGAGAAAGAGAGAGGGAGAGAAGAATCTTAAGCAGGCTCCACACTCAGCACAGAGCCCGATGCACGGCTCAATCCCAGGATCCTGAGATCACAACCTGAGCCAAAATTAACAGATGCTCAACTGACTGAGTGACCCAGGCTCTCCTGAAAAGTTTGTTTTTTATGTGCTCAACTCTCCACACCATAGAGAGTAAGGTCCATGGGATAGAGACCTTGTGTCTTGTTTATTGCTGTGTATCCAATGCTAGGAAAATGCATGGATAACACTGGTGCCCAAAATAGGTATATTTTTTGGGTGGCTGGATGAATGGATGGATGGGGTAGGTGGGTGGGTGGATGGATGGAATGGGAGAATGGGTGGGTGGATGGATGTGTGGATGGGTGGATGGGTGAATGGATGGATGGGTGGAGGGATGGATGGATGGATGGATGGATGGTTGGATGGATGGGTGGATGGATGGGTGGATGGATGGAGGGATGGGTGGAAGGATGGATGGATGGATGGATGGATGGATGGATGGATGGGTGGAGGGATGGGTGGATGGGTGGGTGGGTGGATGGAGGGATGGGTGGATGGGTGGGTGGGTGGATGGAGGGATGGGTGGATGGGTGGGTGGGTGGATGGGTGGATGGATGGGTGGATGAATGGAGGGATGGGTAGAGGGATGGATGGGTGGATAAGTGGGTGGATGGATGGGTGGATAGGTGGGTGGATGGATGGAGGGAGGGAGGGAGGGAAGGATGGAGGGAGGGATGGGTGTATGCATGGGTGGATGGATGGATAGATGGGTCGCTGGATGGATGGAGATGGATGGATGGATGGGTGATGGGTGGATGGATAGGTGGATGTGTGGATGGATGGATGGAGATGGAAACATGGGTGGGTGGATGGGTGGATGGATGGGTAGATGGGTGGATGGATGGATGTGTAGATGGATGGATGGAGATGGATGGATGAGTAGATGAATGGATAGATGGATGGGTGGGTGGATGGGTGGCTGGCTGGATGGGTGGATGGATGGATGGATGGATGGATGGATGGATGGATGAATGGATGGAATGGTGGGTGGGTGGATGGATGGGTGGATGGATGGACGAATGGGTGGGTGGGTAGATCGATGGATGGATGGGTGGGTGGGTGGATGGGTGGATGGATGGATGGGTGGATGGATGGATGGATGGATGGATGGGTGGATGGATGGATGGATGGGTGGATGGGTGGATGGGTGGATGGATGGATGGATGGGTGGATGAATGGATGGAACGGTGGGTGGGTGGGTGGGTGGATGGATGGATTGGTACATGGATGGATGGGTGGGTGGATGGATGGATGGATTGATGGGTGGATGGGTGGGTGGGTGGATGGGTGGGTGGTGGATGGAGGGATGGAGGGATGGAGGGATGGAGGGATGGATGGGTGGATGTATGGGTAGATGGAGGATGGAGATGGATGGATGAATGGATGGATAGATGGATGAGGTGTGGGCAAGGACTGAAGGAGAGGGAGGAAATCCAAGCTGACTCATGACTTCCTGCCTGAAAGGATTTGTTGGATCGATGGAGGTGCTGATCCCCACAATGTGTACCCAGGAGGGAGAGTGGGTTATGGAGAGCAAGTGTTTTCAACAGTAATGCATGTGAGGTGAATGCCAAACATTCTGGGGTGTGGGTGGACAGAGAATTATCATGTAGACAGTCTGATGTAATAGTAACTAGTATTTTTTTAATTGACATATAAATTATATTAGCTTCAGGTGTTAAAAGTAGCTAATATTATTGAGAGCTAGCCAGATATATGCTAGCTGATCTTCCAAAATTTCTCTTCCAGATACTCCACCTGATGGCTCATCCTCACTGGAGAGCCAGTCAGTATGTTGTCTGGAAGTCTTTCCTGGAACTCCAAGGAAAGGTGAGTCATGAGCCATGTATCTGGTAGAATACAATAGGCTACACATATCAGACTGTCCAATGGACTAGATCAAGCAAAAAAAAAATATTTAATGTTTGCATTAAAGAAAAGCATAACAAGAAATCTTGACATGGGTGGTTTCTGCACATAAACTCTACCTTATGTGGCCGGTTAGCAACACCATCAAATCCCCAACTTCCTGTTGTTACAATTGTCCTAAGATTTGTCACCTCATGGTTGCAAGATGGCAACCAAACCATTTCATGCAAGTGAATTCCAAGCAGGGGAAAAAAAGAGAGACAAAAGATTTTCCTCTTCATGAGAGTATCATTTTTTAAAATTTATTTTATTGAGAGAGAGAGAGAAAGAGACAGACAGACAGACAGCAGGGGAGGGGCAGAGAGAAAAGGAAGTAGTGAGAATCCCAAGCAGGCTCCTCACTGTCAGCACAGAGCCCAATGCAGGGCTCGAACTCATGAACTGTGAGATCATGACCTGAGCCAAGATCAAGAGTCAGTTGCTCAACTGACTGAGCCACCCATCCACCCATCCATCCACCCATAAAATCTTTTCAACAAGCTTCCCCCTTCCCGGTGGTCATCCCTTTGTACCTCATTGGTCGGAACTGGGGCACATTCCCAGACCAGCCACTGCCAACAGGGAATGAGATTTGTTCATGACTGGTTTAGCCAAACTGTGATTCATCCTCTGGGGCTTGTGAAGGGACAGCATATGGCTGGTATCAGGCATCAGCTCCCGGGGCATCTGGCTGGCTCAGTAGTGGAGCATGTGACTCTTGATCTCTGGGTTGTGACTTAGAGCCCCACTTTCAGTGTAGAGATTACTTTAAAATAAAATATAAAAAGGGGCTCCTGGGTGGCTCAGTCAGTTAAGCGGCTGACTTCAGCTCAGGTCATGATCTCACAGTTAGTGAGTTCAAGCCCCACATTGGGCTCTGTGCTGACAGCTCAGAGCCTGGAGCCTGCTTCAGATTCTGTGTCTCTGTCTCTCTCTGTTCCTCCCCCACTCACACTATGTCTCTCTCTCTCAAAAATAAATAGAGATTAAAAAAAAATTTTTTTTTAAATCTAAAACAAAAAAAAGGAACAGCATCCATCACCTTAATAAAATTGGGACTGTTGGTGAAGAAGAAATGAGTATGGGCTGCTGGACAGAGAGTATCATTGTCAACAAGAACACAAATGATTCTGGACACCTTTCAAGGGTGTCTTTATACACTGGGCATAGCACATGGCCAATATGTGGTAACTCCATTTTCATTCTCATCATTATTTTAAACTTTTCTATTTTCCTAATATTCCCCATGTCTGAAAATAAGAGCCCTTTCTCTACAGGAAAAGACTAAGACTTCTACAAAATCCAAGCATTACTGTCACAATTATCTTTGTTCAATTAAAAAAAAAAAATGTAGGGGTGCCTGGGTGGCTTAGTCGGTTAAGGGTCCGACTTCAGCTCAGGTCATGATCTCACGGTTCGTGGGTTCGAGCCCCGCATCGTGCTCTATGCTGATGGCTCAGAGCCTGGAGCCTGCTTCAGATTCTGTGTCTCCTTCTCTCTCTGTCTCTCCCCACTAGTGCTCTCTCTCTCTCTCAAAAATAAAATATTAAAAAAAATACAATAAATTAAAAAAAAAACCTTTCTACACGAAATAGAATCACCATTGATGAAAGGGAAGTGCAACTGGTATATTTATAAACTCAGAAGTATTGATATTTATCAATACACATTAAGGGAGGAAGAATATAACTTTATCAGAGGATGAATGGATCAACAAAATATGGTATATATACATACAATGGAATATTATTCAGACTTAAAATGGAATGAAATTTTGATACTTGCTACAGCATAGATGTACTTCAAAAACATTATGCTAAGTCAGGGGCGCCTGGGTGGCTCAGCTGGTTAAGCATCCATCCATCCACCCATAAAATCTTTTCAATAAGCTTCCCCCTTCCCGGTGGTCTCTTGGTCTCAGCTTGAGACTCTCCCCCTTGAGACTCTTGGTCTCAGCTCAGGTCTTGATCTCAGGGTTCAAGCTCTGCATTGGATTGTAAGAAAAAAGAAAACATTTTGTTAAGTCAAATGAGCCAACACAATACGACAAATATCGTGTGATTCCACTTATATGAGGTACTTAAGTAAGTCACACTGGAGACAGAGAGTGGACCAGGGGCTGGGGGTGGGGGAGGAATGGGGAGTTAGTGTTTAATAGGCACAGAGTTTCTGTTGAGGACGAACGAAAATTTCTGGAAATGGACCGTGCTGATGATTGCACAATGTTGTGAGTGTGCTTAATATCGTTGAGTCAGTCTTACCCTTAAAAACGGTTAAAATGCTACATTTTATGTTATGTGTATTTTCTTAGAATTCAAAATAAAAGAGTACATGCATTCCTTTTGAGAGAGTCCCAGGATCAAATTTAGATCTCTTTTTTAACCTTCCTTTAGGCAGGAACCATTCCTTTAGGTCCAATATTATGGACCTCTGGGGACATTCAAATGCAAAAGGATGCTTGCTTTTTTTTTTTTTTTTTTTTTTTTTTTTTTTTTTTTTTTTTGAGAGGGAGAGATAGCAGGGGAGGGGCAGAGAGAGAGAATCCCAAACAGGTTCTGCACTGTCAGTGCAGAGCCCAATGTGGGGCTCAAACTCACAAACTGTGAGACATGACCTGAGCCGAAATCAAGAGTCAGATGCTTAACTGACTTAGCCACCCAGCCACCCTGGCCTCCACCCACAGGATGGTCGTAGCTGGTGCCCCACCCCTCAGTTGCTAGGGCCCAAAATATCTCCAGACCTTGCTAGAAACCCCTAGGGGAGGACGCAATCATCCTGGTGAGCACCACTGTTCTAGATTGTGCATTCACATCTATACCAAGTAGATTTCCCCAAAGAGACATTTAGCAAGGGGCTCATAGAGCGGACAAGTCCTCCAGTGCCCACGCACAGCTGCCGTTTTTCAAAGGCAGAAACCTTGGGAGCGCTGCCTTCTCAAACTTCAGCGTGCAGGCAACTCAGACAGCAGTCCTGGTACGGATGCAGTTCGTGGTTCTGCAGCTGGGGAGTGGGGCTCACTTTCCCATTTGCCACCAGCTCCTTGTGGGCCCATGTGGGATTTCAGTGTCTTCCCCGGGAGGACCTGAGTGAACCCGTGGCTGAGGCTGACAGCCTCCTCTAGGGGCCCTTGCTGTGTTCCATCAGCAGGTGCTGGAGGTGCTCTAGGGTGTGGACACCCCGTTTGAGTCGCCAGGATAGACTCCTGTGCCCGAGGACAGTTTCCCTCTTAGTGCCTTTGCTTCCCATGAGAACAGTACCAAGCCCCCCAGGCTCCACCCAGAAAAGCATCCCGAGGATATTGCAGAACCAACAGGCACCAAGAGACCGTGGTTTGCTCTCACCCGCCGATCCACGAACAGTGGCTGATGAGTCTCCCATGGACCCCCCTCCTCACTCCCCTCCCTTAGATCCCCGGGAAACCTACAAGGACTACGTCCGCAGGAAGTTTCGGCTGATGCAAGACCGAAATGCGCGCCTCGGGGAATGCGTCAACCTCAGCCGCAGGTACACCCGCCTCCTCCTGGTGAAGGAGCACTCAACTCCCATGTGGGCCCAGCAGAAGCTTTTGGACACAGGCTGGGGACAGGCAAGAGCCGTGGGGCACCAGGCCAGCCTCATCCAGATGGAGACCCTCTTTGAGCCGGACGAGGAGCGCCCCGAGCCCCCGCGCACTGTGGTCCTGCAGGGAGCGGCCGGGATGGGCAAGTCCATGCTGGCCCACAAGGTGATGCTCGACTGGGCCGACGGGAAGCTCTTCCAAGGCAGGTTTGATTATCTCTTCTACATCAACTGCAGGGAGATGAACCAGAGCACCTCGGAGCAGAGCGCCCGGGACCTCATCTCCAGCTGCTGGCCGGAGCCCAGCGTGCCCCTCCGGGAGCTTGTCCGAGTCCCCAAGCGCCTCCTGTTCATCATTGATGGCTTCGACGAGCTAAAACCCTCTTTCCACCACCCTCAGGGCCCCTGGTGCCTCTGCTGGGAGGAGAAACGGCCCACGGAGCTTCTCCTCGGCAGCCTGCTTGGGAAGAAGCTGCTGCCTGAGCTGTCCATGATCATCACCACCAGGCCCACGGCTCTGGACAAGCTCCAGCGCTTGCTGGAGCATCCCAGGCACGTGGAGATCCTGGGCTTCTCGGAGGCCGAGAGGCGGGAGTACTGCTACAAGTATTTCCACAATGCAGAGCAGGCCGCTCAAGTCTTCAGCTTCATGAGGGACAACGAGCCCCTGTTCACTCTGTGCTTTGTCCCCACGGTGTGCTGGGTCGTGTGCACCTGCCTCAAGCAGCAGCTGGAGGACGGGGGGCTCCTACGACAGACGTCCAGGACCACCACGGCCGTGTACCTGCTCTACCTCCTGAGTCTGATGCAGCCCAAGCCGGGGAGCCCCACCCTGCACCCCCCGGCCAACCAGAGGGCGCTGTGCTCTCTGGCGGCGCACGGCGTCTGGAATCAGAAGATCCTCTTCGAGGAGCAGGACCTCCGGAAGCATGGCCTCGATGGGGCAGATGTCTCCTCCTTCCTCAACACGAACATCTTCCAGAAGGACATCAACTGTGAAAAGTTCTATAGCTTCATCCACCTCAGCTTCCAGGAATTCTTTGCCGCCATGTACTACATTCTGGGCGCCGGGGAGACCGGGTCCAGCCCAGAGCAGAGCGTGACGAGGCTGTTGGCGGAGTACGGGTTTTCGGGAAGGAGCTTCTTGGGGCTCACCGTGCGCTTCCTGTTTGGCCTCCTGAACGAGGAGACAAGGAGCTACCTGGAGAAGAGTCTCTGCTGGGAGGTCTCGCCTCACGTCAAGCTGAAGCTGCTGGCCTGGATCCAAAGCAAAGCTCGGAGCGAGGGCTCCACCCTCCAGCAGGGCTCCCTGGAGCTCTTCAGCTGCCTGTACGAGATCCAGGAGGAGGAGTTTATCCAACAAGCCCTGAGCCACTTTCGAGTGCTTGTCGTCGGCAACATCACCACCAAGATGGAGCACGTGATTGCCTCCCTGTGCGTGAAAAACTGCAGGAACGCCCTGACCGTGCGCCTGCACGGGGCTGCCTACAGCCCGGAAGAGCACGATGGCGGGAAATGGACTTCCGGGCCCCAGGCACTACCCGCACCGTCGTAAGTACCCGGTGGGGCTCGCTCTCCAAGTTCATGATCTCAGCTGGGGGTGATTTTTGCCCCCACCCCAGGAGACATTTGGCAATATCAGGAGAAGGGTTGGGTGGTCACCACTAGAGGAGGTGGGGGGAGGGGAGGTTGCTATGGTATCTGGAGGGAAGAGGCCAGGGATGCTACAAAGATATCCCACCGGGGGGCGCCTGGGTGGCTCAGTTGGTTAAACGTCTGACTTTGGCTCAGGTCATGATCTCGCGGTTTGTGGGTTGGAGCCCCATGTAGGGCTCTGTGCTGACAGCTCAGAGCCTGGAACCTGCTTCACATTCTGTGTCTCCCTCTCTCTCTGCCCCTCCCCCGCTCATGCTCTCTGTCTCTGTCTCTCAAAAATAAATAAACATTAAAAAAAAAAAAAAAAAAAGACATCCCACCGTGCCCAGGACGGGCCCCCACAACACAGGATGGTCTGGTCCTCACGTTGTCAACAGTGTCCAGGTTAGTGTCCTGCTCCTAAACAGGACTCTGTTAGGACTAAATTGGGGCCCCTGTCAAGGACAGTGTTTCCAGCCAACAAATGTTATCACGGGCACTTTCCTACAGAGTCCAGACAGCAGTGAACATGCCAGTGGTGCCCCCTGCCAGGACTAACATCCTCATGGGAAGGGAGAGAGCCAAGGGCAGTAAATAAGTCAACAGGCAAACGAGCAAACAAGACTTGATCATTAGGGTAGTTTCAGATAGAGAGAACTGCTATGTGGAAAATAAAACAGGGCGGGGTGATAGGCGGCGACAGGGAGGGCTGGGCGGTGTGAAGGGGGTGGATGAAGGAAGGAAGATCTCAGGAAGTGACTCTTTGAGCTTTTTGGCTAAGATTTTTTTTTTTAATTAAAAAATTTTTTAATCAGCACAGAGCCTGATGCAGGGCTTGAACCCACGGACTGTGAGATTGTGACCTGAGCCGAAGTCAGATGCTTAATGAAGTGAGCCACCCGGGTGCCCCACTAAGACTTTGTTTTGGTTTGGGTTCCCCAAGGAGTAACCCTTAGACAAAAGGATTTGAATGTAAGTAGAATAAGAGAGGAAAGTCATCCTTTTTCCTTCCTTCCACCCTCTTAGGTGCATAACAGAGGCCTGTAAATTAAACTCACAAAAGACAGATTCACAGAGAAAAACAAAGAGAAGTTCATTAGGTGTTTACTAATTCTGGGGCACCTGGCTAGTTCAGTTGGTAGAACATGTGACTTCTGATCTTGGGGTCATGAGTTCAAGCCCCAGGTTGGGCACACACACACAAAAAAGGTTTATTAGTTCATCTGCACTTATATGGGGGAGTACCCAGAGATTAGTAACTCAAAGGGCTGGCTAGAACCTGGGCTTTTATAGCGTCCTAACACAAGAACAATACATTTTTAGAGATATGGCAAGACAAAGGAAAAGGACAATGAGCTTCTCTGGAGGTTAACTGTGGGAAAGCAAAAATACGGGGGAAACAGATGGGGTAAGGTGTATTTGTACAGGTCCGTCCTGGAGCTGTAGGGGAGGAAAATTCTCCTCCTCCCTCTTTGGGTCTCTGGCTGGACCTGAGAATTAAACTGACATATGACAGATTCACAGGAGGAAAGCAGACACGTTTTAATGAATTTTTACATGTGCTTGAAAGCCTGCATCAGAGCCGGAAGCTCTCATACATTCAGATAAAAAAAACAATCAACTTGCAAAGAATTGACAAGCCATCTGAGGACATGTCAAGCTGAATTTTGAATCAGCTTTATAAATGTCATTACATAGAGAGAGCTACCTTAAAAGATCTCTGGGGGAGCCTGGGTGGCTCAGTCGGTTAAGCATCTAACTTTGGCTCAGGTCTTGATCTTGCGGTTCGTGAGTTCAAGCCCCACTTCAGGCTCTGTGCTGACAGCACTCCGGATCCTCTGTCTCCTTATCTCTCTGCTCCTCCCCTACTCACGCTCTCTGTGTGTCTCAAAATAAGTCAATAAAAACTTCAAGAAAAAAAAAAATCTTTGAAATTAGGGGCGCCCAGCTGGCTCAGTCAGTGGAGTGTGTGACTGTTGATCTTGGGGTTGTGAGTTCGAGCCCCACATTGGGCGTAGAGTTTACTTAAAAAAAAAAAAAAAAAGAATTGATAAGACAAAGCACTCTGGGCTGGGGGCAGTCAATAGTGAAGAAGTAATAAGGTTTGTTTATTTAGGCTTCTTGGTCCTGAATTCACTCTCTGGTGATCAGGATCCCTCCCTTCATTCTGGTGGAGGGAGGAGATTCTTCACACGCGAGACTGATCTGCTCTCAGAGAAGAGCCAGGTGGTGGGGGGGGTAGGGCATCAGGGACCCTTCTCAGACTCCTTCAGCTCGAGGTTTTTCCATCTTCGTGGCCATAAAACTTCCCCAGGAGAGGGGCCCTATGGGAGTCGTCACTTTCACAAGTGGTCGGAATGGGAAGATTTCTTTCTGCATCTCGTTTGCCTCAAACTCAAAATAATCCTTATGCCAAAGTGGTATATTTGGGGGCGGCATATTCTGGTCCCCTAGAGGACTTTCTTTGGGAAGTGGTCCCAGTGAGTCGAGAAGACAAGGAAGGGAGGCAGCCAACAAAGGGAACCCCATCCAGCTCGTCACCAATGGGACTCAGACGTACCTCCCACCCCTCCTCGAGGCAGGGGGGCAGGGGTCTTGAGCTGTGCATGAATCATGTGTAAGTGGGTGGGGGTCGGCTCATAGGGTCTCCCAGTCAGCTTGACAGACGTCTGCTTCTGACTTAAGCCGTGTGACAATCCAGGAAGGAGAGGTGTCTAGGATCAGGGGATACAGATAATAGGGTCGATGTGCTGACGTCTCCCTCCGACTGGAGGCTTACTTCCAGTGACCGTGCTGCCTGGCTCTTCACAAATCTTCATCCCATGTGGAATCACAGTTCTGCTAACCAGCTTCCGCACTGACCTAGATGCCATAAATGCACACTAAATGCTTTTCTGTGGGGCCATGTGCCCAGGACTTTACGTTATTGTGCTCCGGGACGCAAGAAGGTCATGGTGGCCAATAGCCCGGGGTCTGGAGTCAAGTGCACGTGGCTTAGAATCCCAGCTCCACTGCTCCCTAGGTGTGCGGCTTTGCGCAAGTCACTTCTGCTTGTCAAGCCTCAGTCCTTCTATGCGGGAAATGGGATTTCAATGCCTGCCTTTTTGGGTTCCTGTAAAGGCTCAACAGTGGGTTGCTTGTACAGGGTCAGAAATCAACAGCTGCTGATGTCACTTTTACACCGTGATGTTTTCGTAACAGTGTGGACACTCTGTGTGCAATGATTTGTTAAACCCACCGGTACATATAACTCTGTCATAGTTAAGGCCTCTAGGGTTTTGGGGTCACACAATTTTACATATTTATTTATATTATATATTTACATTATATATGTATTTATATATATTTACATAAAATATATAAATATATATATAATTGCATATATGAGTATAACCTTATATGTAATAATTATAAATATGTTATAAACATACTTTTTTTTTTTTAACATTTATTTATTTTTGAGAGACAGAGAGAGACAGAGCACGAACGAGGGAGGGTCAGAGAGAGGGAGACCCAGAATCCGAAGCTGGCTCCAGGCTCTGAGCCATCAGCACAGAGCCCGATGCAGGGCTCGAAGTCACGAGCTGTGAGATCGTGACCTGAGCCGAAGTCGGACGCTTAACCGACTGGGCCACCCAGGCGCCCCTAAACATAGGTTTTAAGACAGACTATACAACCAGAAGTAAATCAGGAGACCTTATTGGCTGCATGTTTTACCTTGTACCATGTGAGTCAGGCCATTCTTTTTTTTTTTTTTTTTTTTTTTTTATGTTTTTGTTTATTTTTGAGAAAGAGAGAGTGTGAGTGGGGAAGGGACAGAGGATCCAAAGCAGGCTCTGGGCTGACAGCAGAGAGCCCAATGCGGGGCTTGAACTCATGAACCATGAGATCATGACCTGAGCCAAAGTTGGCCGCTCAACCGACTGAACCACCCAGGGGCCCCTATAGTGGAATATTAAAAAAAATTTTTTTTTAGGGGCGCCTGGGTGGCGCAGTCGGTTAAGCGTCCGACTTCAGCCAGGTCACGATCTCGCGGTCCATGAGTTCGAGCCCCGCGTCAGGCTCAGTGCTGACAGCTCAGAGCCTGGAGCCTGTTTCAGATTCTGTGTCTCCCTCTCTCTCTGCCCCTCCTCCGTTCATGCTCTGTCTCTCTCTGTCCCAAAAATAAATAAAAAACGTTGAAAAAAAAAATTAAAAAAAAATTTTTTTAATGTTTATTTATATTTGAGAGAGAGAAGGACAAAGCATGACGGGGGAGGGGCAGAGAGAGAGGGAGACCCAGAACCTGAAACAGGCTCCAGGCTCTGAGCTGTCAGCACAGACCCCAACGTGGGGCTCGAACTCGCAGACTGTGAGATCATGACCTGAGCTGAAGACACATAGCCTGCTGAGCCACCCAGGTGCCCCTAGAGCGGAATATTTTAAATGCAAAGGTAGGGGGCGCCTGGCTGACTCAGTCGAAGGGGGCGAGACTAATGATCTCAGGGTTGGAAGTTCAAAAGCCACATTGGGCGCAGAGCGTACCTTTATTTTTATTTTTTTTATTTTTTATTTTTTTAATAAATACGTGGGCCTAAAAACCCACATTCTTTTAAATTTTTTTTTTTAACATTTATTTATTTTTGAGACAGAGAGAGACACAGCATGAACGGGGAGGGGCAGAGAGAGAGAGGGAGACACAGAATCGGAAGCAGGCTCCAGGCTCTGAGCCATCAGCCCAGAGCCCGACGCGGGGCTCGAACTCACGGACCGCGAGATCGTGACCCGAGCTGAAGTCGGACGCTCAACCGACTGAGCCACCCAGGCGCCCCGCAGAGTGTACCTTTAAAAAGTAAAACATAAAGAGGGGTGCCTGGGTGGGTCAGTCAGTTAAGCGTCTGACTTTGGCTCAGGTCATGATCTCACGGTTCATGAGTTTGAGCCCCATGTGGGGCTCTGTGCTGACAACTCAGAGCCTGGAGCCTGCTTTGGATTCTGTGTCTCCGTCTCTCTCTGCCCCTTTCTCGCTTGCTCTCTTTCTCTCTCTCTCAAAAATAAACACTAAAGGGGCACCTGGGTGGCTCAGTCAGTTGAGCGTCCAACTGTGGCTCAGGTCACATCTCATGGCTCATTGAGTTCAAGCCCCGCGTCGGGCTCTGTGCTGACAGTTCAGAGCCTGGAGCCTGCTTCAGATTCTGTCTCCCTCTCTCTCTTTCTGTCCTTCCCCCACTTGCCCTCTGTCTCTTTCTCTCAAATATAAATAAACATTTAAAAAATAAATAAATAAACACTAAATTTTTTTTTTTTAACGTTTATTTTTGAGACAGAGAGAGACAGAGCATGAACGGGGGAGGGTCAGAGAGAGAGGGAGACACAGAATCTGAAACAGGCTCCAGGCTCTGAGCTGTCAGCACAGAGCCTGACGCGGGGCTCGAACTCACGGACCGTGAGATCATGACCTGAGCCGAAGTTGGCCGCTTAACCGACTGAGCCACCCAGGTTCCCCTAAAAAAAATTTTTTTTAATGTAAAACAGAAAGATGACACTTTGTAAATTGTGAAAGGGACACACGAGTGTGGCATAATCGTTGCAGGGAGTCTGGCCCAGCTCCACTCTGTCCTGTCTTTCCTTCACGCAGACCCGAGACGAACGTGTTGCCAGATGCCTACAGCAAGCAGCTCGCTGCGGCTCTGAGCACGAATCCACATCTGCAGGAGCTGCTCTTGGACCGCAACGCCCTGGGCAGCCGGGGCGTGAGGCTGCTGTGTGAAGGGCTCAGACACCCCAGCTGCAAACTTCAGAACCTGAGGTGAGTCCAGGCGGGTCTGCGGGCTTCTGATGGACCCCCACACACACCCCGTCTTCACGGGGCTCAGTCAGAAAGAGTATATGGTGGTGTTTGCTTCTGCTGCCCTACCAAAGCCCCACAGTCTAGGGGACTTACACAACGCGGATCTGGAGGACAGAAGTCCCAGGCCCAGGTGTGGGCACGGTCGGTCTCCTCTGAGGCCTCGCTCCTTGGCTTGCACATGGCTGTCTTCTCCCCGTGTCCTCACATGTGCGAGTCTGTGTCCAGTTTCCTTTTTTTTTTCCCCCCTTAAGTTTATTTATTTATTTTGAAAGAGGAGAGATCATGAATGGGGGGAGAGAGAGAGAGAGAGAGAGAGAGAGAGAGAGAATCCCAAGCAGGCTCCATGCCGTCAGCACAGAGCCTAATGTGGGGCTTGAACTCATGAACTGTGAGATCATGACCCGAGCCAAAATCAAGAGTTGGTTGCTTCACTGACTGAGCCACGCAGGTGCACCCAGATTCCTCTTTTTATAGGGACACCAGTCACAGTGGGCTAGGACCCACTCTAGTGACCTCATTTTTTTTAAGTTTATTTATTGGGGCTCCTGGGTGGCTCAGTCAGTGAAGCATCCAACTTCAGCTCAGGTTATGATCTCGCTATTTGTGGGTTCAAGCCCCACATCGGGCCCCTGTGCTGACAGCTCAGAGCCTGGAGCCTGCTTCAGATTCTGTGTCTCCCTCTCTCTCTGCCCCTCCCCCGTTCATGCTCTGTCTCTCTCTCTCTCTCAAAAATAAATAAATGTTAAAAAAAATAAAATAAAAAAATAAAAAATAAAGGAAGGGGGAAGTAGGTCTAGACCAAAAGAAGGAGGGAGAGAAAGGACGAGGGGCAGAACCCACCCTCTGACCACAGGAAGTGACCTGGTTCTTGTCCCCTCCCTCGTGCCCAGGCTCAAGAGATGCTGTGTGGCTCCCTCTGCCTGCCGGGACCTCGCTGCCGTCCTGATGGCCAATCAGAATCTAAGAAGGATGGACCTGAGCGGCAATGGGCTCGGGGCTGCCGGGTGTGAAGCTGCTGTGTCAGAGGCTCCGGCATCCCAGATGCAGGCTGCAGGCGATTCAGTGAGTCTGCACCCCGGACCGGTCCTTGGTCTGTGCTGTAGGGCTGCCCGGAGACCGTAGACTCCTGCCCCGGACCCTTTGAGCTTTAGGGAACCCCTCCCTGGCCTCCTTGGACCCCACCCACCTCACGTCCACTGTGGGGAGTGCTCAGGCCACTCACCCTCGCAGACCCCACACCTTACTGGTCAGCGACACCCCTAGGGGTCTGCACACCGAGCTCCTGTGAGCTTGTGACGTTTAGCCACGCCTTCCCTTCTCGCCGCAAGGCCACGGTTGTGGACAAGCCACCTAGCGTCCCCTGGGGGTCTGCCGCACTCCCACAGAGGACACTGCTTCTGATGTTTCTGGTCACCAATGTGTGGGATTTCCCACAGCAAGCAACCCTGCAACACCAGTGGGGTGTCCTATAAATCACTCTGCCTCCGTCTGCCTGGAGGTGCTGTCAGGCCCCACAGGTGAGGACTCCCCCCCACCGCCCGAGACTGCCCCCCGCCCACCACATCCCCACCCCAGCCTCAGATGCCAGTTACAAATCCAAGTTGTCACCTGGCTTCTATCCAACCCCCTGCCCCAGGTTTGATTAATTTCCCAGAGTGGCTCATAGAACTCCCGAGAAACACTTAGGTTTCTCAGTTTATTAGGTTGATGATAACTAATGATCCTGTATGATACGGGATACAGTTGAAAGCCAGGGGGAGAGGTGCATGGGAGGAGGTCTGGGAGGGTCCCGAGAGCAGGAGTTTCTGTCCTCACGGGGCTGGGTGCACCGCCCTCCCGGGGAGGATGGGGTGGACGTGTTCACCAGCCTGGCATCTCCCAACCATGTGCTATCGTTTGTTTTTGCTTGTTTGTTTTTTGCGAGACAGACAAGAGAGAGAGAGCACAAGTGAGTGAGGGGCAGGGAGAGCGAGAGAGAGAGGGAGAAGTGGGGCTCATCCGAAGCGGGACTCGAACCCACGAACTGTGAGATCATGACCTGAGCTGAAGTCTGTTTGCTTCACCAACTAAGCCACCCAGGTGCCCCGCTCTTGGGGTTTTAGGGATCCTTCCTCCTGTGGTGAATGGATCATTACTCCATTTCCAGCCCCTCCCTTCTGGAGGAAGGGGGGGCAGGGCTGAACGTTCTAAGCTTCTCATCAGGCCTTGGCCTCTCTGGTGCCCAGGCCCACCTGGGAGCCCACCCATCCCAAGACACAATCCTGGTGTTCTTACCGCTTAGGAATTACAGAGATTCAGGAGCTCTGTGCTGGGAACAGGGGCAGAGATCAGTATATATATTTTCTATGATCTCTTACCACGTCCCATCTTATTCCTCCGAGGGAACTCCTACTTAGCCTTTAAGAACCATCCCAACCCCCCAGAGAGTCTTCCCTAACTGTGCACAGGTTGCCAAACCTGGGTTAGGTTTTGTTTTATTTTATTTTATTTTATTTATTTTATTGTATTGCATTGTATTGTAGTGTATTGTATTTTATTGTATTTTATTTTATTGTATTGTATTTTTAATGTTTATTTATTTATGTTGAGAGAGAGAGAGAGAGGAGAAAGAGACAGAGGCAGAGAGAATCCCAAGCAGGCTCCACACTATCAGCACAGAGCCTGACTTGAGGCTCGAACTCACGAACCCTTGAGATCATGACCTGAGCTGAAACCAAGAGTCGGACGCTTAACCCAGTGAGCCACCCGGGCGCCCCACCATGATGGTTTTAATAGACAGTAGCTCACTGTCCCAGCACCTGTTGTGTGTCAGGCGTGGTTCTACGTCCTGTCCCCTTAGCAAATTTTGTGCTCCTCGCAAGAAACTTAGGAAGCAGGTGCGACCATCATCCTTATATTACAGGCAGTGAACCGAAGGCAGCATGTGAAACACGAAACAGACTTGCAGACTCTTTGCTTGAGGGTGCAGAGCTAGTGAGTGGCAGAGATAGACGCACCCAGACCTTGAGCTCTGGAGATCCTGCCGTGAGCTGTGGCTCACTCCTGCCTCAATGGCACTGCCTTCCCTGGAGTACAGTTGCTTAGCCCTTTGCCTCGTTAGACAGGATGCTCCTGCATCCTGTCTAGAGAGAACAAGATGGCCTCTTGTTCATCTCTGAGCCATAGTGACACGTGTAGGTTCGTGTTGGGTGACTGGACGGGCCAGGGGAGGAGCCAGGAAAGCAACATGGCAGCCTCTTCAACGTCTCTTCCCTCCCGAGGTTGAGGAAGTGTGAGCTGGAGGCCGGCGCTTGCCAGGAGATCGCCTCTGTGCTCAGCACCAATCAGCATCTAGTGGAGTTGGACCTGGCGGGGAATTCGCTGGAGGATTTGGGTCTGAGGCTGTTATGCCAAGGCTTGAGGCATCCAGTGTGTGGACTGCGGATCCTGTGGTGAGTTCTTCACGGGGCCAAAAAAAGAAAAGGTTAGATGGTAAATTTGATGTCACTTATACATACATATATATATATATATATATATATATTTTTTTTTTGGACAGAGAGAGACAGAGAGCATGAATGAGCGGGGGAAGGGCAGAGAAAGAGGGAGACACAGAATCCGAAGCAGGCTCCAGGCTCCAAGCTGTCAGCACAGAGCCCGATGCGGGGCTCGAACTCATGAACCGTGGGATCATGACCTGAGCCGAAGTCGGACGCTTAACCGACTGAGCCACCCAGGCGCCCCCGTGTCACATATATTTTACCACAATAAATCATAAATAAATAAGCATCAAGGCAATACTAACATCAGTGTTAACTGCCACAGAGCTCCCTACAATAAAGGCATCCACAAAAATTCCTGTGGTTGTCCGGACAGACACCTCATCTCAGTGTGGCTGGAGACGAGACTGGGTTTGTTGGTTTCTGTCACTGAGAAGTCCGGAGGGAAAGACTGGTTTCAGGCACAGCTGGGTCCGGGGTCTCACGTGGTTAATCCGTCTCTGTCTTCTCTTTCTATATATAGGAAGACGCTGTGCTAAATGTCAATGGAGGACACCTTTGAGGAGTGGGTTTTGGGGCAATAGTGTTTTCCTGCTCTGTACTTCTGTCATTTGAGGTGCATCCCAAACACATTGCTGCTAATTTATGGCGGATCATCAAAGACAGGTTGAGGAATCACACACGATGAGCACAGAAATGCTGTTCTGTATTTGCTGGATTACTTTAGCCAAGAAAATGCATCACACTAAAAAAAGAAAATAAAATACACGTATCATAAAATTTACCGTCTTATCATTTTTTAGGTAATTTCAGGGCGCCCAGATGGCTCAGTCGCTTGAACGTCCGTCCGACTCTTGATTTCAGCTCAGGTCACGATCTCACGGTTCGTGGGTTCGAGCCCCACGTCGGGCTCTGTGCTGACACCGCAGAGCCTGCTTGATTCTCTCTCCCCCTCTCACCGCCCCTCCCCCTCTCAAAATAAATAAATAAAAAGTAATCTCTACACTCAACGTGAGGCTCAAACTCACGACCCAGAGATCAAGAGCCGTGTGCTCTACCGGCTGAGCCAGCCAGGCATGCCTTCTATTTTGCCATTCTGAAGCATACAGCTTCACGGTCTTAAGCTATTAAGACTATTCACTATTCACTATTCACTTAAAGACTATTAAGCTATTCACACTGTTGTGCAAAGCATCACCACCATCCATCGCCTGAACTTTTTCATCTTGCAAAACTGAGACTGTCCATTAAACACCGCCTCCCCATCTGCCTGCCCCGGCCCCTGATAACCTCCATTCTACTCTCTGTCTTTATGGTATTTGACCACTGTAGGTACCTGATGTAACTAGAATCACGAAATATTTGTGTCCTCTGTGTGTGTGTGTGTGTGTGTGTGTGTGTGTGTGACTGGCTTCTTTTACTTAGTATCTTTTCAACTTTCGTTCACATTGCTGCGTTATAAGTTCCTTCCTTCTTAAGGCGGAATAACATCACATTACGTGGATATACCACAGTTGAATCCAGTCAGTTCATCCCTTGGTGGACACTTGGAGTGCTTCTGCCTTTTGGCTACTTTGAAAAATGCTGTAAACATTGAGCCACAAATATTATTTGGAGCACTTACTTTCAATTCTTTGGGCTATGTAACCAGAAGCAGAATGGATGGAGCATAGGGTTGTGTTTAATTTTTTGTGCAGCTGCCATATTGCTTTCCACACTCACTTCACCATTATTCCTTCCTACCAACAGTGCATAAAGTTAATTCCTTCACACCCTTGCCAACATTCGTGGTGTTCAGGGGCCTTGTGAAATTTGTAAAAAACGTTATTATTTTTTACGATAGCTATCCTAATGGATGTGATGTGGTACGTCCTGGTGGTTTTGAGTTGCGTTTTCCTAATGATTAGCGATGCTGAGCATCTTTTCGTGTGATGTTGGACCGTTTGTTTATTTTCTGCAAAGAAATGTCTACTCACACTTTTGCCCGTTTTTAAACAATGAGTTGTTCCTTTGAAAATGCATTACTTTTGGGGCGCCTGGGTGGCTCAGTTGGCTAAGCGTCTGACTTCGGCTCAGGTCATGATGTCACGGTTCGTGGGTTCGAGCCCCACATCTGGCTCTGTGCAGACATGCTTGGTGTCTGGAGCCTGCTTCGGATTCTGTGTCTTTCTCTCTCTCTGCCCTCCCCTGCTCACGCTCTGTCTCTCTCGAAAATAAAATGAAATAAAACATTAAAAAAATGTTACAAAAAAGAAAATGCATTACTTTTAATGCATTTTGGGGGTAGGGGAGATAAAATTAACATTGTATAGAAAACACTCATAATACATGTTGGATTGGATTTCCTACAGGTTGAAGATTTGCGACCTTACTGCTGCTGCCTGTGAGGACCTTACGTCCATCCTCAGTGTGAACTGCAGCCTGAGGGAGCTGGACCTAAGCCTGAATGACCTGGGGGAACCCGGGGTGCTGCTGCTGTGTGAGGGCCTCAGGCATCCCAGTGTAGACTCCAGACCCTCCGGTGAGTCCTGTGTTCCTCACCATCATCTGAGTCTGCTCTTCTATCTGGGCTCACTGGGGTCACTCCCTCTTCTCCTAACCTCTAGCTACATCTGCCTCAAAGATTTTTCTGCCACAGGGCCTTTGCACAAACAGTTCTTTCTTCCTGGGATGCCCTCCTACTTTGCTATTCCTCCTGTTTGCTGGATAACATCTGTTTTATCTGTTAGGACTCAAAACAAATGCTTCATCCCCATGGATTCCTTCCTTAACCCCTAAATAAGGTCTGGGTTCTCAGTTTGGGGATTTAATTTGAGCTTACGCTCCTCAGCACCACGTATTTTTAAACAATTTTTTAAGTTCATTTATTTTGAGACTGACAGATAGAGGCAGAGAATCTCAAGCAGGCTGTGTTGTCAGTACAGAGCCCAGCGCAGGGCTTGATCTCATGAACCATGAGATCATGACCTGAGCCAAAATCAAGAGTCAGTGTTTAAATTTTAATTCTAGTAAAGTTAATATATTTTTATTTTTTTAAAGCTTTTATTTATTTTTGAGACAGAGACCAGGCGCTAGTTGGGGAGGGGCAGAGAGAGAGGGATACACAGAATCCAAAGCAGGTTCCAGGCTCCAAGCTGTCAGCACAGAACCTGACTCAGGGCTCAAACAGGTGAACCATGAGATCATGACCTGAGCCAAAGTCAGATGCCCAACCGACTGATCCATCCAGGCGCCCCTAGTTAATATATTTTTACAAGAAGGAATGGATGAATAAACCGAGGAACAAAAAGAAAATGCAGAAGGCTGTCAATTTCCAAAAAAAAGTCATTTTTCTCTACAGTCCCAAAGGAGACTCTGTCTGTCCTACAAAAGTCTCATCTATTATCTGATGTCATTCACGCTAGAAGTTTTGTTTTGTTTTTTTCTTTCAAGACATTGTGCACAGCTGGGCTTCTATTCCTTTTGTTACATTTGGACAAATGCCCCATTTCTTCATTCTTTTCTCTACTGCATCCAGTCCACACTATCCCCATGGAAGCACACACACCTCTGTGTGTGTTTTAAATATATATATAATTTTTTAAATGTTTATTTTTGAGAGAGAATGCACGGGGTGGGGGAGGAGAGAGAAGGGGGACAGAGGATCCTAAGTGGGCTCTGTGCTGACAGGCCCATGTGGGGCTTGAACTCACAAACTTTGAGATCATGACCTGAGCCAAAGTCAGATGTTTAACCAACTGAGCCACCCAGGCGCCCCCCACAGGCCTCTGTTTTAATTTTGTCTCCTTCCTTTGCTCCCCAAAGCTCGCCATCGGTAGGCACTCCTGTCTTTATGTAAATGATACAGCTCACCAACCTCTCCCCCTCCCCCACTCATCTTTATAACTGAGGATGTGCTTGGTGCAGACATATCTAAGGCATCCCTTTGAGCTCACCTGCGTTCAGTTATTTGCACGCACCAGATAGTATGGAGCCGTGCTCCCGTCCCCAGCTCTGCTGTGATGTTCATTCTTGTGTGTCCTTTCCTGAATGCCCCCCCCCAGCCCCCACTCCCAACCCGGAGTCAAGTCACACACTCAGACTGAACTTGACATCTCCACCTGATCTGAATAGCTCTCTAGAAAGATGAGGTTTACACTTCCGACCGCTATTTAGGAAAAGCTACTTTGCTGGTATCTTGATGGTTATTCAACTTTCTATCTTTAACACCCTGGTGGGTGTAAAATGTTCTTAAACGGCATTTCAGTGTTGAGTATCTCTTCGTGTGCTTATCGGCTTTTTTGGTTTCCCCGTTCTGTGAATTCCCTAATTGCATAATTTATTTGTGTCTTTGGTATGTGTTCTATATTTGCCTTGCTCTGCGAATGTTCCCCGCTTTAGATATTAATCTTCCGTTGAGTGCGTATCTTGGAAACGTCTGCTCGGTAGGTCCTCAGCCTGTCAAATTGTCTGTGGATGCTTTCCTCAGGCACAAATCTTATGTTTTGAGGTCAGATCCGTATGCATTTCTATGATTTATATCCTTGTGAGGTGTCCAAGAATTCCTTTGCCATGTGCCTGGCTGGCTCAGAAGAACGTACTTACAGTTCTGGATCTCGGGGTGAGTTCAAGCCCCACGGTGGGTGTAGAGACTACTAAAAAAATAAACTTAAAAGAAAAAAGAAGAAAGAAAAGAAAATCTTTTCCCAGTACAATGTCAAGGGTGTTCTCAGTTTCTTCTTTGTGTTTACCTGTGTGGTTAGGTGGGGTTCAGTTTTTTTCTTTAATTTTTGCAATGCCATTTAATAAAGTAAGGAAATCCTGTCCTTAGCATTTTCTTTTTCTTTTTATGTTTACTTATTTATTTTTGAGAGAGAGAGAGACTGAGCAAGGGAGGGGCAAGGGTGGGGTGGGAGACGGAATCCCAAGCAGGCTCTGCACTGTCAGCACAGAGCCTCATGTAGGGCTTGAACCCACAAACCATGAGATCATGACCTGAGCCTAAACCAAGAGTCGGACGCTTAAACGACTGAGCCACCCTGGCGCCCCTTTTGCGTTTTCTTCTTGCAAATTTTCAGCTATTCATACACATTTATTCTGCCATTACATTTTAGAATGCATAAAAAGGTTGGGGCGCCTGGGTGGCTCAGTCGGTTAAGCGGCCGACTTCGGCTCAGGTCACGATCTCGCGGTCCGTGAGTTCGAGCCCCACGTCGGGCTCTGTGCTGACAGCTCAGAGCCTGGAGCCTGTTTCAGATTCTGTGTCTCCCTCTCTCTCTGACCCTCCCCCGTTCATGCTCTGTCTCTCCCTGTCTCAAAAATAAATAAACGTTAAAAAAAAAACTTAAAAAAAAAAAAAAGGTTTTTTTTGGTTTTTTTTTAGTTTATTTATTTATTTATTTTTTTTTTTTTTTTAATTTTTTTTTTTCAATGTTTTTTATTTATTTTTGGGACAGAGAGAGACAGAGCATGAACGGGGGAGGGGCAGAGAGAGAGGGAGACACAGAATCAGAAACAGGCTCCAGGCTCCGAGCCATCAGCCCAGAGCCTGACGCGGGGCTCGAACTCACGGACCGCGAGATCGTGACCTGGCTGAAGTCGGACGCTTAACCGACTGCGCCACCCAGGCGCCCCTAGTTTATTTATTTTTTACTCCTGTCTTTTCCCAATGTGGGGCTCAAACTCCCCACCCCGAGATCAAGAGTCGCATGCTCTTCTGACTGAGCCGGCCAGGTGTCCCTATAAAAAAATGTTCTAGAAGGCATTTCTCCACTTACCCCAATGTGGCTCTTATTGGCTGAGGCTGGGTTCTTTCCCTTGTCCAGACACAGCAGGTCAACCAGATGTTTATACGTTTATAGATCTACATGTCGCCTGAGGGAAACACGGACACCCTCAAAGGAAAGGAGAGTTCAGGTTTTCGCCCCATGGGAGCCATATCTAAGGACAGGCAGGAATGTCTGAAAATCTGGAAAAAAAAAATACTATACAGTGAAATAGCACTTTTTAAAAATGTTGATTTACTTTTGAGAGAGAGAATGCATGCATGCATGAGAGGGGAGGGGCACAGAGAGAGGGAGGGAGGGAGGGAGAGAGAGAGAGAGAGAGAGCGCAAGTGAGGGAGGGGCAGAGAGAGGAGACACAGAATCTGAAGCAGGTTCTGGGTTCTGAGCTGTCAGCACAGAGCCCGACGCGGAGCTCGAACTCACAAACCTTGAGATCATGACCTGAGCTGAAGTTGGACCCTTAACTGACTGAGCCATGCAGGTGCCTCTGAAATAGCATTTTTGACTCTCTCTTAAGTCCCCCCATATAGTCTTTCGATTGCAACAGTATGCAAGGACAGTGGCTAAGTGAACCCCAGCTCCGTGACCTTGAGTACGTGTCCTAACAACAGATGGTAATAGCATTCTCCTCCCAGTGGCTATCATGAGAAACAGACGAAGTTGTGCTTAAATTACTTGCTGTTGGGGCACCTGGCTGGCTCAGTCAGAAGAGCATGTGACTTTTGATCTCAGGGTCGTGAGTTTGAGCATCACGTTGGATGTAAGAAAATGTATATTTTAATTTACTTAAACTAAATAAAATTAAAAAAAAGAAAGACCCTTATAAACCACTTACTGCTATGGGCTCATCTGTATAAAAAAATTCCCATGTTGGGGCACCTGGGGGGCTCAGTGGGTTGAGTGTCCGACTTTGACTCAGGTCATGATGTCATGTTTCATGGGTTCGAGCCCTGCGTGGGGCTCAGAGCCTGCTTCAGATTCTGTGTCTCCCTCTCTCTCTGCCCCTCCCTTGCTTGTGCTCTGTTTGTGTCTCTCTCTCAAAAAACAAAACATTAAAAAAAATTAAAAATCAATTAAAAAAGAAAAAGAAAGAAACTGGGTAAGGATATAGCTCCGCCCCCCCCCCCCCCCCATTCCAGGGTCTTTGCAGATAAAATTAGTTCAGATGAGTGCAGGAGCAGGGAGGGCCCCTAATTAGGTGTCCTCATGAAGAAGGGAAATTTGGACACAGACACATGTGGAGGAAGACGCAGTGTGAACATGGAGGCAGAGACGGGGTGATGTTGGTGCAGGACAGGTGTACCCCAAAGATGGCTGGTGAACACCAGAAGCCTGGGGAGAGGCTGGACCAGGTTCTCGGCTGCCAGGGGCGGGTGGGGCGGGGCCAGGCTTCCCTCTAGAGCCGTGAGACAGTCAGTGTCTATCTTGTGAGCCTCCGGTGTGGGAACTTGTTACAGCAGCTGGAGGAACCTGATACACGAGCACTCATCGGATGGATACCCAACCCATACTGAATATCATCCTTCCTCTGGACCATCTCCCTGTGTTCCTTCCTTCCTCTTTCCCTCTTTCTTTGTTATTTCTCTCTGCCTCCCGTCTTCCCACCCACCTGCCCCTTGCTTCTCCCTTTTTCTGCCTCGGGTGGTGGTTGGTCGGGGGGTGGGGGGGATGGTGGCTGATCACCTCTCTGCATGGGCACCTGGACAGAAAGAAACCCTCCCCGGGGACACCTTTGGGGTTATTCAGCTCGCCTCTGTGCGTCCTGTCTTCCAGGTTGGGCATTTGCAGGCTGGGCTCGGCCGCCTGTGAGGGTCTCGGTGCTGTGCTCCAGGTCAACCCCCACCTACGGGAGCTGGATCTGAGTTTCAATGACCTGGGCGACAGGGGCATGTGGCCGCTGTGCGAGGGGCTGGGACACCCCACCTGCAGACTCCAGAAACTGTGGTGAGCCCTGGGCGTCGGGACTGGTGGCCTGGCGGGGGCGGTCTCCGGCTGGGGGCGCATCTCTGCCCTGTGCTTCTATCGGAGGGACATCCCTCCCCCGCTCTGGAAGAGGGCCAGCGGGAGCCCCGAGGTGGAGAGAAAACCCGCAGAGAGCTCAGGCGGTAATGTATTCTCTGCAGGAGGCAAACATAAAATGCCTCACTTTACCTTCCATCGTTGCCTGTAAACATTTTCTGTAAACTTTCCTCTTCTCCGCTGACATTTCCTTGGGCAGATTCTTGGCTTCTCAGTGACCTTTATATAATAAAAAGTCAATCTGTTCCAGTGTGAATTTCAGTCAAATGTGAATTATCACTCCTCCTCCTTCTTTGTCCCCAAAACCCGCCTGGCTCCCACCCCAAGGGACTGTTTCTATTGTCATTTCTGAGGCTCTGGCTTATGTGCTGGTCTGGGTAGGTGGGCATCAGGATGGGGGCGGGGAGGTGGGGCTCAGGGACAGCACTTTCCCCACCCCCCATCTGGCAGGCACCTCTCCCGGGGATCATATGCGCGTTCTTACGGGGACCCTCCACACCCACCCCGGGGAGGCGCCTGCCCAGGGGGACCTCCTTGCACACCCCGTCTACAGGTTGCACCCTCATTTTCCTCTCCTGACCCCCCTGCACCTGTGACGTGGGTGGTTCTTCGTCAGCAAGCTGGTTTTTTCTCTTCCTCTGCGAGTCCCGAGCTGTTGTCTTGTGCCTCGTTTTGGGAGCTGGCATCTCTCGCCTCACAGCCTCGGCCAAACTAAGATTAAAATATTTCCACTTAACATCCCTGCTGTGATACTACTTCCTTCAAAAGTTGCTGTGAGGAACAAATGAAGTAAACGCAAAGCCCTTAGCAAGGTGCTCGGCACACAGTTGTTCCTCAGTAGGTGCTACCCATTCTTGTTGTTACTGGAAAGGCAGAGAACGCAGGAAAGAAACACAGTGGGAGGCAGATTGGAAATTAGAGAGAATCAGATGGCATATTGTTTGGGCAGGTGGCAGCCCAATTCATACTGGCTCCTAAAAGAGAGAGAGAGAGATTGACTTATGTAACTGAAAATTGGCTTCAGGTATGGCTTGATCTAGGCATTTGGATTCTTGATCTCCATTATCTTCCCCACTCGTTGCTGTATTGGCTCCTTTATCAAATAAGCTTTGCCTTGATCCTGCTTGTTGACAAAACACAACTTCTTACCAGGTCTAAGTTCTGAAAGAAAAAGCTCGGGAGATCAAGTATGGGTCTGATGCACTGGTTTGGGGTGGGTCCTGTGTCCAACTGAAACCATTCATGGTGACTTGGAGGCATGGGAACCAATCGACTTAGGCCTGGATCCTGAGCTCAAGGACAGTGTGAACCCAAGATGGACTGAGACCGGGGTTTCATTGACAGACGGGGATCGAATTACCATAAAGGGGAATGGATAGGACTGCACAGTCAGTGGGTTAACCTATGGAGATGAAGTTGTGAATTGAGAAGCATCCTTAAATGCTTCCCTTAAATGTTTTCCAGCACATTGGCCTTAACCTGGACTGGCTGGGCACCACTCTGCTTTGTCTGAAATCGGTCTCCTAAAACCATCACCCTGAATCCCCTTGAAGACACTGCCCCAAAGTAGCTCCTTATATTGCTTCAACCAGTCTTCCACAGGCTGGATAGCTGTGGCCTCACAGCCAAAGCTTGTGAGCATCTTGCTTCCGCCCTGGGTGTCAGCCAGACCCTGACGGAGCTTTATCTGACCAACAACGCCCTGGGGGATACGGGGGTCAGGCTGCTGTGCAAAGGGCTGAGTCATCCTGGCTGCAAACTTCGAGTGCTCTGGTGAGAGACAGGTTTCTGGTTCTGAAGGAGGCGGGACCTGGGGCTTGGAGTTGGGAGTGAGGGTCAACAATCGAGATGCCCATCGGAGATGGGCAAGTAGGCCAGAAGATTCGGAAACGTCTCCTTCATGCACTAATGTGTGCAAGCAGTGTGGGATGGGGAGGCCTTCCGGCCTCTTCGCTCCTCAGTATCCCCATCTATAAAAGGGGGGAAACCTGGCTGCTTCTTCTTAAAGATGGCCACAAATTAAACCAGTCAAGAGGTTAGAGACTTGGGACAGTGTGGTGGCTCAGAGTCCAGCCTACCTCCCCATGGGACTCAGTTTCCAACCAAGTACCGGATGATGGGATTATGTTAACAAGGCAGGACGTGTGAGAGATTTTAGGTTACCTTGGAACGCCGCAGCCTGGGCCTGGGATAACCTTTCCCTGGGCCTGGGATAACCTTTCCCGCTGTGTGTCCTCAGGTTATTTGGGATGGACCTGAACAAAATGACGCACAGAAGGCTGGATGTGCTTCGGGGAACAAGACCTCACCTGGACATTGGCTGCTGAATGGCTCTAGCTCTCCTCTTGAAGGCAGGGCAGAGGAAGAGCATCCCAGGACCCCGCTGGTCAACGGTGATGAGCAGGCTCTCCTGTGCACTCCCATTGCAGGATGGATCCTTTCTGCTTGGGGACTGGGTCAAGGCATCGTGGAGCCGTAATGCCCGAAGTTCCGGAACCTCCCACAAAAGTCCACCAGAGTCGTAAGCCAAAGCCAAGTGGCAAGGATCGTTTATTGCAGGTTCGAACCTGGTCCCCCACACACTCGTCGCTGGTGTGTCAAGGGGCCGCGATCAGGGGTGGCACAGCGCTTTTATGGACCGAGACAAGTAGCACAGGGGAGGTTTTTTAAAAGGTGTCTGATTGGTTGATTTTAAAGTAAGGATATTTGTGGTTCTCTGATTGGGCCCCCTTTGTCTGTCCTTTGGCGGGAAGGCTTTGTTCGTTACTTGTGGCGGGAGGAGAAAGGGGGAAGGGGGAAGGGGGTAGGTGAGGAAATGTGTTAAGCAAGCAGGTTTACAGAAGCGAGAAATGCCGGTTAGTTTGTGTACAATCACTTATTCCATTACCTATCAGACTACATTTAGGAAGGTTTACAACCCATTCTACTACACAGCAGGTTACATTCAGGAAAGGCTTCACATTCAGGAAAGGTTTTACAATGCTCGTAGCAAACAGCAAGCAAAACAGACTTCTCAGCAATTGTATTTCTTATCAAAGATCTATAATAAGCACAAAAGAGAATTTTAGCTTTAAACTAAGGCAGGGCAGTCATTTGGATTAAGAGCTGTTCTTTTCAGAGCCTGGAGCGTGGAGCTCTAGTTTGGGGGATGCTACGGTCATGGACAGGACCTGAGGATTCTTGAGCAGGGGCTCTAAGCCGAGGGCAATTTTTGCACCCCTCCCTGGGACACTTGGCAATGTCAGGATTCTCCAAATGCTAGCCATCCATCGTGTAACACACAAGACAGCCCCCTACAGCCAGGCCTGCAGCCGAAATGGCATCTGGCAAAGTTGAGGACTAGCAGTGCTACGAGGGTGCTAGACAGTCTCGAAGGGCGGGCCGGGCGCCAGAGAATACTGGTCAGGCCAGCAGCCCCGCCACCCACTCCCTTGCAGTCCTGCTTTGCACACGGTCCTGCCCGCTGGCTGGATACCTCACCGGGATTAGCCCACTGTAGGCTGGCCTGTGGCCTGTCCCCTGCCGCGGGGGACAGGGGCAAAACCAGACTTTCCCTGTTGGGGACTGGAGACAGGGAGACTCAGTCCAAGCCAGCGATTGATCCCAGGAACGCCCAAAGACACCATGAGTGTGCTGAAATGAAGCCATTCGTCTAAGACTGGAATTTAGTAGGAAGCACCTGGAGCTTATGGAGGAAACAGTGACCCTGGAGCCCATGAAAGCCTGGAAAAGGAAGCTAACTCAGACTCTGCAGACATTCCTGTGGACATCAGGGTCTCATTAACACTTGACTCTTGAAACCAAGGCCTTTCCTTCCTGAGCACCCTTGATTTGTCTGTCCTCCAGCCCCTTACAACCCCATAAACCATGCCCCAGACCCTTTGCCAAAGCTGAACAAGGAGAAACCTGGCCCACTCACCACCCAGGTCCTTAGGTGGCCTCCAGGAAGATCTATGCACATGTCTGGGGAGTAGGAATATGTAACATGCCTTGGAAGAGGAACGGTGCGAGGGGATCCTGGTCCGACAAGGTCTAGAATGCTGGGGCAAGGGAGCTCCTTGATGTGAGCCAATTTCAGGCACAGCCCTCTAGGAGGCAAGTGTTGAAATGGAACCGACCTGACATCAAGATCTTAGGAGCAACCAAGCTAGTGTTGGTTTGGTACCATTAGCCCACTCACTGAAGAGCCCGCAATTAGGCTTGTATCTCTAAGATACACCCCCTTTCCTTGTGATTCTTTCCCAATGTGCAATCAATTTTGGCTTTGCCTGTAGCCAATCTGAATGGAGGACACATCACCCGTGTCCCTATACTATGGTGGGGAAGTCCAGGACTTTTCAGGGCTCAATTGGTTTCTAATGTTCTAGAAAACCTGTTTTAAGGTCAAAGATTTCCTTTACTGAAGGTGGGGGGAAGCAGTGGGGGGAGCAGAGATGATCTAGCCCTTCCCTCCCACATTGCTGAAAAGCCAAGGGCCCATTTTTAAACAAAGCCACAAACCCACACAAAATCATGGTTATTTTATTGAAGTGTTTCACCATTTGAAGATGTTAAGGCTAAAATAGGACCGGAGTGCCTGGGTGGCCGAGTAGGTTAAGCATGTGGACTTGGTTCCAGCTCAGGTCCTAATCCTCACGTTGCCTCGCATTGGTCTGAGCTGCCAGAGCAGACCACGCTTGGGACTCTCTGCCCCTCTGCTCGTTCTCAAAGAACCTGAACTAGGACTCAATGTAGAATAAAGGGGATTAAGGCATTCAGAGGGAAAAGGCATTCACAGGCATTCAGAGGGAAAACCGGTCCTTGACTTCTTACTACCCCGTGGGCTAAAGGTTGTACACAACACTCCATTAGAACAAATGGCTGTGGGGGGAGCCAGCCTGCAGGAGGGATGGGGGGGCTGGAAGCCGCAGCTGGGGTCCAGGACAGCAGGTTGGGAAGTTAAGCCTTCCAAGCTCTAGGATGTTGAGGATTTCCTCAGACAAGGACACACAAAAATGGGAGCACTTTCCAGACGGAGAACGGGAAGTGCCCCCATTTTGTGTATCCCAGTCTGAGCACTGCGAAGGATTTGTCTCCTAGCTGGAGGCACCACCGGACATCTAGGTACAGAAAAAGTCAGGTTATGAACGCATTAGGGGCGCACTGAATGGCCAGGTCATGGGTGTTGACCTCGCAAAACCAAAGGTAGGTCTCCAGCCCATTCCCTGTGCCCCCAAACCCCACTTGCCTTGGAGAGCTCAGCAGCTGATACATAAGCTGACAGTCTGACGAGAGCAGGATGGACTCCGCTGATGGTGCCCACCAATGACACCCAAATACAGTAGCACTTTTCACTGATTTGTCTGAAGAGTGCTTCCACATTTGAGTACCACAGGAGAGCAGAGCATTGCCCAGAGAGAGCCCGGACTGGACTCAGAAGAACCCGACGGGTCTTAAGGACCCATCCCACGGTTCTGTGTAGATCTTCCCAACCGGTGACACTCAAAAAATGGCGGCACTTTCCTACTTAGAACAGAAAGTGCCCCCACAGTTTGAGTACCACAGACTGTGCTTAAGGAACGCCAACCATCCCACCAGGCAAAAATCGCTTGCAGGATTGGATTAAACCCACCTTGACCCTAGGTCTGGGAAGCGGTACACTAAAGATTTATTGGAAGTCAAAGTTCACGCAAACCGCCAGATTAGCACACAAATAGCTCAGCTGAGGCGAACACTGTGCCCATGTACGTATCCGTCACCCCAGGCCCAAAGAATTTAACGACGTTGCTGGGTAACTTAAGAACTAACTTGGGGGTGGCTGTAGTTAGGCCTTCACGTGGATGATTGGAACAGCCTTACTACCCTGAAGGCCACTCCTACCCTAAACACCCTCGAAAAGTGAACCCCAGTCACACCCACGGGACACCTGTAGGTAAGACCCCCAGAAAGATGGCCAACACACCTCATGGGGAGAGTCCTTGAGAAAGCTTGGGAGCTGGGGAAACAGGGACCAAGGGGCAAGGGAAAAGCCGTCAGTGCACGATCAGAATGCAGGTAGTAAGGGAAACATCTCCAAGATGGGAGATGGGGGAAGGTAGGAAAAAAGGAGACAGCTGATACTCACAAAGAAAGCAGGAAGGCCGCGACCCGTCTCAGGCAGGGAGGTCTGGGCTGCTGGGCTCTTATATAAACCGAAAGCTCACTCCCTTCTCTCCTTCTCCGCCCAGACCCACCCTAGCCCCTCTGATTGGAGCTGGTCTGGGACACACCCTCACCTGTTTTCTTAAACTACTTTTTTGTTTGGTCCGTCACCAGGACTAGGGAAATGCCAAATCCTCAAAGGAAAGTAATTTCACCTCCTGGGAATTCCTGGGAATCAGTCATTCCTTCAGCAAATATTTAAGCATAATATGTATTATGTTTATTGAACTTCTGGGACGTACCTGGCATTTTGCTAGGTCCAAGGGTAAAAGGGATACGTAAAGAAGACCCTGGGTTTTTAATCGCCTAGAACAGTGGTTTCCAATCAGGGGTGTTTTTTTGTTTTTTTGTTTTTCCTCCCCAGGGGATAATTGGCGAGGTCTGGAGACATTTCTGGGGTCGGGAGGGGTTGGGCAGGGTGTTCTCAGCATTTAGTGCTTGGGGGCCAGGTGAGTCTCCTCTCCAGGAAGAATGGTCCCTGGCCCAAAACCTAACACCTATAGCAATAGAGTGATCAATCGGCAGGAAAAAAAAAAAAAAGCCTTCCTCCCCAAAACGAGCAAACAATTACTGTTCCTATTACGTCATCTCAATATTGCTGCACATTCCTAAAAATGTGGATGTTGGGAGCTTCCATGTTTTTTAAATTCAATACAAAGTTTTTAAAAAGTATTTTAAGGACGCCTGGCGGGCTCAGTCGGTGGAGCCTTGACCTCGGGGTTGTGAGTTCGAGCCCCACGTTCAGTATGAAGATTGCTTACAAATAAAAAAATTTTTAATTAAAAAAAAAAAGCTCTTTTAACCACAAATGTTAGAGCACGACTTCTCAACATGTTCTGATACCTTTTAAAAGTGTGCACCGTTTTGACTTAATTCATGCATCTGCCTGAGCTCTGAGGCCTTCTTGGAATTCTCCCCTTGGCAAATCTTGGAAGTGTGCCTGAGGCCCCTGAGGTTTGCAAAGAGAGATTGGGGACATTAAAATACATAAATAGTGGAAAAATCGATAAAATGTGCTTTAATGGCTGAAGGGCAATACAGAGTATGCGTTTATCACAATTTCATTCGTGAACCCCCTGTTAGACATTTTCAATTTTTCAAATTTTGGGATTTTTTTTTTTGTTTAAGTAGCCTCCATGCCCAATGCGGGGCTTGAACTCACAACCCCCAGATCAAAAGTCGCACACTCTACCGACTGAGCCAGCCAGGCGCCCCCAAAACTTAGGATAATTTCTTAAATGACCCTAGACATTCATGACAGCAGCTCTAACAAGAGCCCAGCCATTTCTAAAATCTTCTGCGAATCGCTGTTAACCCCTCAAGAGCTGTGGGCACTTAACAGGCAAGGCCAATAAAGGTGCAGCGACGGGCACAGGAACACAGGGTCAGAAAGAAGGAAAAGTGCCACGGAGCCCGAGTTTAGAAGTCCGGGCTCCAAAGTCTTGCTTTGGTCCTTGTCAGCTTGCTGGAGGGCAGTGCATGGGACCAGGCACACGCTCCAGATCAGATCTAAACCGGGATCCCCTCCTCTGCCGCCACACCTGGGCGCCTGGACCTTCAGGTGTCTCCCCAAATTCACCCGGCTCCTCCCCATCGCCTCACCTTGTCTTGGCAATTTTCTGGGCTTTCTCCTCCCGCCCTGGACGCCCCCCGCCCCATGCAGCACATTTATCCTTGACCCCATACTAAAACCCTCTTCTCTAGGGGGCTCCCCCAGCGCTATGTGATAGCACCCTACATCCCTTTACTGACTTCACGCTCCAAGTGCCTACATTTCTGATGATGTCTCGAATAACAGGCTTACCCCTTCTCAGGTATTTGTCACAGTTTTTTATTTGCCTCTGGTGCTTAGGTCCTGGGGAACAGCGGCTATTCTGTCTTATTCACCTGTGCCCCCCCCCCCAGCCCCACCTCCACAATCCCAAAATCAGTCCTGGATTTGTCACAAAGATGCAGTGAGCACTCCCCCTCCCCCCACCCAGGGTGATAAACGTTGTTAATGCAACTGAATTTAAGGAACATTAAACAAAGACTACATTGCAAAGATGATTTTCAGTCAACTGATGGTAAAAGGCCAATTTTTGATATTTTTTCCAGTGATTTGGTGACACTTGTGGTGAGACAGTGCTGGACAAGGAGCTCCTAATACCTCCCTCCGATTTGCAAATATTCCATGCTGGGTCTAACCTTGGCTGTTTTCACCACTTAACATGCCTGCTTAAAGTCTTATCAAGTTTACATCATTGTTAGCTATTTTCTCCCCCAATGTATTGCTTTCTTTTTTTTCCCTCCAGCTTTATTGACTTAAAGTCTCAAATTAATATTTTAAGGGGTGTTTCTTTCATGTGTGTGTGGGGTTTTTTTTTTTTTGGATTCCTGATGGAAAGAAATTCCAAAGATTTCAGACAGGAGATCTGATGGCCCGAGGTGGTTGGGGGAGGTGGGGAATCAGTGGAAGGGATTTTTGCCTAATCAGGAACTCTTCCGGCAGAATCTCAAGATCTTCATTTGCAAATCACTAACCTTGTTCTCATTACAATGGTGCCCTGGCCGCTCTACACTCCCCACCCAGTCCTTGGCATAATTGGGCTGGTTTCCATACCAATGAGAAAAGATTCTTTTTTGAAGATCCCAACAGTTTTGGAAATCCTTTTACGTAGTTATTGTTTCCTCTAATCCCATATTCTATCAGTCCACGGTTACCTGCAGCCTGGGGGTGGAGAAGGTTGATAATCCTCTTTATGACATTAAAAGAATCCAGCCATTTATCTAAATTTGCTGCTTTGGGGCTGGGTTTGGGAGAAAACCTTGTGGGGAAGGATTCTTACTTGACTAGCTGAGATGCTTCTCAAGGGCACACTAAGGGTGTCTCTGGTATCTATTCTGTTCACCCGAGCGCCTGCTACTCCCAAGGCTCTGCACACATCACTTAATATGTACCGAGACTTTAAGGAGGGCTGGCGATAAAATGGTAAGTAAGAAACACAAAAAAGAAAGGCCTGAGCCTCCCGGAGTTTACATTCTTGCTGAGAAGAGTGTTGGCAGAAAAGCATCTTAAACCAGCTAAGCCTGCAGTTATGTTGGGGCGTCTCACGCTATGAAAAGAAATCCAGAGGTCTGCAACGATGCATTCACAAACACGTAAGGGTCTGTGTGTCTGGACTTTTCTAAATGGCTTGACCTGCCTGGCTTCACGCGAGGCTGTGGATCGAATCGTGCCTCCTTCTGGAAGCTTCTGCGGGTCGGCTTTTCTAGAACCACATTTCCTGACTCTCCACCCTGCGTCTATAATACGTATCATTATCATACTGGCATCATAAAACCCAATTGTTCCTTTGTTGTCTGTCTGTACAACTGGGACGCAGGCCTGCTGAGGGTGTAATGTTCTTCTGTTTTGCTCGGGGCTGTATTCCCCAGTGCCTAGGTGCTCAAAAATACTTCCTGAATAAATGAATCTGTCAACTGAAAAAGAAAAAAAAAAAAACTCAGGTCCGGGAAAACACTTTAGAAACCCAAGGTATCCTGGTGAACGTGTTATCTGTGTTAGGATAATTTTGTATTAGGAGAATACAAAAGCAAACTCTCCTTTTAGGAACACCAACCGAGCACCTATAGCAGAGGTCTTTAGGATATAGATGTTGATCAGGGTTTAGGGTGTAGCTGGCATTGAGCCAAACAGCCCCAGTTTGGAATATTTATTTTTTAATTTACACCCAAGTTAGCATATACTGCAACAATGATTTCAGGAGTAGATTCCTTAGTGCCCCTTACCCATTTAGCCCATCCCGCCTCCCACAACCCCTCCAGTGACCCTCAGTTTGTTCTCCATATTTAAGAGTCTCTTCTGTTTTGTCCCCCTCCCTGTTTTTATTTTATTTTTTTGCTTCCCCTCTCTTATGTTCATCTGTTTCGTCTCTTAAAGTCCTCATAGGATATTTGTCTTTCTCTAATTTTGCTTAGCATGGAATATTTTCTGAGCCATCTTTTTTGTTAGTTTTTTAAGTAGGCTCTGTGCCCAACAACGTGGTGCGGGGTGGGGGGGGGTGTCTTGAACTCATGACGCCAAGATCAAGAGTCACATACCCCACCGGCTGAGCCAGCCAGGTGCCCCTCTGCGGCATCTTTGTGAGTTCTGTGCTGGTTTTCACCTGGATATGTTGTATTTCCTTCAGGAAATCCAGGAAGGAGGGTGGGTTTCTGTCTCTCCCAGATGTGCTCAAGTACACTCAGCACGTGTAGAGTTCAGCCTGCGTGATGTGCACCTCGCGACCCCAATGTCGCTATCAAAGACTAAAAGACACCGAGGTGAAGAAGGGACAGAATCCCCCCAACTTAGTAAGTCTGTTGCGTTCCCAGTTGGGTGCAGATATGCCCACAAAGAGTTTACTCGGTAGGAAATCAGGGTTTCTGGTATTAGACTGGGGAATGGCAGGGGAGGGCGGGGGGGGGGGGGGGTTCCTGGCCGTCCTGCCCTCTGGATTGAATGAGTTGGGTAAAGTGAATCCCCTTTGGTCATTGGCCAAAAGTCTTCAGTTTGGGGTCCATCTTCCAAGGTCACTCAAGGTCCCTGGACCTCTCAGATTGATCAGAGGAAGCTGGTAACAACACTCTGCATGTGGTTTGGGGTCTCCTAGGCAGTGCCTGCCGCCAGGGCCCCTCGGTTCCCTCACTGGGCTGCAGCATCCCGTATCCTTCAGACGCCCCCCCTGAAATATCCCTTTGTTAGATCCTAGCCTGCCACCCCCCACCCCATCGCCTCACACTGCTTTATTTCTCCTAAATTCCCTCGGGATGGTCCGACACACTGGATTTCTGGTTTTATCTGCCCGTGTTGGGCTTTACGAGTGTCCTAAAAGCACAGATGGATGGTTCCCTTTGGTTCCCGGGAAAAGGCTTCCTGTAAACAACCACCTTCTCCATATGCCCAGGGGACTCCCCTGTTCTATGACAAGGCCAGACACAGGCCCCCGACCCCCATAATCGTGGCCTCCACAATTTTAGCTGAAAGACGACCCTGGAACTGAAGACAACAATGTTTCCTGCTCAGTTGGCCGAGGCCTCCGGCAAGGATGACAAAAGCCATCCCCACAGGTAGTCACTCTGTCTTGTCCATTTCTCCCTGAAATCTTCCACGGCAAAGCCACTCTGCCCAGATGCTCCATCAGCGCTTAGACCTGGGGTGTGCTCCCAGTCGACTAAGACCAGTTTCCTTATGTTTGGCTTTTGTCTTTGACCACTCCTTGCTTGCCTTTCTTTCCAACCAACAACCAACACTGGCTCTTCCGTTTGCCCTGCGTCCTCAGCACCTAGAAAATAGTAGGTATTTAGTTTGTGAGATTCAGATTGTGAGATCAAGAATGTGACTCTTGGGGCGCCTGGGTGGCTCAGTCGGTTGGGCAGCCGACTTCGGCTCAGGTCACGATCTCGCGGTCCGTGAGTTCGAGCCCCGCGTCGGGCTCTGTGCTGACAGCTCGGAGCCCGGAGCCTGTTTCAGATTCTGTGTCTCCCTCTCTCTGACCCTCCCCCGTTCATGCTCTGTCTCTCTCTGTCTCAAAAATAAATGAACATTAAAAAAAAAAAAATTAAAAAAAAAAAAAGAAGAATGTGACTCCTGATCTCAGGGTTGTGAGTTTGAGCCCCACGTTGGGCGTGGAGGTTACTTGTGCACGCACACACACAACACCCTACCTTTCAGAAGTGCCCATACACTGCAATTTCTGTAACTGTGTTTGTCTGTGACCCTTGTTTCTGAGTGTAAAACTGGAGACTTCTGGCCCCGGGTTGTTATTACAAAACTGTTGGTTCACAGTTGATCAGACAACCCACATATGTTCCACCTTAAGTAAAGATTAAAATCCAATTCCGTTTGGAATGGAGATGAATAGAGTTTCTCTCCCATACAGATTATGCATCTAGGATACGAGAGAGTTCCGTATTTCATTCTTATTTTTCATGTTCGTGATGCCAGTTCTCAAAAATTTTGTTCACGTAGATACACGAGAACAGAAGAATATTGGCACAGTGAAATGTTCCTCAATATTTTTAATTCTTTCTAAATGATGTGATTTAATATACCACATTTAAAATAATAAAAAACCCATAATCCTTACTCAAGCTGTCAACTTGAGTTGTTTTAAAAACACTTTGAAGTTATGTATCAAAAATGACACACTATATCTTCAAAAATTATTATTCTTTGGGCGCCCGGTGGCTCAGTCGGTTAAGGGTCTGACTTCGACTCAGGTCATGATCTCACGGTTCGTGGGTTCAAGCCCCGTGTCGGGCTCTGTGCTGACAGCCCTGAGCCTGGAGTCTGCTTTGGATTCTGTCTTCCTCTCTCTCTCTGACCTTCCCCCATTCATGCTGTCTCTCTCTGTCTCAAAAATGAATAAATGTCAAAAAAAAAATTAAAATATATATATATATATATATATATATATATATATATATATATTTTCTAGGGGCACCTGGGTGGCTCAGTCAGTTAAGCGTCTAACTTCGGCTCAGGTCATGATCTCGCGGTCTGTGGGTTCGAGCCCCGCGTCGGGCTCTGTGCTGACAGCTCAGAGCCTGGAGCCTGCTTCAGATTCTGTGTCTCCCTCTCTCTCTGCCCTTCCCCCGCTCATACTCTGTCTCTCTCTGTCTCTCAATAATATATAAACGTTAATTTTTTTTTTAAAGAAAAGAACAGGAAAAACACACTTTCTCCACTGATTCCCTTCAATCTCCCAGTGTCTGCCAATCCCTAGACATGGGCTGGTTCAGACCCGAGGGTACTCCAAGGGCCCAATTCACACAGGATTTCAAAGACTTAGTAAAAACAAACAAACTAGTGTACAGGGTCTCAATCAGTTCAGTTTGTCATATTGATCTCGATTAGAACAGAAAAAGATCCTGTTTGGGACTTACCAGGCTATAGAAAGTATATTCGTAAAATCAACCTATGATGTTTCTTTTGTTTTAATGTGGCTATGAACATTTTTCACTTTTTAGGGGGCACCTGGCTGGCTCAGTTGGTGGAGTGTGTGACTCTTGATCTCAGGGTTGTGAGTTCGAGGTCCATGTTGGGTATAGAGATTACTTTTTTTTTTTTAATTTTTTTTTTAACCTTTATTTATTTTTGAGACAGAGAGAGACAGAGCATGAATGGGGGAGGGGCAGAGAGAGAGGGAGACACAGAATCAGAAGCAGGCTCCAGGCTCTGAGCCACCAGACCAGAACCCGACTCGGGGCTCGAACTCACGGACCGCGAGATTGTGACCTGAGCCGAAGTCGGACGCTTAACCGACTGAGCCACCCAGGCGCCCCAAGATTACTTTTAAAAAAATCTTTACTGGGGTGCCTGGGTGGCTCAGTTTGTTAAGCATCCACCTTGGGCTCAGGTCATGATCTCACGGTTCGTGGGTTCGAGCCCCATGTCGGGCTCTGTGCTGACAGCTCAGAGCCTAGAGCCTGCTCCAGATTCTGTCTCCCTCTCTGCCCCTCCCCCACTCACACTTTGTCTCTCTCTTTCTCTCTCAAAATAAATAAATATTTAAAAATATTAAAAAAAAATAAAGAACGGGGAGAAATGGGGATTTTCAGCCAATGAGCAGAGTGAGGGGATCCGTGGGTGAAAATTTACTAAGAGGGCCACCACACGGAGAGGGGGATTCTTACTAAAGCAGCTTCACAGGCTCCTTGCCCTGGATGGGGACATCAGAGAGGTGAGATGGGGAACTGGATCGATCAGGTATTGGGAGTCAACAGACGTCAAGGGTGGTGCTGACAGCAGGATTCTTCATCAAGACTGGCTGGGCAGGCCTGAAGGGTTGGAGACCAAGGTTGAGGTCAGGGGAGCCCAGCTACGGTTCGGTCAGGAACACAGTCTTATGCTCAAAATGTATCAATCGCAAGAGAGGAAAAGATCCCAGAACCTGGGTTGGAAAGGTTGGAAAGAAAATGGGCGAAAACACCTGTGTGACAAGCCTTAAGCACTGTCCCTGACCGGCCATTTCCTCACCTACGAAGCCCCATCTGTGGGACTCAGGGACAGACCAGACAGGGGCCTTGGCTTGGGGGCGGGGGGGGGGGGGGAGCAGGTGTGGAGGAAGGGGGATCTAAAAGGGACTTGGGACTAAGAGGCAGTAATTTCCTCCTTCCACAGGATTCAGCAAAGATTGTCGGACCCTCATTCAAATGAGATTTGATGAGCTCTTTAGAGAATACTTTGAACATGAGAGAGGGAAAAACAGAATTTGTTTCTGCCAGAGCAGGCTCCAGGCTCTGAACTGTCAGCACAGAACCCGACGTGGGGCTCAAACTCACGAACTGTGAGATCATGACCTGAGCTGAAGTTGGACGCTTAACTGACTGAGCCACCCAGGAGCCCCAAGTTTCTGTTAATCTTTTCATCATGAGAGGGAGCGTCAGGGTGTCTCAGCCAGGAACTTAGTAGGGTTCTAGAGAATTATTTTTCCTTCCTTAAAACCCCTAGTCATTTGTCCTGAATAAAGTCTTGCTTAACATTATTGTTTTAAGCAATCTCCGCACCTGGTGTGGGGCTCAAACTCATGACCCTGAGATAAGAGCCACAGGCTCTGCTGACTGAGCCAGCCAGGCACTCCCGGTGTCGGTTTTTAGGACAGCGATGTTCCAGTGGGTGCGAGTCTATCTGAGGTGCCCATTTATGAGGGTCTCTTGCACTAAATCTGGCAGTCCCCCCTCAGACACAGCAGCCACATTTATGTTCGATGGGCACTGGGGGCTCATGCTCCCGAACAGGACAGCGGTGACACAGACTTGGCTCCGCGGGGATGATGAAAGCAGTCTGGTGTGGAGATGTCAAGGGACAGGGCTGACAGGACTGGAGACAGAAGGGGGGGTGGGGGGCAGTTGTGGGGACCGGTCTGGAAATGGACCATTTGCAGCTTGTGGAAAAGAGATTTCAGAAGCTGGTCCGTTCAAGGAATATCTTCTGACGAGTTTGATGCAAAAAGGTGGTTGTTTTTGTTTTGTTTTGTTTTTTAGTGCCATAGATCGGCGATAGCTCCCTTCCCCGTGGGGGATTACTGGCAGAATGGGAGGGCGCCCTGAGATGGGGCAGAAATCTCCCATCTCTTGAGGATTTGTCAGGCGGGGCTGCGTGTAGGTTTCCAGAGCGTGCTCTTACTGGATATTCCTTTTCTTTTTTTGAATTTTATTTAAATCCAAGATAGCTAACATATAGTGTAATAATAATTACAGGAATAGAATTTAGTGATTCATCGCTTACACATAACACCCAGGGCTCATCCCAACAGGTGCCCTCCTTAATGCCCATCAAACATTTAGCCCATCCGCCCACCTCCCCTCCAGCAACCCTCAGTTTATTCTCTATTTAAGAGTCTCTTGGGGCACCTGGGTGGCTCAGTCAGTTACATGTCAGATTTCAGCTCAGGTCATGATCTCAGAGTTTGTGAGTTCAAGCCCTGTATCGGGCTGTGCTTGCTTCAGATTCTGTCTCTCTCTCTCTCTCTCTCTCTCTGCCCCTCCCCCACTCGGGTTCGCTCTTTCAAAAATGAGTAAACATTAAAAAAAAATTAACACAAAAGAGCCTCGTATGGTTTGCTGGATATTCCTCAAGGTTCTTGTGATGACAAACTTTGTTGTTCAACACGTGTCCCTTGACATCTACACTTTCCAGGTCCTAATTCAACAGCGACCAAGGGAGATAAATTTCTTCGTACTTGGAGCCCGTCCTCAAGGGGCTCAGAACTTCAGAACTTGCAAAATCTGGGAACTGAGGCGGGGGCGGGGGTGGGGGGGGTGGTGGGCAGTGGTCCAGCCTGGGGGCAACTTCCTTCCGTTTGGGAAGTTACGGAAGGTGTTCCAGAGAAATCGCCCGGAGGAAAAACTTTCCTCTTCCAGCCTGAGTCCTGGGGCTGGGGGCCTGGAAATTAACTGACAATGGTCAGATTAACAGGAGAAAAGACAGGTTTATTTACACGTGCATGAGGGACCTCCCAGTAAAGGGGAGGAAGGGCCTGGAGAAAAGTTTATATATATCAACGTAACAAAAGGAGGGGGTGTGAGGGCTTTTTCATGTTAAGGAAGATGGACCCACTCACTGGGAGGGAGTTAAGTGCGGCTGTTTTCATTTTTCGGGAGGGAAGTTGGACCAAGATTTCTTGCTGCGTCTTGTAGCTCAGCTGTTTTCACTTTGGGATAAAGATAGAATAATCTTCCTGCCAGCTCTGGGGTTCCACGTGGGTCCCCACTTCAAAGCCCTGGAAAGACAAGCCAGCTTCCTCTAGCATTTGCAAGAGCGGGATAAAGGGCTGGTTCTGAAAGACGCAGGGCATCATGCTAAGCAAAATAAGACAGAGAAAGACAAATATCGTATGATGTCGCTTATATGTGGAATCTGAAAAAAAAAAAAAAAAAAAAGAACAAAAAACCCCAAACTTGTCAATTCAGAGAACAGACTTGTGGTTGGGGTGCGGGGTCGGGACGGGAGAAGGCGGTTACAAGGTACAAACTCCCAGCGATGGGATGGGCCAGTCCTGGGGATGTGGTTTACAGCACGGAGACGACAGTTAACGGTGTTCTGTTGTGTATTTGGAAGTTGCTAAGAGAGGAGACCTTACAAGTTTTCATCACTATTACAGCGATGGGTGGTGAAGGATGCTGATTATCCCGGAGACCTTCCTGAGGCTGAGGCTGAAGTGGGGGTCGGGAGGAGGGCTGTCCAAACCCCGTGTCGGGGGCGCGTCGGGCTCTGTGCTGACAGCTCAGAGCCTGGAGCCTGCTTCGGATTCTGTTGTCTCCCTCTTTCTCTCTCTAATAAATATTAAAAAATTTTAAAGAAATAAATAAGAACCTGATCTCCTATAGAGAAGCTCCCTGAGAGCAGAGCCACTGTATCTGTGATCAATATTTGATGAGTCACTTGGGAGCATTATCCTAAGGGTTAATTATTTATTTTTTTTTATTGAATCATGAGTCCATTGAAATTCAATAAATGATTTTCCTGTCTACAGTGTCTTTCTGGTAGTAATGACTTTGCAGATGGGGACAAGGAGATCCCGGCAGGGAGGCTGTGAGGTCCCAGCCGTCAGCTGAGCTAACGCACAGGGGAGCCTCTCTGGGTGCACAGGGGGGAGGGGAGAGGGCCGCGAAGACTAGAAATAACCCGAGAGGGAGACACACACCTGCAAGGATCCTTCCGTTTTGTAGTGAGACCTCTGACTCCCCATCCACTGCCTGGGCTGTGGCTGCCTTCCACTCAGACTGAGAGCTTCTCGGGGCAAAGTGTGACTCAGACCCATCCCTGGGGTCATTTAGCTTAGGCGCTGGCCTGCAGAAAGCTGGACGCACAGAGAGAAGGGCCGGTGAGTCAAGGGGCTGGGATACAGCAGGTGCAGGGGAGAAGCCATGGGCCACAAGGACACTGCCAGGTAGTGGTGCCTGAGGCACATTCTTTCCTGTGTTCCTCACGAGCTTGGTGGGATATTTGAGAACCCAGAGAAGTCAAGCCATGTGCTCAAGGTCGTGGCGGACGGAGGCCCTCCTACAATTCTTGGTCAAGGAACCGCACACTTTGTATCTTAGAGTGTAGTGCAAGAAATCTAGGAAAACCTCTGTTCTTGCTAAGCTCAGAGTCTGCAGAGGGCTGTGGATTCTTCTTCAGCCGGAGAAGGCAGGCAGGGCAGAGGTCGTCCTTGAAGATCCATGAGCCTGGAAGTCAGAAAATGCTAGTAATACTTATCATTCTAAATGATAATAAAGGCACTGGTGATAATAGTAATCTATGTTTACTACAAAAATAGCAACACTTACAAGAAATAACAATCATCCTTTTTTTAAGTGCTAACAGGAACAGTGACAATGGTAATACTTATTACTATAATAATAGTAACACTTACAGTGATAATATAGTAATATTATATCATCTCCCAAAGAGAACTTATTACAAGTAACACAAGATGCCCATCACGCCACACAGAGATGCATTCCTCACTTTGTACATCTCCTAAATGGGGATCCTAAAAATTTTGAATTTCATGGTGTTACGGTGGCAGTGAGCATGTGTGGAATAAAACAAGGAGACGTCAGCCTTTAAAAAATCTTTTTAAAATGTTTTTATTTATTTTTTATTATTTATTTATTTTTTAAAAAAAAAAATTTTTTTTTTCAACGTTTTTTTATTTATTTTTGGGACACAGAGAGAGAGAGCATGAACGGGGGAGGGTCAGAGAGAGAGGGAGACACAGAATCTGAAACAGGCTCCAGGCTCCGAGCCATCAGCCCAGAGCCCGACGTGGGGCTCGAACTCATGGACCGCGAGATCGTGACCTGGCTGAAGTCGGACGCTTAACCGACTGCGCCACCCAGGCGCCCCTAAATGTTTTTATTTATTTTTTAGACAGAGAGAGAGCATGAGCAGGGGCAGAGAGAGAGGGAGACACAGAATCCGAAGCAGGCTACAGGCTCCCAGCTGTCAGCACAGAGCCCAAAGCAGGGCTTGAACCCACAAACTGTGAGATCATGACCTGAGCCAAAGTCAGGTGCTTAACCAGCCGAGCCACCCAGGTGCCCTGAGATGTCAGCCTTTTGAATCGGTGTCCTGTGAACAGAGATGACGTCACCCCAAAACAGATGGCTAAATATTTGGAAATCTGCGTTCTCAGTGGGCCAAGGATATGAACAAACAGTTCATGAACATAAACCCATTCTGGAATTGGAAAACCAGTGGAGAAACAGAACTGTTCAGACAGACGTTGTATAGCGCAACATGGCAAGACTCTGTGGTGGCCAGTTGGCAATTAAAATTAGAAAGACATTTGCCCTTTTACCATTTCTTGCTAATTACCCAGCAGGTGTAACAGCACATGTACAGAATTGAGTACAAAGTTGCTAACTGCAGCATCGTGGGAGGCAGCAAAACAGAAGAACAACCTGTTGGGGCGCCTGGCTGGCTCAGTTGGTGAAGCATGAAAATTCTTGATCTTAGAGTTGTTAAGTATGAGCCCCACATTGGGTATAGAGATTTTTTTTTAATGTTTATTTATTTTGGGAGAGAGAGAGAGAGAGAGAGAGAGAGAGTCAGTCCAAGCAGGGGAGGGGCAGAGAGAGAGAGGGAGACACAGAATCTAAAGCAGGCTCCAGGTTCTGAGTCAGCACTGAGCCTGCTGTGGGGTTCGAACTCAGGCACCTTGAGATCATGACCCGAGCCAAAGTCGGACCCCCAACTGACTGAGCCACCCAGGTACCCCAGGTGTAGAGATTTCTTGAACAAAAAAAGTCTTAGAAACAATCTGTCATTAAGGGACGAAATTAAAAAATTCTGATCCATACACACATGTTGCAATGGTAGGGAGGTGCTTTGCAAAGAAGCAAGGATTCTCTTTTTGCTTGGGGCAGACAAGCAGGACACACTGCTGAATTAAAAAAGAAAACAACAAACAGTAATTTAAAAGGTGTAGGCTAACGCATATAGTAATGGGAGAAAACCATGCCCCAGATCCCAGAGCCAGGAGACACATTAAGTGGCATCTGCAGGGCTGACATTTGTAGAGGAGGGTGGGGCCTGGCTGGGAGCAAAGAGATGAATGGGTGGGAGAGACCCCTGTCAATTTTCATCTATTACAAACCATTTTATTTTATTTTTTTATTTTTTTTTTTAACATTTATTTATTTTTGAGACAGAGAGAGACAAAGCATGAACGGGGGAGGGTCAGAGAGAGAGGGAGACAGAATCGGAAGCAGGCTCCAGGCTCCGGGCCATCGGCCCAGAGCCTGACGCGGGGCTCGAACTCACGGACCGCAAGATCGTGACCTGAGCTGAAGTCGGACGCTCAACCGACTGAGCCACCCAGGCACCCCAAACCATTTTATTTTTAATTTTTTTTTTTAAATTTTAGAGAGAGAGAGAGTATGCAAGCAGCATCCCAAGCAGGTTCTGCACTTAGCATGGAGCCTGATGTGGGGTCTCAATCCCACGACCTTGGGATCATGATCTGAGCCAAAATCAAGAGTCGGACATTCAACCAACTGAGCCACCCAGCCACCCCTACAAACCATGTAAAAAAACGTGGAACTATGCAAATGTAATCAAAGATATACTCTTATTAAAACATAGAGAACAACGGGGCATCTGGGTGGCTAAGTTTGTTAAGTGTCTGGCCCTTGATTTCGGGTCAGGTGACGATCTCACGGTTTGTGAGTTCGAGCCCCATAGCACTCTGTGCTGTTGTGCTCTGAGCCTGCTTGGGATTCTCTCTTTCTCTGGTCCTTCCCCATGCACACTCTCTGGCTCTGGCTCTCTCAAAATAAAAAAATAAACTTTAAAAAACAACCCAACCAACCAAACCAAACAAACAAACAAACAAACAAACAAAAAACCCAAAACGTAGAGAACAAGAAAACAGATTGGGTAAATGCTAGAAAATACATTCTCCCTTTTGGAAAGTCCCAGCTACAGGAGCTGAGGACAAAGAACAAAACAAATGAAATCGGAGCGCCTGTTCGTTTCCCAAATTATTTGCAGGAATCCTTTGGGTTGTGTCTTCCTCGCCCGGGCCACTCTGCATTCTAAGAGCAACAGTCTGGGGACAGGAGGTCATGTGGTTGCCTGGGGACCATGCCAGGGGCCAGGGGGCTAACATGTATCCATCACTTAACAGTGTTTGATTGATCGGTTTTATAAAAGGAGAAAATGAAGCCCAGAGGTAGACATTAGAGGCGCTCAATGGCTGGCCTGGGATGCAGGGAGTTTTGAACCCAGGACCCTGCGGTAAAGGCGCGCCTGCGCAGCCTGGAGAAGCTGGTCTGGCTCGTGCTCTCCCCCTGCTGGCCGGAGAAGGAAGTGCTCGAGGACACGGCGCCTCCGCGTTGCCTGATGGCCTGGAGCGGCGCGCCCCCCGGTGGTCGCATCGGGAAAACGCATCCAGCTCTTGGTGTTCTCAGCAATTTGCATTTAGGGCAAGTTCGGTTTTACTGATCTGCAACCGTAACGTCTCCTGTACACGCTCCCCCTGCTGTAGAGCGCCCCCCTCTCCCCTACCGTCCCGGGCGCGGGACGAAATTACAGGCACAGTGCCTGTGAACCCACCTCCCCGGACGCCCACCTTGTAAACCCCTCCCCATGCCCCTCGGGTCTCACTTTGGTGACCAATCAGCACGCTGCACTCGCCCTACATCCGCGCAGGCCTCCCTGGGACGCGTGCCCGAGCTGGACCAGAATGTTCTTCTCCAACCGCGAATAATTATCCTGGCCTGAAACCAGCCAAAAGGACCTCACTGGTCCCCAGTGTCCTTGGAAAACCAAATTCTTACCAGCGCTCGCAGGGACCTAAATAACCTTGTCCCTGTTAGTTTCTTCTAAGTAATTTCTATCTCTGTCCCCTCCTCATGACAGGTCAGCCACGCTGGCTGGCCTTCCTTTCTTTTCTGACCCAGGGCAGCCAGCATAGAGTTTTATCCTCGCTACCCCCTGGCCACACCAGCCTCTGTGCATGTTCTTAAACCGAAATGCAATTTCCTTAGAAAAACTGCTCCTGACACAACCAAATCACCTATTCGTCTCTTTTGCAAAACAGATCACTGTTTTTTTTGTTGTTTTAATTCTCATAAGCCTCTATCATAGCTCTGCTTTCTTTTTAAAATCATTTTCATTATATTTTTTTTTTCAACTTTTTTTTTTTTTTTTTTTTTTTTTGGGGGACAGAGAGACAGAGTTGAACGGGGGAGGGGCAGAGAGAGAGGGAGACACAGAATCGGAAACAGGCTCCAGGCTCCGAGCCATCAGCCCAGAGCCTGACGTGGGGCTCGAACTCACGGACCGCGAGATCGTGACCTGGCTGAAGTCGGACACTCAACCGACTGCGCCACCCAGGCGCCCCATTTTCATTATATTTTTAAAAACATTTTTTAATGCTTATTTACTTTTGAGAGACAGAGACAGAACGTGAGTGGGGGAGGGGCAGAGAGAGAAGGAGACACAGAATCCCAAGCAGGCTCCAGGCTCCTATCAGCACAGAGCCCCACGCGGGGCTTGATCTCACAAACTGGGAGATTATGACCTGAGCCGAAGTCGGACGTCTAACCATCTGAGCTACCCAGGCGCCCCGAATCATCTTTATTTTATTTTTTTTAATGTTTATTTATTTTTGAGACAGAGAGAGACAGAGCATGAACGGGGGAGGGGCAGAGAGAGAGGGAGACACAGAATCGGAAGCAGGCTCCAGGCTCTGAGCTGTCAGCCCAGAGCCCGACGCGGGGCTCGAACTCACCGACCTCAAGATCATGACCTGAGCCGAAGTCGGATGCTTAACTGACCGAGCCACCCAGGCGCCCCATTATTTTATCTTTTTTAACGTTTATTTATTTTTGAGACAGAGACAGAGCATGAACAGGGGAGGGGCAGAGAGAGAGAGGGAGACACAGAATCGGAAGCAGGCTCTAGGCTCTGAGCCGTCAGCCCAGAGCCTGACACGGGGCTCGAACTCACAGACGGCGAGATCGTGACCTGAGCTGAAGTCAGATGACTGAGCTACCCAGGCGCCCCGAATCATCTTTATTTTAGATAAACTGGTACAAAATGAACAAGAACATCCTGGATTACTGGGTTTCCTGATTTTGCTGTCAATTGGCAGGAAATAGAGAAAACACAGAGCACAGTGGACCGCACCAAGGATGTGCGGCCAGAAAGACCCCGGGAGACTCACGGTGCGATGGCAGGTTCCGCCAGGTGGACAATAATAACAAAGGGAATCTGAGATTCAGAAGGGGCTGGCTGGCTCAGAGGCGTCAGATAAGAAGGGAATAGTATTCCTGTTGGAACGGGATGTTGTAGTGCTCCGTGTCTCTATTTGAATCATGTGTTTCTACATCCTGCTGGGGCCGTAGGATCCTTGAGGACAGATGTTACTTTCTGAGTCCCCCATCCAGACAGTGGGGACAGTGTTTGTCATGGAGTGTTGCTCAAAAACACTTCTCTCAATCAGTTTGCTAGAGAATGAATGATGAGTCTTCTGTGTGAGTCTCAGTGCCATCTGGCCACATCAACAAAGGCAGACAGACAGTTCAGCCACCCACAGGCCCCTGGGCAGCAAAATGGGGGCCCCCTAAAATGCAAGACGCTCAGTTACATCTGGATTTGGAATGAACAAGAAATCTTTTATTATTTTGAAATGTTTATTTATTTATTTTGAGAGCGCAAGCAGGGGAGGAGCAGAGAGAGAGAGAGAGAGAGGGAGAGAGGATCCGAAGCAGGTGCAGAGCCCCATGTGGGGCTTGAACGAACCGTGAGATCATGACCTGAGCTGCAGTCGGACGCTCAATGGACGGAACCACCCAGGCGCCCCTAAGGAATCATCTTTCAGTCAAAGAAACATGTCTTGTGTATTGCAAGCTCAAGCAACCAAAAATTTCCACAGCTCAACGAAAAATCATCTTTCCTGTGTGTCCCATGTATGTGATACAAATGGGACATATTTATGCTACAACATTGTTTATCTCAATTTCAGATTTTACCAGGCATCCTGTAACTTCTTGCTCTAGCCGACAGCCCATCCTGGAGAGCTCCCCTTGGGAGATCAGTGAGGTGTCTCTCACATGGTCTGCACCTTGAGCAGGAACTAGGTCTCAGCTAAGGGACTGGACCCAGAGGGTCTCCATCACTCTTCAGAACCCCTGCCAGATCCGTAGATTCTCCATGAGAGTGGGAATCGGAGCAGGAGGGATGGCTGGGCTGGGGGGACAGAGAAAGGGGTTAGTCTTGGCTGAGAGGCTCTGTCATCACATTTTGCAGCCATGGAGAGAGACGCCCAGAACGAAAAACCGGGGACTCAAGTGGCTTGCTCTCCCAGGATACACACCCCAAACTGCCTCCTGATGGACATCCTGCAGCCCTCTCCCTCTCCCCACCCCCGCAATGTGCACTGGGGCAATGCCCTCATCATCTAAGCCTGGGGCTATCTGCCACCTTCCACTGAACCCCCACCCTGCGGTGTTTGGGGGAGGTACTTCACTGATCCCCGTGGCCAGAATGGGGTTCCCACCCTCAGGACCATGCCAGGTCTGGCTTCCCCATCATCAGGGTCTGCCTACACCCCTTCAATCCCCTGGGCGGAGGGAGGTTATTCCACCCCAGATTGTCCCAGCCCCATGTTTCAAGGTTAACTCCCCAATTATGAGAGTCCCATCATTAGACAAACCAAAATCTAATGAAACCACATTATGCCAAGTGAAAGAAGCCAGACACGGGGCTCCTGGGTGGCTCAGTCGGTTGAGCGTCCGACTTCAGCTCAGGTCATGAACTCATGCCTTGTGAGTTTGAGCCCCGCATTGGGCTCTGTGCTGGCAGCTCAGAGCCTGGAGCCTGCTTTGGATTCTGTGTCTCCCTGTCTCTCTGCCCCTCCCCTGCTCGCACTCTCTCCCTTCTCTTGAAAATAAATAAACATTTAAAAAAAAATTTTTTTTTTTTAAATAATAATGCTGGGGCACCTAGGTGGCTCAGTTGGCTAAGCGTCTCACTTTGTCTCAGGTCATGATCTCCCAGTTTGTGAGTTCGAGCCCCGCGTTGGGCTCTGTGCTAACAGCTCAGAGCCTGGAGACTGTTTCAGATTCTGTGTCTCCCTCTCTTTGCCCCTTCCCTGCTCATGCTCTGTCTCTCTCTGTCTCTCAAAAATGAATAAACATTAAAAAAAAAAAAAAAAGCCAGACACAAAATACCACATACCGTGGTATGGGTTTCACGTCTATGCAGTGTCCAGAAGAGGCAAATCCATACAGAACATAAGCAGACCAGGGGTTGTCCAGGGCTGGGGGGAGAGGGGAATGGGCAGTGGCAGCTGATGGGTCCGGGTTTCTTTCTGGGGGTTTGATCAAAGTGTCCCAGAATTAGGTAGTGGTGGTATCACACAACCCCGTGAATATGCCAGTAACACCCATGGAATTGCACACTATAGAATCGTGAACTACAAGGTACACTCTACCTTTTATACAGAAGAGTGAACGTTAGAGTGAATATTTTCCCCACAAAGACTATGAGAAAGAAACAGAATGGAAAAGAACAGAGGGAAGACCAGATCTGTTCCTTCCTTCCCCCTCCACTTCTCTTTCTGAAACATCACGGAGTCTTTAGTCTCCACCAGGGCTCAGGTGGGGAGGTTAGGGTCCCAGTGAGCCGGGGTCTCAGAGACCCCAGCTCTCCATGGACTCTCCATCGCCATTGACTCAGGGGATCAGGAGCCACGTGGAAGCCACAGCGATGTGGAGATGATGCTGTGGAGAAATCTTTACCCCAGTCAGCTCAAAAACACAGTGAGCGCTTGGGTGGTAAGGAGGCTGTGCTGTGCGGGCTGGGAGTGGGGAGACCCATCTGCCCCAAGACAGGGGGCCTGGAGCTCCAATTCTGGCTCTGGGGCCCTTCCTGAGTGACTGCTGGCAAATTCCTTTCACTGCTTGGGAGTCAGTTCACACTTTCTGTTGGGGACTAAGGACCCCGTCTCTCCAAGCCCCAGCTCTGCCACCAGTTTGTAGCCTAAACATGCACAGCTGGATGTCACTCTGAGGTCAACTGAGTCACTTATGCTCAGAGAAGTTCAGCCCTGTCACCTGACCCTCTCCGGCTGGTTTTATTTTCCTGTCTTGACTGCTCCATCTACAGGCCTGGGTGGTGATCAGTCAAGGAGCACTCTCTGTTCCTGTAGGGGTGGAAACATTTCTCCCCCCTCCCTTCTAGATTCTTTGGTCTAAAATCAGCATAAGACAGGGGCACCTGGTGGCTCAGTCGGTTAAGCATCCAACTCTTGGTTTTGGCTCAGGTCCTGATCTCATGGTTCTTTTTTTTTCTTTCTTTCTTTCTTTCTTTTTTTTTTAAAGAGAGGGATACAGTGTGAGTGGGGGAGGGGAAGAGAGAGAGGGAGACACAGCATCTGAAGCAGGCTCCAGGCTCTCAGCTGTCAGCACAGAGCACAAGGTGGGGCTTGAACTCACGAACCACGAGATCATGACCTGAGTCAAACTCAGACGCTTAACCAACTGAGCCACCCAGGTGCCCCAATTTATTTATTTTTGAGAGAGGGAGGGAGAGAGAAAGTGCGCACAAGTGGGGGAGGGGCAGAGAGAGAGGGAGAGGAGCTGAAGTTGGACACTTAACCCACTAAGCCATCCAGGTGCCCCTTTACCTTTTTAAAAGTGGGGATGATGTTGAAATCTCAGGAAACTGAACAAAACCCAACAGCTGTTCATGGTTCCCAGGCTTTCAAGATGAAGGCAAGATTATTTAATAATCAAAGTCAGGTCCCAGGCAGCCCCCTGGTCTCTCCAGGCATTGCAAGTGCTGGTCTCTGAGCCGAGAAGGCTCCCATTCCCCCGTCCCTGCTTCTCTTTTATTTATTTATTGGTTTATTAAAAAATTTGTTTAATGTTTATTCTTTTTTGAGAGAGAGAGACAGAGTGCAAGCAGGGGAGGGGCAGAGAGAGAGGGAGACACAGAATTGGAAGCAGGCTCCAGGCTCTGAGCTGTCAGCACAGAGCCTGCTTGGGATTCTCTCTCTGCCTCTCTCTCTCTCTGCTCCTCTCCTGCTCATGCTCACACTCTGTCTTTCAAGATAAATAAATAAATTTAAAAATGTTAATATGGCAAACTCCTACCTACCTTTCAGATCTTAGCCTAAAAGCCCCTTGTTTGGGGAATTCGTCCCAGACCTTATCATCTGATCTGGTCCCTTTCTCCACCAACACCATCACATTATTCATCCCTAAGCCTGGTCCCCCTTTAAGACTTAGTCCATTTTACACAACCAGGGGGACAGAAAACAGATCGGCATTTGCTAAGGAGCGCAGGTGGGTGAGGGCACAGACCACAAAGGGGCACATGAAACTTTTCAGAGCGAAGGAAATGTCCTTTATACGGGTTTCTCCAGCTTTGCTGAGATACAACTGACAGATAATATTGTATAAGTTTAAGGTGGAAGTCAACGATATGATGCACCCATGTATTAAGAAATTATTACCACAGTAAGGCTAGTGAACACATCCTTCACCTCACAGAGTTTTGTTTTTTTTTTTTTTTTTGGTGATGAGAGGATTTTTTTTTTGTTAAATTTTTTTTTTCAACGTTTTTTATTTATTTTTGGGACAGAGAGAGACAGAGCATGAACGGGGGAGGGGCAGAGAGAGGGAGACACAGAATCGGAAACAGGCTCCAGGCCCCGAGCCATCAGCCCAGAGCCTGACGCGGGGCTCGAACTCACGGACCGCGAGATCGTGACCTGGCTGAAGTCGGACGCTTAACCGACTGCGCCACCCAGGCGCCCCTGTGATGAGAGGATTTAAGATCCACCCTCTCAGCAACTTTCCAGTATAGAATGCAGTGTTGTTAACTATAATCAGCACATTGTACAGAGTGCCCAGGGAAGTCCTTCCTGAAGAAGCGATATTTGAGCTGAGATGTGGTTGAGGAAAAAAGAACAAGCCATAGCAACACTGGAGGAAAGAGCTCTTTAGGTGGAGGGAACGATAGGTAAGTGCAAAGGTCTTGAGGCAGGAATCACCTTTCCTAGTAAAATGTGTCTGTTAGATGTTCACAATCTCTGGAGATGGGTAATATTTAAAAAAAAAACAATTTTTTAAAATGGTTATTTATTTTTGAGAGACAGAGAGACACAGAGTGTGAGCGGCGGAGGGGAAGAGAGAGAGGGAGACACAGAATCTGAAGCAGGCTCCAGGCTCTGAGCCATCAGCCCAGAGCCTGACGCGGGGCTCGAACTCACGAACTTTGAGATCATGACCTGAGCCAAAGTTGGATTCTCTTAACTGACTGAGCCACCCAGGCGCCCCAGGAGATGGGTATTATTATTTACCATATGTATCACACACGTAAGAACAGGGCTATGTCTAGTGTCTTTGTAAATATACCAAGAGACAGTGGCCAGACCATACTACAGAACAGAACTCTGGCCCACGATCTGTGATCTGCAGTGACCAGACCAGAAAACCATCCCATTATTTACAGTAACCAAGCCCAGGAAGCCAGCCTGGTGTCTGCAACTCAGACCACTATGTCCAGGAACCAGCCAAACCATTACCCCTCTAGCAGTCAGCCAAAAATGACCAGGAATTAATGAATAACTGATACTTTCCCTAATATTTGTTCCTGCTTCCAATTTCGGTTCACCGAGAGAAAGCCAAATGGGATCTCCAGTAAATTACACAGGATGTCTGATTTCTGGTTAGCCTGCCTCAGCCTCTCTGTGCCAACAGCCTCAGGCTTCCTTCCTTCCTTCCTTTTTTCTTTCTTTCTTTCTTTCTTTCTTTCTTTCTTTCTTTCTTTCTTTCTTTCTTTCTTTCTTTCTTTCTTTCTTTCTTTCTTTCCTTCCTCTTTCTTTTTCTTTCTTTCCTTTCTTTCTCTTTTCTTTCTCTTTCTTTCTTTCTTTCTTTCTTTCTTTCTTTCTTTCTTTCTTTCTTTCTTTCTCTCTTTTCTTCCTCTTTCTTTTTCTTTCTTTCCTCTTTTCTTTCTTTCTTTCTTTTTCTTTCTCTCTTCTTCCTTTCTTTCCTTTCTTTCTCTTTTCTTCCTTCCTCTTTCTCTTTCTTTCCTTTCTTTCTCTTTTCTTTCTTTCTTTCTTTCTCTTTTCTTTCTCTTTTCTTCCTTCCTCTTTCTCTTTCCTTTCTTTCTCTTTTCTTTCTTTCCTCTTTCTCTCTTTTTCTTTCCTCTTTCTCTCTTTTTCTTTCTTCCTTCCTTCCTATTTCTTTCTCTTTCTTTCTCTCTTTTCTTCCTTCCTTTTTCTTTCTTCTTTCTTTCCTTTCTCTTTCTTTCTTTCTTTCTTTCTTTCTTTTCTTTTCTTTTCTTTCTTTCTTTCGTTTCTTTCCTCTTTCTTTTTCTTCCTTCCTTCCTTCTTCTTTCTTCTTTCTTTCCTTTCTTTTTCTCTTTCCTTTCTTTCTTTCTCTCCCTTTTCTTCCTTTCTTTTTCTTTCTTTTCCTTTTCTTTCTTTCTTTCCCTCTTTTTCCCCCACAACAAAGCTTTGCCCCTCCTCTGCCTGTCCTTGAGTCCCCACCAAGACACAAGTGAGGGTGACCAGTTCCTTTATCATAGCAACCACCTTGGGCTGTCCTTATATGGGTGGTCTTTGTTTATTTACCCAGCTCAGAGACTCAAGGTAATCCATTCAAGTTCACACAGCTTTTTGGTGGGATTGTGAATCCAGTCTGAGTCCAGAAATTCTGAGAAGAGTCCCAAGATGAGGTCCCCACACCTCTTTCCCCCTTCGTTGGATCTCTGACCTCTCTCTCTTTTCTGGAGCTCAAACATGTGTCTGTGTGCTTTCAAACCTACCTTCTGCTCAAAGAGAAATAAGTTTACTTTTATTTCCTGGAAAGGGGAGAGGGAGGCCTCAGAAACTGAGGCTCTGGGGTGGGGGAAGTCTTGCCACAAGCTGCCTCCAGGTGTTAAGGGAGTAGCTTTTCCTGGAGCTCTGGGCCAAATGCTTCGTGTTCAAATAAAAGCATCTAATGTAGAAGGAAACAGGATGGAGTATCATTCAGCCTTAAAAAAGAAGGACATCCTGCCATTGGCCACAGCATGGACGAACCCGGAAAGGACGTTGTGCTAAGTGAGATGACCCAGACATAGAAGGACTGAGTGAGGCCCACGGGATCCTTCAGTCAGGAATCTCATGAGGAATCTTAAATAGACTCATGGAAGCAGAGAATCGAATGGGGGTTGCTGGGAGAGGGTGGCCCGAGAGTATGACCTTTCACTTATGCATGACCCACAAGTTCTAGAGCCCAGGGCATGCTGAATAGTTAGCAGTTGGGTGTTGTGTGCACTGAAAAACTTGCTCCCAGAGTAAATCTTACGCACAGTGTTGGTGGATCTGTTTATGGCACAGATTCCTTCCAAACTCATCAACTTGCATACCTCAAATACATACAGCTTTCTGTATGCCGGCTGCACCTCAAGATAGTGGTTCCAGAATAACTCAAGTTCTGCCGAAACCATTTCAGAAATAAAAACAAAAGTATCTACTGTGTATTGAGAGGCTATGTGCCCTATGGGGGGTAGGTCCTGTCATTCCTATTTTATAGACAAGGAAGTTGATGCTCTTAGACATTAAGAAACTTGTAGAGGACATGTGTACAAAGGACTGATAAACATAGGATTCAAACCCCAGAGCTCACACATTTGCCAGGTAAGATATGATGTTGATGGAGGAACTCAAGGACACTCAGCCTCTCAGTCTGTTGTGGGTACTCGTTTCCTTGCATCAATACCAAGAGTGTGACTTTCTAACATTTAAAACAAACTTTTGGCCAAAATATTAGGTAAAAAAAGTGTCATACTTAAAGTTTAATTAAAAAAAAATTTTTTTTTAATGTTTATTTTTGAGAAAGAGAGCACGAGCAGGGGAGGGGCACACAGGGAGGGAGACCCAGAATCTGAAGCAGACTCCAGGCTCTGAGCTGTCAGCACAGAGCCCGATGTGGGGCTTGAACTCATGGATGGCGAGATTATGACCTGAGCTGAACTTGGACGCTTAACAGACTGAGCCACCCAGGCGCCCCTAGTTTTATTTTCTTAAGCTTATTTTTATTTATTTTGAGAGGGAGAGAGAGAGAGACAGAGAGCGCGAGAGAGAGAGCAAGCAGGGCAGGGACAGAGAGAGAGGGGAGCAGAGAAAGAGAACTCCAAGCAGGCTCCACACTGTCAGTGCAGAGCCCAACACAGGGCTTCAACTCATGGATGGCGAGATCACGACCTGAGCCGAAGTCAGACGCTTAACCGACTGAGACACCCAGGCGCCCCTTTAAACTTCAATTTGTATTTCTCTTACAGAGGATTTTCCTTTTCTCCTTTAACGGCTGTATGAAGGAACAGTTGACATGCCCCCAAATTCTTTCATCCTGAGTGTGCATTTCAGATTTTTACCGAATTCACAGAGTTGTGCCACCATCGCCATGAGGCACATTTGAAGCTTCCATAACCTCCAGCTCATTTTCGGTTGGGGCCCCCTGCTGCCATTCTCCAACACTGGTAACCACCCACCTACTCCTGCACCTTCACTCATGCCTTTTCTGGACATTTCACAGAAATGGAATCATGATGTCTGCAGTCTTTTCTGCCTGGCTTCTCTCGCTTTGGGCAATGCTTCTGAGGCCCGTCCTTGCCGCAGCATGTTTCGCTACGCACACACTTTGCTTGGACCTAGCTTCACTTCAGGTGCACGTGCTAGTGGATGTTCAACTGGGCAGTGCCATCCGATAAGCCACCAAGCTCGCGTCCACTTCAGGGTTTTGTTATACTGGTCCCTCTGCTTGACCCAGAATGGTGCCTAGGCTTTTGGCATGGCTCAGATGCCCTTGAGATCTGCCCTGCCCACTCAGAACCTCAAGATCCTCCTCTTCCACTGCAGCATCTGTTTAGACCTACCCAGAACCTCCCACCCAGAACCCCCAGATCCTCAACTTCCATCTTGGCATTCGGTTTACAGCCATCCAGAACCTTCCACCCAGAACCCCCAGATCCTTGACTTCCATCATGGCAGTAAGTTTACACCTATCCAGAACCTCTCATCCAGAACCCCCAGATCCTTGACTTCTACCTTGGCATTCAGTTTACAGCCATCCAGAACCTTCCACCCAGAACCCCCAGATCCTCGACTTCCATCACGGCAGTAAGTTTATACCTATCCAGAACCTCTCATCCAGAACCCCCAGATCCTTGACTTCCACCTTGGCATTAAGTTTACAGCCATCCAGAACCTTCCACCCAGAACCCCCAGATCCTCGACTTCCATCACGGCAGTAAGTTTACACCTATCCAGAACCTCTCATCCAGAACCCCCAGATCCTTGACTTCTACCTTGGCATTCAGTTTACAGCCATCCAGAACCTTCCACCCAGAACCCCCAGATCCTCGACTTCCATCTTGGCATTCAGTTTACAGCCATCCAGAACCTTCCACCCAGAACCCCCAGATCCTCCTCTTCCATCACGGCAGTAAGTTTACACCTATCCAGAACCTCTCATCCAGAACCCCCAGATCCTCGACTTCCACCTTGGCATTCAGTTTACAGCCATCCAGAACCTTCCACCCAGAACCCCTAGATCCTCGACTTCCATCTTGGCATTCAGTTTACAGCCATCCAGAACCTCCCACCCAGAACCCCCAGATCCTCCTCTTCTATCTCAACGTTCAGTTTACAGCCTTCCAGAACCATCCACCCAAAATCCACAGATCCTCTTCTTACATTTCGACATTCAGTTTACACCCACCCAGAATCTTCCACCCCGAACCCCCAGATCCTCCTCTTCCATCTCAGCAGTTTCCAATCTTAAAAAAAAAAAAGAAAAAAGTGTTTTACAATTTCTCTCTCTTGTGTGTTTGTGTGTGTTTTTGTTTTGTTTTTACAATAAGAGGATTTGCTGAGGGAAGGGTCAGAGATCTGGTTGGAAGACAGAGAAGGAGGATAAAGGGTGTGTCTTGTCCTTAAAGAGATGCTGAAATAGCAGTGGGGGCAGGCACACTGGAGAGCTGAAGCTGAGGAGTCTCCTGGGTAAGGTGTCTTGACATGTTGGGGGCCCTGTGGTCTCACCTGGGTGTGAGACTGGGAGACTGTTGGTTCTTGGGGCTTTGCCAGACCTCCTATTGGTCACCTGGCCAGGAGTATCTTAATGACTAGCACTTGGGGCATTGCTTGCCTTGGCCAGAAGAATCCCTAAGCAATGTATGTGGGTTAATTAGTTGAGCTGGGTATGTAACAGGACTTGAAGCCTGGATGTGTTTCTTCGGGGACTTTTTGACTCTAAGTCTAGGAAGATGGAGTGAATCCAGAAGTTCTCAACCAGGGTTCATCCTTGCCTTGGGGGACAGTGAATAGGACAGCTCCCCTGTAACAAGGATTTATTCAGCCCCAACACCACAGGTACACTTAGAAACCCTGGATAAAATGCACAAGCATCTGGGCTGAGATAAGGTGGGGGGTGGGAGGGTGGGGGGAGGGCAAGAAGGTTTAGGAAAAGGGTTTGCTTGTAGGGGCACCTTGGTGGCTTAGTTGGTTGAGTGCTGACTTTGGCTCAGGTCATGATCTCACAGTTCATGAGTCAGAGCCTGGCATTGGGCTCTGTGCTGATAGCTCAGAGTCTGGAGCCTGCTTTGGGTCTGTGTCTCCCTCTTTCTCTGCCCTTCCCCCACTCGTACTTGGACTCTCTCAAAAATAAAATTAAAAACCTTAAAAAAAAAAAAAGGAAAAGGGCTTGCTTTCCAAGGGATGGACCAAATTTTAGAGGAAGAAAAGGGTTCGCTTTGCCATGAATGATAAACAGGAATTGGAAGAATATGTCCACACTGGGGGACAAAGGAAACCCAATTCCCTTTTGTTAACATATGAATACAAAATAAAAAGATATACAGCAAAATCTGTGATTTTTTTTTTTTCTAAGCCAGTCCAGGCTTTTCCTGCATCATTACATCTTATGAACTTAGAGTTAGTTGTCTGCTGATGTGCATGGAAATGCTTGTATTTTTAAGTTTTTTGATTACTAAGGCCTAAATTACATATAGTAAAAATAACTTTTTAGTGATTTTACATTTTTATGCTTTATAGGTTTATAAGTTCAGACAGTCATGTGTCCCCCCACTAAAGATACAGAATGGTGTTATTCCAATTCCCTTGGGAACTGCCCATATGCTTTGTCCCTAGAGTTCAGGCTTTTTCCTATTGATGTCCCATAATAGAATCATATAGTCTGTAGACTTTGGAGTCTGGCTTCTCTCACTCAGCAAAGGGCATTCATCCATGTTGGTTCCTTTTTCTTGCAGAGTCATAGTTATCATGTGGATGTACAAAGGTTTTTAAAGTCCTTTTAGCTGTTGAGGGGAATTTTGGTTGCTTTTAGTTTTTGTCCATTTTAAATGAAGCTTCTGTAAGCATTCTATATAAGGTTTTGTGGGAACATTATGTGTTCATGTGGTCAGATATGTGGGGATGGAATGGATGGGTCAGAGATGTGTATGACTAGCTTTCAAAGGAACAGAGGAACTTTTGGGACGCCTGGGTGGCTCAGTCGGTTAAGCATCTGACTTCCGCTCTGGTCATGATCTCAGGGCTCATGAATTTGAGCCCTGCATTGAGCTCTATGCTGACAGTTCAGAGTCTGGAGCCTGCTTCAGATTCTGTGTCTCTCTCCTCTCTCTCTGCTCCTCCCCTGGTAGCACTCTATCTCTCTCTCAAAAATAAATAAAAACTTAAAAAATACTTAAAATGAGGAATGGAGGAACTTTTTACCAAGGTAGCTGGTAGATTTTACATATCTAACAGCAAGGTAGGAGAACTCCCGTTCCTCAACACTGGGTATTGTCTGCCTTTTAAGCCATTCTAAAAGCGTAAGTGATATCTTATTATGGTTTTAATTTACTTTTCTCTGAGAGCATGGCATGGCGTCTTTTTGAGCATCTTGTCATAGGCTTATATCTCCGTAGTGTCTGCTCATGGGTTATTTGCTTTCCTATTCCTGAGTTATGGGAATTCTTTTTGTATTCTGGATTTAAGTCATCAGAAATGTGATTTGCAAACATTGCTATCCGGCTGTGTGGGTTGTCTTTTTTGTTCTCTTAAGAGTGTATCTTGGGGGCACCTGGGTGGCTCAGGTGGTTAAGCGTCCAACTCTTGCTTTCGACACAGGTCATGATCTCACGGTCACAAGATGGAGTCCACGCTCAGCCTGGAGCTTAAGATTTTCCCTCCCTCCTCTCTGCCCCTCCCCCACTCGTGCTCATGCTCTCTCTCAAATAAAAATAAATTTACAAAGTACATATTCTGAAGCTAAGTCATTTTTAATTTAATTAAAAAAATTTTTTTAATGTTTATTTTTGAGACACAGAGAGACAGAGCATGAACGGGGGAGGGTCAGAGAGAGAGGGAGACACAGAATCTGAAACAGGCTCCAGGCTCTGAGCTGTCAGCACAGAGCCTGATGCGGGGCTTGAACTCACAGACCACAAGATCATGACCTGAGCCGAAGCCTGACACTCAACCGACTGAGCTACCCAGGCGCCCCTCATTTTTAATTTTAATGAAGTCCAAATTAAAAAAAAAATTGTCTATCTTAGAGGACCTGGCTGGCTCTGTCAGGAGGAGCCCCACGCTGGGTGTGGACATTACTTGAAAATAAGATCTTAAAAAAAAAACAACAACCCTTATCTCAAAATCCTTTAATATTGAGGATGTTATATGTCATATACATATATATATAATATGTATTTTATATACATATACATTTATATATATATAAAATATGTAATACCGAGGCTACCTGGAGATTGTGTAGGCTGGTACTTTGGAAGCAGAATAAATAAGATTTTCATTTTTAAGTAGATTTAGCTACCTGCCTACTCTATAGAGCCTTTCTCATGGCTCAGGGCAATAAACCCTTACTCTTGTATACAAGGCATTGAATATTTTTGTCTTTGCTTATCTCTTCATCTTCATCCCTTTAAAATGTAGCTGGTTCTTATCTTTTCACCCAGCAACCATAACACCCATTGCTTACCCATAACACCCACTGCTTACATAGTCCTCCAAATGCACTGGGCACTATTCTTACTCTATCAATGCATTTAATCCACACAAGAACCCTGTGAGGCAGGAACAATTATTTCCATTTTGCTGATGAGTCAAGGAGAAGCTAAAGGTCAGTTTGACCTTCATGTCCTGTTCCATTCCAGAAATGCAACTTCAACCCTCATGGTCAAGGTCTAGGGTCTGGTTTTTTTTGTTTTTTTTTTAATGTAGTGAAAAAACACATAACTTTAATTTTTTTATTTTGATTATTTTAACTTTTTTAATGTTTACTTATTTTTTGAGAGAGACATTGTGAGCAGGGAGGGTCAGACAGAGATGGAAACACAGAATCTGAAGCAGGCTCCAGGCTCTGAGCTGTTAGCACAGAGCCCGACGCGGCGCTCGAACCCATGAACTGTGAGGTCATGACCTGAGCCAAAGTCAGACACTTAACTGAAGGAGCCACCCAGGCACCCCAAAACACGTAACTTTAAATTTGCCACCATAACCATTTTTTAAGTGTAGACTTTGTTAGTGTTAGGTTCATTCACATGGTTGTGTAGCAAATCTCCAGAACTTTTTCTTAATCTCCTAAAACTGACTCTATACCCACGCCACAGGAACGCCTCCCCTCCCCCTGGCCCTTGGCAACCACTTTTGGACTTTGTTTCTAGGATTTTGTTTCTAGGATTTTGACTGCTTTAGATGCTTCATGAGTGGATTCATATCATATTTTCCTTCTGTGGTTGGCTTATTTCGCTTAGCCTAATGTCCTCAAGTTTCATCCATGTTTTCCCATAGGACAAGATTTTTTTTTAATTTCTGAGGAAACTCCCTACTGTTGTCCATAATGGGTGCACCATCCAACAGTGTGCAAGAAGTCTTTTTTGGGAGGAGAGGTGCAGGTCTTTATTTTTAATCCCCAAATGATTCTTAGCAATCTACCTTTGAAGAATGCATCCTCATATTTACAAAGAGGTACACACAATTCAGTTCATGCCAGGATTCATGTGAGCAAAAAGCATGGAAACAATATAAATGTCCATGTGCAGAGTTCTGGTAACCTATATCACGGTACGTTTCTACTTTGGAGTTTCTGTGGCTCTTAAAAGTCTGGGCATAGACCAATGTTCCAGACTTATTTTTAAGCAGGAGATTAGTTGCTAAACAAGATATAGAACATGATAAAATTTATACTTAAAGTTTGCTTCATTTAAACACATCTTTGGGGGGCCCCCGGGTGACTGAGTCAGTTAAGTGTCTGACTTCAGCTCAGGTCATGATCTCACGGCTCGTGGGTTTGAGTCCTGCGTTGGGCTCTATACTGACAGCTCAGAGGCTGGAGCCTGTTTTCTGTGTCTCTCTCTTTGCCCCTCCCCCACCTCAAATAAATGAATAAACATTAAAAAAATATATTTAGTAGTGTTTAAGAATGGAAAGTTACTTAAACTCAAAATAACTTAAAAAAATTTTTTTTTATGTTTTTAAATTTATTTTTGAGACAGAGACAGAGCATGAGCAGGGGAGGGGCAGAGAGAGAGAGGGAGACACAGAATTCAAAGCAGGCTACAGGCTCTGAGCTGTCAGCACAGAGCCCAACGTGGGACTTGAACTCACAGACCATGAGATCATGACCTGAGCCGAAGTCAGATGCTTAACCGACTGAGCCACCCAGGCGCCTCAAAATTACTTCTTGAAACTCATCTAGATACTTCTTTTAAGGTAAAGCATGGGACAGAGGAATGCCAGATCTTTCTCTGAACATTTACAAATGTCTTTTGTTTTTCTATGTAGAAAGAATATTTGCTGGGGTGCCTGGGTGGCTCAGTCGGTTAGGCATCTGATTCTTGGTTTTGGCTCAGGTCAGGATCTCATGGTTTGTGAGTTTGAGCCCTACATCGGGCTCTGTGCTGATAGTGTGGAGTCTGCTTGGGTTTCTCTCTCTACACCTCTCTCTCTCTCTCTCAAAATAAATAAATAAATATAAAAGAATTTTTTTTAATACAAATAAAAGAAAAAATATTTGCTGTTGATTTGAATTTTTTTTTTTTTTGCCAGATAATCCAGTCAAGCTTTCTTCATTCTTCAGCAGTCTAGAAGACCTTAGAATGGATGTACCTTATTTTAGAAACACTTATGTTAGAGGTAAGCACTTAAAGTCGTTCCTACTTGTTTTTTTTTTTTTAAAGTAAGCCTTAACCTCAACATGGAGCTTGAACCCATAACCTGGAGATCAAGAGTTGCACGCTCCACTGACTGAGCCACCCAGGCACCTGCACATTTTAATTTTTTTAATGTTTATTCATTTTTGAAAGGCAGAGAGAGACAGAGCACAAGCAGGGGTGGAGCAGAGAGAGGGGGACACAGAATCTGAAGCGGGCTCCAGGCTCTGAGCCATCAGCACAGAGCCCTACGCGGGGCTCAAACTCACGGAGCGTGAGATCGTTACCTGAGCCGAAGTTGGCTGCTTAACCCACTGAGCCACCCAGGCACCCCTACATATGCAAACTCAAATGACTGCTGAGGAACTTGGCACACTATGATTATTTTCGCTTTGGGAGCATTATGTCATCATTTTCTCTGAAGTTAATCATCCTTTTGGTCATTTGCTTAGATTTCTATGTTTCTATCACTAATTCATGGCATCTTTCCCCCAGTGATCTAGATCTTGCCTGCCTTCCTTCCTTCCTTCCTTCCTTCCTTCCTTCCTTCCTTCCTTCCTTCCTTCATTTATTCTTTATCTCTACACTCAATGTCAGGCTCAAAGTCTGAGATCAAGAGTCACATGCTCTTCCAACTGAAACAGTCAGGCGCCCCCTGGCCTTAGTGCATTGAAACACATCAGGCTTTCTGTCAATTTTATGTCCTTGACCTGGCTCCAGGGGGAACTTGGTTCTTTTTTTTTTTTTTTTAATTTATTTTTTTGGGACAGAGAGAGACAGAGCATGAACGGGGGAGGGGCAGAGAGAGAGGGAGACACAGAATCGGAAACAGGCTCCAGGCTCTGAGCTGTCAGCACAGAGCCCGACGCGGGGCTCGAACCCACGAACCATGAGATCATGACCTGAGCCGAAGTTGGATGCTTAACCCACTGAGCCACCCAGGCACCCCTACATATGCAAACTCAAATGACTGCTGAGGAACTTGGCACACTATGATTATTTTCGCTTTGGGAGCATTATGTCATCATTTTCTCTGAAGTTAATCATCCTTTTGGTCATTTGCTTAGATTTCTATGTTTCTATCACTAATTCATGGCATCTTTCCCCCAGTGATCTAGATCTTGCCTTCCTTCCTTCCTTCCTTCCTTCCTTCATTTATTCTTTTTTTTATTTTTTTATTTTTATTTTTTTTAAATTTTTTTTTTTTCAACGTTTTTTATTTATTTTTGGGACAGAGAGACAGAGCATGAACGGGGGAGGGGCAGAGCGAGAGGGAGATACAGAATCGGAAACAGGCTCCAGGCTCCGAGCCATCAGCCCAGAGCCTGACGCGGGGCTCGAACTCACGGACCGCGAGATCGTGACCTGGCTGAAGTCGGACGCCCAACCGACTGCGCCACCCAGGCGCCCCTTCCTTCATTTATTCTTTATCTCTACACTCAATGTCAGGCTCAAAGTCTGAGATCAAGAGTCACATGCTCTTCCAACTGAAACAGTCAGGCGCCCCCTGGCCTTAGTGCATTGAAACACATCAGGCTTTCTGTCAATTTTATGTCCTTGACCTGGCTCCAGGGGGAACTTGGTTCTTTTTTTTTTTTTTTTAATTTATTTTTTTGGGACAGAGAGAGACAGAGCATGAACGGGGGAGGGGCAGAGAGAGAGGGAGACACAGAATCGGAAACAGGCTCCAGGCTCCGAGCCATCAGCCCAGAGCCTGACGCGGGGCTCGAACTCACGGACCGCGAGATCGTGACCTGGCTGAAGTCGGACGCTCAACCGACTGGGCCACCCAGGCGCCCCGGAACTTGGTTCTTTATGCTGGATGAGCACATGTTATTTGGCATCTCCTTCACCATATTCCTAGGAACTTTCCCGCTTCTGGAAATCCAAGATACAACCATCCCAGCAACCCCCTGGCCTCCAGTGAATGTCCTACCTACCTGCTACGAAGGGAATGGTTTTCACCAAAGAAGCGGAGCCCCGGAAGGCCAGCCTCCCATCTTGGAGGCTGTCTTTGCCAAGGAGCAACACCATGTACCTCTGCATTTGGCTGTAGCTCATTTTTCAGAGAAGAAAGTGAGGGCTCCAGATGGGTCAAGAGGGCACCTCCTGGAACACAGACAATCTTCCAACATATTTCCAGGGGAAATCAAGGTATTGCTTCTCTCTAGGAAACCAATTTCCCAATGCAAACAAAAACTGTATTTTAACATTGAAACTATCATCAGTAGTCTTTTCTTCTTTTAAAAAAATTTTAAAATATTTATTTTTGAGAGGGAGAGACAGAGTGAGCAGGAGAGGGGCAGAGAGAAAGGGAGACACAGAATCTGTGCAGGCTCCAGGCTCTGAGCTGTCAGCACAGAGCCAGACGCAAGGCTTGAACCCACGAACCGTGAGATCATGACCTGAGCCAAAGTTGGATACTTAACTGACTGAGCCACCCAGGTGCCCCAATAGTCTTAATGGGAAGGGGACTTCAAACATGAAGAAAATCAAACATTTCCCTTGAGACTCCTGTCTAAGCCCCCCCTACCTTTACCCCTTCCCCAGCCTCTCTCATTCTGTAGGTGACTGAGTACAATTTGGTTACTCCAGAGGTAACCATTCATTATGCATTATGAACACAGAATTCATAATCTCTTCCCTCATACAGTCAATCTTACTAAAAATAACAGCATACTAAAGAAGCCTCAACACATCACGCAATTGATATCACATGGACCCTATTTTCCAAAGCAATGGATATAACAAAAATGCAATGCAGAATGCCTGTGTGGCTAAGTCAGTTGAGTGTCTGACTCTTGCTTTTGGCTCAGGACATGATCCCAGGGTCCTGGGATTGAGCCCTGAGTCGGGTTCTGCTTAACATTCTCTCCCTCCCTCTCTCTCTCTCCTTCTGCCCTTTATCCCTGTTTGCTTTCTCATGCTCTATTCTTTTTTTTTAATGTTTATTTATCTTTGACAGAGAGAGAGAGAGAGAGAGAGAGAGAGAGAGAGAGAGAGAGACGGAGCACGAGTGGGGGAGGGACAGAGAGAGAGGGAGACACGGAATCCCAAGCAGGCTTCAGGCTCTGAGCTGTCAGCACAGAGCCTGATGGCCCAATGTGGGGCTTGAACTCATGAACAGTGAGATCATGACCTGAGCCAAAGTCCAACACTTAACCAACTGAGCCACCCAGGCACCCCTCTCACGCTGTCTCTAAAAAAAAGCGGGGGGAGGGTAGGAGCCTGGGTGGCTCAGTCGGTTAAGCTTCCGACTCTTGGTTTCAGCTCAAGTCATGATCTCACAGTTGGTGAGTTTGAGCCCCGCATCGGGCTCTGTGCTGACACTGTGGACCTTGCTTGGGATTCGCTCTCTCTCTCTCTCTCTCTCTCTCTCTCTCTCTCTCTCTCTCTCCCTCTCTGCCCCTCCCATGCTCTCTCCCAAAATAAATAAATAAACTTAAAATGCAATAGCCAAAAGATAGAAACAATCCACATAGCAATCAATGGCATGAACTTATAAACAAAATGTGATATATAGATACGATAGAATAGACTATTATCCAGCTTCAAAAAGCTAGGAAATCCTGATGCATGCGACCATGTGGATGAGCCCCGAAGATGTCCTGTGAAACACTGAGGTGAAGCAAGCTGCTCCCCAAAGTATAAATATTGTGCAATTTCACTTAGACAAAGTACCTAGATTGGTCAAGTTCATACAGACAGAAAGTAGAATGCTAACTGTCAGGGCGTGGGGGTGTGTGTGGGGGAAATGTCAAGTTATTGTTTTATTAATGGGGACAGAGTTTGTTTGGGAAGATGAAAAGGTTCTGGTGACGGACGGTGGTGATCATTGTACAAAGGTGCCAACGTACGTGTTGGCACTGACCTGTACACTTAAAAATGGTAAACAACGGTAAGTGCTATGTATATTTTACTACAATAAAAAAAAAAAAGTAACGCAATGAAATTAAACAAACAAAAAAAACAGGAGTAAACTCAAAGATGGCATCCCCCATCCACCTGGAAACCAAAAGAAAATGAGAAATGTAGGACCATGGGACAGCAAAGTAATTGTACTTTAGAGTTTTTATAGCCAAAGCCTCAAAAAAATTTTTTAATGGTTATTTATTTTTGAGACAGAGAGAGACAGAGCATGAACAGGGGAGGGGCAGAGAGACAGGAAGACAGAATCCGAAGCAGGCTCCAGGCTCTGAGCTGTCAGCACAGAGCCCGACATGGGGGTCGAACTCACGGACCGCGAGATCATGACCTGAGCCGAAGTCGGATGCTTAACCGACTGAGCCACCCAGGCACCCCTAGAGCTTTTATAAACCCAAAGACATAGGAGTGATGACTAAAATGGGAAAGTAGGCAGTGATAAAAGTAAGAACAGAAATTAAAGTAAAAGAGCACAATAGAGAGTTCCTGTTTTCGTGTTGGTCTTTATGGCACCAAGTTTGGGATTTTTGGACGGCACGGAGCCTGCAATAAACGCATGTGCAGAGATCTCTCACAGAGTGCAGCGACTTTGTGGAGATCTGGAGAGCCCGTGGTGGAAGTCACCAAGGATTACTCAGGTTAGATCCTAATGAAGCATGTATTTGGATTACCCAAATGGAGCCATACTCTGACACATGGGATGAAGGACAGAATCACAGATTTTGACGACAATTATGATCTTTACCGTATACCCTTCCCTTCAGACGGTCGTGGCCGTGGGGAACTTCCGGAACAATTCAAACAGAAGCCCCATTCTGACCATTCTCCTCCCTTTCCTTATGTTAAGACAAGGATCGGTGTCACTCACAAAGAGGAGATCATCTTAATCCAACCAAAGCTGGTACTGAAGATATGCAGAAAACACAACAGTAGGTATTTGCAACCCTGCAGGATCCAGCAGACCCCAAAATATTTCAGATGGCACCCTAGGGATCTGTAGGTAATCAGGGGCTGGTGGAAGTTGCCCAGGTGATCCTATCTGAAATAGCTAGTGACCCCCGACTCATCAGACTTCATAATAAACTACGAATCTGCTTTGAAGATTTTACTAAAAGGTATGAGGATGTCTTAAGGAAAACAAAGGGGCGCCTGGCTGGCTCAGTCGGTAGAGCATGCAAGTCTTGATCTTGGGGTTGTGAGTTCAAGCTCCACATTGGGTACAGAACTTACATTAAAAAAAAAAAAAAAAAAGCAAACCAATAGCTTCACTGGGACAGATCAAAAGGGGTATCAAAGGGACCTGGAGAGAAACTGTGGTTTCCTTACAGAGATCTCACAGCCTCTGATAAACAAAAATCCCTTAGTTCTACAAGGTCACCTGCCAAAGAGATTCCTTCGGTCCAATGAGCCTTGCAAACATATACTTGCCTCATTCAAACTTATATTACCATTTACAGATTTCATTTTGGAACCAGGTGGTGACACTTATTTTAAAGATGTTATTAAATATGAGAATGCTCACACTAAAAAAAAAAAAAAGGATGAATAAAATGAGCTCTTTCAGGGCTAATAAAATACTGAACAAGAACATAGAAAAAGGCACCAAAAAACATACTAGAAAAAATACATATAAATCAAATTTTTAAAAATTAAAAAAAATAGATGTAAAGAGATGTGTTAGAGACTATTAAAAATAAAATATGAAGGGGCGCCTGGGTGGCGCAGTCGGTTAAGCGTCCGACTTCAGCCAGGTCACGATCTCGCGGTCCGTGAGTTCGAGCCCCGCGTCAGGCTCTGGGCTGATGGCTCGGAGCCTGGAGCCTGTTTCCGGTTCTGTGTCTCCCTCTCTCTCTGCCCCTCCCCCGTTCATGCTATGTCTCTCTCTGTCCCAAAAATAAATAAAAAACGTTGAAAAAAAAAAAATAAAATAAAATATGAAAATTTGAGGCACCTGGGTGGCTCAGTCAGTTAAGTGTCCAACTCTTGATTTTGGCTCAGGTAATGATCTCACAGTTTGTGGGTTTGAGCCCTGTTTCCGGCTCTGTGCTGACAAGGGTGGAGCCTGCTTGGGATTCTCTCTCTCCTTCTCTCTCTCCCCCTGCCCCTGCTCATGCTCATGCTCTCTCCCCTCAAAATAAATAAACTTACAATAAAGTATGAAAAGGAATATAAAATTTTTTGGCTAACAAATGCAAAAACAGAAAAATTGGACAGTTTTCTGGAAAAATATTTTAAAAAAAAGGAAAGAAAAGGAAGAAAAACAATGACCCCATTGACTGACCTATAATGAAGTAGACCAGGGGATCACCAAACTTTTTCTGTAAGGGGGCAGATAGTTAATATTTTCTGTTTTGCAGACCAGACTACAGAATGTAAACAAAGGGCCAACATCAACTTTGGCCAATGGGCTGTGGGTTGTCAATTCTTGAAGTACTTAACTAACTGAATTGAACTCAGACCTTGCACTTCTAAAAATAATTGAGGCCACAATACAGCAAAGGCTCCCCTCAGCTCACCTACCCCTTTCCTAATCCTCACGATAGCTAGATAGCGTCACTGATTGAAAAAGAAAGAAAAATCACACAAAAATTCATGAGCCTGGAGTCACCTGGACGTCAAATTTTAAAAATATTATGAAGAAAAAAAATAAAAAATAATATTATGAAAAAGAAAATTATGGGCAGACACATTTCTTAACGCAGATGTGAAATCAATTAAGCAAAATTTTGGTCCAGATCAACGATGATTAACAAAAATAGCAATTTAATATTAACAAATGACCAACGGTAGGCAGGGGGGGATGCGGACCTTAGCAACCCAGGACTGGTTTTGTATTATAAAGTGTATGTGATGATCATCGATGTAGCAGGTTCATTGCTAACAATATGACACAACTTTCAATAGATGCAGAGGTATTGTAGGAAACACTTCAAATTTAAATATTGGCAAAAAGATCTGATTCGATGATGGTTTCACATCCCAGGCACTACTGACATCGGGGACTGGATAATTTTCTGTTGTAGGGGGCTGTTCTGTGCATTGTAGGATGCTTAATAGCATCTCTGGCTTCTACCTTCTAGAAGTCAGTAGTATTTCTCTCCTCCTCCCCACTCAGTTGTGACACCCAAGAATATTTCCAGAATTAGTTCCATAAAAACATTTCAAATTTTTTTTTCTTTTTTTCAACTTTTTTTTTTTTTTTTTTTTTTAATTTATTTTTGGGACAGAGAGAGACAGAGCATGAACGGGGGAGGGGCAGAGAGAGAGGGAGACACAGAATCGGAAACAGGCTCCAGGCTCTGAGCCATCAGCCCAGAGCCTGACGCGGGGCTCGAACTCACAGACCGCGAGATCGTGACCTGGCTGAAGTCGGACGCTTAACCGACTGCGCCACCCAGGCGCCCCCATAAAAACATTTCATATCATGCCAGTGTCATGATGAAATCCAGCCAAACTGGTCTTTTCTTTATATATGCACTTACTGTTCCCCTACTGTCCTGGGGTCTTACTAATGCGGCCATTGGCTGGGGCCCCATTGCACCCCAGTGTTCTTTACATTGGGCTCTGGAAGCTTTTATTGAGTGGATTGAGTGAGGGAGTGGCCTTTCAGAAGAGGCAGGGTGGGTCTGGAGAAATGTAGGAAGGGCATGGTTGGATTTACACCCCTTCTGTTCCCACTCAGAGAACCTTTGAGAACAGCACACTTGAACAACGACTCCCCAATAGGCAAGCAGAAATGGCGGACCAGAGGGCAGGTAAGCTGGAGGTGGCCATGAGGGGCCCTAATTTGTATTTGCCGACTACAGTGATTTAAATACTTCGAGGGGTGCCTGGGTGGCTCAGTCTGTTGAGCGTCTGACTTTGACTCAGGTCATGATTTCACAGTCCGTGAGTTCGAGCCCCATGTTGGGCTCTGTGCTGACAGCTCAGAGCCTAGAGCCTGTTTTGGATTCTGTGTCTTCCTCTCTCTCTGCCCCTTCTCCGTTCATGCTGTCTCTCCCAAAAATACTTCAAAAGTGGTGGATTTCAAGCTGCCAACGCATTGAGGTTTGCCAGCCAGTATGAGCCGACTCGAGCACACCACTGAAGGTGATGGGTTTCCAACACCAGTTGGGAAGTTATCCCCTTGTTTCACCTGGAATAATTTATTAGATCGTGGAATTATCTTTCCTTAAAAATTAGTAGACTGTACCCATTTTATCCCCCATGTCATATTTTGGGTGGAACTGTGATTATTTAATTTTCTTTTGAGCTTAATAAAGTCTCAGAGTCTAAACTTTTTGTTGGGCCAAATTTGGTAAAAAAGAGCTCTTGGGGCGCCTGGGTGGGCCAGTTGGTTGAATGCCCAACTCTTGATTTTGGCTCGGGTCATGATCTCATGGTTCGTGGGATCGAGCTCCGCATCAGGCTCTGCACTGACAACTTGGAGCCTGCAGCATGTTTCCAATTCTGTGTCTCCCTCTCTCTCTGCCCTCCCCCCCACCCCGCCACTGCTTGTACTCAGTCTGTCTCTCAAAAATAAATAAATGTTAAAAAAAAATTTAAAAAATAAACAAACAGGGGACAACAGTGAGACATCTAGAAGACACTGCTTCCTTGAATCAAAAAGAACAAACTGTGGCCTCTAAAGAAGCAAAAAGGATGCCAATTTCCAGCAGTGGGAGACAGAAAGTAGACAGAGCACTCAAAAACTGGTCTTCTCTCTCGCTTTCTTAAGTTTATTTATTTTGATAGACAGAGAGAAAGAGAGAGGAGAGAGGAGAGAAATATCCCAAGAAGGCTTCACACTGTCAGCAGCCCCAACATGGTGCTTGAACTCACGAAACCATGAGATCATGACCTGAGCCAAAATGAAGAGTCAGGTGCCTAACTGACTGAACTGCCCGGGGTGGGGGTGGGGCCTGGTCTTCTCTTGTTTAGAACAGATTTTCAAGGGAGTCAGAGCTGAGTGGAAAACAAAGTGCCAGGGCAAACAGCTGGGACAGTAAGGGGACAGACTGCATTCTAGAGTCTGCGATCATGGTGCATGGAGAGATAGCAGTTGCGGGCTAACCAAACGTCCCCCTCTCCACAGCCAAACCGAAGAGGAGAAGCCGAGAGCGTACCTCGTTCACCTCTCATCAGAAGGCGGAACTGGAGGCTCTGTTTAGCCTCACCCAGTTCCCAGATTATGTCACCCAGGAGTTGCTGGCCTCAAAGATTCACTTACAATACACCGTGGTGCAGGTCTGACCCTCTGGAGGGGGTCGTGCTCCCCAGATGCTTCTCCTGCATGCCTGCTCCCTCCCTCTCCCTTCTCTCTGCCCCATGACCAAATAATCACGACTAATCTTCCCTTTAGGGAGCAAGTGTTAATAACCTGACTCCCGTGCTAGACACGTTCTGTGTTTTCACCCTCAGAAACAGACCCATTGAGGGGCGCCTGGGTGGCGCAGTCGGTTAAGCGTCCGACTTCAGCCAGGTCACGATCTCGCGGTCCGTGAGTTCGAGCCCCGCGTCAGGCTCTGGGCTGATGGCTCGGAGCCTGGAGCCTGTTTCCGATTCTGTGTCTCCCTCTCTCTCTGCCCCTCCCCCGTTCATGCTCTGTCTCTCTCTGTCCCAAAAATAAATAAAAAACGTTGAAAAAAAATTAAAAAAAAAAAAGAAACAGACCCATTGACACAGGAGATAAACGGAGGCTCAGAATGGCAAGGTAGCTTCCCCAGGTTCAAGCCCGCTAAGTTGTAAAGATGGAACTCTCTCTAAGTGTGGAGCACTTGTCCTAAACTGTGCCTTCCACAAAGCCCCAAAGAGAAGAAGGGCCACTGTTTGCTGAGGCTTGTCCCTGGGGCTTGCTCGGTGAGGGTGCAAATATGAAACCAGCCATAGGTCTCCAGCTAGAATCACACCGAGGGCATATCCGATCCCTTCTGGAATGCCTTTTTTTTTTTTTTTTAAGTTTATTTATTTATTTTGAGAGAGAGAGAGAGAGAGACAGAGCACACAAGCATGGGAGGGGCTGAGAGAGGGAGGGAGACACAGAATCCAAAGCAGGCTCCAGGCTCTGAGCTGTCAACACAGAGCCTGACTTGGGGCTTGAATGCACAAACCGTTAAGATCATGACCCGAGCCGAAACTGGATGCTTAACTGCCTGAGCCATCCAAAGGCCCCTGGAATGCTCCTTTTTTTGTGTGGATCCTTCCAAAAGACTACCAAAGACCCTTCTCAAGGACTCTGAGGCCAGACTCCATACTCTATTCTGTCCTCTGAAGTCCTGACCCTTTATCCCACAGAGAGCTCACGGCATACGGCCACTGCCTCCCCACTCCTGCTCTGGGGTCCAAGCCCTGCCTCGTTCCCTTCTTTCTTCTTCTTTCTCCATCCCCGCCACCCTGGCCACGGGTGAGACACGGCTCCTACCCTGCCTCAGATACAGTGGGCAGAAGCCCCCTCCCCCCAAGAACCTGCTCTCCAAGGAAGATAAAGGATCAATTTCCGGAATCCGTGTCCTCTGTCTTCTCCACAGGTTTGGTTTAAGAACCGCCGGGTTAAATGGAGAAAGAGCATCCAGAAAGAGAAAGAAGCCGGGATCCCAGCCCCCACCCCTGCAGCCCAGAGGAACAGACCCAGGGCACCCAGACGCCTTTCCCACAGGCGGCCTGTTCTCCCCAGAGTTTCTGATGGCTCAGGGCCAGGCACCGGGAACCCAGATGGGGCTTCTCCACAGGGTGATCCTGAGCTGGACAGGCTGGTGGCTACAGTCCCCGCCTTGTCCTCCGCCCCTTACGACATAAGCCAGGTCATGGAAGCCTATGGGTGTCTGGAGGAGAGTTCCAACACGTTCAGTTGCCTTTATCAGTATCTCTCCCTGTCTGATGGCTAGCCGAAGCCCCCTGCTAGCTGGTCCTGTACGGAACCACTCTGCCTCCCTGCATCCTGCTAGCTGGTCCCGATGAAGGCTATCCCTATACCACAGGAGCAGGCTGGAGGTTCCCAAAAGCCGTCAGGATGGTTAAGCCCATAGATTTCAACAGTTACCGCTGTAGGTCACACTGAATTCACAGGGGATCCCTCCACCTTCTCTCCTCACCCCCATTTCCCTTCGGGTGTGCTTCCACACCCAAATGTACGGGTTAGAAACATTCAGTCCTCTGTGTTCTTTTCCCTGGTAGGGAAAAAACCCTGCGGAAACCAGAGCCCTCTGGACCCAATCTGACATGTTAATTTTCCCATAAGAAGAAACTGTCTGCATACTGGGGTGGTCAATTTGCAAATAAAGTTGGGTTTTGCTCCAGATTTTCTGAATCTCCAGTGTTCTTATCTGTAATGTGGGAATATAATAAACCCGGTCATAGAAGGTTGTGGGGAGTGACCCTTTTCCTAGCAGATTTCAGTCCGTTTTTCCTTCTTTTTTAAAAAAAAAAATTTTTTTAATGTTTATTTTTGAGAGAGAGGGGGAGACACAGAATCCGAAGCAGGCTCCAGGCTCCGAGCTGTCAACACAGAGCCCAACCCAGGGCACAAACCCACGATCCATGAGATCACGACCTGAGCCGAAGCTGGACGCTTAACCGACTCAGCCACCCAGGTGCCCCGGCCATGTAAGGTTTTTAAAAATTTACTGATTTTTAATTGTGGCAAAAGCTACATAAAACCATCGCAGCCATTTTTAAGTGTATGGTTCAGTATGTTAGTTCGGTCCCTCACATTATTGTGCAACCAACTTCCAGACTGCTTTTCATCGTGCAAAATTAAATCTCTGTCCCCGTTAAACAGCAGCCCCCATTTCCCCTCCCCCCAACCCCTGGCACCCACCATTCCACCATCGGTCACCAGGAATGTGACAACCCGAGTACCTCACAGAAGTAGAATCATCACGTCCTTGATCTAAAGGCTTATTTCACTGAGCCTTTCCTCCAGCTTCACTCCTGTTATAATATGTGTCACAATTTCCTTTTTTTTTTTTCTAAATTTTTTCCAGCATTTATTAATTTTTTGAGAGACACAGAGAGACAGAGCACAAGCGGGGGAGGGGACAGAGAGAGGGAGACATAGAATCTGAAGCAGGCTCCAGGTTCCTATCAGCACAGAGCCCAATGTGGGGCTCGAACCCACAAACCATGAGATCATGACCTGAGCCCAAGTTGGACACTTAACCGACTGCACCAGCCAGGCGTCCCTCAATTCCCTTCCTTTTTAATGAAGCTTTTATGGCTTGTTGATTTTGAGTCATACTTAGAAAACTTCCTTAGGGCACCTGGGTGGCACAGTCAGTTAAGCAACTGACTTCGGCTCAGGTTAATCTCCCAGTTTGTGGTTTTGAGCTGTGCTGACAGCTCAGAGTCTGGATGGAGCCTGCTTTGGATTCTGTGTCTCCCTCTCTCTCTGCCCCTCCCCTGCTCTCACTCTCTCAAAAATAAACATTAAAAAACATTAAAAACAAAAAAAGGAGAGAGAAAGAGAGAGAGAGAACTTCAGCCTACCTCCAGTAAATACAGGAATTCACCCATTTTCTTTTGCACGTTTGTGGTTTTCTTTTTTTACATTTAGATCCCTGATCTATTTGGAATTATATCTCATGTGTGGTGTGTAAAGTATTGGCCCAATTTTATTCTTTCAAGGCTAATCAGACATCCTAGCATCATTTGTTTCAAAGCCCACATTTGGGTGTTGGGGAAACTGGACAGCCACGTGCACGAGAATGAAACTGGGCTCCTATTGTCTACCATATGCAAAAATCAACTCAAAATGGAATAATGCCCTGAAACCATAAAACTCCTAGAGGAAACCAGGGGGTCAGCTCCTTGACATTGTCTTGTCAATGAATTTTTTGGCTCTGACACCAAGAGGGAAGGCAATAATGAACAAGTAAAACTATATCAACTTAAAAAGCAGCAGCAAAGGAAACCATCAACAAAATGAGAAGGCAATGGACCAAATGGGGGCAAATATTCCCAAAGTATATATAGAACTCTTATAACTTGGGGCAACCGGGTGGCTTAGTTGGTTAAGCATCCAACTTCGGCTCAGGTCACAATCTCACGGTTCATGAATTCGAGCTCCGCGTGGGGCTCTGTGCTGACAGCTCAGAGCCTGGAGTCTGCTTCAAATTCTGTGTCTCCCTCTCTCTCTACCCCTTCCCTACTCACGCTCTGTCTCTATCTTTCAAAAATAAATACACATTGAAAAAAACAAAACAAAACAAAGAACTCCTACAACTCAATAGCAGAAAAAAGAAAGAAAAAAAAAAAAGGAAGAAACAGGACACAGTCTGATTACAAGGACTGAAACAGGTATTTTTCCCGGAAAACATCCAGGTGGCCAACAGACACATGAGAAGATGCTCAACATCACTCATCATCAGGGAAGCGCAAATCAAAACCACGATGAGATACCACCTCACACCTGTCCGAATGCCTAACATTAACAAGTCAGGCAACAGCAGATGTTGGCAAGGACTTGGAAAAAGGGGAACCTGCTTGTGCTGCTTTTGGGAATGCACACTGGTGTAGCCGCTCCAGAAAACAGTATGGTGTTTCACCTCGGGAAGTGAAAGATAAAACTACCACACAGTCCAGCAACCCCGCTTCGGGGAATCTATCCGGAACTGTCTCATAACATGATCTGCAGCCCCGTTTTCGCTACAGCATTACTTATGTTAGCCAAGACACAGACACGGCCCGCGTGACCATCGATGGACAAACGGATAAAGAAAATGTGGTCTCTACCCATAACGGTATGTTTTTCAGCTATAAACTGTCCATGTGTCCATTTGCAACAACCTAGGCAAACTGGAGGCACTTAGGCCAAATGAAAGAAGTCAAAGATGAATAGCATATGATTTTATGTACAGGTGGCATCTTAAGAAAAACCCTGAACACGTAGATACAGAGAATAGATTTGCAGTTAACAGAAATGGTGGGTGGGGAAAGAACTGGATGGAGATGGTCAAAATGCTGAAACTTCAAAAATAAGTCCTGATGGGGCGCCTGGGTGGCTCAGTCGGTTGGGCGTCCGACTTTGGCTCAGGTCATGATCTCGCGGTCCGTGGGTTCAGGCCCCGCGTCAGGCTCTGTGCTGACAGCTCGGAGCCTGGAGCCTGCTTCGGATTCTGTGTCTCCCTCTCTCTCTGCCCCTCCCCCTCCCATGTTCTCTCTCTCTCTCTCTCTCTCTCTCTCTCTCTCTCTCTAAAATAAATAAACATTAGGGGCGCCTGGGTGGCTCAGTCGGTTGAGCGTCCGACTTCAGCTCAGGTCACGATCTCGCACTCCGTGAGTTCGAGCCCCGCATCGGGCTCTGTGCTGACGGCTCGGAGCCTGAAGCCTGCTTCAGATTCTGTGTCTCTCCATCTCTCAGTGCCTCCCCTGCTCATGCTCTGTCTCTGTCTCAGAAATAAACATTAAAAAAACTTTAAAAAAAAAAATAAATAAAATAAATAAACATTAAAAAAAAAATTAAAAAAAAAAAAAAGTCCTGGGACGTAAGAGACGGCATGGTGACTATGATGTACGATGCTATGTGGCACATTTGGAAGTTGGGTTATTTAGAAGGCAGACAATGGCCAAACTTCAAAACATAAGCTAAGAAGAAAAAAGAGAATACATCCAAATCTCTAAATGTTCCCTCTGAGCCTGTGCAGTGAGCAAGTCTGGTCCAGGAAAAAATTGCACGGAAGAGATAAAAGGAAAAGTCCACCCTGATTGTGAAAATGCAGGAGGTTCCCCAGCAGACAAGTCCCTTCCCTGTGTTCTGGGTTCTCACCTGTGAACGCACATCCGGGTGGTTCCTTCAGGACTCTACATCCGGGGGAGAAGGAGGGAACAAAGGGCAACCTGACTCCTTGCAGACTAAGTCTGGAACGGAGAAAAAAGCAGAGGGAAAGCATTAGGGTCCTGAAGAACAAACAGAATTAAACAAAATCCTCAGCAAAATACTCAGAGAACACAGAAACCCTTCCCCTAAATCAGAATCTATTGCAGAGACTGTCCTTTGCTGGGCTGACAGAAGAGGGGTGAGGGGGGGCGGTGCCAGGGAGCCAGCAGCTCAGAAACTACCCACATCCACAAAACCAGAAGAAAACGAAGTCTTTTTTTTTTTTTTTTTAATTTTTTTTTTTTCAACGTTTATTTTATTTTTTGGGACAGAGAGAGACAGAGCATGAACGGGGGAGGGACAGAGAGAGAGGGAGACACAGAATCGGAAACAGGCTCCAGGCTCTGAGCCATCAGCCCAGAGCCTGACGCGGGGCTCGAACTCACAGACCGTGAGATCGTGACCTGGCTGAAGTCGGACGCTTAACCGACTGCGCCACCCAGGCGCCCCAGAAAACGAAGTCTTTATAAAATGCATACTTACATAAGGATGATAAAAATTTGACTTCATATTACTTAAGCGTCTAACTCTTTTTTTTCTTTTAATTTTTTTAAGCGTTTATTATTATTATTATTATTTTTTTTTTTTTAAATTTTTTTTTTCAACGTTTTTTATTTATTTTTGGGACAGAGAGAGACAGAGCATGAGCGGGGGAGGGTCAGAGAGAGAGGGAGACACAGAATCAGAAACAGGCTCCGAGCCATCAGCCCAGAGCCCGACGCGGGGCTCGAACTCACAGACCGCAAGATCGTGACCTGGCTGAAGTCGGACGCTTAACCGACTGCGCCACCCAGGCGCCCCTTATTATTATTTTTTGAGACAGAGAGCAAGTGCAGGGAAGAGCAGCGAGAGAGGGAGACACAGAGTCCGAAGCAGGCTCCAGGTTCTGAGCTGTCAGCACAGAGCCCGACGCGGGGCTCGAACTCACAAATCGCGAGATCATGACCTGAGCGAAGTAGGAGGTCCAACTGACGGAGCCATCCAGGCACCCCTAAATAAATCAACTTAAAAATTTTTTTTGACTTTATAAAATATATATGATAAAACAATAAATTTTAAAACATGCTTATGCGTGAATGGGGCAAAATTAATCCTAGATTAGTCAAAGAAAATAATGTAGTCACACCTCAGTAGGAGTGCCTGTCTGGCTCAGTCAGTACAGCATGGGACTCTTAATCTCAGGGTAGTGAGTTTGAGCCCCAAGTTGGGTGTAGAGATTACTTAGAAAAAGAGAGAGAGAGAGAGAGAGAGAGAGAGAGAGAGAGACCTATTCACCAGTAACTAGGGAAAAAAAAAAGGTTTAAGACTCTAAGAACAAATCTGCAAATAATCTTCAAGGTTATTCTGCATAAAATGGTAAACTGTTATGGGGGGGGGCATTAAATATTTGAATATACAGGGAGATATAACAAAGCCATGAATGGAAAAGTCTAATGAGAAGCAGCTTTTTCCAAATTCACTTGTAAACTCTAAACAATTCTGATCAGAATGCTAACTGGGCTTTCTTGAGGTGGGTCAGGGGGGACTAGCTAAAGCTTTGCCCAACAATCATACAAAAGAATAATAAAGGAGCACTGGGTGGTTCAGACGGTTAAGCATCCGACTCTTGATTCCAGCTCAGGTCATAGTTTTGAGGTCTGTGAGTTTGAGCCCCATGTCAGGTTCTCTGCTGACAGTAAGGAGCCTACTTGGGATTCACATTCTCTCTCTCTCTGAAAATAAATAAACTAAAAAAAAAAAAAAAAAAAAAAAAAAAAAAAAAAAAAAAAAAGAGAGAGAGAGAGAGAGAATAATATGCAAGAAATTCTCAACTATTCTAAAATGTATACAGAATAAGGATGTTTTGAAAACCACGAAGGATGGGGTGCCTGGGTGACTCGGTTGAGCATCTGACTTCGGCTCAGGTCATGATCTCACAATTCATGAGTTCAAGTCATGCATTGGGCTCTGTGCTGACGGCTTGGAGCCTGGAGTCTGCTTGGGATTCTGTGTCTTCCTCTCCCTCTCCCCCTTCCCCACTGGCACTCTGCCTCTCTCTCTGAAAAATAAACATTTTTAAAAAATTAAAGAAAAAAATGAACACCATGAAGGAAGGGACCTGTCTGTATGCCCTTCAGAAAGGAAACAATGATCAAAAGCTGGTAAAGGGTGTGGATTGGTCAGGGATAGAGGTTATAGACTGGGGTAGTCTGCTGGAGAGCAATTAGAAGGACTTTTTTTTTTTAATTTTATTTTTAAGTAACCTCTACACCCATCATGGGGCTTGAACTCATGACTCCAAGATCAAAGTTGCACACTCTATCGACTGAGCTGGTCAGGTGCCCCTAGAAGGACTTTCTCAAATTAATTACATGTTTGTTTAAAACACAAGCAAGCAACCAGTGTCCTGGAAATGGATAGGGGAAGAAATTTCCATCCTGCTCAATGAGATGAGAGCCGGGGGAGCTCCTTATAAACCCTCCCAGGAAGCAAAGGGACACTCCGTTACAGTTTTGTAAACATGGTGTAGGAACAATACACACAATGGGGCCTAAAACACCATTTCAGTTATGCACATTACAAACCTATGCTCCCAGGGCACCTGGGTGGCTTAGTCAGTTAAGCGTTTGACTCTTGGTTTCTGCTCAGGTCATGATCTCACCATTCAGGAGATCAAGCCCCAAGTCTGGCTCTGTGCTGACAGAATGGAGCCTCCTTCGGATTCTCTCTCTCTCCCCCCTGCCCTTCACCCCTGCCCCATTCACTCACTCTCTCTCTCTCAAAATTAGTAAACTTATGCTCCCGTGATAGCATCTTAGAAAACAAGTACTAAAAATGAGTGAAAGTGCTCATAGGAGTAGTTCTTGGAAACTGCAAGAGCTGCCTGCAGTAGGGAGGAAAATAAGAGAGAGGGTAGGGATTAAAATGCAGAAGAAAATGGGGTGCCTGGGTGGCTCAGTTGGTTGAGCATCTGACTTCAGCTCAGGTCATGATCTCCCGGTTCATGAGTTCGAGCCCCGAGTCGGGACATGTGGTGATAGCTCAGAGCCTGGAACCTGCTTCAGATTCCGTGTCTCCCTCTTTCTCTGCCCCTCCCTCGCTCACGCTCTGTCTCTTTCAAAAATAAATGAGCATTAAAATTTTTTTTAAAAAAATGCACAAGAAAATAATAAAACAACAGAGATAGAATCAGGACTAGGTGGGCATTTTGGGGAGCAAACAGTATGGGGAGACCCCCGCCTGAGTTCCTGGGTGTCCGGGTACCTAAGCGATGCCCTAGCACACTGTGCAGAACACACTCTGGGGTCCCAGAGAGGGTCTGGTGGACGGGGTGATTTAGGTGAACTGTTAAACGCGGGCCTTCCTCAGTTACATTTACAGACAACTCAGTTACAGACAACCCAGGGAATAGCCCACCACAGCTCACTGACCTCACTCAACCGACCCTTCTGGGGAGCGAGGCCCTGGAGGCAAGGCCGTGTTGAGTTAGAACAAACGGAGGATGAAGACACGTGGTGGCAGGCAAAAAGAGGGGGAGTAAACAGGAGGGGGTACCTTCTGCCCGGGCTAGTGGTGGTCGGAGCTCTGACCCCACTGGTTCCCGAGGTCTAGGGCACCCTAGGGGTTCTGGAATTCATGGTTGGATGGAGAGCTGCAGGACTCAGAGCTCCGGGCAGGGAGGGGGTGCCGAGGCAGAGGTGCATGGTGACAACCCTCACTTAGCGGGGTTTGGAGAGGCCCGCAAGGGCAGAGCGCAAAACCTCCCCTGGGCAGTGCGGCAGAGCAGATACCCCATCCAGATGTACAGACCTAACACGTTAGCGGAAGAAATCGAATTGTGCCAAATCCAATCGCACAGGTTCTGACCTCTTGCTAAGCTCCAGGTTCCAGGGGCCTGAGATGGGCTGCCCTGGAGTTGGTGCATCCGGGGAGTGGGGGCCCGGAGACCCGGGGGCCTGGGGGCGCAGGCCTGGAGCCGAGGAGAAGCAGGGACTTGGCAAGGGGAGCATCGCGGGGCGTCACGGGGGGGGGGGGGGGGGGAGGGGGAACACCATACTACTGCTGAGAATGTTTACTTCGCCACTGCCACCGGCCACTGGGGTCACAGACAAGATGCCGCTGGGGGCGCTTAGCAGCCCTGCACTGGAAACGTGCGCTCAGCGTGGCTGGCATCCCGGCATCCGGGGCGGGGAGACGCACGGTGGCGTCGGGGGGCGTGGAGACAGGCCACACGTCGGGGGTGGGGGTGCGTGTGTAGGGGTGGAGATGGGCGGGACCAGCGTCGGGGATTGGTGCGCCGGGACATACGTGAGGCGTCCATTCCCGGGATGCGGGCGCGGGTGGCGTGGAGCCGGTTGAAGAGGCTGGCGCTGGGCAGGCGAGCGGACCGTCGAGGAAGCTGGCGTCGGAGGTTGTGGAGAGGCGAAGGGATGCCGGACGGACAGGGGTGTTGAGGGCAGGGGGCCCCTGGCACTGCGGACGTCGGGGTGGGGACGCAGAGCCTGCGGAGAGCCCTGCTTTGCAGGTAAGGCACGGGGACCTCAGAGATGTAGGGACAGACATCTGACACCGTGCTAGCATGTCCTCCTAGCCATGATGTGGCAGGCTTTCCTGCCCCGGCTCTTTGGTCCTTACACCAAATTTGGGGAATCAGGGTGAGTGAACATGAAAAGCGTCCTCAGGACAGCGCCTGTTTTTCCCAGGGCAGAAGCTGGTTTCACATAAATCAGAGTTTCCATCTGTTTCTCTGGGTCCAGTTAGGGGCCTCGTTCCTAACTCCTATTGTTACTCAGGTCCCAGAAGGGAGACATGGGAAGGGGATGGGCCACGGGGAGGTACACAGTCCCGGCTGGGCTCAGGGAGGTCGATGTGTGGTTGGGGACTTGTTGGAAGTCTGGAGTGCCAGCCACAGCCCTTTCCCTGAGAGGCTGTATGGTTAGGGACATTGTTTGGGCCTGGGCAGAAAGATCCTGACTTGGGGACTAATGGGATGTGATTGATGCAGGGGCCCTGTGGGTTCATGTAGTGGTGTTTCTGGGCACATTAATAGGAATAAAAATCCGGGCTGGCTGAAGAAGCCTCTCCAGCCCATAGTTGTGTGATCATGAGTTCTTTAAATAGTGTTCAGCCACAAGGGGCGCCTGGGTGGCTCAGTTGTTTGAGTGTCCCACTTCCGCTGAGGTCATGATCTCACGGTTGGTGAGTTCCATCCCCGCATCCACCTCTGTGCTGACAGCTCAGAGCCTGGAGTCTGCTTCGGATTCTGTGTCTCCCTCTCTGTCTGCCCCTACCCTGATCGCCCTCGGTCTTTCTCTCTCAAAAATAAACAATAAAAAAATTGAAAAAATATTATTCACCCACCAGAAAGATGGAAATCTTGCCATTTGTGAAAACATGGATAAGCCTGGAGGGCATTATGCTAAGATAAATCAGAGAAAGACATACTGTATGATCTTGCTTATATATGTGGAATCTAAAAGTGTCAAGTTTGTGGAACCAGAGACAATGGTGGTTGCCAGGGGTGGGGGTGGGGTGGGAAAAAGGGGCAGATGCTGGTCAAAGGGTACAGACTTATTTGTAGGATGCATAAGTTCTGGGGATCTAATGTACAGCCTGCTGACAGTAGTTATTGTATAATTGAGATTTGCAAAGAACAGATCGAAATGGAAACTATGTGAGACGATGGGTGGCTTTTTGTTTGTTTATTTTTGAGAGAGAGCTGCACACACATGCGTGCAGGGGAAGGGCAGAGAGAGGGAGAGTCCTAAGCAGGCTCCGTGCTGTCAGCACAGAGCCTGATGTGGGGCTTGATCCCACGAACCACAAGATTGTGACCTGAGCCAAAATCAAGAGTTGGATGCTTCACCCACTGAGCCACCCAGGCACCCCAGATGGATGGATTAATGAGCTTGGTTGTGGCAATCATTTCACAATGTATACATGTATCAAAGCATCATGTCATACACCTTAAATATGCACAATTGTAATTTGTCAATTAACCTCTTTAAAGCTGGGGAGAAATACAGACCGTTCCTTAAGTTAGAAATTTGTTAAGTATTGAGTCTTAGGAAGGAGAGAAAACAGCCATCCAAGAAACAGCAGCCGTGCCAGATCCTTGGTTGGTCTTCCCTTCCTCCTGGGGTCAGAGACTAGGAGACCCTAGAATGGACACAAATGGGGTGTTTGCCTCAGCTCTAGCCCTTTTCTTTCCTCTGGGTGCCCTGGGGTGGGGTAGACCCTTGCCCAAACCATACACCCTGTTTGCCACCAATTATTCCAACAGGGGAAGAGGCTTACTTACTGCCTAGTGGGCTTGGACTCCTCACCCTATCTAGGTGCCATCCTGCCCCCTTCCCACATCCTGCAGCAAAGTCATAGGCTTGCCACCATTCCTGTTTTTCAGATTAGGAAGTTGAGGTAGAGAAGTTACATAACAAGATTATTCCTTCCTGATCTCATTTACACTTTGTTAGCCCAGCCTTCTGGAAGATAAGTGTCTTCAACTCTTCTAGATGGGATAATCAACTCCTCCAGATTTGCTGGGGATGGGGGGTGCTTCTTGGTTTTAGCCATCTGGAAAACCACTTAGGTGCAAACCAACTGTGGGTCACCCAGTTTCTAGACCATAGGTTGGCATATTCTCTTGGCCTGTTGTGTGGCCAGTGAGTGAAGACTGGTTTTTAAAGCTTGTAAAGGTTTAGAAGAGGAGGAGGGTGAGTAGGGAGGATGAGGGAGGGCAGGGGTGGGGGGTAGAGAGGAGGCTGGAGGGGACAGAAAGTTGAGGGTGGAGTAGGCAAAGAGATTAGGGTAGAGTCTGGGGGAGGGTTAAGGGCAGCAGGGGGAGGGACAGGGTTGGGGGTGGGTAGAGGGTGCTGGAGGGGAGGGTTAGAATGGAGAGGAGGGTGGGGTAGGCATGGAGATTAGGGTAGAGTCTGGGGGAGGGTTAAGGGCAGTGGGGGGAGGGACAGGGGTGGGGGTGGGGGGAGGGTAAAAATAGAGAGGAGGGTGGGGTCGGCATGGAGATCAGGGTAGAGTCTGGGGGAAGGTTAAGGGGAGGCAGAGGAGGGTAGGGGGAGCAGGTGAGGGAGGAGAGATAGGAGGAGGAGGAAGGGGACAAGAATATGGAACAGACATGGCATGTGGAAGAGAAAGCTTATTTACTCCCTGGCTCTATGTTACCAACTCATGCTCAACACTTTCAAGGTTAGAGGTTTGAGCCCCACCTGACAGGAGAGGGGAGAACAGTGACCAGGACAGCTCTACTCACTGGAAGGATGCGAGGGCTTTGCTGGTGTTGCCGTGGGATCCACAGAATCCGTGGTGTCAGTGGAGCCCCCACGATGGACATCACGGTGGGGGAAATGTTCTCAAGGACTGGATGACATGAGAATGGCCTGTGGGACAGAGGGGCTGTTAACTTTGTGGCTCCTTTTAAGGGGCAGCGTAGACAGAGCCCAAAGATCAGCACCCCCCAGTTCCGTGTCCGTGAATAAACGTTGCTTTCCTGACCTCCAGCTCCCTTCTTAGCGTGGGGATGTTAATAACAGCTTCTCACTGAGACTCCGCATTATCCTTCCAGTGTTGGCCCAAAGAAAGATGTTCAAAGTCAGTCCTCCCCATGGGGATCCTTATTGCCGTTTATTGGGTGAGAAGTCAGGGAAAGAGGGCTTAAACCCTATTTGTGGGGTGCCGGATACAGACACAGGGACTGTTCGCTGTAAGAATGTACTTGTGTCTTGGGAAGTTCAGGTACCCAGGACTGAGTCTGCCAGCCCCAGGTTCACAGTCCTTGCCTACTTGGTTTGGCTTAACCCTCAGACTTCTGTCCATCCTGAGTCCCCCTCAGTCCCACTCACCCTGGCAGCTTGGCTCTGGGAATTTCTGCTCTCCACCTGCTCCAACAAGAGCCCCTCTTGGAGGCCTCACCCCTGAGTGCAGTCCTCAGCTCAGGCATGCCCCCTCCTAGCTACTCAGTGCTCCTCCAGGACCCCCGATTCTTTCGTGAAGCACAGCTCTGTGGTTTAGCTTGGAGACGCCCTCAGAACCCACAGGCTTGCTCTCTGAGCCTGCGGACTCACAGTCTTGCCGGGAGAGACAAATGGCCCAGGGAACAGCTGTGGAAATAATTGCTGGTGGCAGGTGCTGTCCGGGAAGTGAGGGTTAGGTCTGGAAACGGGGAGGCCGTCTACACAGAATGAAGGAAGGTCCCTCAGGAGCCGCTGTTTCTATCAGAGGATGGGAAGGAGGGGACGGTGGGTGAAGGAGAGAATTCGGGGCAATAGGAAAAGACTGGATGGGGCTGTTCAGGCTGGATGGAGCTTTGGTGGAATTGTGAAACTCAGTGAAAACATGTGTGCCTGTTTGGTGTATGCGTTTGGGAAACACTGGATAGAAGGTGGTAGAAAGGGGCACGCCGGGGCGGCTCAGTCGGCTAAGCATCCGGATTTCAGCTCAGGTCATGATCTCACAGTTCGTGAGATGGTGGAGCCCCAAGTCACCGGGTGTCGGGCTGTGGAGCCTGGTTGGGATTCTGTCTCTCTCTGCCCCTCCCCCCGCTCTCTCTCAATGAATCAATAAGTAAATTTTAAAAAATTAAAAAAAAAAAAAAAGAAGGTGGTAGGAAGGGACGGAGCAGGATTGGATGTACAAAAAAGGGCTCCATTCTGAGGACACTAGGAAGCCATTCTTGCCTTCCTTCCTTTTCTTTTCTAGAATATTCCTTGAAAGCTTACTTTGTGACAGATTTAATTCCTGTGTGAATCCTATTGCCTTGCCAGTTACACTATTCTATTAGTGATTCACCATTCTATTAGCTTCTTACAAGCAGAAGCTATCTATTCAGTAATTGTGGAAGGAACGATTGAATATGTTTCCATGTGTTTGTAAGCCCTGACACAATAGTACTTGGATGTTGACTTCAACCACAGCTTTTTAAGAAGGTGCTTTGGGGGGCACCTGGGTGGCTTAGTCGGTTAAGCGGCCGACTTCAGCTCAGGTCATGATTTCGCGCTCTATGAGTTCGAGCCCCATGTCGGGCTCTGTGCTGACAGCTCAGAGCCTGGAGCCTGTTTCAGATTCTGTGTCTCCCTCTCTCTCTGACCCTCCCCCGTTCATGCTCTGTCTCTCTCAAAAATAAATAAACGTTAAAAAAAAAAAAAAAAAGAAGGTGCTTTGGGGGACCATCAGGGAAATTTGAATATTACTTGGTATTAGGTTTATCAAGGGCTCTATTTTACTTTACTTTTTAAGGATTTTAATTAAAAAAACCTTTTTTCTTAATATTTAATTTTGAGACAGAGAGCACGAGCATGGGAGGGGAAGAGAGAGGGGGAGACACAGAATCCGAAGCAGGCTCCAGGCTCTGAGCTGTCAGCACAGAGCCCATATTGGGGCTTGAACCCACGAGCTGTGAGATCATGACCTGACCTGAAGTTGGACGCTCAACCAACTGAGCCACCCAGGCGCCCCTTAATTTTTTCTTAAAGTAAACTCTACGTCCAACATGGGGCTCCACCTCAGGACCGTGAGATCCACGAGTCACATGCTCGACTGACTGAGCCAGCCAGGTGCCCCTACCGAAGTCTCTTTTTAAAAGATGTTAAATACTGTGCTCACTTGAACATGAATGGATCTCAGCAGTGAAGTCGTGCACGGAAGAAGTCTCACACGCGCGTGCACACACACACACTCACATGTTGTGGTTCCGTTTTTGGGGAAGTTCAGTCACAGGCAAACAATGAGTGGAGATGAACGGAGGTTCCAGCTGGGGTGGTGCAGATGCCCTCCGAGCACACACGGTAATAGGGCAAGCAGGTCCCCACAGTGGAGACAGTCTCCCCCATTCATCCGTGGCCAGGGGAGAAGGCAGGATGCAAACCCAGCTTCGGGGTCTCCAAGTATCCCCACCCCTGGGGCTGGGAATGGAACCCCTTCCCCCCTCCCTCCCCCCTCCCCCACCCCAGCCCGGAGTTCCCAGTCTGGCACGCACCCGGGTGGGCTCCAGCCCTCGGCCTCCAGCACCCACTGCCCCAGCCCTCCCCTGCGGCTCACCCTGGGAACTTGCTCTGGGGATTCTCCGACTCTTCTCAAGAGGTGCACCCCTCCGGACCATTCAGGCTTTAGTGCCTCTCTCGCGCTTTGAGCCTTGTTTAAATACAGTCCTGGGTAGACTTTCTTCGGCTTCTGGGGACCATACGCCCTCCATTCCTGCAACCTGGGCTTTGCAAGTTCACCAGGTGCTTCTAGTCCTGTCGGCAGGTTTGGGCCACGCTGGGCTGGTACGTGGTGGGAGGGGCTTAGATCTAAGTGAGGCTTCTTATCCCAAGGCTCTAGAGAGCCGTTGGACGAATCAACCAGTCTCCCTCTCCTCTTGTTTCTTTCATGAACGTTTTGGAAAACTTGGTGAAGGGGTCTATTCTGCAAAGTGGGATGGGGCACAAGCACAAGGAAGTTCCTGATCATGTAAAACTTGCACTCTGGAGTGACGTCCCAGTCAATCAATGGATGCTCTGCACTCTTAAGGGCATATTAAAAAATCCAGGGGTGCCTGGGTTGCTCAGTGGGTAAAGCGTCCCACTTCGGCTCAGGTCATGATCTCGCAGTTTGTGGGTTCGAGGCCCGTGTCAGGCTCTGTGCTGACAGTTCAGAGGCTGGAGCCTGCTTCAGATTCTGTCTCCGTTTCTCTCCGCCCCTTCCCCACTCTGGCTCTGTGTGTGTCTCTCTCTCAAAAATGAACATTAAAAAGAAGAGGGGAATTAAACTTAATAAAAAACCCATGGTCGGTGGGGCATAGTCGGTTAAGCGACCGACTCTTGGTTTTGGCTCAGGTCATGATCTCATGGTTCGTGAGTTGGAGCCCCACATTGGGCCCTCTGTGCTGAAAGCTCAGAGCCTGCTTGGGATTTCTCTCTCCTTCTCTCTCTGCCCCCCCCCCCCCCCCCCCCGGCTTGCTGTCTCTGTCTCTCAAAAAATAGATGGGGCACCTGGGTAGCTCAATCAGTTAAGCATCGGACTTCGGCTCAGGTCATGATCCAGCCCCACGTTGAGCTTTGTGCTGACAGTCTGGAACCTGCTTCAGATTCCGTGTCTTCCTCTCTCTCTGCCCGTCCCCCGCTCATGCTCTGTCTCTCTCTCTCTCTCAAAAATAAACATTACAAAAAATCATAAAAATTAAAAAATCCATGGGAAACTGAAAAAAAATTACCCCCAAAAGAATAAGTAGACTCATTTTTTGTTGTTGTTGGAATAAACAAGGACATAGAGTTCTTTTTTTTTTTAAGTTTATTTAATAGCTACACCCAACTTGGGGCCCGAACTCACGACCTAGAGATGAAGAGTCTCGTGGTCCTCTGACTGAGCCACCCAAGCACCCTTGAGTTCTTTATTCCGACCAAGAAAAGATTGAGTCTACTTCTTCCTCAGCTATCACTATTTTGTTTGTGATAATCGATGAGGAAATATTCTTACAAGCAGACCATTATCTCCCTGATAACTGTGGGAGGGGTGGAGGAATTAGGTAACGTCCATCCGTAGCCTCCGCTGTGTGGCTGTTGCTGGGATGCTGATTCCAACAACCAGCGTTGACCAGGTATTTTGAGAAATTAAAGACTTTTTTTTAAGTGATCTCTGCACCCAGTGTGGGGGCTTGAACTCACGACCCTGAGAACAAGTATCACATGCTGTACTGACTGAGCCAGCCAGGTGCCCCTGTTTTGAGAAATTTAAATATGGCCTGGGTATCAGGTTTGTAGAAATCAATGAAGATCACTCCCAAATGAGAATGAGTAAATATTCAAATATTTATTCTTTTAATTCTCAGGTTAGTTAACATACAGTGTAGTCTTGGCTTCAGTAGTAGAACCCAGAGATTCATCATTTACATACAATACCCAGTGCTCATCCCAACCAGTACCCTCCTTAATGCCCATCACCCCTTTTCCCCTCCCCCCATCAACCCTCAGTTTGTTCTCTGTATTTAAGAGTCTCTTATGGTTTGCCTCCTTCTCTGTTTTGTTTTTGTTTTTAATTTTTTAACCTTTGGGGTGCCTGAGTGGCTCAGTCGGTTGGGTGTCTGACTTCTGCTCAGGTCGTGATCTCTCAGTTCATGGGTTCGAGCCCCACGTCGGGCTCTGTGCTGACAGCTCAGAGTCTGGAGCCTGCTTTGGATTCTGTGTCTCCCTCTCTCTCTGCCCCTCCCTCACTTACACTCTGTCTCTCTCTTTCTCTCTCTCAAAAAATGAATAAACATTAAAAATTTTTTTAATGTTTATTCATTATTTGAGAGAGAGAGACACAGAGCATGAGCAGGGGAGGGGCAGAGAGAGAGAGGGGGAGACACAGAATCTGAAGCAGGTTCCAGGCTCTGAGCTGTCAGCACAGAGCCTGATGCGGGGCTCGAACTCAGGGACTGTGAGATCATGATCTGAGCCAAAAGTGGTCCCTCAACCAACTGAGCCACCCAGACGCCCCCCCCCTTTTTTTTTAATGTTTATTTATTTTTGAGAGAGAGCACGAGCAGGGGAGGGGCAGAGAGAGGGAGACACAGGATCTGAAGCAGGTTCCAGGCTCTGAGCTGTCAGTGCAGAGCCCAATGCGGGGCTTGAACCCACAAACCGTGAGATTATGACCTGAGCCGAAGTCGGAGGTTTAACTGACTGAGCCACCCCGGTGCCCTTGCCTCCCTCTCTGTTTTTATCTCATTTTTCTTCCCTTCTCCATATGTTCATCGGTTAAGTTTCTCAAATTCCATGTATGAGTGAGGTCATGTGATAAGTCTTTCTCTGACTGACTTTTTTTGCTTAGCATAATACCCTCCAGTTCCATCCAGGTTGTTGCAAATGGCAAGATTTCATTCTTTTTGGTTGTCGAGTAATGCTCCATTGTATATATAGACCACATCTTCTTTATCCGTTCATCCATCAATGGACATTTGGGCTCTTTCCATACTTTGGCTATTGTCGATAGCTCTGCTATAACCATTGGGGTGTATGTGTCCTTTCAAATCAGCACTCCTGTATCCTTTGGATAAATACCTAGTAGTGCACTTGCTGGGTCATAGTGTAGTTCTATTTTCAATTTTTTGAGGAACTTCCACACTGTTTTCTAGACTGGCAAATATTTATTCTTGCTGTAATGAGACCGCCCCTGTCAATAATCGACTGAGTTTGTCAAGCCAGGGAGCTGACAGCTTTATAGAAGAAAAAAGTGCCCTGATTGGAGACTGGTTGACACAGGAAGCAGGGACACCCTTTGTGGTTGGGTAGGGGGGCATGTTTGGCTTTGTCTGGTTGGTCCAAAGGTGAAGGTGAGGGTCCGGGCAAAGATTAGGGGAGCGCTCAGTCATTAAGCTGATCCAGCCCTTTTGGGCTGATGGCTACACCACTTGGGGTTTCGTTTCCTGGTTATGGGTCAGAGCTCTCAGATATGTTCTGGCTCCTGTCCAGATTCAGTCTGCCAGGCTGTCCCAGAGCTTCTCAACCTGGCACTATTGTCACTTGGGGCCGGATAACTCTTCCTGGAGGGGTCTGACCCACAAACTGAGCTGCTCAGGATCCACTTGGGTACATGCCAGCAGCACCCTCCTCCCCGCTCCAGTGTCAGCCAAAAGTGTCTCCAGGTGCTGCCAGATGTCACCAGGTGCGCGGCACCTGCCCCTGGTTGAGAACCCCTGTGTTACACCAGGATTTCTTGGGTTCAACAGCGTGCCGTCCACAATGTGCATGAATTTCATCGATGGCACTTGAGTGAAGGAAGCCACACAGAAGGGTTCCCGCAGGATGATTCAATCACGTGAAGTGTACGACCAGGCGAAAGTCAAAGCAGCCTTCTGGGGTCGGGGGTGTCGTCTATGGCTTAGCAGGGGAGGCTGTGTATCCCCTTGGACCACAGCACACGCTGGAGTGGTTGCCTCTGGCCAGAGGAGAACGAGAATGAGAGGGAGAGAGACTGCAATCCTCTTAAAGCCCCGCCCCCAGCATGACATCTCTCTGTAAGGTGCTAGTTGGTGAGGAGTGCACACTGGAAAGTGTGGAGTGGTTAGCTTGGCCACTGGCCCGCTCTGAGGCCACCCAGGTTCTGAAGCTCAGGATGGACCAGAGATGCCAGAACCCCAATGCTGCCCCTGTACAACCTGAGGACACCTTTGAGGGACAGGTGCACAGCCTTATGGGCATCTTCCTGCATGGGAGCACCAAGGCCAGGTCTGACGGGTAACAAGTGCATAATCCCACAGGCTCAGAATCTTACGTGTTCCTGACAAAGCACACAGTTAATGGGATCGTCTTTGGCTCATTCACAGATGCTACAAGCACAGGGAGAGAGTGGTTAGGAAGGAAGAAGGCCTGAGAATTTCCTTGGAAGGGCTTGTGGCGTTTCCATTTTCTTAGTAGAGGGAGAAGCAAAAAAGAAAAAAAAAAAAAAGGAGAAGACAAAAATTGGAGAGGATTGGGGGACTGGAGATATTTGGGTGTTCAGGACATAAAATAATGGCTGGGGAGGTGACCAAAAAAAATAAATAAAAAGGAAAACTAGAAAGAAAAATAACCAACTTCCCACTTACTGACATTGGCTAAATCCTATTAGTGGAACAATGATGAAGAAAAGACAAAATCACAAAATCAAGACAGAAGAACCAGGAAAAAAGATAACTGTCCTTAGTAGTCCCATTATGTATATATGTATATCTTTATTGAGATATAATGAAAACATTTTTTTCTCCAGCTTTACTGAGATACAATTGATACATAACGTTGTGCAAGTTTAAGGTGTACACGAAGATGTTGATTTGTTACATTTATGTATTGCAAAATGATGACCATCATGGCATTAGCTGATGTCTCCATGCTGTCATGATTGTTTTTTTTGTGATGTACATAGTATCACACTTCTGTGTCTTCTGATGACTTTATACATCCAGGTAGGCTCCATCCTAATCAAGACATGAAACATCACCATCCCCAGTAAGTTTTACTGCCTCTTTCTGCTTAATTCCACCACACGGGCATTTTTGTGTCTTTTTTTTCTTTTCATGGAGTATCATGGTTTTGAAATGCGTCCAGGTTGTGTAGATCTCATATCTGTCCCTTGTTTGGGCATCGTTGCAAATGACAATATGTAACGTTTTGTGTCTGGCTTCTCTCATAAGGCTCTTTGTGGTGATGTAGAACCAAAGGGATTAGCAGTGAAACTTGCAGAAAGAATCTGTGATTCCAAAATGGGACAAAGGGAGTAGATATTAGGATCTTGACAGCAGCCAAAGTGGACTATTTTGTGGCCAGTGGAATGGTCTGGGAGAGCCTTCAAATTGGGGCATATGCGGAGTTGGAAGGAAGGTATTGGATGATCTGTGTAAACCAGGGACGCAGGGTAGGCACCATGAGAGAATCCTGGAGATGTAGCCATGTTTCTCTTGGAAGAGTTGGTCTTGAGGTCCACCCCAGCTGCATGCTCTTGTTCAGGTTCTGGTTTTTGCTGCATGTGCTTGTATTGGGCTTTCTTGAGTTTTGCTCTGTGGTTCTTGAACCAAACCTAAGGAGGAAAAGAGAGGAGCAACCGGTTGGTGAATCCAAAGGAGAGTCCACATGTTTTCATTTTACCCGATACCATGGACAGTGCTAGGTGAGCCCAGCTAGTTGTGCAACTCTGCTTCTCAGATCCCATAGCTGCAAACTCTCCCAACATATGTGAAAGGGAGCAGGAATGAGAGGTGGTGGGGACAGAAAGTGAGGCAATGGGGGCACCTGGGTGGCTCAGTCAGTTGGGCGTCCGACTTCGGCTCAGGTCATGATCTCACTGCTTGTGGGCTCGAACCCCGTGTCGGGCTCTGTGCTGACAGCTCGGAACCTGGAGCCTGCTTCGGATTCTCTGCCCCTCTCTCTGCCCCTCCCAAGCTCATGCTCAGTCTCTCAATAATGAATAAAAAAAAAAAAAAAAAAGTGAGGCAGGGATCAAAACACCCAGAGCGGGAGAGACTGATGTCAGCACACTGAGGCTCATGGGCCAATTTTTAACTGCAACCGTGTTTTTGTATGGTGCATAAACTAAGAACAGCGTTGTTTGTGTTGGTTTTTTTTTTTTTTTTAAGTTTTTATTTATTCATTTAAGTAATCCCTACACCCATCTTAGGGCTTGAACTCACCATCCCTAGATGAAGAGTTGCATGCTCTTCTGACTGAGCCAGCCAGGTGCCCCTAAGAACAGGTGTCACATCTTTAAATGGTTGAGAGAAAGAGAGGGGGAAAAAAAAGCACAATAAGAATATTTGTGACCTGTGAAAATTATACGAACTTCCAATGTGTGTCTATAAAATTTTTTAAAAAAAAAATTTTTTTTTCAACGTTTTTTATTTATTTTTGGGACAGAGAGAGACAGAGCATGAATGGGGGAGGGGCAGAGAGAGAGGGAGACACAGAATCGGAAACAGGCTCCAGGCTCCGAGCCATCAGCCCAGAGCCTGACGCGGGGCTCGAACTCACGGACCGCGAGATCGTGACCTGGCTGAAGTCGGACGCCCAACCGACTGCGCCACCCAGGCGCCCCATGTGTGTCTATAAAATTTTATGGGAATGCAGGCACACCCATTCATTTACTTATTGTTGATGGCTGCTTTCACGCTGTCCCTGCAGAGCTGAATAATTTTGGCAGACGTGACACAGCCCACAGAGTCTAAACTATTTCCTGCCTCGCCCTCTACAGAGAAAAGATTTGCAGATCCTTGCTCTAGGGGTTGGGAGGGAGGGTTTGGGGGTAAGAGTCTGGGTCTTTGGAATCTTGGAGACCAGAGTGGTATTAAGCTTCAGGAATTATCCTAGGGTCTCTGAATTTAGGGTATTCCGGGGAAGTGGCTTGGCAAGGTGAGGCTTGATTCTCCAACCTGAAGTACTGTCGGGTGGATCTCCAGTTTCAAGGCCATCTCCTTCTGCAGGCTGGGTGGGGGGTAAGGGTTCTGACTGAACAAGAATTCCAAGGCTTCCAGTTGGTCCTCAGTGAACATTGTTCGTTTCCTATGTGAATGCTTCTGGTGCTTTCCTGGGAGGGAAGGAGACAAAGGTACAGATGAAGTGTTTCGACAACTCTAAGACACAGGTGTAAGACACTTCCCTTCCTCAAACACTGGAACTCCTCCTCCTCCCTGTGCACAGAGGTCAGGCTTGGCTCTCAGTCAGGTGACTGAGGGTCCCAGATATGTACGCATGGCGTGAATGACTTTCTGGTTCTGTTTCCTAAGCTTCATTTTGTCACAGCTGGTCTTCCATATACTCAGCATAGGAAAGCACTATATATATTTAAAAAGATTTTGTTGTTGTTGTTAACGTTTATTTTTGAGAGACAGAGAGAGAGAGAGAGGAGAGGTGTGAGCAGGGGAGGGGCAGAGAGAGGGAAACACAGAATCCAAAGCAGGCTCCAGGCTCTGAGCTGTCAGCACAGAGCCTGACGCGGGGCTCGAACTCACAAACTGCGAGATCATGACCTGAGCCCAAGTTGGACGCTTCACTGACTAAGCCACCCAGGTGCACCAAGGATTTTGTTTTTAAGTAATCTCTACACCAAATGTGCATCTTGAAGTTACAACCCTGAGGTCAAGAGTTGCATGCTTTACTGACTGAGCCAGTGAGGTGCCCCTGGAGAGGGTTATTTAAATAAAGATATTGTGGCTCCTGGGTGGCTCAGTCAGTTGAGCATCCGACTCTTGATTTTGGCTCAGGTCATGATCTCAGGGTCCTAGGATTGAACTCAGTGTGGAGACTGCTGGGATTCTCTCTCTCTCCCTCTGCCCACTCCCCTGTTCACGTTTTCTCTCTCTCTAAAATAGCAATTAAAAAAAGGATCGCTTGTGTGTCGACTCCTAGATTGTGTGTGTGTGTGGGGGGGAGGGGCAGACAGGTATAAGGGCAGTCTCTGTACCTTCTGCTCAATTTTGCTGTGAAACTATACTGCTCCAAAAATAGTCGATTAATAATAATAAAACATGGTTACTTTCATGGATTACATTAGTGAAGACACAGATATACACAAACTAAAAGTGTTAAAATACACAGTACTTTATGTAGTGCTAAGTACTCTATAGAGAAGCAAAATTCAGAACAGGGGATGAGGAATTTGAGTGTGTGTGTGGGGGGGTTAGTTTTAATGACCAGTGAGCGAAGGTCTGTCTGGATGAGGTGAGGGAGTGAGCCATGTACTTCCTTGCAGGAAGGGAAATGCAGACAGAGGGAACAGAATCCCCGAGGAGCGATGAAGAGATGAGTATTGCATAGAGAAGATGAGTGGAGAGGTGTTGAGAAATCAGTGTTTCAGGGAACAGGTCATACAGGGTCCTGTCAGGGAGGTGGACAGAGTGTGGGGGTCAGCTGGTTCCTGTAGCATCTAGCACTTCTGGGTTCCTTGAGCTCAACAGGTTATCAGAAGAATGGACAATCGTAGGGGTCACTGGTTCTCTAGCATCTGGACTGATATTTCCGTGAGACAATAGATTTGGGATGAGGGCATCCAGTGACAGACAATGAGACAGAGTCTCCAGGAGTCCCAGCTTTGAGTCCCAGCATGGCACTGACCTTTACCACGTGTGTTTGCTCCTTCAGGGCTCAGAAGTTTCAAGTGTAGTTGGAGATGACTAAAGTCCCTCTCTCACAAGGCTACTGAGGATTCAATTAGGTCATGCCTGAAATGCAGGACTTAACATATCATGAGGCTTCAAGGAACGCACTGAATCTCTCACACACAGTATATCGATGTCATTCTCCCATGCACAGGGTGCTTTCAACATGGTCCTCACCTCCTGGTGTTAACACCTTTGTGTACTTCCCATCCAACATGGTACCCGACTTGGTCAGCTTACAGAAATACCATGAGATGTCACTTCTGAGCTTACGAAAGTCTCTGTGCCTTCTGTCTTGGACACTTTCTCTCTTTTGGATCACTTGTTCCAGGGGAAGCCATATGGAACATCCCTACGGCAAGGCCCTCTTGGCAAGGATCTGAGGTCTCCAGAGGAAAGTCAGTGAGGAGCTGAGGCCTTTAGCCAACAGCTTTGTGAACGAGCCCTCTTGGAAGTGGATCAATCCTCCAGGCTCAGTGAAGTCTTAGATGACTGCATTCCTTGTTGACAGCTTGATTACAACCTCACAAGACCCCGGACTGAACTCCACTATGCATTTTTAACAATTTTATTGAGATAGAGTTGACGTATACTAAACTACATATTTAAAGTGTGCAATCTCGGGGCGCCTGGGTGGCGCAGTCGGTTAACCGTCCGACTTCAGCCAGGTCACGATCTCGCGGTCCGTGAGTTCGAGCCCCGCGTCAGGCTCTGGGCTGATGGCTCGGAGCCTGGAGCCTGTTTCCGATTCTGTGTCTCCCTCTCTCTCTGCCCCTCCCCCGTTCATGCTCTGTCTCTCTCTGTCCCAAAAATAAATAAAAAATGTTGAAAAAAAAATTAAAAAAAAAAATAAAGTGTGCAATCTCAGTAAATTTTGATATACGTATACTGACACGCTCATGAAATTATCTCCGCAGTCAATACAATGCATATATCTATTTATCCTCCGTTTCCTCGGATCCCTTTCAAAGTCATCCACCTGATGTCCTCAGGTCATTGTGGCCTTGACTCCATACTTGTTAAGCACAATAAGACAAGATAAAGAAATAAAGAACAGAAAAAAGGAAAAGATGAATATAGGCCAAGTTCACTTATGAAAATAGTTTCAAAAGTCCTTAAAATACGTTAACTGAACCCAACATTGCTATTTTAAATAAATACATCAAGAGCAAGTATGTTTTATCTCAAAGGATAGGATATTTATCAGAGCTTATCAGACTATACAGGTTAAATATGTGAAGTTTATTATATGCCAACTATATCTCAATAAAGCTGTTAAAAGTAAAATCTTAGGAACCAACTTGATTATTTATATTTATAGGACTCTACACCCAACAATGGCAGAAATTAAGTATTCTTTCCAGTACATATGGAACATTCATCCGGATAGAGCATATGCTGGGCCCCAAACCAAGTCTGAAAAAATTTTAAATGATTTAAATCATACAAAATATGTTCTCTGAACATAGGAGTTAAGATAGAAATGTGTAACAAAAATAACTGTAACATCTCTCCTCCAGTGTCTGAGATTAAACACATTTCTGAATCAAACATGGGACAAAGAAGAAATCAAATGGTATTCGGTCAACTGGATATCCTTACAGGAAAAAAAAAATGAACTTCCAACCTTTATCTTGAACCATATGCAAAAAATGAGCTACGGGTAGATTTCAGACATAAATATAAAGCCTAACTCTAAAACTTCTGGAAGAAAACATCAGAGAAAATCTTTGAGACCTTGGGTCAGACAAAGGTGTCCACAGCACAGAGTGTAAAAGTAAAAATCGAACTGGGGTTTACAAAGATGAAAAAGTTTGCTCTTCAAAAGACTGCGTTGAGAAAATAGACAATGGGGCACCTGGGTGGTTCGGTTAAGCCTCTGACTTCGGCTCAGGTCACGATCTCATGGTTTGTGAGCCTCATGTCGGGCTCTGTGCTGACAGCTCAGAGCCTGGAGCCTGCTACGGATTCTGTGTCTCCTTTTCTGTCTGCCCCTCCCTTGCTCATGCTCTGTCTCTCAACAGTAAATGTTAAAAAGAAAAGAAGAGGTGAGTACATAATGGAAGAAAATATTCATAATACATGTGTCAAATTCATATCCAGAATATACAAAGAATTCAATGACCTAACAATTCTGTTCCTAGTAAAAACACCACATGAAGGCTTGTATGTGAATGTTCCTACCAGTTTTATTCATAGTAGCCAAAAATTTGGGATAACCCAACAGTATTCATCATACAGCAAGTAATGGATAGCCAAATTGTGTTGTATTCATACAATGGAATAGTACTTCTCCACTAAAACAGAATGAGCCACTCATACAACACGAACGTATCCCAAAAACATGCTGGGCAAAGGCAGGGGCGCGCACAGAAGAGCACATACTCTGTATGTTGATTTATAGGCAATACTAGGCAAGCGAAGATAATCTGTAGGGCAAGAAAGCAAATCACATGGTGCCTGAGGCTAGTGGTCCCCGTGTTGTGTGTGGGGACGGGGTTGGGGATGATGACCACAATAGGATGTGAACTGTTTTAGGGTGATGGAGATGTTCTGTGTTTCCACTGGGGTGGCGGTTCATAGGCATGTACACTTGTCAAAACTTACTTTTAAGTGTGCACGTAAAAATGGATAGACTTTAATCATAAATTGCATATCCATAAAGTTGATCTTTGTAACCCCCAAAAAGAAGATCTTGGCAAATCAGGGCGCAAAGCCGTCTTGCCACGCTCTCTGAAAGTTGTATATTAAATCCCTCTAGCAAACACTGTACTTAATGGAAAAACATGTGCATTTCTGTGGAGTCAGGAACATGAAAGGGACATCTATAAGCACCGTGACAGTGTAATCTAGTTCCATTATAAGGAAAGAAAAAAAAATATGTAAGATCAGAAGGGAAGAGATAAAACGGATTCTCTGTAGGTAATCTTATTTACTAGAAAAGCCAACAGAATTCCACAGGTAAGGGCTTTTAGAGCTATTGAGAGTTAAGCAGTTTTTCTAGTTAGAAGACCTATAACATTTCTCTGTACCAGCCATGTTCAGCTGGAAACAAAATTGGAAAAGCAAAAGACGACATTCACAAAAGCAGCCCAAAACTCCCAAGATACCTACAAATTACTGAGAGAGGACAGAAGACTGAGGGGCTTCAGTGAGAAAGTCACAGCTTAAAACCATTTGAGGACGCTTTCTGAAGACTTATCTTTATGACCTCTGAGCAGGGAAGGATTTCGACATGCGACACATGAGTAAACCATGAAACAAGCAAAGCTACATTTGACTACCTTACAATCAAGAAATGCTATTCAAAGTTTCCTTAACAGAATGAAACAAAGTGGAAGAAGGTAAATGGATAAGGAAGATGGGGGGGGGGGGTGGGGGAGGGTCAGAAACATGAAAGGGATATGACAGAATGGAATGTTATTCATTCTCGCCATTTGCAACAACATGGATGGACCTTGAGGGCGTTATGTTAAGTGAAATACATCAGAGAAAAGACAGGTACTGTATGGTACCACGTATATGTGGAATCCATAAAAGATGAACTTGTAGAATCAGTGTACCATGGTGGTTGCCAGGCACGGGGGCGGGCACTGCAGGTGGTGTTAGTGGTGGGTGGGTTGGGGAGATGTTACAGGTTGCAAACTTGCGACAAGTAGATGAGTAAGGCCTCTGTAGATTGAATACCCAGCACGGTGATTAGAGTCAACAGTACTATATTACACACTTAAAAATGGCTAAGTGACTAGATCTTTTGTTTTGGGAGAGAGAGCGCAAGCACGAACCTGAGTGGTAGAGGGACAGAGAGAATCTTAAGCACCTGCCCGCCCAGTGCGGAGCCCAACGCAGAGCTCAATCTTATGACCCTGAGATGAAGACTTGAGCTGAAACCAAGAGTCGGACGCTTACCAGACTGAGTCAGGCAGGCGCCCCACTGAGTGACCAGATCTTAAATGTTGTGGCCACAGAAAATAAAATGATAATTATGGGTTGTGATAGAGGTGTCAGCTAACACTGTGGTGCTAATCGTATTGAAATACATAAACATATCAACACATTGTACACCTTAAACTCACGATGTTATGTATGTCCATTATTCCTCGAAAACAAACATCCTTAACCCTCGCAGCGTGCCAGACGCTTTTCTGGGTGCTTTGTGACTACCAGCTGACTCGATTCTGACTTTTCCCCACGTGGTTGGTACAGATGGGGAAACTGAGGCACGGGGAGACTAAATGATGGGTTTGAGGCTGTGCTGTGCTCCATTTTTGGAGAACCAGTGGCCAACACGTGTAGTTTATTGAACTGGGCTCCAGCGTTCATGACAGAGGGTTCTAGGGCTCCTGTTTTTGTTCTGTGAGCTTGGAGAAAGCATATCATCCCCTGCAACATTAACTTTTTATTTTATTTTTATTTATTTTTAAATGTTTATTTTTGAGAGAGAGACCGAGTGTGAGCAGGGGAGGGGCAGAGAGAGAGGGAGGCAGAATCCGAAGCAGGCTCCTGGCTCTGAGCTGTCAGGACAGAGCCTGACGCAGGGTCAAACCCACAAACTGTGAGATCTTCCAGGTGCCCCATCAATGTTATCTTTAAAATGGAGACTTCTAGCTGTTACTACTTTATTATTTTTTAAAGAAGACATCTCTACACCAAACATGGGGCCAGAACTCAAAACCCTGAGATCAAGAGTTGCACACTCTACTGGCTGAGCCAGCCTGGCATGCCAGGTTGTAGTCACTTTAAAAGATTTTAATGTTTGGGGCGCCTAGTGGCTCAGTTGGCTAAGCATCCGACTTCGGCTCAGGTGGTGATCTCGTGGTTTGTGAGTTTGAGCCTCGCGTCGGGCTCTGTGCTGACAGCTCAGAGCCTGTAGCCTGGTTCAGATTCTGTGTCTCCCCTTCTCTGACCCTCCCCTGTTCATGCTGTCTCTCTCTGTCTCAAAAACATTAAAAAAATTTTTTTCTTTTAAGATTTTAATGGTTGATTGTGCCTGAAAGTGGTTTAGCACAAGCCCTGATTTCCAGATTTCTTGGCTAAGCTCCCATTGTGTCACTTAATCATCCCAGTGGGGATCAGAGGCTCTATTTCTGCAGGATGAGAGGCATTATGTCATAGGTAACCAGGGGAAGGTTTGGAATTCAAAGGCAGAATTGGGGGGCGGTGGGAAGCCTGGGTGGCTCAATTGGCTGAGCATCCGACTTTGGCTCAGGTCATGATCTCACGATTCGTGAGTTCAAACCCTGTGTTAGGCTCTTTGCTGTCAGGGCAGAGCCAGCTTAGGACCTCTATCCTCTGTGCTCTCTGTCCCCCCCACCCCCCAACACACAAATAAATAAACATTAAAAAAACAACAGTGAACTGGGTTTCCCTCTGATTGGTTTTGTCCTCTGATAGCCTCACCTCCAGCATCCTTCTCAGCTGACTCCGTCACACATTATCTTTCAATTCACATCCCTCTGGCTTACCTTTAGGAGGGACCCCTGGGTCTGACATCCTGAGATCTAGATGGGTTTCCATGCTCTGCTCCTGTGACAAGAGCTGGCAAATGAGGCATCTCGACTTAAATACCTCCCTCGACAGCCACACCCTGGTCCCACCCCTCCACCTTATATCTTTCCCTCTCCATCCATTAATCCGATCCCTGGGTCCTTGAGCCCCCCAGTCCTGTGCCATCTGTCTGATGTGGCGTCCACACCCCAGCAGCAGCATCACCTGAGAGCTTACTAAGCAGAATCAATACATAGTGATGCAAGGGTACGAACTTCCAGCTATAAGACTAACAGGTTCTGGTAATGCACAGCATGGTGACGAGAGCTCCTAATACCGTATTATAGACTTGATGCCGAGGGGGTAGATCTTACGGGTTCGCACCACAAAAGAAATGTAGGTGATGTGATGGGACGGACGTCTTAAATGCCACTCTGGCCACAGTCGCGTTGAAACTAGTTGTACACTTGAAACGTCCTCATGCTATGTGTCCGTCACATCTCTGGGGAACTAGAAGAAAATGCAGATTCTGCCAAACTGGAGCCTGAGTCTGCATTTCGCAGAGGAACCGGGCCGTGCCGTAGATCAGTGTCTCTGAGGGTCGCCTGGAGCATTTGCTAAAACAGGGGTTGCTGGGACCAGCACCCAGTGTTTCTGGTTCAACAAGGCTGGACTGGGGCTTGAGGATTATCGTACCTCATGAGTTCCCAGGTGACGGGTACCTCCGTGATGGGGTCTGGGAGGGTGTCTCTGGTTGCTTGGGGAGCACTTATGTGTTCTTTAGCGGTTAGTCTGTGCCTGACATCCTTCTAAGCACCTGCATATCCTAGTTTATTTAATCCACTTGCTCTCATTTTACAGATGAGGAAACAGACAAAAGGCAAGTTTAATAGACTTGGCCAATGTCCAGTAACCAGTAAGTGTCAGAGGCAGTATTTTTACCAGGCGTTCATGCTCCAATGACCCTGCTGTGACCAGCGAGGTGCTATTGCCCCTAAGTCCAGTTGGGGGAGCCAGAGGGCCCGCAAGTGAGCAAAGAAAGCCCCGACTTCATGGGATCATTGCGTAGAAAGAAACAAACATACTGAAATAAAGGGGCTAAATGAAGATACTTTAGAAACAGTACTTCTAGTAAGCCTACATCTTGTAACTAGATTTCTGCCTGCCTTTTTTATTTTTTTTTTTAACGTTTTTATTTATTTTTGAGACAGAGAGAGACAAAGCATGAACGGGGGAGGGGCAGAGAGAGAGGGAGACACAGAATCGGAAGCAGGCTCCAGGCTCTGAGCAGTCAGCCCAGAGCCCGACGCGGGGCTCTAACTCACGGATAGTGAGATCGTGACCTGAGCCGAAGTCGGACGCTTAACCGACTGAGCCACCCAGGCGCCCCTGCCTGCCTTTTGTCTTGGGTTTTGTATTCTGGACCAGAAAGCATCCAGCCAACTTTCCTATCATTTCAGCAGTTAAAAAAAAAAAAAAAAAAAATCCGCCTAATGAGACATGATGATCGGATAATGAGAAATAATCACATCATCATCATCCGATAATCAGCATCATCTCTGATGAACTGGAGTAACAAATAAGGTACCCGAGAGGCAACGAATACATCTTCAGTGGTGAGTCCAACACACCAACAATTTAAAAGCCCTAATTTCATCTCGTAGTGTCAGAAACCACTTTGAAAGGGCCTCCGTTCTGCTTTCTTTTTATGGATTTGCCTATTAGGGACATTTCACACAATGGGATCATACACTACATGACCTCTTGCGTCTTAGTGTTCACCGAGCATGTTGTTTTCAGAACCCTTGTATCTGTGGCTGAATTAGACTCCAGTGCATGGATATACCATAATTGGCTTATTCATCTGTTGATGGATGGATGGGCTGGCAGCAGAGAGAATGGAGAGTAAGTGTGTAACGAGCGCAGGGATTATTTGGGGGTTAATGAAAGCGTTTCGAAGCTAGATACAGGTGGTGGTTGTACGACATTGCGCGTGTACTAAATACTGCTGAGTTGTTGACTTTAAAATGGTTAATTTTGGGGGTGCTTGGCTGGTCCAGTCAGTGGAGCGTGCAACTCTTGATCTTGGGGTCGTGAGTTTGAGCCCTACGTTGGGGGTACAGATTGCTTTTATTTTGTTATTATTTTTTTTTATTATTTATTTTTTTTAATTTTTTTTAAGATTTTTTTTTTAATCTTTATTTTTGAGAGAGAGACAGAGTGTGAGCAGGGGAGGAGCAGAGAGGGAGGGAGACACAGAATCTGAAGCAGGCTCCAGGCCCCAAGCTGTCAGCACAGGGCCTGACGCGGGGCTTGAACTCACGAACCGAACCGTGAGATCATGACCTGAGCCGAAGTCGGATGCTCAACCGACTGAGCCACCCAGGCGCCCCTACAGATTGCTTTTAAAAAAAATCTTAAAAATAAAATAGTTGGGGCACCCGGGTGGCTCAGTCAGTTAAGTGTCTGACTCTTGATTTTGGCTCAGGTCGTGAAATCTTCATTGTGGGATTGATGTGTCCCACTTGGCATGAGAACAGAATTTGCTTGGGATTCTCTCTCTTTCCCTCTCTCTCTGCCCCTTTCCGCATGTTCTCTCTCTCTCTCTAAATAAACTTTAAAAATAAAATAAAATAAAATGGTTAATTTTATGTTAAGTGCATTTCACCTCAATACAAAAAAAAAAAAAAGACACTAAGAAAGTCACATAAAGTCCACTTGTCAGAGGTACAACGGCATGCATTCCCTCAAGCTGTTACCATCAGTCTAGTCAAAGGGGCTAAAGCCATAGCTTGCTTGTTTCTGTCCTTGGGTACAATTTTTACCCTTTCTTGGGAAAGGGCCAACTGCTATAGGTTGACCTCAGGAGGACCTAAATGCTATAGAAAACTTTTTTTAAAGACATTTTTATTTATTAATGTATTTACTAATTTTTTTAATGTTTACTTTTGAGAGAGAGAGAGACAGAGTGCAAGTGGGGGAGGGGCAGAGAGGGAGACACAGAATCTGAAACAGGCTCCAGGCTCTGAGCAGTCAGCCCAGAGCCCGACGCGGGGCTCGAACTCACAGACCATGAGATCATGACCTGAGCTGAAGTCGGATTATCAACGAACTGAGCCACACAGTTGCCCCTGTTTTTTGTTTTTTTTTTAAGAAAGGGGGCGCCTGCCTGGCTCAGTGGGAAGAGCGTGCAGCTCTTGATCTCGGGGTCATCAGTTTAAGTCCCAAGTTGGGTGTAGAAATTACTTTAAAAAATGTTTAAAAAAAAAAAAAGGAAAGATAATCTTTATATTCCAAATCTTTATTGAGGTAGCTCATACCTTTTTAGAGGTTTCACTACACTTTATGTTTTCTTTATTTTACTTCATATTTAAAATTTTTATTGTGTTTTATATTTTATTTTGTTTTTATTTTAAATTTAATTTTATATTTTATATACTCAAATATATATATGTATATATTTTAAGTTTACTTATTTTGAGAGACACACAGAGTATGAGGGAGGGGCAGAGAGAGGGGGGAGAGAGCGAGAATCCCAATCAGGCCCAGCACTGTCAGCACGGAGCCCGATGAGGGGCTCGAACTCACGAACTGTGAGATCACGAACTGAGCTGAAATCAAGAGTCGGACCCTTAGCTGACTGAGCCACCCAGGCGACCCTTGTCTTTTATATTTTTTATTTATTTTTTTAGAGAGACAGAGCACAAGAGGGGGAGGGGCAGAGAGAGAGGGAGACAGAATCTGAAGCAGGCTCCAGGCTCTGAGCTGTCAGCACAGAGCCTGATGCAGGGCTTGAACCCATGAGCTGTGAGACCATGACCCAAGCCTAAGTGAGGTGCTTAACCAACTGAGCCACCCAGGTGCCCCTACAATTTTTTTGTTTTACTTTTATACTTTATTCATTTAATTTTGTATCTTATTGTATATTTTATATTTTATTTATTTACTTCGGCTGGGTACAGTGTACTGTATTAACAGCACACGACCGGGTAGCTCTCCCTACGACTCTCCCCTGCTCCAGGGCGTCTGGGATGGACAATATCAAGGATGGGAGATTCTCTGTGTCGGGTGACTGAATTGGGGCAGCTGAGGGCCTCTCTCTTCCTTTTGAGCTCTTGCTGGGGCTGGAGGTCCAGGGCTTTTGTGACTTGGAGGCCACACTGCAGTCAGATTTACTATCGTCCCAGGAAATGAGCCTAATGTGGTGCCAGAACTGGCAACAGAGGTGGAAGACCGGGTGTCCCTACTAAAGACGCAGGGGACACCCTGCTCTGTGCTGCCCAGGATGCCCCCTAGGGGGCCCTCTGATGCTGACTTCACCACCCTGTTGATGTCACCATACTGAACAGCTTCAGAAGGACCCACGCTGGCTGTGGGGACGCAGAAGGTCATGAGCGAGCTTCCCATTCAGCCCAGGGATGAGTCTGCCAACAGCCTTAACAGTCCCTGCAGAAACAGGGATGTTATTCTGGGCAGCCCCTCCCTCATTATGCCCCAGCTTCCCAGAGGGGCTGTCCATGGTCTTCTGGCTGGCTGTGATGGCAGGGACTGCGGTCGTGAGTCCTTCCACGATGCCACAGTTGTCATGGATGACCTTGGCCTGGAGGGGCCAAGTAGTTGGTGGTAAGGGAGGCCTTGCTGACGACCTTCAGGGAGCTGTCCTCATTCTCATGGTTCACACCCATTACAAAGCATGAGGCGTGTCAGCAAATGGGGCAGAGATAATGACCCTCTTAGTTCCACTCTTCAAGTGAGCCCCAGCAGTCTCCAGGGCAGCGAGGACACTGGCTGACTCCACAACTTATTCAGCACAGGGTTCACCCCATGTGATACTCTTGATCCTGGAAGATGGACATGGGCTTTCCGTTGATGACAAGGCTTGACTGTGCTACTGAGCTTGCCTTGGGTGGGGTCATTGCAACACGTGGACCATGTAGTTGAGGTCAGTGAAGGGGTCATTGATGGTGACAATATCCACCTTACCAGAGTTAAAAGCAGACCTGGTGACCAGATGCCCAATACACTCAAATCCATTTACTCTGACCTTCACCGTTGTGTGAAAGTCACACATCTCAGAGACGCCACTGGCACCACACAAGATTTGGCTGCCTGTCACCTGGGAGGAGCAGAGGGTCTAAACTTTTAAAATTAAATGGTTTCAGAAATTCCACCTGAGTCTGAAAAAGCATACCTCAGGGATAAGCCTGCAGCTTCAGGGAGAGACAGGAAGACATTAATGAATTTGAGTTAGTAGTGTTTTTCAACCACGGCTGCTGTATATTGTCATCCTAGGCTAGAGTTTTTAAAAATGCCCGGGGCTCCACCCCAGGGTCAGGTCAATCAACTCAAATCTCTGCAGGTGGGGCCTCAGCATAAAGATTTGCATGCAATCCTCAAGTGGTTCCCGAGCACTGGTAGGGTTGGAAATTGTTTAGCTCAGTCTCCACCTGGGAGAGGAGGATTCTACTGCCATCTAGTGGGTGAGAGGCTAAGGATTGATGCTAAACATCTCACATTGCACACAACAAAGCCCCCACAACAAAGAATCACCAGTCTCCAAAGGTAAAGGTCAGGAGTAACAAGGTTGAGAAACTCTGCCTTAGACTGTATCAGCCACCGTACTTCCTTGGTGAGGCTCTCTTCCCCCATCTTATTTCTTCTTTCTATAGACTGAACCCTGTAATTTTCTTCCATCACATAGTCACATGGCTTCTCTCACTTCATCCAAATCTCTGCTAAGATATCACCTCCTCGAAATAAAAATAAGCGGGGCCCCTGGGTGGCTCAGTCGGTTGAGCGTCTGACTTCAGCTCAGGTCATGATCTCGCAGTTCGTGAGTTAGAGCCTTGCATCGGGCTCTGTGCTGACAGCTCGGAGCCTGGAGCCTGCTTTGGATTCTGTGTCTCCCTCTCTCTCTGCCCCTCCCCCCGTTCATGCTCTGTCTCTCTCTGTCTCAAAAATAAACATTTAAAAAAAAGAAAAAAGAAAAATAAGCACAACACCCCCTCCATCCCCAAATCAAAACAAGTAAATGCTCTCCCTAAGCATCCTATCTTAAAAAGCACCCATCAGTCTTCATTCCTGTGTACTGTCTTATTTTTCTTTAGCATATTTATTATTTCTTGACACTAAATTTTTAAGTTTTTAAAATGTTTATCTATTTTTGAAAGAGGGAGACAGAGCATGAGCGGGGGAGGGGCAGAGAGAGAGGGAGACACAGAATCCAAAGCAGGCTCCAGGCTCTGAGCTGTCAGCACAGAGCCCTACACGGGCTCGAACTCACAGACCATGAGATCATGACCTGAGCCGAGGTCAACACTTAAGGGACTGAGCCCCTCAGGCGCCCCTTGACGTTAAATTTTATATCTCTTCGTTGCCTGGCTCATTTACTGGACTGTAGTGTCTTTGAAATCAGGGTCTTTTTTGTTCCTCATTGTATTCACCCATTTATTCAACGTATATTAATTGGCTGATTCTACGAGTTACTGCTGTAGACACCAGAGACACAGAACACACAGACAAACCCACATGAGTTTATAGTTTAAGGAGATTGCATCACATTTTATGGGGGAATGCATCTAAAGTACTGGAATGTTCTAAGCTAATTCAAGTAATCAATTAACTCATCCATGCACTTTTCAGTAATTGATTCAGCTCCTTAGGTCAAGTATCTCGAAGAGCCATCATCCTCATGGAGGCTCCCCTGCCCCGGCGGGGCACTTACTGGTAAGTTAATAAACATGCAGAAATTTGGAGCACCTGGGTGGCTCAGTTGGTTCAGCATCTGACTCTTGATCTCAGCTCAGGTCTTGATTTCAGGGCCTTGAGTTCAAGGCCCATGTTGGGCTCCACGGGAGCCTACTAAAAACAAACATACAGAAATTCATATATATATTTTTTAAATTTTTTAACATTTATTTATTTTTGAGACAGAGGGAGACAGAGCATGAACGGGGGAGGGTCAGAGAGAGGGAGACACAGAACCTGAAACAGGCTCCAGGCTCCCAGCTGTCAGCACAGAGCCCGACGCGGGGCTCGAACTCAACGGACCTCGAGATCATGACCTGAGCCGAAGTCGGACGCTCAACCGACTGAGCCACCCAGGCGCCCCCAGGAATTCATATTTTTAATGTTTATTTTATTTTTGAGAGAGAGAGCGCGAGGGGGGGGGGCGGGCAGAGAGAGAGAAAGGGAGACACAGAATCCGAAGCAGGCTCCAGGCTCTGAGCTGTCAGCACAGAGCCTGGCATGGGGCTCAAACTCAACGAACCATGGGATCATGATCTGAGCCGAAATCGGGAGTCAGATGCTCAACCAACTGAGCCACCCAGGCACCCTAAGAGAAGGATATATCCTGATGTATGTTCTAGGTTCTAATCTTCCCCAAATAATTGGTACCCAAAAGACCACTTAAGATGACTCTGTTAGGAAAGTCTCGCCCAACTCATTTCTAGGGTGACGTAAAGGCTGCTGGTTTTGGGTGGACCCAGAGTAAGACTAGGTCCTGCAATCTGTCCAGGCTGGTGGTACAGGGTCCTTGCTCCTGTTCCAGCGGGTCCAGCCACGTGTAGTGGTATCTGTGGTAGTGACGACATTCCAAGGAATGTTTGGCAAGCATCAGTTACAGAATGTTCACAGAGGGATTCTAGGGTTCTGGAGCATGGCCATCCCTTCTGCGGCAGAACCCCTCACTCCTGGGATGAATCACGGCTGAACCCTAGTCAATCCTGAAAGCCTCTGAACGTGAGACATCAAGGGGCCACAAAGCCAAAAATGCCCATCATGCTCTGGGTGCGGTTAGACCCTCGGCGGATCGGGTCCCGTATTGGATGGGTGTGGCAGCCATTACTTGTACCTTGGAAGAGGCACGTTGAGGAATCGAGCTGAGAAGGTCCAGAACACCCAGGTAAGTTACACAAGAAGAATTGGCATCAGGTCCCGGTGTTTCAAACCCAGTTACATTGGTGCCTCTTCTTGACCTCACACTATGGTCTCACGGGGTTTCCTATGAGCAGCTGAGAGAGGACAAAACTCCAGCCTGGCTCACAGGTGGGTCATGTGCCCCCATGGATGGCCACTGACACCTCAGCGCTTCTCAGAGGTGGCCCTGTGGTCGTGGTGATAGGGAATTAGCCCAGCAGCCAGAGCTGTGAGAGGTGCCCACGGCTTCCCACTTTGTACGGACAGAGACGTGGCCTGAGATCGGGTTAGATATGCACTTGTGGGAAGTGGAACATGGACCAGCTTACTGGTCAGGGAAGGGAAGAAGGCTGAAAGATGGAAGCCTAAGTGGTCTGTGGACAAGGTACGTCAATGACCTATGAAGAGACACACAACACATGTAGAACGTTGTGTCTCGTGTTAATGACCTCCAGGGAGCACTCATCAGTGAGAAGTCCCTCAACAACCAGGTAGAGAGGATGTTCTACCTAGTGGGTATGTTGGAGTCTCCTTCCTCAGACCTGTGTTTGATAATGAGCCCTGATAACGGGATCTTACAAAACACCACCTCAGACTGGGGGATTCATTTTGTGCTGAAATGGCTCATCAGTATGTGCATGACTATGGAAACCACTGCTGAGGTCATATGTTGCATTATATAAAGAGCGAGCTGCCACAATGGGATGATGGAATGGCCTGGAAACAGCTCTGCTCAGGTGCCAGCTGAGGGATAACAGCCTGTGGGGGTGGGGTGCTGTCCTGCAACATGCAGTATATGCATTAAACTAACAACAGTCAGTATAAGGTGCCGTGTCCCTATCAGAATGCACAAGTCTAGCCATCAAGGGGTGAAAAGAAGAGTCGGCTTTTGTCACTCCCACTTCTAGGGACTCACTTGAAGAATTTGTGCTTCCTGACCCCCCAACCTTCGGACCTGTTGGATGAGGTATCTTCATTTTCAGAAGGGCAACACTTTCATCAGGAATCAGAAACCAGTCCCTGCCTGGTTACTTTGGGCTTTCTGTGCTGATTAACCAGTGGGCAGAGAAATGAGTTAGTTCACAGGCATGGATAGCCCACCATGATGACTACCAGACCAGGGACTAGGGTCACTGCTACATAATGAGGTCACGAACACATGTGTCTGGGACCCAGAGGTGTGCCCTACAGTCATGGGTGAAAGGAACTTGGAACCCAATAAAAGCAAAGTCACTGAGATAACCCTCAGGGATGGTGAAAGACTCATGTGATCAGAGATTTTCAGTACCCACATCAAACTTCATCAATAATTCCAAGGATACAGATAATTGCAAGACACAGGCAAACACGGGGAAAGTCTGAGACAGCCAACACAGCCGCTCAGGCCCTTCCTTGTCATATCAGAATGACACTTGGCCCTGAATTAAGATTCAAAGTCCTTATTTAAATGATGTATATTGGGGCCTCATATACACAAAAGTGTTTGTTCCTTTGATCAATGAGTTTCTCTCCCCCCACACACACTCTGAGTAAATAGCAGACATGTTTTCCAATGGCCCCCGCCCTGTAAACCCATAAATCCCAGGTTTGTTTACTATAAGCCAGCTAGAAAGACCAGGTATATCCTATTAAAAGTATTTCATAGATAAGGAGTCTAGTTTGGTTTCCTCTAATACCTCGGGGAGGAGGTCTGATTAGCATGTTCATAAGTCAGGATAGGAAGAGTGGATTACAGACCAGCTGCTAATGCCTTCCTAGCAGCCCACGATTCAGACCTCTTAGAAACGAAGTCCCCAGTTGCCCTACTGGACAAATGACTTAGACAAGATATGGTGCTGGCCCACCACAGGAATCCAGAAGGTGTCGGGCAGAAGGAGAGATGAATAATAGAAGTGGTCTTGGGTCCAAGGTACAATGGGGACTATGGCTGGTTCCACTGTCATACTGAAGTCAGAATTTTGTAGATGGTGGCAGGATCCTTGAAGACTCAACCACTGGGTGGACTCCATGTGGAAGTGAGTATATCTGAGAAGGTGCAAGGGTTGTGCCTTGGCAGAAGTCAACCTCCTATCTCTTTGGTGCACCTCTAAAGTCAGTCTGGGCTTCAATGGTCTCGTACAAACACAGATTCCCGTTATTCTGCCATAGTCTTATCTCAGCCATGGGCCACTCATCCTTCTGTATTTGTCCCTAGAGCCTTTTCTGACGCTGTTCACCCCATAGAAAATAATGGCCTATGAAGCTTCTGGCTTCATCAGTTAAACATCTGTCTCTTGATTTCAGCTCAGGTTATGATCTCATAGTTCGTGAATTTGAGCCCTGCACTGGGCTCTGTGCTGACAGTGCTGAGCCTGCTTGGGATTGTCCTTCTTTCCCTGCCCCTCCCCTGCTCATGCTCTCAAAATAAACTTAAAAAAGGAAAAAAGAAGAAAGAAAATAATGGCTCAGAACTGCATAAAGTCAATTCCTCTGAGGAAAACCCCCAAGTCAGTGAGGGAGAGGGGTTAAATTTAGTACATAAATGCCCCAACCTCCCGTCTTTCTGGCAGGGTATTATATGAGGCATCATATATGCTTTTCAGAAGGGATGAAGGCCCCCCTCTTTGCTCACACCATGGATTTCAATAACTTACCCTTATGTTGGGTCCCCTGCCTTCCCCTATCTTACTCTCCCCTACTACGTCCCTCTTGTTTTGGGGGATCGTTTTCCAAATAAACATCTTGAACTCACGTCCTTGTACCAGGCTCTGATTTGGGGAATCCAGATTAAGGCAGTATCGTTCTGAAAAACAGGATGAGGAAGAGACGCAAGAAACAGGCAGAAGTGGGAGATCTTCCCCCTAAAAATAAACATACATTCAAAAAAAAAAAACCCAGAGCAACAGAACGAAAAATCACCCGTTGCCACACTTTATGGCATAACAAATGGATCTTGACTCTCTCTTTCCTCATCCACAAAAAGCAAATTCAAATGATTTACAGACCTAAAATCAGAAGGCACAACAGTAGGGTTTTAGAAGACAACATACAAGGACATATTTTTTGCGATCTAGGAGTAAGCTAAGATTTATTAAAAAGGCCAAAAAATTCTTAATAGTGAAGATACACAAATTAAATTATATTAATATTAAGGACCACTGTTCTTTAAAAAAGCGAAACACCATTGACAAAGGGGAAAGGCAGTCCACAGCGTGGGGAAAGATACAGGCAACGGCATATGAAGAGTTCTTGTAAATCACTACGAAAAGAGATAAATCGGTACAAAAATGAGCAAAAGACGGAGACAAAAGAGGGAGTGACCTCGGCATCACAGCAGCGAAGGAAAAGCCTCCTTTTTACCCCCCTTAACAACGGGTTAGACACCCGTCCAGGAACGGAGGCGCCCCCGTGGGTGCTGCGCGATCCGGAAGGAGGCCTGCGCACCTGCGCATGAGGTGACGGGCACCTGCGGAGCCAGCAAGTGTTGGGGAAGCCAGGAGAGTGCAGACCAGGGCAGAGTCGCCAGCAGCGAGAATCTGCACGAGCGCAGGTTTCCGGGAGGGACTCGGCGGCAGTGCCCTCGCGCGCGGGGAAAGGAGAGCGGCACGGGGGGCGCCCGGCCATTCGGAGCGCAGGACGCCGCGGCGCACGGTGGGACCTCCCCTACCAGGGGAGGAGGGATCCTGGGAGAGACGGCAGATACAGATTTCTGGGGCCTTGGAAGGGAGAGACTTTGCGCCAATCCCAAACCTCTCCCAGCTCTGAGCGCCTACGAGCGCGCAGCAGCGGGTCCCGGGGACCCGGAGCGCGCTCGGAGATGCGACCGAGCGTCGGCTGGGAGAGACCGCAGCTGGAGCTACAGCGCCACCTTCCGGAACACGAGAGAACGCTTTCCAGGATACGGCCTGCTGAGTCCTTAAGACATCCCATTAAAGCTTTTGAATTGGGCCGCAGGAGAGAACAAGAGTGGGGCAGGTGCACCCATACAAAGTTAGAAGACCCCAGACGGTAAAAGTGCCATCGAATAGAATGCCCCATCCGAAGGTCACTCGCGCATTTTTTAATTTTTATTTTTTTTTAATTTTTGAGAGAGAGAGAGAGACAGAGCATGAGCAGAGGAGCGGCAGAGAGAAAGAGAGTGAGACACGGAATCCGAAACAGGCTTCAGGCTCTGAGCTGTCAGCACAGAGCCCAATGCGAGTCTCGAACTCACTAATGGAACCGTGAGATCATGACCTAAGCCAAAGTCAGAGGCTTAACCCACTGAGCCACCCAGACGCCCATAGGTGAATAGGTTTTTAAGAGAACAAACAGGAGATAAGAAACTTTGTGATAGTGTTTGCCTGTGCAGGCATGAGCGGTCTTTCCATCGTCAGGGAATTAGAATAGTAAGTTTACTTTCCTTCTGCTTGGGAACAGCTCTTCCCTGAAGAGGGAGTTTGTTGCATCCTTATACTGTAGAATATTCTGCTTTGAGTCGCTTAAGGGAAGAGCCAAGAAGACTCCTTTGTGCATCAGTTGGGTCTCAAATGACTTCCCTTTAAAATAATCTTCAGGGCGCCTGGGTGGCTCAGTCGGTTGAGCGTCTGACTTCAGCTCAGGTCACGATCTCACGGTCCATGAGTTCGAGCCCCAGGTCGGGCTCTGGGTTGATGGCTCAGAGCTTGGAGCCTGCTTCCGATTCTGTGTCTCCCTCTCTCTCTGCCCCTCCCCGGTTCATGCTCTGTCTCTGTCTCAAAAATAAATAAACGTTAAAAAAAATTAAAAAATAAAATAAAATAATCTTCATATTCAGGATGCCTGGGTGGCTCCGTTGGTTAAGCGTTGGACTCTTGGTTTCAGCTCTGGTTCATGAGTTTGAGCAGCGCGGAGCCTGCTTGGGATTCTCTGTCTCCCTCTGTCTTTCCCTTTGCCCCGCTTGGGTTCTCACTCAAAAATATTTATATAAACCTTTAATAATAAAAAAAAAAGTTTTAAAAATAATCTTAATGTCAACCCTGGGGGTCTGAGTTGGTTTCCACACAACCAACCAAAAGTCTGCTCAAGAGCTTAAGCCACTTCGCTCCATCTTGGGCGGATGGGTTTTTGAAAGTCAGTGAAAGAGTACTGCATTTCAGTCCCATTATTGGTGGATTGTACCCGGCGTTTCAGCACGTCGGGTGTTTGATGCATGTCCTAACCTGTTCCGTCAGTCCTGCACCAGGCCCCTTCCCTCATCTGGGACTCTCCCGTGAAGGAATGGTGCTTCTTCTGTCTTGCATCACGTTGCCTCTCGTGGCTGCTTGCTCCGCTGGCCCAGCCAGCTGAGCTCCTTGAAGAACAGGATGAATTCATAGTCATCTGTATCTTCTCCCATCCCCATGTGCTAGGCGGGGCGAGTGCATGATGCTTGCTTGTTAAATGCCATGTCTGTGTGGATTAACAGATATCAGAGCTCCCCTGCTTCTGGTTGGGTCCCAGCTCGGCTTGGGGGTCCCCCGCTCCCAACTGTCCCAGGCGTGTGCAGACTGGCAAGTCAAGGAGCCTAAGAAGATGGGGGGAGGAAGGGCTGTGAGTGGGGTCCCGTGTTATACAGCTCCTACTTCTCTGGGTCCTTGGTGATCAAATGGATTCGAATATTTAAAAATCTTAGAAATAAAGGCACCTGGATGGCTCAGTTGGTTAAGTGTCCGACTATTGTTTTCAGCTCAGGTCATGGTCTCACGGTTTGTGGGATTGAGCCCTATGCCCGGCTCTGTGCTGACAGTGTGGAGCCTGCTTGGGATTCTCTCTCTCTCCCTCTGCCCCTGCTCATGTTCTCTCTCCAAATAAATAAACGTTAAAAAAAAAAATCTTAGAAAGATATTGAAGGGTTGAGGAAAGGTGCCCCCAGAATAGGCACTGTTGGCATGCAGGTTACTTTAAGTTGAAAGCAGTTAAGACCCTGAAGGCTCAAGAGGAACTTTCACCCCTCCCTTAATTACATAGAAGAATCTAAATTGGAGAGTGTTTCCAGAGTAAAGATTATTAGCAGAGATAAATTTTATCTGAGTGACCCATCTGTACGATAAAAAAATTTTTTTTTAATTTTTTAACGTTTATTTATTTTTTGAGACAGAGAGAGACAGAGCATGAACAGGGGAGGGGCAGAGAGAGAGGGAGACACAGAATCTGAAACAGGCTCCAGGCTCTGAGCTGTCAGCACAGAGCCCGACGCGGGGCTCGAACTCACGGACTGCGAGATCATGACCTAAGCCGAAGTCAGACGCCCAACCGACTGAGCCACCCTGGCGCCCCCCCCCCCCAATTTTTTTTTTAATGTTTATTTATTTCCGAGACAGAGAGCATGAATGGGGGAGGGGCAGAGAGAGAGGGAGACACAGAACCTGAAACAGGCTCCAGGCTCTGAGCTGTCAGCACAGAGCTCAACGTGGGGCTCGAACCCACGAGCGGAGATCATGACCTGAGCTAAAGTTGGATGCTTAACCGACTGAGCCACCCAGGCGCCCAAACCATATTTTATTTGTACGTTGTGTAACTCTTCATCTTGCAAGATGAAACTCTGCCCCCATTAAACACCTCCTCCTCCCCCTCCCTCTATCCCACGGCCAGCCCATTCTACTTTCTGTCTCCATGAATTTGAGGACTCCAGGTACTTCATAGAAGTGGAATCATACATCTGTCTTTGTGATCGACATATCTCAGTTACCATAATGTCTTCCACATTCATCTGTGTTGCAGCATGTACCAAAATTCAGTCTTTTAAAGGCTGAATAATATTTCTTTGGGGGGCCCCTGGTTGGCTCGGTCCGTTGAGTGTCTGACTCTTGATTTAGGCTCAGGTCATGATCCAAGCAAGGATCTTGGGATTGAGCCCCAAGTCAGGCTCTGTGCTGAGAGTGGAGCCTGCTTAAGATTCTCTTTCTCTCCCTCTCCCTCTGCCCCTCTCCCCTGTTCTCTCTCCCTAAACATTAAAAAAGAAAATTATTTTTTTTAAGTAATCTCCACCCAGTGTGAGGCTTCAACCTACAACCCTGTGATCAAGAGTGACAGGCTCTTAGGGGCACCTAGGTGGTTTAGTCGGTTAAGCGTCCGATTTTGGTTCAGGTCATGACCTCATGGTTCATGGGTTCGAGCCCCCCCTTTGTGCTCTGTGCTGACAGCTCAGAGCCTGGACCCTGCTTCAGACTCTGCGTCTCCCTCTCTCTCTGTCCCTCCCCTGCTCACCCTCTCTCTCTCTCTCTCTCAAAATAATAATAATAAAAATAAATAAATAAATAAATATTAGGGCACAGACTAGAAATAAAAGGAAGGGAAGAGGGGCGCCTGAGCGGCTCAGTTAGTTGAGCATCTGACTTTGGCTCAGCACATGATCTCACGGTTCATGGGTTTGAGCCCCATATCAGACTAGCTACTGTCAGCACAGAGCCCACTTCAGATCCTCTGTCCCTCTCTCTCTCTCTGCCCCTCCCCTGCTTGTGCTCGCTCTCCCTCTCAAAAATAAACATCAGGCTTGCCTGAGTGGTTCAGTCGGTTAAGTGACTTCGGCTCAGGTCATGATCTCACAGTTCGGCTCTGTGCTGACAGCTCAGAGCCTGGAGCCTGTTTCAGATTCTGTGTCCCCCTCTCTCTGCCCCTCCCCTGTCTGCACTTTGTCTCTCTCTCTCTCTGAGCTAAATAAACATTAAGAAAAAATAAAAACATTAAAAAAAAAAAAAGGAATGGGGCGCCTGGGTGGCGCAGTCGGTTAAGTGTCCGACTTCAGCCAGGTCACGATCTCGCGGTCCGTGAGTTCGAGCCCCGCGTCGGGCTCTGGGCTGATGGCTCGGAGCCTGGAGCCTGTTTCCGATTCTGTGTCTCCCTCTCTCTCTGCCCCTGCCCCGTTCATGCTTTGTCTCTCTCTGTCCCAAAAATAAATAAAAAACGTTGAAAAAAAAAAATTTAAAAAAAAAAAAAATAAAAAATAAAAAAAAAAAAAGGAAGAGAATAGACACATCGTGCAAGTGGTAACAGGAAGCTGGCATAGCTGTTTTAACATCAGGCGATGGAGACTCTAAGAAAGAGAGTAGTATCAGGTGAGGTACATCATTTCATAATATCCAAGAGAACTGATCATTTTTATTTTCCCGCCAGCTTTATTGAGGTATAGTTGACTTATCAGCTTGTGTAAGTGGTCATTTTTCTTTACGTTTTCGGTCATACTCTTACGTGGTAGGGTTGGTGAGGAAAAGTTGTGAACTGAAGAGAATTGCATTGCCAGAGGCGGGGCGGCATGGGAAGTAATGGTGGATATGTGGGTACATTTGGGTGGAACTAAAAGTCAAGACCGCTGTGCTGAAGGGAATACTTGAAATTGAGATTGTGGATGCTGAAGATGTAGATAAGAGCCAAGTACAGGATTGTCTGTGGGGTAAGCAGTAGAGTGAAGAATATGACCATTGTGAGGATGGAAGTCAAGAAAATGAACAGCGAAGTTAATACGGTGAGTTTTTAAAAAATGTTTTAATGTGGTTTTTTTTTGAGAGAGAGTGACAGAGTGTAAGTGGGGGAGGGGCAGAGAGAGAGGGAGACACAGAATCCAAAGCAGGCTCCAGGCTCTGAGCTGTCAGCACAGAGCCTGACGCGGGGCTCGAACTCATGAGCCATGAGATCATGACAATAGCCAAAGTCAAGAGTAGGATGCTAAACCAACTGAGCCACTCAGGTGCCCCCAGTTTCCTTTTTGTTTTTTGTGTTTTTAATATTTTTAAATGTTTATTTTGAGAGAGAGAGAGAGAGTAGGGGACAGGGTGGAGACTCCCAAACAGACTCCACGCTGTCAGCACAGAACCCGATGCGGGGCTTGAATCCACGAACTGTGAGATCATGACCTGAGCCGAAGTCGGCTGCTTAACCGACTGAACCATCCAGGCGCCCCTCTTTTTATGTATATATTTATAAAGATATTTTCTTAATGGTTACCATGGGGATTTTAGCCGACATTCTAAATTTGTAACAATCTAGTTTGAGCTGATGCCAACTTAGATTCAGTAACAGACACCGTGCTCCTATCACTGTCAGTTACAGGTTTACTTTTGTGCCCATTAACAGAGACATCATTTCTGATGCATTTATCCTTTAAATCATGCAGGAAATCAGAGGGATTACAAATATTTACCTGTGTAGTTACAGTTTCTTTACATGCCTTCAAATTGCTGCCGTGTGCCATTTCATGTCAACCTGAAGGACTCCCTTTAGCATTTTTCAAAAATTTTAATGTTTATTTATTTTTGAGATACAGAACGTGAGTGGGGGAGGGGCAGAGAGAGAGGGAGACACAGAATCTGAAGCAGGCTCCAGGCTCCGAGCTATCAACACAGAGCCCGATGCGGGGCTAGAACCCACGAACCGTGAGATCATGACCTGAACGGAAGTCGGATGCTTGACCGAGTCACCCCAGGCGCTCCTTTGGCATTTCTTGTAGGGCAGGTCTGTTAACAAGCAACTCCTTGGTCTTTTATCTGGGAGTGTCCTCACTTCTGTCTAGTTTTTATTTTTTTTTTTTATTTTTAAAAAAAATTTTTTTTCAATGTTTTTTTATTTATTTTTGGGACAGAGAGAGACAGAGCATGAACGGGGGAGGGGCAGAGAGAGAGGGAGACACAGAATCGGAAACAGGCTCCAGGCTCCGAGCCATCAGCCCAGAGCCTGACGCGGGGCTCGAACTCACAGACTGCGAGATCGTGACCTGGCTGAAGTCGGACGCTTAACCGACTGCGCCACCCAGGCGCCCCCTGTCTAGTTTTTAAAGGACAGTTTTGATGGATAAAGAATTCTTGGTTTGCAGCCTTTTCTTTTAGCACTTTATATCATTCCACCCCGTCGAGATCTTGTGAACCCTTGCAACAGCTCTTTAGACATATCCTTAATGATAAAGTGTGTCTTATGCTTATATATTTGAGAAGGGGATCATTGATTAATGTGTTATTGAGGCTCAATAAAATTCAGATGTTCAACGGACATTTCTTGACTGCCTACAACGTACATGGTGCCTACTGTTCAAAAGGGTCAGGATTCAGGGGCACCCGGGTGGCTCAGTTGGTTAAGCGTCCGACTTTGGCTGAGGTCATGATCTCACAGTCCATGGGTTTTGGGCCCTGAGTCAGGCTCTGTGCTGACTGCTCGGAGCCTGGAGCCTGCTTCGGTTTCTGTGTTTCCTTTTTTCTAACTCTCCCCTGCTCACGCTCTATCTCTTTCTCTCTCAAAAATACACAAACATTAAAAAAATTGTTTTTAAAAAAAGGGTCAGGATTCAGAGGTAAGCAAGCAAAAGGTCACAGGATTCAAGAACTCACACTCTGATGGAGAACACAGACGATAAGTCAGTAAACCTTCAGTAGAGGGGTGCCTGGGTGGCTCAGCCAAGTTAAGTGTATGACTTCGGCTCAGGTCATGATCTTACGGTTCATGTTCAAGCCCCATGTCAGTCTCTGTGCTGACAGCTCAAAGCCTGGAGCCTGCTTTGGATTCTGTGTCTCCCTCTCTCAGCTCCTCCCCTGCTTACACTCTCTCTCTAATAAATAAACATTAAAAATTAAAAAAAAAAAAAAAAAAAAAAACCTTCCGTAGAAATTTCAGTTTTGGATATGCACCAGAAGCAAATGAGTAGTGATGTGACAGAACTGCATCAAGATGCCTTAAACCCTATTCTCCCAAAAACTGAGCCTGAAGCAAGGATTATGCATTGATGCTTTCATGGGCGGCAAGAACGAACTTGTCAGAACCACTCTGATGCCAGGGTGGCAACCACTGGGAGACCACACTCTTGAAAACAGTCCAAAGCAGAGTTTGAAGATTTCTGAAGTTGAAACTGTGGGGGTGCCTGGGTGGCCTTGCTCTATCCCTGCCCCCACTTCCCTTCATGCAGGACAGCACCCACCCACACCTGCAGTCTGCAGACATCTGTATTCTGTGAATACTACACCCCAACCCGGAGGTAAACCAAACATTAAGCCCTACGTTGACCCCAGAATCTGGATCCTCTGTTGCCCTTGTAGGACGCTCCTCTGTGCTCTAACCACACTACCACCCCCCGTACCAAGGCCAGACCCACAGGCATTCAAGTCTTCTAGCTCTTGAAGGCTTCAGTCTCCCAGGACCTGTCTGAGCACTAGCCATTCCTCCCCCAGCTTCTCAAACTCACTCCTGTGGGCTCTAGTCCTTCCCACAAGACGACCTCTCCCTTCTCCCTAGGACTCCTGACTCCAACTGCTCCCTTCATTCTCCCAGGACTGGATGGAGGGTCCCAGAGCCTCCCCCCAGGGCAAGTCCACTCGCCACCCCCCTTGAGCACCACCTCCTTGCTCCTGCTGTTGGGACCCCCAAGATCTCACGTGCTGGTCCCATATTCCTTCCCGAACAGGTCATGTGTGACGATTCAACAAAGTGCCAGGCTCACACGTGATTCTAATGGTAGCTATTCTAGTGATCCGGTGAAATCGCAGGTAGTGTTCTTATTTCCTTGGTGAGAAAAGACATCGAACCCATTTCACTGGCTCACCGGCCATTTGATGATCTCTGTCACTTATTTAAGTCTCCCTCCCCGCCTTTCCCACCAATTTGTTACTGACTTGGGGGATTTGGTTTTCTTTTTTTTTAAATTTTTTTTTTCAACGTTTTTTATTTATTTTTGGGACAGAGAGAGACAGAGCATGAACGGGGGAGGGGCAGAGAGAGAGGGGGACACAGAATCGGAAACAGGCTCCAGGCTCCGAGCCATCAGCCCAGAGCCTGACGCGGGGCTCGAACTCACGGACCGCGAGATCGTGACCTGGCTGAAGTCGGACGCTTAACCGACTGCGCCACCCAGGCGCCCCGGGATTTGGTTTTCTGTGTGAGTCCTTTACCAGGTGCATGGACAGGAAGTGCCTTCTTCCTGCTGTTTTTGCTGGCTTCATGGTTTCACCTGACAAACAACTTTCAACAAGATCCAACATGTAAACTTTTTATTTCACAATGAGCATCTTTTGTGTACCAAGAAACGCTGTCCACCCCAAGGCCGTGGCAGTAATCTCTAGATTACTGTATTTTCTTCTAGAAGTCTGAGTCTTTTCTAAACCCGCTGTACCCACAGGGAAGGGGGTCTTCCTGTAAGAATTCACTAAGAGCAACACCCATGGTAATGATGGTAAGAACAACAACAGCTAATATTTATTGAGCTTATGTGATATTCCAGATACACTTTCAAAGAGTTTACAAGTACCAGACGCAGTCACCACAACAGCAGTATTAGGTGTAATTATCCCCATTCCACACATAACGCACAGGGGGTACCAGGTCACTTCCCCAGTGAATCACAGGGAGTAAAGCGGTGGGATGGTGACGATAACGGGGAGGGAGTGTACCATGGCGGGAGGCTCTCCCGCATAGGTTACACTGGCGGAGTTATTCCCCAGAACAAGTCTGAAATGAGACAGACATCGAGTGGTACTAGGAGGCTTCTATCCACTCACTGCACTAACCAATTCAGTTAAAAAAAAAAAAAAAAAAAAGTCTACACGGGGTATACGGTGATCACTAAGAAAAAGTGATTTCTCCATTCTCCAAATCTGCCTCAAGCGTGACTCCTCTGAGGTCCTGTGAGCAGAAGGGTGTCTGGTGAAGGCTTTCTCGTGTTAAATCGTATCATGGGCTTTCCTTGTGTTGTGGAAGGAAGGAATGTGGGATGGAAGTTTCTGCATGTTCTTTGTGTTCAAGAGGTTTTCCAGCAGTGTGAATTCTCTCATGTTCTCGAAGATGGTTCACATGGTGACACCCCTTCCCACACTCCTTACCTTCAAAGGGCTTCTCACCCGTGTGAATCTTCTGATGCTGCGTAAGCTGATGGCCGTGACTGAAGGCCTTCCCGCACTCTTTACATTCGTAGGGCTTCTCCCCTGTGTGAATCCTCTCATGTTTCACAAGGCTCGACCCGTAGATGAAGGCCTTCCCGCACTCCCTACATTTGTAAGGCGTCTCGCCCGTGTGGATCCGCTCGTGCTGCGTGAGGTGGTAGCCACAGTTGAAGGCCTTCCCACATTCTGTGCACTTGTAAGGCTTCTCACCCGTGTGAATCCTCTCGTGCTTCACGAGGCTCGAGCCCCAGCGGAAGGCCTTCCCGCACTCCTTGCACTCGTGTGGTTTCTCACCAGTGTGGATCTTCTGATGCTGAGTGAGGTAGTTGACTCGCGTGAAGGCCTTCCCGCACTCCTGGCACTCGTAGGGCTTCTCGCCAGTGTGGATCCTCTTGTGCTGGACGAGGCTCGAGCCGCAGATGAAGGCCTTCCCGCAGTCCTTACACTCGTAGGGCTTCTCGCCGCTGTGAATTCGCTTGTGCTGGATCAGTTTATACACACGGCTGAAGGTCTTCCCGCAGTCTTTGCACTCGTAGTCCTTCTCCCCCGTGTGAAACCTCTGATGCTGGGTGAGCTCGTCACCACGTCTAAAGGCCTTCCCGCAGTCCTTACACTCGTAGGGCTTCTCGCCCGTGTGGATCCTCTTATGAATGACCAGGCTCGAGCCCCAGCGGAAGGCCTTCCCGCAGTCCTTACATTCATAGGGTTTCTCCCCCGTGTGGATTTTCTGGTGTTGCGTGAGTTGATTGCCCCAACGAAAGGCCTTTTTGCATTCTTTACATTCGTAGGGTTTCTCCCCCGTGTGAATCTTCTGATGCTGAGTGAGCTGGTAGCCACGACTGAAGGCCTTCCCACATTCCTTACATTCATAGGAATTCTCCCTAGCATGAGGTCTCTGGTGTGCTCTACCAGAGGTATTTTCTCTACAAGTGGGCGTTTTCTCATGGTTGGTTACCACTTGATTCAAACAGCCCTGCTGAGGGCCCTGTGATCTTTCAAACTCACCTTCACACATCCAGTTAAGGCCCAGGGATTTACTTTTTCCATTTGAGTTCCATCTGGATAAATTTATTTCGTAAATGCCCTTTTCTGTAGGTAAACTCTTGGTCCCATATGGTGACTCCAAATCTGGGGGAAAAAAAATAAACATATTTTGTTTCCTTCTAAGGAGAATGAAAACACAAAACTAACCACAAACCAAAAACCTTGTCTAAGAGAAATAAAACTTCTCTAGGAGAACAAACATGAATCCCCTAAGGGCTCTTGTTAGAATATAGAGTCCACTTCTGGGACCATAATACTTAATGAGGAAACACTAGAGACGCACACATTCCTGCTAAAGTCAGACAAGAAAAAGGAGCTGTCTGTTAGACGCCCCACTATTTCCTATGAGCTGACGCAATTAAGCAGAAAGAAATCGGAGGGGCAGATCTCAAAAATAAAGATGATAAAGAACAAATCTGCAGATAATGTAATGACATACCTGGAAAATGCAGGAAAGTCAAATACACCACTAATGTAAAAAACAAGAATATACAGTTTGGGTAGCTGGGTATAAAATATTCTGAAATTATGTAGTGTCAGTCATATAATGAAAAGTAGTTCTGGACATAAAGACCCAACATCGAAGGCAATAAAAGAGACAATGTGTAGGATTCACTGTAAGAAACCTGGTAAACGCGTATAAAGGAATGTTCAGGAGGATCTGACCATCCGTACGATGTTAACTCCAAGGGGCTGCAAAATCCTGGACATGTTCAACTTCCTGAGGTCACAACGATGCTACAAAGTGTTAAATGATCAACTGGAAGCATGCTAACAAAGCAGCCCTTTACTGTAGGAACTGGTAATTTTTTCTTTAAAGAACAATCTTTATCAGGTACAAATGGTGTCATTACATAACCAAGTAGTAGATGGAGCAGTTTCTCTTTAAAATAGTGCAGTGAACAAACAAAGAAGTGGTGATAAGAGATCACCATTTTTTAAAATGTATTTTTTATTTAAAAAAAACATTTTTTTTTAACGTTTATTTACTTTTGAGACAGGGAGAGACAGAGCATGAACAGAGGAGGGGCAGAGAGAGAAGGAGACACAGAATCCAAAACAGGCTCCAGGCTCTGAGCTGTCAGCACAGAGCCCGACGCGGGGCTCGAACTCACGGACCGCGAGATCGTGACCTGAGCCGAAGTCGGCCTCTTAACCGACCGAGCCACCCAGGCGCCCCTAAAATGTATTTTTTAAAGCTCATTTTGAGAGAGACAGACAGCGTGAGTGGGGGAGGGGCAGAGAGAGGAGAGAGAGGAGAGAGAGAGAGAGAGAAAGAGAGAGAGAATCCCAAGCAGACCCCTCACCACCAATGCAAAGCCTGACGTGGGGCTCGAACTCACGAACTGCGAGATCATGACCTGAGCCAAAACCAAGAGTCGGACACTTAACCAACTGAGCCACGCAGGCGTCCCTAGAAGATTACCATTTTGAATCCCTCTGCAAAAGTGGGTCTAGGCACCGAGTGTCAGTGACAGCTAAAGGCACAAAAAGAGCCATGACCAGACAACGTCTTGTGATGTTAGAACATAACCACACCCGGGAAGAGGTATTAGTGAAAATTAGACAAAAGGAAAAGGAGAAAAGCCCTCAAAGCTAGGAATCCAGCCAAGCTGCACGAACGACAAAGGGCACGGGATCACGCAGTCTACGCCCCTGCTACTGGAGGCTGGTCCGCAGACCAGCAGCATCCACGACACGAGAAGTGGGGTGAAGTAGAGGAGAATGGGTAGGGGGGATGGGGTGGAGATCAGGTTCCTGGTGGTGACTTCTTCCCCACAGGCCTTGGGCCTTTGCAGCGAGCTTCCCAAATGCCCAGGGGCACACCTGCTCGCTGCCTCGATGGCACGTCCCAGGCGGACCGGCTGTCACTGTCCTCTGCACACATACCCCCCTCTCAACCCAGGCTCTCTCCCCTGCTCCCAAAAGCAGCAAGTCACATCTGCCTTAGAAATGAAAGGCCCTGCTTCCGAAAAAAGAAATGCACGTGATGTGGGACTTAAGAAACAAATTAGAAGCTCAAAAATGTTTTGATGGAGACTTAGCGAAATTTCTGACAAGCTGCAAGTCAAAGTGGTCAGACTTCAGAAAAGAGAAATGATCAAAGAACAAACAGGCAGCCAGACAGGAAGATCTTATTTTAAACTCCCAAGGGCCTCACCCCTGGAGGCAAGTACAACAGGGGGGGTGACAGTGTGGACCCAGGCCACAACTCTAGGGTTTGATTCTTGCTTCTGCCTCCCTGTCTGACCTAGTCACCCTATGCCCAAGTATTCTCGCCTACAGATCAGATACGGCAATCGTGCCGACACCATAAGCTGGTGGGGACGAGATGAAGTGTGTTTGTACACACAGTGCTCACAACAACGCCGGGTACACAGTGGGCACAGGATCAGCCACTAACACTACGGCTACTGTTTTCCAACAGAAAAACAAGACATGTCCTGAGACGTTTACAGGACACGGTCATCCAATATTTAACTCAGGATTCAGGAATGGTAACTTTCAGCCTCACTGCAGGTAACAACGTGCAGCAAATGGAAAGTGCTCGCTTTGGTTTTACAGGAATGCTGTTCACTCGGTCTGCCTGTATGTCAGACACAGACGCTGGTTTACCAGGAACATGAAGTTGCTGTGCGGAGCAGTTTTCCCAGGAGGTGGGTCCCCAGAGTAGCACAGTCCATCCACAGTGGTTTGGGCGGTAACATACTACCGTAATATCAAGATGGCTGTGAAATAAATATTCCAGAATCTAAATTCACTTTGGTCACTAAGGACAGGATGTCCCAAAGGTGGGACGATCGCTGACAGCCCATTTTAGATGTGGCTGAGCTCAGGACACTCCTTGGGAAGGGGAAGAAGGAAGTTGGCTAGGTCCTTGGAAGGCAGTCCCGATGCTCCGGGGGGCAGGCGGCTCACCCAGGGACACCAGGTTGCTGTAGTTCTCCAGCATCACGTCCCAGTACAGGTCCCTCTGCGAGGAGTCCAGGCACGCCCACTCCTCCTGCGAGAAGTCGATGGCTACATCTGAGAACGTCACCAGACCCTGAGAACACAGACCCACACGTTCCTGATGAGATGAGAGAGCACAGGCTCAAGATGAAAGACAGGCCAGAAAGGGCTCTGTGCTGGGTCGGGCTGGACACAGACAGGACGCGGTGGGGGCTGTGACCGCAGCAGGGCCGGGAGGCTGAAGAGAAAACCCCACGGCCTGTGGGATGCCTCCTTACTCCAATCCTGTCAATCCTGTCAATCCTGGGGCTCCTCCTGAGTGCCTGCCCCATAGCACCTCAGCAAGTGTGGATTCCTGGGGCACCCTTTCCATCCTCCAAGGGAAGGAAAATGCCTAGGGTTTTGTTTCCGAAATGTGAGCTCTTTTACCTTCGAAACTAGGGCTCATGTGTCTGAATGTTCTCCAGCCTCATGCTCATCATTTGCTAAGACTTTAAGCAGTCTTCCTACGTAATGAGCAGCATTTTCTTATTCCCTCGTGGGAACAGATTAAATTTACTGCAGCTGTACACCTAGGTACAACCAGACATCTGGGGTTTTCCCCAATTCTGGGAGTAGATGATCATCCGGGACTTCTGTACTGGGTGACCTTCTTACCCGTCGCCACCCACCACCCCCGCCTTTTCCCCGTTCCTGACTTAGGAGACTGGTGCAGAATCACGTGGATGGGAGTGTGGGTCTGGCAGGTCTCCATGACAACACAATGCATCTCCTGGGTCCCCTGGTAACACCAGGGGCCTCTCAGGCCCTAAGCACAGCCCTATCCGACCCCCAAAAGCCTCCTGGAGCTCGAGCTCTCACCGCACAGTGACACTGACCAGACAACGTGAACGTTCCCTTTTTTCGGCCTGAAAAAAGACCAGTGGAGAATGGGGAGAATTTTAGTTTTTGCATGTGGTCACATGGGACTGCCACCTCCAACTCCTCAAACAACAGACGTGGCCCAAGTATTTCTTGCAAGGGACTTTCCTCCTCCGCTGCTCCCCCGTTACTCCTGACAAAAACGTGAGCACACAGTAGACACAAATCACTGGCTTGGGGGTGAAGTGAGCATTAGCCATGCGGGGGCACAGGGCTGTGTGGCATTGTCGTTCACCAGAACAGAAGACCCGAGGTGGTGGTGGTGGTGGGGGGGCAATTACAGGGGCCTCAGTCGGGCAGGAGGCTTCAGGATAACTCATAAAAATATCCACATATTTCAAGAAAGAGAGAGAAAAACATACTTACGTGGGCCATAGTTTTAGAATCAAGAACTGATCAGTCCTCTTGGGGTTTCTTTTACCAAAGACACAAAATCCAGAGAAGCCAGAGATATACGAGAAAAAAAGAGGCATTAAAGTAAGTGCGCCTTGGTCCCCAAATGCCGACATACAACCTTCCTGCTCCTCTGTCTTTGTTTCCAACCCCCGCCCCCGCATTCCTCTCCCACAATATGCACGTGTCAACATGACACATCCGGAGAGGATACAGGAGTCTGCACAAAAAGGGAAATCGCTCTCCCCGAAACCCCCGGAAACCCAGCTGCACACACACATTAGAGCGGCTTGTAGTTATGGTTTTGCCTTGAAGTCAGACCTACTCTCAGCTGTCATTTCTCAATATAACTCTTTTACTTTATAAATTTTTATTTTTTTAAGTAATCTCTACCCACAACGTGGGTATGAACTCAACGACGCCCAGATCAAGAGTCGCACGCTCCAATGACTGAGACAGCCAGGCGGCCCTCAACATCGTTTTTTCAACTGCAGCGCACGGACAGTGTTGTGTTAGTGTCAGGAACACGCAAGTCTGTATCTCACGCTGTGCACACAAGTGTAGCGGCCCTGTTACACTTGTTACAATGCCGCTGACTGCTGTCCCTCTCATCCCTGTGACTCTCTCCAGGGCTGGAGGCCTGACCTCCCCCCCCCGCCGCCCCCCTTCACCCATTCTGCCCCTCCCCCCTCCCCTCCCTTCCAGCAACCATGCTTGTTGGGTGTTCTGCATTTATGGGTTTGTTTCTGTTTTAGTTTGTTCATTTGTTTTATTTAGATTCCACATATAAGTGAAATCATATGGTATTTATCTTTCTCTTACTTCACTTAATACTCTTTAGGTGCATCTATTTTGTTGCAAATGGCAACATCTCATTCTTCTTTGTCTTTTGCTCTCAACTTTTTTTTTTTTTTTTTTAAACCGTGAGAGAGGACAAGAGCTGGGGAGGGGGGCAGAGTGAGAGAAAGTATCTTAAGCAAGCTCAATGCTCATCACAGAGCCCAACTCAGAGCTCGAACCCACGACCCTGGGATCATGACCTGAGTGAAATTAAGAGTCGGGTGTTCAACCTACTGAGCCACCCAGGTGCCCCTGCCCTCAACTTCCAAGAGGTGACCTACATCACACCTGATGAGAATGTCTTTGTTTTGGTGCCTCTGGTTATACCCAACTAGTCTTAGGGCAGGAACTGGCTACACAAGAAAGGCCAACCCAGGTGATTCGGGGTGGGTGCTTTGGGTCATGATCTGATAATGAGATTAGCATGGAGACAATTAGTCAATCATGCCTGGATGATCAATCATTCAGTCAACCAACCAGGCCTGTGAAAACTCTGGGCGTTTGGCAATACTCTATGCATATTGTCCTACGTCCCTGTGACAGGGAATCCAGTCCTAACTCCATGGGGAGAGGACACTGGACACTGGAAGCTTGTTAATCTGCATCCTTCCCCTGTAATTAACTGTAACTATGAGAACAGTTCTCAGTGAATCCTAGGAATGCTTCTAGTCCTGATTTATTGAACCTGAAAGTCATTTCGGGAAAGTCCTGAACTTGGAGTTAGTTGGTGTCAGGGCTGAAGGTAACCCTGTGTGGATCCCGTGCCCTCAAATCTGTTCTGGCCTCTAGATGGGGTGAGGAGGGTCAAGACAAGGCAGGTGGACACAGTGAAGGAAATGTCACCATGTTCAGCACTGAGTCCAGAAAAGCTGACGGCATCAAGTACAATGTAAAAGAGTAAATGTTCATGAAATGCTAAGTTGGGAGAAACCCTTAAAAGACATGACTACTTCGGAGATATTGGCAGCAGAAAAATCAGTCTACCAGAACAGAATAATACAGTTGCAGTATTTTATATATGAACATATGTATGTGTATACAGATACACACAGACACAGAATAACCGTAACACATCAATAGAAACAGGAAACACAGAGAAACAGAAAGAAAATGCCTGTTAAGTTATGCATCCCTTATGCAGAAAAGAGCTAACAGAGCAGGTTTGAAATTTCTTGGCCCTTGGCTGGACTTCCGGAGGGTCCCCGCCACTCCCTGACAAGGTGGCTCACTGCTCTTAAACTGTAGAAACCATGTGGTTTATACGGAACCCTTGCTTTCCTCTGGGGGTCTGCAATTCTGGGATGTACCAGGCAGACGGTGCCTCTGTGACTGGGCCCTGATGAGCTTTCCTGGTGGACGACACTTCACATGTGCTGCTGTCACTCAAGCTGGGGGATTAAGCATGTCCTGGGTCACTGCACTGGGAAGGCGCTCTTGGAAGTGTGTGCCTGGATTCCTCCCGACATTGTCCCATGCGCCTGTCCCTCGGCTGACTGTGGTGTGTGCCCTGTCACCGGATAAACCCTGGCCACGAGCAGGACTGCCTGTTGAATCCTGTGAGTCCACTCAGAACCACAGAACCTGCTGGTGGTCCTGGTGACCTGAAACCCGTCTGATCTTGATTTTCTCCTTCTTCTTTTAATGTTTGGTTATTTTTGAGAGAGACACAAGAGCGTGAGCAGGAGGGGCAGAGAGAGAGAGGGAGACACAGAATCCGAAGCAGCCTCCAGGCTCTGAGCTGTCAGCACAAAGCCCGATGCAGGGCTCAAACCCACAAACCGTGAGATTATGACCTGAGCTGAAGTCGGACACTTAACCAACTGAACCACCCGGGCGCCCCATGATCTTGATTTTCTTAAGTACACCTCACTTGGTGTGTAACAGCAGGTGCTGGTTGGATGTATATATGTGTGTGCGTTTCTTTTAAGTTCATTAAATGGCAGGGCACCTGGGTGGCACAGTTGGTTAAGTGTCCAACTTCAGCTCAGGTTATGAACTTGTGCGGTTCGTGGGTTCGAGCCCCACACTGGGCTCTGTAGTGACAGCTCAGAGCCTGAAGCCTGCTTCAGATTCTGTGTCTCCCTCTCTCTCCTCCCCTCCCCTGCTCACACTCTCTCTCAAAAATAAACAAACTTTAAAAAATAAAAAAAAAATTCATTAAATGGCCGTTGGACTCTCAAACAACAGAGAAACTTCTTTTTTAAAGTCTCCTTTTGACATGGTGGGAAAAAAAGCTCAGAATACATGATCTCTGCATTATTTTACGCACTGACTTTTGTTTCCTTTCACTTCCTAATACGTAAACCAGCTCTTTGGTGTATCCCCATGCCCACACATGTTGGGGCACCGACTAGAAACAGGATGAGAATTCCAAGGGGTGCTCTGCAGACACTGACAGCTGTCTCGCTGGAAGGCTGAACTGGACTTCTGAACTTGGCCTTCCAGCCACGGTGTCCTGTGCACAGATGCTAAACCACCTGACCCTGTCAGTCTTCACTTTGCATCAGACGTCATTACGGACGACTTGTAAGGTCTAAAACTCGGGTAGCAAATTCCATTTTACTCCACACACAGCCTGTGCATTCAGTTATCTGGTCACGACCTGACAACCATGAGAATGATTCTCTCCTTCCCATCACCTTTCGGAGCACGTCACCTATGAGTCTCCACAGACCCTGACTGCAGGCTGCCCAGGGCTTCCATTCAGTCTCCCTTTTGGGCCGGGTTATGGGCAACGTGCAGGTAACGATGTGCTCAGTCATCGCTCGTTCCCAGTGCTCACACCACAGGGTCAGGCCCCTTGTAGGCACTTAACAAAGATAGGATTTTGGTGCAAAATTCCTCTTTTGGGAACACTTATCCCAAGGAAACAGAAAGAGGTGTACAAATATGTGTACAAGAATGTTGAGGACTTTTTAAAAATGGGACGGCTTTAAAAATGTTTTGAGATAATTGTCGACTCACATGCAGTTGCAAGAAATAATACAGAGGGAACCTGTGTACCCTTTACCCAGCTGACCCCAATGGTAACACATCACAAAACTATAGGACAATGTAACAATCAGGACATTGATACAGATGTAATCCATCAATTTTATTCAGATTTTCCAGAGAATTGTTTTAAAAGATGGAAAAAAAATAAAAGAAAGAAATAGAAATATCTCATGGTAGAGGACAGATGAAATAAATTATGGTCTGTTATAATGGCATATAATACATTTACTAACAATGATACTGACTTATATTCCTTAAGAAAAAAATTTAAGGTAAGTTACTACGTGAAGAAAACAGGTTTAAATCAATATGTGTAATTTGGGAGAAGAGGTCTTGGTGAAATTAAGAATAAGGCCCTGTGGTCTTTTAGGATGTGAATCCGAGCTCTGACAGTTACTAACCTCCCACTGTCTGTTCCCCCATGGGTAAGACGGGGGTAAAAACAGTATCGGGCAGGTAGGACTGCAGCAACTATTAAGATAATCTATATAAAACACAATAATATTAACAGTTACTTAATACAAGTTAGCAGTTATGATTGAAAATCAGTCACATCACACTGTTTTTATGAAAGAAACTCAAGCGTGCCTTTTCCTTTCTTCTACTGAAAGGTGCTTCTCAAACCTGTTTCTATATAATCCATGCTAACAATTTTCAGAGCCTCTTGGGAAATGAAATTCTTTTAAATCATCAGCAAAAAAACATTCTGAGACACACAAGGAGAAAATGAGGGACAGACCAGAGTCTGCATGGAAAATCCAGCTCAGAATCTAACCTGAGAAGGTGTCAAACTGACAGCACGTGGCTGGACCTCGTACTCCATTGTCAGGGGAGATTTCTGTCACCTTACACCTTTCTCATGTATCTGCCCGTGCAAATGTTAGAGTACAGCTCGTATCTGTAGTAAGTCCGTGCTTATAGTCACGTTCTGTGAAAGGAAAATTCAAATCTTACAAAATCCAATTTTGAAAGCCTGTCTGTGTTGATAATTTGTTCATGGGATTAATTTTAAATGATGCCTTTCTAATCCTTGAAGGTGTAAATATGTGAGAGATTTTTTTCCTAAGCAAGATGAGGATCACTGGAACACTTCTCTCCACATGCACACAGGTACAATGGGACCCACGGCTGACTTGGATGCCTCTATAAACTAACATCTGGAGAGTCTATGGCTCACTTACGTTATCACTTAGCAGGATCCAGGACTCTGAGGACAAAAACCACACATGTATGCACAGACAGGAAGGGAAGGGCTGGGCACATACATACCAAAAAATCAACAGCAATTAGCTCTGGATGGTACAGTTATGGGTAATTTCGAGTTTCTTCTTTACGGGCTCCTTAGGGAACTGAAGCTTTTGCGGCAGGCCTGAATTAATCCCATGATAAGAAACATAAGAGTCCCAAATTAAAAAAAAAATCAACAAAGAGAAAGACCATAGTCATGGGGGAGTGGGTATATTGCAGTCATCAGGGGAACGCTGGGTGGACAGGCCTGTGACAGGCAGGAAAACGGTCTCCCCAAGATGTCCATCCACATCCTTGCCCTGGAGCCCGTGAATATGTTACATTACAGAGCAGAGGGGAGCTAAGGTCCAGGTGGACTTGGGAGTTGCTCCTCACCTGACCTCAACACAGGGAGGTACCCTGAATTTTGCCAGGTGGGCCCAACGTAATGCAAGGGTCCTTACAAGTAAGTGAGGGGGTGATAAGAGAGAAAGACCTGACCACTGAGGCAGGGTCAGAGTCACTGGGATCTAGTAACTGGGGTCCTGAAACACAAGGCTGTCACTTAGGGAGACAAGGTTTTTGGAAACAAAGGAACAACTTCACAGTGGACAAAACTGACCAACTATCTCAACCAGATGATCAAGTTCAAACTCAGCCATCAGAAATTGTGATGTATTCTTGCCATGACAAGATGAAAGCAGTGTGACCTTCCACCCCCAAAACCATACACCCAGTCCAATCGTGAGAAAAGCATCAGGTTCCGAGAGAGGGGCATCCTACCAAGTACCTGTACCTCTCAAAACTGTCAAGGTCATCAGAAACAAGGGAAGTCTGAGAAACTGTCTCAGCCAAGAGGAGCTTAAGGGCACATGACAGTGAAATGTAATGAGATCTCCTGGATGGCATCCTGGAACAGATGAAGAACATTACGTAAAAACTAAGGAAATCTGAATAAAGCACAGATTTCAGTTAATGATAACATATCAAGCCTGGCTCATCAACTGTGAATTAATATCCCACCCTAACGTACGTTGTTAATGGTCGGGAGACCTGGGCATTCTCATACTATCTTTGCAATTTTTCTGCAAATCTCAAACCATTTTAAAAATTAACATGCAGAATATGCAACCTGTAGCCCACAAAACATGAACTATTTAATACGTGACCTTTCACGGAAAACATCTGCGAAACCCTGCTCTAGACCCAGAACTCACACACAACGTCAAACTATGTTGCTTCTTACAGTTCAGACAGAGAGGCAAGTGAAACCCAGGAAAACAAACGGAGGCTGTCCAGACCCCCAACAAGATGGGGATAATACAACAAATCTCTACTTATTGCTTCCTGGAAAAAAAGTCCCTGCCTTTGATGAAAAGACCTTTGTTCAAGCCCCACTTTTTTTTTTTTTTTTTTTATTAAATTTTTTTTTTTTTCAATGTTTTTTATTTATTTTTTGGGACAGAGAGAGACAGAGCATGAACGGGGGAGGGGCAGAGAGAGAGGGAGACACAGAATGGGAAACAGGCTCCAGGCTCCGAGCCATCAGCCCAGAGCCTGACGCGGGGCTCGAACTCACGGACCGCGAGATCGTGACCTGGCTGAAGTCGGACGCTTAACCGACTGCGCCACCCAGGCGCCCTCAAGCCCCACTTTTAAGAGCATCACAAAGCTGGTAACTTTGTCATTCGCTGGCCCAAACCCTCAAAACTTCTCTGTTCTTGTTTTGCTCTGGAAGTCAGGCCTGGGGTTAAAGACCGACCAAGTGTAGTGCTTGATTCCACCTTACAAGTCAGATCGTCCTGACCAAAGCACCGTCTAAAATGAAGCACCACAGGGAACCTCTCCACTGCAGTCTTCTGTTCTGTGTTGTGTGCATACACCTGCCTGACCCCATCACACCTCTTGGGCAAGAATGACTGAGGTTAAGTCCCTATCAGGGAGAACATTTCAGGCCAAGGAAAGCAGATATTCTGAAGTCCTATAAGCACAAGTCATTGACAGAATAAAACGGGTAACTCATCTGAACCTTGACTTTAAGGTGTGTAACAAGCCGTCTTCCTCCTCAGGATGCTTTTTCTGGACGACCGCTGGCCTGGGGGAAAGAGAAGGAGACACTAGGGCCTTTTTGGAGCACAAACTTATCAGGAAACACCCTCCAAGCCCACACATCCTATCTAAACCCAATCAGAAATGAGAGGGAACTGGGATCTGAGTATTTCGGAGATTCCCGGGGACCAGGCTGGAGTCACTGGGGTTCTGACATATGAAGCAGCCCCATCTCCCAAGTCAGGGACCTCTCCCCTCCAAAGAAGGAATCTCATTCCCGAGGCCCTTCGGTCCTGTTACTCTGGTAGCCCGTAAAGTCAATACTTCGTTCTAAAACAGTCATCTCATGCTACGTCTGCGCCCTTCCTGTCGGTCACTTTCGCGGCAGGGTTCGGGCTCTCATCTCCCTCTGTGACCACTGCCTTTCCTCCCCCCTCCACCCCTGGTTGGAACGTGCTCCGGTTGGAGCAGCGACAGCAAAGCTACAGGTTGCACTGTCCCCTACTAATCCCAGCCTCGCCACCGCACATGCCGTCACGACACGCACCTTGGCCCCGCCACCCCCGCGGCTGCGCGAAGGCACCGTAACACTCCAGACCCGCCCCTCCGCCTCCCTGCTACCCGCCGCACGAAGGCACCCGTGACAGGCACGGTGGCCCATCCGACCCCCTGCCGCCCCCGCCGTGGCGCGAAAGCACCCGTGACAGGCACGCAGCTCCAGCCGGGCCCCTCCACCCCTGCGGAGCCCAGTCGCGCAATCGCGGTCCCGCCGCCCCCCCTCCCCGCCCCACTCCCGCGAAGTGCGTCACAGCCTCCGAGCTGGGGCCTGCCCCCTCGCGCGCACCGCGGCCCCGGGGACCCGGCCCCTGGCACCCCCCTCCCCCCCGACGCTCCCGCACTTCTCCCCGCAGCATCTCCCGCAGGCCCAGGCTCCGCTTCGGGCCTCCGAGCCCGGGATGCCTTCCCCACCGCCCTCCCACGCCGTCCCCCGCGCCGCTCCTCTCCCGGGAGGCCACCCACTCACCGCTCGGGGCCCCACGACCCACTGGAAATCCGGAGGGGGCGGGAGGGGGCGCAAGGCGCGAGGTTAACTCCGAACCGCGTCCGCGGGATGCGAAGCAGAGACGATGCTAGACCTAGCGAGCCTCTCCCAGCAGGCACTTCGCGGCGTTCCGACTTGAGAGAGGGGGCGGTGCACCGGGCCTCTGGGAAATGTAGTCCAGCAGCCCGGGAATACGCAGAGCTTGAAGCGCGGCGGCCCACTTCCCCGGCATGCAACTCTGCGCGGCCCGAAGCGCTGTGCCTCACAGACTTCTGGGAAATGTCGTTCAGGGGAAGGACTCGCGGAAGGATGGGGGTGCGGCGGTGCTCCCAGCATGCATTTCGGTCTCCTACGTAAGGATGGCTCGTCGTCTGTGTGATGTCGCTCGTTGCCAAGGGGTTGATTTTAAGAGTAATTGAGACTTTTCCCTCAGACCATTATTTGACTTATGAAAAACAAAAAGCCCAAAACAACGTTTTTTTCCCCCTAATGCTGACGTTCCTTATACAGCCGTTAACTGGGACATTTCTTTCCTTATGCAGTGGGACTATGTGGTTCCACTCTAGTATTGATCCCATCGGAAAAGCAGCACGTTTGCCTCTGCAATCACCACTCTGTAACCGAATCAGTTGTTTTAAAAACTACCTTGAATGATGATGATGTTAGTTACTTTTGGCTTTTTCTTGTAGGTTCATTTTATTCTTTCTCTATTCCAGATGCAGCATCAGTCACTTCTCCAAAAAGCCTGGACTCCTGTTGTTTGGAAAGGACATTAGAGAACACAAACTCCGTACTCTTGGGCTGACACTGCTTTTAGGTGCTTTTGGTGAACAGAGGTAGGAAAAGAATTCTTGTATTCCTATTCATAATTTTCAAATTAAATCTGACCTTAGAGCATTGTTCTCTCAATTTATTAAATTCCAACTTTATAATTACTTATTGTCACCTACAACATAAAGGGAATGCTTTTTTATATTTTATATTATTTTTCTTTTTTTCTTTTTAAAGTTTATTTTTTTATTTTGAGAGAGAGAGAGAGAGCAGAAGCGGGGAAAGGTCAAAGAGAATCCCAAGCAGGCTCTGCAACATCAGTGCAGACCCCGATGTGGGGCTTGAACTCACAAACTGAGATCATGATCTGAGTCAAGATCAAGAGTCGGAAGCTTAACCGACTGTGCCACCCAGTTGCCCATATTTATTATTTTTCTTAAAGTTTATTTGTTTTGAGAGCAAGCGGGTGAGCAGGAGACAGGCAGAGAGAGAGAGAGAGAGAGAGAGAGAGAGAGAGAATTCCTGTGCTGTCAGCATAGAGCCTGACTTTAGCTCGAACTCACAAGCCACCTGAATCGAAACCAGGAGTCAGAGGCTTAACCAACTGAGCCACCCTGGTGCCCCTAAAGGAAATACTTTCAAAATAACGATGTTGATAGAACTGTGATATAACAAAAGAAAATCTGAAATGTTCTCCATAATTCTTTTTGTCCTTAGAATGGCTCCCATTCAAGATACTGCACTGTTTCTTTATCAGTAATGACTATTTAAAAATGGAGTTGCAATGACAGGGTAGTTATTTGGAAAAAGGTCAAATTCATTCAATAGCTCAAATTATATATCAGAGGATCAAGAGGATCAGAGATGTAAAAGTAAAAAAGTAAGTCATAAACATGATAAAAATGTGTACATAACATGGAAATAAGGAGAGATCCTTTCGAACTGTAACCCAAAGTCCAGAAGTTGTAAGAGACACATCACAGTTTAAGTGTTGAAAGCAAAAGACAAAGGGGAAATCCTGAAGCAGCAACAGAACAGACTCATTGTATAGAGGATAACAACAATGTGATGACTAATGCCTGGCACTTCATCAGAAATAGTAACTGAAGGCAGTGGAATAAGATATTCAAAGTAATGAGAGAATAATAATTTAAAAAGGTCAAAGAGGAATACTATATCCAGCAAAACTATCATGAAAAAAATTAGGGGGAAATAAAGACATTTCCAGGCGAACAATATGCAAAGAACTTTCGTAACTCATGAAGAAACCAACCCAATTAAAAAAGGAACAGGAGGGGTCCCTGGGTGGCTCAGTCAGTTAAGTGTCCAACTTTGGCTCAGGTCATGATCTCATGGTTTGTGAGTTCAAGCCCCACATTGGGCTCTGTGTTGACACCTCAGAGCCTGGAGCCTGTTTTGGATTCTGTGTCTCCCTCGCTCTCTCTCAAAAATAAATAAACATTAAAAAATTAAAAAAAAAAAGAAATAGGGAAAAGACTTGAATAGACATGTCACCAAAGATATATGAATGGCTCATAAGCAAATATGCTCAACATCATCAGGCACTAGGAAAATGCAAATCAAAACTATAGTGCAATTATTACACTCTTTAAAATGGCTATAATACGAAAGAGCAAAAACACTGTTGCTGAGGCTGTGGAGAAACTGGAGGCCTTACCTATTTCTGCACAGAATGGAAAATAACAAAGCACTTTCTATTTTTAAAAAAATCTATAATTTTAAGGGACATGTATTACTTTCTAGGTTATATTGCACATCCTGACTGAGAAAGAAGACAATCTGAGTAACCAATTTCAATATACAGATTAAAAGGCATTGGAGGTCTCTGAATCTAATAAGGTCTGTTTCATTTTATTTAAAAAATATTTTTTTGGGGGGGCGCCTGGGTGGCTCAGTCGGTTAAACGTCTGACTTCAGCTCAGGTAATGATCTCACGGTCTGTGAGTTCGAGCCCTGCATTGAGCTCTGTGCTGACACCTCAGAGCCTGGAGCCTGTTTCAGATTCTGTGTCTCCCTCTCTCTCTGACCCTCCCTCATTCATGCTCTCTCTGTCTCAAAAAATAAACATTAAAAAAAAATTTTTTTTTAATGTTTATTTTTTGAGGGAGAGAGGGAAACACAGAATCTGAAACAGACTCCAGGCCCTGAGCTGTCAGCACAAAGCCCAATGTGGGGCTCAAACCCACAGACCGTGAGATCATGACCTGAGCGGAAGTTGGACACTTAACCAACTGAGCCCCCCAGGCACCCCAAACTCTGTTTCATTTTAAGACAAAGATAGTTCCAATGTGTTGGAATCTCTTTTAATGAAGAAAAATTAATTTGTTCACATTATTTTATCAGGCTACTAAAAAAATCTGAACAAAATGAAACAAGAAAATTTTAACTTGATCTCCTTTAAATACATAATGTAAAGGTACAAATATGACTTTAGCCATTTAAATGTAGCCAGTTATCAATTAATATTAGCCAAATTCACTTTATTCCATTAATGAAAAAAAGATTCCATATTAGAATACCAATTAATGCAATACATCAAAATAACATATATTTTTTAATGTTTTTAATGTTTGTTTATTTTTTGAGAGAGAGACAGACAGAACATGAGCAAGGGAGGGGCAGAGAGAGAGGAACACACAGAATCTGAAGCAGGCTCCAGGCTATGAGCTGTCAGCACAGGGCCTGATGTGAAGCTAGAACTCAGGGACCGTGAGATCATGACCTGAGCTGAAGTCGGATGCTCAACTGACTGAGCCACCCAGGCACCTGTAACAGATTTAAACAAAACATAGTTGAGCAGTGCTGTAGATCCTTGATAGTTAAATCCTGCCAAATACGACATTTAAAAAATTATTTTTCAGCAAGAAAATTTCAGCAAACATTATGATCAGGAGTTAACACTGGAAATATTTTCATGAAAGTGGGGCTGAGACCAGGGGCCCAGTCAGTGCTCAGCCCGTTCACCCCTGCACAGGATGCCTGAGCCAGGACCCAGAGGAAACAAAACTAGAAGCAGGAGGCTAGAACAGTTATTATTCACAGATGACATGATTACAAACCTTGAAACAGCAGATCTATTTTGACTGTTTCACTAATAAGAGAATCGAGAAGGTTGGGGAGGAAGACCTTCTGCCCTGTGGTCCTTTTAGCTGAACTTAAAAATCTAACTGACATGACACAAATTAACAGGAGAAAACTAGGTTTAATAGTGTACATGTGGGAATCCACAGAGGTGTGAAATTCGGAAGACAGTGAGGTACCGTGAAGCTTACAGGAAACGAAGGAGAGGGGTATGGGTGTAAACTCAATAGCAAGGTGAGAGGAGATGTTTGAAAAGACAAAGCTGATTATACAGATGAGTTCCTTCGGTAAAGGGGGGCCTCTGTTAATACTTGTCTTCCTCCTGCAGACTCTCCTTTCCACTGTAAGTTTAGACAGTTATGGGGGAGGCACAACACCTTTCCTGCATCTGCTGGTTTTTTGTTTTGCTGTTTTTTTTTTTTTTTTTTTTTTTTTTTTACTTAAAAAAATGTTTATTTTGAAGACAGCGCAAGCAGGGGAGGGGTGGACAGAGAGGGAGACACAGAATCTAAAGCAGGCTCCAGGCTCTGAGCTGTCAGCACAGAGCCTGATGCGGGGCTCAAACTCACAAACTGGGAGATCGTGACCTGAGCTGAAGTCGGATGCTCAACCGACTGAGCCACCCAGGCACCCCTGACGAATAGTTTCAATATATAATTATCAGAAAAGCATTGAGACCTCAACTGAATGATATAATTTATTTAAAAGGAAAAAGCTGAAACTTGAAAAAAAAATGAACACATTAGGAATCATATTGAAATATGAAATTTGAGGATACAGGAATGGAACAAAAATGGCCCCTGGGTGGGGAAAACCCTTTCCAGTGCAACACTGAGGTTGCGCACACACCACTGAGAAAGAGGATCTCGGGCGCCTGCATTTTGACCTCAAACTTTCCCGTTGGGTTCTCTCCAGCTGGACTCTCAGCTCAGGAGGAAGACTCTGAAAGCAAAACATGCCCTGAGGGGAACCAACAGCTGCCCCTTCAAGCAGTAGGGTTTGCCCTGAGCCCCCACTCATCATTGACTCCAAGACAAAGATCTCTTTGACTTTCACTGCCTACCTATCCACCCACCCACCTTTGCCCCACATTTTCCTTATAAACGTGGAAGTATTTTCAGCACTTTGGACAGTCTTTGAGAAGCGAATCCTAGGTTCCTTTCGTGTTTCACCACGGCTCCTCTCTTTGCCTTTGGATTTTGTCAGCAGGAATGGCCCAACCTGGTCTGTTTGGAACCCCACCCCTCTTGCACCCTTGCGCCCCAGCTACACCATGGTCCGGATGAGCTCAGGGAGGGAAGAAACACTACAGGACACGAGCCTGTCACCTCCGCGGATGGGTGGGGGGACAACAACGAGGAGGTCCCGGGAGGAGTGACAGGTCCCCCCTCCCCCCCAGGAGCACGCGATGCCGCGGGCTGTGGAGGTGGGGGTCTCAGGGCAGGGTGAAGATTGCGGAATGCCAGGCTCAGGGAGGAAACCGGCCACCCGCGCTGCCCGCAAGGGGCAGACAGACAATCGAGAGGCGGGAGCCGGCGGCAAGGGCAAGAATCCGTGCATCGAGTGGAGACTTCACACGGCATCGGGTCCGTGAGGAGGGTCGGCGAAGGGTACTGTGCAGGAAAACGACGAGGCCGGTAGTGTCCACATGCCACAGGCAGAGAGGCAGATCTCCTTCCGAGCAATTTTAACCGGGAACAGAGCGGATCCCAGCACTCGGATCGTCTCCAGCGGCGTCGGGACTCACCACTGCATGGACCGGCTGGAGGGTGCAGCCTTCCAGCGACCCCACACCCACGTGCGGACTTCTGCGGACCGAGCAGCCGCTGCGTTCAAACCTGAACCGGAAAGACAAACTGTCCCGCAACAGTGGGACACCACTTATCCGGATCCGCTTCCGGGTCTGCCAGAAATGCGCTACGGCCGTGCTGGGGGGTGGGGGGGCGGGGCTTCTGCTGGCCGGGGCGGGGCTGGGCATGGTGCGTCCTGGGATCCGGGGAAGCGGGTATGGAGGCTGGGAGTGGGTGGGGCTAGGAGGGTGCTGGCTCCCGAGGGAGCGGGTGTGGGGGCGGGGTCTGGGGGTGGGCGGGGCTGCGGTGAGCGCGGGGCGGTGCCTGGAGCTAGCGAGGACCGGTGGGGGTGGAGTCTGGTGGTGGGCGGGGCCTTGGCCGATCCTGTGTCCCGCCCCCGGGGCGTTCCTGGATCGGCCCCACCTAATGTGGTGTTCGGGGTTTGGATTCATTTAGACTACTTAGGCGTAGTGCGGGGCAGGGTTGACTCCTTCCTGCTTTATGTATATATTTCCAACAATTTAGCGTAAACGCTTAGAGTGCTGTAGACTCTCACATCTCTCGGAAAAGCCGAGATGTTTTCCTCTTACTGAGCTGGAAACGGTTGGAGTCCGAAGCCGCTTTTGCTAGCGGGTGGAGACGAGAGGGGGCGCTGGGCGGTGTACACAGTGGTTCCACGGGGAGGAGCTGCAGCAACCCGGGACAAAGGGCCTGGGAGGGTGGGTGGAGGGGAATTTGAGCTTCGACGTCATCAATCCATTGCTTTAAAATATCAATTAAAAAAAAAAAACTTAAAAAATAGGCATTAATTCCTTGGTTCCTTTTTATCTTCATTGTGTTGGTCTATTACGTGCTGGAGGTGAGCTATAAATCTATGCATGTATCTTGAAATAAAGTTGGATTGCGTCTACTTGTTTGCAATTAACTGAAATTTTCTTTTGTCCTGCTGTAACCTCACATTTGATAGATGTTCTGTTGTTACCGAACCCCAAGTTCAGGCTCAGAAGGCCCAAGAGATGAATGTTGATTGGAAGGGAATTAGAGCTTTAGTCAGGAGGCTGGCCACCCTGGGAGAGGACAGATTTGTCCCAGGGCCAACACCAAGGAAGGTTTCTGCCTGGCCCAGGGATTTTTAAAGGAGTTTGGGGCAGTTGATCCGTAAAGGGAGGGCAGTGCTCCCTGGAACATTTCTTGATTACCTGCAGACTCAGTGATGCCAGCTACAGATGTTATCTCCGTGTTCTGAGGTTGTGCAAGGGGGTCTGGCTCCTCAGTGCCCAAGTGCCAGTGCTAGTGCATTTGGATTCTGTTTCATGAAGTGCAGAGGTGCTCTGTTGTTTCTAGGAAAGAATGCATGATCTATAGATACTCAAAGACAGGATAGTTAATCACGAGGTTGCTAAGGGTGCTTGCTAAAGCTTAAAGACTATTAGGTTGCCTGGAGGAGCCCAGGTGGTTTCACTATATGTGTGTTAAAGTGGAATAAGGGTATTTCTGAGGCTCCTGGGTGGCTCAGTTGGTTAAGTGTCTGGTGATTTTAGCTCAGGTCATGATCTCACAGTTCATGGGATTGAGCCCTGTGTGGCACTCTGCTGACAGCACGGAGCCTGCTTGGCATTCTCTCTCTTCCTCTCTCTCTCTACGCCTCTTCAGCTCATGCTCTTTCTCTCTCTCTCAAAATAAATAAACATTTTTTTTTTTTAAAGAGTATTTCTGGGGCACCTGGGTGGCTCAGTCAGTTAAGGGTCCAACTCTGGCTCCAGTCATGATCTCGCAGTTTGTGAGTTTGAGCCTCATATAGAACTGTGTGCTGACAGCTCAGCCTGGAGCCTGCTTCAGATTCTCTCTCCCTCTCTCTCTCTGCCCCTCCTACACTTGTGAGCGCACGCATGCACTCTCTCTCTCAAAAATAAACGTTAAAAAATTTAAAAAAAAAAGTATTTCTTAGGGGTGTGCCTGGTTGGCTCAGTTGATAGAGTATGCAACTCTTCTCAGAGTTGTGAGTTTGAGCTCCATATTGGGTGAAGAACTTACTTAAATATGCACACACACACCAAAAGTGCAAGAAGAAACAGTACTTAAACACATATATGTTATGTGTTTATGTAGAGAACTATTATAAGTTATTAAGTAAAAGTATTTCCACAGTGGAAAAAACTAATGAGTTCATAGTTCTTTGGGGCAGACAATTGTTCCTCAGTTGTCAGAGGGAAAAATGTACCATATACATCAATCCTAGCATGCCAGAATTCCACTGAAAGGAAACCAGGTTTCCAAATCTTTTACAGGTTTCAAAATTTCTTACTTCTTTCAAAATCTTTCACAAATTTTCTCAATGATCGGGTGAGGTATTGGCACGTTAATATCTCTAAAATAATCAACTCTTCTCAAATGATGACAAGAATACGTAAAGAAAACACAAAGACATGAAAACAGATGGAGCATGTAATTCATACTGATGGAGAAGCGGTCCCAATTCTTTTTTTTAAAAAATCATTATTTAAGTATAGTGGACATACAATGTTACATACATTTCAGGTGTACAATACAGTGGTTGACAATATGTTCCTCAATGCTCATCATGATAAATTTAGCCACCATAGAATGTTATGACAGTATTATTGACTATATTCCCTATACTGACTTATTTATCTTATAACTTCAAGTTTGTACCTTTTAATCCCCTTCACTTATTTCACCCTCTCCCTATTCTTCTCCCATCTGACAAGCACATGTTTGACCTCTGGATTTGTTTTTTTTGTTTGTTTTGTTTTGATTTTTACACTCCACGTATAAATGAAATCCTATGGTATTTGTCTTTCTCTGTCTAGCGTATTTCACTTAGCATAATACCCAATCCTGATTCTTTAAAAAATTTTTTTTTAATAGTTATTTATTTTTGAGAAACAGCGAGACACAGCGTGAGCAGGGGAGGGCCAGAGGGAAAAGCAGACAGACTCTGAAGCAGGCTCCAGGCCCCGAGCTGTCAGCACAGAGCCTGACTGGGGCTCAAACCCATGAACTGTGAGATCATGACCTGAGCTGAAGTCGGACACTCAACCACCTGAGCCAGCCAGGTGCCCCAATCCTGATTCTTAACAGCAAAACTCTTTCCTATCTGACAACTGCTACTAAAGCCACATCCTGGGGCACCTGGGTGGCTTGGTCGGTTGAGCGTCCAACTTCGGCTCAGGTCCAGATCTCACGGTCTGTGAGTTCGAGCCCCGCGTTGGGCTCTGTGCTGACAGCTCAGAGCCTGGAGCCTGTTTCAGATTCTGTGTCTCCCTCTCTCTCTGCCCCTCCCCTGTTCATGCTCTGTCTCTGTCTCAAAAATAAATAAACGTTAAAAAAAATAAAGCCACATCCTAATACATTTTTTTTTGCCCTGCCAGATCAATTTTTCTTTAAATTTACATCGATTAGTTAGCATATAGTGCAATAATGATTTTAGGAGTAGATTCCAGTGATTCATCCCCTATGTATCATACACTGTGCTCATCCCAACAAGTGTCTTCCTTAATGCCCCTTAGCCATTTAGCCCAACCCCCCCCACCCACAACCCTTCCAGCAACCCTCAGTTTTTTTTCTATGTATTTAAGGGTCTCTTATGTTTTGTCCTTGTCCCTGTTTTTATATTATTTTTGCTTTCCTTACCTTACGTTCTGTTTTGTATCTTAAATTCCATATATGAATGAAGTCATATGATATTTGTCTTTCTTTTAGCATAATATCCTCCAGTTCTATCCACGTAGTTGCAAATGGCAAGATTTCATTCTTTTTGATTGCCAAGTAATACTCCATTGTATATATATACCACATCTTCTTTATCCATTTATCCGTCGCACATCCTAATACTTTTAAAACTTAAATGTTTATTGGAACCCGCAGAGAAAATATTATAAGGTATATTTGAATTTGACAGGCACGGAAGTCCATAGGATTTTTTATATGTTCATCTAGGACAGTTTATCTCAAAATCCCTGATGCCAGCCACATAGAGCAATTCCATCAGGATTTCTGGTATATATTTTTTAAAAACTCCCGAGGTAATTCTAAAGTGCTGCCCTGTTTGAGAAATAGCATCTAGGATGTCTTGAGGAAGATTCAGTCATGGACTGAGCTTGTCTGCAGGAAGCCTAGATCATCCTTCTCAGGGATCATTTATGACCCATACAGAAATGTCAAAGCTGGGCACCTGGCTGGCTCTGTGGGTAGAGTGTGTGATTCTTGATCTCAAGCGTGGGTTCAAGCCACCCATTGGGTGTGGAGATTACTTAAAAAGAAAAAAGCTGAAAGCTTGTTCTATTGTGGTTGTCTATGTCCACATTCCAGGAATTGTAGACAATCCAGAGAATAGGGAATTCTGAGTGCTGGCAGAAGGAAACCCACCTTCCCACCTCCATGTAGGAGGGAATCTTCAGGGATTACCTTTCATGATGTGGGTTAATACCAGGTGCTGGGAGGGTGTGGGGACAGAGGAGAGGGTCATGTGTTTGGCAAACAGTTGGAGACCTGGCCAGGTGTAGTTTCTTATGATGTTGTTCTTCACACCAAGGGGAGGTCTTTTTAGGATTCCCAGTGATAAAATAAAGGAATTTTTCAACATTTACTTATTTATTTATTTATTTATCTGCTTAGAATGATTACTTCAGGCTTTATTTTTTGATAAAACAAATTAGTCCAGCGGTGCCTGGGTGACTCAGTCAGTTAACCATCCGACTGCAGCTCAGGTCATGATCTCACAGTTTGTGTGTTTGAACCCCGCATTAGGCTCTGTGCTGACAGTGAAAAGCCTGCTTGGGATTCTATCTCCCTCCCTCTCTCTCTCTTTCAAAATAAATAAACTTTAAAAAACCCCAAATTAGTCTAATAGTTCCAAGATACAAGATTAACCAGTTAAAAATTTTTTTTAAAAATATTTATTTTTGAGAGAGAGAGAGAGAGAGACAGAGCATGAGCGGGGGAGGGGCAGAGAGGGAAGGAGATACAGAGTCTGAAGCAGCCTCCAGGTTCTGAGCTGTCAGCACAGAGCCCAATGTGGGGCTTGAACCCATGAACTGCAAGATCATGACCTGAGCTGAAGTCAGATGCTCAACCGACTGAGCCACCCAGGCTCCTCTTTTTCTTTAAAAAAATTTTAAATATTTATTTAAAAATTAACCAGGTTTTTTTTAAATTTTTTTTAACGTTTATTTATTTTTGAGACAGAGAGAGACAAAGCATGAACGGGGGAGGGTCACAGAGAGAGGGAGACACAGGATCTGAAGCAGGCTCCAGGCTCTGAGCTGTCAGCACAGAGCCCAACGCGGGGCTCGAACCCACGGACCGTGAGATCATGACCTGAGCCAAAGTCGGACGCCTAACCGACCGAGCCACCCAGGCGCCCCAAAAATTAACCAGTTTTTAAAAAAATATTTATTTTTGAGAGAGAGGGAGAGTGTGAGTGGGGGAGGGGCAGAGAGAGAGAGAGAGAGAGAGAGACAGACAGACAGACAGACAGACATGATCTGAAGCAGGCTCTGCAATGACAGCAGACAGCCTGATACGGGGCTAGAACCCATGAACTTTGAGATCACGACCTCAGCCAAAGTTGGACGCTTAACCTACTGAGCCACCCAGGTGTACCCAAAGTCAACCAGTTTTGCAGTGATTAACGATAACAGCACACAAATCAACCCTTCCTCGGGGAAACAGTGTCCTCCCTAATGCCCTCCTTGGTCACGATGCAGATTGTGAGTGCATCCCCAGTGTGCACGTCCCTCTCAGCTGCGGAAATGAAGGCGTCTTTCACCAGCCGCATGGCTACGTCCAAGGACAGTGGGATATGCTCCACATTCTGCGTGGTCTTAAAACTAACCTGGTTGTCAAGCAGGGGCTGTAGCAGGGCACTTGCTGAGCCTCTGGACTTGAAGGCGTCTCTCTGGTAGGACCCTACCGTGTCAGAGCTGTACACAGCTCCCTTCCCTTCTTCATCCAGTCCTGGATGGTGTTGTAAACCTAACATGGAAAGAAACACCTTGAATGGAGTACTGTAGACGGCATGGCAGCGATCGCTCCCCGGTAGTCATGGTCTTGTTATTAGAATGCGTTTACATCTTTCTCTTTTTTAATGTTTATTTATTTTTGAGAGAGAGGCAGGGGAGGGGCAGAGAGAGAGGGAGACAGAGGATCCGAAGCAGACCCCAGGCTGACAGCAGTGAGCCCGATGTAGGGCTTTTACTCACAAACCATGAGATCTTGACCGGAGCTGAAATCAAAAGACAGATGCTTAACTGTCTGAGCCACCCAGGCGCCCTGTCATTTGTAACTCTTCATGTACAAAACAGCATACATTGCCCTGCACTAAATGTTTTCTCCCCAGAGCACTCTACTTTGTGAAGATTGTGTGTCCTGGGCAGCTGTCCCAACTTCGGCTGGAATAAAACTCTTTTCCTATTTCTTTAAGATAATAATAATAATAATAATAATAATAATAATAATAATACAAGGTTTGTTTATTTTGCATCAATATCAGAAAGGTAGGAGGAGGGAAAACAGATTCCTTCCAAAATGCTATCTTTCAGAAAGCTCGATTTCTTTCCACAGTTTTCCTGCACCACAAACATCCCATTTCAGGTCCAGTTTACTAATTTTTCTCATTTTGGGTAATTAGATGTAACACAGTGATGGCTTCAACATCTCTTGAGAATTCTCTCCCTGCGATATAATGATTTATATGAAATATGTATTTGGTCATTCAGATGACCAAAATTTATTTCACGGATCTGCTTGGTTTTCACCCACGGTTTCTAAAAATGCTTCAGAGCCATAGGAGTGAAGTGACAGCCTCATTATTAATGAAGATGACTTTTGGGCTCCACCCAAGGGCAGAGGCTGGTGGCCGGCAGGATCAACCATGTGATTAGAGGGTTGGAAATTTTAGTCCCACCCCCTGACCTCTGCGGAGGGGAGAGGGGCCGACGGTTGAATCAGCCAGTAGCTGGTGACTGAGTCATTCATGACTATGTAATAAAGCCTCTATAAAAATCCAAGAGCCCAGCTTCTGGTCCTGTTATGGAGACTTTGCACGTTTGGGAAACCTCAACACCCCACGTGCCACTAAACTGCGCCCAGACTCCACGAAGACAGAAGCTCCTTTGTTGAGTAACTTAGCCCTATGTAGCTCTTCATCTGGCTGCTGATTCGTGTCCTTCAAAAACCTGGTAAGTGTTTCCCTGTGTTCTCTGAGCTGCTCTAGCAAATTAATTGAACCTGAGAAGAAGGTTGTTGGCACCTATTATCTGTAGCCAGTTAATCAGAAGCACAGGTGGCAGCCTGTGGCTTGCGGCTGGCATCAGAAGTGGGGGAGGGGGGATGTGGGGAGATGGGGTGAGAGATGGGGGTTGGGGAGGCCGTCATGTAGGACCGAACACTTAATACTCGGAATCTGATGCTATCTGTAGATAGTGTCAGAATTGCTTGGTGTTGTGTGGAGTAAACCCCGGTCTGCCATATTTGGTCCAGGAACCCTAATATCCCTAATGAATGTACTCTCAATGAGAAACAATCAAATATGGGGCACCTGCGTGGCTCAGTCGGTAAAGAATCTGACTTCAGCTCAGGTCAGTCATCTTACGGTTGGTGGGTTCGAGCCCCGCATCGGGCTCTGTGCTGTCCGCTCAGAGACTGGAGCTTGCTTCAGATTGTGTCTCTCTTTCTGTCTGCCCCTCCCTCACTGGCTCTCTGTCTCCCCCTTAAAAAAGAAATAAACATTAAAAAAAAGAGAAATAATCAAATAGTTTGAAAATATTTGGAATATAAAGGTATTTAAATTAGTTTTAAATTGCATTTCCCTATTTGTGACTAGGATTGAGCATCTTTTCATGTGTTCATAAAGTTTGCCCACTGGCTCTCTGTCTCCCCCTTAAAAAAGAAATAAACATTAAAAAAAAAAGAGAAATTGGGGCGCCTGGGTGGCGCAGTCGGTTAAGCGTCCGACTTCAGCCAGGTCACGATCTCGCGGTCCGTGAGTTTGAGCCCCGCGTCAGGCTCTGGGCCGATGGCTCGGAGCCTGGAGCCTGTTTCCGACTCTGTGTCTCCCTCTCTCTCTGCCCCTCCCCCGTTCATGCTCTGTCTCTCTCTGTCCCAAAAATAAATAAAAAACGTTGAAAAAAAAATTAAAAAAAAAAAAAAGAGAAATAAATAGTTTGAAAATATTCGGAATATAAAGGTATTTAAATTAGTTTTAAATTGCATTTCCCTATTTGTGACTAGGATTGAGCATCTTTTCATGTGTTCATAAAGTTCGCCCACTTTTATTAGGCTAAGTTGTCTCTGATTTGTTGCCTTTTTTTTTTTTAGTAGTTTCAAGAAATAAGCTTTTCTCTGTGGTTGTAGATACAACTTCTCCTAGTTTTTCATTTGCCTTTTAAATTTAATTTGGCTGTCTTATGAACCATTTAAAAATATTGTTGCATTCAAATTTATTACTCCATTAATGCTTGAATTTTGTGTCACCTTTAAAAAGGCTGTTTTCTAAGATGGAAATAAATAATTTTTGTTTGTGTAAGTTACCTTTTTAAAAACTGAAGTATAGTTGACATACACGATGTATAAATTACCTTTTCATTTGTAGACTGCCAATTTTATCTCACTTCTCATGTGTAATAGTATAATTTAATCAATCCCTGTTTTCAGATGTATATCCTATTTTTATTATAAGTGATGTACTGAACATCTTATTTGCAAAATTCTATGCGTAGTAATTATAGGATCTAACTTCCATTTGGAAATGTTGATCCTTTATAGATTAACTCAAGACCACACATCTAGGAAGGTGACCTCTAGTTCCATCTCACACCATCTTTCCCACCTGAAAAATGCCACTCCCTCTAAGATCCAGAATGGCTGGAATTGTGTGTGATTGGTTCTCTAGACAAGCTGACTCTGGGAGTCATGTCTTTAGGAGGTAGAGCACGATACATGGAACCCAGAAACACATGGGGTGAAAATGAAAATTTGGACAGAGAAGGGAATGCTGTAGCCAGATAATTTGCAATTAGCAGTCAACAGACCATCTTATTTACACACACACACACACACACACACACACACACACACACACAAAACAAACACATCAGAATGCAAACTAGTGCAGCCACTCTGGAGAACAGTATGATGGTTCCTCAAAAAATTAAAAATAGAGCTACCTTACAACCCAGAAATTGCACTCCTAGGTATTTATCCAAAGGATACAAAAATCCAGATTCAAAGGGGCATGTGCACCCCAATGTTTATAGTGGCACTATCAATAATAGCTAAATTATGGAAAAAGCCCAAATGTCCATTGCCTGATGGGTGGATATAGAAGATGTGTTATATGTATGTACAATGGAATATTACTTGGTGATAAAAAAATGGAATCTTGCCATTTGCGACAACATGGATAGAACTAGAATGTATTATGCTAAGTGAAATAAGTCAGAGAAAGACAAATATCATATGATTTCACTCATATGTGGAATTTAAGAAACAAAACAGATGGACATACGGAGGGGGAAAGAGGAGACAGGGGAACAAACCACAAGAGACTCTTTTTTTTTTAAATTTTTTTTTTTCAACGTTTTTAATTTATTTATTTTTTTTTTTTTGTTTTTTTTTTTGGGACAGAGAGAGACAGAGCATGAACGGGGGAGGGGCAGAGACAGAGGGAGACACAGAAGCGGAAACAGGCTCCAGGCTCTGAGCCATCAGCCCAGAGCCTGACGCGGGGCTCGAACTCACGGACCGCGAGATCGTGACCTGGCTGAAGTCGGGCGCTTAACCGACTGCGCCACCCAGGCGCCCCAAGAGACTCTTAACAATAGAGAACAAACTGAGGGTTGGTGGAGGGAGGTGGGTTGGGGATGGGCTAGATGGGTGATGGGTACTAAGGAGGGCACTTGTGATGAGCACCGGGTGTTGTATGAAAGCGATGAATCAATGAATTCTACTGAAGCCATTATTTTTTTTAATGAAAAAAAAATTTAATGTTTATTTTTCAGAGACAGAGACAGAGCATGAGTGGGGGAGGGGCAGAGAGAGGGAGACACAGAAACAGAAGCAGGCTCCAGGCTCCGAGCTGTCAGCACAGAGCCCAACACAGGCTCGAATGCACAGACCGTGAAATCATGACCTGTGTCAAAGTTGGACACTCAACTGACTGAGCCACCCAGGTGCTCCAGAAAACATTATTACACTATATGTTAATTAACTTAGATTTAAACAAAATTAAAAAAAAATTTTAATGTAAAAAGCTCTTGGAGGGGCGCCTGGGTGGCTCAGTCGGTTGAGCGTCCGACTTCGGCTCAGGTCATGATCTCACGGCTTGTGTGTTCGAGCCCCGCGTCGGGCTCTGTGCTGACAGCTCGGAGCCTGGAGCCTGTTTTGGATTCTGTGTCTCCCTCTCTCTCTGCTCCTAACCCAGTCACATTCTGTCTCTGTCTCTCTCAAAAATAAATAAACATTAAAAAAAAATTAAAAAAAAAAAAGCTCTTGGAAAAAAGACAAAACGAAACAAACACACCAGATTGGTCTGAAATAGTAATGGGGCCCAGACAAGTTTACCTAATCACTCATCTACCAAGGACTCTTCTTCACCCCAGTGGAGGAGGATGTTGTGCTTGAGTTTCTGGCCAACGGAAGAACAGTCAAGTGCCATGGATCTGGCATTGATCCATGTTTCCAGGTAAAGGCAGCATGGAGAGTCAGAGGCCATTCAGAAGTTAGAGATGCGGCATGGGACCCCTGCAGTTGGAGAACCCTTGAGGGCCAGTGCAACAGCCATGCCTGTGCCGCCTAGCCTCAGTCCAAAAGAGCAAGAAGAGGTCAGGGAGGGTGTTCTTGTCCATGAAAGTAAGAGTCTTGAGGAAGTCCACTGGGACTAGAAGAGTGGGGTCTTGTGGGAGAGGGCAAGGCCTGGGATTCAAATGGAGTGTGGGGGGATTGTGGGGGAGGGAACAGAGCAGTGAAAACAGGACAGAATGCAGATGACCTGACCCTGAGGTCTCCACTCCCTGGGTCCTTACTAGCTCCTGACACCTGACCGGTATATGGCTGCAACACAAGGGTGGGTCACTTGCTGTTTGTTTTCACAATATGTTATAACTTTGAAGCTGTACAGTATGCACATAAAATGCTAAATCAGAAATGTTGTGGGGCGCCTGGGTGGCTCAGTCGGTTGAGTGTCCAACTTTGGTTCAGGTCATGAACTCATGGCTTGTGAGTTTGAGCCCCATGTCAGGCTCTGTGCTGACAGCTCAGAGCCTGGAGCCTGCTTCAGATTCTGTGTCTCCCTCTCTCTCTCTCTCTGCCCGCACCGCCCCCCCCAGTCACATTCTGTCTCTCTCTCTCTCAAAAATAAATAAATACTAAAAAATTAAAGAAAATATTGTTAGTATTGCCAATTATAGAAAAGAGCAGACATCCGTCTATGCCCTGTCTCTGAAGGCATGTAATTAAATGTGAACAGACACCTGATTATCCTAATAATTTTTTTCCTTTCCCAAGATTTAAGTCTTTGGTGGGCTCAAGAACTCCCTGACACTCTGTAGAACCATGCTTATGCTGCGCACAGGTCTCCAAAAATTCCCTCAACCTTCACTGTCCACTAGGGGGAGTCAGACTTACATTGCTTTCTGAAGACTCTGTCCCTGCCTGGCTCCTTCTCTATTTCTTTTCAGTCATTTCCCCTAGTAAGTTCCTTGAACGTGGTTTTTTTTTTTTTGTTTGTTTTTTGTTTTTGTTTTTGTTTTTGTTTTTTTGTTTTTTTAAAGTTTATTTATTTCTGAGAGAGAGAGAGAGAGAGAGCAGGGGAGGGGCAGAGGATCTGAAGCAGCTCTCCACTGGCAGCACAGAGACCGATGTGGGATTTGATCTCAGGAACCATGAGATCATGACTGGAGCCTAAGTCAGACACTTAACCGACTGAGCCACCCAGATGCCCCTTAATCCCTTGAATGTTTAATCTCATCTGGGCATCTACTTCTCTGAGGACCATCTTAGCAAAACTTGTGCTTGAGAGCAGCCTGAGAAGCCAGGTGGAAAGATGGGAATTTGGGACTGGTTCCCCCACTGTCTGACAGGTAAAGAGGATGTTGTTCTCATCAGTAGGTGGGGCACAGAGCTAACTCCCTTTCTAAGGATTTCACTAGTGCTGACCAGGTGTGATGATTCAGATATTTGAAAGACAGCTGAGTTGCCTGGTTACTGAGTTTTACTGAGTGCCTGCGTAAGGAAAATGAGAGACTAAAAGTTAATAGCAAGTAGCTAATGGCTAAAAGAGCCAGAGAGACTTGGTTGTAGCCTACAAAGAAGCCCTCGTTGTCATCTGTAGTGGAAGAGAAGGCACGATCCAATGGCAGGGTTTAGACGTAATTGTGAGTATCGCCGAGCTCTAGAGATGCTTGAATGCTCTGCCATGATAAGTCTGTTAGGCTACGATCGGGGTCTGGTCGGAAAAACCTGGCGTCCTGAAAACTGGGGTAGGGACATCTAGATGGGAACGTCTGGAGATGTTGACTTTACAACATCCCAGGGAACTTCTGGGGCGTAGAGGTGGCCCATTCTCTCCCAGTAAGGGCGACTGGCTCTGCTGCCGTGTTGGAAGATGCTGCAGAGGATTTTGTGCACGATGCAGCAAGTATCCCCTCCGGAGCTTCTCCCACTTCGTCTCCTGGATGTTAGACCCATAACTGGGCCTAAATCTCAGTATATCTTGGCTCTGGACATGCCAGGAATGCTAAGGGAGGAATGAACATGAAGAGTTATAAGTAGCTGGAATGTATGGCAGGGGCCAAGGGAATACTCTGGGGATTCGATTTATGGAAGTTTGATGAAGAGGGCAGGGATGTAGGGCTGGATAAACAAAATCTCATTTATTCTGTTGCTCAGTACGTTGGATTTAACCCTCCAGCAAGGACCCCAGAAGTTGGGGCTGTTTTGTTGCTGGAGTGTCTTTCAGAATCCCGGAAGAAACAACGGCCAAACTCTCAGGTCAAGGAGAAATGTTGGAGTTGCTTTGGTAGACAGTACAGGAAGGAATAAAGATGCTCTGGGAAGTGGGCTATATTGTGTCAGGGCAGAAAACTCACTGGAAGATTATGTTCCAGAGGACAGACTCTTTAATAGCAGGCAGTTCATGGCTGAAAGCAGGAGGCAGAGAATCTTGGTGGTGGCCTAGAAACAAGCCCTCACCTCACTGTAGTGAAAAGAATATCAGGGCTCCTGGGTGGCTCAGTCAGTTAAGCGTTCGACTTCAGTTCAGGTCATGATCTCACTGTTTGTGAGTTTGAGCCCCGCGTCGGGGCTGTGTCCCCCCTCTCTCTGCTCCTCACCCGCTCATGCTCTGTCTCTCTCTCAAAAGTAAATAAAAATTAAAAAAGAAGGAAGGAATATGGAATATGCTGCTGATGTGGGCCCTGAGAACGCTATGAAGTTCAGAGGGGGTTCTCTTTGGGTGAGGGGTGATGGCAAACAGACATTCCCGGGTTGAGGCTAAGAGTATGGAATTGTGGATCCAGATGTTTGATTTCCATTTCTTTCTCTCTCTCTCTTTTATTTTTTTTTATTTTATTTATTTTTTTTAACATTTTTTATTTATTTTTGGGACAGAGAGAGACAGAGCATGAACGGGGGAGGGGCAGAGAGAGAGGGAGACACAGAATCGGAAACAGGCTCCAGGCTCCGAGCCATCAGCCCAGAGCCTGACGCGGGGCTCGAACTCACAGACCGCGAGATCGTGACCTGGCTGAAGTCGGACGCTTAACCGACTGCGCCACCCAGGCGCCCCTCTCTCTCTCTCTTTTAAATGTTTATTCATTTTTGAGAGAGAAAGAGAGAGAGAGAGAACAGGGGAAGGGCAGAGAGAGAGGGAGCCACCCAGGCATCCCATGATTTCCATTTCTGACTTGACGATCATGTGACCTCAACAAGTTTCTTAACCTCTTGAAGGCCTCGGATCCCTCAGTGGCAGAGTGGGAATTAGCAGTAGCTTCCTCACAGAGTTGTTAATGAGGATGAGTCAGTTAATATTTGTAAGACCCTTACCTCTTGACATGTAGTAAACATTAAAATTCGTGCTCGCAAATGAAATTAGTAGGTGGTACCTCAGAAGTCTACACAGGAAAGAATAGAAGTCTCCCCACCTATACGTTGGGATGACAGTCCTTGTTGTGGAAAGATCCTCTTTTTTTTTTTTTAATATTTTACTTTTAGGTAACTTCTATATCCAACGTAGGCTCAAACCCACTACCCCGAGATCAAGAGTCACATGCTTCTCAGACAGAGACAGCCAGGTGCCCCGAGAGATGCTCATTCTTGTCCACATGGTGATACATTACTAGGGTTTTACTTAGAGGGATGAAATGCATCTCATCCCTTAATATACCCAGGATGAGACATCATGTTCCTCCTTCACCTTGGTTTCTTCCTCTGGTCTTCATGTGGATTAAGGACACCATACAACCATTTAATCCCAAACTAACCATCCTTGGCACCCTCATTTCTCTCACCCACATATCCAAGTCAACAGGAAATTACTTTGGATATCCGTCCCCATTATCAGAGTTGTTAAAACTTTTCCTGGTCTATATCAGCAACTTGCTGGCGAATCTCTTTTCCCTCTTAAGTCTCACTTCCATTGCAGTCCCAGAGAAACCTTTTACAAACTGCGGATTATCACCTCCCTACTAAATTCCCCCCATGGTCTCTGACTGCTCTTAGTTTGAAATTCAGATGTTGGACCAAGGCAGCTTTCCGTAACGTGGTCCATGACTGCCTGTCACTTTCCTTCTCCCAACAATTCCCTTCCACACACACTCCTGGCACATGGGACATATTTCTGTCGTTCCAACACACTTTGTCCTTCCTCACTGCAGACCAGGTGATAGCTTCGTTGTGTATTTGGAGGCACCAGCCGCTCCCTCTTAGCGTGGCTGAATCAGGCTCTTTAATCTTGTCTCAGCTCCAGCATTGTCCCCTCACAGAGGGGGACACGCCATACATCTCCTTAGACCCCCCCTCTGGAGAATCACCCACTGGTCATTCTGGTGAAGGTTATTTGTAGGTTTTTCATTTTTACACTATCCCTTTGTGATTGTAGCCTGCCTTTAAATCATAACTTGTAAATACTTGTTTGTCTATATGAAGACCATTGTTTTCTCTGTGCTAATGTCATACTCTCTCTGTGTATTTTTTTAAAAATGTTTATTTATTTTTGAGATAGAGCGTGAGCAGAGAGGGGCTGAGAGAGACAGAGGGAGAGAGAGAATTCCAAACTTGATGTCGGGCTTGAACCCATGAACTGTGAGATCATGACCTGAGCCAAAGTCAAGAGCTGGACGCTTAACCAACTGAGCCACCCAAGCATCCCCTCTGTATTTTTTTTTAAAGTTTATTTATTTATTAGAAAAAAAATTTTAATGTTTATTTATTTTTGAGACAGAGACAGAGCGTGAACAGGGGAGGGGCAGAGAGAGAGGGAGACACAGAATCTGAAACAGGCTCCAGGCTCTGAGCTGTCGGCACAGAGCCCGATGTGGGGCTCAAACCCACGAACCGTGAGATCATGACCTCAGCTGAAGTCGGATGCTTAACCGACTGAACCACCCAGGCACCCCTAAAGTTTATTTATTTTTGAGAGAGGTGAGTGGAAAGAGAGGGCAGATAGACGGGGACAAAGGATCTGAAGCAGGTTCTGTGCTGACAGCACAGACCCGATGTGGGGCTCAAACTCATGGACTGTGAGATCATGACCTGAGCCAAAGTCAGATGCTCAACCAACTGAGCCACTTGGAGCCCCTCTTTGTTTTTTTGTAATAGGAGTTTCCCTCAGTTCTTTTGTGGTTCCAGGTATATAATTTTTTTTAATTTCTAAAAAAATGTTTTATTTATTTTTGACAGAGAGAAACAGAGTGTGAGCGGGGGAGGGGCAGAGAGAGAGGGAGACACAGAGTCCGAAGCAGTTTCCAGGCTCTGAGCTGTCAGCACAGAGCCCGATGCGGGGCTTGAACTTACAGACTGTGAGATCATGACCTGAGCCGAAGTGGATGCTCAACCGACTGAGTCACTCAGGCGCCCTCCAGGTATATAATTATATCGCCTGCAAATAATCACACACATCTGTGTTTGAATTCTTACAGTGCTCGAAATTGTGTTGGCTGTATTTCCAGTGCAGTGTTCGACAGCCAGGACAGGCAATCTTATACTTCTTGGTGTTGTTTCTGACCTTAGTAGGATGCTTTCTAGTGCTTTCCATGAGTAGGATGAAGACTATTTTGTCAGGTTAGAAAAGGTCCATTGATTCTTCATTTTTAAGTGTCTTCATTTAACATTAATGCATGTTAAATTCTGCCAAATAGAAGTCTTATCCTTTTTTTCTTTTTCTTTCTTTCTTTTTTTAAAAAAAAAAATTTTTTTTAACGTTTATTTATTTTTGAGACAGAGAGAGACAGAGCATGAACGGGGGAGGGGCAGAGAGAGAGGGAGACACAGAATCGGAAGCAGGCTCCAGGCTGTCAGCCCAGAGCCCGACGCGGGGCTCGAACTCACGGACCGCGAGATCACGAGATTGTGACCTGAGCTGAAGTCGGAGGCTCAACCGACTGAGCCACCCAGGCGCCCCTCTTTCTTTTTTTTTTTTTTTTCTTTCTTTTTTTTTTTTTTAATGAGGCTTCATACCCAGCATAAAGCCCAATGCGGGACTTGAACTCATGACCCCGAGATAAAGACCTGAGCTGTGATCAAGAGTTGGATGCCTGGGGCGCCTAGGTGGCTCAGTCGGTTAAGGGCCTGACTTCAGCTTAGGTGATGATCTTGCTGTTTGTGAGTTCCAGCCCCGCCTCGGGCTCTGCGCTGACAGCTCCGAGCCTGGAGCCTGCTTTGGATTCTGTGTCTCCTTCTATCTCTGCCCCTCCCCCACTTGTGCTCTGTCTCTTTCTGTCTATCAAAAATAAATAAATGTAAAAAAAAAAGAGTTGGATGCTTAACTGACTGAGCCACCCAGGCTCCCTAGGACTTTTATCTTTATATATATGATAACCTACATCACTACAATCACTGTTGGATCCCAGGGATAAACTGCACTTGGTCATTTATTGTTTTTTAGTGGGCTGTTGGAATATATTTGCTAGTATTCATTTTACTTTTTTGCATCTATAGGCAGATGTGAGGTTCTTCTGTTGTATTCTCTTTGGTACAATTTTAGAAGCTTTGGTATCCATGTTCTTCTTTTTTTTTTAATTTTTAATGTTTATTTTGTCTCTGAGAGAGAGAGGGAGACACAGAATCCAAAGCAGGCTCCAGGCTCTGAGCTGTCAGCACAGAGACCAACGTGGGGCTCAAACTCACGAAATGTGAGATTATGACCTGAGCTGAAGTCAGACACTTAACCAACTGAGCCACCCAGGCGCTGCATGTATCCAAGTTCTATTAAATGTCCTAAAATTATCTGCAAGTTCTACTTCCTTGTGTAGGTAGCATGGACTTACCTGATATTTGAAACAATGGTAGGAGCACCTGGGTGGTTCAGTTGGTTGAGCATCCGACTTTGGTTCAGGTTGTGATCTCACGGTCTGTGAGTTCTAGCCCTGCATCAGGCTGGCTGCTGTCAGCTCAGAGCCCACTTCAATCCTCTGTCCCCCCCCTCTTCTCTGCCCCTCCCTCACTTGCATTCTCTCTCAAAAATAAAATAAAACATTAAAAAAAATAAAAATAATGGTAGAATCTCCATGTTAAACCATCTAATACTGGTGCTTTTATTTGGGCAGGATACTTGTATAAACTTCTCCCTTCCTTCTGCAGATATTGTTGTCTTTAGACGCCCCCCCCCCCCCCCCCCCATCTATACTGGGGCCGATTATCAGTAGTTTCTTTCCTGGAGAAATTTCACACTATCGACGGTTCCTGATTATTTGCTCTGGGTGATGAAAATTAGCCCGGTGATTTCCATTATTAGTTACTGACATCATGTTCTTCTCATTGCTACTACTAAATCGAAAATCTCTTCTGAGGATCCTTTGAGTGATTGCATTTCCCTCCCCGTAACATAAAATGTGGGGCAGCTCAGGAACCTGAAGACTGATAGAGAGTTGGATTTGGGGTGGAAGAACCTCTCAGGGAAGCAGGTAGTACAGGAAGGCAAGCGTGCTGCAATGCGGGTCCCTCGAGTGTCAGACTCAGCATCTCCTGCTCTCAGGTGAGACCCTGTCCCCCTCCAGGGATCATGGAAAAGAAACAGTGTCTCCAAAACTCCTCAGCCTCTTAGTAGGTGTTTACCAGATGCTTGATAATTGGTAACTGGGGCAAAGTTTTTCAAAAATATTCTCCACTCCCCAAGAGTGCTGTCACAGTGTTGGGAAGATAATTGCACTTGTGAGGGGTTGGGGGTGATGTTACAGAACTATAACATGCTTTGGCTGTTACAAGCATCACACTGAGCCCACGGCCCTGACAGCAGGATGGAATTAATTGGGTGAGCATTTTCTCTTCCAGTCTGAGATGCAGTCTAAAAGGGAACGAGACCTGTCAGGAGACCAGATAGGAGCTCGTGCCAGGAAAAGCAGTTCTACAGTAGAAACAGGTCTGATACCAAGCCACCCAGAAAGCAAGAGAATCGTTGAGGTGCATGCCAAGCCTGTGGAGACTGACTGGTGGTTCTGGCCCTTATTTCAATTCTGACCACCTCTCGTTTAGTTTATTGCAATTTGTGTGGATCATGGATATGGATTTGTAATCTATGCAGCAAGGAAATATGTATAGATTCTGCAATGAAATCTTCATTCAAAAAATCATGTATATATCGGACAAAGGGCTAGTATCCAAAATCTATAAAGAGCTCACCAAACTCCACACCCAAAAAACAAATAACCCAGTGAAGAAATGGGCAGAAAACATGAATAGACACTTCTCTAAAGAAGACATCCGGATGGCCAACAGGCACATGAAAAGGTGCTCAATGTCGCTCCTCATCAGGGAAATACAAATCAAAACCACACTCAGATATCACCTCACGCCAGTCAGAGTGGCCAAAATGAACAAATCAGGAGACTATAGATGCTGGCGAGGATGTGGAGAAACGGGAACCCTCTTGCACTGTTGGTGGGAATGCAAATTGGTGCAGCCACTCTGGAAAACAGTGTGGAGGCTCCTCAAAAAATTAAAAATAGACCTACCCTATGACCCAGCAATAGCACTGCTAGGAATTTACCCAAGGGATACAGGAGTGCTGATGCATAGGGGCACTTGTACCCCAATGTTTATAGCAGCACTCTCAACAATAGCCAAATTATGGAAAGAGCCTAAATGTCCATCAACTGATGAATGGATAAAGAAATTGTGGTTTATATACACAATGGAGTACTACGTGGCAATGAGAAAGAATGGAATATGGCCCTTTGTAGCAACATGGATGGAACTGGAGAGTGTTATGCTAAGTAAAATAAGCCATACAGAGAAAGACAGATACCATATGGTTTCACTCTTATGTGGATCCTGAGAAACTTAACAGAAACCCATGGGGGAGGGGAAGGGGAAAAAAAAAAAGAGGTTAGAGTGGGAGAGAGCCAAAGCATAAGAGACTCTTAAAAACTGAGAACAAACTGAGGGTTGATGGGGGGTGGGAGGGAGGAGAGGGTGGGTGATGGGTATTGAGGAGGGCACCTTTTGGGATGAGCACTGGGTGTTGTATGGAAACCAATTTGACAATAAACTTCAGATATTGAAAAAAAAAAGAAATACAAATATAACAAAAAACAAAAAATCATGTATATGGCAATTTGGAAATTAACTTGCTTGCTACCAGTCTTCAAAACAAGGCAACATTTCCGGAGTCCGTAGAGGTACTTTTAAAATAAATCCATGCTGGGGCACCTGGGTGGTTCAGTCGGTTAAGCATCCGACTTCAGCTCAGGTCATGATATCACAGCTCGAGTTTGAGACCAGCGTTGGGCTCTGTGTTGACTGCTCGGAGCCTGGAGCCTGCTTCGGATTCTGTGTCTCTCTCTCTACCCTTCCCCCGCTCATGCTCTGTCTCTCTCTTCTCAAAAATAAATAAAAACATTAAAAAAAATTTAAAAACGTTAAAAAAAAAAGGTTATTTATTTTAATCAGTCTCTACACCCAGTGTGGGGCTTGAAGTCACAACTCCGAGATCAAGAGTTGTACACTTCACTGACTGAGCCAGCCAGGAGCCCTTAGGGATAGCTTTTGACTTCACATCAGCCTCCTCTGATATAAATATAGCCACTCCTGCTCTTGTGGTTTCCATTTGCATGAGCTAGCTTTTTCCATCCTTTCTCTTTCAGTCTGCATGAGCCTTTCACTCTAACGTGGGTTTTTTTGTAGACCGCATACAGTTAGATCTTGCTTTCCATGCATTCAGCCACTCTGTGGTTCTGCACATTTCATTTACATTTAAGATAAGGATTTTTCTTAATGTTTCTTTATTTTGAGAGGGAGGAAGAGAGAGCAGGGCAAGGGCAGAGAGAGAGAGGGACAGAGAGAGACAATCCCAAGCAGGCTCCATGCTGTCAGCACAGAGCCCAATGGGGGGCTCAACACACTAATTGTGAGATCATGACCTGAGCCAAAATCAAGAATCAGATACTTAACTGACGGAGTTGCCCAGGTGCCCCGTAAAGTAATGATTGATAGGGAAGGATTTACTATTGCCTGTTCCATGGAGAGAGTGACCACAGTGAAGCTGATGACCAAGCTCGATTCTGTCTCTGATACAGAGGCTGTCACTACATGCAACACTTGTGATTGCTGGTGACCTGTTTGTCCCACTGGTGGGGAGGCTCCAGCCACATTGGAATTCTGACCTGCTTCGAGGGATGACGGTCAGCTGACCTGTTTGTCCCACTGGTGGGGAGGCTCCAATCACCCCATTGGAACTCTGACCTGCTTCGAGGCATGACGGTCAGCTGGCCAGCCACACCGTTGTGACCCTTGAAACAAATTTATGTCACCCTTTACACTCTCTAGGCCATTGATACTCTGACTACCTAAGGCATGTCCAGATGGCTTCTGATATTTAAACAGCTGATTGAGTCTGAGACCCTTCTCTGCACTAGTGACATCAGTATTTCAGGTTAGCCTGGTCCTGTACATGGAGTCCTGCTGATACTGATATACTTATTTGTTTGTTTGTTTGTTTATTTATTTATTTATTTATTTATTGTCATCTCTACACCCAATATGGGGCTCGAACCCACAACCCCAAGATCAAGAGTTGTGCGCTCCATCGACCGAGGCAACCAGGTACCCCAACCATTGATAATAATCTTAACCAACTGATGAATGAAATTGGTCTCAGCCTCTGTTGTCTGTGATTAATCAGAAATTTAATGGAGTGCTGTGCTCATGGGAAAATCTGCTAGAAGCCAAGACAGTACAGAATTGAGGAGTGGCTGTCAGTGGGATTTCAAGTGTCTGCATGTCTTGTGGGCAAAATCATGGACAGATTTTCTTCCTGACTGATCTCCTAAGGATGTCTGTATGGAAAACAGCCTTGGAAGGAGATATAAATCTCCTTCTGGAAGAGAGAACAGATTTGTTTGGCACACAGGAAAATGAAGATAACGTCTTGGGGCAAAGGGAGGCGTGAGTTTGGTGAGGTGGGAAGGTGTGAGGCTTGGGGATGGGGCTGGGGGTGGGTGCAAAGGAAGCCATTGCAAATATTAAGCTCATGTTACTTGCTATGCCATGGGTAATAAAGTTCTTTCCTCTGACTCAGGAGTCTTGTGTCTTTATGCATTCATGGACTGTTGCAGGCACACTTACCCGCCAGTAATTCAGGTAAAATCTTGGGCTTTTCATACTTTCTGAAAGTAACCGTATGTGTGACTATACATACATGCATGTATACATGTACATACACACATACACATGAACACACTTTATGTTTTCCTAAGAGGTTGGATTATGCCGAGAAAGCTCACTTAGTCTCTAAATGAGGTTGGGTTTAGGTGTGCAGGTGGGTGCAAATTTTGGAAAGCATATTGGTTAATATAAAAAGGATAAAGGATGTAAAATGTTGGGGCAGGGAGGGGCCCGGGGAGAGGGAAGAGTGATCAGTAGGTGGGACATTGCACGGGTGGAAAGGAAGAGCCAAAAGTCCTAGCGACAGGACGGACCAGAAGGGATCATAGGAAAAAAATGATCACTATGTAAGTTTATTAAATTGTTTGCTAGAGGGTGTTCTGGCATTTCTCCCCCAATGTGTCACCTTCAACAGCATCTTTAACAAAGGCCATAGGGCTCATTGAAGCTTTTTAAAAACATAGATTCTTTTTTCTTTCTTTTTATTTTATTTTATTTTATTTTATTTTTTTAATTTATTTTTGGGACAGAGAGAGACATAGCATGAACGGGGGAGGGGCAGAGAGAGAGGGAGACACAGAATCAGAAACAGGCTCCAGGCTCCGAGCCATCAGCCCAGAGCCTGACGCGGGGCTCGAACTCACGGACCGCGAGATCGTGACCTGGCTGAAGTCGGACGCTCAACCGACTGCGCCACCCAGGCGCCCAGATTCTTTTTTCTTTTAATGTCTATTTATTTTTGAGAGACAGAGACAGCACATGGGTGGAGGATTAGAGAAGGAAATGCGGAATCCGAAGCAGAGTCCAGGCTCTGAACTGTCAGCACAGAGCCCAACGTGGGGCTTGAAATCACGAACCTGTAAGATCATGACCTAAGTCAAAGTTGGACGCTCAACCAACTGAGCCACCCAGGCACCCCTCTTATTTCTTTTGTGTTTATTTATTTGTTTTTTGGGGGAGAAGGGCAGAGAGAGACGGAGAGAGAGGGAGAATCCCAAGCAGGTTCCCTGCTGTCACCAAAGAACCTGATGCAGGCTCAATCTCCCAACTGTGAGATTATGACTTGAGCTGAAATCAAGAGTTGGACACTTAACCTACTGAACCACCTAGGCACCCCTAAAAAAATAGAGTATATATTTTTTCCCTTTAATCCTAATTAAAAAAATTACTTATTGTTTAAATTACACCCAAGTTACCATATAGTGCAACAATGATTTCAGGAGTAGATTCCTTAGTGCCCCTTACCCATTTAGCCCACCCCCCTCCCACAACCCCTCCAGTAACCCTCTGTTTGTTCTCCATATTTATGAGTCTCTTATGTTTTGTCCCCCTCCCTGTTTTTATGTTATTTTTGTTTCCTTTCCCTTGTGTTCATCTGTTTTGTCTCTTAAAGTCCTCATATGAGTGAAGTCATATGATTTTTGTCTTTCTCTGATTGACTAATTTCATTTAGCATAATACCATCCAGTTCCATCCATGTATTGCAAATGGCAAGATTTCATTCTTTTTGATTGCCGAGTAATACTCCATTGTGTATATATACTACATCTTCTTTATCCATTCATCCATCGATGGACATTTGGGCTCTTTCCATACTTTGGCTATTGTTGATAGTGCTGCTATAAACATGGGGGTGCATGTGTCCCTTCGAAACAGCACACCTGTATCCCTTGGATAAATGCTAGTAGTGCAATTGCTGGGTCATAGGGTAGTTCTATTTTTAATTTTATGAGGAACCACCATACTGTTTCCCAGAGTGGCTGCACAAGTTTGCATTCTGATCAACAATGCAAAAGAGATCCTCTTTCTCCGCATCCTCGCCAACATCTGTTGTTGCCTGAGTTGTTAATGTTAGCCATTCTGACAGGTGTGAGGTGGTATCTCATTGTGGTTTTGATTTGTATTTCCCTGATGATGAGTGATGTTGAGCATTTTTTCATGTGTCGGTTGGCCATCTGGATGTCTTCCTTGGAGAAGTGTCTATTCATGTCTTTTGCCCATTTCTTCACTGGATTATTTGCTTTTTTGGTGTTGAGTTTGGTAAGTTCTTTATAGATTTTAGATACTAACCCTTTATCTGATATGTCATTTGCAAATATCTTCTCCCATTCTGTCGGTTGCCTTTTAGTTTTGTTGATTGTTTCCTTTGCTGTGCAGAAGCTTTTTATTTTGATGAGGCCCCAGTAGTTCATTTTTGCTTTTGTTTCCCTTGACGCTGGAGACATGTTGAGTAAGAAGTTGCTGCGGCCAAGATCAAAGAGGTTTTTGCCTGCTTTCTCCTCTAGGATTTTGATGGCTTCCTGTCTTACATTTAGGTCTTTCCTCCATTTTGAGTTTATTTTTGTGTATGGTGTAAGAAAGTGGTCCAGGTTCATTTTTTCTGCACGTCGCTGTCCAGTTTTTCCAGCACCATTTGCTGAAGAGACTGTCTTTATTCCATTGGATATTCTTTCCTGCTTTGTCAAAGATTAGTTGGCCGTACGTTTGTGGGTCTATTATTTCTGGGTTCTCTATTCTGTTGCAATGGTCTAAGTGTGTGTTTTTGTGCCAGTACCATACTGTCTTGATGATCACAGCTTTGTAGCATAGCTTGAAGTCCGGGATTGTGATGCCTCCTGCTTTGGTTTTCTTTTTCAAGATTGTTTTGGCTATGGGGCACCTGGGTGGCTCAGTCAGTTAAGTGTCCGACTTTAGCTCAGGTCATGATCTTGCAGTTTGTAAGTTTAAGCCCTGTGTCGGGCTCTGTGCTGAGCCAGCTCAGAGCCTGGAGCCTGCTTCAGATTCTGTGTCTTCCTCTCTGCCCATCTCCTGCTCATGCCCTGTCTCTCTCTGTCTCTCAAAAATAAATAAGTGTTAAAAAATTAAAAAAAAAAAAAAAAAGAGACTGCTTTGGCTCTTCAGGGTCTTTTCTGGTTCCATACAAATTTTAGGATTGTTCTAGGTCTGTGAAGAATGCTGGTGTTATTTTGATAGGTATTGCATTGAATATATAGATTGCTTTGGGTGAAAAATAGATTATTTTGTGAAGTAATTAAAAGGGGGACTCAATTTGATGTCTGGGTTGGCAGATTTTGCAGGAAAGACTAAATTGAGGACAGCAGAGATCCTGAGTGTGTAAATCTATTGGATTTTATTTGTGCTGTCAGCGCAGAGCCCGCTTTGGATTTTCCATCTCCTCCTCTCTCTGCCCCTCCCCCACTCACTCTCGCTCTCTCTCTCAAAAATATATAAACATTAAAAAAATAAAAAGAAAGTTCCCTTGCTTATTAAACCTGTCACCCACCCATCTAGAGTGGTCTCTTTCTTTGGTTTCTTCCTGCCCTCTGAGTGTGGGAGCCGGCTGTGCAATTTTGGCAGATTGATCTTGGATCCAGGAATTTTGCTGATACATCCTGTTAGTTCTAACAGTTGTTACATCATTGTACATAGATTTGCTATGTCAGCAATTACATCTGCCAATAGCAAGAATATTGGATTTTTATGTATGTAGTAATAATGCTTTCTAAAAAATACATTTAGTTTATCTTAAAGATCCTATTTTTAAGTAATTTCTCCACCCAACATAGAGTTTGGAACTTAGAACCCTGAGATCAAGAGTCACATGCTCTATGGACTAAGCCAGCTACGTGCCTCCAAATGGATTTTATTTTTATTTATTTATTTTAATGTTTACTTATTTTTTGAGAGAGAGAGCATGAGCAGGAGAGGGGCAGAGAGAGAGGGAGACACAAAATCTGAAGCACGCTCCAGGCTCTGAGCTGTCAGCACAGAGCCTGACGCGGGGCTTGAACCCACGAACCGTGAGATCATGACCCTGCCGTCCCCCAGCCTCCCACTATCAACAACCTGCATCAGAGCAATACATTTGTTACAATGAACCAACATTGATACATCATCATCAACCAAAGTCCATCGTTTACATTAGGTTTTACTCTTTGTGTGACACATTGTATGGGTTTGGGCCAATGTATAATGACATGTATCTACCATTATAGCATCATACAGAGTAGTTTCACCGTTCTAAAAAGCCTCATGCATATGTATTCACCCCTCCTGTTCTTCCTCCCCCTGAGCCTGGCAACTACTATCTTTACTGTATAGTTTAGCCTTTTCCAGAATGTCATGTTGCTGGGATCATATGGTGTGCAGCCTTTTCAGATTGGCTTCTTTCACTTAGTAATATTTATTTAAGGTTCTTGCATTTCTTTTCATGGCTCCGTAGCTCATTTCTTTTTGGCATTAAACAGAATTTGTCTGCATGGATGACAGTTATTTATTTCACCTCCTGAAGGGCGTCTCTGTTCTTTCCAAGTTTTGGCAGCTATGAATAAAGCAGCTATAAACATTTGTGTGCAGAAATCTGTGTGTAGACATAAACGTCCACCTCATTTGGATAAGTACCTAGGGTGAGATTTCAGGATCATGAGAGAGGCTATTTAATTTTGTAAGAAACCTCATCTACCCTCCAGTGCGGCCCTACCATTTTGTGTTCTCATCAACAGTGAAGGCACGTTCCTGCTTGCCCACCTCCGTGCTAGTATTTGGTGGCATCACTTTTGAATTATACCCTCTCTAATAGACACCTAATGTATCTCACTGTTTCAATTCGCGATCCACGATGGGCATCTATTCATTTGCTTATTTGCTAAGTGTGTGTCTTCTTTGGTGAGGTGTCTATACAGATCTTTTGCCCATTAAAAAAAAAATCAAGTTGTTTGCTTTCTTGTTGAATTTTAACCAGTTCTTTGTATATTTTGGATAACAGTCCTTTATCAGATATGTCTTTTGCAAATGTTTTCCTCCCAATATCTGGCTTGTCTTCTCATTCCCTTGACAGTGTCTTTCGTGGAGTAGAAGTTTGTAATTTTAATGAAGTCTGATGTAACAATTATTTCTTTCATGGATTATGCCTTTGGTGTTGTATCTAAAAAGTTGTCACAGGGGCATCTGGGTGGCTCAATTGGTTAAGTGTCTGACTCTTGATTTCAGCTCAGGTCATGGTCTCATGGTTTGTGGGATCGAGCCCCATATCAGGCTCTGTGCTGACAGTGTGGAGCCTGCTTGGGATTCTTCCTCTCTCTCTCTGTCTCTCTCTCTTTCTGCCTCTCCTCTGCTCTCTCTCTCTCTCTCTCAAACATAAATAATTTAAAAAAAAGTTATCACAGAACCTAAGGTCATCTAGATTTTCTCCCGTTATCTTCTAGTGGTTTTACAGTTTTGTGTTTTACATTTATGTCTAGGATCAATTTTGAGCTAACTTTTGTGAGGGGTGCAGGATCTGTATCCAGATTGATTTTTTTTCCCTTGCATGTGGATGTCCACGTGTTCCAGTGCTGTTTGCTGAAAAGACTATCCTTTTCCCATTGAATTACCTTTGCTCCTTTGTGAGAGAGGAGTTGACTGCCTTTGTGTGAGTCTATTTCTGGGCTCTTTGTTCTGTCCCATTTATCTGTTTGCTTATTATTTTACTGATGACACACTGTCTTAATTAATTTGGCTTTATATTAAGTCTTGACATTGGGCCTCCTCAGCCTTCTGATTTTTTTCTTCTACTTTATTATTTTTTTAATGTTTATTTATTTTTGAGAGAGAGAGAGAGAGCATGAGCGGAAGAGGGGCAGAGAGAGGGGGACAGAAGATCCAAAGCAGGCTCCACACTGACAGCCACCAGCCTGATGTGGGGCTTGAACTCACAAACCACAAGATCATGATCTGAGCTGAAGTTGGACACTCAACTGACTAAGCCACCCAAGTGCCCCTCTTCTACTTTAATACTGGGTTGGCTTTTCTGGACCTTATACCTCCATATACAGACGTTAGAATCAGTTAGTCGATACCTACAAGTAATTTGGTGGAATTTTGATGAGGATTTCATACATCTACAGATCAGTTTGGGAAGACCTGATATCTTAACAACATCGAGTCTTTTAATCCGTGAACGTAGATATAAGCTGCACTTGATCTTGCCGTAATATTGTATGGCAGTATATGCAATATTGAGTGTCATAATTTTGGATTCCCAGGCATGTATGAGATTTGTGAAATATGTGTGGTTATCTTTGTAAGATTTTGGAAAATTATTAGGAAGTATCATTCTTCAGTATTTTTGGATGGCCTAAGTCACATTGGTTTATGGAATATATGTATATTTTTTAACGTTTATTTTTGAGAGACAGAGAGAAACAGACCATGCGTGGGGGAAAGGGATTCTGATGGGGGAAACCATCAGCACAGTAGCCCAATGTGGGGCTTGAACTCACTAACCGTGAGATCATGATCTGAGCTGAAGTCAAACACTCAACCAACTGAGCCACCGAGGCACCCCTGGTTTAGTTAATATTTAAGAGTAGTGAGATGCTATTGATAAACTATATGACCTAGTGCTGTTTTCATGAGGAACCTTTCTTATAAATATTGCTGTTTATTCTATAGACATTGCCCAGCTTAGAATTTGTATCTCTTTTTGTGTCCATATTGATAAAACATTTATTCCTAGAAATACCCACATCAACTAGACTTTTCAAATAATTGCACTGAGTTGTGGAAAGCATCTCTAGTTAATAACATGTTCTCTGTATTACTCTTCTTGAGGAATCCTTCTCGCAATGAACTTCTTAGGGCAGCACAGGGTCTGATGAAATACATGTGAATCATTGCCAGCCCCTCGCCTGTCAGGTGGGAACATTTCCCAGTTCCACCACCTGAGACCCCCGTCTGCCTCCAGGTGTTGTGGGAAAGAGAAAGTTTCTCTCTGACACCAAACCTGCCTCTTTGCAGAGCCTTGCTAGGAAACTTATAATTGTTCCCGGGAATTGGGATCTGTTCTATACCCAACCTGGGGCTCAAACTTGTGACCCTGAGATTAAGAGTCACCTGCTCCACTAACTGAGCTATCCAGCCAGCTGCCCCTGGGAGGAAGCTTTTACAAATTAGTCTTACCTGCCTTATTGTGTATTGTCATGGAAAATGCAGGTGAAATGATAATTGCAGTTCTGTGGGGAGATGAGGTCACAGAATCATACCCATATCAGCTCTGGTTGCCTCCCTCTGCCACACAGGGGGTGGCATGACTGTCCCATTGAGCCTGCATCCTGGCGACAGGAGAGATGGGGTATTTTCTCTGTCAGTCTGAGTGACTCAAACTGTAAGGGAGTGAGATGTATCAGGGTCTGTGTCTGGATTGATCCTTATGGCAGGAAAAAGGATTCTTCTGGGGTAGAAACTGGTTTGGGCTGAGGTCCTCCCCCAGACCCTAACTGTAGTTTTTTGTTTTAATTTTTTAATGTTTATTTATTTTCTAGAGAGAGAGAGACAGAGACAGAGTGCGAGCGAGCGAGAGAGGGAGACACAGAATCCAAAGCTCAGGCTCCATGCTCTGAGCTGTCAGCACAGAGCCCGACGTGGGGATCAAACTCACAAACCGTGAGATCATGACCTGAGCTCAACCGACTGAGCCACCCAGGCGCCCCTCCTCATGCAGTTTTAATGGACATCCCTCCCTGACCGTGCTTGCTGGAGTTAGGTGTAGCCAAGTCTGAACTTTACGATCCTTAAGACTGCGATTCAGAAATTAATATGCTATTCAAGCCGCTTCCTGAAACCACAGAGAAATTTACACGATAATGTGTAGTTATGTCCTTAAAGTGTTACTGTGCATGTGATAGTGAGTTTCATGGAGTTAATCCCATCGTGTGTCTCTCACTGCAAATAATGTGCCTGAATTGCATGTGCTAAATCATAATTGTGTTTCTCCTATGTACCCTTGATGCATCTAATAGAGATAGTAACTAAATCTCTGCTGAAAATATTTGCAAACTAGTGATCACGGAAGGACAATTTTCCTTTGTGAATTTAGGAGAGACTTTCAGGAAAAGGTGACCCTCACATGTGAGGGATTTGGAGGGCAGGAAAACGAAGGACTTCAGCGCTTTTCAGCTTAAATGTGTCTTCTGATATTTTGTGTGGTTTTCAAAGTTCTGGCATCATTTTCAGACTCATCCTTCATTTCTTCTATTCGATGCTCATGATTTCATGCCTTGAAATTCCATTTCACATGCTTGTTTTGCAGCTTACTATCTTTCTCGTCTTGTAGTTTTTGTTTTTTGTTTTTTTTTTTCAAAAATCACAGCTCACTGCCTGCTCTCTAAGGAGGAATAATATAGATCCTATTCTAAATGTTTTCTTTATCTCCAAATGTTTTATTTAAATCTACAAATCCCATAATTTAGGGCAAAGTGAAATATTACACAACAATTTCTGTTGTGGGGGAGGGGAAATCATATGATTACTTCTGTTGCTATACTAACATTGATCCACATTTGGGAAATCCGTTTTGCTCATGGATAGATGCTGTTCAGGTCTTTATTCAGAACTTTTCATCTTCATTCACAAGTGATGTTGGTCAATGGAACAAACATTTTAGCAAAAATGAAGAATTGTCACAATCAAACCTAAGTTAAAGTCAATTTCAAAGATTACCCTGTATGCGTGCATATATCTGTATTGCATTTTTTTAAAATATTTTTTTAACGTTTATTTATTTTTGAGACAGAGAGAGACAGAGCATGAACAGGGGAGGGGCAGAGAGAGAGGGAGACACAGAATCTGAAACAGACTCCAGGCTCTGAGCTGTCAGCACAGAGCCCAACGCGGGGCTTGAACTCACAGGCTGTGAAATCATGACCTGAGCCGAAGTCAGACGCTTAACCGACCAAGCCACCCAGACGCCCCTCATTTTATTTTATTTTTTAACATTTATTCATTTTTGAGGGACAGAGAGAGACAGAGTGTGAGTGGGGGAGGAGCAGAGAGGAAGGGAGACACAGAATCTGAGGCAGGCTCCAGGCTCTGAGCTGTCAGCACAGGGCTTGATGTGGGACTCGAACTCACTGACTGCGAGATCATGACCTGAGCTGAAGTCAGGCACTTAACCGACTGAGCCACCCGGGTGCCCCCATGTATCTGTATTATTTAAAGATACAACCAGGTACGGGTGCCGGAGTGCTTCCAAGTAGAGCATGTAATTCTTGATCTCAGGGTTGTGAGTTCGAGGCCCATGTTGGGGTAGATATTACTTAAAAATAGAATCTTAAAAAAAAAAAAAAGATACAACCAGGTAGCTATGAGAGTATATAGCATGATGGTAAACACCAGGATTATTGCACCCTGGCTATTGTAATATTTCAGTGAGTCATATAACCTAATTTTAATTAAAGCCTCCTTGTCTGTAAAATGTATACATCTCTAAGTATTAAATAATTTACCATAGGTAAAGCATTAATAAGAGTGACTAAGAGCACCTGGGTGGCTCAGTTGGTTAAGCATCTGACTTCACCTCAGGTCATGATCTCATGGTCTGTGAGTTCGAGCCCTGTGTCAGCTCAGAGCCTGGAGACCACTTCTGATTCTGGGTCTCCCTCTCTCTCTGCCCCTCCCCGGCTCGTACTCTCCCTCTGTCTCAAAAAGAAATAAAAAACATTTTTTAAAAATAAAAAAAAGAGTAAATGAGAACTATATAAAGCAATATGTTAAACTTGGAAATCTTTTTTTTTTTTTTTAGTGTTTTTTTAATGTTTATTTATTTTGAAAAGAAGAGAGACAGAGCACAAGAAGGAGAGGGGCAGAGATTGGGAGACACAGAATCCAAAGCAGGCTCCAGATTCTGAGCTGTTAGCACAGAGCCTGACTCAGGGCTTGAACTCACGAACCACGAGAACATGACCTGAGCCGAAGTCGGACGCTTATCTGACTGAGCTACCCATGCGCCTCTGAACTTGGAAATCTTTGAATCAAAGAAAACGTGTGCATTTGAAAGAAATTCTCAGAGAAAAGTAGTAGCACGTGGAGAATTTTAAATTTATTTTCCACAAACCATTAGCCCACAACTCTTGTTTTCATGTAGAGTCTTCTCTTTGTGAATGCGAATTCTGAACCCTGGAAAATGACAGAATGGCCTCAACAGATGTGAAATTTGCTGTGATCTTCTTATTCCAGATAGTTGTTGGAATCCTGGGAAACTTCTGGCTCTTCCACCATTTTACATCCCATTACCTCAGGGGATACGGGGCAAAGTCCACAGGCTTGATTCTCAGGCACTTGACTTTAATCAACTCCTTGGTGATTCTCTCTCGAGGAATCCCAGAGACCATGGCAGCTTTTGAGCTGAAATCTTTTCTCAGTGACTTTGGATGCAAAGTTGTTTTCTTTGTTCACAGAGTGGCCCGGGGTATGTCCATCGACACCACCTGCCTCTTGAGTGTCTTCCAAGCCATCACCATCAGTCCCTGGGGCTCCAGGTGGGCAATGCTTAAAGGGAAAGCTTCCCAATACATTGGCCCCTCAAATATCCTCTGCTGGACTCTGAACATAATACTCCATATTATGGTTCCTGTGTATGTGACTGACAAATGGAACAGCAGAAACACTTCAAGAACTATGGACTTTGGATACTGTACTTCTTTTTTTTTTTAATTTTTTTTTCAACGTTTTTTATTTATTTTTGGGACAGAGAGAGACAGAGCATGAACGGGGGAGGGGCAGAGAGAGAGGGAGACACAGAATCGGAAACAGGCTCCAGGCTCTGAGCCATCAGCCCAGAGCCTGACGCGGGGCTCGAACTCACAGACCGCGAGATCGTGACCTGGCTGAAGTCGGACGCTTAACCGACTGCGCCACCCAGGAGCCCCTCTGGATACTGTACTTCTAAACTGCAAGACAAACACACAGACTTACTATATATGTTGTTGATATCTGTCCATGATGTTTTGTGCTTGGGGCTCATAACTTGGACCAGTGTGTTCATGGTTTCCATCCTGCACAGGCACAGGCATCAGGTCCAATACATTCATAGAACCAAAGTGCCCCCTACGTCCTCCCCTGAGATCAGAGCCACTCAAAGTATCCTTGTCCTGGTGAGCACCTTTGTATCTTTTTACACCTTCTCCTCCATTATTTACATTTATTTTTCTGTTTTTTATAAGACCTGCTGGTGGCTGATGACCACCTCCGCCCTAATCAATTCAGGTTTCCCAACTGCTTGCCCCTTTATTCTCCTGAGTCACAACCACTGTGTATCCAGATTCTTCTCTGTGTGCATGGGAAGAAATACACACTTCCCTCGTCTCATCAGAGAAATATAAATTGTCTGGTTTGCACTGTGTTCAGCCACATCTTTTTTTTTTTTTTAATGTTCATTTGTTTTTGAGAGAGAGAGACAGACAGCATGAGAGAGAAAGTGAGACACAGAATGTGAAGCAGGCTCTAGGCTCTGAGCTGTCAGCACAGAGCCCAACATGGGGCTTGAACCCATGAACCGTGAGATCATGACCTGATCTGAAGTCAGATGCTCAACTGACTGAGCCACCCAGGCACCCCAGTGTTCAGCCACTTGTTATACTCATCCTTCAAGAAATCTTCAGTAAAATAGTCTTATTTTATTAAAAAAATTTTTTAAGTTTATTTATTTTGAGAGAGAAAGAGACAGAGCAAGTGGGGGAGGGACAGAGAAAGAGAGAGGGGAGAGAGAGAATCCCAAGCAGGTTCTGCACTGTCAGTGCAGAGTCCGATGTAGGGCTCAAACTCACAAAACTGTGAGATCATGACCCAAGCCCAAACCAAGAGTCGGATGTTTAACCAAGTGAGCCACCAAGTCGCCCCAGTCAGTCTTATTTTATAGAGTTTTGAATAAGACAGAGATTCTGCTACAATAAGGAGTAAATAACAGCCATTGTAAATGAAATCCTATGTAATAATTATGTAAGTACTCATGTAATTACATTTTATTAATGCTAGTCGTGGAGAAATTCAGAGTCCAATAAATAAAACGGTCCTGAAATAACGTAGAGTTACTGGAAATGTCTTTGGGTGTATAATTTTTTAAAATGCTTATTTATTTATTTTGAGAGAGATAGAGCATGAATGGCGGAGGGACAAAGAGAGAGAGAGGGAGAGCGAGAATTCCAAGCAGGCTTTGTGCTGTCAGCACAGACCCCCAACTCAGGATCAATCTAATGAACCGTGAGGTCATGACCTGAGCCAAAGTCAAGAGTCGGGCGCTTAACCGACAGAGCCAGCCAGGCACCCTGGATGTATAATTTTTAATGTGACATATCAAATTTCCTTGGGATTTACTGGCCATGTGATTGTAAGACTGGTTGTGCCTGTAAGAGGAATACCTGTGGGGTGTTCCTTCGAGGAATTCAGGGCAGAGGGTTCCGCATCCCTGTAACGTAATGCAAGTGTCCTGAGGTGAAGCTGGAGGTAAAATTAGGTTTTCATTGTTAAGGACAATGACAACCAGGTTGTGAATATTGTGTCTCACATTCTTAGAGAACAGTAGTAGTTTGAAATTAGAAAACGTGCGTGTTGGGGCGCCTGGGTGGCTCAGTCCGTTGAGCATCCGACTTCAGCTCAGGTCATGATCTCACGGTTCATGGGTTCGAGCCCCGCGTCGGGCTCTGTGCTGACAGCTCAGAGCCTGGAGCCTGCTTCACATTCTGTGTCTCCCTCTCTCTCTGCCCCTCCCCTCCCCTGCTCGCACTCTGTCTCTTGCTGTCTTTCAAAAGTAAATAAAAATTAAAAAAAAGAAAAAAGAAAACGTGTGTGGAGAAAGATGAGCATGTTAAAAATATTTTCAGTGGAACCTTGGAATTCTGAGGAGACAAAGGCCAAGGCAGGATGATATGTTAGCTGAGATGTAAAAAGAGTGGAGGTAGAAGGCTAACATTAAGTAGACATTTTATGTCTGTGATGAGAATGAATTAATATTCAGGGTCTTTGGAAGGTCAGTTGTTCTGGGATCGGTCTTGGTGCCAACAGGCTGGTTGATGAGAAGTCGATTCCAAGGAGGGTGCCTGCATTTCCAAGTTGGGGAGGCAAGCTTATAGAGGAACTCTTCATTAAGCTTGGATTAGCAGAGGAGTAGCCATCTGGAGACCAAAGACGTGAATCTATTGAATCCATTTTGCTTAATGAGCTTTCCCGCTTTTGAAATCACCCAACAGAGCAAATGGACACATTCAAAAGAAAACAGTAGATATCAACTCAGACATAATTTAATGTACTTTTTGTTTTTGAGAGAGAGAGAGAGTGTGTGTGTGAGAGTGGGGGAACAGCAGAGAGAGAGGGAGACACAGAATCTGAAGCAGGCTCCAGGCTCTGAGCTGTCAGCACAGAGCCTGACGTGGCCTCGAACTCATGAACTGCAAAATCATGACCCAAGCCAAAGTCAGACGCTCAATCGAACCAGTCACCGGGCACCCCAACATAATTTAATGTAAATATCTGTAATTAACTTATAAATGGTTGCAATTTTAATGTAATTTTTTTACTTTGGAATCTGTCTAAATTTGCAGGAAAGTAGCAAAGAACATAGAATTCCCATCTTCCCCTCCCCCTGTCTCTCCTGTTGTTAACATCTTACATTTCCATGGTTTCCATGGTACATTTTGGAAAACTAAGAAACCAGCCCTTGCACCGCACTGTAAATTGAATTGTAGACTTTATTCTTATTTCATCAGTTTTAACACGAATGTCTTTTTTTTTTTTAATTCCAGGATCCAGTCCAGAATACCACATTACATTCAGCCAACATGTGTCTCCAACTTCCTCTGCTCTCTGTCTGATTCTCAGTCTCCTAGAATTTGATGAACTTGACAGGTATGTGGAGGACTGTTCAGGTACTGTCTAGAATACCTCTAAAATGTGTTTTGTCTGATGTTTTTCTTTGATTAGACAATGCTTACTTAGAAAAAACATCTCATCACATCATATCACTGGAAATGAATTATTCATTAATCATTAATCTTTACTTATCACCTGCTATGTCGATCTCGACCACTTGGTTATCAAGTGTTGGTAGTGTTTTCCAGTTTTTCCACTATAAAATTTCTATTTGTCCATTCCCATTGTGTATTGATTGGAAGGGAGTTGATAGGTTTAGCCCAAACACAATGGTGTGGGAGCGGGTGAACTGATCTCCACCTCTTGGAAAGAGCAGGTGAACTAATCTCTACCTCTTGGAAAGAGGAATATCCGTGTATACTATTTAGCATTCTTCTGCAAGAAATATTTGTCTCTTCTCCCTCATTTATTTGTTCCATTTTTATTTGTATCATTGAGATATAAGGTACATTGAGAAAACTAGTTAATGTTCCCTTTTGCCCTATTAAATTTGCTTTGTGGGATAAAAATTCCTGGAGGGCATCAGGAATTCCCCAGTTTATGAGGTCAAACAAGCAGTATTTTGTATGCCCATGTCACATGTTTGTATTGGCCTCAACATGCACACCGAGTTCTGCTAAAGGGCAAAAAAATAACCTAACAAAGTGCTCATTCTTCCCTTCATGAGTCCAAAGTTACTATTAGTGCCAGGATCATTGCATCAGGACTGAGAACAGGCAAGGGATCCAGAGGGTCCTTATAGAACTAGTTCATAGTGTTTGTTTCTATTCTCTGGTCTTAGCAGATATTTATAGCTTCAGCTTTCATCTGAGAATTTTGGGATTTTGTGATACATAAGCGTCTTCAAAAACATTTTTATGGCACATCATAAAGATCATTACAAAAGTCTATGACCTCATTTCAGATGGAACCTAAAAATTTACTTGTTGATATTTATTTTTTAAATTTTTATTTCTTTGAGAGAGAGATCAGGAGAGGAGCAGAGAGAGAAGGAGAGAGAGAATCCCAAGCAGGCTCTGTGCTGTCAGTTCAGAGCCTAGTGAGGGGCTTGAACTCATGAACTGGGATATCATGACCTGAGCCAAAATCAAGAGTTGGACGCTTAACCAACTGAGCCATCCAGGTACCCCTACATTCATTCATTCATTCATTCATTCATTCATACATTTCAATTTTATTTTTTATTTTTATAAAATTTACATCCAAATTAGCATATAGTGAAACAATGATTTCAGGAGTAGATTCCTTAATGCCCCTTACCCATTTAGCCCATCCCCCCTCCCACCACTCCTCCCATAACCCTCAGTTTGTTCTCCATATTTATGAGTCTCTTCTGTTTTGTCCCCCTCCCTGTTTTTATATTATTTTTGTTTCCCTTCCCTTTTGTTCATCTGTTTTGTCTCCTGAAGTCCTCATATGAGTGAAGTCATATGATTTTTGTCTTTCTTTGACTGACTAATTTCGCTTAGCATGACACCCTCCAGTTCCATCCACATAGTTGCAAATGGCAAGATTTCAATCTTTTTGATTGCCGAGTAATACTCCAGTGTGTGTGTTGTGTGTGTGTGTGTGAGTGTGTGTGTGTGTGTGTGTGTACACACACACCACATCTTCTTTATCCATTCATCCATCGATGGACATTTGGGCTCTTTCCATACTTTGGCTATTGTTGATAGTGCTGCTATAAACATGGGGGTGCATGTGCCCCTTCGAAACAGCACACCTGTATCTCTTGGATAAATACCTAGTAGTGCAATTGCTGGGTTGTAGGGTAGTTCTATTTTTAGTTTTTTGAGGAACCTCCATACTGTTTTCCAGAGGGGTGGCACCCGCTTGCATTCCCAACTACACTTATTTTTTTTAACTAATGTCCCTTAGACTTTATTTAGGGTAGAATCATCAGAAGGGAGAGACTATTTAATAAAGTGTATTTCATTTCACTCTGACTCATACTTGATTTCATTTCCTTGGGGGGCTCACACGTCCAATATTGTCATGGAGGTAGAATCACAAACTTGGGCATGTAGACCATATGATGTCATACCCTTCCTGGGAATATTGAGCGAAAGAGGCCTCATGCAGCAGACACTGCTAGAACCCTGCAAGCCCAGAATTTTCCAGGATGGAGGTGGACCATGCTGGAGACAGAGCTGTCATTGGTTGCTCTTGGGTCCTGTTCATGTCGCCCACCTCTTAGAAGCCCTATGCGTGATCAGGTACCGAGATTAGCCATCACTCCAGAGATTACTTCCTCATGCCTCTCTGAAATCATATCTCCCCCAGGCTCACACCTGGATTCTCCAATCTAATTTCTGTCAGATTTTTACATTTTTCATAATATCATATAATTGGAACCATACATTATATAACCTTTTGAAACTGGTTTCTTTCACTCAGCGTAATGCCTTTGATATTAAACCATGCTGTGCTGTAGATTAATAGTTCATTCCTTTTTATTCCTGAGTGACATTTCATTGTATGGATATGCCACAGTTTTTTTAAAAATTTTTATTAAAAAATTTTTTTTTACTTTTTTTTTTAACGTTTATTTATTTTTGAGACAGAGAGAGACAGAGCATGAACGGGGGAGGGGCAGAGACAGAGGGAGACACAGAATCGGAAGCAGGCTCCAGGCTCTGAGCCATCAGCCCAGAGCCCGACGCGGGGCTCGAACTCACGGACCGCGAGATCGTGACCTGAGCTGAAGTCGGACGCTTAACCGACTGAGCCACCCAGGCGCCCCTAAAAATTTTTTTTTTTTTTTTAAATTTTTTTTTTTTTTTAAATTTTTTTTTTTCAACGTTTTTTATTTATTTTTGGGACAGAGAGAGACAGAGCATGAACGGGGGAGGGGCAGAGAGAGAGGGAGACACAGAATCGGAAACAGGCTCCAGGCTCCGAGCCATCAGCCCAGAGCCTGACGCGGGGCTCGAACTCACGGACCGCGAGATCGTGACCTGGCTGAAGTCGGACGCTTAACCGACTGCGCCACCCAGGCGCCCCTAAAAATTTTTTTTTAATGTTTATTCATATTTGAGAGACAGAGAGTGACTGGGGGAGGGGCAGAGAGAGAGAGGGAGACACAGAATTCGAAGCAGGCTCCAGGCTCTGAGCTGTCAGCACAGAGCCCGACGTGGGGCGCGAACTCACAAACTGCGAGATCATGACCTGAGCTGAAGTCAGATGCCTAACTGACTGGGCCACTCAAGCATCCTGATATGCCCCAGTTTGTTAATCCAATTAGTTATTAAACATTTGGGTTGTTTCAACTTTGCCAATTACACTATAATGCATAAATACTCCATAGATGTATTTTTTGGTGATGTAATTTTAAAATCTTTTATGTGTAAATATTTGAGGTATTCTGAAAAATGTAGATTTTACAATCATTAACTCTTCAGCTTAAATTTTTAGGTTCCAGGGGTGCCTGGGTGGCTCAGTCGGTTGAACAGCTGACTCTTGATGTCAGCTCAGGTCATGACCTCATGGGTCGTGAGATCCAGCTCCATGTACTGTTAACATGGAGTCTGCTTGGATTCTCTCCCTCTCTCGCTCTCTTGCTCTCCCTTACCCTCTCTCCGCGCCTCTCCCTGCTCATGCTCTCTCTTTCTCTCTCTAAATTAAATAAATAAACATTTTTTCAAAATGTAGATTTCAGGGGCGCCTGGGTGGCTCAGTCGGTTAGGCATCTGACTTCAGCTCAGGTCATGATCTCACAGTTTGTGAGTTCGAGCCCCGCGTCGGGCTCTGTGCTGACAGCTCAGAGCCTGGAGCCTGCTTCAGATTCTGTGTCTCCTTCTCTCTCTGTCCCTCCCCTGATCATCCTCTGTCTGTCTCTCTCTCTCTCAAAAATAAATAACCATTAAAAAAAATTTTTTTTAATGTAGATTTCAGTCATTCCAGAGGTGAGAATCATTGACCAAAGTCTATCTTTCACTCACATGCTCCCTTCCTTAATAACATACAGAGAAAACTCTGTCCTGGATCTGAAATAGCTGGATTTTACTGTAGGACAGTTTACAAGCTCCTTTTACCTGTGAATATAGGTGGCAAATATTACCTTTTTAATCAAAATGAAGTCAGCAATGAATGAAAATAATTTCTTGTACACATATTTCATAGTGATGCATCAATGCTTTGTTTCCTTTCCATATTATTCAAAGTAGGAATTTAAAACATTTACAAAATTAGGGGCACCTGGGTGGCTCAGTTGGCTGGGCGTCAGACTTTGGCTCAGGTCATGATCTCATGGTCCGTGGATTCAAGCCCCGCCTTGGGCTCTGTGCTGACAGCTCAGAGCCTGGAGCCTGCTTCGGATTCTGTGTCTCCCTCTCTCTCTGCCCCTCCCCTGCTCGTGCTCTGTCTCTCTCTCTGTCTCTCTCTCTCTCAAAAATAAATATTTTTTTTTTAATTTTTTTTCAACGTTTTTTATTTATTTTTGGGACAGAGAGAGACAGAGCATGAACGGGGGAGGGGCAGAGAGAGAGGGAGACACAGAATCGGAAACAGGCTCCAGGCTCCGAGCCATCAGCCCAGAGCCTGACGCGGGGCTCGAACTCACGGACCGCGAGATCGTGACCTGGCTGAAGTTGGACGCTTAACCGACTGCGCCACCCAGGCGCCCCATTTGTGTCTCTTTTTCAGAGAAATGTGTGTTCGAGTCCTACGACTCTTTTTTAATTGGGCTTGTTGTTGAATTGTAAGAGTTCTTTATGTATTCTGGCTATTAACTCTTCATCAGATACCTGATCTGCAAATATTTTCTTCCATTCTTTGGGTTGCCTTGGTACTCGTTTAATAATGTACTAGGATGCACAAAAGCTTTTACTTTTGATAAAGTGTATTTTATCTGTTTCTTTTTTTTCTTTTGCTGCCTGTGCTTTTGGTGTCAAATCCAAGAGATAATTGCCATGTCCAAGGTCATGTAACTTTTTCATTATGTTTCCTTGTAAGAGCTTTATTGTTTTAGCTTTTATGTTTAGGTATTTGATCCTTCTTGGATTAGTTTTTTGTGTTTAGTGTGAAGTAAGGATCCAGGTTCATTCTTCTGCCTGTGGATATCAAGTTTTCCTGGCACCACTTGCTAAAAAGTCTGTCCTGGCACCCTTGTCAAAAATATTCTGACATATATACAAGGGCTATTTCTGGGTTCTCTGTTTTATTCCATTAGCATATGGCCTGCGTATTATGTATGGCCCACAACACACTTTTTTGATTACTCTAACTTTGCAGTAAGTTTTGAAATCAGAAAGTGTAAATCCTCCAGCTTTGCTCTTTTTTTAAGATTGTTTTGGTTATTTGGGGACTCTTGACGTTCCTTATTAGTTTTAGGATGGGTTTTTCTATTTCTGCAAATATTTATTCAATTATTTTGCTTATCTTAAAGTTGTTTTTTGTTGTTTGTTTTGAGTTGTAAGAGTTCTTTATATATTTTGGACATCAGAACCTTATCAGTTATATAACTCACCGATGTTTTCTCCCAGATAGGTTGTCTTTTCACTTCCTTGATAGTATCCCTCAATGCATATATATATATATATATATATATATATATATATATATATATGTATATTTTTGTGTGTGTGTGTGTGTGTGTGTGAGAGAGAGAGAATGCATGCACGTGTGTGCATACACATGAATGGGGCTCACTCTCATGAACCATGAGATCATGACATGAGCCGAAATCAAGAGTAAGATGCTTAACTGACTGAGCCATTCAGGCACCCCTGCATAAATTAATTTAATTTTGGTAAAGCCCAATTTACTTTTTCCTTCTTTCTTTTGTATACCACACCTGTCACATATTCAAAACCATGTCTCCACATATATGTGTCTAGCCTATTTTTCCTTCTAGCCTATTTTTCATTTCAGAGCCAAATCCATCAGGATGATTTTTCATTTTTTTTTTTTTTTTAATTTTTTTCAACGTTTTTTATTTATTTTTGGGACAGAGAGAGACAGGGCATGAACGGGGGAGGTGCAGAGAGAGGGAGACACAGAATCAGAAACAGGCTCCAGGCTCCGAGCCATCAGCCCAGAGCCCGACGCGGGGCTCAAACTCACGGACCGCGAGATCGTGACCTGGCTGAAGTCGGACGCTTAACCGACTGCGCCACCCAGGCGCCCCTGATTTTTCATTTTTAATGCGTGGCTGTATATGGTCGGTCCCTCAACCTTTTTGTGTCCATCTTCTTCAGTTCCCTCACCTTAGTGACACTCTTGCTATTAAAACCGTCTGCAGTGCCTTGATGGCTCAGTTGGGTAAGAGTCTGACTTCGGCTCAGGTCATGATCTCACAGTGTGTGTTGGAGCCCCGCGTCAGGCTCTGTGCTGACAGCTCAGAGCCTGGAGCCTGCTTCACATTCTGTGTCTCCCTCTCTCTCTGCCCCTCCCCTGCTTGCACTCTCTCTCTCTCTCTCTCTGAAAAATAAACATTAAAAAAAAAAAAAAAAAAACCGGTCCATTGATCTCTTATATTGTCATTTATATTGTCATTGTACCCAGTCACACATACATGCACACACATCCAGTATTGCATGAAACTTTATTATTATTATTATTTTTTAAAGATTTTATTTTGGGGGATGCCTGGGTGGCTCCGTCAGTTAAGCAACCGACTCCTGATTTTGGCTCAGGTCATGATCTTTCGGTTCATGGGATCGAGCCCTGTGTTAGGCTCTGTGCTGACAGCATGGAGCCTGCTTGGGATTCTCTGTCTCACTCTCTCTTTGCCCCCCCCTCCAGTTGCTCTCTATCTTGTTCTCTCTCAAAATAAATAAATCAACATTAAAAAACAGATTTTAAGTAATCTCTACACCCAACGTGGGGCTCAAACTCACGACCCTGAGATCAAGAGCCACATGCTCTACCGACTGAGCCAGCCAGGTACCCCCCATCCCTGTTTTTATTAAGATTCGTCTTTTGTATTTTATCATCTTATTTTATGGCTACAAATCCCAGTATGTTCCTGAGTACAAGTGGTGATACTGGAGATTAATTCTTGAGATTCGTTTGTGACTTATGGGACTGCTCTAATGTCTGAGCATTGACATGAAATTTACTAGTGCTTGTTGACTGGGATCATGCTGAACCTAAGAGGCTGGATACATCTGCATTATAAAATATGAACAACTGTTAACAATTATCAAGTAGTTTGCTGAGACTATTCAAACATCTATTTGTAATATGGTGCATCAGTCACAAATGCTCTGCAAAATGCATAGTCACAAGTCCTCTATTCTTCAAAAAAAAATCCATGCAGTTGTGTTATCCATTTTAAACACAAATTCATCAGTTGTTGGTTCTTTTAAAAGTTTTAATATCAGGGGCACCTGGGTGGCGCAGTCGGTTAAGCGTCCGACTTCAGCTCAGGTCACGATCTCGCGGTCCGTGAGTTCAAGCCCCGCGTCGGGCTCTGGGCTGATGGCTCAGAGCCTGGAGCCTGTTTCCGATTCTGTGTCTCCCTCTCTCTGTGCCCCTCCCCCGTTCATGCTCTGTCTCTCTCTGTCTCAAAAATAAATAAACGTTAAAAAAAAAAGTAAAAAAAAATAAAATAAAAGTTTTAATATCAAAAGAAAAAAAAGGAAAACTCACAAAAACCAAAAAATGATCCAAACAAAAAAACACCCAAAAAACAACAACAAAAAAAACCCAAAAACTTTAATATCAAGGTATATTAATTAAATAAGATATATTCAGTGCCTCTTTTCCTCTGTTTTGAAAAATAGTGTTTAGTGAAGGAAACTGAACTATCCCTTGAAAATATAGAAAACACTAATATGAAAATATAGAAAACATGGGAGCACCTGCCTGGCTCAGATGGTTGAGCATGTGACTCTTGATTTCAGGTTGTGAGTTCAAGCCCCATGTTGGTTGTAGAGATGACTTAAAAAATGAAATAAAATCAGAGCATCTGGGTGGCTTAGTCAGTTAAGCGTCCAACTTCGGCTCAGGTCTCGTGACGTGATCTCACGGATCATGAGTTTGAGTCCCATATTGGGCTGTTTGAGTCCCTGCATTGGGCTCTCTGCTATCATCTTAGAGACTATTTTGGATCCTCTGTCCCCCTGTCTCTCTGCCCCTCCTGTGCTTGTGTGTGTGTGCACATACTCTCTCAAAAATAAATGAACTTTGAAAAAAAGTCTAAAAAAGTAAAATCTTTTAAAAATTTTATATTATTCTTAAAAACATTTTTTTAATGTTTATTTATTTTTGAGAGAAAGAGGGAGACATAGTGTGAGTGGGGAAGGGGCAGAGAGAGGGAGGAAGATACAGAATCCAAAGCAGTTTCCAGTCTTTGAACTGTCAGCACAGAACCTGACATGGGGCTCAAACCCACAAATGTGTGATCATGACCTGAGTCGAAGTCAGATGCTCAACTGACTGAGCCACCTAGGTGCCCCTAAAATAATCTTTAAAAAAAACAAGGGCACCTGGCTGGCTCAGTTGGAAGAGTGTGCAACTCTTAATCTCATGGTCATGAGTTTAAGCCCCATGTTGGGTGTGGAGATTACTTAAAAATTTAAAATATCTGTTTTTTTTTTTTTAATTATTCTAGTGACAGAGAGAGTATGCAAGTCAGGGAGAGGGGCAGAGGGAGAGAGAGAGAGAGAGAGAGAGAGAGAGAGAGAGAGAGAGAGAGAGAGAGACGGAATCCCAAGCGGGTTCCATGCTCAGCACGGAGCCTGAGGTGGGGCCCCATTCCACAATCATGAGACCATGATGTGAGTCAAAATCAACAGTCACACTGAGCCATGCAGATGCCCCCCACCAAAATCTTAAGAAAAAAAGAAACATTTTGAATATATCAAAATTCAGTCCATTTTTTTCCAAGTTGTATTTCCCAGGTCTCCTCTAAATTCCCTGAAAAGTTCCTTAACATAGACCCAGAACTTCCCCATTGAAATAAAGAGAAAGGAACCACGCATGCATATTTTGTAATGGTCTGTTGGGTGCCTGCCATGCCTATTGAATTCTGAGCTCTGTAAATGCAGACTCAGTCTCAAAACTGTCCTGTGGCCGCGCAAGGCTATGCGTGAACCACTCCAGGATCCAGCGAAGAGATATGGACGGGAACTGCAGGGAGAGACCACAGTTGATCAACTCTCCCTCCCAAATGATAAAAATGCTAGCAAACATTTCAGCAGATTTGGCAGTTTTCTGAAACTCCATTCTCCGCATGAGCGGAGAATCTTCTGGCCAAGAGAGACCGCAGGAGTTCAGCAGGACAGCGATATCTGCAGTGTCATAACGTGGAGGTATGTCCGTCACACTTCCACCCCCAGGTCAGTGATGCCACCGCCATGAACACCCATTAGCCTCACATCCGGAGGGTAGCGCTGGCTCCTCCATACCACTGCAGAGACCCCCATCAGCACAGCAGAGTTAATATTTTACCCAAACTAGCATTCCCATGGTATGCACACATTTGATATGATTCAAAGCTCGGATGAATGAATCGACATAGGTACACACAAAAAAATTTGTGCAACAAGTTCATGACATCATTCCTAACTGTTGAAAAGTAGAAACAACTGAATATCTGTGAACAGATTCGTGGGGAAATAAAATGTAGTGTATTCATAGACTCATCTTCAGAAATTTAAAAAGAATGAGGCACCATTACATGCTACAACAGAGACGAATCTTTTAGACATAATGCTAAGTAAATAAGCCAGTTCCCAAGGAGCACAGATTGTATACTATCATGTATATGGAATGTCAAAAATAGAAACAGAGAATGTACTAGTATTTGGGTTAGGGAGATGTAGCAGGGAGCAAGGGTTGTAGGGAAGATTCCCTTGTAGGGAAGATTGTGGGGGCACCTGGGTGGCTCAGTCAGGTGAGTGCCTGGCTTCAACTCAGGTCACGATCTCACAGTTTGTGGGTTCAAGCCTTGTGATGGTCTTTGCACTGACAGCATGGATGGAGTCTGCTTTGGATCCTGTGTCCCTCTCTCTCTGCCCCTCCCCTGCTCATGCTCTGTCTCAAAAATAAATAAACATAAAAAAAAATAAATCTAGATTGTGATGATTGCACTCTTTTGTCACACACACACATATCAATGGAATTGCACACTTCCCAAAGGAAGATTTTACACATGAATTATATCTCATCGAAACCATTATAAAAAGAATCGAATGAATAAGTGACTGGACTTTGCATTTGCGAAGACTAATCTAACATTTAGAGCTGATCACCAGATTGGGGCACTGGCTCTTCTGTGTGCAGCAGGCAGAGCAGAGCCTGGATACCCGGCTGTCCTCGTTCAAGAGAACAAAGGTGCTAACTGTCGGGAAGCAGAGATCAACGAGGGCAGCACCGTTTCATCAGCCACCAGTGAGGATGGACTAGAGGCATCACACAAACTGAAAAGAGAAAAGAGAGGATGAAAACAGATACGAGGAGTCTACAGATGGCTCTGGCCTCGGCAGAGGATCTGGGGACGACGCTGGTTCTGTGAACGTGGTGGACTGGCTGCTCATGTCTGTACAAGATGAGAACCACGGATCCACGAGCCGTGAGGTTACGACCTGAGCCGAAGTCGGACGCTTAACCACCTGAGCCACCCAGGCTCCCCTCCATGTCACTTTAATAACATGCTCCAGGTGATTCTGAGGTGAGGCTGGGGTTGCTCATGAGGGCTCCCAGGTGCGCTTATGAGAGTTGAGTGCGGGCTTTGGTTTAAGGGGAGGTAACGAGGGTCTGCTCTAGGTGAATTTGGAAGGAGCAGGTTGGAGCAGCCACCATCCCCATGCTGTTGCCAGAGTTGTGGGAGGGGAGGTCATGTGAACACAGGAAAGGAGAGAGTCACGTGCTGATCTCCATGTGGGAGCTTATTAACCCTGGTGCTTACCTGCAACAAAGGTCGGGAGAAGGTCACCTTTTGTTTTTCTGTCGTTGTTGTTGCTGTTGTTTACATAAATTTTACCTCCAACATGAGCTCAAACTCATGACCCCTGAGATGCAGACTCGTATGCCCCTCCCACTGAGCCAGCCAGGCACTTTTTTGCAGTTCAGGGTCCCTCTGCCTGTGACGTAGTGGCAGCAGGTGAAGGGGCTGGGCTGGCACATTTAAGGCATAGTCTCAAGATGCACACATCGCTCCTTCATATAATCTCACTTAAAGAAGAAACCCAGAGAAGGAAGAGAAGGCAACAGGCAAGTTCTCAGGTAAATGTTGAGTCCCAGGTCAGGTGGTGTCCTCGTCTTCTTCTGAAATACCATGGATTTTTTTTTTTTTTACATTTATTTTTGAGAGAGAGAGAGAAAGAGAGAGAATGGGAGAGGGGCAGAAAGAGAGAGAGAGAGAGGGAAAGAATCCCAAGCAGGATCTGAACCCTTAGCACAGAGCCCGGTGCAGGACTCAATCTCATGAACCACGAGATCATGATGTGAGCTGAATCAAGAGTTAGCCACTTAACCAACTGAGCCGCCCAGGTGCCCCTGAAGTATGTGGCTTTAGAACATGGAAACGTTTATTTCTCTGCCTCTGATGGTCCTGACAGGCTTATTTTCAGCTTCTATTTTTCCTGTTTTTCTCATGAGGGTCAGGGTTTGGTCTTTAGACCCTTCTCCCTGTGTCCCAGAGCTTTCTCTCAACCCTCTGCAGCCTGGCTGCTTTTATGCCTTGAGCAATTCCCACTGTGAAGCAATGGCCTTTAGCCGTTGGAAATGTTCCCTTGGTGACAGAGCAACCTGTTGATACCCAGGATTAGGGATGAGCTCGGGTCCTGGGATATCCATGTGGAAGAACATTTAATGTATAGGTTTCATCCAGAGGTTCCATCGGCTCTGTATGGACCAGGATGAGGAAATGCACAAATAAACAGGATGGCATTCGTGGTCTAAAATCATTCAGAATTTTCTGAAAAAGAGAACCTTGTTGTCTAGATTGCTAAGGAAACAGTTTAAATACACTGGAGATTATGGGACTTGGAAGCTATAGATGGCTCGAAATTTGCATAAAACTGATGCTTTCTCCTGATTAGATTCTGATGATAATTTGTTTTTTTTAAATTTATATTTTAAGTATTTTTTTTAAATTTATTTTTGAGAGAGAGAAAGAGTGTGAGCGGGGGAAGGGCAGAGAGAGAATCCCAAGCAGGCTCCATGCTTAGCATGTAAACCGACATGGGGCTCCATCCCGAGACCCTGGGATCACGACGTGAGCTGAAATCAAGAGTCGGATTTTCAGCCGACTGAGCCACCCAAGCGCCCCTAAACGTTGTTGATTAAAAACAGTAAATTATAGGGGCACCTGGGTGGCTCAGTCGGTTGAGCCTCTTGACTTTGGCTCAGGTCATGATCTCTTGGCTCGTGGGCTCAAGCTCTGCATCGGGCTCTGTGCTGACAGCTCGGAGCCTGGAGCCTGCTTGGATTCTGTGTCTCCCTTTCTCTGCCCTCCCCCACTCACACTCTGCCTGTCTCACTCTCTCTCAAAAATAAAATAAGCATTAAAATTTTTTTTTAAAAGTCAAGAACTTTTAGTATAATTCACATATTTCATAGAAACAAGAATGTAGCAAACAGCTCAGAGTAATATGCAAAAAATGTTTTACAGCTCCTGCTTTGCACACGTTACTCTCTCTACATCCAGAGCAGGCTCTCTCCTCCGCATCAGGTTCACTTGTCTGATGCCTCCTCGCACACCTGGCTCTTCCTGAAGGGGGCGCATTCATACCTTGCGTTCGCAGGGGCTGGTGCAGGAGCCACCCGTGGAGCATGAGAACTTGGGGTCCGTTTGGAACCAAGGTGATGATAGAGGTCCAAAGCCGGTGACAAAGGCAGACACTGATACGGGCTGGAGGCATGGTGTATAATTGACTGTTTTTTTTCCCCCCTCCAATAATACCACAGCAGTGACATGACCAGGGTGCGTCAGGGACCTGACATCAGCTTGTTCCATTACAACCAACTTTACCTTCTTGGTTCAGTTCTCTGGCAGAGCCCTCCACTCTGAAGCCAATACAATTTTAAGGTTAGTAAAGTTTTTTCTTTGTCGTTAATAGGGATCTGGAGTGAGTTACTGAGAGTTCTGCATAAAGCGTCATATTTCATCTGGAAAGACCCCTCTCTTCTTTGTCTTTGCTTACAGTTTGCTTTGGGAAATGAAGGCTCTCACCTTTACTTACTTGGAGATACTCATTTTTGCGGGTGGAGGTTCTAAATTGTTCAGGCATCGGTCCTGCAAATTTCCATTCATTCCACAATCGTGTCACAGACATACTCATTGCTTTGTAACACTCATATCAATGTATGTTCAAGTGTCTCAAAATTCTAAAATACAACTCCTAAATGATCAGCAAAAGAAATTTTGTTTCTTTTTAAAAGAATTTTTTGACATTTATTCATTTTTGAGAGAGAGAGAGAGCGAGAGAAACAGAGTGAGAGCTGAGGAGGGACAGAGAGGGAAGGTGACACCGAATCTGAAAACAGGCTCGAGGCTCTGAACTGTCAGCACAGAGCCCGATGCAGGGCTTGAACTCACGAGCCGAGAGCTTATGACCTGAGCTGAAGTTGGACACTTAACCAACTTAGCCACCCAGGTGCCCCAACAGAACAAATTTTCAGTTTAACACACAACTCATAAACAATAGCTTTTATTTTAGTCTGTGTGCATGTCTCTGTGGTGTGTTCAAAAGACACAAAAAGCATCATCCACAAATAGATGTATACTTTTATACCAGTGAAAATATATTTATTTTTCATTTTAAAAAATGTTTTATTTTTTTTAAGTTTATTTTTGAGAGAGAGAGAGATCAAGCAGGTGAGGGGCAGAGAGAGAGAGAGAGAGAGAGAGAGAGAGAGAGAGAGAAACAGAGTACGAAGCAGGCTCCAGGCTCCGAGCTGTCAGCACAGAGCCTGATGCGGGGCTCGAACTCATGAACCGTGAGATCATGACCTGAGCTGAAGTTGAATGTTCAACTTCAACTGGGTGACTGAGCCACCCAGGCGCCCCAAAAATGTTTATTTTTGAGAGAGAAAGAGCGTGTGCATGCACACAAATGGGGGAGTAGCAGAGAGAGAGAGAGACAGAGAGAGAGAGAGGGAGGGAGACACAGAATCTGAAGTAGACTCCGGGCTCTGAGCTGTCAGTGCAGAGCCCAACACAAGGCTCAAACCCACGAACCTTGGGATCATGATATGAGCCAAAGCTGGACACTTAACTGACTGTGCCCCCTGAAAAAAAATATATATTTTTTAATATTTTTAAAATGTTTATTCATTAAAAAAATTTTTTTTTAACATTTATTTATTTTTGAGACAGAGACAGAGCGTGAACAGGGGAGGGGCAGAGAGAGAGGGAGACACAGAATCTGAAACAGGCTCCAGGCTCCGAACAGTCAGCACAGAGCCCGACGCAGGGCTCGAACTCACAGACTGTGAGATCATGACCTGAGCCGAAGTCGGACGCTTTACCAACCGAGCCACCCAGGTGCCCCTAAAATGTTTATTCATTTTTTGAGAGAGAGACACACAGAGAGCAAGTGGGGGAGGGGCAGAGAGAAAGAGGGAGAGAGGGAGACACAGAATCGGACGCAGGCTCCAGGCTCTGAGCTATCAGCACAGAACCTGATGCGGGGCTTGAACCCATGAACTGTGAAATCATGAGCTGAACTGGAGTCTCGCACTAAACCCTCTGAGCCACCCAGGCGCCCCTAACTCTTGAAAAATCTCTTAAGAAAAGACCGAAAAAATGAAGTTAGAAATATCTTAGAACCCACAGAGTAAATGGAGAATGTTGGGATTCAGTTGACACTCTGGATGTGGTTCCCGCCCCCAGTTCCTACACAGGATCCAATGGCTTTGAAGGCAAGCATCAGTCACTGAGGACTGGCAGGAAGGCCACCAGGGATCTGGCAGTCAGAGTGATCTTATCATAGACTGTGGTCGCGGAATCCTGGGGAACTTGTCTCTTCTTCACCCTTACCTCCTCCTTTCTTTCACTGGGGGCGAAGTGTGCAGATTTGATTCCCAGGCACCTGACTGTAGCCAACGCTTTGGTCATTCTCTCTAAAGGAGTCCCCCACATGATGGCAGATTTTGGGGGGAGGCAGTGCGCCAATGATTTAAAAAAAATTTTTTTTAACGTTTATTTATTTTTGAGACAGAGCATGAATGGGGGAGGGTCAGAAAGAGAGGGAGACACAGAGTCTGAAACAGGCTCCAGGCTCTGAGTGGTCAGCACAGAGCCCGATGCGGGGCTTGAACTCACAGTCTGTGAGTTTGTTGACCTGAGCCGAAGTTGGACACTCAACCGACTGAGCCACCCAGGCGCCCCCCATGTCCATTTTTTTAAAAAGTTTTCTTATGTTTATTTATTTTTGAGAGAGAGAGAGACAGAGTGAGAGTAGGGGAGGGGGAGAGAGAGGGAGACACAGAATCTGAAGTAGGCTCCAGGCTCTGAGTGGTCAGCACAGAGCCCGATGCGGGGCTTGAACTCACAGACCGTGAGATCATGACCTGAGCCGAAGTCAGATGCTTAACCGACCAAGCCACCCAGACGCCCCTCATTTTATTTTTTTTAACATTTATTCATGTTTGAGGGACAGAGAGAGACAGAGTGTGAGTGGGGGAGGGGCAGAAAGAGAGGGAGTCACAGAATCCGAAGCAGGCTCCAGGCTCTGAGTGGTCAGCACAGAGCCCGATGCAGGGCTTGAACTCACGGACCACGAGATCATGACCTGAGCCAAAGTCGGACGCTTAACTGACTGAGCCACCCAGGTGCCCCGTGTGCTGACGATTTTAGATGTGTCCTTCTCTTCTATGTTCAGAGAGTGGCCAGGGGTGTGTCCATTGAGATCACCTGCCTGTTGAGTATCTTCCAGGCCATCACCATCAGCCCCCAGAACTCCAGGTGGGCAGCGCTTAAAGGGAAAGTTGCTGGCACAAAAACAGACACATAGACCAATGGAATAGAATAGAAACCCCAGAACTAGACCCACAAATGTATGGCCAACTCATCTTTGACAAAGCAGGAAAGAACATCCAATGGAAAAAAGACAGTCTCTTTAACAAATGGTGCTGGGAGAACTGGACAGCAACATGCAGAAGGTTGAAACTAGACCACTATCTCACACCATTCACAAAAATAAACTCAAAATGGATAAAGGACGTGAATGTGAGACAGGAAACCATCAAAACCCTAGAGGAGAAAGCAGGAAAAGACCTCTCTGACCTCAGCCGTAGCAATCTCTTACTCGACACATCCCCAAAGGCAAGGGAATTAAAAGCAAAAGTGAATTACTGGGACCTTATGAAGATAAAAAGCTTCTGCACAGCAAAGGAAACAACCAACAAAACTAAAAGGCAACCAACGGAATGGGAAAAGATATTTGCAAATGACATATCAGACAAAGGGCTAGTATCCAAAATGTATAAAGAGCTCACCAAACTCCACACCCGAAAAACAAAGAACCCAGTGAAGAAATGGGCAGAAAACATGAATAGACACTTCTCTAAAGAAGACATCCGGATGGCCAACAGGCACATGAAAAGATGTTCAATGTCGCTCCTCATCAGGGAAATACAAATCAAAACCACACTCAGATATCACCTCACGCCAGTCAGAGTGGCCAAAATGAAGAAATCAGGAGACTATAGATGCTGGTGAGGATGTGGAGAAATGGGAACCCTCTTGCACTGTTGGTGGGAATGCAAATTGGTGCAGCCGCTCTGGAAAGCAGTGTGGAGGTTCCTCAGAAAATTAAAAATAGACCTACCCTATGACCCAGCAATAGCACTGCTAGGAATTTATCCAAGGGATACAGGAGTACTGATGCATAGGGGCACCTGTACCCCAATGTTTATAGCAGCACTCTCAACAATAGCCAAATGATGGAAAGAGCCTAAATGTCCATCAACTGATGAATGGATAAAGAAATTGTGGTTTATATACACAATGGAGTACTACGTGGCAATGAGAAAGAATGGAATATGGCCCTTTGTAGCAACATGGATGGAACTGGAGAGTGTGATGCTAAGTGAAAGAAGTCATACAGAGAAAGACAGATACCATATGGTTTCACTCTTATGTGGATCCTGAGAAACGTAACAGAAATCCATGGAGGAGGGGAAGGAAAAAAAAAGAGGTTAGAGTGGGAGAGAGCCAAAGCATAAGAGACTCTTAAAAACTGAGAACAAACTGAGGGTTGATGGGGGGTGGGAGGGAGGGGAGGGTGGGGGATGGGTATTGAGGAGGGCACCTTTTGGGATGAGCACTGGGTGTTGTATGGAAACCAATTTGACAGTAAATTTCATATATTAAAAATAAACAAATAAATAAATAAACATTAAAAAAAAAGAAAAAAAAAGGGAAAGTTGCAAAGTACATCGGCCCCTCCACCGCCCTCTCCTGGATGCCGGACGTGATGATAAACGACATTTTTCCGCTTTATGAGACTGGCCAGTGGATCAGCACAAACATCACGTGGAAAAGGAGTTATGGATACTGTTGTGGGGTCTTTCACAATAATATCAGAGTCTCTCTGTTTGTGGTGTGGCTATCGCTCACTGATGTTCTCTCTCTGGGGCTCATGCTCTGGGCCAGGGGCTACATGGTCTCCATCCTGCACAGGCACAAGCAGAGTCTGGTACATTCATGCAACCAGTGTCTCCCCCAGATTCTCCGCTGGTTCCAGAGCCACCCAGAGCATCCTCGTTCTGGTGAACACCTTTGTGTTTTGTCATAGACTCTCCTCCATTTGTCAAGTTTGTGTGGCTTGTTTAAATAACCCAGCCAGGGCGCCTGGGTGGCTCAGTCGGTTAAGTGTCCGACTTCGGCTCAGGTCACGATCTCGCGGTCTGTGAGTTCGAGCCCCGCGTCGGGCTCTGTGCTGATGGCTCAGAGCCCAGAGTCTGCTTCAGATTCTGTGTCTCCCTCTCTCTCTGCCCCTCCCCTGTTCATGCTCTCTGTCTCAAAAATAAATAAACGTTAAAAAAAATTAAAAAAAAAAAAAAGGGGGCGCCTGGGTGGCTCAGTCGGTTAAGCGGCCAACTTCGGCTCAGGTCACGATCTCGCGGTCCGTGAGTTCGAGCCCCGTGTCGGGCTCTGTGCTGATGGCTCAGAGCCTGGAGTCTGCTTCAGATTCTGTGTCTCCCTCTCTCTCTGACCCTTCCCCGTTCATGCTCTGTCTCTCTCTGTCTCAAAAATAAATAAATGTTAAAAAAAAAATTTAAAATAAATAACCCAGCCAGTTGCTGGTGGCCATGTCAGCTCTCTTTGCTGTATGTTTTCCTACTCTCAGCCCCTTTATGCTGATGAACTGTGACCCCAGTGTGTCCAGGCCCAGCTTTGCCTGGATAAGAATTAAAAAATTCCCTCATCTTATCAGAAACATGTATTTTTCTTGTTGTTGTTGTTTTTCCCTCTGCCTTTGTGCCATCAGTGCAGAGCCAGATGGGGCTCAGTCCCACAAACTGTGCGATCATGACCTGAGCTGATATCAAGAGTCAGCTGCCCAGAGGCGCCTGGGCAGCTCAGTTGGTTAAGCTTCCAACTTCAGCTCAGGTCATGATCTCATGGTTCATGGGCTTGAGCCCCGGGTCAGGCTCTGTGCTGACAGCTCAGAACTTGGAACCTGGAGTCTGCTTCAGATTCTGTGTCTCTCTCTCAAAAATAAACATTAAAAAAAAAAGTCACATGCCTAACCAATGGAGTCATCCAGGCATCTCTACTTTATTTATTTATTTATTCATTCATTCATTCATTCATTCATTCATTTTAGCTTTATTTATTTATTTTTAGTAATCTCTGCCCCCAACATGGGGCTCGAACTCACTGAGCCAGCCAGGTGCCCCAACATTTTACCTTAGATTGGTAGTATTTCATAAAAAAATTTTTTTTTAATGTGTGTTTATTTTTTTTTCAATATATGAAATTTATTGTCAAATTGGTTTCCATACAACACCCAGTGCTCATCCCAAAAGGTGCCCTCCTCAATACCCATCCCCCACCCTCCCCTCCCTCCCACCCCCCATCAACCCTCAGTTCTCAGTTTTTAAGAGTCTCTTATGCTTTGGCTCTCTCCCACTCTAACCTCTCTTTTGTTTTTTTTCTTCCCCTGCCCTATGGGTTCCTGTTAAGTTTCTCAGGATCCACATAAGAGTGAAAACATATGGTATCTGTCTTTCTCTGTATGGCTTATTTCACTTAGCATCACACTCTCCAGTTCCATCCACGTTGCTACAAAAGGCCATATTTCATTCTTTCTCATTGCCACGTAGTATTCCATTGTGTATATAAACCACAATTTCTTTACCCATTCATCAATTGATGGACATAATGTGTGTTTATTTTTGAGGGAGGGAGACAGAACGTGAGTGGGGGAGGGGCAGAGAGAGAAGGAGACACAGAATCCGAAGCAGGCTCCAGGCTCTGAGCTGTCAGCACAGAGCCAGATGTGGGGCTCGAACTCCCAAACCGTGAGATGATGACCTGAGCCGAAGTCAGATGCTTAACGGACTGAGCCACCCAGGCACCCCTAAAACCTTTTCTTTATGTATAAAGATTCATTCTATAAGTCAACACCAGTTAAGAATGAAACTTTAGAGGGGTGTCTGGTTGGCTCAGCGTCTGTGACGCTTAATCTTGGGGTTATGAATTGGGGGTAGAGATTTCTTAAAAAAATAAAATCTTAAAGAATAAGGCTTTAGAGATTCTAATAAAATTTATATGCAGTACAGATAGCAATGCCATATGAAAGGAATCTGCCCCATTACCAAGTTTGGGTTTAATGAATGCAAAATTGGCTCAATGTTAGGATGTTTGCAGGAAGACTCATTTGCTTTTACACCAGGATGAGAGTGCTGTGTCTATATTATAGTAATTGAACACTAATATCACCGAATTAAACAATTTATGCCATGCCATCAACTATGGGTCACGAAAGCTTAATAAATAATAAAATGTATAGAAATAAAATCGTACCTATTTTCTGATCACATACTTTTCAAACCTCAGTTAAGTGAAAATATTAGAAATGAGATTTGTGAAACTTGTGCATGGTATTAAAGTCAAAGAGGAATGTGCATTGAGTTTGGGATATCACAATATTTTTCAACCAGAGAAAATATCACAGGACACATTTGAGCCTCACCACCAGTGTCTGAAACACAAATCCTAAATTACCTTTCTTTAAATGTTTTCCGGGGCGCCTGGGTGGCTCAGTCGGTTAAGCATCCGACTTCGGCTCAGGGCATGATCTCGCGGTCCATGAGTTTGAGCCCCACGTCGGGCTCTGTGCTGACCGCTCAGAGCCTGGAGCCTGTTTCAGATTCTGTGTCTCCCTCTCTCTGACCCTCCCCTATTCATGCTCTGTCTCTCCCTGTCTCAAAAATAAATAAAAATGAAAAAAATATATATTAAAAAAAATTAAAAAATTAAATGCTGTTTTCCTAACCTCAAGAGGGAAAACTGTCCTCACCATTATCATCGGAAATGGATGTTTTCAGTGGGGCAGGATTAATTCCCTTGAGTTGTGTCATAACCCAAGTTAGAGAAATATATTTCTGTTCCAGCAATGGCTGTTCAGACGTACTTTTTCTGCCAAGGATTGGGTGATTCCTATGGACCCATCTTACTTTTTGTTAAAAGCATGGCACCTTGTGCATTATAGATGCACCTCTAATAAACCTAAAATTTTAGTCTTGGATTTCTATAAGGTATATGTAACAGAAGATGGTTTAAGAACTATAATCCTTAAACACCTTAAAAATCAAATTCCATAATCACTTGGCTTAAACACGAGCAAACACTATGAGTAAGGATTGTATTAGGTTATGTTAAGAATCATCAAGGATTGGGGCACCTGGCTGGCTCAGTCGGTAAAATATGTGACTCTTGGTCTCAGGGTTATGAGTTCAAGCCCCACATTGGGTGCAGAGCCTACTTAAAAAAAAGAAAAGAAAAAGAATCATCAGGGGTTGGTGTAGGTCTAGTACTCCCAGTTTTCTTTACTAGCTCAGCCCATGCCTTAGGAATTTCCCTCATCCCCATATAGCTTTGGTACTGGAGCAGGCTCCACCCCAGAAGTATTCCTTTTCTGACATCACTTACACAGGCTCCTGAAACACCTCCTTTCGTTAGGGACTCTGCTCTTCAGCCTGAAAGAGAAAACCCTTACTTGAATACTTTCTGCTGCCAGGCTGGTGGACTGAGTGTGAAGGTTGCAACAGCCTTTGCTTGTGTGTTTGTGTGGAGGTGGGGGCAGAGGGTTAGGGGGGCAGCCATACTGTAAGCTATGGGTTTGTGGTCCTGTGTCCTCACCTCCCCTTAGACCCACAATTACCATTTCACATGTACTGGCAGTGACAGTGCAGACTTGGAGACCTGGGAACGTTTCTGAAAAAAAGTTTTTCCTAGTTGCCAGTTACCAAAAACGATTACAACCTTCTGGTTCATATCTCTGAAGAGTCCTTTGGAGCGTAGTGAACAGTACTTTCTTTTTAATTTAATTTAATTTAATTTAATTTAATTTAATTAATTTTTTATTGTTTTAATTTACATCCAAGTTAGCATATTGTGCAATAGTGATTTCAGGAGTAGATTCCTTAATGCCCCTTACCCGTTTAGCCCATCCCCCCTCCCACAACCCCTCCAGTAACCCTCTGTTTGTTCTCCATACTTAAGAGTCTCTTATGTTTTGTCTCCCTCCCTGTTTTTATATTATTTTTGCCTCCCTTCCCTTGCGTTCATCTGTTCTGCGTCCTAAAGTCCTCATATGACTGAAGTCATATGATATTTGTCTTTCTCTGACTGACTAATTTTGCTTAGCATAATACTGTCTAGTTCCACCCACATAGTTGCAAATGCAAGATTTCATTCTTTGTGATTGCCGAGTAACACTCCATTGCATATACATACCACATCTTCTTTATCCATTCATCCATCGATGGACATTTAGGCTCTTTCCATACTTTGGCTATTGTGGATTGTGCTGCTATAAACGTAGGGGTGCATGTGCCCCTTCAAAACAGCATTACTGTATCCCATGGATAAATACCTACTAGTGCAATTGCTGAGTCATAGGGCAGTGCTATTTTTAATTTTTTGAGGAACCTCCATACTGTTTTCCAGAGTGGCTGCACCAGCTTCCATTCCCACCAACAGTGCAAAAGAGATCCTTTTTCTTGGTATCCTTGCCAATATCTCTTGTGTGCTGAGTTGTTAATGTTAGCCATTCTGACAGGTATGAGGTGGTATCTCAATGTGGTTTTGACTTGTATTTCCCTGATGATGAGTGATGTTGAGCATTTTTTCATGTGTCGGTTGGCCATCTGGATGTCTTCTTTGGAGAAGTGTTTATTCATGTCTTTTGCCCATTTCTTCACTGGATTATTTGTTTTTTGAGTTTGATAAGTTATTTATAGATTTTGGGTACTAACCCTTTATCTGACATGTCATTTGCAAATATCCTCTCCCATTCAGTTGGTTGCCTTTGTGAACAGTACTTTCTTTTCTGGGATCCCTGGAGGCAGACAGGGAAGAAGCAGGAAATGCTGTGGTCTGACAGATGAGGAACTGGAGGTGAAACACCTGTGTCTTACTGGATCTTCCGCTTCCCAGAGAAGATTTTCTGCCTAAAAACAGGTTTCTTATTAATTTTCAGACCACTGGGGTGCACCGCCTTCAAGTTATGAGCAGAAATATGGAACCTGAGGGGCACCCGGGTGGCTCAGTCAGTTAAACATCTGACTTTGGCTCAGGTCATGATTTCACCTTTCATGAGTTTGAGCCCTGAGTCAGGCTCTGTGCTGACAGTGTGGAGCCTATAGCCTGCTTCGGATTCTGTGTCTCCTTCTGTCTCAGCCCCTCCCCCGCTCATGATATGTCTCTCTCTCTCTCTCTCTCTCTCTCTCAAAAATAAATAAACATAAAAAAAAAGAAATATGGAATCTGACAAAATACCTGATAAGGATATTCAGTGGAATACAAGTAAAAGAAAGAACATGAAACCGCTAATGTGCATTAGGAATTATTGGACATGTTTGACCTACTCAATGCCGATTAAGTTGAAAGTTAGATGACATGGAATTTTGTAGTAAAGAGTAATTGAGGAATATTGACTCCAGTAATGATAGGAAGCCTAAGTAGAAGACATATACACAGAAGAAAGAGATATCTTTGTAAGTAAACAGATAAAAGCACCTTCATCGCATGGTTTGATGGGTGGATTCTACCATTTTTAAAAGAAGAGATAATTAAATTATCCTTTTTTAGTTCAAGAGCTTTGAAGAATTGCCAGAGTCTTGTACACTTATGTTTACTCATTTTCTATAACAAGTATTCATTACTTTAGTGATTAGTGAAGAAGTATAAAATATGCATATCAACCAATCATTGGTGTTTCCAACTAACCATTCTAAAGATATATATGTAAAGTCTTGGAATGTATCCCCCGTGGAATGGGGTGGGGGGACTGCTGTGCTCCCAAGCCCTGGAACGCACCACAGTGAGAAGGCAGCACAGACCTTAGTGTGAAAAGGGAAAAGAGAATAGTACCTGGATGTTACTTAAGCTTATTGAGGTAGTCATTTACCTATGCACATAGAAATCATTACATTGTACACCTTAAGCTTATACAATATCATAGGTCAATTATGTCTCAATAAAACTGGGGAAAAACTAAAAATATAAATACAACCTCCCCCTTTTCCCTGTCTCCTCCCATATTAGCTACTCCTGACCTGTTGCATTCACATGCCCAGGGGATAGCATAACCTTGCTTGGCCCCTGACTCAAGTAAGTGTTAAACTCATTAGCCTCTATTTACATAGAAAAAATAATTATGAAGCACCCAAACTCAAACTCAGCTGATAGGGTTTGGACAGGGTCCACGGTGTGGGAAGGAAGAGAAGTGAACAATGGAAGTTTGTGAGTTGTGGCTGATTCACCATCCTGCTGTTTCTCCATCAGTCAGTAGCTGGAACCCACCTGTTGTATGTTTGGGCTTCCGGGTCCCATTAGTGCCAGAGTGAATCATGCCAATCTGGATGAAGTGCAGGTAGAAACATATTAGGGAGGCACAATAGGTCTTATCATGAGTGTCTCTACCCTTCTATGTCCAAACTTTCCACTGTGTGGATAGTACTGTGTTTGTTCGTCGACAAGTCAGAAGGGTGGTCTCCATAGCCCTGCCTGGGTTGTTACCACCTCTCTATCAGTAAGGGTGGTTGAAATTCATAGTCCTTTCTCCAGTTAAGGTTTCCTGGAAATGTGTGGTTATATTTACAATGCTCAGTTCTTCCACTGGTGAAGAGAATTTGGTGATTTTGTCGTCTGGGGCCAGTTGGCGAAGGCACCACCTGGAAGTGCCTTGGGGTTTTAGATTCATAGCTACTTGGACATAATTACTGGTTGTACTGATCCTGAAGGTCAGTTCTTTTCTTCCTATGGGGGCTCTTGTCAGACTGAATCCTTTCCCATCCAGGGCTTGAGACCCCCAGGCCCCTCCAGCTTTGAGTTGGGTCAATGCAAGCTCCTTGAAAGGCCCCAGAAGCCTTGCTTGTCATGTAGAAATTGTATATACAAGAGGGAAAATACACTGGTGCATGCACATCTCAGGTCTAAAGGAAAAATTGGGAGCTATCTTTGGTGGAAATTTTATGCCTTCTTGTGAGGAAATAGTTTCTACTTAAATAAATGGGTTAGAAAAAAGCTTACAGTGGAAAGCCACCACCATGGGGCAAAAATGCCTGAGGTTAGCTAGTGAGCTAGTGTAATGGGATCATGAGTAACTTGTATCACCTGCAGGAAATTACTGTCCATCTGGTGCCAATATACTAATGTACCTTGATTGCAAACTCCACTTGCCTTGCTTCTTACACACACAAGTTAAAGATTACTTTCTGATTGTTTTCTCCACGTTCATGTGTGTAGGATCTTGTTTTCTTCACGTTCATCACGTGGGTAATATCTTGTGAGCTCAATAAATATGGAGACAAAACCACTGTTCCTGGCTCTTGTCTCTTCCTGGACACTAGCCTGTCTCATATTTAATCCTGCATCCTCTGCCTTGCTGGACAAGAGAGAACTCCAGACTCCCTGTCTGCAATACCTTCTCAAGTGTCTGAAGCAAATTTCCTTCTTCTGTGAGGCCTTTGGTTCACCGAGCATTCCTGACTGCATGGCCCAGGGTTTAGTGACAGCTTGGGAAAAGTGACACCTAATGGTGTTCCCTAGGGTGCTGTGGCTGCCCAGCCTCAGTGCCAGCCATGCAGAACCCAAAGAGGGCATGGTGGCTCCACCCAAAGATCGGTGGTCAGAATTCAGGGTTTGGGCTTGTTGCCTATGTTCTAGCTCTTGACCTTCCGTGTTGAAAACTGTAGATCTTCTGATTACGGTGGTGGGGCTGGGACCTGGGAACACATCTCAGCTGCTGCTCCCTTGGAAACCCGTGTTAAGGGCTTGTTGTCATAAGGGACTGATCACTGAGCACTGATTGATCATGCGATCGACGATGGAGCTCAGCTCTGATGATGGATCTCAGATCTGATGATGGAGCTCAGAGCATCTCACATCAGCTCTGTGTTGATGCAGAGGCCATCACTGCGTGCCAGACCTGTGGTTCTGGGAGAAAGTTGACCTGTTCGTCTCACGGCTGGGGAGGCTCCCAACCCTTCCAGGCAGAATGACTCCAGGCCATCATGCCTCACACTGCTGATGCCTCCAGCATGTCAGTTAGCCGACTCCAGCCACATCATTGTGACCCTGCAAGCCGTGTCACTGTTTACCCTTTCTGGATCATTTGCACTCCCACTGTGTTATGCGTTTCATCACCAAATCTAAAAATGGGTCAACTGTCTAATTCTGCCTCTATCTTGTCCTCCTCCTGGCCCACACAACTTGGCTTGGCCATTTGGTGATTGAATGTAGCCGTCTTCAAGAGCAGATGTTCTCTTCTTGACTGTTTCCAGGATAGGGATGGAAGGGGTAAAAGTTACAGGACAACACAGAGTTCAAAGGTTTGCCAGCCTAGAGGGATGGCATGTTTTAGGTGCTCTCAGCCCATGCACTCTGATTGACATGGGATCCACTGGTAGGACCCAGCCTTAAAAACAACACTTGTTGGGGCACCTGGGTGGCTCAGTTGGTTGAGCATCTGACTTCACTTAGGTCATGATCTCACAGTTTGTGAGTTCAAGCCCCATGTCAGGCTCTGTGCTGACAGCTCAGAGCCTGGAGCCTGCTTTGGGTTCTGTTTCTCTCTCTCTCTCTCTCTCTCTCTCTCTCTCTCTCTCTCTCTCTCTTTGCCCCTCACCTGCTTGCTCTCTCTCTCTCAAAAATAAACAAACATTAAAAAAAGTAGAAAAAAAAACACTTGTTAAGTACATACGCTGTGTACATCCGTGGGATTCTTCTTCTTATGTGGAAACCATTCATTGACATCCCTCACCCCTGAGCATAGGCTGACATGAACCTTAGGGGTGGTCATAAGAGACTTTGCCAGTATTTAAGGAAACAACATACTGGCCCTGGAAGGCATTCAAATCAGCTTCAACTCACCGATCATGGTTATTATGAGTGAAGAAATAGTTCTAGACTTCTTCCTTGCAGGCCAGAGTAGTGTGTACCTGGATTAATAACCCTGGCCAAGTGAAATGTATTAATCAAGGTTTTAAAAATTATTATTATTTTCTGTGCTTTATGATACTTTGGCATCTTGGAGGCTTTCCTAATTCTAGGGAGACTGCTCTGCTCTGTGCTAGTTAACGCCTAGAGATAGCTAACCACTGCCTCACATTGTGACAATCGTCTGTGTAAACCCACCGGGCCATTCCAGAGCCCAGAGCCCTAACCAACTCTCACATACCAAACCAATATTTACCCTTGCCCTAAATCACCCCTGGGCCGGGCACTGAATGACTGGGGACCACACCTACTGTCCAGAGTCCACTGAAATTATTCAAACCAGCCAATCTTAAGTGGTTTGATTTCCCTCTCTTCTTTCTTCCCACAGAAAGTGCACTAAATGCTCTGGGCAGTGCTTTCCCTTTGCTCCTTCAGACTCCTACTGACCCTGCCTGGTACTTCCCTGTGGGTCTTGTGTGGTGTGAAATGTTCCTTTTCCCCAGGAGCTGTAAGTAGTAAACTCTTTTTTCAAAGGCATTCATTTCCATTTCTGTCACCTTACCATACTTGATTAGAACAAATCCCTGATACAGCTTCAATATAAAGGTCAATGCAAACACTTAAGGAGAAAACCACCGGGCTCCCCAAAGCATGTCCTGATGGCTTATGAAATTTTTCAGGTGGTTGAATCTGGGACTTTGAGTGTATTCTGAGGTCAGGCTTCCCTGATCTGACTGCATGGGGCCCTGATGATAGTAACTTTAATCAAATGATTAATGAATTTGGTATCAGCCTATTCTCTATGATTTGCCACTGTCCAATGGCGGGGTATACTCATGGGAAAATTTACCAGAAGTCAACTATACAGAAATAAGGAGCTGTGGGGTACCAGGTTGCCTCAGTTGATAGAGTATATGACTCTTGACCTTGGGGTTGTGGGTTTGAGTCCCATGTTGGGTGTAAAGATTACTTAAAAATAAAAATAAATCTTAAAAAAATAATGATGCTTTGAAAGAAGGAGCTGATACTCATGGGATTTTCAAGTTTCTGTGTGTCTTGTGGGCAGAGTTGTTGATAGATTTTATTTCTATTTTCCCAAAGGTGTCTATATAGAAAACAGCCTTAGAAAACAGATGGTTTCTCCTTTTGGGTCATAGAACAGATTTATTTGTCATGCAGGAAAATTAAGGTAATGTTTCCAGGCAAAAGCTGGATCAGTTTGAAACTTGGGGGCCAAAGGGAACCAATGCACATATCAAGCTTATGTTACCTGTGGTACTGTGAATAATAAAGCCCTTGTCTCTGATCTAGGAGTCTTGTGTCTTCTACCCACATCCATGAAACCTTTGAAGACTAACTTGTTCACCTGCCATTTGGCTAAAATTTTGGACTCTTTCTAGTTTCCGAAAGTGATCGTATGGTGTTTGTATTCACACATTTCCCTCCCCTCTAACAGATTGTGTTATGCTAAGAGAAGCTTCCCTCAGTCTCCAAATCAGGATGAGTTTGGGTGTGTAGGTCGGGTATGATTTGGGAGAAGCAAATTGATCACTGAAAAAATGGTAATGAATTAAAACATTGGGTCTGGGGCGCCTGGGTGGCGCAGTCGGTTAAGCGTCCGACTTCAGCCAGGTCACGATCTCGCGGTCCGTGAGTTCGAGCCCCGCGTCAGGCTCTGGGCTGATGGCTCGGAGCCTGGAGCCTGTTTCCGATTCTGTGTCTCCCTCTCTCTCTGCCCCTCCCCCGTTCATGCTCTGTCTCTCTCTGTCCCAAAAAAAAAACAAAAAAACAAAACAAAACAAAAAAAAACATTGGGTCTGGGAGAGCAGAGTGGTCAGCATGGGGGACATTGCATAGGTGGAAAGGGGAGAGCTGAGAGTCCTCATTGGCTTGGCAGTGCAAAAGCAACTTTGGAAGGAAGAAAAAATCACCGTAAGAGTGTATGAAATCATTTTCTACGGAGTATGCTGATGTTTCCCTTTGTGCCATCTTACAGTGTATAAAGTTCAAGGGCTCACTGAGGCTTTTTAAAAAAGCCTTTTATTTTTGTGAGATAATTAGAGGGGAGACTGAATTCTGTACCTGGGTCCACAGGTTTTTCAGGGAAAAGTAAATGAAGGATGGTGGAGATCCTGCCAATCCATGGGAACTGGCAAAAATTCCTGGAAAAACTTCAGACTTTCATGACCTCGGATCTGATGTGGTCAGACCTGAGGTTTCTAAAGGCTGAAGGGTTATGCAGGTGATGTTTGGGTTATGTGAGGATTAACATCAGTGGAATAACTAGAAAGTTATTCCAAAGTGTAGGTAAGACATGGCAGGAGGAAGGGGATGGGACGTAGGGAGTCCTGGAGAAGGGTGGGGCAATTGTGCTGGGCCAGGATGGTGGCAGTATCTGTAAGAGCGGATGGAAGGGCAGGGGCTGTGGGATCATTTTCTCTTTTGGTCCCCTACCTCACCCATAAGAATCCTTTGGGTCTTCCCTGTTGCTCTGTGATGCAGGCATGGAATTAGATCAGCGGTGTCCAGCTGTCCAAGGCCACAGTGTGCTTCAGATGATGGAGGACTCTTTGTTTCCTTTCCAAAGAGACCTAGTACCTCATGGCTGAGTTTAAGCTGGATTCCATGCTTTCATGCATCACTGATTCCATTTTCTACTTCTTGTGTAAACTGAGCCTCCTACTGTCTTACTACCACCTAGAGAGGAAACTATATTTATCAATATTTGGGTAAATCAGAGACCTAAGTCAGGCAAGGGAACCCCAGACCCATGACCCAGCATAAGGTGCCTCTTGCACTTTGCTCTTCCCACCTTACTAAATCAATTACATGGTCACAGAGTGTTGGGGGAGGTCATGGAAAAGATGTGACCACTGGTTGACATGAGAGCTGGCAGGCCCTCAGTGACCAGAGGCTTCTAACCCCTTCCCTTGTCCTTGGAATGTATGTTCAACCCGCTGTACTAGGAACCATTTTCAAGGATGCAGCCTTGAGGAGGCAATGTGTCGTTGAGACCATCTGGATGGTGTATGTGACTGAATCCTATTAAGGTCTCTGTCCAAGCTTGAAAGATTCTGGTGGGTAGGAGCAGAGGCCTACTCACTTTATGGTGCACAAGACAAACCTTGTATGCAAATTCTCACTTGCTTATTATATCTGCCACCTACCAAACTGGAGTGGCCTGCCTTTTTCTTCCATCCATCCTTGCCCTCTGTGCACAGGGTCTGGTTTCAGATGCCACCTAGGAAGCTCTTGAGGTTTCAAACCAACACAAAGAGATTCCTTGAGATGAGGGCTCTTGGGAAAGACTAGAACATCATACTTTTAGATAGGATGGGTGGAAAGAGCAGGGGTCCCAGGGAGGATGAAAGCTTCTGTCCAAACCTACCAATCTATCTCCAAGAGGTAGATATCTCCAGGAAAATTCATTGTATTTGAGTGGATCTGGAGGGATTCTTAAGGGAGAACAGAATCCCTGTAGGAGATGAGTGTACCCCTGACTGGTGTTCATCAGTCACCTTCTGATGTCAGATTTTCAAGGCTCAGCCTCTGTGGTAGGGCTGGTCTGAAGAGTCATGTAGAACCTGTGAAAGCCTCTGATCACATGTGAGATAGAACCTGTGGCCTCAGGAAGAAGTGTCCTATCTCAAGAGACATTGTGCTTCCGGGAGTATGAGATTGTGTGCCTTTCCTCAGCAGAAGACCATTGACTGATCATTTGAGGATCATGTGCATATAGGTTTCTTTGAGTCTATCAAAGAAGTAAGCAGGGTGCCTGGGTGGCTCAGTCAGTTGGTTGAGCGTCCGACTCTTGATTTCAGCTCAAGTCATGATCTCAGGGTTTGTGGGATCAAGCCCTATGTCACTTGGGATTCTCTTTCTCTCCCTCTCTCTGCCCCTCCCCCTCTCAAAATAAATAAAGAACACTTAAAAAAAAACTTAAAAAAAAAGAACACTTAAAAAAAAAAAAGAAGGAATCAGAGAAAACATTTTTTATCCACTTCCAAAGCAAGAATCGAGGGGAATGACACAGTGACAGTACAGGAGTAGAGAGGTCTGGGGGCATGCCCTCTCTCAGAAACACTAAAATCCTGGCAAAACTTGTCATAACTTACCTTATAAAAAACTTCTTTTTTCTTTTGCTGTGTTAGGTTTATCTGTCATTGGGCCTTTGTCTTGCTACAGGATGTGAAGAATAAATCGAATTTTACTTTTCCTTGTGATAAGAAACATCAAGTTCTGAGGCAAAAAAAAATATTAATGATGCCAACTACAATGTAGTTTTGTTGTTTCTTGGCTCATATTATGCATGTTGTTATATTTCTGGATATTTGTCTGTTAGTCTATTCAGGATCAACATAGAATCTCATAGGGCTAGCTACCCTCTTTTTATTTATTTATTTATTTATTTATTTATTTATTTATTTGTTTAATTTTATTTTATTTTATTTTATTTTTTCAACGTTTTTTATTTATTTTTGGGACAGAGAGAGACAGAGCATGAACGGGGGAGGGGCAGAGAGAGAGGGAGACACAGAATCGGAAACAGGCTCCAGGCTCCGAGCCATCAGCCCAGAGCCTGACGCGGGGCTCGAACTCACGGACCGCGAGATCGTGACCTGGCTGAAGTCGGACGCTTAACCGACTGCGCCACCCAGGCGCCCCTGTTTGTTTAATTTTAGAGAGTGCGAGTGGAGGAGGGGCAGAGGGAGACTCTTAAGCAGGCTCCATGCTCCGTGCAGAGCCCAGCTCAGGGCTCGATCCCATAACCCTCAGATCATGACCTGAGCCAAAATCAAGAGTTGGACACTCAACCAACTGAGTCACCCAGGTGCCCCTCTTTTTTTTTTTTTTTTTTTTTTTTTTTTTTTTTTTTAGAGTTCTCTTGGCTACCCTTATTTGTATTTTCATCCATAAGAGTTTTACAGTAACATGCCTAGTTCTAAGAACTAACTGATGGTATCTGTACTGAGGTAAAATTACATTTTTTTTTTTATTTTTTTTATTTTTTTCAACGTTTTTTTTTTTTTTTTTATTTTTTTTTATTTTTGGGACAGAGAGAGACAGAGCATGAACGGGGGAAGGGCAGAGAGAGAGGGAGACACAGAACCGGAAACAGGCTCCAGGCTCCGAGCCATCAGCCCAGAGCCCGACGCGGGGCTCGAACTCACGGACCGCGAGATCGTGACCTGGCTGAAGTCGGACGCTTAACCGACTGCGCCACCCAGGCGCCCCTACATTTTTTTTTTTAAATAGAGATAGTTTTATTTTTCTTTTCTTTTTTTAAAAAAAAATTTTTTTTTTCAACGTTTTTTATTTATTTTTGGGACAGAGAGAGACAGAGCATGAACGGGGGAGGGGCAGAGAGAGAGGGAGACACAGAATCGGAAACAGGCTCCAGGCTCCGAGCCATCAGCCCAGAGCCTGATGCGGGGCTCGAACTCACAGACCGCGAGATCGTGACCTGGCTGAAGTCGGACGCTTAACCGACTGCGCCACCCAGGCGCCCCAAAATTACGTTTTTAATCAGCTTAAGGACAACTGATGATTTTTATAACATTGAGTTTTTCTACCCAAGAGTGTGATGTAATTTTTCTATTTGCTTATGTCTACATGCATCTATTTCAGGAATTTTCTGTGGTTTTTCTCACATATACTAAAAGTATTTTGTTAGATTTACTCCTAGTTTAATTTGTATTTATTATTATTTTTAAAAACACATTGAGGGCGCCTGGGTGGCGCAGTCGGTTAAGCGTCCGACTTCAGCCAGGTCACGATCTCGCGGTCCCGGTCCGTGAGTTCGAGCCCCGCGTCAGGCTCTGGGCTGATGGCTCGGAGCCTGGAGCCTGTTTCCGATTCTGCGTCTCCCTCTCTCTCTGCCCCTCCCCCGTTCATGCTCTGTCTCTCTCTGTCCCAAAAATAAATAAAAAACGTTGAAAAAAAAAATTAAAAAAAAAATAAAAACACATTGAGGGGCGCCTGGGTGGTGCAGTCGGTTAAGCGTCCGACTTCAGCCAGGTCACGATCTCGCGGTCTGTGAGTTCGAGCCCCGCGTCGGGCTCTGGGCTGACGGCTCGGAGCCTGGAGCCTGTTTCCAATTCTGTGTGTCTCCCTCTCTCTCTGCCCCTTCCCCTTCATGCTCTGTCTCTCTCTGTCCCAAAAATAAATTAAAAACGTTGAAAAAAAAATTAAAAAAACAAAAAAAACCCCAAAAAAACCCACATTGAGTACTTAAACACTATATATATATTATATATAATAATATAATATATATAATAATATATAAATGTATATATATTTTTTTTTTTTTTGAGAGAGAGAGAGAGAGTGCACATGAATGGGGTAGGGGCAGAGAGAGAGAGGGAGAGAGAGAATCCCAAGCAGGCTCCACACTGTCAGCACAGAGCCTGATGTGGGGCTCGAATTCATGAACCACAAGATCATGACCTGAGCCAAAGCCAGACACTTAACCAACTGAGCCACCCAAGCACCCCTATTTATTTATTTTTAAGTAAGCTCTACACCCAGGGTGAGATCAAGAGTCTCACACTCTACTGACTGAACCAGCCATGTGCCTCTATTCCTAGTTTATTTTATTGTGTTATTTTATTCTTTAAATAACTGTAATTCCCATCTCAATTGTAACTTGTAAATTATTATTTTTTGTACATTTGTAGATACCTGTTTTTTTGTATGTCAATAATATATTAGTTTACCAAATTATTTTTTTTCCTATCAATTCCTTTTGTGTTTCCAAATATACAATTATATCTTTTGCTAACAGACTTTTATATATTCATTTCAGTTCTTTTAAAAAGATTTTTTTTAATGTTTATTTATTTTTGAGAGAGAGAGACAGAGCACTAGCAGGGGAGGGGCAGAGAGAGAGGGAGACACAGAAGTCAAAGCAAGCTCCAGGTTCTGAATTGTCAGTGCAGAGCCTGAGGTGGGTTTCAACTCACAAACAGTGAGATAATGACCTGAGCAGAAGTGGGTCGCTTAACCGACTGAGCCACCTAGGCGCCCCTCTTTGTTTCAGTTCTTATGCCACTTTAACATGTCCTTGGCTAACCCTTCAATGCAATATCAAATGACTATAAAGTAATTGTGTATGTTTTAGTCTTATTCCTGACCTTAGTGGGAATCTTCCTGATTCATTCTCATGAGAACAATGAATGTTTAGTTTTGTCAAGTTAGCAAAAATCCATCAGTTCCTAATTTTGAGTGTTTTAATTTAGCACTTGTTGAATTCTGCCAAGGGATGCTTTTGTGTCTATGAACATGATCTCCTCATTTTATTTTTCTATCTATAAATACAAGGAATTTTATTAGTAGATTGTCTCATATTTAATCGTTCCTGAATTCAGTACATAAAATGCACTTAATCACAGTTGTGGTTTGAATTGTGTCCCCAGGAATATTTCAAGTTCAATCCCCATCAACCTGTGAATGTGACCTAATTTAGAAATAGGGTCTTTGCAGATGAAATCAAGGTAAGATGAGGTCATACTGAATTCAGATAGACAGAGGTCCAATGACTGGTGTCTCGTAAGAAGGCTAAGTAAAGGCACAGAGGGAAGAAGGTCATGTGATAACATATACAAAGATTAGAGTTGTGGAGCTGTCGGCCAAGGAACTCCAAGGTTTTCTGGCAGCCAACAGAAGCTAGAAAGAGGCAAGAAAGTATTCCCCCTTAGAGCCTTCAGATAAAGCACGGTCCAAAACAAAACAAAACAAAACAAAACAAAACAAAACAAAAAAAGGCATGGTCCACTGGCCACTTAGGCTTTGAACCTCAGGACTCCAGATCAAATTTCTGTTGTTTTATTTCACCAAATTTTGTGGAAATTTGTTATAGAAGTCCTAGGAAACCATATATTATTTTTTTTTAATTTTTTTTAACGTTTATTTATTTTTGAGACAGAGAGAGACAGAGCATGAACGGGGGAGGGTCAGAGAGAGGAAGACACAGAATCCGAAACAGGTTCCAGGCTCCGAGCTGTCAGCACAGAGCCCGACGCGGGGCTCGAACTCATGGACTGCGAGATCATGACCTGAGCCGAAGTCGGCCGCTCAACCGACGGAGCCACCCAGGTGCCCCCATATATTATTTTTATATTATATTAGTAGTAGTATGTTTGCTATATTTTACTTGTTTCTATGTAGTCCTATGTAGAATCTTTTTGTAGTCCTGTATTGCTACAAACTTTGTGACATATTAGTATCGGTATTCTATTTGATTTATAAAATTCGTTTGGAAAATTTAATTCCTCTGCAATGCTCTTAAATAAATAGCAACATCTTGATATTTAAATGTGTTGCAGAACTTTCTGTTAAACAACCTATCCTTTTTTGTTGTTGTTGTTGTCGTTGTTTGTTTGTTTGTGAGAAACTGCTTTATAAACTCTCATGCCTCTATGGATATTTTATTATTTAGAAGTTCTATCTCTAGGGGGCCTTGGTGGCTCAGTCGGTTACGAGTCCTACTTTGGCTCAGGTCATGATCTCGTGATCGGTGGTTTCGAGCCCCTGTGCTGATAGCTCAGAGCCTGGAGCCTGCTTAGTGTTCTGTGTTTCCCCCCCTCTCTCTCTTTCTCTGCGTCTCCCCTACTTGTGCTCTCTCCCTCTCTCTCAAAAACAAAGAAATCGGGGCGCCTGGGTGGCTCAGTCGGTTGAGCGTCCGACTTCGGCTCACGGTCCGTGAGTTCGAGCCCCGCGTCGGGCTCTGGGCTGACGGCTCAGAGCCTGGAGCCTGCTTCTGATTCTGTGTCTCCCTCTCTCTCTGCCCCTCCCCCGTTCATGCTCTGTCTCTCTCTGTCTCAAAAATAAATAAACGTTAAAAAAAAAACCAAATAAATAAACATTAAAAAAAAGTCCTATCTCTACTTAAAAATGGCAAAGCATATTTTCCCAGAAAATTTTTATTTCATTTAGTTAATTTGTATTGAATTGGCCAAATGAAGCAAATGTTTTTGGTTTTGTTTTAATGTTTGTTTATATTATTTCTGAGAGGGGGTGAGGGGCAGAGAGAGAGAAGGAGAGAGAGAATCCCAAGCAGGCTCCACACTGTCAGCTCAGAGCCTGACATGAGGCTCACTCTCACAAACCATGAGATCATGACCTGAGCCAAAATCAGGAGTCGGACATGGATGCTTAACCGACTGAGCCACCCAGGCACCCCTTGTTTTTGTTTTTCAAGTCAGTTATTGGTATAATGTTCTTCCTTTTGCACATGCCAAATGGAAAACCCTTCTCAGGTGCTTTGTGAGATTCTATTTCTCTGCCTAAAATTAAATAATGGTGGTACTCAGGGGTCTGCAGATTAATAAAGAATTATATTTTGGATAGACTATTTCCCTAGGGAAGTATGCGCTCCAATGAGACAGACACACACACACACACACACACACACACACACACACATATATATTTCTCTGCCAGTTCCTCATGCTTCAGACTTCAACATATCCTGTCCGCTTCAAGTGAGCCTTTGTCTGCCCCCAAGAATCATGACACAGGGGGAGCCTCTCTCAAACTCTCCAATGGTCTCATTAGAAATGCTTACTAGAAACTTGTAATCGTTGCCAGGAACTGAAAACCAGGGCAATGTTTTTCAGAATTATTCTCAGCTCCCCACGTGGGAACCATCGCTGCCACTACAGGTGAAGTGGTAATTGCAGTGCTGTGGGGAGGGGAGGTCTCAGGATCACTACACATATCTCAGGGGTTGGCTGCCCCACTCCTGCATGTACTGGCTGCCAGGACCTTCACATGGAGCCCACTTTCTTGGTAGCAGGAGGGAGTCAGTTGAGGACTTCCAATTTCCAGCTGAGAGGCAGAATCTGCTAGGAAAGATGATGAATCACAAATCTGCGTAGGAGCTCATGTCTCAAAAAGCAGTTCTTTGGGGCTAAAAACTGAGCCAGTGCCAAAGCCACTGGAAGGAAGGTAAGTCCTGAGGCATGGGCTGAATTTGTGGGGAGACTGGAGGCTGCAGGTCCTACAACAGCAACCCCAGACAGCTGCTGATGTAAGTTAATGAAATCCTCACTGAAAGTGGTTCTTGGGATTTGACCAAGTGGCATTAAAATCCTCATTTTGGGGGATGCCTGGGTGGCTCAGTATGTTAAGCATCTGACTCTTGATCTCAGCTCAGGTGTTGATCTCCAGGTCATGAGTTCAAGCCCCACATTGGGCTCCACAGTGGGCATGGAGCCTACTTACAAAAAAAATCTTTATTTTAATGTAGTCAAAGACTGTAATTTGGAAATTAATCTAATAGTTAATATGATGTGCAAAGTTCACAGAGAATACTTCAAAAAGACCATACTTACATCAGGAAAAGTCTGTGCATATGATTGTTGGGGAGGAGAGGAAAAAATTTCTTCTACCCTTCTAGGTTCTTTGGCTGATCTAATAATCACATGAACATGACAGATTAACAGGAGAAATTTTTTTTTAATGTCTATTTGTTTTTGAGAGACAGAGTGGGGGAGAGAGAGAGAGAGAGAGAGAGCAAGAAAATGAGGGAGGGGCAGAGGGAGAGGAGGTCAGAGGATCCAAAGCAGGCTTGTGCTGACAGCAGAGAGCCTGATGTGGGGCTTGAACTCACAAACTGTGAAATCATGACCTGAGCCAAAGTCGGATGCTTAACTGGCTGAGCCACCCAGGCACCCGAAGGAAAACAAATTTAGTTACAGACACGGGCCCCCTAAGAATATGAGACTCCGGGAACAAGTCAGGCAATGGAGGTTTATTTACCACTCTGAGCCAAGGAATGAGATAGGAGCCTGAGGTTTCCAAAGGGAGGAGAGTAATAGGACAATGACAAGAGCAGATGTTCGGTAAGCAGATGTTCACCCTGCCATACAGATAGGATTTCCAGAAAAAAAGATCTCTCCGACAAAAGTTCCCTTACTGGGCCAGGCTCCCTATCTAAATTCTTTCAGGTCATTAAGGAGAAGGTAAAAGCTCTTCTGTGTCTTTGGGTTTTATAGACTCTGGCTCCAACTAATCCATATGCCAAAGTAGCACATTTTGGGGAGGCTTGTTCAGAATACCTTCATAATAAGTATGATAGAGCTAGTTTATTTGCTCAATTCCCAGCAGAAGCAGCGTGGCTGAATTGCAATTGCTAAAACAGAATTATTTTCTCTGTAATTTGTGTGTGATGTCCTTAATGGAGATGGCAAAATGTGTGTCTACTGAAGCTATCTGTGGTCTTTTGATCAAGATGAGATGATTTTGTCACCTGAAATTAAGAAAGGTCCTTTAATGCCAGAGTTGAAGGGTTCAGACAGCAGGAAACCAACTGGGGCTTCAGCAATTTTAAAACATAAATATTTCTTGTGTTATTTTTTTCTGGCTTAAAACCATTCCATATTATTACCAGGCTCTCTCTGCTCATCTCTCATCCATTTCAATTTATTGAATGCAAAAGATTTCATGACCCCAAATCACATTTCACATAATTTTTTTTGCATTTTAATATCTTTCCCAAATCAAATGTTAAAGTTTCAATTAGTTTTTCTTTTTTTTTTTTTTTTTAATTTTTTTTTAACGTTTATTCATTTTAGAGACAGAGCATGAATGGGGGAAGGTCAGAGAGAGAGGGAGACACAGAATCCGAAACAGGCTCCAGGCTCTGAGCTGTCAGCACAGAGCCCGACGCGGGGCTCGAACTCACGGACCTCGAGATCATGACCTGAGCCAAAGTCGGTTGCCCAACCGACTGAGCCACCCAGGCGCCCCTCAATTAGTTTTTCTAATGTAATAAAGTTATAGTCGCCAATACTCTAATGAGTATTAAATTACTTTCTACCCTAACATGTTTTGTCAGTTACAGTAATATCATGTTCTATGATTTAGGGCACACTATAATTTTGTGCAATAATTTCTGTGATTACTGCCATTGTACTTAGTCCCTGACAAAAAATGAAGTTTTTCCTTTTAATGTCTTTATATTTTTCCATGTTCAATAAATCCAATCAATCAATCAATCAATCAATCAATATTTTTTTAAAAAGGGGATGCCTGGGTGGCTCAGTTGGTTAAGCATCCGACTTTGGCTCAGGTCATGATCTCACTGTTCATGAGTTTGAGCCCTGCATCAGGCTCTGCACTCTCAGCACTGAGCCTGCTTCAGATCCTCTGTCTCCCTGTCTCTCTGCCCCTCCCTCGCTCTTGCATTGTCTCTCTCTCAAAAACAAATAAATAAACATCAAAAATAAATAAATAAATCCAATCAAAATGTGGAAAATCATTCAATGCATCTACTCTCATTAAGAGTACTGAATTTTCATTCAAAAGTGTTAGAATATACAATAAATACATAACCAAATGGCAAATTATTACAACAAAGTTTATACAAAACAATTTTTTTAATGTTTATATATTTATTTTGAAAAGGGGGGTGCAGAGAGGGAGAGAGAGAATTCAAAGCAGGCTCCGTACTGTCAGTGCAGAGCTCAGTCTCATGAACCACAAGATTATGATCTGAGCCAAAATCAAATGTTGGATGCTTAACTGACTGAGCCACCCAGGCACTCTTAAAACAAAGTAAATTTAAAATGTGACTGTATTTAACTACAACTACAAAATAATGTGGAAATATTATAGATGGCATAATATTAAAAAACAAAATGAGGTAGCTGTGACAGAGTGTGGTATGATATTAAGTACCAGTGTCACTGTAATGAGGCTTTCTTGGTTTGATCCCTCACTACAACTTCCCCATACCTAAATTCCCCTTGTCTGTAAAAGGAGAATAATTTTAGTTTCTAGCTCACAAATTTGTGAGTATTAAATATTAGGCTATGCGAAGCATTAATAACAGTGGCTCATGCAGGTGCTCTGGTAAGATACAAATCGAAGTTGGTAAATCTCTCCATAAGAAAATACATTACAGACGTGGATTTTTTGGAGGAATAACTAGACATGGAGATTTGGGGATTTCCGTTTCCATGAAAAATGTAGCCCACAACTCATGTTTTTACAGAAAAGCTCTGCGTGTGCATTTTGATGTCAAATTCTTGGAAAATGACAGAATGGCCTTCGCGGATTTGAAATTTGCAATGATCTTCCTGTTCCAGATAGTCGTTGGAGTTTGGGGAAATTTCTCGCTCTTATATCATTCTGTGACCCTTGCCTTCAGTGGATGCAAACCAAGGTCAACCGATTTAATTCTCAGGCACCTGACTGTAGCCAACTCCTTGGTCCTTCTCTCCCGAGGAATCCCAAGGACAATGGCAGCTTTTGGGTTAAGACATTTCCTCAATTATTTTGGATGCAAACTTGTTTATACATTCACAGAGTGGCCAGGGGTGTGACCATTGGCACCATCTGTCTCCTGAGTGTCTTCCAGGCCATCACCATCAGCCCCAGAAAGTCCAGGTGGGCGGAGCTTAAAGCCAAAGCCCTGAAGTACATCGGGTCCTTCAATACCCTCTGCTGGGTCCTCCACATGCTGGTAAATTTTATTTTTCCAGTGTTTGCGACTGGCAGATGGAGTAACAAAACCATCACAATGATGTTCTGTCCTACTCCGCTTCACGACAAAGTCTCAGACTCCACGTATACAGCATTGATAGCCTTTCGTGATGTTTTATGTTTGGGCTCATGTCCTGGGCCAGCGGCTCAATGGTGTTCATCCTGAACAGGCACAGGCAGCGGGTCCAACACATTCATAGGACCAAGGCCTCCCCAAGATCCTCCCCCGAGACCAGAGGCATCCACACCGACCTTGTTCTGGTAAGCGCCTTTGTATCTTTTTACACCCTCTCCTTCGTGTTTTATGTTTATCTGGCTCTTTGTGATAATCCCAATTGGTGGGTGGTGACCACCTCTATACTAATCACCACAGGATTCCCGACTGTCACGCCCTTTGTTCTCATGAGCCGTAATCCCACTGTGTACAGGCTCTGCTCTTTCTGCTGTGGAAGAAAGACAGAATTCCCTGATCTCATCAGAAAAATATAAAATGGTTTGTTTGGGGCTCTGTTTAGTCATTGATGAAATCCTCTCACCCAAACCCTCAAGCACAATTATAAACCAGTGTCATAGTAGATAGACTAGTAAATAAGACAGACTGTGATTCTGTCCTAATAATAAGAAGTAAATGTTAGTAGTGGTAGTAAATAAAGTGTTATGTACTTACTTACATAAGTGCGGTTCATCGAAAACTGCTGTGGAGAAATTCAGAGTCCGTGCAATGATAAAATAGTCGTGAAGGTATGTGAGATACTGAAAATGTTTTTGAGTGTCAGTTTCAATCTGATGTATTAAATTTTCCTAAAACTTAACTGGGTATGGAATTGTAAGGACAGTTCCCTAAAAAAGGAATTTCATGTGGGGTGATCCATCCAGAAGGAAGAGAGGCCTGGATGTTAATGCCAATGGCCGGGTGTGAAGCAGGAGAAACGTTACATTTCAGCTCTTGCAGAAATTAAAAGCCTTGTTTTAAATTTTGTCCCTCACCTCCTAAGGTACATGGTGGTTTGAAACACAGTCATGGTTATGGTGTAGATTAGCATATGAAAATGTTTTCAGGTAAACAGTGGAAGAATGAGCAATAGGGTCACTAAGAAGAGACAGAAAGATGCTGAAGTTTAAAAGAACAGCAGGTGGGAAGCAACAATTAAATAGAGATTTGGTACATGGGGAAAATAAAGGCATTTCTAGGATCTGTAGAAGGAAGATTGCCCTGTAAAACCTTGATGCCAATTGGCTGTGTTGACAAGAAAAAGGTTTCAAGATGGACTCCTGAATTTTCAACCTGAGGAAACACGTTTGTGGAGGAATTTTCTATTAAGCTTGAAGAAATAGAGGAGGCAAAAGATATGAGTCTGGTTAAGGGTGAATTTTGTTTTTGAAATCACAAAGGGCATTAAAATACCTTCAAGGAAAAAATGGCTATGGTCTCAAACATGGGAAATATTGTAATGTAGCTATCTGTAATTATAAGCTGCAAAGTTTTAAAGTAAATGTTCTATTTTAAAATAATTTTAGGGGTGCCTGGGTGGCTCAGTCAGTTAAGCATCCAACTTTGGCTCAGGTCATGATCTCATGGTCCGTGAGTTGGAGGTCCGTGAGTTCGAGCCCTGCGTCAAGCTCTGTGCTGACAGCTTGGAACCTGGAGCCTGCTTCAGATTCTGTGTCTCCTTCTCTCTCTGATCCTCCCCCGTTCATGCTCTGTCTCTCTCTGTCTCAAAAATAAATAAACGTTAAAAAAAATTTTTTTAATAATTTTACATTTGTAGGGGCTCGGCTGGCTTAGTTGGTAGAGCGTGTGCCTCTTGATCTTGGGGTCGTGAGCTCAAGCCCCATGCTGGGCACAGAGCTTACTCTAAAAAAAAAATATATATATATATATTTATTTATTTTCACTAAAAAAGTTTTTTAGGTTCATTTATTTTTGAAAGAGAGAGAGAGAGAGAGGGAGAGAACAGTGCCTGAGTGGGGGAGGGGCAGAGAGAGGGAGACACAGAATCCAAAGCAGGCTCCAGGCTCTGAGCTGTCAGCACAGAACCCGATGCGGGGCTCGAATTCATGAACAATGAGATCATGACCCAAGACGAAGTCAGACACTTAACTGACTGAGCCACCCAGGGCCCCCCTAATTTATTTATTTATTTACTTTTAGATTTGCAGAAAAGTTGTGACGATAATACAGAGATGTCTCAAATGCCTTCTATCCAGTCTCTTGTAATGTTACCATTGGATGTTACCGTGGTGCATTTGGTCTTTTTTCTCTTCCAAGGTCCAGTGTGGAATATCACAGTAGACTTTGTCATTGTGTCTCCCCAGTCTTCTCTATGACACTCTCTGAGTCTTTCCTTGGTTTTCAGGACCTTGACAGGTGTGAGAAATCCTGGCAAGGCACTATTTTTTAATATATAGTTTATTTGTTTATTTTGAGAGGGAGAGGGAGGGCATGTGCACATGAGCAGGGGAGGGGCAGAGAGAGAAGGAGAGAGAGAAAATCCTTTTTCTTTTTTTAAACATTTTTAAACATTTATTTATTTTTGAGAGACAGATTATGAGCAGGAGAGAGGCAGAGAAAGAGGGAGACACAGAATTTGAAGCAGGCTCCAGGCTCTGAGCTGTCAGCACAGAGCCCGATGCAAGGTTCCAACCCACGAAATGTGAGATCATGACCAGAGCCGAGGTTGGACACTTAACCAGCTGAGCCACCCAGGCGCCCCGGGAGAGAGAGAATCCTAAGCAGACTCTGCACTATCAATGTAGAGCCTAACTCAGGGCTTGAACTCATGGAGCCCTCACAAATGGTGAGATCATGACCTGAGCTGAAGTCAAGAATCAGATGCTTAACTGACAGGCACCCCATGAATCTATTGTTTTCTTTTTAGAATTTTTTAATTTTTAAAAATTAATTTTAATGTTTATTTATTTTTTAGAGAGAGAGAGAGAGACAGAGACAGAGTGGGAGCAGGGGAGGGGGAGAGAGAGAGGGTGACACAGAATCTGAAGCAGGCTCCGGGCTCCGAGCTGTCAGCATAGAGCCCAATGCGGGGCTTGAAACCATGAACCATGAGATCATGACCTGAGCCGAATTCGGACACCTAACCAACTGAGCCACCCAGGCACCCCTCTGTTTTTTTGTTTTTTGTTTTTTAAATGGGGAGTGTGTGGCTTGCAGATTTCAAAAATGGATATTTCTAATTTTGGAAATATTTTCATATACTTCTCTTTACATTATGAAACTGATGCAAAGTATCAAGGATTCTACACTTTTAAAAGCAGTAGGGTTAATTTGACCTTATAGATATTGAACTTTGTGCTACAAAATAAAGATATTTTCAGCTCACATGAGCACCAAAATACCTACCATATATTAGATCACAAGGGAGAAAATATATACATATATACTATGTTAGTATATATATGTTTTTGTGTATATGTATATATATATATATATATACATGGTATTCATATAAATGTAATCATGTGTATATACACACGTATATACATACACACATATACGTATGCATATAATTGTTTCCTATCACTCAATAGTATTGCAGTATTATTCATTAAGGAATTTAAAAATAATACTGATTTCAACAATGGCAAAATGCTTTCATCTTAAAATCTATGCTAATTGTTTCACTGTTTAAAATTATGTAGAACCTATTTTCCATTTCTCTAGTTTAATGCTTGTAATTTATATCCATGAAAAAATCTAATTGCATATAATTTTTAAAAAGTTTGACTTTAACAGGAGTAATTCCTGTGTTTCATATGGTAATAGATATACATATATAGGTTTAGAATTACCTTCTTATTTTGTGCTCTACATTGAATCTAGTCTATTGTCTTGTTTTTCTATCTTTTTTAAAAAATTTATTTATTTTTGAGAGAGAAAGAGAGAGAGACAGAGAGAGACAGAGAGTGAGTGGGGGAGGGGCAGAGAGAGAGGGAGACACAGAATCCGAAGCAGGCTCCAGGCTCCAACACGGGGCTTGAACTCACAAGTTGTGAGATCATGACCTGAGCCAACGTTGGACACTTAACAGACTCAGCTGCCTAGGCGCCCCGTCTTGTTTTTCTATCTTAACTCTTCTACATTGATTTCTTTCTTTCTTTCTTTCTTTTTTTAAGATTTTATTTTTAAGTAATTTCTACATCCAACCTGGGACTTGAACTCACAACTCTGAGATCAAGAGTCACATGCTCCACCTACTGAGTCACACAGGTACTTCTCCCAGACCCGTTTTTTAGAATTTGTGATACCTATTAAAAAACAAAGACATGTGCACAGGTCCTAAGTACGCAGCAAATTTAAGAAATTCCAGAATCTGCATATACTTCTGTATGTAACTCCCAGATAAAGATACAGAAAATTGTTAACACTCAGAAGTCCCTGGTTCCCCTTCTCAGTCACCACCCCAAGGGTGAACACTATTCTAGCCTCTAAAAACACAGATCAGTTTCTCCTGTGTTTCATTTTATATAAATGGTATGGTACAGCATGAACTCTTTTCTATTTATCTTTTTTTATTCAATATGGTGTTTGTGAATTTATCTATACCATTGCATGGACCTTGCATTGCCATTATTTTGTAGTATTCCATTGTGTGAACATTAAACTATTGATTTAATTATTCTGTGGGGTGCCTGGGTGGCTCAGTCGGTTGAGCATCCGACTTTGGCTCAGGTCATGATCTTGCAGTTTGTGAGTTTGAGCCCCACATCAGCCTCTGGTCTGACGGTTCAGAGCTTGCTTTGGATCCTCTGTCCCTCTCACCCTGCCCCTCCCTGGCTTGCGCTCTCCCAAAAATAAATAAATATTAAAAAAGTAATTATTCTACCGTTTATGGGCAAGTGAGTTGTTTTCAGCTTGTGCTGTTAGAAATAGTGCTGGTATGTAAATCCTAGAACTTGTGTTTTGGTGAGATATTGATACACGTATGAACCTATATTCAGTACATAGTAGTAGGAATAGTAGTGAAATCTTTGGGTCATAGATTTTCATCTTTTCATTTCTCTTAGACACTGCCAAATATTTGTGGACCAGGATTCCAATCAAATGGGACACTGTGGACTGAACCAAGCCTTGGGGGCTTGGGTTCCGGGTGAAACATTTGCTAACTCAAGTTCGCCTTCCCTGAACTAGGAAGCCAATTAGAATGAGAGTTTGATGCAGAGGGAGGAGCTCAGAACCGAGAGAATTTATCTACAGCCGTTGAAAATGGTCAGGAAGAGAGAGAGGTCAGAGGGTTCGCAGGGACCCATGCCTGTGTTTCTCATTGTCCCCAAAGCTGTCAGAACTCTCCTATGGTCCTATTACTGCCATCTGTACTGTTAAAAAACAAAATTCAGGGGCACCTAGGTGACTCAGTTGGTTTAAGCTTCTCTCTCTCTTTTTTTCATGTTTATTTGTTTTTGAGATGGCACACGAGTGGGGGAGGGGCAGAGAGAGGGAGACACAATCTGAAGCAGGCTCCAGGCTCCGAGCTGTCAGCACAGAGCCCAATGTGAGGCTGGAACCCATAAACCATGAGATCATGACCTGAGCTACAGTCAGACGCTTAACTGACTGAGCCACCCAGGCACCCCGTGTCTGACTCTTGATTTCGGCTCAAGTCATGATCTCACGGTTCATGAGTTCAAGCCCTGCATCGGGCTCTGTGCTGGCAGCATGGGGCCTGCTTGGGATTTGCTCTCTCCCCTGCCCCTCTCTTTCTGTCCTTCCCTTGCTCGTGCGCGTGCACACGCGCTCTGTCTCTCAAAATCAATTAAAAAAAACCACAATTCAACCATTCAAACACAATTTAAAAGATATTATTTTATGGTACGTGAATTGGGCATCATCATCCAGCAAATAGAAAGGAGCGCTGAAGAGCTGTACAAAATAAAAGACTTCTAGGCAGGAGAGAGCAGGACAAGGAAGTTGTACAAACACAGAGTGGATTGGTGTGGCAAGGCCACCTTTCTTTAAGTAACGGTAGGGCACTTCACTAGTGCCGAACAAGTGATTCCACACTGACGGGTTTCAGATCCCATTGCTGGGAGAGGCTGAAACTGCAATTAAGTTAGGGATTAAGTCTTGGTTTGGGAATGTGGGGCTGAGCATAAGTGACCCCAGTTTGGTCCTCGTGTCTCTTTTTTCACAACAGGTACCCATGTCACCATCTTGTTCTCTGTGATGCTGCACAGGGAGGGGACTGGATGCTGCAGAGGTATAGGGGGGTCTGGAAGCACCAAGTCTGCAGGTTACTTTCATGGATGGAGCAAAGCCCGTGGTCCTGATTACTCTCTAGACACGAGGAGCTGTAAGATAAAGAAGGCAGCAGGGATCTTAGGGTGAAGAACCAAAGGAGAATGAAATCTCCCTAGCATCCTGGGCAGACCCTGTGGTAGCCTCACACAGTCCCTTGAATCCCTCCCAAATACTTGCCCAAGGGAAAGTGTAATATTGCTGCAGCACCTGACTCTGCATTAAAATATGTCGCACTCCCTTAGAAAAAAATAACTCAAATTCGAGTGGTCAGGTTTGGGAAGGAAGCTCCCATAACACTATAGACAGAATCCTTTGGATGCATTCAACATCCTGTTACTGTTCCTGCTTTAGAATTATAGGAGACATTGATGGGTTGCACTATATATTTCCCTGTCTTACAAGTTTTAGAGGGAAGTATTCTCATTAGAGAGACGTGCAAGGAGAGAAGTGTTGGTAAGACCAAATCTTCTGCCACATGCCAGTGATGGACACAGCAGAATTTAGCATGGGTGCCTCCATCCTTTGAGAGGCAAATTTTTCACAGTTTAGATGATCTTCTCTTTGTTGGTAGTTCTGGAGGTTCAGTCAATACCCTGTCTAGGATGTTATGACATCTCTGCCAGTAGAGTAGCCGGTAAAACATGGCAAAATTGAAAGTCTTGGTTACCAATTAAAGGTTATTGGGACTAAGTAAAAACCTACAGTGTTTGAACCTTCCAGCAGTAAGGAAAAATCCATTTTCTCTTTGGTACCCTGCTCTGGTCTGAATATTTGTGTCCCACCTGATTTTATATGGTAAAACCTAACTCCCACCTTGATGACATGAAGAGGTGAAGCCTTTAGGAGGCGAGTAGGTCATGAGGGCAGAGACCTCATGAGTGGCGTTAGTACCCTTATAAAAATGGCCTAGGGAAGCTCCCTTGCCCCTCCATCATTTGAGTACCTAGCCAGAAAATTCTGTCTATAAACCAGAAAATGGGTTCTCACCAGACACCGAATCTGCTGGTGTCTTGATCTCGGACTTCCCGGCCTCTACCCCTATGACAAAAAAAAAAAAAAAAAAAAAAAAAAAAGTCTGTTGTTGATAAACTACCCAGTCTCTGGCATTCCGTTTTAGCAGCTGAAATACACTAAGACAAAAATTGGTAACGAGAATTGGGGTACACCTGTGAAACATCCCTAAACCTGTGGCATGGGAACAGCATGATGGATGGGGGCTGGAAGACTGTGGGAGAGCAGGGTAGAAAAAGCCTGCATCAGCACGAAAGGACCAGGAAGGGCGATTCTGGTGACAGCTCAAAAGAGAAGGGGAGACTGTAGAGGGGACCTTAGTCTTCTTGAGAACACCTCAGTGGAAATACGGACAGCAGAGGCAGTTCTGGCGGGGTCCCAGACAGACATGAGGAACGCTTTATTGGAAGCTGGAGGAGAGGTGTTGCTGTTACAATATGGAAAGCACTTGGCTGAATTGTGTTCCTGTCCTGGTGTTTTGTACAGGGTAGACCTTGCGAGCGATGGAATTGGATCTTTGGCCGAGGAAAGGTGTAAGCAAAGTGTCAAAACAATAGTCTGTTTCCTCCTGGCTGCTTCTAATAGAACGGGAGAAGAGAGAAATGATGTAAATATGGAATTGTCAATCCAGTCTTGGGGAAAGCAGTTTGCCCCATGTCCTCCCTTCTTTTATGGGTCCAAGAAGAGTTATTTTTAATTTTTTTTTATTAACGTTTTTATTTTATTTTTGGGACAGAGAGAGACAGAGCATGAACGGGGGAGGGGCAGAGAGAGAGGGAGACACAGAATCGGAAGCAGGCTCCAGGCTCTGAGCCATCAGCCCAGAGCCTGACGCGGGGCTCGAACTCACGGACCGCGAGATCGTGACCTGAGCCGAAGTCGGACGCTTAACCAACTGAGCCACCCAGGCGCCCCCAAGAAGAGTTATTTTTAATCTGTTCAGTTTTTTACCTTTGTTAGAATGAAATGGCAACTTTCAAGATCCTTATATGTGGAACTGGAAACCACAAATCCCCTTTCTAAAGCCTGTCAAATTTGCAATTAGGTGGCATTAAAGTATACTCACATTTAAAAAAAAAAAAATTTAATGTTTATTTTTATTTTTGAGAGAGAGAGAGAGAAACAGAGACAGAGTGCGAGCAGGGGAGGGGCAGAGAGAAAGGGAGACACAGAATCTGAAGCAGGCTCCGGGCTCCGAGCTGTCAGCACAGAGCCCGACGCGGGGCTTGAACTCACAAACAGTGAGATCATGACCTGGGCTAAAGTCGGCCGCTTAACTGACTGAGCCACCCAGGTGCGGAGACAACAGACCCAGAATAGCCAACGCAGTATGGAAGGAGAAGAACAAAGTTGGAGGCCTGACACCATGTGGCTTCAAGACTTATAAAGCTGGAGTAATGAACACCAGGCTATGTTAGTGGGAGAACACCTGGTTGAGGAATGAGCTTATTGTGATGAGTACCCAGGGATGTATGGAAGTGTTGAATATTGTGTACCTGAAACCAACATAACGCTGTATGTTAACTAACTGGAACTGAAATAAAAACTTAAGGGGCGCCTGGCTGGCGCAGTCGGTTAAGCGTCCGACTTCAGCCAGGTCACGATCTCACGGTCCATGAGTTCGAGCCCCACGTCAGGCTCTGGGCTGATGGCTCGGAGCCTGGAGCCTGTTTCCGATTCTGTGTCTCCCTCTCTCTCTGTCCCTCCCCCGTTCATGCTCTGTCTCTCTCTGTCCCAAAAAAAAAAAAATAAAAAAAATAAAAAAACTTAAAAAAGAATAGACCGATAGATCAATGGAACAGAATAGAGAACCTAGAAAGAGACCCCTCGTAAATGCAGTCAACTCATCTTTCACAATGAAGCAAAGAAAATACCAGTGGAGGAAAGATGGTCTTTTGAGCAAACGGTATTGAAAGAACTGAATATCTGCGTGAAGGAAAATGAATCTAGAAACTGACCTTACACCCTTCACAAAAACGAATTCAACAGGGCACCTGGGTGGTTCAGTTGGTTAAGCATCGGACTCTTGGTTTCAGCTCAGGTCATGATCTTACAGTTGGTGAGTTCGAGCCCCGTGTCCTGCTGGCTCCAAGCACTGACAGCTTGGAGGCTGCTTAGGATTCTCTCTCCCTCCCCCTCTGCCCCTTCCCTACTTGCTCTCTCTCTTTCTTTCTCAAAATAAATAAACAACAACAATAGCAAAACCAAAATTAACTCAAAATGGACACAGACCTAAATGTAGAGTGAAAAATAACAAAACTCTGCATACATAACTGGAGAAAACCTTGATAACCTTGGATATATAATGAATGCTTTTTAAGTAAAACACTACAGACAATGCATGAATGAAATTATTTATTAATATTTATTTATTTTGGGGAGAGCACAAGTTGGGGAGGGAGAGAGAGAGGGGAACAGAGGATCCAAAGCAGGCTCTGCACTGACAGTCTGACAGCAGCCAGCTCAATGTGGGGCTCAAACTCACAAACTGTGAGATCATGACCTGAGCGGAAGACAGACGCTCAACCGACTGAACTACCGAGGCACCCCAATTTATAAGCTAAACTTCATTAAAACTAAACATTTCTGGGGCACCTGGGTAGCTCATTCAGTTGAGTGTCTGACTCTTGGTTTTGGCTCAGGTCATGATCTCGAGGTTCATGAGGTCGAGACACTTCAGGTTCTGTGTTGACAGCATAGAGACTGCTTGGGATTCTCAGTCTCTCTCTGTCTCTCTGCCCCGCCTCTGCTCTCTTTCTCTCAAAATAAATTAAAAAAATTAAAAAAAATAAATATCTTGGGATATACTATGAGGTACTCATAAATCACCTCATTTAATCTGGAAACTCCCATTTCTTCTCAGTTAAACCTTGCTTGTAGTTTGCTTTGGCTAATAAAGGATTCCTTCTCTGTTGGCCAGACATACTGGCTTTTGCAAGTGAAGGGTTTTTTTGTTTTGTTTTGTTTTTAATGTATATTTGTTTTTGAGAAAGAGACAGAGCATGAGTGGCAGAGGGGTAGAGAGAGAGGGAGACACGGAATCCGAAGAAGGCTCTAGGCTCTGAGCTGTCAATATAGAGCCTGACATGGGGCTGCAACCCACAAACCGTGAGATCATGACCTGAGCTGGAGTCAGAGGCTTAACCGACTGAGCCACCCAGGTGCTCCATCCCACAAGTGAAGGTTTTAATCAGGTCTTGGTCTTGTAAGTTTCCGCTGTATTCCGCACTCATGTCAGAGACCTCCTCTTCTTTATCACTTCTCTTTTGCTGCGGAAAACAAAAACAAGAATTGTATAATTAATATAAGCTCTACTGTCTTAAAACTGTAAAATATAGCTCAGCACAAAGGATAAATGAAACAAAAATTTTCAAAGAAACACAAGACTCAGAAACAATAGCTGTTTTAGTTCTATCAATGTGTGTCTCCAGAGTGTGTTTATTAGAACAACAACAACAAAAAAAAAAATCATCATCCAGAAATAGATGTATAAGTTTCAAGCAATTAAAAATATTTCTTTATTTTTGGGAATGCAAGCTGGTGCAGCCACTCTGGAAAACAGTATGGAGGTTCCTCAAAAAACTAAAAATAGAACTACCCTACGACCCAGCAATTGCACTACTAAGCATTTATCCACAGGATACAGGTGTGCTGTTTCGTAGGGACACATGCACCCCCATGTTTACAGCAGCACTATCAACAATAGCCAGAGTATGGAAAGAGCCCAAATGTCCATCGATGGATGAATGGATAAAGAAGGTGTGGCATATATATACAACAGAGTATTACTGGGCAATCAAAAAGAATGAAATCTTGCCATTTGCAAGTATGTGGATGGAACTGGAGGGTATTAAGCTAAGTGAAATTAGTCAGAGAAAGACAAAAATCATATGGCTTCACTCATATGAGGACTTTAAGAGACAAAAAAGATGAATATAAGGGAAAGAAAACAAAAATAATATAAAAACAGGGAGGGGGACAAAACAGAAGAGACTCATAAATATGGAGAACAAACTGAGGGTTACGAGAGGGGTTGTGGGAGGCGGGATGGGCTAAATGGGTAAGGGGCACTAAGGAATCTACTCCTGAAATCATTGTTGCACTATATGCTAACTAATTTGGATGTAAATTTTAAAAAATAAAAAATAAAATTAAAAATTCTTTATTTCAATGACAATGAAAATTTTCGACACCATCCCTTTTTAATATATTTAAAATTTTTAAATTAATTTATTTTTTAAAAGGTTTATTTATTTATTTGGAGAGGGAGAGAGTGCCCAAGCAGGGGAAGGTCAGAGAGAAAGTGGGAGAGAGAGAGAATCCCAATCAGGCTCTGAGCTCCACACTGGGCCTGATGTGGGGCTCAATCTCATGATAGTGAGATCATGACCTCAGCCAAAATCAAAAGTTGGACACTTAACCAAGTAAGCCACATAGGCCCATATATATTTTTTAATTTTTTTTTTTAATGTTTATTTATTTTTGAGACAGAGAGAGACAGAGCATGAACGGGGGAGGGGCAGAGAGAGAGGGAGACACAGAATCGGAAACAGGCTCCAGGCTCCGAGCGGTCAGCCCAGAGCCCGACGCGGGGCTCGAACTCACGGACCGCGAGATCGTGACCTGAGCCGAAGTCGGACGTTTAACCGACTGAGCCACCCAGGTGCCCCTATATTTTTTAATTTTTGAAGAATATTTTATTTTTTATGTCATCTCTACCCCCAATGTGGGGCTGGAGGTCACGATCTCCAGATCAAGAATTGCATGCTCTACCAGGTGAGACAGCCAGCCATTGTTAATCTTTAAAAATTTAACTTTTAGTGTCTTTTATCTCTTTTTAATTGCTCAATTCTGTATTGGTACCTTCTTAAATTTTTTCCAATACTTTACTCAGTTTCAAAACCTGTTATGAACATTATTATTTTTTTTTTAATTTTTTTTTCAATGTTTTTTATTTATTTTTGGACAGAGAGAGACAGAGCATGAACGGGGGAGGGGCAGAGAGAGAGGGAGACACAGAATCGGAAACAGGCTCCAGGCTCCGAGCCATCAGCCCAGAGCCTGACGCGGGGCTCGAACTCACAGACCGCGAGATCGTGACCTGGCTGAAGTCGGACGCTTAACCGACTGCGCCACCCAGGCGCCCCTGTTACGAACATTATTTTAGGGTTGTCCTCTATAGTTGTATGCTCCACTTAGACAAATTCAAGGTCAGATAATCTGGGGTAATGCTCAGGTTCTACAATTACTGACAGTTTGCCAAGATATTCTTTTGAGTCATGAAGAATAATACCACTATTGCTCTCATAGATCATTTTTGTGGTTTTATGGCTTAATTTATGAAAAGCTGTTAGAACGATATCTAGTACATAGTACATGTTCAAGAAGGATTGTTGTTTCCATTCTTGATATTAGAACTTGTAATTTCCAGGACACCTGACTGGCTCAGTTGGTAGAGTGTGCGACTCTTCAGCTCAGGGTTGTGAGTTCAAGTTCCATGTTGGGCGTGGAGCCTACTTTAAAAGAAAAAAAAGGGGGGGACACCTGGGTGGCTCGGTTGAGTGGTCTGAGTTCAGCTTACGTCATGATCTTGCATTTGTGGGTTCCAGCCCTTGTTGGGCTCAGTGCTGACAGGTCAGAACCTGGAGCCTGCTTTGAAGTCTGTGTTTTCCTCTCTCTCTGCTTGTACCCCTGCTCATGCTGTCTCTCAAAAAATAAAATAAAACGTTAAAAAAAAAGAACTTTTAATTTTCACAGTACCCTTTCACTTGAAAGTCATCCATGATTCTCTGATCTCTTTGTTATTCAAAAGTGTGGCTCTTGGACCAGAAGTAGAAATGTGGAGGGGCACCTGGTTGCCTCAGTGGAGCATGTGACTCTTGATCTCAGTGTGCTGAGTTCAAGCCCCATGTTGGGTGTAGAGATTACTTCAATAAGATTTAAAAAAATGTTAGGGGCGCCTGGGTGGCTCAGTTGGTTTGGCGTCCGACTTCGGCTCAGGTCATGATCTCACCGTTCGTGAGTTCGAGCCCCGCGTCGGGCTCTGTGCTGACAGCTCAGAGCCTGGAGCCTCTTTCAGATTCTGTGTCTCCCTCTCTCTCTGCCCCTCCCCTGTTCATGCTCTTTCCCTGTCTCAAAAAGAAATAAAACGTTAAAAAAAATGTTTAAAAATGCAGAAAATGTTACTGAGAATAATATGATATGTCTAAAGACAATAAAAAAAGAGGGGCGCCTGGGTGGCTCAGTCGGTTAAGCGTCCGACTTCGGCTCAGGTCATGATCTCACCGTTCGTGAGTTCGAGCCCCGCGTCGGGCTCTGTGCTGACGGCTCAGAGCCTGGAGCCTGCTTCGGATTCTGTGTCTCCCTCTCTCTCTGCTCCTACCCTGCTCATGCTCTATCTCTCTCTGTCTCAAAAATAAATAAAAACATTAAAATTAAAAAAAAAATACAAAAAAAAATGTGGAAACTCAGGAACCACCTCAAAATTTGTGAATCAGAATATAAGTATTAACAAGGTCTCCAGTTCGTTGTTATACATATAACATTGGAGAAGTACACTTCTAACTCCTCACGACTTTCTCACTTGAGAATCATACACACTTTTCATGCACTCAAAGTGTATATGTCTGTGTTGGTGCCTTAATTTTATAGTTTATGTTTCATAAAAATATAGTATCTACAGTATTTCTGTGGATCTTATATCACCTTTCCTCAGAGTTAGAAACTATAATAGAGAGTAATACTAAGTTAAATTCTCTTTTTTGTTTTTAAGTTTGTTTATTTTTATTTTTTTATTTTATTTAAAAAAAAATTTTTTTAACGTTTTATTTATTTTTGAGACAGAGAGAGACAGAGCATGAACGGGGGAGGGTCAGAGAGAGAGGGAGACACAGAATCGGAAGCAGGCTCCAGGCTCTGAGCCATCAGCCCAGAGCCCGACGCGGGGCTCGAACTCACGGACCGCGAGGTCGTGACCTGAGCCGAAGTCAGACGTTTAACCGACTGAGCCACCCAGGCGCCCCAAAGTTTGTTTATTTTTGAGAGGGAGAGAGAGAGAGAGAGTGCACACAAGGAAGGGGCAGAGAGAGACAGAGAGAGAGAGAGAGAGAGAGAGAGAGAGAGAGAGAGAGAGAGAGTGAGAGAGAGAATCCCAAGCAGGCTCCACACCAGCAGTGCAGAGCCTGATTCAGGGCTCAAACCCGTGAGATCATGACCTGAGCCAAAGATGGCCGCTTAACTGACTGAGCCATCCAGGCGCCCCTATTGTTGTCCGCCTCTTAAAGTCCAGTGTTTTGTTTTGTTTTTTACTCACTAGTTTTTTACCTTTTTTTTTTTTTTTTTTTTAACTCATTAGTACTCAAAAGTGGAACTCAGGGTATGAAAATTTTAAATGTTCCTCTAACGTACTAAAGATGCTGTCAGAAAACAGTATTTTGGGGAATCACTTTTGAGAACCTTCTACAACATCCTCTCTTCTCTCCTGAGCAAAATACTGGATTGGAAACTGGAGAATCCCCAGCAAGAGTCATGAGAGTCATGTTTTGTTTTTGTTTGTTTGTTTCTTTGTTTTCTTAGAAACAGGACTTGCTGTCTCTAAGCCAGACGTGGTCATCTTTTTGGAACAAAAGCAGGAGCCCTAGAATGGGAAGAGAAAGGAGACAGTAGCCACACACCCAGGTAGCTGGGCATGAATGAAGTGGATGATGGAGGTGAGGTCCAAGGTCAGGGAGAAAGCCCCACCTTAAAATGTGGTTTGAGCAGCTTTGCTTCAGTAACATGATTTTTGATAACACTAAGTTCATGTCTCTTGCTGTCACAGAGGGACATCTGCCCAACACTTATCGTGCTTGTATATATAGTTGTTTTTTTTTTAACATTTATTTATTTTTGAGACAGAGAGAGACAGAGCATGAACGGGGGAGGGGCAGAGAGAGAAGGAGACACAGAATTGGAAGCAGGCTCCAGGCTCCGAGCCATCAGCCCAGAGCCTGACGCGGGGCTCGAACTCACAGACCGCGAGATCGTGACCTGAGCCGAAGTCGGACACTTAACCGACTGAGCCACCCAGGCGCCCCTTGTATGTATAGTTTTTTAAGGATTCTCCTTCAGCTCTAGAGTTTTTCATCACATCCACAGTGAGGACCAGGGTCTCCCTGTGAGCCATGAGAGATTACATGATCTGGCTGCTCTTTGTTGCTCCTGGGTATCTGGGGGAAGTCTGCATATTTCTGAGGAACACTGTGCTAAGCCTTGTCTTATGTCCTTTTTCTCTTTCATGTTGGAAGTGTGTGAAGCGATATCGAGATAATATATTTATGTTGTATTCAGAATTTTGATGGTTAGATTTTCTTATTCTTGTTTTGCAATTCCCTAACAATGTGTTTCCTTGTTTTGTGGAAGGATCCCCAACCTTAGAGAATTGCACCTTAGGTTTTTACATATATATTAAGATTTTGGATCACCAATTTGGTATCCTTAAAGACAATGTGGGGATTAATTCAAATGTGTATCAGTCCTGTGTCTATTGCAAACAAAACTGTGTCTGTGTCTGCCTGTATAAGTATTATCCCTACTGTGTTCATGACTTATCTTGCTTATTTCTCTTCTCAGTTAATGGTCAAAGGTTGCTTTATTTATCCTGTTTAGGTGAGTAGTCATGAAAATTGTCTTTTTCTTTCTTTAAATGTTTATTTTTTTTAATTTAAAAAATTTTTGTTTATTTATGTATTTATTTATTTATTTATGAGAGAGAGAGTGCAAGCAGGGGTGGGCAATGAGAGAGAGGGAGACTTCGAATCCAAAGCAGGCTCTAGGCTCTGAGCTATTAGCACAGAGCTTGCTTGACACAGGGCTTGAACTCACCAACCATGAGATCATGACCTGAGCCGAACTTGGATGCTTAACCAACTGAGCCACCCAAGTGCCCCAAATGTTTATTTATTTTTGAGAGGGAGAGAGAGAGAGAGAGAGAGGACATGTATGTGAACAGGAGAGGGACTGAGGGAGGGGGAGAGAGAATCCCAAGCAAGCTCCGTGCTGTCAGCACAGAGCCCAATGTCGGGCTCCATTCCCCTGAACCATGAGATCATGACCTGAGCTAAGAGTTGGATGCTTAACACACTGAGCCACCCAGGTGCCTGGAAACCCAATACCTGTTAAACAACCACTTCCTGGGGTGCCTGCGTGGCTCAGTTGGCTAAGCATTCAACTTTAGCTCAGGTCATGGTCTCATGGTTCCTGAGTTCAAGCCCCACATTGGGCTTTCTGCGGTCAGCACAGAGGCCCCTTCAGATCCTCTGTTCCCAGTCTCTCTCTGCCCCTCCCCCTCTCACACTCTCTTTCTTAAAATAAACATTAAAAAACCAACCAACCAACCAACCAACCAACCAAACAAACAAACAAACAAAACAATCACTTCTTCATTTCCCTCTACTCTAAGCCCCTGGCAAGTATCATTGTTATTTCTCTACCTATGAGGTTGACTACATATGATTATTCACATAAGTGGATTGCTATGGCATTTGTGTGTCTTTTTTTATTTTTATTTTTTTTTATTTAAAAAAAATTTTTTTTTAACGTTTATTTATTTTTGAGACAGAGAGACAGAGCATGAATGGGGGAGGGTCAGAGAGAGAGGGAGACACAGAATCTGAAACAGGCTCCAAGCTCTGAGCAGTCAGCACAAAGCCTGACGCGGGGCTTGAACTCACGGAGTGTGAGATCACGACCTGAGCCGAAGTCATATGCTTAACCGACTGAGCCACCCAGGCGCCCAGCATTTGTGTGTCTTGATTGACTTTAGTCATATGCTTGAATTCCTTTCTCTTTAGTTTTCACATATCTATTACAGGTCTTTTTTTTTTTTAATTTTTTTTTAACGTTTATTTATTTTTGAGACAGAGAGAGACAGAGCATGAACGGGGGAGGGTCACAGAGAGAAGGAGACACAGAATCTGAAACAGGCTCCAGGCTCTGAGCTGTCAGCACAGAGTCTGAAGTGGGGCTTGAACTCATGAACCGTGAGATCATGACCTGAGCCAAAGTCGGTCACTTAACTGACTGAGCCACCCAGGTGCCCCTCTAAATTTTTTTTTTAATGTTTATTTTTTGAGAGACAGAGAGAGAGAGAGACAGAGCATGAGCAGGGGAGGGCAGAGAGAGAGAGGGAGACACAGAATCCGAAGCAGGCTCCAGGCTCTGAGCTGTCAGCACAGAGCCAGATGTGGGGCTTGAACTCACGAATTGTGAGATCATGACCTGAGCTGAAGTCAGACACTTAGCCAACTGAGCCCCCCGGGCGCCCCCCATTCTAAAAGCACTAAATTTTGGGGATGTCCGGGTGGCTCAGTCGATTAAATGTCCAACTGCAGCCCAGGTCATGATCTCACGTTTCATGGGTTCCAGTCCCACATCAGGCTCTGTGCTGACATCTCGGAGCCTGGAGCCTGCTTCGGATTCTGTGTCTCCCTCTCTGTCTCCCCCCTCCCCATTCCCACTCTGTCTCTCTCTCACTCTCTCAAAAGTAAATAAACATTTAAAAAAATGAAAAAAAAAATAAAAGCACTAAGTTTTTACCCACCTCCCCATGTTTTATGTATATGACATCATACTTTACATCTTGGAGAAGTTTCCTAAAGATTCTGAGCTTAGTAAATAAACTTCCTTCCCTTACACCTTAGTTGCTCTTCAAACTGTTCCTACGATGCTGCTTCGGCAGGATTGTTTGTTGTTTTGCCCTCCGGCTGTCCCAGAGCCCAGCCTGCCAATTTTTAAAGTTCCCAGTGTTAAGCCCCACTGACTGTAAAAACTTGTGATGTTATGCCCGTCTGGTTTTCAAAGCCAGACTTCAGGGGACTCATCTTCTCAGTGCAGGTCCGCTGTGTCTGGTGTGCCCTGTGTGGGGTCTGTTCCTCTCCTTCCTCTATGTGTGTGGTCTTCCTCCCTTTTGTTGTTGATCTGGCTGGCTAGTTTGGTTACCCACCGCCCAGGACTCCACCCTTCCTACCCTTTTTTTTTTTTTTTTAATGTTTATTTATTTTTGAGAGAGAGTGTGAGTGTGAGCTGGGGGGGAAGAGGCTCAGAGAGAGAGAGGGAGATAGAATCCCAAGCAGTGCTCCAACCCACAAGCCATGAAATCATGTCCTGAGCTGATGTCAGATGCTTAACCGACTGAGCCACCCAGGCACCTGCATTCCTACCTTTTTTGATGTGGCCTCCTCTCTACAATTAATTAATTGTAGAGTCTGCTGTAACAGTTTTAGGATTGTTTTCTGGATTATTGACACTGATGTGACTGTCATCTAGGTGTGTCTGTGGGATGAGGTGAGCCTAGGATTTTCCTCTGTCTTCCCATGTTCTCCATATATGGCCATTACTATGTTGATATGGTTTCCTTCCATTTCTAATTTGTGGAGTGTGTGTGTGTGTGTGGGGGTTTTTTTGTATCATTAAATGATGTCGAATATTGTCAAATTCCTTTTCTGTATTCATTGATATGATCACGTGGGTTTTTTTTTACCTTAATTCTGTTAAGTCTTAGATTTCTTAAAAAAAATTTTTTTTTAATGTTTATTTATTTTTGAGAGAAAGAGAGAGAGGGAGAGATAGAGAGGGAGGTAAGGGCAGAGAGAGAGGGAGACACAGAATCCGAAGCAGGCTCCACGTGGGGTTCGAACTCATGAACCATAAGATCATGACCTGAGCTGAAGTAGGATGCTTAACTGACTAAGCCACCCAGGCGCCCCTTAAGTCTTAGATTTCTTAATGTCCCTACATCAACACACCCCTTGAATTCCAAAAAGAATTTCCACATGTTTGTGGCGTATAATTTCAAAATGTGCTTTTGAATTCAGTTTGTTATATATTTTTTGAGAACTTTTGCATCAATATTCATCATGAGTAGTAGTCTGTAATTTTCTTTGTAGTGTCTTTGTTTGGCTTTGATATCAGCCGATACTAGCCTTATAAAATTACACTCCACTTCCGGAAGTCTTTGATGAGAGGTGACATCATTTACTTATTATTTATTGTTATTATTACTTACTGTTTGCTTGACTTATCTAGTGAATTCATCTGGCTCAGGACTTTTCTTTGTTGGAAGTTTTTTTTTTTTTAATTACTTTTTCAATCTTCCTAGTAGATATAGATCTGTTGTGATTTTTTTGTTTGTTTTAATTTCGTCAAGACAGAGTCCAGGATAGGTTGTATCTTTCTAGAAATTTTTACATACTTTTTTAATATCCATTTGTTGACATATAATTGTTCATCTGCCCTCAAAATTATTTTATTTCTATGGCATCATTTATAACGTGTCTGTTTTTACTTTTGATTTTAGGTGAGTCTTCTCTCATTCTTAATCTAGATAAGGGTGTGTCAATTTTGATCTTAAAAAAAAACTTTTATTGCTATTTTGCTATTTTTGCCATACCCCGTTTTATTTTTTTCTTCTGCTGTATTTTAAAATTATGTTCTTCCTGCTAATTTTGGACTTAGATTGTTCTTATTTTTCTACTCCCTTGAGATACAAGTTTATGTTGTTCACTTGAGATATCTTTTGATGTAAGCATATGTCATTTAATTTTTTAAACTTTTTATTAATTTTTTTTAATGTTTATTTTTGAGAGAGACAGAGTATGAGCGGGGCAGGGGCAGAGAGAAAGGGAGTCACAGAATCCTAAGCAGGCTCCAGGCTCTGAGCCGTCAGCACAGAGCCCGACGCGGGGCTCAAACTCACAGACTGTGAGATCGTGACCTGAGCTGAAGTCGGACGCTGCACCGACTGAGCCACCCAGACACCCCATCATATGTTACTTCAAACTTCACCCTTATTATTACTTTCTCTGAATCCCATAAGTTTTGGTATATTGTGTTTCATTTCAAGCATCTCAACATATTTTTTGATTTCTTATTTATTTTTATTTATATCCTATTTTATTTATTTTTATTTCTTATTTATTTTTATTTATTTTTATTTTTTTATTTTTTTTTAAATTTTTTTTTCAACGTTTTTTATTTATTTTTGGGACAGAGAGAGACACAGCATGAACGGGGGAGGGGCAGAGAGAGAGGGAGACACAGAATCGGAAACAGGCTCCAGGCTCCGAGCCATCAGCCCAGAGCCTGACGCGGGGCTCGAACTCACGGACCGCGAGATCGTGACCTGGCTGAAGTCGGACGCTTAACCGACTGCGCCACCCAGGCGCCCCTCTTATTTATTTTTAGAGGGAGAGTGTGCACCTGGGCACATGTACATGAAGCAGGGGAGGGGCAGAGAGAGGAGGGGAGAGAGAACCTCAAGCTGGCTCCACACCCAGCACGATCCCTCCACCCTGGGATCATGACCTGAGCTGAAATCAAAAGTTAGATGTTCAACTAACTGAGCCACCTAGGTGCCCCTCCTTTTTTATTTCTTTTTCGACCCATTGATTGGGCAAGAATGTGTTGTTCAGGTTCCACATATTTGGGGAGTTTCTAGATTTCCATCTGCTCTTGATTTTTGGATTCATTCAACTGTGGCCATAAAAGAGAAGTATATGATTTCAATCTTCTTAAATGTGCTAATACTTGCTTTGTAGGCAGCTCTTTCTTTTTTAAAAAAAAATTTTTTTTTAACATTTATTTTTTGAGTGGCAGAGACAGAGTATGAGTGGGAGAGGGGCAGAGGGAGAGGCAGTCACAGATTCTGAAGCAGGCTCCAGGGTCCAAGCTGTCAGCACAGAACCCGATGTAGGGCTCAAACTCACAAACCTCGAGATCGTGACCTGAGCCAAAGTCAGATGCTGAACGAACCGACTGAGCCACCCAGATGCCCCTGTAGGCAGCTCTTTTCTGCCTTGGGGTCCTGTTCCCATGGTTTAATAAAATCACCTTTTTGCACCAAAAACAAACAAACAAACAAACAAAAACTAACTTGTTTTGTGAACAAACAGGTTATCTATACTGGAGAATGTTGTTCCATGTCTGATTGAGGACATGATGTATTCTAGTGTAGTTTAGTGGCGTCCTCAGTTTATGTCTGTTATAGCTAATTGTTGTATATTACGGTTCAAGTCCTCTCCTTATTGAACTTCTTTTTTTTTCTGTCCAATAGAAATTGGGACAGTGACTTCTCCGACATGATGTGAGGGCTCAGAGCACAAAACGAACACGTCTTACGTGTGCATCCACTGGTGATCCAGAAATTAATTTTCATGGCGGGGGGGTGGATTTCCCTGTGCATCAAGGAATAACCTCAGACACTTTCCCTTTGTTCCTTAGTCACCTATGAACACCTTTTTGGTGGGAAGGAGCAAGTGTCCCATTTCTTCGGAGCTGAGTGACTCAGTCTCTCATGCCAACTAACAACCTAGAAATTGTCCCAAAGCCTGGGTAAAGAGAGCTGGCAGTTACAGTGAAGGCCAGTTTAAATCCCAAGCCAGTTAAAGAGGGCAGTAACCCCAAGCGGTTGTCTAGGTTCCCAGGTTCTAGTGTGGGAAACTGAGGAGTGAGACCCGGTGCGTGCTCCCAGGGCCCACCACTCCCCCTTTGGGTTCCCAAGGGGACTGCACACTATGGCGTGTCAGAGCAGGCCGAAGTAATTCAGAGCAGAGTGGGCAGCAGTAAGAACAGGTTCCCAGACCAGTTCTTCCAGTTCCCCATCTTCCCTGGAGAATAGACACATTAAAGCACGGAGACAGAAATTACATCGGCATTAAATCGACTCTCTTTCCCACAGGAGGAATTTACCAGCCCCCCCAAAAGCCACACTGTGCCGCGAAGACTCAATTTTGGGGTATCGCCGTTCCTCAGACTGTCCCTTCGTGGTCACCACGATGATGCAGGTAGGCTGGGTCCGAGGACCCGCGAAGGGGTCCTGCAGCACCAGCCAGAAGGATGTCTGGCTAAGCACAGGTTAGAAATCAAACCCGAGCCAGTAGGAGGTGAGACCAGAGTTTATTGAAGGTACGGAGAGAGCAGGTACAGACAGTATCTATAAGACTCAGAAAGGAAAGGAGAGAGAGAGAGAGAGTCTTACCTTTGCTTGGGGCCTGGGAATTTTTTTGAGGATTGTGGTCTGGTTTACATGTCCTCTTTGCCATCCGGGAACTGGTTTGAACAAACACCAGGGCACAGATGTGTAGCTTTGGCGGTCTCGAATATGCACGTGATGACTTCCTCTGGTCATTCTACCTGGTCCTTCCTTAGGTGTTATCCATTGTGCTGCATGACTCCAAAGAAACCATTAGCTCCTTGCCCCCTACAAGGAGGACGTACACTATTTGGTTTACGAGGCATGGGCAAACTTGGGGGTGCAGGTCCTGCAAAAATAGAATCAGGAAAAGGAGCAAAAAGTATCTGAGCACTTCTTTTTCTGTGTCATTCACCAGACCTCTGTCCTGTGGCCACTCTAAGCAAAAATATACGCCTATACCACGAGTGGACACATGAGAACATCGCTGGTACTCTTTCGTAGCATCTGACACAATGGCCATCACCCATTGCCCTGTAACAAACTTGTTACAAACAGACCCTGTGATTTAGAGTACGCTTTACCCAGATGCACGAGAATTTCATTATGTATGCAAATAATGGCTTATTTTTTTTGGAGTGGGCAGGAAAAGCCATAGAACACTGCAATTATGTTATGATCTTACGGTAAAAATTATCGGTGTGGAGGAATAATATTCTTTTCCCATTCATAATTATGCTAGCTGGTCAATAGATTTATTGTCTCTTTGACCATAAATCTGTGAGAAATAGACATGATAAAGAAAACTTGGGGGCACCTGGGTGGCTCAGTGGTTTAAGCGTCCGACTTTGGCTCAGGTCATGATGTCGCGGTTTGTGAGTTCCAGCCCTGCATCTGGCTCTGTGCTGACAGCTCAGAGCCTGGAGCCTGCTTCGGATTCTGTGTCTCCTTCTCTGTCTGCCCCTCCCCCACTTGTGCCCTGTCTCCCTCTGTCTCTCAAAAATAAATAAATGTAAAAAAAAGAAAAAAGAAAACTAATGTCTGGGCCTTCAATTAGTAAGGGAATTCTCAAGAGAATTTAGGCTGGAGAAGTAGATTAGTGAAAAGTAACAACATTTGTTTATACAGACTTCTCAGCTCTAAATTCTTTACCCCTGGTGATAAGAATGTCTCTATCTCTTGGAACTGGGAGGGCACCTTTCCCATAGGAGACTGATTTCTTGCTTTCTGGAGACTGATGTTGGGTGGGTGGGGTGTGTGTGTGTGTGTGTGTGTGTGTGTGTGTGTGTGTGTGTGAGAATGTTGTTTTTGCATTTGCTGTTTCATACATCACTTTTAATTCAAAACAGTATGCCATTGGAGACTATAGATGCTGGAGAGGATGTGGAGAAATGGGAACCCTCTTGCACTGTTGGTGGGAATGCAAACTGGTGCAGCCGCTCTGGAAAGCAGTGTGGAGGTTCCTCAGAAAATTAAAAATAGACCTACCCTATGACCCAGCAATAGCACTGCTAGGAATTTACCCAAGGGATACAGGAGTGCTGATGCATAGGGGCACTTGTACCCCAATGTTTATAGCAGCACTCTCAACAATAGCCAAATTATGGAAAGAGCCTAAATGTCCATCAACTGATGAATGGATAAAGAAATTGTGGTTTATATACACAATGGAGTACTACATGGCAATGAGAAAGAATGAAATATGGCCCTTTGTAGCAACGTGGATGGAACTGGAGAGCGTGATGCTAAGTGAAATAAGCCATACAGAGAAAGACAGATACCATATGGTTTCACTCTTATGTGGATCCTGAGAAACTTAACAGAAACCCATGGGGGAGGGGAAGGAAAAAAAAAAAAAAGAGGTTAGAGTGGGAGAGAGCCAAAGCATAAGAGACTGTTAAAAACTGAGAACAAGCTGAGGGTTGATGGGGGTGGGAGGGAGGGGAGGGTGGGGGATGGGTATTGAGGAGGGCACCTTTTGGGATGAGCACTGGGTGTTGTATGGAAACCAATTTGACAGTAAATTTCATATATTAAAAAATAAAATAAAAATAAAAAAAAAGAAACAAGAAAGAAACAAAACAAAACAAAACAAAACAAAACAGTATGCCAAAGGAGTACATTTTAGGGCACCCCTGTCCCTTACACAAAGTTAGGAAGACAGACACCCCCTAGGCAGGAAGATCAGAAGCCTAGAGAGCTCTCCCTCCAGGCCCCACTCAGATGCCTTCTCTTCTGAAGCTTTGTCTAGGCCTGGCCCCACCCTCATCTCTCCCCTTACTGAACAGATTAGAGGAGGTGAGAGTTTTTGGTTTGCAGTTCCTCCTGCATTATAAGCAGCAAGAGTTAGGGGGTCCCCAGCAAGAGAAAGGGGAGTCTTTTTTTTTTTTTTTTCAAGTCCCCAGCTATTTTCTGTGATCTGTGCCTCACAGGCTCTACCCGCTCTAGCATACTTCGTGCAAAACTTCCTAGGCGGTGTCAGAATTACAGAGCAATGCAAAAACCTCGGTAGTTGAGGATCTTAAGGGAACAAAGGGAAGACAGAAAGTACCAGTCTCTAGCCTTACCATATCAGAGAGGATAAATCAGTGGCACATATTTCCAGTGCTGTTTGAAAAGTGAGCAAGGACCTGTATTCCTTTCCTGAGATAAGGGGCCCAAGGCCCCGTTCACTTTGCACTGGGTCTGCAGGCATACTCACTCAGCTCATCACCCCTTCCCCTGGTCTGAGGGTTACCTGGGCTTCATTATAATGTTAAAGTCTCCGCCCTAGGAGACCAGGCTTCAGGAACCTAACATAGGATGCACGTATAGGCATGTTTTCTAAGCATACTTGTGCAACCTCTGCCTGCCTTTACATGGCATGACACAACTCCTCATTCTTCCTATTTATCCTAACCCTGAGTAAAAGGAACCCACTCACCCCTGCCCAGGGAGTCACTGCGTTGGGAGTTACTCCCAGTGATCTTTTTATTTGCTGCAAATAAAGTTTCCTCTGTGTGACAACTCCCCCTGGTGTAGGCTGTACTCTACTTGTGACTCACCAAGGAGCAAACTCCCCTTCATTTGGTTATAACAGCTCGGTTGTAGGTGCTCTACTGATACATGAGAGCAAAGGACTGTATGTTTTGGTGCCTAAATTTGTCTTTATTAGATTCTGTGCTTCGAGGGCCTACCCATTCAGCACCCTGTTTCCTCTTTCTGAACATCCTATAGTTTCTTAAGTCTTAGTTTTTTTTTTAAATTTGTTTAATGTTTATTTTTGAGAGAGAGAGAGAGAGAGAGAGAGAGAGAGAGAGAGAGAGAGAGAGAAAGGGCCAGAGAGAGAGGAAGACACAGAATCTGAAGCAGGCTCCAGTCTCTGAGCTATCAGCACAGAGCCCGACGCAGGGCTTGAACCCATGAACTGCGAGATCGTGACCTGAGCTGAAGTCGGACACTTAAACGACTGAGCCACCCAGGTGCCCCTCAAGTCTTAGTTTTAAATTATTATTATTTTTTTAAATGTTTTATTTATTTTTGAGAGAGAGAGAGAGAGAGAGAGAGAGAGAGAGAGAGAGAGACAGAGCATGAGTGGGAGAGGAGCAGAGAGAGAGGGAGACACAGAATCCGAAACAGGCTCCAGGCTCTGAGCTGACAGTGGGGCTCTGAGCCTGACGCGGGGCTTGAACTCACAAACTGTGAGATCATGATCTGAGCCGAAGCTGGACACTCAACCGACTGAGCCACCCAGGCACCCCTAAAATTATTTTAAAAAATATTTATTTTGGGGCACCTGGGTGGCTCAGTCGGTTGAGTGCCCGACTTCGGCTCAGGTCATGATCTCTCAGTCTGTGAGTTCGAGCCCTGTGTTGGGCTCTACGCTCTCAGCTCAGAGCCTGAAGCCTGCTCGGATCCTGTGTCTCTCTCTCTCTCTGCCCCGCCCCTGCTCATGCTCTGTCTCTCTCTGTCTCTCTCTCAAAAATAAATAAACATTAAAATAAACTTAAAAAATAACAAAATATTTATTTATTTTTGAGGGGGAAGGGGCAGAGAGACAGGGGAATAGTGGATCCAAAGCAGGCTCTGTGCTGACAGGAGGATGCCTAAGGCAGGGCTGGAACTCATGAACTGCAAGAGCATGATCTGAGTCAGAGTTGGATGCTTAACCAACTGAGCCACCCAGGCACCCCATTAGTCAAGTTTTAAAACATGAATACAAATATACATTGTGAAATGATTATCACAATCAAGCTAATGAACATACCCCTCACCTCATATAGCTAAGATTGTGTGTATGTGTGGTGAGAACACTTAAGATGTTCTCTCGTAGTGAATTTCGAGTGTACAATACACTATTAATTATAGCCACAATGATGTGTATTAGACTTGTAACTGACCTATTTAGCGTGGCTCCTAGCTCAGGAAATGGACGGGTAAGCCTGCCATGCAGGTGCACTGCCATGGCCAAGTGCTCTTTTCCAGGAAATCCCTACAGGGCTGGACAAATGTAAAGGGTAGCTCCCGGCTGGGTTTGCCAACAGTGTTGCTGAAATAACTCCCATCACCTCCTCACAAGAGAAGTTAATAACTCAAGAGACAAGGGATTGGGCAAAGAGAAAGGGAGAAATTTATTTGGGGGGAGAAGAGGCAGACGCAAGCCTTAACAACTGGCCTCTCTGCTAACAGGATGGACACCTAGTGTTTTATAGGGAGAGGGTCAGGGGGGCACTTGCGCGAGAACGGGCAGGGAGCACATGGTCATGCGTGGGGGCTGGTATGTGCTCAGCGCCTGATCACGAGCAGCACAGGGGAGGAAATCTTGTAGGCATTCTGTTGCCATCAGGGCTTTTCTGCCCCAGCCATTGGAATGTCCCGGTCATTTCAAAACATCTTCATCAGTGCCTTAAAGACTGTGCTATAAGAACAATGGGCTTCAGTTAGAGCACGAGTGAAATGGTCTTGTCTATTTTATGGTTGTATTAAACATTTTTTTAAAATGTTTTTTAAAATTTATTTTTAAGAGAGAGAGAGAGAGAGAGAGAGAACAAGCAGGGGAGGGGCAGAGAAAGAGGGGGACACAGAATTCAAAGCAGGCTCCAGGCTGTGAGCACAGAGCCCCACATGGGGCTCAAACTCACAAGTTGTGACATCACGGCCTGCGCCAAAGTCGGACGCTTAATGACCTGAGCCACCCAGGTGCCCCTATTTCTGGTGTTGCCTGTTGGGGTCTGCAATTGAGTAAGAGGGCTGGCTAGCTGAACTCCAATAATTATTTATCCTGCCTGAGTACCATTTGATTAGCGTCTCAATATTTCTTCCGCCCTCAGCGCCTGATAACAAACATGCTAATCTTCACATTTATGATTTTAACTTTTTATGGGTTCCACATATACATACAGAATTGTTTTTTTCCTGTGTGTGGCTTATTTAATTTAGCAAAGTGTCCTCTGGATACATCCTGTTGCTGCAAATGGAAATATTTCTTTCACTTTTGAGGCTGAACACACACACACACATACACACACACACAACTTCAGAAGTATATTCAGGAGTGTATATATATATATACATATATATATATGCGCACACAAAATACTGTTTTTATTCATTGGAGGAGAGAATATGTGATGTCAAAATAAATCATTTTGTGGGGTGCCTGGGTGGCTCAGTCTGTTGAGCATCTGACTCTTGGTTTTGGCTCAGGTCATGATCTCACAGTTTGTGAGTTCAAGCCCCACATCAGGTTCTGTGCTGACAGTGCAGAGCCTGCTTGGAATTCTCTCTCTCTCTTTACCCCTCTGCCGCTCACTCTTTCTCTCTCTCTCAAGATAAATAAACTTAAAAAAATAAAGGAATTAAAAAAATCACTTTGCATGTGGATTTTTTTGAGCTGAAGGCAATTAGGACCCAGCAGGCTCAGGTAATGTGATTTTGCCTCTAAGTTAACTGCTAGGAAGAAATTAGATAGGGGACCTCAACCAGGAAGAGAGCTAATACCAGAGATAATTTTTTTATCAGCAAGATTGGCCTGCCTGGTGTGGAAAACCTTTGCCAACATTTGCTCTTTCCTTTTTACTGTGAATTTATTAACCCCTTTTTGAAATTCTAAATCCCTACCCCCGCCCCCCCCCCCCCCCCCCTTCTTAGGTCAGAATGGCCAATAGGTATCATTTGCTTGTCCTTGAGCCTCCTATCTTTGGGGTTTCTGTAATGAAGAAATTAAATTTGTTTTTCTCCTGTGATTAATCTTTCTTTCTTTTTTTCTTTTTCTTTTTTTTTTGAGTAGGCTCCACACTCAGCATGGAGCCCAACATGGGGCTTGAACTCATGACCCTGAGGTCAAGACCTGAGCTGAGATCAAGAGTTAGAGGCTTAACTGACTGAGCCACTCAGGCGCCCTTAATCTGTCTTATGTCAGTTTAATTATTAGACCAGCCAAAGAATCTAGAAGGAAGAGAAAAGTTTTCCTCTTCTACACATTCATCCCAATCAGCAGGACAACTGTAGCGAGACCATTTCATATTTTACAGTGGGAAACCACCGACTATTTTCTAGAATGGCTAGCATAAAGAAAAAAAAAATGACAACACCAAATTCCAGTGAAAACGTTGAGGAATTAGAGTTCTCATATACTGCTAACGGGAGTGGAAGAGCTACATTCAACTCTGGAAAGCTGCTTGGCAGTTACTTATGAAAATAAACATTTACCTACTGAAGGGGAGCATTTGGTCACCCGAACACATGCGCCTCTTCCGTTAAGAATTATTTTAGGCTGCTTATTTTAAAGAAACAGCAGACAAAGGAAAAAGTCTGAAATCCGAAGTTCTGGTTTCCTTTTGTAAGAGGCATTTGCATTTATAAAGGAAAGCTCTATTTGTAAGGATGCCTCCCTCTGTAGCCCAGAGAGGGGAGAATGTGCAAATCTCCAGAAACTGATCAATGGAGAAAGCATGGATTGAAATCTGGACAACAACCGTAGGCTTGATCCTCGTGCTCTGCCTGGTCACCTCCCCAAATGCTTCCCAGTAGGATCACGCGTGGGGTTCCCCAAAGCATTACTGCTGCTGCCCACCCCCTCAGATTCCGTCACTCGGTCACTTGGTGTGGGTGGAAACAAGTGTTGTGTTAATGAAGCACTCTCCACGATTCTAAGTGAGGCCAGAGTTAAGCACGAGAGCGTCCCATCATTTTATGGGAGTTGAGTGCAGGCTTTGGCTCAAGAAGAGGTAACAGGGTCTCCTCTCCATGAGTCGGGGAGGGCCAGTCAGGTCCCTACCGCACGCGTTCCTGCGCTGCAGAACTTGGGGGGGCCTCTGTAGGAAATGAGGCCCCTTGAAAGTCGCCGGGTGGACTCTGGGGCCTCTCTCCAGCCCATCCCAAATAGATTGCTGAAGGGTCCCAAGAGAGAATGCAGGGACACATACAGCACAGCAATGAGTGACACAAACAGGACAGCTTACTGAAACAAAGTACACTCTCAAGATGTGAGAGTAAGAGATCCCCGGGTGGGGGGGGGCAGGGGGGGAGAGAGCTGGGGGCCCTGGGCTTTGGGTTTCCAAGGGTGATTGACAGTTGTTAACTAGGGGGTGGGCTATTTATTACTTGGGGTGGGAAATTCTTGCAAGCAGGGTTTCCGCGCCTTTTCTTCCTTATTTGGTCAGGCGTTTCCTGTCATGGCACCCGCCATCTTGGGCCTGTCTGGTTCGAGCTGGCTTCTCGTGGAGAGCGGCCCGCGTGGGCATCCGCCTCCCCTGCCAGGGGGCCACGCTCCCCTCCCCTCCCCTCCCCTGCAGGGAGCCCGTCGGAACAGACTCAGGGCCTACTGTGGCACCCAGAGGAGGAGAAAGGCAGGGGGTGCTCTCCCAGTAGGAGCTCAGGGAGTTTCTGAAACAGCTCAGGACACAAAGGACCAGGAAGTGGGGCCTCTTCTGCATTTCGGCGTCCTGCCTGCAGGCGAGCGGTTTGCTGCCGCCGCCGAGACGCCCTTCCGGTGCCTCTGAAGGCATTTTCTCCCGGCGCAGCTGCGACTTCTCCGCCAGTGCCTTCGGAGAAAGAGATCTAGAGGACGAGGAGAGGAAAAAAAAAAACGCAAAAAACAAACAAGAAGGAATGGCTGGGTCCCAGGTAAGCCGTGCGGCCCACGTCAGAAGCCGTGTCATCTCTTTGTGCCGAAATTCCGTGCAAGGAGAAGTCGCCAAGGTCGGGGGCGCCTGGGTGGCCCAGTCGGTGGAGCTTTCTGGATTCTGGATTCCGGCTCAGGCCCCGGCCCCGGGGGGGTGGGGGGGGGTCGTGGGTTGGAGCCCCCTCCCCCCGCGTCCGGCCGCGGCTGAGCGTGGAGCCTGCTTGAGACTCTCTCGCTCTCCCCCTCCGCCCCTTCCTCGCGCGCGCGCACGCGTGGACGCGCTCGCTCGCTCTCAATTAAAAAAAAAAATTTTTTTTTTTTTTTTTTTTTTTTTTGCAAATGTTGATTACGCTAGTTCTCCCGTTCCTGCCTTGTGAGCGTTTTCACCTATTTTTAGGAAGCTTTTTAAAAAGGATACTGACATTTTTGCGCTTTAGAAAACCCTCCTCGGTTCCAGCGCCCTCTTTCCCTTCCCTCCAGCCCGGCTTCCAGCAGGACGTGAACAATTGTCACTCGGAACTCCTGTCTTGCGTGTATCGAAAATGTTCCCTCTGACCGATCCACAGGGAATCCCAAAGTTTTCAGTTGCGGAGGGGGCCGAGTCCTGGGAGATCGGACAAGGGGAACATTTCACCGTTAGGTCCCATCTGGATGCTTTAACGGCTCTGGGTAGACCAGGATTAAGAAAATGCGGTTAAATAAGCAGAATGGATAAGTGTCCCGGAATAACTCGGAAAGTTCTGGAAAAGAGACAGTCTTCCCTGTTTAGAATGTGAAAGAAAGAAAGATGCTCTATTTAAAATACACGATTACGTTACAGGCCGTGGGAGCTCCGTGTGGCTTGTAATTTGTATAAATCCCACTGTTTTCTAGTAATTAGATTCATATTCTGATTTACTTTTTGGGGGAACGAGAACACAGCGGTGATCATGTGTCCTTCCGTGTGCCTTAGGCACTGGTACCGGTTTGCTTCATTACGGCTGATGTTAATTAACTTCTTTTCCTTGGCTCATTGCTCTCTGACCGCGTCCTCCTCTACAGCATCGATATTTTCCATTTTATCGTTCGTAAGGAGGTTCGGTGGAGTTCCTGAAAGGTGCAGAAGCCTTTACGTTTAAACTGCAAACTCTTTTCTTCTTGTAGTTTCTGTTGGAAAATGAAGGCTCTCACTTTTGTGTACTCTGGAGACACTGACTTCTGGCACCCTGTTTCTAAATAATTCAGGCCATTGTCCTGCAAGTTTCCGTTTTATTAATTTTACTCTGCACTCATGTCTCAGACACGCTCTCCTTGTATTTTCAGAAAAATAAAAGGATCACATAAATTGACATAAACTTCTAAAACCTAACATAGCATAAATGATTATTGAAAAAATTTTTAATGAAATTCTAGACTCAAAAGCATTAGCTGTTTTTTTTCCAAATTTTTATTCAAATTCTAGGAAGTTTTTATATATATACACGTGTGTGTGTATATATATATATAGTTATATATATATATAGCTATATATATATATATATATATAGCTATATATATATATATAGTTATATATATGTGATATAGCTGTTTTCTTTATAGCGTTCTGTGTGTTTTCATAGTGTGATTAAAAGACATCATCCACACATGGGTTTATAAGTTTTACGCCATTGGAAATGTTTCTTAAGTTACCAGGACAGTTTTGTACTGTCACTTTTAATGTGTATATAATTACTTTTTACATGTATGGATCCTGTCTTGTTTCCATCACTCTTCTCAGGTTTGACACCTTCATGAACATTGCTTTGGAGTCCTCTCTGTATTGACCTGTGTGTCATTTTAGATCAACTCTAGGGCAGATAACCTGGATTAAAGCCTAATCCCTTCCATGTACTGGATGGTTGACAAAATATTCTCATAAAAAAGGAAGAATAATATGTTCTGTTAGATTATTAATACTTATTTGTGCATTAATTTATGAAAAAATCGTTAGAATGTCATCTAGTAACTGATATTGTTGGGCCATTTTTGCTATTCTAGTGGAACCTGCAATTGTGTTTAAATGCCTTCAGTTCCCAGTCCTCCAATACTTCTTGGAGTTCTACCTCTTTGTTATTAAAAAATGTATCCCTTAGCCCACAGGCTACTGCCTTGAAAGAAATGGAGATCCCACCCCAGAACTCAACAGAATCTGCATTCAGGAAGATGTCCGTGCATTATTGTGAAATTCACATTCACATTAGAATTTGCTAAGTACATCTGTAACCCACTAAAACTTTCCATCTAAGACAGAGACACAACGTATACTCTATGATAGAAATACGGTACTCAAAAAGGTGTATGTCTGTGTTGATGCCTTCATTTCAGAATTTATCTTGGGTAAACACAGTATATATAGTGGTTTTGTGGATCAGACGCCATCCTCTTAACTCAGAGTTCGAGAATACATCAGAGCATATTACTGGCTTAATTATCGTATGGATAAAGCAGGGAACACACGTAAGCCAGAACTAGTTGTCCTTAATATAATCAAAGTAACATGAGTTCACACCAGGTAAGAGTCACAGAGTGACTTTTAACAAAGTTAAAGGCGGACTTTACCTTTACACCAGGTAAAGTTGTGACACAAAGGGAACTTTACTTGCAGCACATAAGGAGATCCCTGGGAATAACTTCTGAAGCCTTGATTTCCCAAGCAAGGCTGAGTGGGTTCCTTTTATTTAGAGTTAGGATGGATGTTCAGAAAGGGGAGCCTTGTCATATTAGGTAGAGGCGGACATAAGGCCATGCACATTCCATACGGAAACAGGTCTGTACTTTGTATGTTACATCAATGGGGCTTGTGCTCCTTGGGTGGAGATTTAGTATTACAATGAGGTAAAGATAATTGTCAGTCACCCTAAAGTCCGTCTGCAGGTGTGATTTGGAGGTTAAGCTCACGCTGGTGTCGGTGGCCGGGGCACTGGAGCTCTTTGTCAAGGCACTCATTGCTTGAGGTTCGGAAGTTTCCATTTCCATGATGCGAGGCTATGCCCATCAGGTCTCTTGCCCAAATTGAAAGTTAAGCAGGAAAGAAGAGCTGAATGAAAATGTGGGATAAGGTTTCGTTGGGGACGTGCAGGTGGGCAGTAGGGTCTAGCTGGTGACAAATCCCTCCTCTAGTTTCATTCTGCCCCTCGTTCTCGAGGGGCACCAGCAGAAGGTCCATCCTGGAGCTACTTCCTGCTGGGCATGGGCATGTCATAAGGATTGGCTGAGGAGCAGAATTTCCCCTCAGCTAGATTTTTTTTTTTTTTTTTAAATTTTTTTTAACCTTTATTTATTTTTGAGACAGAGACAGAGCATGAATGGGGGAAGGCCAGAGAGAGAGGGTGACACAGAATCTGAAACAGGCTCCAGGCTCCGAGCTGTCAGCACAGAGCTGACGCAGGGCGTGAACCCACAGACCGCGAGATCATGACCCGAGCCCAAGTTGGACGCGCAACCGACTGAGCCACCCAGGCGCCCTCCCTCAGCTAGTTTTAGATCTGCTTGTGGGTCCCCAAGCTCATGTAACCTCGTGTTACTACCGTTTGTAATTTTATGGTCTCTGAGCTTGGACACAAATTGTACCAAATTCGATGCAAGTATGCAAGGTCCAAACAGCAAGATGTGCAGTATTTTTTGTTAGTTTCCTTTTGCTATGTGATCTTACTGCTGTTTACTAGGGAAGTTATCCCCCAGGGATGGTCCACTGTGTTGATAGCTTTTGGCATCTCTAGGATAATAGTGACAAGAACTCACATTAAGAGAGTGTTCATCGTGACATCAGACCAGAGGAAGAGGGGGCTAGAACGTTATTGTGCTATGTATTAACAATAAGCTGTGGTATTTATTACCCCTCATGGAGAGAGTGATTTAATCTGTTAAACGGGCCTGGCAGCAACCAGTAAGGCTGAAGAAATCAACAGAACTAATATCATACAGATAGTGATTATGTTTTTCTTTTCTTTCTCTCTCTCTCTTTTTTTTAATGTTTATTTATTTTTGAGAAAGACAGAGTGCAAGTGGGAGGGTCAGAGAGAGAGGGAGACACAGAATCTGAAGCAGGGTCCAGGCTCTGAGCTGTCAGCACAGAGCCCGACGCGGGGCTCGAACTCACGGGCCACGAGATCATGACCTGAGCTGAAGTCGGTCGCCCAACTGACTGAGGCACCCAGGTGCGCCTCTCTCTCTGTCTTTTAATGTTTATTTTTGTGAAACAGAGTGTGAGCAGGGGAGGGGCAGAGAGAGGGGGAGACAGAATCTGAAGCAGGCTCCAGGCTCTGAGCTGTCAGCACAGAGCCTCACGTGGGGCTCGAACCCACAAACCGCAAGATCATGACTTGAGCCGAAGTTGGACGCTTAACCGACTGAGCCACCCAGGCACCCCTTTTGTTGTTGTTTTTAAACAAAATTTTAAGTGTATTTCTTTATTTTGAGAGAGACAGAGCACAAGTTGGGGAGGAACAGAGAGAGAGGGAGAGAATCCCAAGCAGGCTTCGCACTGTAAGCACAGATCCCGATGCAGGGCTTGAACCCATGAACTGCGAGACCATAACATGAGCTGAAACCAAGAGTCAGATGCTCAACAGACTGAGCCACCCAGGCACCCTGAGATTATTATGTTTTAAATTTGAGGACCTGTATCCATTGAAGTTCTCCTTATTTTGAGAGTGTCTCCAGAACAGAAGTTTCAAGTCAGTGAGTTGCTCACAGGAATATTGTCATCTGGTTCTCTGGCTCCCTGGGCCTCTGTGTAGATACTTTTGTTTACTCTAATCTGGTGGATTCGAGAAGGTAGGATGCCTTCTAATTTGAAGGAAGAGCATGTGGTTAGTAGTACTGGGTGGGGTGCTGGCCAAGAGTATAGTCAGGGTAAATATGGGGTGACCCACTTTTCCAAGTTTTTTTTTAAAGTTTATTTATTTATTTTTTTTCAACGTTTTTTTTTTTAAATTTATTTTTGGGACAGAGAGAGACAGAGCATGAACGGGGGAGGGGCAGAGAGAGAGAGAGGGAGACACAGAATCGGAAACAGGCTCCAGGCTCTGAGCCATCAGCACAGAGCCTGACGCGGGGCTCGAACTCATGGACCGCAAGATCGTGACCTGGCTGAAGTCGGACGCTTAACCGACTGCGCCACCCAGGCACCCCTAAAGTTTATTTTTGAGACAGGGAGAGGGAGAGGGTGAACAGGGAAGGGACAGAGAGAGGAGGAGGGAGAGAATCCCATGCAGAGCTTGGAGCTCGAACTCACAAAGTATGAGATCATGATCCAAGCCAAAATCAAGAGCCTGACACTTAACTGACTGAGCCACCCAGGCATCCCTGTTTTTCCATATTTTGAGGTACATCAGTCTCCAGTTTCATTTGAGTGAAGCTTAGTTTCAGTGGGTAGTGGGAGGAAACCTCTCCATCACCTGCTGAGGATTAATTATTTGCTAAATGGCCTGACTTCTGGCTCTGGAGGGGGGGAGGCAGGTGGAGCATTTTGGAAAGTTCTCCCATACGTCATTTCAAATGGGCTGAGCTTTTAGTTTCTTTACTTTATTATTTTTAAGTTTAAAAATTTTTTTAAATGCTTATTATTTAAAAAAAAATTTTTTTTAACGTTTATTTATTTTTGAGACAGAGAGAGACAGAGCATGAATGGGGGAGGGTCAGAGAGAGGGAGACACAGAATCCGAAACAGGCTCCAGGCTCCGAGCTGTCAGCACAGAGCCCGACGCGGGGCTCGAACTTACGGACCGTGAGATCATGACCTGAGCCGAAGTCGGCCGCTCAACCGACTGAGCCACCCAGGCGCCCCTAAATGCTTATTTTCGAGAGAGACAGAGAGAGAGGATGAGCTGGGGCGGGGGGCGGGGGGGGAGACAGGATCTGAAAAGGGCTGTGCACTGACCCCAGAGAAAATGGGCGGAGCTTTCAGTTTGCCTGTTGGGGCTGCTCTGATTCTGGTGAGAGCTATTGGAACTAACTTTAACCTGTTTTCCTGTGTTTCCTAATATGACTTTGCCAGAGTCTTTTTAGGGTTCTGTTAGCCCATTCTGTCTTCCCAGAAGACTGAGAGGTCTCCAGGCAGAGTGTAACCTCCACTTGATATTTAAGGGCTTGGCTACCTTAGAAGTGATTTTTGATATAAATCAAAAAGGTCGTTCTGGATTGACCTTGGCAACCCAAATCAGGGAATTTTCCCCCTTATTAACGCCCTTTCTGGGGCTCCTGGGTGGCTCAGTTGGTTAAGCGTCGGACTCTTGATTTTGGCTCAGGTCATGATATCGTGGTTCGTGAGTTCAAACCCCACGTCTGGCTCTGTGCTGACAGCTCAGAGCCTGGAGCCCGCTTTGGATTCTGTCTCCCTCTCTCTCTGCCCCTCCCCTGCTCGTGCTCTGTCTCTCTCTCTCTCTCTGTCTCTCCCTCTCAAAAATAAACAAACATTAAAAAAACTTAAATTATTAAGGTCCTTTCTGCCTCACAGAGAAAGGCCTCAATCCATCCAGTGAATGTATCCACAAACACCCAAAGGTATCTGAACCCTCTGGGAGCAATTTGCCTTACACTAAGGTCCCTTCACCAACCCTCCCCAGACATTGCCCTTGGATTTGAGTTTCTCTAACTAAAGGGTGTACCTACCAAAGGTCTGGTTTATCATTGTTTGCCTACAGTAGGCACATTGATTTGTTATTGCTCGGTGACTTCCTTCATCGTTGGGGTGCTCATAATCTTTAGTAACCATAGGTATAAGGCTTCCTTACCGTGGTGGGTTGAGGCAGGTACACTCTTCAGGGAGTGAGTCTACAGCAGTCTTAGGTACCCGGATTCTCCAGTGGTTATTCATCATCCATCCTCTGGCTGGTGGGGACCATCGATAACCCAGCTTTACAGCCTCCTTTATCTCATTGTGGAAGCAGGACGGAGTGAGCTTACATAGTGGTAGAGAGGGAGTTACTGGAAAATGCAGAATCTCCCCAGACTTGGGTGTCCTTTTGGTGCTGCATCTGCAAAATTATTTTCCTCTGTTCCCTCTGAATTTCCTTTTTGAGGACTCGACGATGAACCACCGCCACTCGTTTAGGTGTGTGTATGGCTTCTGGCGGTCTGAGAATTTCCTTGCCATATTTAATTTCTCCATGCTTGGTAGTTAGCAGTCTTCCCTCAACAAAAATGTAATCCTATTTGTCATTACCTTTCTTATCAAAAACGCATATTACTTTCCTTCCATATAGACTTGCTTTCCTTACCATTTTTAGCAGTCTCAATTACACATATCAGAATTACAAGTTGTTTTTTTTTTTAACGTTTATTTATTTTTGAGACAGAGAGAGAACATGAACGGGGGAGGGTCAGAGAGAGAGGGAGACACAGAATCTGAAGCAGGCTCCAGGACCTGAGCTGTTAGCACAGAGCGGGGCTCGAACTCACAGACTGAGATCATGACCTGAGCCAAAGTCGGACGCCTAACTGACTGAGCCACCCAGGTGCCCCCAGAATTTTAACGTTTAGGGGCACCTGGATGGCTCAGTCGGTTGAGCGTCCGACTTTGGCTCAGGTCATGATCTCACGGTTTGTGAGTTCGAGCCCCACATTGAGCTCTGTACTACCCTCTCTCTGCCCCTCCTCCACTCACACTCAGTTTCTCTCAAAAATAAAGTAAAAACATTAAAAAAAAAAGAATTTTAACATTTAGAAACCTGAATTTCTAGTAAAAAATAAGTACTACCCAATTGTGAACTGTTGCACCAGAATTCTTTAGATTGGCAAATTTATGAACATATGTCATAATTTCTAGAATAGTTTTTTGATAGAACTATATATATATATATATATATATATATATATATATATATGTAAATGTTTATTAATTTCTAAGAGAGAGAGAGAAAGAGAGAGAGGCAGAGCATGAACAAGCGAGGGGGCCAGAGAGAGAGGGAGACCCAGAATCTGAAGCAGGCTCCAGGCTCCAAGCTGTCAGCACAGAGCCTGATGCAGGGCTCGAACCCATGATCCGTGAGATCATGACCTGAGCCGAAGTCGGATGTTTAACTGATTGAGCCACCCAGGCGCCCCAAGAACCTTTTAATAAAGCATAAAATGTGTACTTCCAGACCCAAATTTATGTCTAGTTTCTCTCTAATAAAACAAGAACAGATAAACCTAATGTTTAATAATCAGTGTTTCAGTATTCTGTCTTCTTAGGAAAAGACTTAGATATCCAGTGAGTTCAAACCAGTTTATCATTTACTTGAGCAAAACTTCAGAGTGTTAGATTATCAAAGATTTTGTAAGCTATTTAAACATTCACCTATCAGTCTTTTTACTTATTGAACTTATTTACTCTTTAACAATTACCCATGAAAACCATGGGACAGACCGAATTTTAAGTTCTGTTTGGTGACAAATTGTAACAGATACAACGTGAACATGACTAGTAAATTCAGGTAGAACAAAGGTTAATTATCTCTTATTTTCGATGTTGATAATTCCAAAAGATCTGCCTATTTTAATGAAACCAACAAGCTTAAACTTTAGTTTACAAAAAATGATCCCAGATATGTGAATGTGAAAAACGTTTGGCATATATATATCATATATATGACATTCTAATACACACACACACACACACACACACACACACACACATATATAAATAAGCGTTTGTCTCTTGAACCAGTTAAATAGAGCTCTTACTTGTTCCAAGTGCCCGCTTCCAGTGACCCAGGGAGTTGCTGTCTCCTTTGTCTGGGGATAGAAGGAAAGGAGGAAGTGCTCGGGGTGGAGATTTAAGCTGGGAACAAGCAGCCGACCAAACAACTAGGTGGGATGGAGATTTCAGTCTCAGACCTTAGCCCCGTCTCTGCTGGGTCACTCCCATTTTGCAAGGTTGGACTATCCCAAGCCTGTGAATGCCTGGGTCCTGTGATCTTCCGGGGATGTCTAGACTCAACTTGAATGAGTATTCAATTTTCCCCGAGTATTCTGAGCGTTATGCCGTCTTGCCCAGACTTTATGGGACAGCTCTCCCCATTTACCTCTTAAAGCTGTGCCACAGACCTGGTATGGCTTATCCGAACAGAAATCCTTCTGAGTAATAGTACTCAGAATGGCCACTGGATTTCAGGGGCCGTCAGAACACCAGGCTGGCAGTCATAGGTGTGAAGAGTGAGCGCCCCCTCTGTCCCCCAAGGAATCTGCCTCCTGCCACAGTAACTTGAACAGGTTTAGCCAGAGTGACCTTGTGCTGACCGCTGCTTCATCTGTTGGGAACCAGGGAAACAGAGACCAGAACCTGAGAAACACACATGTGGATTGCCAGATTCGTAAGTGAACTAAAGTGAACTTGCTCCTTGGTGAGTCACAGACAGAAACGACACCAAGCAGAGTTGCCAACACAAGGGAAAGTTTATTTGTAGCAAATAAGGAGGTCACAGGGAATAACTTCTAAAGCCAAGACTCCGGAGCAAGAGTGAATGAGTTCCTTTTATTTAGGCTTAGGGTGAATATTTATTTTTCCCTTTTTTTAAAATTCAGATTTTACTTTATTATTACTATTTTTTAAATTTTTATTTATTTTTGAAAGAGGGACAGAGCATGAGTGGGGGAGGGGCAGAGAGAGAGGGAGACACAGAATCTGAAGCAGACTCCAGGCTCTGATCTGTCAGCACAGAGCCTGACGCGGGACTCAAACTGATAAACCGTGAGATCATGACCTGAGCTGAAGTTGGACGCTCAACTGACTGAGCCACCCAGGCGCCCCTATTTTATTATTATTTAAAACAAATTATTTATTCTTGGGGGGGGCGGGCAGAGAGAGAGAATCTCAAGCAGGCTTCGCACTGTCAGTGCAAAGCCTGATGCAGGGCTTGAACTCACCAACCGTGAGATTTATGACCTGAGCTGAAGTCAAGAGTCGGATGGTTGGGGCGCCTGGATGGCGCAGTCGGTTAAGCGTCCGACTTCAGCCAGGTCACGATCTCGCGGTCCGTGAGTTCGAGCCCCGCGTCAGGCTCTGGGCTGATGGCTCGGAGCCTGGAGCCTGTTTCCGATTCTGTGTCTCCCTCTCTGTCTGCCCCTCCCCCGTTCATGCTCTGTCTCTCTCTGTCCCAAAAATAAATAAAAAACGTTGGGAAAAAAAAAAAAAAGAGTCGGATGGTTAAGTGACTGAGTCATCCAGGCGCCCCTAAAATTTAAATTTTAGTTAACGTACAGTGCAATATTGGTTCCAGGAGTAGGATTCAGTGATTCATCACTTCCATACAACACCCAGTACTCATCCCACCAAAGTGCCCTCCTCGGTACCCATCACCCATCTAGCCCACCCCCCACCCACCTCCCTCTGTCAACCCTCAGTTTGTTCTCTATTATTAAGAGTCTCTTGTGGCTTATTGTCCTCTCTTCTCTCCTCTCCCCTTCCCATATGTTCATCTGTTTTCTTTCTTAAATCATATGATATTTGGCTTTGTCTGATTTATTTTTCTTAGCGTAATACATTGTAGCTCCATTCATGTCGTTACACATGGCAAGATGTCGTTCTTTTTGATGGCTAAGTAATATTCCTCTCTCTGTGTGTGTGTGTGTGTGTGTGTGTGTGTGTACACCCATGCACATGCACACACACACACACACACGTCATATTTTCTTTATCCATTCATCACTTGATGGACATTTGGGCTTTTTCCATACTTTGGCTACTGCTGATAGTGCTGCTATAAACATTGGGGTTTGTGTGCCCTTTTGTATCTGTATTTTTGTATCCTTTTGATAAGTACCTAGTGCAATTGCGGGATGGTAGTATAGTTCTATTTTTAGATTTTCTAGAATTCTACAGTGTCCTCTCTTCTCTACTGAGCACAGTAGTGGATGGAAAGTTAGAATCTCCAGCAATACTCATATTCCTTTTTCTAATAAACAGATCTTGTGTCAAAGCCAGACCTGGTCATCTTTTTGGAGCAAGAGAAGGAGCTCAGGGATGTGAAGAGAGAGGAGAAGGTAGCCACACACTCAGGTAGGTGGGCATGAATGAAGCAGATGCCAGAGGAGAGGTTCAAATGTCAAGGAGCAAGGTAGACCTTACATTGTGGTTTAGGCAGCTCTCCTTGAATAGAAATAAGTTTGAGAAGGGTAGGTGTATTTCTCTTGCTGTCACAGAGGGACGCTTCCTGTCCAACACTCATCGGGCTCTTACAACCTCTGAGGAGTCTCCTTTAGCTCTAGTGATGGTCCATCACATCCACAGCATGGACAAAAGCCTCCTCGTGGATGGTGAGGGCCTCCATGATCTTAAGTGCTTTTCCATTGCTTTTGGAGGCCTGTGGAAATCTGTGCATATTTCTGAGGGTCTCTATGTTAAGTCATTTGTAAGTTCTGTTTTGCCTCCCGTCAGAAGTGTATGAGGAAGCGGGGGCGTATGGGGATTTGGTGCAGAAATCCCAGAAACAGTGGAGACAGATTTCACCTGTTTTCTGCTTTTTGATTTCCAGTCTGAGGGAGGCTTCAAACATAACTGTACAAAACTGAGACTGAGGAATTTCTCCAGATAACGAAGCACCTCCCTAAAATGAGAAAATCTAATGCTTTATTTCACTTCACAGTTTCCTTATTCTTTCTGGACTGACAGTAGAAATTGCAACTCAGTGTGTTCCAATTTCTCAATTGTTAAATAATTCAGTGTTTCTATTCGTATCCTAGAGTTCCTACATAGGGTAATGCCATACAGGAGCTGGAACATTTAGAACTTAGAGCACATAAAGTGTGCCTGGGTGTCTCAGTCCGTGAAGTGTCTGACCCTTGATCTTGGCTCAAGTTGTGATCTTAAGGTTCCTGGGATCGAGCCCTGGGTTGGGCCCTGTGCTGACGGTGTGGAGCCTGCTTGGGATTCTGTCTCTCCCTTTCTGCCTCTCTCTCTCTCTCTCTCTCTCTCAAAAATAAATAAATAAACTTAAAAAAAAGAAATGAGTTGCATAATTAGTAAAAGTCTCATATTAAAAAAAAATGTTTTGTTCACACATGTAATTTATTTCAAGAAAAATTAATCCTCAGGTTTTTCTTCTTTCCTGATAGTGTGTCTGAATTTAATCCCCCAAATTTATTTACTTATAGTTTTTTTAAGTTAATTTTGAGAGGGTGTGCACGCACAAGTCGGGGAGGGGCAGAGAGAGAGGGAGAGAGACAATCCCAAGCACTGTCTACACTGTTAGCACAGAGCTTGACGCGGGGCTCAAACTCCCAAACCGTGAGATCATGACCTGAGCCAAAATCAAGAGCCAGACGCTTCACCGACTGAGCCACCTAGGAGCCCCTCATCTCAGTATATTTTAAGACAGTGTGGGTTCAACTCAGCTATTCATCAGCTGTATGTCCTTTGCCAATAAAATTATGTATTTGTATAAATATCACCCATTTATACTTTGCCTGTGACTCATCTTGTTTCTTTCTTTCCATGGTTGGTGGTCAGTGAATGTTTTATGTCTAAATGGGTTGTCATAGTAATGGAATTCATTTCATCAAATACGGTTTCAGGACTAGAACCCAGTGTGATTCTTTACTTACATATGACACCCAGTGCTCATCCCAACAAGTGTCCTCCTTAATGCCCAACACCGGTTTAACCTGTCCCCCACCCACCTCCCCTCCAGCAACCCTCAGTTTGTTCTCTAAATTTAAGAGTCTCTTGTGGTTTGTCTCCCTCTCTGTTTTTATCTTATTTGTCCTTCCCTTATGTTCATCCGTTTTGGTTTTTAAATTCCACATATGAGTGAAATCGTATGATATTTATCTTTCCCTGACTGACTTATTTTGTTTAGCACAATACACTCTACTTCTGTCCACTAAGTGTCGACTCTTGAGCTCAGTTCAGGTCTTGATCTCAGGGTCCTGAGTTCAAGCCCCGCCTTGGGTGTCATGCTGGGCCTGAATTTCCTTTAAAAAAAAAAAAAAGAAATTCTGTAGCGGAAATGAAAACAACTTGTGCGACCTTATTACAACACTACAGGTTTCCATCATTGTGCAGATATTTGTATTTAGCAGAGACCTTTATATTCTCATGTGATTTTAGTTCCTGTATAGAATGCTTTTATTTCAGCTAGAAGGACTCCCTTTAATGTTTCTTGTAGGGCAGAGGTGTTTACTTGGGAAAGCTTCCATTGGTTCCAGGCTCTGAGCTGTCAGTACAGAGCTGGATGCGGGGCTTGAACTCATGAACCATGAGATCATGACCTTAGCTGAAGTCGGACGCCCAAGTCGGACGACTGAGCCGCCCAGGCGCCCCATTGCTTCATTTTTGAAAAACAGTTTTGCCAGATACAGTATTCTTGGTTGGTATTTTTTGATCTTTCTGCCCTTGAATACGTTATCCCATGCATTTCTTTTTTTTTTTTTATTTATTTTTGGGACAGAGAGAGACAGAGCATGAACGGGGGAGGGGCAGAGAGAGAGGGAGACACAGAATCGGAAGCAGGCTCCAGGCTCCGAGCCATCAGCCCAGAGCCTGACGCGGGGCTCGAACTCACGGACCGCGAGATCGTGACCTGGCTGAAGTCGGACGCTTAACCGACTGAGCCACCCAGGCGCCCCTTCCCATGCATTTCTTTTTATAAGGTCTGCTGAGAAAGCTGCTACTAATCTGATAGGAGCTCTCTTGTACTAGATGAGCTGTTTTTGTCAAGCTGTTTCAGAATTCTCTTCTTTTTGCTAGGTTAATAATAATGTGTCACTGTGCTCCTGTCCTGACATTATCCTACTTAGAATTCACTGGGCTCCTTGAATTTGTCTCTTTCTTCCCAGGAAGGTGGGAAGTACAAGGCGTTCTTCAGTAGAGCTCTCTGCTCCCTTTCCCTGCCCTCTCCTGGGGTCCCTTCAGTGTGCATATCAGTCCACTTGTGGGTGTCCCATGAGTCCCTTAGACCCTTCTTCCACGTTTTTCTTTGCTCCTCTTCATAGATAATTTATTAAAAAAATATTTTTTTCTTCATAGATCATTTAAAACAAGATGTTTCGAAGATGTCTGCTTCTGCTTGGTCAAGTCTGTGTTGATTCTTTAGTGTGTTTTTTTAAATGTTTATTTTTGAGAGAGAAAGTGAGAGAACAAGCAGGGGAGGGGAAGAGAGAGAGGGGAACAGAGGATCTGAAGCGGGCTCCATGCTGTCAGAGGAGAGCTCAATGTGGAGCTCGAACTTGTGAACTATGAGATCATGACCTGAGCCAACCCCGGATGCTTAACCGTCTGAGCCACCCAGGCGCCCCGCGTTTATTTATTTTTGAGAGAGAGAGAGAGACAGACAGACAGACGGAGTGTGAGTGGGGGAGGGGCAGAGAGAGAGGGAGACACAGAATCCGAAGCAGGCTCCAGGCTCTGAGCTGTCAGCACAGAGCCTAACACGGGGCTCCAACTCATGAACTGTGGGATCATGACCTGAGCTGAAGTCGGATGCTTAACCAATTGAGCCACCCAGCTGCCCCTGAACTTAATATGTTTTAATGAATATAACACTGAATGGGTTTTGATGTGTTAACACTGATGTGTAATAAATGATGGGTTATCCCTATGTTGACCTTAGCCCGCCCCACCTTCATCAAGGCTGCAGGTAACCAGACAGTAACACAAAGTACACTTGAGCCTTGAACGACGTGGGTTTAAACTGTGGGTACCCTTACAGTCGGATTTTTTTTTTTACAGTACGGTACTGTAAATGTATTTTCTCTTCCTTCTGGTTTTCTTTTCATTTTCCTGAGCTTCCTTTATAGTAAGAATACCATATATAACATACATGCTATCTTTGATTGTGTATGTTTTCAGCAAGGTTTCTGGTCAAAAGCAGGCCATTAGAAGTTAAGTGTTGGGGAGTCAAAGTTATACATGGTCAGGTGCATAGGGGCTGCGGACCTCATGGTTCAAGGGTCACCTGTACTTGTTAATGCAGTGGGGTGGCATCACCAGTAATCCCTTTTCCCAAGGGCCTTAAACCTCAAATTACTTGAGATTATTTTCCCCAACTTTAGTATTGTACCTTTTCTTCCTTTTTGTAAGTACTGGGACATTGTGATGGTTAGGATATAGGCGGTATAGATTTTTTTTTTAATGTTTTTATTTAGTTTTTGAGAGAGAGAGAAAGAGAGCAGGGGAGGAGCAGAGAGAGAGGGAGACACAGAATCCAAAGCAGGCTCTGGCTCTGAGCTGTAAGCTCAGAGCTCAACGTGGGGCTTGAACACATGATCTGTGAGATCATGACCTGAGCCGAAGTCAGATGCTTAACTGACTGAACCACTCAGATGCCCCTGGAATGAGTATGTTTTAAAAAAAAAAATAAAATGCAAATCGTAGGTAAACAGCTCAATGGAATTTTGCAATCTGAGTAAATCTCTAAAAACCACTGAGATCAAGAAAGAGAATATTGTTTGTCCTGTAAAATTTTTCTTTAGCTCCTCAGTATAATTTCCCCCAAAGCTAGGCTCTCGTTTTACATGTAAGGTGATAGATTGCTGTCCTCATTTTTGTACTTTATATAAATGTAATCAGGCAACAGGCACTCTTTTCTGTTTGTTTTTTTTTTTTCTTTCCATATGTTGTTTGTGAATTTATCTGTCCTGCACGTTATTGTGTACCATTCATTAGAATGGATGGGTCCAATTCCATTGTGTGAATATCAAACAATTAATTGCATCATTTTACTCTTTTTTTAATTAAAAAAATTTTTTTGATGTTTATTTATTTTTGAGAGACAGCAAGTGAGTGAGAGGCAGAGAGAGAGGGGAGACACAGAATCTGAAGCAGGCTGTAGGCTCTGAGCTCTCAGCACAGAGCCCGAAGCAGGGCTTGAACTCACGAACAGTGAGATCATGACCTGAGCTGAAGTCAGACGCTTAACTGACTGAACCACCCAGGCGCCCTGCATCATTTTACTCTAAATGGACATGTGGATGGATTTTGGTGTAGGACTGTCATGAATAGTACCGGTCTATAAAACCTAGAACTTGTCTTTTAGTGGAACATGCATTATAGGTTGGGAGGGAGTTAGTGGCAATTGCACAGTCTCCCCTTTTAACACAATTTTCCTTTAGAAAAACATCAGAGATCAACATGGTTTCCTTCTAGCTGGAGTTTAAGCTCTGCTCTGGACCTTAGGTAGAAGTTTACTTCATACCTCATGAACCAGTCTTCATCTTCAGAATAGGTTAGTTCATTTGAACAGTTGTCTCATTTCAGGGGGTGGTTCTGCAACAGACTCTTAAAGTTAAGCCTATATTGTGCAAGCAACCAGGTAATTACTTATTAAGAGTCATTTCTATGGGAACCAAAGAAAAACACAGCTTAATGCTTTGAGCAAATTATTATTATTATTCTTTTTTTTTAATTTTTTTTTTAACGTTTATTTCTGAGACAGAGAGAGAGACAGAGCATGAGCAGGGGAGGGGCAGAGAGAGAGGGAGACACAGAATCTGAAATAGGCTCTAGGCTCTGAGCTGTCTGCACAGAGCCCGACGCGGGGCTCGAACTCATGGACTGCAAGATCATGACCTGAGCTGAAGTCAGACGCTTAACCAACTGAGCCACCCGGGTGCCCCAATGCTTGGAGCAAATTATAAACCCAGTATCTGAGTCCTGAGTGCTGTCAGTGAGAGGATTTTTACATGTCGGGCTTGAAGCATCCTCCAATGGGGTAGGCTTGAAGCATCCTCCAATGGGGTAGGAGCGGACGGTGGGAATCTGATCGATTTTTCTGGCTTGTTCTTCACATGTCTCTGGTGGTTCTTCTGAGTGGCCCACACAGCAGTAGGCAAGAAGATTGTGTGAACCCGGGCTGTTGTGGGAATTTCCCTGAGGTCTACCTCAGTTTCTAGCTTCAGTTTGCAGGGCTTCAGGAAAAAGGGCAATTTTAGTTCTCAGTGATTGCAAGCCAAGAGAATGAGAGAAAATTAGAAACCTTAGTTTGGACAGTCATAGCCAGATTTTTGAGGAAGCAAGTAGAATTCAGGATCCAGCCCAATTTATAGCCAAACAAAAACATTAAGAGACAGTTAATCAGAGCTAGAATCTGACACCCCCAAATATGTGTTACTAAAACAATTTTTTTCTCCAAAATCACCCTCATTTCCATCAAAGATCTTCAAATGCAGACTAATAATGCATTTATTAAAGAATTCCAAGTTTAACAAATTTGGCCTAATTTACATAACACAGAAAGAATAGTGCTTGGCCATATAGTTTTGTTTTTTGTTGTTGTTTGTTTTGTTTTGTTTTATGTCTGCTTTGCTGGAACTTCCCTCCCTCCCCCCCAAGATTTTATTTTTAAGTAATCTCTACACCCACCGTGGGGCTTGAATTTACAACCCTGAGATCAAGAGTCAAATGCTCCACCAACTGAGCCAGCCAAGTGCCCTTGCTGAAACTTTCTATAAGAAATTTCAGACTGAAATTTCATAGTATCTCGAGACCAGAAGACAGGCCAAATATTTGCCATTACATTTGCTTGCAATACCTGTGATTTAGGTGAATTCCTCTTTTCTTGATGTCTCCCAAGTATCCTGAGGTTCCTGCACCTGTCAGGATGCGGCATTCTTTTTTTTTTTTTTTTTAACGTTTGTTAATTTTTGAGAGAAGGAGAGCATGATTGGGGGAGGGGCAGAGCAAGGGAGACAGAGAATCCCAAGCAGGCTCTGCGCTGTTAGCACAGAGCCTAATGAGGGGCTTGAACTCACGAACTGTGAGATCAGGACCTGAGCTGAAATTAAGAGTTGGATCTTAACCTATGGAGCCACCCAGGCGCCCCAAATGTTATTACATTTTAACAAGTTGCTAAATTCCCTAAGGCTATCTTTGTAATCCATGACCTTTCTTTCCCTCTTCTTTTCTGCTTTGTTATTTTCCATAATTTTATCTTCTGCTTCTCTGCCTCATCCATCCTCGTTTTTATGGCCTTCATTTGGGTTTGCATATTGGTTATAGCGTCTTTATTTCAGCCTGACTAGATTTTAGTTCTTTTATCTCTGTAGAAAGAGATTCTTCAGTATCTCCAGCTAGTATCCATATAAGTTGTTTTAAATTCTAGTTCGTACATCTTCTATTTGTATTGATTAAATGGAGTGAATTACATCCATCTCATCATTTTGTTCAGGAAAGAAAAGAATGAAAAACAAAAAACAAAACCCCAAGAAGTAGATCCTGGGTGTGTTTTGGTCTGCTTATTAAAATAGAGTCTCAGCATGCCTGGGTGGCTCAGTTGGTTAAGCATCCAAATCTTGATTTTGGCTCAGGTCACGATCTCACAGTTCGCGAGTTTGAGTCCCGCATCGGGCTCAATGCTGACTGACAGTGTAGAGCCTGGTTGGGATTCTCTCGTCTGTCTCTCTGCCCCTCCCCTGCTTGCTCTCTCTGTCTCTCTCTCACAATAAATAAATGAACTTAAAAAATTATGTAAAAAATAACATAATACGTTTCTCTGGTATCTTTTAAGTGCTTATTCATAACATGTTCCATGAGAGCATTTTATGATTGATTTAATTAATTTTGTTCACACTATTACAGCCGTGTAATACATGCTAGTGGTTCAAGATAGTTGGTTTTCATGGGTGCACAGTCACAGTGTAAAATTATAGTCCTGTAGAAAGATCTTTTTTTTTTTTTTATTAAAAATTTTTTTTTAACGTTTTATTTATTTTTGAGACAGGGAGAGACAGAGCATGAACAGGGGAGGGTCAGAAAGAGGGAGACACAGAATCCGAAACAGGCTCCAGGCTCTGAGCTGTCAGCACAGAGCTTGACACGGGGCTCGAACTCACGGACTGTGAGATCATGACCTGAGCCGAAGTCCGCCGCTTAACCGACTGAGCCACCCAGGCGCCCCAAGAAAGATCTTTTTTAATAAAACATCCCTTTTTATGTATAACTTCTTGGGTTAAATTTTCTGTTATTCTGGTTATCCAGTTCCATAATAATGTGCTTCCTTTTTCATAGTACTTTCCACAATATTATTTAGTTGCATTTTGCTTTTTACCTATATCTTACGTTTTGGATGACAATTTCAACTCATTACATTTTAAGATATTGTAGGGTTTAACTCAACTATGAATCAGCCATATTTCCTTTGCCAATAAAATTATGTTATGTATTTGCATAATTACCCATAATACTTTGTGACTCCTCTTGTCTGTTTTCTTGGTTAGTGGTCAGTCTATGTTTTATCATGGCTAGATGAGTTATTCTAATCATAGGATGAATTTCATCATCTCTTTTTTGATGAATTATATTCTCTTTGTGAAAGAAACACTTTTATGAGTTGAGGGTTATTTTAGAAAATATTATATCTCTGTATCAAGTTTAGGTATTACATTTTATTCTTAATTGTGGTCCTAGACAGAGCATAAAATCTGCCATGTTAAGCATTAAAAAATTTTTTTTTATTTTTTATTTTTTATTTTTTTAAGTTTATTTTTGAGAGAAAAAGAGAGTGTGTGTGCGTGTGGCAGAGAGAAAGAAAAAGAATCCAAAGCAGGCTCTGTGCTGTCGGCCCCTGTGTACGCAGGGCTCAAACTCACAAACCATGGTATCATGACCTGAGCCGAAAACAAGAGTCTGACGCTCAACCGACTGAGCCCCTCAGGTGCCCCACCACGTTAACCATTTTTAACAGTAGAGTCAAGTGTATTCACATTGTTGTAAAACTGATTTCTGGAATGACTTCATTTTCAACCCCCAAACTCAGTACCTATGTTAAACAGCCGCTTCTCCACATCCCTCTGCCAGAGCCCCTGGCTGTCACTGTTTTTTCACCCCACAGCCCCCCTCTCCCCTCTAATGTAGAGGTTGACTACATTAGATTACTCTTGTAAATGGAATCCTGTAATATCTGAGAGTTTTTTTTAATCAACTTATTTTATTAAAAAGAAATTTTTTTTTTAACGTTTATTTATTTTTGAGACAGAGAGAGACAGAGCATGAACGGGGGAGGGTCACAGAGAGAAGGAGACACAGAATCCGAAACAGGCTCCAGGCTCCGAGCTGTCAGCACAGAGCCCGACGCGGGGCTCGAACTCATGGACTGTGAGATCATGACCTGAGCCGAAGTCGGACGTCCAACCGACCGACCCACGCAGGCGCCCCTCAACTTATTTTAATTAACATAATGCCCTCAGGTTTTACCTATGTTGTGTGCTGTGATAACATCTTATTCTTTGTCAAGGCTGAATCATATTCCAGTTCACATATATGCTACATTCCCTTTATTTAGCCATACAAAGACATTTCTCTTGCTTCCCCTGTTACTTGGCTTTTGTGAATAGTGCTGTAATAAACTCGGTTTTGGAGATACCTATAGATCCTTTGATTTCTTCTTGTATCTTTAGAAGTGGGGTGGCTGTGTTCTGTGTTGATGTTGTTTGTTTTCCATAGTGGTTGCATCGTTTGTAGCTCTTCCGGCAGTGTAGAATGGTTTCGGTTCTTGTCCCAGCCAACATGTGTTGATTTTGTTGTTTGATGGTGGCATCTTAATAAGCGTGAAGTGGTTTTTACTGTGGTTTGATTTGTGTTTCTCTAATACTTAGTGATTTAGAGTGTCTTTCAAATGCTTGTCTATTTGTGATCTTGGTTTATGTCTATTGAATCCATTGTCCGTGTTTTAATTATACCGTATTTTTCATGTTGCAAGCCTTCTGTCTACATTCTGCAAGTTAACTCCTTATCCGCTAGATTCTTTGAAAAATTTCCTTCCATTGCACAGGTCATCTTTTTGTTCCATAGATTATGTCCTTAGACTTTTTCTGAATTCTGTACATTTTAGTGTGTTATGTTTTATTTCATTTGTCTCCAGATATTTTCTGATTGTCTTTTTGATTTTTTTTTTTTGACCCATTGGTTATTCAGGAGTTTCTTAAACTTTTTTTTTTGACCCATTGGTTATTCAGGAGTTTCTTAAACTTCTTCTTCTTCTTTTTTTAAAGTGTATTTATTTATTTTGAGAGACAGCATAAGCCCAAGCAGGGGAGGGGCAGAGAGAGAAATGGAGAGAGAGAATCCCAAGCAGAGCCCAACGTGGGGCTCAGACTCCTGAACTGTGAGATCATGACCTGAGCCAAAATCAAGAGTCTGACGTTTAACCAACTTGGCTCAGTTGGTTGGGGCCCAGGTGCCCCAAGAGCGTCACAAACCATTTAAAATTGATATTGTCGGGGCGCCTGGGTGGCGCAGTCGGTTGAGCCTCCGACTTCAGCCAGGTCACGATCTCGCGGTCCGTGAGTTCGAGCCCCGCGTCAGGTTCTGGGCTGATGGCTTGGAGCCTGGAGCCTGTTTCCGATTCTGTGTCTCCCTCTCTCTCTGCCCCTCCCCCGTTCATGCTCTGTCTCTCTCTGTCCCAAAAATAAATAAAAAACGTTGAAAAAAAAATTTTAAATTGATATTGTCAATTGCCTTCAAAATCTCCTACTTAGGACCACCCCTGCACATACTGTATGTCAGCAACATCCCACATTCTACCTTTTATGTTGTGTACTCTGTAACCTAGATTTATGATTTTTATGCTTTGGTTAAGAACAATTTTATTTATTTATTTTATTTTTTTTAATGTTTATTTATTTTTGAGACAGAGAGAGACAGAGCATGAACGGGGGAGGGGTAGAGAGAGAGGGAGACACAGAATCGGAAACAGGCTCCAGGCTCTGAGCCGTCAGCCCAGAGCCTGACGCGGGGCTCGAACTCATGGACCGCGAGATCGTGACCTGAGCTGAAGTCGGACGCTCAACCGACTGAGCCACCCAGGCGCCCCGAGAACAATTTTAGTAGCAGAAATAACATTGATTAGTGCTACCTCATTACAGTATTCAGGTTTGTGTATTTGTGGCAATATTTACATTTACCGGAGAACTCCGTATTTCCATGTGGTTGTAGTGTTTAGAATCCTTTTACTTCAAGTGGAAGAACTCTCTTTAACATTTCTTGTAGGGCAGATATAGTGGTAAACTTGCAGGGTTTGTACCCGAGAAAGCCTTCTTTTCTCCATAGTAGAAGAACAGTTTTGCCAGGTAGGGCATTCTTGGTTGACATTTTTTGTCTTTCTGCACTTGAATATATTATCCCACGCACCTCTTCCTATTAGGTCTGCTGAGAGCCCTGCTAATGATCTGATAGGAGCTCTCTCGTACATGATGAATTACATTTGTCATGCTGTTTAAAAATTCTCTATTCACCTGTGCCTTTTGATAGGTTAATTAATTATGATGTGCCACTGTGTTCCTGTCTTGACATTCATCCTACTTTGAATTTGCTGAGTTACTTGAATTTGTCTTTCTTCCCATAAATGTGGGAAGTGGAAGGCATTAACTCTTCATGTAAGTTTTCTTCTCCATTTCTCTCTTTTCATGGAGAACCCGTTAATATATAAATTGCTCCCTATCTTAGTGTCCCACAAGTCCCTTAGGCTCTGTCCTTTTCCATATTTTCTTCCGTCAATGGAGAATTTAAAACAAGGGGCCTTTAAGATGTCTGATTCTTTCTTTTCCTTGGTGAATATTGCTTGTGAACCTGTAGCATATTTTTATTTTTTTAATGTTTATTTATTTTTGAGGAGAGAGAGAGAGAGAGAGAGACAGAGCATGAGCAGGGCGGGGGCAGAGAGAAAGAGACAGACAGAGAGAGAGGGAGGGAGACACAGAATCCAAAGCAGTCTCCAGGCTTCCAAGCTGTCAACACAGAGCCCAACACGGGGCTTGAACTCACAAACTGTGAGATCATGGCCTGAGATGAAGTTGGACACTCAACCGACTGAGCCACCCAGGCGCCCCTGTAGTGTATTTTTAAATTCAGTCACTGAACTCTTCAGCTCCCAATTTCTTTTTAGTTGTTTTTTATACTTTGTCTGTTGGGATTTTCATTTTGGTCGTGAGTAGTTTTCCAGATATGATTTTTTTACCTGTTTGTTTTCTCTTTTTTCTCCAAGAGCATCTTTATGATTGTTATTTTGAATTCTTTGTCAGATAATTAATATTCTGTATTTAGGGCCAGTTTTGAGTTTTGTTTATTTTTTTTAAATTTATTATTTTTTTTAATGTCTGTTTATTTTTGAGAGAGAGACAGAGCACGAATGTGGTGGGGAGGAGGGAGTGGTGCAGAAAGAGAGGGAGGCACAGAATCCAAAGCAGGCTCCAGGCTCCACACTGTCAGCATGGATCCTGACGCGGGGCTCTAACCCACAAGCCATGAGATCATGACCTGAGCCAAAGTCAGACGCTTAACCGACTGAGTCACCCAGGCGCCCCTATTTTTGGTCTTTTGGTTGGAACACATTTTTCTCTTTCTTTGTATACCTTGTGATCTTTCGCTGAGATTTGGGAATTCAAAAAAACCTCTAGTCCCAGGCTTCACGTACTTGCTTTGTACCGCAGAACAAAAATAACAGTCAACTACGCTAATAATCCTGGGGCCTGTCAGACCTAATCTGGGGATGTGTAATGTCTGTGTTTTTGTAATACCCCAGTTAAAAAAGGCTTTGTTGTTTCTTGTTTAGAGCCCATGATACATTACTGTCCCTGGTGTTTGTCTGCAGCTGTAGCCTCTCCAGTGTTTCAATAAGTACTCAGCTTTTATTCTGAGCAACCACCATGACCATCTGTCTCCCCTCAGTGGAATCCTACAGTATCTGACTTTTTGTGAGTCATTTATTGCACTTAAAATAATGTTTTCAAGGTTTATCTAAGTTGTATCATGTGACAAAATCTGTTTCTTTCCAAAGGTGAAAAGTATTCATGGTATGCATATGCTACATTAAACAAATATTTATCTTTGAGAAGGGAGAGAGAGGGGCAGAGAGAGGAGAGGGTCTGAAGCAGGCTCTGCACCGTCAGCAGAGAGCTGCTGGGGGGTTTGAACTCACAAGCCATGAGATCATGACCTGAGCCAAAGTCAGACGTTTAACTGACTGAGCCACTCAGGCCTCCTCCACCATTTATTTTTTTTTATTTTTAAAAATTTTTAATGTTTATTTATTTATTTAAAAAAAATTTTTTTTTTTTAACGTTTTATTTATTTTTGAGACAGAGAGAGACAGAGCATGAACAGGGGAGGGTCAGCGAGAGGGAGACACAGAATCTGAAACAGGCTCCAGGCTCCAAGCTGTCAGCACAGAGCCCGACGTGGGGCTTGAACTCACTGACCGTGAGGTCATGACCTGAGCCGAAGTGGGCCGCTTAACCGACTGAGCCACCCAGGTGCCCCTGTTTATTTATTTTAGAGAGAGAGAGAGAGAGAGAGAGAGAGAGAGATGGAACATGAGCAGGGAGGGGCAGAGAGAGGGAGACATTGAATCTGAAGCATGCTCCAGGCTCTGAGCTGTCAGCACAGACCCTGATGTAGGGCTTGAACTCACGAACCCTGAGACCATGACCTGAGCTGAAGTCGGAAGCTGAACCGACTGAGCCACCCAGGGGTCCCGCTCCTCCACTATTTTTAAAAAATGTTATTTATTTCTTTTGAGAGAGACAGAGTGAGAGGGCGAGGGGCAGAGAGAGAATCCCAAGCAGGCTCCACATTGTCCGTGCAGAGCCTGATGTGGGGCTTGAACTCCGAACCTGAGATCATGACCTGAGTCGAAATTACGAGTCAGACACTTGATGTGACTTGTGTCAGATCAGACAAGATGGCAACTGTGGAACCGGAAACCACCCCTACTCCTAATCCCCACCCCCGCTTCAGAAGAAGAGAAAACAGAATCTAATCAGGTTGCTAACCCAGAACACTGTATTAAACTTCCTTTACAGAACAGATGGGCACTCTGGTTTTTTAAAAATGATAAAAGAGGGGCTCAGTCGGTTAAGCGTCCGACTTCAGCTCAGGTCACGATCTCACCGTCCGTGAGTTCGAGCCCCGCGTTGGGCTCTGGGCTGATGGCTCAGAGCCTGGAGCCTGCTTCTGATTCTGTGTCTCCCTCTCTCTCTGCCCCTCCCCCGTTCATGCTCTCTCTCTGTCTCAAAAATAAATAAACGTTAAAAAAAATTAAAAAAAATAAAAATAAAAATGATAAAAGCAAAACTTGGCAAGCAAACCTTCGGCTGATCTCTAAGTTTGATACCGTTGAAGACTTTCGGGCTCTGTACAACCACATCCAGTTGTCTAGTAATGTAATGCCTGGCTGTGACTACTCACTTTCTAAGGATGGTATTGAGCCTGTGTGGGAAGATGAGAAAAACAAACGAGGAGGACGATGGTTAATTACATCGAACAGCAGAGACGAAGTGATCTGGATGGCTTTTGGCTAGAGACACTGCCGTGCCTTATTGGGGAATCTTTTGATGACTCTAGCGATGATGTATGTGGAGCTGTTGTTAACGTTAGAGCTAAAGGTGACAAGGGAGCAATATGGACTACGGAGGTGAAAACAGAGAGGCTGTTACACATATAGGGAGGGCATACAAGGAAAGGTGAGGACTTCCTCCAAAGATAGTGATCGGTTATCAGTCCCATGCAGACACAGCTACTAAGAGCCTGGCTCCACCGCTAAAAACAGGTTTGTTGTTTGAGAAGACACCTTCTGAGTATTCTCATAGGAGACTGCGTCAAGCAGTCGAGATTTGGGAGCTGAACCAAAGCCTCTTCTTAAATGCAGAGTGGACTGCATTTAAATTTGATTTCCATCTAAATGTTGCTAAGATATAAGAGAAGTCTCACTCGCCTTTGTCTTGTACTTCTGTGTTCGCTTTTTTTTTTGTTTGTTTGTTTGGCTAGAGTGTCCACTATCCCAATCAAAGAATTACGGTACACATCATCCCCAGAACCCATGAATGTGTTCCTGGCCCACTCTGTAATAGCTTAGTAGAATTACCATTATAAACACATTTTACGCATCCACAATATTTAAAAAAGAACTTGCATTTCTGTAGCTTAAAGGAAAAAAAATTCTGTTTATGTTTCATTGTATGCAGGAGCATATTTTGCTGGTTTGGAAGAGTATGATGCATACAGTTTTCTAGCAATTTTCTTTGTTTCTTTTCACAGCATTGTCTTTGCTGTACTCTTGCTGATGGCTGCTAGATTTTAATTTATTTGTTTCCCTACTTGATAACGTTAGTGATTCTGATTTCAGTTTTTCATTTGTTTTGCTTTTGTTTTTTTCCTCATGTAACATTGGTGAAGGATCCAGGAATATGACACAAACATTAATTTTGTGCAAAAAAAAAAAAAAAAGAGAGAGACACTTAACTGACTGAGCTACACAGGTGCTCCTTCCTTCATGACTATTAATAGACTATAGATGGTTTTCTTTATAGAAGGTTGTTGCTCAGAAATCCACCGATCATTCTGTAAAAACTCTCCTGTATCCTCTGAGTTGCTCTCTCTTGTTCCTTTAAAATCTTCTTTTTGTTTGTGATACTTGGCAGTGTGATCGTATTGTGTATCTGTGTGGACGCGTTTTAGTTTATTTTATTTAGAATTCATTGTGCTTCTTGATTTTGTAGGTCTGTTTCTTTCTGCGGAGGAGAGACATTTAAGTCATTAATTGCTCATACAAGCTCTCTGCCCCCTTTTCCTTCTCAGTACTGTATTGGGTCCCCTTGATGACTATATTGGTTGACCTGATGGTGTTCAACGGGTCCCTCAGGCATTCGTCCCATGCCCACATTTTATTATTTTTTTTATCTAACATGATTATTTTAATAACTTGTCTTCAAGTTTTTTAGTTCTTTATTCTGCTTGATCAAGTCATAATTAATGCCTCTAGTGAATTTTCAAATTCAGTTATTGTACTTAGCTCTCATTTTTTGTTCATTCCTTGATTATACTTCTGTTTCACTGACATTTTCATAGTCTTCCAGAGTAGTTTCCATATTTTATTTAATTGATTTATTTACTCTTAGCTATTTAATCATCACTTAGATGGTTATTTTGAATTGTATACCAAGTAATATAGATGCCCATTGCCTACAGCCACTTTCCGCAGATGTATCTTGGTTTTTTTTTTTTTTTTTAATTTTCTTTTTTTTAACCTTTATTTATTTTTGAGACAGAGAGAGACAGAGCATGAACAGGGGAGGGACAGAGAGAGGGAGACACAGAATCTGAAACTGGCTCCAGGCTCTGAGCTGTCAGCACAGAGCCTGATGCGGGGCTCGAACTCACAGACTGTGAGATCGTGACCTGAGCCGAAGTCGGACACTTAACCGACTGAGCCACCCAGGCACCCCTGTATCTTGGTTTTTTGACTGTGCCATGTTTTTCTGTCTCTTTGTATGGTTTTTGATCTCTCGTTGAGATTTGGGAATTTAAACGAGTTTTGTCTTCTAGTCTTTATGGACGTGGTTGTTTTCAGGAGAACACCAGTAACAGCCAGCTGGACTAGAATAATTGTATCTGCTCACACCAGTTTGGTCGTTGTACGTGTAACTTTCCAGTAACCAAAAATTTCTCTCTCTTAAGCACGCATGATCTCTCGCTCTCCCTGATGTCCATCTGCAGGACTACAGTTTCTCTGGTGCTAACACAGTATTCGCCTTTTTGACTCATGACAACCAATGGTGCATTCATGCTATCTGCCATTCTGTCTTGTACTCTGTGCCATGCAAAATGAAGTAAGTTGATGCACTTGCACAAAAAGTCACAGATTGGGACACATCGTCCAATATTCTCTTTGTCTCCAAGGCAAAAAGGAGGGATTGAAAGTTTTCTCACAGTCATCACATAGTGTGCTAGAGAAGGAAGACAACCCTAATGGGCACATGTGACAAACTTTCCTTCCCTTTTCAATGTGATTGTTCTTGATTTCAAAAAGCCTTTGATGGCTTTTTGTGACCTCTGCATTGGCTTATGGAGTCCCAAAAGTGCTCTTTGGTTATATATTGTGTATATATTCATGTCTCCAATGAGGAATGAAGTCCTCATGGTTCCTACTCCATTATCTTGCTGACATTCTTGGATTGATTTTATCTTTGCATATTAGAGTTTATTTATTTGTTAAAAATTTTTTTAATGTTTATTTTTGAGAGAGAGAGAGAGAGAGCAAGTGGGGGGGAAGGCAGAGAGAGAGAGGGAGACACAGAATCCAAAGCAGACTCCAGACTCTGAGCTGTCAGCACAGAGCCCAACATGGGCTCATGAGCATGAGATCATGACCTGAGCCAAAGTCAGACGCTTAATGGACTGAGCTACCCAGGTGCTCCTGCATATTAGAGTTTTTAAGTATACTCATCTGTGAGTAGTAAGGGCAATGAGTTTTCTTTTGTGTTTTTTGATGTCTTTTAAGTATATCTTCTCATGACATGCAGGCCTTCTGGCCAAAACCACACATAGAAACTTCATTGCAGAGTCTCAATGGGGAGACATTCATGTAGTAGTGGCCTTGAGATTTTTCACTTGATAGACTAGGACGATGATGAAGACAGTGAAGGACAGCAGGGATTTTGTGAAGGATATATCCAAACTGAGACAAGTGGCCACAATAAGAATCTTCTTGCCAAAAATGATGAAGGATATAAAACATTTTGGAAAAATTCCCTTTGTAAGTTGGCTACTTTTCCAAAACAGTGTGTTACTGCACGAGAAGACTCAGACCAAATATCTAAACGTTCAAGTTCATGGAAAGAAAAGTTGGAAAATGTGGAAAAGTACCCAGTGCATGCTGAAAATAATTCTTTGAACCATTTTGAAAATAGGGTTGGGTTCACTTATCTAGTCAAATATTTCTGAACATCAGTAATTTAAAAATGCTAAGTGGAATCAATTTGAGAGACCCTTTAGTGAGGGTTCTTTAGTCTTTTACCAACAAATAATCCCTCCTAGTTCAGAAATCTATAAACTTTAGGGGCGCCCGGGTGGCTCAGTCAGTTAAGTGTCTAATGCAGCTCGGGTCATGATCTCGTGGTTTGTGAATTCAGGCCTGTTGTTGGGCTCTCTGCTATCGGTGTGGGGCCCACTTCAGATTCTCTGTCTCCCTCTCTCTCTCTCTGTACCTTCTCTACTTGCTCGTACTTTCAAAAATAAATAAACTTAAAAAAAAAAAAAAGAAACCTATAAACATCGTAAATGTGGGATGATCTTGAACCATTCGTCATTGCTCATTGAGCGTCAGAGAATGAATCATCATGAAGAATTTTTTTTTTTTTTAAATTTTTTTTTTCAACGTTTTTTATTTTTATTTTTGGGACAGAGAGAGACAGAGCATGAACGGGGGAGGGGCAGAGACAGAGGGAGACACAGAATCGGAAACAGGCTCCAGGCTCCGAGCCATCAGCCCAGAGCCTGACGCGGGGCTCGAACTCACGGACCGCGAGATCGTGACCTGGCTGAAGTCGGACGCTTAACCGACTGCGCCACCCAGGCGCCCCACATCATGAAGAATTTTACCTGTGTAGTAAAACTAGAACTTTAGTGAGTGATGTGGGAAGCCAAATCAACTGAAAAATTAAATTTCTTTACTGCTTACGGCCCATTGAAACAGGCAGAGTGACCTTCCTCTGGGAGCTCAGCTGCCTGGATGTTGACACTTTGCTAAGGGCAAAAGGGAAGTCTTAGCTTAACATTATCCTGACCCCCCAGGATCCTGTTAAGTCTACTTTAACATAGAAAAATTCCTTTGGAAACTTCCTTTGTCTCTAACCTTACAAGATATATGCTGGCAATCATCCTCCAAGCATATGGCCTCTGATATACATCTGAAGGGTCTCATGACTGATTTTTTACTAAACAGTGGTAAATGACCTTTTCTTACACAAAAGCTAACCCCCTCAATGTCCTGGAAACCTTGCTTCCAAAATTCCGTAGAGACTTATGCCATCCCTAACCTCCCCCCAATCTGAATGTACATAATCAGTCATCTGTCACAACCCTAGTGCAGCTCTTTCTGCCCATGGGTCCTGTCCCATGCTTTAATAAAATCACCTTTTTGCACTGAAGACATCTCAAGAATTCTTTTTTGGCCATTGGCTCTGGACCCCAACACTTCAAACCACATCATTTGGTGTCCTAACGTGGGGTTGAGCCTTCTCATTTGGACTCTGAGCCTTGGTGCAAACCTGAGGAGTATTATTTTCTCTTCCTTTACTTTCATTTCAGGGGACTTTCAAGGAGTATGGTCTATTGGAACACTTCCCTGTGGATTGCTCAGGCTGCAATCCTCTATCTAGCCCGTGGCTACCCTGTGGAGGAGAAAGCCTGCTTTTTGGCTGGAAGTTAGTACCCTGGCCGCGATGGTAATAAGGCTCAGAAACTTGATGCCCTCTTTTGTATTCCTTTCCTTATACAAAGTTGTCTGTCTTGGGCACGGGACAGCCACTTGTGACTAGCCTTGCTGCCAGTCTTAAGACTCCTATGTGAGTCCTCATGGGTCTGATGTGATCCCCTCCACATCCCTGGTCTAGCTACTTCTGGCTGCAGGACCTGCCCTGGGAGCCGGCCAAAACCAGGACCCCATTGAGTTAAATCCCAAGTGGGGGCCATTTCCTAGAGGGGTTGCTTGTAAAGACTACTTGTGATGGAATGTTGCTTAGACCATGATGGATTTCTATCTTTACCATTTTCCATCAGTGTCCTCTGCTAACTACTTAGACTACCGAATTGGGTGATTTTCCCTTGTAAAACTGTTTTAGCGTTTTCTATGGGTTAGAAAACAGCACATGGGGGTGCAAACTGGCGCAGCCACTCTGGAAAACAGTATGGAGGTTCCTCAAGAAATTAAAAATACAACTACCCTACGACCCAGCAATTGCAGTACTAAGTATTTATCCAAGGGATACAGGTATGCTGTTTTGAATGGGGACGTGTGCCCCAATGTTTATAGCAGCACTATCGACAATAGCCGAAGTATGGAAAGAATCCAAATATCCATTGATAGATGAATGGATATATCAAGAAGATTTAGTATATGTATACAATGGAGTATTACTCGGCAGTCAAAAATAATGAAATCTTGGGGCGCCTGGGTGGCTCAGTCGGTTAAGCGGCCGACTTCGGCCCAGGTCACGATCTCGCGGTCCGTGAGTTCGAGCCCCGCGTCGGGCTCTGTGCTGACAGCTCAGAGCCTGGAGCCTGTTTCAGATTCTGTGTCTCCCTCTCTCTCTGCCCCTCCCCTGTTCATGCTCTGTCTCTCTCTGTCTCAAAAATAAATAAACGTTTAAAAAAAAAAATTTAAAAAAGAATGAAATCTTGCCATTTGCAAAACGTGGATGGAACTAGAAGGTATTATGCTAAGCGAAATTGGTCAGAGAAAGACATATCATATGACTTCACTTGTGAGGACTTTAAGATACAAAACAGATGAACATAAGGGAAGGGAAGCAAAAATAATATAAAAACAAGGAAGGGGGATAAAACATAAGAGACTTAAATATAGAGAACAAACGGAGGGTTGCTGGAGGGGTTGTGGGAGGGGGATGGGCTAAACAGATAAAGGGCATTAAGGAATCTACTCCTGAAATCTTTGTTGCACTATATAGTAACTAACTTGGATGTAAATTAAAAAAATAAATTAAAAAAATTAAATAAAAAATAAATTAAAAAAATAAATAAAAAGATTAATAATAAAAACAACAGCACAGCCTTCACAGGAAGGCAGTAGTGCAGCCGTCATTAGAAGGCTTGGCCACCATAAGGCACGGTACTTCAGTCCGTTCAACAGGCACCCATCTGTAGCCTAGGGTGCAACGAGGAATGGGGGGAGACTAGCATCCTTCCTACGGGCCCTTTATGGCAGGCAGTGATCAATAGTGATTTTCGTTCGAAGGATGCCTCCAGTTGCTTTCGACACCAGGAGCTGGGTGGGATTTTTGGTAATGGACCTTCTCTCTTCTTCAGTTCCCAGGGACTTTTCCTTGGAATGCCTTTTAACCCACTGGAAACAGTTTGGATTGCAAAGTTTAGGAAAGAACTGATCTATAACACTGTATGGCTTCAGTAGGATCTATCAGATCTCTTCTATAGGAAACTGGGCAAATGGATGGAAGTGTACCCTAGGTTCAGGCCTTCAAGGCTGTAAAGGAGGATCCGGACCTAAGGGCCTGTTGGAGAATGTGTTTGGTTATTAGCCATGCCAGTAAACTCCCTCCTGACATATTGGATGATAATTACCCAAATAGGCCTCCTTCTAATAGAACTCAGGTTGCTGGAGGAAACAGGCCATCCCTAGCGAGGGGGACGCTGACCCTCTTTCACTGTTCCTCCTCCTAACAGACCCATGTTACCCTTGTTGTATGGGGAGGGGGGCGCTTCTCCCTCATCCATTTCCGGGGGTAATGGCTAAAACTGGGGCCAAGTGTGGTTAGTCTACCCCAGGATGGGGACTTTAAGGAATATCCCCACGTAGGTGCCCAAACTCCCATTGTTTTGGGGACATTCCCTGCCTTTTCCGGCCTGACATGGACAGCATATTTCCACATTGGTGGGAAAAAAGCAAAACCAAACAAATCATGGTGCCTTCTCATCTGTCCCAGCTGATGATGTTTAGAACCTTCTTTGTCTGCCTTCTGGTAGCACTTCTGTCCCTTCTGCCTCTCCTTCCCCCTTTTCTTGGTAATGGACCTTCTCTCTTCTTCAGTTCCCAGGGACTTTCCCTTGGAATGCCTTTTCACCCACTGGAAACAATTTGGATTGCAAAATTTAGGAAAGGACTGATCTGTAACACTGCAAGGCCTCAGTGGGCTTTATCAGTTAGATCTCTTGTGCAGGAAATAGGGCAAATGGACAGTTACCCTAGGTCCAGGCCTTCAGGGCTGTAAGTCAGGATCTGGAACTAAGAGGCTCTGGCAGAACGTGTCTGGTCAGTAACCAGGCCAGTTAACTCCCTCCTGACATATCGGAGGATAATTGCCTAAACAGGCTTCTAAATAAACCCAGGTTGCCGGACAAAACACAGGCCATCCCTAATGAATGGGACGCTGACTCTCACTGTTCCTCTTAATAGATGTGGAGGCTTCTCTCCCGTTCATTTTCCAGGCTAATGGCTATAATTGGAGTCAGTATCTCTGGATGCGGACTTTCAGAAAGATTCCCAAGCAGCTCCCAAAACTCCCTTTGTTTTGGGGAAATTCCCTGTCTTCTCCAGCCTGACATGGATGGCATATTTCCATTTTGGTAGAAAAAAAACATGGCATGTGCTCATCTGTCCAATCAGCTGAGGTTTAGAACTGGGAGTCCTCTTTCTCTGCCTTCTGGCAGCACCTCGCCTCTTCTGCCTCTCCCTCCTGTTTCTGTACCACTTGGAGTGCAGTCCACGTACGTGGTTCCTATGTCATCCTGGGTGCCTCTGGCACCCATTGCCTCCTCCTCTTACCCTTGCTGTCAGGGAGCAAAGAGCATCCCCTTTGGGCCACCCACTTCAGATTTCCCCACCAGTGTCCCAGGTAAAAATTGACAATGGGGAACAAATTGACTTTTTATTTATTTATTTTATTTTATTTTTTATTTTTTAAAGTTTATTTATTTTTGACAGAGAGAGAGGCAGAGAATGAGCAGGGGAGAGGCAGAGAGAGATGGAGACACAGACTCGGAAGCAGGCTCCAGGCTCTGAGCTGTCAGCACAGAGCCTGACGCGGGGCTCGAACTCACAAACTGCGAGATCATGACCTGAGCTGAAGTCAGATGCTCAACCACCTGAGCCACTCAGGCGCCCCACAAATTGACTTTTTAAAAAAATGTTTATTTTTGAGAGAGAGACTGATCATGAGCAGGGGAGGGGCAGAGAGGGAGGGAGACACAGAATCTGAAGCAGGCCCCAGGCTCTGAGCTGTCAGCATAGAGCCCGATGTGGGGCTTGAATCCACAAACTGCCAGATCATGACCTGAGCCAAAGTCAGACACTTAACTGACTGAGCCACCCAGGTGCCCCTAAATTGATGGATTTTTGTGTGGACCCAGGTGGAACATAATTTGGTATTCAAACTTAAGTTTGTTGGTTTAATTAAAATAGACATGTACAAATTTAGAGTTATCATTAAATATGACACTTGCATTCCACCAATGTTTACTAAAGGTCAAATAAGCTCGTGTTCTCTGTTGCAATTTGTAATAAAAAGATGACTTAAAATAATGGTTGCGGTGCCTGGGTGGCTCAGTCAGTTAAGTGTCCGACTTCAGCTCAGGTCATGATCTTGGGGTTTGTGAGTTCAAGCCCTGCGTCAGGCTCTGTGCTGACAGCTTGGAGCCTGGAACTTGCTTTGGATTCTGTGTCTCCCTCTATCTCTGCTCCTCCCCTGCTCACTTTCTGTCTCTCAATAATAAACGTTAAAAAATTAAAAAAAAAAAAATAACGGTTAACTTTGTCTCAAAGATTTCATGGGTAATTGTTAAGATAGCTTTCAAAGTTTTGGTAACCTGAGACTTTAAAACTTTCCTTGGATTGAATTCATTGGATTTCTATCTATGTGTTTTCCAAATAGGATAAGGCATTGATTACTAAACATAAGGTGTATCTACTGTTGACTTCCTGTTGCTGAGAAACTAAGGATATTTGGGTCTGTTGGTAAACATGCTTTCTGTTTGATTGATTCATGAATTTTCCATGTAAAGAATTCTGGTATAACAGTTCACAATTGGTCACTACTTAGTTCGCATTGGAGACTAAGGTTCCTAAGAATGCTACATTCTGCTAAATGTAATTAAGACTGATGGAAATAAAGGAAGCAACTCTGTATGTAGAAAAGTAGGAGATGTGTAAGAAAAATGTAAGGAATGAAAATACATTTTTGTTGAAGGTAATTTTGTCCTGGTTGTTTGGAGAACAATGGCTTGGGACAAAATCTGAATGCAAAGGAAAGTTGTAGAAGGTTTGTGAAGAGAAATCTTTGGAAAGGAATTTTATGTATGGTCAGGATGGACTAAAGTTGAAATGAATAGATTTTTAAAAACCACATTCTGGGGCATCTGGGTGGCTCAGTCGGTTGAGCATCCGACTTCAGCTCAGGTCATGATCTTGCAGTTTGTGGGTTCGAGCTCCGCGTCGGGCTCTGTGCTGACAGCTCAGAGCCTGGAGTCTGCTTCTGTGTCTCCCCCTCTCTCGCCCCTCCCCTACTTGTGCTCTGTCTCCCTCTCTCAAAAATAAACAAACATTTTTTTAAAAATTAAAAAAAAAATAAGCACATTCTGTTTACTCTCTTGTTTAAAAGACAAAGTTTCCTGGATTGTTGGTTTTCTCTTGATAAGAAAATGTAAACAAAATGGTTTTCTTTTTTCTTTGTCAGCCTAGAAAAACCAGTTTCTGTGTTTTGACTTTATCAGGCCTTTGGTGATCCTAATCCTATTTAGCATGTGCTTTAAAACTTTCTAAGGTTTTAACAAACTTCCCCAAGATTTAGATCTTAAAGAGAATCTTTTTGACTAATTAGTCTTGTTTCGTTGGTATGTTGTAGTTTAAGGTCATCAAGATGTGCAGGTTATGGAGGTGTTTGTGTTCTGTGTCACAGAAATCACTGACTTTCCCTGTCAGTTGCACTATAATGAACTCTCAGTTCTTTAACAATGTCAGTTTCTGGGTCCTTGTCATTTTAATTGTTCCAGTGCTCTTACAGAGCATATAAAGGGATTCATAAAAAGGACTTTTAGGACAAATACATATCTTTAAGATCTTAAAACTCAAATGGGTAAGAATTTCCAGAACTAAAAAGGTTACATTCAAATTGAAGAATTAGTGGGGCGCCTGGGTGCCTCAGTTGGTTAAGCGTCTGACTTCGGCTCAGGTCATGATCTCGCGGTCCGTGAGTTCGAGCCCCGCATCGGGCCCTGTGCTGACCGCTCAGAGCGTGGAGCCTGTTTCAGATTCTGTGTCTCCCTGTCTCTCTGACCCTCCCCTGTTCATGTGCTGTCTCTGTCTCAAAAATAAATAAAAAAACGTTAAAAAAATAATTAAAAAAAAAACAAATTGAAGAATTAGTAACATGGGACAAAATGAACTAAACGATTAGTTTTTACGACTCTTCTTTGAAACATTGCTGGTTCTCTAATGTTTGCTCTTCCAGATTAAGGAAACTTTCTCTTAAGGTTTCTATGACTGACAAAAATATGATAAAATATTCCTTTGTGAAAAAATTGAAGCATTTAACTTTTCTCTCTACCTGAACCCTCTGAAATTCAAAAAGTCTCAGTGAGTATGCTTTCTTCCTTGGCAGTCATAGTTATTTGCAAAAGTTCCATAAAGAATCTATTCTCCTTGCAACAGGACACCATTGGAAACATTGGTTATTTTACCAAAGCTTTGACTGGAATGTCGTATTTGAGAGACATGCATAGACTCAGATATGACCAGATGGCTTTAAGGAATTGATGTTGACTTTATGAAACACAGAGCCAATGGTGCCCCTTGGGGATGTTGGCCTGATACCTTCTTACAAAGTTCCCAGCAGCCTCACCAGGTGAGTAGAGAATGTCACTTCCTGGCGAGTGCAGGAATCTGAGGATATCTTGGGGATCTTGAGCAGAGGAATTCACCCAAATCTGTAGATATTGCAGGCATGTTTGATGGCAAGTACTTGGCTTGGCTTCTGGCCTAGAGAGGCTACTAAAAGTTCAATCTAGATTCCTCATGAGAAGTTCAAGTAAAGCAAATTGAAAAAACAACTTTTTTTTTTTTAATGTTTATTTTTTAGACAGAGAGCACAAGCAGGGGAGGGGCAGAGAGAGACACACACAGAATCCTGCAGCAGGCTCCAGGCCCTGGGCTGTCAGCACAGAGCCCGATGCGGGGCTTGAACCCGTTAACTGTGAGATCATGACCTGAGCCAAAGTTGGACGCTCAACCAACTGAGCTACCTATGTGCCCCCCAAAAAGACTTTTTTAAATGTTTATTTTTGAGAGAGAGAGAGAGAGAGAGAGAGAAAGAGAGAACAGAGCACGAGTGGGGGAAGGGGCAGTGAGCGGGGGAGACACAGAATCCAAAGCAGGCTCCAGGCACTGAGCTGTCAGCACAGAGCCTGAAGCAGGGCTTGAACTCACAAACAGCAAGATCATGACCTGAGCCGAAGTTGGACCTTAACTGACTGAACCACCCAGGCGCCCCTAAGTAAAACGATTTTAAAAGATCTGTATGGGGGCGCCTGGGTGGCGCAGTCGGTTAAGCGTCCGACTTCAGCCAGGTCACGATCTCGCGGTCCGTGAGTTCAAGCCCCGCGTCGGGCTCTGGGCTGATGGCTCGGAGCCTGGAGCCTGTTTCCGATTCTGTGTCTCCCTCTCTCTCTGCCCCTCCCCCGTTCATGCTCTGTCTCTCTCTGTCCCAAAAATAAATAAAAAACGTTGAAAAAAAAAATTAAAAAAAAAAAAAAGATCTGTATGGTCAATGACTATTCTTACTGAGTTTATGTAAATAATAGGCCAAGTTTGTTAAAAATTGGATTTGTTTTTCAATCAAATTAGCCCTCATTTGGCTGTTTCTGGAAATAAGGGTGATTATGGAGAGAAAAAACTATGTTTCAATAACTGATCTTTACGGGTATTCAGTTCTGGTTGTTTGTTGTTTGCCCAGGCCGGACAATTTGAGGTGAACTTCAGAGAAATTGACACAATAGCTCATGTATAGACAGTCTTCATGCCTATTATTCTCTGGGGGATAACAGGACCCTGTGGATATGTGAATATGTGAACAGCTGGAAAATGGGATAGAGTCCTCAATAATTATGTCACTCAGCTATCACCTTGATCAGTTCTGTGTGGCTGGAATGGAAAAATTTCTCCTTAAAAGCCAGAGCGTACCCCACTCCGTGGGGTTAACTCTGGACTTGTGGGCATAATGGATGACTAAACTTTCCTTATGATTGGACTGGATGGTGTACTTGGGGATGCCCTGATCTCTTGAGACAAGTCTTCTCCCACTTGTCAGGGATTCCTCATAATTAGGATACTGGTAAGGCTAGACCTCAAAGAGAGCTTCTTGATGGTTTTATTCCTTAGTCCTATTTGTCCCAGGAACCACCTCTGTTGATGTACAATTCCAAATAGAGGCTTTATCCAAGCACACTACAGCCCTCCTGGTAGAAGAAGCCTCGAAACTTAACAGTGGGACAGTCCCTGAAAATAATGACTCCACATCAGGGCCAGAGTGCTTTGAGACCAAAGGCCACCAGTGGATGATGGGAGGTCGACTTACTAAATACCAGGCTATGCTCTTAGATATACCTCAAATAATACCTAACACTTGTCAAACTTTATTTTTTTTAACGTTTAATTTTGAGAGAGCGAGCGGCGTACGGGCGCGAGCGGGGGAGGGGCAGAGAGAGAGAGGGGAACAGAGGATCTGAAGGAGGCTCACTGCTTTCAGTGCTGATGATGTGGGACTCGAAATCATCAGCCGTGAGATCATGACATGAGCTGAAGTTGGACGCTTAACCGACTGAGCCACCCAGGCGCCCTGCAGAAGTTTCATGGGAGAAAAGGGCATAGGAAAAGCTGGATAGACTGTAGTCAGTCTGACTCAAACTGTTGAAGCCAAAGCCCTCCCAGCAAATAGATCTGCCCCAAAAGCAGCGATAACAGCACTCGTCTGTGCTTTAAAATTGGCATAGGACCTCAAAATAAGCTAAGTGTGCCTTCCTAATCTTACATGGGGCAATTTGGAAGGAAAGGGGATTATAATCAAGTCATAACAACTCCCCAATCAAATATGGGCCCTAAGTGATTACTCTTCTTGAGGCTGTACATCTGCTGACGGAGGTGACTGTTATTCGCCTCAAAAGACAGCAAAAAGATATGACCTTAGGATCTAAGGGAAACAATTTGGCAGGCCCTGCAGCCAAGTGGGCAGCACCAAATAAACAAACGCTAAGTCTTAAACCAGTCTAACTCCAATAAAGTCCATAACACCAGTCTATTCAACATTGAAACATTCACATAGCCCAGGAACGAGTATGTTCAAAAAATGCGCAGGACTGGCTTGTTAATAATGAGGGAAAAATCTTTATCCCCCACCCTCCACCAAATAGCCGATGGAAGGTAAAACAGGGTTTATACCAGGCTACTCATTTGAGTAGAAAGGCCATCGAGGTGACAAAAACCTTGCTAGGAGAAATTGTCCCTAGACTTGGATGACTTTGGTCTCCACAAAATGACAACAGACCATCCTTTTTAGTGTACAGATAGCTTAGCAAACAGCTCAGGCCTTAGAAAATTAATTGCTATTTACTTTTGGCCTGGTATCCACAGTGCTCTGGAAAGGTGGCCCTCCAAAACCAAATGGCCCATGATATCCTTTTTTTTTTTTTTTCAATATATAAAATTTATTGTCAAATTGGTTTCCATACAACACCCAGTGCTCATCCCAAAAGGTGCCCTCCTCAGTACCCATCACCCACCCTCCCTGGCCCGTGATATCCTAACTGTAGTTCAAGGAGGCCCAGAATTAGATGATGAGCCCTGAATGGGACCCAGTGTCTGTGTGGCTCTAACTTGTGGCCATGGCTTCACCCAGGCTGGATAAGCCCCTGTACTTTGGGTGTTGCCTGGATGCGTGGACCATTAGCAACCCAGCCGACCTTCTACGTGTCAAACAACAGTGGGCATGTTCTGTTTCATTGGTATGACCATCTTTGATCCCTCTTTGGGACTGGAGGATGTTGTTTGGTACGTGGAAATAAGTACGTGGTCAGAGCCTTAAATGACACTCAAAGTAGCATTTCCCTGTTAAATACTGAAGGGACACAAATGCATAAGGCAGTTTTACAAAATAAAATGGCATTAGATGTTTTAACTGCTGCAGAAACGGGGACATGTGCTATCACAAAGACAGTGCTGGGCATACATTCCAGATTACTACACACATATTTCTGGGTTTCGAACAGATGTGAATGCTCAAGTTGGCCCTTTAAATGATCCCTCTCTTTCCTTTAACGATTGGTCAAACTCTTGGATTCGAAGAAGATTTATGTCAACTATCAAAGGACTCTTTTTTGAGCTGCTTTTTCTTTTTGGTGTTCTAATCAGGTTTTGTTGATTTCTCCCATGTCTCTCCTCCACCTGGCGCCCAGGCTCTTTGACTGCCATAGCTTCAATCTGACAGATGATCCTTTCCACTCGGGAAGGTCCATACGTGCGGTCTCCCTTGGACTCAGCTGCCTCTGGCTTTTGTAACTCCTATATATATATATAAGTCCCCAACTGACCAGTGTTGGCTCATAGGTAGGGACATCTCCACGTCCCTTATTTGGCAGGAAGAAGCTACAGAAGATGAGACCTTCCACCCTCATCACACTTAAAGATTTAAGGGTAAAGATTGTTAAGGGGGATTAATGGGGGAAACAAAGGCAATTGAGAAATTTCTTTACTGCCCACAGCCCCTTGACAAGTCCTTGAAACAAGCAGAGTGACATTATTCTACGAGTTCAGCTGCCTTGATGTTGACACTTTGCTAAGGGAAAAAGAGAATTGTAGCTTAACATTATCTGCCCCCTCCCCCACCCCCCCACCCCCCACCCCCCCACCCCCGTCCCTGCAGGATTCTGTAAGTCTACTTTTTTAAAAAGTTTTTTTTTTTTTTAACGTTTATTCATTTTTGAGAGACAGAGACAGAGTGTGAGCAGGGGAGGGGCAGAGAGAGAGGGAGACACAGAATCTAAAGCAGGCTCCAGGCTCTGAGCTGTCAGCACAGAGCCCGACATGGGGCTCGAACTCGAACAGTGAGATCATGACCTGAGCCGAAGTCATATACTTAACCGACTGAGCCACTCAAGCACCCCCCTGTAAGTCCACTTTAACATATAAGAATTCCTTTGGAAACTTCCTTTATCTCCACCCCCACCCCAAGATCTATGTTGGCAATCATCTTCCAAGCTTATGACCCCCTGATATACATCTGAAGGGTCTTATGACTGAGTTTTTACTAAACAGTGGTAAATGACCTTTTTTCCTAACAGCAGCTAGCTCCCTCAAGGTCCTAGAAACCTTGCTTCCAAAATTCTTTAGAGACTTATGCTATCCCTAACCCCCTTCCAACCTGAACGTATATAATCAGTCATCCATCAACCCCGGTGCAGCTCTTTCTACCCATGGGTGCTGTCCCCATGCTTCAATGAAAACAACTTTCTGCACCAAAGACAACTCAAGATTTCTTTCTTGGCCACTGGTTCCATCCCCAACACTTCAAACCACATCAGTGAGGACTCAAACCTAAAAAAGTACCAGGGCCTTTATAAATGGAGAGAGATCCGATCAATGCTGTTTATCTGAGAAAAAGTTTAACCAGGGCTCAAATTTTTTTTTTTAAGTTTTATCTGTTTTGAGAGAGAGAACACAAGTGAAAGAGGGGTAGAGAGAGAGAATCCTAAGCAGGCTTCACACTGCTAGTGCAGAACCTGATGAGGGGCTTGAACCCACGAACCATGAGATCATGAGCTGAGCCGAAGTCGGATGCTTAACCCACTGAGCCAGCCTAGGCGCCCCTAAAGATTTTAAGTAATCTCTATCTACATCCAATGTAGGGGTCAAACTCACAACCCTGAGATCAAGAGTTGTGTGCTCTACTGACTGAGCCAGTCAGGTGCCCTTTTTTCTTCATAATTTAAATGAATTCCTGGATGTTATTGAGGACCAGATGCTGTCGAGTGACTGATTACTGAACTTTCTCATGCCTAGATTAGTGGCAGTGGATAGTAAGTGGGGTATTGGATGATGGAAATACCGTGGATATGTCTTGAAAATGTCACATGGCAAAGATGAGGAAGCCTCCTGGACACTGTAACAGGCAGAATCAGCAAGGTGAGTGCAGTGGTTCCATAGAGCACCAGTATGCCAGGTGCATAACCCCAACATAGGTTTAATTCGCTGTAGATGGATGACCTTCCAGTGATGCAGACGTTGCTGGCAGGTATGTCCCTCACTCCCACTCAGCCCCGTGATTAGTACCGTCTCATGGTCTGGGCTCTGTGCCAGGGACTGATTAGTTGAGCAGGCAGTGAGCATTTCTGCTTCAAACAGCGCACCCAATCTTGGGCCAGAAATCTCCATGTTCCTTCACAGCTCTTGCTGCCCTTACACATGTTGGGTATGGAGTGGAAATAATTTCTGAGTTGTTTAAACCAATATTACGATGGTGGTGGGTAGCAGGTGGTGCTCACATTTAACATTGATAGAATGAAAATATAATAATTTCATTTTGTAGCTGTTAGTTTCTGTTCAGCTATACCAAGAAAAGAGTAACACTTGTATTAAATAAGAGAGAGAGGGAGCAATTGAGCGAGATGCAGAGGGAGGGAGAGAGAGAGAAGTGGGACTTATCCCAAGGGTGGCTCACCCAGTGTGGGGCTGAGCTCACCCAATATAGGACTCGAACTCATGAACGGTGGGATGATGACCTGAACCAGTGTCAGATGTTTCACTGACTGACGCACCTGGGCACCCCTGTGTTTATCCTTGATTTCTCATGGCCTCAATAGGATTACCCACCATCAGGCATCAAACTGTATGTCATGCATTAAGAAGGAATAAGGAAAGAGTCTGATAGTACATACAAATTTTGATTTGAGGTCATTTCTAATAAATTCAGGGAAGTCCTGCCTCCGTAGACACTTCTCCTCCATCTTATTAACCAGAGCTCTCCTGTAGCCACTGAAAGCAAAATCGCCTTTAGCACGAATGGACACAAACTCGTCATTGAAAATGACCATTTTTACCACCAGTGTGTCCCAGGATATGACACAATGGCCATCACCTTTGGCACTGAAACAAGGTGTTAAAAAAAGGTGATCAAATTTAGAATGTACTTAACCCAGATGGAAAAGAATTTCATCATGTATGCAGATAGATTGCTAATTCTTTATAGATGGGCTTGAACAGATATTCAACCCTGTACTTTAAGTTATTTAGGACTTTAGGGAAAACGTTGTTGGGGAGAAATAATTTTACTTTACCATTCAAGGTTGTTTTAGCTGGTCTAAGAATCAAATTGACTGAGACCAGTCATAAGAGACAAAAATCTCAAAGTTTAATTACATGTGCATAAAAGCCCAATAATGAAATTGAAAACCATAGAAATAACCCATGCAAATAGTTTTTATACTTCGTAGAGAAAGAGACAATAAGTCTGTGAGGATTTGACAGCATAAAGGAAACCGCTGTTTGGGCCTTCAGTTAGTAAGGAATTAAATGGAAATTGTGTAGTGGTAATAAATTAATGAAAAGTAAGGTTTGTTCATGCAGACCTCAGCTCTTTTCTGTCTTTGGTGACAGAATGTCTCTTTACCTCTTGGTGCTGGAAAGGTATCTATTACATGGAGACTGATGTTTCTGTTTTGCAATTAAATGTGAGTCAGTGTTCTTTTTGCATAGGCTGTTTCTTTTCTTTTTAATTTTTTTTTTTTTGATATTTATTTATTTTTGAGAGAGAGAAATAGAGCACGAGCAGGGAAGGGCAGAGAGAGAGACACACACAGAGTCCAAAGCAGGCTCCAGGCTCTGAGCTGTCAGCACAGAGCCTGATGTGGGGCTCAAACCCATGAACAGTGAGATCATGACCTGAGCCCAAGTCAGACACTCAACCGACTGAGCCACCCAGGTGCCCCAGGTGTAGGCTGTTTCGTAAGTGTCTTTAATTTCAAAATAATCAACAGGAGCACATTTTAGGGCAGCTCTTAAAATGTCATTGTCCCCTATACAAAGTCAGGAAGACAGAACTGGAAATATACCATAAGCAGGGAGATCAGAAGCCTAGAACCTTTATCCCCCCACAGCCCCACCCAGATCTACCTTCTGAAAATTTTCCAGGTCTGGCCCCACTCTGGGCTCTCCCTTCTCACAAACAGATTAAAGGAGATCAAAAATTTGCTGGCTGCCTATTCCCAATTGCAAAGTAAGTACTCACTTTTTGCTGAAACCCAAATACAGATATATAGGAACAGAGAACTACATATTTTGGTGCCTAAATTTCTGTCCTTTTTATTAAATTCTCTGCTTCTTGTGTTTCCTCTTTCAGCATCTTCTTTTCCATTCATGAATATCCAATTGTTGTTGAAGGTTTAGAAAGCAAATATCCGTATATATTCTTAAATTGTAACCCGAATGTGGTTTCACCTCTTGGTGGGGGTTGAGCCAAAAGACACCACCAAGCCAAAGAATAGGAAAAAGACAGGTTTTCCTTGCAACAAATAAGAACCCCAAGGACATTTCCTAAAATGGTGACTCCCCCAGACAAAAGACTTGGGGGAAGTTTTAAGCTAGTGGCATATGCATATTCATGAAGGGGCCTGGCAAAGGACATTTTAGTATACGCTCACTCAAAAGTCATCCCACGTTGGCAAGAGTCCAGATCCTGGTTGATTGAAGTCACAGGGCCACCATGGGTGGTCATCATCCATTCTGTGGCTCTTTCAGTCTGGTATTTGGATGCTCAGAGGGGTTTAATTCCCCCAAAACCATATTCAAGAATGTGTGTGAAGTCCATCTTTAGTTTGGAAACAGCAGTGGAAGTTTTGCCGTGGGTTTATTATCTCTGTTATGACTAGACTATCTCCTGGCCTGGTAGTGCATATTTGTTTTTACATTTGGCTGCCTTAAAATCATTAACTACTGATGTCTACTTTTCTGCAATTTTGACATATCCCAGGACGTTCACCAAACATGGGCTTTAGGTAAGTAGTGCTGGTCTAGATCCTAACGTGGCTGGGGGTCTAAAGGGACTTGTCTTATGTTAGGAAATCTGTGCCTTGTCTTCCTTTTTCTGTAGACCCCTAACCTTATCTGCCTACAGAACGATTACCACAATCCACCTAATGAGCCTATCCCTCAGCCCACAGAGTGAAGAATTTTCTGTGTGTGCCAAGGACACTTTAGATGCTCTCTCCTAGCAAGTTGCAAGTGTCCAAATACATTATAGTCACTCTGCTGTTACAGGAGAAGTCCACTACTTACTCATCAGCATGAGTGAACCTTGTAACATTTAACTTCAAAAATGAATATTACTGGGGCGCCTGGGTGGCTCAGTCGGTTAAGCGTCCAACTTCGGCTCAGGTCATGATCTCAAGGGGGGTGAGTTCAATCCCGCTTCGGGCTCTGTGCTGACAGCTCAGAGCCTGGAGCCTGCTTCAGATTCCGTGTTTCCCTCTCTCTCTGCCCCTACCCGCTGGTGCTGCCTCTCTCTCACACAAATAAATTAACATTAAAAAAAAGAAAAAAACCTACCAGTTATTTTACCAGCAGAAGAAGGGTTTATGTGGGAATAACAAAGAATTGTAATTAGGGATATATGTATGGGCTGTGGCAAAACCATAGGCAGGTCCAGGGAAGAAACAAGAGACATGCTTTTTGAAGAGACAGGAGTAAGTTGGGAAGTCTGTTATAAACTCAAAGTCCTTTAGACTAAATTGGTATTTTGAAGGACGGTGGATTTTCATTGGTTGAGCTGTTGGCTGGGAGAAATGAGAAAAACATCTCTTCCTGTGGCTGGAATAGTAGAGTATAAGCTACCTCCAAGGTCAAGTTTGTGGAAGGTCAAGACCTTCTCTTTGGATCTGCCATTGACTATGAGTGATAGGGTTTGAGAGCTCCCCCTGCTGAAACTTCCTGACTCCATTTTAGTGAGGGTTCCCACTACTTTCTCATTTTCTTTCCTTTTTTTTTTTTCTTCCTAACATCCATTTTTGAGAGTGAGAGAGACAGAGCGTGAGTGGGGGAGGGGCAGAGAGAGTGGGCGACACAAAATCCGAAGCAGGCTCCAGGCTCTGAGCTGTCAGCACAGAGCTTGATGCAGGGCTGAAATCCATGGACCACGAGATCATGACCTGAGCTAAAGTTGGATGCTTAACCGACTGAGCCACCCAGGCGTCCGTAACTTTCACATTTTCTTTGGACCACTATCTTAACGTTTCTAATACTCTAATCCTTGCTTTGATGATTTGAACTTTTTTAAGATTCTATATGATTTCATACAGTATTTTTTTTTTTTTCTTTCTGTGTGTTGTATTTAATTCCACACAGTATCCTCCAGTTTGTATGGACCAAGCCCAGGCTGCCCCATGACAGGCCGCTTTGGCAGAAAGCTCATTTTGAGTTAAAAAGCAATCTGCATCCAACAGATTCAGGAAACGTCTTTATCTCCCACTTCATTGCCTAAAAAGAATTTAGATAGAGAAACTGCCCCAGGATGATTGCTGTCACCACACACAAATATACTGTGACATCAACTAGGTGTGATTAACAGCGAGGAACCTAGTATGGCCCGTTGGAGCAAAGTCCTCTATGCCCTATTTGTTTTTGAGTGGCTCAGAGAATATTTGTTTACCAAATATTTCCTCTCTTTCATCTTTCGTTGAAGTGCCTGCCTTCTCTTTAAAGTCCCAGGCTCCTACTTTTCTTCTTTTCCTCAAATACGTATTAATTTATTTTGTCAGTCTTTGCAATTTTTACATGTGTGTGGAATCTCTGTACATACAGTTCAGATTTTACGTTCTCCAGGTCTATCTCATGGCAATTTGATTCTTTAAAAAAATTTTTAAAAAAATATTTATTTTTGAGAGGGGGAGAGAGAGCATGAGCAGGGGAGGGGCAGAGAGAAAGGGAGACACAGATTCCGAAGCAGGCTCCAGTCTCCAGCTGACAGCAGAGAGCCTGATGCGGGGCTTGAACACACAAACCCCAAGATCATGACCTGAGTCAAAGTCAGATGCTCAACTGACTGAGCTATGCAAGTGCCCCGCCAATTTCATTCTTAGTCAACAGTCTGAACTTCTTAAGTTCCAGTTCAGGCTTTGTATCTTCCTCTAATCCATATTTTGCTCCAATCTTGTATAATCAGTGTTAAGGAATAAACAAAACAAACAGAAAGGCAGGGCCCAGCATCTGTATTCTGGGGGAAATATGGGACACCTATTATCAAGCCCAAAAGTATGGTGAAGATTAACTCACATACATGTTCCCGAGGTTCCCAGCACAGCACCATGTAACCTGTGTGTGTGCATAGAGTGAGAGCTTAATGAACACTTAATAACGTATCTATGTTATTGTCCAAATACAGTCTTTCTCAGACTGTAACTGTTCTAAGCACTACAGTGGCTGCACACATATAACCCACTGACCTATGCTCGCTAGCTTATACCTTGACTAATTGTAGCTTCTTGGAGATTTCAACAGACCACTGATGCTGGGGAGCCAAGGAACCCCATGTTCCTAGAAGATCAAACTTGACCATGGTAGGCAGTGGCCTTTTCTGATGCCAGCAAGTCTTGAGATCATATCGAGAATCATTCAGCGCTGTAGCATTCTTCCCCTGCACGTCAGGACCCCAACAGGAAGGGGTGGACTTGATCTTGCTCATGGGTGCTACTCCTCTATTCCAGCTGAAGGAATAGACGCCTTCCTTATGCTTAAAAAATACTTTCTGGAGCACGTGGGTGGCTCAGTGGGTTAAACGTCTGACTTCAGCTCAGGTCATGACCTCATGGTTCTCGAGTTCGAACCTTGCATCCAGCTCTCTGCTATCAGTGTGGAGACCACTTTGGATTCTCTGTCTACCTCTGTACCTGCCCCTGGCTCAAACTCCACTCCCCCACCTCTCTCACTCTCTCTCAAAAAAAGAAATAAAAGGGGCGCCTGGGTGGCTTGGTCGGTTAAGCGTCCGACTTCAGCTCAGGTCATGATCTCACAGTCCGTGAGTTCGAGCCCCGCATCGGGCTCTGTGCTGACAGCTCAGAGTCTGGAGCCTGCTTCTGATTCTGTGTCTCCCTCTCTCTCTGACCCTCCCCCGCTCATGCTCTGTCTCTCTCTGTCTCAAAAATAAATAAACGTTAAAAAAAAAAAAAAAAGAAAAGATACTTTCCTTCTGCTTGGGCATCTGGACGGACTTAACCAGAGGTAATTTAGAACTCCGGTGGCCATTACTGGATTCTTTGAACTTTCCAGAGTTACTTTAATCAAAGCTGAGTTGCACAACTATGATTCTGAAATCAACAAGATGGAATAAGATTTCTATTGTATTTTGAAGGTTCCAAACCCTATCAAGAATGTAATGTTGCCTCATGCTAACATATATATAATTTTCAGTGAAATAAGGTAAGCAAACAATTAAAAGGATAAAAAAGAGTTGCTGATTTGTAGTCTTCTCCCCCATCTTCGATGTCAACAGATACTAACTAGGAAGCCACTTGTGCTCAGGCCCCACCTCCTGAGCATCTTCCTCTGTCCTCTCCCTTCCATCCCTTTGCTGCACCTTCCTTTTCCCCTGAAGTTCACTCTGCTGCCTCCTCTCATGAACCTATTAAAACCTGCCCCTTTAAAGATGAGTCCTCTGAGGACCTAGGTCGACCCAAAGTTTCTTATGTTCTCTGGAGTAAGGCTGAACTTGGAGCCACAGTCAAAGAATTCCCTAAAGTGACTGAGGATGCCCATAATTGGTGAAGAATTTAACATGGTGATCCAACCTTCCCAACCTGGTTTCTCAACAACCTGGTTTTTGGTGAGGGCCAGGCCATACACTGGATGGGAACATCCACTGGGAGCATCATAAATGGGGCCTAAAGAAAGACTGCTAACTTTAGGCAAGACGTTAAAAGGGTCCCTGGAAGACCCCACCTATCAATTATAATGGCTTTTCCCAATCCTGTGGATCGGAACAAAATTCAGTCTTGTACACAAAAGCCCTATGAATCCCTTCATGATGATTACAATGAAGTCTAACTTCCTCCCTCCCCTCCCCTCCCCTTCCCTTCCCCTCCCTTCTTTTCCCCTCTCTTCCCCCCCATCTTCCCTTCACTTATCCCTCCTCCTCCCCCTTCCCCTCCCTTCCCTTCCCCTACCTCTCCTCTTTCCTTCCCTTCCCCTACCTCTCCTCTTTCCTTCCCTTCCCCTCCCTTCTTTTTCCCTCTCTTCCCCCCCATCTTCCCTTCACTTATCCCTCCTCCTCCCCCTTCCCCTCCCTTCCCTTCCCCTACCTCTCCTCTTTCCTTCCCTCTCCTCCCCAGCATTTAAATTCTATTTAGTTAACATACAGTGGAATATTGGTTTCAGGAATAGAATTCAGTGGTTTATCACTTAACATACAATATCCAGTGCTTGTCATAACAAGTGCCCTCCTTCATGCCCATCACCCATCTAACAGATTTCGCACCCACCTCCCTTCATTAACCCTGTTTGTTCTCTATAATTAAGAGGGAATTGTGATTTTTTTAAATTTTTTTGATCTTAATAGTAGAATTTAGTGATTCATCACTTATAACACCCAGTGCTCATCCCATCAAGTGCCCTTCTTTATACCCATCACCCATTTAGCCCATCCCCCCACCCAACACCCCTCCAGCAGCCCTCACTTAATTTTCTGTATTTAAGAGTCACTTGTCCTTTGCCTTCCTCTGTTTTTATCTTCTTTTTCCTTCCCTTCCCCTATGTTTATCTGTTCTGTTTCTTAAATTCCACATGAGTGAAATAATAGGATATTTATCTTTTTCTGAGTGACTTATTTTGCTTAGCATAACTCTAGTTCCATCCATATTGTTGCAAATGACAAGATTTCATTCTTTTTGATTGCCGAATATATGTATGTACCAATATGCATTCCCATCAGGAGTGCAAGAGGGTTCTCCTTCTCCACATCCTTGCCAATACCTGCTGTTTCCTGAGTTGTTAATTTTAGCCATTCTGACAGGTGTGAGGTTTTGATTTGTATTTCCCTGATGATGAGTGATGTTGAACATCTTTTCATATGTTGGTTGGCCATCTGGATGTCTTCTTTGGAAAAGTGTCTATTCATGTCTTTTGCCCATTTTTTTCACTGGATTATTTGTTGTGTGGTGAGCTTGATAAGGTCTTTATAGATTTTGGATACTAACCCTTTATCTAAAATGTCATTTGCAAATATCTTCTCCCATTCCATCAGTTTCCTTTTAGTTTTGATGATTGTTTCCAAGTCCAACGTTTCTTTAAAGAAAATTCTGGTCTTTAGATGTGGAATTCACCCATGTAGTAGTATTTAACTATGTTATGTAAATGGACTGATCCAGGATCTTTCTTTTTTAGTTACAAGGACCAAGATGGAACTGGACATTATGAACTTTGCAGACCAATTTGTTCTCACCCTTAGAGAAAAGATGGCTAAAATTTTCAGTATTCAATCCAGCAAATGAATACCCCTAAACAAAACTAGAAGCCTTGCTTCCACAATTAATGTAAGGAACCAGGACACTGGAAAAATGAATGTTACAAATTTAAGAGCCTAAGGTACCTTCAGCTCTTTTTTAGCCAACTTTTCCTTTCTTTCTTTTTTTAAGTTTATTTATTTTGAACAAAAGAGTGAGAGTGGGAGAGGGACAGAGAGAGAATCCCAGGCAGATTCTGCACTGTCAATGCAGAGCCAGATGTGGGGCTTGAACCTATGAACTGTGGGGCGCCTGGGTGGTTCAGTCAGTTAAGCATCCGACTTTGGCTCAGGTCATGATCTCACAGTTCGTGAGTTCAAGCCCCGCGTCGGGCTCTGTGCTGACAGCTCAGAGCCTGGAGCCCGCTTCACATCTGTGTCTCCCTCTCTCTCTGCCCCTTCCCTGCTCATGCTGTGTCTCTCTCTGTCTCAAAAATAAATAAACATTAAAAAAAAATAAATAAAGTACTATCTCCTCAATCCTCTAAAAAAAAAAAAAAAAAAAGAACCTATGAACTGTGAGATCATAACCTGAGCTGAAACCAAGATTCAGATGCTTAACCAACTGAGCCAGCTAGGCGCCCTGCAAATGCATGATTTATACATTTAAAACCTTACAGAGTATTTTGAATAACACGTGTGGCTCTAAACAGTTCCTTAGAGATAACAATTCCGTTTTAAAGTGTTTTTGGGGGTGCCTGGGTGGCTCCATTGGTTAGGTGTCTGACTCTTGATTTCGGCTCAGGTCATGATCTGATGGTTCTTTGGTTTGAGCCACGCATCAGGACCTGCACGGATAGTGTGGAGCTTGCTTAGGATTCTCCCCTTCTCTCTCTGCCCCTCCCTACTTCTGTTCTCTCTCTCACACACACACGTTAAAGAGATAAACTTTAAAAATATGTCCTTGAAGGTTTGTTATTCTTTCAAAACTTAACTATTGCTTCATGTTTATGTTCCCAAATATGCTAGGTTGTTTCATTCAGCACCCTTGCATAATATTACACTATTCTGGGGGCGCCTGGGTGGCTCAGTTGGTTAAGCCGCCGACTTCGGCTCAGGTCATGATCTCACGGTCCGTGAGTTCGAGCCCCGTGTCGGGCTCTGTGCTGACAGCTCGGAGCCTGGAGCCTGCTTCCGATTCTGTGTCTCCCTCTCTCTCTGACCCTCCCCTGTTCATGCTCTGTCTCTCTCTGTCTTAAAAATAAATAAACGTTAAAAAAAAAAAAATATTACACTATTCTGCCCCATAGCAGAGAAAGGGAGCGAGCCTGCATGAGCGTGGGGAGGGGCAAAGGAAGGGAGAGAATTTTACGTGGGCTCCATCCTTGGAGCCTGGTGGGATCATGAACTGAGCTGAAATCAAGGGTGGGACACTCAATCTACAGAGCCACCAAGGTGCACCTAAAACATTGGTTTTATGCAGAATTTCAAGGTCTAAAATTGGTCTGATTTTTGTTTTAGAATTCCTGAACAATGCTTTCTTTTGTATGATAGGTTCCATAGCATGAATTAATTTTTTTTTGTTTTTTTATCTATGTTTTATGTTTGTGCGTAAGTTTTCAACTCAGTGCATTTTACCACAGTGTAGGGTTTAAATCAAATTGGAATCAGCAATATATCAATTCCCAATAAAGTTATGTATTTTTCTATATAAATATTATCCATACATTCTTTGCTTATGACTCACCTTGTTTCTTTCTCTTGGTTAGTGGGTCAGTGGTTGTTTTGTTCATTATGTATTTATGGATGAACGTATATGACTTTTGTGAGAGAAATACCTTCTTGAATTGAAGGTAATGTTTTAAAACTCAACTTTGTTGTATCAACTTTAGGTTTTGCGGTGTTTTTTATGTTCAATTTTTTAGAGACAGAGAGTATGTGTGCACGCCAGAGAGATACAGAGAGGGATTGAGAAAGAGAGAGAGAGAGAGAGGGAGAAGGGGAAGGAGAGACAGAGAGAGAGGAAGAGAGAGAATCCCAAGCAGGCTCTGTACTGTCAGCACAGAGCCCAATCTGGGGCTGCATCTCAGGCACCATGGGATCATGACCTGAGCTGAAACCAGGAGTCAGATGCTTAACCCACTGAGCCACCCACACTCCCTTCAGCTTTAGGTTTTATATTTTACTTTTTTTTTTTAATGTTTATTTATTTTTGAGAGAGAGAGTACAAGCAGGAGAGGGGCAGAGAGGGAGGGAGGGAGAGGGAGGGAGGGAGGGAGGGAGAGAGAGAGAGAGAGAGAGAGAGGGAGAGAGAATATCCAAAGCAGGCCCCAGGCTCTGAGCTGTCAGCACAGAGCCCAACGAGGGGCTCGAACCCACGAACCATGAGATCATGACCTGAGCCGAAGTTGGACGCTCAGTCGGATCTTAACCGACTGAGCCACCCAGGCACTCGTATATTTTACTCTTTTTTTTTTTTTTTTTTTTAAATTTTTTTTTTCAATGTTTTTTATTTATTTTTGGGACAGAGAGAGACAGAGCATGAACGGGGGAGGGGCAGAGAGAGAGGGAGACACAGAATCGGAAACAGGCTCCAGGCTCCGAGCCATCAGCCCGGAGCCCGACGCGGGGCTCGAACTCACGGACCGCGAGATCGTGACCTGGCTGAAGTCGGACGCTTAACCGACTGCGCCACCCAGGCGCCCCTCGTATATTTTACTCTTAATTGTGGTTGAAAACCTAAGTCCTGAAATTTATCTTTTTAACCATTTTGAACTGTGGTGTTAAGAATATTTACATTATTACAAAACAAATCCCTTTGAATTTCTCGTCTTACAAAAATGAAACAATCCCTGTTACACAACTACTTCCACATTTGTATCTTTTTTTTTTTTGAGAGAGAGAGAGAGAGCAATCATGAGCCAGGGAGGGGCAGAGAGAGAGACAGAATCCCAAACAGGCTCCCAGATCACTGTCCTCACAGATCCCGATGCAGCTCTCAAACCCATGAACCCTGAGATCATGACATGAGCTGAAACCAGGAGTTGGATGCTTAACCTACTGAGCCACCCAGACGCCCCCTTCCACATTTGTATCTATTCTAAACCCCAGGCAATTACATTTTGTTCCTTTCTTACTTTTTTGTTGCCACATTCCTTGTTTTCTCCCTTCCTTCATTCCTTCCTTTTTTCATGAGGTTCACTCCATTAGGTTAGTCACGTTAGTAGATTCAGTGTCTGTGTGTCTCATTCATTTATTTCACTTAGCATAATGTCCTTACATTTGAAGTGTGTTGTTTAATTTGGAAGGATCTATTTCCTTTTTCAAGGTTGGGGATTATTCCGGTAATTTGGAGACCGTGTTTGAGATGTCTGTGCACTGCCTTCTCGGTGTTGGCCTCCCTGACGAAAATCCTTCATTGCTGTGCTGTTAGCTGGTGTGCAGGGATGGGGTGCAAGAGCACGTGTCTCCAGGGTCCCAAACAGATCAGGTTTGGTCACTTGCTCCTGACAAAATCCAAAGGCAGAGAGATGAGAGGTGGTGAGACAAAGGAAGTTATTTCAGGGAGGCAGACACTGGGAAGACGGCTAATGTCTCAGATTGTGTCCAATGTGCTAGAAATACTTCCAGGTTTATATAAGGGAAACGGGGGCAAAAGTGAGTGGGTGCCTGCAGGTTGACAGTGCAGGTTAAATCTGTCATTGTCTGGGAGTCAGTCCAGGGTGGGGTCTTTCTGGCTCAGGGCAGTCCTTGAGGCTTGAGGGGTAATTCTAGTTCCCCTGAGGGATACTTTGTCCTCAGGGTCTTCCTCCTGAGCCAGGAGACAAGCTGGAAGGAACCCAGTGAGGAAGTTTGAGGTCAAAATTGAGGCAGCAAAAGTCCTCTGTCTTGCCCTTGGATTTGGTCAGCCATGAGTGGCAGAACTGGGTCTGTCTGGGGCCACTGGAACCAGGTGCTCCTGTACCCTTGGGTCCTGCTTACAAAGTCATTACCACAATAGATCTAATAAACATCCCATACCTCCCACAATTAAGATTTTCTGTGTGGGGGAGCCTGGGTGGCTCAGTTGGTTGAGGGTCTGAGTTTGGCTCAGGTAATGATCTCACGGTTTGTGAGTTCGAGGGCTGTGTGCTGACAGCCTGGAGCCTGCTTCAGATTCTGTCTTGCTCTCTCTCTGTTCCTCCCCTGCTCACGCTCTGTCTCTCTCTGTCTCAAAAATAAAAGTAAAACATTTAAAAAAAAAAAAAAGGGGCGCCTGGGTGGTTCGGTCGGTTAAGCATCCGACTTCGGCTCAGGTCATGATCTCAGGGTCATGAGTTTGAGCCCCGCGTTGGGCTCTGTGCTGACCGCTCACAGCCTGGAGCCTGTTTCAGATTCTGTGTCTCCCTCTCTCTCTGCCCCTCCCCTGTTCATGCTCTGTCTCTCTCTGTCTCAAAAATAAATGTTAAAATTTTAATTTAAAAAAAAAGTAAAAAAAAAAAAGATTTTCTGTGTGTGTGTGTGTGTGTGTGTGTGTGTGTGTGTATGTGTGTGGTGATGCTATGAAAATGTTGGGGTTTGGGAGTGAACAGACAAGAAAGAATTCTGGTCTTCAGTGCAAAGAGCATGGTTTTAATAAAGCTCGGGGACAGGACCTGTGGGCAGAAAGAGCTGCACTGAGGTTAGTAGGAGTGGCTGAGGATATACTTTCAAGTTGGGAGGGGGTTAGGGACAGCCTAAGTCTCTGAGGAATTTGGAAGCAAGGTTTCAAGGAACTTGAGGGTCTAGATGTTATTAGGAAAAGGTCATTTATTACTGTCTAGTGAAGCCTCAGTCATGAGACCCTTCAGATGTATATCAGTGGGCCATAAGCTTGGAGGGTAATTGCCACCATATGACTTCGGGAGTAGAGATAAAGGAAGGTTCCAAAAGGGTTTTTATGTGTTGAAGGAGAATTTACAGGATCCTGGAGTGGGGCTAATGTCTCACAAAGGTTGCCTTTTGCCCTTGGCAAAGTGTCCACATTGAGGCAGGTGAGTTCCTGGAGGAAAAGCCACTCTGCCCATCTCAACGACTTGTCAGTGGGCTGTGAGTCGTAAGAAAATAGTATTTTTTCTTTTGCCTTTTGTTCTCCACATCAGTGAGAACACTCCGATAGCCTCTCCTAGCAAATTTCAAGCATACAACACACTAGTATGAGCTCTGGTCATCGAGATGTAAACGTGCAGTGCTAACTCATCCTGCATTAAGTAAATCTTGGACCAGTTGAATCAATGTCTGAGTATTTCCCTGTCCTCAGCCCCTGGCAACGAACATGCTAATCTTTTATAATTTTTGTCTCTTTTAGATTCCACATGTATGTGATTTCCTACAGTATATATTTTTCTGTGTGTGGCTTATTTAACTTGAGAAAAGGTGCTTTAAGTTTATTTTGTTGCTGCAAAAGGAAGGATTTCCTTTATTTCTGAGGCTGATATACATCCCAAGAATAAATTAGATGAGGGACCTCTCTACCAGGAAAAGAGCTAATACCAGAGATTAACTTTTTATATCATAAATAATTGCTTGCCTGGCATGGCAAACGTTTAACAAATATTTGTTCTTTTCTTTTTCCTGTGAATGTATTTCCACCTTGTTGAAATTCTAAATCCCTACCCCCTTCTGCTTAATTCAAAATGGCATATAAGCATCAGCTGCCTGTGTTTCAGCCTGGTATCTTTGAGGTTCCCATAATTAAGAAATTAGTTTTTTTCCTTTGTGAACCTGTCTTACATCATTGCAATTATTAGACCCACCGAAGAATAGAGAACAGTTGGAGAAAAATGTTTTCCTCTCCTGCACATTCATTCTGTTTTCAAAAACTGACCTCTGTGCTTCAGAGTCAAAAATAATAGCGTGAAGACAGAGTTTGGGATAAGACAGAGTTGGGGAACAGTAGCTTTCTTGCTTTGGGAGGCTGAGGAGGCTGAGGCTGGCTAGGGCCTTCAGAGCTGCAAGCCCACCCAGAGGCAGGGGCTGGGGGTTTGTAGGGAAATACAGGATCCATCCGGTTTCGACAGGAATTGTTTGTGTTGCCTGCCTTGTTCATCAGGTTTTCTGGGTGGTACCGGCTTCCTGAAGAAGAAGGCTAAATGAAAAGGGAGGTGGGGAGGTTTGTGGAAGAGAGGAAAAATTGGTATTTTGTTTAATGTCAAGACTTACTGATGCTTTAATGCAGTCATTTTGATTTTTGTTCAGCATTATGCTTTTAAGCATAATGTAAGCTGTAGTAAGATCACTTCATATTTTACACTGAGAAAGCCCTGAATATTTTCTGGAAAGGCTAAAATAAAGGAAAAAGGATAACCCTAAATTAACACGAAAATTGGGAGGATTTAGAATTCCCATATGTTACTGATGGGAGTGGAAAATACATGTTCGCTTTGGAAAACTGGCAGTGACTTAGGAAAATAAACACTTCCCTACTGAAGGGGGGGAGGGAAGCATTTTGTCAGCACAAAATATGTCTCTTTGCCCTAAGGATTATTCTCAGCTGGTTATTTTAAAGATCCAGCAGACAAATGAAAAGCTCTGAAACCTGGTGTAAATTTCCTTTTGTAAGAGGCATTTGCATGTATAAGGGGAGGCTGCATTTGAATGAGTGTCTCCCTCCGTGTAGAGAAAAGAGGGAGAATGTGTAAATCTCCAGAAACTCTGATCAGTGGAGGGGGCGTGGATTTAAATCTGGGTAACAACCATACCCATGGTTACTGATTTTTGCTTGGTCACTTCCCCAAATGCTTCCCAATAGGGTCACATGTGGAGTTTGAAAAAAGGTATCAGCTGCCCTCCCCCTCCTATTCTGTCAATTGGTGTGGGTGGGAAGGATAGCAATTTTTTATTTGTTTTATTTTTATACATGCACGGTATTTTTTTTTTTAAGAGAGGGGAGAGAGCGCATGCGCAGGCGGGGGCGGGAGGGGCAGAGGGCGAGAGAGAATGTTAAGCAGGCTCCACGCTCCGAGCTGAGACCGACGCGTGGCTCAATCCCACCACCCTGGCATCATGATCTGAGCTGAAATTAAGAGCGGGACGCTAAACAGCTGAGTCTCCAGGCGCCCCAAGTGTTTTTTTTTTTTTTTTCTTTTTTTTCTTAATTTAGAGCAAGTGAGAGAGAGAGACAGCGTGAGTGGGGGAGGGACAGAGCTAGAGAGAAGCTTAAGCAGGCTCCCTGCTCCGCGTGCAACCCACAACCGGCTGGATCCCACGACCCTGGGATCATGACCTGAGCCGAAATCAGGAGTTGGAGGCTGAACCCACGGAGCCACCCTGGCGCGCCTCCCAACTGTTATTTTAATTAACTGCATCAGGTGATTCAGAATGAGGCCAGGGTTACGCGGGGCGGCTTCCCATTAATTTATGAACGTTGAGTGCAGGCTTTAGCTAAAGGAGAGGTAATGGGGTCTCCTCTGTAGGAGTTGGGGAGGGTGAGGTCCGTGCAGCACACGTTCCCGTGCTGCAGTCTACTTTGGGGGTGTCTGTGGGAGAAGAGGCCCCCTGCAAGCAGAGAAGGGGAAACTCAGAGCTAGGTCTCCAAGTGGGAGCTCAGAGTTCCTGAATAGCTCAGGACACAAAGGACTAGGAAGTTGGGCCGTTTTTGCATTACAATGTCCTGCCTGCAGGCGTGCAGTTAACTGGTGAAGAGGCTGTGTTGGTGGCTTTAAAGGCATTTTCTTCCTGATGCAACCGTGATTTCATCACTGAAATCAACCGAGCGAGAAATCTAGCGGACGAGGTGGAAGAAGAAGAAAATGGCCAGTTCTCAGGTAAGCCTGGCGTCCCACGTCAGAAGCCGCGTCCTCTTTCTCTCCTGAAATTCCGTGCTTTTAGAAATTGCAAATGTTGGTTCCTCTAGTCCTGATATTTCTGCTTTGTTTTCACCTGATTTTTTAAACCTTTTCAAAAATCATACTCAAGTTTAGGTCTTTAGAACACTGTTCCTCTATATCCCAGAGCCTTCTCTGTCCCCTTTGCGACCTGGGTTCCAGGAGGGCCTCGACAGTTGTCACTTGGAGTTAAAGTCCTGCAAGTATTGAAAATATTCCTTGTGACAGACCCCCAGGGGAAGTTGCGGAGTTCAAAATTCCTATTGCGGATGGGGTCTGGCCCTGGTATTTCAGTCAAGGAAAAAAAAAACACTTCCCATTTAGGTCCACTTTGGATGCTTTATCAGCTCTGTGTAGATCCCGGACTAAGAAAATGAACATAAATACAAGATGGATATGAGGCCCAGAATAACTCCGAGAGTTCTGCAAATAAAAAAGGGCAGGCTTGGTCTTTAGAATGTGAAAAAGCTACTCTATTTAAAATATACCAGGTATTATAGGACATGGAAACGATATGTGATTGAAATTGGGATAAATCCACTGATTTTTTTCATAATTAGATTTATCTTCTGATTTACTGTTAGGGAGCCACAAGAACACGCCAGTGATCATGTGACCTTCGGACACATCAAATCGTTTCCTTACAGCTGATGTTCCGTTGTTTAACTTGGCGTGGTGTTCTCCACCAGATTTCATTCACATATTCCCTCGTTTCATTCCTAAAGGACCTTAGATGGATTTGCTGAGCGATGTGCAGAAACCATCGCATTTAAACTGGAAACTTTTTTCTCCTGAGTTTCTCTTTGCTTGTAGTTTCTGTTAAGGAGAACAAAGGCGAAAAAAACGTAGATAAAATAAAATTTCCTGGCAACTTGCAGGTAGAGGCAAAAAACAACAACCTTAGCTTGACAGTAGCAAGACCTTCAGGATCCCTTAAGTCCTCTTTAACATGTGAAAATTCCTGTACAAGCTTCCTTCATCCCCAGAACTTAAAAGTAGACGATTATTTCTCTTCACTGTCTCAGTGCAGATCCTGTCCCCATGCTTTAATGGAAGCAGCTTTTTGTAATGATTGTGTCTCAAGAATTCTTCTTGAGTTCTGGTTCCCGGGCCCACCCACATCGCCTCAGTTTACACACTTGTGTAGTAGAGATAGTGACTTCTGGGAATGGAGGTTCTAATTCAGTCAGACCTCCGTCCTGTAGGCTTCAATTTTACTCTACGCTCTTGTCACAGGCATCCTCTTCTATTTACTTTGTGTTTTCAGCAAAAGAAGAACCACGGAATTAACATGTTTGAGTGTCTTAAAATCATGAAATAGATCAAAAAGGAGGATTGAAACAAAAGTCTTCGGTGAAATACTATGTTGTGGGATCCTTGAGCACAACTGTCAAGAAACGATTCTTGAGACGTTTTATGGTGCATGTTACTAATTATATTTCAGTAGCTTGGGAACAGGAACCTTGGGCAGAAAGAGCTGCAGGTTGGCTGTATGCAGCTGGGGGTTATCTGCAAAGTGCTCAAGTGGGAGGAGACATGTGGGGAGTATTAGATCATCAGTGTTTCTTGGAATTTCTACTTGGAAAGCTACTTTTGCAAGATTTTTCTGGTGCTTATCATTCATTTCGATACTAGCCATCGATGAGATGTATAAGCAGCCACGAGACCCTGTAAGAATGCAGCAACCAGCACGTGTTTGATCCTTAAGGAATCTATGCAGGCTAGAGAGCAGCTTTCTGGTCTAACGGTGAACAGTTTACTGCTTCTATCCATCACCATACGGGACTCAGATATAACAATTATTTCATTCTGTGTGTTCGTGTTGCCGTTGTGAATAAAAGAAGCATTGTCAGGCACAAAGAGATGAGTTTTATTGTCATTGAAAATGTTTAAGTCACCATGACCGTTTTCTACTCTGTCATTTTTAATGTGTATTTAATTACTTTCTAAATAAATGTATGGATGTGTGCAGGAAATGTAAAAAGGTACATCAATTTTGTGTGGATTGCTTGTTTCCATCACTCCTCAGGTTTGACACCTTTATGAACAATTTTATAGGGTCCTCTCTGTATACTGACCTGTGTGTCATTTTAGATCAATTGTAGGGCGGATAACCTGGGTTACAACCTGATCCCTTCTGTATATTGGATGTTTGACAAAATACTCCATGAAAATAAAAGAATAACGAGTTTGTTCTCTTAGAGTATTATTATTTATATTTCATTAGTTTACGAGAAACTTAGATGCTCACTGATAAGTATGACATGCTCAGAAAAAATTGTTGGCTTTCTTGCTATTCTCGTAGAACCTGTAATTGCTATAAAACCCATTCAGTTACCAGTCCTCCAAGAATTCTTGCCTTGGAGTTCTACCTTTGTTGTTCAAAAATGTATCCCTTGGCCCAAAGGCTAATGCCTTGTTAGAAATGCAGACTCGGATACCACCGCAAAAGTCCTGAACGGAACCTGCATTTTAACAAGATCTTTAATACACTGTAGTGAAATTCTCATTCACCTTAGAATTTGGTAAGCGTATTTGTAACCCACTCAAACTTTCCATCTAAGAAATAGACACAACTTCTGTATGATACAAATGCAGTATTTAAAAATGCGTATTCCTGTATTGATGCCTTTATTTCTCAAATCCTCTTGGGTAAACACACAGTGTTTACAATGTTTTTGTGAATCATATACCAGCCTGTTATCTCAAAATTAGAGAATACATGAGAACATATTACTGTCTTAAAAATCACTGCATAAAGCGAGAAATTCTCCTAGGCCAGAACCAGCTCTCCTCATATAACTACTAACATGAGTTCATTCTTTGCTGACTCACAGAGAGAAACTACACCAGCTGGGGTTGTCACATAAAGGAAACTTGATTTTCAGCAAATTAGGAGAAAGGGAATAATTTCCAGAGCAGAGGCTCACTGAGGAATGGGGAACGGTTTCCTTTTATTTAAGATTAGGGTGGATATTGAGAAAGGAGAGCCTTGCCATCATATGTAGAGGTGAGTAATGGCAACTGTCACTCCTTGGGTTACTCTTTAGTCCATCTGCAGTAGGTGTGAGTCAGGGGCTAAGTTCGTATTGGGCCAGCCCAAGCTCTTCCTCGGGGCAGTCATTACCTTTTGTTGGATACTTTCTGTTTTCCCATAGGAGACTGAGCCCATGGGGTGTTTTGCCTGAAGTAAAAGATGGTAGAAAGAAGAGGTAAAGGAAATTGAGGGATTAAGGTCAGTGGGAACAAGCAGGTAAGCAGTGAAACTCAGGTCTTGGGGTCCAGCTGGTGACATTAACTCCCTCTTTCATCTTAGGTACCATTATGACCTCTGCCTATGGTCACTTGGTAACTGTGGTATTCATTGCAGGAACTGCTGACGTTCAGGGATGTGGCCATAGAATTCTCTCAGGACGAGTGGGGATTCCTGAACGTCGTTCAGTGGGAACTGTACAGGGATGTGATGTTAGAGAACTACGGACACCTCCTTTTCTTGGGTGAGGATAACTCCTTCCAGACTTCCCAAACCACGCTCAGGGTTTTGCTCCTTCCTTTGAAAAAGCTTCCTCTTTGCATGACTGGGATTCAGATCCCTGCAGTGAGGGAAAGAAGGTAGGGGTTTGTAGATGTAGAGAAGTATCTTCCTGATGTTTCCTTTTCAGCTTTAGCCTCCCCTTTCACGTAAGATCTTCATTTCTGTAGATTAGCGGCAATTGTAAACATTGAATGGCATAAAATGGTACCTCCCACATGTTTAACTCCAAGTTCTCCCTCTTATTGTATCTAGTATTTGGAAGTGGAGGTCAAGATCTGAACATTGGAAATCCTTCCTGCATGCTGTAAAGGGACTTTTGGGCAATGGCTTTTGGAAAAGCATTTCCTAAAATTCTACACAGTGGCCTCTCTCATCCGCTGAGCACAATAGTGGGTCGAAAGTTAGAATCCCCGTCAATACTCTGTTCCTTTTCTCTAATAAACAGGTCTTGCTGTGTCAAAGCCAGACCTGGTCATGTTTTTGGAGGAAAAGAAGGAGCTGTGTGATGTGAACGAAAAGGAAACCATAGCCACACCCCCAGGTAGGTGGGGATGAATGAAGCAGATGACAGAGGTGAAGACCAGTCGTGGAGGAGGAAGATAGGCCTTAAAATGTGGTTTGAGCAGCTCTCCTTGAATGGAAATTAGCTAGTTTTATGTCTCTCACAGCAAGCCATCTGCTATCTAACACCTCATGCTCTTACATTCTTTGAGAATTCTTCAGCTCCAGTGATGGTCCATGGTGTCCACAGTGAGGGCCTGGAGGAGACTCCCCTTGGAGTGTGAGGGCCTCCATATTCTGAGAGCTTCTCCATTGCTTTGAGGGCCTTGGGGAAGTTTCCATATTTCTGACGAACTCTATTCTAAGCTATTTCTAAGTTCTGTTTTGCCTCATGTGAGAAGTGTGTCAGGGTAGTGGTGGCCATATTGGGGTTTGGTGCATAAACTCCGAGAACGCTGGAGACAGATATCACGTGTTTTCTTGTTTAACCTTTCCAATGTTATGGAGGCTTTAATCTTAATCATACAAAACTGAGACTCAGTAATTTCATCAGATAACAAAGCACCTCCCTAAAATAAGAAAATCTAATCCTTTATTTCACGTCAAAAGTTCATTTGTCTTTCTGTTAACTAAAATTAGGAATTTTCACTCTGCATTCCATTCCTTAATGGTGAAATAATTTAATGTATCTATGTGTATCCTAGAATTCCTACAGAAATTAATGCCCTAGGGGAGCTCCAACATTTAGAGCTTAGAACTCACAGCCTATCATAAAGTCTCAATTATCACCATATTTCTTAATAATTGCATCATTTTATAATTTTATTTTATATGATAAGAAGTTCTTGTGATTTTGTCATTTGTGTTCTTGTTTTCTGATTAGTTATATATGAGATTAATCACTAAATTTAAAAAGCCTTTTTTTTTTCTTAATGTTTATTTATTTTTGAGAGAGAGGGAGACACAGAATCTGAAGCAGGCTTCAAGCTCTGAGCCGTCAGCACAGAGCCAGATGTGGGGCTCAATCCCACAAACCACGAGATCATGACCTGAGCTGAAGTCGGACACTCAACCGACTGAGCCACCCAGGCGCTCCGTTAATCTCTGAATTTTTAGATGAAAAGTTCTGATAGGCCATTGGCATATGCTTATAAGAAGTAAGGTGGATAATTAGTAAAATTGCCATATTTTAAAAAGCTTTTTTTATAATGTAATTTTACTTCAGTAAAAAATAACCAATAGGTTTCTCTTCTGCTTTCCTCAGAATGTTTCTGAATTTAATCCCCAATATTTATTTTTCATAAAGTGATTGTCAACATATTTTATAGCTCTGGTGGTGTTTCATTATTTACAAATAAAAGAGGTTTATTTTGTCTGCTTGGTTCTAAAGAATGGAGTATAGCCTCACATTCTGTGTAAGAGGAGGAATATTCTAATAACATAATACAATTTTTTAATGTCTTTTCAGTGCTTATTCATAATATTCTTCATTAGAACTTTCCATGGTTGCTTTTAATGAATACTGTTTTTCATTTTACCATTGAGGAAGTCCTACCAGTAATTTAAAGTGCTATTTTCTTAGGGGTACACATAGTTTAAAATTATAGTTATATAAAAGGTTTCCTTCTAAAAATTCATCTATTTAAAAAAATTTTTTTTAAGTTTATTTTATTTTGAGAGAGAGAGAAAGAGCATGCAAGCAGGGGAGAGGCGTGGGGTGGGGGAACAGAGGATCTGAAGGAGACTCTACGATGTCAACAGTGAGCCCAACCAACATGGGGCTTGAACTCACGAACCACGAGATCATGACCTGAGCCGATGTCAGACACTCAACTGACTAAGCCACCCAGGCGCCCCTCAACTATTTTTTATGTAGAATTTTTTTGGGGTAAATTTTGTCTTATTATGGTTTTGCAGTTGTGAATAATGTGTTTCCTTTGTTGGGCTCTTCCACAACACTATTTAGTTGTGATTTCATTTTGCCTGTGTATTTTGTGGTAGGATGACAATTTTCAACTTAGATTTTAAGATAATGTGAGTTTAACTTAAGTATGAATCCACTTTATGCACTTTACCAGTAAAATTATGTATGTATTTGTACACACATCGTGCACACATACTTCGTGACACATGTTGTTGATTTTTTTCCCTTGGTTAGTGTTCACTGAATGTTGTATCCTGTATACGTGAATTGTCCTAATAGTATAATATTCTTCCCCTAAGGTCTACTGAGAATCTTACCAATAATCTTACAGGAGCTCCCTTGTATGAGATTCCTTTGTCATACTGTTTTGAAATTCTCTGATCACCTGTGAATTTTGATAGATTAATTATAATGTGTTAGTGGGTTCGTGTCTTGACATTTATCCTACTTAGAACTCACTGAGCTTCTTGAATTTGTCTCTTCTTGCCACATATGTTGGAAGTAGAAGCCTGTAGTTCTTCCTGTAAACTCTGCCCCCTCTCCCTCTCCTCTCCTTATGAGGTTCCCTTAATGTATTTCTGGGTTCACTTGGTGGTGTCCCATGAATCCCTAGACTCTGTCCTTTTCCACCTTGTTCTTAGCTCCTCTCAATAGATCATTGACAACAAGGGGTCTCTCAGTTAATCTGATCTTTCTTCTGCTGGATCACATCTGTTGGTGACCCCGTGGTGTATTTTTAAATTCCGTGATTATACCCTTCAGCTCCCAGTTTCTAGGGTGATTGATTGTTATACTTTTCATCTCTTTGGGTTTACATTTTGGCCATGCATAGTCTTCCTGACATCATTTAGTTCCCTGTTTTCTCTCCTCCCACGAGCATCTTCATGATGGTTATTTGAATTCTTGGTCAGGTAATTAATAGTTCTTTTTTAATTTAGGGCCAGTTTTGGAGATTTATTTTATTCCTCTGATTGGAGTAGTTTTTCTACTTTGTATGCCTTGTGATCTTTTGTTCACATTTGGGAATTTAAGAAATAGCCTCTGAGCCCATTCTCCTGAACTTGATTTGTACAGGAGAACCCAAATCACAATAATCTTGGTGCTTGTCACATGTATTCTGGGCATTTGTGTTGTCTGAGTTTTTGTTAATTTCTCAGTTTACAGAGGTGGAGTTACTTCCTTAGAGCCTGTGATACCTTCCCCTCTGTCTTCAGCTCTGTAGTCTCTCCAGTGTCTGGACAAATGCTCGCCTTGGGACTTAGCAGCCACCACAGTGTATCATTGGGTTCTCTCATTCTCTTTATGTCACCTGGTGACAAAAAAACAAGTCCCCCGGGCAGCTGCAAAGCAGCTAGATTATTGCTCCCACACAGTTCACTTATGTCTTTCTTTCCTGAGCAGAGTTGAGACTTTTCTCACGGTCTTGCCCACGGAGTGCCAGGGAGAGTGAGCAGCTGTTGTGCACAACTGTCAAAAACTTTCCTTGTCCCTTCAGTGTGGTTCTTATTCATACTTGAATGCTTGTGCTGTGTTCTCCTAACTGGCTTTTGGAGCACTGAAAAAAAGGTAATATGGTCAATTTTGTCTCCATGGAGGATCAAAGTCCTGATGCTTCCTATTTCTCCATTCTCCTAATGTCCTATGATGGGGGTTAATTTTGCACATCAGTATTTTAATGACTATGCATATGAGTTTAGTAAGCGAGATAACCTGTTTTGTGTCTTTTCGTTGTGTCTCTCTATAACCTCTTAGGCTTGTTGGCAAAGACAGACAAAGAAGATTCGTTCTATAGAGTGCTGGGAATATATGGAAGCTGTTGCCCGAGTATTTATACTTAATGACAGGGATGATGATGGGGGTTGGTAAAGGGAACAAAGGATGTTCTGATGGATATAACCAAGCTGGGACAGTTATCCATAATGACATCTTTACTGCCAGAAGAGATCAAGGGTGTAAAACACTTGGGAGAACTGCACTTTAAGTCTGTTATATTTGCAGAGCAATGTCTTTGAACACAAGAACCAAAATCCATTTTTTAAACATACACATTCTCTTAAAGGACATTTGGAAAATCTGAAAGGCACCCAATCCGTACTGAAAGTAACCATTTCAAACGTAAAACTGGATTAATCATTCACCGAGACATTTTGAAATGTTAGACATTTTTTTTTTTTTTTTGAAATGTTAGACATTTCAAAATGAAGATAAAAATTCTTAATATGATTGATTTGAGAAATTCTCTTAGGTGGGTTTCGTATTCTTCCACTAACACATAATCCCTTGTTCCAAAGTCTCTAATCTTTTTTTTTAAAATTTTTTTTTCAACGTTTTTTATTTATTTTTGGGACAGAGAGACACAGAGCATGAACGGGGGAGGGGCAGAGAGAAAGGGAGACACAGATTTGGAAACAGGTTCCAGGCTCCGAGCTGTCAGCACAGAGCCCGACGCGGGGCTCGAACTCACAGACCGCGAGATCGTGACCTGGCTGAAGTCGGCCGCTTAACCGACTGCGCCACCCAGGCGCCCCCCAAAGTCTCTAATCTTGATAAATGTGGTAGCATCTTTAACCAGATTTCACTGCTCAATAGTTATCACATAATACTTAGTTTGCAGCAAGTTTTCATGTGTTGTGAACATAGGGAGATCTTTAGTGAGGACTGTATCTTCCGTAATTAGTGAGGTATTTATAATGGAGACATAACTTACCCATACAGTGAATCTGGGAAAATGCTAATCAAGGGTCAAATCCTAACAAACATCAGAGAACTCAGTCTGCAAAGAGCCCACATAAAAATAATAAACGTGGGGAAGTCTTTTACGAAAGTTCAAATCTTAATATGTACCACTGTATCCTTCCTAAAGAGAAGACTTACAAATGTAGTAACTTTGGCAAAGCCTTTAACTTCAAAACCCACTCAATGGCAGAGATTTACTTACTCGTTTATTCATTCATTTAAAGAGAGCGTGTGCACAAGTCGGGTAGGGGGAGAGAGAATCTTAAGCAGCGTCTTAAGATGGAGCCCATTGTGGGGCTTGATCTCCAGACCTTGAGATCATGACCTGAGCTGAAATCAAGATTCAAACACTTTACCATCGGATCCAACCAAGCTCCCCAACAACACATTTTATAATGGGAAGAAATATTACAAATGTGGCAAAGCAGTAAAGTACTACTCAAAACTTCCAACCCGAAGTAGAACGTAGTGGGGAGAAGGCTGCCAAATGTAAAATATGATGTGACAAAGCCTTTAAACAGAACTACAGACTTTCTGAACACGAGAGAACACATAATGGAGGAAAACCCTAAACTGCAAAGAATGTGGCAAAGCTGTTAACTCCTGATCAAAAGTTTTCAACAAGAGGTAATAACATCCTGGGGAGATACCTTGGGCTCCATGTCCCAAACCAAGATCATTACCTGAGCTGAGATCAAGAGTTGGACTCTAAACACACTGAGCCAGCCAGGTGTCCCTACTTTTACTCTGAAATCATCTCATGCTATGCCTGTGTTACTTCTGTGCGTGCAAAATGATTTGATTGTTGAGGGGCTCTTTTATGTTGAGGAGTACACTCATGCTTACATTTCGTTTCATTTTCCTTTTTTTTTGTTGTTGTTGACAAAGAGGGCACAAGTGAGGGAGGGGCAGAGAGAGTGTGGGAGAGAGAAGTGGGGTTTATGCTCACCCATCGGGGGACTTGAACTCATGACCTGAGCCAAAGTCAGACGCTTAACTGACGGATCCACCCAGGCACCTTCGTACCTACTTTTCCATGAAAGATCAAGGAGGCTGTTGTGTATACTGACTGTACAAAGGGAGGTCCACATGGGGATCCTGTTTGTGGTTGACGTGTAAGAGTGACAAAGTCAGCATGAAGTAAGTGTTCAGGGCATCGTTCTTTGCGCTAAAGTAAGACAGAGAAACTCAGAATTTTAAATAGTTTTGCCAGTTGCCGTTTAAGTAGGAAACATTGGAATTGCATCAAAATATGGATGTCTTCAAAATGGCCATTCGTGGAAGTCATGAATATTAATTATGTGGTTGACATAAAGAAATTTTCACAAATATCTGAGGAAAGATTGGCTAACTCTTCCCGTAAAAGGGTGTGAAATTATCGTACACCCACATGCACTTGATTATTAGCCTCTGTTTGTTTTTTTTTAAATTTTTTTTTTTAACGTTTATTCATTTTTGAGACAGAGAGACAGAGCATGAACGGGGGAGGGTCAGAGAGAGGGAGACACAGAATCTGAAACAGGCTCCAGGCTCTGAGCTGTCAGCACAGAGCCCGATGCGGGGCTTGAACTCGCGGACAGCAAGATCGTAACCTGAGCCGAAGTTGGCCGCTCAACCGATGGAGACACCCAGGCGCCCCTTAGCCTCCGTTTGTAAAGCATGGGAAGCAGAACTCACAGATCATTCTATCAGAAGAAGAATGATTCTCTTTTATTTCTTTAATTTTTTTTTAAGTTTATTTTATTTTGAGAGAGAGAAAGAGTCCCAAGCAGGCTCTCCACTGACAGCACAGAGCCTGCAGGGCTCGAAGTCACAAACTATGAGATCATGACCTTAACCGACGTCAGACACTTAACCAACTGAGCCACACAGGCGCCCCAAGAAAGACTCTTGAATGCTTATAATGGGTATTTGACCAAGACTCCTACTGTGATCTTGTAGTGGTTTATTGAGAGTGCTTTTGAAATTAAAAGAATTCTAAGCCATACCGACTGAATCGCTATTTATAAAATTTTCCTATTTTTCTTTGCTCTTGTTTCTGTGAGCATAGAGAACACAGATTTTTCTGGTTTTGATATGCGCAGAATGCAATAGGTTATATTAAGCTAAAGATAGATTTTGGAGTCCCAGAACTAACTAGAAAGAAGTTCATGTGTGCCTATGTTTGTGGGTGTTTGTACCTAGATCTTCAGTAGGAAAGGGAATATTGCATCAAAAGAGATAATTTCCAAATTTCAAAATTGATGATTTTAGGGGCGCCTGGGTGGCTCGGTTGAGTGTCCGACTTCAGCTCAGGTCATGATCTCACTTTTCGTGAGTTCAAGCCCCACATCAGGCTCTGTGCTGATGGCTCAGAGCCTGGAGCCTGCTTCAGATTCTGTCTCTGTCTCTCTGCCCCTCCCCTGCTTGCACGCTCTTTCTCTAAAATATATTAAAAAATTGATGGTTTTCTAGCAAACAAAAATGTTGAGATACCTAATGGGAATAATTTTCTCTACATTGTATTGAAGTTATTTCTCTTAAATCTCATGTCTCTTGGTTTGAGAATCTCTCCGGGCAAATCCTGTCTTGTCTACCTAGCTATTAATTGTATAACATCTCTGTTTTCCTTGTTCGGCTGTATATTAGTTGTTGCTCATATAACTTGCTCAGGGATTTTTAGAACAGTTTGCACAAAATGACGTGTTTAAAATTAATTTGAATATGGAAATAATTGTTCAGGGAGTATATCCAATTCCATATAGTTTAATTGCTACATTTCACTTCTTCCTTCTGAATTGGAGAACACTAAGAAAGATTTCTTTAGGGGACAGGGTGGTTCATTCAGTTAAGCCTCTGATTCTTGACAACTCAGGTTGTGATCTCAGGGTCCTGAGATCCAGCCCCGAGTCGGGCTCTATGCTGAGCATGGAGTCTGTTTGGTATTCTCTGTCTCTACCCACCCTCTCTCCCTCTCTGTCAAAATACACAAACATTAAAAAAGATTTCTTTAGTTACTGGTGGTTTTGCTTCTTGGAAGTGGCATCATCCAAGTTATTCACACTTTACTGTAACAATTTGATTAGGTGAAGAATTAATATTCTAATGTAGATATTAGGATTTGGATTTACCAAGATTTTTATGTTTTTACTTGTATTCTATTTTTTATATTTTTCCTTATATTCTATTTAAAATTAAAAAAAAAAGTTTATTATTTTTGAGATTGAGAGAGAGACAGCAAGCAGGGAAGGGCCAGAAAGAGGGACACACAGAATCAGATGCAGGCTCAAGGCTCTGAGCTGTCGGCACAGAGCCTGATGCGGGGCTTGAACTCATGCACTGCAAGATCGTGACCTGAACTGTAGTCAGCCTCCCAACTGACTGAGCCACCCAGGTGCCCCTCCTTATATTCTATTTTTTATTATTTATTATGTTTTCCTGTATTCATACTAAGAAACTAATTTGACATTTAATTCTTCTTTTCTGTGAACACTGTGCTCAGTCACGTATTGCTTTAGCTAGAAATTAGAGCATGCTCTTTTTAAAAACATGGTTTATTTTATTTTATTATTTTCTTATTAAAAATTTTTTTAATGTTTATTTTTGAGAGAGAAAGCACCAGCGCGTAAGCGGGGGAGGGGCAAAGAGAGGGAGTCACAGAATCCCAAGCAGGCTCCAGGCTCTGAGCCGTCACCACAGAACCCAATGTGGGGGCTTGAACTCACGAACCGTGAGGTCGTGACCTGAGCTGTAACTGAACCACCCAGGCACCCCATTTTTATTCCTTTCTTGAAATTTGGAATTTTTGTGTTTTATGTTTTATCCTCAATTACCTCTTGTAGTGGATGAGTTCTGTGGTTTAATTGTTTCCATTCCCACAGTCACTTTGAAACCTGTGAATCTCCTTGAAGGTTGTGTCTGTACAACGGTCTGCATGTTTCTCTTAGGTGAATTCACAGGCAGGTAGTCTGGGCTAAAACTCAGGTTCTGCTATTACTGAAGTTTTGTCAAGAGAGTCTTTTGAAAGATGAACAGTTCTCATAGGTTACTGTGGATTCATGGGTACGTTTATGAAAAAGTGTTATAATGGTATGCAGTGTGTAGGAAATGTTCGAGAACCATTGTTTCTGTTCTCGACGTTAGAAGTTGTAATTTCTAGGGGCACCTGGGTGGCTCAGTCGGTTAAGCATCCGACTTTGGCTCAGGTCATGATCTTGCGGTCTGTGAGTTCGAGCCCCACGTTGGGCTCTGTGCCGACAGCTCAGAGCCTGGAGCCTGTTTCAGATTCTGTGTCTCCCTCTCTCTGACCCTCCCCCGTTCATACTCTGTCTCTTTCTGTCTCAAAAAAAAAAAAAAAAAAAAAAAAAAAAAACTTGTAATTTCTACAATAGTCTTTAAGTTCACAGTCATTTACGATTTCTTCTTTTTTTATGTTTATTTTTGGAACCTAAAACTGTGGCTCTTGGGGCATCTGGGTGGCTCAGTCCGATAAGCATCCGACTTTGGCTTAGGTCATGATCTCGTGGTTCATGAGTTCACGCCCCGTGTTGGGCTCTGTGCTGACAGCTCAGAGCCTGGAGCCTGCTTTGGACTCTGTCTCTCTCTGCCCCTCCCCCACTCATGTTCTGTCTGCCTCTCTCTCTCAAAAAATGAATGAACGTTAAAAATTAAAAAAAAAAAAAGAAAAGAAACAAAAATATGGCTCTTGAGCCAAAGGTTGGCATCACTTTCAAGCTTATAAGAAATGTGGAGACTTGGAACCCACCTACAAATCCAAAGCAGAGTATGAATTTTAACAAGATTGCCACTTTGTTCTCATACACGTTAACACCGGAGAAGTACGCATGTGACTCACCTACGTGTTTCCATTACTGTATGCTTCTATGTTTGTAGTTCATTATTTTTATAGCTACGGATTTGTAGTTGCTTTCAATCAGGAAGTGTGCTGCCAGCAACATGATCTCGATGTATTTTCAGGATTGCTCTGTGTATGTGTCATTCTGTAAAATCCATATAAATGTTAGGACAGACTTTGATCTTCCTGCCAAAAATGGCGTTGGGATTTTGATGGAAATTGTGTTACTTTCAGTCTTATGTTTTTGCTTATTCTGATCTCTATTTTTAATTTTTCTTTGTCATTTCCTTCCTCTACTAAATCTCAGCTCTGTTCTTTTCCTACTTCCTTGTAGTGTAGTGTTAAGTTGTTTATCTGAAATTTTTTTTTTGTTTTAATGTTTGTTCATTTTTGAGAGAGAGCACACAAGCTGGGGAGGGATAGATTGAGAGAGAGGGAGACACAGACAGAATCTGAAGCAGGCTTCATGCTCCCAGCTGTCAGCAGGGAGCGGGACTCGAACTCATGAACTGTGAGATCATGCCCTGAGCTGACGTTGGACGCTTAACTGACTGAACCCAGGTGCTGCTGAAATTTTTCTTAACATAAGCATTTATAGCATAAAAATGTTTGAAAATGGATTTCCTAGCAGGGAAAATTAGCAGAAATAAACAATACAAGGAATGACCAAAAAAATAAAATAACAGAAAAAAGAAATAAGGATTCTTGAGGATTTTCTTAGATCATGTCATCTGTGAACAGATAGTTTTTTATATTGGATTCCTTTTTTGTATGTTTTCTTGCCTAACTGTTCTGACTAGAATATTCCAGTACTTTGTCCAATGGAAGTGGTGAAGTCGCTTCCTTACCTTGTTTATGATCACACAGGAGAAACTTTCAGTCTTTTATCTTTGAATATGTTGGATTTCAACTTTTGTACATTTGTGTTCTTTATTAGGTTGAGGTAGTTTCCTTCTATTCCTACTATTGAGTGTTGTAAATCATGAAACGCTTTCCAATATGCTCACACACTCTTGTTCTGCGACAATTAAGAGCATCATGTCCTGTTTGATTTTCTCTTGGTTAATGTGCAGTCTTAAATTTCTTGATTTCTGTAAGTTGAAACACCCCTGAGTTACAGGAAGAATTCCCACTTGATTATGTTGTAAAATATCGAAGTGTGCTTTTGATTCATTTTGCTTTAATTTATTGTGGACTTTGTATTGAATATTCCTCACAGGTAGTACTTTGTACTCTTGTGTACTTGTAGTGTCTTCCTTTGGCTTTATAACCAGGTGATTGTCCTGTCACAGAGAGTGTTTTGATAATTTATCTTCACTTCTTGGAAATGTTGGAGGAGATTGGAAGCACTTTCTCATTGTTTCATCTGTTTCTCATTAAATGAATCATCTGGCAGAGGACCTTTCATTGTTGAAAGTTTGTAGAAATTTCTTTAGTAGGACTCGTGGGTGGCTCAGTTGGTTAAGTATCAGACTTCAGCTCAGGTCATGATCTCGAGTCCTGGGTTCGAGCCTTGCATCAGGATCTGCGTTGACAACCTGGGGCCTGCTTGAAATTCTCCCTCCCTCTCTGCCCCCTCCCCCCCACTTTCCTTTCCCTCTCAAAACAAATAAGCTTAAAAGAAAAATAAAATTTCTTTATCAATCTAATCTACTTAGCTGTTGGCAGGTTGAGATTTTTTTTTTTTTAATATATATAGGGGCGCCTGGGTGGCTCAGTCAGTGAAACGTCTGACTTCAGCTCAGGTCATGATCTCATGGTCCGTGGGTTTGAGCCCCATGTTGGGCTCTGTGCTAACAGCTCAGAACCTGGAGCCTGATTTGTATTCTGTGTCTCCCTCTCTCTCTCTCTGCCCCTCCCCAGCTCACATTCTGTCCCTGTCTCAAAAATTATATATATTTCTTATTTCATTTTATATTTTATTTTATATTTTTTATTTTATTTTATTTTATTATTTTATTTTATTTTTATATATTTCTCAATGATGGAGTCAGGTATGTTACACCTTTTGAAATTTATACTTTTTTTTTTTAATTAATTAATTTATTTAAGTTTATTTTTGAGACAGAGAGAGATAGAGCATGAACGGGGGAGGGGCAGAGAGAGAGGGAGACACAGAATCGGAAGCAGGCTCCAGGCTCTGAGCCATCAGCCCAGAGCCCGACGCGGGGCTCGAACTCAAGGACCGCGAGATCGTGACCTGAGCTGAAGTCGAGCGCTTAACCGACTGAGCCACCCAGGTGCCCCTATACTTATTTTTTTACAAGTAAGTTTTTTTTTTTTAAGTTTATTTATTTTGAGAGAGAAAGAGAGTGCAACTTGGGGAGGAGCAGAGAGAGGAAGACAAGAGAATCTCAAGCAGGCTCCGCACTGTCAACATGGTGTCCAACATGGGGCTGGAACTCCTCAAACTGTGAGATCATGACCTGAGCTGAAACCGAGTCAGACATTAAACTGGCTGAGCCGCCCAGGCTCCCCAGAAGTCAATTTAATTTAATTTAATTTTGTTTAGAGTGAGAAAGTACAGGGGTGGGAGAGCAGGGGAGGGGCAGAGATAGAGGGAGAGCATCTTAAGCAGACTCCACACTCCTCAGGCAGCCCCAGGTGGGCCTCTGTCTCACAACCCTGGGATGTTGACCTCAGCCATTTCAGATGTTTAACCAACTGAGTCATTCGGGCACCCCATACACACAGGTTCTTTTTTTCTTTTTTTTTGGATACCTATTTGTAGGCATGGTCACCTCTTATAATTATTTTTGTTTCTGTCATATCAGTTTTAATGTGTCTGCTTTCACTTCTGATTGTACTTGGTCTTCTCTGTCCTTCTTCCCTGATTTAGTTACAGGTCTGTCACGTTTGTTGATCTTTTCTGAACACCAGCTCCTTTTCTTGTTGGCACTGTCCACTTTTTGCTATATCCTGTTTTGTTCATTTGTGGTTGATGTTTAGATTTCCTTCCTTCTGCTAATTTTGTTCTCAAACGGTACTTCTGACTTTTTGCCATATAGAAAAGTGACGTGTACTCCAGAATGATCTCTTAAGCTACGTGGTCAGCACGTTCTATGCAAATTTCTGTGTGCCGGCAGAATGAGGTCCTGATGATTGCTTCTCAACCGTCTTGCTGAAGTTCTCCTATCGATTTTATTTTTTTTTATTTTATTTAAAAAAAATTTTTTTTTTTTAACGTTTATTTATTTTTGAGACAGAGACAGAGCATGAATGGGGGAGGGTCAGAGAGAGAGGGAGACACAGAATCTGAAACAGGCTCCAGGCTCTGAGCAGTCAGCACAGAGCCCGACGCAGGGCTTGAACCCACAAGCTGTGAGATCATGACCTGAGCCGAAGTCGGATGCTTAACCGACTGAGCCACCGAGGCGCCCCTCTCCGATCGATTTTAATTTTGCATGTTAGAACTCGTCAGTGTACTTACCTGACAGTAGTTGGATAAAAATGATTTTATTTTTCTGTTATTTGATCTCTTTCAGCCGTATCTTCAAATGACACCCAGAGCTTGCTGCCAAAGCCGTGCATAGAATCTTGTTTTCAGAACGTGTCACTGGGTAGATATAAACAGAGTGCCCTTGAGAATTTACACTTAATGATAGACTGGGACAATGATGGAGAGAGTGCAGAGCATCCGAGATATGAAGGACGTATCCAAACAGAGATAACTGCCCATTATGAGAATCTCACCGCCCCAGACGGTGAAGGATATAAAACATTCTGGACGACATCCCTTTTTAAGTCAACTACTTCTGCAAAGCCTTGTGTTTCTGTAAGCAATGGTTCAAATCCAATGATCAAAGATACGTATGTGCAGAATCCAAATTTGGAAAATCTGGAAAATTACCTAGTCCAGGCTGAAAATAATTATTTGAACCATTTTGAAAATAGGTTTGCATTGACCTTTCAGTCCAATATTTCTGAAAATCAGGGATTTAAAAATGAAGAAAAAAGCGCTATGTGGTATCAGTTTGAGAGTTCCTTCACCGAGGAGTCAACCCTGCAAAACTACCAGAGCATTTTCAATGAAAACATAATTGCTCAATACAGTGAATCTGAGAAGATATTTATCCAGGGGTCAAATGTTAATAAACATCTGATTACTCATTTTCCAGAGAACCATTTTGAGTGTAATAAATGGGAAGTCTTTTATCAAGGCTCCAACCTCATTATACATAAGAGTATGCATATGGGAGAGAATCCTTATAAATATAATGAGTGTGACAAAGCTCTTAACCAGACCTCCAATGTTATGGATCATCAGAGAATGCATGTGGGAAAAAACTCATACAGACGTAATAAACCTGGGAACATGTATAGTCAGTCATCAAGACTGTATATACATAAGACAATCGGTGCTGGAGAGAAAAGTTACATTTGTAACGAATGTGGCAAGGTCTTTATCCACCACTCAAGCCTTACTCAACATCACAGAATTCATACTGGAGAGAATCTTTACAAATGTAATGAATGTGGAAAACTCTTTACCAGGCACTCACATCTTACTGAACATCACAGAATCCATACTGGAGAAAAACCGTACAAATGTCAAGAATGTGGGATGGCCTTTACCCAGCATGCAACCCTTGTTGGTCATTACAGAGTTCATACAGGTGAGAAACCTTACCAATGTAAAGAATGTGGCAAGACCTTTAAATGGCACTCAATCCTTAGTAAACATTACAGAACTCATACTGGAGAGAAACCTTACATATGTAAAGAATGTGGCAAGGCCTTTAGGCAGCACACAACCCTTACTCACCATTACAGAACTCATACTGGAGAGAAACCTTACCAATGTAAAGAATGTGGCCAAGCCTTTATCCAGCACTCAAACCTTACTCAACATCACAGAATTCATACGGGAGAGAAACCTTACCAATGTAATGAATGTGGCCAAGCTTTTAACCATCACTCATACCTTACCCAACATCACAGAATCCATACTGGAGAGAAACCTTACCAATGTAAAGAATGTGGCCAGTCCTTTAACCAGCACTCCAACCTGACTCGACATCACAGGATTCATACTGGAGAGAAACCTTTCAAATGTAAAGAATGTGGCCAGGCCTTTAACCAGCACTCACATCTTAATCAACATCACAGAATCCATACTAGAGAGAAACCTTTCCAATGTAAAGAATGTGGCCAGGCCTTTAACAGACACTCAAACCTTACTCAGCATCACAGAATTCATACAGGAGAGAAACCTTTCCAATGTAAAGAATGTGGCCAGGCCTTTAACAGGCACTCATACCTTACTCGTCATCACAGAGTCCATACTGGAGAGAAACCTTACAAATGTAAAGTATGTGGCCAGGCCTTTAACAGGCACTCAAACCTTACTCGACATCACAGAATTCATACTGGAGAGAAACCTTACAAATGTGAAGAATGTGGCCACACCTTTATCCAGTATTCACATCTTATTCAACATCACAGAATACACACTTAAGAGAAACCTTACCAAAGTAAAGAATGTGGCAAAACACTTAATCTCTGGTTAACCTTTACTCATCATCACAGAATTCACACTGGAGCAAACCTTACAAATCTAAAGAATGAGAAAACTCTTAAGGACTTCTCAGCCCTTACTCCACATCAGAGAATTCTATTGGAGAGGAACCATACAAATGTCAAGAATGTAGCCTGACCTTTAAGCAATGCTAAACCCTGACTCCTGAACAGAGAAGTTATACTGGAGAGGAGTTTGCAAATATAAAGAATTTGGCAAGCCCTTTAATCAAAGGTCAAGCCTCATTCAATATCACAGAATTAATACTGGAGGAAAAATTTACCAATGTAAAGAATCTGGTAAGACTTTTAGGCTCAACCCTACTGAGCATCACAGACTTTATACTGAGGAGAAACATTACAAAAGTATAAAGAATGTGGCAATCCTGTAGCCGAAGCTCACAATTTGTTCAACATCGTAGCTATCTTAACAGTTTAGAAACCGTAACATGTAGAGAAAGTTGCAGTGCCTTTAACCGGAATCCAAATGCACACCAGATTCAATCCCTGAAAATGTAATGAATGAGCAAAGACCTTCATTTTAATGTACATTTTAGCAAACACCAGAGTGCATAGAGGAAAGTGACTTGAAAGATACAAATATTTAGGAAAATATTTAATTGAGTATCAAATGTCAATAGAGGTGACAAATGAAGTGGCAAGCATTATGTCGGTCAGCCTATTTAGACATTACATCAAAACACTCATTATAAGTAAAAATACAAAGCTAAACACTTAGATAATATATATGCTAATATGCTTCAAAAGCTTAAGTGGATGGATTTTTGCATAGGTATAATTAATTTCAATGTGTTTTTTTTTCTCTTACATTGACCCTGAGATATTTGACTAGCAAGTATTATTGTATTTCTACTCTCAAATCGCAGAATTCATTCATTCCTAGTGGGTGTGTGAAAGTATGTGGCTGATTGTTGATGCATCAAAGATATGAGATGTCCTTCATTAGGTGGGACTCCTGCATACCTAAATTTTCATGGAAGATGGAGGACAGTCTGATGTACAATATGAAGAAAATCTAAATGGAGATGCTATTTATGCTTATAATGAGATAGGTGTTCAGAACATCAATCTTCTCCATTTATTCAAAGTAAAACATTTCCCGAATATGATAAGTATTTTTTATTTTACCAACTGGTCTTTAAGAAAAAAGACATGGCAGTCTTGTAAAATACTGGCGTATCTTCATAACAGCTAAAATTCAATGTAGAGAATGTCAGTTGATGTGGTTGAAATGGATCAATCCTCGCAGATGTCAGAAAGGATAGCAAATGCTTCCCCCATACGGCATATGATTTTTAGATAGACATTTTTTAAGAAGGACCTCAGGCCTGAAAATTATGGAAAGTACTATTTCCACATCATTATATCAGGAGACCAATGCTTTTTGAATGCCTGTATTCTGTATTTTGAAGAAGGGTTATAGAGTGGATTTGGAATGCATTACTTAGTCTATTTGTGAACTTAATATATTTTAGTTACTAAAACATAATGGTTTTTAACGTGTTCGCATGGATGTGTAATGAATGAAGTATTATCCCACCACCAATGTTAACCTATCTCATTTTTATTTGAGGTTGTAGGAAACTGATGATATCGATCACGTATTTGTAATGGAGTGGAATAATACACCTAGAAATCCATTTTCTCAGTGGCTTTAAAGTTTAAATAATGTGTGATTATTTTTTCCCTAGTTTCTCAATTGTATCATTTTCTCCTTTTCGGGACTAGTGGGATAGTACACGGATATAGTATAGATTATATAGAGGTATTATAGACCGTTTAGCTCAAGGACTCCATGTTGGTGCCACTTGGCAGCCATTTTGTATAGCCAGTAGTTTCGCAGGGACTTGAACTAACACCGGCCTTGTCTCACTAGTATGGTCCATAGATAACAAACCTGTAGAGTCACAAGTTAGTGTAACTTTTTTTTCTATTGTTTATTTATTTATTTTGAGAGAGAGAGCGAGAGAGAGAGAGAGGGTGAGGGGCAGAGAGAGACGGAGACAGAAAACCCCAAGCAGGCTCTGCCAGCAGGGCAGAACCCAACCTGGGCCAAACTCACAAGCCTTATGATCATGATCTGAGTCCTTTAGCGGATTGAGTCACTCAGGCGACCCCTAGTGTAACTTCTGATATAACTTACCCCCCCCCCCCCAACTTTTCCCCTTGTGTGTCACCTAGAGAAGATTCCCACAGAATTTACCTAAACCTATTGTAGTCAATGACCCAATCTGGACCTTGTGCAGGGACTCTAAAGCACCACATTATGGCCCCAAATAAAGGTATGTGCCCCCAGTCATAAGGGGGGAATGTTGTTTTGATACTTAACATGACGTAAGCATGTATATATGACAATACTGGTTGAGTAGTAGATACCCATAAGTAGGGAAACATTCCAATGGGAGTGATATACCCCCAGGTAAGAGCTAGAAAACAGGATGAAGAATTGGCATAAATTCTGGCTGTGGAGAGAAGACGCTTGAGTTACACAACTGACTCTCTGCATTTCAAAAAATAAAGCTTCTATTTTGTTTTATTTCCTAGTTATCTCTAGATCTCCAGTTCTGTTTTTCCTCATTTTTGTTTCCAGCTACATAGGCATCAAAAACATTTTCTGCCTGTGTTGGCGGCTAGAATGTCCTCACTGAAATCCTAAATGCGATCATAGAGATGTTTGGCCAGTGGGACACGGTATTTTTTTTTTATTATTATTAAATTATTTTTTTTAACGTTTATTCATCATTGAGAGAGAGAGACAGAGCGTGAGCAGGGGAGGAGTAGAGAGGGGGAAACAATCCAAAGCAGGCTCCGAGCTGTCAGCACAGAGCCCGATGCGGGGCTCAAACTCACAAACTGCAAGATCATGACCCAAGCCGAAGTCGGTTGCTCAACCATCTGAGCCACCCAGGTGCCCCCAGTGGGACACAGTATTAATTCAGACATTTAGCACTGGGATGTGGAATGAGAATATAAGTAAAACGTGACCATGGCACCATCTTTGGAGAGATAAGACGTATGAAATGAATATGTGAGGAGCCCTTTCAATGTGGGAAGGGAACTGGAGGTGGCTCCCTTTTGTCACCAAAGTCATAGGCAGCTCTTGGTGGTGTCATCTAATGAGTAAATGTCACAGAGATGAGGATTTTGGAAAATGGGGTGAGTTACTGAGGATTAAGGAATTCATCTTTTATCTTCATGATTCAGTTGAATTGTGTGTTACTGAAGAACAGATTTTGTGTGGCGATTACTGTGATTGCCCAGACATAGATCAGTGACAGTGGATGGAGGAGGGGGTAATGAATGGTGCACAGGTGTGGGCCTAGCTGTAAAATGTCACATAAGAGTAAATTTTGGCGATGAAGAAGCCTTCTGGACACTAATAGGATCAGCAAGTCATGTGCTGTGGTTGGTCTCATCAAAGCACTAATATCCCAGGTATATAAGCCCATTTATGGTTAGATCCACTCTACGTGGGTGACGTTTTAGGGAAGCTGATGCATTGCTGTGAGGGACCTTCCTGTCTTCAGTCAACCCATGATGAGTATAGTTCTGTGTTCTGACTCTTTCCAAGGCACAGAATTGTTGAAGTTGGAGAATTAGTGGCAGTGAGCATTTTTGATTCAAACAGTCCAGCACAAGTGTTCACTGACTAACGAACGAATAAGAAAGTTGCCGTCTATGTACACAACGGAATATTACCCAGCCATAAAAAGCAATGAAATCTTGACATTTGCACTGACCTGGATGGAGGTAGAGTATTGTATAAACAAAAAAATTCCGAGAACTACCATCTGATTTCACTCGTGTGTGATAAAGAAACAAGCAAACGGGGAAAAAAGCAAATCAAAAAATAGACTTAACTATATCGAAGAAACTGATGATTACCAGAATAGAGGTGGGTGGGTGGGGGCACGGGTTAAATAAGTGGTGGGAGTTACGGAGCGCACTTGTGTTGAGCACTGGGTGTTGTATGGAATTATACAATCACTGTTGTACACCTCAAACTAATATAGTGTATGTTAACTAACTGGAATTTAAATAAAACCTTTAAAAAATAGTTGTGTTTTTTGCAGATTTAAGCAAACATTTTCTCTTAACTGACTTGCAGGAGTTTCACAAAACCTACCTTGTAAACAAATTGAAACATTTATCTTTTCTCCCTACGGGATTCCTCCAGAATTCAGAAATTCTCAGTGACTATTAGCAATGGTTCATTTGTTCTCATATAAATGCCTCATTTAATAACATTACTTGAAACTACAAGACTTAGTTTGAAAATACAGCTGAATCCTTGCCTCGTGAAACTTCCTTGACTAATTAAACTGACCTATTGTCAGGACTAAAGTACTAGATCGAGGGCATGAAAAATCTACCAGGTCAAGTTTTAATATGTGAACTACCATAGAAGTTGCAGATGGGGGAACTGAAGTGGTTTAGGACAACCTGCTCCGCCTGCCCCCACCCCTTCTCTCAGCCACAATATGCCATTTTGTCCCATTGATAATTTGAGGTGAAGGTACTTTGAACTTGTGGGCTCAAGAGAACTTTCCCCCTCCCTTAACCACACAGAAGAGTCTAAGTTGTATGGCCTTTCCCACAGTAAGAGTTATTAACCAAGATAAAGTTTATCTGAGTGACACATCTGTGAGGTAGGACAAGCCTCTAGTTACCAAATATATACTCTTATCACCCTGTGAAGTGCATTCCTTTCCTAGGAAGCTCCAGGCGCCTACCCCCTTTTCCTTAGTTCTGGATGACATATGTGCCTCATCTTGCCTGACAGTCTTTGGAATTTCTACCTCTATGTGGATTCCCTGTATATACACCTATTAAATTTGATGGTCTGTTAACCTGTCTCATGTCAATTTGATTCTTAGTCCAGCTAGAAGGATCTTTGAGGCAACAAGAATCCTTGTTCTCCGACAGGATTTGACTTAAATGCCTCATGTCTTGGCATTCCATTTCAAGTAGAAAAACATGGAGCAGTAGGAAGTACTTCTAGAGGAGTTGGGTGGTTTTTTTTTTTTTTTTTTTTTTTTTTTTTTTAATTTTTGGGACAGAGAGAGACAGAGCATGAATGGGGGAGGGGCAGAGAGAGAGGGAGACACAGAATCGGAAACAGGCTCCAGGCTCCGAGCCATCTGCCCAGAGCCTGACGCGGGGCTCGAACTCACGGACCGCGAGATCGTGACCTGGCTGAAGTCGGACGCTTAACCGACTGAGCCACCCAGGCGCCCCAGGAGTTGGTTTTTTGAGCTCAGTTTTTGCCACGATTTCAGAGGGTTCCTTATTTGTTTACTGCATTGATACTATGTTGTTTTTTTAAAAAACTTACAAGAAGCAGTCAAAATATGTGTCCCACTCGATTTGTTTAGTTGAATAGATGGCTCTCTGGAGGTGGATGCATAAGTACACACATGAAGTATTTCAAGGCTCCTCATTCAGGCCACTTGAGCATTCAAATCATCCTTAGTATAACTCTTTAGATATTGCAAACATGTTCTCCATGTGTGTTAAACACGAGTCCCACCAGATTGTTGGAAGGTCTCCAACAATTGTCTCCATCCTTTTCCCCATTTTAGTGATTTATTTTGATTCCTAGTGGGTTTAGGTGTTCAACACTACCTAAAGGGTTTTAGCTGTGAATGAATGTGCTAACTAGAGTGATGTTGCTCCTGCAAAAATTTGCTCCTGGAATTGGTTCATTATATTTTGTGTCTTGGTTTTCTCTGCACTTAGCCTGCCTAAATTCAGAGTGCTCAGCATGTTAAGTGGCTGATTCTTCTATGGTTCCCCTGAGAGAGTAAATTATTTGTGACATGAATGGGAATCCCTGTGGGATGGCTGCTGGGTGCTGTTGACTCTGTCCCTGTCTAATGAGAAGAGCTAATGTCCTTTGTCTTGGGATTCGTTCAGAATCTCATCTACAGAATGCATCAAGCATTTACATTGGCAAGACTGAAGAATTTTAAATTTCTTTTTTTTTTTAATGTTTATTTTAGAGAGAGAGAGAGTCAGAGCACAAGGGGGAAGGGGCAGAGAGAGAAGGAGACACAGAATCCAAAACAGGTTCCAGGCTCTGAGCCACCAGCACAGGGCCCAATGTGGGGCTCGAACTCATGGACTGTGAGATCATGACCTGAGCCAATTTTGGACGCTTAACCAACTGAGCCACCCAGGCACGCCAAGACTTTTAAACTTCTTTAAAAAGATTTTTTTTTTTTAACATTTATTTATTATTGAGAGACAGAGAGAGACAGAGCAGGATCATGGGAGGGGCAGAGAGAGGGGGAGACAGAATCTGAAGCAGGCTCCAGGCTCTGAGCTGTCAGCACAGAGCCCGACACAGGGCTTGAACTCATAAACTGTGAGATCATGACCTGAGCCGAAGTCAGTCGCCCAACCAACTGAGCCACCAGGCGCCCAAAGACTTTTAAATTTCTAAGAGGAAGAGTCATCTCTGCCACAGACCTGCAATCTGTTCTTTCCTGACTCTACAGTGTATTGCGGCCATGCAGTATTTCAAAGGAAAATGATCATCCTTTATTAGAGTCCTAACTGAACACCAGCCTATTGTGTAACATTCGGCTAATGGACTGCACATGGGGAGTTAGATCAGAAACAGTCCCCATTGCCAGTCAAGAAACAACACAAGCACAGACCCAGAACCACAAAGCCTCTTAGATTCTGAAACCAGAAGAGTACAAGTCCTCACCAAAATGAGTTTATGATGAAACTCTAACAAAAAATGTCTGGTGTCATCACATACTGTTTATCAAAAGAGGTTTTTCCAGTCCGATGCCTTATTTCTCTCACTGGACAATGAAAGCACCATAGTCAAGTTATTTCGCATCTTCCTTCTTGGTCTCCTTAAAACTAAATTTTTGATGCATAGTCCGTTTAAATCTTTTTTTTGTTTGTTTTGTTTTGTGACGGTTTAATTATAAATTTTATCTTGTACTTGTAAAACAGAACAATTACTTCTGGCTTAAAGTTTTGCTTAGGTACATATTTGTAGGTTGAGGCCAAACAGACACAATTTTGGGAAGGTGACCTTTCTGGTGTGTCTATTTCAGAACAAATGCAAAAGGGTTACAAATTAATATTTGAGTCCTAAAAAACCCTTTCCTTTATAAACGCATTACATTTGCTCCTCCATATAATGGGATATAGCAAACTAAAAGTTTGTACATATGTCAGCATTTCCTAGTAACTTCTCTTGAATCTATTTTTGTTTTTAGAATTATTTTTAGTTGAAAAAAATTTTTAATGTTTATTTTTGAGAGAGAGAGAGAGAGAGAGAGCACTAACAGGGGAGGGGCAGAGAGAGAGGGAGACACAGAATCTGAAGCGGGCTCCAGGCTCTGGGCTGTCAGCACAGAGCCCGATGCAGGGCTTGAATCCACAAACCGCAAGATCATGACCTGAGCTGAAGTTGGACGCTTAACTGACTGAACCACACAGGCACCCCATTATTTTTAGTTTTTTAAGTTTTTTAATATTTATTTTTAGAGGGGGGAGGAAGGGGCTGAGAGAATCTGATGTAGGGCTCAATCTCACAGCACCCTGAGATCATGACCTGAGCCAAAATCGAGTCAGACACTTAACCAACCGAACCACCCAGGTGCCCTATTTTTAAGATTGAATGTTGTACAGCTTGGGCAGTTATATTCCTCAGGCCAATACCATCTAGACTATGTAAATGTATAAAATAAAATTTTAAATTCATTATTCTTCTATATTCAAGACTAAAGCACATAAATGCTAGTGTAGGGCTCAGAGGTGAAATATATTTCTCTTCAGTATTTGAGAAAATACGAAATCCTTTCAACAAAATCCAAGAGACATAATAATCCTAGCTGGTGACATTAAGGATAAAGGACCTCATTCACTCCTTCATGCAGTGATTTATTGGTCCCAACTGATTTGCAAATTGGATCACTGTAGTGAGTTATCTATGCTGGAAACTCTGAAAGTCAGCTCTGGGATCCATATTTGTTTTGTGTTCTGCTCTATCATCAAGAACGATAAATTTGATGGTATGATATTGGACGTGTCAGGAGCTTTAGTGACCGAGCAAAATGACGTCTCACTTTACTGTGACCTGTTTTCACTATGTGTACTTTATGTATCTAATAATTATTTCCCTACAAATTAAGTTCTTGTTTCTTCATCTGTATTGTTATATATTTAATTTTTTATTGCTGTGCAAATCAAATTGTGTAATAAGAAAATCTCTCTGGATTTAAGCAGGTTTGAAATGTTATGTTACAAAAAAAATTCACAGTTAGCATTCAGCCTTCCATTGCACTTCATTGCCTTACTATTAGGATAAGTTAAGTTCGAACACTTCTATTGTCCCCCAGCTCATCACAAATAATAGAAATGGTATGATTTTGTGGCCTAAAGTGAAAGTGGAAAAAATAGGAATAGAAAAATGATAGCAGATCTCTTAAAAAAAAAAAAAAAAAAAAAAGCGCCATAGATCAACCAGATCTGCTCAGTGGTGAGTGTCTCAAAAATCTCCCCAGAACAAGTTTCTAGGAAGTTCCTGGATGGTGTGAGAAATAAACCCGTCGACCCAATCAAAGGAGGGATAAGGAGACTCAGATCACAGTGGAGAAAGGCTTTACTCAACGTTCTTGCAAGAGTGGTTTCTGTGGGATAGGCACACAGGGCGCAGTCACAGCAGTTTATCTCCTAGCATGCAAGTCCCTCCCCTGATTCTTCATTGGCTGAGCACTACAGGTAAGTCCCTCCCCTGGTTCCTCATTGGCTGAGCATTACAGAGGTTACAGCCTTACCCAAAGTTGCTTGTGCCCAGGTAGGGCAAAAAGTAGTCTGACTCAAAAAAGGGTGCATTCTCTGAGGTGACACAGGGACTTTCAGTCTCTCCTCCCTCTGTTCTTTGGGTCATGCTTATTGCAAAATCCGCAAAAATAAGACCACTAAATGGAGAGGGGAAGAAGAACAAGGAAGTGAAGTGTCTAAGCGTTTGGGACTCCAATGTGGGGGGAGGGGGGAGTCTGTACATATTTCCAATAGGTTGTAAACCTATTATTAATTAGACTGCACAGCTTTTATTTGGTATTTCTGAAAATGATTCATCTCCCTTCTCACAATGGGACCTTGAGATGCCCCCACTGGCAGGGGCCAATGGATCATGGGCAGAACATCCACATGGGACTGGGTTTCCTTTATGCTCACCAAAATAGTAACCAAAGCAAATGAGTTTGTCCACCATGTGCAGCAAGCCATAAAATCATACACTGGCCTTTTGCAGTGAACCAATTTAAGCTGTTTATTTGTGTGGACCCACCCAGGAGAAGGAGGGGATAATGCTCAAAAGTCTTGAACTCCCCAGTGGCTTGCAAGTGAAGGCTTTTAAGGGGAAAATTGAGTTCAACAGTCCTCCTATGAGACAGAGCATGGGCTAGATTCAGGCCCCCTTAACATTGACCGTGAAATCCAGCATTGTTTGACTCCCTCCATTAGGGAAAAAAACAAAAACAAACAAACAAAACTCTGCATCTCGAGTAGTTTATGTTGCAGGACTTCAGAGGGAGGATGCTTACTATGAACACTGGCAAAGACTGGTCCAAACCAGGGTGCACCAAGATGGACTCTCCCTGACCTCTACACTTTTCTTTGTGCTGTGTCCCTTCTTCTCAAGCACAAGATGCAATGAAACCTTGCCTGAAACTTCAATTTGGTTTATGATCAATTTCTCTTGCTTAGAGAGCCCAAGGGCATAGTTTGGTTCATTGGCACTGAAAAGGTGGATGCCATTGATTGGAGACCCCTGAGGCCATGTTAGGAGATGTTACTTGATAACTTCTGCTGCCACTTTACCTGATATCATAGAGGTGTATTCCATCTCAAAAAACCTTTAATCAGAAAAGTGTCTTTTTTCTTTATATTAAAAGTTTTATTGGATGCATCTGGTCGTTATATCTGCAAGGTAGTGCTGATTAATCCGTTGTAAACTAGTGGGGTTACATTCCTATCTCTTGAGTCGAGACTACATGTTCCTTGGCTGGTACATCTGTGCCTGGGGGCAGTATGACCTGTGCATTCTTTCATCTGAACTGACAAGATCAATGCTGGTGGCTTCATTCAACCAATTGTGTGTTAGAATTTATTTCCGCTTTCAGGTCCTTCTACCTGGACAGAGAATCCAACTGAAATGAGACAGATTAACAGGAGAAGATCAAATTAAATTTCATAAGTATAAGGAACCCTCACAGACACAGAAATCCCAAAGACAATCAGGCAAAACGGGGTATATATGTCGTCCTGAACTAAGGAGGAGGGTCTGGGACTTCGCGGTGGAGAAATGCCCTTCACAGGGCGATAATAAAAGCAGATGTTTGGTAATTAGATGTTTGCCCTTTCACACAGTCACTCAGATAAAATTTGTCTCTGGTGATAATACTTATTCTTTGAAAGATCCCCAATTTAGATTCTTCTACATAGTAAAGGGAGAGGATAAAAAGGTTTTCTTGGGCCCACAGGGTGTCAGTTGCCTTTATCCCCCCAAAAATTTTCATGCCAAAATGTCCCATGTTGGGGCAGCTTGCCCCTGGCCCCTACAGAACATTACTTTAAGGTAGTCTCTGTATATAGATGTGTGTGCCATGTTAGATAAACTCTAGACCAGATAATCTTGGTTAAAACCTAGTTTCTTCCATTTATTGGTTGTTTGGTAAAATACTGCCGTAAAGGAGAAAAAGTATTATGTTTGGTCTCAAATTATTTTGGTGGGTTTTTTTTTTTTTTTTGCATTAACTTATAAAAATTGTTACACTACTAATGTAGTAATAGTAAATGTTCAAAAAGGATTGTAGCTTCCATTTTTCATATTCTAGTAGAACCCATAATTGCCATAAAAATCATTCCATTCAAGGGGCTCCTGGGTGGCTTATTCAGTTGAGCTTCCAACTTTGACTCAGGTCATGATCTCACGGTTCATGAGTTCGAGCCCCACGTCTGACTCTGTGCTAACAGTGTTGAACCTGCTTGGGATTCTGTTTCCTTCTCCTTCTCCTTCCTTGTCTCTTCCTCTTAAGTAGGCACAATGCCCAACATGGGGCTTGAACCCACAACCCTGAGATTAAGAGTTGCATGCTCTTGGGGGTGCCTGGGTGGTTCAGTCAGTTAAGCGTCTGACTTCAGCTCAGGTCATGATCTCATGGCTTGTGAGTTTGAGCCCCGCGTCAGGCTCTGTGCTGAGAGCTTGGAGCCTGGAGCCTGCTTCAGATTCTGTCTCTCTCTCTCTCTCTCTGACTCTCCCCTGCTCACATTCTGTCTCTCTCTCTCAAAAGGGATGTCTGCCTCAGATTCTGTGTCTCTCTGTCTCTCTGACATTCCCCTGCTTGTGTTCTCTTTCTCTCAAAAATAAATAAATGTTAAAAAAACATCATTCCATTCAAACTCATCAAATAACAATGTTTTGGGGAAATTATTTTCTAGAATTCTATAATAGCCTCTCTTCTCTAATGAGGACAATATTGGATTGAAAATTAAAGAATCTGTAACAAAACTCACATTCCTTTTTTTTTCCAAAAAATTTTAATGTTTATTCATTTTTTTGAGAGACAGAGAGACAGAGTGCAAGCAGGGGAGGGGCAGAGAGAGAGGGAGACACAGAATCCGAAGCAGGCTCCAGGCTCTGAGCTGTCAGCACAGAACCCAATGTGGGGCTTGAACTCATGGGCTGTGAGATCATTATCTGAGCCAAAGTCAGATGCCCAACCTACTGAGCCACCCAGGTGCCCCTGTTACTTCTATTTAAAAAAAAAAAAAAAAGTTTATTTATTTTGAGAGAGAAAGAGAGAGCAGGTAAGCATGAGCAGGGAACAGGCAGAGAGAGAGAATCCCAACAGGATCCATACTGTCAGCATAGAGCCTGACACAGGACTCTATCCCAGGAACCATGAGATCATGACCTGAGCTGAAATCAAGAGTCAGATACTTAAATGACCCATCCACCGATGTGCCCCTGTTGTTGCTTGTAAAGGATGAATTACAGCCTTGGCATTCTGTGTAAAAGTGGGAGTGTCTCTAATAACATATTCTATAGTGTCATTTAATGCTTATAAATTTTTTATTAGAGCATTTTATGATTCAGTGAAATGAATTTTCTGAGCAATTTATGGCATGTAACATGCTACTGTTTCAAATGCTTGCTTTTCTTGAGTGCCCACTCAGTTTAAAAATTATGGTTAGGGGCGCTTGGGTGGCTCAGTCGGTTAAGCCTTCAACTGCAGCTCAGGTCATGATCTTGCAGTTTGTGAATTTGAGCCCCACGTTAGGCTCTGTGCTGACAGCTTAGAGCCTGGAGCCTGCTAAGGATTCTGTGTCTCCCTCTCTCTCTCTGCCCCTCCCCTGTTCACGCTCTGTGTCTGTCTGTCTGTCTCTCTTTCTCAAAAACAAACATTAAGAAAAATCTTAAACTTATGGTATCTAGAAGGATCCTTTTATAAAATTATGGTATCTAGAAGGATCCTTTGTATGCTTTATTCAGAATTTTTTCAGTTAACATTTTACTTAATCTTGTTTTGCAATCCAATAACAAAGCTTTCTATTTTTTAAAGTTTATTTTGAGAGAGAGAGAGAGAGAGAGCATACGCATGCCCATGAGCAGACGAGGGGCACAGAGAGAGGGAGAGCATGAATCCCAAACACTGTCAGCATAATCCACACTGTCAGCATGGAGCCCCCCACAGGGCTCAATCCCAGGAACTGCGAGATCATGACCTGAGCTGAAACCAAGGGTCAGATGCTGAACTGAGTCAACCACCCAGGCACCCCAGAGCTTCCTTTTTAATGATAGTTGCCACATCATTAATTAATTGTGCTTTTGTTTTTTATCTATGTTTTGTAATCTTGAATAACTTTCATTGCAGTTGAGGACAGTGTAGGGTTTAATTCAAATAGCAATCAGCCATGTCACTTGCCAATAAAATTATGTGTAAATTTATTTGTGTAAATATTACCCGTACGTTGTTGTTTCATGACTTAACTTGTTTGTTTGTTTGTTTGTTTTTTGGTTAGTTGTCGGTGGTTGTTTTATCCTGTTTTATCCCGGGTGAGTTGTCACAATAGAATTAATGTCATCATCTATTTGGGAATGAATTCATATTCTCTATGGGAGAGAAACACCGTTTTGAATCGAACGTCATTTTGTTAAACTTATATCTCTGTATCAATTTTAGGTGTCATAAATTATTATTAATTGTGGTCCAAAATATATGCCATGAAATTTACCATTTTAACAGTTTTTAACTGAAGTATTAAGTGTATTTACATTATTGCAAAACCCACCTCTTGAATTTTCTCATCTTGCAAAACTGAAACTCCATATCTGTTAAAGCAGCCACTTCCACATTTGTCTCTAAGCGCTTGCTTGCCCTTCCTCCCTTCCTTCCCTCCTTCCTTCCTTCTCTCTCTCCCTACCTCCCTCCTTTTCCTTCCTTCCTCTCTTCCATCCCTCCTTCCTTCCCTCCTTCCTTCTCTTTCTCTCTCCCTCCCTCCCTTTCCTTCCCTCCCTCCCTCCCTCCCTCCTTCCTTCCTTCCTTCCTTCCTTCCTTCCTTCCTTCCTTCCTTCCTCCCTTCTTCATGAGGCTCAAGACATTAATTTAGCCACTTAAATGAAATCATAGTGTATCTCTCTTTGTGACTCATAGATTTCACTTAATATAATATCATCACTTTGTAACCATGTTGTATAAAATGACAAGATGTGTTTTTTCAAAGCTGAATATGATACTGGTACATTTAAATGCTATATTTTCTTTATCCATTCATGAACATTTCTGTTGCTTGCATTTATTATTAGCTTTTCTGAATAATGCTGCTGCCCATCTGCTTGTGCAAATATCTCTTGCGGATCCTATTCTGAATTCTTTTGATTATATACTCTCAAGTGGGATGGCTGGATCACGCGATCACATGATTTCAAAAGTTGTGAGGAAACTCCAGTCTGTTTTCCATGGTGGTGGCACCGTTTGCATTCCCTCTAGCGGAGCATAGGGTTCCAATTTCTCCTCTTCCTTTCCAACACATGTAGCTTTTTTGTTCTTGTTTAATAGTGGGGGTGAACAAGTATGAAGTGACAACTCACTGATTTGTATTTCTCTAATGAATAGGAATTTTGAGCATCTTTCCTGTGCTTGTCCATTTGTGTACCTTCCTTGGATTATGTCCATTCAATCCTTTGTCCAGTTTTGAATCATGCTAGTTGCTTTGTGTTTGTTGTTGCAAGAGTTCTTTATATATTCTAGATGTTAATTCATTATGCTCTGGAGGCTCTGCGAAAAATTTCCTTCTATTTCTCAGGTTGCCTTTTCACTCCACCGTTTCCTTAGAATTACTTTCTCTGGTTTCCATATGTGTGAATATATTGCATTTCATTTCCTTAGTCTCAAGGTATTTACTGGTTATTATTTTTTTTTTTAATTTCATTTTGACCCATTGATTGTTTCAGAGTGCGTTGTTCAATTTCCAAGTATTTGTGGAATTTCCAATTTTCCACCTGCTATTCACTCTTAGTTTCTTTATGTGGTGGTCAAAGAAGATACTGGTATGATTTCATCATCTTAAATTTGTTAACTTGTTTTGGGGGCACTTGGGTGGCTCAGTTGGTTAAGCATCTGACTCTCAATCTCAGCTCAGGTCTTGATATCAGGGTTGTGAGTTCAAGCCTCTACTTAAAAAAAAAAAAAATTCAAGAAGGCCTAAGTAAATTTGTTAACTTGTTTTGAAGGCAAACAGATTGTCTCTACTACAGGATGTTCCGTGTGTGATTGAGAAGATTGTGTATTCTGCTCTTGCCTGGTGGAGTGATCTGTGTTATGTCCATTATATGTAATTGGTCTATAACATTGTTCAAGTACTCTCCTTCTTGGACTTGAATGTGGTCCTTCTATCCAGTTAAATTGAGGTATTACCCTCTGCTACTGTGCTGATGCTGTGTATTTCTTGCTTCACTTCTGTCTTTTGGGTTTCATATATATGGGATCTCTGGTGTTAGGTACACACATAATTGTTCTAGTACCTGGGTAATTTCATTCTTTTATCTACATATAATGTCGTTTTTCTGTTCTGACACTCTATGAACTTAATGTATATTTGTCTGATATAAGTATGGCCACCCATGCCCTCTTTTGGTTTCCATTTGCCTGAATTGTCCTTTAAAAAAATTTTTTTTTTACATTTATTCATTTTTAAGAGACAGAGACAGAGCACGAGTGGGAGAGGGGCAGAGAGAGAGGGAGACACAGAATCCGAAGCAGGCTCCAGGCTCTGAGCTGTCAGCACAGAGCCCGACGCAGGGCTCAAACTCATGAACCATGATTTCGTGACCTGAGCCAAAGTCGGAAGCTTAACCAACTGAGCCACCCAGGCACCCCTGTTTATTTGTTTTTAATGGAAGGTGGTAAAGCATCCCTGTGGGTTCTGTCTGGAGCTTTCTGCTAGTCCTTAAAAAATCCTGAATTCTAGTTTTCTCCAGTATCTAGCTACAACTCCCCAGATTAACGTCTTGAACTTTTTCCTTTTTGCCTTGGAATCATGAGAACTAAAACTTCTTTTTTTGAAGCTCTGCAAGCTGAAGCTGAGGAAAAATTACCACAACAGGTTACCTATGGGGAAGCTTCTCGCTGTATGAACCGCTCAGAAAGTTCATCACAACACCTGATACCATCATGAGAGACATTCTAAAATTTTTCAATGTTTATTCATTATTTTTGAGAGAGAGAGAGAGAGAGAGAGAGAGCAGGGGAGAGGCAGAGAGAGAGGGAGACACAGAATCTGAAGCAGGCTCCAGGCTCTGAGCTGTCAGCACAGAGCCTGACACTGTGAGATCATGACCTCAGCCGAAGTCAGATGCTTAACCAACTAAGCCCCCCAGGCGCCCCAGAAATATGCTTTTACCTCCTTCTGCTTGCATCTTATGTGTGTCCTTAGATTTAATGTGACTCTTTTATAGCCAGGAGGATGTTGATCTTGTGTTTTACTCACTCAGCCAATTTATGCCTTTTAATGCGGGGATGGGGGAGTTTAATCTACGTACAAAATAATTCCTGAAAGGGAAGGACCATGGCTGCTGTTTTCTCATAGATTTCTGTACTTCTTGTAGCTATTATATCCCACCTTTCTTTTCTTCCTGTGTTCCATTATGTTTCTTTGATGTTTGTAATGACATAACTTGATAGCATTCTCATTTCCTTTTTATGTCTTCTACAGTTTTTTTTTTTTTTTTGGTTACCATAGGGATTACTTAAAACCTCTCAAAGCTGTAAGAAACCATTTTAACCAGATATTGGCAGTAGCATACAAAACTCTACTACTTGGCGTGCCTGGGTGGCTCAGTCGGTTAAGCATCTGACTTCAGCTCAGGTCATGATCTCGTGGCTCATGAGTTCAAGCCCCACGTCCTGCTCTGTGCTGACAGCTCAGAGCCTGGAGCCTGCTTTGAATTCTGTGTCTCCCTCTCTTTCTGTCCGTTCCCTGCTAGCACTCTGTCTCTCTCTTAATAAGGAATAAACATTAAAGAAAAAAAAACCCTGCTACTTATCCTGTCCATCCCTGCACCCACTTTATGTCACTGATAACCCCAATTCTCTCTTTTATGTGGTGTAGTCTATAATTTCGATGCATCATTTTATACTTTCATTTTATTTTTTAAATTTTTGTCGTATAAAAAGAAGGAATTTGTGCTCCCTCAATAAAACATTCTAGGTTTCTATCTTTGTGTAAACATTTGCCAGAGAGCTTTATCGTATCATGTGGTTTTAGTTACTGTTTGGAGTCAATGCATTTTAACCAGAAAGACTTCCTTTAATGTTTCTTGTAGGGCAGGTCTAGCGGTTTTTACCTGGGGAATTGTGCCAGATGCACCACCTTTGGTTGATAGTTTCTGATCTTTCAGTACTTAATATATTATCTCATGTGCTTCTTCATGTAAGTCCTGCTGAGAGACCACTCATATTCTTAGAGGAGCTCTGTTGCACAAGATAAGTTGCTTTTCTCATGCTGTTGCAAAATTCTCTTTTCACTTGTGATTTTTTTAATTAAAAATTTAACAAAAAGTTTTTAAACGATTTTATTTATTTTTGAGAGACATAGCGCGAGCACGGGAGGGGGAGAGAGAGACAGAGACACAGAATCTGAAGAGGCTCCAGGCTCTGAGCTGTCAGCACAGAGCCCAACGTGGGGCTCAAACCCACCAACCGTGAGATCATGACTTGAGCTGGAGTCGGAGGCTTAACTGACTGAGCCACCCAGGCGCCCCATGTAATTTTTTTTTTTTAATGTTTGTTTATTTTTGAGAGAACTCAAGTGGGGAAGGGGCGAAGAGAGGGGGACAGAGGATCTGAAGTGGACTCTGCTCTGGAAGCAGACAGTGCACTGCGGGGTTTGAACTCACTAACCACAAGACCATAACCTGAGCTGAAGTTAGACACTCAACCGACTGAGCCATCCAGGTGCTCCTCACTTGCAATTTTTGATGTTAATTATAATGTGCCACTGTGCCCATGTCTTGACATCTATCCTACTTAAAATGCACTGAGCTTCTTGGATATGTGTCTTTCTTTCCACAGTTGTGAGAAGGATAAGCCAGTAGTTCTTTATGTAAGTTCTCTGCCCCCTTTCACTCTCCTCGCCTTAGGGGGTCCCCTTAACATATATATTCGTCCACTTTTGGTGTCCCATAAGTCCCTTAGACTCTGTCCTTTTTTCACATGTACTTTGCTCCCCTCAACGTATGATTTGGGGCGTCTGGGTGGCTCAGTCAGTTGGGCCTCCGACTTCGGCTCCGGTCATGATCTCACAGCTCGTGGGTTCGAGCCCCGCTTCGGGCTCTGTGCTGACAGCTGGGAACCTGGAGCCTGCTTCAGATTCTGTGTCTCCCTCTCTCTCTCTGCTCCTCCCCTGCTCACATACTCTCTCTTTCTCTCTCTCAAAAAATAAATAAACATTAAAAAATAAAAATAAAAATAAAAACCCAAGGGGTCTTTAAGTTGTTTAATTCTTTCTTCTATTTGATCGAGTCTGCTGACCCTTTAGTGTACTTTTAAATTCAGTTATCGTACTTTCAAGCTCCCAATTTCTGTTTGGTTGTTTTTTTATACTTACTTTCTGTCTCTTTGGATTCTCATTTTGGTCATGCATAATTTACCAGATATCATTTTAGTTACCTGTCTGCTTTCTCCTCTTTCTTCGTGAGCACCTTTATGATAGTTATTTTGAATCCTTTCTCAGGTAATTAATAGTTCTTTGTTAATTTAAAGCCTGTTTTGAAGTTTTATTTTGTTCCTTTGATTGGACCGCGTTCTTCTGTTTCCGTGTATGCCTTATGATCTTTTGCTGAGGTTTGGGAATTTAAAAACCAGCCTCTGGTCCCAGGATATATGCACTTGCTTTCTATGGAGAACAGAAATAACAGCCACCTGTGTAGTAAATCTGGGGCCTGTCAAACATATGCTGGGATGTGTAATGTCTGGGTGTAATTAAAGAAGTGTTTGTTGTTTCTTGTTCGGTGCACACCATGCATCCCTCTCCTGACATTGCTCAGCTCTGCAGTCTCGCTGGTGTTTGAACGAGTACTTACCTGTTCTGAGGGTGGACAATACAATGCATCAAGAGGGTGTTCCCATTCCCTCAGCCCACCACGTCATGCATGAGACGGGCAGCCGTCATGAAGCCAGATTATTGCCCACACACATCACTTATATCTTCCTCTCCTGAGCAGAGTTGAGAGTTTTCTCATGGTCTTGTCAGAGAGTGCCAGGGAGAGAGAGCAGCTTTGGTGAGCAAGGGTAACAGATTTTCTTTCTTTTCTCAAACTGGTGGTTCTTCATTTGTGCCAGCCTGGAGGTGCTGTGTTCTCCCAACAGGCTTCTGGAGCACTCAAAAAGGCAATTTGCTGAGTTTGTATCTCCACAGAAGAGGAAAGTCCCGGTGCTTCCCTTTTCTCCATCTTCCTGATGTCCTATGTTGGATATGAATTTTTTACATTAGCATTTTAAAGTATATACAGGTGGGTGTAGTAAGTGGGATAATTTCTTAGGTACTTTCTCAGTTATGTCTTCTTATGACACCTGGGATTTTTTTTAAATAATTTTTTTAAAATTAAAAAATAAATATTTATTTTTGACAGAGGGGAGAGAGAGAGAGAGAGAGAGAGAGAGCGAGCATGAGCAAGGAAGGGGCAGAGAGACACACACACACACAGAATCCAAAGCAGGCTCCAGGCTCTGAGCTGTCAGTACAGAGCCCGACACGGGGCTCAAACTCACAAACCATGAGATCATGACCTGAACCAAAGTCGGACGGTCAACTGACTGAGCCACCCAGGTGCCCCAATAATTTTTTTAATGTTTATTCACTTTTGAGACAGAGAGAGAGAGAGAGAGAAAGAGAGAGAGAGAGAGAGAATGAGCAGGGAAGGGGCAGAGAAAAAGGGAGACACGAATCCAAAGCAGGCTCCAGGCTCCAAGCTGTCAGCACCAAGCCAGATGTGAAGCCTGAACCCACGAACCACGAGATCATGATGTAGGCAGAAGTTGGACGCTTAAAGCCAACTGAGCCTCCCAGGCGTGCTGTGACATCTGGGAGTTTTGACAAAGACAGGCAAAGAAAATTTATTCCATAAAGTGCTACTGGGAAGATATGGAAGCTGTGACTTTAAAAAAGCACAGTTCATGAAAGATAGAGAAAGTGATTGAAGGGAATGAAAGGCAGAATGAAGGTTATTATGGGTATAAGTAAACTTCTATGATGGACTCCTTACTGCCACAAGAGATGGGGTGTAGAAAACATTTTGGGCAAAACCCTGCTTTAAGACAGGTATGTTTGCAGAACAATGTCTTTATGAATACAAAGACCCAACTCCATTTCTTAAACGTACATATTCTCTGAGAAGAAATTTGGACCTTCTGGAAAGTCACCTGGTCCATGCTGAAAGTAATGATTTGAACCATTTCAAATACAGGAAGGATTAATTATTCAAACTTTTCTTCATGTCAGAAAATTTTAAATGAAGATCAAAAGTCTAAAACAGGGGCGTCTGGGTGGCTCAGCTAAGCGTGCGACTTTGGCTCAGGTCATGATCTAGCGGTCCGTGAGTTTGAGCCCCATGTCGGTCTCTGTGCTGACAGCTCAGAGCCTGGAGCCTGCTTTGGATTCTGTGTCTCCCTCTCTCTCTGCCCCTCCCCCACTTGTTCTCTCTCTCTCTCTCTCTCTCTCTCTCTCTCTCAAAAACAAAAACATTAAATTTTTTTTACAAATCCTTAAAAAATTAAACAACATAAATATATAGCACTTTTGGGGCACCTGGGTGGCTCAGTCAGTTGGGTGTCCAACTTCAGCTCAGGTCATGATCTCGCATGGTCTGTGAGTTTGATCCCCACGTGGGGCTCTGTGCTGACAGCTCAGAGCCTGGAACCTGTTTCAGATTCTGTGTCGCCCTCTCTCTCTCTGCCCCTCCCCCACCCAAGTTCTGTGTCTCTCTGTCTCAAAAATAAATAAGCATTAAAAATTTTTTTTAATTAAAAAAAAGGAAATATCAGAAAGTCTTTTATCAAAGCTGAAGCTTTTTTGTATGTCATTGTATCCTTATCAAAGATTTATAAATGTAGTAAATGTGGGAAAGCTTTTAAATGGTTTTCAAAATTCACTCAAAAGCAGAGATTTCACACTGGGGAGAAACCTCACAAATGTACAGAACGTGGCAAAGCCTTTAATTAGCAAGCAAGCCTTTCTTAACATCAGAAAACACATACTGGGAAGAAATCTTACAGATGTAAAGAATTTCATGAAGCTTTTAACCATGCTTAAATTTTCTTTGACATCAGAGTATATGTACCCGGGAGAAATCCAACCAATATACAGGCTATAGCAAAGCCTTTCGCCAAAACTACAACCTAAGTAAACATCAGTGAGTGCTTACTGGGGACAAAGCTTACAAATGTAAAGAATGTGGCAAAGCCATTCCATGGAACTCAACATCAACTCATCAGAGGGTGTATCCTGGAAAGAAACCCTAGAAATGTAATGAATAGGGGAATACTTTTGTTTTAAATATACATTTCAGATAAGAAGAGGTTCATATAGCATTAAAAACCTCAAATATGTAAAAAATTGGCACTGTATATAATGAAAAAGAAAATCTGAATAAACATCTGAGAATTCATAGTGAAAAGCACTAAGCCTATTACCACTTTGAAGACAATAATCTAAATCATAATATTTATTGTAGAGAATAACCCAAAGTTAAAACACTTAGATCATTTTTAGGAGAGTCTTCAAAATGCATGGTTAGAGGCTCTACCCCTGTGCAGTTGAAATAGGTGTATAGCACTTGATTTCCCCAAATTTAACTGTTATTATAGACTACTCTTGACCAGAAACCTTACTGAGAACATAAATAGTTTGATCAACACATATTTGGAATGTGAAAAGTAAAACCAAGGGAACCATAACTCTCAGATCATTACATCAGAGATTATAATTATATATATATATATATATATATATATATATATATATATATATTATTTTGAGCAAGAGAGAGAGCAAGCAGGGGAGGGGCAGAGAGAGAGGGAGAGAGAGAATCCCAAGCAAGCTCTGTGCCGACAGCACGGAGTCAGACGTGGGGCTTGAGCTCACAATGAACTTGATATATATAATTTTTTTATTTAAAAATTTTAAACTTTTTTTAGTGTTTATTCATTTTTGAGATAGAGAGAGAGAGAGCAGGGGAGGGGCAGAGAGAGAGGGAGACACAGAATCTGAAGCAGGTTCCAGGCTCTGAGCCATCAGCACAGAGCCTGATGCGGGCTCGAACCCACAAACCATGAGATCATGACCTGAGCCGAAGCCCGATGACACTTACCTGACTGAGCCACCCAGGTGCCCCAAACTTGATATATTTTAATTAGCAAACCCGAACGGATTTTCATGTGTTAGCACTGATGTGTAATGAATGAATTGTTTTCCTTGTACCAACATTAACCCCTTACACATTAAACAAGGTTGTAGTAAAGAGACTGTAATGACAAAGTACTGTTGACCCTTGAACACCATGGGTTCGAACTGCGCATGTCCACTGACAGGCATATTTTTTACAGTAGAGTACTGTAAGTTTATTTTCCTTATGGTTTTCTTAATAACATTTTCTTTTCTCTACATTATTTTATCATAATACCATATATAAAACATATAATATAGATAATATGTGTTCATCTTGGGTTGTCTTGATATTTCTTTCAAGTGAACAAACATGGGACAGTGCTGAGTATGTAGCAACTATACTGTACTTAGGAAGATGACTATTCGATTGGGAGTAATGTTACTGCCCCAGGTCGGAGATGAAAAACATCCAGATGAAGTATTGGCATGAATTCTGCTTGTGGAAACAGGACATCTGTCCCTGGGCTGCACTACTGACTCTGAACCTGGGAAGGTAAATTCTATTTGTTTTCTTTCCAAATCATCTGCAGTTCTTCTATGTCTCTTCATCTCCAAATCCCAGCAGCCTATGCATCACAGCTGCCCCCCTTCCACATCAGTCACTCAGGTCCTTGTAGGTTCTCATGAGTAGTTTGGAATTTTTCTGAGCAATGATCTTTAAACAGATCATTGGAGGTCATATTTAAAATGTAAATACAATGTTGTCACCACTTCATTGAGATAAGAGGACAGCGGTGTCAGTGGGCCACAGGTTTAACTCAGGCACTTGGCACTGAGACAGTTATGAAGGCAGATGAAACATAATGATGGTATCCTTTGAGGGGAACATAGGGCTACTGAAAGCAAATATGGAGAACTATTGAAATGTGGGACACAAATGGTAGGGAGTCTCTTTTAGTCACTGAAAGGGCTTAGGAAGCTACATGTGATCAGCAAATGTGACAGAAATGGACACTTGGGAAACGAGGTGGGTTTCAGAGAAGTCAGATCCTTTCTTCATGATTTCATATGTCCCTGTTGCAGTGCTGAGGACAGGTGATGTTGGATCATAGAGATTACTGTACTTTTCAGGCTAACATCGGTGGCAGTGGATGGAGAGGGGTTGCTGGAAGATGGAAACTTGTGGGCATAGCTTTCCCATGTCACATGGCAGAGTAGATGCTGGAAATGAGGAACCCTTCTGGACGCTGGCAGGATCAGGAGGTGTGTGCTGTCCTTCCACAAATAACTAGAATCTTAGGCACAGAACCCCAACATCAGTCTGATCCACTGTAGATGGATGACATTCCAGTGAAGCTGATCCACAGCTGGCAGGAAACTCAGTTCTGCTTGAGCCCCATGATGGGTGTTCTACTGTGAGGATTGTGCAAGGTACTGATGAGTTGGGGGGCAGTTCATCAGCGCACATTTCTGCCTTGGACAGTCCACCTAGTTTTTAGGCTAGATGCCCCTATGTTCATTCACCTCATACTTTATTTTTATCCCATCCTATGTGGAGCATTTCTGTCAGTTGTGGAAACTGAGACCATGAAGTTGGACAGCAGGCTATGCTCACATTTAACATTGGCATAACTGAAATATAATAATGGGGGTGCCTGGGTAGCTCAGCTGGTTAAGCATCCAATTCTTGCTTTCAGCTCAAGTAATCATCTCACCATTGTCAGATCAAACCCTGTGTCAGGCTCTGTGCTGACAACCCGGAGCCTGCTTGGGATATTCTCTCTCTCTCTCTCTCTCTCTCTCTCTCTCTCTCTCTCTGCCCTTACCCACCCTCTCTCAAAATAAATAAATAAACTTAAAAAAAAGAAATATAATGATGCACTTTTGGGTAATTGCTACTTTGTGTTCAGCTATACCATGAAAAGGCCAATGTGTACTTATAGAAAAGAAGATGCATCTTTTGGGTTATGTATACAGTGAGTAGGTAGATGCTTATATGTGATAAAATGGCTCATACACCTTAGGGTGTGCTCTAGTTTTTCTATTTCTTTCTTGTGGTATTGTCCACCTGCAGACATTGTGCTCACACTTGCTCTCTCATGGCCAAAGATGCTTGCCCCACTGTCAGCCACCAAACTGTGTTGCATGCAGCAAAGACGGAGTGTAAATCTGATGGGACTTAGGGAATGTGTTTTCCAACCGCTCCTTTTTCAGAGGGAAGGTCTTCCCTTTAAGGCACTTCTCTCTTCATCTCATTGAGCAGAACACTGCCATGTCACAACTCTAAGTAACAACTTATCTGTAACACAGGTGGACACATGAAATTTTGGGAATGGCCAGTGTTGCCTGAAGTATTTCAAGGCATCTGACACAAAGGACACCATGCCTTGAACTGGAATCAGATGTTCCGAAAACAACCTGAAATTTAGAGCAGGCCTACCCAGATTCACAATAATTTTATCATGTATGCAAATGGAGGACTAATTCTTCAGGGCTGGGCATGAAGAGCTGCTTAAGCCTGTGATTGGTCATGCTGTTATAGTAAATATCATTAAATGCAGATTCATAGTGAGAACTCTATATTCAACTCTATTACAAGTTATAGCATCTATTCAGGCTTGGCTATATGTGTTTCAAATGTTATTTGATGAAATATTTGAATAAATTTCCATTTACTCTAAGTTGGATTATTTTGATGAAAGCATGTGAAGACCAGTGTATTTGGGGGGTGATCTCAGGAAGCTCAGGGAGGGTCTTGAGAGAAGTAAGACATGGAAGACAAAAAAGCCAGAAGAACCTATGATAAGGTCAGATATACTTATGAATAAAGAAAATGTGCATGTTGTGTGCATGTGTGTGTGCGTGTGTGTGTGTGTGTGTGTGATATCACTAACATTGCCACAAATAGATGGTTTCAAAGAGTTACTTAACTCATGGATGACATGTGACTCAGTTACCGCACAGGTTGTAAAATTTATCTTGCATGAGGGTCCTCTGGTGTACTTGTAAAAATTTCAGATTTCTGAGCCATTTTTTCCCATGTCACCATTTCTTTTTTTTTTTTTTTTTAACGTTTATTTATTTTTGAGACAGAGAGAGACAGAGCATGAACAGGGGAGGGGCAGAGAGAGAGGGAGACACAGAATGGGAAGCAGGCTCCAGGCTCTGAGCCATCAGCCCAGAGCCCGACGCGGGGCTCGAAATCACGGACCGCGAGATCGTGACCTGAGCTGAAGTCGGACACTTAACTGACTGAGCCACCCAGGCGCCCCTCCATGTCACCATTTCAATAGTCTGGGCTGTAGCCCCCAATTTTCCATTCTCATAAGTTCTCAGGTGATGCCAGTGGGGCCTGTTTTGGGAATGTACTTTGAGAATGAAAATCTGGGTGCATAATTATGCTTGTCATCTTCAGTAAAGTTATCAGTGCATCAAGAATGCAGCTAAAAGCACAGATGATCATGAATTATTTGGGGGAGGGGGGACCCTGGTCTTGGTTCTCCAGATGTGAAAGTGGGCTCATATGTAGGCTGGGCTTCTCCTGTGTTTTAACCCTGGAAGTCAGACTTGTGTACCCGGTCCTCAGTAGTCAATTCAATTTCCACTCAGGTCATATGTGTGTTTCCAGGGCTGGAATGTACACTCTCAAGTCTCAGACCATGGTGGTTCCATGTGAAGACTTCTGGGTGAAGCATTGATTGTCAAACAGAGGAGAGAATCAAAGAACAGGTGTTTTTCTGGAAGGCCATTTCAATTCCTCCTGTTGCTGTAGGTACCCAGGTTCAAATGTTGACCCTACCAATATTTAGATGATCACTAAATCTTTCTTTAAATTATTTTGGTCAGTTGTAAAGAAAAGAAAAAACCTATTGTTTATTTTCTATGAAGGGAAAAACCCTGTCTTTCCCTACTTCATTTCTCTCCTGTGTGTCACTCTTAATACACACACAGAACAATTTACTTCTTAGACTTCTGGTCATAAATATGGGGTGGGAGCTTTCCCCACAACTAGCAAGTCTCTAATACCACCTGGATATCCTGCAGTTTAACTCAATTTAAACACCATTTACCCAGAGATGTTGTTAGGTCCTACAGGTAAGAGCACAGTCCCACAAGACTGCTCCCAACCCTCCCCCGACATACTTTCAGACACTATTCAAAAGCTCAGGCTATTACCCATATTTGTGAATGGCTGGTTGTAGATTAGATATTCTGATAATCTCTTCCTTGGGTTCCATCAACGTGCTGGAGAGGCTTGAAGACCTCAGGGAGACATTTATGCTTACTAGATTATTAAAGGATATGATAAAGGATACAGATGAACAGCCAGATGAAGAGATATGTAGTGTGAGGTTGGAGAAGTTCCCACGCTCAGGAGCTTTTGTCCCCGTGAAGTTAGGGTGTGTCACCCTCCCTGTGTGAATGTGTTCAGAGCCTGGAAACTCTCCAGACTCCATGCTATTGGGATTTAATGGGATTTTCTTCATGTAGGTATGACCAGTCATTAACTCCATTTGCAGCTTTTCTCCCTTCTCTGGAGTAAGGGGTGGGGGGAGATGAATGTAAATGTTCTAAGCTTCTGATCATAGTTTGGTCTTTCTAGTGGCCAGCCCCCTCCCCCCCCCCCCCCCCCAGGAGCCCACCTAGAGTTGTTTCCATAGAGCAAATGATGCATCTAGTGCTCTTATCACTTAGGATAAATGATAATTATATTAGTCCAAATTCATAAAATCATGAACGTTAAAATCATTAGAACAAAGCATTAAGGACAGTAGACCATACAGTGCAAACACTATATAACAACTTGGTGAATACTGTAGATTTCATTTTTCAGGGAAAAGGTAGCCCACAAATCATGTTTCTATGCTGATTTTTTTCTGGTTTTGAATGTAAATATTGAACCCTGGAAAATGGCAGCTGAGAATCTGACACTGGGAATGATCTTCCTGGTCCAGATTTTCACTGGACACCTGAAGGATTTCTACCTCTTATGTCATCATTTTCCTTTACTGTGGTGGAACCAGGGCAAGTTAGAGAGGTTTTTATGAGTCATCTGAATGTAGCCAAGTGTTGGTCATTCCTTCTAGTGGAATCCCAGACATCTTGGCAGCCTTTGGTTTGAAACATTTTCTCTATGATTTTGGATGCAGACTTATACTCTAGTTTCAGAGTTTCCAGAGGTGAGTCCATTGCCAACTCTGGTCCTTGAATGTCTTCCAGGCCATCACCACCAATCCCAGGAACTCCAGGTGGGCAAAGCATTAAGTAACAGTCCCACATTCCATTGGCCCCTCCAATATCCTCTGCTGGATCCTACTTGACCTGGTAAATATCACAGTTGCTATGTATGTGTGTGACAAGAAGAAGAAGAAATAGATCAGAACACCTAGTATCAGACTCTGTTCTGCTATACTTTGTGGCAAACACATAGGCTTACTCTCTGCAGCATTCAGATGTACCCCAGATGTTTTCTGCTTAGGACTAATGGTTTTCATTCTGTGCACAAGCCAAGGGGCCAATATATTGATAGGAACAGTATCATACCTAGATCCTTCCCTGAGATAACAGCTACCCCAAGCATTCTTGTCCTAGGGACCATCTTTGTAACTTTTTATACATTCTCTTCCATTTTTGTAATTTTTCTCTTTTTCCTTAGACTATATGGAGGGAAGTGAACACCTGAGCCTTAATCAATGTGTGTCTCCCAACTGCCCGTCCCTTTATTCTTTTGAGAAATGACTACTGTGTTTCCATGTTCTTCTCTGTATCCTGGAGGAATTACAGAACTTCCTCATCTCATGAGAAAAGTGTAGTCTGTTTTTCTCCATGTCAGTCAACATATATTCAAGCCTCACAGAGTGTATGTACAATTACAAGCCAGTCACATTGTATGTAAAGCTGTGAATAATACAGAGAATCTATTTTAGTAATAAATAATAAATTATAGCCATACAATGAATCCTTTAATAATTATTATATAATTATCCATACAACTATGTTGTATTAATGGTAGATTAGGTCAGAGTCCAATCAGGAATGAAAGAGTTTCTCCTGAAAGAATTCAGAGATACACAAAATATCTTCGCATGTGTATCTTTCAACCTGAGATATTATCTATGCCCAACATTTACCTGGGCATGGGGTTCTGAAGACAGTTCCACAAAATGGTTAACATGTTTGGGTCCTTCCAGAAACTAGTGTTACTGATAGTCAGTGCAGAATCTCTAACTGGCAACAAGCATAGGCCTTGAAACCTGCCACAGTAGGTCCTGCATTAATCCAAACTAAGGAGAGGAGAAGATCCTTTAACAATGCAAGGTTAAGACTCAAAATATCTAGAATCATGACCACAACTACAGCTACCTGCAACTTCTGTTAACTGCAGTAGAGGTTTTTTACTCCAGGGAGCCCTGCTCAGGGAGAGAAAACATCCCAACTGCATCAGGGATACTGCTGCACCAGGACAGGCCTATGCTCTACCTGATGGCCCAGACTCAGCATAAGGTTTCTGGTACCTGGATCCCTGTGGGGGCATCGGGTCAGTCTCAATGGGGACATTCCCTCCAGCACTAGGGACTCTTAGGAGTATTTGCGGATGTCCTGTATAGACTGGGGTTAGGCTGGCACCAGAATCTGAATCTGCTTCCATCTCAGAGAAAGAGGAGTCAGCCAGGGTTCCCTCCTCCCTCCATAGAAGGAATCTCCTTCATGGTGCCCAGGTGGGGGTCATTTCAGGTTCCTGGTACTGTGGTAAAGAACACTGAAAAAGTGTAGGGATGCAAAGAGATTATTTCCATGGCATCTGGTCATTAGAAAAAAGATGGGGGCGCCTGGGTGGCTCAGTTGGTTAAATGTTGAACTCTTGATTTTGGCTCAGTTCATGATCTCAAGGTTTGTGGGAGCCCCCTGTTGGGCTCTGTGCTGATAGCTCAGGGCCTGCTTGGGATTCTTTCTCTTCCTCTCTCTCTGTCCCTCCCTGCTCACTCTCTCACTCTCTCTCTCAATAAATAATTAAAAAAAAAAAAAAGCAGATGAAAAGTCACGATCTCTACCATGCAGGAAATTTTAGGTTGGAGTAAGTGGGTGCATTGTTGAATTCAGGATTGCGGAGTCAGTGAGTGGAAGAGGTGGGAACACAGAGGCCTTTGCTGAAGTTGGGCCACTTCCCTTTCCGTGTTGTGGTGTGAGTTCTGGTGTCACTTCTGATGGGTCATCCGTGGACCAAAGAGTTTTTATTAACAGTAGTAGTAGCATTTATTTTACATTCTTGTTAGGAATGCAAGTTTTCTAATTGTCCCAGAAAATTGTAAGTGTTTATGTTAAGTTGCTTTTTGTTTTATTTTTATGAAATAGACAGGAAGTAGACTAAATAGGTTAAAATAGTATGAACTCCTGCTCATACTGTTGTTAGATTCCAGATATAATTCCAGTGTTGTTAGATTCCAGATATAATTGAGATAGGCTTAGGACTGACAGAGCAGGAAGTACCCAAGAGGGAGGAAGAATCTTCAGGCAGCTCCCTCCCTCCCCCAAACCAGATCCACTCCCTTCTGAGACTGTGTTCAGGTCTGGCCTGGCTCTGGGATCTCCTCTCTTCCCAGGATAGATTAGAGGAGGTCAGATTCCGAGTGGCAGCTCCTTTCATCTCTCTGGGGCCAGTGCTCACAATTCCCAAAACTCAGAATCCAATGAATGGGAGCAAAAGACTATATATTTTAGTGCCTTCATTTCTGTTTTTATCATTAAATCCTGTGCCTTTCACAGGATGCGTGAGTGAGCCTTTCACCCAGAGTCCTGTTTTCCATTGGCGCAGATTTAGTAGTCTTAGGTAACAAAATAGAAATACATGTATGTATTATGATAGGATTAAAACAATCTAGCTAGTTAACATGCCCACCAACTTATATAGTTAGGATTTTTGACTTCTGATTTTTTAATTAATTTTTGTTGAGAACATCTAAGACATACTCTCTTAGTAAATTTTTTATAAGTTTTTTTGTTTTGTTTTGTTTTGTTTTTTGAGAGACAGAGACAGAATACAAGCAAGGAGGAGGAGAAGAGAGAGGGAGACACAGAATCCAAAGCAGGCTCCAGGCTCCAGGCTCCGAGCTGTCAGTACAGAGCCTAACACGGGGCTCGAATCTATGAACTGTTGAGATCATGACCTGAGCCAAAGTCAGCTGCTTAACTGACTGAGCTACTCAGGCACCCCTCTTTAGCAAATTTCAAGTATAACAGACATATAATTATGTGTGGTCTCCATGCTGTATTTAGATCTCCAGAATTTATTCATCCTGTGTAACCGAAATTTTGTGCCATGTGACCAACATATCCCACTCACCCTCAGCCAGCTCCTGGCCATCACACTTCTACTCTGCTTTTAGGAGTTCAGTGTTGTTAGATTCCAGATATAATTGAGATAGTGCAGTATTTGACATTTTGTGTGGCTTATTCCACTTAGCATAACATCATCCAGGCTCACCTACATTGTCCCTTCCATTGTCGTAAGGAAAATGTATATATATCTTGTATATAGATAGATAGATATTATATATACATTATTTATGATACATAAAATATTGTAATATAAGTAATTATATAATAATTATATGTATATAGGTAACAAAATGTATAAGTAATTTAAGTAATTATATAATAAGTATATGATATATAATTATATATAGTATATAAATATATATCAAAAAATAGAATACATATATATATATATATCACATTTTCTTTAACCACCCTTCCTAGGAAGCAGGGAAAATACAGTGAGATGACACTTCCTGTTTTCTAAAAGGACTAAACTAGGGGGAAAAAAACAACAAAATTGCTAACACCAATGTGAAGGAATTAAAATAATCATATATTGCTGATGACAGTGTATCACGTACAGAACTGGTGTTTAATTATACACTCAAACATTTTTCTATCCTGCTAAGAAAACGTAAACACAACAATGAAAGCTCTCTGAATTTCTAATCTACCCTTCTCTTCTCTATTTTTTCATTCATCCATATTTCGGTTCTATACCAACTTTTTTTTTTTTTTTCAGTTGATAGGGAAACATAAGAGGCAGATAGGTGGGGGACCAGTATCTACATATTCGTGGTTATTATAGGACACCTGGTACCTAGTCTGCAGGGGACTATGTGGATTAAGTCACATCATATATGTGAGGTACCCAGCGTGGTGCACCATAACTTCCTTGTGAACACAAAATTAATGCTCAGTAAACACTGCAGTAATCAATGTATACATGTATTTTCCAAATAGAGTCTGGCTTAGACATTAGAGCATTCCAGAGCCTTCTTTCAGTAAACTTTAAAGTGCTGTGAAAGCATGTGGTCCTGCGGGATAGTGATGGTGGTCTTTGCTGGGAACCAACAGTAAACTGACAACGGTGGAAAGTAAGTGATGAACTCTTGCCTGGGAACTCAGCAGGAGTTGTTCGTGTTGAGTCAGATGGTGGCTGTGGGCGGCTCAGGTGTGCTGTGCCTGCATTCTCTCAGGTAGTGCCACTGAACATGGGTCTCGGGAAGCAGCATCAGCACTAACACGGAACTGGTGGAAGATGCCGATTCATGGACCCCTTTCCAAACCTGCGGAATCACCATTTCTTCTATGGGACCTGGACACCACATGATTTATATGCACGTGAAAATCTGAAAGCACCGAACTGCTTATGAGCCTGGGTTCACAATAAGCATCCCATGATGAGATTTAAGAACCAGTATCACCTGTGCCCTCTGCCGGAGTCTGTCTATTGGTCAGGGTGAGAGCATCGGTGCCGCTTTAACTATGAGCTCCAGGTGACTTCTCAGGTGAGGCCAGGGTGAAGCACGAGGATTCGCAGACGTATCTGGAAGGGCTGCGTCGGCCTTTCAGTAGAAAAGACAATGATAGTCTGTTTGGCGTGGACTTGGAAGGGGCAAGTTAGTGCAGCCCACGTTCTCTGAGCTGTGGCAGGATGTGTGGCTGTCTGTGGGAGGGGAGGACATCTGAAACTGGGAAGGAGAAACTCACAGGTAAGTGTCCACGCAGGAGCTTTTTTTTCTGAAGCTTTCCTGCGACAAAGTCAAGGAGAAGGCAGCGTTTTGTGCATTTCAAGATGCTGCTAGCTCTGAGGTGAAGAGAGCAGAGGGGGAGGCCGTGCTGAGGCCTTTAAAGGGGAGGGGGAGGGAGGAGGAGGGAGGTGTCAGAAGGTCCCCTGCAGTGCTGTGACTGATGGGCGTTTATGCATTTATTTTACACAGCGTGATTCTGGATGGCCAGTCCCCGATCCCCGTCTGCTCTGTGGTTCTCTGTGTTGTGGGAGGTGCCGGACTCAGGTCCTTGGGGCGGGGTTCACCTGAATTCTGTTTGTGCGCATGTGTGAAGTTTTGGCACTAGGAAAAGCAGAAACGGGAGAGGGCATCAAAAACACTGGATAAGAACATAAGCCTGCGGGAGGACTGGTTACCAGCTCGTCTGAACTATGAACTCAGTCGTGAGTACTTGGTTGAAATGGGATTCAAGGCTGGTGAAGTGAGGAGCACAGGATTGCAGGCTTTAGTCCTGAGCGGGGCGTTGTGTGCCAGAGGTCTTTTGCGCGCGTGTGCGTAACTGGTGGGGAACTGCGCAGGCGCTGTGGGGAGCCATTACCCAGGGTGAAGTCTGGGCAAGTGAGGGCAGAGTCCTCTTAGTTTCTTGTGCGCATGTGTGAAGGCGATCAAGGCGGGGCAGGGAGACGAGCCTGTTCCTTGCCCCGTTGGACGTGGGCGAAATGTTTAGGCCACGGGAGGAAACTGCTTAAAATGAAAGGTGGTACTGTGTAGTGTTAAAAGATGAACGGATGTACGTTCAAACTCTCAAGAATTAATCTGACGCGTTAATCTGTCGATTCAAATAGTTATGCATGCTCCGCTTATAGGAAATAGTGGTAAGGTTTTTACAGAGAGGATGTGGAAGCACAGCAAGGAGAGTGATTGGACATGCCTTAAGCGTTTGCCTTATTTTGAAGGCCTAGTTGGCTGCAATTGTTTGTTGTTAAGTTCATTTTCTTCCACTCCAGTGCAGTGACTGTGAATTAAGTTGTGGTTCGCTTGCAGAGGCCACGGAGGCATTAGTCACCTCAGGCTATGGCTTCCCCGTTTAACAGTGGAAACACAGTTAGTAGGATGTTAAGCTTTCCCCTACCCCTTGTTAGCTACTGTCCACCCCTCATAAGAATGTGCGGTCATGATGGGACAACAGTCTGAGGTCCCAGAGCCACCCAGTTAAGTCACATGTGTACAGATCAAAGATCCATATTTCATGATATGTGTGATAGCAGAAGACAGAAACATTCAACTATGTAACTGTATAAGCAAACCAGGCGGTGTGCGCCAGGAGTCCTCTGTGCACGTGCGGAACTAGCGGAAACCTCTATGTGCGCAGGCGTTGTGGGGAGCTGTTACCAAGAGTGAAGTCTGGGTAAGTGAGGGGAGGTTCATTGGTGTCTGATGCGCATGTGCAAAAGTGGGACGTGAAGGACAGGGAAAGAGGTCACGGACTCTTATGCCCACAATGGAAGTGGGTAAGATATTCATGCCATGTGAGAAAAGTGGTCAAAATGGAAGATGATACTGTGTGGTGTTAAATGATGAACTGATACGTAAATTCACATTTACAAGAGTTCATTTGGCCAGTTAAAATGATCTATTCAGAGGTTAGGCATGCTCCACTTGTAGAAGGTAGTGATGAGGTTTTTACAGAGAGGATGTGGAAGCAAAGCAGACAGTGTTTGGCTGGATATACCTTAAGCATTCGCCTTATTTTTGAAGCCCTAGTTGACTGTAATTGTTCTTAAGTTCATTTTCTTACGCTCCAGTGCAGTGACTGTGAATTAAGTTCTGATTTGCTTACAGAGGCTACTGAGGCATTAGAACCACCTCAGGCTGTGGCTTCCCTATTTAATTTCTTTGACAGTGCAAACCTAGTTGATAGGATATTACAGGGTTTTTTTTTTCAGATTAATTTATTTTTTAATTTACATCCAAGTTAGTTGGCATATAGTGCAACAATGATTTCAGGAGTAGATTCCTTAATGCCTCTGACCCATTTAGCCCATCCCCCCTCCCACGACCCCTCCAGTAACTCTCAATTTGTTTTCCATATTTATGAGTTTCTTCTGTTTTGTCCCCCTCCCTGTTTTTATATTATTTTTGTTTCCCTTCCCTTATGTTCATCTGTTTTGTCTCTTGAAGTCCTCATATGAGCGAAGTCCTATGATATTTGTCTTTCTCTGACTAATTTTGCTTAGCATAATACTCTCCAGTTCCGTCCTCGTAGTTGCAAAAGGCCAGCTTTGCAAAAGTTGCTGGCTTTTACCATAAGACTGTAAATAACTGCAGGTTTACGCAGCTCTTCATCAGCAGTCCATTTGCATGTAGAATAAATCCCTGTGCATGAAGTTTAAGGATATTCTGAATTCTAAGGGCTAATTTCAGGGCAAAGTGTGATGGCCTTTTTGTTAAATGCTGTGAAACAGTGCAGAGAACGAGAGCCATTTGCAAATATCTTATGTGTCCACCAGTGCTACGATTTCTTTTTTTTTTCAATATATGAAATTTATTGTCAAAATGGTTTCCATACAACACCCAGTGCTACGATTTCTAATTAGACTAACCCATATATCACAATTCTGGTCAAAGACTTGGAGGGAGTAGTGACTTGGGGAAGAGGGCCTTCCCTGAATGAAAACAGAAGACTTCAGATCCAATTCTCTAAGTCCTTTCAGATTGCCATTGCCTCCTTTGCTGCATGGAACATCGTTTGATGCATGTTGGTGGGGCAGGTACGCTGGGCCATGAGTGAGCAAGTATGAGGACAGTGATGGGCACAGAAAATGCCAGAGGGAAGAAATGAAAAATCAGTATGCTCTAGGGTGTCTGAGATTTTTTTTGTTGTTGTTCGTTATCTGTAAATTTTTTCTTTATTATTAACTTATAAAATTTACATCCAAGTTAGTTAGCATATAGTGCAACAATGATTTCAGGGGTAGATTCCTTGATGCCCCTTACCCATTTAGCCCACCCCCCACCCACAATCCCTCCAGTAACCCTCTGTTCTCCATAATTGAGAGTCTCTCATGTTTTGTCCCCCTCCCTGTTTTTACATTATTTTTGCTTCCTTTCTCTTGTGTTCATCTGTTCTGTGTCTTAAAGTCCTTATAAGAGTGAACTCATATATTTCTTTCTCTGACTAATTTTGCTTAACATAATATCCTCTAGTTCTATCCACGTAGTTTGAACTGGCAAGATTTCATTCTTTTTGATTGCCAAGTAATCCATTGTATGTGTGTGTGTGTGTGTGTGTGTGTGTGTATATATATATATATATATATTATATAATATATATACCACATCTTCTTTATCCATTCATCCATCGATGGACATTTGGGCTCTTTCCATACTTTGGCTATTGTTGATAGTGCTGCTATAAACATGGGGGTGCATGTGCCCCTTTGAAACAGCATACTTGTATCCCTTGGATAAATACCTAGTAGTGCAATTGCTGGATTGCAGGGTAGTTCTATTTTTAATTTTTTGAGGAACCTCCATACCGTTTTCCAGAGTGGCTGCACCAGTTGGCATTCCCACCAGCAAGTCAAAAGAGATCCTCTTTCTCTGCATCCTTGCCAACGTCCATTGTTACATGAGTTGTTAATGTTAGCTATTCTGACAGGTGTGAGGTGATCTCTCATTGTGGTTTTAATTTGTATTTTCCCGATGATGAATGATGTTGAGCATTTTTTCATGTGTCGGTTGTCCTTCTGGATGTCTTCTTTGGAGAAGTGTCTATTCATGTCTTTTTCCCATTTCTTCACTGGATTATTTGTTTTCTGGGTGTTGAGTTTGAGAAGTTCTTTATAGATTTTGGATATTGACCCTTGATATATCGTTTGCAAATATCTTCTCCCATTCTGTCGGTTGCCTTTTAGTTTTGCTGATTGTTTCCTTTGCTGTGCAGAAGCTTTTTATTTTGATGAGGTCCCAATAGTTTGTTTTTGCTTTTGTTTCCCTTGCCTCCAGAGACATGTTGAGTAAGAAGTTGCTGGGGCCGAGGACAAAGAGGCTTTTGCTTGCTTTCTCCTCTAGGATGTTGGTGGCTTCATGTCTTACATTCAGGTCTTTCATCCATTTTGAATTTATTTTTGTGTATGGTGTAAGAAAGTGGTCCAGGTTCATTTTTCTGCATGTCGCTGTTTTCCCAGCACCACTTGCTGAAGAGACTGTCTTTATTCCTTTGGATAGTCTTTCCTGCTTTGTCAAAGATTAGTTGGCCATACATTTGTGGGTTCTCTGTTCTTTTCCCTTGATCTGAGTGTCTGTTTTTGTGCCAGTACCATACTGTCTTGATAATTACAGCTTTGTGATACATCCTGAAGTCTGGAATTGTGATGCCTCCAGCTTCGGTTTTCTTTCTCAAGATTGCTTTGTCTATTTGGGGTCTTTTCTGGTTCCATACAAATTTTAGGATTGTTTATTCTAGCTCTGTGAAGAATGCTGGTGTTATTTTGATAAGGGATTGCCAGTTTTTTCTTTTAATCCATTAGCAAGAGCAATTTAGAAATTGACCACCCTTTGTAAGAATGCACAGTCATGGTGGTGCAACTATCTCCTGTCCCAGAACCACCCAATTAAGTCACAGGTGTACAAATCAAAGTTGCACATTTCATGCTGTGTGTGATAGCAGGAGATTGGTACATTCAACTGTGTATAAGTGTATAAACAGTGGTGTTGTGTTTACAATTACTGTGGGATATGATGTGTTTTAGGAATGCAGTAAATCCTTTCTACTAGTGTGAAAACATCATCTTCTTGTAACATTGGTTAAAGAAAGCAATTGATTGACAGTAAGTCTGTTATGATAATATTCATGTAAACATTGAAGCAAGTGCAAATTATTTTAGTTTGTGGGTTAAAGAATTTCTTTTTTTTAAATATGAAATTTGTTGTCAAATTGGTTTCCATACAACACCCAGTGCTCATCCCAAAAGGTGCCCTCCTCAATACCCATCACCCACCCTCCCCTCCCTCCCACCCCCCCATCAACCCTCAGTTTGTTCTCTGTTTTTAAGAGTCTCTTATGCTTTGGCTCTCTCCCTCTCTAACCCCTTTTTTTGTTTTTCTTCCCCTCCCCCACGGACTTCTGTTAAGTTTCTCAGGATCCACATAAAAGTGAAAACATACGGTATCTGTCGTTCTCTGTATGACTTATTTCACTTAGCATAACACTCTCCAGTTCCATTCACGTTGCTACAAAAGGCCATATTTCATTCTTTCTCATTGCCATATAGTTCCATTGTGTATATAGACCACAATTTCTTTATCCATTTATCAGTTGATGGACATTTAGGCTCTTTGCATAATTTGGTTATTGTTGAGAGTGCTGCTATAAACATTGGGGTACAAGTGCCCCTATGCATCAGTACTCCTGTATCCCTTGGGTAAATTCCTAGCAGTGCTACTGCTGGGTCATAGGGTAGGTCTATTTTTAATTTTTTGAGGAACCTCCACGCTGTTTTCCAGAGCGGCTGGACCAGTTTGCATTCCCACCAACAGTGCAAGAGGGTTCCCGTTTCTCCACATCCTCTCCAGCATCTAGAGTCTCCTGATTTGTTCATTTTAGCCACTTTGACCAGCGTGAGGTCATATATCAGTGTGGCTTTGATTTGTACTTCCCTGATGAGGAGTGATGCGGAGCATCTTTTCATGTGCCTGTTGGCCATCCGGATGTCTTCTTTAGAGAGGTGTCTATTCACGTCTTCTGCCCATTTCTTCACTGGATTATTTGTTTTTCGGGTGTGGAGTTTGGTGAGCTCTTTATAGATTTTGGATACTAGCCCTTTGTCTGATATGTCATTTGCAAATATCTTTTCCCATTCCGTTGGTTGCCTTTTAGTTTTGTTGACTGTTTCCTTTGCTGTGCAGAAGCTTTTTATCTTCATGAGGTCCCAATTGTTCATTTTTGTTTTTAATTCCCTTGCCTTTGGGGATGTGTCAAGTAAGAAAATGCTGCGGCTGAGGTCAGAGAGGTCTTTTCCTGCTTTCTCCTCTAGGGTTTGGATGGTTTCCTGTCTCACATTCAGGTCCTTTATCCATTTTGAGTGTATTTTTGTGAATGGTGTGAGAAAGTGGTCTAGTTTCAACTTTCTGCATGTTGCTGTCCAGTTCTCCCAGCACCATTTGTTAAAGAGACTGTCTTTTTTCCATTGGATGTTCTTTCCTGCTTTGTCAAAGATGAGTTGGCCATACGTTTGTGGGCCTAATTCTGGGGTTTCTATTCTATTCCATTGGCCTATGTGTCTGTTTTTGTGCCAATACCATGCTGTCTTGATGATTACAGCTTTGTAGTAGAAGCTAAAGTTTGGGATTGTGATGCCTCCTGCTTTGGTCTTCTTCAAAATTCCTTTGGCTATTCGGGGCCTTTTGTGGTTCCAAACAAATTTTAGGATTGCTTGTTCTAGCTTGGAGAAGAATGCTGGTGCAATTTTGATTGGGATTGCATTGAATGTGTAGTTAGCTTTGGGTAGTATTGACATTTTAACAATATTTGTTCTTCCAATTCATGAACCTTGAATGTTTTTCCATTTCTTTATATCTTCTTCAATTTCCTTCATAAGCTTTCTATAGTTTACAGCATACAGATCTTTTACATCTTTGGTTAGGCTTATTCCTTAGGTATTTTATGCTTCTTGGTGCAATTTTGAATGGGATCAGTTTCCTTATTTGTTTTTCTGTTGCTTCATTGTTAGTGTATAAGAATGCAACTGATTTCTGTGCATTGATTTTGTATCCTGCGACTTTGCTGAATTCATGTATCAGTTCTAGCAGACTTTTGGTGTAGTCTATGGGGTTTTCCATGTATAATATCATGCCATCTGCAAAAAGTGAAAGCTTGACTTCATCTTTGCCAATTTTGATACCTTTGATTTCCTTTTGTTTTCTGACTGCTGATGTTAGCACTTCTAACACTATGTTAAACAACAGCAGTGAGAGTGGACATCCCTGTCGTGTTCCTGATCTCAGAGGGAAAGCTGTCAGTTTTTCCCACTGAGGATGATATTAGCTGTGGGATTTTCATAAATGGCTTATGATGTTTAAGTATGTTCCTTCTATCCTGACTTTTTCAAGGGTTTTTATTAAGAAAGGATGCTGAATTTTGTCAAATGCTTTTTCTGCATCAATTGAAAGGATCATATGGCTCTTTTCTTTTATTAATGTGATGTATCACATTGATTGATTTGCGAATGTTGAACCAGCCCTGCACCTCAGGAATGAATCCCACTTGATCATGGTGAATAATTCTTTTTATATGCTGTTGAATTCAATTTGATAGTATCATATTGAGAATTTTTTCATTCATATCCATCAGGGATATTCTCTTTTTTTTCTGGGTCTCTGTCTGGTTTAGGAATCAAAGTTGCTGGCTTCATAGAATGAGTCTGGAAGTTTTCCTTCCCTTTCTATTTTTTGGAATAGCTTGAGAAGGATAGGTATTATTTCTGCTTTAAATATCTGGTAGAATTCCCCTGGGAAGCCATCTGGTCCTGGACTCATATTTGTTGGGAGGTTTTTGATACCTGATTCGATTTCTTCGCTGGTTATGGGTCTGTTCAAGCTTTCTATTTCTTCCTGTTTGAGTTTTGGAAATATGTGGGTGCTTAGGAATTTGTCCATTTCTTCCAGGTTGTCCAGTTTGTTGGCATATAATTTTTCATAGTATTCCCTGATAATTGCTTGTATTTCTGAGGCATTTGTTATAATTCCATTTTCATCCATGATTTTATCTGTTTGGGTCATCTCCCTTTTCTTTTTGAGAAGCCTGGCTAGAGGTTTATCAATTTTGTTTATTCTTTCAAAAAACCAACTCTTGGTTTCATTGATCTGCTGTATAGTTTTTTTAGATTCTATATTGTTTATTTCTGCTCTGATCTTTATTATTTGTCTTCTGCTGGGTTTGGGGTGTCTTAGCTGTTCTGCTTCTATTTCCTTTAGGTGTGCTGTTAGATTTTGTATTTGGGATTTTTCTTGTTTCTTGAGATAGGCCTGGATTGCAATGTATTTTCCTCTCAGGACTGCCTTCACTGCATCCCAAAGCGTTTGGATTGTTGTATTTTCATTTTCATATATTTGTTTCATGTTCATATATGTTTCCATATATTTTTAAATTTCTTCTCTAATTGCCTGGTTGGCCCATTCATTCTTTAGTAGGGTGTTCTTTAACCTCCATGCTTTTGGAGGTTTACCAGGCTTTTTTCTGTGGTTGATTTCAAGCTTCATAGCATTGCCGTCTGAAAGTATGCATGGTACGATCTCAATTCTTGTATACTTCTGAAGGGCTGTTTTGTGACCCAGTATGTGATCTATCTTGGAGAATGTTCCGTGTGCACTTGAGAAGAAAGTATATTCTGTTGCTTTGGGATGCAGAGTTCTACATGTATCTGTCAAGTCCATCTGATCCAATGTATCATTCAGGGCCCTTGTTTCTTTATTGACCGTGTGTCTAGATGATCTATCCATTTCTCTAAGTGGAGTGTTAAAGTCCCCTGCAATTACCACATTCTTATCAATAAGGTTGCTTGTGTTTGTGAGTAATTGTTTTATATATTTGGGGGCTCCGGTATTTGGCGCATAGACATTTATAATTGTTAGCTCTTCCTGATGGATAGACCCTGTAATTATTATATAATGCCCTTGTTCATCTCTTATTACAGCATTTAATTTAAGTCTAGTTTGTCTAGATAAAAGCATAGCTATTCCCGCTTTCTTTTGACTTCCAGTAGCATGACAGATAGTTCTCCATCCCCTCACTTTCAGTCTGAAGGTGTCCTCAGGTCTAAAATGAGTCTCTTGTAGACAGCAAATAGATGGGTCTTTTTTGTTTTGTTTTGTTTTTGTTTTGAATCCATTCTGATACCCTATGTCTTTTTGTTGGAGCATTTAGTCCATTTTAATTCAGTGTTATTGTAGAAAGATATGGGTTTAGAGTCATTGTGATGCCTGTAGGTTTCATGCTTGTAGTGATGTCTCTGGTACTTTGTCTCACAGGATCCCCCTTAGGATCTCTTGTAGGGCTGGTTTAGTGGTGATGAATTCCTTCAGTGTTTGGGAAGACCTTTATCTCTCCTGTTCTCAATGGCAGACTTGCTGGATAAAGGATTCTCGGCTGCATAGTTTTTCTGTTCATCACATTGAAGATTTCCTGCCATTCCTTTCTGGCCTGCCAAGTTTCAGTAGAGAGATCTGTCACGAGTCTTATTGGTTTCCCTTTATATGTTAGAGCATGTTTATCCCTAGTTGCTTTCAGAATTTTCTCTTTATCCTTGTATTTTGCCAGTTTCACTATGATATGTCGTGCAGAATATCGATTCAAGTTACGTCTGAAGGGAGTTCTCTGTGCCTCTTGGATTTCAATGTCTTTTTCCTTCCCCAGAGCAGGGAAGTTCTCAGCTATGATTTCTTCAAGGACACTTTCAGCACCTTTCCCTCTCTCTTCCTACTCTGGAATAACAATTATGTGTAGATTATTTCTCTTTAGTGCATCACTTAGTTCTCTAATTTTCCCCTCATGCTCCTGGATATTTTTATCTCTCTTTTTCTCAGCTTCCTCTTTTTCCATAATTTTATCTTCTGGTTCACTTATTCTCTCTTCTGCCTCTTCAATCCGAGCCGTGGTCATCTCCATTTTATTTTGCAGCTCATTAATAGCATTTTTTAGCTCCTCCTGGCTGTTCCTTAGTCCCTTGATCTCTGTAGCAATAGATTCTCTGCTGTCCTCTATACTTTTTTCAATCCCAGCAATTAATTTTATGACTATTATTCTAAATCTTTGTTTTGTTATATTGCTTACATCATTTTTGAGCAGTTTGTTAGGTGTCGCTACTTCCTGGAGTTTCTTTTGAGGAGAATTCTTCCGTTTTGTCATTTTGGATAGTCCCTGGAGTGGCATGGAACTGCAGGGCTCTTCCCCTGTGCTGTCTGGGGTAACTTGTGTTGGTGGGCCGGGCTGCAGTCAGACTCAATGTCTGCCCCCAACCCACTGCTGGGGCTACAGTCAGCCTGGTGTGTATCTTATCTCCCCCTCTCCCAGGGGCAGGACTCACTGGGGAGTGGTGTGGCCCCTCTCTGGGCTACTTGCACACTGCCAGGCTTGTGGTACTGCTTCTGTGGGATCTGGCGTATTAGCTGGGGTGGATCCTCAAGGTGCACAGGGGTGGGAGGGGCAGACTCAGCTCACTTTGCCTTTGGTGGTCTGCCTCAGGAGGGGCCCTGTGGCACCAGGAGAGAGGCAGACCTGTTGGAGGGTTGGATCCACAGAAGCACAGCGTTGGGTGTTTGCACGGTGCAAGCAAGTTCCCTCATGGGAACTGGTTCCCTTTGGGATTTTGGCTGGGGGATGGGCGAGGGAGATGGTGCTGGCAAGCGCCTTTGTTCCCCTCCAAGCTGAGCTCTGTCCTCCAGGGCTCAACAACTCTCCCTCCCGTTGACCTCTAGCCCTCCTGCCCTCGGAGCACAGCTGTTGACTTCTAACATTCCAGATGTTAAGTCCTTCTGGCTGTCAGAACACATGCTGTCCGGCCGCTCCATGTTTGCAAGCCAGACTCAGGGGCTCTGCCTTGCCAGGCGGTCTGACCCTCCACCACCCTGGCTCCCTCCCGCCAGTCCGTGTAGCACACACCGCCTCTCTGCCCTTCCTACCCTCTTCCGTGGGCCTCTTGTCTATGCTTAGCTCCAGAGAGTCTATTCTGCCAGTCTTCCGGCAGTGTTCTGGGTTATTTAGGCAGATGTGGGTGGAATCTAAGTGGTCAGCAGGATGCAGTGAGCCCAGCGTCCTCCTACGCCGCATCTTCCTTCTGACTCCTAACGAGTTTCAAATGAAATTTCAGGGGCACCTGGGTGGTTCAGTTGGTGAAGTACCTGGCTCTTGATTTTGGCTCAGGTTATGATCTAATAGGTCATGTGCTCCTTGCACTGATAGTGAGGAGCCTATTTGGGGTTCTCCCTGTCCCTCTCTCTCTCTGCCCTTCCTGTGCACGCTCTCTCTCTCAAATAAATAAACTTCAAATGAAACTTCACCTACACTCTTGGGGTGCCTGGGTGGCTCAGTTGGTTAAGCTTCTGTCTTTTTTCAGGTGATGATCTCATGGTTCTTGGGTTCGAGCTCTGCATTGGGCTCTGTGCTGACAGCTCAGAGCCTGGAGCCTGCTTTGGATTGTCTCTCTCTGTCTCTTTCTCTCTGCTCCTTCCCTGCTCATGCTCTATCTCTCTCCGTGTCTCATAAATAAACGTTAAGAAAAAAAGTTCACATGCACTCTGAAACTACACAAGAAGGAGGAATCCCTCATACCAATGAGTTGTTCTATCAGAACACCAAACTATTACTAAATGAAGGTAATTAATGGATATTTTTAGTTATTTAAATATTTGGTAGGTTTGGGGCACCTGGATGGCTCAGTCAGTTAATTGTCTGACTCTTGATTTCAGCTCAGGTCATCATCTCATGGTCAATGAGTCAGGTTCATGTGGACAGCACAGACCCTGCTTGGAATTCTCTCCCTCTCTCTGCACTCTCTGTCTCTGTCTGTCTCTCAAGAAACATTAAAAAAAAAAAAGTTTACCTGTGATTCTTTACTGTGTATTCCATTGAAAAGCTTCCTGGGTATTTTATAGAGGTGAGGTTATTGACTCATGGGCTTAAATTAGGAACTTGACAATTGTGAATCAAATGCAAATACAGTAATTAATGAGTAGGAGAATGAGTTAATGACCTCCCATTGATCCCCTGCAAATTCCATCACCCCCAGATCCAACCCTTCTCTCCATCCATCTCCATCCCCCATTGTGACCTCAATCTCTGTACCCCCCACGACATGTGGGTATCCATGAGACCCGACACTCTGCTTCCAAAGGATCTGTCTAGGTTTCCTCATTGCTTTTCTACATTCATCTTGTCCACTTTGGACCTCAGTACCAATAAACCTCTTTTTTGCCTGATTCTAGAGCCTTTAATCCAAACTTCCTTCCATTGTCCCCCAAACCTCCGTCCTCCGTTCCTTCCTCCTCCATTGCCATTTATTTCTCCACCACTTAATTCTAATGTGTCAGCTCATTTATTGTGTCTTTTATGTCCACTGCCCTCAATATCCCAGCCATCATTTATCAGGAGTCCTTCATTTCCTCATGACCCTGCACCCATTACCCCCAGCCCTACACTTCCTGATACTTTCTCATCGGTCCTTAAGCCTCCTGATGCCTACTGTTCTCCCAGCTCTGATGATCTGCCTCCACTCACATTTATTTCCTGTGCACATTGTTCCTCAGGCATCTTCTTGTCTTCTTATCCTTTATCTCTGGTTAGAGCACTGAATACCCCCAGGACTCCACTGATAAGCAACTATCTCCCTTCCATCCCTGTGTTCTTTAACCCTTCATAGACAGAAAGGTTTGACCTTTGTCAAAGGCCTTTGACCCATCCTTGCCTCCTAACTCTTTTTGCCAATTAATTTCTCATCCATTATCCCCCTTCTTCCCACGATTTCCTTCACCCTCTTATTCCCTCAGTACACGTGTCCCTCCTCTCTTTAATGTCCCTGCATACACTCCACTCCCAACCTCAAAACCCATAGTGCACTTTAACCCCTCAGCGACATTTAACTGCCTAGTGCCTTTTAGCCATGTTGTGGGTTACGTAGTGTGCCTCAAATAAATAGACTCAAGTCCTAACCCTCAGTATCTGTAATTGTAATCTTACTGAGCAATAGGATCTTTGCAGATCTAATCCAGTTAAAATGCAGTCATACTGGTTTGGGGTAAACCAAATTCAATGACCGCTGTCCTACTGAGAAGCAGGAAGTTTAGACAGACACAGAATGGTGTGTGATGATGAGGGCAGGGACTAAGAGATGCATCCAGAAGCCAAGCCAGGTTAAGGATAGCTGACAGTCCCCAGAGGTTAGAAAGAGGAAAGATTTAATTCTTAAGATAAAGTGTGGCCCTGCCAACAGCTCGAATTCAGACTTCTTTTTTTGTTTAATTTTTTAAATGTTCATATTTTATTTATTTATTTTTTAAACGTTTATTTATTTTTGAGACAGAGAGAGACAGAGCATGAACGGGGGAGGGTCAGAGAGAGAGGAAGACACAGAATCCGAAGCAGGCTCCAGGCTCCGAGCTGTCAGCACAGAGCCCGACGTGGGGCTTGAACCCACAGACTGCAGGATCATGACCTGAGCCGAAGTTGGACGCTTAACTGACTGAGCCACCCAGGTGCCCCTGTTCATATTTTATTTTTGAGAGAGCGAGGATGAGCAGGGGAGGGGAAGAGAGAGAGGGGGACAGAGGATATGAAGCAGGTTCTGTGCTGCCCACAGTGAGCCTGATGCAGGGCTTGAACTCACGACCTGAGATTGTGACCTGAACCGAAGTTGGACACCGAACTGACCGAGCCACTTAGGCACCCCTTGACTTCAGACTTCTAAGAACATCTGGAACTGTGAGACAGTAATTTCTCAGTGTGTTTAGACACCCAGGTGTGGTAATGTGTGACAGCAGCCCTAGGACGCTAATACAGGTCCCGTTCTCTCTTCCCCTGTGGCTCTGTGACCCCAAGCCCCCAGGCTCTCTGCAGCTCCATTTATCCCTCTGTGTCTTTTGCCTGTGTCTTCTTTCTTACCCCACCGTATCCCTTCTTGTCTTCATATCATGCACTGCACCCTAGAATGGGAATTCACTTTGTCAATATGGTCCTGGTGGAATCTTGCTCTGTTGGAAGGAGTGTAAAGAGTGGAAAGAGCTTTTGTTTGCAGACATCCAGAGGGTTGTAGTTGATCTTTTTCCACATACAAACACTTTGTGGAGATACACTCCCCCATGTGGCTGAATGAGTTTTTGTGAACCTGAGTGCGACTGTGAGATTGTGTCCTCATAAGTGTGTTTCATCATGAGTGTGTGGGTTGTGAGGGAGTCTCTATATGGTATGTTGTCTGCATGGATGTTGGTGAATGTGGGACTAAGTGTGTGAGTATATAGGTGACTGCATGTGAGTATATGTGATTGTGTATTTGAATGTTTGAGTGTTAATGGAGGCTTGTATTTGTACGTGTCCATGTGTACATATGGTCTGTGTGTATAGTAGAATATAGTTATCCCCTATAACAACTTTAATCCATGCCTTGGCGATTGTGGTGACTTTGGAAAGGAGACCGGGATCAAATGTGGATTTGCGTCCTTGAAATCTGAAAGGATCAAATAATTTTTAATATTTGTTCAATATTAGGAAGTTAATGCCAACTACAAAAAAAGTGAGAAAGGTAACTATTCAGTAGTCTTTATGTGTAAATGCCCTTCACTGATTTTTTTTTTAAATGGCAGAATCTGCTTACTAAACCTTTTCCTGTGGTTTTTTTTTTTTTTTTTTTTTGAGAGGCTCTTTTAGAATATTCATGCTCTTTATGAATATTCTGTTTAGAATTCTTTTTAATCCTGGGATCAATATTGTTAGATTATATTTTCCCACCAAATGTTCATTTTATTTAATTTGCAAACTGATTTTCATTTGTTCAAATTAGCATAACAGAAATTATTATTTCATTTTAATTGTTCTATTCCTGAGTCTATCAAGTTGTTTGATTGCTTTTCTCTACTTATGAATCATGGCACAGCTCAGTGGTCTGAAGATTAGGAAGGAACTGAAGTTCCAGTAGAAGAATTTCTCAGGAAAACCTAGAATCCACCGACACACACAAGCTTGGTGCCCATCCCTCATGTGTCAGACTTGAGCCTGGTCTGCTTCCCTCCATATGAGAGCATTTTTGCTGGAATGCTGGATGATGGAAGAGAAACCCTTTCTCCTGAACACTCGTAACAGTCTGGTTGTAGTGTATGACCTCATAATAGAAACTGGTAATTGGTAATTAGCAACTGATAAAAATATTTTCCTTTTTATTTATTTTTGAGAGAGGGAGGGAGGAGGAGGGGAGGGGCAGAGAGAGGGAGACTGAGGATTCAAGGTGGGTTCGGTACTGACAGCAGAGAGCCTGATGTGGGGCTTGAACTCAAAAACCATGAGATTGTGGCTTGAGCTGAAGTCGGACGCTTAACAGACTGAGCCATCCAGGCGCCTCATGAGAAAATTATTTTGGAAAATATTCTAGGCTCCACAAGCTTTGAGCCTCATTGTGGCAGAGGATCGTATATATATACATATGTATATATATATATATATATACACACACATATATATATCTTTATATATATATCTTTATATATTTATGTCCTATATATATCATTATATATATCCTATATATATATTTATATAATTTTACATATATATATGTATATGCTGTGTATATCACTCTATATATCAGTATTAGTATGTCAAAGTGATCTGTCTACTTCTTTGCTTAATATCTTGAATCAGGCTTAAACTGTTGTTACAGAGAGAGCTGTATTAAAATATTTCCTAAGAGTGGAGGAATATTCATTACGTTCCCATTGGAATCCAAAAGTCACAAACTCCCCATAGACAAAAACTTCCTCTCCTTAAGTGACTATGCAAAACCTTCAAATTTAATAGCAACTTTATTACAGACTTTTTCACTTTGAAGATCATGAGTGCAAACCCTTAAAAGTCCTAATACTTATATGGTCAATTGATATAATCACTAAATAAAGTAAAACAAATTGCCTTTGATCCAAGACACTGTGTATAAGTTTCTCATGTTCACTAGATACCTTTAAAAGATCAGCAAGTAAATCAGGGTTTGCTCTCCTTTAATGTAAGTTCATATATGGCCATTTTCACACAAATAAAATTTAAATATGCTAAGGTTCCTCCATAACTTCATACTTCAAATGAATGTCCTCTCTCTAGGATGGATGGTATGTTGACCCACCATGTCTCTGCTACCTTTGTGTGTCCATTTTTTCTTCAGTTTCTTGAATGATCATCTTCTATGTGATTCCTTATTGATAAAATTGTCCTAAATTCCCATTCCTAATTAACATCTGGGACATTTTGATTTGTCGCATTGAAAGTTACACACTCAGATATTTCTCTGTCATCTCCAGTTTGTTTTAGCACCTAATGTTTTATTAATGTATAGACTCTGGACTTTTCCACTGTAAGCATTAATAAAATTAGAATTCTACAGGTCGACAACAAACACACAGAATTTCATTTACAATTGCTATTACAGTTTACTTTTCATTACTGGGGCAAAGCTCAGTCTGTGTTGGTCCCTGCTTGCCCGTAATGTGTTAAAAGAACTTAGGACTTGGCAGGAGACGAATGAATATAACATCAGAACATTGTGTAAAACCTAGAATTCACATCTCTCTGATTATGTTAGGAGGATTTGTATTCCTTCTCCAGTCCCAACAGAGCCCAGATAGATTGGAGTCATGACTCATGAGAAGAAAGGGGCAGACAGTTGGGAAACGTGCAGCAAATATGGGCAGAGATGTTCACCATCAGTGATTGGGGTTATTAACAAGAGCGATATACACCTGGAAGATGGAGGGGAGGCTGTACAATGATATAAGGGTGCTCAAAAAGACAAGGATACTCTGGGTAGCTCTTGTCTCTGGGGAGATGTGGGGAAAACCTGATTTCTATGAAAGTGTTGGACTTGCTTCTTGTGTCAGGACAGCATAAAAATCGTGGAGCCACTGCCCCAGATCAGCCCCAGAGGTGTAACACCAGGGAATTATAACCATGCACAAATAGTGACATTGTGATTTCTCCATGAAATTTAGCAGAACAGAATCCAAAATCTTTCTTCTTGATGATATTTTTCCTGTTCAATTGGCCAGCCACAAATTACAGGACAAATTGAAGTTATCAGCATATGAAGCATCCACTTAAGGGACATATAGGCCTGCATGTACTTGGGAGATTGCACTTTAAGGTCTGCCCACCTGGAGTTCCAAGCACTAATCATGATGGCCTGAAAGACACTCAAGAGGCAGGTGGTGCCAATGGACACACCCCTGCCCCCTGCAAACAAATTTCCATCCAAAATCGTTGAGAATATCTGTCAGCCCCAAAGCTGCCATTGTCTAGATGACTCCAAAGAATAACCAAAGAGTTGTCTACTGTCAGGTGTTTGAGAAGCAGATCTGTGGACCCCAACCTGTTCCCAGTGGAATAAAAGGATATAATGGTGGGGCGCCTGGGTGGCGCAGTCGGTTAAGCGTCCGACTTCAGCCAGGTCACGATCTCGCGGCCCGTGAGTTCGAGCCCCGCGTCGGGCTCTGGGCCGATGGCTCGGAGCCTGGAGCCTGTTTCCGATTCTGTGTCTCCCTCTCTCTCTGCCCCTCCCCCGTTCATGCTCTGTCTCTCTCTGTCCCAAAAATAAATAAAAAAACGTTGAAAAAAAAAAAATTAAAAAAAAAAAAAAAAAAAAGGATATAATGGGAAAGAAGAAAGAAATTCCTCAGGATTTCAACTAAGGTCTGAATAGAAATATAAGTCCTGTTGTCAAGTGGCTGGAGGCCATTCTGCTGGCTTCCAGATGACTGAGATTCACCTTCATGTCCACACAGTCCTACATGGAAATATGAGGCAGGACTTATATGGAGCACGTCAACTGAAGCTGAGATTTCACATTTACTACTAGTTCCCACTGAAAAAGAAATTATTAAAGTATAGGTCCTTTTGTTAAGAAGCTTCCAATCCTTGACCATCTAAGACTTTAACTATATGGGGGTACCTGCGTGGCTCACTTGCTTAAACATCTGACTTTGGCTCAGGTCATAATCTTGCGGTTCATGGCTTTGAGTCCCTCATCGGGCTGTCTGCTCTCAGCACAGAGTCTGCTTTGGTTCCTCTGTACCCCCCTTCTCTGTCTGCCCCTCCCCCACTCATGTATGCTCTCTGTCTCAAACATACTTAAAAAATGAACAATTTATATGAGTCGCTGGTATGAACACTGTACACGTATTTTTAAAATCTTCGTAACTCCTTAATATAGGCCCACATGTAGTTTTCATTTGCAGAGGAAAATGAAGTAGGCACACAATGTTTAGCCAATATGTGAAAATGCATACATTGCTTAGGGGCAGAGTGGCTGGGGTTGTAGCAAAGATGATGCTCTTATCTACTGTGCTATGCTAATAAATCATGACAGCTGGGTTTTCAAATAATTTAGAGGTTTATTTAGTTTCTTTTACCTTGACAGTTTAGGTTGATAGTTTTTCAACAATTTTTTTCACGAGTTTTTTTTTGTTTGTTTGTTTTGTTTTTGATATAAACATTCTGCAGATCAATATCAACTAGGGAAAAAGACTTGGGATTCTTACTAAGTTAGGTGAACTATTGCAGTATAATAGGAAAAAGAATCTGCCCCATGACCGACTTGGATTTAATGAAAGCAGAATGACTCAATTATTTAATAAGACTCATTTGCTTGTATGCCAGGGTCAAAGTACGATGTTCTATATCACAGTAATGGAACAATAATGTCACATAGGGTATCACATCCTTTGTTTCACTAACTATAAGACCTGAAACTTCAACCTTTTATATACTCTTGTGTAGAAATGAGGTTTTGACTATTTTCAGATCGCTTATTTCTCTATTCACACTTGAGGTAAATGAAACTTTCACCAATTGAGATGTGTGAAGTCTTGTGAATGGTAGAAAGTTGTGGAGAAATGCATGTTGAACTCGGGCTTGACACTAAGGTATTTTTAAACCAGAGAAAACATCACAAAATGCATATGAGACTGACAGCAGCTCTATGAAACACATGGTGCAAAGTTTTTTCTAAATGCTCTTTATTTCGTGCCTTCAACAGTCTCTCCATAATCATCACAAAACAGATATTCCAGTAGAGACAGAATCAATGTCCCCCTTACGTGCATCCTAACCCATAGATAAAAATATTTTTATTTTAGAAACTTTCATTCAGAGACCGTTCTTGTATAAGATTACATGATTCCAAAAGATCAATCTGAGTCATGATTAGAAGCATGGATGTATTGCAGACACCCTTTGGTAATCCTGAAAAGTTAGTCAAAATAAACTCAAGAGATAGATTTAAGAAATGTAATCCTTAAGCATCTTAAAAATCAGATTTTATTACTTGGATTAAACACGAGAAAACACTGCCAGTAAGGAGTACAGTAAATTACATTAAGAGCCATCAGGGATTGGGGCACCTGGGTGGCTTGGTCAGTTGAGGATCCATCCTTGGCTCAGGTCATGATCTTACAGTTTATGGGTTCGAGCCCCTCATTGGGCTTCATGCTCTTGGTGCAAAGCCTGCTTAGGATTCTCTCTCCTCTCTCTCTGATCCTCCCCCACTCACACTTTGTCTCTCTCTCAAAATAAATAAACTTTAAAAAGCCATTGGGGATTGCTATAGCGTCAAAAGCCCCATTCTCTCTACCAGCTCAGCTCATGCCTCAGGAATTTTCTTTATTCCTGTGCAGCTTTTGAAGTGGAGTACGGTCTACCCCAGAATTCCATTTACTGACATGATCACTTACCCAGCTTGTTAATCTGCCTCCTTCCCTTACAGACTCTGTCCCTCACACTGAAACAGATAATATACTAGTGTCAGGAAGGTGTACCTAGTGTGAGGGTTGCAACTGCCCTTGCATGTGTGACAGGGAGGCAGCCAGACCCTGAGATATGGGTTTGTGATTCTGTGACCTCATCTCCCTTCAGAACTGCAATTATCAGGGTGTCTGGGTGGCGTAGTCGATTAAGCATCTGACTTCTGCTGAGGTCATGATCTCACGGTTTGTGAATTCGAGCCCCATGTCATTTCACTGTAGTGCAGGCTTGGGGAACTGGAAGCTTTTATGGGGGGGGGGGAAGAATCCCTGTTGGTAACTACCATCACAACCTTCTGTTAGCATCTGTAAAGAGACCGTTGTGGAGTTTAGGAGAGGCTCATTTTTTGCTTGATACCTGGAGGCAGACAGGATCTCCTATAGAGAAAAGGCAGTTCTGACATTTGACATGTGGTGGACTGAAAATGTAGCTCACTGACTGACTAGATTCCCTGCTTTGCTGAGCTGTTATTCTGCTGAAAAATGAATTCTTTACTAATTGGCAGGCACAGAGGTGTACCATCTCTTAATTCGTGAGCAGAAACTTGGAATCTGACAACATACTTGGTAGGGGTATTCAATGAGATATAAGTGAAAGGAGAACATGAAGCCACTCATGTGCATTAGAAATTATTAGATTCATTGCACAACTCAATGCCAGTGTGAATTTTAAAGTTAGATGGTTAAAAAAAATTTTTTTTTGTGGGAAAATGTGATTGAGCAATATTGACTTCAATAATACAGGAAATCTAAATAAAACCATATCCACAAAAGAAAGAGAAGAAAGAACTAAACAAATGAAAGCACCATCATTAAATGGTTTTACAGACAGAATCTCCCCTTTAAAGAATATAAAAATTCAATTTTTCTCAGTTCAGGAGGATTGAATAATTACCACACTCCTCTATACTTGTTGTTGAAACTAAAGTCATGGACACTCGTTACTTTTATAAGAAATGAAATATAAAATCTGAGTTCACACCAGGGCACCTGAGTGGTTTAGTTGGTTAAGCATCAGGCTCTTGGTTTTGGCTCAGGTTATAAGATGGAGGTTGGCATCTGGCTCTGAGCTGGGTGTGGAGTCTGCTTAAGATTCTCTCTCTTTCCCCTCCTTTGCCCTTCTCCCCTGCTCGTGTGTGCTCTCTCTCTTTAAATATATATAAAATAAATATATGCCATCCCTTGGTATTTCCAACTCGAAATTTGATTCTGGTTCACGTTGTAATTATCCTTGATTTCTAAGTCAGGAATTGGAGTCATGAGGGTGGAGAAATCACACTTAAACATAACACACTCGTGGACATGCATCCACATAACCAAAACCGGTCACTTACACATACATACACATGACCCTATGCTCTCTATCACAGCACTGTTATCCACACATTTACTACAACCTCAATTTGACTTATTTACAAACAACACACAAACTCCTACAATCACAGTCATGTTCACATGATCACATTCCACAACCACAATGATGTGTATCATGACAGCATGTTCATATGTGGAAGAATAGTAATGCCTCCAGAACACAGGCTGAATGAAAAATGGGGCCTTTTGCACCTTTTATACTCTTTCTAAACCTGCAAAAACCATCAGGACAGCGTTCACAATGTGTATCATTTAAAGAGTGCAGTGACCAGGGGCGCCTGGGTGGCTCAGTTGGTTAAGCGGCTGACTTCAGCTCAGGTCACGATCTCGCGGTCCGTGGGTTCCAGCCCCACGTCGGGCTCTGGGCTGATGGCTCAGAGCCTGGAGCCTGCTTCCGATTCTGTGTCTCCCTCTCTCTCTGCCCCTCCCCCATTCATGCTCTGTCTCTCTCTGTCTCAAAAATAAATAAAACGTTAAAAAAAATATTAAAAAAAGAGTGCAGTGACCATTGCCTCTTCAGGATGAGGTGCATGGCAGGAAAGCTGGAGTGTGTAACAATGTAAGTGTAAGAACCGTGCAGGGTAAGAAAGAGGACACAGAAAGGGAAGCATAGGGAAAGATGGAAGCACCAGGGAGCATGGTGGTGAGGGACAGAGGGTACAAGGGGAGAGTGCAGATGGTCAAAGAATGGGGCTGAAGGGCACAGAGATTAAATCAGAGTGGGGCCACCCAGGTGGCTCCGTTGGTTAAGTGTCAGACTTTGGTTCAGATCATGATCTCATCGTTCATGAGTTCGAGTCCCACAATGGGTTCTGTGCTGTCATTGTGCAAAGACTGCTTCAGATCCTCTGTCTCCCTCTGTCTTTGCTCCCCCCGCCCCCCCCCCCCCATCACACTCCTGTTATTTTTATCTCTTAAAAATAAACATTAAAGAAAACTATTGGGGGTTTTGAGGCCACAAGGGACAACGTATGCAAAGAAGTTAAATGGGGGACATTGGATGCTGAGGGCTAAAAAAAAAATGCAGAGAATTATGGTAGCAAAGGGGATTACAGGGAATACTTCAACAGCACAAAAGACAACTGCATACTCTTTGTCTATACACATTGAAATTCGCCATGTAACCACATCTTCTTTCTCTGTGTATGTTTTTAGCATTTATTATGTGAGAATAATGTTGACCTTAAAAATAAAAGTTATTTTGCCAGCAAAAGTGGATCCATTTGGGAAAAGCAGAGAATTGCAAATAGGGACAAGCAAGCTATGGCAAACAGTAGCAAAGTGTGGAGAACAAAGTAGAGGAACACACTTTTCTAGAGGAAGGCATGGGGTTGGGAGGGCTGTTATAAACAAAATGTCCATTGGAGCAAACTGGGTGTTTGAAGTGTAGTGGCTTCTCATTGGTGAGTTGGGGCAATGTCTTGTTGGCTGGGCTGTTGACAGGCAAGGAGAAACCCTTTCTTCATCTTGCAGAGGAAGTAGAGTATAGGCTTCTTCCTGTTGGGGTCTGCAGTGGTAAAGCATGCGAGCGCCCCCTTCTGGCTGGCTGACTCAATTTCCGTGAGGTTTCCATTATTTAGTTTTACAGTAACATATAGGCATCTTGGTATCTTTCCCCTTCCAGCATCAGAATATTTTTCTCCTAACAAGAAGATCATTCTCATACATAACCACAGTATACTCGTCACAGTCCAAACATTACCACTGCTATTATATATTCCTCTAGTAGGGAGTCTGCATACACATTTTCTCCCAGTGGGGCAATCATGGCTTATCTCCATGTTTTCATCTCCAGGATTCAATCATGGTACAAGGATTGCATTAGTCACCTTGACTCTTTTATCTCTAGTATCTTTCCCCTGGAACAGTTCCTTCCCCCCACCCCCCCAATGTTGTGTGACACTGACAGTTTTGTGGAACGCACATCCCTGGTTTCTCACAATGTCCTGTAGTGTGAATTTTTCTTACTGTTTATCTTTAGAATCCAGTTCCAAGGATGAGTAACACTACTATACATACAATCCTATAACCCGCTTAGAATCTCACACCACAGTTGGATGTTACAGGTATTTTCCATTTGGGGTGATGCTTGGTTATACTAGAGACAGCCTGTCTGGGTCTGCAGGGCATAACAGAAAACTGTCAGATCAAGTTTCCTCTAGAAAAACTCAGACCAGGTGGTGGCCCCACCCTGGCCCTTCTCCCACACTCTCCCACGGCTCTGCCTTTCTAGAACAGCTCAGAGAACCACAGAGTTCAGGGCAGCCCCATTCCCTGATGGTCCAGGATTGGTGCTATTTCCTGACACCTGACTCAGAGAGAGGACTTAAATTTTGTAAGTGCATTTGTATCTTTCTGGTTAAAACATGTGCTTCAGGAGTACCTTGCAGCAACCCATCTTCCACTTTTAGCGAGCGTATTGATTGTCCTTCAAGGTGGAAACACACAAAATACATGAATGCAAGTGAATACCCAAATCTCAAAATCTCTATTCTCTCCTTTGTCTTTCGCTTCTTAGACAAAAAGCCTTTTCTCTACCCTTATTTTGTTCTTTTTTAAAAAGATGTCTTATTAATGGGGTGCCTGGGTGGCTCAGTCAGTTGGGCATCCGACCTCAGGTCAGGTGATGGTCTCGTGGCTCATGAGTTCGAGCCCCGCATCGAACAGCTCAGAGCCTGGAGCCTGCTTAGGATTCTGTATCTCCTGCTGTCTCTCTTCCCCTCCCCCACTCATGCATTTTCTCTCTCTCTCTCTCTCTCTCAGAAATAAATAAAAAGTTCCCTATTTATTTTGAGAGAGACAGCATGTGCATGTGTACATGAGTGGGGGAGGGACAGAGAGAGAGAGAGACTCCCAAACAGTCTCTGTGTTGTCAGCGAGGACACAGGGCTCAATCTCATCAACTGTGAAATGACAGCCTGAGCCAAAATGAAGAGTCTTAACTGACTGAGCCACCCAGGCTTCCTTATCCTCTTCTTACTTATTTTCTCTCTCATGCAGGATCGTTCTTAGGATCAATAAAGTAAACAAAGAGACACAGAGACAGAGAAACTTTGCCCCCAGAATTTCTGGGCCACTATCCAAGGCCCAGCACCCGGGGAAAGATGTAGATATGTAGTAACCAACTTCCACGGTAATGTCAGGATTGACTCACATCATGTGAAGTTCCCACACTATATGCATCTTTCCACGTATGTGAGTGGATAGTAGATGCTCTATTTATGAGTTTGTTTACTAAAGTATAGTCAACATACAATGTTACATTAGTTGCAAGTACACAATACAGCGACTGGACAAGTTATGCTGTGCTCAGCATTAAGTCTAAGCATATCTGTCATCATACGACACTAGACACTATTAAAATATCGTTGCCTGTCTTTGCTGTGCTGTGCCTTTCATCTTCATGACTTTTTCATTCTGTAACCAGAAGGCTGTGCCTCCTACTCCCCTTCACCCATTTTGCTATCCCCCCACCCCCTCCCTTCCCTTCTGGCAACCACCAGTTTGTTTCCAGAGACATTTATTTGATTAAAAAAAAAAAAAAAAGGATGAATGAATGAATGTTGTTTCCCAAATACAGCCTTGTTCAGACACTACAATTGTCTCTTGTTCCCTCTCATTTTACAAAGGGCCAACTGAGAGCATGATCTCTTAAGGAAGTGTAGACTTGTAGTGGGAACAAATAATATTTGTGTTGAAATATGTGGGTTAGTGAAACAGGCTCTAGTTTTCTCTGCCTTTTACTAAATCATAGCAACTATCAGTGGGGTCTGAGGCGACTAGCATCAGAACCATCTGAAGATGTGTACAAGTTCATTAGATTTATTCCCTTAGTAAATTTAAGTATGCAATACATTATTATAACTATGGTCACCATGCTGTACATTAGGTCTCCAGAACTTATGAAAGTTTGTACCCTTGACAAACATTTCCCATTTCCCCCTGGCCCTTACCACCATAAAAAAGGAAGAAAGAACTCTATGTGCAGTGAAGGATATGATAATTAGCTTGGTGTGGTAATCATATCACCGGGTATACATATACCAAAGTACCATTTGTATAACCTAGGCATATATAGTTTTTGGTCAATCATATTTCAGTAGAGCTGAAAATAAGTAAAATTAGTTCTTGAGTTACAACAGAAAAAAGTATGAATTCATGGGCCCCACCTTGGACCAGCTGAATGTGGAGTTATTTCTAGAGTGTATTGTAAGCCCTGGGAAAGTGAATGGGGTAATTGCCAAAGCATCAGCGATGTTCTGGTCTCAAGGCTGTAAGATGTGATAGCACCATGAGAACAGAGCCCCATGATCTCCCAGGGGCCAGTTAGGAGACTGACCCACTGTAACTACCTACCAGTTCTTGAAACTGCACATCTTTCCTGCATGCTTCCCCATAAACACCAGATGTGTGTTGGGTCTCTGTCTGGATGCTCTTTGTGTTTTCCTCCCAGGCTTTGACATTTTTTGATGTTTATACCTGGTGAACATGGAATAAAGATTATGTGCAGTTTGCTGCTGCTGCCCTTTTGCTGGCAGAGGCAGCCCTGCATGTCCACTCAGTCTAAGTGTCTGAGAACCTTGTCTTCAGTGCGTGGCTACAAGTGGTGCCCAAACAGGGACCGGCAGAATCGACTAGCTCCCAGATACATCCCTCCTCTCTCAAGCCCAGAAAGGGAAAAGGATGTTCTCTCATTCAGGTAGGAACTACTGGCACTCGATGCCCATAATGCTTATTTAGGTAGGATCCAGCAGCATTTGTTGCCTAATCTTTCCTGTTCCAATCAGGTGTGCAGAACCCCTCATCTTCTTGTCTCTCTTACTTTTGTTTTCGTGATCGCCTGTCATGGGAGTTTCACTATCTAAACAGCAGAAGTAACTCCATATGCTTTTGCACTCGTCAGGATGTAAAGGCCCAGACAGAGATTCAACCCAGTTGCTTTTTATAATTTATCAGCAATGCCCATGATACCCCACTAAGGGGTCCCTTAAAGTGGCCAAATGGGAGCATGTAAGGCGCTGCTTGAAAAGTGCTCTTGGGGGGGCGCCTGGGTGGCTCAGTCGGTTAAGCGTCCGACTTCGGCTCAGGTCATGATCTCACACTCCGTGAGTTCGAGCCCTGCGTGGGGCTCTGTGCTGACAGCTCAGAGCCCGGAGCCTGCTTCCGATTCTGTGTCTCCCTCTCTCTGACCCTGCCCCCTTCATGCTTTGTCTCTCTCTGTCTCAAAAATAAATAAACGTTAAAAAAAAAATAAAAAAAAAAAAGAAAAAGAAAAGTGCCCTTGGCCCGGTAATGATCTCTCATTTACATACTTGGAACTTACGCCACATTGCCATTCATGCTTTACAAAAAAAACCCTGATAAAAATAGTTGGCAGGACTTAATCCCCCTGCCCCCTTATTCACCTACCTCCTCCACCTGCTGTTACGGCTGGGACCCCAAAACACGTAGCCCCTGGCACATTGCCAAATATGTTTAAAGCCCTAACTCAAATTAATGCAGGACCCTCCTCTTCTTCCGTCTTCTCCTCTGGCCCCGCTAGAGGATCCGACATTAATGCCCTCAACTCCCTTCACTTTTTTGGTAGAATGCATGTTGAAAGAAAGACAAGAACAGGAAGGTTTTGCGATGGCCTTCCCCATTCTACGGGCTCAAGGTCAGGCACCTCAGCATGATCACCTCCTTTTCTAGATGTTTAAGGAGCCCCACAAAAGCAAATGTCGAAATGGGCTCTCAATCACCTTTACCAAGGGAATTAGGGATGGAATAGGGGGAGGATACCCTTGGGGTTCAGTATTCCTTCTGGTTGCAAGAATTTAAAGATGCCTTACAAATTAGAGCTATGGAGAATTTAAAGAATGGAATACCTATTGAAATGGACATGCTTGGGGCGCCTGGGTGGCGCAGTCGGTTAAGCGTCCGACTTCAGCCAGGTCACAATCTCGCGGTCCGTGAGTTCGAGCCCCGCGTCAGGCTCTGGGCTGATGGCTCGGAGCCTGGAGCCTGTTTCCGATTCTGTGTCTCCCTCTCTCTCTCTGCCCCTCCCCCATTCACGCTCTGTCTCTCTCTGTCCCAAAAATAAGTAAAAAACGTTGAAAAAAAAATTAAAAAAAAAAAAAAAAAGAAATGGACATGCTTTTGGGAGAGGGTCCCTATATGACTGTACAGGCTCAAATAAACACGGACCATAGAACTTTTCTCCAGATCTCAGATGCAGCATCTAAAGCTTGATCCTGTATCCCTGATGCTCAGACACCCATGGGTTCCTTAGCCACCATCCAACAAGGCACAAATGAACCCTATATGTCCTTTATTAAAAGATTATAAACTGCTATCTTAAGGTAGGTTGCTAACACGGATGCTCAAAATGTTTTAACTCTTCAATCATATGAAAATACTAACCAGGATTGCTAGAAGATCCTTGCTCCCTTAAAGGGATGGAACCCTAATATTGCTAAAATGATTAAAACTTGTCAAAATGTGGGGACTGAATCTTATAAAGCTGTGTTACTAGCCTCAACACTAAAACTCCCAAAATATTTTAAATATGGAAAACGAAAACGCCCTATTCAAAAAATGCCAAAAATGTAAAAAAAAAAAAAAAGGATTTCGTTGGGCCAATCAATGTAGATCAAGAATAGATTCCCAAGGTAACCCTATTCAGGGAAACTTGAAGAGGGGCACAGACTCCCCTGGCCTGAAACAAAACGGGAGTCAGGCATCCCAAGTTCAGAACATGGATGCCAAGGAATGGATTCCCAAATCAATAAATAACCCCTTCGATCAAAACCTAGCCTAATCTCAGATCTCCTGGCTGCCACCTGCTTCATTATACATGGTAAATTTAACTGGTCCTACACCGATGAAATCAACGGTACTCTTTTATGTACTACCGGGCCATATATTTTCTTACTTGCATCTACAAGTCCAGATTTTAATGAGGTACATGGTATTTTCATAGGGAACAAAACATGGGTGACCCCTTGTTTCTCCACTACAAACACATCACATTTACGTATAACCTTTGTCTACACAGCTAAATAAAAGATGCCAATCCAATTAAATCAGCCTTGGCAGGGGAGGGGGGTGTCCCCACTGCAACAGCTTGTCTCTGCATTACAAGAAAGAAAGAGAACCAAAACGTTTCTAGGCATTTTGTTGGTGGCTGTTTTGGCCATTACGGCACTAGCAGAAACAGCTGCCTGAGCAGACACCTCTCTAGCCATCTCCTTACGGACCACACATCAAATAAATCAATATATGCAAAATACCACATTAGATTTAGAAGAACAAGTGAGAGGGGCGCCTGGGTGGCTCAGTTGGTTGAGTGTCCGACTTCGGCTCAGGTCATGATCTCAGGGTCCGTGAGTTCGAGCCCCGCGTCCCGCTCTGTGCTGACAGCTCAGAGCCTGGAGCCTGCTTCGGATTCTGTGTCTCCCTCTCTCTCTGACCCTCCCCCGTTCATGCTCTGTCTCTGTCTCAAAAATAAATAAACGTTAAAAAAAAAATTAAAAAGAAAAAATAGAAGAACAAGTGAGAATCGATCAATAAGTCCTTGCCCAACTTCAGGCATTCAAGGCCACTGTTGTCTGGGTAGGGGACCATCAACAGGTATTGGGGACCCGACCACAGCTTATATGTGACTTTGGTTTCACAACCTACTGTATCACTCCCACTTTATTCAATGAGTCCAGGGGCCAAATGCATAGACATCTTAATCAGGCATTTGGCTCACCCCTAAATGTCTCCATTGACAATGTAAAAATCAGGTTGCAAAAACAACTATGAGAGCTCCAGTGAGAAGGCCAACAGGACACAATTGACATCCTCAATGATATTTTTAACTAGATCAACCCCAAAAAACTGGTTGTGAGAAAATCTACACCTCATCCATTGAACTGAAGTCCAGTTGTATATGGAGTACATCTTGTGGAGTATTCATTATAAATGAGAGAAAAATGCTTATGCTTCAACTGAGGTACAACCCAGAACTTTGGTCTTGTGATCAGACAGTTTCCAGTGTGGTTCCAACAGCTGTTACTAGTGCAACATTTCTTTTTTGGACAAACATTTCAAATACTTCTGAATGAGAAGTTATGTTCTTTCATATGTACAATATGAATCCCTCTCTACAGAAACATACACTCGTATTTTCCTAGCTATAGAATTTTAAATCCTTTATAAATGCAGGGATGTATATGTAAAAGTATGCACGCCGTTTTATGTGCATTTTTGCCATAACATGATGTAGATTTTCTCCTGATATATTTTAGAGATGTTTTACTAGTACTAAAAATAAAATGAGTACATACTTTAAAATATCCACGTATTTTCTTTTTTTTTTTTAATGTTTATTTTTGAGACAGAGAGACACAGATCATGAGCAGGGGAGGGGCAGAGAGGGAGGGAGACACAGAATCTGAAGCAGGCTCCAGGCTCTGAGTTGTCAACATAAAGCCCATGCAGGGCTCAAACCCATGAACTGAGAGATCATGCCCTAAGCCAAAGTCAGATGCTCAACCACCTGAGCCACCATGGCACCCCATAAATATCCATGTATTTTCTTATTGATCACACGTAAGTCATTTTTAATTTCCTCCATAGAAAGAATGCAGTGATATGTTTCAGACAAATTTGTATATGTTGATTTCTGTGGATCGTAGAACATGAACTGTAGTTACTGCTTCAGAAGTGAATGAATTGAAATTTTTTATAGTATTGGACAGGAGCTCTTCCCTAAAGTTGCACTTATATCCTATTTTATGAATAATGTGTGAATTTTTCCTCCCGGCCTCACCAACACTCTTTATTACCTCTCATTTTAATTTCACCTATCATCAGGCTAAAAGTGATGTCTGTGTATTTATTTGTATTCCACTTTTTTTAAGTTTATTTTTGAGAGAGCGAAAGAGAGAAAGCACAAGTGGGGGAGGGGTAGAGAGAGAGGGAGAGAGAGAGAGAATTCCAAGCAGGCTCTGTGCTGTTAGCACAGAGCCTAATGCAGGGCTTGAACTCACAAACCATGAGATCATGACCTGAGCTGAAATCAAGAGTCAGACGCTTAACCAAGGTGCCTGCCCCTGTATTCCACTTTCTAGCTACGAAACTGAGCAGTTTTCATTATGGAATATTCATGTGTATTCTATCAATTAACTTTTCCTATAGTTAGAAAAATAAGCTTTCAGTTGCAGAGGTATTTTTTATTTTCTAATCCTATTTAATAAAAAAATCAAATTTCTAATTTATAAGATTGCTTAACTCTTTTCAGAAATTATTTGCAGTTTTTTCCATTTCGATTAGTTGATATTAAAGTTTGACTCAAATGACCCCTTATCACCTACTTTACACAGTCCGTTTTGGAGAACACAGTAATTTCCTGCAAATTTTGGAGGTGCTTTTTTCTACTCTCCAATGTCTGTCTCCAGACAGTCTTCAGATTCTCTAGAATCAACCTCAGCTCTTCCCTGGGTCTCCAGCCTCCTGGTCATCTTTGTAGACTTCAGACTTGCCAGCTCTCCAATCGTGTTAGCCAATTCATTAAAGAAATCTTCCCATCTCACTATATATGTAGAGATATATAGAGAGACAGAGGTCTATTTCTATATATGATAGGCTATATCTATATTTTAATATTTTTTTTTTTTTTAAAAATTTTTTTTTTTTTCAACGTTTATTTATTTTTGGGACAGAGAGAGACAGAGCATGAATGGGGGAGGGACAGAGAGAGAGGGAGACACAGAATCAGAAACAGGCTCCAGGCTCCGAGCCATCAGCCCAGAGCCTGACGCGGGGCTCGAACTCACGGACCGTGAGATCGTGACCTGGCTGAAGTCGGACGCTTAACCGACTGCGCCACCCAGGCGCCCCTATATTTTAATATTTATTAAAATATATTAGGGGCACCTGGGTGGCTCAGTCGGTTAAGCGTCCAACTTTGGCTCAGGTCATGGTCTCACAGTTCATGAGTTTGAGTCCTGTGTTGGGCTCTGTGCTGACAGCTCAGAGCCTGGAGTCTGCTTCAGATTCTGTGTCTCCCTCTCTCTCTCTCTGCCTCTCCCCTGCTGGCCCTTTGTTGCTCTCTGTCTCAAAAATACTAAGTAAACATTAAAAATTTAAAAAGCCTACAATATATTAAAAATACAAAACTAGGTACATAGATATCCATTCTGTTGATTTTGTTTCTTTGGAGAAAACTAATACAGAATTTAGTATATGTACATTTTCTTCATCCAACGTCAAATGTTGAATTTAACTCATACTACTAATTGTACATGTTATGTCTAATTTGACAAAACTTCCTTCCCATGTGCTTCTTTTCAAAATTGGTTTTTATGTTATCAAATTAAAACAAAGGAGAAAGTTAAATTCTAAATTCCATTTGAAATCTTACACGTGTGTGTGTGTGTGTCTGTGTGTATGTTTAATATTTAAATTTATGCAGTCTTTGAGATTTATCATAAAACTAGATTTTGTTATGCAGAATTTTCTTATTTGGGGTTCTTTTTAGAGAGCTTTATTTAGATATCATTTACATGTTATATGATTCACCATTTAAAATGTACAATAGGGGAGCGCCTGGGTGGCTCAGTCGGTTAAGCATCCGACTTCAGCTCAGGTCACGGTCTTGTGGTTTGTGGATTTGAGCCGGGTGTAGGGCTCAGTGCTGACAGCTCAGAGCCTGGAGCCTGCTTCAGATTCTGTGTCTCCCTCTCTCTCTGACCCTCCCCCATTCATGCTCTGTCTGTCTCTCCAAATAAAAAAACATTAAAAAAATTTAAAAGGTACAATCGGTAGGTTTTTAACCAAGTCACATGTTGGTGCAAACAGTGGTCAATTTTAGAACATTTAATCACCTCCTAAAGAAACCTCCTACTTTTTAGCTATCATGACTCCCATCCTCTTATCCCCATGCCTAAGCAATGCTAATCTGCTTATTTAAATTTTTTCCCAGTTTTTTTTAATGTTTATTTATTTTTGACAGAGAGACAGAGCATGAGTGGGGGAGGGGCAGAGAGAGAGGGAGACACAGAATCCAAAGCAGGCTCCAGGCTTCGAGCGGCCAGCACAGAGCCCAATGCGGGGCTTGAACTCATGGGCTGTGAGATCATGACCTGAGCCGAAGTCGGATGCTCAACCAACTGAGCCACCCAGGCACCCCAATTTTTTCCCAGTTTTATGAGATATAATTGACATGTACCATTATATTATTTTAAGGAGTATAACATAACGACTTGATATAGGTATATATAGCAAAACATTTGCCACAATAAGTTAACATCCACCACCTCACAGTTATCAAGTTTTTGTGTATGATTAGAATTTAGAACTACTCTCTTTAGCAACTTTGAAATAGGCAATCTGGTATTGTTCATTTTAGCCAGCATATATTGTATACATGCACCATATTATCTAGGCAACTGACAATGGACACCAGTTATTTCCATGTCTTGGTTATTATGAATAATGTGGCATTTTGCTTATGTTTCAATATTTGTGAATTTTCTAGTTTTGTACTTGTAATTGACTTCTAGTTTCATGCCATTGTGGTTGGAAGAGATGCTTAATAGGATTTCAGTCTTAAATTTATTAAGGTTTGTTTTGTGGACCAACATATAATCTATACTGGAGAATGTTCCATGTGCACATGAGAAGAATGTGTTTTCTGGTGCTGTTGGATGCAATGTTGTAAGTCCATCTGCTTAATGTCACTGAAGTCTGAGGTTTTCTTACACATTTTCTGTTGGGATAATCTATTATTGTAGGTGCAGTATTGAAGTCCCCCGCTATTATATTGCTGTGTCTTTCTCTGATCTTGTCTGTTAATAGTTTTACATATTTAGGTGACTTTATGTTGGGTACATAAATATTTATAAAAGTTATATCCTTTTCATGAATTGATCCCTTTATTTTTATTTTTTTAAGAGAAAGCAGGCTATATTTATTTCAAAAACTATAAAAATTACAGTCTATCTTTTGTTTTCAATATATGAAATTTATTGTCCAATTGGTTTCCATACAACACCCAGTGCAAGAGGGTTCCCATTTCTCCACATCCTTGTCAGCATCTGTAGTCTCCTGATTTGCTCATTTTAGCCACTCTGACAGGCATGAGGTCTCCACCCTCATTCTATCCTTTTGTTGCACCTTACTTTTGCTCTGAAGTGCCGTCTGTGTTCTCATCTCCTGAGTCTATTAAAACCAGCTCCTTAAAGTTGAGTCTTCTGAGGATCTAAGTGGACCCAAGTTTCCTAGGTTTCCTGGAGTAAGGCTGTACTTTGAGCCATAGTGAAAGACTTCCCTAAGTGACCAAAGACCCCCATGGGTTTGCTGAAGGACTTTACATAGTTATTCATACTTACCAAGATGATTTCTCCAATTTATATCAATTGGTCCACCTGTTTGTTGGTGTGGGGTAGGCCAAACTTGGGATGAAACTAGTCCACTGGGAACATCATAAATAGGATTTAAAGAAACAGACCGCTGGCTTTTGGCAGGATGCTAGAGAAGTCACTGGAAGACCCCTCCAATCGATTATAATGGCTTTTCCCCAAACCCGTGGATCGGAAAAAAGTTCAGGCTTGTACACAGAAGTCTGATGAATTCCTTCATGATGACTATAGTCAAATCCAACTTGTCTTTAAAGAAAATTTTGATCTTTAGATGTTGAATCCACCCATGTAGCATTAACTATGTTTATTCATGGACTATTTCAGCATCTTTCCCTTTTAGTTAAAAGGACCAGGATGGAGTGGGATGCTATGTCCAACCATATTTAATTAACCTGGCAGACCAGATTGCTCACAGCCTGGATAAGTCACCTAGAGAAAGATGGCTAAAAATTTTCAGTATTCAACTCCAGCAAATGAATGCCCATAAACAAAACTGGAAAGCTTTTTTCCTGCAATTACTGCAAGGAACCAGGACATTGGAAAAAAAGTGTTATAAATTTAAGAGCCTCAGGCACCTTAAGCTCTTGAGCTGACTTTTTCAATGTGTTCCTAATTCACAATGGCAGTACTCTAATGAACTACAGGGGCTCTTTCCAACCCTCCATCTCAATTTGCTTGGAGAAACCACTCTCCACATTGGGAATAAATCTGTGTCTGCCTTACTGACATCTGAGCTGCACTCTTGGTGCTCAAACCCAGTGCTATAAGCAACCCCTGCCTCAGAGAACTAAAACAGTCCAAAGAATACGGGTCTTCAATAAATATCCATGGGTCCCTGTCAATGAACCTATTTTTTGTATCTAGGCCCTTTGAGCATTATATACCCATTTCTCCTTAGTTCATCTGCCCCAATTCATTTACTAGGCTGGGATTTCTTCAAAAAATAGAAAGAAGAATTTCTTTCTCGGGGCGCCTGGGTGGTACAGTCAGTTAAGCGTCCGACTTCATCTCAGGTCATATCTCACGGTTTGTGGTACTGAGCCCCGCGTTGGGCTGTGTGCTGACAGCTCAGAGCCTGGAGCCTGCTTTGTATTCTGTGTCTCCCTTTCTGTCTCTCAAAAATGTAAACATAAAAAAAATAAAACTAGTCTATTTTGAGAGACAGAATGAAAGAGCAGTGGAGGCACACACAGAGAGGGAGAGAATTAATTTCAAGTGGGATCTTAGTTGTCAGTGAAGAGCCCAGTGCAGGGTTCTGTTTCACAAACTGTGAGATCATAACCTGAGCCAAAATCAGGAGGTGGATGCTTAACTGACTGAGCCACCCAGGTGCCCCAAGGGGAAAAGAACTCTAGAATTTGACAGTAGTAAGCTCAATTGGAAACAAAGGGGAAATAAATGATGCTTCAACGTGTTTTCTATGCTCTGCCTCTGATGGCACAATAGCTCAGGTTAGGGGTTCTGAGTATTTATTCCTATTGGATCAGCTACCATTCTCTTTATGAAGAAAATGTTCAACTGATATTGGCACAATCCACAGCGCACCTCCCATTAAGATTCAACTAGATCCCCCCCACCAAATCTCTGCCTGGAATTACTACCTTACAATTAGTGCCTGAGGGTACCAAACCCATAATGGAGGATTGTAAGTCTCAGGGCCCTCTTATTCCCTACACCGGTCCGTGTAACACCCCTGTTTTACCGCTGAGACAACTGAAAGGCTGAGGATGAAAGTTTTTCCAGGACCTCTGAGCAATAAATAACACTCTTATCTGTCAACATCCTGCTGTTCTCAACCCTCATATGCCAGTAACATCCATTCCCACTGACTAAAATTTTCAGTGTAATTGACCCATGCAGTGCTTTTAAAAAAAAATTCCAGTTGATAAGGATAGCCAGTATCTTTTTACCTTCACTTGGGAGGAAAGGCAACACACCTGGTCAGTAATGCCTCAGGGTTCCACAGAGGGCCCATCCTATTTGTCACAAACCTTGAAGGTCGATTTGAATGACATAAAGTTTTCTGCAGGCTCTCCTGTATATGGTGTATACATGATTTGCTTATCTGCTACCTTCTCAAGCTTGTTCACATGAAGACATCTTGTACCTGTTGAAACTTTTGGCATTAAAGAGACATAAAATCTCCCCCCCCCCCAAAAAAAAAAAATACTGCCATTTGCTCACATTCAGGTTACATATTTAGGGCACCTGCTGTCAGAACAAGGACTACATTTGGATCCAAGTAGAAGTGAAGACATCCTGAATTTCCCCAATCCTAAAAGTAAGCACCAATTATGAGGATTTCTTGGAGCTTTCTGGTTATCTGAAATTGAATTCTCCTTTAGGTCTCAGCCTGCATATACTTTACTAAAAAAACAAACAAACCTAATCCTATTATTTTGAAAGGAGGGGATGACATAGGCTTTGAGACTTTAAAGGAAAGTCTAAACAATACCCCTACTTGGACATCTGAATTATCAATTTCCTTTTTTCCACTTTGTATATGTTACAGAGGAAATGGTCTTGGAATGCTCACCCAAAAACATGGGGACTGTCATTGCCCAGTAGGGTATTATAGACATTGACTGGACCCTGTGGCATGGGGATATCATTTCTGCCACTGCCCTTTAGTTAAGGCCACTGAATAAACAGTCATAGGGTCCCCTTTGACAACGTTGTGCTCCCAAACTCCAGGGAATGGACTCTTGAATCCATGTAACATGTCTAAAGAAAGCACCGAAACCTAACTGGACCAACACACCATCTGATGATATGAAAGTAAAGATTTCCTGGAATTAAAACAGGCAACATCTGGGCTGACAGCTTTCCCAGGATGTCCAGGCCAGACCTATGTAACTTTTCTCAATATTTTTTTTTCACTCTCTTTTCTGGAAAGAAAATGCCCTTTTCCTCAACGTCCCAATCTCTTGCAAAAGGGGGAACGTCTTTTGATTATGGCCTTTTCAGAAAAAGCCTCATTATGATCCTGTGAGCATTTCTGAAGGATTAGGAGATGAGAATTCACAGTTGTTGTTTTTTCCCCCATAACTATGAACCTACTCTGGATTCTTATCCAAATGCATGGTTTTGGAATTTAAAACTTCACAGAGTATTATGGATAACACATGTGGTTTTAAACAGTTCCTTAGAGATAGATAACAGTTCTGTTTTAAAATGTCTTTGAGGGGTGCCTGGGTGGCTCAGTTGGCTAAGCATCTGACTTTTGATCTCAGCTTAGATCTTGATCTCAAGGTCATGCATTCAAACCCCATGCTGGGTGTGGAGCCTACTTAAAAAGTCTTTGAAGATTTGCTATTATTGCAAAAATTTCATTAAATATTGCTGCCTGTTTATACATGTAGTGTATGTTCCTAAATATGCTAGGTTATTTCATTCAGTGCACTCCCATAGTATTACACTATTTTGCCTCATAGCCACTTTAAGAGATGACTTCCAGGAGGCTTTCATAGAGAGAAACATTTCTTCCCTAAGTTCAGAAAAATGCTAGTAAATATTTCAGGACCCTTTCAGACCTAGGGTCCTGGTTTAGAACCAACATACAGTTTGGAATTATCAGTTGCTTTTGATTTGTAATTGCTATCAATCTTTTACAAGAAAGGTGTACCCAATAAGTTGATGGTGGCTAAATACTTAGTCTTGAGAAGTTACAAACTTCAGATGTGAGTCACCTGAGAGTTTTTTCTTTCTAACCACCCCCCCCCCCCCCATCACTCAAATGTGGCTTCAGTGATTTCCAACTGCTGAATACTTTCCCTTGTGACCTGAGACATGACAACCAGGAAGCCTTCCTGGCCCTGAGAGACAGAACCACTCAATATAATGAACCAGACTGTTGGTCAGTGATGCTTTCAAGGAAAGATCTTGATCAACAAGGAGGAATGTGAAACTTAATAATGGGAAACCTCACTAAAATAGTCTGGGGCTTTTGGCAAGGGGAACTTAAAGCCCTTATATTTAGCGTAATAGTGGGAACACTATATTAATACATATTAAATTTCTCTAGTGTCTTTTAAATGTTTAGTCATTAAACTGTTCCTTTAAACTGTTGCATTTCCTGTGGAATGTTCCTGCCCTACAATATACACCCATGATTCCTAGTGTTTGCCCGTAATAAGTTCACAGTCATGGTTAAGACTTACATTATATGGAAGAAATCTTGTTAGTAGTACATCTATGTCGTATCCAGAATTTAGGTGGTGAAGTTTGTCTTGTTTTTCCATTTGCAACTGCGTGTCTTCTGTTTTTGTTAGGATCCACAATATTAGTTATTGTGCTTTAGTTTTTCACCCATATACAGCATAAGTTTCCTTTTGTACGAGGTGTTTGCATGTATAAGGGAGAGCTTCATTTATAAGGATGTCTCCCTGTGTGTAGCAGAAAGCAGAAGAATGTAAATCTCTAGAAACTCTGATCAGTGGAGAAGGTAGGGGTTTAAATCTGGACAGCCATAGCCTTGGTTACTGTGCTTTGCCTGGTCACCTCCCCAAATGCTTCCCAGTAGGATCATATGTGGAGTTTGAAAAATGCTCATATCTTGTGCTCTCCCCCACAGATTCCATCAATTGTTGTTGGGTGGAAAGGACAGAGTTCTTCAAGTGCTCCAGGTGATCTAAGTGAGGCCAGGGTTAAGCAGGAAGGCTTCCCATCAATTTATGAGAGTTGAGTGCAGGCTTTGACTCAAGGACCCTTTAACAGGGTCTCTGCTTCAGGGGGAGGGTCAGGTTCATAAAGCACACTGTTCCTATGCTATAGCAGAATTTGTGGGTGTCTATGAGAGGAGAAGCCACCTGAAAGCAGAGAAGGAAAGCTCGGGGATTGGTCTGCAAGTAGAAGCTCAGAGTTTCTGAATACCTCCTGACACAAAGGACCAGGAATTTGAGCCTTTTTGCATTACTAAGTCCTGCCAGTGAGCAGTTCACTGGTGAAGAGGCTGTGTTGGTGGCTTTAAAGGCATTTTCTCCTGATGCAGCTGGGATTTCACCACAAAACTCACCCAAGAAAGAAATCTAGAGAATGAGGTGAAAGAAGGAGAAATGGCCAGTTCTCCGTTAAGCCTTGTGTCCCACGTTGGAAGCTGCATCATCTTTTTCTCCCGAAATTCTATGCATTTAGAAATTGCAAATGTTGATTTGTCTACTTCTGATATTTCTGCCTTATGTTTTCACCTAATTTTTAAATCTTTTCAGAAATGATACTCAAGATTAGGTCTTTAGAACTCACTTCTTCCCTATAAACTAGAGACTTCTCTCCATTCTCCAACCTGGCTTTCAGTAGGGCATCAACAGTTGTCACTTTTAATTAAAGTCCTGCAAGTATGAAAATATTCCCTTTATGACAGATCCATAGGGGAAAGTGTTGAATTTAAGATTCCTGTTGCTGATGGGGTCTTGCTGATGGGGTCTGGTCCTGGGACTCAAGGAAAACTGTTCCCAGGGCACCTGGTTGGCTCAGGTCATGATCTCATGTTTTGTGAGTTCAAGCCCTACATCGGGCCCTGTGCTGACAGGGAGCCTGTTAGCCTGCTTCAGATTCTGTGTCTCCTTCTCTTCTCTTCCCCTCCCCTGCTTGCTCACTCACTCTCTCTCAAAAGAAAGGAAGAAAGAAAGAAAAAAAGGAAGAAAACAAGAAAACTGTTCCCGTTTAGAATCGATTTGGATGCTTTATCAGCTCTGTGTAGACCAGGATGAAGAAATGAACAAATGCACAGGATAGATATGAGGCCCAGATTAACTTGGGAAGTTCTGGGGAAAAAAGGCATTCTTAGCCTTTGGAATGTGAAAAAGATACTCTTTAAAATATAACAGCTATTGGGAATGCAAGCTGGTGCAGTCAATCTGGAAAACAGTATGGAGGTTCCTCAAAAAATTAAAAATACAACTACCCTGTGACCCAGCAATTGCACTGCTAGGTATTTATCTGAGGGATACAGGTGTGCTGTTTTGAAGGGACATATGCACCCCAATGTTTATAGCAGGACTATCAACAATAGCCAAAGTATGGAAGAGCCCAAATGTCCACCAATGGATGAATGGATAAAGAAGATGTGGTATACATATACAGTGGAGTATTACTCAGCAATCAAAAAGAATGAAATCTTGCCATTTGCAACTACGTGGATGGAACTGGAGGGTATTATGCGAAGCAAAATTAGAGAAAGACAAATATCATATGACTTCACTCATATGAGGACTTTAAGAGACAAAAAAGATGAACATAAGTGAAGGGAAACAAAAATAATATAAAAACAGGGAGGGGGACAAAACATAAGAGACTTAAATATGGAGAACAAACAGAGGGTTGCTGGAGGGGTTGTTGGGGGGGGGATGGGCTAAATGGGTAAGGGGCATTAAGGAACCTACTCCTGAAATCATTGTTGCACTATATGCTAACTAATTTGGATGTAAATTAAAAATAAAACAATATATATATATATATATATATGTATATATGTATATATACATATATATACACACACACACACATATATATATAGCAGCTATTATAGGACTATAATGTGATTGAAATTTGGATAAATCCACTGAATTCTCATAATTAGATTTATATTTTGATGTACTGTTTGGCGGCCACAAGCACGCACCAGTGATCGTGTGTCCTCAGAGTGCCTTAGGCACTGATAGCAAATTGTTTCCTTACAGCTGATGTTACCTTCTTTTACTGGCATCGTGTTCTCTGCCAGATTTCTCTCCTCTAACACTCATATTTTCCCTCTTATCATTCATAAGGATCTTAGGTGGATTCATTGAGAGATGTGCAGAAACCATCACATTTATTATTATTTTTTAGATCTTCAAATTTGCTTTATTGAATTTTGTTTTTTAAAACCATCCTTGACAAATACATCAGTGAGGAATTGCATTCAGCTCCTAATAACAGAGATGCACCTAAAGTGAGTGAGTAGTCCGAGGATAGTATAGTGGCTTCTGAAGTTACTAGGGACTTGGGCTTCCTTGATCTTTTCCCTTTACTATCCCCTTCCCCCCACTTTCCCCCTAAATATAATTTGTCAAGTTAGCTAACATACAGTATATACAGTGTGCTCTTGGTTTCAGGAGTAGATTTCAATGACTCATTGCTTACATACAACACCCAGTGTTCATCCCAACAAGCGACCTCCTCAATGCCCATCACCGATTTCCCCCCCACCTCTCCCCCCATCAACCCTCAGTTTATTCTCTGTATTTAAGAGTCTCTTATGGTTTGCCTCCCTCTCCATTTGAAACTGTTTTTTTCCCCCTTCCCTTCTCCCATGTTCTTCTTTTAAGTTTCTCAAATTTCACATATGAGTGAAAACATATGGTATCTTTCTCTGACTGACTTATTTCACTTAGCATAATACCCTCCAGTTCCATCCACGTTGTTGCAAATGGTAAGATTTCATTCTTTCTCATGGCCAAGTACTATTCCATTGTGTATATAAACCACATCTTCTTCTTTTTTGAAATGGTATATACCATATTTATTAATTCAGAATTGCTAAAATTTATTCAAATTCTCCAATTGCTGTTTCTCATTTGGAAAATGTTCTGTTTTTTTAAATTAATTAATTAATTATTTAATTTACACCCAAGTTACCATATAGTGCAACAATGATTTCGGGAGTAGATTCCTTAGTGCCCCTTACCCATTTAGTCCATCCCCCCTCTCACAACTCCTCCAGCAACCCTCTGTTTGTTCTCCATATTTAAGAGTCTCTTATGTTTTGCCCCCCTCCCTGTTTTATATTATTTTTGTTTCCCTTCACTTATGTTCATCTTTTTTGTCTCTTAAAGTCCTCATATGAGTGAAGTCATATGATATTTGTCTTTCTCTGACTAATTTTGCTTCGCATAATACCCTCCAGTTCCATCCACGTAGTTGCAAATGGCAAGATTTCATTCTTTTTGATTGCCAAGTAATACTCTATTGTGTGTGTGTGTGTGTGTATACACATACACACCACATCTTTATCCATTCATCCATTGGTGGACATTTGGGCTCTTTCCATACTCTGGCTATTGTTGATAGTGCTGCTGTAAACGTTGGGGTGCATGTGCCCCTTCGTAACAGCACACCTGTATCCCTTGGATAAATACCTAGTAGTGCAATTGCTGGGTCACAGGGTAGTTGTATTTTGAATTTTTTGAGGAACCTCCATACTGTTTTCCAAAGTGGCTGTACCAGTTTGCATTCCCACCAGCAGTGCAACAGAGATCCTCTTTCTCCACGTCCTTGCCAACATCTGTTGTTTCCTGAGTTGTTAATTTTAGCCACTCTGACCAGTGTGAGGGGGTATCTCAATGTGGTTTTGATTTGTGTTTCCCTGATGATGAGTGACATTGAGCATCTTTTCATGTGTCTGGTGGCCATCTGGATGTCTTCTTTGGAAAAGTGTCTATTCATGTCTTCTACCCATTTCTTCACCTAATTACTTGCTTTTTGGGCATTGAATTTGGTAAGTTCTTTATAGATTTTGGATACTAACCCTTTATCTGATATGTCATTTGCCATATCCATTGGTTGCCTTTTAGTTTTGCTGATTGTTTCCTTTGCTGTGCAGAAACTTTTTATCTTGGTGAGGCTCCAATAGTTCATTTTTGCTTTTGTTTCCCTTGCCTCCAGAGATGGGTTGAGTAAGAAGTTGCTGTGGCTGAGGTCAGAGAGGTTTTTGCCTGCTTTCTCCTCTAGGATGTTGATGGCTTCCTGTCTTACATTCAGGTCTTTCATCCATTTTGAATTTATTTTTGTGTATGGTGTAAGAAAGTGGTCCAGGTTCATTTTTCTGCATGTCGCTGTCCAGTTTTCCCAGCACCACTTGCTGAAGAGACTGTCTTTATTCCACTGGATATTCTTTCCTGCTTTGTCAAAGATTAGTTAGCCATACGTTTGTGGGTCCATTTGTGGGTTATCTGTTGTGTTACATTAATCTCATTGTCTGTTCTTGTGCCAGTACCATCCTGTCTTGATGGTTACAGCTTTGCAGTGCATCTTGAAGTCTGGGATTGTGATGCCTCCAGCTTTGGTTTTCTTTTTCAAGATTGCTTTGGCTATTTGGGGTCTTTTCTGGTTCCATATAAATTTTAGGATTGTTTGTTTGATCTCTGTGAAGAATGCTGGTGTTATTTTGGTAGAGATTGCCTTGAATAAGTGAATAACTTTGGGTAGTATTGATATTTCAACCATATTTGTTCTTCCAATCCAGAAGCATGGAATATTTTTCCTTTTTTGTGTGTGTGTCTTTTTCAATTTCTTTCATAAACTTTCTATAGTTTTCAGTGTGCAGATTTTTCACCTCTTTGGTTAGGTTTACTCCTAGATATTTTATGATTTTTGGTGCAATTGTAAATGGGATAAATTCGTTGATTTCTCTGTTACTTCATTACTGGTTTATAGGAATGTAAGCGATTTCTGTGCATTGATTTTATATCCTGTGATTTTGCTGAACTCATAGATCAGTTCTAGCAGATTTTTGGTGGAATCTTTTGGGTTTTCTGTGTAGAATATCATGTGATCTGCGAAGACTGAAAGATTCACTTTCTCCTGGCCTATTTGGATGCCTTTTACTCTTTTGTGTTTTCTGATTTCTGAGACTAAGACTTCCAGTACTATGTTGAACAACAGTGGCAAGAGTGGACATCCCTGTCGTGTTGCTGACCTTGGGGAAATCTCTCAGCTTTTCCCCGTTGAGGATAATATTAGCAGTGGGTCTTTCATATATGGCTTTTATGATCTTGAGGTATGATCCTTCTATCTGTACTTTGTTTTTTATCAAGAAAGGATGCTGTATTTTGTCAAATGCTTTCTCTGCATCTATTGAGAGGATCTTGTGGTTCTTGTCCTTTCTTTTACTATGTATCACATTGATTGTTTTGTAGGTATTGAACTAGCCCTGCATTCCAGGTATAAATCCCACTTGGTTGTGGTGAATAATTTTTTTAATGTCTTGTTGGATCTGGTTTGGTAGTATCTTGTTGAGGATTTTCACATCCATGTTCATCAGGGAAATTGGTCTGTAGTTCAACTTTCCCACACTTTGCTATGGTCTACTTAGTAGATAAGACAACTGAAAGACCCCTTGTTTTAAATTATTTTTTTTATTCTGTTTGATCAAGTCTGTTGCTGACCACTTAGTGTATTTTTAAATTGAGTGATTGTACTCTTCAGCTCTCAATTTCTAGTTGATTATTGTTATAATTTCTGTATGTTTGGATATTCATTTTGGCCACACACAGTTTTCCTGATATCATTTAGTTACCTAGCTGTTTTCTCTTCTTCCTCCAGGAGTATCTTTATGATGGTCATTTGAATTCTTTGTCAGGCAATTAATAGTTCTTTATTGACTTAGGACAAGTTTTTGAGATTTATTTTGTTCCTCTGATTGGAACATGTCTTTCTATTTCTTTGACTGCCTTGTGATCTTTTGTTAACATTTGGGAATTAAAAACACTGCCTCTGTGCTCAGGCTTATGGGCTTGCTTTTACAGAGGAACTCAAATTATAGTAATGCTGGGGACTGTCACATATGTTTTGGGCATTGGTAATGTCTGAGTTTTGTAATTTCCCAGTTTAATAAAGTGTAGTTACTTGAGAGCGCATGATAACTTCCTCTCTCTGCAGCTCTGTTGTCCCACCATTGTTTGAACAAATGTCACATTTTATTGGAGCAGTCACCAGAGTGCATCCACAGGGTGCTCTCATTCCTTGCATTTTCCATGTCATGCATGACAGAAGTCTCTCAGGCAGCTGCAAAGAAACTAGATCATTGAACAAACACATCAGTTTTATCAGTCTTGCCATGGAGTGCCAGGGAGAGTGAGCAGATGTTGTGGGCAAGTGTCGCAAACTTTCCTTGTCTCTTTGATGTGGCTCCTTGTTTGTACTTTCCCGGGTGTGCCATGTTCTCCTAACTGGCTTGTAGAGCACTGAAAAAGATAATTTGGTACATTTTTTACCCATGGAAGAACAAAGTCCTGGAACTTCCTATTTCTCTATTCTGCTGATGTCCTATGATGGGTACTAATTTTGTGCTTTAGCATTTTCACGTATATGTATGTGAGTGTAGGAAGTATATAGGAATATATATTTTATATATTTTGCTTGTATCTTTCCATACACCCTTGGCTTGTTGGCAAAGGCAAGCATAGGAGATTCATTCCATAGACGGATGTTGGAAAGATATGGAAGCTGTGGCCCTGAGTATTTATACTGAATGGGGACAATAATGGGGGGAGTAAAGGGCAGAAAGGATGTTAGGATGGGTATAACCAAACTGAAACAATTACCCAGAATGAAATCCTCACTGCCAGAAGAGATCAAGGATATAAAACAATGGGGGGGGGGGAGTCAACGTTAAGCCAGTTATATTTTACACAATGCTGTCTTTGAATGCAAAGACCCAAATCCATTTTTTTTTTTTAAATTTTTTTTTTTCAACGTTTTTTATTTATTTTTGGGACAGAGAGAGACAGAGCATGAACGGGGGAGGGGCAGAGAGAGAGGGAGACACAGAATCGGAAACAGGCTCCAGGCTCCGAGCCATCAGCCCGGAGCCTGACGCGGGGCTCGAACTCACGGACCGCGAGATCGTGACCTGGCTGAAGTCGGACGCTTAACCGACTGCGCCACCCAGGCGCCCCTAAATCCATTTTTTAAACATACATGTTTTCTGAAAAGACATTTGGAAATTTTGGAAAGTCACCTAATCCATGGTGAAAGTAATCATTCAAACCATTTCAAATATAAGATTGGATTAATCATTCACTGAAACATTTCTGAAAATTAGATATTTTAAAATGAAGAATAAAATTATAAGTGTGATTGATTTGAGAAGTCCTTTTTGGAGGGCTCACTTTTCTTCCACCAACACATGATCCCTCCTTGTTCCAAAGTCTCTAATTTTGATAAACACAGAAGGGTCTTTATGGAAACATCACAATTCAATAGTTATCACATAATACTTAATTTGGAACAGGTTTTTATGTGTTGTGAATTTAGGAAGATCTTTAGTGAGGACTCCATCTCCCATAATTACCGAGGTCTTTATAATGGAAACAGAAATTAACAATGCAGTGAATCTGGGTGAAATGTTAAGGGTCACATCCTAATAAACATCAGAGAACTCAATTTCCAGACAACAGTATAAAAGTAATAAATGTGGGAAAGTCTGTTACAAAAGCTCAAATCTTATTACACAGCATTGTATCCTCACTGGAGAGAAGACTTAGAAATGTAGTAACTATGGCAAAGGTTTTAACTTGTGTTGAAACGTATTCAACAGCAGAGATTTTATAATAGGAATAAAACTTAAAAATGGATAACGTGGCAAAAGCACTAACTACCCTCTCAAAACTTACCAGCCTAAGGTAATACATAGTGGGAGATGGTTGACAAATGTAAAATAGAATGTGACAAAAACTTTAAGCAGAACTGCAAACTTTCTGAACATCAGAGGTGCATATTAGAGGGAAACCATAAAATTTAAGGAAGGCGGCAAAGCATTTAACTCATAAAACATTCAATGTGAGGTAATACGTCCTGGGAAGATATTTAAAATTGTCAGGAATATTGGCAAAACCTTTATCTGGAACTGAGTCTTGTGTATATAGTCTTTATGATCTTGAGGTATGCTGGTTCTACCCTTACTTTCTTGTGGGTTTTTATCAAGAAAGGATGCTGTACTTTGTCAAATACTTTTTCTGCATCTATTGAGAGGATAATGTGATTCTTACCCTTTCTTTTATTATGTGATGTATCACATTGATTGATTTGTGGATATTGAACCAGCCCTGCATCCTAGAAATAAATCCCACTTCATCATGGTGAATAATTCTTTTAATGTATTGTTGGATCTGGTTTGCTAGTATCTTGTTGAGAATTTTTTGAATTCATGTTCATCAGGGAAATTAGTCTGTAGTTCTCCTTTTTAGTGGGGTCTTTGTCTGGTTTTGAGAAGCCTGGCTAGAGGTTTGTCAGTTTTGTTTATTTTTTCAAAAAAACAACTCTTGGTTTCGTTGATCTGCTCTACAGTTTTTTGAGATTCTATATTGTTTATTTCTGCTCTGATCTTTATGATTTCTCTTCTTCTGCTGGGTTTAGGCTGCCTTTGCTGTTCTGCTTCTATTTCCTTTAGGTGTGCTGTTAGATTTTGTATTTGGGATTTTTCTTGTTTCTTGAGATAGGCCTGGATTGCAATGTATTTTCCTCTCAGGACTGCCTTTGCTGCGTCCCAAAGCGTTTGGATTGTTGTATTTTCATTTTCGTTTGTTTCCATATATTTTTTAATTTCTTCTCTAATTGCCTGGCTGACCCACTCATTCGTTAGTAGGGTGTTCTTTAACCTCCATGCTTTTGGAGGTTTTGCAGACTTTTTCCTGTGGTTGATTTCAAGCTTCATAGCATTGTGGTCTGAAAGTATGCATGGTAAATTTCAATTCTTGTAAACTTATGAAGGGCTGTTTTGCGACCCAGTATATGATCTATCTTGGAGAATGTTCCATGTGCCCTCGAGAAGAAAGTATATTCTGTTGCTTTGGGATGCAGAGTTCTAAATATATCTGTCAACTCCATCTGATCCAATGTATCATTCAGGGCCCTTGTTTCTTTATTGACCATGTGTCTAGATGATCTATCCATTTCTGTAAGTGGGGTGTTAAAGTCCCCTGCAATGACCACATTCTTATCAATAAGGTTGCTTATGTTTATGAGTAATTGTTTTATATATTTGGGGGCTCCTGTATTCGGCGCATAGACATTTATAATTGTTAGCTCTTCCTGATGGATAGACCCTGTAATTATTATATAATGCCCTTCTTCATCTCTTGTTACAGCCTTTAATTTAAAGTCTAGTTTGTCTGATATAAGTATGGCTACTCCAGCTTTCTTTTGGCTTCCAGTAGCATGATAAATAGTTCTCCACCCCCTCACTCTCAATCTAAAGGTGTCCTCAGATCTAAAATGAGTCTCTTATAGACAGCAAATAGATGGGTCTTGGTTTTTTTTATCCATTCTGATACCCTATGTCTTTTGGTTGGTGCATTTAATCCATTTACATTCAGTGTTATTATAGAAAGATACGGGTTTAGAGTCATTGTGATGTCTGTATGTTTTATGCTTGTAGTGATGTCTCTAGTACTTTGTCTCACAGGATCCCCCTTAGGATCTCTTGTAGGGCTGGTTTAGTGGTGACAAATTCCTTCAGTTTTTGTTTGTTTGGGAAGACCTTTATCTCTCCTTCTATTCTAAATGACAGACTTGCTGGATAAAGGATTCTCGGCTGCATATTTTTTCTGTTTAGCACACTGAAGATATCTTGCCAATCCTTTCTGGCCTGCCAAGTTTCAAAAGAGAGATCAGTCACGAGTCTTATAGGTCTCCCTTTATATGTGAGGGCACGTTTATCCCTTGCTGCTTTCAGAATTTTCTCTTTATCCTTGTATTTTGCCAGTTTCACTATGATATGTCGTGCAGAAGATCGATTCAAGTTACGTCTGAAGGGAGTTCTCTGTGCCTCTTGGATTTCAATGCCTTTTTCCTTCCCCAGTTCAGGGAAGTTCTCAGCTATAATTTCTTCAAGTACCCCTTCAGCACCTTTCCCTCTCTCTTCCTCCTCTGGGATACCAATTATGCATATATTATTTCTTTTTAGTGTATCACTTAGTTCTCTAATTTTCCCCTCATACTCCTGGATTTTTTTATCTCTCTTTCTCTCAGCTTCCTCTTTTTCCATAACTTTATCTTCTAGTTCACCTATTCTCTCCTCTGCCTCTTCAATCCGAGCTGTCGTTGTTTCCATTTTGTTTTGCGTTTCATTTAAAGCGCTTTTCAGCTCCTCGTGACTGTTCCTTAGTCCCTTGATCTCTGTAGCAAGAGATTCTCTGCTGTCCTCTATACTGTTTTCAAGCCCAGCGATTAATTTTATGACTATTATTCTAAATTCACTTTCTGTTATATTATTTAAATCCTTTTTGATCAGTTCATTAGCTGTTGTTATTTCCTGGAGATTCTTCTGAGGGGAATTCTTCCGTTTGGTCATTTTGGATAGTCCCTGGAGTGGTGAGGACCTGCAGGGCACTTCCTCTGTGCTGTGGTGTATAACTGGAGTTGGTGGGCGGGGCCGCAGTCCGACCTGATGTCTGCCCCCAGCCCACCGCTGGGGCCACAGTCAGACTGGTGTGTGCCTTCTCTTCCCCTCTCCTAGGGGCGGGATTCACTGTGGGGTGGCGTGGCCCGTCTGGGCTACTTGCACACTGCCAGGCTTGTGGTGCTGGGGATCTGGCGTATTAGCTGGGGTGGGTAGGCAAGGTGCACGGGGGCAGGAGGGGCAGGCTTAGCTCACTTCTCCTTAGGTGATCCGCTTCAGGAGGGGCCCTGTGGCAGCGGGAGGGAGTCAGACCCACTGCCGGAGGTTTGGTTTCACAGAAGCACAGCGTTGGGTGTTTGCGCGGTGCAAGCAAGTTCCCTGGCAGGAACTGGTTCCCTTTGCGATTTTGGCTGGGGGCTGGGCGGGGGAGATGGCGCTGGCGAGCGCCTTTGTTCCCCGCCAAGCTGAGCTCTGCCGTCCGGGGGCTCAGCAGCTCTCCCTCCCTTTGTCCTCCAGCCTTCCCGCTTTCTGAGCAGAGCTGTTAACTTATGACCTCCCAGACGCTAAGTCGCACTTGCTGTCGGAACACAGTCCGTCCGGCCCCTCCGCTTTTGCCAGCCCGACTCGGGGGCTCTGCTTGGCCGGCGAGCCACCCCTCCGTCCCGGTTCCCTCCCACCAGTCCATGGAGCGCGCACCGCCTCGCCGCCCTTCCTCCCCTCTTCCGTGGGCCTCTTGTCTGCGCTTGGCTCCGGGAGACTCCGTTCTGCTAATCCTCTGGCTGTTTTCTGGGTTATTTAGGCAGGTGTAGGTGGAATCTAAGTGATCAGCAGGACACGTGGTGAGCCCAGCGTCCTCCTACGCCACCATCTTCCCTCTCCCCTTTGTCTGGTTTTGGAATCAAGGTCATGCTGGCCTCATAGAATGAGTTTGGAAGTATTCCTTCCATTTCTATTTCTTGGAACAGCTTCAAGAGAATAGGTGTTAACTTTTCTTTAAATGTTTTGTAGAATTCCCCTGGAAAGGCATCTGGCCCTGGACTCTTGTTTGTTGGGAGATTTCTGATTACTGATTCAATTTCTTTATTGGTTATGAGTCTGTTCAAATTTTATGTTTCTTCCTGTTTCAGTTTTGGTAGTTTGTATGTTTCTAGGAGTTTGTCCTTTTCTTCCAGATTGCCCAATTTGTTGGCATATAATTGCCCATAATATTCTCTTATTATTGTTTGTATTTCTGTGGTGTTGGTTGTGATTTCTCCCTTTTCATTTGTGATTTTATTTATTTGGGTCCTTTCCTTTTCGTTTTGGTCAAAGTGGCTAGGGGTTTATCAATTTTGTAAATTCTTTCAAAGAACCAGCTCCTGGTTTCACTGATCTGTTCTACTGTTTTTTTTTTTTTTTTTATATCATTGATTGATACTCTTATCTTTATTATTTCCCTTCTTCTCGTTTTGGGATTTATTTGCTATTCTTTTTCCAGCTCTTTTAGGTGTAAGGTTAGGTTGCATACCTGAGGCCTTTCTTCCTTCTTTTAAAAACTTAAAAAATATATATATTTATTTTTGAGAGAGAGAGCATGAGTAGGGGAGGGGTAGGGAGAGAGGGAGACACAGAATCTGAAGCAGGCTCCAGGCTCTGAACTGTCAACACAGAGCCTGATGCAGGGCTAACCCACAGGAGCCTCATGACCTGAGGTGAAGTTTTCATTTTCATTGACTTTAATGGACTTTTAAATTTCCTCTTTCATTTCTTGTTAAGCCATTCTTTCTTTAGTAGGATGTTCTTTAATCTCCAAATATTCATGGGCTTTTCAAATTTTCCTTGTGGTAGATTTCAAGTTTGATAACGTTGTGATCTGAAAATATGCAAGGTATGACCTCAGTCTGTCTGTCTGTCTTTCTTTTTCTTTCTTTCTTTCTTTCTTTCTTTCTTTCTTTCTTTCTTTCTTTCTTTCTTTCTTTCTTTCTTTCTTTCTTTCTCTTTCTTTCTTTCTTTCTTTCTTTCTTTCTTTCTTTCTTTCTTTCTTTCTTTCTTTCTTTCTTTCTTTCTTTCCTTTCTTTCCTTTCTTTCCTTTCTTCTTTCTTTCTTTTCTTTTTTTTTACTTGTTGAGAGCTGATTTGTGACCCAGTATGTGATCTATTCTGTAGAATGTTCCATGTGTACTCAAGAATAATGTGTATTCTGTTTTAGGATGGAATGTTCTGAATATATCTGTTAAGTCCATCCAGTCTAGTGTGTCATTCAAAGCCACCGTTTCCTTGTTGATTTCCTCCTTAAATGATCTGTCCATTGTTGTAAGTGGGGTATTGAAGCCCCCTACTAATTATTACGGTATTATCAGTGAGTTTCTTCATGTTCATGATTAATTGATTTATATATTTTTGTTCTAGCATGTTGGCACAAATATTCACAATTGTTAGATCTTCTTCGTGGATAGACTCCTTAATTATATAATGCCCTTCTTCATCTCTTGTTACAATCCTTATTTTAAAATCTAGTTTGTCTGATGTAAGTATGGCTACTCCAGCTTTCTTTTGACAACCATTAGTATGATAGATGCTTCTCTATGTCTACTTTCAATCTGCAGATGTATTTAGGTCTAAAATGAGTCTCTTGTAAGCAGCACATAGATGTGTCTTGTTTTCTTATCCATTCTGATACCCAGTGTCTTTTTAATGGAGCATTTAGTCCATTCACATTAAGAGTGAGTACGAAAAGGTAGGAATTTAGTGCCGTTGCATTACCTGTAGAGTTGGTGTTTCTGGTGATGTTCTCTGGGCCTTTCTAGTCTTTGTTGCTTTTGGTCTTTTTGTTTTGTTTCATCTATCTCCACTCAATGAATCCCCTTAAAATTTTTTGCAGGGCTGGTTTAGTGGTCATGAACTCCTTTAGTTTTTGTTTCGGAAACTCTTTATCTGTCTTTCTACTTGGAATGACAGCCTTGCTGGATAAAGAATTCTTTTTTATTTTATTTTATTTTATTTTATTTTATTTTATTTTATTTTATTTATTATTTTTTTTAATATATGAAATTTATTGTCAAATTGGTTTCAATGCAACACCCAGTGCTCATCCCAAAAGATGCCCTATTCAATACCTATCACCTACCCTCCCCTCCCTCCCACCTACCATCAGTCCTCAGTTCTCAGTTTTTAAGAGTCTCTTATGCTTTGGCTCTCTCCCACTCTAACCTCTCTCTTTTTTTTTTTCCTTCCCCTCCCCCATGGGTTTCTGTTAAGTTTCTCAGGATCCACATAAGAGTGAAAACATATGGTATCTGTCTTTCTCTGTATGGCTTATTTCACTTAGCATCACCCTCTCCAGTTCCATCCACGTTGCTACAAAGGGCCATATTTCATTCTTTCTCATTGCCACATAGCACTCCATTGTGTATATAAACCAAAATTTCTTTATCCATTCATCAGTTGATGGACATTTAGGCTCTTTCCATAATTTGGCTATTGTTGAGAGTGCTGCTATAAACATTGGGGTACAAGTGCCCCTAGGCATCAGTACTCCTGTATCCCTTGGGTAAATTCCTAGCAGTGCTACTGCTGGGTCATAGGGTAGGTGTATTTTTAACTTTTTGAGGAACCTACACAGTGTTTAGGATAAAGAATTCTTGGCTGCAAATTTTTCTGACTAAGCATGTTGATTGTATGCTGCCACTCCTTTTTGGCCTGACAAGTTTCTGTGGATAGGTCTGCTGTAAACCTGATGTGTCTTCCCTTATAGATTAAGGAATTTTTTTCCTTTGCTACTTTCATAATTCTTGCCTTGTCTATGTATTTTGTGAATTTGACTATGATATGCCTTGGTAAAGGTCGTTTTTTTGTTGATTCTAATGGGAGTTCTCTGTACTTCTGGTATTTTGATGTCTGTGTTCTTCCCCATATTAAGGACGTTTTCCACTATAGTTGGCTCACATAAACCTTCTTCCCCATTTTCTCTCTCTTCATCTTCCGGGACTCCTATGATTTGGATGTTACTCCCTTTTAATAAATCACTGAGTCCTCCAAGTCTTGTGTCATGATCTTTTGCCTGTTTCCCTCTCTTTTTTCTGGTCATTATTCTCCATAATTTTATCTTCTATATCACTGATTCGCTGTTCTGCTTCATCCATCCTTGCTGTAATGGCATCCATTCAATGCAATAATTGCATCTTGGTTATAGCATTTTTAAGTTCAGCTAGACTAGATTTTATTTCTTTTATCTCTGAAGAAAGGGATTCTCTGGTGTCTTTTATGCTTTTTTCAACCCCAGTTATTTCTCTTAATATCATGGTTCTAAATTCTAGTGTAGACATCTTACTTATATCTGTGTTGATTAAGTCCCTATCATTTTTTTCTGTTCTTTCTTTTTGGGTGAATTCCTTCATTTTGTCATTTTGGAGGAAAAAAAGTTAATAAAAAACATAAAAAAATTTAAAACAAAAACATCAAATAAAGGAAGCTAGATTCTAGGTGTGTTTCAGTCTGCTTGTTGAAAGAAGCTTGATAGAATAGAGAAAAAAGGAAAGGGAAAGAAAAAAAGGAAAATATTTAAAAATTAAAACAAATTATAGAATAAGGTATTATAGAATAAAACAATGAAAATAAAGAAATATTAAAAAAATAAAAATAATAAAAACAAATTTTTCTTTATCCAAGGAAGAGAAAGAAAAGAAAGAAAAAAAAACAAAACAATTTAAGCAAAAACAGAAGCAAAGAAAAAGAATAAATGAATCAGCAAATAGAATGAAATCCAAACGAAGTCACATAGTTTTCCCTAGAACTGAAACTACTAAACACTTTATAGTCTGTATCCTAAGCAAGTGGAGTGACTTGTGCTGGACTTCTAGGGTATGTGCTTGGAGGGGGAAGTTGGGCGGGGCTTTGTTCAGTGGCTCCCTTCTCCACTAAGTGGCACTGCTTAGCTTACTGGAGTGGATCAGTGTGCACGTGCACATGCATGTGCATGGGAGAGGTGGAAGTGGCTTCACCCAGTTCCCTAGTCTCTGGTACAGGAAATTTGCACTCTCAGTGACCTTCGATCAAGCACTCCTTCTTTTTGTCTCAGGCCTCCCTCCACTCCCTGTCTCTACCCTGTCCATGTTCAAGCTGTCTGCCTGCCAGGTGGTACCTCCCTCCAGAGTTTTATCTCACATGGACTTGTGTTTCAAAACACCACACTTCAGCAACTCCTGTGGTTTGGACCTAAACTGACTCTCTAGGGGAGGGTCTTGCTGAGCAATGGCTGAGTGCCAGCTTGCCCCAGAAAATGTTCATGCGATCATGCAGTGGTAAAGGTTCCAAGATTATGGCCAACACACAGCCAGCCTCAGGTTTAACTGCACTCGGTGTCTTTGTCCCAATACCAAGAAATGTGGCTGCTCTCTGGGGTCTCCTGGGACTTTTGCCTGTGGGGAGGCCATATGGCCTCTACCAAATGCCCTCTAAGCAGGGGAACTGCTTTTTCCCATGTGGCACATGGACCCCTCAGGCCATGCTGTGTGCTCTTGGGGTTTTGCCTACTTCCTCACCAGAGCACCACCAGGCACTGAGCTCTGAAACATCAGCCTCTGCCCTCCAGTGCTTATAGAATCCTGGTGGTGTTGAAACCCCCTCCTTTCTTCCCATCAATGGTTTTGGGGAACATTTTTTTGTTCGGTTCCCTGTGGGGGTTTTCACTCTTTGTTTTTCACTCCAGCTACTTTCGGGGAGGGGGAGTGCTTTTCTTCACAATCCCAATGTATCATACTCTCCCTCTTTCTCTTTCTCTCTCTGTCCTCTTTCTATAAAAATGGTTCCCTACTCTATGTGGCTTTTCTCTCCCTCAGTTCACCTCTCCAGATCATGTACCTGCCGAGTTTTGTGGCTAAAGTTAGGCAGATAGTTGTGTTAATCCTCAGATCAATTTCCTAGGTGTTCAAAATGGTTTGGTGCTGATCTAGCTTCATTTCAGGGATGAGATAAGCTCAGGCTCTCCCTGCTGCTTTGCCATTTTAACTCCTCCAGTCCACATCTTCTATTTCCATTCATCAGTTGATGGACATTTGGAGTCTTTCCATACTTTGGCTATTGTTGATAGTGCTGCTATAAACATAGAAGTGCATGTGACCCTTCAAATCAGCATTTTTGTATCCTTTGGATAATTTCCTAATAGTGCAATTGCTAGGTCATAGGGTAGTTCTATTTTTAATTTTTTGAAAAAATTCCACACTGTTTTCCATAGTGGCTGCATCATTTTGCATTCCCACCAACAGTACAAGAGGGTTCCCCTTTCTCCACATCCTTGCCAACAGGTTTCCGGAGATGTTAATTTTAGCCATTCTGATAGGTGTGAGGTGATATCTCATTATGGTTTTGATTTATATTTCCCTGATGATGAGTTATGTGGAGCATCTTTTTACGTGTCTGTTTGTGATAAGTTCTTTACACATTTTGGATATTAATCCTTTATCCAATATGTCATTTGCAAATATCTTCTCCCATTCTGTCAGTTGCCTTTTAGTTCTTTGTTTCCTTTTCTGCTTAGAAGATTTTTATTTTGATGAGGTCCCAATAGTTCAGTTTTGCTTTTGTTTCCCTTGCCTCCAGAGACATATTGAGTTGCTGCGGTTGAGGTCAAAGAGATTGCTGCCTGTTTTCTCTTCTAGGATTTTGATGGCTTCCTGTCTCACGTTTCATTTAGGTCTTTCATCCATTTTGAGTTTATTTTTGTATATGGTATAATAAAATGGTCCAGTTTCATTCTTCATGTTGCTGTCCAGTTTTCCTAGCACCATTTGTTAAAGAGACTATTTTCCATTGGATATTCTTTCCTGCTTTGTTAAAGATTAGCTGGCAATATATTTGTGGGTTTATTTCTGGGTTCTCTATTCTCTTCCATTGATCTATGTGTCTGTTTTTGTGCCAATACCATACTGTCTTGATGATTACAGCTTTGTAATACAGGTTAAAGTCTGGGATTGTGATGCCTCAAGCTTTGGTTTTCTTTTTCAACATTACTTTGGATATTTGGAGTATTTTGTGGTTTCATACCTACTTTAGGATTGTTTGTTCTAGCTCTGTGGGGAATGCTGGTTCTATTTTGATAGGGATTACATTGAGTATGTACATCACTTAGGGTAGTATTGACATTTTAACAATATTTGTTCTTCCACTCCATGAGCATGTAATGTTTTTCCATCTGTTTGTGTCTTCTTCAAGTTCTTTCATAGTTTCTATAGTTTTCAGTATACAGATCTTTTGCCTCCTTGGTTAGGTTTATTCCTCAGTGTTTTATGAGTTTTGGTGCAATTATAAATGGAATCAATTCCTTGATATCTATTTCTATTGCTTCATTATTGGTGTATAGATGTGCAACTGATTTCTGTACATTGATTTTATATCCTGTGACTTTGCTGAATTCATGGATCAGCTCTAGAAGTTTTTTGGTAGAGTCTTGTGAGTTTGCCATGTAGAGTATCATGTCATCTGTGAAGAGTGAAAATTTGACTTTCTTTGCCAACTTGGGTGCCTTTTATTTTATTTTACATTTATTTATTTTTGAGAGAGCACAAGTGGGGGAGGGGCAGAGAGAGACACACAGAATCCGAAGCAGGCTCCAGGCTTTGAGCCAACAGCACAGAGCCTGATGTGGGGCCCGAACCCATGAACCATGAGATCATGACCTGAGCTGAAGTCAGTCGCCTAACCAACTGAGTCACCCAGGCGCCCCAGGATGCCTTTTATTTTGTATTGTTTTCTGATTGCTGAGGCTAGGACTTCCATCACTATGTTAAACACCGGTGGTGGGAGTGGACATCCCTGGGGTATTCCTGACCTCAGGGAAAACTCAGTTTTTCCCCATTGAGGATGATATTAGCTGTGGGCCTTTCATGTATGGCTTTTATGATGTTAAGGTATGTTCCTTCTATCCTGACTTTCTTGAGGATCTTTATTTAGAAAGGTTGCTGTATTTTGTCAAATGCTTTTTCTGCATCTATTGACAGGATTATGTGGTTCTTACTCCTTTCTTTTATTAATGTGATGTATCCCGTTGATTGATTTGTAAATATTGAGCCAGCCCTGCAGTCTAGGAATGAATCCCTATTGTTGACCTGAAGCCTTACCTAGAACATTGCCAGTGAATCATCACATTCTTTTCTTTGCTGTCTGTATTATAAATGGTATTGTTATAATTAAGTAAGCTTGAGAAAACAAAAGATTAAGGAACCTATAATGAAAACATATTTACAGTAGTTCATTGGATTTATATTTAAAATAATCACTGTATAAATGGATGCACACTGTTTAAACCCATGTTCTTGAATGATCAGCTATATTTTGGAGATGCCTGAAAGGATCAAGGGGTCGGGGTGCCTGGGTGGCGCAGTCGGTTAAGCGTCCGACTTCAGCCAGGTCACGATCTCGTGGTCCGTGAGTTCGAGCCCCGCGTCAGGCTCTGGGCTGACGGCTCGGAGCCTGGAGCCTGTTTCCGAGTCTGTGTCTCCCTCTCTCTCTGCCCCTCCCCTGTTCATGCTCTGTCTCTCTCTGTCCCAAAAATAAATAAATAAATTAAAAAAAAAAAAAACAAAAAACTTATTTAAAAAAAAAAAAAAAGAAAGGATCAAGGGGTAATGGATATCTGGAGAAGGATAATTATTCTTTTCTTCTATCGACCATATCTGAGGGGGTTTTTTTGCATGGCATATTTTATTATTAAAAACATTTTTTTTAATGTTTAGTTACTTTTGAGACAGAGACAGAGCGAGAGCAGGGGAGGGACAGAGAGAGAGGGAGACACAGAATTGGAAGCAGGCTCCAGGCTCTGAGCTGTCAGCACAGAGCCAGATGTGGGGCTCCAACTGACAAATGGCAAGATCATGACCTAGGCCAAAGTCGGACGCTCAACCGACTGAGCCACCGAGGCGCCCCTGCATGGCATATTTTATTAGTTTTATTCATAGATCCTCTCATGCTATGGCTTTATTGCTTATGTCATGCAAAATGATTTGACTGTTGTCTCACAGACATGAGGGGCTCTTTTATGATGGGAAATGCATGCTTAGCTACTTTGACTTGGAAGATTAAGGACACTGTTAGGTACTACATGTGAAGGAAGTCTACATGGGGATGCTTTTTGTGATTGATATATAACAATGATATCAGTCACCAAGAAGTATTCAGGGTATCATTCTTTGCATGCAAGTGAGACAGAAACATTCTGAATTTAAATGTTTTTCCAGGGGCGCCTGGGTGGCTCAGTCGGTTGAGCGTCTGACTTCAGCTCAGGTCCCGATCTCGCAGTCCGTGAGTTCGAGCCCCACGTCGGGCTCTGATGGCTCGGAGCCTGGAGCCTGCTTCCGATTCTGTGTCTCCCTTTCTCTCTGCCCCTCCCCCGTTCATGCTCTGTCTCTCTCTGTCTCAAAAATAAATAAACATTAAAAAAAATTAAAAAAAATAAATGTTTTTACAGTTAGTGTATAGAAAAAATACAGTAGCGGCTCATAAAGATCTGAGTATATCTTCATAATAGCATTTATTACAAGTGAAGAATATTAGTTATGTAGTTGGAATAAAGAGATTTTCACAGATATCTGAGGAAAGTATAGCTAAGTCTTCTGTAAAGGGGTGAAAGATGATTATCAATCTACTTTTACTCAATAATTAGCCTTAATTCGAACATCATGGAAAGTACAACTCACAAATCAATACATATGGGGAAAAAGAATGGTTCTTTTTTTTTTTTTTTTAAAGAATGGTTCTTCAAAGACTTTATGTGCATTTTGACCAAGGATCATACAGTGATTTTGCAGTGGTTTCTTAAGAGTACATTTGAAATTAATATATGCTCATTAATGAGCCGGAATGGATTTTAATATGTTAACTCTGATTTATAATGAAAGAAGTGGTGTCCTGCTGCAACCTTAGCCTGCCCCATCTTCATCAAGGTTGCAGGTAAACAGGAACACAAAGTACACTTGACCCTTGTACAACATGGGTTTGAACTGTGTGAGTCCAACTTACAGGAAGATTTATTTATAGTACAGTAGTATAAATGTATGTACTTTTCCTTTTGATTTCCCTAATATTTTCTTTTGATGAGTTTCCTTGATGGTAGGAAAACCATAATGAACACCTATAAAATGTGAAGTACATTTTAATTGACTACTTTTCTTCTCAGTAGTAGGCTATTAAATTGATGTGTTGGGGAGTCAAACTTGTACACGGACTTTCAACTGCGTGGGTGGTGGGTACACTGAACCCCTGCATTATTCAAGAGTCACTGGTACTTGTTTAAGCAGTGGGATGCTATCACGAATGATCTCTTTGCCCAGTGGCCTTAAACCTCAAATTATTTGAACTTAATTTTCCCAAAGTTTACATATTCTACCTTCCTTTTTGTAAGTGATGGGGCATTAGGAGCTTTTAATAACGATCATATAAGAGTATTATTGAGAATGTAGCCGAACAATTTCCTGATACTTCTGCCTTGCAGTCCATTTTGTATAAACAGGCTGGCTGCAGGGGGTGGGTTTGAACTGACTCTAGCTCCACCCAGTAGCAAACTCACTAGATAAGAGCCCCACAGTCACAAGCAAACAGAAGCTCCTGATAGGAATTCTCTAATCATCATTTGTATAAGAGTGTCCACTCTGAGTATATTCATTCACCTTGCACATCCTTTGGAGAGGACCCCTGCAGAGAGCATCTGCCATTCTCCACTGATTTTGAGGTTAACTGTACATTCTAGACTTAGCCCAGGAGCTCCACTGTCCTCCAACCATGCACCCCCAAAAAGGCATCTGCCCAGTTCCTGACATTCTCTCTGCCTGCACTCAACCTTAACCTCTACATCTTGCCCCTCATGACATTGTACACATCCACCATGGCCTATGAGTAGTAAATTGTTTCTTTTTTGTTTATTGATCCTTGGCTCACAAAATAATGCTCAGCGGTTCTACTTAACAACTGCTAATTAAACAAATTCACTACAAATCTAAGACCTCTCTACAGATTCTTGGTCACTATTTGAAGTCTTAACCTATGTGTTTTGTTCTGTTTTTTTTTTTTTTTTAGTGTAGTTTTTGTGAGCATGTGGAACCCAGATTTTCAGTTTTGAAATGCACAGAATGCAATATATTATGTTAAGCTAAAGATGGATTTTGGAATAACAGTACTAATAAGGAAGAAGAATGCATGTGTATGCAAACCAAGATCTTTAGAGGGAATGGGAATATTTGTTGAAATGAGGATATTTTAAATCTCAAAACTGATAATTTCCTGACAACCAAAAGTGTTATGGGTTTATAAAAACAGGAATACTTCTCTACATTGTTTGTATTGAATTTATGTCTCCTAAATCTCTGCGTATCTTGGTTTGAGAATCTCCCCGTGCAAATCCTGTCTTGTCTACCTGGTTAATATTCTTGTAGAATCTATTCTATTTCCACATTCCATGAACTTTTGCTTCTATGAGTGGCACAGGGATTTTAAGATTCTCTTGCATGAAATGACACGGTGTTCAAATATTTGAACATGGGAGTAATTCTATAGGGAGCATATTAAATTCCATGTAATTTATTTGATACATTTCCTTCCTACTCAATTGGAGAAGAACACTGAATAAGATTTCTTTAGTTACTATTCCTTTCCCTTCTTGGGAGTGACCTCATCCAAGATATTCACTTCAGTGAAAAAATTTGATGAGGTGAAAACTTGGAGATTCATGAATCATGGGTTGTGTTCACCTTTATTTGAAGGAAACAAACATGCACAGTGCTGAGGGCTTAGTAGATGTTCTAAATGTAGGAAGAAAACAGTATTCTGTTAAGAGTGATGATGCAGCCCAAGATAAGAGATTTAATAAACATCTAGGCTGAAGCATTGGCATAAATTCTTCTTATGGGGAAGGACATCTGACCTAGGCTGCACAAGTGACTCTGAATTACAGAAGGATAAATTTTTCTCATTTTCTTACCAAATGCTCTCCAGTTCGTCTGTCTCCTCATCTCCATTCCAATGATGTAGCCATCACAGTGTTCTTTCCTGTGTTACATTGACTTACCCCCCTGCCATGAAAACTATGCAGGCTCTTCTTGTTTCTTAGTAGCTTATAATTTTCAAAAATTTTTAAGTTTATTTCATCATCTTAGGGAGACAAAAAGAGAGAATGGAGAAGGGACAGAGTAGGGAAAGAGAGAGAACCCCAAGCAGGATTTGCACTGTCAGCACAGAACCTGATGCAGGGCTCAAACTCACAAACCATGAGATCATGACCTGAGCTGAAGTCAGGTGCTAAACTGACTGAACCACCCAGGCACCTCTAGAATTTTTTAATATAATGGGAAATCATTGCTAATTGGATCAATTGAGCCATCTCTAATATTTCAATACAATCTTATCACCACTTAAATGGAAGGAACAGGAAAAAACAGGATTACTTCAGGCAACTGGTATGGAGAGAGTTATGAGGACAGGTAAAACATGAGGATAGTATACTTTGAGAGGAAGATAGATCCTACAAAAACAAATATGGAAAGCTCCTGAAATGTGATGAAAGCTCTGACAAGAAGCTCTCTTTGATCACTGCAAGATCATAGGACAATTCTTGTGATGAACAAATGTGACCTAGATGGGAACTTGGGAACCAACGTGGTGGTTTTCTGGGATCGAGGGATGTCAGATCCTTTTCTCATGATTAAACAATTTTCTAGTGGTACTGTGGAGCAGATGCTGTTGGGTGCCATAGATAACTGCACTTTCCCAGGCCCAGTTTTGTGGAGGTTGATGGAGTGGGGAACATTGTGGGCATAGCTTGAAGATGTCACATGAGAGAGTTGGTGTTAAAGATGCAAAAGGCTAATGGACACTAATAGAACCAGCAAGGCATGTGGGTAGTTCCTCAAAGCACTGGCATCCCAGGTATATAAGCCCAACATAGGTCTCATCCATTGTTGATGGGTGACCTTCCAAGGATCCTGACCCACAGCTGGCAGAGACCTCCCTCACATCGACTTAGCCCTGTGTTGAGTCTAGTCTGTGCTCCAAACTGTGTGCAGAGCACTGATTCCTTGGGAAGCTGGTTACCAGTCACTGGCACTGAGCATATTTCTGCTCTAAACAGCCTACCCAAGTTTTAGGCTAGATGTCCCTATGTTGTTTCATGGCCTAGGCTGACCCATTTGGACCTGAGTGGAAAGAGGATTTTTATCAGTTGTAGAACCCAATAAAATAAAATAGGGTAGCATGCTCTACACACATTTCACATTGGTTCAATGGAAGGACAAGAATTCATTTTCAATACCTGTTATTTTGGGGTATTGAGATTTCCCCAGTGATGTCTAATGTGAATAGTTGCCAGCTGAACTTACTCTGAGAAGTACTTACTCTGAGAAGTATCTACATTGTTACAAATGGTAAGAAAGGACAACAAAAGCAGAAACATCTGGTTACCATGGTGGAAGAGGGAGGGAGGGAGAATGGGCAAAATTAGTAAATGCGATAGGGAAGGACAGGCTTCCAGTTAGGGAATTATATCACCATGACTTATTAAGACACAACACAGGGAATACATTCGATGGTATTATAACAGCACTGTATGGTGACATATGGTAGCTCACTTGTGGTGAGCCTAATTAACCCTGTAGGGTTGTCAAATGACCAAGTTGTACATCCGAACTGCTGTAACATTGTGTGTCAAGTATACTTGAAGAGAAAACAGAGAAAAACTAGATACCAATCCACATGTACATGTATAGGTTAAACATTTTGTTAAGAAGTTGCCTGTAACGAAAGCTAGCCTACTCTCTAAATCATGCTTATCCTAGGTGTTCATAGTAAGATGCAGACTTAGGAAAGCTAATTTATCTTTATCAAAATGGAGATAAAGGTAAATTGCTGGAGGACAGGTAGGCCATGGGAGAGAGGAGAGTGTGCCCCGCTGAGTGGAAAGGTGAATTGGAGCATCTAGAGGAGTCTGGAGTCCTCACTGGCTGATCAGCCCAGGAGATACATGAAGAACAGTTATTTCTGTGAGAGCTTCTCAAACTGCTTGCCCTGACGTGTGCTCTGTCTCATCTCTGCTCTCCTAAAGTGCCTGTAATAATGGGTACATGTCTTCTGAAGGCTTTTCTGTATAAGTGGGTCCTTTTGGGAAAATGCCAAAGAGCAACTAAACTTCATGTCTGTGCTCATTTTAGTCAAAGTCAGATTTTGGGAAGAAACCTGAGTTGAAAACACAAGACATCCTGTAGCATGAAGCTGTGGGAGTTACTAAAAGGACAGGGAAAACTTGATATTCTTAAAGGCTATGGAATTGATAGGCGCTGAGCTAAGAAATGCAACTTTGCAATCAGAAGCAGTTGTACCTGCATTATGGGTAAAAGAGGCAACTATTCCCAAGAATATGTTTGGAATGGTGACTAGAAGGAGGAGAAATAAAAGTGGTTGACCAAGTTCTCCATGCAAGGATGGAGGCAGCTTGAATGAAAAGAGGAGAGAGAAGGGCCTTAGGCTCACCTATTTTGTCCTCTTCCCCGTGTTTTTTTTTTTTTTTAACATTTTTATTTATTTTTGAGACAGGGAGAGACAGAGCATGAACAGGGGAGGGTCAGAGAGAGGGAGACACAGAATCTGAAACAGGCTCCAGGCTCTGAGCCGTCAGCACAGAGCCCGATGTGGGGCTCGAACTCACAGACCGTGAGATCATGACCTGAGCCGAAGTCGGCCACTTAACCGACTGAGCCACCCAGGCACCCCCTCTTCCCCATGTTTAAGCATCCTTTGAAACTGTTCATTTCCTGTGATGCAGGCCTGGAATTTTATCTGGGGCTTACGTTCTACAGCCTAGAAGGGGCAGTGTGCTTCTGATTATAGAAGTATTGTGTGGTTTTGTTTCATTTTGTAAACACACTTAGTGCCCATGAATGAACTCAAGCTGGATTTCGTGGACACTTGATTCAACCTGTTGGTTCCCACTTGAGGTGTGCCTCTTCCCTCTCTTTTTCTACCACCTCGAAAGGATTCACGTTTTTATCGTTCTTTGGTTAAACCTGAGAGACAAATGAGGTAAGGGAGCCATAGATTCAGTTGGCATTAAATAAACTCTGCCTTTCCTCTTCTATCTGAGTGGATGAATAACATTTGTATGGAGAGGTACCTTGCTCTGGGCACACTGAGGAAAGAATACAAGAACATCCTGAGATGAAAAAAACATCTCATCCTGAGAGAAAAACATTAGACATCAGTCAGCAGGAGAACTGGCACTCCTGTCAACATGTTTGCATATTCACTTTTAGATTGTGATTGACTTACTTGCTGCTCTGGACATGTGTTTTCCAGCAGTTATTATATACCCTTTCAAGAATGCTAGGCACCTGACACCTTTGTGAATCATCACGGGTCTCTGCACTTCATTTTCTCTCTGCTCTCAGCAAGATCCCTCCATGATAGGTTAATATTTTTTTCCCATGTAAGGTTAAATTCCTTGGGAGGATTTACTGAAAGATGTGCATAAATCACCTCATTGAAGCTGGAAATTCGCTTCTGTGAGTCATGTTGTTTTTAGTCTCTTTAGAAAATGAAGGCTCTCTCTTATGTTTGCTGGAGATACTAGTGTAGGAAGTGGAATTTGTAAATCAGTCAGGCCTTGCTGCTGAAAGTTTCCGTTGGATTCTATACTCATGTCACAGATGGACTGTTCCTTATCACTTCGCTGTTGCTCTAGAAAAAAAAATATGCATCATATATACACAACTGTCTTAAATATGTAAAATATAATTCAGCAGAAAAGATCAATGAGACAGAACTTTGAAAACCCTAGGGAATTCACAAATAATAGCTATGTCCGTTATATCAGTGTGAGTGTTGGCCTCTGTGATGTGTTGGGGGGACACAGAAAGCTTCCACCACAAATAGATCTGTACGTTTTAAGCCCCTGAAAACATTTTTTGGTTTCAGTGACCAAAACAGTTTAATTATATCACATTTGTTTTTTTTTTATTTGATTTCTAATTTTCATATTTTGTGTTGTATCCTTGCTCTGCTCTTTTGGTTGATGAGGTCTGTGGTCCAGTCGTGTTTGTGTTACCTCTTTCACTTTGGAACCTACTCTGAACCTTCTTTTAGGGTTTCCTCTGTATAGTGGTCTGTGTGTTCCATTAGACAAATTCAAAGTCAGACATTCTGAGCTAAAACTCAAGCTCCACTAGGACTACAGTTTTTCCAACATATTCTTGTGAAAGATGAAAATCACATCAGATGTTCTCATCGGTCACCATGGATTCCTGGGGGAATTTATGAAAAAGTGTTAGAATGGTTTGTACTGTGTAGGAAATGTTCAAGGAAAATTGTTACTGTTCTTGAGGTTACAATTTGTACTTTCCACAATAATCTTTAATTTCAAAGTCATCATGATTTGTTCCTTTTTTTTTCCTTTTTTGTTTTCTTTTGGAATTAAAATCATGTCTCTTGAAATGACTGTGTAGCGTCACTCGCAATTTGAGAGAAATATGGAAATGCACATCCCTGTCAGAAATCAAAGTCACAATATGAATTTAATGAGGTCTTCAGTTCATTATCATAAACATTAACGTGGAGAAGTCAGGTCTAGCTCATCATCACTTGTCCATTATTCTATGCCTGTCATTGTGTCTGAAGGATGTTATGTTGATAACTATGGCTTTGTAATATGGTTTATTTTTTTTAATTTTTATTGTTTAGAAGACAGATCCTTTTATTATTTTATTTTTAAACATTAAATCTGTCAAACTGGTTTCCATACAACACCCAGTGCTCATCCCAAGTGGCCTCCTCAATGCCCATCACCCACCCTCCCTCCTCCATCAACCCTCAGTTTATTCTCAGTTTTTAAGAGTCTCTTATGGTTTGGCACCCTCCCTCTCTAACTTTTTTTTCTTCCCTCCCCCATGGTCTTAAGTTTCTCAGGATTCACATAGGAGTGAAAACATAAGGAATCTGTCCTTTTCTGTATGACTTATTTCACTTAGCATAACACTCTCCAGTTCCATCCACGTTGCTACAAAAGGCCATATTTCATTCTTTCTCATTGCCAAGTAGCATTCCTTTGTGTATATAAACCACAATTTCTTTATCCATTCATCAGCTGATGGACATTTAGGCTCTTTCCATAATTTAGCTATTGTTTAAAGTGCTGCTATAAACATTGGGGTACAAGTGCCCCTGTGCATCAGCACTCCTGTATCCCTTGGGTGCTATTGCTGGGTCAGAGGTAGATCTATTTTTAATTTTTTGAGGAACCTCTACACTGTTTTCCAGAGCGACTGCACCAGTTTGCATTCCCACCAACAGTGCAAGAGGGTTCCCGTTTGTACACATCCTCACCAGCATCTATAGTCTCCTGATTTGTTCATTTTAGCCACTCTGACTGGCATGAGGTGGTATCTCAGTGTGGTTTTGATTTGTATTTCCCTGATGAGGAGCAATATTGAGCATCTTTTCATGTGTCTGTTGGCCATCTGGATGTCATCTTTAGAGAAGTGTCTATTCATGTTTTCTGCCCATTTCTTCACTGGATTTTTTGTTTTTCGGGTGTGGAGTGTGGTGAGTTCTTTATAGATTTTGGATACTAGCCCTTTGTCTGATATGTCATTTGCAAATATCTTTTGCCATTCCGTTGGTTGCCTTTTAGTTTTGTTTGTTGTTTCCTTTGCTGTGCAGAAGCTTTTTATCTTCATAAGGTCCCAGTAGTTCATTTTTGCTTTTAATTCCCTTGCCTTTGGGGAGGTGTCAAGTAAGAAATTGCCGTGGCTGAGGTCAGAGACATTTTTCCCTGCTTTCTCCTCTAGGGTTTTGATGGTTTCCTGTCTCACATTCAGGTCCTTTATCCATTTTGAGTTTATTTTTGTGAATGGTGTAAGAAAGTGGTCTAGTTTCATTCTTCTGCATGTTGCTATCCAGCAGCAGGTTGCTCTCCCAGCACCATTTGTTAAAGAGACTGTCTTTTTTCCATTGGATATTCTTTCCTGCTTTGTCAAAGATTAGTTGGCCATACATTTGCGGGTCTAGTTCTGGGGTTTCTATTCTATTCCATTGGTCTATGGGTCTGTTTTTGTGCCAATATCATGCTGTCTTGATGATTACAACTTTGTATAGAGGCTAAAGTCGCCTCCCGCTTTGGTCGTCTTCTTCAAAATTACTTTGGCTATTCGGGGTCTTTTGTGGTTCCATACAAATTTTAGGATTGCTTGTTCTAGCTTGGAGAAGAATGCTGGTGCAATTTTGATTGGGATTGCATTGAATGTGTAGATAGCTCTGGTTAGTATTGACATTTTAACAATATTTTTCCAATCCATGAGCCTGGAATGTTTTCCATTTCTTTATATCTTCTTCAGTTTCCTTCATAAGCTTTCTATAGTTTTCAGCATACAGGTATTTTACATCTTTGGTTAGGTTTATTCCTAGGTATTTTATGCTTATTGGTGCAATTGTGAATGGGTTCAGTTTCTTTGTCTTTCTGTTGCCTCAATATTAGTGTATAAGAATGCAACTGATTTCTGTACATTAATTTTGTATCCTGTGACTGCTGAATTCATGTATCAGTTCTAGCAGACTTTTGGAGTGTATTGGGTTTTCCATGTATAATATCATGTCATTTGCAAAAAGCGAAAGCTTGACTTCATCTTTGCCAATTTTGATGCCTTTGATTTCCTTTTGTTGTCTGATTGCTGACGCTAGCACTTCCAACACTATGTCAAACAAGAGCGGTGAGAGTGGACATCCCTGTCGCGTTCCTGATCTCAGGGGGAAAGCTCTCAGTTTTTCCCCATTGAGGATGATATTAGCTGTGGGATTTTCATAAATGGCTTTTATGATGTTTAAGTATGTTCCTTCTATCCCGACTTTCTCGAGGGTTTTTATTAAGAAACGATGCTGAATTTTGTCAAATGCTTTTTCTGCATTGATTGACAGGATCATATGGTTCTTTTCTTTTATTAATGTGATGTATCACATCAATTGATTTGCAAATGTTGAACGAGGCCTGCAGCCCAGGAATGAATCCCACTTGATCATGGTGAATAATTCTTTTTATATGCTGTTGAATTCGATTTGCTAGTATCTTGTTGAGAATTTTTGCATCCATATTCATCAGGGATATTGGCCTGTAGTTCTCTTTTTTTTTTTTACTGCATCTCTGTCTGGTTTGGGAATCACAGTAATGCTGGCTTCATAGAATAAGTCTGGAAGTTTTCTTTCCCTATTTTTTGGAATAGCTTGAGAAGGATAGGTATTATCTCTGCTTTAAATGCCTGGTTGAATTCCCCAGGGGAGCCATCTAGTCCTGGACTCTTATTTGTTGGGAGATTTTTGATAACTGATGGACTTTTTTTGCTGGTTATGGGTCTGTTCAAGTTTTCTGTTTCTTCCTGTTTGAGTTTTGGAAGTGTGTGTGTGCTTAAGAATTTGTCCATTTCTTCCAGGTTGTCTAGTTTGTTGGCATATAACTTTTCATAGTTTTCCCTGATAATTGCTTGTATTTCTGAGGGATTGATTGTAATAATTCCATTTTCATTCATGATTTTATCCGTTTGGGTCATCCCCCATTTCTTTTTGAGAAGCCTGGCTAGAGGTTTATCAAATTTGTTTATTTTTTCAAAAAACCAACTCTTGGTTTCGTTGATCTGCTCTACAGTTTTTTTAGATTCTATATTGTTTATTTCTGCTCTGATCTTTATGATTTCTCTTCTTCTGCTGGGTTTAGGCTGCCTTTGCTGTTCTGCTTCTATTTCCTTTAGGTGTGCTGTTAGATTTTGTATTTGGGATTTTTCTTGTTTCTTGAGATAGGCCTGGATTGCAATGTATTTTCCTCTCAGGACTGCCTTTGCTGCATGCCCAAGCATTTGGATTGTTGTATTTTCATTTTCATTTGTTTCCATATATTTTTTAATTTCTTCTCTAATTGCCTGGTTGACCCATTCATTCTTTAGTAGGGTGTTTTTTAACCTCCATGCTTTTGGAGGTTTTGCAGACTTTTTCCTGTGATTGATTTCAAGTTTCATAGCATTGTGGTCTGAAAGTTTGCATGGTATGATCTCCATTCTTGTATACTTATGAAGAGCTGTTTTGTGACCCAGTATGTGATCTATCTTGGAGAATGTTCCATATGCACTCGAGAAGAAAGTATATTCTGTTGCTTTGGGATGCAGAGTTCTAAATGTATCTGTCAAGTCCATCTGATCCAATGTATCATTTTGGGCCCTTGTTTCTTTATCGATCCTGTGTCTAGATGATCTATCCATTGTTGTAAGTGGAGTATTGAAGTCCCCTGCAATGACCACATTCTTATCAACAAGGTTGCTTATGTTTGTGATTGTTTTATATATTTGGGGGCTCCCGTATTTGGCGCATAGACATTTATAATTGTTAGGTCTTCCTGATGGATAGACCCTGTAATTATTATATAATGCCCTTGTTCATCTCTTATTACAGCATTTAATTTAAAGTCTAGTTTGTCTAGATAAAAGCATAGCTATTCCAGCTTTCTTTTGACTTCCAGTAGCATGACAGATAGTTCTCCATCCCCTCACTTTCAATCTGAAGGTGTCCTCAGGTCTAAAATGAGTCTTGTAGACAGCAAATAGATTTTTTTTTAATCCATTCTGATACCCTATGTCTTTTGGTTGGAGCATTTAGTCCATTTACATTCAGTGTTATTATAGAAAGACATGGGTTTAGAGTCATTGTGATGTCTGTAGGTTTCATGCTTGTAGTGATGTCTCTGGTCCTTTGTGGTCCTTGCAACATTTCACTCACAGAATCCCCCTTAGGATCTCTTGTAGGGCTGGTTTAGTGGTGATGAATTCCTTCAGGTTTTGTTTGGGAAAACCTTTCTTTCTCCTTCTATTCTGAATGACAGGATTGCTGGATGAAGGATTCTTGGCTGCATCTTTTTCCTGTTTATCACATTGAAGATTCCCTGCCATTCCCCTCTGGCTTGCCAGGGGACAGTAGATAGGTCTGCTACTACCCCTATGTGTCAACCTTTTTATGTTAAGGCCTGTTTATCCCTAGCTGCTTTCAGAATTCTCTATTTATCCTTGTATTTTGCCAGTTTCACTATGATATGTTGTGCAGAAGATCAAGTTACTTCTGAAAGGAGTTCTCTGTGTCTCCTGGATTTCAATGTCTATTTCCTTCCCCAGACTGGGGAAGTTCTCAGCTATGATTTGTTCAAGTACACCTGTGGCCCCTTTCTCTCTTCTTCTGGAACTCCCGTGATAGGAATTTTGTTCCATTTCATTGAGTCACTTAGTTCTCTAATTCTCTCCTCATGATCCAGAATTTTTTAGTCTTTTTTTTTCTTGGCTTCATCCTTTCCCATAACTTTATCTCTATTTCACCTGTTCTCCCCTCTGCCTCTTCAAGCCATGCTGTGACCACCTCCATTTTATTTTATACCTTATTTATAACATTCTTAATTAATCATTACTATTTTTTAATTCCTTGATCTCTGCAGCAATAGATTCTCTGTCTTTTTTCAAGCCCAGCGATTAATCTTATGACTATTATTCTAAATTCCTGTTCAGTTATATTGCTTATACCTGTTTTAAGCAATTCTTTTGCTGTCATTTCTTCCTGGAGTTTCTTTTGAGGAGGATTCTTCTGTTTCATCAATTTGGGTAGTTTTGTCTCCTTTATGTATTTAAAACCTTGTTATGTGCTCTGCATCTGTGAGCACTGCCCTATTAAAGGGGGGGGGGCGGTTATACACTGTCCAGGGCCTGGCCCTTTAGGAGCTGTTTTTTGGAGAGTGTTAATTGCTCTCTGTTGTTGTGACTTTGGTTATTTTATTTCCTGACTCGTAGTGATGATTTGGACCCTCCATCAGGTGTGCTTTGATTTGTTCCTTGACGTAGCCCTGGAAAGGAAAACAGACAGCAAACAAAAACACACAAATAAATAATAAAAAGGAAGAAAAAAAACCCAAAGCAAAAAACCAGAAACACCAGCTACAAGCAAAGAACAGGGTGGTGGTGCTGATGGAAGAGCACATACAAAGAGAGAAGTGACAGGGGCAGGGAAAAATAATGGTTGAAATGATGAAATCTTTACAGATATCAGAAAGAGAATAGCTAACTCTTTCCTAAAATGACATGCCACTGTATTTTCACTTTTAAGGCCTTTAAGAGTTTTAGTATGCAACATAAGCCGTTAACAACTTAAAACAGGCTCTTGTAAGATGACTTCATAGAGCCTCATTATAACCACAAAGCAAAAACCTGTAGTAGATACACAAAAGAGAAAAGAACTGAGGTTTACCATTCTAGAAAATCATCAAATTACAAAGGTAAAGAGCAAATGAGGAAGAAAGGGGCCAATGATTCTAGAACAGCTGGAAGACAAGGAGGAGAATGACAACAGTAACTCCATACCTGTATCAACTCCATACCTGTATCAATACTTAAATGTAAAGGGACTAAATTCTCCAATCAGAAGATATACATTGGCTGGATGGAAACAAATACAAGACCCAACTGTATGCCTCCTTCAAGAGACTCTAGATTTGGAAACACACTCAGATGTAAGTCTAGGTGGGGAAAAAGATATTTCATACAAATGGAATCCACAAGAAAGTGGGGGTAGCTATGCTTACATCAGACAAAATAGATTTTAAGATTGCTCTAAGACACAGTGAATGTCAGTATAAAATAAAGGGATCACTTTCCGAACATTTTTAGTTATGTGGTTGACAGAATGGCAATAAAGTTTTCCCCAATTTTGGTTTTGAAGGGCACAAATATGTGTGTGTATAACTGTATACATGAGTACATATATCTCATGTAGTCTTACCACTTTTAAAACCAACACCTTTTCACATAAATGGTGATGTTTGTCCAGCTACCTCAATTGCAGCTTGTATAATTTTTAAAAATGTTTACTTATTTTTGAGAGAGAGGGAGACAGGATTGAAAGCAGGCTCTCTGCTCACAGCAGAGAGCCTAATGCTGATCTTGACCTAATGAACCATGAGACACGACCTGAGCCAAAGTTGGACACTTAGCTGACTGAGCCACCCAGGCACCCCTAGCTTGTGTAGTGTTTATGAACATCTCTATCTTCTGTCTCCCTTGAATGGTTAGTTGAGATTCAAAACCTATTTCTGTGTTTAGAGAGTTGGGGATAAAAAAGAACACTGGATGACAATTTGAGAAAAACGTACTGCTTCCAGAATTTGATGGGTGTGGGGAAATACTGTTGGAAAGAAAATCTTGGTAATATACTCTACCAAGCAGGCAATTGATCAAAACCAACTTGCACAGGTTAATAAATCTTTTTCACAGTATTTTTTTCTAACATCTTGCTATTATACGTTGCATATTTTTTCATGTTATTTAATTTACATTGTTATCTGCTTTTTAAAGTTGCCAAATAGATTATTTGTCCTTTCAGATAGGTTAGTATAATACCCCCTCAGTAAGATTTCTGATATTAATTTCTGGGAAGTTTGTATACAATTGCAAATGATTGACATTTTATGGGTCATCTTTGCAATATGGATTTATTTCAGGTTGGGTTCTTTCTGAAATGTAAGGCTTTCTCTTATGAGAAGATATACATTCTACTTAGTTCACACTTTTTAGACTACATTATATGGACAAAATGTTTTATACATCATATACATATTCACTAAATATAAAACATTTATTCCTTTAATGTTGGAGAAAGATAGCAACAAACATATACAAACCTACAGCTTTAATGTAACAGAAATGAGAAGTACAATTGTTAGCTTTTTGGTCCTTGAAGTAAATAATAATCTCTTTGTTCATTGGAATATTGTTGCTTTGACCCAAATTTGGATACATGAGTCACTTACTTTTAAAAAAGTAATTTTGGGGGCGCCTGGGTGGCGCAGTCGGTTGAGCGTCCGACTTCAGCCAGGTCACGATCTCACGGTCCGTGAGTTCGAGCCCCGCGTCAGGCTCTGGGCTGATGGCTCGGAGCCTGGAGCCTGTTTCCCATTCTGTGTCTCCCTCTCTCTCTGCCCCTCCCCTGTTCATGCTCTGTCTCTCTCTGTCCCAAAAATAAATAAAAAACGTTGAAAAAAAAATTTAAAAAAAAAATAAAAAAGTAATTTTGTTTGAAGATATATTTATTTGCACAACAATAAAAGATCACTATATAACTTGCTTTCCCTAATAAAAAGAAAATTAAATAAAGGAGTCCATTCAATAAAAGCACCTAAATACATAAAGCAACTATTAGCAGACAAGAAGAAGTGGACAGTAATACAATAGCAGGGGCCTTTGATACTGCACCTTGAATAATGGGTAGATTATTCAGACAGAAAATCCATAAGGAAACCTCAGACTTCAGTGACATTAAGCAGATGGAGTTACAAATATCCATCCAATAGCAAAAAAAAAAAAAAAAAAAAACAAAACAAACGAAAAAACATTCTCATGTGTATGTGTAACATTATCTGGTACAGATTATATGTTGGTCCACGAAAACAGTTTTAATAAATTTAAGACTGAAATCATGTCAACCTGACTACAATAGCATGAAATGAAGTCAATATTCACTAACGTAAAAAATAACATGCAACATAACAGCCAAGACATGGAAATAACATGTCCATTGTCAGAGGAGTAGATAATGTGGTGTATATATACAATACATATTGTCTATGATGAACAAGACTGTATTGCCTATTTGAAAATTGGTATAATGGGAAGCGTTAAAAAATTTTTATCACAAAAAATTTATAGTTGTGATGTGAATGTTAACTTATATATTGCAAAACATTTTAACATAATCTTAAATGTCAATATCTTACTGAAAAAAAGTTAAACAGATGAGTGGTTACTTAGTCATAAGGATAAGAGGGTGGTGATAGCTGAAGAGTATGAGGTTTGTTTAGGAGGTGATGAAATGTCCTAAAATTAACAATGGCTTGCTTGCTTCTACATATGAATTGGTTAAAAACCCATCAATTGTACACATTAAGTAGGTAAATTATTCAACATGTAAATTATATCCTAATCTGGATAAAAAGAACCTCAAATAAATTTCTGCACAAGACCACCTGGTATTAAGGACAAATATCAAAGACTACATAAATTCAAATATTCATTAAACACATAAGTGTAAAATTTCAAATGGAGTTTAGGATTTAACTTCTGTTTTCATTTTTGCGCTAATACAATGTTTATTTTTGAGAGGGAGGGAGAGAGTACGTGCAAACAAGCGGGGGGAGGGGCAGAGTGAGAGGGGAACAGTGGATCCAAAGGAGGCTCTGCACTGACAGCAGAGTACTTGATGTGAGGCAAACTCCTGAACCATGAGATCATGACCTGATCCGAAGTCAGACACTCAACCAATTGAGTCACTCAGGTGCCCCACAAAAATAATTTTGAAAAACACATGGGAAGGAAGGTTTTTCAAATTAGACATGACATGTATAATTATTTGCGTGAGTCAAGTTCAACAGTTAGATTTTGGATGAAGGAAATGTACATATGCTAAAATCCGTATTAGTTTTCTCCAAAGAAATAATCAATAGAATGGATATCTATATATGTATTTTTGTATCTATATTTCTATAGATCTATATAGAAGTATGGCTTATCATATATAGAAATAGGTATCTATCTCTCATTATATGTCTGCATATATAGAGAAGAGGGGAAGACTTCTTTAATGAATTGGCTAACAAGGTTGTGAGAGCTGGAAATTCTAAAGTCTGCAAAGACCAGTAGGCTGGAGACCCAGCAAAGAGCTAATGTTGAAGTTTGAGAATATGGAGACAGTCTGGACACAGACATAGGTGAGTAGCAAAAAGCACCTCTGAAATTTACAGTTAATTACTATGTTCTCTAGAATGGACTGTCTAGCAAGTGGTATGTGCTTATTTGGTAAATATAATCTTATAAATTAGAATATTGTGACTGTATGAGAATACACAGCATTTTCAAGTATGCACTAGTGTATATCTTCCACTAAAGACAAAAATCAGGATTATGGTATGATGTATATATTTAACAATATAATCCAGGATGATACAATGTGTGCCCCTGGAAGTAAGCAGCACTGCCACCTTGGGTGGAGATGTGTGGCATGAAAATGAGGAGTGATACAGTGGGGGTAAGAAAGAGGGCACAGAGATAAATGGAGTTGCAAAGACCCTGGATGCTTGGGGTAATAGAGCCACAAGGAAAGAGAAGACAGGACCTGTGTTAGTTTCCTAGGGCTCCTGTCACACAGTACCACAAGTCAGTGTCTAAACACACTGAGAAATTACTGTCTCACAGTTCTGGAGGTTCTTAGAAGTTTGAACTGTTGGCAGGGCCATACTTTATCTCAAGAATTGGGTCTTTCTTCTAACTTCTGGGGACTGTCAGCTCTCCTTGGCCTAGCCTGGACAGTAGATGCATCACTCAGTCCCTGCCTTCATCATCACACATCCTTCAGAGTGTCTCTAAATTTTCCTCATAAGGATACCAGTTATTGGGTTAGAGTTGACCTGATTCTAGTATGACCTCATTTTACTTGATTACATCTGCAAAGATCTATTGCCCAATAAGTTTACATTTACAGGAACTTGAGGGTTAGGACTTAAGCATATATATTTGAGGCACACTATGTAATCCATAACAGGGCTAAAAGGGACTAGTTAAATGTTATCAAAGGTTAAAGTGCACTACAGGATTTAAGGTTGGAGGTGGAGTGTATACAGGGACATTAAGTATATTATTGATATGTTTGGAGAGGGAATAAGAGGGTGAAGGAAATCCTAGGAAAGGGATCATGGATGAGGAAAAAATTGGGTCAAAGGCACACAAACCTTTCTGCCTATGAAGGGTTGAAGAACAAGGGGGTAGAAGGAAAATAGTTGCTTGTGAATGGAGTCTTGGGGGTATTCAGTGCTCCAAACCGAGATAAAGGGTGGGAAGGAAAGATGATGTGTGGAGAACATAATGGGCACCATCAGAGTTTGTCCAACAGTGGGCATCAGTAGGCTGAAGGACCCATGAGAAAGTATCAGGGAGTATAGGGTTGTTGGTGCAGGTTCATGAGGAAACTAAGGACTCCTGATAATTGATGCCTGGGACATTGAGGGCAGCGGACATAAAAAATGGTCTGAAGTCATTGGAATGGGAGGGAAGATAAATGGCAATGGAAAAAGGAGGATGTTTGGGCTGAGGGTGCTAGGATCAGGCAAATCAGGTTTTATTGGTCTAGAGGTCTAAAATGCACCTATAAATAAGTAAAATTCACCTTATAGATGAACAGTGAAGAACACTAGGAGGGTCATTTGCAGGGAAAAAGTTAGGTTTCATGGAAATCTAATGGTCCCAGGGATAGAGAGATTGAGGTCACAAGAAGGGTTGAGAGGAGGCAGGAGAGATCTGGGGTGATGAAATATGCAGGTGTTCATGTGGAGAGCACAAATTCATCCTACTCATTAATTCTCTGATTTACATATGACACAATTTATAATTTCAGCACATGAGGCAATAACTTACTTCTATAAAATACCCAGTAATCCTTTCAATTGAATGGACAGTAAAGGACCACAGGCAAAATTTGAGTAAACAGTGAGACTCAACATTTTCGCTTCTTTGAGGATACCATGTGCAAGGTTTGACCATGGAAGAGATCATGTGGAAACCATGAGAAGAAAATGGTCTGCCAACAATCTCAAAGGTCCTGGGAGTGACTGGTGACCTAGAGGCTCCTGAGAAGATCCAATACCTCATGAAACTTTGATTTTTAACCATATAGGGCCCTAAACAGAAAGCCCAGCCAAGTCCACTGAAATTCAGACTTGTTAACAACAGAATTACTTTTTTATTACTTCCTACCTATGTGCAACTGGATATGATAGTGATAGAAAACAACTCCACACAGGCATATCATTAACTGTAAAATGAAAATTATAAACTTCAGATCTTGAGACATAACCATTGGTGAGATTGAGTTAAATCATCCCTCTTATGCAATTTCATATATACTCTGAAATTGCATAACACACACAGACACTAAAATATTTTGTACCTGGTTCAATGTTACATAAATATTGTCATATGAAACTTACTGTGGATCAAATTGTTTACCTTAATGCTACACGAAGGGGTCTTTTTCACACTACTAGAAATGGATTTATTGCAACACAAAAACACATCATACCTCACGGTAATTGTAAAGGAGACCTTGTTGCAACATTCATGTTTATGGAATTGTGCAATTGAATATTACCCTTGCAAACTGATATTAAAAAAAAACACCCTATAATATACTACCAACCACATGTCCTCTGTTAAACAGGGAAGCCATTAGAATCAGGTGGCTCAACTGTTTCAGATTCTGTGTCTCTGTCTATGCCCCTCCCCCACTCATGCTCTGTCTCAAAAATAAACATTAAAAAAAAAAGAATCAGGTGGCTCAAATGCCTCAGCAGCTTCTGTAGGCAAACCATAACTTAATTTACTGTCAATGCTCTGGTTAGAAGAAAAGAACAATTACAGTCAACAAGGCCTTCCAAAAATAAGGCAACTGCTTAAGGTATATCCAATCAAACCCTATCCTTCCTGTTTTCCACAGCCTCTATAAAAAACTCACTGCTAGCTCTTGCAGGTGGAGCATGCCTAAACACTTGAATAGACAAATAACTGGTCAAAATAACTCTTGAAAATTTGAATATACATCAGTTCATCTTTTAATACACACAGTATCACCTCATTTTGAGCACTTTCTCATGAGGCATAAACCTCCGTCCCACGTTGTAAACGGGCAGCTGACGCCGTGTGACATCTTTCCCTCCCCGCCCACTTTTGCACATGCACATTAGCTACCAATGCGACTCTACCTTCACTTGCCCAGACTTCATCTTTGTTAATGGCTTCCCACAGTGCCTGCGCAGATAGTTTCCCACCAAGTGCTATACATGCCCAGAGAGGACTTCTGGCACACACAGCCCTGCTCAGGACCAAAACCTGCAGTCATGTGCTCCTCCCTTCATCAGGCCATGTATCCAGAGCACCAGCATTGAATCCCAACTCAACCGTGCACACACCTGAGTTCCCAGTTCAGATGAACTGGGACTAGCGTATATGAACAGAGTAGTTCTCCCTCTGATCAGTGTTGTTATTACACCTAGTTTTTGATACCCTGTCCTGCTTCTGTCTTTCCTAGTGCCAAAACGCCACCTGTGCACAATAAGAATGCAGGTGAACCCCTCAAAGGCCTGAGTCCAGCACCTGCCACAATGCAGACCCCATAAAAATGATGTATCTGAATTGTAGAATACAGCACGTAAAATAGAGAAGTTGGGATAAGGGTGACATAGTGGGTACAGAGGTGGAAGTGACAGGTAGTAGAGTTTTGGGGGCTATTTTACCAATATCAGGTTGAAATGGTTTGTTACAGCTTTGAGAGATTTTATGTATTCCCATGATCAACAAACAAAGAACAAACTTACAGAACTCATAAAAAGGAAATAAGAATGATATCAAAGAATGTCACTACAAACATAAAATAAACAATGGGACACAGTAAGAGGAAAAGTGGGATAAAATAGCCACACGAATTACAGAAAACTGAAACAGCAGCAGCAGTCCTTCCCTCTCAGTAATTATTTTGACTCTTAAGTAAATTAAACTCCCTTCATTAAAAGACACCAATTGGCTGAGTGAATAAAACACAATATCGAACAACCTCCTGTCTACAAGAGAGTCACATTAAATCTAATGGCACACATAAGATGCAAGGAAAAGTATGTAAAAGGATCTCATGCAAATGGAAACCAAAAGAGGGCATGAGGGACCATGCTAATATCAGACAAATACAAATTAAGTTGGAGAGTCAGAAAGGAAAAAAAGGACTTTGTTTTGAAATGAATGAAATTGCCCAGATACTATAACAATTAAAGTGCATCTAATATCAAAGATCCCATATATGTGCTGCACACAAGATAGAATTGAACCAAGAAATAAACAGCATCATAAAAATAGAGGTTAATTCCTCACTTTAACTGGATACAAAGACCACATTCAAGTTCAATAAGGACAGCACTTGAACAATATTACAGGCTAGTTGCATATAATGGACATATACAGACCACTCCACCAGACAAGAGCAGAAATCACACATGGAACATTCTCTACTAGAGACACCCTGTTAGTCTACAAAACAATTCATAAGAAATTTAAGATTAAAATCATACAGTATCTTTTTGACCACAATGGAATGGAACTAGGAATGAATAGCAGATGGAAAATTGGAAATTCCACCAATATTTGGAAATTGAACAACATACTCTTGAACAATCAGTGGGTGAAAATGAAATTAAAATATAACCAGTAATTATGTTGAAACTAATGAAATAAAACACAAAATACTGAAGCATATAGCATTCAGAGAAAATTATTCTGAAGAAATATTCAGTGATAAAAAGTCAACCTGTGTAATAAAAGGACATTTTTTTTGCAAAGCCTCTAGAGCAAAAGGAATTAATATCTATAATATAGAAAGCACTCATGCAACAACCATAAAGTAACTAGCATGACAAAGGATTTAATGGATATAATCCAAGGAAAATACACAAATGGATAGACATATGAAAGATGCTCAAAATCACCATTCATTAAAGAAATACAAATCAAACAGTGAGTTATTACCTCATGCCTCTTTGGATCCCACCGTTAATCAAGAACAACAACAAAAACTACATGTGTAGGAAAGGACGAGGAGAAAATGGAACTCTTTTTTTTTTTAATTTTTTTTAACGTTTATTTATTTTTGAGACAGAGAGAGACACAGTACGAACAGGGGAGGGTCAGAGAGAGAGGGAGACACAGAATCTGAAACAGGTTCCAGGCTCTGAGCTGTCACCACAGAGCCCGACGCGGGGCTCGAACTCACAGACTGTGAGATCATGACCTGAGCCAAAGTCGGACACTTAACCGACTGAGCCACCCAGGCGCCCCAGAAAATGGAACTCTTATGCACTGCTAGAAGAAATATAAATGGCACAACCATTATGGAAAACAGAATGGAGGTTTGTTGAAAATTTTCAAATTGTATTATTATATGATCTAGCCATCCCACTTGAAAATATATAACCAAAAGAATTCCAAGTAAGATGTGCAAGACATATTTGCACAGGCAGATTCATAGCAGCATTATTTAGAAAAGCCAATGATAAATGTAAGTGACAGAAATGTGCAAGAATGGATAAAGAAAATGTAGAGTATACATACACTGGAATAATATTAGGCTTTGAAAAAAAGACACATATTCTCACATTATACAACATGGTTAAAGCATGATGATATTATGTTAAGTGAAATAAACAACTCAGAGAAATACACCATGATTTCAGTTAAATGACTAATGTCCTGAACCTGATAAAAAAGGAAGAAAGGAAGGATGGAAGGAAGGAAGGAAAGGAGATGACAGACAGAAAGATTGATTGCCAGGGGCTTAGAATAGAGACAAATATATAACTTGTTGTTTAACAGGTATTAAGTTTCAGTTTTGCAAGATGAGAACATTTCAGAGATTGGTTTTGCAGTAATGTAAGTACACTTAACACTACAGTTAAAAAAAAGGTTGAAATGGTAAATTCTATGGCATATGTTTTTGACTAAAATTATGGATAAATCATAATACCTAAATTGATAGTGATGAGTTAAAAAAAGTTACCTTCAATTCCAAAACGTGCTTCCTTCACAAAGAGGATATAAATTCATCCACTAATAGATGATGACGATAATGCCATATGACAGTTTATCCAGGATAAAACAGCCATTGACAACTAAGAAAAAAAAGTCATGAACCAACAATGTATGGGTAATATTTACACATACAAATACACATATAAATTTATTGGCAATTGACAGTGGCTGATTCCTATTTGAAGTAAAACCTACACTGTCCAAATGTACTCAACTGAAAATTGTTATCCAAAAATATAAAACATACATTTAAGAAAACAATTACTATTGTGGCAACTATCATTAAAAAGGAAGATTTGTAGAAAGGATAAGGACAATATGATCCTCTCAAGAGATGGAGAAAAAGCATATGAAAAAATACAGGATCCTTTCTTGATAAAAATTCTCAAGAAAGTAGGAATAGGGGCGCCTGGGTGGCTCAGTTAGTTGAGCATCTGAGTATTGATTTTGGCTCAGGTCATGACACCAGGGTTGTGGGATCAAGCCCTGAATTAGGCGCTATGCTGATAGCACAGAGCCTGCTTGGAATTCTCTCCCCCCACCCCTGCTCTCTGCCCCTCCCCTGCTCATGCTCTTTCTCTCCCGCTCTCTCAAAATAAATAAACTTGAAAAGTTATATACAAATATAAAAAGTAGGGATGCAAGTATACCTCAACAGCATAGAAGTCATATACAGAAGATTCACAACTATCATCCTCAATGGGGGAAAACTGCGATCTTTTCCCTTAAGGTCAGGAACACAACAGGGATGTCCACTCCCACCACAGTTGTTCAACATAGTACTGGAAGTCCTAGCCTCAACAATCAGACAACAAAGAGAAAAGGCATCCAAATTACCAAGGAAGATGTCCAACTTTCACTCTTTGCAGATAACATGATACTCTATGTAGAAAACCTGAAAGACTCCACCAAGACATTGCTAGAAGTGATACATGAATTGACGAAAGTTGCAGAATATAAAATCAACACACAGAAATCTGTTGCATTTCTAGAGGCACCTGTGTGGCTCAGTTGGTCGAGTATCCAACCCTTCATTTGGGTTAGGTCATGATCTCATGGTTCCTGAGCTCGAGCCCTGCATCAGGCTCTGTGCTGTCAGTGTGGAGCCAGCTTAATATTCTCTCTTTCTCTCTCTCTGCCTCTCCCCCTTGCATGCATGTTCTTTCTCTCCCTTAAAATAAACATGAAAAGAAAAGAAAAATCGGTGCATTTCTATACACCAGTAATGAAGCAGCAAAAAGAGGAAGCAAGGAATTGATCCCAGTTGCAATTGCACCAAAAAACATAAGATGCCTAGGAATAAACCTAACCAAAGTTTGCATTCTGAAAACTGTAGAACACTTATTAATGTAATTGAAAAACACTCAAAGAAATGGAAAAGCATCCCATGCTCATGGTTTACAAGAATAAATGCTGTTAAAATGTCTGTACTATCCAAACAGCCTTATCCCTAATCCCATTCAATGCAATCCCTAACAAAATAATACCAACAAATTTTTCACAGAGCTAGAACGAACCATTCTATATTTGTATGGAACAAGGAAGGACCCCAAATAGCCAAAGTAATGCTGAAAAAGAAAAGTAAAGCGAGAGACATCACAATTTTGAACTTTGGGCTGTATTACAAAGCTGTAATCATCAAGACAGTATGGTACTGCCACAAAAACAGACACATAAATGGAAGAGAGAAAACACAGAAATTGACCCACAACTATAAAGCCAACTAATCTTTGACAAAGTAGGAATGAATATCCAGTGGAAAAAAGTCTCTTCAATAAATGGTGTTGGGAAAACTGGACAGAGACATGCAGAAGAATGAACCTGGACCACTTTCTTACACCATACACAAAATAAATTCAAAATGGATGAAAGACAGGGCACCTGGGTGGCTCAGTCGGTTAAGCATATGACCTCAGCTCAGGTCATGATCTCAAGGTTCATGAGTTCAAGCCCCACATGGAGCTCTGTGCTGAGAGCTCAGAGCCTGGAGCCTGCTTCACATTCTGTGTCTCCTTCTCTCTGCCCCTCCCAGCTTGAACTGTCTCTCTCTCAAAAATAAATAAACATTAAATAATTTAAAAAAAAATGGATGAAAGACCTAAATGTGAGACAGGAAACCATCAAAATCCCACAGGAGAACATAGGTAGCAACTTCTTTGACATGGTCTGCAGCAACTTCTTACTGGATACATTGCCAAAGGCAAGAGAAACAAAAGCAAAAATGAACTACTGAGACCTCATCAGGATAAAAAGCTTCTGCACAGCAAAAGATGATCAACAAAACAAAAAGACAACCTACTAAACAGAAGAAGGTATTTGCAAATGACAGAAAACTAGTAATCAAAATATATTAAAAAACTTATCAATCTCAACACCCCCAAAAATAAATAACCCAGTTAAGAAATGGGTAGGAGACATGAAAAGACATTTTTCAAAGAAGACATCCAGATAGCCAACAGACATATAAAGGTGTTCAACATCGCTCATCATCAGGGAAATACAAATCAAAACCACAATGAGATACCACCTCATGCCTGTCAGAATGGCTAAAATTAATAAGTCAGGAAACAACAGATGTTGTTGAGGAGGCAGAAAAGGGGAACTCTCCTGCACTGTTGGTGGGAATGCAAACTAGTGCAGCTGCTCTGGAAAACAGTATGGAGTTTCCTCAAAAAGTTAAAATTAGATTCAGCAATTGCACTGCTAGGTATGTATCCAAAGGATACAACAATGCTGATTCGAAGGGGCACATGCACCCTAATATTTGTAGCAGCACTATCAACAATAACCAAACTATGGAGAAAGCCCAAATGTCCATTGACTGATGAATGGATAAAGAAGACATGGTATGTATACATGGTGGAATATTACTCAGCCATCAAAAAGGATGAAATCTTGCTATTTCCAAGGATGTGGATGGAACTAGAATGTATTATGCTAGGTGATATAAGTCAGTCAGAGAAAGACAAATACCCTATGAATTCCCTCATATGTGGAATTTAAGAAGCAAAACAGATGAATGTGCCAGAAGGGAAGGAAAAATAAACTGAGTTGAAAATAAATAGAGAGGCGAATCATAAGAGTCTTTTAACTATGGAGAACAAACTGAGGGTTGGTGGAGGGGAGGGAGTGCGGGGATGGGCTAAATGGATGCTGGGCATAAGGAGGGGACTTGTTGTAATGAGCACTAGGTGTCATATGTAAGTGATGAGTCACTGAATACCACTCCTGAAAACCAATGCTACACTATATGTTAACTAACTTGAATTTAAATAAAACCTTGGAAGAAAAAAAATCATAATTTAAAATAAAGCTATTTTTGTTTTACAAAAAAAGGAAGTTTGTTATTGAACTGGAATTCAAGAATAAGGGAAATTGTAACCAAAAAACTTCTGAATAAAAGATATTCTATTATAAAAGGATCCTTCCTAATAACTATAATTTTAAACTGACACTATGCACTCAAGAAAAACAAGCATTTGAAGCACTACATGTGTTATGACATAAATTGCCCAGAATGGGGCACCTGGTGGCTCAATCAGTTGGTTTGGCTCAGGACATGATCTCACAGTTTGTGGGATCCAGCTTTGCCTTGGGCTCCTCACTGAGATCAGAGAGCCTGCTTGGGATTCTGTCTCTGCCTCTCCCCCACTCATATGCATGCATGTGCTCACTCTTTTTCTCAAAATAAATAAACATTAAAAAAATAAATTTCTCAGAAAATTCATTACAGCTAATCATAAAATGCTGTAATAAAATTTTTATAAGCATTTAAATGACAATAAATGATTAAGAGATAATCTCACTTTTACACAGAATGTCACAGATATTTTTCATCCATTGGAAGCAACAACAAGAAGAAGACGACATTTTTGAATAAGAAACACCATGAGTGTGTAAACTATGCTGAACATCACTGCTATGTATGTGTACATATGTGTATGTATGTGCATGTATATATAAACCTTTGGGTATTAATTACACCACAGTTAGGATACATTTGGAAAAAAGTGGATGAAAATGTTGATGATTAATATTTGCCTCAAGGGAAGTTTATATTTATGAACAAACATTGTAATAAATATAAGGTTTTCAGTAATTATTGAGCTCACTTCTTATAAAACATACACACATTCAAGCATGTTAGGATCTAAAATCAGTTGATAGACAACCTGGAAGAAATGGACAAATTCCTAAACACCCACACACTTCCAAAACTCAAACAGGAAGAAATAGAAAGCTTGAACAGACCCATAACCAGTGAAGAAATTGAATCAGTTATCAAAAATCTCCCAATAAATAAGAGTCCAGGACCAGATGGCTTCCCAGGGGAATTCTACCAGACATTTAAAGTAGAGATAATACCTATCCTTCTCAAGCTATTTCAAAAAATAGAAAGGGATGGAAAACTTCCAGACTCATTCTATGAAGCCAGCATTACTTTGATTCCTAAACCAGACACCCCGTAAAAAAAAGAGAACTACAGGCCAATATCCCTGATGAATATGGATGCAAAAATTCTCAATAAGATACTAGCAAATCGAATTCAACAGCATATAAAACGAATTATTCATCATGATCAAGTGGGATTCATTCCTGGGCTGCAGGCCTGGTTCAACATTTTCAAATCAATCAATGTGATACGTCACATTAATAAGAGATAAGAGCCATATGATCCTGTCAATCGATGCAGAAAAAGCATTTGACAAAATTCACATCGTTTCTTAATAAAAACCCTCGAGAAAGTTGGGATAGAAGGAACATACTTAAACATCATAGAAGCCACTTATGAAAAGCTAACAGCTAATATCATCCTCAATGGGGAAAAACTGAGAGCTTTCTCCCTGAGATCAGGAACACGACAGGGATGTCCACTCTCACTGCTGTTGTTTAACATAGTGCTGGAAGTTCTAGCATCAGCAATCAGACAACAAAAGGAAATCAAGGGCATCAAAATTGGCAAAGATGAAGTCAAGCTTTCACTTTTTGCAGATGACATGATACTATACATGGAAAATCCGATAGACTCCACCAAAAGTCTGCTAGCAGATACATGAATTCAGCAAAGTTGCAGGATACAAAATCAATGTACAGAAATCAGTTGCATTCTTATACACTAACAATAAAGCAACAGAAAGACAAAGAAACTGATCCCATTCACAATTGCACCAAGAAGCATAAAACACCTAGGAATAAACCTAACGAAAGATGTAAAAGATCTGTATGGTGAAAGCTATAGAAAGCTTATGAAGGAAATTGAAGATATAAAGAAATGGAAAAACATTCCGTGCTCATGGATTGGAAGAATAAATATTGTTAAAATGTCAATACTACCCAAAGCTAACTACACATTCAATGCAATCCCAATCAAAATTGCACCAGCATTCTTCTCCAAGCTAGAACAAGCAATCCTAAAATTTGTATGGAACCACAAAAGGCCCCAAATAGCCAAAGTAATTTTGAAGAAGAAGACCAAAGCAGGAGGCATCCCAATCCCAGACTTTAGCCTCTACTACAAAGCTGTAATCATCAAGACAGCATGGTATTGGCACAAAAACAGACACATAGGCCAATGGAATAGAATAGAAACCCCAGAACTAGACCCACAAACGTATGGCCAACTAATCTTTGACAAAGCAGGAAAGAATATCCAATGGAAGAAAGACAGTCTCTTTAACAAATGGTGCTGGGAGAACTGGACAGCAACATGCAGAAGGATGAAACTAGACCACTTTCTTACACCATTCACAAAAACAAACTCAAAATGGATGAAGGACATGAATGTGAGACAGGAAACCATCAAAACCCTAGAGGAGAAAGCAGGAAAAGACCTCTCTGACCTCAGCCACAGCAATTTCTTACTTGACACCTCTCCAAAGGCAAGGGAATTAAAAACAAAAATGAACTATTGGACCTCCTGAAGATAAGAAGCTTCTGCACAGCAAAGGAAACAATCAACAAAACTAAAAGGCAACCAACGGAATGGTAAAAGATATTTTCAAATGACATATCGGACAAAGGGCTAGTATCCAAAATCTATAAAGAGCTCAACAAACTCCACACCCGAAAAACAAATAATCCAATGAAGAAACAGGAAGAAAACATGAATAGACACTTCTCTAAAGAAGACATCCAGATGGCCAACAGGCACTTGAAAAAATGCTCAATGTTGTTCATCAGGGAAATACAAGTCAAAACCACACTCAGATATCACCTCACGCCAGTCAGAGTGGCTAAAATGAACAAAACAGACTATAGATGCTGGCGAGGATGTAGAAAAACGCGAACCCTCTTGCACTGTCGGTGGGAATGCAAATTGGTGCAACTGCTCTGGAAAACAGTGTGGAGGTTCCTCAAAAAATTAAAAATAGACCTACCCTATGACCCAGCAGTAGCACTGCTAGGAATTTACCCAAGGGATACAGGAGTACTGCTGCATAGGGGCACTTGTACCCCAATGTTCATAGCAGCACTCTCAACAATAGCTAAACTATGGAAAGAGCCTAAATGTCCATCAGCTGATGAATGGATAAAGAAATTGTGGTTTATATACACAATGGAATACTACCCGGCAATGAGAAAGAATGAAATATGGCCTTTTGTAACAGCATGGATGGAACTGGAGAGTGTTATGCTAAGTGAAGTAAGTCATACAGAGAAAGACAGATACCATATGTTTTTACTCTTATGTGGATCCTGAGAAACTTAACAGAAGACCATGGGGGAATAGAAGGAGAAAAGGTTAGAGAAGGAGGGAGCGAAAACATAAGAGACTCTTAAAAAGTGAGAACAAACTGAGGGTTTATGGGGGGTGGAAAGGAGGGGTGGGTGGGTGATGGGTATTGAGGAGGCACCTTTTGGGATGAGCACTGGGTGTTGTATGGAAACCAATTTGACAATAAATTTCATTAAAAAAATAAAATCTCAGTTGAATTTCAGAAAACACTAATTAAAAAATGAAAACATAGAGAACACAGTCACAGGATCTTCATATATAAGCAAGACAAAATTAGAAAATCATTCTTCTTAAGAAACATAACAATCAACTTCTGTCATGAAGGAAAAATGGAACTTAAAAAATGGCTTAGCATAGAATTCCTGAGAAAATTGTACAGATTTCCCAAGAACTGCAAAAGCCATAGAAGAGCAGACAGATCATGGAGGCCCTCACAGGTTATGGCAAGTTTTTGCCCCTCACTGTGAATATGATGGAAGACCAAGGGAGAAGAAGAGAATTTTAGAGGATGTAAAAGCTTGGCGCAAATTAGATAGGATTGTATATCGGTTACAGCAAGATTAATGAACTGAAGCTTCTCAAAAGTTATTTCCATTCGAACCACATTATAAGGTGTGGTCTCCTCCTTCACCTTTGGACCTGTGTCAACTGCTTAATTTATTCCCACCTAACTGTATGTAAAGCTACTTTCTCTTCACATCCCAGGGCTTCTTCTTGGCTCCAAAAAGGTGACCATGTCTGGCATAAGATATAGCAAGACCCATTTATTTTAAAAATAGGAATATGAGTTTTGTTGGTAATCCTCTAATTTTCAATCCAGTTTGTCCATAGTAGAGAAGACGATGTAGAATTCTAGAAAATTATTTCCCAAAACACTGTTATTTCTTGAGTTTGAATGGAATGATTTTCATGGCAATTGTAAGGTCTACTGGAATACAAAGAATGACAACAACATTCATTTTTAAACATTAGTCATTAGATAGCATTATAACAATTTTTATAAGTTAATACAAAGAAAGAGACACCAAAAAATTTGAGACCAACATATTTTTTTTTCTCTTTTATGACAGCTAAACAACCAATAAGTGGAAGAAAATAGCTGTTAACCAAGGTTATCTTAGAGTTTATCTAACATGACACACAACTCTATATGCAAAGACTACGGTAAAGCAATGTTCTGTAGGGGCCAAGGGCAGGCTCTCCCAAGAAGGGACATTTTGGCATGAAAATTTTTGGGGGTTAAAGCAATTGACATACTGTAGGCCCAAGAGAATAAAAAAAATCTTTTTTATTTACATTTATTTATTTTTTCAGAAACAGAGACAAAGCATGAGCAGGGGAGGGACAGAGAGAGAAGGAGACACAGAATCTGAAGCACGCTTCAGGCTCTGAGCAAGCCGTCAGCCCAGAGCCTGATGTGGGGCTCAGAGCCTGATGCAGGGCTCGAACCCATGAATTGTGAGATCATGACCTGAGCCAAAGTGGGACGCTCAACCGACTGAGCCACCCAGGCGCCCCAAGAGAATTTTTAAAAAGTAGGTTACATGCTCAGTGTGGAGCCAAATGTGGGGCTTGAACTCAAGACCAGGAGATCAAGACCTGAGCAGAGATCAAGAGTCAGATGTTCAACTGACTGAGCCACCCAGATGCCCCCCACCGCACCCCAAAGAAACTTCTGCCCCTCTCTTAACTATACAGAAGAATAAAACTTGGGGTCGTTCACAGAGTATTATTGCCAGAGACAAATTTTATCTGAGTCACCCATTTGTGTGAAAAGGCAAACATCTGATTACCAAAAATCTGCTCTTCTTATCGCCCTGTGAAGGGCATTTCTCCACCTCAAAGCCCCAGACCCTCCTCCTTACTTCAGGATGACATGTATACCTCAATTTGCTTGACTCTTTTTGGGATTTCCATGTCTGTGAGGGTTTCTTGTACTTATAAAACTTAATTTGCCCTCCTCCTGTTAATCTGTCTCATTTCAATTGGATTCTTAGTCTAGCTGGAAGGTCTTTGAGGGGGATAGAAATTTGTGCTCCCCAACAGTATTAACACCAAATTGATCTAATGAAGCCAGCATTGATCTTGTCAGTTCAGATGAAAGAATGCACACTTCACGTCATATTGCACGGCCATACCAGACGAGGAATATGTAGCCCAGACTCAAGATATAGGAAGGTAACCCCACTAGTTTACAAATAGTTATTCAATACAGCACTATAACTACTGCATGTACCTAACTAAACCTCTAATATAAAGAAGAAAGATATTTTTCTGACTCAAAAACTTTTGAGATGGAACACATCTGTGGGGTATCAGGTAAAGTGGCAGCAGAAGTTATCAAGTAACGTATGCTAACATGGCCTCATGGATCTCCAATCAACGACATCCACCTTCTCAGTGATATTGAACCAAACCATGCCCTTGAGCTTTCTAAGCAATAGAAATGGATAATAAACTAAATCAGAGTTTCAGGCAAGGTTCTTTTGGGGATTATGCTTGAGAAGAAGGGAGAAAGCACAAAGGAAATTGTCCTCAGTCAGACTCCCCAAGTAGAGGTCAGGGAGAGTCCATCATGGCAGACCCTGGTTTGGTCCAGTCTTTGCCAGTGTTCATAGTAAGCATCCTCCGAATTACTGCAACACAAACTATTCAATAGGCAGAGAATTTTAGCTTGCTTTCTTTTCTTTTCTTTTGGCAGCCAAAGAATGCTGGATTTCATGGTCAGTGTTGAGGAGGCATGAGTCTAATCTCTGCTGTATCTCGTCAGAAGAAGGCTTGAACTCAGCTTTCCCCTTATAAACTTTCACTTGCAAGCCACTGGGGACTTTAGGACTTTTGAACATTAATTTCTCCTTCTCCTAGGTGGGGCCACACAAATAGCTTAAATTGGTTCCCTGCAAGAGCTCAGTGTATGATTTTATTGGCACACTGTGCATGGTGCACAAACTCTCATTTGCTTTGGGTACTATTTTGGTGTGCATAAAGGGAACCCAGTCCCATGTAGATGTTCTGCCCATGATTGACCCCTGGACAGTGGGAGCATCTCAAGGTCCCATCCAGCAGCTGACCAGATCTTGTTGGCCTATGGCACTTTAATTTTTTTATTTTTGAGAGGTCCAGTATAATTATCCTTTTTTCTTTTTCCCAGTTTCATCTTAGAAGTGTATGCAATTTCTATTATCTGTAATGACCTAAGGACAATACATGTGTTCAAATTCACCTTGTTTGAAAAGGCACTGAAGGATGATGGAAGGCTGAATTCTAACTGTAGATATTTTTGTTTTTTATAACATAGCATTTTCTAATCTGCTTAAATCCAGAGAGATTTTTATTACACAATCTTATTTGCATCTCAATAAAATATATATATAACAATACAGGTGAAGAAACAAGAGCTTAGTACGTAATGAGATAAATATTAGATACACAAAGCACGTATAGTGAAAAACGGGTCACAATAAAGTGGATACATTATTTTGCTCAGCCATTAAAGAAAGACCTTGATATGTCCAATTTCACACAATCAAAATTTTCAATCTTGCTGATTTAAGCAAAACACAAAACAAGTAAAGATCACAGGGCTGACTTTCAGAGGTACCAGCATAACTTATTACAGCGATCAATTTGGAAAACAGTAGGGACCAGCAAATCACTGCATGAAAGAGTGAATGAAGTCCTTTTTCCTTAGTGTCAGCAGGTAGTATTATTATGTTTCTTAGATTTTCTTCAAAGGACTTCTCATTTTCTCAGATATTCAAGAGAAATATATTGCACCTCTGAGCCCTGCACAAGGATGTATGTGTTTTGCTCTTGAATATAGAAGACTGATGAGTATCAGAAATTTATTTTATAGGCTTTTACAGTCTGGATAGTATTGGCCTGAAGTGTATAACTGCCCAGCCTGTATAATGCTGGATATTAAAAATGGATTCAAGAGAAACTACTAGAAAATGCTGACATATTATAAATACAGTTGTTATTTTAATATATCCCAGAACCAGAAGTAATGCATTTATAAAGCAAGGAGTTTTTTAGGACTCTAGTATTTGTGACCCTTTTCTGAGATTGGACACATCACAAATGTCACCTGCCCAAGACTCTGCATTTGGTTTCAAACAACAAAGCTATACATAAGCAAATATAAGTCGAAAGCAACTGTTACATTTTAGGCACAGAATAACATTTAGAATTAAGCTATCATGAACACACACAACACACACACACACACACAAGAGGAGTTTAAAATTGAGCATATCAAAAAGTTAGCTGTAAGACGACTATGAAGGAAAATGCAAAATGACTCAAGTATGGTTCTTTCATTTTGCAGTGAGAGAAATTAAGCCTCTTGCTGGGAAAACCTTTCTTGGTAAATAACTTAGGATACACCAGAGAAATTTCTTATTACTTGGCCGCAGTTTCATCATAAACCCATTTTGGTGAGGACTAGTCCTTTCTGGTTATAAAAGTTTACAGAATCTGAGAGGTCTTATGGTTCTGGATCTGTGATTATATTAAAATTTTTTGTTTTTTGTCTTTTTGCTTTTTTCTGTTTGTTTTGGCTAGCAATGGGAAATGAAATTTCTGATCTAGCTCTCCATGTGCAGTCCATTAGGCTGTATGTTACACAATAAGCTGGTGTTCAGTTAGGACTCTAATAAAGGATGATCATTTTCCTTTGGAATACTGCATGGCCACAATACACTTTAGAGTCAGGAAAGCACAGATTATTGGTCTGTGGCAGAGATGACTCTTCTTAGAATTTTAAAATTCTTCACAGTGTTGTCAATGTAAATGCTTGATGCATTCTGTACATGAGATTCTGAATGAATCCCAAGACAAAGGACATTAGCTCTTCTCATTAGACAGGGGCAGAGTCAACAGCACCCAGCAGCCATCCCCCAGGGATTCCCATTCACCACACAAATAATTTAGTTGCTCTCTCAGGGAAAGCATCAAAGAATCAGCCACTTAACATGCTGAGCACTTTGAATTTAGGCAGGCTAAGTCCAGAGAAATATACAAAATACACAAAATACAATCAACCAACTCCAGGGCGACATCTGCAGGAGGAAGGTCACTCTAGCAATTCATTCACAGCTGAGACCCCTTAGATTGTGCTGAGCATTTAAACCCACTAGGATGGTGGCACAAAAACAGACACATAGACCAATGGAATAGAATAGAAACCCCAGAACTAGACCCACAAACATATGGCCAACTAATCTTTGACAAAGCAGGAAAGAACATCCAATGGAAAAAAGACAGTCTCTTTAACAAATGGTGCTGGGAGAACTGGACAGCAACATGCAGAAGGTTGAAACTAGACCACTTTCTTACACCATTCACAAAAACAAACTCAAAATGGATAAAGGACCTGAATGTGAGACAGGAAACCATCAAAACCCTAGAGGAGAAAGCAGGAAAAGACCTCTCTGACCTCAGCCGAAGCAATCTCTTACTCAACATATCCCCAAAAGGCAAGGGAATTAAAAGCAAAAATGAATTACTGAATTCATTCAATTATTATGAAGATAAAAAGCTTCTGCACAGCAAAGGAAACAATCAACAAAACTAAAAGGCAACCAACGGAATGGGAAAAGATATTTTCAAATGACATATCAGACAAAGGGCTAGTATCCAAAATCTATAAAGAGCTCACCAAACTCCACACCCGAAAAACAAAGAACCCAGTGAAGAAATGGGCAGAAATCATGAATAGACACTTCTCTAAAGAAGACATCCGGATGGCCAACAGGCACATGAAAAGATGCTCAACGTCGCTCCTCATCAGGGAAATACAAATCAAAACCACGCTCAGATATCACCTCACGCCAGTCAGAGTGGCCAAAATGAACAAATCAGGAGACTATAGATGCTGGAGAAGATGTGGAGAAATGGGAACCCTCTTGCACTGTTGGTGGGAATGCAAACTGATGCAGCCACTCTGGAAAACAGTGTGGAGGTTCCTCAAAAAATTAAAAATAGACCTACCCTATGACCCAGCAATAGCACTGCTAGGAATTTACCCAAGGGATACAGGAGTACTGATGCATAGGGGCACTTGTACCCCAATGTTTATAGCAGCACTCTCAACAATAGCCAAATTGTGGAAAGAGCCTAAATGTCCATCAACTGATGAATGGATAAAGAAATTGTGGTTTATATACACAATGGAGTACTATGTGGCAATGAGAAAGAATGAAACATGGCCTTTTGTAGCAACGTGGATGGAACTGGAGAGTGTGATGCTAAGTGAAATAAGCCATACAGAGAAAGACAGATACCATATGTTTTCACTCTTATGTGGATCCTGAGAAACTTAACAGGAACCCATGGGGGAGGGGAAGAAAAAAAACAAAAGAGAGGTTAGAGTGGGAGAGAGCCAAAGCATAAGAGACTCTTAAAAACTGAGAACAAACTGAGGGTTGATGGGGGGGTGGGAGGGAGGGGAGGGTGGGTGATGGGTATTGAGGAGGGCACCTTTTGGGATGAGCACTGGGTGTTGTATGGAAACCAATTTGACAATAAATTTCATATATTGGATTTAAAAAAAAACCCTACTAGGATGGAAAATAAACCATCACAATGGGGAAAAAGGATGGACAACCACTTTCCAACAATCGGGTGGGATCGTTTAACACACATGGATGACATATTTGCAAATACCTAAATAGAAAATTATACTAAAGATGATTTTTAAACGTTTCTTTGAAATGTTTTTTGAGTGAGAGAGGCAGAGACAGAGGTAGAGAGAGAATCCCAAGCAGGCTCCACACTCAGCACGAAGTGCAACCTAGGCCTTAATTTCTCGCTCATGACATCATGACCTGAACCAAAATCAAGAGTTGGACGCTTAACCGATTGAGCCACCCAGGCACCCCTACACTAAGGATGATTTGAATGGTCAAAGAGAACCCTTGAAATACATAATTTGTGTATTTATACATCCACTTCCAGAGAGCCATCTACTCAACTAAACAAATCGAGTGAGATACATATTTTGACTGCTACTTAGAAGCTTTTAAAGAAAACAGACAAGATAGTATCCACACAGGAAAAAAATAAGGAACCTTCTGAAATAGTGACAAAAACTGAGCTCAAAAATATCAACTCCTCTAAAAGTATTTCCTACTCCTCCACCATGTTTTTATACTTTTTATACTTGAAATGGGATGCCAGGAATGAGGTATTAAAGTCAAATCCCCTGTCAAGAACAAGGATTCTTGTCACCTCAAAGATCCTTCTAGCTGGACCTGGAATCAAATTGATGTGGCACAGATTGGCAGGAGAAAATCAAATTTAATAGGTGTATATACAGGGAATCCACATAAACATGGAAATTCCAAAGTCTGTCAGGCAAGATGAGGTACATATATCAACCTGAACTAAATAAAAAGGGGTAGAGGCCTGGAGCTTCCTGGAAGGAAATGCATTTCACAGGATGATAAGAAGAGCACAAATTTCATAATTAGATGATTGTCCTACCTCACAGAGGTAGGTCACTGAGATAAACTTTGGCTCTGTTAGTAACTCTTACTCTGGGAAATATACCTCAATTTAGATTCTTCTGTATGGTTAAGGAAGGGATAGTAAGGTTCTCTTGACCCTGCAGGTTCTTAAGTACCTTCATCTCAAATTATCCACAGGACACTGTGGCATATTGTGGCAGTAGGAGGTGGAAAGGCTGTCCTAAACCCCTTCCATTCCCCCCATATGGAATTTCCTTGGGAGTTTCATGTAGTAAAAGTTGATGTGATAGATTCTTTCATGTCAATGATCTAGCATTTTAATCATGACAATAGATACGTTAGTCAAACTCATTTTAGGAGGCAACGAGATAGGTATATTTTCCAAGTTAGCCCTGTGGTTCAAGTAATTTTAATAAATGATGCATTTATATGAAAACAAACCAAGAACATTAGATCAACAGTTAACCCAGTTTCTGAGTTCTAAGGGTAATCAGTAGAGCAGATATCTAGATGTCAGACCTGAACCATCTTCAGATACAGTGAAGGCAGGCAGGGGCAACCTGACAAATCTTCCTGGTATAGTTCAAATGTCTCTGGCAATATAGACTAAAACTGTCTATATTTGAGTACAACCTAGGCCTTAAGGCCCCAGAGAAAATGGGTTACTAGGTATGTTATGCCGTTGCGATACCAAATAAGTAATAGATTCCATCAGTTACTTACAACCTTAAGTAAAAGGAGACAGGTTGACATTAGTGGTGCAATCACACTTCGTTCATTACACATCCATGTTTAACATGTTAAAAACCGTTACATTTTATTAATGAAAATTTATTAAGTTCACATAGACTACTTTATGCATCTCAAATCCACTCTATTGAACAAATTCTTGTTCAACACACAGAATAAAAACATTAAAAAAGCATTCATGTGCTGACATAATGACAAGGGAGTAGTGATTTCCCTAAGTGTCAGGCTGGAGGTAATTGTTGAGAGATGTGGATGTACAATTTATGCCATTTGGAGGAAGAGTTAGCTAGGCTCTGGCTGCCATCTGTGAAATTTCTTCATTGCAGACACATCAACTCATGTACTCTATTGCTGTTATAAAGATCTATCAGTTCACTTGACTACCACCTCTTTTGCCTTTAAAACCATTTAGTAAAACATTTTATTTCTAATCTTCAGGCAGTTATTTAGTATTAATAAATGGAGAAGAATGGTATTCTGAACACCTATTTCATGATAACTTACATCAATGTTAAAACCAGAAGAGCATCTCCATTTAGGTTTTTTTTTTCATAGCTTGTATATCATATTATCCTTTATCCATGGCAAATTAAATATGCATGAGTTCCACCTAATGAAGAAGGGCATCTCACATCTTCTGATGCAGCAACAATCAGCCACAGAGTTTCACACACCCACTAGGAATAAATGAGTATTCTGAGGTGATTTGAGAGTAGATTTGAGAGTAGATTTGAGAGGTGATTTGAGAGTAGAAATACATTAATATTTGCTAGTCACAAATTCCAAATAGGGTTAATGAAAAAAAAGCACTTAGAGAAATTAATTATACCTATGCAAAAATCCATCCACTAAATCTTTTGAAACATTAGAGCATATCTGTTTTCTACGTATTTAACTTTGTGTTATTCAATGTAAGTATTTTGATGTAATGTCTGAATAGAGTGACTAATGTCCTACTTTCTACTTGATCTCTGTAACATTTACTGACATTTGATGCTCCATTAAATACTTGTCTAGATCTATCTTTCCAGTTACTTCCTTTTATGCACTGTCCGGTGTTGCTAAATTGTATATTTAAAATGAGGGTCTTTCCTCATTCGTTACATTTCTAGGGTTTGCATCTAGTGTGCATTTTGGGATATTGAGTAAACACTGAATTCCAGTTAAAGGCGTGGCCACTTTCTTTCCATTTCACAGTTTTGCTCCTGTGTGATAAGTAGAATGTGGAGTTAGTTGTGACTTGCAGGGAGAGCTTGCACATTCTTTGCATTTGTACGGTTACTCTCCAATAGGAATTCTTCGATGTCCAGTAAGGGCTGAGCACAACTTAAAGGCATTGACACATTCGTTTTACAGTTTTAAGGTTTCTCACCTGTATGAATTCTGTGATGTTTGGTAAGGTGTGAGTGCTGGTGAGAGGCCTTGCCACATTCTTTACATTGGTAAGGTTTCTCTCCAGTATGAATTCTGTAATGTTGAGTAGGGTTTGAGTGCTGGCTAAAGGCCTTGCCACATTCTTTACATTTGTAAGTTTTCTGTCCAGTATGAATTCTGTGATGGCCAATAGGGATTGAGTGCCTGGTAAAGCCTTTGCCACATTCCTTACATTTGTAAGGTTTCTCTGCAGAATGAATTCTGAGATGTAGAGTAAGGTTTGAGTGCCTGGTAAAGGCCTTACCACAATCTTTATATTTGTAAGGTTTCTCTCCAGTGTGAATCCTGTGATGTTGAGTAAGGTTTGAGTGCTGTCCAAAGGCCTTACTGATTCTTTACATTGGTAAGATTTCTCTCCACTGTGAATTCTGTGATATTGGGTAAGGTCTGAGTGCCCTTTAAAGGCCTTGCCACATTCCTTATATTGGTAACGTGTCTCTCCAGTGTGGATACTGTGATGTCTAGGAAGGTAGGAGTGCCTGCTAAAGGCTTTGCCACAATGCTGACATTTGTCAAATCTCTAATATGGATTTTCCCATGTCTATTTAGTAATGAGCAGTCCTTAAACGTTTTACCAAATTCTTCACATTTGTATGATTTCTCTCCAGCATGCATTCGCTGATGTTGACATAGTGCTGAGTGCCAAAGAAAGACTATGTCACAGTCCTTGCAAGTGTACCTTTTCTCTCCAGGACCGATTGTCTTATGTATATTTAATCTTGGTGACTGACAAAACATTTGCCCAGGTTTATTACATGAGTATGCGTTTTTTCCCTCACAAATCGTCTGATGATCACCAACACTGGAGGACTGCTTCAGATCTTTCCCACATGCATTATATTTATAAGGATTTTCTCTCATATGCGTACTCTTCTGTATAATACGTTTAGATCTTTGAGACAAAACTTCCTCACCTTTATCACATTCAAAATGGTTGTCTGGCAAGTGAGTTAACATTTGTTAACCTTTGAGCCCTGGTTAAATTTTTTCTCAGATTCACTGCAAGGGGCAATTCTATGTCCATTGAAAATACTCACGTAGGTTTGTAGGGTTGACTTCTTTGTGATGTGCCCCTCAAATTGACACCCCTTAACACTTTGTTCTTCATTTTTAAATCTATGATTTCCAGAAACAGTTGACTGAAAGGTCAATCCAATCCTATTTTCAAATTGATGCAAATACTTATTTTCCACCTGAATGAGGTAACTTTCCAGATTTTCCAGATTTGCTTTCGACAAATATTTATATGAGTTTTTGGTTACTGAAACACACTGCTTTGTAGAAGTAGCTAACTTAAAGAGGGAGGTTTTGCAAAATGCTTTATACCCTTCACCATATGGGGAAGTGAGATTCTCCTTATGGGCAGTTGTCTCCATTTGGATATGTCCATCAAGGTATGTTTGATGCCCTTCACTCTCCCCATCGTTGTCCCAGTCTATCATTAAGTGTAAACTCTCACGGGTACTATGTTCACCCATTGACACTTTTTGAAGAGAAGGTTCTAAACATGGCTTTAGCCTGAAACTCTGGGTACATTGTGAAGATACAGCTGAAATATACTAAATAACAGAAAAGTAAAATCATCCTACTTACTACTCTCAGATGAATATACTGAATATTTCTATTATACAACCTTAAAATCAATCAGAAAATGTCAGCCAAATGTTTGAGAAGGAATCATCAGGACTTCATTCCTCCATGGACACATAAACTTGCACACAACACACTGACCATATAGCCTAATTGATAATTCTGTAGTATTGTCAGGCTATAGTGCAAATCATTCTCCTATACCTCAAATAATCAGGAAAAGTACCACATGAGTCCCAAAATTACCACAGAAGGAAAGTTAAACATCAAACTGAAATCAACAAAATAGAATACAGTAAAACTAAGACCATATCAACCATAGAAAGTGTTGGCTTTGGAAAAGATTAAAAAAAAATTGATAGTCCTTTCAATCAAGTAAGAATGAAAGAGAAAAGACCAACTAAAGTCGGAAGTGAAGTGAAAGCAGACACATTGTAACTGATACCGTTGAAATAAAAATAAGCATGAGAGGCAAAAATGGATAACTATATGCCCACAAACTGATACCAATAGATGAGAATGAATGCGCAAAAAGGTATAACCACCTACACTCCATCATGAAAAAAATGTAAAAAAATCACTCCTGCCAACGACTAAGTCTACTGAAAAATTAAAAACAAACAAGCAAAAAAAACAAAAACAAAAAAACTCTAAACAAGGAAAAGTGCTATGTCCGATAAATTCAGTGGATCATTCAAACAAGCATTTCATGAGAAAGTATTTTAAATCTCAAGTATTTCCAAGGAGTGAAGATAAGGGAAAATATGAAAATACTCTCTGTGGTACCAGCATTACCAGGTTACCAAATGAAAGGAATAACTACTATAGAGAAGGCTACAAACTCCTAAAAAAAGTTATCTCTGTTCACAGATGACACGATCTATAGAAAACCCTAAAGGATCCTTATTTTTATTTTGTATCATTTTGGTCATCGCTTGAGTTATTTCTGCTAAGTTTTCTACTGCTTTCGAGTTTTCTATTTTTTAATGCCATAAATACTTCAGTTAAGAAAAACATTGAAATTAACAACATTACACAAAAGGAACTAGAAAAGGAAGACTTAGCTGAAATTTAATAGAGGAAGAAATTACAAAGCAAAATCTGAAATTATTTTATTTAGAAGGAAAAATCAGAAGAATATAGAGACCAGAATAAAAAATAACATAACATTCAAAGTAATGCCCAGTTTAATGAGAAAATAACAAAATTTTTAATGCTTCAACTACATGTACAATTATATCCTAACAAATTAAATAACTTAGAAAAGAAATCCACTGGCGTGCCAGGGTGCCTCAGTCACTTAAGCGTCTGACTTTGTCTCAGGTCTTAATCTCAGGGAGAGTGAGTTGGAGCCCTGTGTCTGGCTCTGTGCTGACAGCTCAGAGCCTGGAGCCTGCTTCCAATTCTGTATTTCCCTCTCTGCCCCTCCCAGGCTCATGCTCGCTGTCTGTCTGTCTGTCTGTCTGTCTCTCTCTCTCTCAGAAATAAACATTGGGGCACCTGGGTGGCTCAGTTGGTTGGACGTCTGACTTCAGCTTGGTTCATAAGTTCAAGCCCTGTGTCAGGCTCTGTGGTGACAGTTCAGAGCCTGGAGCCTGCTTCAGATTCTGTCTCCCTCTCTCTCTGTTCCTCCCCCACTCGCACTCTGTCTCTCTCTTTCTCAAAAATAAATAAAGATTAAAAGATTAAAAAAAAGGAATAAACATTAAAAATATTTCCACTTAATTGCTAAAAATGCACAAGTTACTAAGATTGAAATAACACCCTTACACCCAAGAATTCAGAAAACTTCTTATACCCAAAGAACGAAGTTGAATTCAAAATCATAAAACTCTCACCACAGAAAAGCCCAAGATCACAAGCATTCATTGGTCAATTCTAACTAACATTTAAAAAATAATAAAGATAATCTTTTCAAAATCCTACAAAAGGTGGAAGAGCAGGAACACATTCAAAACTATCCTGTGAGGCCAGCACTACTCTGACTCCAAGCAGGATAAACACAGTAGAAGAACAAAAATGTCTGGTTTGTCTGATACAAGTATTGCCACTCTCACTTACTTTTGACATCTAGTTGTATGGTATGTGTTTCTTCATTTCCTCATTGTCATCCGGCAGGTATCTTTATGTCTATGAGTCCTTAGAGGTGCATACAGTTTTTTGGTTTTTTGTTTTTGTGTATTTTGATACTCCTGGATCTGGAGGTCTGTTTCCTTCCAGGATTATGGAAGATTTCTGCTAATATTTCTTGAAATAACGGTTCTTCCCTCTCTTCTCTCCCTTTTGCTTCTGAGACTCCTATCATGCAAATATTATTATATTTGATGGAGTCTCTGAGTTCCCCAAGTCAATACTGTTGCCTGATTCTTTTCCTGTCTTTTGCTTAGATTCATTATTTTTCTTTATTATTTTTCTTCTAGGTGACAAAGTCATTCCTCTGGTACTTCCAGCCTGCTCTTCACTGCTAAGTCTGTTTCCAATCTTTTTTTTTTTTCTTTATGTAAAACAAAAAACAAAAAACAATTTATTTTCTTAGATACACAGAGTGAAAGCAGACGAGAGGAAGATAGAGAGGGACAGAAAATCCCTATCAGGCTCCATGCAGTCACTGCAGAGAACAAGTTGGCACTCTATCTCCCAAACCTGACTTCATGACCTAAGCCAAAATCCAGAGTTGGATGCTTAATCGACTGACCCACCCAGGTGTCCCTCGATCCCCTTCATTGCTTTGTTCATCTCTGTTTCTTTTTTAACTTCGTCAGCTCTCTGGTAATGTTCTCACTATTCTTTTCTCAACCCAGAGAGTATCCTTATGAATGTTGCCTTCAATTCTCCATCAAGCATGTTACTTATAACCATTTCACTTAAATCTCTCTTCAGGGCCATATCTTGTTGTTTGACTTTGGGTGAGTTCTTTCATCTTGGCATTTTGTCTAAGACTCTGCCTTCCTCTTTATGTTAGAAAAGACAGTTATGTCTCCTGTAGATCATTTAGGCCAGTGGCCTGCAGATGTTCTCCTTGACTGTTATGCAGTGTAGGGTCCCTAGTCTGAACATGGTAAGCTATAGCTAGGTGTGCTGTGAACTGAGACCTGACATCAACTCCACCAGAACTGAGGCCCTGCAGAACTGTCTGGTCAGCAAATGTGGTGTGGGCAGCAGCTTGTGCAGGTCTCTTGGGGCAGGGGCAGACCTTGCAGGGAATGAGGCAAGCTTGACAGAGAAGGACAGTCCCAACAGAGCATAGGGAGGTGGGAGCTTGGAGTAAGCAAGGCGACATCCAGGGTCTCTACTGAGCTACTTCCCACAGATGGCTCTGTGTTTATGCTGAGGGGCAGGGGAGAGAAGGGGCTCCAGCTAGGTCTTTAGTTCCTCTAGAGGCATCTCAGTGAGCATTGCCTGTCAGGGCACTGCTTCTAGTGTAGTGAATAGTCTCCTGCCTTATGTGCTCCAGGCATTCTTAAGATGGCTTTGCCACATTGACTGACCTCAGGTTGTTTGCCTGTCTTGTGTCAAGAAGCAGCACACTACATTCTTGACACTATCCTGGCCAAGTCTGATGATCTTTAAAACTCCAGGCTTTATGACAGGCTAGCTGCCAGAACTCACGAAATTCAGTCCTTCTCATTTTCCCAGCCAGTGGCTTTGGGGAAACGTTCACCATATGCATTCTCATGTGTGCTCCTGTCTCACATGACCTTCTCCTTGACCACTGCTCCCTGTCTTCTGCAGCACTGCAATCCTTCTCTCCTTAAACCATGTCTCTAAACTTTCTACCATTTTCAGTGTGGCCTCTTCTCACCCTTAAATTGGGGATTTTGTTCTGTCAGTGTTCAGGCTCATTTCTGGGATTTTTAGAATGATTTGTCAGTTACCTAGTCGTATTCATGAGATATGAGGAGCCTAGGGTCCTGCTACTCCACTGCCATTTTTCTCCTCTCTGAAGAATGCCTATTATAAAACACACACAGTTCACAAATTTGGAGAATACAAACACAAAACATAAAAATTAGTTGTGTTTCTCTACAAAAAAAATGCTTACAATTCAACATAATGATCGAAGTCAAAACTAGTTTGATTAACACTATTGAGATATTGTGCAGGAATTGAAGGAAGAAACAAATGGAGGCTTGTGGACTGGAATACTTATTATTATTGAGTTGTCAATAGTACTCAAAGTGCTCTACTCATTTAATGCACTATCAAAATCCCAATGTCATTTTTGGCAGATATATCAAAATCCATCCACACATTCACATGGATGACACAGGGTAACATATACTCTGAATAATCCCAGAAGGGCACCTTGGTGGCAAACACTTCCTAATTTAAGCATACTACAAATCCATAATTATAAAAATAACATCCTACAGATATAAAGACAGGCATAGAATAATGGACAAGTGATGCTGAGCTAGATGTGTACTTCACCAATGTTAATGTGTAGGACAATGAACTGAAGATCTCATTAAATCCATATTCTGACTTGGATTTCAGGCTGAGGTCTGAGTTTCCACATTTCTCTTAAGTTGCAAGTGATGCTAATACATTTATTTCAAAGACATGCTTTTAAATTCTAAAACAAAACAAAACAAAAGAAACAAACAATAAAAAAACAAACAAAAGAAAGAAAACAGAGAAATCATGATGACTTTGAACTTAAAGATTGCTGGGGAAATTACAATTTGTAACCTCAACAACAGTAACAACAAGTGTTCTTGAACATTTACTACACACTACAAACCATTGTAACACTTTTTCATAAATTCCCCCATGAATCCACGGTGACTAATGAGAACGTTAGATGTGATTTTCATCTTTCCCAAGAATGTCTTGGAAAAACTGTAGTCATAGTGGAGCTTGAGTTTTAGCTCAGATTTTCTGACTTTGCATTTGTCTAATGGAACACACTGACCACTATACAGATGAAACCCTAAAAGAAGGTTCAGAGCAGGTCTCAAAGTGAAAAAGGTAATAGAAACACGACCAAATCACACAACTCATCAACTAAAAGAGGGGAGTAAGGAAACACAAAATATGAAAATTACAAATCTAATAAAAAAACAAATGTGATAGAATTAAACTGTTTTGGTCATTGAAACCAAGAAATGTTTTCAGGGGCTTAAAATGTACAGATCTATTTGTGGTGGAAGCTTTTTGTGTTCCCCAAACACACCACAGAGAACAACACTCACATTGATATAATCCACATAGCTATTGTTTGTGAATTCCCTAGGGTTTTCAAAGTTCTCGCCCCATTGATCTTTTCTGCTGAATTATATTTTACATATTTAAGACAGTTGCGTATATATGATGCATTTTTTTTTCTAGAGCAACAGAGAACTGATAAGGAACAATATATCTGTGACATGAGTATAGAATCAAATGGAAGCTTTCAGCAGCAAGGCCTGATTTACAATTTCCACTTCAAACACTAGTATCTCCATCAAACATAAGAGAGAGCCTTCATTTTCTTTTTTTTTTTTAATTTATTTATTTATTTATTTATTTTTTAATATATGAAATTTACTGTCAAATTGGTTTCCATACAACACCCAGTGCTCATCCCAAAAGGTGCCCTCCTCAATACCCATCACCCACCCTCTCCTCCCTCCCACCCCCCATCAACCCTCAGTTTGTTCTCAGTTTTTAACAGTCTCTTATGCTTTGGCTCTCTCCCACTCTAACCTTTTTTTTTTTTCCCTTCCCCTCCCCCATGGGTTTCTGTTACGTTTCTCAGGATCCACATAAGAGTGAAACCATATGGTATCTGTCTTTCTCTGTATGAGCCTTCATTTTCTAAAGAGACTAAAAACAATATGACACATAGAAGCAAATTTCCAGATTAAATGGGGTGATTTATGCACATCTTTCAGTAAATCCTCCCAAGGAATTTAATGTTGTACGGGAAAAAAATATTAACCTATCGTGGAAGGAACTTGCAGATAGCACAGAGAAAATGAAGTGCAGGGACCCTTTGATGATTCACAAAGGTGTCAGATGCCTAGCATTCTTGAAAGGACATATAATAACTGCTGGGATATACATGTCCAGAGCCGCAAGTAAGTAAATCACAATCTAAAAGTAAACATGAAAACATGTTGACAGGAGCCCTAGTCCTCCTGCTGACTGATGTCCTAACTTTTTTTTCTTTCAAGGATGATGTTCTTGTATTCCTTCCTGAGAGTGCCCAGAGCAAGGTACCTCTCCATACAAACGTTATTCATCCAGTAAGGTAGAAGAGGGACAGGCAGAGTCCCCTACCCCATTTATCTCTAGGAAAGAATGATAAAAATGTGAATCCTTTCGAGGTGGTAGAAAAAGAGAGGGAAGAGGAGGCACACCTCAAGTGGGAACCAACAGGTTGAATCAAGTGTCCACAAAATCCAGCTTGAGTTCAGTCAGAGGCACTAAGTGTATTTACAAAATGAAACAAAACCACACAATACTTCTATAATCGAAAGCACACTGACCCTCCTAGGCTGTAGAACGTATGCCCCAGGTAAAATTCCAGGCCTGCATCACAGGAAATGAACAGTTTCAAAGGATGCTTAAACACGGGGAAGAGGACAAAATAGGTGAGCCTAAGGCTCTTCTCTCTCTTCTCTTTTCATTCAAGCTGCCTCCACCCTTGCATGGAGAACTTGGTCAACCACTTTTATTTCTCCTTCTTCTAGTCACCATTCCAAACATATTCTTGGGAATAGTTGCCTCTTTTACCCATAATGCAGGTACAACTGCTTCTGATTGCAAAGTTGCATTTCTTAGTTCGGCGCCCATCGATTCCATAGCCTTTAAGAATATCAAGTTTTCCCTGTCCTTTTAGTAACTCCCACAGCTTCATGCTACAGGATGTCTTGTGTTTTCAACTCAGGTTTCTTCCCAAAATCTGACTTTGACTAAAATGAGCACAGACATGAAGTTTAGTTGCTCTTTGGCATTTTCCCAAAAGGACCCACTTATACAGAAAAGCCTTCAGAAGACATGTACCCATTATTACAGGCACTTTAGGAGAGCAGAGATGAGACAGAGCACATGTCAGGGCAAGCAGTTTGAGAAGCTCTCAAAGAAATAACTGTTCTTCATGTATCTCCTGGGCTTCTCAGCCAGTGAGGACTCCAGACTCCTCTAGATGGTCCTATTCACCCTTCCAGTCAGCTGCGCACACTCTCCTGTCTCCCATGTCCTACCTTTCCTCCAGTAATTTACCTTTATCTCCATTTTGATAAAGATAAATTTGCCTTCCTAAGTCTGCATCTTACTATGAACACCTAGGATGAGCATGATTTGGAGAGTAGGTCAGCTTTCATTACAGGCAACTTCTTAACAAAATGTTTAACCTATACATGTACATTTGGATTTGTATCTACTTTTTCTCTTCAAGTATACTTGACGCACAATGTTACATCAGTTCAATATACAACTTTGTCATTTGACAGCTCTACAGGGTTAATTATGCTCACCACAAGTGAGCTGCCATCTGTCACCATACACTGCTGTTATAATACCACTGAATGTATCCCCTGTGTTGTATCTTTTATCACCATGACTTATTGATTCCCTAACTGGAAACCTGTCCTTCACTGTCCCATTAACCCATTTTGCCCACTCTCCCTCCCTGTTCCACCATGGTAACCAGATGTTTCTGCTTTTGTTGTTCTTTCTTGCTTTTGTAACAATGTAGATAGACTTAGAATGTATTATGCTATGTGACATAAGTCAAAGAATGATAGTATGTGATATCACATAAACGTACTAATAAATAACAAAACAAATGCACAAATAAGAGGAGAAGCCAACCCATGAATATCTACTTTATTTTGATAAAGTCCATGGGTACTCTCAAGACCTATAAAAATTGTATGATTCTGCACATTCCATTATGTAACAAGTTGGTGTGTAACATTTTTCCAATCTTGGCTGAAGATAGGAGACTCCTAGATCAATATCCAATGATCTTATGGTTCATGACACAGCAAGTACCAAAACTTCTTGATCACTCTAATATCACTTGTCAGCCCCCATCCCCAACTCCTACAGGTAGATGCTGCACATACAGTGAATTTGTGAGACCCTGGACATAGGAAACTCCAGTATGTCCAAGGAATATCTAGCATATCTGCTCAAAACTTTGCCGACAAAGGAGACACGTGTTTTTGTGTCAAGAAACCAATCTGTCCTGTATCTAAAAGCAAGATACTATCACTATATTCCAAAGCTTTTTTAATACACAAATATAAGTGGAATGGCATAGAATAAGAACTTTCAATGCTTGTATCCATGACATGTGAAAAAACTTAAACCCATAGAGAATCATCTAACAATATTTTCAGCCAATTTGACCCTGGTTTGGCTCCTGCCTAATTTTCCCTTGTGTCCACCACCTCGTCAAAAGCTCATGAATCAGACACAGAAAATGGAATAAAATCAATTCATGTCAGGAAGTATTTCTAAGGCTATGATTGGCATGATTCAATGCAGAAAAATCAGGTGACCTGTAGCATTCACTTCTGCAATGTCCCTGGGGGGGGGGGTCTTACACTCAACTGGGTAAAGAAATCCTAATACCCATGATGGTCTACCTTAAATTTTTATAGTGAACTTTCTAAGGGAGATGGGTGAAGACACACCTAAACTGTGCAAAAGCGTATGATATACATGTATTGGAGAGGATTGTGTACTCCCTACCCAGGCAAAGCAGATCCTGGATGCCATGAAATCACAGCTCATTGTAATGAAAGAGCTGCTAATTGAGAAACGGGTAGGAATTAGCAGGTATTCCAAACCATCAACAAGGCATATTTAAAAGGGCAACCCAGAGATAATAGATGGAGGAGAGTATATAAAATGAAACAGAGGGGTGATCACAAGGACAAAAGTACTTTGGATGGCTCTGAACTTAAGTGAAGGTATGGAGGAAACATTGATCTTATGAATGCATGTGACACACTGCTTGGGCCTGTACTTGATGAAAATCACAGAAATTCTGGTCCAGATCATAAGCTGACACAGTGATCTCAAGAAATAGTAACAATGCTGTGTAAAGCAAATGTATGATTTCGTTTGGATATCCAGAACAGTACCCAAAATATGTGTGCCTTCATGACGTTTTGCTGCTCATTTAGCAATGACATACAGAGGAAAATTAAAAAATGTATCTAGAAGCTTTTAGTTTAAGCTCCTTCCATACAGGGTCCATGGGGCTAATATGAATGGTCTGGAAGTCACCAAAGATGCACATTGTACCACAATGGATATACCCCTGACCATTCTACAAAGAACCCAAAATTTGTGTATCTAAAGTCGTGGCAGAAATCTTTTTACCTAAAAGCTGTCACTGTGATTGAGACTCCTTTAGAGACAATGACCAGTTAGTTGGCTATACTCATGTGTTTGGCAAAAAATAAATAAATAAATAAATAAATAAATCTGTAGAACTTAACCTACACTCAGTAAAGTAAAGAGAGAGATAATGGGAAACAGCTATCAGCTTGCCAATATTCTACATATGCTACAGTCTGTAACATGAAATTATTGCTATTGCCAAGACCCTGCAGGCCTTTTTGCTATAGAAATAGAGGAATAAGCATTCATCTGAGCACAGAGGCACCTTGAAGGTTTTTGATATCAAAACTGACATTGAGGGTGTAGTCTTGTGAGATTTCTCAACATCACTAGAGGCAGAAAAAGAGAACTGACATAAGTCTGTTCCAAGATAACAATGAGGTTAATCCATGTGAAGAAATGACTTGTTCAAGCAAATGAAAAGAAAGCATGCTAAAACATTTTCAGAATACACTGCAATTTGTTAGCCATGTTGGGAGAAAGATAAAGAATAGAAATCTCTGTACAGAAACCACACTAGGCAGATTTTTAAAATACATTTCTGATTGGAATTGTAAAGATAATAATATGTTTTGAAAAAGAAAAAGTTTTGTGCCTGTGATCTCAATATAAGAGAAGATTTCTAAAACAGCCATGAAAAGGTAGTATAGAGGACCAGCATTTGTGTTTCGTGATCTCAATGGCTTACCGAGATGTGATCAGTTTGTGAAATTCCATTGAGATGTTCCCTTATGACCTGCACATGTGACTTCACTAAACAGAACGAAGTCCTCATAAAAAAAAAACAGCAGTAAATAAGTATCTATGTACATATAGTGACAAATGGAAATTAAATGTAGAAAGTAATGTCATGCCATGACTAGATTTTAAAAGCATGCTTCAAAAAAAAGTATGTTTTAATTTCTACCTAAAGAAATATGTTACTGAGTACACAATGTCCACAGAATTAGAAAGAAATGTACAACTTCTGAATATGAAGACGGAAAAACACAAGAAACAAATAAAAAATAGGTAAGGCATAAGGAAAAAACAAACATGGTAAATCCAAACCCCAATAACTTCATTAGAATATTAAACATAAAGAAAAATTATGTTCCTGGTAACACGAAACTTTGCTTGAAGATAATACTTTGAATTTTTCTAGAACTCTACCTAAAAGAGGGTGACAAAACTGGAAAAACAAAAAACAAACAAACACCATGTAGTCATAACCAACCAAGCAAACAGCATGGCAATATATCATATAGAATAATCCTTAAAAGGAAGGACTTAATGTTATTTTTTTCAATATCAAGTTACATTATTTGAAAATTCTACTCCATGGATAACAGTTTTAGTGTGTGTGAATATTTATACGCACACATATATTTGTATGTAAGTACCCAAATATAAATACATGTATATAGGGAAAACTTTCTTTTTTAGCTCATGAGACATAAAAACATTCATCATGGAGGATTGACAGATTGGTATCATAAAGATGAGAACAGAGGTAGTTCCCACTTGGTACTTCAGAGTAAGCTCAACTGGCAACTATTCATATTAGACATCACTGGGCAAATCTCAATACCCCAAAATAACAAGTACTGAAAATGAATTCTTCTCCTTCCATTGAACCAATGTGAAATGTGAGTAGATCATGCCACCCAACTTTATCTTATTGGGTTCTACAACTGATAGAAATCCTCTTCCCACTCAGGTCCAAATGGGTGTAAGGACAGCCTAGGCCATGAAACAACATCGGCACATCTAGCCTAAAAACTGGGCAGGCTGTTTTGAGCAGAAATATGCTCAGGGCTCATGACTGGTGACCAGATTCCCAAGGAATCAGTGCTGTGCACACAGTTCAGAGCAGAGGACTAGACTTATCATAGGGCTGTGTGGATGTGAGGGAGGTCTCTGCCAGCTGTGGAAGGTCACCCATCAATACTGGACCAGACCTATGTTGGGCTTATATTCCTCTGATGTCAGTGCTTTGAGGAACTTCCCATACACCCTGCTCATTCTATCAGTGTCCAACAGCCTTCTTCACCTTGAACCCCAACTCTGTCATGTGACGCCTTCAAGCAATGCCCACAATATTCCCCTCCCCATCAACTTCCACAAAACTGGTCCTGGGAAAGTACAGAGATCTATGGCATCCAACAGCATCTGGTCCACAGTATCACTAGGGAATTTAATAAATTATGAGAAAAGGATCTGACTTCTCTTGATCCCAGAAAACCACCAGGTTGGTTCCCAAGTCCCCATCTCTGTCACATTTGTTTATCACAAGAAGTTTTCAAAGACCTTGCAGTGACCAAAGGGAGCTTCTTGTCAGAGCTTTCATCACATTTCAGGAGTGTCCCATATTTGCTTTCAGTAAGACCTATCTTCCTCTCAAAGTATACTATCCTCATGTTTTATCTGTCCTCATAATTCTCTCCATACCAAGTGCCTGAAGGAATCCTGTGTACAATTGATGGTGTTTTCCTGTTCCTTCCATTGAAGTGGTGTCAACAATGTATTGCAATATTAGAGATGGCTCCGTTGATTCAATTAGCAACCATTTTCCATTATATTAAAAAATTCTAGGGGTGCCTGGGTGGCTCAGTCAGTTTAGCATCTGATTTTAGCTCAGGTCATGATCTCATGGTTTATGAGCTTAAGCCCTGTGCATCAGGCTCTGTGCTGACAGTGCAGATCCTGCTTGAAGTTCTCCCTCTTTCACTCTCTCTGTCCCTTCCCCATTCTGTCTCTCTCTCTCTGATAATTAAATATACTTTTTAAAAATTCAAAAATTCTAAGCTACTAAGAACCAGGAAGGTCCAGCATGGCTTTTGTGGGAGGGGGCAGTCTCCCTAACACAGGAAAGAACAGCTGTGATGGCTACATCATTGAAATGGAGATGAGGAGACAGAAAAAACTGGAGAGGATTTGGAAAGAAAACAAGTAAAATTTACTCTATTATAATTCAGAGTCACTCATGCAGCCTAGGACAGATGTCCTTCCCCACAAGAAGAATTCATGCCAATGCTTCAGCCTAGATGTTTATCTCTTATCTGGAGCTGCACCATCACTCTTAATAGACTACTGTTTTCTTCCTACATTTAGAACATCTACTAAGCTCTCAGCACTGTCCATGTTTGTTTCCTTCAAATAAAGGTGAACACAACCCATGACTCATCAATCTCCAAGTTTTCACCTCATCAAATTTTTTCACTAAAGTGAGTATCTTGGATGAGGTCACTCCCAAGAAGGGAAAGGAATAGTAACTAAAGAAATCTTACTCTGTGTTCTTCTCCAATTTACTAGGAAGGGAATGTATCAAATAAATTACATGGGTTACTTCCATATTCAAATTAACATTTGAACACCATGTCATTTCATACAAGAGAATCTTAAAATCCCTGCACCACTCATAGAAGCAACAATTCATGAACACTGGAACGTGGAAATAGAATACATTCTACAAAATATTAACCAGGTAGAGAAGACAGGATTTGCACCGGGAGATTCTCAAACCAAGATACTCAGAGATTTAGGAGACATAAATTCAACACAAACAGTGTAGAGAAGTACTCCTGTTTTTATAAATCCATAACATTTTTGGTTATCAGGAAATTATCAGTTTTGAGATTTGAAATATCCTCATTTGAACAAATATTCCCATTCCTTCTGAAGATCTTGGTTTGCATACACATGCATTCTTCTTCCTTATTAGTACTGTTATTCCAAAATCCATCTTTAGCTTAGTATAATATATTGCATTCTGTGCATTTCAAAACTGTGAAAATCTGGGTTCCATATGCTCACAAAAACTACACTAAAAACAAAACAAAACAAAACAGAACAAAACACATAGGTTAAGACTTCAAATAGTGACCAAGAATCTGTAGAGAGGTCTTAGATTTGTAGTGAATTTGTTTAATTAGCAGTTGTTAAGTAGAACCGCTGAGCATTATTTTGTGAGCCAAGGATCAATAAACAAAAAAGAAATAATTGACTACTCATAGAGCATGGAGGATGTATACAATATGTCATGAGGGGCAAGATGTAGAGGTCAAGGTTGAGTACAGACAGAGAGAATGGCAGGAAATGGGGCAGAAGCCTTTTTTGGGGTGCATGGTTGGAGGGCTGTGGAGCTCCTGGGCTAAGTCTAGAATGTACAGTTGACCTCAAAATAAGTGGAGAGTGACAGATGCTCTCTGCGGGGGTCTTCTCTAAGGGATGTGCAAGGTAAATATACTGAGAGTGGGCACTCTTATACAAATGCTATTGGGGAATTCCTATCAGGAACTTCTATTTGCTTGTGACTGTGGGGCTGTTATCTAGTGAGTTTGCTATGGGTGGATCTAGAGTCAGTTCAAACCCCCTGCAGTCAGCCTGGTTATATAAAATGGATTCCAAGGCAGTAGTATCATGCAATTGTTCATCCTCACTCTCAATAATACTTCCATATTATCCTTATTAAAAGCTTCTAATGCCCCATTAGAGAGACACACTAATGTGTGGAAAGTCCCATATAAAAGAAAGCAATTATAGAATGCAAAACCAGAATAAGACAAAATTTAAACCCTAACAGTGTATATCAAAGAAATAGATTAATCCTTTCAAAGGAAAACTATATAACTATAATTTTAAACTGTGTCTATTGACCAATGAAAAAGGAGCATTTGAATTATTGGCATGTCTTCATTGACAGTAAAACAGGAAAGTATTCATTAAAATCATCCATAAAAGTGGGAATGCAAGCTGGTGCAGCCTCTCTGGAAAATAGTATGGAGATTTCTCAAAAAACTAAAAAAACACTACCCTACGACATAGCAATTACACTACTAGGCATTTATCCAAAGGGTACAGGTGTGCTGTTTTGAAGGGACACAAGCAACCCCATGTTTATAGCAGCACTATCAATAATACCCCAAGTATGGAAAGAGCCCAAATGTCCATCTATGGATGAATGGATAAAGAAGATGTAGTGTATATATACAATGGAGTATTACTTGGTAATCGAAAAGAATGAAATCTGGCCATTTGCAGCTACATGGATGGAACTGGAGGGTATTATGCTAAGTGAAATTAGTCAGAGAAAGACAAAAGTCCTATGACTTCACTCATAGGAGGACTTTAAGAGAAAACAGATGAACATAGAGAAGGGAAACAAAAATAATATAAAAACAGGGAGGGGGACAAAATATAAGAGACTCACAAATAGGGAGAACAGAGGGTTGCCAGAGGGTTTGTGTGTGTGTGTGGGGGATGGGCTAAATAGGTAAGGGGCACTAAGGAATCTACTCCTGAAATCATTGTTGCACTATATGGTAACTAATTTGGATGTAAATTTAAAGAAAATTAATAATAAAAATTTAAAAATGTAAAAAAAAATTTAACCATACAAGGCTTTAATGAAAAATTTTACAATAAGCACTTAAAAGATATTAAAAATATATTATTTTCTTAATATATTCCTCCTCTTACACAGAGTGTAAGGGTATAATCCATTCTTTAGAACCAAGCTAACAAAAAGCTTTCCTTTCTGAATAAACAAACAGTGCCAAAGTAAAATATACTGACAATCACTTTATAAACAAATAAATACTTGGGGTGAAATTCAGATACGTTCTGAGGAAAGTAGAATGATCTCATGATTAATTTTTTTCCTGAAGTAAAATTACATTTATGAACAATCCCTTATTATATATATGGAATTTTACTAATTATCTACATTACTTCCTTCTTTTAAAAATGTTTATTTATTATTGAGAGCAAGAGAGCACATGGGCAGAGGAAGGACAAAGAGGGGACAGATGATCTAAAGCATGGTTCCACCTGACAGCAGAGAGCACTATACTAGGCTCAGATTCACCAACTGTGAGGTCATGAACTGAGCCAGTCCAATGCTCAATTGACTGAGCCACTCAGGTGCCCCTATACCTCATTTCTTATAGGGCACATACACATGTCATATAGAAATTTTGATTCAAAACAGAGATGCATCTCCTATACAATTAATAGAGAGTGAAACACATATGAAAAAGTCACAGGAACTTCCTACAAGATAAAATTACAAAATGATGCAATTACTAGGAAATAAAGGTAATGATGGAGACTTTATTATAGGTTGTGAAACCTAACTTCTAAAGGTTCTAGCTCCCTTATGGCATTAATATGTAGGAATGCTAGGATACACATAGATACATTAAATTATTTCACCATTGAGCAATGGAACACATGGAGTGGAATTTTCAAATTTTAGTTAATACAAAGACAAATTAACTTTTGATGTGAAAAAAAAGGATTATATTTTCTCATTTGAGGGACGTGTTCTGTGATCTTATGAAATTACTGAGCCTCAATTGTGTACAATTAAGATAAAATCCTCTGGAACTTTGGAAATCCTAAACCAGAAAACATGCGATCTCTGTCTCCAGTGTTCCCAGGACTTCTGCATCAAACCCCAATGTGCCCACCACTACCTTGACACAATTGTCACAAGAAGCAAAACAGAATTTAGAAATGACTTAGCATAGAGTTCCTCAGAACTACAGAGAGATCCTCTAGGGCTCTCACAGCAATGGAGAAGCTCTCAGATTATGGAGGTCCTCACCGTGGATGTGGCGGACCTTCCCTGGAGCTGAGGGAGAATCCTTGAAGAATCAAAAAGCATGATGTGTTAGTTAGCAGATGTCCCTCTGTGAGAGGGAAAGACATAAAACTCGGCTTCACAAATGAATTTCTATTCAAGGAGAGCTACATGAACAACACTTTAAGATCTATCTTCCTCCTTCACATTTGGACCTCACCTGTGTCATGTGCTTCACTTCCACCTACCTGAGTGTGAGGCTACTGTCTCCTTTCTCTTCACACCCCACAGCTCCTTCTCTTGCTCCAAAACGATGACCAGGTCTGGTTTTGATACAATGAGACCTATTTATCAGAAGAAAGGAATAGAAATACTGCTGGAGAGTCTACCTTTCAACTCAGTATTGTACTCAGCAGACAAGAGAGGACAATGAAGAATTCTAAAAAATGATTTCCCAAACACTGTTGCACAAGAAAGAGCCCCTTTAGAACATTCAGGAGGAGCTTTAAATATTCACATCGTGACCTGCCTTCCAAGTGCTACCAACAAAATAAGCAGTAAAAGTTGGAGTTTAAGATGTGGGCCATACGGTCTTCTGCCACTCAATGTTTAGAATTGCCATCAATCTACAGAAATGGTGATGGCATCTTAAAAAAGGGAGGCTGAAGCTGAAAAGGAAACATCCTGAAGATATTTCTCTACATCTACAAATCCCTATTTCTCTCCCTTATTACAGGTATATGAATACCAGTCATACAAAGAGGAAGCTTCCAAGAGAGACTCTTCAAGGGAAGGAACAAAACCCGAGGAGGGTTTGGGAAATGTAGAAGGAGATATCCTCACCCACGAAGAGGAGGTGTCCATAGGTCTCTAATATCACATCCCTGAACAGTTCCCTCTGTGATTCAGGCATCCCCACTCCTCCTGAGAGAATTTGATGGCCACGTCCCTGAAGGTCAGCAGTGTCTGCAATGAAAACCACAGTTATGAAGTGGCCATTGGCAGAGTTCATAATGGTACCTAAGATGCAAGAGGGAGTTAATGTCACCAGCTAGACTCCAAGAGTTGTTCTTCACCACTTACCTACTTGTACCCACGGACCATACTCCATCATTTTACTTCACCTCTTTTTTCTACCTTATCTTTTACTTCTGGCAAAACACCCTATGGGCACAGTCTCCTGTCATGGAAACAGAAAACATACAACAAAATGTAACGACCGCCCTAAGGAAGAGCTTGGGCAGGCCAACTTTGCGTGTAACCCCCAACTCATACCTATGCAGATGGATGACTGGGTTAACTCATGGAGTGAGGACTGTTACCTTGACCCCCGTGTAATACCAAAATCTACACCCAAGGGGGAGCACAAACCTCATTTACATAACACACAGCCTATGTACGGAAGTGTTTTCTTAAGGCACGTGTGCCACCTTATGCCCAGTTCAGAGAAAATGACATGGCTCCACTTCCTAATTGTCCACCCAAATCTTAAATAAAAGGAAATAATCACGCCCCTCCCTCTTGCTCTGTGCATCTCTCCTTTGGAAGTTATTCCCTCTGATCTGCTTATTGGCTGCAAATCAAGGTTCCTGTATGTGACAACCTCAGGTGCTGCACTTTCTATCTACGACTCTATTACATTTGAGGATTTTAACACACAAACATGTCAAGTATGTGAATCTTGTTTTCATTTTCTGAAAATATAAAGCAGTAAATAGAAGGGTATTTCTGTGACCAAAGTGTGGAGGTAAATACAAACTTCCTTGGGCTTTCATTTTTTGTCATTTTATCATGTTTTGCTGTTTCCTCCTTTTTTTCTCCACCTGGTGATGAGACCCTTTCAGTGGCAGAACTTCAAGGGGACAGATGACTCTTTCTACTCATAGAAACTCCCACATGTTATCAACTCTAAAGGCAGCTGCCTTGCCTTTCCAACTCCTACCAAATTCTCAACTGGCCAACCTTCACTCATCGGTAGGAACCGATTCAGCAGGAAGAAACTACTGAAGAGGAGACCTTCCATCTTTAACAACCTTAAAGATGTAAGGGTGTAATTTGTTCAAGCGGGAAATGTAGCATCAATTAAATTTCCTTACACCTTGCAGCCAATGATAGGCACCTGAGACATGCAGAATATGCCCTTCCTCAAGGAAATGATAACTGCTTTCATGCCTCAAAGTTTAGTTTTTATTAAATACTTGAGACATGCAGAATATGACATTCTTTCATCAATGGGCATCAAGGTAGGTGTAAGGAAATTTAATGGAAGCTACATTTGTTTTGGCTTTGTTCTCCTCACCAGAAACTACAAGCAAAGAGAAACCCAGAAGAATGAAGTTTCCAGCTAAAATGTGATGGCTTCTGCACATTGCTCAGTAAATCTAAGATCCTTAGCAAAGATAGGGGGGAAAAGGATGAACGTTATAAGGGAGAGATCTGGCAGAGAGAACCAGGCCAGTTAAAGAAGTGAACACGAAGTATAAGGAAACAAACTGCTATCAGTGCCTAAGACACACCAAAGGACATATGATCCCTGGTGTGTTCTGTTGGCCCCCAAAGAGTGAATCTGATTGTCAGTCTAATTATGAGAGAATACAGTGGATTTATACAAACTTCAATCACATATACTTTCAGTAGAGGCTGCTTTGAGGCAAACAGGCTTGAGCACCAGGTAGTAGAGGAGTCCACAGGGCCCACCTGGCTGAAGAGAGGCAGGCCCAACAGGTGACCTGCCTTAAAATATCTATAGGCCCTAACGAACTAACAAATGGGTACTTACAACCAGGCAGCATTATCACATGAGGGCAAATTCCAAAAGTCACCATACAAACTCATCTTCCCCCAGCAAAATCAGCCCCAAGTCACTGCCTTAAGGCAGGAGCCTCTCCACTGCTGTGCTTCCCACCACTCCCTTGAGGTGTATTCATAAATCTAATGTCTTATTCTGCTAGAGGTGAATTCTTTTCACCACTCATGCCCTCAGCTTCCACAGGACCAGTGACCCATATTTGGGAGCCCCCATCTGAATGGGAGAAGCACCACATTTAGACAGCTGTTTCCCTGTCCTGTATGTCTAGTATATTTTAAACAGAGTTTCTTTTTCACATTTTAAAAACCAAGACTTCCCACCTCTCCCCCCCCCCCCACCCCGGTTTTTAACTTTCCAAGTTGTTCTGGGCCTTGTATCAAGGCTGTATTTTGTATTTATTTTTTAGTGCAAAAAGTTGGTTTCATTATGGCATAAGGAGAGGACCTGTGGGCACCAAGAGCCACAATGGGGTTATGAAGAGTGGCTGGTTATATACTATGGAGCTGGGGGAGGGAAAGGCAAAAGGGAGACTCTCATATGCTAAAGAGGACTCCTAAGATACTGGGGGCCTTGTATTTTTCATTTTCTTAATCCTGCTCTACAGACAGGTACTAAATGGGGAACTAAAGGGGAACGGTTCTTCTCGACTGAAATCACACCACCAGACCCCATCAGCAACAGGAATCTTGGACTCAACACCTTCCCCTTTGGGTCTGTCCTAAAGGGAATGTTTGCAATACTTGCAGGACTTTACCTCAAAGTGACAAGTGTTGATGTCCTAGTGAAAGCCTGGTTGGAGAATGTAGAGAAGACTCCTGGTTATAGGGGAGAAGAGTTCTAAAGACCTAACCTTGAGTATCGTTCCTGACAACGTTTTAAAGCTTTGGTGAAAACATAAGGCAGAAACACCAAACACATAAATCAACATTTGCGGTTTCTAAATGCATGGAATTTTAGGGGGAAAAGATGACACGGCCTATGACCTGGAACACCAGGCTTACCTGAGAGCTGGCCATTTCTACTTCTTTCCCCTCGTCCTCTAGACTTCTTTCTCAGAAGGTATCGGTGGAGAAATCACAGCTGCATCAGGAGAAAATGCCCTTAAAGGCACCAACAGAACGTCTTCACCAGAAAAGTGCTCACTGGTAGGCGGGACTTTGAAATGCAGGAGGACCAAACTTCCTAGTTTTTTGTGTCAGGAGCTTTTCAGAAACGGAGACTACGTACTTGGAGCCCAACCTCTGAGTTTTCCTTCTATAGTTTCAGTGGCTTCTACTCCCACAGACACCTACAAATTCTGCTACAGCAGAACTGTAGGAAACTATAGGAACAGTGTGCTGGGTGGACCTAATCCTCCCACACTCATGTAGAGGAGACCTTGTTACCTCTCCTTGAGCAAAAGCCTGCACTCAAATCTCATAAATTAATGGGAAGCCTTGCCGACTGACTCTGGTCTCATGGAGAATCACCTGGAGCACTTAATTAAGTCGACACTGTTGTTTCAATCCACACCAATTGACAGAATCTGAGGAGGGGGGGCAACAGCATGGGTGGGTTTTGAAACTCCACACGGGATCCCTTTGGGAACCATTTGGGGAAGTAAGGAAGGCTATGGTTATTATCCAGGTTTAAACCTATTTCTTCTCCAGTGATCAGAGTTTCTGGACATTGGAAAAAAGAGACTTACAAATTTAAGAGCCAAACACACCTTCAGCTCTTTAGCCAGCCTTTTCCATGTCTTCCTAATTCCCAGTGACAGAGCTCCAAGGAACCACAGGCATCTTCCTAGTCCCCCCTGTCAATTGGCTTGGAGAAACTACTCTGTGCCTTGGGCATAAACCTGTCTTTGTCCTTATTGACATTTGGGCTACACTCTTAGTGCTCAAACCCAGTACTACCAGCAGCCCCTGCCTCAGAGAACTAAAACAGTTAAAAAAAAACATGGGTCTCCCATAAATAGCAATGGGTCCCAGTCTATGAACTTATTTTTTGTATCTAGGCCTGTTGAGCATTACACACCCATTTATCCTTAGTTCACTTGCCCCAATTCATTTACTAGACTGAGATTTCTTTGGAAAATGTCATGCCAGAAATTCTTTTTGCCACCAAGGGAAAATATCTAGAATTTGACAGTAGTAACCACATTTGGAAAGAAGGGGAAATAAATGACATTTCAACATGTTTTCTAAGCTCTGTCTCTGATGGCACTTTAGCTGAGATCAGTGGAACTGATCATTTAGTCCTATTGGATGAGCTACCAACCTTCTTGTGAGGAAGATGTTCAACTGATATTGGCACAATCCACAGTGCATCACTCATCAAGTTTCAAATAGGTCCTTCAAAATCTCTGCCCCAAATTACTCCATGAATATGGAAACCCAACAGGACATCAAGCACATAAGAGAGGAATACAAGGCTTAGGCCCTAGATCAATGGTCACACTCAAGCCATCTTGGGCCAGAGCTGCATCAAAGGCCAGGACTTCGGACCATGGCAGCCATGGGGGTCAGGGGCTGGAGAGCACAGGGTGGAGGTCCTGGGGGATAGGAGGTTCCTGGGAAGGAAAGTCCTGGCAAGGAAAGGGGATACCAGTCCCTGTATGACCCCTATTGTACCTGTGAGAAAACCCAAAGGCTGAGGATGGAAGTTTGATTAGGACCCTTGAGCAATAAATAACATTGATATCTATCTATATCTTTTGTTCCCAACATTCATGCACTAGTGATGTCTATTCCCATTGAAAACCGATTTTTCCTTGAAACACCCATGCAGTCCTTTTCAATATAGTCCATTTGATAAGGATAGCCAGTATCTTTTTACCTTCTCTTGGGAGGAAAGGCAATAACACCTGGTCAGTAATCCTCAGGGTTCCACAGAGGGTCCATCCTGTATGTGACAACCTTAAAGACTATATTGGATGATAGGAAGTTTTCTGCAGTGTCTCCCATGTTATAGTATGTACATAATTTCATTCTCTGCTCCCCTTCTGAAGGTTCTTTGCATAACATCAGTATACACCCGTGAAAACGTGTGGCTTTAAAGAGACATAAAGTGCCCAAAGAAAAATTGCAGTTTGCTCAAAACCAGCCTAGATATTCAAGGCATCTGCTGTCAGAACAAGGACTACATTTCAAGACATCCTGAAAATCAAAAACCTAAAACTAAGTACCAATTTTGAGACTCTCTGGGACTGTTTGGTCATTTCTGAAGTTTGATTCCAAAATTCTCTCATATAGTTGAAAGTGCATATGCTTTATTTAAACAGGACAAACCTTACCCTATTATTTGGAAAGAGGGATGACAGAGTAATTGAGACTTGAATGCAAAGTCTAAATCTATATAAGCTTCTCAAAGTCAACACCCATAAATCAAATAACACAGTTAACAAATGGGCAAAAGACATGAATAGACAGTTTTTGAGAGAAGATAGCCAGAATGCTAACAGATACATGTAAAGATGATCAACATCTCTCATCATCACAGCAACACAAATCAAAACACTGATGAGGTATCACTTCCCACCTGTCAGAATGGGTAAAATTAACAACACGAGAAACCACAGGTGTTGGTGAGGATGAAGAGAAGGGAAATCCTGTTGCACTGTAGGTGGGAAAGCAAAGTGGTGCAGCAGCCATTCAGGAGAACAGTATGAGGTTTTAAAATAACTAAAAATGGAATTAGAGGTGCTTGGGTGCCTCAGTTGGTGGAGGGTCTAACTCTTGATTTTGCTCAGGTTTTGATCTCAGAGGCATGGGTCAAGCCCCACATGGGGCTCCAAAGTGAGTATGGAGCCTCTCTTCCTCTCTCTGCTACTCCCACACTCACACTTGCTCACAATATTCCTCAAAAAAATAAACATTAAAAACAAAGAAAAACTTTGTGTCAGTCCATGGTGGCCAAAATAGGAAACTTGTATGATTTAACTCTTCCTAAATTTCTTAAGACGTTTTTTTGCAGACTCGGCACATCATCTATACTGGATGATGATCCTTATACGTCAGATGTTTTGTGTTTAGCACTCATTGATGGTTTCAGCTGTGCATGCACAAGCTGAGGGACCAACCTACTGATAGGAAAAGTATCACAAGTAGATAGTCTCCTGAAATAGCTACCAAACATCCTTGTCCTAGGGAGTGTCCTTTATACCTGGTAACTTTTTATACCCTGTATTCCATCATTACAATTTTTCTCTTTTTCAGTAGGCCACCTGGAAGCAAGTAAACAACTGGGGCTTAATCAAGGCATTTCCCCCAACTGTCAGGACATTTATCTTGAGAGACAATCACTATGTCTTCAGGCTTTTCTCTGTAGCCTGGAGAAATTACAAAACCTCCCCATCTCATGAGGAAAATATAGTCTGTTGTTCTTCCTGTCAGTGATTTATATATTCATGCCTCCAAGAGTGTTATGTTCAATTACACATCAGTGACCTTGTAAGTAATACTGTGAATAAAGTAATCTATTCTAGGGATGCCTGGGTGGCACAAGTCAGTTAAGCCTCAGAGTCTTGATCTTGGCTAAGGTCCTGTTTTCATGGTTTAAGTTCCAGCCCCACATCAGGCTATGTGCTGATGGTGTGGAGCCTGCTTGGGATTCTGTCTTCCCTTCCCTGTCTCCTCCCCCTCTTTGCGCGCGCTCTCTCTCTCTCTCTCTCTCTCTCACACACACACACACACACACTGAATAAATTAATTAAAATAAAAAATGTAATCTATTCTAGTAATAAATAATAAATTACAGGCATAAAATAAAACCTTTTATAATTATCCTATAAACAGCTGTTCAATTATGTTGTTAATGGTCCCAGAAATAAGGCCAGAGTCTTATCAGTAATATAAGAGTTTGTCCTGTAATAATGAAGAAATACTTGAAATTATCTTTGAATGCATAACTTTCAATATGAGAGATTATAGTTGCCCAGCATTTATCTGGGCATGGGGTTTGAAGACTGTTGCACAAAGACACTTTAAGTGTCCTTCAAGAAATACGGTTAAGGGAAACTGTTTCTGAATTTTAATGTGACTGACCACAGGTGAAGGTGTAGGGAAAGCTGGGTTTTAGGGAATGCAGGCATTCAAGACCAAGTGTTGAACATTGTGCCTTGTGTCCTAGGAGAAATGTTGACTTCTTGACAGAAGAAATACTTAAGGAAATCCATTAGCATGATTAAGTGTTTTCAGATATAATTGTAATAGTGAACTGCCTAGGACAGAAGAAAATGCAGGTGATGTGTCAGCTGATACATATAAAAAGAATGGTGGTAGGTAGTCAGTAATGAATAGACGTTTCCAGTCTGAGGAACTGAAATGGATAGATGTGCTGAAGTTCACTTGGTCTATATTGAGCTTTGATGCCAATTGACTCTTTTGAAAATAAACAGGTTACAAGGATTGTGTTTGCCAGTCTGAGTTTTATTAAAAATGTTCACTTACTTGAGAGAGAGAGAGAAAGAGAGGAAGAGAGAGGGAGCGAGAGAGCGAGAGAGAGAGAGAGCAAGTGAGAACCAGGAAGGGGCAGAGAGAGAGGGACAAAGAGAATCCCAAACAGGCTCTGTGCTGTCAGAGCAGAGCCTGATGTGCGGCTTGATCTCACAATCCCTGATCTCACAAACAAAATCAAGAGATGCTCAACCAACTGAGCCACCCAGTCTCATGTCAATTTCTTAGTTCAGCCTGAACAACCGGAAAGGGACAGGAATTCTGACACCCCCAAAAGGGGATAGGACATTCTTGCTCCATGGGAGTTTCAGGAGCCAACCCATTCATCACCCTGCTTTCCATTTCTGAACATCTAGAAGTCAGTCAAGTTTTAAAAAGTAACTATACATAGACTTTGTGAAATGGAAAGAGGACCCAGCAGTGCCTTCAACTGTCTCTCTTTTGACCTTCGTCTGTACTTTCTAGCTGATTCCATTCTTCTTTCTAGGTCAGCATTTAGCTCAGGAAGAAGCCCCAGCAGGTAAAGCATCCCAGGATGGGAAAGGAAACTACTCCCTCCAGCACCAGGCACTGCCCTGAGCCAGCAGGACCCCACATGCCTCACAGCAGTGCAGTGATTGGCCTGACCTTCATCACCTGCATGTACCACCACCCTTCCTCCTACATTTTCTTTATATAAACCTGGAAGGATTTTCAGCAGGTTGGGGACAGTGTTTGAGATGTTAGTTACCTGTCTTCTCAGTGTTGGCCTCCGTGAAGAAAATCTTGTTTTATCACCATTCATCTTGCCGGTGTTCTTGCTGGCTCCGGGGGTCCCACACAGACCAGGTTTGGCCACTTGCCAGTGACAAAATCCAAAGGCAGAGAGATGAGAGGTGGTGAAACACGAGAGGTAGTTATTTCAGGGAGGCTGACCCTGCAAAGATGGCTGAATAATGTCTCAAGGACTGTCTCCAAAGTGCTGGATACACTTCCGGGTGTATGGAAGGGAAAAGGGGAGAGGTGGGTGGAGGGGCAAAAGGAGTCAGGACCTGCAGGTAGACAGTGAAGTCTGCCATTGTCTAGGAGTCAGTCTAGGGTAGGGTCTTTCTGGCTCAGGGCAGTCCTTGAGGCTTGAGGGGTAGTTCCAGTTCCCCTGAGGGATACTTTGTCCTCAGGGTCTTCCTCCTGAGCCAGGAGACAAGCTGGAAGGAACCCAGTAAGCAAGTTTGAGGTCAAATTGAGGCAGCAAAAGTCCTCTGTCTTGCCCTTGGATTTGGTCAGCCATGAGTGGCAGAACTGGGTCTGTCTGGGGCCACTGGAACCAGGTGCTCCTGCACCCTTGGGTCCTGCTTACAAAGTCATTACTACCATCTATCCAATAAACATGTCCCTCATCTCCCATTGTTAATTTGTGTGTGTGTACCCGTGTGTCTTGAGAACACTTCCGATAGCCTCTCTTAGCAAATCTCAAGGGTACAATACACTAGTATTAAGCACACTCACCGAGGTGTAAACATTCACTGCTCACACATCCTGCATTAGTAGTGTCTTTTGCCAGTTGTCCAACATCTAAACATTTCCCCCATCCTCAGCCCCTGGCAACAAACATGCTAATCTTAAATAATTTGCCTTTTTTTTTTTTTTAATTTTTTTTTCCCAACGTTTTTTATTTATTTTTGGGACAGAGAGAGACAGAGCATGAACGGGGGAGGGGCAGAGAGAGAGGGAGACACAGAATCGGAAACAGGCTCCAGGCTCCGAGCCATCGGCCCAGAGCCTGACGCGGGGCTCGAACTCACGGACCGCGAGATCGTGACCTGGCTGAAGTCGGACGCTTAACCGACTGCGCCACCCAGGCGCCCCAATAATTTGCCTTTTTTAAGATTTGCATGTATGTGATTTCATACAGTATATATTTTTCTGTGTGTGGCTTATTTAACTTAACAAAATATCTTCTAGCAACCTCTAAGTTGCTGGAAATGGAAAAATGTCCTTCTTTTCTGAGGCTGATACATATACCAAGAATAAATTAGATGAGGGACCTCTACTAGGAAGGAGTTAATAGCAGAGACAAACCTTTTTTATTTATTGTAAATTTTATTGATTTATTTTGAGAGAGAGAGAGAGAGAGAGAGAGGGAGGGAGGGAGAGAGAGAGAACGAGCAGGGTTGGAGCAGATAGGGAGACAGGGGATCTGAAGTGGGCCCTGTGCTGACAGCAGAGAGCCCGATGTGGGGCTCAAACTAACCAACTGTGAGTTCATGACCGAAGCCAAGGAGGGACACTTAACTGACTGATCCATTCAGGTGACCCCAGCGATGAACATTTTATAGAGTTATCTGCCTGGCAGGGCAAACATATGTTTGATAAACATTTGCTCTTTCCTTTTTCTTTGAATGCACTTCCTACTTTTTGAGATGTAAATCCCTATCCCCTCCTCCTTAATTCAAAATGGTATATAAGTATCAACTGCCTGACTTTGAGTCTCATCATCTTTAAGTTTCTCATAACTAAGAAATTATTTTTTTTTTGTCTTGTGACCATGCCTTATATCAGTTTAATTGATAGGCTGGCCAAAGAATAGAGAACAGATGAAGGAAAATGTTTTATTCTTGTACACATTCATTCTGCTGTTAAAAACGACCTCTGTTCTTCAGAGCTAAAATATAATGGGAAGACAGAGTTTGGGCAAAAGAGGAATAATAGCTTTATTGTTTTGTCAGGCAGAAGAGGCTGAAGTAGGTTAAAGCCTTCAACCTTGCAAGCCCACCCAGAAGAGGCTGGGGTGGGGGGCGTTTATAGGGAAATACACGATCCATAGATTTTGACAGGAATTGTGTTTGTGTTGCCAGCCTTTGTCATCATATTTCCAGTGTGGGCCTTGGTTCCTTAAAGAAAAAAAAAAGGGGGCGGGGCGTAAGAAGGGATAAGGAGGGGTTTCTACAAGAGAAAAAAAAAAAAAACCCAACAGCAAGGCTTGCTGTTGGTTTCAAGCCACCATTTTGTTCAACTTGATGTTTCTAAGGGGCTTCAGTTTCAGGCAACAGGACAAATGAAGTTAGACCACTTCATATTTTACTATGACAAACCAGTCAATATTTTCTAGGATGGCTACAATAAAGACAACAGGATAACACCAAATTTCAGTGAAAATAATGAAAAATTAGAAATCTCATATATTGCTGTAAGGAGTTTGAAAATACATTCACTTGGGAAAACTGTTTGGCAGCGACTTGCAAAAATAAGCTTTGCTACTGAAGGGGAGGGTTTTATCCTTCCAAAATGTGTCTTTTTGGCCTAAGGATTACTTTAAAGGAACAGACAAAGGAAAAGCTGTGGACCCAGTAGAGGTTTGCTTTTGAAAGAGCCATTTGCTTTTATAAAGAAAAGCTTCATTTGTGAGGGTGCCTCCCTCTTTTGCAGGGGAAAGAGGAAGAATGTGTAAATCTCCAGAAACTCTGGTCAGTGGAGAAGGCATGGATTTAAATCTGGAAAACGACCATAGCCATGATACTCTTTTTTTGTCTGGTCACCTCCCCAAAACCTTCCCAATAGGATCACTTGTGGAATTTCAAAAAATGATCAGATCTGATGCCCTCCCCCTCAGATTCCGTCAATTGGGGTTTGTTGAAACGATGATGTTTTAGTTAAGTGCTCCAGATGATTCTAAGTGAAGCCAGGAAGAAGCACGAAGATTTCCCATTAATTTAAGAGAGGTGAGTGCACGCTTTGACTCTAGGAGAGGTACCAGAGTCTGCTCTATGGGAGCTGCAGAGGATCAGGTCCATGTAACAAAGTGTGCCAATGCTGTAGCAGCATTGGTGGGGGTCTGTGGGAGGAGAAGTACTGTGACAACAAGGAAGGAAAATTCAGAGATTATTCTCCAAGTTGGAGCTCAAAGGTTTTGAATAGCTCCTGATACAAAGAACTAGGAGGTTGGGCCTTTTCTGCATTACAAAGTGCTGCCTGCAGGCGATCAGTTTACAGGTGGAGAGGCTGTGTTCCTGGCTTGGAAGACATTTTCTCCTGATACAGCTGTGAGATCTCCAGCAAAATCTTCGGAGAAGAAATCTAGGGGACCAGATGAAAGAAGAAATGGCCAGTTCACAGGTAAACTGTGCGTCCGAGGTCAGAGCCCGTGCCCTCTTTTTCTCTTGAAAGTCCATGCTAACTGAAATTGCAAGTGTTGGTTTTTCTAGTTCTGAGATTTCTGATCTATTTTTTCACCTAATTTTTAATCTTTTCTGATGATACTCAAGATGAGGTTTGTAGAACACTCTTCCATTGCATCGCTGAGCCTTCTCCCCCTTCTCCAACTCCAAATTAAAGTTATGCAAGTATTGAAAATATTCCCTTTGTGAACCAACTACAGGGGAAGGCGTTGAGTCCAAGATTCCTATTGCTGATGGGTCTGGTCCTAGGTTAGCACTCAAGGAGAATAATTCCCATTAGGTCAGATCTGGATGCTTTATCACCTCTCTGGAGACCAGGAGGAAGAAAGTGCACAAATACACAGGATGGATATGAGGCCTGGATTAACTCCAAAGTTGTCTGATAAAAAGAAGACTTTTGCTCTTTAGAATGTAAAAAAGATACCCCATTTTCAGTTTATTTCATTACAGTTGATTTCATTATTGCTGATATGAAATGCTTTAACTTGGCTTTGTGCTTTCTACTAGATTTCTCCTCTATAACATGCAAATTTCCCTTCTCATTTGTAAAGGTTTTAGGTAGATTTCCTGAGTGGTGTTCAGAAGCCATCCCATTTCAACTGGAAACCTCTTTCTTCTGAGTTTCTCTTTGCCTATAGTTCTGATGAAAGGAACGGAGGCAAAAGAAATGTCGATAGGATTAAATTTTCTTACAGCTTGCCATCCATTGATAAACACTAGATATAGGCAGGGTATGACATTGCTCAAGGAATTCACAATTGCCTTCGTGTGAATGCTTTGCTAGAGGCAAAAGGGGAGCTTAGCTTGAGGAGAGTCAGACTGCCAGTATTCTGTGTCTTCTTGACTATCTGGAAATGCTTTAGAAACTTCTTTTATCTGTATGCCTCCAACTTAAAGCATATCATCAGTGTCTCCTCACAATCCTACTGCAGCCCTTGGTGCCACAATTCCTCTCTCTGTGCTTTCATGAAAACAGCTTTTTTGACCAAAGAGGGCTCCAGAATCATTTCTTGGCCCTTTCTCCCAACCCACATCCCAGCAGTTTCCATTGGACAATGAAGGCCCTCACCTTTGTGTAATAGAGATATTGACTTCTGGGAATGGAGGTTCTAAATCACTCAGACCTCCATCCTGTAGATTGTTAGTTTACTCCACACTCTTGATGCAAATCTATTCTTCTATTTAGTTTGTATTTTCAGAACAAGAAAAGAAGAATCCCATAGTTTACATGCTTGCTCCTTAGAATACTGAAGTAGAATAGAACAGAAATGAGGATTGAAACAAAAGCTTTTAGTGAAACAGCATATGGTGAGATCATCAAGCACAATGGTCAAGAAACTATTCAGATGTTGGATGATGCAAGACAGTTTATTGGAGTAGCACAGAGTCTGGACCTGTGGGCAGAGAGAGCTATACTGTGGCTTCATGAAGCTTATATGTCCTGGGGAGGAGGGTACATGCACGCAGTATTAGATCACAAATGTTCCTTTGAATTTTTTTGTTTATTTACTTATTTTGAGAAGGAGATAGTGCACGTGAGGGGGGAATAGGGAAAAATGGGGAGAGAAAGAGAATCCCAAGCAGACTCCACACTGTAGCAGCACGGAGCCCTATTCAGGGTTCGACTCAAACTGTGAGATCATGACCTGAGCCAGAACCAAGAGCTGGAGGCTTAACCCATTGAACCACTCAGGTCCCCTTTCCTTTGAATTTCTAACTGTAACACTGTTTCTGGAGGATTTCTCTGGTGATTACCGTTCACTTCAATGTTAGTTATTGAGACATGTATAGGCAGTCAGGAGACCCCTTCAGAATGTAGCAAGCAGCAGTTACTGGATGCTTATTAAAACCATGCAGGCTGTATGTAGGTCAATCTTCTGGGCTAAAGGTGAACATTTTTCTGTTTGTATCCCTCATCATACTAGACTCAAATAATAGCTGTTTTATGTATATCATTCAACGTGTTTGTGTGAATAAAAGACCTAAGCATCAGTATCCAAAACTAGATTTATGAGTTTAATGTCACTGAAAATGTTTCTTAGTTACCATGACCATTTTCTACTCTTCACTTTTTTTTTTTTTGGTTTATTTATTTTGTGTATGAGTGAGAGTGAGATTGAGAGAACACAAATGGATAAGGGGAAGAGAGAGAGAGAGACACAATTCAAGCTCCCTGTTATCATTGCCAAGTCCAATGTAGGGCTCAAACTCAGGAGCCTTGAGATTACAACCTGAGCCAAAATCGAGAGTCATATGATTAACTACCTGAGCCACCCAGGTGGCCGTCCACTCTATCACTTTTATTGTGTGTGTAACTACTTTCTAAATGTATGGATATGTGCATTAAGTGTAAAAAGATCAATTTTGTGGGGACGCATTCTTGTTTCCATCATTCTTTTCAGCTTTGACACCTGGTATGAACATTGCTTTAGGATCCCATCTGGATATCAGCCAGTGTGCCATTTTAGATCAACTCTAGGTCAGAGAACCTGGGTTAAAACCTAGTCTCTTCCATGTACTGGATGCTTGACACAATACTCAGAGAAATAGAAGAATAACGTGTTTGCTCTCATAGGTGATAATTCTTTATAATTATCATTTATTTTCCATTAATATAAATGGGTAGGTGCCTTCTACTAAGTAGGAAATGCTCAGAAAGGCTTGTTGTTGCCTATTTTGCTATTCTAGTAGAACCTGTGTTTGTTATAAAACCCAGTTAGTTCCAAGTATTCCAAGAGTTCTTGCCTTTGAGTTCTTGCTCTTTGTTATTTAAAGATCTATTCCCTGGCCAATAGGCTAATACCTTGTTAGAAATGCAGAATCTAGGGACGCTTGGATGCCTCAGTCAGTTAAGCATCTGACTCTTGATTTCAGCTCAGGTCATTAGCTCATGATTCCTGAGATGAACTTCCAACTCAAACTCTGCACTGACAGTGGGGACCCTGCTTGGGATTCTCTCTCTCCCACTCTGTTGACCATCTCCCCTCTCTGTCTGTCTGTCTGTCTCTCTTTCAAAATAAGTATAAAAACTTAAAAAATAAAAAGCTTTCCAATACACCGTTGTGAAACTGTAATTCATATTAGAATATGCTACGTACATTGTAACACACCTTGACTTTTCATCTAAGAAAGAGACACCAGGTATACTATGTGATGTGAATATAGTATTTAAAAATGTGGATGCCTTTGTTGATGCCTTCATTTTATGAATTCGCTTGAATAAACACAATATTCATACTGGTTCTTACCTCAAAGTTAGAAAATACATGAAAGCTTATTATTGTGTTGAAAAAGATCTTTCTGCAGAAAGCAGGAAACCCCATTAAGTCAGAACCAGTTTTCCTAAAGTACCTGAAGAAACAGGAATTCACTTCTTGGTGAGTCACAGATAGATTCTATACCAGCTGGGGTTGTCACACGAAGGAAATGTGAATTTTAACAATTAAGGAGATCACAGAGAATCACTTCCAAAGCAGAGACCCCGGGAAGGGAATGGTTTCATATATAGTCAGGGTGGAGAATTAGAGGGAGAGCCTATCATCTTATGTAAAGGTGGGGATAAGGTTGCACTTGGGCCTGAAGAAAACAGTTGTATACAGGGGCGCCTGGGTGGCTCAGTTGGCTGAGCATCCGACTTCAGCTCAGGTCATGATCTTGCAGGCTGTGTGCTCGAAATCTTGTGGTTTGTGAGTGCGATCCCTGCATTGGGCTTTGTGCTAACAACTCAAAAGCCTGGAGCCTGCTTCTGATTCTGTGTCTCCCTCTCTGTCCCTCCCATGCTCATGCTCTGTCTGTCTCTCTCTCAAAAATAAATACACATTCGAATTTTTTCTTTTTTAAAGCAAACACTTCTTTACATACTCTGAATGTTACATAGTAAATGAGGTTTGTGCTTACCCTTGGGTGGAGAGTTTAGTATTATAATGAGGTCATGGTAACAACCCTATTATCTTGGTTGACACCACTGTCTACCTGCTTAGGAGTGAGTCAGGGGATGAGCTCAGACAGGGTGGGTATAAGCTCTTTCTCAGAGGACATTACCTTTTGTTGTATACCTTCTGTTTCCATCACAGGAGACGATAGCCCTGGGGTGTTGTTGCCTGAAGTAACAGATAAGGTTGAAAGAAGAAGTGAAATAAAATGAGGGACTAAGGGCAGTGGGTATCAACAAGTAAGCCATGAAGGTTAGGTCTTGGGGTCCAGCTGGTGACATTAACTCCCTCTTGCATCTTAGGTACCATTATGAATGCTGCCTATGGCTACTTGGTAACTGTGGCATTTGTTGCAGGGACTGCTGACCTTCAGGGATGTGGCCATAGAATTCTCCCAGGACGAGTGGGGATGCCTGAACCAGAGTCAGCGAGAACTGTACAGGGATGTGATGTTAGAGACCTGTGGACACCTCCTCTTCTTGGGTGAGGATAACTCCTTCCAGACTTCCCAAACCACACTCGCGGGTTTGTTCCTTCCTTTGAAGACTGTCTCTTGGAAACATCCTCTTTGCATGACTGGGATTCAGATCCCGGCAGTCAGGGAAAGAAGTAAGGGTTTGTAGATACAGAGAAATATCTTCATGAGGTGTCCTTTTCAGCTGTAGATTCCCCTTCTTTAAGGTTAGGTAAGAGCATCATCATCTATAGATGAGTGGTAATTGTAAACATTGAGTGGCGTAAATTGGTACTGCCCACGTATGCTCCCAACTGCTACTCATTCCTGTAGTGGTAGTACTTGAAAGTGAGGTCATGATGTGAACACTGGAAATTCCTCTTGAGTGTACTAAAGGGGCTGTTGGGCCACAGCATTTGGGAAATCATTTTCTAGAATTCTGCACTGTCCTCTCTTGTGTACTGAGCACAATATTGGGTTGAAAGGTAGAATCTGAGAAATAGTTACATTCCTTTTTTTTCTGATAACCAAGTGTCACTGTGTCAAATCTAGACCTGGTCATTTTTTTTGGAACAAAAGAGGGAGCTCTGGGATGTGAAGAGAAAGAAGACTGTAGCCTCACCCCTAGGTTGCTGGGCATGAATGAAAAAGATGACAAAGGTGAAATGTAAACAGGGTGAAGCTAGACCTTAAAATGTGGTTGGAGTAGCTCTCCTTGAATGGAAATTAGTTTGAGAAGCCTAGTATTATGTCTGTCCCTCTCATGGCAGGACATCAGCTATCCAACACGTCATGCTCTTACATTCTCTAAGGATTCTTTCTTCAGTTCCAGTGATGGTCCATCATCTCCACAGTGAGTGCCAGGAGACTCCCCTTGGAGCTTGAGGGTCTCCAAAGTCTGAGAGCTTCTCCATTGCGTTGAAGAGCCTGGGGAATTCTCCATATTTCTGAGACATTCTATCCTAAACCATTGCCAATTTCTGTTCTGCCTCCTGTGAGATGGGTGTCAGGGTAGTGGTGGACATACTGTGTTTGGTGCCCACATCGCAGGAACACTGGGGACAGGGATCACGTGATTTCTGGTTTATGCTTTCCAAAGCTACTGGGGCTTTAATTCTTTTCTTAAATTTTTATGTTAGTTTATTTTTGAGCGAGAGAGAGAGAGAGAGAGAGAGAGGGAGGCAGAGCCATTGTGGGGGAGGGACAGAGAGAGAGGGGCACAGAATCCGAAGCAGGCTCCAGGCTCTGAGCTGTCAGCACAGAGCCCGACACGGGGCTTGAACTCACGGACCCTGAGATCATGACCTGAGCCGAAGTCGGACGCTCAACCGACTGAGCCAGCCAGGCGCCCCACTGAGGCTTTCACCTTCATCGTACAACACTGAGATTGAGTACTTTCATCAGATAAAAGAGCACTTTCTAAAATGAGAAAATCTCATCCTCTGTTTCACTTCAGAAGTTCATTTTTCTTATGAACGATAAGAAATTTCCACTCTATGTGTTCCATTCCTCAATGGTGAACTAGTCTATGTGTATTCTCGCATTCCTACCAACATTAATGCCACAGGGGAACTAGAACATTGAGAACTTAGAACTCACAATCTGCAATGAAGTCTCAATGGTTACATTATTTCTTAGTAACTTCATCATTTCCAACTTTTTTTCTTGTATAATAGCAAATTCCTGTGTCTTTGTCATAAACGTTTTTACTTTCTGAGGGTTCTTCATGAGATTCATTTCTGATTCATTAGATCGAAATTCTGACATGGCATGCACCTCATGAGGTATGAGGTAGATCATTTGGGTTGACCTGTTGGTCCTGCAGAGTTTTCCTGATATCATTTAGTTACGTGTTCCTTCTTCTTCCTCCAGGAGTCTCTCTAAGATGATCATTTGAATTGTTTGCCATGCTTTATTGGCTTGATATTTGAATAAAATGGAAATTTTCATGTTGGCATGTAGACACTGATTACATATTTGTTCTGGATGTTTATTTCACAGCTGTCATATGTGTCCTTTGAAGAATGTTAGGCACTTAATCCCAATGTGACCCATTACAGGTTCCTTATTTCCTGTGTGCTCTATGCTGGATCCCTCCACTAGAAGGTGGATATATTTTCTCTGTTATCATTAAGTATCTTTACAGGAAGATGTACATAATCATCTCATTTATTCTGGAAGCTTCCTCCTTCATTTCACTTTGTTTGTTGTCTGATTTGGAAAATGAAGGATTTCTTTTATGTGTGCTGTAGGAATTGCTGTTTGAAGTAGAGATTGTGAATCAGGGCTCAGTCCTGTAAATTTCCATTGTATTCTGCCTGTGTGACCCATATATACTCTTCCTTATCTCTTTTCTGTTGCTCCAGAAAAAGAAAATATGCATCGTATATGTTCAAATGCCTTCAAATTGTAAAATGTAATCCAGCACAAAAGAGAACTGAGACCTAGACTTTCAATGCTATAAAAGACTCAAAAACAATACCTATTTCTATTTGTGAGTGTGTATGTTTGTGGTGTTAGCAAGTCACAAAACCCTTCTCCCCCAATAGGTGTATAAGCTTTAGTCATCGAAAACATTTCTTAGTTTTAAGGAGAGTAAACATTTTATTCTATCAATTTTATTCTTTTGTATTCAATTTGTAATATTCGTATTTTATGTGGTATCCTCACTTTTCGCTTCATGTTACTCAGTTTGGTGGTTTTATCGTATTTGCGTTACCATTGTCATGTTGAAACTTTCTGTGAACCTTCTTATAGGATTATCTCTTTATAATGGTTGGTGTGTTTCTCTTAGATGAATTAAGTCAGATCATCTGGATAAAGACAAATACTATACTATTACTGCAATATTGCCACATATTCTTTTGAAAGATGAAAAACAATACTATTGTTCTCATAAGTTACTGGGATTGGTGGGTGAATTTATGCAAAACTGTTAGAATGGTCTGTACTGTGTAGTAAGTGTTCAAGGAGAATGGTTGTTTCTGTTCCATGATATGAGGAGTAGTAATTTGCTCATTATTCTTCAAGTTCAAAGTCCTCCGTGATTTCTTCTTCTTCTTTTTTTTTTTTTTTTTTGTTTCTTCTTGGAATATAGAAGTGTGGCTCTTGAAGTGAGGATGTTGGCATGAGTTTCAGGCTTGTGAGAAATGTAGAAACTCAGGCCCCACCTAAAAATCCAAATCAGAATGTGAGTTTTAAGAAGATGCTCTGTTTGTTTTCATACACATTGACATTGAAGTGCACGTGTAGGTCACCATCACTTTTTCCTTATTCTATGTCTCTGTTTTCTTCTGTAGTACATTATTTTGATAAGTGATTTTATAGTATGTTGTAAATCAGGAAGTGTCGTGCCACCAGAGTACTCTATGTTTCAAGATTATTGTGGGTATATATTATCCTGCAATACCCATGTGAATGTTCCATTTGGTTGTGATCTTTCTGCCAAAAATGTCATTGGGAATTTGATGGAGGTCGCAAGAAATCAGTAGATCACTTAGAGTGTACTGACAGTTGAATAATTTTAAGTATTCCCATGTAAGAACATGGATGTGTTTTCACTTCTTTCGATTCTTCACAATATTTTATAGTTTTCATTTCACTAGTTTTGACCTCTAGCATTATTATAAGTCTTAAGAAGTTTATTCTTTGTGAAAATAATGTAACTGTAATTGTATTTTTGGGGGAATTGTTCTTTGTTGTGTATAAGGAATGAATTTTTGTGTGTTGGGTTTGTAATCTCCAATTTTATAAAATTTGTGTGAGTTTGAATAAGTTTTTCAAAATGAGGAATCTTCAGGGGCACCTGGGTGACTCCATTGGTGGAGTTTCTGACTGTTGATTTTGGCTCAGGTCATGATCCCAAGGTCATGGGATCAAGCCCTGCCTCAGACTTCACACCGCATGGAGCTTGCTTGAGAGTCTTGGCCTCCTTGTGCCCCTCTCCCTAGTTGCACAAACTCTCTTTCTCCAATAAAATAATTTAAAAAAAAATAGGGATTCTTCAGAGAAAAAGAAGATAGTATCGTGACAACTAGGAGTACCCTACCCTCATCACATCCCACACACACATCTAGATAACCACCAAGGCATCCTAAGTATCCCAAAAAGCAACCTTAAGACTGAAAGAGGAACTACTCAGCTAATGAGAGAGAAGAGGCACATCGAAGATTGTAGGAAGTATAGAGATTTGGTTGGGGGAGCAACAGATTATAGTGCTGCTGAAAGCAGGGAGCAGTGGTTGTGGAGAAGGATGAGAGAGAGTGGAGCCCAAAGAAGAATGCACAAGGAGAACATTTCCCTAATGTCATTGTCTTGGAAAATGAGAAGGCCTGCATTTTGTGCATTCTTACAGTGTGGCTTCAAGCCTCGAGTTTTCAAGGTCGACCGGCTTAGCTGGGAAAGATCCAGGAAGGTACTGCTCTGTCTTGGACAGAAGGTAGGCTCACAACCTGGGGGTAGACAGCATGGAAACAGCAATGTGAAGAGCACTTGGGGCACACATGAGTGAGATTATTTGATATCCTAGGGGCCCTTCAATGAGGTGCATGATGGGAACAAATGAGCTGGCTGGTTCTATTTCCTTCCCATTCTCCTCAGCAGGAACACAGAGCACCCTGAGAGAAAGGGCACAGTGGGGGCACTGGCTGTCTGCCTTGCTTACAACAAGCCCGAAGCCCCTATCCTCTGGTGGGACTGCCCTTCTCAGTCAAGCCTGACTCAATCCCAGCAAGGCTGTCCCCTCCCCAAGAGATTTGCTTAAGCTGTTTCCCACACCTCATGTGACCACACAGTTCTGTAGAGCCTCAGTTCTGGTGGAGGTGATGTCAGTTCTCATCTCACAAGCAGCCCATAGCATAACTAGTTAAAATTCAATCCATTGAGGACAGGGTCCAAACCCTGGAAAGGAGAGCCTCGGCAGACCACTGGCCAGAACGATAGAGCAGGAGACATAACTGAATGTTTTAACATACAGAGGGTGCCAGAGACTTAGACAAAATGCCAAGATGGAAGATTTTATCCATAATGAAAGAACAAGTTATGGCCACAGCCAGAGTTCTAAGTGAAACCTTTGTCAGTAACATTCTCAATAGTAAACTGAAGGAACTACATTATGGATACTCACTGGGCTTGTAAAAGACAACAACAGTGAGGCTCTTAACACAGAGACAAGAGGCTCAACAAAGGATGAGAGATGCAGAATGCAATAAATGAGATGAGAAACACATTGATTCAATGAACAGCAGGTTGGGGGAATTAGAGCAGCAAATTAGTGACCTTGAAAACAAAATAATGGAAAATAGTGAAGCTTAAGGTGGAGAGAGTGACAGACAGAGAGAGGACACTTAGGCACATGTAATAGACTTAGGAAATCGGGCTCCATCAAAAGTGATAACATTTATATTACAGGAGTCACAGAAGAAGACGAGAAAGGGGGTTAGAGAAGTTATTTAAGGGAATAATAGCAGAAAGCATCCCTAATCAGTTGAAGGAAACAGACCTGCAGACTCAGGAGGCACAGAACTCCATTGAAATCACCAAAAGGAGGCCAGCACCAAGACATCTTGGAATCAAGTTTGCAAACGATGAGAATGACAAAATCTTAAAAGCAGCAACGTGGAAGAAGTATTCCACCTACCATGAACAAACCATAAGGCCAGCTCAAGATTTCTCAATAGAAACTTGGCAAGCCTGATGGGGGGACAAGGTAGATTCAAAATGCTGAATGGGGAAAATATGCAGCTAGGAATACTGTATCCCGGAAGACTATCATCCAGACTAAAGGGGAGAGAAAGCGATTTCTAGTCAAACAGAAACTAAAGGAGTTTGTGGCCACTGGAAAAGCCCTCCAAGACATGTTCAAGGATAGTCTTGAAATGCAGAGGAGTCAAAGGGGCTCAGACTCACAAAGTGTCAGATCAGGAGCCACTTGAAAACCAAGAGTCAGACAACCGACTGAGCCAACCAAGCGCCCCCAATTTGGTCTCCTTTTATGTATTTTTTCTCGCCTAATTGTGAAGAGTCCCAGTACTGTGTGGAATGAAAGTGGGAGACTGACTTCATTACCTTGTTTCTGATCCTATAGGAGGAGCTTTTGGTCTCCGCATTGAGTATGTTAGATTTCAGCTTTTCACACATACATGATCTCTATTAGGTTGAGTAAGTTTCCTTTGATTTCTCCTTTATTGAGTATCTTTAATCGTGAAGTGGTGTCCAATATGCTCACTTCCTATCCTGTATCAATTGAGATTATCCTCTCTTTGTGATCTTTAGTCTGTAATGTGCAGTCCCAACTCAATAGTTTGCCATATGGTGAAACGTCCTTGAATTTCAGGAAGAATTCCCACTTGATTATGTTGTAAAATGGTAAAATGTGATTTTGATTCAGTTTGTTTTTTGTTTATTTGTTTTGAGAGGGAGAAGGAGGCAGAGGAGAATGGGAGGGGCAGAGAGTGAGGAGGAAAGAGGATCCCAAGCAGGTTTCGCACTCTGCAATGAGCTAGACATGGGGCCTGATCTCCCAACTGAGATCATGACGTGAGCTGAGGTCAAGAGTTGGGTGCTTAACTGACTTAGGCACCTAGGCTCCCCTATTTGCTTATTTTTATGGTGGACTTTGCATGAATATTCCCCACAGATAGTAATTCATATTCTTGTATACTTGTCACATCTTCCTTTGGCTTTGATAACCTGTTAATGCTCATATGATCAAGTGGTTTCATAATCTCCCTTCTCTTCCCTCCCTGGAAATGTTTGGGGAGATTTCTAGTACGTTGTCATGTGTGTCTATGAATGATCCTGTGAATTCATGTGGCACAGGACTTCCTTGTTGGGAGTTTATTTATTACAGTTTTAATCTACTTAGTAGTTGTAGATCTGTTGACTTTATTCTTTTTTTCTTTTTTTTGAGTGTGAAAGAGTCAGTGAGTGGGGGAGCAGGCAGAGGGAGAGAGAGAGAGAATCTTAAGCAGACTTCTTGCTTAGGGCAGAGCCTGATATGGGGGTCCATCACATGACCCTAATATGACCTGAGTCAAAATCAAGAGTTGGACACTCAACCAATTAAGCCAACCAGGTTTCCCTTTCATCATGTTTTTTAATCCATGATGATGTCACGTAGGTTATACCTTTTTTGAAATAGGTACTTTTATATATTTTTTGGATACATATTTGTTAGCATGTTATTATCCTTTTTCCCAATTATAATTACTTTTATTTCTGTGATATCACATGTACTGTGTCTTGTTTTACTTCTTCACTTCAGATTTTAGGTGAACTTCAATTTTTTATCCTTAGTTGATGTTGGTATAGGTCTGTAAAATATTTGGGTTATTTGTAAAAACAAACTCGTCCTGTTGTTTTATTCCTACTTTTTCTATATCGTATTTTCATCATTTCTGTTTGAGTTTTAAATTAAATGTCCTTCTAAATTTTGGATCATAAAGTACTTTCCTGATTCTTGTGGCATAGGAATGCGATTTGTGCTACACCATTAAACAACTACAGAAGGATCTATTAGGCTATGTCTTCAGCATGTTGTGTGTAAGTTTCTGTGTCAAGGAAGAATGAAGTCCTGATGAATCCTTCTCAGCCATCTTCCTGACATTCTGACTGATTTGAAGGTTGTATATTAGAAGTTGTCAGTACATTCATGTGAGAGTAGTAATTGGAATGATGTTCCTTTTTTTGTTATTTGCTATCTTTCAGCTATATCTTCACATGGCACCCAGAACCTCCTGCCAAAACCATGCATAGAAACCTCTTCACAAAATGTGTCACTGGGTACAGGGAAACATCATGCCTTTGAGAATTTACACTTAATGATAAACTGGGACAGTAGTAGAAAGAATGAAGTGCATCAGAAATTTCATGAAGGACATGGTCCAATTGAGAGGACTGCCCATAACAAGAACTTCACGGCCACAATCAGTGAAGGACATAAAACATCTTGGAAAACCGCCCTTTTTACATCCACTATTTGTGCAAAGCAGTGTGCATCTGTAAGCAGAAGTTCCAATCAAACATGCAAACATACATATTTGTGCAACGAAAATTTGGAACATTTGGAAAGTTACCTCGTCCACGCTGAAAACAATGCTTTGAACCATTGTGAAAGTGGGATTGGATTGACCTTTCAGTCAAATATTTCTAAAACTCAAAGATTCAAAAATGAAGATGAAAGGCCTAGGACGTCTCAATTTGGGAGGTGCTTCACAGAGGAGGTGACCCTACAACATTACCAGTCCGTTTTCATTGGAGATACACTGGCTCAATACAGTGGATCTGAGACACAGTCTAACCAGGGATCCCATGTTAGAAAACAACTGAGGACTCCTCTGCAAGAAAACCATTTTGAATCTAATAAAGATGAGGAAGTCTTTTATCCAAACTCCAAATGTACCAATAGTAAGAGTACACAGAGGGGAGAAATTACTTCTAAATATGATGAATGTGGGAAAGCACTGAAGCAGTCCTTCAGTATTGCTGATCATCAAAGGATTCGTGTGGGGGAGAACCCATCCACAGGTAACGAATCTGGAAACATGTTTAGTCAATCATTAAGTCTAAATACCTGTAAGACAAGTGGTACTGGAGAGAAAAGGTACATTTGCAAGGAATGTGGCAAAACCTTTGACAGGCACTCAACACTATCTCAACATCAGCAAACACATACTGCAAAGAAAATTGACAAATGTGAAGAAGGTGGTCAAACCATTAAGGATGGGTCATCACTTCACGCACACAGTCAAATCCATACTGCACAGAAACCTTACAAATGTCAAGAATGTGGCAAGGCCTTTAACCAGCAATCATCACTTACTCAGCATCACAGAATCCACACTGGAGAGAAACCTCACAAATGTCAAGAATGTGGCAAGGTCTTTAGCCAGCAATCATCCCTTAGTCAACATCACAGAACGCATACTGGAAAGAAACCTCACAAATGTCAAGAATGTGGTAAGTCCTTTAAATGGCACTCATACCTTAATCAACATCACAGAATTCATACTGGAGAGAAACCTTACCAATGTCAAGAATGTGGCAAGGCCTTTAGCCAGCAATCATCCCTTACTCAGCATCGCAGAATGCATACTGGAGAGAAACCTTACAAATGTCAAGAATGTGGCAAGGCCTTTAGCCGGCAGTCATCCCTGAGTAAGCATCATAGAGTGCATACTGGAGAGAAACCTTACCAATGTCAAGAATGTGGCAAGGTCTTTAGCCAGCAATCGTGCCTTAGACAGCATCACAGAATGCATACTGGAGAGAAACCTCACAAATGTCAAGAGTGTGGCAAGGCCTTTAGCCAGCAATCATCCCTTATTCAACATCATAGAAAGCATACTGGACAGAAACCTTACCAATGTCAAGAATGTGGAAAAGCCTTTACCCGTTCCTCACTACTCACTCAACATCACAGAATTCATACCGGAGAGAAACCTCACAAATGTCAAGACTGTGGCAAGGCCTTTAGTGAATACTCAACCCTGACTCGGCATCACAGAATCCATACCGGGGAGAAACCTTACCAATGTCAAGAGTGTGGCAAGTCCTTTATCCAAAACTCACACCTTAGTAAACATCACAGAACTCATACTGGAGAAAAACCTTACAAATGTCAAATGTGGCTAGGCCTTTAAGGTGTATTCACAGTTTACTTGACATGAGAGAATTCATGCCAGAGAGAAACCATACAAATGTCAAGAATGTGGCAAGGCCTTGAGTGAATACTCAATCCTTACTCGACATCACAGAATTCATACCAGACAGAAATCTTACCAATGTAACAAATGCAGCAAAACCTTGTTTTCTGTTCTAGCCTTATTGTGCATCACAGAATCCATACCTGAGGGAAACCTTACAAATGTCAAGAATGTGGCAAGGCCTTTAGGTTGCAGTCACCCTTATTGACCATCACAGAATTCATACTGGAGAGAAAGCTTACCATATAAGGCATGTGGCAAGGCCTTTACCAAACACTCAAAACATACTCAACATGACAAAATTCATGCTTGAGAGATCCTTACCAATGCAACGAATGTGCAAAAGGTTTTAATCACCAATCACCCTTTATTCAATATCACACAAATCATCTTGGAGCAAACGTTTAAGACAGAGTTTAAGACTGTGAGAGAACTTCTTTTTATTTTTAAAAAATTTTTTCTTAGAATGAGTAGGAGGGAGCAGAGAGAGAGAGACACGCAGTATCAAAAGTAGGTTCCAGGCTTCGAGGTGTCGGCACAGATAGCTCGGAGCCTGAGGCAGTGTTTGAACCCACAAGTCGCGATATCATGACCTGAGGTGAAGTTGGATGCTTCACCGACTGAGCTACCCAGGAGCCCCAAGACTGTGAGAGAACTTTTAAGGACTGCTCAATGCTACTCCACATCACAGAATCCACATTGAAGATTAACGATTCACAAGTAAACTATGTGGCAAGAGTTTAACTAATGCTGATCCCTGATTTCTTGTCAGAGAATGTGTTATAGAGATGATTTTACACATAGAAAGAATCTGGGAAGCCCTTTAATGGTGCTTAAGCCTCATTCCACACCACCAACTTCATACTTGAGAGAAACTTTAGAATTGTAGAGAATGTGGTGAAACGTTTCACATGGCTCAAGCCTTACTCACCATCACATTGTTCATACATAGGAGGAACATTGAAAATGTGATGAATGTGGCAAACCCCTAGGTGGAAGTCCTAGCTTATTCAACATCATAGTTCCCATATCAGAGGAAATCTCTAAAATGTAAAGAGAATGACAAAGCTTTCTACTGGAATTCAAATGTTTAGTCAATATCTCCAAATGCATGTTGAGTTGAAACCATACAAGCCTAATGCATGAGGAAAGCCCTTCTTCATAAATATAGCATTTGGAAAACAGCAGAGAGTACCAAAAGGAAAGTAAGTTGAAAGAAGTATTTAAAAATATATTTAACTGAACACAACATGTCAACACGTGTTACCGGATTCACAGCAGAAAGAAATAAGTCAGTGTGCTCAGATTATATCAAAATACTTATTATAAGGAATAATACAAAGTTAAACATTTAGATAATGTATACGCTATTATGCTTTAAATGATAAAAGGGATGGAGTTTTGCATAGGTATAATCTCAATGTTTTTACATTAACCTTTTTAAGATTTGTGACTAGTAAACATCAATATACTTCTTATTCTCAAATCACTTCAGGAAATTCATTTATTCCTAGTACGTGTTTGAATGTATGCGGCTGAGTGTTGCTACATCAATGATATGAGTTCCCTTCTTTCTTAGGTGGGACTCATACATATATAATTTTCCATGGAAGGTGAAGGAGAAGAGTTGAATAAAATCTAAATGGAGATACTTTCTGTGCCTCTAACCTTGCTGTAATTATCATGAAAGAGGTGTTCAGGACACCATTGTCCATTTATTTCAACTAAAAGTATGTATTACAAATAACATGTACTAATTGGTCTTTAAGGAAAAAGAGGGTCAGTCCACTCAAAAACGTGAAGCAGCTTCATGATAGCAATAGCTACAAGTACAGAATATCGACTTATATGATTGAAAGGAAGAAATCTTCACAGATATCAGAAAGAGAATAGCAAAACCTTCCTAAAATGGCTAGGATTCTACATTCACATTTTTGAAGAGTCAACTCAGGCCTGGAATAAGTTCAGTAGGCAAAATTAAGCTGTACATAACTTAAAATAGACTGTCATGTCTTCTGAATCCTCATGGTAACCACTGAGCAAAACTGGTAATTGATACCCAAAAGATAAAGAGGAAAGAATCAGGGTTTACTATTCTTGAAACTCATCAGATCGCAAAGGTAAAGAGAAAATGGATAAGGATGGGAGGAAGAATTCTAAAGTAGCAAGAAAACCATGAAAAGAATGACAACAGAAACTCCTTGCCTGTATCAATACTTCCTTTAAATATAAAGGGATTAAATTCCCCAATCAAAAGATAGACATTGGCTGAATGGAAAGGAATCCAAGATTCAGTGCTATGCTGCCTTCATGAGACTCACATCAGCTCTCAGAACACACTCAGCCTGAAAGGGCAGATATTCAAAACGATATTGCATACAATCGGAAACCAAACGAAATGGGGTAGCTATGCTTCAGACAAAATAGACTTGAGTGCAAGGACTATAATAAGACATGGCAAGGGTCAGTATTAAACAAAGGGGTCAGTTTGTGCAGGGTTTTTAGTTAATGTTTGGCATTTAATTTTGTTTGGCAGAAGGCAATAAAGTTTGCTCCCGTTTTGGTTTTGGAGGGCAATAATAGTATGGTTTTTTAACTCATGTACTGACCACATTGAAAAGAAACACCTTTTCCCATAAGTGTTGGTGATGTTTGTGCAGATGCCTGAATTGTAGTTTGTGTAATGTTTCTGAACATCGGTATGTTATGACTCCTCGAAATGGCTACTTGATTTTCAAAAACCGATTGCTCTGTTTAGAGGGTTGCGGAAAAAAAAAAGAAGGCTAAATGACAAGTTGGAAAGGCTAATACTTCAAGATTTTGATGTGTGTGGGAAAATACTGTTGCAATGAAAATCTTGGTAATTTACTGCAAAAGCAGCGAATAGTTGATCGAAACCAACTTGTACAGGCTAATACATCCTTCCCAGAGTATTCACTTTTTGAACATTGTACTATTATACCTTGCAATTATTTTCACTCACATATTATTTAATTTTCGTTGTTATCTGCTCTTTTAAGCCATCAAGCAAGTTATTTTTTGTTTCAGGCAGGGTACCATAATACCTCACAGTAAGATTTCTGATATTTCTGGGCAGTTGTTTGTGTACATTTGCAATGATGGGTTTTTTATGGATCACCATGTCAATATAGTGGATTTATTTAAGTTGAGTTCTTTCTGAAATGTGCATCTTCCCATAAGGTAACCTTGCATTTAATTCACTTTGTTCACACTTGGTTCACACTTTTTAGACTACCCTATATGTGACTAAAGTTTTTATACATTCTATGTCTATTTACTACATAGAAGACATTCAGTCCTTTAATGTAGGAGAAAGGTAGCTATCCCATGTACTTAGGATTTGTTTGTATTGCATTACAGCTGTAGGTTTGTATATGTGTGTAGCATTTGTATTGACAAAACATTTAGTTGTGTGTTGCTTTTTGTTCCACGAGTTACATAATACTCTTATTGTGCATTGAATTGTTGTGTTGATTTGGTCACATTTGGATACATACACATCACTTTTTAAAATCATTTTCTTTTATAGAGATATAGTAAACGTTTATAGTTTTTTGAAATAAATATAAGCTGCTTTTGCTAAGAACAAAACTGAAAAAATAAAGGAGTCAATTCCACCAAAGGAAAGAACTTGTATAAATATTTATCCTCCCCCCCCCCCATAAAAGCAGCTATGTATGTATACAGCATGTATTAAGATGGGCAGAACTTCAGCACTGCACTTTCAATAATGGATTGAGTATTCAGACACAACATCAATATAGAAACATCAGACTTCAAAGACATTCAGCAGACGGACTTACAACATTGCATCCAACAGCAGCAGAAAACACATTCTTCACACATGCACACGGAACATTCTCCAGTATAGATTATATGTTGGCACACAAAACAAGTCTTAATAAATTTATGAGTGAAATCCTATCAAGCATCTTTTCAACCACAATGGCATGAAACTAGAGATCAGGTAACAGGACAAAACTAGAAAACTCACAAATATGCAAAAACTAAGCAACATACCCCATTATTCATAATAACTAAGACATGAAAATAACTTGTGTCCATAGTCGCGTAGATAATATGCTGCATATATACAATATAGGCTGGCTAAAATGAGCAATGCTGCAGTGGTCTCTTATTCTAAGCACACTGAGGAATTACTTTCTCACAGTTCTGGAGGTTCTTAGAAGTCTGAAGGGAGCTGTTGGCAGCTCAAGAATTGAGTCTTTGTTCTTTCTAACTCCTGGGGACTGTCAGCTGTCCCTGGCCTGGCCTGGCTTGGCTTGTCGATGTATCTCCATCATTGCCTTCATCATCACACCTTGTTCTGTGTGTGTCTTCATTTTTCTTTTCTTATAAGGATACCAGTCATTGGAGTAAAATTGACCCATATCTAGCATGACCTCATTTTAATGTAAAGACATCTGCCAAGAGCTTACTGCCAATAAGGGTACAATTACAGGTACTGAGGGTTAGCACTCGGGCATATTTGACGCACACTATGTAACCCACACTAAGGCTAAAAGGCACCAAGTTGTGAAATGTGACTGAGGGGTTAAGGTGCACTACTGGTTTTAGGTTGGGAGTGGAGTGTAGGCAGGGAGAGTAAGGCTGGGCTATATGTGTTGCAAGAATAAGAGGGTAAAAGAAGTCCTAGGAAGGAGGGGAATAATGTATGACAAATTAATTGGCAAATGGAGTGAAGTGACAAGGTTGGGTAGAGAGCATAGAAACATTTGCCAATGAAGGATTAAAGAAGATAGGTATGGAAGAGAGATAGTTGCCTGTGACTGGAGTCCTGGGAGTATTCAGTGCTCCAACCAGAGAGAAAGAGTGGAAAGAAAAGATGATGCCTAGGAAACATCATGGGCACAGGGAGTTAGCATGGGTGGGTGGGGACCTTGAGAGCTGAGAGAACGGTGGGCATCAGGAGGCTAGAGGGCTCACGAGAAAGAGTCAGGAAGTGTAGCGTTGGGGATAGTAAGTGCAGGGTCATGAGGAAACTAAAGACTCCTGATAAATGTTGGCTGGTATACGAGAGCTGTGGACATAAAATACACAAGAAGTGGGCTGACGTATTGGAATGGGGAAGGAAGAAAGAATGGAGAATGTAGTATTTAGGGGCAGTGGAAGGGGAGGAAATTCGGGATGAGGGCTGTGGGATCACGTGAAACATGCTTGTTGGTATAGAGGTTTAAATACACCTGATGGCATAGGGCTCACTGCTGTCATGCAGAGCCAGCTTCAGATCCCCTGTCACTCTCTCCTTTTGCCTCTCCCTTGCTCATGCTCTCCCAAAAGCAAACAAACATGCTATTTTATTTTTTAAAAGAGAAAGAAATACATGTGTCGGGGTTCCTCAGTAGGTGGAGTGTCCAACATCGACACAGGTTTTGATCTAACGGTTCACGGGTTTGAACCCCACATCAGGCTTGCTGCTGTCATGCTGAACCCACTTTAGATCCTCTGTCCCTCTCGCTTTCTTCCCCTCCTCTGCTCACACTTTCTCAAAATTAAATAAACATATACCAATTAAAAGAAAGTTCACCTGGAGGTCTGAGAATAGCAATGAAGAAGACTAGAAGTGTCATTTGCAGGGAAAGAGTCAGGTTACATGGATATCTAGAGACTCCAGGAGTGGAGAGATTGAGGTCACAATGTGGGACACAGAGGAGAAGAGGGGTGGAGCTGGGGGAGATGACAATTGCAGGGTCCCTTTGTACATCATGGATTCATTCTCATTAAGTCTGATTTGCACTTGATTCACAATTGTGAATGGTTTCTAAGTTCAGACCACGAGACAAAAACCTTACTTCTATAAAACACCCAGTAATCCTTTCAACTGAATAGACAGTAAAGGACCACAGTTGAAATCTTGAGTAAACAGTGAGACTCAACACTTTTTCTTTTCTTCGGACATAATACGCATAAGGTGTGCCCATGGAGATCATGTGGAAACCATGGTAACAAAATGGATTCTGCCAACAACCTGAATGGTCTTGGAAGTGACTGCGCTTGTAGAGGTTCCCAAATAGATCCAATGCCTCATGAACCTTGATTTTATTTTATATTTTTTTATTTTTATTTTTTTAATATATGAGATTTATTGTCAAATTGGTTTCCATACAACACCCAGTGCTCATCCTAAAAGATGCCCTCTTCAGTACCCATCACCCACCCTCCCCTCCCTCCCACCCCCCATCAACCCTCAGTTTTGAACCTTGATTTTAACATCAGAGTGCCCTCCACAGAAAGGTGAGCCAAGTACACTGAATTTCAGACTTATTAACGACAGAATTATGTTTTTATAGTTCCTAAATGCATGCAATTGATTGTGGTAGTGGTAGAACACAACTACACCTAGGCATGTCATTAATTGTAAAATGAAAATGGTAAACTCATAAAATATTTAAATCAAGTAAAAATCTCCATTAATTACCTACATCAATAATAGATCGATCTTCAAACATAACAGTTTCAGGTTGAGGTGGATCCTGCCTACTATGCAGTTTCACAGTGTATGTAAATTGCATTTGCAATTGTATAACACAAAGACACTAAAATAGTTTGCACTTGGTTCAATGTTTACATAAGTATTGTCACATCGACTTAATCCAATGCTTTCCTTAACCATGCTACATGAAGGTGACATTTTCACACAGGTAAAAATGGATCTACTGCAACACAGAAACACCTCATATCCCAAGGTAATTGTAAAGACAACCTCCATGTGGAAACATTCTTTTTTATACAACTGCATGGTTGAATGTATCTGTCTTCTGTTATCACACACATCTTGAAATGTGGATGTTTGGTTTGTATATATGTGAATTAATTGGGTGGTTCTGGGACATGGGATTGTTGTACCATAAGAACCATTCTTATAATGGGTGGACAATTGCTAAATCACACTGGCAAATGGATTTAAAAACAAACAAACAAGGTGCCCTAGTGTTTCAGTCAGATGAAAAACTCATTGGAATTTGGAGCCCAGCTCATATTCCCAGGGTTGTGGGATCCAGCCGTGAGTTGGGCCCCACTCTGAGCATGGTGCCTGTTAAGACTTTCTCTATCTTCCGCCACTCTTCCACTGTTTGCACTATCTCTCTCAAAAAAAACAAAACAAAACAAACAAAAAAAAAACGAAAAAAGAAAAAAGAAGAACAAAAAGAAAAGGAAAACAAAAAACCACAATGACAGCAACAACAAAAAACATAAATCTGGTAGTATCCTACCAAATGTGTTTCCACTCTGAAGTAAATTAAATAGGGAAGCCATAACCTGAGGAGGCTCTAATGCCATGGCGGCCTCTGTAATGAAACCACAACTTAATTCTCAGTTATTGCACTTGAATGGAAAAAAAAAATATGAGCAAATAATTGCAGTCAGTTAGGACTCCCAAAAAGAAGGGAAATGCCTAAGATATATCCAATCAACCACTGCCCTTGCTTTGTTTCCACATGGTCTCTGTAAAAACCTTACTACCATTTCCTACAGATGGAGCAGGTCTATTTGCATACAAATAAGAAAGACAAGTTAAATGGTCAAATTAAGTCTTGAAAATTGGAATGTACATCAGTTCATCTTTTAACCCTACACAGTACCCCTTTTCATTTTGATTGCTTTCCCCACATGGCTTGAACACCTTACCCCCTTGCAACTTGGGCAGAAGACTCAGCATGACACCTTTCCCAGCCTCTCACCATTGTCTTTGCACATGCACCTAGGATACCAGTGTGACTCTGCCCTCCCTTGCCCAGATTTCACCCTTGGGTACCTCCTGCACAGACAGAGTTTCCCCAACAAATGATGCACACACGCACAGAGGATGGTTGGCACCAATAGATCCTCCAGGGCCAAAACCTGCATTCATGTGCTCCTTTTTCCACCATCCCAGGTCTCCAGGCACTAGCCTTGAATCCCATCTCAACCAAGCCCACACACCTGAGTTCACATTTTTGATAAACTGACACCAGAGTCTATGTCCAGACCAGTCCTCCCTCTGAACAATGTTGTAACCACATCCAGATTTTTTCTTCTTCTTCTTTTTAATGTTTATTTATTTTTGAGACAGACAAAGACAGAGTGCACGTGGGTTAGGGGCAGAGAGACAAGGAGACACAGAATCTGAATCAGGCTCCAGACTCTGAGCTGTCAGCACAGAGCCCCAAGCAGCGCCCAAAGCCACAAACTGCTAAATCATGACTTGAGTCAAAGACGGATACTCAACTGACTGAGTCACCCACACCCCCTTATCACACCAAGAGTTTTTGATGCCCTCTCCCAATTCTGTCTTTCCTGTTGCCAAAACTTCCCACATGTTCACAGAGAGAATGCAGGTGAAGCCCTCCAGGACCCGGATGAGGCCCTTCCCGCAATGCACAGGACCACAGAGAAGGATGGGGAGTGGGATCTGGTTACCCAGGACCACACTGTGTAGTAGAAACTCATGAGCCAACCGTCAGTCCCACCTCTCCAGTGAAACTTCTCATGTCCCCAGTTGCCGGTTTCATACTTCAGGCTTAATGTTGTGGGTACACAGCTGAGCTGCCCCAGATTATGAACTGGGAATAGTACCTCTGCCTACATGGGGCCTGAAGACCCTAACAGAGACTTGTCCCTTCAGATTCTGTCAAAAATTACCTCTTACACCACAAAATTGTTCTCCACAGCTCCACTGCTAGTCTCTGATCCTCCCTTCTGGGAACAGAGTTCCTGACTTTTCTACCTGCTGGGCCACCCAAGTTGGCATTCATACTTTCCTAACATTCAGACTCACATAGAGGAGAGAAAGGACTTACAGTTTGGGGAGTCAGTTTCACCTTTCTGGTTCAAACTGTGCTTCCAAGGTAATACGTCGTGTCTCATCTTCCAGTTCTGGGATGTCCATTGACAGTCACACATTCAAATTGACCAAATACACAAATGCAAATGATTGACCCATCAAAATTTCCTCAGAGCCTCTATTTCAGCCTTCTTTACTATCTCCCACTCTGCTGTGTATACTTGTACCCTCACCTCCAATATTATTCTTAATATTATTTTTTAGATAATGCAAAAGAAGAGAAACAATCTCTACTCCCAGGAAGGCTCACCCAGCAACCAAACCCTCCTCGATAAATGAACATACCATACTCATTTCCCAGGGTTTTAGAAGGAAGAACTCACATAAAATAAGATTACCAACCCAAGGTAAAAAAATTACCTTACATTCAAAAACCTGTTTGCTTCTCAAAGAGAATATAAATTCACCCACAAATAGGTGATGACAAGAATACCATATGACAGCCTACCTAGGATGAAACAACCTTTGACAAATTACCATGAAAAGAAACAAACAGGGTAAGTCATATACCAAAAATGTACGTTTAATATTGACACAACAAATACACATATAATGTTACTGACAACTGACATATGACTGATTCCTATTTGGATTAAAACTGATACAGTCTTCTGGGTGCCTGGGTGACTCAGTTGGTTAAGCATCCCAAGTCAGCTCAGGTCATGATCTTAGAGTGTGTGCGTTTCAGATCCACACCTGCACGTGTGCTGAGAGCTCAGAGTCTGGATCCTGCTTTGGATTCTGTGTCTCCCTCTCTCTCTCAAAAGTAAATAAACAACAACAGAAAAAAACCCTACAGTTTCTTCAAAAGCACTCAGTTGAAAATTTTTATCCAAAAGCATAAAAAATAGTTGAAATCTAAAAATACAATTAGTGTAGTGGCTACTATCATTAAAAAAGAAGGTTTATAGAGAGCATTTGACAAAATATAGCATCCTTTTGATAAAAACCTTCAAGAAAGTAGGGATAAAAGGAACATACTTCAACAATCAGAGAGGCCATATGTGAAAGGCCCACAGATAACATCATCCTTCTGCGGAAAATCTGAGAGCTTTTCCCCTAAGGTCAGGAACACAACAGGGATGTCCACTCTCACCAGTTGTTCAAGATAGTAGTGGAAGTCCTAGCCTCAGAAATCAGACCACAAAGAGAAATACAAGCCATCCAAATTGGCGTGAAAGAAGTGTAATTATCACTTTTCACGGAAGACATGATATTCTATGTAGAAACCCCAAAGACTCCACCAAAAAACTGCTAGAACAGATACATGAATTCATCAAAGTTGTAAGATATAAAGTCAAAACACAGAAATCATTCGCATGACTATACATCAGTAATGAGGCAGCAGAAGAAGAAACTAAGAAATCAATTCCAGAGCCCAAATGTCCATTGACGGATAAATGGATAAAGAAGATGTGGGGTGTGTACACACACACACACACACACACACACACACACACAGAGTGATGTATTACTCGTCAATCAAAAAGAATGAAATCTTGCCATCTGTAACTACATGGATGGAACTAAAGGGTATTATGACCAGCGAAATTAGCCAGTCCAAGAAAGGCAAATATCATATGACTTCACTCATATGAGACATTTAAGATATGAAACAGATGAGCTTAAGGGAAGGGAAGCAAAAATAATATCAAAACAAGGAGGGGGAAAACATAAGAGACTCTTAAATGCAGAGAACAAACCGAGGATTACTGGAGGGGTCGGGTGGGGGCATGGGCTAAGATGGGTAATGTGCATTAGGAAGGACAATTGTTGGGATGAGAACTGGGTTTATCATAGAGTATGAATCACTTGAATCTATTCCTGAAATCATTAGAGCACTATGTGCTAACTAAACTGGATGTAAAATAAAAATGAACTTAAAAATAAAGAAAGGGATTGATTCTATTTAGAAGTGCACCAAAAAACTGCAATAAACCTAGGAATACACTTAACCAAAGAGGTAAAATATTTGTACTCTAAAAACTATAGAAAACTTCTGAATGAAGCTGAAAATGACACAAAGAAATGGAAAAGCATTCCATGCTCATGGCTTGGAAGAACAAATATTCTTCAAATGTCTATACTCTGCAAAGCAATCTACGCATTCAATGCAATCCCGAACATAACAACACTGATATTTTTTTCAGAGCTGAAAGAAACCATTCTAAATGTGTATGGAACCACAAGAAAACATAAATAGCCAAGTGTTGTTGAAAAAGGAAAGCAGGAAGCGCCACAATTCTGGACTTCAAGCTATGTTATAAAGCTGTAATCAGCAAGACAGTAAGGTATTGGCACAGAAACAGACAAGTAGATGAATGGAACAGAATAGAAAACCCAGAAGGGGACCCACAGCTATATGGTCAACAAATCTTTGACAATGCAGGAAAGAATACTCAAGGAAACAAGACAGTCTCTTCAATAAATGGTGTTGGGAAAACTGGAGAGTGACATGCAGAGAAATGAAAGTAGACCTTCTTCTGGGGTACCTGGGTGGCTCTGTTTGTTGGGCATCTGAGTCTGGATTTCAGCTCAGGTCATGATCTCATCGTTCATGGGTTGTAGCCTTGTAGCCATGTGTCAGGCTCTGTGATGTTGGCGTGGATGATTCATTTGGAATCCTGTCTCTCTCCTTCTCACTTTCTTTCCCTCTCACCCCTTCCCCGCTCATGCTCCCTCTCACTCAAAGTAAATAAATAAACTTAAAAAACAAAGAAACTGGACCCCTTTCTTATACCATACACAAAGATAAATTCAATACAGAAGAAAGACCTAAATGTGACACAGGAAATAATCAAAGTCCTACAGGAGAACACAGGCAGCAACCTCTTTGATCTCAGCCACAAAACTTACTAGACATGCTGGCAAAGGGAAGGAAGACAAAAGCAAAAATGAAGTATTATGACCTCATCAAGATAAAAAGCTTCTGCACAGCGAAGGAACAATCAAAACTGAAAGACAACCAAGAGATTAGAAGAAGATACTTGGAAATGACAGCTCAGATAGTGGGCTAGTAACCCAAACCTATACACGTTATCAAAACCAACACTCCAAAAATAAATAACCCAGATAAGAAATGAGAAGACACGAGCAGACATTTTTCCAAAGAACCCATCCATAAGGGCAGCAGACAAATGAAAAGATGCTCAACATCACTCATCATCAAGGAAATACAAGTCAAAACCACAGTGAGTTGCCACCTCACACCTGTCAGAACGGCTAAAGTTAACAATTCAGGAAACAACATATGATGGTGAAGATGCTAAGAAAGGGGAACCCTCTTTCACTGTTGGTATGAATGCATTTGGTGCAGCCAGTTTGGAAACAATATGGAGTTTCCTCAAAAAGGGAAAAATTGAACCCCCCTACGACCCAGCCATTACACTGCTAGGACATACCCAAAGAATACAAAAAGAGATTCGAAGGAGCACATGCACCCCCATATTTATAGCAGCCCTATCAACATAGCGAAATTATGGAAAGAGTCCAAATGTCCATGGAGTCCAAATGTCCATGGATAAATGTCCCCATTATCCATTTATTGAATGGATAAAGAAGATGTGGTATATATATGCAATGGAATATTACGCAGCCATCCAAAAGAAGGACATCTTGCCATCTGCAATGTTGTGCGTGGAACTAGAATTAATTAGGATAAGTGAACTCGGTCAGCCAGAGAAAGACAAATGAATTCCCTCGTATGTGGAATTTAAGAAACAAAACAGATGAACATAGAGGAAGGAAAAGAAAAGTAAAATACAGTAAGAGCAGAGAAAGAGGCAAATCTTAAAAGGCTCTTAAGTATAGAGAACTGAGAGGTGCTGGGAGGTGGTAGCGGGCTGGGCCAAATGGATAATGGCATTAAGGAAAGGACCTGTAATGAGCACTGGGTGTTGTATGTAAGTGAGGAACCACTGAATCCAACTCCTGAAACCAATACTATGCTATATGTTATGTAACTTGAATTTAAATAAAAACATGGAGTAAAAAAAGATATTTTAAAATAAAGCTATTTTCCATTCCCAAAAAAGGAAGCTTTCTTATTGAATCACAAAGCAAGAATAAGGGAAATTGTAACAAAAAATCTAATAAAACATATACTATTTTAAAAGTATCCTTTCATATAAGTATAGACTGAGACTGTACACTCAAAAAACCCATGCATTTGAGGCACTAGCATATGTTATATGACACGAATTGCTCAGAATGAGGCGCCTGTGTGGCTCATTAGGTAAAGTGTCCAACTCTTGATTTCTGCTCAGGACATGACCTTGTGGTTCTGGGGATTAAGCCCCACAGCAGACTCCTCACTGAGAGGCTGGAGTCTTCTTGGGATTCTCTCTCCAACACCCTCTCTACCCCTCCCTGCCCTCTCTCTTAAAACAAAGAAACATTAAAGAAATAAATTTCTCAGACATTCCATTATTACTGAGCAATGGGTTGTAATAACTGAGACTGAAATTGGAAGTAAAGAAATGGGTGGTAAGAAAATTTTTATGATAAGCCTTTAAATGACATTAGAGAATTTTTTATTAAGAGATAATCTCACTGTTACACAAAATGCCAAGGGTGTTATTCATACTTTGCAAGCAACAGCAACAACAGTAAGAAATTTCTGCATAAAGAAACACTATGATTGTTGTTAAATATGCTGAGTAATATATATAGAAGACAGTCACAGGAACTTCACAAAGTAAAACTAGAATATCCTACTTGTTAAGAAATACGGTAAAAGCAACTTCTGTTGTTTTTGCTGAGGGCAAAATGGAACTTAGAAAATGGCTAGTGTAGAGTCCCTCAGAAAATTGCACAAATTTCCCCAGACCCCCAAGAGCCATAGAAAAGTAGACAGATCCTGCCAGAGGCCCTCACTGCTTATGGAAAGTTCTTTGCCCCTCACTTTGAATATGATGGAAAAGCAGGGGAGAAGAACGAGAATCTCATAGGATGTAAAAGCTAGGTGAGTGTTAGGATTGTCTGTTGGTGACAGCAAGATCAATGAACTGAAGCTTCTTGAAAATCATTTCCATTCAAACCACATGGCAAGGTGCAGTCTCCTCCTTCGCCTTTGGACCAAACCTGTGTCATCTACTGATTCATTCCCACCAATCTGGATGTAAAACACTTTGTCTTTACATCCCAGGGCTCCATCTTTGCTCCAAAATGGTGACCAAGTATGGTTTAGATAGAATAAAATCCATTTATTTTAAAAATAGGAATATGAGTTGTGTTGGAGAATCTTAAATTTCCAGCCCAGCATTACCCTTGGTAGATAGAGGAGAGAGGGCAATGTAGAATTCTGGAAAAATATTTCCTAAAAAAACTATTACTTGAAGAATTTGAATTGAATGCTTTCATGGCAAGTACAAGTTCTACTGGTATCTGAATTATGACAACAATCCATTTTAAACATTAAGTAGTCACTAGACAGCCTTGTAATTATTCTTTATAAGTTAATACAAAACAATAAATACGAAAATAATTTGAGACCAAATATATAATTCCTTTGGCTTTTATGACAGTATTTTGCCAAACAACCAACAAACGGAAAACAAGCTTTTACCAAGGTTATCTGACCTAGAGTTTATTTAACATGATACACAGCTCTGTATGCAGAGAATACCTTAAAGCAATGTTCCCTAGGGGCCGAGGATAGGTTGCCCCAAGATGAGTAACTTTGGCATAAAGGTTTCTTGGGCCAAAGGCAAGTGATACACTGTAGGCCCAAGAGATTTTTTTTTTGTTTGTTTGTTTAAGTAGATGCCCAATGTGAGGCTTGAACTCACCACCCAGAGACCAGGACCGGAGCAGAGAATGCACACTACAGGTCATATTGGCCCCAGTCCCAGCTGTGCCAAAGAATATGCAGCCGAAGCTCAAGAGATAGCAATGTAACCCCACTAGCTTACAAGCAGTTAATCAGCACTACCCTACAGATTGAGCTACCAGATGCACCTAATAAATCCTTAAAGAAAAAGAAGAGAGATAGGTTTGTAATTCAAAGTCTTTTGAGATGGAATACACCTCTGGGGTATCAGGTAAAGTGGCAGCAGAAGTTATCAAGTAACATCTGCTAACATGGCCTCACAGGTCTCCAATCAAGGACATCCAGTTTCTCAGTGTTCCTCAACCAAACCATGCCCTTGAGCTCTCTAAGCAACAGAAATTGCTAAGAAACAAAATCAAAGTTTCAGGCAAGTTTTTTTTCCTTTGTGTCAGCAGGCTAGGATTATTCTGTTTCTTAGATGTTCTTGAAAAGACTTCATGTTTTCCCAAATATTCAAGAGAAATGTATTGCACCTCTGAGCTCTACACAAGCATGTATGTGCTTTGCTCTTGAATGCAGAATGATCAGTTTTAAAAATTTAGTTTACAAATTTATACCATCTGAACAGTATTGGCCTGAAGAGAAGTCACCAACCTAAACAATATTTGGTATTAAAAATGGACTCAACAAAATTTACTAGGAAATGCTGACATACTTTTTATATACAGATTGTTTTTTAAATATATCCCATTATATAGAGAACCAGAAGTAATGCATTTATAATGCAAGGAGTTTTTAGGACCCTAATAATTGTGACTCTTTTACATTTGTTGTGATATAGACACATCGCAAATGTCACCTGTCCAAAACTTTATGCATCTGGTTTCAACCTACAAATATATATGTCAGGAAAATTGATGTGAAAACAATTGTTCTATATTAAAGGCACACAAAAAAATTTAGAATTAGGTTGTTATGAACACACACACAAGGGTAGTTTATTTTTATTTTTATAATTTTTCTAAGTTTGTTTATTTTGAGAGAGACAAACAGTGCAAGATGGGGAGGGTTTGAGAGGGAGAGAGAGAATCCTAAGCAGGCTCTGTGCTGCCAGTGCCGAGCCCAACTGGGGCTCAAATGCATGAAACTGTGAGTACACGACCAGAAATGAAACCAAGACTCAGACTCTTAACTGACTGAGCCACCCAGCTGCCCCACAAAAGGTTAGCTTAAAATGATGGAGCCTATCAAAAAGTTGCCTTTGAGAAGACTATGAAGGAAAATGTGAAAGGTCTCTTGACTATGGTGCTTTCATTTTGGAGTGAGAGAAATAAAGCATCTGGCTGGAAGGACTGTCTTGGTAAAGAACTTTTTTAATTACTTGGTTGTTGTTTCATCATCAACTCATTTTCCTGAGGACTAGTCCTCTTCTGTTTATAGCAGGTTTAAGAATCTGAGATGTTTTCTCCTTCTGGTTCTCTCTGTGTGATGTTTCAGTTTCTTCTTGGCTAGCAATGGAGAAGTGTTGCTGATCTAGCTCTCCTTGTACAGCCTGTGAGGCTGCATGTTACACAATTGACTGGTGTTCAATTAAGACCCTACTAAAAGAAAGATGATTTTCCTTTGTAATAGTCCATGGCCACAATACACTTTACAATCAGGAAAAGCAAAGATTGCAGGTCTGTGGCAGAAATGACTTTTCCTCCTAGAAACTTAACATTCTTCACAGTGTTTCCAACATAAATGCTTGATGCATTCTGTAGATGAGATTCTGACTGAATCCAAAGACAAAGGGCATTAGCTCCATCATTAGACGGGGGCAGAGTCAACACTACCCAATAGCCATCCCACAAGGATTCCCATTCACAACACAAATAATTTAGTTACACTCCCACAGGAAGAAGAGACGAAAGAGCCCTTTAACATACATAACACTGTGAATTTAGGCTGGCTAAGTCCAGAGAAAACCAAGACACAAAATACAATCAACCGACTCCAGAAAGATACCTGAGGGAACACGATCATTCACAGGTGAAAATCCTTAAGTAGTGCTGAACATCTAATTGCACTAGGATTCAAAATAAACCATCACAGGGGCGCCTGGGTGGCTCAGTCGGTTGAGCGCTGACTTCGGCTCAGGTCACGATCTCGCGGTCCGTGAGTTCGAGCCCCGCATCAGGCCCCTGTGCTGACAGCTCAGAGCCCGGAGCCTGTTTCGGATTCCGTGTCTCCCTCTCTCTGACCCTCCCCCATTCATGCTCTGTCTCTCTCTATCTCAAAAATAAATAAACGTTAAAAAAAATTAAAAAAAAATAAACCATCACAATGGGGAAAAAGGATGGAGAACCACCTTCCAACAATCAGGTGGGACTCGTGTTTAACACACACGGAGGACATGTTTGCAAAAACTAAATAAATAGAAAAGGATCCTAAGGATGATTTCAATGCTCAAGTGGCCTAAGTGAGGTCCCTTGAAACATTTAATCTGTGTACTTATGCAACCCACCTTCAGAGAGCCATCTAATCAGCTAGACAAATGGAGCCGGATACATATTTTGAGTGCTCCTTAGAAACTTTTAAGGAAAACACTGACAAGATAGTATCCACACAGGTATTAAATAAGGAATCTGCTGAAAGTGACAAAAACTTTCCTCAAAAATATCAACCCCTGTGGAAGAACTTTCTACTGCCCCAGCATCTTTTTATACGTGAAATGGAATGACAGGAAATGAGGCACTAAAGTCAAACCCTGTGTCAGAGAACAAGAATTCTTGTCTCCCCAAAGGTCCTTTTAGCTGGATGAGAAATCAAATGGACATGAGACAGATTGACAGGAGAAAATCAAATTTAATACACATATGTACAGGAAATCCACACAAACATGGAAATTCCAAAGACTGTCCAGCAACATCAGGGCCAAATACCATGGTGAACTAAGGAAAAAGGGGTAGGGGCCTGAAGCTTCAGAGGAAAGCAATGCACTTCACAGGGCGATCAGAAGAGCACATTCTTGGTAATTAGATATTTGTTCTACCTTACAGATGGGTCACTGAGATAACTTTGGCTCTGTTAATAACTCTTTTTCTGGGAAGACCCCCCAATTTAGACTCTTCTGCATGGTTAAGGGGGAAAAGCTTCTCCTGAACCAGCAGGTTCTCAAGTACCTTCATGTCAAAGTATCTGCATGACAAAATGGCCATTCTGGGGGTGAGGGGACTGGAAAGGCTGTCCTAAACCCCTTCCATTCCCCCATATGAAACTTCCCTGGAAGCTGCACATATTAAAAGTTGACCTACAGGGGTGCCTGGGTGGCTTGGTCGGTTAAGCGTCCGACTTTGGCTCAGGTCATGATCTCCCGGTCTGTGAGTTCAAGCCCCGCGTCGGGCTCTGTGCTGACTGCTCAGAGCCTGGAGCCTGTTTCAGATTCTGTGCCTGCCTCTCTCTCTCCCCCTCCCCTGTTCACACTCTGTCTCTGTCTCAAAAATAAATAAACGTTTTTTTTAAAAAAAAGTTGACCTACATTGTTTCATGTCATTGATCCAGCATTTTAGTTCTGACGGTAGATCTGTTTAGTCAAACTCATTTTAGGAGGCCTTGATGCAGGTGCCTTTTCAAAGTTAGCCCTGTGGTTCATGTAATGTTATTCAATGAGGCATTTCTATGAAAACCAAAGAAGACAACTATGTTTCATGATGACATCAACTCTTAAGCCAGTTCCTGACTTCTCAGGGTAGCCAGAGGCACAGACGTCTAGATGTCAGACTTGAATCATCTTCAGATACAGTGAGGGCAAGTAGGAGCAACCCGAAGGATCTTCCTGGTTTACAGTTCGAATGCCTCTGGTAATCTTTTCAGTGGCCCATACAGCCACAGCACAAAGATTCTCTATACATGAGCTATTATGACGATTTCTTTCCATCAAGTACTTATCTGAAGTTTCCAGAGCTTCAGGACAGAAGGCAGTTTTGTCCTCAAATGATTCCAAGACAGAAAGGTAGGAGAAAATTCAAAATGTTACTTTAGGTGGGTGGCGGGCGCATGGGTGGCCGAGTCCATTAAGTGCCCGAATCTTGATTTTGACTTGGGTCATCCACTGCACAGTTGCAGGGATTGAGCCAGCTTTGGGCTTTGCCCTGACTGACAGCAGGGAGACTACTTGGAATTCTCCCTCTCGCTCTCTCTCTGCCCCTCCCTCACTTGTGCACCCTAACTCACTATCTCTCTCTCTCTCTCTCTCTCTCTCTCTCTCTCTCTCTCTCTCTCTCTCTCATTCAACACAGATTTAATAAAACGTTCTTCTCAGTATTTGTAGCCAGGCATTGGAGGACACAAGAAGAAATCTGGATCTGGTACAATTTATGATGAATACTATTAAAGTCTAAATCTACAAAGATGTGTTATTGAAACATTTTTGTCTATAAGCATTCTCAGTTTACCAAGTAGAGCCAAGTTAACAGTAATTGGATTGCAAACTCAGTGTATTTAGAGAAAAAAACTTGACCTCCTTATTTATATAAGTGCAGCCACAATAGAGGTTTGACCGATAGATTCTTTAAAACTAGCTTTCCTGGAATTTTTCATAGGAAGTCACTACATTAAACTTTTAATAGCCTCTCAAGGGCAGAAACAAAGCCAAATACTTGCCATCGGTTTTGCCTGCAACACTTATAGATTTGGGTGACTACTATATTCTTGAGGTCTCCAAAACATCCCAAGACTATTGAACCTATTAGGGAATAAAGTTCTTGATTCACCTGGGAAGGCTTCCAGGGATTCTGTAAGCAAGGAATCATGCTCATACTTCCAAGGGGGCTTGATTGGGTCCTGGAGTCCATCAGAGATCCTTATAGCCGTCTCCTCATTTCTGAATCGATTTCGGACTTTCTCAGCTATGACATTCTAGTCAAAGTCTTGGTTACCTAACAGTGTTTCCAACTGCGTCTTGTCATACGTAGAAAAAGATAATTATTGAAATTACGCAAACACATGTATTGGAATAAACATATAAGAATAGGCACCGAGAGTTTCTGAGATCTGGAAGAACCGGGTAGGGAGAAAAGATTAATATTTCCATTTGTTTACCAAGTTATATTCTGTGCACTTGCTGAAGTCAGTTAACCTAAGAGGAAAAGGTTCCTCAATCAGTAAACAACAAAACACTTCCCAGAGGTTTTTCTTTAACTTACAGGTAGTTAACATACAGTATAACATTAGCTTCATGTGGACTATATACTGACTCAACAATTCCATAGAACACCCAGGTCTCAACTCACAAAGGACCTCATTATTCCCCATCACTTATTTAACCCATATGCCTACCCATCTCCACTCTGGTAACCATCAGTTTCCTGTCTATAGTTAAGTGTCTTTTTCTTGGTCTGCCTCTCTCTTTTGTTATTTTTCTTTCCCATTGCTCACTTGTTTTGTTTCTTGATTTCCACACGTGAGTGAAATCATATAGGATTTGTCTTTCTCTGACTCTTTTCAATTAGCATAACACTCTGTAACACCACCCACTCATACAAAAGGCAAGATTTCTGGGGTGCCTGGGTGGCTCAGTTGGTTGAGCTTCAGACTTCAGCTCGGGTCATGGTTTTGCACTTCATGAGTTCAAGCCCCGTGTTGGGCTCTGTGCTAACAGCTCAGAGCCTGGAACTTGCTTCAGATTCTGTCTGTCTCTCTCTCTCCCCCTCCCCTACTCATGTTGTCTCTCAAAAATAAACAAATGTTAAAAAATGGCAAGGTTTCATACCTTTTTATGCCTACTAACATTCACATACACACTAAACATTTATTCATTTAGTCAGTGAACAGCTGTGCTAGACTGTTGGAATCAGAGACGCTCACTGCCTGTCACTGTTGAACTGCTGCTCCAACAAATCTGGGCCATGGACAGAGCAAGAGTACAGGCCTATACTCATCATGGGGCTGACTGACGACAGGAAGGTCCATCACAACAATGAATTGTCTTTCTTGAAAGGTCACCCATCTACACTGGATTTCACTTTCATTGCAGTTATATCCTGGTATATTAGTGCTTGAACAACCACAGCACACGTCCCGCTGATCCCATTACAGCATCTAGAAATCTTCTTCATCTCCAAAATCTACTGTGCCATGTGACATTTTATAAATTTTTTTTTCAACATCTTTTATTTATTTTTGGGACAGAGAGAGACAGAGCATGAACGGGGGAGGGGCAGAGAGAGAGGGAGACACAGAATCGGAAACAGGCTCCAGGCTCCGAGCCATCAGCCCAGAGCCCGACGCGGGGCTCGAACTCACGGACCGCGAGATCGTGACCTGGCTGAAGTCGGAGGCTTAACCGACTGCGCCACCCAGGCGCCCCCCATGTGACATTTTAAAGCTACGCCCAGGGGCGCCTGGGTGGCTTGGTCGGTTGGGCGTCCAACTTCGGCTCAGGTCATGATCTCGCGGTCCGTGAGTTCGAGCCCCGCCTCGGGCTCTGTGCTGACAGCTCCGAGCCTGGAGCCTGTTTCGGATTCTGTGTCTCCCTCTCTCTCTGCCCCTCCCCTGTTCATGCTCTGTCTCTCTCTGTCTCAAAAATAAATAAACGTTAAAAAAAATAAAAATAAAAATAAAATAAAATAAAGCCACGCCCAAAACGTTTGCATCATCTAATACCCCTCCTCCATCCACTGCCTCTGATCTAGGCCTGGGCAAACCAGTAATCATTGTCATCTGACGGCTTCTGGGCCTCAGTAAGACAAAGGAATTCAGAGCAATCATGGAGATAAAGGAGGACATCCCCAATCTTCAGAAATCTACCACTTTTGCCAATTCCTTATCTCCATGACACTTATTCATCCAATGACACCAGCAAGAGCTGCCTAGGACCCTGGGTGACTAAAGGGAACCACCTCCAGGTACTTCCCTGCATTGGAAAGAGTCCTTCACATTTTCTTTTCATAGGTCTTATCTTTCTCTCTGAGGATGATGGCTTCATCATGTTTTACTTCTATTCCCATCCCACATTCCAGCGTTACAGGTCTGAATATCCACGGCCTTACATCTCTCTCAACTAAGCAGCTAGTGAGGACACTCTCACCACAACACAGGCACAGAAGAATGTTTGTGATGTCTACAAATCTGGCACCAAAAATGAACAAGCATAGCACCGGAGACAACTGGAAAATAAAACAAGTAGAAATTATTTTTCTATATGCATTCTCAGTTGTGCAACCTGAGACAGGTGTTTCCTCCACACGCAGAATCCACTATGCTAACTCTTTACCTTGTATATTTTCTATGTCTCATCTGGGGCTACATTATCACTACTATTGGAATTTGTTTCTCCTACTTATGGGCTATCTATTACACACCCAGTACTAGCATATGTGCATGTTTGCTTCATATGCACGTCAAAACAACACCCACCCCCCCATGACGGGGGCACATAGCTGTCTTAGCTGTCATGGAGGCATGATTTAGACCCCCTCCCTAAGCCCAGATTTCACCATTCAGACTAAAACAGGTTTAAGCAACCTCTGTGCCTTCTGTAAGGGACACAGAGGGGAAAGCACTGGAAGAAATTAGACCCGGTTGCTCACAAAGGCAGATTAAAAACATCTTGTCAAAAGTTACATTATCTTGTGAGTCTGTAGGGTGTTGTCTAGGGAATGTACTAGTGAGAGGGGCTGGTGTCAGTCAAGGCCCTGTAAAACTCCTGGCTAGGGGCACCTGGCTGGCTCAGTAGGTTAAGCATGTGGCTGTTGATTCCATAGTTAATGGGTCTGAAGCCTGTGTCTGGCTGTGGGCGGACAGCACAGCCTGCTTGGGATTCCCTCCCTACTACGTTGCCCCTCCCATGCTTATACTCTCTGTCTTTCAGAATAAATAAATAAACTTAAAAACATATGTACTGGCTGTGCAAAATGAAAGCCACATAGGGTTTCATGGAGTACCTTGAGTAAAACGTCAACAGTAACCCTGTAGAATCTATGATATATCCATAATAATATCACAGTATTCACAAAGATGAGAAAATGGTATCATGGATAAACGAGGGGAAAAATAATGACACATTATGTAAATCCTAAGGCCGCGGAGAAAACGGATTACTGGGTATGTTATGCCGTTGTGTTAGGAAATGAGTTATAGATTCCATCTATAGATTCCACCTACAACCTTAAATACAAGGGGATGGGCTAACATTGCTGGGGGGGATCCCAGTTCATTCACTACACATCCACGTTAACACATTAAAAACCATTATGTTTTATTTATTAAAATATATTAAGTTCACACAGACCAATTTATGCATTTCAAATCCACTCGACTCAACAAATCGTTGTTCAAAATATAGAATACAAGTGCTAAAAAAGCATTCATTTGTTGACATAATGACATGGAAATAGTGATTTCCATAAGTGTCAGGCCAGAGACAATTGTTGAGAGATGTGGATGTACAATTTATGCCATTTGGGGGAAGAGGTAGCTAGGCTCTGGCTGCCATCTGTGAAGATGTCTTCATTGCAGCCACATCAACTCATGTGCTCTGACTATTGCTGTTATAAAGATCTATCAGTTCACTGGACTGCCACCTCTTTTGTCTTTAAGACCTTATCGTAAAACATTTTCTTTCTAATATTCAGGAAGTTTTTAGAGTTAATAAATGGACAATGGTGTTCTCAACACCTGTCTCATGACAACTTAAATCAGTGGTATAACCACAAACAGCATCTCCATTTAGATTTGTTTCAGATGTGCATCATACTGTCCTTTATCACTGTGGAAAATTAGACATGCCCGTGTCCCATCTAATGAAGAAGGGCGTCTCATACCTTTGATGCGACAACAGTCAGCCACATGGTTTCACACACCCACTGGGAAGAAATGAATATTCTGAAGTGATTTGAGAGTAGGAATACATTAATACTTGCTACTTACAAATCCCAAATAGGGTCAATGTAAAAAAAAAAAAAGCACATTTTGAAATTAAGTATACCTATGCAAAACCCGATCCACTAGATCTTTTGAACCAGAATAGCATATATGTTTTCCAAGTGTCTAACTCTGTATTATTCCTTAAGTATTTTGAAGCAATGTCTGAATAGAGTGACTGGTGTACTCCTTTCTACTTGATTTCTGTAACATTGACATTTGATGTTCAATGAAATAGTTTTGTAAATCTACCTTTCCAGTGACTTTCTTATATGCATCTCTTGTGTTTCCTAAAGTGTATATTTAAAGTGAGGGTCTTTGTTCATTCATTAAATTTCTAGGGTTTGCATCTAGGGTGCCTTTTGTGATATCGAGCACAGATTGAATTCCAGGTAAAGGCATGGCCACTTTCCATTTCACACTTTGGCTCCTATGTGGTAACTAGAATGTGCATTAAGATGTGACTTGCAGGGAGAGCTTGCACATTCTTTACATTTGTATGGTTACTCTCCAATAGGAATCCTCTGATGTCCTGTAAGGTCTGGGCACCACTTATAGGCACTGACTTACATTCTTTTTACATTATCAGGTTTCTCTCCAGTGTGAATTCTGTGATGTTGAGTAAGGATTTAGGGCTGGGTAAAGGCCTTGCCACATTCCTTACATTGGTGAGGTTTCTCTCCAGTATGAATTCTGAGATGGCGAATTAGAATTGAATGCCTGGTAAAGACCTTGCCACATTGTTGACATTTATCAAGTCTTTCTCTAATATGGATTTGCCCAGGTCTATTTAGCGATGAGCAGTCCTTAAAGGCTTTACCACATTCTTTACATTTGTATGATTTTTTTCCAGCATGCATTTGTTGATGTTGAGTTGGTGTTGACTGCCAATGAAAGACTATGCCACAGTCCTTACAAGTGTACCTTTTCTCTCCGGTACCAATTGTCTCATGTGTATTTAGTCTTGGTGACTGACTAAACACACTTCCAGATTTATAACATGTGTATGGTTTTTTTCTCCTCACAAATCGTCTGATGATCACCATCAGAGGACTGCTTGAGATCTTTTCCACATTCATTATATTTATAAGGATTTCCTCTCATATGTGTACTCTTCTGTATAATACGTTTAGATCTTTGAGAAAAGACTTCCTTACCTCTATTACATTCAAAATGGTTGTCTGGCAAATGAGTACACAGACATTTGTTAACATTTGAGCCCTGGTTAAATGTTTTCTCAGATTCACTGCAAGGAGCAATTCTATGTCCATTGAAAATACTCTCGTAGTTTTGTAGGGTTGTTTTCTTTGTGACGTGCCCCTCAAATTGACACTCCTTAACACTTTCTTCTTTACCTTTAAATCTATGGTTTTCAGAAACAGTTGACAGAAAGGTCATTCCAATCCTATTTTCAAATTGGTTCAAATACTTATTTTCTACCTGAATGAGGTAACTTTCCAGATTTTCCAAATTTTCTATCGACAAATACTTATGTTTGAATTCTGGACTTGAGTGTTTGGTTACTGAAACACACTGCTTTGTAGAAGTAGCTAACTTACAAGGGGAGGTTTTGCAAAATGCTTTATATCCTTCACCATATGGGGCAGTGAGATTCTTTTCATGGGCAGATGTCTCCATTTGGAAATGTCCGTCATGATATGTTTGATGCCCTTCATTCTCCCCATCGTTGTCCCAGTCTATCATTAAGTGTAAATTCTCACAGGTACTATGTTCACCCACTGACACTTTTTGGAGAGAAGGTTCTAAGCACGGCTTTGGCAGGAAATTCTGGGTGCATTGTGAAGATACAGCTGAAAGAGATCAAATAACAGAAAAGTAAAATCATCCCACTTACTACTCTCAGATGAATATACTGAAGACTTCTATTATGCAACCTTAGAATCAATCAGAAAACGTCAGCCAAATGTTTGAGAATGAATCATCAGGACTTCATTCCTCCATGGACACATAAACTTGCACACAAGACACTGACCATATAGCCTAATAGATAATTCTGTAGTATTGTCATGCTATCGTGCAAATCATTTTCCTATACCTCGAATAATCAAGAAAAGTACCACATGAGCCCAAAATCACCAGAAGGAAACTTAAACATAAAACTGAAATCCTTAAGACAGGATACAGTAAAACTAAGACCATATCTACCATAGGAAGTGTTGGCTTTCAGAAAAGATGAACAAAATTGATAGACCTTTCACTCAAGTCAGAATTAAAGAGAAAAGACCAACTAAAGGCAGCAGTGAAGTGAAAGCAGACACATTATAACTGATACGACTGAAATAAAAATAATTATGAGAGGCAATAATGGATACTTATATGCCCACAAATATATACCAAGAAAGGAGAATGAATTCAAAAAATGGTAGAAGCACCTGTACTCCATCCTGAAAAAAAAAATCACTACTGCTGACAACTATGTAGACTTAAAGAGTGATAAAAAACATGCAAAACAAACGAAAAGCAAAAAAAAATCAAACTAACTCCGAATAAGGAAAAGTCCTATGTCTGATGAATTCATTGGAGAATTCAAACAAACAGCTCATGAGAAAGTACTTTAAATCTCTTCAAGTATTTCCAAGGAGTGAAAAGAGAAAATATGAAAATACTCTGTGGTACCAGCATTGCCAGGTTACCAAATCAAAGGAATACACTACTGTAAAGAAGGCTACAAACTCCTAAGGAAAAAAAAAAAATCTCTGTTCACAGATGATATGATCTTTAGAAAACTCTAAAGAATCCTTATTTTTATTTTATATTATTTTGGTCATTGCTTGTTTTATTTCTGGTAAGTTTTTCACTACTTTCGATTTTCCTATTTTTTAAAGTTTTAAATTTTAAAAACTTATTTTTTAAATAAATGCTTCAAATAATGAAAACATTGAAGTCAACAACATTACACCAAAAGGATCGAGAAAAGGAAGACTCTTAGCTGAAATTTAGTAGGAGAAGAAATAACAAATGGAAATCTGAAATCATTTTATTTAGAAAGATAAATCAGAACTAAATAAAATAGAGACCAGAATAAAAAAAACCATAACCTTGAAAGTAATGCCCAGTTTAACCAGAAAAATAACAAATTGATAATGCTTCAACTATATAAACAATTGTATCCTAACAAGTAACTTAGAAAAGAAATCCTCTGGGGCTCTTGGGTGGCTCGGTCAGTTGGGCATCCAACTTCAGCTCAGATCCTGATCACAGGGTTAGTGAGTTTGACCCATGGGTCAGGCACTGTGTTCAGAGCTCAGAGTCTAGAGCCTGCTTCTGATTCTGTGTCTCCCTCCCACCTTCTCTGCCTGCTCTCTCTCTCTCTCTCTCTCAGAAATAAATGAACATTAAAAAAATCCACTTAATTCTTAAAAATGTTACTAAGATTAAATTGTGAACCTTAAACCCACAAATTTAGAAATCTTCTTATAGGAAAAAGAAGAATGAAAGTTGAATTCAGAATCAAAAATCTCTCAGCATAGAAAAGCCCAAGATCACATGCATTCAACGGTCAATTCTAACTGACGTTAAAAAAAATAATAACTAAGGGTAATCTTTTCAAAATCCTATAAAGCATGGAAGATCAGGAACACATTCCAAACTATCCTGTGAGGCCAGCATTACTCTGACACCAAGCAGGATAAATACAATAGAAGAACAAAAAAGTCTTGTTTGTCTGATAGAAGTATTGCCACTCTGACTTTCTTTTGACATCTGTTGCATGCTATGTGTTTCTTCATTTCCTCATTGTCAATCTGCAGGTGAGTTATGTCTGAATGAGTCTCCTAGAGGAAGTCTAGGAGTCTCCTAGAGGAAGTTTTTTGTTTTTATCCATTTTGCTACTCCTGGATCTGGAAGTCTGTTTCCTTCCAGGATTACCAAGATTTCTGCTATTATTTCTTTAAAGTAAGATTCTTCCCCCTTTTCTCTTTTTCTTCTGACTGCCATAATACAAATATCATAACATTTGATGGTGTCTCTGAGTTCCCCAAGTCAATACTGTTGCATGATTCTTCTCCTGTCTTTTGCTTAGAGTCATTATTTTTCTTTATTATTTTTCTTCTAGGTGACATAGTCATCCCTCTGTTACTTCTAGCCTGCTGCTCACTGCTAAGCCTGTTTCCAGTCCTTTTTTTTTTTTACCGAAAAAAAACCTGTTTATTTTTCTGAGAAAGATACAGAGAATGAGAGCAAAGAGAGGGAGGGAGAGAGGGAGAGAAAATCCCTCTCAGCCTCCATGCAGTCAATGCAGAGAACAAGTTGGGGATCTGTCTCCCAAACCGTGACCTCATGACCTAAGCCAAAATCAAGATTTGGATGCTTAATTGAATGACCCACCCAAGTGTCCCTCAATCTTATTCATTGCACTGTTCTTCTCTGATTCTTTTTTAGTTGTTTTAGCTCCCTGGTAAGGTTCTTACTATTCTTTTTTCAACCCAGAGAGTATTCTTATGAATTTGCCTTCAATTCTCCATCAAGCAGGTTACTTATAACTGTCTCACTTAAGTCTCTCTTCACGGCCATATCTTATTCTTTGACTTTGGATAAATTCTTCCATCTTGGCATTTTGTCTAAGGCGATGCCTTCCTCTGTATGTTAGAAAAGACAGTTAAGTCTCCCATAGATCATTTAGGCCAGTGGCCTGCAGATGCTCTTCTTGACTGCTATGGACAGTGTAGGGTCCCTGGCCTGAACATGGTAAGTCATAGCTAGATGTGCTGCGGTCTTCTTGTGAATTGAGACCTGACATCAACTTCACCAGAACTGAGGCCCTGCAGAACTGTTTGGTCAGGAAATGTGGTGTGGGCAGCAACTTGTGCAGGTCTCTTGGAGCAGGGACCGACCTTACTGAGAATGAAGCAAGTTTGGCAGAGAAGGGCAGTCCCACCAGAGCATAGGGAGGTGGGGGCTTAGTGTAAGGAAGGCAGACATTCAGTGTCCCTAATGAGCAACTTCCTACAGGTTGCTCTGTGTTTATGCTGAGGGGCAGGGGAGAGAAGGAGCTCCAGCTAGGTCTTTAGTTCCTCTACAGATATCTCAGTGAATGTTGTGTGTCCAGCAAGTGCTTCTAGTGTAGTGAATAATCTCCCACCCTGTGGGCTCCAGGCATTCTTCAGATGGTTTTGCAACATTGATTGATCCCAGGATGTTTGCCTGCCTTCTTTCCAGAAAAATGACAGTACCCTCTAGGCTCTATCCCAGCCAAGCTGATGATCTTTAAAACTCCAGACTTTAAGACAGTTAGCTGCCAGAGCTCATGAAATTCAGCCCTTCTCATTTTCCCAGCCAATAGTTCTGTGGAAACATTCTCCTTATGCTTTCACGTGTGTGTTTCTGTCTCACATGACCTTCTCCTTGACCATGGCTCCCTGCTCTGTGCAGCACTGCAATCTTATTCCCCCTAAACCATGCCTTTAAACGTTCTACTGTCTTCAATGTGGCCTCTTCTCTCCCTTAAGTTGGGGACTTTGTTCTGTCAGTGTTCAGACACACATCTGGGAATTTTGGAATCATTTGTCAGTTATCTAGTCATGTTCATTATATGTGAAGAGCCTAGGGTCCTGCTACTCCGCTGCCATTTTTCTCCACTCTGAACAATTCCTATATATGAAATTCATACACCGTTTACAAATTTGGAGAAGACAAACACAAACATAAAACATAGTTGTGTTTGTACACAACAAAGAACAATCCCCAAAATATGGATATAATACATTTATAGTAGCATCGCCAAATATAAAATGCTTACAATTTGACATAATGAAAGAAGTCAAACCTAGTTTACACTATAAAATATTGTGTAGGAATAGAAACAACAAATGGAATCACATCCATGTTCTTGGACTGGAATACTTAATATTATTGAGTTGTTGATAGTACTCAAAGTGCTCTACTCATTTAATGCAATCTCTATCAAAATCCTAAAGTCATTCCTGGCATATCTATTAAAATCCACCCAAACATTCATATGGATATCACAGTGTAACATTTACCCAGAATAAACCCAGAAATGAAAGGCACCTTGGTGGCAAATGCTTCCTAATTTAAACCATATTATGAAGATGGAGACATAGGAAGGCACTGGGCTCACCTCATCCCGCTGATCACTTAGATTCCACCCACACCTGCCTAAATAACCCAGAAAGCCACCAGAAGACTAGCAGAATGGCCTCTTCAGACCCAAGCATAGACAAGAGGCCCACAGAAGAGGAGAGGAAGGGTAGAGAGGCAGTGCACATTACACGGACTGGCAAGAGGGAGCCTGGGCAGTGGAGGGGCAGCCCGCCGGGCAAGGCAGAGCCCCCGAAGTCTGGCTTGCAAAAGCAGAGGGGCTGGACTCCATGAGTTCTGACAGCCAATGGGACTTAACATCTGGAATGTTAAAAGTCAACAGCTCTGCTCTCAGGGAGCAGTAGGGCAAGAGGACACTGGAAGGGAGTGTTGTTGAGCCCCAGAAGACAGAGCTCAGTCGGCAGAGGAACAAAGGCACTGGCAAGTGCCATCTCCCTCTCCCATCCCGCAGTAATTCCAAAGGGAACCACTTCCCCTCACTGAACTTGCTTGCACTGTGCAAACACCCAATGCTGTGCTTGTGTGGGTCCATGCTCCTAGGGTCCTGCCTCCCTTTGGTGCTTCAGGACCCCTCCCGCAGGGGACCACCCAAGGCAAAGTGAGCTAAGCCTGCACCTCCCGCCCCTGTGCACCTTGCAGATCCACCCCAGCTAATAGGCCAGATCCCATCAAAGCAGCACCACAAGCCTGACAGTGTGCAAGTAACCCAGACAGGGTCACACCACTCCACAGTGAGTCCTACCCCTGGGAGAGGGGAAGATAAGGTACACACCAGTCTGACTGTGGCCCCAGCAGTGGGCTGGGGACACACATCATGTCTGATTATGGCCCTGCCCACCAACACAAGTTACTCTGGACAGCACAGGGGAAGTGCCCTGCAGTTTGGAGCTACACGGACTACCCAAAATGATGAAACGAAAGAATTCCCCTCAAAAGAAACTCCAGGAACTAGCGACAGGTAACGAATTGATCAAACACTAAGCAATATTACGGAACAAGAATTTAGAATAATAGTCATAAAATTAGTCACTGGGCTTGAAAAAAGCATAGAGGACAGCAAGAATCTATTGCTACAGAGATCAAGGGACTAAGAAATAGTCATGAGGAGCTAAAAAATGCTATAAATGAGGTGCAAAAGAAAATGGAGGTGGCCGTAGCACAGATTGAAGGGGCAGAGGAGAGAACAGGTGAATTAGAAGATAAAATTATGGGAAAAGAGGAAGCTGAGAAAAAGACAGAGAGAGAGAGAGAGAGAGAGCGATGTCAATTTCTTACTTGAGGAAGCTGAGAAAAAGACAGAGAGAGAGAGAGAGAGAGAGCGAGCAAGCAATTTCTTACTTAATACATCCCCAAAGGCAAGGGAATTAAAAGCAAAAATGAACTATTGGGACCTCATGAAGATAAAAAGCTTCTGCACCGCAAAGGAAACAATCAACAAAACTAAAAGGCAACCAACGGAATGGGAAAAGATATTTGCAAATGACATAATCAGACAAAGGGCTAGTATCCAAAATCTATAAAGAACTCACCAAGCTCCATGCCTGAAAAACAAAAAAATCCACTGAAGAAATGGGCAGAAAACATGAATAGATACTTCTCTAAAGAAGACATCCAGATGGCCAACAGGCACATGAAAAGATGCTCAATGTTGTTCCTCATCAGGAAAATACAAATCAAAACCACACTCAGATATCACCTCACGCCAGTCAGAGTGGCCAAAATGAACAAATCAGGAGACTATAGATGCTGGAGAGAATGTGGAGAAACGGGAACCCTCTTGCACTGTTGGTGGGAATGCAAACTGGTGCATCCGCTCTGGAATACAGTGTGGAGGTTCCTTAAAAAATTAAAAATAGCGCTACCCTATGACCTAGCAATAGAACTGCCTGGAATTTACCTAAGGGATACAGGAGTGCTGATGCATAGGGGCACTTGTACCCCAATGTTTATAGCAGCACTCTCAACAATAGCCAAATTATGGAAAGAGCCTAAATGTCCATCAACTGATGAATGGATAAAGAAATTGTGGTTTATATACACAATGGAGTACTACGTGGCAATGAGAAAGAATGAAATACGGCCTTTTGTAGCAACGTGGATGGAACTGGAGAGTGTTATGCTATGTGAAATAAGTCATACGGAGAAAGACAGATACCATATGTTTCCACTCTTATGTGGATCCTGAGAAAATTAACAGAAGTCCTTGGGAGAGGGGAAGAAAAAAAAAGAGGTTAGAGAGGGAGACAGCCAAGGTATAAGAGACTGTTAAAAACTGAGAACAAACTGAGAGTTGAGGGGTGGTAGGAGGGAGAGGAGGGTGGGTGATGGGTATTGAGGAGGGCATCTTTTGGGACGAGCACTGAGTGTTGTATGGAAACCAATTTGACAATAAATTTAATAATAAAAAAATAAAATAATAAAAGGATCGGTCTTCTAAAAAATAAAAATTAAAAAAATAAACCATATTACGAAGCCATAGTTATCAACATAACATCCTTCAGACATAATGAGAGGCATAGAATAACGGACAAGTGTTGGTGAGCTAGACCTGACTTCTCCAATGTTAATGTTTATGACAATGAACTGAAGATCTCATTAAATTCATATTGTGACTTGGATTTCTGGCTGAGGTGTGAGTTTCCATATTTCACTCAAATTGCAAGTGACACTAACATAGTCATTTCAAGAGACATGATTTTAATTCCAAAAGAAAACAAAAAGGGAAAAAAGAAAAAAAAAGGAACAAATCATGATGACTTTGAAATTTAAGATTATTGTGGAAAGTACAAATTGTAACCTTGGGAACAACAACCACAATTTTTCTTGAACATTTCTTACACAATACAAACCATTCTAACACTTTTTCTTAAATTCCCCCATGAATCCATGGTGACCGATGAGAACATGAGATGTGATTTTCATCTTTCACAAGAATATCTTGGAAAAACTGTAGTCCTAGTGGAGCTTGAGTTTTAGCTCAGATTGTCTGACTTTGAATTTGTCTAATGGAACACACTGACCATTATACAGAGGAAACCCTAAAAGAAGGTTCAGAGTAGGTTCCAAAGTGAAAGAGGTAACACAAACACGACTGAACCACAGACTCATCAACCAAAAGAGCAGAGCAAGGATACAACACAAAATATGAAAATTACAAATCAAATAAAAAAAACCAAATGTGATATAATTAAACTGTTTTGGTCACTGAAACCAAAAAATGTTTTCAGGGGCTTAAAACATACAGATCTATTTGTGGTGGAAGCTTTTTGTGTTCCCCCAACACACCACAGAGACCAACACTCACATTGATATAACCCACAGTTATTGTTTGTGAATTCCCTAGGGTTTTCAAAGTTCTTGCCCCATTGATCTTTTCTGCTGAATCATATTTTACATATTTAAGACAGTTGCGTATATATGATGCATATTTTTTTTTCTAGAGCAACAGAAAGGTGATAAGGAGCCGTCCATCTGTGACATGAGTATAGAATCCAATGGAAACTTTCAGCAGCAAGGCCTGACTGATTTACAATTTCCACTTCCTACACTAGTATCTCCAGCACACAGGAGAGCTTTAATTTTCTAAAGAGACTAAAAACAACATGACTCACAGAAGCGAATTTCCAGCTTCAATGAGGTGATTTATGCACATCTTTCAGTAAATCCTCCCAAGGAATTTAACGTTACATGGGAAAAAAAAAATATTAACCTATCATGGAGGGATCTTGCAGAGAGCACAGAGAAAATGAAATACAGAGACCCATAATGATTCACAGTTGTGTCAGGTACCTAGCATTCTTGAAAGGACATATAATAACAGCTGGGAAATACATGTCCAGAGCAGCAAGTAAGTAAATCACAATCTAAAAGTGAATATGCAAACATGTTGACAGGAACCCTAGTCCTCCTGCTGACTGATGTCCTAACTTTTTTCTCTCAAGGATGATGTTCTTGTATTCCCTCCTGAGAGTGCCCAGAGCAAGGTACCTCTCCATACAAATGTTATTCATCCAGTAAGGTAGAAGAGGGACAGGCAGAGTCCCCTACCTCATTTATCTCTAGGAAAGAACAATAAAAACGTGAATCCTTTCGAGGTGGTAGAAAAAGAGAGGGAAGAGGCACACCTCAAGTGGGAACCAACAGGTTGAATCAAGTGTCCACAAAATCCAGCTTGAGTTCATTCATGGGCACTAAGTGTGTTTACAAAATGAAACAAAACCACACAATACTTCTATAATCGGAAGCACACTGACTCTCCTAGGCTGTAGAACGTATGCCCCAGGTAAAATTCCAGGCCTGCATCACAGGAAATGAACAGTTTCAAAGGATGCTTAAACACGGGGAAGAGGACAAAATAGGTGAGCCTAAGGCCCTTCTCTCTCCTCTTTTCATTCAAGCTGCCTCCACCCTTGCATGGAGAACTTGGTCAACCACTTTTATTTCTCCTCCTTCTAGTCACCATTCCAAACATATTCTTGGGAATAGTTGCCTCTTTTACCCATAATGCAGGTACAACTGCTTCTGATTGCAAAGTTGCATTTCTTAGTTCGGCGCCCATCGATTCCATAGCCTTTAAGAATATCAAGTTTTCCCTGTCCTTTTAGTAACTCCCACAGCTTCATGCTACAGGATGTCTTGTGTTTTCAACTCAGGTTTCTTCCCAAAATCTGGCTAAAATGAGCATGGACATAAAGTTTAGTTGCACTTTGGTATTTTCCCAAAAGAATTCACTTATACAGAACAGCCTTCAGAAGACATGTGCCCATTATTACAGGCACTTTAGGAGAGTAGAGATGAGACAGAGCACACGTCAGGGCAAGCAGTTTGAGAAGCTCTCAAAGAAATTACTGTTCTTCATGTATCTCCTGGGCTGCTCAGCCAATTAGGACTCCAGACTCCTCTAGATGCTCCTATTCACTTTTCCACTCAGCTACGCACACTCTCCTCTCTCCCATGTCCTACCTGTCCTCCAGCAATTTACCTTTACCTCCATTTTGATAAAGAGAAATTAGCCTTCCTAAGTCTGCATGAACACCTAGGAGGAGCATGATTTGGAGAGTAAGTTAGCTTTCATTATAGACAACTTCTTAACAAAATGGTTTAACCTATACATGTACATGTGGATTGTTATCTACTTTGCTTTCTCTTTTTTCTCTTCAAGTATACTTGACTCACAATGTTACATCAGTTCGATGTACAACTTTGTCATTTGACAGATCTACAGGGTTAATTATGCTCACCACAAGCGAGCTACCATCTGTCATCATACACTGCTGTTATAATACCACTGAATGTATCCCCTGTGTTGTATCTTTTATCACCATGACTTATTGATTCCCTAACTGGAAGCCTATCCTTCGCTATCCCATTTACCCATTTTGCCCATTCTCCCTCCCTGTTCCACCATGGTAACCAGATGTTTCTGCTTTTGTTGTCCTTTCTTGCCATTTGTAACAATGTACATAGACCTAGAATGTATTCTGCTATGAAACATAAGTCAAAGAATGAATAGTATGTGATATCACATAAATGTACTAATAAATAACAAAACAAATGCACAAACAAGAGGAGAAGCCAACACATGAATATCTACTTTGTTTGATAAAGACCATGGATACTCTCAAGACCTATAAAAATTGCATGATTCCACACATTCCATAAGGTAACAAGCTGGTCTGTAACTATTTTCCAAACCTGGCTGAAGATAGGAGACTCCTAGATCAAGATCTAAGAATTGTATGGCTCATGACAGCAAACACCATAAACATCTTGATCACTCTAATATCACCTGTCAGCCCCCCACCCCCAACTCCTACAGGTAGATGCTGCACATACCATGGGTTTGTGAGACCCTGGGCATAGGAAAACCTGGTATCTTCAAGGAATATCTAGCTCCTTCCAACCAGGTACCATAGAGCTAATCTGAATGCTCTGGAAATCACCCAAAATGCACATTGTAGCACAAGGGATACACTCCTAACCACTCTATAAACATACGAAAATTTGTGCATCCAAAATCATGGCAGACATCTTTTTATCCAAAAGCTATCACTGTGGTTTAGATTCCTTTAGAGACAGTGATGAATTAGTTGTCTATACTCGTGTTTGGCACTAAAGTCTGTAGAACTTAACCTACACTCAGTAAAGAGAGAGATAATGGGAAACAGCTATCAGCTTGCCAATATTTTACATATGCTATATTCTGTAACATGAAATTATTGCTATTGCCAAGACCCTGCAGGCCATTCTGCTATGGAAATAGAGGAATAAGCATTCATGTCAGCAAGGAGGCACCTTGTACGTTTTTGAGTTCAAAACTGATATTGAGAATGTAGTCTCGTGAGATTTGTAATCACTACTAGAGGCAGAAAAAGATAGAGAACTAACAGAAGTCTCTTCCAAGAGGACACTGATGTTAATCCATGTAAAGAAATGACTTGTTCAAGCAAATGAAGACAGCATGCTAGAACATTTTCAGAATACACTGCAATTTGTTAGCCACGTTGGAGGAAAAAAAAATAAAGATAGAAAATCTCTGTCCGTACACAAACCACCTAACACGGTTATTTTGAATACATTTCTGATTGAAATTGGAAAGATAATGATATGCTTTGAAAAAGAAAAATATTTGTGCCTGTGGTCTCTACATGAGAGGATTTCTAAAAAAGATTTAAAAAAACCCACTAGCCATCAAAAGGAATTATAGAGGACCAACATTTATGTTTCTTGATCTCAGTGGCTTACAGATATGTGATCAGTTTGCGAAATTCCATTGAGATGTTCCTTTATGATCTGCACATGTGACTTCATTGAAAACAACAAACTCCTCATCAAAAAATAGAAGTCAATAGATAAGTATCATTGTACACACAGTGACACATTAAAATTAAATGTAGAAAGTAATGTCACACCGTGATTAGATTTTAAAGGCTTGCTTCAAAAAAGGGATGTTTTTATTTCTACCTAAAGCAATATGTTGCTGAGTATACCATGCCCACAGAAACAGAATGATACGTAGATCTATTTTCTGAATATGAATACAGGAAAACACAACAAATAATAAGAAGTAGATAAGGTGTAAGGAAAAAACAAACATGGTAAATCCAAACCCCAATATCTTCAGTAGAATATGAAACATAAATAAACAATATGTTCCTGGTAACACAAAACTTTGCTTGAAGATACTACATTGAAAATTTCCTAGAACTATACCTAAAAGAGGATGATAAAATTGGAAAAATAAACAAAAAACAAAACAAAACGTAGTCATAACCAATCAAACATATAGCAAGGCAATATATCATATAGAATAATCTTTAAAAGGAAGGAGTTTGTCCCTGTAGTATTACTGTTATTTTTCAATATCAAGTTACACTCTTTCAATGTTCTATTACATGGATAACAAACAATTTTCGTGTATGTGTGCATATTTATACACACACATACATTTGCATTAAGCATACAAATATAAATACATGTATATAGGGAAACCTTTCTTTTCTTAGCTCATAAGACATAAAAACATTCATCACAAAGGAGTGACATCACAAAAACGGTGACAGAGCTAGTTCCCACTCAGTACCTCTCAGAGTAAGCTCAGCTGCCAACTATTCACATTAGACATCACTGGGGAAATCTCAATACCCCAAAATAACAGGTGTTGAAAAGGAATTCTTGTCCTTCCATTGAACCAATGCGAAATGTGAGTAGAACATGCTACCCTACTTTATTTTATTGGTTTCTACAACTGATAGATATCCTCTTCCTAATCAGGTCCGAATGGGTGTAAGGACAGCCCAGGCTGTGAAACATCATAGGGACATCTAGCCTAAAAACTGGGTAGGCTGTTTAGAGCAGAAATATGCTCAGTGCCGGTGACTGGTAACCAGCTTCCCTAGGAATCAGTGCTCTGAACATGGTTCAGAGCATAGACTAGACTCAACACAGGGCTGAGTGGATGTGAGGAAGGTCTCTGCCAGCTGTGGGTCAGGATCCTTGGAAGGTCACCCATCAACAATGGATGAGACCTATGTTGGGCTTATATACCTCGGATGCCTGTGCTTTGAGGAGCTACCCACATGCCTTGCTGGTTCTGACTATTAGTGTCCAGTAGCCTTTGCATCTTTAACACCAACTCTGTCATGTGACATCTTCAAGCAATGCCCACAATGTTCCCCTCTCCATCAACCTCCACAAAACTGGGCCTGGGAAAGTGCAGTTATCTATGGCATCCAACAGCATCTGCTCCACAGTACCACTAGAAAATTGTTTAATCATGAGTAAAGAATCTGACATCCCTCAATCCCAGAAAACCACCAGGCTGGTTCCCAAGTTCCCTTCTAGGTCACATTTGTTCATCACAAGAATTGTCCTATGATCTTGCAGTGATCAAAGGGAGCTTCTTGTCAGAGCTTTCATCACATTTCAGGGGTTTTCCATATTTGTTTTTGTAGGATCTATCTTCCTCTCAAAGCATACTATCCTAATGTTTTATCTGTCCTCATAACTCTCTCCATACCAATTGCCTGAAGAAATCCTGTAGACAATTGATTGTTTTCCTGTTCCTTCCATTTAAGTGGTGATAAGATTGTACTGAAATATTAGAGATGGGTCAATTGATCCAATTAGCAACCATTTCCCATTATATTAAAAAATTCTAGAGGTGCCTGGGTGGTTCAGTCAGTTTAGCACCTGACTTCAGCTCAGGTCATGATCTCATGGTTTGTGAGTTTGAGCCCTGCATCAGGTTCTGTGCTGACAGTGAAAATCCTGCTTAGGGTTCTCTCTCTTTCCCTACTCTGTCCCTTCTCCATTCTCTCTTTTTGTCTCCCTAAGATGACAAAATAAACTTAAAATTTTTTGAAAACTATAAGCTACTAAGAAACAAGAAGAGCCTGCATGGATTTCATGTCAGGGAGAGGATCTATCTAACACAGGAAAGAAAAGTTGTGATGGCTACATCATTGGAATGGAGACGAGGAGACAGACAAACCAGAGCAGATTTGGAAAGAAAATGAGTAAAATTTATCCTTCTATAATTCAGAGTCACTTGTGCAGCCTAGGTCAGATGTCCTTCCCCATAAGAAGAATTTATGCCAATGCTTCAGCCTAGATGTTTTTTTTAACCTCTTATCTTGGGCTGCATCATCACTCTTAACAGAATACTGTTTTCTTCCTATATTTAGAACATCTACTAAGCCCTCAGCACTGTGCATATTTGTTTCCTTCAAATAAAGGTGAACACAACCCATGGCTCATGAATCTCCAAGTTTTCACCTCATCAAATTTTTTCACAAAAGTGAATATCTTGGATGAGGTCACTCCCAAGAAGGGAAAGGAATAGTAACTAAAGAAATCTTATTCAGTGTTCCTCTCCCATTGAGTAGGAAGGAAATGTATCAAATAAATTACATGGAATTTAATATACTCCCTGTAGAATTACTCCATATTCAAATTAACATTTGAACACCATGTCATTTCATGCAAGAGAATCTTAAAATCCCTGAGCTACTCATAGAAGCAAAAGTTCATGAACATTGGAACGTGGAAATAGAATACATTCTACAAGAATATTAACCAGGTACACAAGAGAGGATTTGCATGGGGAGATTCTCAAACCAAGATATGCAGAGATTTAGGAGACATAAATTCATCACCAAAAATGTAGAGAAGTATTCCTGTTTTTATAAATCCATAACATTTTTGGTTGTCAGGAAATTATCAGTTTTGAGATTTAAATAATCCTCATTTCAACAAATATTCCCATTCCTTCTGAAGATCTTGGTTTGCATACATACGCATTCTTCTTCCTTATTAGTACTGTTATTCCAAAATCCATCTTTAGCTTAACATAATATATTGCATTCTGTGCATTTCAAAACTGTGAAAATCTGGGTTCAATATGCTCACAAAAACTACACTAAAAAAAAAAAACAGAACAAAACACATAGGTTAAGACTTCAAATAGTGACCAAGAATCTGTAGAGAGGTCTTAGATTTGTAGTGAATTTGTTTAATTAGCAGTTGTTAAGTAGAACCGCTGAGCATTATTTTGTGAGCCAAGGATCAATAAACAAAAAAGAAACAATTTACTACTCATAGGCCATGGTGGATGTGTACAATGTCATGAGGGGCAAGATGTAGAGGTTAAGGTTGAGTGCAGGCAGAGAGAATGTCAGGAACTGGGCAGATGCCTTTTTGGGGGTGCATGGTTGGAGGACAGTGGAGCTCCTGGGCTAAGTCTAGAATGTACAGTTAACCTCAAAATCAGTGGAGAATGGCAGATGCTCTCTGCAGGGGTCCTCTCCAAAGGATGTGCAAGGTGAATGAATATACTCAGAGTGGACACTCTTATACAAATGATGATTAGAGAATTCCTATCAGGAGCTTCTGTTTGCTTGTGACTGTGGGGCTCTTATCTAGTGAGTTTGCTACTGGGTGGAGCTAGAGTCAGTTCAAACCCACCCCCTGCAGCCAGCCTGTTTATACAAAATGGACTGCAAGGCAGAAGTATCAGGAAATTGTTCGGCTACATTCTCAATAATACTCTTATATGATCGTTATTAAAAGCTCCTAATGCCCCATCACTTACAAAAAGGAAGGTAGAATATGTAAACTTTGGGAAAATTAAGTTCAAATAATTTGAGGTTTAAGGCCACTGGGCAAAGAGATCATTCGTGATAGCATCCCACTGCTTAAACAAGTACCAGTGACTCTTGAATAATGCAGGGGTTCAGTGTACCCACCACCCACGCAGTTGAAAGTCCGTGTACAAGTTTGACTCCCCAACACATCAATTTAATAGCCTACCACTGAGAAGAAAAGTAGTCAATTAAAATATACTTCACATTTTATAGGTGTTCATTATGGTTTTCCTACCATCAAGGAAACTCATCAAAAGAAAATATTAGGGAAATCAAAAGGAAAAGTACATACATTTATACTACTGTACTATAAATAAATCTTCCTGTAAGTTGGACTCACACAGTTCAAACCCATGTTGTACAAGGGTCAAGTGTACTTTGTGTTCCTGTTTACCTGCAACCTTGATGAAGATGGGGCAGGCTAAGGTTGCAGCAGGACACCACTTCTTTCATTATAAATCAGAGTTAACATATTAAAATCCATTCCGGCTCATTAATGAGCATATATTAATTTCAAATGTACTCTTAAGAAACCACTGCAAAATCACTGTATGATCCTTGGTCAAAATGCACATTAAAGTCTTTCAAGAACCATTCTTTTTCCCCATATGTATTGATTTGTGAGTTGTACTTTCCATGATGTTCGAATTAAGGCTAATTATTGAGTAAAAGTAGATTGATAATCATCTTTCATCCCTTTACAGAAGACTTAGCTATACTTTCCTCAGATATCTGAAAATCTCTTTATTTGAACTACATAATTAATATTCTTCTATTATAATAAACGCTATTATAAAGATACACTCAGATATTTATGAGCTGCTACTGTATTTTTTCTATACACTGACTGGCAAAACATTTAAATTCAGAATGTTTCTGTCTCACTTGAATGCAAAGAACAATGCCCTGAACACTTCTTGGTGACTGATATCATTGTTATATATCAATCCCAAAAAGCATCCCCATGTAGATTTCCTTCACATGTAGTACCTAACAGTGTTCTTTATCTTTTATTTTTTTTTTCTTTTGTTACCATTTGCTTCAGGTACCGTTTTTTTTTTTATAAAGTTTATTGTCAAATTGGTTTCCATACAACACCCAGTGCTCATCCCAAAAGGTGCCTTCCTCAATACCCATCACCCACCCTACCACCCCCCCATCAACCCTCAGTTTGTTCTCAGTTTTTAAGAGTCTCTTATGCTTTGGCTCTCTCCCACTCTAATCTCTCTTTTTTTTTTTCCTTCCCATCCCCCATGGACTTCTGTTAAGTTTCTCAGGATCCACATAAGAGTGAAACCATATGGTATCTGTCTTTCTCTGTATGGCTTATTTCACTTAGCATCACCCTCTCCAGTTCCATCCACGTTGCTACAAAGGGCCATATTTCATGCTTTCTCATTGCCACGTAGTACTCCATTGTGTATATAAACCACAGTTTCTTTATCCATTCATCAGTTGATGGACATTTAGGCTCTTTCCATAATTTGGCTATTGTTGAGAGTGCTGCTATAAACATTGGGGTACAAGTGCCCCTATGCATCAGTACTCCTGTATCCCTTGAGTAAATTCCAGACAGTGCTATTGCTGGGTTATAGGGTAGGTCTATTTATAATTTTTTTAGGAAACTCCACACTGTATTCCAGTGTGGCTGCACCAATTTGCATTCCCACCAACAGTTCAAGAGGGTTTCCATTTCTCCACATCCTCTCCAGCATCTATAGTCTCCTGATTTCTTCATTTTGGCCACTCTGACTGGTGTGAGGTGATATCTGAGTGTGGTTTTGATTTGTGTTTCCCTGATGAGGAGCGACGTTGAACATCTTTTCATGTGCCTGTTGGCCATCCGGATGTCTTCTTTAGAGAAGTGTCTATTCAAGTTTTCTGCCCATTTACTCACTGGATTGTTTTTTGGGTGTGGAGTTTGGTGAGCACTTTATAGATTTTGGATACTAGCCCTTTGTCCGATATGTCATTTGTAAATATCTTTTCCCATTCTGTTGGTTGCCTTTTAGTTTTGTTGGTTGTTTCCTTTGCTATGCAGAAGCTTCTTATCTTCATAAGGTCCCAGTAGTTCATTTTAGCTTTTAATTCCCTTGCATTTGGGGATGTGTCAAGGAAGAAATTGCTGTGGCTGAGGTCAGAGAGGTCTTTTCCTGCTTTCTCCTCTAGGGTTTTGATGGTTGCCTGTGTCACATTCAGGTCCTTTATCCATTTTGAGTTTATTTTTGTGAATGGTGTGAGAAAGTGGTCTAGTTTCAACCTTCTGCATGTTGTTGTCCAGTTCTCCCAGCACCATTTGTTAAAGAGACTGTCTTTTTTCCATTGGATGTTCTTTCCTGCTTTGTCAAAGATGAGTTGGCCATACGTTTGTGGGTCTAGTTCTGGGGTTTCTATTCTATTCCATTGGTCTATGTGTCTGTTTTTGTGCCAATACCATGCTGTCTTGATGATGACAGCTTTGTAGTAGAGGCTAAAGTCTGGGATTGTGATGCCTCCTGCTTTGGTCTTCTTCTTCAAAATTACTTTGGCTATTTGGGGCCTTTTGTGGTTCCATATGAATTTTAGGATTGCTTGTTCTAGCTTCGAGAAGAATGCTGGTGCAATTTTGATTGGGAGTGCATTGAATGTGTAGATAGCTTTGGGTAGTATTGACATTTTGACAATATTTATTCTTCCAATCCATGAGCAGGGAATGTCTTTCCATTTCTTTATATCTTCTTCAATTTCCTTCATAAGCTTTCTATAGTTTTCAGCATACAGATCTTTTACATCTTTGGTTAGATTTATTTCTAGGTATTTTATGCTTCTTGGTGCAATTGTGAATGGGATCAGTTTCTTTGTCTTTCTGTTGCTTCATTGTTAGTGTATAAGAATGCAACTGATTTCTGTACATTGATTTTGTATCCTGCAACTTTGCTGAATTCATGTATCAGTTCTAGCAGACTTTTGGGGGAATCTATTGGATTTTTCATGTATAATATCATGTCATCTGCAAAAAGTGAAAAGTTAACTTCATCTTTGCCAATTTTGATGCCTTTGATTTCCTTTTGTTGTCTGATTGCTGATGCTAGAACTTCCAGCACTATGTTAAACAACAGCGGTGAGAGTGGGCATCCCTGTAGTGCTCCTGATCTCAGGGGGAAAGCTCTCAGTTTTTCCCCATTGAGGATGATGTTAGCTGTAGGCTTTTCATAAATGGCTTTTATGATGTTTAAGTATGTTCCTTCTATCCCGACTTTCTTGAGGGTTTTTATTAGGAAAGGGTGCTGAATTTTGTCAAATGCTTTTTCTGCATCTATTGACAGGAACATATGGTTCTTTTCTTTTATTAATGTGATGTATCATGTTTATTGATTTGCGAATGTGGAACCAGCCCTGCAGCCCCGGAATGAATTCGGCTTGACCATGGTGAATAATTCTTTTTATATGCTGTTGAATTAGATTTGCTAGTATCTTATTGAGAATTTTTGCATCCATATTCATCAGGGATATTGGTTTGTAGTTCTCTTTTTTTACTGGGTCTCTGTCTGGTTTAGGAATCAAAGTAATACTGGCTTCATAGAATGAGTCTGGAAGTTTTCCTTCCCTTTCTATTTCTTGGAATAGCTTGAGAAGGATAGGTATTATCTCTGCTTTAAACGTCTGGTAGAACTCCCCTGGGAAGCCATCTGGTCCTGGACTCTTATTTGTTGGGAGATTTTTGATGACTGATTCAATTTCTTCACTGGTTATGGGTCTGTTCAAGCTTTCTATTTCATCCTGATTGAGTTTTGGAAGCATGTGGGTGTTTAGGAATTTGTCCATTTCTTCCAGGTTGTCCAGTTTGTTGGCATATAATTTTTCATAGTATTCCCTGATAATTGTTTGTATCTCTGAGGGGTTGGTTGTAATAATTCCATTTTCATTCATGATTTTATCTATTTGGGTCATCTCCCTTTTCTTTTTGACAAGCCTGGCTAGAGGTTTATCAATTTTGTTTATTTTTTCCAAAAACCAACTCTTGGATTCGTTGATCTGCTCTACAGTTTTTTTAGATTCTATATTGTTTATTTCTGCTCTGATCTTGAATATTTCTCTTCTTCTGCTGGATTTAGGCTGTCTTTGCTGTTCTCCTTCTATTTCCTTTAGGTGTGCTGTTAGATTTTGTATTTGGAATTTTTCTTGTTTCTTGAGATAGGCCTGGATTGCAATGTATTTTCCTCTCAGGACTGCCTTCGCTGCATCCCAAAGCATTTGGATTGTTGTAGTTTCATTTTCATACATTTGTTTCATGTTCATATATGTTTCCATATATTTTTAAATTTCTTCTCTAATTGCCTGGTTGACCCATTCATTCTTTAGTAGGGTGTTCTTTAACCTCCATGCTTTTGGAGGTTTTCCAGACTTTTTCCTGTGGTTGATTTCAAGTTTCATAGCATTGTGGCCTGAAAGTGTGCATGGTATGATTTCAACTCTTTTATACTTATGAAGGGCTGTTTTGTGACCCAGTATGTGATCTATCTTGGAGAATGTTCCATGTGCACTCGAGAAAAAAGTATATTCTGTTGCTTTGGGATGCAGAGTTCTAAATATATCTGTCAAGTCCCTCTGATCCTATGTATCATTCAGGGCCCTTGTTTATTGACTGTGTGTCTAGATGATCTATTCATTTCTGTAAGTGGAGTGTTAAAGTCCCCTGCAATTACCACATTCTTATCAATAAGGTTGCTTATGTTTGTAATTGTTTTATATATCTGGGGGCTCCTGTATTCGGCGCTTAGACATTTATAATTGTTAGCTCTTCCTGATGGGTAGACCCTGTAATTATTATATAATGCCCTTCTTCATCTCTTGTTACAGCCTTTAATTTAAAGTCTAGTTTGTCTGATATAAGTATGGCTACTCCAGCTTTCTTTTGGCTTCCAGTAGCATGATAAATAGTTCTCCATCCCCTCACTCTCAATCTAAAGGTGTCCTCAGGTCTAAAATGAGTCTCTTGTAGACAGAAAATAGATGGGTCTTGTTTTTTTTTATCCATTCTGATATCCTATGTCTTTTGGTTGGCACATTTAGTCCATTTACATTCAGTGTTATTATAGAAAGATATGGGTTTAGAGTCATTGTGATGTCCATAGGTTTCATGCATGTAGCAATGTCTCTGGTACTTTGTCTCACAGGATCCCCCATAGGATCTCTTGTAGGGCTGGTTTAGTGGTGACGAATTCCTTCAATTTTTGTTTGGTAAGACCTTTATCTCTCCTATTCTCAATGACAGACTTGATGGATAAAGGATTCTCGGCTGCATATTTTTTTCTGTTCATCACATTGAAGATTTCCTGCCATTCCTTTCTGGCCTGCCAAGTTTCAGTAGAGAGATCAGTCACGAGTCTTATAGGTCTCCCTTGATATGTTAGAGCACGTTTATCCCTAGCTGCTTTCAGAATTTTCTCTTTAACCTTGTATTTTGCCAGTTTCACTATGATATGTAGTGCAGAAGATCGGTTCAAGTTACGTCTAAAGGGATTTCTCTGTTCCTCTTGGATTTCAATGCCTTTTTTCTTCCCCAGATCAGGGAAGTTCTCAGCTATAATTTCTTCAAGTACACCTTCAGCACCTTTCCCTCTCTCTTCCTCCTCTGGAATACCAATTATGCGTATATTATTTCTCTTTAGTGCATCACTTAGTTCTCTGATTTTCCCCTCATACTCCTGGATTTTTTTATCTCTCTTTTTCTCAGCTTCTTCTTTTTCCATAATTTTATCTTCTAGTTCACCTGTTCTCTCCTCTGCCTCTTCAATCCGAGCCATAGTTGTCTCCGTTTTATTTTGCAGCTCATTGATAGCATTTTTTAGCTCCTCCTGGCTGTTCCTTAGTACCTTGATCTCTGTAGCAATAGATTCTCTGCTGTCCTTTATACTGTTTTCAAGCCCAGCGATTAATTTTATCACTATTATTCTAAATTCACTTTGTTATATTGTTTAAATCATTTTTGATCAGTTCATTAGCTGTTGTTATTTCCTGGACGTTTTTCTGAGGGGAATTCTTCCATTTCGTCATTTTGGATAGTCCCTGGAGTGGTGGAGGACTGCAGGGCACTTCCCCTGTGCTGTCTTGAATAACTTGCGTTGGTGGGCGGGGCCACAGTCATACCTGATGTCTTTCCCAGCCCACCACTGGGGCCACAGTCAGACTGGTGTGTGCCTTCTCTTCCCCTCTCCTAGGGGTGGGATTCACTGTGGGGTGGCATGGCCCGTCTGGGCTACTTGTACGCACATTGCCAGGCTTGTGGTGCTGGGGATCTGGCGTATTAGCTGGGGTGGATCGTCAAGGTGCACAGGGGCGGGAGGGGCAGGCTCAGCTCAGTTTTCCTTCAGAGTTCTGCTTCGGGAGGGGTCCTGCGGCACCGGGAGGGAGTCAGACCTGCTGGAGGGATGGATCCGCAGAAGCACAGCATTGGGTGTTTGCGTGGTGCAAGCAAGTTCCCTGGCAGGAACTGGTTCCCTTGGGGATTTTGGCAGGGGGATGGGCGAGGGAGATGGCGCTGGCGAGTGCCTTTGTTCCCCACCAAGCTGAGCTCTGTCATCTGGGGCTCAACAACTCTCCTTCCCGTTGTCCTCCAGCCCTCCCGTTCTCTCAGCAGAGCTGTTAGCTTATAACCTTCCAGATGTCAAGTCCCGCTTGCTGTCAGAACACACTCCGTCCAGCCCCTCCGCTTTTGCAAGCCAGACTTGGGGGCTCTGCTTGGCCGGTGGGCTGCCCCTCTGCCCCGGCTCCCTTCTGACAGTCCGTGGAGCGCGCACTGCCTTTCCGCCCTTCCTACTCTCTTCCGTGGGCCTCTCGTCTGCGCTTGGCTCTGGAGACTCCGTTCTGCTAATCCTCTAGCTGTTTTCTGGGTTATTTAGGCAGGTGTAGGCGGAATCTAAGTGATCAGCAGGACGCGCGGTGAGCCCAGCATCCTCCTACGCTGCCATCTTCTCAGGTCCCTAACAGTGTTCTTAATCTTCCAAGTAAGTATAGGTCAGCATGAATTTTCCATCATAAAAGAGCCCCCTCGTGTCTGTGAGACAACAGTCAAATCAGTTTGCATGACATAAGCAATAAAGACATAGCATGAAATGATCTATGAGTAAAACTAATAAAATATGCCATGCAGGGGCGCCTGGGTGGCTCAGTCGGTTGAGCCTCCGACTTCGGCCTCGGTCATGATCTTGCCATTTGTGAGTTCAAGCCCCACATCTGGCTCTGTGCTGACAGCTCCGAGCCTGGAGCCTGCTTCAGATTCTGTGCCTCCCTTTCTCTCTCTGCCCCTCCCCTGCTCACGCTCTGTTTCTCTCTGTCTCAAAAGTAAATAAACATTAAATTTTTTTTTAAAAAAATTAATAAAATATGACATGCAAAAAAAAAAAAAAAAAACAAAACACCTCAGATATGGTCAATAGAAAAAAAGAGAATAATTATCCTTCTCCAGATATCCATTACCCCTTGATCCTTTCAGGCATCTTCAAAATATAGCTGACCATTGAAGAACATGGGTCTAAACAGTGTGCATCCATTTAGACAGAGATTATTTTAAATATAAATCCAATGAACTACTGTAAATATGTTTTCATTATAGGTTCCTTAATCTTTTGTTTTCTCAAGCTTACTTAATTATAACAATACCATTTATAATACGGACAACAAACAAATGAATGGGATGATTCACTGGCAATGTTCTAGCTATTTTCATGGAAAAGTAGGTATGGTTTTAAGCTCTGGAGACTCAAGAGATACCCACAGATTTTCCATTGCGGGGGGGGGTTGGTTAGGGCCCCATACGCTCACACTGATGTAAGTGTTCTTGGTGTTTAAACTTTGGGTTTTCCTCTAAATACTCTGATTTAGGATCATGTGTGAAAAGTAGTATTGACTTATTGCTTCCTGCTGTGAATTCTGACTTTCTTAGATTTGCCTTTTCATTCCATAGTTTGCCAAATGTCTACATCTGTAACGTGTTTACCCTTTATAAAGACACTGGTATTTACTGAAGTGTATGTTAAAACCAAAAGTCCTTCCTCATTCATTACATTTCTAGGGTTCCCATCCAGTATATTTTCTCTGATGTTAAGTAAGGGTTCAATTCAGGTCAAGACTGCCAATATTCTTGACATTTGTAAGTCATCTCCCCAGGACGTATTATCTCGTGTTGAATAGTTTTGCTTACAAACTAAACGCTTCACCACATCCTTTGTATTTGTAGGGTTTCATTCAGTGTGCTCTCCCTGAGGTTCAGAAAGTTTGTAGTTGGGCTTAACAATTTTGCTCATATTTAAATATTTTTATTTAGCCTTCTCCCCAATATGTATCTCCTTAGGTTGTAAGTTTTGAGCGGTAAGGACTTTGCCTCATTGTATAAATTTGTTAGATTTCTTCCCATTATGAAATCTCTGCTGTTGAGTGAGTTTTGAAGACTAGATAAAAGCGGTCCCAGAGTTACTACATTTTTAAAAATTCTTTTTGCAGTGTTTTAATCCATGTAGGCATGCAACTATCGTAATTTAAAGGATACTGCTTAGTGCTTAGTAATTAATTAGACTGTAAGAAAAAACTCTACCACAAAATTACATCTCTAAGTGATCAGGGTCCTCAGGATCTCTACATTTTTAAGTCTTCTCTCTAGTCCGGATACAATGATGTACAAGAAGATTCGAGCTTACATAGAAGACTTTCTCACATTTCTTACTTTTATACTGGTTCTCTGGAGATGGAGTTCTCTCATGCTTATTAGCATTTCACCCTCAATTCATGTTTTCCCCCACTCATTGCTTTTGTAACTTCTGTCTCCACTATAAACACCTCAGTAATTACGGAAGCTAGAGTCCTCAACAAAAGGCCTTTGTAACACACACATAAATAGTTGCTCCAAATCAAGTGTTGTATTATAACTATTGAACAGTGATGTTTGGATAAAACCCTCCTGTGTTTATCAAAATCAGAGCCTTGGGAACAGGGGGATTACGTGTTGGTGGAAGAATAATGAGACCTCCAAGCAGGACTTCTCAAATCAATCACATTTAGAATTTTTATCTCCCTTTTCAAATGTGTAACTCACAGAATTGTTTCAGTCAGTGGTTAATCCAATTTTATATTTGGAATACTTTCAGTATGGGCTAGGTGACTTTTCAGAATTTCCAAATGTCCTTCCAGAGAATATGTATCTTTAAAAACTGGATTTTTGACTTTTGCTCCAAAGACATTGTTCTCCAAATATAATGAGTTAAGGTGAGGTTTTCCCCAGAAGGTTTTTTATCCTTGATCTCTTCTAGCAGTAGCATTTCATTACCAGTAATTGTGCCCGTTTGGTTATATCCAGCATAGTAAACATTCTGCATTTCCCTACACCCCATCACCTTCCCCATCATCCCTTAAGTTTAAATACTCAGGGCCACAGTGTCTACTTTTTCCCATATCACTGTACCAAAGGACTCTTCTTGGTTGTTGGCCAACAAGCCTAGGGTGTTACGGGAAGACACAACTAAAAGATACAAAAGAAGTCATCACACTTACTACATTGCATATATGTAAGTATGCTAATGTGCAAAAGTAATATCCATGATAGGACATCAGTAGAATGAAGAAATAGGAAGCACCAGAACTTTGCTCCTTCTTGGAGACACAAATAGACCAAAGGACTTTTTCAGGACTCCAGAAGCACAGCAGGAGAATACAGCACACCCAGGCAAGTACAAAGGAAGAAGAGTCACAGTGAAAAGACAAAGAACGTTTAGGACACTTGCCTACAACAGCTGCCCACTCTCCCTGACACTCCATGGCAACACAGTGACAAAAGTCTTCCCTCTGTCGAGGAGAGAAACAAATGTATGTTCAATGATCTGGTTTCTTTGCTTTCTTGAGGGACTTGTTTCTGTCATGCACGGCATGGGAAGCAGAAGGAATGAGAGCACCCTCTGGATACACTATGGTGGGTGCTCAGACAAAAGGTGAGCATTTGTTCAAACACTGGAGAGACTACAGAGCTGAAGAACAAGAGGGGAAGGCATCATGGTCTCCAAAGAGTAACCACACTTTTTAACTTTAGCAGTTACAGAAATTCAGACATGACAAATGCCCAGAACATGTGTCACTGTACCTAGAATTACTGTATTTTTGTGTTCCTCTGTACAAACCAAGTCCATAATCCTGGGCCCAGAGGCTATTATTTTCACTTTTGGGTTTTGTTTCCATTGGTTTTTCGGGTTTTTGTTTCTTTGCTTTTTAATTCCCAAATGTCAACCAAAGGTATAAAAGGATACAAAGAAATAGGATTTTGTGTTCCAATTGGAGGAACAAAATACATCTCCAAAAGTGGCCCTAAATTAATCAAGCACTATTAATTGACTGACAAGACATTCAAAATAACCATCATAAAGATGCTCATGGAGGAAGAAGAAAAATAGGTAGGTATCTAAATGATAGCAGGAAAACTATTCATGACCAAAATGTAAAGCCAAGGAAACAGAACATATCACCAACAATGAACAAGAAATTGGGAGATGAAGAGTACAATTCCTGTATTTAAAAATACACTAAGTGGCCAACAAAAGACTTGATCAAGTAGAAGAAAGAATCAGACAACCTAAAGTACTCTTGTGTTCAATTACCTGCTAAGAATCAAAGGACAGGGTCTAGGGACTCATGGAACACCAACAAGCGATCCAATATGTATATTAAGGGAACCCCTGAGGAGAGGGGAGGGAAAGGGGCAGAGCATCAATATGAAGAGCTCAAGTCTTATATGTGGAAAGAAGAGACAAATGTAAGAAGCATAGTAAATTCATAGCAGGATAAATGTCAAGACGTGAACAGGGTGACACCTTATAATTAACCCATCAAAACTCACAGGCGAGAAGAGAAATTTGAACCAGCATGGCAAAAGCCACTCATCTCTTCCAAGAGACCTCCTGTAAGCTTAGTGGAATGATTAGTAAATCTTATAGGAAGAAGCGCACAGGCCCATGTATTCAGGTATTGAAAGTTCAAAACATATTTACTAAGAATACCCTACCTGGCCAAACTGTTTTTCATGAATGTAGAAACGGAGACTTTCCCAAGTAAGAACCCCTCTAAGTTTACAAGTAGACCTCTCCTACAAGAAACATTAAAGGAGGTCCTTCTGGAGACCTCCTGGAGAAATAATAGAATTCTAAACAATAACTGAAACCACATGAGAACAAAAAGCCCTCTGCTTAATGTAAAAATTTATACAATTGGGGAGCCTGGGCGGCTCAGTTGGTTAAGTGACTGACTTTGGCTCAGGTCAGGATCTCAAGGTCCATGAGTTTACCCCCACATTGGGTTCTGTGCTGACATTCAGAGCCTGCAGTCTGCTTTGGATTCTGTGTCTCTGTCTCTCTGCCTCTCCCCCATTTGCAATCTCTGTCTTTGTCTCAAAAATAAAAACTCATTAAAAATTTATAAAAAATACACAAATCTGTCATGTTGTAATGAGGTAGCACAAGTCACTTTAGTTTCTGCTACAGTATCTTTTTCAATGAGAGTATAAAAAAATCAGCCATGCCTGGGTGGTTCAGTATGGTAAGCAACAGACTTCAGCTCAGGTCATGATCTCACGGGTTATGAGTTTGAGCCCCACATCAGGTTCTGTTTTGTCAGCACAGAGCCTACTTCTGATCCTCTATCCCCACCTATCTCTGCCCCTTCCCTGCCGATTGTCTCTAAATAAACAAATTAAAAAAAAAAGAGTACAATAATCATAAATCGAGGTAAGTACATATTCAAAGACAGAAATTGTATTATCAGTAATTTAAGGTGGGTGCAGGGGTGGAGGTGATATGTAGAATAATTTTGTATGCAACTGAAAATATCAGTTTAAAATGTGTTTGTATACCTTTAAGATGTTTTATGTAATCTCTATGTAAACCACAGAGAAAACACTGCAGAAGATGGAAAAGTTGAAGAGAACGGTACCAAAGCATGTCATGGGTATAAGACCACAAATAAGGATTAAAAAAAAATCTAAATTTGATACTGAGGTACAGAATATGTGTGTGTGTAAATATACACACATACATACATGAGAGAGAGGGAGAGCAGGGGAAGGGCAGAAGGAGAGAGAGAGGGAGGGAGGGAGGGAGGAAGCGTGCGCGCGCGCCCGAGAGAATCCCAAGGACGTTCCATTCTCAGCTCATAGCCTAACATGGGGCTCAATCTCATGACCCTGAGTTCATGACCTAAGCCAAAAATCAAGACTCAGATCCTTAACAGATTGAGTCACCCAGGCACCCTGGAGGTATAGAATGTTGAAAAAATGACTTTCAATGCACAAAAGTAATCCTCTCACGCAAGAAGAATATAAGGTCACCAATAAATACATGATGAAATTATTTATCTGTTATGATGACTCACCAAGACATTAGTTGTCTATTATTATGACAATTCACCTAGACATGATAAAACATTTACTGACCACTAACCAAGGAAGGAAAGAAGATGAGTCCCAAAGTATGTATGGGTCATATTTATACCAAGAAATACATACATAAATTTATTGGTAAAGGGCCTGGTTGATTCATAATTGACTTAAACTCACATTGTCTTAAAATGCACTAGATGAACATTGTCATCCTGTAACAAGATACACAGGTAAATGAAACCACAACCACCTCGTGGGGAAAGTCCCATACAAAAGAAAGTACATTATTATAGAATGCAAAACCAGAATAAGACAAAATTTAACCGCAGTCTACATAAAAAAAATAGATTAAGCCTTTCAAAGGAAACCTACCATATAACTATAATTTTAAACTGCGACTACGTACCCATGAAAAAGGAGCATTTGGATTGTTGGCATGTCTTCATTGACCGTAAAACAGGAAAGGTATTTTTTTTTTATATCAAGCATAAAATGCTCTAATGAAAAATTTTACAAATAAGCACTTAAAACCCATTACAAATGTATTATTTTCTTAATATATTCCTCCTCTTACACAGAGTGTAAGGGTATAATCCATTGTTTAGAACCAAGCTGACTAGCACAAAACTTTCCTTTCTAAATCAACAAACACTGCCAAAGTTGGGACATATCCTGACAATCACTTTATAAACAAATCAATATTTGGGATGAAATTCAGATACATTCTGAGAAAGTAGAAGAATAATCTTGTGATTAATTTTTTTCTGAAGTAAAATTACATTTATGAACAATCCTTTTTTATATGGAATTTCTTCTTTAAATGTTTATTTATTATTGAGAGAGAGAGAGAGAGCACACGGGCAAAGGAGGGGCAAAGGGAGAAGGGACAGGTGATCTAGAGCAGGCTCCACAAGGACAGCAGACAGCCCATGCTAGGCTCTAATTCCCCAACTGTGAGATCATGAACTGAGCCAAAGTCCAATGCTCAGTCGACTGAGCCATTCAGGCACCCACTAACTCATTTCTTATATGGCACATATCCATATCATATAGAACTTTTGATTCAAAAAATCTCGAGATGTGTCTCATATACAAATTATTTGAAAGTACAAACACCTATGAAAAAGTCACAGGAACTTCCTACTAAAAGTATAAAATGATGCAATTACTAGGAAATAGGTAACCATTGAGACTTTATTATAGGCTGTGAGAAACAAACCTTATGTAACACGTAGCATATGTATGGAAGTGTCCTCTCAAGGCACGTGTGCCACCTTATGCCCAGTTCAGATAAAATGACAAGGCTCCACTTCCTAACTGTCCACCCGAATCTTAAATAAAAGGAAATCATCGCCCCACTCCCCTTACTCTGTGAGTCTCTCCTTTGGAGGTTATTCCCTCTGATCTCCTTATTGGCTGAAATCAAGCTTCCTGTGTGTGACAACCCCTGCTGCTGCACTATGACTCTATTATATTTGAGGATCAAGACACACAAATATGCCAATTTTTTATTCTTGTTTTCATTTTCTGAAAATATAAAGCAATAAATAAAAGAGTATTTCTGTGACAAGACTGTGGAGGAAAATAAAAATTTATTTTGGCATTTTTTTTTCATTTTGTACTTTATCATGTTTTGCTGTTTTCTTTTTCTCTCCAGCTGGTGATGAGACTCTTTGAGTGACACAACTTTAAGGGGACAGATGATTCATTCTCCTCAAGGAAACTCCCACATTTTATCAAGTCTAAAGACAGCTGCCTTAACCTTCCTAACTCCTACTAAATTCCCAACTGACTAATCTTCACTCATAGGTAGGAACCGATTCATCAGGAAGAAGTTATGGAAGCAGAGACCTTCCACTTTAACAACCTTAAAGATGTAAGGGTCTACGTTGTTCAAGGGGGGCAATGATGAGGGACACAAAGTCAAGAGTCCTGTAGCTTCAATTAAATTTCTTTACACTTTGCAACTCAATGACAGGATATGCCCTTCCTCAAGTAAATCATAGCTGCTATCATACTTTAATGTTTAATTTTTATTAAATACTTGAGACAGGCAGAGTATGACATTCCTTTATCAATGGGCTCCAAAGTGTAAGAAAATTTAATTGAAGCTACACTTCTTTTGCCTTAGTTCTCCCCACCAGAAACTACAAGCAAAGAGAAACTCAGAAGAAAGAAGTTTCCAGCTGAAATGTGATGGCTTCTGCACATCGCTCAGTAAATCTAAGATCCTTAGCAAAGATGGGGGAGGGGGGGAGGATGAACGTTATAAGGGAGAGATCTGGCAGAGAGAACCAGGCCAGTTAAAGAAGTGAACACGAAGTGTAAGGTAACAAATTGCTATCAGTGCCTAAGACACACCAAAGGACACATGATCCCTGGTGTGTTCTGTTGGCTCCCACACAGTGAATCTGATAGTCTAATTATGAGAGAATACAGTGGATTTATACAAACTTCAATCACATATACTTTTAGTAGAGGCTGCTTTGAGGCAGTTTCAAGCAACGGATTGTAGAGTAGTCCACAGGGCCCACCTGGCTGAAGAGAGGCAGGTCCAGCAGGTGACCTGCCTCAAAATATCTATAGGCCCTAACTAACTAACAAATGGGTACTTACAACCAGGCAGCATTACCACATGAGGGCAAATTCCATAAGTCACCATACATACTCATCTTCCCCCAGCAAAATCAGCCCCAAGTCACTGCCTCAAGGCAGGAGACTTTCCTCTGCTGTGCTTCCCACCACTCCCTTGAGGTGTATTCATAAATCTAATGTCTTATTCTGCTAGAGGTGAGTTCTTTTCACCACTCATGCCCTCGGCTTCCACAGGATCAGTGACCCATATTTGGGAGCCCCCATCTGAATGGGAGAAGCACCACATTTAGACGGCTGTTTCCCTGTCCTGTATGTCTAGTATATTTTAAACAGAGTATCTTTTTCACATTTTACAAACCATACTGCTCCCCCCCCCTCCTTTTTTAAGTTTCCAAGTTATTCAGGCCTCATATCCATTCTCTGTTTTTTTGCATTTAGTATTTGGTCCAAAAAGGTAGTTTTATTATAACACAAAGAGAGGACATGTGGGCACCAAGATCCACAGTGGGGTTGTGAAGAGTGACACTGCAGCCAGGGGAGGGAAATGCAAAAGGAAGGTCTCCAGAAGGATTCCCATATGCTTAAGAGGACTCCTAAGATACTGGGGGCCTTGTATTTTTCATTTTCTTAATCCTGCTCTACAGACAGGTACTAAACAGGGAACTAAGGGGGAACGGTTCTCCTTGACTGAAATCCCACCACCAGACCCCATCAGCAACAGGAATCTTGGACTCAACACCTTCCCCTTTGGATCTGTGCTAAAGGGAATGTTTGCAATACTTTCAGTACTTTAAATTTTTTTTTCAACGTTTTTTATTTATTTTTGGGACAGAGAGAGATAGAGCATGAACGGGGGAGGGGCAGAGAGAGAGGGAGACACAGAATCGGAAACAGGCTCCAGGCTCCAAGCCATCAGCCCAGAGCCTGACGCGGGGCTCGAACTCACGGACCGCGAGATCGTGACCTGGCTGAAGTCGGACACTTAACCGACGGCGCCACCCAGGCGCCCCTCAGTACTTTAATTTAAAGTGACAAGTGTTGATGTCCTAGTGAAAGCCTGGTTGGAGAATGTAGAGAAGACTCCTGGTTATAGGGGAGAAGAGTTCTAAAGACCTAACCTTGAGTATTGTTCCTGAGAAGGGTGTAAAGCTTTAGTGAAAACATAAGGCAGAAACACCAAACAGAGAAATCAACATTTGCGGTTTCTAAATGCATGGAATTTTAGGGGGGAAAAGATGACAGCCTCCTACCTGAAACACCAGGCTTACCTGAGAGCTGGCCATTTCTTCTACTTTCCCCTCATCCTCTAGATTTCTTTTTCAGAAGGTATTTCTGGAGAAATCACATCTGAATCAGGAGAAAATGTCCTTAAAGGCACCAACAGAACATCTTCTCCAGAAAAGTGCTCACTGGCAGGCGGAACTTTGAAATGCAGGAGGACCAAACTTGCTAGTTTTTTGTGTCAGAACTTTTCGGAAACGGAGACTACGTACTTGGAGCCCAACCTCTGAGTTTTCCTTGTATAGTTTCAGTGGCTCACTCCCACAGACACCCACAAATTCTGCTACAGCATAGGAACAGTGTGCTGTGCAGACCTAATCCTCCCACACTCATGTAGACGAGACTACATTACCTTTTCTTGAGCAAAAGCCTGCCCTCAAATCTCATAAATTAATGGGAAGCCTTGCCGACTGACTCCGGCCTCAGGGAGAATCACCTGGAGGACTTAATTAATTCGACACTGTTGTTTCCAACCACAACAATTGACAGAACCTGAGGAGGGGGGCAACAGCAAGGGTCGGTTTTGAAACTCCACACGGGATCCCTTTGGGAACCATTTAGAGCAGTAAGGAAGGCTTTGGTTATTATCCAGGTTTAAACCCATTTCTTCCCCAGTGATCAGAGTTTGTGGACATTGGAGAAAAGAGAGTTACAAATTTAAGAGCCAAACACACCTTCAGCTCTTTAGCCAACCTTTTCCATGTCTTCCTACTTCCCAAACACAGGGCTCCAAGGAACCACAGGTGTCTTCCTAGTACTCCCTGTCAATTGGCTTGGAGAAACTACTCTGTGCCTTGGGGATAAATCTCCCTTTGTCCTTATTGATACCTGAGCTACACTCTTAGTGCTCAAACCCAGTGCTACCAGCAGCCCCTGCCTCAGAGACCTTAAATCAGTTAAAAAAACACGGGTCTCCCATAAATAGCAACGGGTCCCGGTCTATGAACTTATTCCTTCGTATCTAGGCCTTTTGAGCATTACACACCCATTTCTCCTTAGTTCACTTGCCCCAATTCATTTACTGGACTGAGATTTCTTTGGCAAATGTCATGCCAGAATTTCTTTTTCCCAAAAAGGGGGAAGGAAAATCTAGAATTTGACAGTAGTAACCACATTTGGAAACAAGGGGAGATAAATGACATTTCAACGTGTTGTCTATGCTCTGTCTCTGATGGCACTTTAGCTGAGGTTAGTGGTACTGATCAAATGATCAGTCCTATTCGATGAGCTACCAACCTTCTTGTGAGGAAAATGTTCAACTGATACTGGCACACTCCACAGTGCATCACTCATCAAGCTTCAAATAGATCTGTCAAAATCTCTGCCCTGAATTAATCATTGCCCCATAAATAAGGAAACCCAACAGTGCAGCAAGCACATAATAGAGGAATACAAGGCTTAGGCTGTAGATCAATGGTCATGCTCAAGCCATCTTGGGCCACAGCCGCATCGAAGGCCAGGACTTCAGCCCATGGCAGCCATGGGGGGCAGGGCCTGGAGAGCATGGGGTGGAGGTCCTGGGGGATAGGAGGTTCCTGGGAAGGAGAGCCCTGGCAAGGGAAGGGGATACTAGTCCCTGTATGACCCCTATTGTACCTGAGAGAAAACCCAAAGGCTGAGGATGGAAGTTTGATTAGGACCCTTGAGCAAAAAATAACATTGCTATCTGTCTTTATCTTTTGTTCCCAACGTTCATCCACTAGTGATGTCGATTCCCACTGAAAACTGATTGTTCTCTGAAACACCCATGCAGTCCTTTTCAAAATAGTCCAGTTGATAAGGATAGCCAGTACTTTTTACCTTCAGTTTGGAGGAATGGCAATACACCTGTTGAGTAACGCCTCAGGGTTCCACAGAGGGTCCATTCTATATGTGACAACCTTAAGTGTTATACTACATGACTGTAAGTTTTCTGCAGGCTCTCCTTTGTTATAGTATGACATAATTTCATTCTCTGTTCCCCTTCTCAAGGTTCTTTGCATGACACCAGCACACACCTGTGAAAACTTGTGGCTTTAAAGAGACATAAGGTGCCCAAAGAAAAATTGCAGTTTGCTCAAAACCAGCTTAGATATTTAAGTCACCTGCTGTGAGAACAAGGACTAGATTTCAAGACATCCTGGGAATCAAAAACCTGAAACTAAGTACCAATTCTGAGACTCTCTGGGACTGTTTGTTCATTTCTGAAGTTTGATTCCAAACTTCTCTCTTACAGTTGAAAGTGCATATGCTTTACTAAAACAGGACAAACCTTACCCAATTATTTGAAAAGAGGGGGAAGACTCAGCAATTGAGACTTGAATGAAAAGTCTAAATCTATACAAGCTTCTCAAAGTCAACACCCACAAATCAAGCAACCCAGATAAGAAATGGGCAAAAGACATGAATAGACACTTTTTGAGAGAAGATAGCCAGAATGCTAACAGACACATGTAAAGATGATCAACATCCCTCATCATCATGGCAACACAAATCAAAACACGGACGAGATACCACTTCCCACCTGCCAAAATGGGTAAAATTAACAACACAAGAAACCATGGGTGTTGGTGAGGATGAAGAGAAGGGGAACCCTGTTGCACTGTAGGTGGGAAAACAGTGTGGTGCAGCAGCCATTCAGGAGAATAGTATGAGGTTTTAAAATAACTAAAAATGGAATTAGAGGTGCTTGGGTGCCTCAGTTGGTGGAGGGTCTAACTCTTGATTTTTCTCAGGTCTTGATCTCGTGGGCATGGCTCAAGCCCCACATGGGGCTCCAAAGTGAGCATGGAGCCTCTCTTCCTTTCTCTGTTATTCCCCCATTCACACTTGCTCACAATCTCCCTCAAATAAATAAACATTAAAAGCAACAACTTAGTTTCAATCCACGGTGGCCAAAGTAAGATATTTGTATGATTTAATTCTTCCTACATTTCTTAAGACTTTTTTTTTTTTTTTTTTTTTTTGCAGGCTTGCACATCATCTATACTGCATGATGATCCTTATACCTCATATATTTTGTGTTTAGGAATCATTTATGGTTTTCATGCTTTGTTCATGCACAAGCTGAGGGGCCAACCTATTGATAGGAAGTAATCACAAGTAGATAGTGTCCTGAGATAACAGCTACCCCAAACATCCTTGTCCTAGGGAGCATCTTTGCAACTTTTTATACCCTGTCTTCCATCATTACAATTTTTCTCTTTTTCAGTAGGCCACTTGGAATCAAGTAAACAACTGGGGCTTAATAAAGGCATTTTTCCCCACTGTCAGGACATTTATCCTGAGTGACAATCACTACGTGTTCATGCTCTTCTCTGTAGCCTGGAGAAATTACAAAACCTCCCCATCTCATAAGAAATATGTAGTCTGTTGTTCTTCCTGTCAACCATTTATATATTCATTCCTCCAAGAGTGTTATGTTCAATTATGCATCAGTGACCTTGTAAGTAAAATTGTGACTAAAGTAATCTATTCTAGGGATGCTTGGGTGGCACAAGTCAGTTAAGCCTCAGAGTCTTGATCTTGGCTAAGGTCCTGTTTTCATGGTTTGAGTTCCAGCCCCACATCAGGCTCTGTGCTAAAGGCATGGGATTCTGTCTGCACTTCCCTGCCTCCTCCCCTTTTTGTGCTCTCTCTCTCACATACACACACACAAAATAAATTAATAAACTAACCAAAATATAAGTATTCTAGTAATAAATAAATTACAGGCATAAAATGGACCCTTTTATAATTATCATATAAATAGCTGTTCGAATATGTTAACGGCCCCAGCAATAAGGCCAGAATCTTATCAGTAATATAACAGTTTGTCCTGTAATATTGAAGAAATACTTTAAATTATCTTTGAATGTGTATCTTTCAGTATGAGAGATTATAGTTGTCCAACATTCATCTGGGCATGGGGTTTGAAGACTGTCACACAAAGATAGTTCAAAGTTCCTTCAAGAAATACGGGTAAGGGCAATTGTTTCTGAATTTTAATGTGACTGACCACAGGTGAAGGTGTAGGGAAAGCTATGTTTTAGGGAATGCAGGCATTCAAGACCAAGTGTTGAACATTGTGCCTTGTGTCCTAGGAGAAATGTTGACGTCTTGATATATGAAATGCTCAAGGAAATCCATTAGCATATTTAAGTGTTTTCAGTCATAAGTGTAATAGTGAACTGCCTAGGACAGAAGAAAATGCAGGCGGATGTGTCAGCTGATACATATAAAAAGAAAGCTGGTGGTAGTCAATAATGAATAGACATTTCCAGGCTGAGGACCTGAAGTGGATAGGTGTGCTGAAGTTCACTTGGTCTATATTGAGCTTTAATGTCAATTGACTCTTTTGAAAAGAAACAGGTTACAAGGATAGTCTTTGCCAGTCTCAATTTTCTTAAAAACGTTAGTTTATTGATTTTGAGAGAGAGAGAATGGGAGACTGAGAGAGAGAGAGCAAGTGAGAACCAGGGAGGGGCAGAGAGAGAGGGACAAAGAGAATCCCAAACAGGCTCTGTGCTGTCAGAGCAGAGCCTGATGTGGGGCTTGATCTCACAATCCCTGATCTCACAAACAAAATCAAGAGACCCTCAACCAACTGAAGTCACCCAGCCTCATGTCAATTTCTTAGTTCAGCCTGAACAACCAGAAAGGGACAGGAATTCTGACACCCCCAAAAGGGGATAGGACATTCTTGCTCCATGGGAGTTTCAGGAGCCAACCCATTCATCACCCTGTTTCCCATTTCTGAACATCTAGAGGTCATTCAAGTTTTAAAAAGTAAATATACATAGATTTTATGAAATGGAAAGAGGACCCAGCAGTGCCTTCAACTGTCTCTCTTTAGACCTTCGTCTGTACTTTCTAGCTGATTCCATTCTTTTTTCCAGATCAGCATTTAGCTCAGAAAGAAGCCCCAGCAGGCAAAGCATCCCAGGATGGGGAAGGAAACTACCCCCTCCAGCAATAGGGACTGCCCTGAGCCAGCAGGACCCTACCTGCCTGACAGCAATGCAATGATTGGCCTGGCCTTCACCACCTGCATGTACCACCACCCTTCGTCCTACATTTTCTTTATATAAACCTGGAAGGATTTTCAGCAGGTTGGGGACAGTGTTTGAGTTGTTGGTCACCTCTCTTCTCAGTGTTGGCCTCCGTGAAAAAAATCTCCTTCTTGTTTTATCACCACTCATCCCACTGCTGTTCTTGCCTTCTCTGGGGGACCCACACAGACCAGGTTTGGCCACTTGCCACTGACAAAATCCAAAGGCAGAGAGATGAGAGGTGGTGAAACACGAGAGGTAGTTATTTCAGGGAGACTGACCCTGCAAAGATGGCTGAATAACGTCTCAAGGACTGTCTCCAAAGTGCTGGATACACTTCCGGGTGTATGGAAGGGAAAAGGGGAGAGGTGGGTGGAGGGGCAAAAGGAGTCAGGACCTGCAGGTAGACAGTGAAGTCTGCCATTGTCTAGGAGTCAGTCTAGGGTAGGGTCTTTCTGGCTCAGGACAGTCTTTGAGGGTTGAGGGGTAGTTCCAGTTCCCCTGAGGGATACTTCGTCCTCAGTGCCTTCCTCCTGAGCCAGGAGACAAGCTGGAAGGAACCCAGTGAGGAAGTTTGAGGTCAAAATTGAGGCAGCAAAAGTCCTCTGTCTTGCCCTTGGATTTGGTCAGCCATGAGTGGCAGAACTGGGTCTGTCTGGGGCCACTGGAACCAGGTGCTCCTGCACCCTTGGGTCCTGCTTACAAAGTCATTACCACAATCTATCCAATAAACATATCCCTCATCTCCCATTGTTAATACATGTGTGTGTGTACGTGTGTGTGTTGAGAACACTTCCGATAGCCTCTCTTAGCAATTCTCAAGGGTGCAATACACTAGTATTAAGCACACTCACCGAGGTGTAAACATTCACTGCTCACACATCCCGCATTAGTAGTGCTTTTTGCCACTTGACCGACATCTAAACATTTCCCCCATCCTCAGCCCCTGGCAACAAACTTGCTAATCTTTAATAATTTTGTTGTTTTTAAGATTTGCATGTATGTTATTTCATACAGTATATATTTTTCTGTATGTGGTTTATTTAACTTAACAAAATATCCTCTAGCAACCTCTAAGTTGCTGGCAATGGAAAAATGTCCTTCTTTTCTGAGGCTGAAACATATACCAAGAATAAATTAGATGAGGGACCTCTACTAGGAAAGAGTTAATAGCAGAGATGAACATTTAATTTTTATTTTATTTTTTTTTATAGTTTATTGATTTATTCTAGAGAGAGAGACAGAGAGAGAACGAGCAGGGTTGGAGCAGATAGGGAGACAGAGGATCTGAAGCAGGCTCTGTGGTGAAAGCAGAGAGCCCGATGTGGGACTCAAACTAACCAACTGCTAGCTCATGACCTAAGCCAAGGAGGGACACTTAACTGAGCCATTCAGGTGCCCCCAGCGATGAACCATTTATAAAGGGTTATCTGCGCGGCAGTGCAAATATGTTTTATAAACATTTGTCTTTCCTTGCTCATTGAATGTAGATGTTGTTCCTCCTTCTTGAGATGTAAATCCCTACCCCCTTCTCCTTCATTCCAAATGGCATATGAGCATCAATTGCCTGTCTTTGAGCCTCATATCTTTGAGGTTGCCATAATTAAGAAATTATTTTTTTTTTCTCTTTTGAAACTGCCTGATGTCAGTTTAATTGTTAGACTGGCCAAAGAATAGAGAACAGATGAAGGAAAATGTTTTCTTCTCATACACATTCATTCTGTGGTTAAAAACTGACCTCTGTTCTTCAGAGCTAAAATATAATGTGAAGACAGAGTTTGGGCAAAAGAGGAATAAGAGCTTTATTGTTTTCCCAGGCAGAAGAGGCTAGAGCAGGTTAAGGCCTTCAACACTGCAAGCCCACCCAGAGGAAGGGGCTGGGGGTTTTTATAGGGAAAAACAGGATCCATCCTGTTTCAACAGGAAATGTGTTTGTGTTGCCAGCCTTTGTCATCATATTTCCAGTGTGGTACTTGGTTAAAAAAAAAAGGGTGGGGGTTAAGAAGGAATAATGGGAGGTTGCCCCAGGAGAAAAAAAGTTACTAAGTTCAATAGCCAGCCTTGTTGATGTTTTAATGCCTCCATTTTCAATTGTTCAATTTTATGCTTTTAAGTGGTTTCAGTTTCAGGCAGCAGCACAACTGTCTTAGATCACTCCATATTTTACTGTGAGAAACCACTCAATATTTTCTAGAATGGCTACAATAAGGAAAAGACGATAACACCAAATTTCAGTGAAAATAATGAGGAATTAGAAATGTCAAAGGAATTAAAGAATGCATTCAGTTGGGAAAACTGTTTAGTGGTGACTTAGGAAAAACTTTGCTACTGAAGGGGAGCATTTTACCATTCCAAAATGTGTGTCTTTGGCACAAGGATTACTTTAAAGGAGGAGACAAAGGAAAAGCTCTGAAACCCTTTGAAAGAGGTATTTGCATGTACAAGGGAAAGCTCCCTGTGGAAGGGTGTCTCCCACTGCAAAGAAGAAAGAGGGGGGATGTGTAAATCTCCAGAAACTCTGATCAGTGGAGAAGGCATGGATTTAAATCTGTACAATAACCATAGCTATGATGGTGCTTTTTGCATGGTCACCTTCCCAAATACTTCCCAACAGGATCACTTGTGGAATTTCAAAAAATGATCATATCGCCCCCCCCCCCAGATTCTGTCAATCAATGTTTGTTGAAACAATGGTGTTGTTTTAATTAAGTGCTCCAGGTGATTCTAAGGGAATCCAGGATGAAGCACAAAGGTTTCTCAATAATTTAGGAGAGGTGAGTGCAGGGTTTGGCTCTAGGAGAGGTACCAGGTTCTCCTCTACAGGAGTTGGAGAGGATCAGGGCCATGTAACAAAGTGTGCCTATGATGTAGTAGCATTTGTGGGGGTAGTGGCATCTGTGGGCGGAGAAGCCTCCAGAAGCCAGAGGATGAAAACTCAGAGGTTGGCATCCAGTTAGGAGCTCAAAATGTTCTGAATAGCTTTTTATGCAAAGGAGTAGGAAGTTGGGTCTTTTCTACTTTTCAAAGTCTGGCCTGCAGGTGATCAGTTTACAGTGGAAGAGGCTGTGTTAGTGGCTTGAAAGATAGTATTTCCTTCTGCAGCTGTGATATCTCTAGCAAAATCTTTGGAGAAGAAATCTAGCGGACCAGGTGAAAGAAGGAATGGCCAGTTCTCAGGTAAGCTGTGCTTTCGAGGGCAGAGCCCATTCCCTCTGTTTCTCTTGAAAGTCCAAGCTAACTGAAATTACAAGTGTTGGTTTTTCTAGTTCTGAGATTTCTGCTTTATTTTTTCACCTAATTTTTAACCTTTTCCGATGATACTCAAGATTAGGTTTGTAGAACACTCTTGCATTGTATCGCTGAGCCTTCTCCCCCTTCTCCAACTCCAAATTAAAGTTATGCAAGTATTGAAAATATTCCCTTTGTGAACGATCCACAGGGGAAGGCGTTGAGTCCAAGATTCCTATTGCTGATTGGGGTCTGGTACTGGGATAGCACTCAAGGAAAACCGTTCCCATTTAGGTCAGATCTGGATGCTTAATCGCCTCTCTAGAGACCAGGAGGAAGAAAGTGCACAAATACACAGGATGGATAATGAGGCCCGGATTAACTCCAAAGTTGTCTGATAAAAAGAAGACTTTTGCTTTTTAGAATGTAAAAAAGATACCCCATTTTCAGTTTATTTCATTACAATTGATTTCATTACTGCTGATATGAAATGCTTTAACTTGGCTTTGTGGTATCTGCTAGATTTCTCCTCTATAACGCTCACATTTCCCTTCTCATTTGTAAGGGTTTTAGGTATATTTCCTGAGTGATGTGCAGAAACCATCCCATTTCAACTGGAAACGTCTTCTGAGTTTCTCTTTGCCTGTAGTTATTGATGAAAGGAACAGAGGCAAAAGAAATGTCGATAGGATTAAATTTTCTTACAGCTTGCCATCCATTGATAAACACTAGATATAGGCAGAGTATGACATTGCTCAAGGAATTCACAATTGCCTTCATGTGAATGCTTTGCCAGAGGCAAAAGGGAAGCTTAGCTTGAGGAGAGTCAGACTGCCAGTATTCTGTATATCTTCTTGACTATCTGGAAATGCTTTAGAAACTTCTTTTATCTGTATGCCTCCAACTTAAAGCATATCATCAGTGTCTCCTCACAATCCTACTGCAGCCCTTGGTGCCACAATTCCCCTCTCTGTGTTTTCATGAAAACAGCTTTTTTGACCAAAGAGGGCTCCAGAATCCTTTCTTGACCCTTTCTCCCAACCCACATCCCAGCAGTTTCCATTGGACAATGAAGGCCCTCACCTTTGTGTAATAGAGATATTGACTTCTGGGAATGGAGGTTCTAAATCACTCAGACCTCCATCCTGTAGATTGTTTACTCCACACTCTTGATGCAAATCTATTCTTCTATTTAGTTTGTATTTTCAGAACAAGAAAAGAAGAATCCCATAGTTTACATGCTTGCACCTTCGAATCCTGAAACAGAATAGAGCAGAAATGAGGATTGAAACAAAAGCTTTCAATGAAACAGTATATGGTGGGATCATCAAGCACAATGGTCGAGAAACTATTTTTGAGATGTTGGATGATGCAAGATAGTTTATTGGAGTAGCACAGAGACTGGACCTGTTGTCAGAGAGAGCGATACTGTGGCTTCACGAAGCTTTTATGTCCTGGGGGGAGGGGAGTTACATGCAGTATAAGATCACAAATGTTCCTTTTATTTTTTTTTAAGTTTATTTACTTATTTTGAGAAGGAGACAGAGCACGTGTGGGGGGAACGGGGAAAAATTGGGAGAGAAAGAGAATCGCAAGGAGTCTCCACATACTCGGCAGCATGGAGCCCTACTGGGGTCTCAAACTCATGAACTGTGAGATCATGACCGAAACAAAACCAAGAGACAGAGGCTTAACCCACTGAGCAACTCAGAAGGCCCTTCCTTTGAATTTCTGAGTGTAAAACTGCTTCTGCAGGATTTCTCTGGTGATTACCATTCAGTTCAACGTTACTTATTGAGATGTATAGGCAGTCAGGAGACCCCTTAAGAATGTAGCAACCAGCACTCACTTGATGCTTATTAAAACTCTGTAGGCTCTAGGTCAGCCTTCTGTGGTGAAGGTGCACATTTTCCTGTTTGTATCCCTCACCATACTAGATTCAGAAATAATAGCTGATTTATGTATATCATTCAATGTGTTTGTGTTGACAGTGTGAATAAAAGACCTAAGCATCATTATCTAAAACTAGATTTATGAGTGTAATGTCATTGAGGATGTTTCTTAGTTTCCATGACCATTTCCTGCTCTTCACTTGTTTTCTGTAGTTTGTGTGAGAGACGGGAAGATCGAGAGAACAAGTGGAGAAGGGGCAGACAGAGAGAGGAAGAGAGAGACAGTTTAAAAACAGGCTTCCTGTTATCATCGTAGAGCCCAACATAGGGCACAAACTCAGGAGCCTTGAGATCACAATCTCAGTAAAAATCAAAAGTCAGATGCTTAACCAACTGAGCCACCCAGGTGGCCTTCCACTCTATCACTTTTAATATGTATATAACTGCTTTCTTTTTTTTTTAATATATGAAATTTATTGTCAAATTGGCTTCCAAACAACACCCAATGCTCATCCCCAAAGGTGCCCTCCTCAATACCCATCACCCACCCTCCCCTCTCTCCCACCCCCCATCAACCCTCAGTTTGTTCTCAGTTTTTTGTTTTTTGTTTTTTGTTTTTTTATTTTTTTTAACGTTTATTTATTTTTGAGACAGAGAGAGACAGAGCATGAACGGGGGAGGGTCAGAGAGAGGGAGAAACAGAATCTGAAACAGGCTCCAGGCTCTGAGCTGTCAGCACAGAGACTGACGTGGGGCTTGAACTCACGGAATGCGAGATCATGACCTGAGCCGAAGTCGGCCGCTTAACCGACTGAGCCACCCAGGCGCCCCTGTTCTCAGTTTTTAACAGTCTCTTATGCTTTGGCTCTCTCCCACTCTAACCTCTTTTTTTTTTTTCCTTCCCCTCCCCCATGGGTTTCTGTTAAGTTTCTCAGGATCCACATAAGAGTGAAACCATATGGTATCTGTCTTTCTCTGTATGGCTTATTTCACTTAGCATCACACTCTTCAGTTCCATCCACGTTGCTACAAAAGGCCATATTTCATTCTTTCTCATTGCCACGTAGTATTCTATTGTGTATATAAACCACAATTTCTTTATCCATTCATCAGTTGATGGACATTTAGGCTCTTTCCATAATTTGGCTATTGTTGAGAGTGCTGCTATAAATATTGGGGTACAAGTGCCCCTATGCATCAGTACTCCTGTATCCCTTGGATAAATTCCTAGCAGTGCTATTGCTGGGTCATAGGGTAGGTCTATTTTCAATTTTCTGAGGAACCTCCACACTGCTTTCCAGAGCGGCTGCACCAATTTGCATTCCCACCAACAGTGCAAGAGGGTTCCCGTTTCTCCACATCCTCGCCAGCATCTATAGTCTCCTGATTTGTTCATTTTGGCCACTCTGACTGGCGTGAGGTGATATCTGAGTGTGGTTTTGATTTGTATTTCCCTGATAAGGAGCGACGTTGAACATCTTTTCATGTGCCTGTTGGCCATCCATATGTCTTCTTTAGAGAAGTGTCTATTCATGTTTTCTGCCCATTTCTTCACTGGGTTATTTGTTTTTCGGGTGTGGAGTTTGGTGAGCTCTTTATAGATTTTGGATACTAGCCCTTTGTCCGATATGTCATTTGCAAGTATCTTTTCCCATTCCATTGGTTGCCTTTTAGTTTTGTTGGTTGTTTCCTTTGCTGTGCAGAAGCTTTTTATCTTCATAAGGTCCCAGCAATTCACTTTTGCTTTTAATTCCCTTGCCTTTGGGGATGTGTCGAGTAAGAGATTGCTACGGCTGAGATCAGATGGGTCTTTTCCTGCTTTCTCCTCTAAGGTTTTGATGGTTTCCTGTCTCACATTCAGGTCCTTTATCCATTTTGAGTGTATTTTTGTGAATGGTGTGAGAAAGTGGTCTAGTTTCAACCTTCTGCATGTTGCTGTCCAGTTCTCCCAGCACCATTTGTTAAAGAGACTGTCTTTTTTCCATTGGATGTTCTTTCCTGCTTTGTCAAAGATGAGTTGGCCATACGTTTGTGGGTCTAGTTCTGGGGTTTCTATTCTATTCCATTGGCCTATGTGTCTGTTTTTGTGCCAATACCATGCTGTCTTGATGATGACAGCTTTGTAGTAGAGGCTAAAGTCTGGGATTGTGATGCCTCCTGCTTTGGTCTTCTTCTTCAAAATTACTTTGGCTATTCGGGGCCTTTTGTGGTTCCATGTGAATTTTAGGATTGCTTGTTCTAGTTTCGAGAAGAATGCTGGTGCAGTTTCGATTGGGATTGCATTGAATGTGTAGATAGCTTTGGGTAGTATTGACATTTTGACAATATTTATTCTTCCACCATGAGCAGGGAATGTCTTTCCATTTCTTTATATCTTCTTCATTTACCTTCATAAGCTTTCTATAGTTTTCAGCATACAGATCTTTTACATCTTTGGTTAGATTTATTCCTAGGTATTTTATGCTTCTTGGTGCAATTGTGAATGGGATCAGTTTCTTTATTTGTCTTTCTGTTGCTTCATTGTTAGTGTATAAGAATGCAACTGATTTCTGTACATTGATTTTGTATCCTGCAACTTTGCTGAATTCATGTATCAGTTCTAGCAGACTTTTGGTGGAGTCTATCGGATTTTCCATGTATAATATCATGTCATCTGCAAAAAGCGAAAGCTTGACTTCATCTTTGCCAATTTTGATGCCTTTGATTTCCTTTTGTTGTCTGATTGCTGATGCTAGAACTTCCAGCACTATGTTAAACAACAGCGGTGAGAGTGGGCATGCCTGTCGTGTTCCTGATCTCAGGGAAAAAGCTCTCAGTTTTTCCCCATTGAAGATGATGTTAGCTGTGGGCATTTCATAAATGGCTTTTATGATCTTTAAGTATGTTCCTTCTATCCCGCCTTTCTCAAGGGTTTTTATTAAGAAATGGTGCTGGATTTTGTCAAAGGCCTTTTCTGCATGGATTGACAGGATCATATGGTTCTTCTCTTTTTTTTTGTTAATGTGATGTATCACGTTGATTGATTTGCGAATGTTGAACCAGCCCTGCATCCCAGGAATGAATCCCACTTGATCATGGTGAATAATTCTTTTTATATGCTGTTGAATTCGATTTGCTAGTATGTTATTGAGAATTTTTGCATCCATATTCATCAGGGATATTGGCCTGTAGTTCTCTTTTTTTACTGGGTCTCTGTCTGGTTTAGGAATCAAAGTAATACTGGCTTCATAGAATGAGTCTGGAAGTGTTCCTTCCCTTTCTTTTTCTTGGAATAGGTTGAGAAGGATAGGTATTATCTCTGCTTTAAACGTCTGGTAGAACTCCCCTGGGAAGCCATCTGGTCCTGGACTCTTATTTGTTGGGAGATTTTTGATAACCAATTCAATTTCTTCGCTGGTTATGGGTCTGTTCAAGCTTTCTATTTCCTCCTGATTGAGTTTTGGAAGCATGTCGGTGTTTAGGAATTTGTCCAGTTCTTCCAGGTTGTCCAGTTTGTTGGCATATAATATTTCATAGTACTCCCTGATAATTGTTTGTATCTCTGAGGGATTGGTTGTAATAATTCTATTTTCATTCATGATTTTATCTATTTGGGTCATCTCCCTTTTCTTTTTGAGAAGCCTGGTGAGAGGTTTGTCAATTTTGTTTATTTTTTCAAAAAACCAACTCTTGGTTTCATTGATCTGCTCTACAGTTCTTTTAGATTCTATATTGTTTATTTCGGCTCTGATCTTTATTATTTCTCTTCTTCTGCTGGGTTTAGGCTGCCTTTGCTGTTCTGCTTCTATTTCCTTTAGGTGTGCTGTTAGATTTTGTATTTGGAATTTTTCTTGTTGCTTGAGATAGGCCTGGATTGCAATGTATTTTCCTCTCAGGACTGCCTTTGCTGCATCCCAAAGCGTTTGGATTGTTGTATTTTCACTTTCGTTTGTTTCCATATATTTTTTAATTTCTTCTCTAATTGCCTGGCTGACCCACTCATTCGTTAGTAGGGTGTTCTTTAACCTCCACACTTTTGGAGGTTTTCCAGACTTTTTCCTGTGGTTGGTTTCAAGCTTCATAGCATTGTGGTCTGAAAGTATGCATGGTATAATTTCAATTCTTGTAAACTTATGAAGGGCTGTTTTGTGACCCAGTATATGATCTATCTTGGAGAATGTTCCATGTGCACTCGAGAAGAAAGTATATTCTGTTGCTTTGGGATGCAGAGTTCTAAATATATCTGTCAAGTCCATCTGATCCAATGTATCATTCAGGGCCCTTGTTTCTTTATTGACCGTGTGTCTAGATAATCTAACGATTTCTGTAAGTGGGGTGTTAAAGTCCTCTGCAATTACCACATTCTTATCAATAAGGTTGCTTATGTTTATGAGTAATTGTTTTATATATTTGGGGGCTCCGGTATTCGGCACATAGACATTTATAATTGTTAGCTCTTCCTGATGGATAGACCCTGTAATTATTATATAATGCCCTTCTTCATCTCTTGTTACAGCCTTTAATTTAAAGTCTAGTTTGTCTGATATAAGTATGGCTACTCCAGCTTTCTTTTGGCTTCCAGTAGCATGATAAATAGTTCTCCATCCCCTCACTCTCAATCTGAAGGTGTCCTCCGATCTAAAATGAGTCTTTTGTAGACAGCAGATAGATGGGTCTTGTTTTTTTATCCATTCTGATACCCTATGTCTTTTGGTTGGCACATTTAATCCATTTACATTCAGTGTTATTATAGAAAGATATGGGTTTAGAGTCATTGTGATGTCTGTATGTTTTATGCTTGTAGTGATGTCTCTGGTACTTTGTCTCACAGGATCCCCCTTAGGATCTCTTGTAGGGCTGGTTTAGTGGTGACAAATTCCTTCCGTTTTTGTTTGTTTGGGAAGACCTTTATCTCTCCTTCTATTCTAAATGACAGACTTGCTGGATAAAGGATTCTCGGCTGCATATTTTTTCTGTTTAGCACACTGAAGATATCGTGCCAATCCTTTCTGGCCTGCCAAGTTTCAAAAGAGAGATCAGTCACGAGTCTTATAGATCTCCCTTTATATGTGAGGGCATGGGTATCCCTTGCTGCTTTCAGAATTTTCTCTTTATCCTTGTGTTTTGCCAGTTTCACTATGATATGTCATGCAGAAGATCGTTCAAGTTACGTCTGAAGGGAGTTCTCTGTGCCTCTTGGATTTCAATGCCTTTTTCCTTCCCCAGTTCAGGGAAGTTCTCAGCTATAATTTCTTCAAGTACCCCTTCAGCACCTTTCCCTCTCTCTTCCTCCTCTGGGATACCAATTGTGCGTATATTATTTCTTTTTAGTGTATCACTTAGTTCTCTAATTTTCCCCTCATGCTCCTGGATTTTTTTATCTCTCTTTCTCTCAGCTTCCTCTTTTTCCATAACTTTATCTTCTAGTTCACCTATTCTCTCCTCTGCCTCTTCAATCCGAGCTGTCGTCCTTTCCATTTTGTTTTGCATTTCGTTTAAAGCGCTTTTCAGCTCCTCGTGACTGTTCCTTAGTCCCTTGATCTCTGTAGCAAGAGATTCTCTGCTGTCCTCTATACTGTTTTCAAGCCCAGCGATTAATTTTATGACTGTTATTCTAAATTCACTTTCTGTTATATTATTTAAATCCTTTTTGATCAGTTCATTAGCTGTTGTTATTTCCTGGAGATTCTTCTGAGGGGAATTCTTCCGTTTGGTCATTTTGGATAGTCCCTGGAGTGGTGAGGACCTGCAGGGCACTTCCCCTGTGCTGTGGTGTATAACTGGAGTTGGCGGGCGGGGCCGCAGTCAGACCTGATGTCTGCCTCCAGCCCACCGCTGGGGCCACAGTCAGACTGGTGTGTGCCTTCTCTTCCCCTCTCCTAGGGGCAGGATTCACTGTGGGGTGGTGTGGCCCGTCTGGGCTACTTGCACACTGCCAGGCTTGTGGTGCTGGGGATCTGGCATATTAGCTGGGGTGGGTAGGCAAGGTGCACGGGGGCAGGAGGGGCAGACTTAGCTTGCTTCTCCTTAGGTGATCCACTTCAGGAGGGGCCCTGTGGCAGCGGGAGGGAGTCAGATCCGCTGCCAGAGGTTTGGCTCCGCAGAAGCACAGAGTTGGGTGTTTGCGCGGAACGAGCAAGTTCCCTGGCAGGAACTGGTTCCCTTTGCGATTTTGGCTGGGGGATGGGCGGGGGAGATGGCGCTGGCAAGCGCCTTTGTTCCCCACCAAACTGAGCTCTGTCATCAGGGGGCTCAGCAGCCCTCCCTCCCTTTGTCCTCCAGCCTTCCTGCTTTCTGAGCAGAGCTGTTAACTTACGACCTCCCAGACGCTAAGTCGCGCTTGCTGTCGGAACACAGTCCGTCAGGCCCCTCTGCTTTTGCCAGCCAGACTCGGGGGCTCTGCTTGGCCGGCGAGCCGCCCCTCCACTCCGGCTCCCTCCCGCCAGTCCGTGGAGCGCGCACCGCCTCACTGCCCTTCCTACCCTCTTCCGTGGGCCTCTCGTCTGCGCTTGATTCCGGAGACTCCGTTCTGCTAATCCTCTGGCAGTTTTCTGGGTTATTTAGGCAGGTGTAGGTGGAATCTAAGTGATCAGCAGGATGCGTGGTGAGCCCAGCGTCCTCCTAAGCCACCATCTTCCCTCCGAGTCTATAACTGCTTTCTAAATGTATGGATGTGTGCATGAAGTGTAAAACAGGAGATCAATTTTGTGTGGACACTTTCTTCTCTCCATCATTCTTTTTAGCTTTCACACGTGTTACGAACTTTGCTTTAGGGTCACGTCTGGATATTGACCACTGTGTCTTTTTAGATCAACTCTAGGTCACATAACCTGGGTTAAAACGGAATCCCTTCCATGTACTGGATGCTTGACAAAATATTGACAGAGAAACAGAAGAATAACCTGTTTGCTCTCATAGATGATAATTGTTTATAATTATGATTATTCATTTTCCATTAATTTATGAAAAATGAGTAGATGCTATGTAGTAAGTAGGAAATGCTCAGAAGTCTCCTTGTTGCCTTTTTTGCTATTCTAATAGAACCTGTGGTTGTTATAAAACCCATTTAGTTCCAAGTACTCCATGAGTTCCTGCCTTTGAATTCTTGCTCTTTGTTATTCAAATATCTATTCCCTGGCCAATAGGCTAATGTCTTGTCAGCAATGCAGAATCTGGGGGCACTTGGGTGGCTCAGTCAGTTAAGCATCTGACTCTTGATTTCAGCTTAGGTCAGTAGCTCATGGTTCCTGAGATGGAGCCCCAAGTCAGGCTCTGCACTGTCAGTGGGGAGCCTCCTTGGGATTCTCTCTCTCTCCCTCTCTCTACCCCTCCCCCACTTGCTCTCTCTCCCCCCCTCTCAAAATAAGCATATAAACTTAAAAAAAATAAAGCTCTTCAATGCACCATTGTGAAATTGTAATTCATATTAGAATATGCTACGTACATTGTAACACACCCAGACTTTCCATCTAAGAAATAGACACCAGGTATACTACGTGATGTGAATATAGTATTTAAAAATGTGGATGCCTTTGTTGATGCCTTCATTTTATAAATTCGCTTGAATAAACACAATATTTACACTGGTTCTTACCTCAAAGTAAGAAAATAGATGAAAGCATATCATTGTGTTGAAAAAGGTCTTCCTGCAGAAAGCAGGAAACCCCTCTAAGTCAGAACCAGTTTTCCCAATATACCTCAACAAACAGGAATTCACTTCTTGGTGAGTCACAGATAGAATCTATACCAGCTGGGGTTGTCACACAAAGGAAACGTGATTTTCAACAATTAAGGAGATCACAGGGAATCACTTCCAAAGCAGAGACCCCGGGAAGGGAATGGTTTCATATATAGTCACGGTGGAGAATTAGAGGAGAGCCCATCACCTTATGTAAAGGTGCAGATAAGGTTACACTTGGGCCTGAAGAAAACAGTTGTATACAGGGGGGCCTGGGTGGCTCAGTTGGCTGAGCATCCAGCTTCAGCTCAGGTCATGATCATGCAGTCTGTATGCTCGAAATCTTGCGTTTTGTGAGTTCGAGTCCTGCACTGGGCTCTGTGCTGGCAGCTCAGAGCCTGGAGCCTGCTTCCAATTCTGTCTCCCTCCCAGTCCTTCCCCTGCTCCTGCTCTGTCTCTCTCTCTCTCAAAGATAAATAAATACACATTGGAATGTTTACTTTTTGAAAACAAGCAGTTCCATACCTACTCTGGATGTTACATAGGAAATGAGGTTTGTGCTCGCTCTTAGGTGGAGAGTTTAGCATTATAATGAGGTCATGGTAACAATCCTCTCCCCGTGGTTGACACCACTGTCTACTTGCTTAGGAGTGAGTCAGGGGATGAGCTCAGACAGGGTGGGTATAAGCTCTTTCTCAGATGACATACCTTTTGTTGTATACTTTCTGTTTCCATCACAAGAGATGATGGCCCTGGGGTGTTGTTGCCTAAAGTAACAGATAAGGTTGAAAGAAGAATTAAAATGAGGGACTGAGGGCAGTGGGTATCAACAAGTAAGCAGTGAAGATCAGGTCTTGGGGTCCAGCTGGTGACATTAACTCCCTCTTGCATCTTAGGTACCATTATGAATGCTGCCTATGGCTACTTGCTAACTGTGGTATTTGTTGCAGGGACTGCTGACCTTCAGGGATGTGGCCATAGAATTCTCTCAGGAGGAATGGGGATGCCTGAACCAGAGTCAGCGAGAACTGTACAGGGATGTGATGTTAGAGACCTATGGACACCTCCTCTTCTTGGGTGAGGATAACTCCTTCCAGACTTCCCAAACCACACTCGCGGGTTTGTTCCTTCCTTGGAAGACTGTCTCTTGGAAACATCCTCTTTGCATGACTGGGATTCAGATCCCTGCAGTCAGAGAAAGAAGTAGATTTTGTAGATATAGAGAAATATCTTCATGAGGTTTCCTTTCCAGCTGTAGATTCCCCTTCTTTACGGTGAGGTAAGAGCATCATCATCTGTAGATGAGTGGTAATTGTAAACATTGAGTGGCATAAAATGGTACTGCCCACTGAAGCTCCCAACTGCTACTCATTCCTGTCGTGGTAGTACTTGGACGTGAGGTCACGATGTGAAGGTTGGAAATTCCTGTCAAGTATACTAAAGGGGCTTGTGGGCAACAGCATTCAGAAATCATTTTCTGGAATTCTACAATGTCCTCTCTCGTGTACTGAGCACAGTATTGGGGTGAAAGAATCTGAGAAACAGGCATGTTCTTTTTTTTTTTTTTTTCTGATAATCAGGCCTCATTGTGTCGAAACCACGCTTGGTCATTTTTTTGGAACAAAAGAGGGAGCTCTGGGATGTGAAGAGAAAGAAGACGGTAGCCTCACCAGCAGGTAGGTGGGCATGAACAAAACAGATGACAGTGGTGATATGCAAATATTTAAAATATGGCTCAAGTAGCTCTCCTTGAATGGAAATTAGTTTGGAAGTCCAGTTTTATGTCTGTCCCACTCATAGCGGGACATCAGCTTTCCAACCCGTCATACTCTTACATTCTCGAAGGATTCTTTGTTCTGCTCCAGTGATGGTCCATCACATCCACAGTGAGTGCCAGGAGACTCCCCTTGTGCGTTGAGTATCTCCAAAGTCTGAAAGCTTCTCCTTTGCTTTGAAGGCCCTGGAGAATTCTCCCTATTCTGAGAAACTCTATTGTAAGTCATTCCCAGTTTCTGTTTTCGTGAGAAGTGTGTCATAGTAGTGGTGGACAGAGTGGGTTTTGGTGTCCAAATCCCAGGAGCACTGGAGACAGGGATCACGTGATTTCCGGTTTATGCTTTCCAATGTTCCTGAGGCTATAATCTTTTTCTTTTATTTTAATGTTTGTTTTTGAGAGAGAGACAGAGAGAGGCAGACAGACAGAGCAATTGTGGGGGAGGGGCAGAAAGAGACAGAGACAGAATTTGAAAGAGCCTCCAGGCTTTGAGCAGTCAGCACAGAGCTTGATGTGGGGTTTGAACTCACAGACCACAAGATCATGACCTGAGCTGAAGTTGGATGGTCAACCAACTGAGCCACCCAGGCGCGCCACTGATGCTTTAGGCTTAATCATACAAAACTGAGATTCAGTAATTCCCTCAGATAAAAAAGCATTTTCTAAAATGAGAAAATCTCATGCTCTATTTCACTTCAGAAGCTTATTTTTCTTATGAATGATAATAAGAAATTTCCAATTTATGTCTTCCATTCCTCAATGGTGAAATAATTTGTCCATGTGTATTCGAATATTCCTACCAACATTAATGCCACAAGGGAACTAGAACACTGAGAACTTAGAACTCACAGCCTGCCATAAAGACTCAATGGTTACGTTATTTCTCAGTAACACTATAATTTTCATCTTTTTTCTTGTATAATAGAAACTTCCTGTGCCTTTGTCATCAATGTTTTCACTTTCTGCGTGGCTGTTTATGAGATTCATTTCTGACTTATTAGATGAAAATTCTGACATGGCATGTGCATCATGAGGTATGAGGTAGATCATTTGGGTTGACCTGTTGGTCTTGCAGAGTTTTCCTGATATCATTTAGTTACCTGTTCTCTCTTCTTCCTCCATAAGTCTCTCTAAGATGACCATTTGAATTGTTTGCCATGGAATAGTGGCTTGATATTTGAATAAAATGGTTATTTTCCTTTTGGACTTTAGACTGTGATTTACATATTTGTTCTGGACATTTATTTCACAGCTGTCGTTCTGTGTTCTTTGAAGAACATTAGCCACCTGATCCCAGTGTCACCCATTACAGGTTCCTTATTTCCTGTGTGCTCTCTGCTGGATCCCTCCACTAGAAGGTTGATATTTTTTCTCTGTTATCATTAAGTATCTTTATGGGAAGATGTGCACAAATCATCTCATTTATTCTAGAAGCTTCCTCCTTTATTTCACTTTGTTTGTGGTATGCTTTGGAAAATGAAGGATTTCTCCTAGGTTTGCTGTAGGAACTGCTGTTTATTTTTTATTTTTTATTTTTTATTTTTTTTAAATTTTTTTTCAACGTTTTTTATTTATTTTTGGGACAGAGAGAGACAGAGCATGAACGGGGGAGGGGCAGAGAGAGAGGGAGACGCAGAATCGGAAACAGGCTCCAGGCTCCGAGCCATCAGCCCAGAGCCTGACGCGGGGCTCGAACTCACGGACCGCGAGATCGTGACCTGGCTGAAGTCGGACGCTTAACCGACTGCGCCACCCAGGCGCCCCGGAACTGCTGTTTAAAGTAGAGATTGTGAATGAGAGTCCTGCCCTGTAAATTTCCATTTTATTCTGCCCTCATGTCCCATAGATACTCTTCCTTATCTCTTTTCTGTTGCTGCAAATAAAAAAAATGTGCATCGCATTAGTTCAAATGCCTTAAAATTGTGACTGTAATCCAGCACAAAACATAAAGGAGACCTAGACTTTTAATGCTATAGAAGATTCAAAAACAATACCTATTGGTATTTCTTTTTTTTTAATATGAAATTTATTGTCAAATTGGTTTCCATATAACACCGAGTGCTCATCCCAACAGGGGCCCTCCTCAATACCCATCACTCACTCTCCCCTCCCTCCCACCGCCCATCAGCCCTCAGTTTGTTCTCAGTTGTAAGTGTCTCTTATGGTTTGCCTCCCTCCTTCTCTAACCTGTTTTTTATTTTCTTTCCCTCCCCCATGGTCCTGAGTTTCTCAGGATCCACATAAGAGTGAAAATACATGGTATCTGTCTTTCTCTGTATGACTCATTTCACTTATCATAACACTGTCCAGTTCCATCTATGTTGCAACAAAAGGCCATATTTCATTCTTTCTCATTGCCAAGTAGTGTTCCATTGTGTATATAAGCCACAATTTCTTTATCCATTCGTCAGTTGATGGACATTTAGGCTCTTTCCATAATTTGGCTATTGTTGAGAGTGCTGCTATAAACATTGGGGTACAAGTGCTCCTATACATCAGCACTCCTGTATCCCTTGGGTAAATTCCTAACAGTGCTATCGCTGGGTCATAGGGTAGTGCTATTTTAATTTTTTCAGGAATTTCTACACTGTTTTCCAGAGCGACTGCACCAGTTTGCATTCCCACCAACAGTGCAAGAGGGTTCCCGTTTCTCCACATCCTCTCCAGCATCTATAGTCTCCTGATTTGTTCATTTTAGCCACTATGACTGGTGTGCGGTGGTATCTGAGTGTGGTTTTGATTTGTATTTCCCTGATGAGGAGCGACGTTGAGCATCTTTCAAGTGCCTGTTGGCCATCTGGATGTCTTTAGAGAAGTGTCTATTCATGTTTTCTGCCCATTTCTTCACTGGGTTATTTGTTTTTCAGGTGTGGAGTTTGGGAAGTTCTTTATAGATTTTGGATACTAGCCCTTTGTCCGATATGTCATTTGCAAATATCTTTTGCCATTCCGTTGGTTGCCTTTTCGTTTTGTTGATTGTTTCCTTTGCTGTGCAGAAGCTTTTTATCTTCATGAGGTCCCAATATTTCATTTTTGCTTTTAATTCCCTGGCCTTTGGGGATGTGTCAAGTAAGAAATTGCTGCGGCTGAGGTCAGAGAGGTTTTTCCCTGCTTTCTCCTCTAGGGTTTTGATGGTTTCCTGTCTCACGTTCAGGTCCTTCATCCATTTTGAGTTTATTTTTGTGAATGGTGTAAGAAAGTGGTCTAGTTTCAACTTTCTGCATGTTGCTGTCCAGTTCTCCCAGCACCATTTGTTAAAGAGACTGTCTTTTTTTCCATTGGATATTCTTTCCTGTTTTGTCAAATATTAGCTGGCCATATTTTTGTGTGTCTAATTCTGGGGTTTCCATTCTATTTCATTGGTCTATGTGTCTGTTTTTGTGCCAATACCATGCTGTCTTGATGATTACAGCTTTGTAGTAGAGGCTAAAGTCTGGGATTGTGATGCCTCCCGCTTTGGTCTTCTTCTTCAACATTACTTTGGCTATTCAGGGCCTTTTGTGGTTCCATACAAATGTTAGGATTGCTTGTTCTAGCTTCAAGAAGAATGCTGGTGCAATTTTGATTGGGATTGCATTGAATGTGTAGATAGCTTTGGGTAGTATTGACATTTTGACAATATTTATTCTTCCAATCCATGAGCACGGAATATTTTTGCATTTCTTTATATCTTCTTCAATTTCCTTCATAAGCTTTCTATAGTTTTCAGCATACAGGTATTTTACATCTTTCGTTAGGTTTATTCCTCGGTATTTTATGCCTCTTGGTGCAATTGTGAATGGGATCAGTTTATTTGTCTTTCTGTTGCTTCAATATTAGTGTATAAGAATGCAACTGATTTCTGTACATTGATTTTGTATCCTGCGACTTTGCTAAATTCATGTATCAGGTCTAGCAGACTTTTGGTGGAGTCTATCACGGGTTTTCCATGTTTGGTATCATGACATCTGCAAAAAGTGAAAGCTTAACTTCATCTTTGCCAAGTCTGATGACTTTGATTTCCTTTTGTTGTCTGATTGCTGATGCTACCACTTCCAACACTATGTTAAACAACAGTGGTGAGAGTGGATATCCCTGTCGTGTTCCTGGTCTCAGGGAGAAAGCTTTCAGTTTTTCCCTATTGAGCATGATACTAGCTGTGGGCTTTTCATAAATGGCTTTTATGATTTTAAGTGTGTTCCTTCTATCCCGACTTTCTCGAGGGTTTTTATTAACAAAGGATGCTGATTTTTGTCAAATGCTTTTTCTGCATCGACTGACAGTCTCATATGGTTCTTATCTTTTCTTTTATTAATGTGATGTATCATGTTTATTGGTTTGCGAATGTTGAACCAGCCCTGCAGCCCAGGAGTGAATCCCACTTGATCATGGTTAATAATTCTTTTTATATGTTGTTGAATTAGATTTGCTAGTATCTTATTGAGAATTTTTCATTCATATCCATCAGGGATATTGGCCTGTAGTTCTCTTTTTTTACTGGGTCTCTGTCTGGTTTAGGAATCAAAGTAATGCTGGCTCTATAGAATGAGTCTGGAAGTTTTCCTTCCCTTTTTACTTTCTGGAATAGCTTGAGGACAGGTATTACCTCTGCTTTAAATGTCTGGTAGAATTCCCCTGGGTCGCCATCTGGTCTGGACTCTTATTTGTTGGGAGGTTTTTGATAAATGATTCCATTTATTCTCTGGTTATGGGTCTGTTCAAGCTTTCAATTTCTTCCTGTTTGAGTTTTGGAAGTGTGTGGGTGTTTAGGAATTTGTCCAGTTCTTCCAGGTTCCCCAGTTTGTTGGCATATAGTTTTTCATAGTATTCCCTGATAATTGCTTGTATTTCTGAGGGATTGATTGTAATAATTCCATTTTTATCCGTGATTTTATTTATTTGGGTCATCTCCCTTTTCTTTTGAGAAGCCTGGCTAGAGGTTTATCAATTTTGTTTATTTTTTCAAAAAACCAACTCTTGGTTTCATTGATCTGCTCTACTGTTTTTTTTAGATTCTATATTGTTTATTTCTGCTCTGATCTTTATTATTTATCTTCTTCTGCTGGGTTTGGGGTGTCTTTGATGTTCTGCTTCTATTTCCTTTAGGTGTGCTGTTAGATTTTGTATTTGGGATTTTTCTTGTTTCTTGAGATAGGCCTGGATTACAATGTATTTTCCTCTCAGCACTGCCTTCGCTGCATTCCAAAGCCTTTGGATTGTTGTATTTTCATTTGTTTCCATATATTTCTTAATTTCTTCTCTAATTGCCTGGTTGACCCACTCATTCTTTAGTAGGGTGTTCTTTAACTTCCATGCTTTTGGAGGTTTTCCAGACTTTTTCCTTTGGTTGATTTCAAGCTTCATAGCATTGTGGTCTGAAAGTATGCATGGTATGATCTCAATTCTTATATACTTATGAAGGGTACAGCCTTTAATTTAAAGTCTAGTTTGTCTGATATAAGTATTGCTTGAGAGTCTCTGTCTCCCTGTGCAAGTACCCTACTTGCACACACACTCTGTCTCAAAAAATAATAACTTAAAATATAAAAAAATAGGGATTCTTCAGGGAAGAAGAAGATAGTATCGTGACAGACTAGGAGTACCCTACCCTCCTCACATCCCACAAACACATCTAGATAACCACTAAACCGTCCTAAGTATCCCAACAAGCAACCTTAAGACTGACAGAGGAATTACCCAGCTAATGTGAGAGAAGAGGCACATCGAAGATTGTAGGAAGTATAGAGATTTGGCTGGGGGAGCAACAGATTATAGTGCTGCTGAAAGCAGGGAGCTGTGGTTGTGGAGAAGGATGAGAGAGAGTGGAGCCCAAGGAAGAATGCACAAGGAGAACATTTCCCTAATGTCATTGTCTTGGAAAATGAGAAGGCCTGCATTTTGTGCATTCTTACAGTGTGGCTTCAAGCCTCGAGTTTTCAAGGTCGACCGGCTTAGCTGGGAAAGATCCAGGAAGGTACTGCTCTGTCTTGGACAGAAGGTAGGCTCACAACCTGGGGGTAGACAGCATGGAAACAGCAATGTGAAGAGCATTTGGGGCACAGATGAGTGAGATTATTTGATATTCTAGGGGCCCTTCAATGAGGTGCATGATGGGGAACAAAGGAGCTGACTGGTTCCATTTCCTTCCCATGTTCCTCAGCATGAACACAGAGCACCCTGAGAGAAAGGGCTCAGCGAGGACACTGGCTGCCCGCCTTGCTTACAACAAGCCCCAAGCCCCTATGCTCTGGTGGAACTGCCCTTCTCAGTCAAGCCTGACTCAATCCCAGCAAGGTTGGCCCCTACCTCAGGGGACCTACATAATCTGCTTCCCACACCACATGTGACCACACAGTTCTGCATGGCCTCAGTTCTGGTAGAGTTGACGTCCGGTCTCATCTCACAAGCAGACCACAGCATAACCAGTCAAAACTCGCCCCATTGAGGACAGGGTCCAAACACTGGCAGGAGAGCTTCTGCACACCAATGGCGTCAAAGATCGAGCAGGAGACATAACTGGCTATTTTAACATACAGAGGGTGGTGGAGATGTAGACAAAATGCCAAGATGGAAGAATTTTTCCAAAATGAAACAACAAGATATGGCCGTGGCCAGAGATTTCAGTGAAACACTGTATCAGTAACATTCCAAATGGAAAATTGAAGGCAACTGTCATAAGGATTCTCACTGAGCTTGTGAAAAGAAGACAGCAGTGAGGCTCTTACTACAGAGATAAGAGGCTTAGCAAAGGAAGAGTGATGTAAAATGCAATAAATGAGATGAGAAATGCACTTGATTCAATGAACAGCATGTTGGAAGAATGAGAGCAGCAAATTGGTGGCCTTAAAGACAAAATAATGGAAAATAGTGAAACTTAAGGAAGAGAGAGACAGAGAGACAGAGTAGAACTATGCAACATGAAATAGCCTTAGGAAATCAGGGACTCCCTCAAAAGTGATAAGATTTATATTACAGGGGTCACAGAAGAAGATGAGCAAGGGGGTCAGAAAAGTTACTTCAGGGAATATTAGAAGGAAGCATCCCTAATCAGTTGAAGGAAACAGACCTGCAGATTCAGGAGGCACAGAACTCCATCGAAATCACCAAAAGGAGGCCAACACCAAGACATCTTGGAATCCAATTAGCAAACTATGGTGATAATGACAAAATCTTAAAAGCAGCAACACAGAGGAAGTATTTCACCCATCCTGAAAAGCATAAGGCCAGCTCAAGATTTCTCAACAGAAACTTGGCAACCCTGAGGGAAGGACATGATAGATTCAAAATGCTGAATGGGGAAAATAGGCAGCCAAGAACAGTCTATCCAGGAAGCCTATCATTCAGACTAGAGGAGAGAGAGAGATTTCCAGTCAAACAGAAACTAAAGGAGTTTGTGACCACTGGAACAGCCCTCCAAGACATGTTTAAAGATAATCTTTGACTTCAGAGGAGAGAGCAAAAGTGAGAAAGACAAGAAAGTATCAGAAAAAAACTCCAGAAACAATGCCAAAATAATAATAAAATGGCAGCAAATAGGTATCTAGTCAATGATTCCTTTGAAGGGAAATGTACTATGCACTCCAATCAAAACACATAGGGTGTCTGAATGGATTTAAAAAAACCCAAACCGATTAATCTGCTGCCTACAAAAGACTCAATTTAGACCTGCAGCCGTCTGCCAATTAAACGTGAGGGGCTAGAGAAGTTATCATGCAAATGGATGTCAAAAGAAGGTCAGTGTAGCAATATTTATATTCGACAAACTAGCCTTTTTTTGTTCTTGTATTGTGGTTATGTCCTCTTTGGTATCAGGGTAATGCCTCCTACCTAGAATGATTTTCAATGGGTTCCCTCTATTCTACTATTTGTAGAATTTTGATGAATTTTATCATAATTGCTTTTTTAAAAAAATATAATGTTCTCCATTACCTTTTTAATAATTATTTATTTTGAGAGACAGGAGAGATAAGAGGGAAGAGGTAAGGAGAGAGGGAAATAGAGAGAATCCCAAAAAGGATGCCCACTGTCAGTGCAGAGCCCAGTGTGGGCCTGGAACTCACAAAGTGAGATCATGACCTGAGCCCAAACCAACAGTTGGATGCTTAACCAACTGAGCCACCGGAGCATCCAAGGAGTTACTTGTTTAAATGTTTGGTCAATTGACCAGTGAAGGCATGTGGTCCTGGTCTTTTCCAAAATGTCTAATATGTTAGTGTATGATTGCTTTAGGAATCTTTTATCACACTATATGTTTCTGTGGGTAACTGTTGCCTCATTTTCTTTTCCATTTTTCGTTTGTGGGTTTTTTTTTTTCATTGTAAATGTATTTAAGGTATTGCCAATTTTGTGTGTTGTATTGGAGAAATGGAATTACTTCCAATGTTATGTTACTGTTTATTGGGGTCTTCATTTTACTTCTTTCTTATTTTTCTTTAGTGTTTCCTTTCACAGAATTTTACCTAAATTTCTTTTCTTTTTGTTCATTGAGTGTAATAAAAGAAAAAAGGTGAAATACAGTAATTAACTCAATCATTTATAGCATAAAAAATTGAAAGTGGAGGGTCTAGTAGAAAAATTAGCAAAAATGAATAATAATGGTTACCAAAAAAAAAGTTCCCTAGGATTTTATAGAGATAATTTCATCCTCTAACAACGATAAGTTTGTTTTTTTTTTCCAATTTGTTTCGATTTTAGAATTGTTTTAATTTTATTTATTTTGAGAGAGTGGGAGTTGGGGAGAAGCAGAGAGAGAGGGAGAGAGACAGAGAGAGAAAACCCCAACAGGCTCTGTGCTATCAGCATGGAGCCTGATGTGGGGCTCAAATTCACAAAGTGCCAGATTGAAAACCAACAGTCAGACAATTAACTGAGCCAACCAAGTGCCCCCGATTTGGTTTCCTTTTATGTATTTTTTTCTTGCCTAATTATTCTGAATAGTCCCCGTACTGTGTGGAATGGACATGGGAAAGTCGCTTTCAATACCTTATTTCTGATCCTATAGGAGGAGCTTTCAGTCTTCTCATCGATTATGTTGGATTTCAGCCTTTCACACATACATGATCTTTATTAGGATGAAGTAGTTTCCTTTGATTCTTCCTTTAGTGAGTATCTTTAATCATGAAATGGTGTACAATATGCTCACTTCCTGTCCTTTATCAATTAATCCTCTCTTTGTGATCTTTAGTCTGTAATGTGCAGTCCCAACTCGATAGTTTTCCATATGGTGAAACACTCTTGAATTTCAGGAAGAATTCCCAGTTGATTATGTCGTAAAATGTGCTTTTGATTCAGTTTGTTTTTCATTTGTTTATTTGTTTTGAGAGGGAGAGGAAGGAAGAGGACAATGGGAGGGGCAGAGAGTGAGGCGGAAAGGGGATCCCAAGCAGGTTTTTCAGTTTGTAATGAGCTGGACATGGGGCCTGATCTCACGACTGAAGTCATGACCTGAGCTGAAGTCAAGGGTCGGGTGCTTCACCAACTTAGGCTCCCAGGCTCCCCTATTTGCTTAGTTTTATGGCGGACGTTGCATGAATTTTCCCCACAGATGGTAATTCATAGTCTTCTATACTTGTAGCATCTTCCTTCAGCTTTGATAACCTGTTAAGGCTGGTATGATCAAGGGTTTTCATAATCTCCCTTCTCTTCACTCCCTAGAAATGTCTGGGGAGATTTCAAGTACTTTATCATGTGTGTCTATGAATTATCCTGTGAATTCATCTGGCATAAGCATTTTCCTTGTTGGAAATTTTTTTTTAATTTTTTTAATGTTTATTTATTTTTGAGACAGAGAGAGACAGAGCATAAATGGGGGAGGGTCAGAGAGAGGGAGACACAGAATCTGAAACAGGCTCCAGGCTCCGAGCTGTCAGCACAGAGCCCGACGAGGGGCTCGAACTCACGGACCGCGAGATCATGACCTGAGCCGAAGTCGGCTGCCCAACTGACTGAGCCACCCAGGCGCCCCGGAAATTTATTTTTATATTTATTTTTAATTTAAAAATGTTTTTTAATGTTTTCATTTATTTTTGAGACAGAGACAGACAGAAAGAGACAGAGCATGAGCAGGGGAGGGGAGGAGAGAGAGGGAGGCACAGAATCCGAAGCAGGCTCAAGTCTCTGAGCTGTCAGCACAGAGCCTGATGCGGGGCTCAAACTCACGGACTGTGAGATCCTGACCTGAGCTGAAGTCAGATGCTTACCCAAGTGAGCCACCCAGGCGCCCCATTGGGAGTTTATTTATTACAGTTTTAATCTACTTAGTAGTTGTAGATCCGTTGATATTTTTCTTTTTTTCTTTTTCTTTTTTTTCTTTCTTTCTTTTTTTTTTTTTTGAGTGTGAGAGTGTCAGTAAGTGGGGGAAAAGACAGAGGTATATATAGAGAGAATCTTAAGCAGGCTTCTTGCTTAGGGTAGAGCCTGATACGGTGGTCCATCACATGACCCTAAGATCATGACCTGAGCCAAAATCAAGAGTTGGACGCTCAACCAACTAAGCCACCCAGTCTCCTCTTTCATTATGTTCTTTTCTCCATGATGATGTCAGGTAGGTTATACCTTTTCTTGAAATAGGTACTTTTTTTTTTTTTGATACCTATTTGTTAGCATGTAATTATACTTTGTGCCATTTATAATTATTTTTATATCTATATCACATGTACCGTGTCTTGCGTTACTTCTTCACTTCTGATTTTAGGAGAACTTCAATTATTCATCCTTACTTGATGGTGTTATAGATCTGTAAAATTTTTGGGTTATTTCTGAAAACAAACTCGTCCTGTTGTTTTATTCCTACTTTTGCTATATCGTATTTTCATAATTTCTGTTTGACTTTTAAATTAAATGTCCTTCCTTCTAAATTTTGGCTCATAGGATACTTTCCTGATTCTTTGTGGCACAGGAATGTGATTTGTGCTACACCATTAAACAACTACAGGATGATCTATTAGGCTATATCTTCAACACGTTGTATGTAAGTTTCTGTGTCAAGGAAGAATGAATTCCCGATGAATCCTTCTCAATCATCTTCCTGACATTCTCTGACTGATTTGAAGGTTGTATATTAGAAGTTGTCAGTACATTCATGTGAGAGTAGTAATTGGAATGATGTTCCTTTTTTTGTTATTTGCTATCTTTCAGCTATATCTTCACATGGCACCCAGAATTTCCTGCCAAAGCCATGCATAGAAGCCTCTTTACAAAATGTGTCACTGGGTACATGGAAACATCATGCCCTTGAGAATTTACACTTGATAAACTGCGACAGTGATAGAAAGAATGAAGCGCATCAGAAGTTTTATGAAGGACGTGGTCCAATTGAGACGAGTGCCCATAATAAGAACCTCACGGCCGCAAGTGGTGAAGGACATAAAACATCTTGGAAAACCGCCCTTTTTACATCCACTATTTATGCAAAGGAGTGTGCATCTGTAAGAAGTTCCAATAAAATACGCAAACATACATATTTGTGCGATGAAAATTTGGAACATTTGGAAAGTTACCCCATCCACACTGAAAACAATGCTGTGAACCATTGTGAAAGTGGGATTGGATTGACATTTCAGTCAAATATTTCTAAAACTCAGAGATTCAAAAATGAAGATAAAAGGCCTAGGACGTGTCAATTTGGGAGGCGCTTCATAGAGGAGGTGGCCCTGCAACATTACCAGAGCATTTTCAGTGGAGATACACTGGCTCAATACAGTGAATCTGAGACACAGTCTAACCAGGGCTCCCATGTTAGAAAACAACTGAGGACTCTGCAAGAAAACCATTTTGAATCTAATAAAGATGAGGAAGTCTTTTACCCAAACTCCAAACGTACCAAGAGTAAGAGAATGCAGAGGGTAGAAAATACTTCTAAATATGATGAATGTGGGAAAGCTCTGAAGCAGTCCTCCAGTATTGCTGATCATCAGAGGATTCATGTGGGGGAAAACCCATACACAGGTAATGAATCTGGGAACATGTTTAGTGAATCGTTAAGTCTAAATATGTATAAGACAAGTGGTACTGGAGAGAAAAGGTACATTTGCAAGGAATGTGGCAAAACCTTTGTCAGACACTCAACACTATCTCAACATCAGCAAATGCATACTGCAAAGAAAATTGACAAGTGTGAAGAAGGTAGTCAAACCTTTAAGGATGGGTCATCACTCCATGCACACAGGCAAATCCATACTACACCTCACAAATGTCAAACATGTGGCAAGGCCTTTAGCAAGCAATCATCCCTTATTCAACATCACAGAATGCATACTGGAGAGAAACCTTATGAATGTCAAGAATGTGGCAGGGCCTTTAGCCAGCAATCATTGCTTATTCAGCATCACAGAATCCACACTGGAGAGAAACCTCACAAATGTCAAGAATGTGGCAAGGCCTTTAGGCAGCAATCATCCCTTATTCGACATCACAGAATTCATACTGGAGAGAAACCTCACAAATGTCAAGAATGTGGCAAGGCCTTTAGCCAGCCAGCATCCCTTACTAAGCATCACAGAATGCATACTGGAGAGAAACCTTACAAATGTCAAGAATGTGGCAAAGCCTTTAGCCATCCAACATCAATTAGTCGACATCACAGAATTCATACTGGAGAGAAACCTTACAAATGTCAAGAATGTGGGAAGGCCTTTAGCCAGCAATCATCCCTTAGTGGACATCACAGAATCCATACTGGAGAGAAACCTCACAAATGTCAAGAATGTGGCAAGGCCTTTAGACAGCAATCATCCCTTACTCAGCATCACAAAATCCATACTGGCGAGAAACCTTACCAATGTCAAGAATGTGGAAAAGCCTTTAGCTATTCCTCACGACTTACTGAACATCACAGAATTCATACCGGAGAGAAACCCCACAAATGTAAAGAATGTGGCAAGGCCTTTAGTGAATACTCAGCCCTTACTCGACATCACAGAATTCATACCGGACAGAAACATTACCAATGTAACAAATGCAGCAAAACCTTTAATTTGTTTTCTAGTCTTACTAAGCATCACAGAATCCATACTGGAGAGAAACCTTACCAATGTCAAGAATGTGGCAGAGCCTTTATCCAGCAATCATCCCTTACTCAGCATTACAGAATGCATACGGGAGAGAAACCTTACAAATGTCAAGAATGTGGTAAGGTCTTTCGTCAGCAAACAACCCTTACTCAGCATCACAGAATTCATACTGGAGAGAAACCTTACAAATGTCAAGTATGTGGCAAGGTCTTTAGCCAGCAATCATCCCTTAGTCAGCATCAGAGAATTCATACTGGAGAGAAACCTTACAAATGTCAAGAATGTGGCAAGGCCTTTAGGTTGCAGTCAGACCGTAATGGCCATCACAGAATTCATACTGGAGAGAAACCTTACCAATGTAAGACATGTGGCAAGGGCTTTACCAAATGCTCAGGACTTCGTCAACATCACAGAATTCATACTTGAGCCAACCTTACCAATGTACCGTGTGCAAAAGGCTTTAATCACCAATCATCCTTTATTCAAGATTACAGAAATCATCTTGGAGCAAATGTTACAGAGTTTAAGATTGTGAGGGATTTTTCCCCCACTTTTTAAAAAGTTTTTCTTCGATAGAATGAGTAGGAGGGTGCAGAGGCAGACACACACACAGAATGAAAAGCAGGTTCCAGGCTCCAAGGTTTTGGCACAGACAGCTCAGAGCCTGATGCAGAGCTCGAACCTGTAAAGTGCTATATAATGACATGAGGTGAAGTTGGATGCTTCACTGACTAAGCCACCCAGGCACCCCAAGACTGTGAGAGAACTTTTAAGGACAGCTCAACGCTACTCCACACCACAGAATCCACATTGAGGATTAACGATACCCAAGTAAACAATGTGGCAAGACTTTAACCAATGCTGATCCCTGATTTGGTGTCAGAGAATGTGTTATAGAGATGATTTTTCACATAGAAAGATTCTGGAAAGCACTTTAATGGTGCTCAAGCCTCATTCCACACCACCAAATTAATACTTGAGAGATCCTTACAATTGTAGAGAATGTGGCAAAACATTTCACTCGGCTCAAGACTTACTCACCATCACATTGTTCATACATAGGAGGAACATTGCAAATGTGATGAATGTGGCACACCCTTAGGTGGAAGTCCTACCCTATTCAACATCATAGTTCCCATATGAGAGGAAAACTCTAAAATGTGAAGAGAATGACAAAGCTTTCATTTGGAACTCAATCCTTATTCAATATCTCCAAACGCATGTGAGTTCAAACCATTCAAACTTAATGCATGAGGAGAGCCCTTCTTCATAAATATACCATTTGGAAAACATCAGAGAGTACCAAAAGGAAAGTAAGTTGAAAGATTGAAGTATTTAAAAATATATTTAACGGAACATAAAATGTCAACACGTGTCACAGGATTCACAGCAGAAAGCAGTAAGTCTGTGTATTCAGACATTACATCAAAATACTTATTAGCAGGAATAATACAAAGGTAAACATTTAGATAATGTATATGCTTATGCTTTAAATGATAAAAGGGATGGCGTTTTGCATACGTATACTCTCAATATTTTTACATTAACCTATTTAAGATTTGTGACTAGTAAACATTAGTATACTTCTTATTCTCAAATCACTTCAGAAAATTCATTTATTCCTAGTGGGTGTGTGAACGTATGTGGCTGAGTATTGCTACATCAATGATATGAGTTCCCTTCTTTCTTAGGTGGGACTCATACATATGTAATTTTCCATGGAAGGTGAAGAAGAAAAGTTGAATAAAATCTAAATGGAGATACTTTCTGTGCCTCTAACCTTGCTGTAATTATCATGAAAGAGGTGTCCAGGACACCATTGTCCATTTATTTCAACTAAAAGTGTGTATCACAAATAAAATGTTGTACTAAATGATCTTTAAGGGAAAGAGGGTCAGTCCACTGAAAAACGTGATGCAGGTTCATCATAGCAATAGTTACAAGTACAGAATATCAATATCAATATCCTGATGTAATTGAAAGGAAGAAATATTCACAGATATCAGAAAGAGAATAGCAAAACCTTCCTAAAATGGCTAGGATACTACATTCACATTTTTGAACAATCACCTCAGGCCTGAAAGAATTTCAGTAGGCAAACTTAAGCTGTACATAACTTAAAATAGACTGTCGTGTCTTCTTGAATCTTCATGGTAACCATGGAGCAAACTGGTAATTGATACCCAAAAGATAAAGAGAAAAGAATCAGGGTTTACCATTCTTGAAAATCATCAGATCACAAAGGAAAGAGAAAATGGATAAGAAAGGGAGCAAGAATTCTAAAGTAGCCAGAAAACCATGAAAAGAATGACAACAGTAACTCCATTCCTGTATCAATACTTCCTTTAAATATAAAAGGACTAAATTCCCGATCAAAAGATAGAGATTGGCTGAATGGAAAGAAATCCAAGACCCAATCCTATGTTGTGTTCACAAGACTCACATCTGCTTTCAGAACACACTCAGCCTGAAAGTGCAGATATTCAAAACGATATTGCATGCAATCGGAAACCAAAAGAAATGGGGTAGCTATGCTTCAGACAAAATAGACTTGAATGCAAGGACTATAATAAGACATGGCAAAGTCAGTATTAAACAAATGGGTCACTTTGTACACGGTTTTTAGTTAATGCACTATTTGGCAGAATGGCAATAAAGTCTCCCCCTGTTTTGGTTTTGGAGGACAATAATAGTTTGGTTCTTTAACTCGTACTGACACATTGAAAAGAAACACCTTTTTCCGTAAGTGTGGGTGGTGTTTGTGCAGATGCCTGAATTGTAGTTTGTGTAATGTTTCTCCACATGTGTCTTATGATGCCTTGAAATGGCTACTTGATATTCAACAACCGATTGCTACCTTGAGAGGACTGGGGAAAATAAAAAACAATAAATGACAATGTGAGAAAGACTATTGCTTCCAGATTTTGAAGTGTGGGAAAATACCGTTGCAATGAAAATCTTGGCAATTTACTGCAAAAGCAGCCAATAGTTGATCAAAACCAAATTATACAGGCTAATACATCTTTCCCAGAGTATTCACTTTTCGAACACCATGTTATTGTACCTTGCAATTTTTTTCACTCACATGTTATTTACTTTTCATTGTTATCTACTCTTTTAAACACATCAAGCAAGTTATTTTTTATTTCAGACATGGTACCATAATATACCTGTCAGTAAGATTTCCGGTATTTCTGGGCAGTTCTTTGTATACATTTGCAATGATCAGTTTTTTATGGGTCATCATGTCAATATAGCAGATTTATTTCAAGTTGAGTTCTTTCTGAAATGTTCATCTTCCCATAAGCTAACCTTACATTCCACTTGGGTGCCACATTTTGGATTACATTACATGTGACCAAAGTTTTTATACATTCTATGTCTATTTACTACATAGGAGACATTCACTCCTTTAATGTAGGAGAAAGGTAGCTATACCAAGTACTTAGGATTTGTTTGTGTTGCACAAAGCTGTAGGTTTGTACATGTGTATAGCATTTGTATTGACAAAACATTTAGTTGTGTCTTGCTTTTTGTTCCATGAATTACATAATACACTTATTGTGCATTGAATTGTTGTGTTGATTTGGTCACATTTGGATACATGTGCATCACTTAATTTTGAAATCATTTTCTTTTATAGATATAAAGTAATGTTTTATAGTTCTTAGCTGCTTTTGCTAAGAACAGAACTGAAAAAATAAAGGAGTCAATTCCACCAAAGGATAGAACTTGTATAAATATTTATCCCCCCCCACATAAAAGCACCTATGTATGTATACAGTAGGATTTCAGCACTGCACTTTCAATAATGGATTGAGTATTCAGACATGACGTCAATATGAAAACATCGGACTTCAAAGACATTCAGCAGACGGACTTACAACATTGCATGCAACAGCAGCAGAAAACTCATTCTTCCCACACGGACACAGAACACTCTCCAGTATAGATTATATGTTGGCACACAAAAAAAGTCTTAATAAATTTATGAGTGAAATTCTATCAAGCATCTTTTCAACCACAATGGCATGCACCTAGAGTCAGGTACATGGACAAAACTAGAAAACTCACAAATATGCAAAAACTAAGCAACATGCCCCATTATTCATAATAACCAAGACATGAAAATAACTTGTGTCCATAGTCAGTTGCGTAGATAATATGCTGCATATATACAATATAGGCTGGCTAAAATGAGCAATGGTGCATTGGTCTCTTAGTCTAAGCACACTGTGGAATTACTGTCTCACAGTTCTGGAGGTTCTTGAAGTCTGAAGTGAGCTGTTGGCAGGACCACACTGTACCTCAAGAATTGAGACTTTGCTCTTTCTAACTCCTGGGACTGTCAGCTGTCCCTGGCCTGGCTTGGCTTGTCAATGTATCTCACTCCACCTTTGCCTTCATCATCACACCTTGTTCTGTGTGTGTCTTCATTTTTCTTTTCTTATAAGGATACCAGTCATTGGAGTAAAATTGACCCAAATCTAGCATGACCTCATTTTAACGTAAAGACATCTGCCAAGAGCTTACTGCCCGATAAGGGTACAATTACAGGTAATGAGGGTTAGCATTCAGGCATATTTATTTGACGCACACTATGTAACCCACACTAAGGCTAAAAGGCACTAGGTTGTGAAATGTGACTGAAGGGTTAAGGCAAACTACTTATTTTAGGTTAGGAGTGGAGTGTAGGCAGGGACATTAAGGCTGGGCTATATGTGTTGACAGAATAAGAGGGTAAAAGAAGTCCTAGGAAGGAGGGGAATAATGGATGACAAATTAATTCGCAAAAGGGAGTGAAGTGACAAGGTTGGGTAGAGAGCATAGAAACCTTTTTGCCAATGAAGGATTAAAGAAGATAGGGATGGAAGGGAGATAGTTGCCAGCGACTGGAGTCCTGGGAGTATTCAGTGCTCCAACCAGAGAGAAAGAGTAGAAAGAAAAGATGATGCCTAGGAAACATGGGCACAGGGAGTTAGTGTGGGTGGACAGAGACCTTCAGAGATGGGAGAACAGTTGGCATCAGGAGGCTAGAGGGATCATGAGAAAGAGTCAGGAAGTGTAGAGTTGGGGGTAATAAGTGCAGGGACATGGGGAAACTAAGGACTCCTGATAAATGTTGGCTGGCACACGAGGACAGTGGACATAAAAGACACAAGAAGTGGGCTGACGTATTGGAATGGGGAAGGAGGAATGAATGGAGAATGGAGTATTTAAGGGCAGCGGAAGGGGAGGAAATTCGGGATGAGGGCTGTGGGATCACGTGAAACATGCTTGTTGGTATAGAGGTCTAAATACACCTGATGGCATAGGGCTCGCTGCTGTCATGCAGAGCCAGCTTCGGATCCCCTGCCACTCTCTCCTTTTGCCTCTCCCTTGCTCATGCTCTCCCAAAAGCAAACAAACATGTTATTTTATTTTTTAAAAGAGAAAGAAATACATGTGTCGGAGTTCCTCAGTAGGTGGAGTGTCCAACATCGACACAGGTTTTGATCTAACGGTTCATGGGTTTGAACCCCACATCAGGCTTGGTGCTGTCGTGCTGAGCCCGCCTCACATCCTCAGTCCCCCTCGCTCTCTGACCCTCCTCTGCTCAAATTTTCTCAAAATTAAACAAATATACAAATTAAAAAAAAAAAGTGCACCTGCAGGACTGAGAAGAGCAATGAAGAAGACTAGAAGTGTCATTTTCAGGGAAAGAGTCAGGTTTCATGGATATCTAGAGGCACTAGGAGTGGAGATTGAGGTCACAATGTGGGACACAGAGAAGAGGGGTTGAGATGGGGGAGATGACAATTGCAGCGTCCCTTTGTACGTCATGGATTCATTCCCATTAAATCTCTGATTTGAACTTGATTCACAATTGTGAGTGGTGTAAGTTCAGCCCACAAGGCAAAAAACTTACTTCCATAAAACACCCAGTAATCCTTTCAACTGAATAGACAATAAAGGACCACAGTTGAAATCTTGAGTAAACAGTGAGACTCAACACTTTTTCTCTTCTTCGGACATAACCATGCACAAGGTGTGGTCATGGAGATCATGTGGAAACCATGGTAACAAAATGGATTCTGCCAACAACCTGAATGGTCCTGGAAGTGACTGCGCTTGTAGAGGTTCCCAAGTAGATCCAATGCCTCATGAATTTTTATTTTATTTTTTTTAATTTTTATTTTGTTAATATATGAGATTTATTGTCAAGTTGGTTTCCATACAAAACCCAGTGCTCATCCCAAAAGATGCCCTCTTCAGTACCCATCACCCACCCTCCCCTCCCTCCCACCCCCCATCAACACTCAGTTTTGAACCTTGATTTTAACATCAGAGTGCCCTCCACAGAAAGCTGAGCCAAGTCCACTGAATTTCAGACTTATTAACGACAGAATTATGTTTTTATAGTTCCTAAATGCATGCAATTGATTGTGGTAGTGGTAGAACACAACTACACCTAGGCATGTCATTAATTGTAAAATGAAAATGGTAAACTCATAAAATATTTAAATCAAGTAAAAATCTCCATTAATTACCTATATCAATAATAGATCGATCTTCAAACATAACAGTCTGTCAAGTTGAGGTGGCTCCTGCCTACTATGCAGTTTCACAGTGTATGTAAATTGCATTTGTAATTGTTTAACACAAAGACACTAAAATATTTTGTACTTGGTTCAATGTTTACATAAGTATTGTCACATCGAACTTATCAAATGCTTCCCTTAACCATGCTACATGAAGGTGATATTTTCACACAGGTAGAAACGGATCTACTGCAACACAGAAACACCTCATATCCCAAGGTAATTGTAAGGAAAACCTCCATGTGGAAACACTCTTTTTTTATACAACTGCATGGTTGAATGTATCTGTCTTCTGTTATCACACACATCTTGAAATGTGGATGTTTCCCTTGTACATATGTGACTTAATTGGGTGGTTCTGGGACATGGGATTGTTGTACCATAAGAACCATTCTTATAATGGGTGGACAGTTGCTAAACACACTGGCAAATGGATTAAAACAAAAACAAACAAACAAGGTGCCCTAGTGTTTCAGTCAGATGAAAAACTCATTGGAATTTGGAGCCCAGCTCATATTCCTAGAGTTGTGAGATACAGCCGTGAGTTGGACCCCACTCTGAGTATGGTGCCTGTTAAGACTTTCTCTAATCTCTGCCACTCTTCCCCTGCTTGCACTATCTCTCTCAAAAAATAAATAAATAAATAAATAAATAAACAAAAAGAAAAGAAAAACAAAAAAACCACAATGACAGCAGCAACAACAAAAAACATAAATCTGGTAGTATCCTACCAAATGTGCTTCCACTGTGAAGTAAATTAAATAGGGAAGCCATAACCTGAGAAGGCTCTAATGCCATGGCAGCCTCTGTAATGAAACCAGAACTTAATTCTCAGTCATTGCACTTGAATGGAAAAAAAAAATGAGCAAATAATTGCAGTCAATTAGGACTCCCAAAAAGAAGGGAAATGCTTAAGATATATCCAATCAACAACTGCCCTTGTTTTGTTTCCACATGGTCTCTGTAATAACCTTACTACCATTTCCTACAGATGGAGCAGGTCTATTTGCATACAAATAAGAAAGACAAATTAAATGGTCAAATTAAGTCTTGAAAACTGGAATGTACATCAGTTCATCTTTTAACTCTACACAGTACCCCTTTTCATTTTGATTGCTTTCCCACATGGCTTGAACACCTTGCCCACTTGAAACTTGGGCAGAAGACTCAGCGTGACACCTTTCACAGCCTCTCACCATCCTCTTTGCACATGCACCTAGGACACCAGTGTGACTCTGCCCTCCCTTGCCCAGACTTCAACTTTGGCAAAGCTCTCCATAGCTCCTGCACAGTTTCCCCAAGAAATGTTGTACATGACTGCAGAGGACGGGTTGCACCTATAGCTCCTCCAGGGCCAAAACCTGCATTCATGTGCTCCTTTTCCCACCATCCCAGGTCTCCAGGGCACTAGCTTTGAATCCCATCTCAACCAAGCCCACACACCTGAGTTCACATTTTTGATAAACTGATACCAGAGTCTATGTCCAGACCAGTCCTCCCTTTGAACAATGTTGTAACCACACCCAGAGTTTTTCTTCTTCTTCTGTTTAATGTTTATTTATTTTTGAGAGAGACAAAGACAGTGCACGTGGGTTAGGGGCAGAAAGACAAGGAGACACAGAATCTGAATCAGGCTCCAGACTCTGAGCTGTCAGCACAGAGCCCCAAGCAGCGCCCAAAGCCACAAACTGCTAAATCATGACTTGAGTCAAAGACGGATACTCAACTGACTGAGTCACCCACACCCCCTTATCATACCAAGAGTTTTTGATGCCCTCTCCCAATTCTGTCTTTCCTGTTGCCAAAACTTCCCACATGTTCACAGAGAGAATGCAGGTGAAGCCCTCCAGGACCCGGATGAGGCCCTTCCCGCAATGCACAGGACCACAGAGAAGAATGGGGAGTGGGATCTGGTTACCCAGGACCACACTGTGTAGTAGAAACTCATGAGCCAACCGTCAGTCCCACCTCTCCAGTGGAACTTCTCACGTTCCCAGTTGCCGGTTTCATATTTCAGGCCTAATATTGTGGGTACACAGCTGAGCTGCCCCAGATTATGAACTGGGAATAGTACCTCTGCCTACATGGGGCCTGAAGACCCTAACAGAGACTTGTCCCTTCAGATTCTGTCAAAAATTACCTCTTACGCCACAAAATTGTTCTCCACAGCTCCACTGCTAGTCTCTGATCCTCCCTTCTGAGAACAGAGTTCCTGACTTTTCTACCTGCTGGGCCGCCCAAGTTGGCATTCATACTTTCCTGACATTCAGACTCACATAGAGGAGAGAAAGGACTTACAGTTTGGGGAGTCAGTTTCACCTTTCTGGTTCAAACTGTGCTTCCAAGGTAATACGTCGCGTCTCATCTTCCAGTTCTGGGATGTCCATTGACAGTCACACATTCAAATTGACCAAATACACAAATGCAAATGATTGACCCATCAAAATTTCCTCAGAGCCTCTATTTCAGCCTTCTTTACTATCTCCCACTCCGCTGTGTATACTTGTGCCCTCACCTCCAATATTATTTGTAATATTATTTTTTAGATAATGCAAAAGAAGAGAAACAATCTCTACTCCCAGGAAGGCTCACCCAGCAACCAAACCCTCCTCGATAAATGAACATACGATACTCATTTCCCAGGGTTTTAGAAGGAAGAACTCACATAAAATAAGATTACCAACCCAAGGTAAAAAAAATTACCTTAAATTCAAAAACCTGTTTGCTTCTCAAAGAGAATATAAATTCACCCACAAATAGGTGATGACAAGAATACCATATGACAGCCTACCTAGGATGAAACAACCTTTGACAAATTACCATGAAAAGAAACAAACAGGGTAAGTCATATACCAAAAATGTATGTTTAATATTGACACAAAAAATACACATATAACAATATTGACAACTGACATCTGACTGATTCCTATTTGGATTAAAACTGATACAGTCTTCTGGGTGCCTGGGTGGCTCAGTTGATTAAGTGTCTGAAGTCAGCTCAGGTTATGATCTTAGAGTGTGTGAGTTTGAGATCCACACCTGCATGCGTGCTGAGAGCTCAGAGCCTGGATCCTGCTTTGGATTCTGTGTCTCCCTCTCTCTCTCAAAAGTAAATAAACAACAACAAAAAAACACCTACAGTTTCTTCAAAAACACTCAGTTGAAAATTGTTATCCAAAAGCATAAAAAATAGATGAAATCCAAAAATACAATTAATTAGTGTAGTGGCTACTATCATAAAAAAAGTAAGGTTTATAGAGAGCATTTGACAAAATATAGCATCCTTTCTTGATAAAAATCTTCAAGAAAGTAGGGATAAAAGGAACATACTTCGACAATCAGAGAGGCCATATGTGAAAGGCCCGCAGATAACATCATCCTTCTGCGGAAAATCTGAGAGCTTTTCCCCTAAGGTCAGGAACACAACAGGGATGTCCACTCTCACCAGTTGTTCAAGATAGTAGTGGAAGTCCTAGCCTCAGAAATCAGACCACAAAGAGAAATACAAGCCATCCAAATTGGTGTGAAAGAAGTGTAATTATCACTTTTCACGGAAGACATGATATTCTATGTAGAAACCCCAAAGACTCCACCAAAAAACTGCTAGAACAGATACATGAATTCATCAAAGTTGTAAGATATAAAGTCAAAACACAGAAATCATTGGCATGACTATACATCAGTAATGAGGCAGCAGAAGAAGAAACTAAGAACTCAATTCCAGAGCCCAAATGTCCATTGACGGATAAATGGATAAAGAAGATGTGGGGTGTGTACACACACACTCATACACACACACACACACACACACACACACACACACAATGGTGTATTACTCAGCAATCAAAAAGAATGAAATCTTGCCATCTGCAACTACATGGATGGAACTAGAGGGTATTATGACCAGCGAAATTAGCCAGACTGAGAAAGGCAAATATCTTATGACTTCACTCATATGAGGCATTTAAGGTATGACACAGATGAACTTAAGGGAAGGGAAGAAAAAATAATATCAAAACAAGGAGGGGGAAAACATAAGAGACTCTTAAATGCAGAGAACAAACCGAGGATTACTGGAGGGGTCGGGTGGGGGCATGGGCTAAAATGGGTAATGTGCATTAGGAAGGACAATTGTTGGGATGAGAACTGGGTTTATCATAGAGTATGAATCACTTGAATCTATTCCTGAAATCATTAGAGCACTATGTGCTAACTAAACTGGATGTAAAATAAAAAATGAACTTAAAAATAAAGAGAGGGATTGATTCTATTTAGAAGTGCACCAAAAACTGCAATAAACCTAGGAATACACTTAACCAAAGAGGTAAAATATTTGTACTCTAAAAACTATAGAAAACTTCTGAATGAAGCTGAAAATGACACAAAGAAATGGAAAAGCATTCCATGCTCATGGCTTGGAAGAACAAATATTCTTCAAATGTCTATACTCTGCAAAGCAATCTACACATTCAATGTAATCCCGAACATAACAACACTGATATTTTTTTCAGAGCTGAAAGAAACCATTCTAAATGTGTATGGAACCACAAGAAAACATAAATAGCCAAGTGTTGTTGAAAAAGGAAAGCAGGAAGCGCCACAATTCTGGACTTCAAGCTATGTTATAAAGCTGTAATCAGCAAGACAGTAAGGTATTGGCACAGAAAACAGACAAGTAGATGAATGGAACAGAATAGAAAACCCAGAAGGGGACCCACAGCTATATGGTCAACAAATCTTTGACAATGCAGGAAAGAATACTCAAGGAAACAAGACAGTCTCTTCAATAAATGGTGTTGGGAAAACTGGAGAGTGACATGCAGAGAAATGAAAGTAGACCATCTTCTGGGGTACCTGGGTGGCTCTGTTGGTTGGGCATCTGAGTCTGGATTTCAGCTCAGGTCATGATCTCGTTGTTCATGGGTTGTAGCCCTGTGTCAGGCTCTGTGATGTTGGCGTGGATGATTCGTTTGGAATCCTGTCTCTCTCCTTCTTTCTTTCCCTCTCACCGCTCCCCCACTCATGCTCCCTCTCTCTCAGAGTAAATAATTAAACTTAAAAAACAAAGACATTGGACCCCTTTCTTATACCATACACAAAAATAAATTCAATACAGATGAAAGACCTAAATGTGACACAGGAAACCATCAAAGTCCTACCGGAGACCACAGGCAGCAACCTCTTTGACCTCAGCTGCAAAAACTTCTTACTAGACATGCTGGCAAAGGCAAGGAAAACAAAAGCAAAAATGAAGTATTATGACCTCATCAAGATAAAAAGCTTCTGCACAGCGAAAGAAACAATCAGCAAAACTAAAAGACAACCTAGAGATTAGAAGAAGATACTTGGAAATGACAACTCAGATAGTGGGCTAGTAACCCAAACCTATACACATGTTATCAAAACCAACACTCCAAAAATAAATAACCCAGATAAGAAATGAGAAGACATGAGCAGACATTTTTCCAAAGAAACCATCCAGATGGCCAACAGATATATGAAAAGATGCTCAACATCACTCATCATCAAGGAAATACAAATCAAAACCACGGTGAGCTGCCACCTCACACGTGTCAGACTGGCTAAAGTTAACAATTCAGGAAACAACAGATGTTGGTGAAGATGCCAAGAAAGGGGAACCCTCTTTCACTGATGGGATGAATGCATTTGGTGCAGCCAGTTTTGAAACAATATGGAGGGAGAGAGGGAAGATGGCGGCGTAGGAGGATGCTGGGCTCACCGCGCGTCCTGCTGATCACTTAGATTCCACCTACACCTGCCTAAATAACCCAGAAAACCACCTGAGGATTAGCAGAATGGAGCCTCCAGAGCCAAGCGCAGACGAGAGGCCCACAGAAGAGGGTAGGAAGGGCGGCGAGGCAGTGAGCGCTCCACAGACTGGCGGGCGGGAGGGAGCCAGGGTGGAGGGGCAGCTCACAGGCCAAGCAGAGCCCTGAGTCTGGCTGGCAAAAGCAGAGGGGCTGGACGGACTGTGTTCCGACAGCAAGTGGGACTTAGCGTCTGGGAGGTCAGAAGTTAACAGCTCTGCTCGGAAAGCGGGAAGGTTGGAGGACAAAGGGAGGGAGAGTTGCCGAGCCCGCGGACGACAGAGCTCAGTTAGGTGGGGAACAAAGGTGCTCGCCAGCGCCATCTCCCCCACCCAGCCCCCAGCCAAAATCCCAAAGGGAACCAGTTCCTGCCAGGGAACTTGCTCATTCCGCGCAAACACCCAACTCTGTGCTTCTGCGGAGCCAAACCTCCGGCAGCGGATCTGACTCCCTCCCGCTGCCACAGGGCCCCTCCTGAAGTGGATCACCTAAGGAGAAGCAAGCTAAGCCTGCCCCTCCTGCCCCCGTGCACCTTGCCTACCCACCCCAGCTAATATGCCAGATCCCCAGCACCACAAGCCTGGCAGTGTGCAAGTAGCCCAGACAGGCCACACCACCCCACAGTGAATCCCGCCCCTAGGAGAGGGGAAGAGAAGGCACACACCAGTCTGACTGTGGTCCCTGCAGGTCCTCACCACTCCAGGGACTATCCAAAATGACCAAACGGAAGAATTCCCCTCAGAAGAATCTCTAGGAAATAACAACAGCTAATGAACTGATCAAAAAGGATTTAAATAATATAACAGAAAGTGAATTTAGAATAACAGTCATAAAATTAATCACTGGGCTTGAAAACAGTATAGAGGACAGCAGAGAATCTCTTGCTACAGAGATCAAGGGACTAAGGAACAGTCACGAGGAGCTGAAAAACGCTTTAAACGAAATGCAAAACAAAATGGAAAGGACGACAGCTCGGATTGAAGAGGCAGAGGAGAGAATAGGTGAACTAGAAGATAAAGTTATGGAAAAAGAGGAAGCTGAGAGAGAGATAAAAAAATCCAGGAGCATGAGGGGAAAATTAGAGAACTAAGTGATACACTAAAAAGAAATAATATACGCACAATTGGTATCCCAGAGGAGGAAGAGAGAGGGAAAGGTGCTGAAGGGGTACTTGAAGAAATTATAGCTGAGAACTTCCCTGAACTGGGGAAGGAAAAAGGCATTGAAATCCAAGAGGCACAGAGAACTCCCTTCAGACGTAACTTGAATCGATCTTCTGCACGATATATCATAGTGAAACTGGCAAAATACAAGGATAAAGAGAAAATTCTGAAATCAGCAAGGGATAAACGTGCCCTCACATATAAAGGGAGACCTATAAGACTCGTGACTGATCTTTCTTTTGAAACTTGGCAGGCCAGAAAGGATTGGCACGATATCTTCAGTGTGCTAAACAGAAAAAATATGCAGCCGAGAATCCTTTATCCAGCAAGTCTGTCATTTAGAATAGAAGGAGAGATAAAGGTCTTCCCAAACAAACAAAAACTGAAGGAATTTGTCACCACTAAACCAGCCCTACAAGAGATCCTAAGGGGGATCCTGTGAGACAAAGTACCAGAGACATCACTACAAGCATAAAACATACAGACATCACAATGACTCTAAACCCGTATCTTTCTATAATAACACTGAATGTAAATGGATTAAATGTGCCAACCAAAAGACATAGGGTATCAGAATGGATAAAAAAACAAGACCCATCTATCTGCTGTCTACAAAAGACTCATTTTAGATCGGAGGACACCTTCAGATTGAGAGTGAGGGGATGGAGAACTATTTATCATGCTACTAGAAGCCAAAAGAAAGTTGGTGTAGCCATACTTATATCAGACAAACTAGACTTTAAATTAAAGGCTGTAACAAGAGATGAAGAAGGGCATTATATAATAATTACAGGGTCTATCCATCAGGAAGAGCTAACAATTATAAATGTCTATGCGCCGAATACCGGAGCCCCCAAATATATAAAACAATTACTCATAAACATAAGCAACCTTATTGATAAGAATGTGGTCATTGCAGGGGACTTTAACACCCCACTTACAGAAATCGTTAGATTATCTAGACACACGGTCAATAAAGAAACAAGGGCCCTGAATGATACATTGGATCAGATGGACTTGACAGATATATTTAGAACTCTGCATCCCAAAGCAACAGAATATACTTTCTTCTCGAGTGCACATGGAACATTCTCCAAGATAGATCATATACTGGGTCACAAAACAGCCCTTCATAAGTTTACAAGAATTGAAATTATACCATGCATACTTTCAGACCACAATGCTATGAAGCTTGAAATCAACCACAGGAAAAAGTCTGGAAAACCTCCAAAAGTGTGGAGGTTAAAGAACACCCTACTAACGAATGAGTGGGTCAGCCAGGCAATTAGAGAAGAAATTAAAAAATATATGGAAACAAACGAAAATGAAAATACAACAATCCAAACGCTTTGGGACGCAGCGAAGGCAGTCCTGAGAGGAAAATACATTGCAATCCAGGCCTATCTCAAGAAACAAGAAAAATCCCAAATACAAAATCTAACAGCACACCTAAAGGAAATAGAAGCAGGACAGCAAAGGCAGCCTAAATCCAGCAGAAGAAGAGAAATATTCAAGATCAGAGCAGAAATAAACAATATAGAATCTCAAAAAACTGTAGAGCAGATCAATGAAACCAAGAGTTGGTTTTTTGAAAAAATAAACAAAATTGACAAACCTCTCACCAGGCTTCTCAAAAAGAAAAGGGAGATGACCCAAATAGATAAAATCATGAATGAAAATGGAATTATTACAACCAATCCCTCAGAGATACAAACAATTATCAGGGAGTACTATGAAATATTATATGCCAACAAACTGGACAACCTGGAAGAACTGGACAAATTCCTAAACACCGACATGCTTCCAAAACTCAATCAGGAGGAAATAGAAAGCTTGAACAGACCCATAACCAGCGAAGAAATTGAATTGGTTATCAAAAATCTCCCAACAAATAAGAGTCCAGGACCAGATGGCTTCCCAGGGGAGTTCTACCAGACGTTTAAAGCAGAGATAATACCTATCCTTCTCAACCTATTCCAAGAAAAAGAAAGGGAAGGAACACTTCCAGACTCATTCTATGAAGCCAGTATTACTTTGATTCCTAAACCAGACAGAGACCCAGTAAAAAAAGAGAACTACAGGCCAATATCCCTGATGAATATGGATGCGAAAATTCTCATTAAGATACTAGCAAATCGAATTCAATGGCATATAAAAAGAATTATTCACCATGATCAAGTGGGATTCATTCCTGGGATGCAGGGCTGGTTCAACATTCGCAAATAAATCAACGTGATACATCACATTAACAAAAAAAAAGAGAAGAACCATATGATCCTGTCAATCCATGCAGAAAAGGCCTTTGACAAAATCCAGCACCCTTTCTTAATAAAAACCCTCGAGAAAGTCGGGATAGAAGGAACATACTTAAAGATCATAAAAGCCATTTATGAAAAGCCCACAGCTAACATCATCCTCAATGGGGAAAAACTGAAAGCTTTTCCCCTGAGATCAGGAACACGACAGGGATGCCCACTCTCACTGCCGTTGTTTAACATAGTGCTGGAAGTTCTAGCATCAGCAATCAGACAACAAAAGGAAATCAAAGGCATCAAAATTGGCAAAGATGAAGTCAAGCTTTCGCTTTTTGCAGATGACATGATATTATACATGGAAAATCTGATAGACTCCACCAAAAGTCCGCTAGAACTGATACATGAATTCAGCAAAGTTGCAGGATACAAAATCAATGTACAGAAATCAGTTGCATTCTTATACACTAACAATGAAGCAACAGAAAGACAAATAAAGAAACTGATCCCATTCACCGTTGCACCAAGAAGCATAAAATACCTAGGAATAAATCTAACCAAAGATGTACAAGATCTGTATGCTGAAAACTATAGAAAGCTTATGAAGGTAATTGAAGAAGATATAAAGAAATGGAAAGACATTCCCTGCTCATGGATTGGAAGAATAAATATTGTCAAAATGTCAATACTACCCAAAGCTATCTACACATTCAATGCAATCCCAATCAAAATTGCACCAGCATTCTTCTCGAAACTAGAACAAGCAATCTTAAAATTCATATGGAACCACAAAAGGCCCTGAATAGCCAAAGGAATTTTGAAGAAGAAGACCAAAGCGGGAGGCATCACAATCCCAGACTTTAGCCTCTACTACAAAGCTGTCATCATCAATACAGCATGGTATTGGCACAAAAACAGACACATAGACCAATGGAATAGAATAGAAACCCCAGAACTAGACCCACAAACGTATGGCCAACTCATCTTTGACAAAGCAGGAAAGAACATCCAATGGAAAAAAGACAGTCTCTTTAACAAATGGTGCTGGGAGAACTGGACAGCAACATGCAGAAGGTTGAAACTAGACCACTTTCTCACACCATTCACAAAAATACACTCAAAATGGATAAAGGACCTGAATGTGAGACAGGAAACCATCAAAACCTTAGAGGAGAAAGCAGGAAAAGACCTCTCTGACCTCAACTATAGCAATCTCTTACTCGACACATCCCCAAAGGCAAGGGAATTAAAAGCAAAAGTGAATTACTGGGACCTTATGAAGATAAAAAGCTTCTGCACAGCAAAGGAAACAACCAACAAAACTAAAAGGCAACCAATGGAATGGGAAAAGATATTTTCAAATGACATATCGATCAAAGGGCTAGTATCCAAAATCTATAAAGAGCTCACCAAACTCCACACCCGAAAAACAAATAACCCAGTGAAGAAATGGGCAGAAAACATGAATAGACACTTCTCTAAAGAAGACATCCGGATGGCCAACAGGCACATGAAAAGATGTTCAACGTAGCTCCTTATCAGGGAAATACAAATCAAAACCACACTCGGATATCACCTCACGCCAGTCAGAGTGGCCAAAATGAACAAATCAGGAGACTATAGATGCTGGCTAGGATGTGGAGAAATGGGAACCCTCTTGCACTGTTGGTGGGAATGCAAATTGGTGCAGCCGCTCTGGAAAGCAGTGTGGAGGTTCCTCAGAAAATTAAAAATAGACCTACCCTATGACCCAGCAATAGCACTGCTAGGAATTTATCCAAGGGATACAGGAGTACTGATGCATAGGGGCACTTGTACCCCAATGTTTATAGCAGCACTCTCAACAATAGCCAAATTATGGAAAGAGCCTAAATGTCCATCAACTGATGAATGGATAAAGAAATTGTGGTTTATATACACAATGGAATACTACGTGGCAATGAGAAAGAATGAAATATGGCCTTTTGTAGCAACGTGGATGGAACTGGAGAGTGTGATGCTAAGTGAAAAAAGCCATACAGAGAAGCACAGATACCATATGTTTTCACTCTTATGTGGATCCTGAGAAACTTAACAGAAACCCATGGGGGAGGGGAAGGAAAAAAAAAAGTGGTTAGAGTGGGACAGAGCCAAAGCATAAGAGACTGTTAAAAACTGAGAACAAACTGAGGCTTGATGGGGGGTGGGAGGGAGGGAAGGGTGGGAGTTGGGTATTGAGGAGGGCACCTTTTGGGATGAGCACTGGGTGTTGTATGGAAACCAATTTGACAATAAATTTCATATATTGGAAAAAAAAAGAAACAATATGGAGTTTCCTCAAAAAGGGAAAAATAGAACCCCCCCCTACGACCCAGCCATTACACTGCTAGGATTTACCCAAAAAATACAAAAATACAGATTCGAGGGGCACATGCACCCCCATATTTATAGCAGCCCTATCAACAATAGCCAAATTATGGAAAGAGCCCAAATGTCCATGGTGGGTTGAATGGGTAAACCAGATGTAGTATATATACGCAATGGAATATTACGCAGCCATCCAAAAGAAGGACATCTTGCCATCTGCAATGTTGTGCGTGAAACTAGAATTAATTAGGATAAGTGAACTCGGTCAGCCAGAGAAAGACAAATGAATTCCCTCGTATGTGGAATTTAAGAAACAAAACAGATGAACACAGGGGAAGGAAAAGAAAAGTAAAATACAGTAAGAGCAGAGAAAGAGGCAAATCTTAAAAGGCTCTTAAGTATAGACCACTGAGGGGTGCTGGAAGGGAGGTTGTAGTGGGCTGGGCCAAATGGGTGATAGGCATTAAGGAAAGGACCTGTAATGAGCACTGGGTGTTGTATGTAAGTGAGGAACCACTGAATCCAACTCCTGAAACCAATACTATACTATATGTTATGTAACTTGAATTTAAATAAAAACGTGGAGAAAAAAAAAGATATTTTAAAAGAAAGCTATTTTCCATTCCCCAAAAAGGAAGCTTTTTATTGAATCACAAAACAAGAATAAGAGGATAGTAACAAGAAATCTGAATAAAACATTTACTATTTTAAAAGGATCCTTTCATATAAGTATAAACTGAGACTGTACACTCAACTATCCCATGCATTTGAGGCACTAGCATATGTTATATGACACGAATTGCTCAGAATGGGGTGCCTGTGTGGCTCATTAGGTAAAGTGTCCAACTCTTAATTTCTGCTCAGGACATGACCTCGTGGTTGTGGGAATTAAGCCCCACAGCAGGCTCCTCGCTGAGAGGCTGGAGTCTTCTTGGAATTCTCTCTCCCCCACCCTCTCTACCCCTCCCTGCCCTCCCTCTTAAAATAAAGAAACATTAAAGAAATAAATTTCTCAGACAATCCATTATTACTGAGCAATGGGTTGTAATACCTGAGACCGAAATTGGAAGTAAAGAAATGGGTAGTAAGAAAAATTTTATGATAAGCCTTTAAATGACATTAGAGAATTTTTTATTAAGAGATAATCTCACTGTTACAGAAAATGCCAAGGGTGTTATTCGTCCTTTGCAAGCAACAGCAACAACAGTAAGAAATTTCTGCATAAAGAAACACTATGATTGTTGTTAAATATGCTGAGTAATATACATAGAAGACAGTCACAGGAACTTCACAAAATAAAACTAGAATATGCTACTTGTTAAGAAATACGGTAAAAAGCGACTTCTGCCATGAAGGCAAAATGGAACTTAGAAAATGGCTTCGTGTCGAGTTCCTTAGAAAATTGCACAAATTTCCCCAGACCCCCAAGAGACATAGAAAAGTAGATCTTGCAGGCCCTCACTGGTTATGCAAAGCTCTTTGCCCCTCACTTTGAATATGATGGAAGAGCAGGGGAGAAGAACGAGAATCTCACAGGATGTAAAAGCTTGGTGTTAGGATTGTCTATTGGTGACAGCAAGATCAATGAACTGAGGCTTCTCAAAATCATTTCCATTCAAACCACATGGCAAGGTGCAGTCTCCTCCTTCGCCTTTGGACCAAACCTGTGTCATCTACTGATTCATTCCCACCAATCTGGATGTAAAACACTTTGTCTTTACATCCCAGGGCTCCTTCTTTGCTCCAAAATGGTGACCAGGTATGGTTTAGATAGAACAAAATCCATTTATTTTAAAAATAGGAATATGAGTTGTGTTGGAGAATCTTAAATTTCCAGCCCAGCATTACCCTCGGTAGATAGAGGAGAGAGGGTAATGTAGATTTCTGGAAAATTATTTCCTAAAAAAACTATTACTTGAAGAATTTGAATTGAATGCTTTCGTGGCAAGTACAAGTTCTACTGGTATCTGAATTACGACAACAATCCATTTTAAACATTAAGCAGTCACTAGACAGCCTTGTAATAATTCTTTATAAGTTAATACAAAACAATAAATACGAAAATAATTTGAGACCAAATATATAATTCCTTTGGCTTTTATGACAGTATTTTGCCAAACAACCAACAAATGGAAAACAAGCTTTTACCAAGGTTATCTGACCTAGAGTTTACCTAACATGATGCACAGCTCTATGCAGAGAATACCTTAAAGCAATGTTCCCTAGGGGCCGAGGATAGGTTGCCCCAGGATGAGTAACTTTGGCATAAAGGATTTTGGGGCCAAAGACAACTGATACACTGTAGTCCCAAGAGAATTTTTTTTTTTTTTTTTTTTTGGTGTTTAAGTAGATGCCCAGTGTGTGGCTTGAACTCACCACCCAGAGACCAGGACCTGAGCAGAGGATGCACACTACAGGTCATATTGGCCCCAGTCCCAGCTGTGTCAGCCAAAGAATATGCAGCTGAAGCTCAAGTGATAGCAATGTAACCCCACTAGCTTACAAGCAGTTAATCAGCACTACCCTACAGACTGAGCTACCAAATGCACCTAATAAATCCTTAAAGAAAAAGAAGAGAGATATTTTTGTAACTCAAAGTCTTTTGAGATGGAATACACCTCTGGGGTATCAGGCAAAGTGGCAGCAGAAGTTATCCAGTAACAGTTGCTAACATGGCCTCACGGGTCTCCAATCAAGGACATCCGGTTTCTCAGTGATCCTCAACCAAACCATACCCTTGAGCGCTCTAAGCAACAGAAATTGCTAAGAAACAAAATCAAAGTTTCAGGCAGGTTTTTTTTTTCCTTAGTGTCAGCAGGCTAGGATTATTCTGTTTCTTAGATGTTCTTGAAAAGACTTCATGTTTTCCCAAATATTCAAGAGAAATGTAATGCACCTCTGAGCTCTACACAAGCATGTATGTGCTTTGCTCTTGAATGCAGAAGAATGGTCAGTTTTGAAAATTTATTTTACATATTTATGCCATCTGGACAGTAATAGTCTAAAGAGAAGTCACCAACCTAAACAATATTTGGTATTAAAAATGGACTCAAGAGGGGCGCCTGGGTGGCGCAGTCGGTTGGGCGTCCGACTTCAGCCAGGTCACGATCTCGCGGTCCGTGAGTTCGAGCCCCGCGTCAGGCTCTGGGCTGATGGCTCGGAGCCTGGAGCCTGTTTCCGATTCTGTGTCTCCCTCTCTCTCTGCCGCTCCCCCGTTCATGCTCTGTCTCTCTCTGTCCCAAAAATAAATAAGGAACGTTGGAAAAAAAAAAATAAAATAAAAAAAAAAATGGACTCAAGAAAAGTAACTACGAAATGCTCATAACTTTGTACACATTGTTTTTTAAGTATATCCCGTTATATCAAGAACCAGAAGTAATGCATTTATAATGCAAGGAGTTTTTAGCACGCTAATATTTGTGACCCTGGTACATTTGTTGTGATATAGACACATCACAAATGTCACCTGTCCAAAGCTGTATGCCTCTGGTTTCAACCTACAAATATATACATCAGGAAAATTCGTGTCAAAACAATTGTTCTATATTAAAGGCACACAAAAGAAATTTAGAATTAGGTTGTCAAACACACACACAGATACACATACACAGACACACACACACACACACACACACACAAAGCATAGGTAATTTTTATTTTTACCATTTTTTTAAAGTTTTTTTCTTTGAGGGAGACAGAGACAGTGCAAGTTGGGGAGGGTTTGAGAGGGAGAGAGAGAATCCTAAGCAGGCTCTGTGCTGCCACTGCCAAGCCCAGTTGGGGCTCAAATGCATGAAACTGTGACATGATGACCAGAGATGAAACCAAGACTCAGACTCATAACTGACTGAGCCACCCAGGTGCCCCAAAAAAGGTTAGCTTAAAATGACGGAGCCTATCAAAAATTCACCTTTGAGAAGACTATGAAGGAAAATGTGAAATGTCTCTTGACTATGGTGCTTTCATTTTGCAGTGAGAGAAATAAGGAATCTGGCTGGAAGGACTGTCTTGGTAAAGAACTTTCTTAATTACTTGGTTGGTGTTTCATCATCAACTCATTTCCCTGAGGACTGGTCCTCTTCTGTTTATAGCAGGTTTCAGCATCTGAGATGCTTTCTGGTTCTAGTTCCCTGTGTGTCATGTTTCAGTTGCTTCTTGGCTAGCAATGGGCAAGTGTTGCTGATTTGGCTCCCCACGTGCAGCCTGTGTGGCTGCATGTTACACAGTCAGTTGCTGTTCCCTTGGGACTCTACTAAAAGAAAGACAAATTTGTTGGTAATACTGCACGACCACAATAAACCACAGATTGCAGTTCTGTGGCAGAAATGACTCTTTGTCTTAGAAACTTAAACTTCTTCACGGTGTTTCCAATGTTAATGATCAATTTCTTAACATCAAGTGCTTATATGAAGTTTTCAGAACTTCAGGACAGAAGGAAGTTTTGTCCTCAAATGATTCCAAGACAGAAAGATAGGAGAAAAATAAAAATGTTATTTTAGGGGGTGGCGGGCGCATGGGTGGCTGAGTCCATTAAGTGCCCGAATCTTGATTTTGACTTGGGTCATCACTGCACAGTTGCTGGGATTGATCCAGCTTTGGGCTTTGCCCTGACTGACAGCAGGGAGACTGCTTGGGATTCTCCCTTTCTCTCTGCCCCTCCCTCATTTGTGCGCCCTTTCTCTTTCTCTCAAATTCAACACAGATTTAATAAAACATTCTTCTCAGGATTTCTAGCCAGGCAATGGAGGACACAAGAAGAAATCAGGATCTGGTAAAATTTATGATGAATACTATTAAAGTCTAAATCTACAAAGATGTGTTATTGAAACATTTTTGTGTATAATCATCCTCAGTTTACCAAGTAGAGCCAAATTAACAGTAATGGGATTGCAAACTCAGTGTATTTGGAGAAAAAAAAAAACTTGACCTCCTTATTTACATAAGTGCAATCACAATAGAGGTTTGACCGATAGACTCTTTAAAACCGGCTTTGCTGTAATTTTTCATAAGAAGTCACTACATTAAACTTTTAATAGCCTCTCAAGGGCAGAAACGAAGCCAAATACTTGCCATCAGGTTTTGCCTGCAACACTTATAGATTTGGGTGAATTCCTATATTCTTGAGGTCTCCAAAACATGCCAAGATTATTGAAACTATTAGGAAATAAAGTTCTTGATTCACCTGGGAAAGCTTCCAGGGACTCTGTAAGCAAGGAATCATGCTCATACTTCCAAGGGGGCTTAATTGGGTCCATTAAGTCCATCAGAGATCCTTATAGCTGTCTCCTCATTTCTGAATTGATTTCAGTCTTTTCAGCTATGATATTCTAGTCTAAGTCTTAGTTACCTAAGTGTTTCCAACTATGTCTTGTCACACGGAGGAAAGACTGTTATTGAAATTATGCAAGCTATGTATTAGAATAAACCTTAAGAATAGGCACCAAGATTTTCTGAGATCTGGAAGAACCAGGTAGGAAGAAGAGATAAATGTTTCCATTTGTTTGCCAAGTTATATTCTGTGCACTTGCTGAAGTCAGTTAACCTAAGAGGAAAAGGTTCCTCAATCAGTAAACAACAAAAACACTTCCCAGAGGGTTTTCTTTATCTTCCAGGTGGTTAACATACAGTGTAACATTAGTTGCCTGTGGACAATATACTGACTCAACAATTCCATAGAACACCCAGGTCTCAACTCACAAGGGACCTCATTATTCCCCATCACTTATTTAACCCATCTGCCTACCCATTTCCACTCTGGTAACCATCAGTTTGCTCTCTATAGTTAAGTGTCTTTTTCTTGGTCTGCCTCTCCCTTTTGTTATTTTTCTTTCCCATTGCTCTCTTGTTTTGTTTCTTGATTTCCACATGTGAGTGAAATCATATAGGATTTGTCTTTCTCTGACTGTTTCACTTAGCATAACACTCTGTAACACCACCCATTCATACAAAAGGCAAGATTTTTGGGGTGCCTGGGTGGCTCAGTTGGTTGAGCTTCCAACTTCAGCTCAGGTCATGGTCTCACAGTTCGTGAGTTCGAGCCCCATGTCAGGCTCTGTGCTAACAAACAGCTCAGAGCCTGGAGCTTTTTTCGGATTCTGTATCTCTCTCTCTCTCTCTCTCTGCCCCTCCCCTGCTCATGCTATGCCTCTCTGTGTCTCTCAAAAATAAATAAATGTTTAAAAAAATGGCAAGATTTCATACCTTTTTATGCCTACTAACATTCACATACACATCAAATATTTGTTCATTTAGTCAGTGAACAGTTGTGCTAGACTGTTGGAATCAGAGACGCTCACTGCCTGTCACTGTTGAACTGCTGCTCCAACAAATCTGGGCCATGGACAGAGCAAGAGTACAGGCCTATACTCATCATGGGGCTGACTGACAACAGGAAGGTCCCTCACAACAATGAATTGTCTTTCCTGAAAGGTCACCCATCTACACTGGATCTCACTTTCATTGGAGTTATATCCTGGGATATTAGTGCTTGAACAACCACAGCACATGTCCTGCTGATTCCATTACAATGTCCAGAAGTCTTCTTCATCTCCAGAATCGACTCTGCCATGTGACATTTTAATTTTTGTTTTTTTGTCAACATTTTTTATTTATTTTTGGGACAGAGAGAGACAGAGCATGAACGGGGGAGGGGCAGAGAGAGAGGGAGACACAGAATCGGAAACAGGCTCCAGGCTCCGAGCCATCAGCCCAGAGCCTGACGCGGGGCTCGAACTCACGGACCGCGAGATCGTGACCTGGCTGAAGTCGGACGCTTAACCGACTGCGCCACCCAGGCGCCCCGCCATGTGACATTTTAAAGCTATGCCCAAAATGTTTGCATCATCTAATACCCCTCCTCCATCCACTGCCTCTGATCTAGGCCTGGGCAAACCAGTAATCATTGTCATCTGACAGCTTCTGGGCCTCAGTAAGACAAAGGAATTCAGTGCAATCATGGAGACAAAGGAGGACACCCCCAATCTTCAGAAATCCACCACTTTTGCCAATTCCTTATCTCCATGACACTTATTCATCCAATGACACCAGCAAGAGCTGCCAAGGACCATGGGTGATTAAAGGGAACCGCCTCCAGGTACTTCCCTGCGTTGGAAAGAGTCCTTCACATTTTCTTTTCATAGGTCTTATCGTTCTCTCTGAGGATGATGGCTTCATCATGTTTTACTTCTATTCTCATCCCACATTCCAGCGTTACAGGTCTGAATATCCACGGCCTTACATCTCTCTCATCTCAACTAAGCAGCTAGTGAGGACACGCTCACCACAACACAGGCACAGAAGAATGTTTGTGATGTCTACAAATCTGGCACCAAAGATGAACAAACACAGCAGTGGAGATATGGAGACAACTGGGAAATAAAACAAGTAGAAGTTATGTTTCTATACGCATTCTCAGTTATGCAACCTGGGACAGGTGTTTCCTCCACACACAGAATCCACTATGCTAACTCTTTACCTTGTATATTTTCTATGTCTCATCTGGGGCTACATTATCACTACTATTGGAATTTGTTTCTCCTACTTATGGGGTATCTATTACACACCCAGTACTAGCATATGTGCATGTTTGCTTCATATGCACATGAAAACAACATCCACCCCCCAATGACTGGGGGCACATAGCTGTCTTAGCTGCCATGATGGCATGCTTTAGAGCCTCTGGCTTAGTCCACATTTCGCCATTCAAACTATAGCAGGTTTAAGCAAGCTCTGGCCTTCTGTAAGGGACACAGAGGGGAAAGCACTGGGAGAAAGGAGACCCGGTTGGTCACAGGGGCAGATTAAAACTGTCTTATCAAAAGTTACATTATCTTGTGAGTCTGTAGGGTGTTGTCTAGGGAATGTACTAGTGAAAGGGGCTGGTGTCAGTCAAGGCCCAGTAAAACTCCTGGCTAGGGGCACCTGGATGCCTCAGTAGGTTAAGCATGTAGCTCTTGATCCCATAGTTAATGGGTCTGAAGCCTGTGTCTGGCTGTGTGCTGACAGCAGAGTTGCTTGGGATTCTCTCCCCACTACTTCGTCCCTCCCATGCTTATGCTCTGTCTCAGAATAAACTTAAAAACAAATGGACTGTCTGTGCAAAATGAATGCCAAATAGCGTTTCACGGGGGACCTTAGGTAAAAGGTCAGCAGTACCCCTCTAGACTCCATAATATATCCATAATAATATCACAGTATTCACAAAGAGGAGAAAATGGTATAATGGATAAACTAGGGGAAAAATAATGGCACATTATGTAAATCCTAAGGCCACAGAGAAAACGGATTACTGGGTATGTTATGCCGTTGTGTTAGGAAAAGAGTTATAGATTCCATCAGTTACCTACAACCTTAAATACAAGAGGATGTGGTAACATTGCTGGTTGGATCACACTTCATTCATTACACATCCATGTTAACACATTAAAAACAATTATGTTTTATTAATTAAAATATATTAAGTTCACACAGACCGATTTATGCCTTTCAAATCCACTCGACTCAACAAATCGTTCAAAATATAGAATACAAGTGGTAAAAAAGCATTCATGTGTTGATGTAATGACAGGGGAGTAGTGATTTCCATAAATATCAGGCAGGACGTAATTGTTGAGAGATGTGGATGTACAATTTATGCCATTTGGGGGAAGAGTTAGCTAGGCTCTGGCTGCCATCTGTGAAGATGTCTTCATTGCAGCCACATCAACTCATGTGCTCTGACTATTGCTGTTATAAAGATCTATCAGTGCACTGGACTGCCACCTCTTTTGCCTTTAAGACCTTAATGTAAAACATTTTCTTTCTAATATTCAGGAAGTTTTTAGAATTAATAAATGGACAATGGTGTTCTCAACACCTGTCTCATGACAACTTACATCAGTGGTATAACCACAAACAGCATCTCCATTTAGATTTGCTTCAGATGTTGTGCATCAAACTATCCTTTATCTTCTGTGGAAAATTAGACATGCCTGTGTCCCATCTAATGAAGAAGGGCATCTCATACCTTTGATGCAACAACAGTCAGCCACATGGTTTCACACATCCACCAGGAATAAGTGAATCTTCCGAAGGGATTTGAGAGTAGGAAACATTAATATTTGCTAGTCACAAATCCCAAAGAGGGTCAATGTAAGCAAAAAAACCCAAAAAACAAAAAACAAAACAAAGCACATTTTGATATTAATTATACCTATTCAAAAACCGATCCACTAGATCTTTAGGACCAGAATAGCATATATGTTTTCTAAGTGTCTAACTCTGTGTTATTACTTATAAGTATTTTGAAGCAATGTCTGAATGAAATGACTGATATATTCCTTTGTACTTGATTTCTGTAACATGATTCACATTTGATGTTCAATGAAATACTTTTGTAAATCTATCTTTCCAGTTACTTTCTTATATGCATCTCTTGTGTTTCCTAAAGTGTATATTTAAAATGAGGGTCTTCATTCATTACATTTCTAGGGTTTGCATCTAGGGTGCATTTTGTGATATCGAGCAAAGGTTGAATTCCAGGTAAAGGCATGGCCACTTTCCATTTCACACTGTGGTTCCTATGTGATAACTAGAATGTGGAGTAAGTTGTGACTTGCAGGGAGAGCTTGCACATTCTTTACATTTGTACGGTTACTCTCTAATAGGAATTCTCTGATGTCCCGTAAGGGCTGGGCACCACTTACAGGCACTGACTTACATTCTTTTTACATTATCAGGTTTCTCTCCAGTGTGAACTCTGTGATGTCGAGTAAGGATTGAGGGCTGGGTAAAGGACTTGCCACATTCTTTACATTGGTAATGTTTCTCTCCAGTATGAATTCTGAGATGTTGAATAAGGCATGAATGCAAGCTAAAGGCCTTGCCACATTCTTTACACTGGTAAGGTTTCTCTCCAGTGTGAATTCTCAGATGTTGAAAAAGGTGCAAGTGCCTGGTAAAGGCCTTGCCACATTCCTTACATTGGTGAGGTTTCTCTCCACTATGAATTCTGAGATGTCGAATAAGATTTGAGTACCTGGTAAAGGCCTTGCCACATTCCTTGCATTTGTAAGGTTTCTCTCCAGTATGAATTCTGAGATGGCGAGTAAGGTTTGAGTGCTGGGTAAAGGCCTTGCCACATTCCTTACATTTGTAAGGTTTCTCTCCAGTATGAATTCTAAGATGGCGAGTAAGGTTTGAGTGCTCGGTAAAGGTCTTGCCACATTCTTTACATTGGTGAGGTTTCTCTCTAGTGTGAATTCTGTGATGGTGAATAAGGACTGAGTGGTAGCTAAAGGCCTTGCCACACTCTTTACACTGGTGAGGTTTCTCTCCAGTGTGAATTCTGAGATGTTGAATAAGGTGCGAGTGCCTGGTAAAGGCCTTGCCACATTCCTTACATTGGTGAGGTTTTTCTCCACTATGAATTCTGTAATGTCGAGTGAGGTCTGAGGGTCCTTTAAAGGCCTTGCCACATTCCTTACATTTGTAAGGTTTCTCTCCACTATGAATTCTGAGATGTCGAATAAGATTTGAGTACCTGGTAAAGGCCTTGCCACATTCCTTACATTTGTAAGGTTTCTCTCCAGTATGAATTCTGAGATGTCGAGTAAGGATTGAGTGCTGGGCAAAGGCCTTGCCACATTCCTTACATTTGTAAGGTTTCTCTCCAGTATGAATTCTCAGATGACGAGTAAGGTTTGAGTGCTCGGTAAAGGTCTTGCCACATTCTTTACATTGGTGAGGTTTCTCTCCAGTGTGAATTCTGTGATGGTGAATAAGGACTGAGTAGTAGCTAAAGGCCTTGCCACATTCTTTACATTGGTAAGGTTTCTCTCCAGTATGAATTCTGTGGTGTTGAGTAAGGTGTGAGTGCTGGCCAAAGACCTTGCCACATTCTCTACATTGGTAAGGTTTCTCTCCAGTATGAACTCTATGATGTCGAATAAGGTTTGAGTGCTGGCTAAAGGCCTTATCACAATCTTTACATTGGTAAGGTTTCTCCCCAGTGTGAATTCGTAGATGTTGAGTAAGGGTTGAGCGCTGGCTAAAGGCCTTGCCACATTCTTTACATTGGTAAGGGGTCTCTCCAGTATGGATGCTCTGATGTCTAGGAAGGTAGGAGTGCCTCCTAAAAGCTTTGCCACATTGTTGACATTTGTGATGTCCCACTCTGATACGGATTTGCCTGTGTTTATTTAGTGATGAGTAGTCCTTAAAGGTTTTACCACATTCTTCACATTTGTACAATTTCGTTCCAGCATGCATTCGCTGATGTTGAGATAGTGCCGAGTGCCAATGAAAGACTATGCCACATTCCCTACAAGTGTACCTTTTCTCTCCAGGACCAATTGTCCTATGTGCATTTAGTCTTTGTGACTGACTCAACACACTTCCAGATTTATTACAAATGTATGTGTTTTTTCCCACACAAATTGTCTGATGATCACCAACACTGGAGGACTCCTTCAGATCTTTCCCACATGCATTATATTTATAAAGATTTTCTTTTATAGGCATACTCTTCTGTATAATATGTTTAGATCTTTGAGACAAAACTTCCTTACCTTTATCACATTCAAAATGGTTATCTGGCAAATGAGTACGTAGACATTTGTTAACAATTGAGCCCTGGTTAAATGCTTTCTCAGATGCAGTGCAAGGAACAATTCTATGTCCATTGAAAATACTCTTGTAGGTTTGTAGGGTTGACTTCTTTGTGACGTGCCCCTCAAATTGACACCCCTTAACAATTTCTTCTTCATTTTTAAATTTATGATTTTCAGAAACAGTTGTCTGAAAGGTCAATCCGATCCTATTTTCAAATTGGTTCAAATACTTATTTTCCACCCAAATGAGGTAACTTTCCACATTTTCCAAATTTTCTTTCGACAAATATTTATGTTTGAATCTTTGACTTGAGTTTTTGGTGACGGAAACACACTGCTTTGTAGAAGTAGCTAACTTAAAAGGGGAGGGTTTGCAAAATACTTTATATCCTTCAGCATATGGGTCAGTGAGATTCTTCCTATGGGCAGATGTCTCCCTTTGGAAATGTCCGTCATATGTTTGATGCCCTTCACTCTCCCCATCGTTGTCACAATCTATCATTAAGTGTAAATTCTCAAGGGTACTATGTTCACCCATTGACACTTTTTGGAGAGAAGATTCTAAGCACGGCTTTGGCAGGAAATTCTGGGTGCATTGTGAAGATACAGCTGAAAGATATCAAATAACAGAAAAGTAAAATCATCCCACTTACTACTCTCAGATGAATATACTGAAGACTTCTATTGTGTAACCTTAGAATCAATCAGAAAACATCGACTAAATGTTTGAGAAGGAATCATCAGGACTTCATTCCTTCACGGACACATAAAGTTGCATGCAACATACTGACCATATGTCCTAATAGATAATTCTGTAGTACTGTCATGCTATCGTAGAAATCATTTTCTTATACCTTGAATGATCAGGAAAACTATCACATGAGCCCAAAATCACCACAGAAGGAAACTTAAACATAAAACTGAAATCAACAAAATAGCATACAGTAAAACTAAGACCATAGCAACCAGAGGAAGCATTGGCTTTGAGAAAAAAATGAACAAAATTGATAGACCTTTCAAGCAAGTCAGAATGAAAGAGAAACGACCAACTAAAGCAGCAGTGAAGTGAAAGCAGACATGTTATCACTGATACTGTTGAAATAAAATGAATAAAAGAGGCAACAATGGATAATTATATGCCCACAAACTGATACCAACAGAGGGTAATGAATTCAAATAAGGTATAACCACCTATACTCCATCATGAAAACAAACAAAAAAAAATCACTACTGCTGAGTAGTAAGTAGATTCAAAGAGTAATTTAAACAAATACAAACAAAAAAACAAACTAACTCTAAACAAGGAAAGCTGTTATGTCCGATAAATTCAGTGGATCATTTAAACAGGCATTTCATGAGAAAGTACTTAAAATCTCCTCTAGTATTTCCAAGGAGTGAAGATAAGGGAAAATATGAAAATACTCTCTGTGGTACCAGCATTACCAGGTTACAAATGAAAGGAATAACTATTGTAAAGAAGGCTACAAACTCCTAAAAATCTTATCTCTGTTCACAGATGACACGATCTATAGAAAACCCTAAAGGATCCTTATTTTTATTTTGTATTATTTTGGTCATCGCTTGAGTTATTTCTGCTAGGTTTTCTACTGCTTTCGAGTTTTCTATTTTTTAATGCCATAAATGCTTCAGTTAAGGAAAACATTGAAATTAACAACATTACACCAAAAGGAACTAGAAAAGGAAGGCTGTTAGCTGAAATTTAGTAGAGGAAGAAGTTACAAAGCAAAATCTGAAAATATTTTATTTAGAAAGAAAAATCAGAAATAAATGAAATAGAGACCAGAATAAAAAATAACATAACATTGAAAGTAATGCCCAGTGTAATAAGAAAAATAACAAAATTGGTAATGCTTCAACTAGATATACAATGATATCCTAACAAATCAAATAACTTAGAAAAGAAATCCACTGGGGAGCAGTGGAAAACAACCTGTTTCTTTTCTAAGAAAACAACCTGCAGGTGTCTCTATGTCTAAATGAGTCCTTAGAAGCAGCATATAGTTTTTTATTTTTTTGTTTTTATCTATTTTGATATTCCTGGATCTGGAGGTCTGTTTTCTTCCAGGATTATGGAAGATTTCTGCTAATATTTCTTAAAATAAAGTACTTCCCCCCCCCCCCACCTTTTCTCTCCCTTTTGCTTCTGAGACTCCTATCATGCAAATATTATTACATTTGATGGAGTCTCTGAGTTCCCCGAGTCAATACTGTTGCATGATTCTTCTCCTGTCTTTTGCTTAGAGTCATTATTTTTCTTCATTTTTTTCTTCTTCTAGGTGACAAAGTCATTCCTCTGGTACTTCCAGCCTGCTGTTCACTGCTAAGCCTGTTTCCAATCTTTTCCTTTTCTTTACTTAAAAAAAAATGTTTATTTTTTCCGAGAGATACAGAGACTGAAGGCACAAGAGAGGCAGAGCAAGAGGGAGAGAAAATCCCTATCAGACTCCAGAGGCAGTCACTGCAGAGAACAAGTTGGGGTTCTGTCTCCCAAACCGTGACATCATGACCTAAGCCAAAATCAAGAGTTGGATGCTTAATTCAAGGACCCACCCAAGTGTCCTTCAATCTCATTCATTGCACTGTTCTTCTCTGTTTGATTCTTTTTTAGCTGTTTTAGCTCCCTGGTAAGGTTCTCACTATTCTTTTTTCAACCCAGAGAGTATCCTTATGAATATTGCCTTCAATTCTCCATCAAGCATGTTACTTACAACCATTTCACTTAAATCTCTCTTCATGGCCATATCTTCTTCTTTGACTTTGGATAAATTCTTCCACTTTGGCATTTTGTCTAAGGCCCTGCCTTCCTCTGTATGTTAGAAAAGACAGTTATGTCTCCCATAGACCATTTAGACAGCGGCCTGTAGATGCTCTCCTTGATTGCTATGGACAGTGTAGGGTCCCTGGCCTGAACATGGTAAGTCATAGCTAGATGCACTGCAGTCTGCTTGTGAATTGAGACCTGACATCAACTCCACCAGAACTGAGGCCCTCCAGAACCGTTTGGTCAGGAAATGAGGTGTGGGCAGCAACTTGTCCAGGTCTCTTGGGGCAGGGACCGACCTTGCTGAGAATGAGGCAGGCTTGAGAGAGAAGGGCAGGCCCACCAGAGCATAGGGAGGTGGGAGCTTGGAGTAAGGTAGGCAGACATCCAGGGTCTCTACTGAGTTACTTCCCTCGGGTGGCTCTGTGTTTATGCTGAGGGGCAGGGGAGAGAAGGGGCTCCAGATAGAACGTTTTTGACCTCAAAACTGACATTGAGGGTGTAGTCTTGTGAGATTTCTAAACATCACTAGAGGCAGAAAAAGACAGAGAACTGACAGAAGTCTGTTCCAAGATAATAATGAGGTTAGTCCATGTGAAGAAATGATTTGTTCAAGCCAATGAAAAGAAAGCATGCTCAAACATTTTCAGAATACACTGAAATTTGTAGCCATGTTGGGGAAAGACAAAGAATAGAAATCTATGTCTGTACGCAAACCATACAACAGGTATTTTTAATACATTTCTGATTGGAATCGTAAAGATAATGATATGTTTGGAAAAAGAAAAAGATTTGTGCCTGTGGTTTCAATATTAGAGAAGATTTCTAAAACATATTTAAAAAACCCACTAGCCATGAAAAAGAATTATAGAGGACCAACATTTATGTTTCTTGTTCTCAGTGGATCATAGAGATGTGATCAGTTTGTGAAATTCTACTGAAGTGTTCCCTTATGATCTGTACATGTGATTTCACTTAAAAAGAAAAAACTCATCAAAAAATAGTAGTCAATAGATAAGTATCAGTGTACATATAGTAACAAATTGAAATTAAATGTAGAAAGTAATGTCACACAGTGACTAGATTTTAAAAGCATGCTTCAAAAAAAAGTAGGTTTTAATTTCTACCTAAAGTAATATGTTACTGAGTATACAATGTCCAGAGAAATAGAATGAAATTTAGAACTATTTTCTGAATATGAATACAGGGAAACACAGGAAACAAAAAATAGGTAAGGTGTCTGGAAAAAAAAAAACGTGGTAAATCCAAACCACAATATCTTCATTAGAATTCTAAACGTAAGTAAACAATATGTTCCTGGCAGCTAAAATTTGCTTGAAGATAGTCCATTGAAATTTTCCTAGAACTATACCTACAAGAAGACAATAACAATAGGAAAAGAAGCAAAAGACAACAACCATGCAGTCATAACCAATCAAACAAGCAACAAAGCAATATATCATATAGAATAATCTTTAAAAGGAAGGGCTTTGGTGGCTCCTGGGTGGCTCAGTCGGTTGAGCATCCGAATTCAGCTCAGGTCATAACCTCATGGTTTGTGGGTTCGAGCCCCGCATTGGGCTCTGTGCTGACAGCTCGGAGCCTTGAGTCTGCTTCGGATTCTGTGTCTCCTTCTCTCTCTGCCCCTCCTCCACTTATGCTCTATCTCTCACTGTCTCTCAGAAATAAATAAATGTAAAAAAAAATTTAATGAAAAAAAAGGAAGGACTTTGTCACTGTATTAATAGTGTTATTTTTCAATATCAAGTTACACTATTTTAATATTCTACTCCATGGATAAACAATCTTAGTGTGTGTGTGTGCATATTTATACACACATGTACACTTGTATTAAGCATACAAATATAAATACATGTATATAGGGAAACCTTTCTTAGCTCATGAGACATAAAAACATTCATCATAAAGGAGTGACATCACAAAAATAGTGACAGAGGTAATTCCCACTCAGTACTTCTCAGAGTAAGCTCAACTGGCAACTATTCACATGAGACATCACTGGGGAAATCTCAATACCCCAAAATAACAGGTATTGAAAAGGAATTCTTGTCCTTCTGTTGAGCCAATGTGAAATGTGGGTAGAACATGCTACCCTACTTTATCTTATTGGTTTCTACAATTGATAGATATCCTCTTCCCACTCAGGTCCGAATGGGTGTAAGGACAGCCCAGGCTGTGAAACATCATAGCATCATCTAGCCTAAAAACTGGGTAGGCTGTTTAGAGCAGAAATATGCTCAGTGCTGGTGACTGGTGACCAGCTTCCCAAGCAATCAGTGCTCTGCACACAGTTCAGAGCACAGACTTGACCCACAACAGGGCTGAGTGGATGTGAGGAAGGTCTCTGCCAGCTGTGGGTCAGGATCCCTGGAAGAACACCCATCAACACTGGATCAGACCTATGTTGGGCTTATATTCCTGTGATGCCAGTGCTTTGAGGAACTACCCACATGCCTTGCTGGTTCTAACTGTTAGTGTCCAGCAGCCTTCTTCCTCTTCAACACCATCTCTGGCATGTGACATCTTCAAGCTATGCCCACAACGTTCTCCTCTCCATCAACCTCCACAAAACTGGGCCTGGGAAAGGACAGACACCTATGGCATCCAACATCATCTTGTCCACAGTACCACTAGAGAATTTAATCAATCATGAGAAAAGGATCTGACTCAATCCCAGAAAACCACCACGTTGATTCACAAGTCCCCATCTCTGTCACATTTGTTCATCACAAGAAGTTTTCAAAGACCTTGCAGTGACCACAGGGAGCTTCTTGTCAGAGCTTTCATCACATTTCAGGAGTGTCCCATATTTGCTTTCAGTAAGACCTATCTTCCTCTCAAAGTATATTATCCTCATGTTTTATCTGTCCTCATAATTCTCTCCATTCTAAGTGCCTGAAGGAATCCTGTGTACAATTGATGTTTTTTTTTTCCTGTTCCTTCCTTCTAATAACATTAGAACACCATGTCATTCTAATGTCAACAATGTATTGCGATATTATAAATGGCTCAGTTGATTCAACTACCATTTCTTTTATATTAAAAAATTCTAGGAACGCCTGGATGGCACAGTCAGTTTAGCATCTGACTTCAGCTCAAGTCATGATCTCACGGTTTATGAGCTTGAGCCCCGTGCATCAGGTTCTGTGCCGACAGTGCAGATCCTGCTTGGGGTTCTCTCATTTTCCCTCTCTGTCCCTTCACCATTCTCTCTCTCTCTCTCTCTCTCTCTCTGATAATTAAGCATAATTTTTAAAAATTTAAAAATTCTAAGCTACTAAAAACCAAGAAGAGCCAGCATGGCTTTTGTGGGAGGGGACAGTCTCCCTAACTGAGGAAAGAACAATCATGATGGCTACATCACTGGAATGGAGATGAGGAGACAGAAGAACTGGAGAGGATTTGGAAAGAAAACGAGTAAAATTTACCCTTCTATAATTCAGAGTCACTCGTGCAGCCTAGAACAGATGTCCTTCCCCACATGAAGAATTCATGCCAATGCTTCAGCCTGGATGTTTTTTATCTCTTATCTTGAGCTGCATCATCACTCTTAATAGAATACTGTTTTCTTCCTACAGTTAGAACATCTACTTAACTCTCAGCACTGTCCATGTTCCTTTCAAATAAATTTGAAAACAACCCATGACTCACGGTTCTCCAAGTTTTCACCTCAGCAAATTCTTCCACTAAAGGGAGTAACTTGGATGAGGTCACTCTTGAGAAGGGAAAAGAATAGTATCTAAAGAAGTTTTACTCAGTGTTCTTCTCTAATCGAGAAGGAAGTAAATGTATCAAATAAACTACATGGAATTTAATATACTCCCTGTAGAATTACTGCCATATTCAAATAACATTAGAACACCATGTCATTTCATGCAAACTAATCTTAAAATCACTGCACAAGTCATAGAAGCAACAGTTTATAAACTTTGGAACATGGCAACAGAGTACATCCTACATGAGTGATAGCCAGGCAGGCACGACAGGATTTGCATGGGGAGATTCTCACACCAAGATGCACAGAGATATAGGACACATACAGCCAATACAAACAATGTAGAGAAGTATTCCCTTTTTTTTTTTTAATTCGTAACATTTTTGGTTGTAAGGAAATCATCAATTTTGAGATTTGGAATATCCTCATTTGAACAAATATTCCCATTACTTCTTAAGATCTATATTTGGGTACACACATATGCACACGTCTACTTCCTCCTAATTAGTACTGTTATTCCAAAATCATTCTTAACTTAATATAACATGTTGCATTCTGTGCCTATCAAAACCATAAAAATCTGTGTTCCACATGGTCACAGAAACCGCAGAAGGAAAAAAACTAAACTAAACACATAGGTTAAGACTTTAAATAGTGATTGAGTTCGGTAGAGAGGTCTTATATTTGTAGCAACTTTGTTCAGTTAGTAGGTGTTAGGTAGAACCATTGTGCATCATTCCGTGGGCCAAGGATCAATAAAGAGAAATAAATGACTACTCATAGGCCATGGAGTATGCATATAACATGTCATGGGGGGCAAGATGTAGAGGTCAAGGATGAGCACAGGCAGAGGGAATGGCAGGAATTGGGACATGTGTCTTTTTTGGAGTGCGTGGTTGGACAGCTGTGGAGCTCCTGGGCTAAGTCTAGAATGCACAATTCACATCAAAATGAGTGGAGAATGGCAGACGCTCTCTGCAGGGGCCTTCTCTAAAGGATGTGACAGGCAAATATACTGAGAGTGGGCACTCTTACACAAATGATGATTGGGGAACTCCTATCAGGAACCTCTGTTTGCTTGTGACTGTGGGGCTATTATTTACTGAGTTTGCTATTGGGTGAAGCTAGAGTCAGTTGAAATCCCTGTAGTCAGTCTGTTTATACAAAATGGACTGCAAGGCAGCAGTATCAGGAAATTGTTCAGCTACATTCTCAATAATACTCCTATAGCATCCTTATTAAAAGCACCTAATACCCCAGCACTTAAAAAAGGAAGAAAAGATATAATATGTAAACTTTGGGAAAATTAAGTTCAACGAATTTGAGGTTTAAGTCCACTGGAAAAAAAAATTATTAGTGATAGCTTCGCACTGCTTAAACAAGTACAAGTGACCCATGAATAAGGCAGGGGTTTGGTGTACCCACCACCCATGCAGTTGAAAATCTGTGTACAAGTTTGACTCCCCAACACGTCATTTTAATAGCCTACTACTGACAAGAAAAGCAGTCAATTAAAATATACTGTGTATGTTATAGGTGTTTATTATGGTATTCTTACCACCAAGGAAGCCCAAGAAAATAAAATATTAAGACAATTCAAAGGAAGAGAAGTTATATTTACAGTACTGTACTATAAATAAATCTGCCTATAAGTTGGACCCACACAGCTCAAACTCATCTTGTACAAGAGTCAAGTGTACTTTGTGTTCCTGTTTACCTGCAACCTTGATGAAGATGGGGCAGGCTAAGGTTGCATTAGGATACCACTTATTTCAGTATAAATCCGTGTTAACATATTCAAATCCATTCAGGATGATTAATGAATATATATTAATTTCAAATAGACTCTTAACAAACCACTACAAAATCACTGTGTGATCCTTGGTCAAAATACACATTAAAATCTTTCAAGAACCACTATTTTTTCTCTAATGTATTGATTTGTGAGTTGTACTTTCCATGTTGTTCAAACTAAGGCTAATTATTGAGTAAAAGTAGATCGACAATCATCTTTCACCCCTTTAGAGAAGAGTTAGCTATACTTTCCTCAGATATCCGTGAAAATATCTTGATTTCGGATACATAACTAATATTCTTGACTTGTAACAATTGCTATTATGACGATATACTCAGGTATTTATGAGCTACCACCATATTTTTTCTACACACGAATTGGCAAAATATTTAAATTCAGAACGTTTCTCTGTCAAGCATTTTTTTGCAAAACATGATGCCTTGAACACTTCTTGGTGGCTGATGTCACTCTTATATATCCATCACAAACAGCATCCGCATGTAAGATTCCTTCCTACGTAGGACATACCAGAGTCCTTAATCTTCCCAGGAAAAAATAGGTAAACATGAATTTCCTATCATAAAAGAGTCCCTCATGTCTGTGAGACAACACAAATCAAATCATTTTCCACGCACAGAAGCACTAAAGCCATAGCATGAGATGATTTATGGGTAAAATTAGTAATATATGCCATGTTAAATAAACCCTCAAATATGGACAATAGAAAAAAGGAGACAGACTGAGAATAATTGTCCTTCTCCAGACATCCATTCTGCCTTGATCCTTTCAGACATCTTAAAAATACACCTGACCATTCAATAGCATGCATGTAAACTGGGTGTGTCCATTTATACACAGGTTTTAAAAAATATAAACCCATTCACTACTGTAAATGTGTTTTCATTATAGTTTTCTTAATCTTTTGTTTTCTCAGGCTTCCTTAATTCTAACAATACCATTTATACCACAGACAACTAAGAATGGGATGATTGACTGGTGATGTTGTAGGTAAGCCTTGGGGTCAACAATAGGCTATTTCCATGGAATAGTAGGTATGGTTTTAAGTTCCAAGGACTCAAGAGATACTCAGATTTTCCATGATGGAGGGATTAGTGCCCCTTATGCCTACACTGATGGAAGTGATATCCAGGTTTCAACTTTGGATTTTCCTTTCCATAAACACTCTGATTTAGAATCATGTCTGAAAAGTGGTATTGACTTACTGCTTCCTGGGGTGAATTCTCTCATTTTATTTAGATTTGCCTTTTCATTCCATACTTTGCCAAATGTCTACATCTTAGTAAAGTTTTTATCCTTTATAAAGGCTTTGGTTTTTCCTGAAGTATATATTAAAACCCAAAATACTTCCTCATTCATTATATTTCTAAGGTTTCTATCCAGTATGTTTTCTCTGATGCTGAGGAAGGGTTCAGTTCCAGGGAAAGAGGTTGTCAATATTCTTGACATTTGTAAGTTACCTCCCCAGGATGTATTATCTCATTTTGAACAGTTTTGCTTACAAACTAAATGCTTCACCACATTCTTTACATTTGTAGGGTTTCACTCAGTGTACTCTCGCTGATGCTCAGAAATTTTGTATTTGGGCTTAACAACTTTGCCGGGCATGTGTGTGTGTGTGTGTGTGTGTGTGTGTGTGTGTGTGTGTGTTTATATATACTTAAATACATTTATTTAGGGTTCTCCCCAGTATGTACCTCCTTAGGTAGAAGCGTATTGAGTGGTAAAGACTTTGCCTCATTGTATAAATTTGTTAGATTTCTTCCCATTATGAAATACATCTCTGCTGTTGAGTGAGTTTTGAAGACTAGCTAAAAGCTGTCCAGAGTGATTATATTTGTAACTCTTCTCTACAGTGTGGATACAATCATGTACAATCAGATTTGAGCTTACATAGAAGACTTTTCCACATTTCTTAATCTTATACTGGTTTTCTGGAGATGGAGTTCTCTCATGTCTATTAACATTTCACCCTGGATTCATGTTTCTCCCACACTCAGTGCCTTGGTACCTTCTATCTCCACTATAAACACACAGTAATTACAGAAGCTAGAGGGCTCAACTCAAGGCCTTCCTAAGATCACAGCACATAAATACCTGTTCCAAAGTAAGTCTTATATTGTAACTATTGAACGGTGATGTGTGGATTAAACCCTCCTGTGTTTATCAAAATCAGAGCCTTGGGAACAGGGGGATTACATGTTGGTGGAAGTATAATGAACCCTCCAAACAGGGCTTCTCAAATCAATCACATTTAGAATTTTTATCTTCCTTTCCAAATTCCTAACTCTCAGAATATTTCAGGGAATGGCTAATCCAACTTTATATTTGAAATACTTCCAGTGACCATTTTCAGTATGGACGAGATGACTTTTCAGCATTTCGAAACATCCTTCCAGAGAATGTGTTTGTTTCAAAATGGATTTTTGACTACTGCTTCAAAGACACTGTTCTGCAAATAACTGACTTAAGGTGGGGTTTTCCCCAGAAGGTTTTCTATCCTTGATCTCTTCCAGCAGTAGCATTTCATTACGGATAATTGTTCCTGTTTTGTTATACCCATCATAGTAAACACTCTGCACTTCCCTGCACCCCATCACCTTGCCCATCATCCCTTAAGTATAAATAGTCAGGACCACAGTGTCCACTTCTTCCCATATCACTCTACCAAAGGACTTTTGTTGGTTTGTCTACCAACAAGCCTAGGGTGTTATGGAAAGATACAACTAAGAGATACAAAAGCAGTCATCACAGTTAGTACACTGACATGCATATATGTAAGTACGCTAATGTGCAAAAATACCCATGATAGGATACGACCAGCATGGAGAAATAGGAAGCACCAGGACTTTGCTCCTCCATGGAGACAAAAATAGACCAAAGGACCTTTTGGAGGGCTCCAGAAGCCCATTAGGAGAATACAGCACACACAGTCAAGTACAAATGAAGAAGAGTCACATGGACACTTGCCTACAACAGCTGCTCACCCTCCCTGACACTCTATGGCAATACAGTGAGAAAAGTGTTCCCTCTGTTGAGGACAGAAACAAATGTATGTTCGACGATCTGGCTTCTTCGCTGTCCTGAGGGGTTCCCTCCTGTCATTCATGACATGGAAATCAGAAGGAATGAGAGCATCCTCTGGATACTCTGTGTTGGCTGCTCAGACAGAAGGTGAGCATTTGTTCAAACACGGGAGAGACTACAGAGCTGAAGACAAACCGAGACAGGAAGGTATCACGGGCTCTAAAAAGTAACTGCATTTCTAAACTTGGCAGTTACAGAAATTCAGACATGACAAATGCCCAGAACGTGTGTCACTGCCCCCAGAATTACTATATTTTGTGTTCCTCTTTACAAATCAAGTCCATCATCCAGAGCCCGGAGGCTTTTCTTTGTTTTGTTTTATGTTTTTATGGTTTGTTTGCGTTGTTTTTGTTTGTTTGTTAATTACCAAATGTCAAGCAAAGATATTAAGCAAAGATATCAAGGGATGCAAAGAAAGAGGAAATCACGTTCCAATTACAGGAACAAAATATATCTCCAAAACTGGTCCTAAGTTAATAAAGTAGTATTAATTGCCTGACAAGGAATTCAAAATAACCACCATAAAGATGCTCATGGAGGAAGAAGAAAAATAGGTAACTAAATGATAGCACGAAAACTATTCATGACCAAAATGTAAAGCCAAGGAAACAGAACATATCACCAACAATGAACAAGAAATTGGGAGATGAAGAGTACAATTGCTGAATTTAAAAATACACTAAGGGGTCAACAACAGACTTGATCAAGTAGAATAAAGAATCAGACAACCTAAAGTACTCTTGTGTTCAATACCTGCTAAGAATCAAAGGACAGGGTCTATGGACTCATGGAACACCAACAAGTGATCCAATATGTACCTTATGGGAACCCCTTAGGAGAGGGGAGGGAAAGGGGGCAGAGCATTGATATGAAGAGCTCAAGTCTTGTATGTGGAAAGAGGAGACAATTGCAACAAGCTCAGTCAATTCACAGTAGGATAAATATCAAGATGTGAACACAGTGACACCTTATAATTAACCTATCAAAACTCACAGGCAAGAAGAGAAATTTGACCCAGTATGGCAAAAGCAACTCGTCTCGTCCAAGAGAGCTCCTGTAAGATTAGTTGTGGGATGATTAGTAGATCTTATAGGAAAAAGTGCCAGTGTATTTAAGTATTGAAAGTTCAAAACATATCCACTAAGAATACCCTACCTAGCATAACTGTTTTCCATGAATGTAGAAATGGAGACTTTCCCAAGTAAAAACCAGTCTAAGTTTCCAAGTAGAACTGTCCTACAGGAAATATTAAGCAAATCCTTCTGGTTGAAATAAGAGGATTGTAACCAGTAACTAAAACCACATGAGAACATAAAGCTCTCTGCTAAATATAAAAAATACACAATTGGAGTGCCTCGGTGACTCAGTTGATTAAGTGACTGACTTCTGCTCATGTCATGATCTCAAGGTCCATGAGTTCTACCCCCATGTCGGGCTCTGTGCTGCAGTCAGAACCTGGAGTCTTCTTCAGATTCTGTGTGTCTGTCTCTCTCTACCTTTCCCCCATTTGCACTCTCTGTGCAAAACACATTACGAAATCTAAAAAAACTACACAATTATAGAAACCTGTCACCTTGTAATGAGGTAGAACAAGTCATTTTAATTTCTGTTACAATACTTTTTTCAGTAAGAGTATAAAAAAATCAGGGGTGCCTGGGTGGCTCAGTCAGTTAAGCATCAAACTGCAGCTCAGATCATGATCTCGCTGCTCATGAGTTTGAGCCCCATATCGGTCTCTGTGCCATCAGAGCCTTCTTTCAATCCTCTGTCCCACTCTCTCTCTGACCCTTCCCTGATCCTTTGCTCTAAATAAATAAAAAAAGAAACAAACTTAAAAAAAAGAGTATAAAAAATCATAAATGTAGGTAATAAAGTACTTATGAAAAGATAGAATTTGTGGCATCAGTAAGTTAAGGTGGGCACAGGGGTGGAGATGAAAAGTAGAATGATTGTGTATGCAACTGAGAGTATCAGTTTAAAATGAGTTTTTATACCTTGAAGTTGCTTTAAGTAATCTTTATTAAGCCACAAATACTACAGAGGACACACAAGTTAATGAGAATGGTACCAAATCATGTCATGGGAATAGCACCACAATTAAGGATAAAAATTCTAAATTTGATCCAAATCAACCACAAGAAAACATTTGGAAAGGTAACAAATACTTGGAGACTGAAGAACATCCTACTAAAGAATGAATGGGCTAACCAAGAAGTTAAGGAGGAAATTAAAAAGTATATGGGAGCCAATGAAAATGATAACACCACAACCCAAACCTCTGGGACACAGCAAAGGTGGTCATAAGAGGAAAGTTTATAGCAATCCAGGCCTTCCTAAAGAAGGAAGAAAGATCTTAGATGCACAACGTAGCCTTATGCCTTAAGGAGCTGGAAAAAGAACAGCAAATAAACCCCAAACCAGCAGAAGACAGGAAATAATAAAGATTAGAGCAGAAATTAATGCTACCAGAACCAAAAAACAAGTAGAACAGGTCAATGAAACCAGAAGCTGGTTCTTGGAAAGAATTAACAAAATTGATAAATTAGCCAGTTTGATCAAAAAGAAAAAGGAAGGGACCCCAATAAATAAAATCAAGAACGAAAGAGGAGAGATCTCAACACAGCAGAAATAGAAACAATCATAAGGGAATATTATGGGCAATTATATGCCAATAAAATGGCAACGTGGAAGAAATGGACAAATTCCTAGAAACATATACACTACCAAAACTGAAACAGGAAGAAATAGAAAATTTGAACCGCACACATAACTACTAAGGGAATCAAACTAGTAATCAAAAATCTTCCCAAAACCAACATTCCAGGGCCAGATGGTTTTCCAGGGGAATTCTACCAAACATTTAAGCAAGAGTTAACACCTATTCTCTTGAAGCTGCTCCAAAAGATAGATATGGAAGGAAAACTTCCAAACTCATTCTATGAAGCCAGCATTACCTTGATTCCAAAATCAGAGAGAGACCCTACTAAAAAGAACTATAGACCAATTTCCCTGATGAACATGGATGCAAAAATCCTCAGGAAGTTATTAGCCATCCAGGTCCAACAATAAATTAGAAAAATTATTCACCACAACCAAGTGGGATTTACACCTGGGATGCAGGGCTGGTTCAAATCTGCAAAACAAATAACGTGATTCATCACATCAATAAAAGAAAGGACAAGAACCATACGATCCTTTCAATAGATGCAGAGAAAGCATTTGACAAAATACAGCATCCTTTCTTGATAAAAAAAAAAAACCCTCAGGTAAGTAGGGATAGAAGGATCAAATCTCAAGATCATAAAAGCCATATATGAATGACCCAATGCTAATATTATTCTCAATGGGGAAAAACTGAGAGCTTTCCCCCAAAGGTCAGGAATGAGACAGGGATGTCCACTCTCACCACTGTTATTCAACATAGTATTGGAAGACTTAGCCTCTGCAATCAGACAACAGAAAGAAATAAAAGGCATCAAAATCGGCCAGGAGGAGGTCAAACTTTCACTCTTTGCAGATGATATGACACTCTAAATGGAAAACCCTAAAGATTCCACTAAAAATTGTTAGAACTGGTTCATGAATTCAGCAAAGTTTCAGGATATAAAATCAATGCACAGAAATCGGTTGCATTTTTATACACCAACAATGAAGCAACAGGAAGAGTAATCAAGGAATTTATCTCAATTACATTTGCACCAAAAATCATAAAATACTTAGGAATAAATCTAACCAAAGAGGTGAAAAAGTTGTACACTGAAAATCACTATAGCAAGTTTATGAAAAAAATTGAAGACACACAAAAAATGGAAAAAGATTTATGCTCCTTGATGGAAGAACAAATATTGTTAAAATGTCAATAGTACCCAAAGCAACCTACATATTCAATGCAATCTGTATCAAAATAACACCAGCATTCTTCACAGAGCTAGAAGAAATAATCTTAAAATCTGTGTGGAACCAGAAAAGACCCCAAAGAGCTAAAGCAATCTTGAAAAGTAAACCAAAGGAGGAGGCATCAGAATCCCAGAGCTACAAGCTACACTACAAAGCTGTAATCCTGAAGACAGTTTGGTACTGGCACAAGAACAGACACGCAGGTCAGTGGAACAGAATAGAGAACCCAGAAATGGACCCAGAAATGTGTGGCCAACTAATCTTTGACAAAGCAGGAAAGAACATGCAATGGAATAAAGACTTTCTCTTCAGCAAGTGGTGCTGGGAAAACTGGACAGCGACATGCAGAAGAATCAACCTGGACCACTTTCTTACACCATACACAAAAATAAACTCAAATGGATGAAAGACCTCAATGTAAGACAGGAAGCCATGAAAATCCTCAAGAAGAAAGCAGGCAAAAACCTCTTTGATCTTGGCCGCAATAACTTCTTACTCAACAAGTCTCCAGAGGTAAGGGAAACAAAAGCAAGAATGATCTACCGGGACCTTGTCCAAATAAAAAGCTTCTGCACAGCCAAAGAAACAGTCAACAAAACTAAAAGGCAACAGACAGAATGGGAGATGATATTTGCAAATGACATATCAGATAAAGGGTTAGTATCCAAAATCTACAAAGAACTTACCAACTCAACACCAAAAAAACAAATAATCCAGTGAAGAAATGGGCAAAGACATGAATAGACACTTCTCCAAAGAAGACATCAGATGGCCAACGGACACATGAAAAAATGCTCAACATCACTCATCATCAGGGAAATATGAATGAAAACCACCATGAGATACCACCTTACACCTGTCAGAATGGCTAATATTAACAACTCAGGCAACATCAGATGTTGGCAAGGATGCAGAGGAAGAGGATCTCTTTTGCATTGTTGGTGGGAATGCAAGCTGGTGCAGCCACTCTGGAAAACAGCATGGAGGTTCCTCAAAAAACTAAAAATAGAACTACCCTATGACCCACCAATTGCACTACTAGGTATTTATCCAAGGGATACAGGTGTGCTGTTCGAAGGGACACACGTACCCCAATGTTTACAGCAGCACTATCAACAATAGCCAAAGTATGGAAAGAGCCCAATGTCCATTGATGGATGAATGGATAAAGAAGAAGTGGTACATCTATACAATGGAGTATTACTCGGCAATCAAAAAGAATGAAATCTTGCCATTTGCAACTATGTGGATAAAACTGGAGGGTATTACACTAAGCGAAATTAGTCAGAGAAAGACAAATATCAAATGACGTCACTCATATAAGGACTTTAAGAGACAAAACAGATAAACATAAAGGAAGGGAAACAAAAATAGTATAAAAACAGGGAGGGGGACAAAGCATAAGAGACTCATAAATATGGAGAACAGACAGAGGGTTACTGGAGGTAGTGTTGAGGGGGGTGGGCTAAATGGGTAAGGGGCATTAAGGAATCTACTCATGAAATCATTGTTGCAATATACACTAATTTGGATGTAAATTAAAAAAAGAAAATTCAAATAAACTATAAGAAAAAAATCCTCATAATAAAATTTATGGAAAAGAGTATAATAAAAAAATTCTAAACTTGATACAGTGGTAGAGAATTGTTATTTATTTATTTATTTATTTATTTATTTATTTATTTTGAGAGAGAACAGGGGGAAGGCAGAAGGAGAAGGAGAGAGAATCCCAGCAGGTTCCATTCTCACCTCATAGCCTGACATGGACTCAATCTGATGACCCTGAGCTCATGACCTGAACCCAAATCAAGACTTGGATGTTTAACATACTGAATCACCCAGGTACTCTGGAGATATAGAATGTTGGACAATTACTTTCAATTCATAAAAGAGATTCTCTCATGCAAGGAGAATATAAAGTCACCAATAAATACAAGATGAAATTAATGGTCTATTATGACAACTAACCAAGACATTAGTTGTCTATTATTATGACAATTCACTGAGGCATGATAAAACATTCACTGACCACTAACCAAGGAAAGAGAAAAATAAGATGAGTCCCAAATTATGTATGGGTCATATTTATACAAAGAAATACATACATAACCTTACTGGTAAGGGGCATGGCTGATTCATACTTGACTCCAACTCACATGTTCTTAAAATGTACTCGATGAACACTGACATCCTGTAACAAGATACACAGGTAAATGAAACTACAACTAACTCATGTGTGGAACGTCCCATACAAAAGAAAGCACATTATTATAGAATGCAAAACCAGAATCAGACAAAATTTAACTCCAACCAGTCTACATAAAAGAAATAGATTAATCCTTTCAAAGGAAATGTACTATGTAACTATAATTTTAAACTGCAACTATGGACCCATGAAAAAGAAGCTTTTGAATTGTCATGTCTTCATTGGCAGTTCACAGGAAAGATATCCATTAAAATCAAATTTTACAAATTTTACAAATAAGCACGTAAAAGACATTACAAAGGTATTATTTTCTTAAGATATTCCTCTTCTTACACAGAGTGTAAGGGTATAATCCATTCTTCAGAACCAAGCTGACTAAAAAAAACCTTTCCTTTTACATCAACAAACACTGCCAAAGTTGGGATATACAGTGACAATCACTTCATAATCAAATAAATATTTGGGATGAAATTCAGATACATGCTGAGGAAAGTGAGAGAATAATCTTGTGATTAATTTTTCATGAGGTAAGATTGCATTTATAAACAATCCTTTTCTTTTTTTAATATGGATTTTAGTAATTATCTACTTCAATTCCTTTTGTTTTTAAAGTTTATTTATTACTGAGAGAGAGATCATGCAAACGGTGGAGGGGCAAAGGGAGAGGGGACAGATAATCTAAGCAGGCTCCACATGGACAGCAGACAGCCCCATGCTAGGTTCCAATTCCCCAACTGTGAGATCATGAACTGAGCCCAAGTCCAATGTTCAATTGACTGAGCCACTCAGTCACCCTCTATTTCCTATAAGGCACATACCCAGGTCATAGAGAACTTTTGATTTAAAAAAATCAGAGATGAGTCTCATATACAAGTTTTTAGAAAGTGAAGACACATATGAAAAAAATCACAGGAACTTCCAACTATACAAAATTATAAAATGATGCAATTACTAGGAAATAAAGGTAATGATGGAAACTTTATTATAGCCTGTGGGTTCTAACTTGTAAATGTTCTAGCTCCTTTATGGCATTAATATATAGTTAATTACGAAACACATAGATACATTAAATTATTTCACCATTGAGCAGTGGAACACAGAGTGGATTTTTCAAATTTTAATTACTACAAAGACACATAAACTTTTGATGTGAAATAAAGGATTAGATTTTCTCATTTGAGGGACGTGTTCTGTGATCTTATGAAATTACTGAGCCTGAATTTTGTACACTTAAGATTAAATCCTCTGTAACTTTGGAAATCCTAAACCAGAAAACATGAGATCTCTGTCTCCAGTGTTCTCAAGGCTTCTGCCTCAAACCCCAATGGGCCCACCACTACCCTCACACACTTATCACAAGCAGCAAAACAGAATTTAGAAATGACTTAGCATAGAGTTCCTCAGAAATACAGAGAGATCTTCTAGGGCTCTCACAGCAATGGAGAAGCTCTCAGATTATGGAGGTCCTCACCATGGATATGGTGGACCTTCCCTGGAGCTGAAGGAGACTCTTCGGAGAATCAAAGACATGATGTGTTAGAGAGCAGATGTCCCTCTGTGAGAGGGAAAGACATAAAACTCAGCTTTGCAAATGAATTTCCATTCAAGGAGAGCTACCTGAACAACATTGTAAGATCCATCTTCCTCCTTCACATTTGGACCTCACCTGTGTCGTGTGCTTCACTCCCACCTACCTGGGTGTGAGGCTACTGTCTCTTTTCTCTTCACACCCCACAGCTCCTTCTTTTGCTCCAAAACGATGACCAGGTCTGGTTTTGACACAAGACCTGTTTATCAGAACAAAGGAATATAATTATTGCTGGAGTTTCTACCTTTCGACGCGGTAATGTACTCAGCAGACAACAAGGGACATGGGAGAATTCTAAAAATTGATTTCCCAAACACTGTTGCACAAGAAAAAGTCCCTTTACAACATGCAGGAGGACTTTCAAACATTCAATCATGACCTGCCTTCCAAGTGCTACCAATACAATAAGGAGTAAAAGTTGGAGTTTAAGATGTGGGCCATACCGTCTTATGCCACTCAATGTTTAGAATTGCCATTTATCTACAAAAATGATGATGGTACCTTTAAAAGATAGGAGGCTAAAGCTGAAAGGGAAATATCATGAAGATATTTCTCTATGTCTACAAATCCCCATTTTTTTCCCTTGCTGCAGGGATCTGAGTCCCAGTCATATAAAGGGGGAGCTTCCAAGAGAGACTCTTCAAGGGAAGGAACAAAACCCGAGCGGGGCTTGGGAAATCTAGAAGGAGATGTCCTCACCCAAGAAGAGGAGGTGTCCATAGGTCTCTAACATCACATCTCTGTACAGTTCCCTCTGACTGTGATTCAGGCATCCCCACTCCTCTTGAGAGAATTCGATGGCCACGTCCCTGAAGGTCAGCAGTGTCTGCAATAAAAACCACAGTTATGAAGTGGCCATTGGCAGAGTTCATAATGGCACCTAAGAGGCAAGAGAAAGCTAATGTCACCAGCTAGACTCCAAGAGTTGTTCTTCACCGCTTACCTACTTGTACCCACGGACCATACTCCATCATTTTACTTCACCTCTTTTTTCTACCTTGTCTTTTACTTCTGGCAAACACCCTATGGGCACAGTCTCCTGTCATGGAAACAGAAAACATACAACAACATGTAATGACTGCCCTAAGGAAGAGCTTGGGCAGGCCAACTTTGCGCTTAACCCCCGACTCATACCTATGTAGATGGACGACTGGGTTAACTCATGGAGTGAAGAAAGTTACCTTGACCCCGTGTAATACCAAAATCTCCACACAAGGGGGAGCACAAACCTCATTTGCATAACACATGCGTATGTACAGAAGTGTTCTCTTAAGGCACGTGTGCCGCCCTATGCCCAGTTCAGAGAAAATGACATGGCTCCACTTCCTAATTGTCCATCAAAACTTAAATAAAAGGAAGTGATCATGCCCCTCCCTCTTGCTCTGTGCGTCTCTCCTTTGGAAGTTATTCCCTCTGATCTGCTTATTGGCTGCAAATCAAGGTTCCTGTGTGTGACAACCTCACGTGCTGCACTTTCTATCTACGACTCTATTATATTTGAGGATTTTAACACACAAACATGTCAAGTATGTGAATCTTGTTTTCATTTTCTGAAAATATAAAGCAGTAAATAGAAGGGTGTTTCTGTGACCAGAGTGTGGAGGTAAATACAAACTTTCTTGGGCTTTCTTTCATTTTTGTCATTTTATCATGTTTTGCTGTTTTCTCCTTTTTCTCTCCACCTGGTGACAAGACCCTTTCAGTGGCAGGACTTCAAGGAGACAGATGACTCTTTGTGTTCACGGAAACTTCCACATGTTATCAACTCTAAAGACAGCTGCCTTGCCTTTCCAACTCCTACTAAATTCTCAACTGGCCAACCTCCACTCATCGGTAGGAACCGATTCAGCAGGAAGAAGCTACTGAAGAGGAGACCTTCCATCTTTAACAACCTTAAGGATGTAAGGCTGTAATTCGTTCAAGCGGGGAAATGTAGCTTCAATTAAATTTCCTTACACCTTGCAGCCAATGATAGGCACCTAAGACACGCAGGATATGCCCTTCCTCAAGGAAATCATAGCTGCTTTCATGCCTTAATGTTTAATTTTTATTAAATACTTGAGACAGGCAGGGTATAACGTTCCTTTATTAATGGGCTTCAAGGTGTAAGGAAATTTAATGGAAGCTACATTTGTTTTGGCTTTGTTCTCCTCACCAGAAACTACAAGCAAAGAGAAACCCAGAAGAAAGAAGTTTCCAGCTGAAATGTGATGCTTCTGCACATCACTCAGTAAATCTAAGATCCTTAGCAAAGATGGGGGGGAAAGATCAACGTTATAGAGGAGAAATCTGGCAGAGTGAACCAGGCCAGTTAAAGAAGTGAACACGAAGTGTAAGGAAACAAATTGCTCTCAGTGCCTAAGACACACCAAAGGACACATGATCCCTGGTGTGTTCTGTTGGCCCCCAAACAGTAAATCTGATTGTCAGTCTAATTATGAGAGAATACAGTGGATTTATACAAACTTCAATCACATATACTTCCAGTAGAGGCTGCTTTGAGGCAAACAGGCTTGAGCACCAGATTGTAGAGGAGTCCACAGAGCCCACCTGGCTGAAGAGAGGCAGGCCCAACAGGTGACCTGCCTTAAAATATCTATAGGCCCTAACGAACTAACAAATGGGTACTTACAACCCATTTGTAACCCATTACAACCGAGGCAGAATTACCACATGAGGGCAAATTCTGTAAGTTAGCATACATACGGCATCTTCCCCCTGCAAAATTAGCCCCAAGTCATTGCCTCAAAGCAGGAGCCTCTCCTCTGCTGTCCTGCCCACCACTCCCTTGAGGTGTATTCACAAATCTATCACCTTATTCTGCCATAGGTGAATTCTTTTCACTGCTCATGCCCTCAGCTTCCACAGGATCATTGACCCGCATTTGGGAGCCCCCATCTGAATGAGAGAAACACCACATTTAGATGGCTGTTTCCCTGTCCTGTAATGTCTAGTATATTTAAACGGGGTATCTTTTTCACATTTTACAAACCAAGACTACCCCCCGCCCCCTTTTTTAACTTTCCAAGTTGTTCTGGACCTTATATCAAGACTGTGTATATTTGTATTAATTTTTTTACTGCGAAAAAGTGGCTTTATTATGGCACAAGGAGAGGACCTGTGGGCACCACGTGCCACAGTGGGGTTGTGAAGAGTGACTGGTTATATACTATACAGCTGTGGGAGGGAGAAACAAAAGGGTGGTCTCCAGAAGGACTCTCATATGCTAAAGAGGACTCCTAAGATACTGGGGCCTTGTATTTTTCTTTTTCTTCATCCTGCTCTACAGAGACGTACTAAATGGGGAACTAAAGGGGAACAGTTCTCCTCGACTGAAACCCCAGCACCAGACCCCATCAGCAACAGGAATCTTGGACTCAACAACTTCCCCTTTGGGTCTGTCCTAAAGGGAATGTTTGCAATACTTGCCGGACTTTACTTCAAAGTGACAAGTGTTGATGTCCTAGTGAAAGCCTTGTTTGAGAATGTAGAGAAGACCCGTGCTTATATGGGGGAAGAGTTCTCAAGACCTAACCTTGAATATCTTTCCTGAGAAGTTTTTAAAGCTTTGGTGAAAACATATGGCAGAAACACCAAACACAGAGAAATCAACATTTGTGATTTCTAAATGCATGGAATTTTAGGGGGAAAAGGTGACACAGCCTCTGACCTGGGACACCAAGCTTACCTGAGAGCTGTCCATTTCTTCTTTCCCCTTGTCCTCTAGATTTTTTTCTCAGAAGGTATTTCTGGACAAATCTCAGCTACATCAGGAGAAAATGCCTTCAAAGGTACCAATAGAACGTCTTCACCATTAAAGTGCTCACTGGCAGGGAGGACTTTGAAATGCAGGTGGGCCAAGCTTCCGAGTTTTTTGTGTCAGGAGCTTTTCAGAAACGGAGACTATGTACTTGGAGCCCAATCTCTTGAGTTTTCCTTGTATAGTTTCAGTGGCTTCCACTCCCACAGACACCCACAATTCTGCTACAGCATAGGAACAGTGTGCTGCGCAGACCTAATCCTCCCACACTCACGTAGAGGAGACCCTGTTACCTCTCCTTGAGCAAAAGCCTGCACTCAAATCTCATAAATTAATGGGAAGCCTTGCCGACTGACTCTGGCCTCAGGTAGCATCACCTGGAGCACTTAATTAAGTCAACACTGTTGTTTCCCACCACAACAATCGACAGAATCTCAGGAGGGGGCCAACAGCAAGGGTCAGTTTTGAAACTCCACACGCGATCCCATTGGGAACCATTGGGAGCAGTAAGGAAGGCTTTGGTTATTATCCAGGTTTAAACCCATTTCTTCCCCACTGATCAGAGTTTGTGGACATTGGAAAAAATAGAGTTACAAAATTAAGAGCCAAACACACCTTCAGCTCTTTAGCCAGCCTTTTCCATGTCTTCCTAATTCCCAAAGACAGGGCTCCAAGGAACCACAGGTGTCTTCCTAGACCTCCCTGTCAGCTGGCTTGGAGAAACTACTCTGTGCCCTGGGAATAAACCTGTCTTTGTCCTTACTGACACCTGAGCTACACTCTTAATGCTCCAACCCAATGTTACCAGCAGCCCCTGCCTCAGAGAACTAAAACAATTCAAAGAATACAGGTCTTCAATAAATACCAATGGGTCCCTGTCTATGAACTTATTCCTTTGTGTCTAGGCCTTTGGAGCATTACACACCCATTTCTCCTAATTCACTTGCCACAGTTCCTTTACTGGACTGAGATTTCTTTGGAAAATGTCATGCTAAAATTTCTTTTTCCCAAAAAGGGGGAAAATCTAGGATTTGACAGTATAGTAACCACATTTGGAAACAAGGGGAGATAAATGACATTTCAACGTGTTTTCTATGCTCTGTCTCTGATGGCACTTGAGGTGAGGTTAGCGGAACTGATCATTTAGTCCTATTGGATGAGCTACCAACCTTCTTGTGAGGAAAATGTTCAATGAATATTGGCACAGTCCACAGGGCATCACTCATTGAGTTTCAAATAGATCCCTCAAAATCTATGCCTGGAATTATTACCCTATAAAGAAAGAAACAGAACAAGGCATCAAGCACATTATAGTGGATTACAAGGCTTAGGCCCTAGATCAATGGTCATGCTCAAGCCATATTGGGCCACTGCTGCTATGAAGACCAGGACCTGGGACCATGGTAGCCTTGGGTGAGGGGGCAGAGAGCAGGGGGTGGAGGAGCTCCTTTGGGGAAGAGGAGGGGTCCTGGGGGAAAGGGGGTTCCTGGGAAGGAGAGTCCTGGCAAGGGAAGGGTATATCAGGAGGGGAGTTGTTCCAGTCCTGTGTCACCCCTATTGTACCTGTGAGAAAACCCGAAGGCTGAGGATGGAAGTTTGATTAGGACCCTTGAGCAATAAATAACATTAGTATCTGTCTGTATCCTGTTTTTCCCAACATTCATGCCCTAATGACATCGATTCCTACTGAAAACCAATTTTTCCCTGAAACTGGCCCATGTAGTCCTTTTAAAAAGAGTCCATTTGACAGGGATATCCAGTATCTTTTTACCTTTACTTGGGAGGAAAGTCAATATACCTGGGCAGTAATGCCTAAGGGTCCCACAGAGAGTCCATCCTATGGATGACAATCTTAAGGGTATATTGGATGATAGTAAATTTTCTGCAGGCTCTCCTTTGTTATAGTATGTACATAATTTTGTTCTCTGCTCCCCTTCTCAAGATTCTTTGCATGACACCAGCATACACCTGTGAAAACTTGTGGTTTTTTAAAGAGACATCAAGTGTCCAAAGAAAAATTGCGGTTTGCTCAAAACCAGCATGGGTATTTAAGGCACTTGTTGTCAGAACAAGGACTAGGTTTCAAGGCATCCTGAAAATCAAAAACCTACCACTAAGTACTAATTCTGAGGCTTTCTGTGACTGTTTGGTTTTTTCTGAAATTCGATTCCAAAATTCTCTCTTATAGCTCAAAGTTTATGTACTTTACCAAAAAAGGACAAACTTAACCCTATCATTTGGAAATATGGGGATGACATAGTAATTGAGACTTGAATGAAAAGTCTAAATCTATAAAAAACTTCTCAACATCAACACCCCAAAAAACAAGCAACCCAGTTAAGAAATGGGCAGAAGACATGAATAGACACTTTTGGGAGAAAGATAGGCAGATGGCTAACAGACACATGAAAAGATGCTCAACATCACTCATCACCAGGGAAACACAAATGAAATATCACTTTCCACTGATGAGATATGTCAGAATGGGTAAAATTGACAACACAAGAAACACAGGTGTTGGCGAGGATGAAGAGAAGGGGAACCCTGTTGCACTGTAGGTGGGAATGCAAAGTGGTGCAGGAGCCATTCAGGAGAGCAGTAGATGAGGTTTTAAAATAACTAAAAATGGAATTAGAGGTGCTTGGGTGCCTCACTTGGTGGGGTGTCTAACTCTTGATTTTGCTCAGGTCTTGATCTCATGGGCATGGGTCAAGCTCCACATGGGGCTCCACAGTGAGTATGGAGCCTCTCTCCCCCTCCACCACTCACACTTCGCTCAAATAAATACACATTAAAAGCAAAGAATAACTTAGTTTCTGTCCATGGTAGCCAAAATAAGATACTTGTATGATTTTACTCTTCCTAAACTTCCTAAGACTTCTTTTGCAGACTCGCACATCCTCTAGACAGGATGATGATCCTCACACCTCAGATATTTTGTGTTTAGGACTCATTTATGGTTTTCCTTCTATGCATGTGCAAGCTGAGGGGACAACCTATTGATAGGAGTAGTACCACAAGTAGATTGTCTCCTGAAATAACAGCTACCTCAAGCATCCTTGTCCTAGGGAGCATCTTTGTAACCTTTATACCCAAACTCCCCCATCTCATGAGAAAAATGTAGTCTGTTGTTCTTCCTGTCAGTCATTTATATATTCATGCCTCCCAGAGTGTTATATCAATTACATGTCAGTGACGTTGTAAGTAAAATCGTGAATAAAGTAATGTATTCTAGGGATGCCTGTGTGGCCCAAGGTGGTTAAGCCTCTGAGTCTTGATCTTGGCTAAGGTGATTTCACGGTTTGAGGTTCGGCCCCAATCAGGCTGTGCACTGATGATGTGGAGCCTGCTTGGGATTCTGTCTTCCCTTCCTTGTCCCCTCCCCTTCTTGTGCGGGAAGTCTCTCTCTCTCAAAATAAATTAATTAAAATAAACTAAGAAAAAATGTAATCTATCTAGTAAAAAATAATAAATTAAGGCATAAAATGAAACCTTTCATAATTATCATATAAGCAGCTTGTTATTAACAATTATGTTGTTAATGGTTCCAGCAATAAGGCCAGAGTCTTAGCAGTAATATAACAGTTTTCCCTGTAATAATGAAGAAACACTTGAAATTATCTTTGAATGTGTATCTTTCAATATGAGACATTATAGTTTCCCAATTTATCTGGGTGCAGAGTTTGAAGACTGTTGCACAAAGACAGTTTAAAGGTTAGAAGGTCCTTCAAGAAACAGGGGTAAGGGAAATTGTTTCTGAACTGTAATGCAACTGACTACAGGTGAAGCTGTAGGGAAAGCTAGGTTTTAGGGAATGCAGGCATTACAGACCAAGTGGTGAACATTGTGTCTTGTATCCTAGGAGAAATGTTGATGTCTTGACAGATGAAATACTCTAGGAAATCCGTTAGCATGTTTAAGTATTTTCAGTTATAATTGTAATAGTGAACTGCCTGGGACAGAAGAAAATGCAGGTGAATGTGTCAGCTGATACATATAAAAAGAAAGCTGGTGGTAGTCAATAATGAATAGACATTTCCAGGCTGAGGAACTGAAATGGATAGATGTGCTGAAGTTCACTTGGTCTATATTGAGCTTTGATGTCAATTGACTCTTTTGAAAAGAAACAGGTTACAAGGATAGTCTTTGCCAGTCTCAATTTTCTTAAAAATGTTAGTTTATTGATTTTGAGAGAGAGAGAATGGGAGACAGAGAGAGAGAGAGAGAGAGAGAGAGAGCAAGTGAGAACCAGGGAGGGGCAGAGAGAGAGGGACAAAGAGAATCCCAAACAGGCTCTGTGCTGTCAGAGCAGAGCCTGATGTGGGGCTTGATCTCACAATCCCTGATCTCATAAACAAAATCAAGATACCCTCAACCAACTGAGCCACCCAGTCTCATGTCAATTTCTTAGTTCAGCCTGAACAACCAGAAAGGGACAGGAATTCTGACACCCCCAAAAGGGGATAGGACATTCTTGCTCCATGGGAGTTTCAGGAGCCAACCCATTCATCACCCTGTTTCCCATTTCTGAACATCTAGAGGTCAGTCAAGTTTTAAAAAGTAAATATACATAGACTTTGTGAAATGGAAAGAAGACCCAGCAGTGCCTTCAACTGTCTCTCTTTTGACCTTGTCTGTACTTTCTAACTGATTCCATTCTTCTTTCCAGGTCAGCATTTAGCTCAGGAAGAAGCCCCAGCAGGCAAAGCATCCCAGGATGGGAAAGGAAACTACCCCCTCCAGCAACAGGCACTGCCCTGAGCCAGCAAGACCCCACATGCCTCACAGCAGTGCAGTGATTGGCCTGACCTTCATCACCTTCATGCACCACCACCCTTCGTCATACATTTTCTTTATATAAACCTGGAAGGATTTTCAGCAGGTTGGGGACAGTGTTTGAGTTGTTGGTCACCTCTCTTCTCAGTGTTGGCCTCCGTGAAGAAAATCTCCTTCTTGTTTTATCACCACTCATCCCACTGCTGTTCTTGCCTTCTCTGGGGGACCCACAGAGACCAGGTTTGGCCACTTGCCAGTGACAAAATCCAAAGGCAGAGAGATGAGAGGTGGTGAAACAAGACAGGAAGTTATTTCAGGGAGGCTGACACTGCAAAGATGGCTGACTAATGTCTCAAGGCCTGTCTCCAAAGTGCTGGATACACTTCCAGGTGTATGGAAGGGAAAAGGGGAGAGGTGGGTGTAGGGGCAAAAGGAGTCAAGACCTGCAGGTAGACAGTGAAGTCTGTCATTTTCTAGGAGTCAGTCTAGGGTAGGGTCTTTCTGGCTCAGGACAGTCTTTGAGGGTTGAGGGGTAGTTCCAGTTCCCCTGAGGGATACTTCGTCCTCAGTGCCTTCCTCCTGAGCCAGGAGACAAGCTGGAAGGAACCCAGTGAGGAAGTTTGAGGTCAAAATTGAGGCAGCAAAAGTCCTCTGTCTTGCCCTTGGATTTGGTCAGCCATGAGTGGCAGAACTGGGTCTGTCTGGGGCCACTGGAACCAGGTGCTCCTGTACCCTTGGGTCCTGCTTACAAAGTCATTACCACAATGTATCCAATAAACATGTCCCTCATCTCCCATTGTTAATTTGTGTGTGTGTACCCGTGTGTCTTGAGAACACTTCCGATAGCCTCTCTTAGCAAATCTCAAGGGTACAATACACTAGTATTAAGCACACTCACCGAGGTGTAAACATTCACTGCTCACACATCCTGCATTAGTAGTGTCTTTTGCCAGTTGTCCAACATCTAAACATTTCCCCCATCCTCAGCCCCTGGCAACAAACTTGCTAATCTTTAATAATTTTGCCATTTTTAAGATTTGCGTGTATGTGATTTCATACAGTATATATTTTTCTGTATGTGGTTTATTTAACTTAACAAAATATCCTCTAGCAACCTCTAAGTTGCTGGCAATGGAAAAATGTCCTTCTTTTCTGAGGCTGATACATATACCAAGAATAAATTAATGAAGGACCTCTACCAGGAAGGAGCTAATAGCAAAGATGAGACTTTAATTTTTATTTATTGTAAAGTTTATTGATTTATTTTGAGAGAGAGAGAGAAACAGAGAGAACGAGCAGGGTTGGAGCAGATAGGGAGACAGAGGATCTGAAGTGGGCCCTTTGCTGACAGCAGAGAGCCCCATGTGGAGCTCAAACTAACCAACTTAGTTCATGACCTAAGCCAAGGAGGGACACTTAACTGACTGAGCCATTCAGGTGCACCCACGATGAACATTTTATAAAGAGTTACCTGCCTGGCAGGGCAAACATATGTTGGATAAACATTTGCTCTTTCCTTTCTCTTTGAACGTACTTCCTCCTTTTTGAGATGTAAATCCCTATCCCCTTCTCCTTAATTCAAAATGGTATATAAGTATCAACTGCCTGACTTTGAGTCTCATCATCTTTCAGTTTCTCATAACTAAGAAATTATTTTTTTTCTCTTGTGACCATGCCTTATGTCAGTTTAATTGATAGGCTGGCCAAAGAACAGAGAACAGATGAAGAAAAATTGTCTTCTCATACACATTCTTTCTGCTGTTAAAAACTGATTTCTGTTCTTCAGAGCTAAAATATAATGTGAAGACAGAGTTTGGGCAAAAGAGGAATAAGAGCTTTATTGTTTTCCTTGGCAGAAGAGGCTGAAGCAGGTTAAAGCCTTCAACCTTGCAAGCCCACCCAGAAGAAGGGGCTGGGGGTTGGGGGGGAGGGTTATAGGGAAATACACGACCCATAGGTTTCATCAGGAATTGTGTTTGTGTTGCCAGCCTTTGTCATCATATTTCCAGTGTGGGACTTTGTTCCTTAAAGACAAAAAAAAAAAAAAAAAAAAAAAAAAGTAAGAAGGGATAAGGAGAGGTTTCCCCAATAGAAAAAAAGCTTACTTAGTTTAATAGCAAGACTTGCTGTTGGTTTCATGCCACCATTTTGGCCTGAAGAAAACAGTTGTACACAGGGGTGCCTGGGTGGCTCAGTTGGCTGAGCATCCGACTTCAGCTCAGGTCATGATCTTGCAGGCTGTGTGCTCGAAATCTTGTGGTTTGTGAGTTCGATCCCTGCATTGGGCTTTGTGCTGACAACTCAAAAGACTTGAGCCTGCTTCTGATTCTGTGTCTCCCTCTCTGTCCTTCCCGTGCTCATGCTCTGTCTCTCTCTCAAAAATAAATACACATTCGAATTTTTTCTTTTTTAAAGCAAACCCTTCTATACATACTCTGGATGTTACATAGTAAATGAGGTTTGTGCTTGCCCTTGGCTGGAGAGTTTAGTATTATAATGAGGTCATGGTAACAATCTTATTCCCTTGGTTGGCAACACTGTCCACGTGCTTAGGTGTGAGTCAGGGGATGAGCTCAGACAGGGTGGGTATAAGCTCTTTCTCAGAAGACATTATCTTTTGTTGTATACCTTCTGTTTCCATCACAGGATAAGATGGCCCTGGGGTGTTGTTGCCTGAAGTAACAGATAAGGTTGAAAGAAGAAGTGAAATAAAATGAGGGCCCAAGGGCAGTGGTACCAACAAGTAAGCAGAGAAGGTTATGTCTTGGGGTCCAGCTGGTGACATTAACTCCCTCTTGCATCTTAGGTACCATTATGAATGCTGCCTATGGCTACTTGGTAACTGTGGCATTTGTTGCAGGGACTTCTGACCTTCAGGGATGTGGCCACAGAATTCTCCCAGGACGAGTGGGGATGCCTGAACCAGAGTCAGTGAGAAATGTACAGGGATGTGATGTTAGGGACCTATGGACACCTCCTCTTCTTGGGTGAGGATAACTCCTTCCAGACTTCCCAAACCACACTCAGGGATTTGTTCCTTCCTTTGAAGACTGTCTCTTGGAAACTTCCTCTTTGCATGACTGGGATTCAGATCCCTGCAGTCAGGGAAAGAAGTAGGAGTTTGTAGATACAGAGAAATATCTTCATGAGGTGTCCTTTTCAGCTGTAGATTCCCCTTCTCTAAGGTTTGGTAAGAGCATCATCATCTATAGATGAGTGGTAATTGTAAACATTGAGTGGCATAAATTGGTACTGCCCATGTATGCATGCTCCCAACTGCTACTCCTTTCTGTAGTGGTAGTACTTGGAAGTGAGGTTATGATGTGAACACTGGAAATTCCTGTTGAGTGTACTAAAGGGGCTGTTGGGCCACAGCATTTGGGAAATCATTTTCTAGAATTCTGCACTGTCCTCTCTTGTGTACTGAGCACAATATTGGGTTGAAAGGTAGAATCTGAGAAATAGTTACATTCCTTTTTTTTTTCTGATAACCAAGTGTCACTGTGTCAAATCCAGACCTGGTTATTTTATTTTATTTTTTTTTAGAACAAAAGAGGGAGCTCTGGAATGTGAAGAGAAAGAAGACTGTAGCCTCACCCCTAGGTTGCTGGGCATGAATGAAAAGATGACAAAAGTGAAATGTAAACAGGGTGAACTAGACCTTAAAATGTGGTGGGAGTAGCTCTCCTTGAATGGAAATTAGTTTGAGAAGCCTAGTATTATGTCTGTCCCTCTCATGGCAGGACATCAGCTATCCAACACATCATGCTCTTACATTCTCTAAGGATTCTTTCTTCTGTTCCAGTGATGGTCCATCATCTCCACAGTGAGTGCCAGGAGACCCCCCCTTGGAGTTTGATGGTCTCCAAAGTCTTAGAGCTTCTCCATTGCGTTGAGGGGCCTGGGGAATTCTCCATATTTCTGAGATATTCTATCCTAAGCCATTGCCAATTTCTGTTTTGCCTCCTGTGAGACGGGTGTCAGGGTAGTGGTGGACATACTGTGTTTGGTGCCCAAATCGCAAGAACACTGGGGACAGGGATCATGTGATTTCTGGTTTATGCTTTCCAATGCTACTGAGGCTTTAATTCTTTTCTTAAATTTTTATGTTAGGGTTCTCGGCAGTGTAGAGCACCTGTAGCCCCAGAACTCTATAAATCATGGAAAAGCAAAACAGACAACTGAATGCTCCTCACCCAGGAATGAATTTACCATCTGACTATCCCCCTCAATATCCTTCAGCAATACTCCAAGGACCTCCAGGACATACTGGCTACCCTGGCCAAAGGTTGGCTACCCTGGCCCCCAGGCTGGCTATCCTGGCCCCCAGGCTGGCTACTCAATTCCACCGGCTGGTTATTCAGGTGCTGGCCCAGTAGGGTTTCCTGTCCAACACCAGCCTGTGTATAATCAGCCAGGTGGACCTGCAGGGGTACCCTGGATGCCAGCACCACCACCTCCATCAGGCTGTCCACCCAGATTAGAATATTTAAGTCAGATAGATCAGATACTGGTTCATCAGCAAATTGAGCTTCTGGAAGTCATAACAGGTTTTGAAACTAATAACAAATATGAAATTAAGAACAGCTTTGGACAGAAGATTTACTTTGCAGTAGAGGATACAGACTGCTGTACCCGGAATTGCTGTGGGGCTTCTCGGCCTTTTACCATGAGGATTATTGATAATATGGGCCAAGAAGTTATAACTCTGGAGAGACCACTAAGGTGTGACAGCTGTTGTTGCCCTTGCTACCTTCAGAAGATTGAAGTCCATGCTCCTCCTGGTGTACCTGTAGGTTATGTTACTCAGACCTGGCATCCATGCCTGCCAAGGTTTACAATTCAAAATGAGAGGAGAGAGGATGTACTAAAAATTATTGGTCCATGTGTTGTGTGCAGCTGTTGTGCAGATGTTGATTTTGAGATTAAATCTCTTGATGAAGAAACTATAGTTGGCAAGATTTCCAAGCAGTGGACTGGTTTTGTGAGAGAGGCATTTACGGATGCTGATAACTTTGGTATCCAGTTCCCTTTAGACCTTGATGTGAAAATGAAAGCTGTAATGCTTGGTGCATGTTTCCGCATTGATTTCTTGTTTTTTGAAAGGAGTGGAAACACAGAATAAAAAGAAGGAGTGTGGTAGGGGATCAACGAAAGCCTCAGAAAGTGTGAAGTCCAGGGGCGCCTGGGTGGCGCAGTCGGTTAAGCGTCCGACTTCAGCCAGGTCACGATCTCGCGGTCCGTGAGTTCGAGCCCCGCGTCAGGCTCTGGGCTGATGGCTCAGAGCCTGGAGCCTGTTTCCGATTCTGTGTCTCCATCTCTCTCTGCCCCTCCCCCGTTCATGCTCTGTCTCTCTCTGTCCCAAAAATAAATTAAAAATGTTGAAAAAAAAAAAAAAAAAAAAGAAAGTGTGAAGTCTGTATACTTACTGGGACTTTGTCAAGGAAAAACTAATTGGTTTTCTTTTCTTTATTGAAATGACTTCTAGCATTTGTGAATTCTACTGTGATGCCTGGTATATGTGATGACTTTTCAAATTATAGAGTTTATTTTCTATATCACTTACCTATAAATGTTTTTATGCATTTTGTTTTGTTTTATACATTTTCTTTTTCATTGTGTATTTTAGAGAAAGGATATGTTAATTTTTTTATATTTAATCATGAAACTTCCTGTGGCAAATTGTTCTGAACTACAATCTGTTTTATTTTCAAATTTTACACCAAATTAAGTCCTTATTAATTTTAAAATATAAATGTGCATTTTATTAAATATGGTTCCAATTTATTTCACACGTAACAGTTGTTATTTTCCAAATAATGTATGTTCAAAAAAGTTAAAAATGAATATAATTTGTTTCCTTTACAATTATGTTAAACTAATACTTAATATTCATATTACCAAAGAAAAATAAAACATGTATTTGTCTTTTGTTCAGCAAGTCACAGTATATTAAACTTCTTTTGTAAGCTAATCTGCTACTATAAAAAAACTTTCATTATTGATAAGAAAATAAATTACAGATTTTTTAAATGATTTTCTGAAAAAGACATGCCCTAAAGAAGGATGCATTTAAAAATTGATTATAGAACTGGAGGATTGTTATAATTTTTGAAGTAATTATTTACACGTGGAATGTTTAGCTCCAGTATTCATTCTGTCTTTCACAGAGCATGATAGTTAGGAGAGCACTCAGGTGTTCAATAGAACATATATATTCCATCTGAGTAGAAACTGCAGTAACTGTCTGTTATTTACATGAACAAACAACTGAATTAAAAATTATGGATATAAAAAATTTTTATGTTAATTTCTTTTTGAGCAAGAGAGAGAGGGAGACAGAGCCATTGTGGGGGAGGGACAGAGAGAGAGGGGCACAGAATCAGAAGCAGGCTCCAGGCTCTGAGCTGTCACCGCAGAGCCTGACGTGGGGTTCAAACTCACAGATCATGAGATCATGACCTGAGCTGAAGTCGGATGCTCAACCAACTGAGCCAGCCAGGCGCCCCACTGAGGCTTTCATCTTCATCGTACAACACTGAGATTGAGTACTTTCATCAGATAAAAAAGCACTTTCTAAAATGAGAAAATCTCATCCTCTGTTTCACTTCAGAAGTTCATTTTTCTTATGAACTATAAGAAATTTCCACTCTATGTGTTCCATTCCTCAATGGTGAACTAGTCTATGTGTATTCTCGCATTCCTACCAACATTAATGCCACAGGGGAACTAGAACATTGAGAACTTAGAACTCACAATCTGTAATGAAGTCTCAATGGTTACATTATTTCTTAGTAACTTCATCATTTCCAACTTTTTTTCTTGTATAATAGCAAATTCCTGTGTCTTTGTCATAAACGTTTTTACTTTCTGAGGGTTCTTCATGAGATTCATTTCTGATTCATTAGATCGAAATTCTGACATGGCATGCACCTCATGAGGTATGAGGTAGATCATTTGGGTTGACCTGTTGGTCGTGCAGAGTTTTCCTGATATCATTTAGTTACGTGTTCCCTCTTCTTCCTCCAGGAGTCTCTCTAAGATGATCATTTGAATTGTTCGCCATGCTTTATTGGCTTGGTATTTGAATAAAATGGATATTTTCATGTTGGCATGTAGACACTGATTACATATTTGTTCTGGACGTTTATTTCACAGCTGTCATATATGTCCTTTGAAGAATGTTAGGCACTTGATCCCAATGTGACCCATTACAGGTTCCTTATTTCCTGTGTGCTCTATGCTGGATCCCTCCACTAGAAGGTGGATATATTTTCTCTGTTATCATTAAGTATCTTTACGGGAAGATATGCATAATCATCTCATTTATTCTGGAAGCTTCCTCCTTCATTTCTCTTTGTTTCTTGTCTGCTTTGGAATGAAGGATTTCTCCTATGTGTGCTGTAGGAATTGCTGTTTGAAGTAGAGATTGTGAATCAGGGCTCAGTCCTGTAAATTTCCATTGTATTCTGCCTGTGTGACCCATATATACTCTTCCTTATCTCTTTTCTGTTGCTCCAGAAAAAGAAAATATGCATCATATATGTTCAAATGCCTTCAAATTGTAAAATGTAATCCAGCACAAAAGAGAATTGAGACCTAGACTTTGAATGCTATAAAAGACTCAAAAACAATACCTATTTCTATTTGTGAGTGTGTATATTTGTGGTGTTAGCAAGTCACCAAACCCTTCTCCACCAATAGATATTTAAACTTTATGTCATTGAAAACATTTCTTAGTTTTAGGGAGAGTAAACATTTTATTCTATCACTTTTATTCTTTTGTATTCAATTTGTAATATTCGTATTTTATGTGGTATCCTCACTTTTCGCTTTATGTTACTCAGTTTGGTGGTTTTATCATATTTGCATTACCATTGTCATATTGAAACTTTCTGTGAACCTTCTTATAGGATGATCTCTGTATAATGGTTGGTGTGTTTCTCTTAGGTGAATTAAGTCAGATCATCTGGATAAAGACACATACTATACTATTACTGCAATTGTGCCACATATTCTTTTGAAAGATGAAAAACAATACTATTGTTCTTATAAGTTACTGGGATTGGTGGGTGAATTTATGCAAAACTGTTAGAATGGTCTGTACTGTGTAGTAAGTGTTCAAGGAGAATGGTTGTTTCTGTTCATGATATGAGGAGTAGTAATTTGCTCATTATTCTTCAAGTTCAAAGTCCTCCGTGATTTCTTCTTCTTTTTTTTTTTTTCTTGGAATATAGAAGTGTGGCTCTTGAAGTGAAGATGTTGGCATGAGTTTCAGGCTTGTGAGAAATGTAGAAACTCAGGCCCCACCTAAAAATCCAAATCAAAATGTGAGTTTTAAGAAGATGCTCTGTTTGTTTTCATACACATTGACATTGAAGTGCACGTGTAGGTCACCATCACTTTTTCATTATTGCATGCCTCTGTTTTCTTCTGTAGTATATTATTTTGATAAATGATTTTCTAGTATGCTGCAAATCAGGAAGTGTGGTGCCACCAGAGTACTCTTTATGTTTCAAGATTATTGTGGTTATATATTATCCTGTAATATCCATGTGAATGTTCCATTTGGTTGTGATCTTTCTGCCAAAAATGTCATTGGGAATTTGATGGAGGGGGCAAGAAATCAGTAGATCATTTAGAGTATACTGACAGTTGGATAATTTGATGTATTCCAATGTAAGAACATGGATGTGTTTTCACTTACTTCTTTCGATTCTTCACAATATTTTATAGTTTTCTTTTCACTAGTTTTGACCTCTAACATTATTTTAAGTCTTAAGCAGTTTATTCTTTGTGACAATAATGTAACTGTAATTATATCTTTGGGGGAATTGTTCTTTGTTGTGTATAAAGAATGAATTTTTGTGTGTTGGTTTTGTAATCTCCAATTTTGTAAAATTTGTTTGAGTTTTAATAAGTTTTTCAAAATGAGGATTCTTCAGGGGCACCTGGCTGACTCGTTGGTGGAGTGTCTGACTGCTGATTTTGGCTCAGGTCATGATCCCAAGGTCATGGAATCAAGCCCTGCCTCAGACTCCACACCGCATGGAGCTTGCTTGAGAGTCTTGGCCTCCTTGTGCCCCTCTCCCTAGTTGCACAAACTCTCTTTCTCCAATAAAATAATTTAAAATAAAAAAAAAATAGGGATTCTTCAGAGAAAAAGAAAATAGTATCGTAACAGACTAGGAGTATCCTACCCTCATCACATCCCACCCACACACATGTAGATAACCACCAAGCTATCCTAAGTATCCCAAAAAGCAACCTTAAGACTGAAAGAGGAACTACGCAGCTAATGAGAGAGAAGAGGCACATCGAAGATTGTAGGAAGTATAGAGATTTGGCTGGGGAAGCAACAGATTATAGTGCTGCTGAAAGCAGGGAGCAGTGGTTGTGGAGAAGGGTAGGAGAGTGGAGCCCAAAGAAGAATGCACAAGGAGAATATTTCCCTAGTGTCATTGTCTTGGAAAATGAGAAGGCCTGCATTTTTTGTGTTCTTGCAAGCAGTGTGGCTTCAAGCCTCGAGTTTTCAAGATCAGCAAGCTTGGCTGGGAAAGATTCTAGAGGGCTCTGCACTGCTCCTGAACAGAAGGTAGGCCCACAACCTGAGGGTAGACAGCATGGAAACAGCAATGTGAAGAGCACTTGGGGCACACATGAGTGAGATTATTTGATATCCTAGTGGCCCTTCAATGAGGTGCATGATGGGAACAAATGAGCTGGCTCATTCCATTTCCTTCCCATCCTCCTCAGCAGGAACACAGAGCACCCTGAGAGAAAGGGCACAGCGGGGACACTGGCTGTCTGCCTTACTTACAGCAAGCCCCAAGCCCCTATCCTCTGGTGGGACTGCCCATCTCAGTCAAGCCTGACTCAATCCCAGCAAGGCTGCCCCTCCCCAAGAGATTTACTTAAGCTGTTTCCCACACCTCACGTGACCACACAGTTCTGTAGGGCCTCAGTTCTGGTGGAGGTGATGTCAGGTCTCATCTCACAAGCAGCCCACAGCATAACTAGTTAAAACTCAATCCATTGAGGACAGGGTCCAAACCCTGGAAGGAGAGCCTCAGCAGACCACTGGCCACAACGATAGAGCAGGAGACATAACTGAATGTTTTAACATACAGAGGGTGCCAGAGACTTAGACAAAATGCCAAGATGGAAGATTTTATCCATAATGAAAGAACAAGTTATGGCCACAGCCAGAGTTCTAAGTGAAACCTTTGTCAGTAACATTTTCAATAGTAAACTGAAGGAACTACATTATGGATACTCACTGGGCTTGTGAAAAGACAACAACAGTGAGACTCTTAACACAGAGACAAGAGGTTTAACAAAGGATGAGAGATGCAGAATGCAATAAATGAGATGAGAAACACATTGATTCAATGAACAGCAGGTTGGGGGAATTAGAGCAGCAAATTAGTGACCTTGAAAACAAAATAATGGAAAATAGTGAAGCTTAAGGTGGAGAGAGTGAGACAGACAGACAGACAGAGAGAGGAGACTTAGGCAACATGTAATAGACTTAGGAAATCAGGGGCTCCATCAAAAGTGATAACATTTATATTACAGGGGTCACAGAAGACGATGAGAAAGGGGGTTAGAGAAGTTATTTCAGGGAACAGTAGCAGAAGGCATCCCTAATCAGTTGAAGGAAACAGACCTACAGACTCAGGAGGCACAGAACTCCATTGAAATCACCAAAAGGAGGCCAGCACCAAGACATCTTGGAATCAAGTTTGCAAACGATGATGAGAATGACAAAATCTTAAAAGCAGCAATGTGGAAGAAGTATTTCACCTACCATGAACAAACCATAAGACCAGCTCAAGATTTCTCAACAGAAACTTGGCAAGCCTGATGGGAGGAAAGGTAGATTCAAAATGCTGAATGGGTGGGGGCGCCTGGGTGGCTCAGTCGGTTAAGCGTCCGACTTCAGCTCAGGTCACGATCTCGCGGTCTGCGAGTTCGAGCCCCGCGTCAGGCTCTGGGCTGATGGCTCAGAGCCTGGAGCCTGCTTCCGATTCTGTGTCTCCCTCTCTCTCTGCCCCTCCCCCGTTCATGCTGTGTCTCTCTCTGTCTCAAAAATAAATAAACGTTAAAAAAAAAATTAAAAAAAAAACACAAAATGCTGAATGGGGAAAATATGCAGCTAGGAATACTGTATCCAGGAAGACTATCATCCAGACTAAAGGGGAGAGAAAGCGATTTCCAGTCAAACAGAAACTAAAGGAGTTTGTGACCACTGGAACAGCACTCCAAGGCATGTTCAAGGATAGTCTTTGAATGCAGAGGAGTCCAAGGGGGCTCAGACTCACAAAGTGTCAGATCAGGAGCCACTTGAAAACCAAGAGTCAGACAATTAACTGACTGAGCCAACCAAGCGCCCCCAATTTGGTCTCCTTTTATGTATTTTTTCTTGCCTAATTGTTGTGAAGAGTCCCAGTACTGTGTGGAATGAGGGTGGGATAGTCGCTTCATTACCTTGTTTCTGATCCTATAGGAGGAGCTTTTGGTCTTCTCATTGATTATGTTAGATTTCAGCTTTTCACACATACATGATCTTTATTAGGTTGACTAAGTTTCCTTTGATTTCTCCTTTATTGAGTATCTTTAATCGTAAAATGGTGTCCAATATGCTCACTTCCTGTCCTGTATCAATTGAGATTATCCTCTCTTTGTGATCTTTAGTCTGTAATGTGCAGTCCCAACTCAGTCCCAACTCGATAGTTTGCCATATGGTGAAACACCCTTGAATTTCAAGAAGAATTCCCAGTTGATTATGTTGTAAAATGGTAAAATGTGCTTTTGATTCAGTTTGGTTTTTGTTTTTTTGAGAAGGAGAAGGAGGAAGAGGAGAAGGGGAGGGGTAGAGAGTGAGGAAGAAAGAGGATCCCAAGCAGGTTTCACAGTCTGCAATGAGCTGGACATGGGGTCTGATCTCCCGACTGAGATCATGATGTGAGCTGAAGTCAAGAGTTGGGTGCTTAACTGACTTAGGTACCCAGGCTCCCCTATTTGCTTAGTTTTATGGTGGACTTTGCATGAATATTCCCCACAGGTAATAATTCATATTCTTGTATACTTGTCGCATCTTCCTTTGGCTTTGATAACCTGTTAATGCTCATATGATCAAGTGGTTTCATAATCTCCCTTCTCTTCCCTCCCTGGAAATGTTTGGGGAGATTTCTAGTACTTTGTCGTGTGTGTCTATGAATGATCCTGTGAATTCATGTGGCACAGGACTTCCTTGTTGGGAGTTTATTTGTCACAGTTTTAATATACTTAGTGGTTGTAAATCAGTTGACTTTATTCTTTTTCTTTTTCTTTTTTTTTGAATGTGAGAGATTCAGTGAGTGGGGGAGCAGGTAGAGGGAGAGAGAGAGAGAATCTTAAGCAGACTTCATGCTTAGGGCAGAGCCTGATATTGGGGTCCATCACATGACCCTAAGATCATGACCTGAGTCAAAATCAAGAGTTGGACACTCAACCAACTAAGCCACCCAGGCTCCCCTTTCATTATGTTCTTTTCTCCATGATGATGTCAGGTAGGTTATACCTTTTTTGAAATACGTAGTTTTTGGTGTTTTTTTTTGGATACATATTTGTTAGCATGTTATTATCCTTTTTCCCAATTATAATTACTTTTATTTCTATGATATCACTTGCACTGTGTCTTGTTTTATTTCTTCACTTCAGATTTTAGGTGAACTTCAATTTTTCATCCTTACTTGATGGCGTTATAGATCTGTGAAATTTTTGGGTTATTTCTGAAAACAAACTCGTCCTGTTGTTTTATTCCTACTTTTGCTATATCGTATTTGCATAATTTCTGTTTGACTTTTCAGTTAAATGTCCTTCTAAATTTTGGCTAATAAAGTACTTTCCTGATTATTTGTGGCACAGGAATGTGATTTGTGCTACACTGTTAAACAACTACAGAATGATCTATTAGGCTATATCTTCAGCACGTTGTGTGTAAGTTTCTGTGTCAAGGAAGAATGAATTCCCGATGAATCCTTCTCAACATCTTCCTGACATTCTCTGACTGATTTGAAGGTTGTATATTAGAAGTTGTCAGTACATTCATGTGAGAGTAGTAATTGGAATGATGTTCCTTTTTTTGTTATTTGCTATCTTTCAGCTATATCTTCACATGGCACCCAGAGCCTCCTGCCAAAGCCATGCATAGAAACCTCTTCCCAAAATGTGTCACTGGGTACATGGAAACATCGTGCCCTTGCGAATTTACACTTAATGATAAACTGGGACAGTGGAAGAAAGAATGAAGCACATCAGAAGTTTCATGAAGGACGTGGTCCAATTGAGACGACCGCCCATAACAAGAACTTCATAGCTGCAGGTGGCCAAGGACATAAAACTTCTTGGAAAACTGCCCTTTTTACATCCACTATTTGTGCAAAGCACTGTTCACCTGTAAGCAGAAGTTCCATTCAAATATGCAAACATACATATTTGTACAACGAAAATTTGGAACATTTGGAAAGTTACCTCGTCCACGCTGAAAACAATGCTTTGAACCGTTGTGAAAGTGGGATTGGATTGGCCTTTCAGTCAAATATTTCTAAAACTCAGAGATTCAAAAATGAAGATAAAAGGCCTAGGACGTCTCAATTTGGGAGGTGCTTCACAGAGGAGGTGACCCTGCAACATTACCAGAGCATTTTCAATGGAGATACACTGGCTCAATACAGTGAATCTGAGACACAGTCTAACCAGGGATCCCATGTTAGCAAACGTCTGAGGACTCCTCTGCAAGAAAACCATCTTTAATCTAATAAAGATGAGGAAGTCTTTTATCCAAACTCCAAATGTACCAAGAGTAAGAGTACGCAGAGGGGAGAAAATACTTCCAAGTATGATGAATGTGGGAAAGCTCTGAAGCAGTCCTCCAGTATTGCTGATCATCAGAGGATTCATGGGGGTGGAAACCCATACACATATAATGAATCTGGGAACATGTTTAATCAACCATTAAGCCTAAATACCTATAAGACAAGTGGTACTGGAGAGAAAAGGTACATTTGCAAGGAATGTGGCAAAACCTTTGACAGGCACTCGACACTACCTCAACATCAGCAAATGCATACTGCAAAAAAATTGACAAATGTGAAGAAGGTGGTCAAACCATTAAGCATGGGTCATCACTCCATGCACACAGGCAAATCCATACTGCACAGAAACCTTACAAATGTCAAGAATGCAGCAATGCCTTTAGCCAGCAAACATCCCTTAGTCAACATCACAGAATCCACACTGGAGAGAAACCTCACAAATGTCAAGAATGTGGCAAGGCCATTAGCTAGCAATTATCCCTTAGTCAACATCACAGAATCCACACTGGAGAGAAATCTCACAAATGTCAAGACTGTGGCAAGGACTTTAGTGAATACTCAACCCTGACTCGGCATCACAGAATCCACACTGGTGAGAAACCTTACCAATGTCAAGAATGTGACAAAGCCTTTATCCAGCACTCACACCTTAGTAAACATCACAGAACTCATACTGGAGAGAAATCTTACACATGTCAAATGTGGCAAGGCCTTTAAGGTGTACTCACAGCTTACTCAACATGAGAGAATTCATGCCAGAGAGAAACCATACAAATGTCAAGAATGTGGCAAGGCCTTTAGTGAGTACTCAATCCTTACTCGACATCACAGAATTCATACCAGACAGAAACCTTACCAATGTAACAAATGCAGCAAACTCTTAATTTCTGTTCTAGCGTTATTCAGCATCACAGAATCCATATTGGAGAGAAACCTTACCAATGTCAAGAATGTGGCAAGGCCTTTAGGTTGCAGTCAAACCTTACTGATCATCACAGAATTCATACTGGACAGAAACCTTAACAATGTAAGACATGTGGCAAGGCCTTTACCAAACACTCAAAACTTACTCGACATGACAAAATTCACAGTTGAGAACCTTACCAATGTAACGAGTGTGCAAAAGGCTTTAATCACCATTCACCCTTTATTCAATATCACACAAACTATCTTGGAGCAAACGTTTAAGACAGAGTTTAAGACTTTGAGAGAACTTTTTTTATTAAAATTTTTTTTTTCTTAGACAGAATGAGTAGGAGGGTGGAGAAAAAGAGACACACAATATCAAAAGTAGGTTCCAGAGTCTGAGATGTCGGACTAGATAGCTCCGAGCCTGAGGCAGAGTTCGAACCCACAATTCGCGATATCATGACCTGAGGTAAAGTTGGATGCCTCAGTGACTGAGCCACCTAGGCGCCCAAAGACTCTAAGAGAACTTTTAAGGACTGTTCAATGCTACTCCACATCACAGACTCCACATGGAAGATTAACGATACACAAGTAAACAATGTGGCAAGACTTTGCCCAATGCTGATCCCTGATTTCTTGTCAAAGAATGTGTTATAGAAATGATTTTCCACATAGAAAGAATCTAGGAAGCCCTTTAATGGTGCTCAATCTTCATTCCACACCACCAAATTCATACTTGAGAGAACCCTCATAATTGTAGAGAATGTGGTGAAACGTTTCACATGGCTCAAGCCTTAGTCACTATCACATGGTTCATACATAGGAGGAACATTGCAAATGTGATGAATGTGGCAAACCCCTAGGTGGAAGTCCTACCTTATTCAAAATCATAGTTCTCATATCAGAGGAAATCTCTAAAATGTAAAGAGAATGACAAAGCTTTCATCTGGAATTCAATCCTTATTCAATATCTCCAAATGCATGTGAGTTCAAACCATACAAACCTAATGAATGAAGAAAGCCCTTCTTCATAAATATACCATTTGGAAAACAGCAGAGAGTACCAAAAATAACGTAATTTGAATTGAAGAAGATATAAAGAAATGGAAAAAATTTCCGTGCTCATGGATTGGAAGAATAAATATTGTCAAAATGTCAATACTACCCAAAGCTATCTACACATTCAATGCAATCCCAATCAAAATTGCACCAGCATTCTTCTCGAAACTAGAACAAGCAATCCTAAAATTCATATGGAACCACAAAAGTCCCCGAATAGCCAAAGTAATTTTGAAGAAGAAGACCAAAGCAGGAGGCATCACAATCCCAGACTTTAGCCTCTACTACAAAGCTGTCATCATCAAGACAGCATGGTATTGGCATAAAAACAGACACATAGACCAATGGAATAGAATAGAAACCCCAGAACTAGACCCACAAACGTATGGCCAACTAATCTTTGACAAAGCAGGAAAGAACATCCAATGGAAAAAAGACAGTCTCTTTAACAAATGGTGCTGGGAGAACTGGACAACAACATGCAGAAAATTGAAACTAGACCACTTTCCCACACCATTCACAAAAATAAACTCAAAATGGATAAAGGACCTGAATGTGAAACAGGAAACCATCAACGCCCTAGAGGAGAAAGCAGGAAAAGACCTCTCTGACCTCAGTCGTAGCAATTTCTTACTTGACATATCCCCAAAGACAAGGGAATTAAAAGCAAAAATGAACTACTGGAACCTTACGAAGATAAAAAGCTTCCGCACAGCAAAGGAAACAACAAACAAAACTAAAGGGCAACCAACGGAATGGGAAAAGATATTTGCAAATGACATATCGGACAAAGGACTAGTATCCAAAATCTATAAAGAGCTCACCAAACTCCACACCCGAAAAACAAAGAACCCAGTGAAGAAATGGGCAGAAAACATGAATAGACACTTCTCTAAAGAAGACATATGGATGGCCAACAGGCACATGAAAAGATGCTCAATGTCGCTCCTCATCAGGGAAATACAAATCAAAACCACACTCAGATATCACCTCACGCCAGTCAGAGTGGCCAAAATGAACAAATCAGGAGACTATAGATGCTGGCGAGGATGTGGAGAAACGGGAACCCTCTTGCACTGTTGGTGGGAATGCAAATTGGTGCAGCCACTCTGGAAAACAGTGTGGAGGTTCCTCAAAAAATTAAAAACAGACCTACCCTATGACCCAGCAATAGCACTGTTAGGAATTTACCCAAGGGATACAGGAGTACTGATGCATAGGGGCACTTGTGCCCCAATGTTTATAGCAGCACTCTCAACAATAGCCAAATTATGGAAAGAGCCTAAATGTCCATCAACTGATGAATGGGTAAAGAAATTGTGGTTTATATACACAATGGAGTACTACGTGGCAATGAAAAAGAATGAAATATGGCCCTTTGTAGCAACGTGGATGGAACTGAAGAGGGTGATGCTAAGTGAAATAAGCCATACAGAGAAAGACAGATACCATATGGTTTCACTCTTATGTGGATCCTGAGAAACTTAACAGAAACCCATGGGGGAGGGGAAGGAAAAAAAAAAAGAGGTTAGAGTGGGAGAGAGCCAAAGCATAAGAGACTCTTAAAAACTGAGAACAAACTGAGGGTTGATGGGGGGTGGGAGGGAGGAGAGGGTGGGTGATGGGTAGTGAGGAGGGCACATTTTGGGATGAGCACTGGGTGTTGTATGGAAACCAACTTGACAATAAATTTCATATATTGAAAAAAAATAAATAAAATAAAATTTTTTCTATTCAGTTAAAAAAAAGAACGTAAGTTGAAAGAAGTATTTAAAAACATATGTAACTGGGGGCGCCTGGGTGGCGCAGTCGGTTAAGCGTCCGACTTCAGCCAGGTCACGATCTCGCGGTCCGTGAGTTCGAGCCCCGCGTCGGGCTCTGGGCCGATGGCTCGGAGCCTGGAGCCTGTTTCCGATTCTGTGTCTCCCTCTCTCTCTGCTCCTCCCCCGTTCATGCTCTGTCTCTCTCTGTCCCAAAAATAAATAAAAAACGTTGAAAAAAAAATTAAAAATAAAATAAAATAAAATAAAAACATATGTAACTGAACATAAAATGTCAACACGTGTCACAGGATTCACAGCAGAAAGCAGTAAGTCAGTGTATTCAGACATTACATCAAAACACTTATTAGAAGGAATAATACAAAGTTAAACATTTAGATAATGTATACGTTATTATGCTTTAAATGATAAAAGGGATGGAGTTTTGCATAGGTATAATCTCAATGTTTTTACATTAACCTTATTTAAGATTTGTGACTAGTAAACCTTAATATACTTCTTATTCTCAAATCACTTCAGAAAATTCATTTATTCCTACTGGGTGTGTGAACGTATGTGCCTGACTGTTGCTACATCGATGATATGAGTTCCCTTCTTCTTTAGGTCGGACTTATACGTATGTAATTCTCCAAGGAATGTGAAGAAGAGTTGAATACAATCTAAATGGAGATACTTTCTGTGCTTCTAACCTTGCTATAATTATCATGAAAGAGGTGTTCAGGACACCATTGTCCATTTATTTCAACTAAACGTGTCTATTACAAATAAAATGTTGTAGTAAATGGTCTTTAAGGAAAAGAGGGTCAGTCCACTCAAAAACGAAATGCGGCTTATCATAGCAATAGTTACAAGTACAGAATATCAACTGATGTGATTGAAAGGAAAAAAAACATTCACAGATATCAGAAAGAGAATAGCAAAACCTTCCTAAAATGGCTAGGATTCTACATTCACATTTTTGAAGAATCACCTCAGGCCTGAAGGAATTTCAGTAGGCAAATCTAAGGTGTATATAACTTAAAATAGACTGTCATGTCTTCTGAATCCTCATGGTAACCACCAAGCCAAAGTGGCAATCGATACCCAAAAGATAAAGAGAGAAGAATCAAGGTTTACTATTCTTGAAAATCATCAGATCACAAAGGTAAAGAGAAAATGGATAAGAAAGGGAGCAAGAATTCTAAAGTAGCCAGAAAACCAAGAAAAGAATGACAACAGTAACTCCATGCCTGTATCAATGCTTCCTTTAAATATAATGGGGCTAAATTCCCCAATCAAAAGATAGAGATTGGCTGAGTGGAAAGAAATCCAAGACCCAATACTATGCTGCCTTCACAAGACTCACAACACACTCAGCCTGAAAGTGCAGATATTCAAAACGATATTGCATGCAATCAGAAACCAAAAGAAATGGGGTAGCTATGCTTCAGACAAAATAGAATTGAGTGCAAGGACTATAATAAGACACGGCAAAGGTCAGTATTAAACAAACAGGTCAGTTTGTGCAGGGTTTCTAGTTAATGTGCTGTTTGGCAGAATTACAATAAAGTTTGCCCCCATTTTGTTTTTGGAGGACAGTAATAGTGTGGTTCTTTAACTCACGTACTGACCACATTGAAAAGAAACACCTTTTTCCATAAGTGTTGGTGGTTTTTGTGCAGGTGCCTGAGTTGTAGTTTGTGTAATGTTTCTGAACATCTGTATCTTATGACTCCTTGAAATGGCAACTTGATATTCAAAAACCGATTGCTCTGTTTAGAGGGTTGGGGGAAAAAAAAAGAACGCTAAATGACAATGTTGGAAAGACTAATGCTTCCAGATTTTGAAGTGTGGGGGAAAATACTGTTGCAATGAAAATCTTGGTAATTTACTGCAAAAGCAGCCAAGAGTTCATCAAAACCAACCTGTACAGGCTAATACATCTTTCCCAGATTATTCACTTTTGAAACATCGTGCTATTATACCTTGCAATTTTTTTCACTCACATGGTATTTAATTTTCATTGTTATCTACGCTTATAAACACATCAAGCAAGTTATTTTTTATTTCAGGCAGGGTACCATAATACCTCTCAGTAAGATTTCTGATATTTCTGGGCAGTTCTTTGTATACATTTGCAATGATGGTTTTTTTATGGATCACTGTGTCAATATAGCAGATTTATTTCAAGTTGAGTTATTTCTGAAATGTGTATCTTTCCATAAGCTAACCTTACATTCCACTTGGGTCCCACATTTTAGATTACATTATATGTGACTAAAGTTTTTATACATTATATGCCTATTTACTACATAGAAGACATTCACTCCTTTAATGTAGGAGAAAGGCAGGTATCCCATGTACTTAGGATTTGTTTGTGTTGCATTACAGCTGTAGGTTTGTAAATGTGTGTAGCATTTGTATTGACAAACCATTTAGTTGTGTCTTGCTTTTTGTTCCATGAGTTACATAATACTCTTATTGTGCATTGAATTGTTGTGTTGATTTGGTCACATTTGGATACATACGCATCACTTATTTTTAAAATCATTTTCTTTTATAGATATATAGTAAACTTTTACAGTTTTTTGGAATAAATATAAGCTGCTTTTGCTAAGAAGAAAACTGCAAAAATAAAGGAGTCAACTCCACCAAAGGATAGAACTTGTATATTTACCGCCCCCCCCCCACATAAAAGCACCTATATAAGTATACAGCAGGACTTCAGCACTGCGCTTTCCATAATGTATTGAGTATTCAGACACAACATCAATATGGAAACATCGGACTTCAAGGACATTCAGCAGACGGACCTACAACATTGCATCCAACAGCAACAGAAAACACATTCTTCTCACACGGACACAGAACATTCTCCAGTATAGATTATATGTTGGCACACAAAGCAAGTCTTAATAAACTTATGAGTGAAATCCCATCAAGCAGCTTTTCAACCACAATGGCATGAAACTAGAGTCAGGTAAAACGACAAAACTAGAAAACTCACAAATATGTAAAAACTAAACAACATGCCCCATTATTCATAATAACCAAGACATGAAAATAACTTGTGTCCATAGTCAGTTGCGTAGATAATATGCTGCATATATACAATATAGGCTGGCTAAAATGAGCAATGCTGCATTGGTCTCTTAGTCTAAGCACACTGAGGAATTACTGTCTCACAGTTCTGGGGGCTCTTGAAGTCTGAAGCGAGCAGTTGGCAGAGCCACACTGTACCTCAAGAATTGAGACTTTGCTCTTTCTACCTCCTGGGACTGTCAGCTGTCCCTGGTCTGGCTTGGCTTGTCGGTGTATCTCACTCCATCATTGCCTTCATCATCACATCTTGTTCTGTGTGTCTTCATTTTTCTTTTCTTATAAGGATACCAGTCATTGGAGTAAAATTGACCCAAATCTAGCATGACCTCATTTTAATGTAAAGACATCTGCCAAGAGCTTACTGCCCAATAAGGGTACAATTACAGGTACTGAGGGTTAGCACTCGGGCATATTTATTTGATGCACACTATGTAACCCACACTAAGGCTAAAAGACACTAGGTTGTGAAATGTGACTGAGGGGTTAAGGTGCACTACCGGTTTGAGGTTGGGAGTGGAGTGTAGGCAGGGACAGTAAGGCTGGCCTATATGTGTGGAGAGAATAAGAGGGTAAAAAAAAATCCTAGGAAGGAGGGGAATAATGGATGACAAATTAATTCGCGAAAGGGAGTGAAGTGGCAAGGTTGGGTTAAGAGCATACAAACGTTTTCTGCCTATGAACGGTTAGAGAACATAGGGATGGAAAGGAGATAGTTGCCTGTGAATGGAGTCCAGAGAGAATTCAGTGCTCCAACCAGAGAGAAAGTGTGGAAAGAAAAGATGATTAGCGTGGGTGTTCGGGGACATTGACAACTGGGAGAACGGCGGGAATCAGTAAGCTACAGAGCCCATGAGAAACAGTCAGGAAGTGTAGGGGTGGGGATAATAAGTTCTGGGTCATGAGGAAGTAAAGACTCCTGATAAATGTTGGCTGGCACACGAGAGCAGTGGACATAAAAGACACAGGAAGTGGGCTGACGTATTGGAATGGGGAAGGAGGAAAGAATGGAGAATGGAGTATTTAGGGGCAGTGGAAGGGAAGGAAATTCGGGATGAGGGCTCTGGGATGACGTGAAATGTGCTTTGTTTGTATAGAGGTCTAAATACACCTGATGGCATAGGGCTCGCTGCTGTCATGCAGAGCCAGCTTCAGATCCCCTGCCGCTCTCTCCTTTTACCTGTCCCTTGCTCATGCTTTCTCAAAAGCAAATGAACATGTTATTTTATTTTTTAAATGAGAAAGAAACATAGATGCCGGGTGCCTCAGTAGGTGGAGTGTCCAACATTGGCGCAGGTTTGATCTAACGGTTCATGGGTTTGAACCCCACATCAGGCTTGCTGCTGTCGTGCTTAGCCCACTTCAGAGCCTCTGTCCCCTTCACTCTGTGCCCCTCCTCTGCTCAAACTCTCTCAAAATTAAATAAACATATAGAAATAAAAAAAATTGCACCTGACGGACGGAGAACAGCAATGAAGACGACCAGAAGTGTCATTTGCAGGGAAAGAGTCAGGTTTCATGGATATCTAGAGGCTCCAGGAGTGAAGAGATTGAGGTCACAATGTGGGACACAGAGGAGAAGAGGGGTGCAGCTGGGGGAGATGACAATTGCAGGGTCCATTTGTCTGTCATGAATTCATTCTACCCATTAATTCTCTGATTTCACAATTGTGAACGGTTTCGAATTTCAGCCCATGAGGCAAAAACCTTACTTCTATAAAGCACCCAGTAATCCTTTCAACTGAATAGACAATGAAGGACCACAGTTGAAATCTTGAGTAAACAGTGAGACTCAACACTTTTTCTCTTCTTTGGACATACCATGCACAAGGTGTGTCCATGGAGATCATGTGGAAACCATGGTAACAAAAAATGGATTCTGCCAACAACCTGAATGGTCCTGGAAGTGACTGCTCTTGTAGAGGTTCCCAAGTAGATCCAATGCCTCATGAGCCTTGATTTTAACATTAGAGTGTCCTCCACAGAAAGCTCAGCCAAGTCCACTGAATTTCAGACTTATTAAACAGAATTATGTTTTTATAGCTCCTAAATGCATGCAATTGATTGTGGTAGTGGTAGAAAACAACGACACATTGGCATGTCATTAAAAGTAAAATGAAATCGGGGCGCCTGGGTGGCGCAGTTGGTTAAGCGTTGGACTTCAGCCAGGTCACGATCTCGCGGTCCGTGAGTTCGAGCCCAGCGTCAGGCTCTGGGCTGATGGCTCGGAGCCTGGAGCCTGTTTCCGATTCTGTGTCTCCCTCTCTCTCTGCCCCTCCCCCGTTCATGCTCTGTCTCTCTCTGTCCCAAAAATAAATAAAAAACGTTGAAAAAAAAATTAAAAAAAAAAAGACTCTTGAGTATAGAGAACAAACTGAGGGGTGCTGGAAGGGAGGTGGTAGTGGGCTGGGCCATATGGATGACAGGCATTAAGGAGAGGACCTGTAAAGAGCACTGGGTGTTGTATGTAAGTGAGGAACCACTGAATTCAAAGCCTTAAACCAATACTATACTATATGTTAAGTAATTGAATTTAAATAAAAACTTGGAGGAAAAAAAGATATTTTAAAATAAAGCTATTTTCCATTCACAAAAAAGGAAGCTTTTTTATTGAAATACAAAACAACAATAAGAGTAGTTGCAACAAAAAAAATCTGAATAAAACATTTATTATTTTAAAAGGATCCTTTCATATAAGTATAAACTGAGACTGTACACTCAAAAATCCCATGCATTTGAGGCACTAGCATATGTTATATGACATGAATTGCTCAGAAGGGACAGCCTGTGTAGCTCAGTAGATAAAGTGTCCAACTCTTAATTTCTGTCTGGACATGATCGCATGGTTCCGGGGATTAAGCCCCACAGCAGGCTCCTCACTGAGAGCCAGGAGTCTTCTTGGGATTCTCTCTCCACCACTCCGTCTACCCCTCCCTGCCCTCTCTCTTAAAATAAAGAAACATTAAAGAAATAAATTTCTCAGACAATCCATTATTACTGAGCAATGGGTTGTAATAACTGAGACCGAAATTGGAAGTAAAGAAATGGGTGGTAAGAAAAATTTTATGATAAGCCTTTAAATGACATTAGAGAATTTTTTATTAAGAGATAATCTCACTGTTACAGAAAATGCCAAGGGTGTTATTCGTCCTTTGCAAGCAACAGCAACAACAGTAAGAAATTTCTGCATAAAGAAACACTATAATTGTTGTTAAATATGCTGAGTAATATATATAGAACACAGTCACAGGAACTTCACATAAATAAAACTAGAATATCCTACTTGTTAAGAAATACGGTAAAAAGCAACTTCTGTCATGAGGGCAAAATGGAACTTAGAAAATGGCTTAGTGTAGAGTTCCTCAGAAAATTGCACAAATTTCCCCAGACCCCCAAAAACCATAGGAAAGTAGACAGATCCTGCAGACCCTAACTGCTTATGGAAAGTTCTTTGCCTCTCACTTTGAATACGATGGAAGAGCAGGGGAGAAGAACGAGAATGTCACAGGATGTAAAAGCTTGGTGAGTGTTAGGATTGTCTGTTGGTGACAGAAAGATCAATGAACTGAAGCTTCTTGAAAATCATTTCCATTCAAACTACATGGCAAGGTGCAGTCTCCTCCTTCGCCTTTGGACCGAACCTGTGTCATCTGCTGATTCATTCCCACCAATCTGGATGTAAAACACTTTGTCTTTACATCCCAGGGCTCCATCTTTGCTCCAAAATGGTGACCAGGTATGGTTTAGATAGAACAAAATCCATTTATTTTAAAAATAGGAATATGAGGGGCGCCCGGGTGGCTCAGTCGGTTAAGTGTCCGACTTCAGCTCAGGTCACGATCTCACAGTCTGCGAGTTCGAGCCCCGCGTTGGGCTCTGGACTGATGGCTCAGAGCCTGGAGCTTGCTTCCGATTCTGTGTCTCCCTCTCTCTCTGCCCCTCCCCCGTTCATGCTGTGTCTCTCTCTGTCTCAAAAATAAATAAACGTAAAAAAAAAAAAAAATTAAAAAAAAAAAAAAAAAATAGGAATATGAGTTGTGTTGGAGATTCTCAAATTTCCAGCCCAACATTGCCCTCGGTAGATAGAGGAGAGAGGGCAATGTAGAATTCTCGAAAATCATTTCCTAAAAAAGCTATTACTTGAAGAATTTGAATCGAATGCTCTTATGGCAAGTACAAGTTCTCCTGGTATCTGAATTATGACAGCAATCCATTTTAAACATTAAGTAGTCACTAGACAGCCTTGTAACAATTCTTTATAAGTTAATGCAAAACAATAAATATGAAAATAATTTGAGACCAAATATATAATTCCTTTGGCTTTTATGACAGTATTTTGCCAAACAACCAACAAATTGAAAACAAGCTTTTACCAAGGTTATCTGACCTAGAGTTTATCTAACATGATACACAGCTCTGTATGCAGAGAATACCTTAAAGCAATGTTCCCTAGGGGCCGAGGATAGGTTGCCCCAAGATGAGTAACTTTGGCATAAAGGATTTTGGGGCCAAAGACAACTGATACATTGTAGGCCCAAGAGAATTTTTTTTTTTTTTTTTTTTTTGGTGTTTAAGTAGAGGCCCAATATGTGGCTTGAACTCACCACCCAGAGACCAGGACCTGAGCAGAAAATGCACACTACAGGCCATATTGGCCCCAGTCCCAGCTGTGCCAGCCAAAGAATATGCAGCCGAAGCTCAAGAGATAGCAATGTAACCCCACTAGCTTACAAGCAGTTAATCAGCACTACCCTACAGATTGAGCTACCAGATGCACCTAATAAATCCTTTAAGAAAAAGAAGATATTTTTGTAACTCAAAGTCTTTTGAGATGGAATACACCTCTGGGGTATCAGGCAAAGTGGCAGCAGAAGTTATCAAGTAACATCTGCTAACATGGCCTCACAGGTCTCCAATCAAGGACACCCAGTTTCTTAGTGATCCTCAACCAAACCATGCCCTTGAGCTCTCTAAGCAACAGAAATTGCTAAGAAACAAAATCAAAGTTTCAGGCAAGTTTTTTTCCTTAGTGTCAGCAGGCTAGGATTATTCTGTTTCTCAGATGTTCTTGAAAAGACTTCATGTTTTCCCAAATGTTCAAGAGAAATGTATTCCACCTCTGAGCTCTACACAAGCATGTATGTGCTTTGCTCTTGAATGCAGAAGAATGGTCAGTTTTGAAAATTTATTTTACAAATTTATACCATCTGGACAGTATTGGCCTGAAGAGAGGTCACCAACCTAAACAATATTTGGTATTAAAAATGGACTTAAGAAAACTAACTACGAACCAGAAGTAATGCATTTATAATGCAAGGAGTTTTTAGCACACTAATATTTGTGACACTTTTACATTTGTTGTGATACAGACACACCACAAATGTCACCTGTCCCAAACTTTATGCATCTGCTTTCAACCTAAAAATATATACATCAGGAAAATTCACGTCAAAACAATTGTTCTATATTAAAGGCACACAAAAAAATTTAGAATTAGGTTGTCAGGAACACACACACACACACACACACACACACAAAGGGTAGTTCATTTTTATTTTTATCATTTTTTTAAGTTTATTTCTTTGAGGGATATAGAGACAGTGCAAGTTGGTGAGGGTTTGAGAGGGAGAGAGAGGATCCTAAGCAGGCTCTGTGCTGCCAGTGCCGAGCCCAACTGGGGCTCAGATGCATGAAACTGTGATATCACGACCAGAGATGAAATGAAGAGTCAGACTCTTAACTGACTGAGCCACCCAGCTGCCCCACAAAGGGTTAGTTTAAAATGACTGAGCAAATAAAAAAGTTACCTTTGAGAAGACTATGAAGGAAAATGTGAAATGTCTCTTGACTATGGTGCTTGCATTTTGCAGTGAGAGAAATAAGGAATCTGGCTGGAAGGACTGTCTTGGTAAAGAACTTTCTTAATTACTTGGTTGGTGTTTCATCATCAACTCATTTTCCTGAGGACTAGTCCTCTTCTGTTTATAGCAGGTTTCAGCATCTGAGATGCTCTCTGGTTCTAGTTTTCTGTGTGTGATGTTTCAGTTGCTTCTTGGCTAGCAATGGGCAAGTGTTCCTGATTTGGCTCCCCACGTGCAGCCTGTGAGGCTGCATGTTACACAATCAGTTGGTGTTCCCTTGGGAATCTACGAAAAGAAAGACAAATTTGCTGGTAATACTGCACGACCACAATAAACTTTATGGTCAGGAAACCACAGATTGCAGGTGTGTGGCAGAAATGACTCTTTGTCTTAGACACTTAAACTTCTTCACAGTATTTCCAATGTAAATGCTTGATACATTCTGTAGATGAGATTCTGAATGAATCCAAAGACAAAGGGCATTAGCTCCATCATTAGACAGGGGCAGAGTCAATAGCACCCAAAAGCCATCCTACAAGGATTCCCATTCACAACACAAATAATTTAGTTACACTCTCACAGCAAGAATAGACAAATGAGACCCATAACATTTGTAGCACTGCGAATTTAGGCAGGCTAAGTCCAGGGAAAACCAAGACACAAAATACAATCAACCAACTCCAGAATGATGCTTGAGGAAGCAAGATAATTCACAGCTGAAACTCCTAAAGTAGTGCTGAGCATCTAATCCCACTAGGAATCAGAATAAACCATCACAATGAGGAAAAAGGATGGAGAACCACCTTCCAATAATCTGGTGGGACTCGTGTTTAACACACACAGAGGACATGTTTGCAAAAACCTAAATAAATAGGAAATGATCCTAAGGATGATTTCAATGCTCAAGTGGCTTAAGTGAGGTCCCTTGAAACATTTAATCTGTGTACTTAATCACCCACCTTCAGAGAGCCATCTAATCGGCTAGACAAATTGAGCGGGATACATATTTTGAGTGCTCCTTAGAAGCTTTTAAGGAAAACACTGACAAGCTAGTGTCCACACTGATAATAAATAAGGAATCTGCTGAAATAGTGACAAACACTGTGCTCAAAAATATGAACTCCTGTGGAAGTACTTTCTACTGCCCCAGTATCTTTTTATAGGTGAAATGGAATGACAGGAAATGAGGCATTAAAGTCAAACCCTCTGTCAGAGAACAAGAATTCTTGTCTCCCCAAAGGTCCTTCTAGCTGGATGAGAAATCAAATGGACATGAGACAGATTGACAGGAGAAAATCAAATTTAATACACATATGTACAGGAAATCCACACAAACATGGAAATTCCAAAGACTGTCCAGCAACATCAGGTCCAAATATCATGGTGAACTAAGGAAAAAGGGGTAGGGGCCTGAGGCTTCAGAGGAAAGCAATGCACTTCACAGGGCGATCAGAAGAGCACATACTTGGTACTTAGATGTTTGTCCCACCTTACAGATGGGTCACTGAGATAACTTTGGCTCTGTTAATAACTCTTTTTTCTGGGAAGACTCCCCAATTTAGACTCTTCTGGGTGGTTAAGGGGGAAAAGCTTCTCCTGAACCAGCAGGTTCTCAAGTACCTTCATGTCAAAGTATCTGCATGACAAAGTGGCCATTCTGGGGGTGAGGGGACTGGAAAGGTTGTCCTAAACCCCTTCCATTCCCCCATATGAAACTTCCCTGAAAGCTGCACATATTAAAATTGGCCTACATTGTTTCATGTCACTGATCTAGCATTTTAGTCCTGACGATAGATCTGTTTAGTCAAACTCGTTTTAGGAAGCCACGATGAAGGTGCCTTTTCAGTCAGCCCTGTGGTTCATGTAATGTTATTCAATGAGGCATTTCTATGAAAACCAAAGAAGACAACTATGCTTCATGATGAGATCAACTTTTAAGCCAGTTTCTGACTTCTCAGGGTAGCCAGAGGCACAGACGTGTAGATGTCAGACTTGAATCATCTTCAGATACAGTGAGGGCAAGTAGGAGCAACCTGAAAGATCTTCCTGGTTTATAGTTCAAATGCCTCTGGTAATCTTTTCAGTGGCCTATACAGCCACAGAACTAAGATTGTCTGTACATGAGCTATTATGATGATTTCTTTCCATGAAGTACTTATCTGAAGTTTCCAGAGCTTCAGGAAAGAAGGCAGTTTTAGTTCTCAAATGATTCCAAGACAGAAAGGTAGGAAAAAAATCAAAATATTCCTTTATGGGGGTGGTGGGCCCATGGGTTGTCGAGTCCATTAAGTGTCCAAATCTTGATTGTGGCTTGGGTCATCACTGCACAGTTGCTGGGATTGAGCCAGCCTTGGGCTTTGCCCTGACTGACAGCAGGGAGACTTCTTGGGATTCTCCCTCTCACTCTCTCTCTGCCCCTCCCTCGCTTGTGCACTCTTTGTCCGTCTCTCTCTCAAATCTAATGCAGATTTAATAGAAATTTTCTTCTCAGCATTTCTAGCCAGTCATTGGAGGACACAAGAAGAAAACAGGATCTGGTACAATTTATGATGAATACTATTAAAGTCTAAATCTACAAAGATGTGTTATTGAAACATTTTTGTCTATAATCATCCTCAGTTTACCAAGTAGAGCCAAGTTAACAGTAATGGGATTGCAAACTCAGTGTATTTGGAGAAAAAAATTTGACCTCCTTATTTACATAAGTGCAGCCACAATAGAGGTTTGACCGATAGACTCTTTAAAACCAGCTTTGCTGGTATTTTTCATAAGACGTCACTAGATTAAACCTTTAGTAGCCTCTCAAGGACAGAAACGAAGCCAAATACTTGCCATCAGGTTTCGACTGCAACATCCATAGTTTTGGGTGAATTCCTATATTCTTTTTTTTTTTTTAATTTTTTTTCAACATTTTTTATTTATTTTTGGGACAGAGAGAGACAGAGCATGAACGGGGGAGGGGCAGAGAGAGAGGGAGACACAGAATCAGAAACAGACTCCAGGCTCCGAGCCATCAGCCCAGAGCCTGACGCGGGGCTCGAACTCACGGACCGCGAGATCGTGACCTGGCTGAAGTCGGACGCCTAACCGACTGCGCCACCCAGGCGCCCCTGAATTCCTATATTCTTGAGGTCTCTAAAACATCCCAAGATTATTGAACCTATTAGGAAATAAAGTTCTTGATTCACCTGGGAAGGCTTCCAGGGACTCTGTAAGCAAGGAATCATGCTCATACTTCCAAGTGTGCTTTATTGGGTCCATGAAGTCCATCAGAGATCCTTATAGCCATCTCCTCATTTCTGAATCAATTTCGGTCTTTCTCAACTATGACATTCTAGTCAAAGTCTTGGTTACCTAACAGTGTTTCCCACTGCGTCTTGTCACACGGAGAAATGATTCTTACGGAAATTACGCAAATACATGTATTAGAATAAACATATAAGAATAGAGAGTTTCTGAGATCTGGAAGAACCAGGTAGGAAAAAGACATAAATGTTTCCATTTGTTCACCAAGTTATATTCTGTGCACTTGCTGAAGTCAGTTAACCTAAGAGGAAAAGGTTCCTCAATCAATAAACAACAAAACACTTCCCAGAGGTTTTTTTTTTTAACTTCCAGGTAGTTAACATACAGTGTAACGTTAGTTTCCTGTGGACAATATACTGACTCAACAATTCCACAGAACACCCAGGTCTCAACTCACAAGGGACCTCATTATTCCCCATCACTTATTTAACCCATCTGCCTACCAATCTCCACTCTGGTAACCATCAGTTTGCTCTCTATAGTTAAGGATCTTTTTCTTGGTTTGCCTCTCCCTTTTGCTATTTTTCTTTCTCTTTGCTCACTTGTTTTGTTTCTTGATTTCCACATGTGAGTGAAATCATATAGGATTTGTCTTTCTCTGTTTTCACTTAGCATAACACTCTGTAACACCACCCATTCATACAAATGCCAAGATTTTAGGGATGCCTAGGTGGCTCAGTTGGTTGAGCTTCTGACTCCAACTCAGGTCATGGTTTCGCACTTCATGAGTTCAAGCCCCACGTTGGGCTCTGTGCTAACAAACACCTCAGAGCCTGTAGCTGGCTTCAGATTCTCTATCCCTTTCTCCCCACCTCTCCTACTCATGCTCTGTCTCTCTCTGTCTCTCACAAATAAATGTTAAAAAATGGCAAGGTTTCATACCTTTTTGTGTCTACTAACATTCACATACACACCAAATCTTTATTCTTTCAGGAGTCAGTGAACACTTGTGCTGGACTGTTGGAATCAGGAAAGCTTACTGCCTGTCACTGTTGAACTGCTGCTCCAACAAATCTGGGCCCTGGACAGAGCAAGAGTACAGGACTATACTCATCTTGAGGCTGACTGATGACAGGAATATCCCTCACAACAATGAATTGTCTTCACCAATCTACACTGGATCTTACTTTCATTGGAGTTATATCTTGGGGTATTAGTGCTTGAACAACCACAGCACACGTCCTGCTGATCCCATTACAGTGTCCAGAAATCTTCATCTCCAAAATTGACTCTGCCATGTGATATTTTAAAGCTATGCCCAAAATGTTTGCATCATCTAATACCCCTCCTCCATCCACTGCCTCTGATCTAGGCTTGGGCAAACCAGTAATCATTGTCATCTGACAGCTTCTGGGCCTCAGTAAGAGAAAGGAATTCAGTGTAATCATGGAGATAAAGGAGGACATCCCCAATCTTCATAAACCCACCATATTTGCCAATTCTTTACCTCCATGACACTTATTCATCCAATGACACCACCAAGAACTGCCTAGGACCCTGGGTGACTAAAGGGAACCACCTCCAGGTACCTCCCTGCATTGGAAAGAGTTCTTTACATTTTATTTTCATAGGTCTTATCTTACTCTCTGAGGATGATGGCTTCATCACGTTTTACTTATATTCCCACCCCTCATTCCAGCGCTACAGGTCTGAATACCCACGGTCTTACATCTCTCATCTCAACTAAGCAGCTAGTGAGGACACTCTCACCACAACACAGGCACAGAAGAATGTTTGTGATGTCTACATATCTGGCACCAAAAATGAAGAAACACAGCAGTGGAGATATGGAGACAACTGGGAAATAAAGCAAGTAGAAGTTATGTTTCTATATGCATTCTCAGTTGTGCAACCTGGGACAGGTGTTTCCTCCACACGCAGAATCCACTATGCTAATTCTTTACCTTGTATGTTTTCTGTGTCTCACCTGGGGCTACATTATCACTACTATTGGAATTTGTTTCTCCTACTTATGGGGTATCTATTACACACCCAGTACTAGCATATGTGCATGTTTGCTTCATATGCACATGAAAACAACACCCACCCCCCAATGACTGGCAGCTAGCTGTCTTAGCTGTCATGATGGCATGCTTTAGAGCCCTGGCTAAGTCCAGATTTTGCCAAACTAAAGCAGGTTTAAGCATGCTTTGTGCCTTCTGTAGGGGACACAGAGGGGAAAGCACTGGGAGAAAGCAGACCCGGTTGGTCACAGGGGCAGATTAAAACTGTCTTATCAAAAGTTACATTATCTTGTGAGTCTGTAGGGTGTTGTCTAGGGAATGTACTAGTGAGAGGGGCTGGTGTCAGTCAAGACCCTGTAAAACTCCTGGCTAGGGGCACCTGGATGCCTCAGTAGGTTAAGCATGTGGCTCTTGATCCCATAGTTAATGGGCCTGAAGCCTGTGTCTGGCTGTGTGCTGACAGCAGAGTTGCTTGGATTCTCTCCCCACTACTTCGCCCCTCCCATGCTTATGCTCTGTCTCAGAATAAATAAACTTAAAAACAAATGGACTGGCTGTGCAAAATGAATGCCAAATAGTGTTTCACGGGGGACCTTAGGTAAAAGGTCAGCAGTACCCCTCTAGTCTCCATAATATATCCATAATAATATCACAGTATTGACGAAGAGGAGAAAATGGTATCATGGATAAAAGAGAGGAAAAATAATAGCACATTATGTAAATCCTAAGGCCGCGGAGAAAATGGATTACTGCGTATCTTATGCTGTTGTGTTAGGAAAAGAGTTATAGATTCCATCAGTTACCTACAACCTTAAATACAAGAGGATGTGGTAACATTGCTGGTTGGATCACACTTCATTCATTACACATCCATGTTAACACATTAAAAACAATTATGTTTTATTAATTAAAATATATTAAGTTCACACAGACCAATTTATGCCTTTCAAATCCACTCGACTCAACAAATCGTTCAAAATATAGAATACAAGTGGTAAAAAAGCATTCATGTGTTGGCACAATGACATGGGAGTAGTGATTTCCATAAATATCAGGCAGGACGTAATTGTTGAGAGATGTGGATGTACAATTTATGCCATTTGGGGGAAGAGTTAGCTAGGCTCTGGCTGCCATCTGTGAAGATGTCTTCATTGCAGCCACATCAACTCATGTGCTCTGACTATTGCTGTTATAAAGATGTATCAGTGCACTGGACTGCCACCTCTTTGCCTTTAAGACCTTATCGTAAAACATTTCCTTTCTAATATGCAGGAAGTGTTTAGAGTTAATAAATGGAAAATGGTGTTCTCAACACCTGTCTCAGGACAACTTACATCAATGGTATAACCACAAACAGCATCTCCATTTAGATTTGTTTCAGATGTTGTGCATCATACTGTCCTTTATCTTCTGGGAAAATTAGACATGCCTGGGTCCCGCCTAATGAAGAAGGGCATCTCATACCTTTGATGCAACAACAGTCAGCCACATGGTTTCACACACCCACTAGGAAAAAATGAATATTCTGAAGTGATTTGAGAGTAGGAATACATTAATACTTGTTACTTACAAATCCCAAATATGGTCAATGTAAAAAAAAAAAAACCACATTTTGAAATTAAGTATACCTATGCAAAAACCTATCCCCTAGATCTTTTGAACCAGAATAGCATATATGTTTCCAAGTGTCTAACTCTGTATTATTCCTTAAGTATTTTGAAGCAATGTCTGAATAGAGTGACTGGTGTACTCCTTTCTACTTGATTTCTGTAACATTGACATTTGATGTTCAATGAAATACTTTTGTAAATCTACCTTTCCAGTGACTTTCTTATATGCAGTCTCTTGTGTTTCCTAAAGTGTATATTTAAAATGAGGGTCTTTGTTCATTCATTACATTTCTAGGGTTTGCATGTAGGGTGCATTTTGTGATAGTGAGCACAGATTGAATTGCAGGTAAGGTGTGGCCACTTTCCATTTCACAGTTTGGCTCCTGTGTGATAGCTAGAAGGTGGAGTAAGATGTGACTTGCAGGGAGAGCTTGCACATTCTTTACATATTTATGGCTACTCTCCAATAGGAATTCTCTGATGTCCCCTAAGGCCTGGGCACCACTTATAGGGACTGATTTACATTCTTTTTACATTATCAGGTTTCTCTCCAATGTGAATTCTGTGATGTGGAGTAAGGATTGAGGGCTGGCTAAAGGCCTTGCCACATTCCTTCCATTGGTAAGGTTTCTCTCCAGTATGAGTTCTGAGATGGTGAGTAAGGACTGAGTGCCTGGTAAAGGCCTTGCCACATTCCGTACATTGGTAAGGTTTCTCTCCAGTATGAATTCTGTGATGTTGAATAAGGTTTGAGTGCTGGCTAAAGGCCTTGCCACATTCCTTATATTTGTAAAGTTTCTCTCCACTATGAATTCTGAGATGGCGAATAAGAATTGAGTGCCTGGTAAAGACCTTGCCAAATTGTTGACATTTGTCAAGTCTTTCTCTATTATGGATTTGCTCGGTACTATTTAGTTATGAGCAGTCCTTAAAGGCTTTACCACACTCTTTACATTTGTATGATTTTTCTCCAGCATGCATTTGTTGATGTTGAGATCGTGTTGACTGTCAATGAAATACTATGCCACAGTCCTTACACGTGTACCTTTTCTCTCCAGTACCAATTGTCTCATGTGTATTTAGTCTTGGTGACTGACTAAACACACTTCCAGATTTATAACATGTGTATGGGTGTTTCCCCTCACACATCGTCTGATGATCACCATCAGAAGACTGCTCGAGATCTTTCCCACATTCATTATATTTATAAGGATTTTCTCTCATATGTGTACTCTTCTGTATAATACATTTAGATCTTTGAGAAAAGACTTCCTTACCTCTATTACATTCAAAATGGTTGTCTGGCAAATGAGTACGCAGACATTTGTTAACATTTGAGCCCTGGTTAAATGTTTTCTCAGATTCACTTCAAGGAGCAATTCTATGTCCATTGAAAATACTCTCATAGTTTTGTAGGGTTGACTTCTTTGTGACGTGCCCCTCAAATTGACACCCCTTAACAATTTCTTCTTTATTTTTAAATCTATGGTTTTCAGAAAGGTCATTCCAATCCTATTTTCAAATTGGTTCAAGTACTTATTTTCCACCTGAATGAGGTAACTTCCCAGATTTTCCAAGTTTTCTTTCGACAAATAAATATGTTTGAATCTTTGACTTGAGTTTTTGGTGACGGAAACACACTGCTTTGTAGAAGTAGCTAACTTAAAAGGGGAGGGTTTGCAAAATGCTTTATATCCTTCACCATATGGGGCAGTGAGATTCTTCTCATGGGCAGATGTTTCCATTTGGAAATGTCCGTCATGATATGTTTGATGCCCTTCACTCTCCCCATTGTTGTCCCAGTCTATCATTAAGTGTAAATTCTCATGGGTACTATGTTCACCCATTGACACTTTTTGGAGAGAAGTTTCTAAGCACGGCTTTGGCAGGAAATTCTGGGTGCATTGTGAAGATACAGCTGGAAGATATCAAATAACAGAAAAGTAAAATCATCCCACTTACTACTCTCAGATGGATATACTGAAGACTTCTATTGTGCAACCTTAGAATCAATCAGAAAATGTCAGCCAAATGTTTGAGAATGAATCATCAGGACTTCATTTCTCCATGGACACATAACCTTGCACACAAGACACTGACCATAGAGCCTAATAGATAATTCTGTAGTATTGTCATGCTATCGTGCAAATCATTTTCCTATACCTTGAATAATCAAGAAAAGTACCACATGAGCCCAAATCACCACAGAAGGAAACTTAAACATAAAACTGAAATCCTTAAGACAGGATACAGTAAAACTAAGACCATATCAACCATAGGAAGTGTTGGCATTCAGAAAAGATGAACAAAATTGATAGACCTTTCACTCAAGTCAGAATGAAAGAGAAAAGACCAACTAAAGGCAGCAGTGAAGTGAAAGCAGACACATTATAACTGACATGACTGAAATAAAAATAATTATGAGAGGCAATAGAGGATACTTATATGCCCACAAATATATACCAAGAGATGAGAATGAATTCAAAAAATGGTAGAAGGACCTGTACTCCATCCTGGAAAAAAAAAAAAATCACTACCGCTGACAACTATGTAGACTTAAAGAGTAATAAAAAACATGCAAAACAAACGAAAAACAAAAAAATCAAACTAACTCCAATTAAGCAGGATAAACACAATAGAAGAACAAAAAAGTCTTGTTTGTCTGATAGAAGTATTGCCACTCTGACTTTCTTTTGACATCCATTGCATGCTATGTGTTTCTTCATTTCCTCATTGTCAATCTGCAGGTGAGTTATGTCTGAATGAGTCTCCTAGAGGAAGCATATAGTTTTTGTTTTTATCCATTTTGCTAGTCCTGGATCTGGAAGTATGTTTCCTTCCAGGATTACCAAGATTTCTGCTATTATTTCTTTTTTTTTTCAATATATGAAATTTATTGTCAAGTTGGTTTCCATACAACACCCAGTGCTCATCCCAAAAGGTGCCCTCCTCAATACCCATCACCCACCCTCCCCTCCCTCCGATCCCCCATCAACCCTCAGTTTCTTCTCAGTTTTTAAGAGTCTCTTATGCTTTGGCTCTCTCCTACTCTAACCTCCTTTTTTTTTTCTTCCTCTCCCCCATGGGTTTCTGTTAAGTTTCTCAGGATCCACATAAGAGTGAAAACATATGGTATCTGTCTTTCTCTGTATGGCTTATTTCACTTAGCATCACACTCTCCAGTTCCATCCACGTTGCTACAAAGGGCCATATTTTGTTCTTTCTCATTGCCATGTAGTACTCCATTGTGTATATAAACCACACTTTCTTTATCCATTCATCAGTTGATGGACATTTAGGCTCTTTCCATAATCTGGCTATTGTTGAGAGTGCTGCTATAAACATTGGGGTACAAGTGCCCCTATGCATCAGTACTCCTGTATCCCTTGGGTAAATTCCTAGCAGTGCTATTGCTGGGTCATAGGGTAGGTCTATTTTTAATTTTCTGAGGAACCTCCACAGTGTTTCCCAGAGTGGCTGCACCAGTTTGCATTCCCACCAACAGTGCAATAGGGTTCCTGTTTCTCCACATCCTCTCCAGCATCTATAGTCTCCTGATTTGTTCATTTCGGCCACTCTGACTGGCGTGAGGTGATATCTGAGTGTGGTTTTGATTTGTATTTCCCTGATAAGGAGCGATGTTGAGCATCTTTTCATGTGCCTGTTGGGCATCTGGATGTCTCCTTAAAGAAGTGTCTATTCATGTTTTCTGCCCATTTCTTCACTGGGTTATTTGTTTTTCAGGTGTGGAGTTTGGTGAGCTCTTTATAGGTTTTGGATACTAGCCCTTTGTCCAATATGCCATTTGCAAATATCTTTTTCCCATTTCGTTGGTTGCCTTTTAGTTTTGTTGGTTGTTTCCTTTGCTGTGCGGAAGCTTTTTATCTTCATAAGGTCTCAGTAGTTCATTTTTGCTTTTAATTCCCTTGCCTTTGGGGATGTGTCAAGTAAGAGATTGCTTCGGCTGAGGTCAGAGAGGTCTTTTCCTGCTTTCTCCTCTAGGGTTTTGATGGTTGCCTGTCTCACATTCAGGTCCTTTATCCATTTTTAGTTTATTTTTGTGAATGGTGTGAGAAAGTGGTCTAGTTTCAACCTTCTGCATGTTGCTGTCCAGTTCTCCCAGCACCATTTGTTAAAGAGACTGTCTTTTTTCCATTGGATGTTCTTTCCTGCTTTGTCAAAGATGAGTTGGCTATACGTTTGTGGGTCTAGTTCTGGCATTTCTATTCTATTCCATTGGTCTATGTGTCTGTTTTTGTGCCAATACCATGCTGTCTTGATGAAGACAGCTTTGTAGTAGAGGCTAAAGTCTGGGATTGTGATGCCTCCTGCTTTGGTCTTCTTCTTCAAAATTACTTTGGCTATTCGGGGCCTTTTGTGGTTCCATATGAATTTTAGGATTGCTTGTTCTAGCTTTGAAAAGAATGCTGGTGCAATTTTGATTGGGATTGCATTGAATGTGTAGATAGCTTTGGGTAGTATTGACATTTTGACAATATTTATTCTTCCAAACCATGAGCAGGGAATGTCTTTCCATTTCTTTATATCTTCTTCAATTACCTTCATAAGCTTTCTAGTTTTCAGCATACAGATCTTTTACATCTTTGGTTAGATTTATTTCTAGGTATTTTATGCTTCTTGGTGCAATTGTGAATGGGATCAGTTTCTTTATTTGTCTTTCTGTTGCTTCATGGTTAGTGTATAAGAATGCAACTGATTTCTGTACATTGATTTTGTATCCTGCAACTTTGCTGAATTCATGTATCAGTTCTAGCAGACTTTTGGTGGAGTCTATCAGATTTTCCATGTATAGTATCATGTCATCTGAAAAAAGTGAAAGCTTAACTTCATCTTTGCCAATTTTGATGCCTTTGATTTCCTTTTGTTGTCTGATTGCTGATGCTAGAACTTCCAACACTATGTAGGTCAGCATGAATTTCCCATCATAAAAGAGACCCTCGTGTCTGTGAGACAATAGTCAAAACATTTTGCATGACATAAGCAATAAAGCCATAGCATGAGATGATCTATGAGTAAAACTAATAAAATATGGCATGCAGGGGCGCCTGGGTGGCTCAGTCGATTGAGCATCCGACTTTGGCCTAGGTCATGACCTCGCCATTTGTGAGTTTGAGCCCCGCATCTGACTCTGTGGTGACAGCTCCGAGCCTGGAACCTGCTTCAGATTCTGTGCCTCACTCTCTCTCTCTCTCTGCCCCTCCCCTGCTCCCGCTCTGTCTGTCTCAAAAGTAAATAAACATTAAAAAAAATTAAAAAATTAATAGAATATGCCATGCAAAAAAAAAACAAACCCTCAGATATGGTCAATAGAAACAAAGAGAATAATTATCCTTCTCCAGATATCCATTACCCCTTGATCCTTTCAGGCATCTCCAAAATATAGCTGACCATTCAAGAATATGGGTCTAAACAGTGTGCATCCATTTAGACAGAGATTATTTTAAATATAAATCCAACAAACTACTGTAAATATGTTTTCATTATAAGTTCCTTAATCTTTTGTTTTCTCAAGCTTACTTAATTATAACAATACCACTTATAATACAGACAACAAAGAAAAGAATGGGATGATTCACCAGCAATGTTCTATGTAAGGCTTCAGGTCAACACTAAGCTATTTCCATGGAAAAGTAGGTATGGTTTTAAGCTCTGGAGACTCCAGAGATACCCCCACATTTTCCATTGGGGGGAGGAGGGTTAGGGCCCGATACGCCCACACTGATGTAAGTGTTCTCGGTGTTTAAACTTTGGGTTTTACTCTAAATAAACACTCTGATTTAGAATCATATGTGAAAAGTGGTATTGACTTATTGCTTCCTGCTGTGAATTCTCTGACTTTCTTAGATTTACCTTTTCATTCCATAGTTTGCCAAATGTCTACATCTGTAACGTGTTTACCCTTTATAAAGACACTGGTATTTACTGAAGTGTATGTTAAAACCAAAAGTCCTTCCTCATTCATTACATTTCCAGAGTTTCCGTCCAGTATGTCTTCTATGATGTTACGTAAGGGTTCAGTTCAGGTCAAGACTGCCAATATTCTTGACATTTATAAGTCATCTCCCCAGGACGTATTATCTCATGTTGAATAGTTTTGCTTACAAACTAAACGCTTCACCACATCCTTTGTATTTGTAGGGTTTCATTCAGTGTGCTCTCCCTGAGGTTCAGAAAGTTTGTAGTTGGGCTTAACAATTTTGCTCATATTTAAATATTTTTATTTAGCCTTCTCCCCAATATGTATTTCCTTAGGTTGATAAGTTTTGAGTGGTAAGGACTTTGCCTCATTGTATAAATTTGTTAGATTTCTTCCCATTATGAAATCTCTGCTGTTGAGTGAGTTTTGAAGACTAGTTAAAAGCTGTCCCAGAGTTACTACATTTTTTAGAATTCTTTTTGCAGTGTTTTAATCCATGTAGGCATGCAACTATCGTAATTTAAAGGATACTGCTTAGTGCTTAGTAATTAATTAGACTGTAAGAAAAAACTCTACCACAAAATTACATCTCTAAGTGATCAGGGTCCTCAGAATCTCTACATTTTTAAGTCTTCTCTCTAGTCAGGATACAATGATGTACAAGAAGATTCGAGCTTACATAGAAGACTTTCTCACATTTCTTACTTTTATACTGGTTCTCTGGAGATGGAGTTCTCTCATGCTTATTAGCATTTCACCCTCAATTCATGTTTTCCCCACACTCATTGCTTTTGTAACTTCTGTCTCCACTATAAACACCTCAGTAATTACAGAAGCTAGAGTCCTCAACTAAAGGCCTTTGTAACAACACAAACACACAAATAGTTGCTCCAAATCAAGTGTTGTATTGTAACTATTGAACAGTGATTTTTGGATAAAATCCTCCTGTGTTTATCAAAATCAGAGCCTTGGGAACAGGGGGATTACATGTTGGTGGAAGAATAATGAGACCTCCAAGCAGGACTTCTCAAATCAATCACATTTAAAATTTTTATCTCCCTTTTCAAATGTGTAACTCACAGAATTGTTTCAGTGAGTGGTTAATACAATTTTATATTTGGAATATTTTCAGTACGGGCTAGGTGACTTTTCAGAATTTCCAAATGTCCTTCCAGAGAATATGTATCTTTAAAAACTGGATTTTTGACTTTTGCTCCAAAGACATTATTCTCCAAATATAATGAGTTAAGGTGAGGTTTTCCCCAGAAGGTTTTTTATCCTTGATCTCTTCTAGCAGTAGCATTTCATTACCAGTAATTGTGCCTGTTTGGTTATATCCCTCATAATAAACATTCTGCATTTCCCTACACCCCATCACCTTCCCCATCATCCCTTAAGTTTAAATACTCAGGGCCACAGTGTCTACTTTTTCCCATATCACTGTACCAAAGGACTCTTCGTGGTTGTCGACCAACAAGCCTAGGGTGTTATGGGAAGACACAACTAAAAGATACAAAAGAAGTCATCACACTTACTACATTGCATATATGTAAGTATGCTAATGTGCAAAAGTAATATCCTTGATAGGACATCAGCAGAATGAAGAAATAGGAAGCACCAGGACTTTGCTCCTTCTTGGAGACACAAATAGACCAAAGGACTTTTTCAGGACTCCAGAAGCACAGCAGGAGAATACAGCACACCCAGACAAGTACAAAGGAAGAAGAGTCACAGTGAAAAGACAAAGAACATTTAGGACACTTGCCTACAACAGCTGCCCACTCTCCCTGACACTCCATGACAACATAGTGACAAAAGTCTTCCTTCTGTCGAGGAGAGAAACAAACGTATGTTCAACGATCTGGTTTCTTTGCTTTCTTGAGGGACTTGTTTCTGTCATGCATGGCATGGGAAGCAGAAGGAATGAGAGCATCTTCTGGATACACTGTGGTGGCTGCTCAGACAAAAGGTGAGCATTTGTTCAAACACTGGGGAGACTACAGAGCTGAAGAATGAGAGAGGAAGGTATCATGGTCTCCAAAGAGTAACTACACTTTTTACCTTAGCAGTTACAGAAACTCAGACATGACAAATGCCCAGAACATGTGTCACTGTACCTAGAATTACTGTACTTTGTGTTCCTCTGTACATACCAAGTCCATAATCCTGGGCCCAGAGGCTGTTATTTTCACTTTTCTGTTTTGTTTTGTTTTCATTGTTTTCGTGGGTTTTTGTTTGTTTGCTTTTTAATTCCCAAATGTCAACCAAAGATATAAAAGGATACAAAGAAATAGGATTTTGTGTTCCAATTGGAGGAACAAAATACATCTCCAAAAGTGGCCCTAAATTACAAGCACTATTAATTGACTGACAAGGCATTCAAAATAACAGTCATAAAGATGCTCATGGGGGAAGAATAAAAATAGGTAGGTAACTAAATGATAGCAGGAAAACTATTCATGACCAAAATGTAAAGCCAAGGAAACAGAACATGTCACCAACAATGAACAAGCAATTGAGAGATGAAGAGTACAATTGCTGAATTTAAAAATACACTAAGGGGTCAACAACAGACTTCATCAAGTAAAAGAAAGAATCAGACAACCTAAAGTACTCTTGTGTTCAATTACCTGCTAAGAATCAAAGGACAGGGTCTAGGGACTCATGGGACACCAAGAAGCCATCCAATATGTATATTAAGGGAACCCCTGAGGAGAGGGGAGGGAAAGGGGGAAGAGCATTGATAGGAAGAGCTCAAGTCTTGTATGTGGAAAGAAGAGACAAATGTAACAAGCGCAGTGAATTCATAGCAGGGTAAATGTCAAGACGTGAACACGGTGACACTTTATAATTAGCCTATCAAAACTCACAGGCGAGAAGAGAAATTTGAACCAGCATGGCAAAAGCCACTCATCTCGTCCAAGAGAGCTCCTGTAAGCTCAGTGGGATGATTAGCAGATCTTATAGGAAGAAGCGCACGGGCCCGTGTATTCAGGTATTCAAAGTTCAAAACATATCCACTAAGAATACCCTACCTGGCCAAACTGTTTTTCATGAATGTAGAAACGGAGACTTTCCCAAGTAAGAACCCCTCTACGTTTCCAAGTAGACCTCTCCTACAAGACACATTAAAGGAGGTCCTTCAGGTTGAAATAATAGGATTCTAAACAATTACTAAAAACACATGAGAACATAAAGCCCTCTGCTAAATGTAAAAATTTATACAATTGGGGAGCCTGGGCGACTCAGTTGGTTAAGTGACTGACTTTGGCTCAGGTCAGGATCTCAAGGTCCATGAGTTTTGCCCCCACTTTGGGTTCTGTGCTGACAGAGCGTGGAGTCTGCTTCGGATTCTGTGTCTCTGTCTCTCTGCCTCTCCCCCATTTGCAATGTCTTTGTCTCAGAAATAAAAACTCATTAAAAATTTATAAAAAATACACAAATCTGTCATGTTGTAATGAGGTAGCACAAGTCACTTTAGTTTCTGCTACAGTATCTTTTTCAATGAGAGTATAAAAAATCAGCGGTGCCTGGGTGGTTCAGTATGGTAAGCAACAGACTTCAGCTCAGGTCATGATCTCACAGGTTGAGTTTGAGCCCCACATCAGGTTCTGTTTTGTCAGCACAGAGCCTACTTCTGATCCTCTATCCCCACCTATCTCTGCCCCTTCCCTGCCGATTGTCTCTAAATAAACAAATTAAAAAAAAAAGAGTACAAAAATCATCAATCTAGGTAAGTACATATTAAAAGACAGAAATTGTATTATCAGTAATTTAAGGTGGGTGCAGGGGTGGAGGTGATATGTAGAATAATTTTGTATGCAATTGAGAATATCAGTTTAAAATGTGTTTGTATACATGTTTTATGTAATCTCTATGTAACCACAGAGAAAATACTACAGAAGATGGAAAAGTTGAAGAGAACAGTACCAAAGCATGTCTTGAGTATAAGACCACAAATAAGGATAAAAAATCTAAATTTGATACAGAGGTACAGAATATGTGTGTGTATGTGTAATATACACACATACATACGTGAGAGAGAGAGAGAGAGCAGGGGAAGGGCAGAAGGAGAGAGGGAGGGAGGAAGTGAGAGAGAGAGAGAGAGAGAGAGAGAATCCGAAGCACGTTCCATTCTTAGCTCATAGCCTAACAAGGGACTCAATCTCATGACCCTGAGTTCATGACCTGAGCCAAAATCAAGACTCAGATCCTTAATAGATTGAGTCACCCAGGCACCCTGCAGGTATAGAATGTTGAAAAAAGACTTTCAATGCACAAAAGTAATTCTCTCACGCAAGAAGAATATAAGGTCACCAATAAATACATGATGAAATTATTTATCTGTTATGATGACTCACCAAGACATTAGTTGTCTATTATTATGACAATTCACCTAGATATGATAAAACATTTACTGACCACTAACCAAGGAAAGAAAGAAGATAAGTCCCAAAGTATGTGTGGGTCATATTTATACCAAGAAATACATACATAAATTTATTGGTAAAGGGCCTGGTTGATTCATAATTGACTTAAACTTACATTGTCTTAAAATGCACTAGATGAACATTGTCATCCTGTAACAAGATACACAGTTAAATGAAACTACAACCACCTCGTGGGGAAAGTCCCATACAAAAGAAAGTACATTATTATAGAATGCAAAACCAGAATAAGACAAAATTTAACCGCAGTCTACATATAAAAAAAATAGATTAATCCTTTCAAAGGAAACTACCATATAACTATAATTTAAACTCGACTACGTACCCATGAAAAAGGAGCATTTGGATTGTTGGCATGTCTTCATTGACCGTAAAACAGGAAAGGTATTTTTTTTTATATCAAGCATAAAATGCTCTAATGAAAAATTTTACAAATAAGCACTTAAAACCCATTAAAAATGTATTATTTTCTTAATATATTCCTCCTCTTACACAGAGTGTAAGGGTATAATCCATTGTTTAGAACCAAGCTGACTAGCACAAAACTTTCCTTTCTAAATCAACAAACACTGCCAAAGTTGGGACATATCCTGACAATCACTTTGTAAACAAATCAATATTTGAGATGAAATTCAGATACATTCTGAGAAAGTAGAAGAATAATCTTGTGATTAATTTTTTTCTGAAGTAAAATTACATTTATGAACAATCCTTTTTTATATGGAATTTCTTCTTTAAATGTTTATTTATTATTGAGAGAGAGAGAGAGAGAGAGCACACGGGCAAAGGAGGGGCAAAGGGAGAAGGGACAGGTGATCTAGAGCAGGCTCCACAAGGACAGCAGACAGCCCATGCTAGGCTCTAATTCCCCAACTGTGAGATCATGAACTGAGCCAAATTCCAATGCCCAATTGACTGAGCCATTCAGGCACCCACTAACTCATGTCTTATATGGCACATACCCATATCATATAGAACTTTTGATTCAAAAAATTTCGAGATGTGTCTCATATACAAATTATTTCAAAGTACAAACACTTATGAAAAAGTCACAGGAACTTCCTACTAAAAGTATAAAGTATTTAGTATACCTACTAAAAGTATAAAATGATGCAATTACTAGGAAATAAGGTAACCATTGAGACTTTATTATAGGCTGTGAGATCTAACTTCTAAATGTTATAGCTGCTTTATGGCATTAACATGGAAACATGCTAGGAGACACAGAGATGTATTAAATTATTTCATCATTGAGCAATAGAACACACAGAGTGGAAATTTCAAATGTTGGTTAATACAAAGACAAGTGAAATTTTGGTGTGAAATAAAGGATTAGATTTTCTCATTTGAGGGAGGTGTTCTGTGATCTCATGAAATTACTGAGCCTCAATTGTGTACAATTAAGATAAAATCCTCTGGAACTTTGGAAAGCATAAGCCAGAAAACATGTGATCTCTGTCTCCAATGTTCCCCACATTTCTGCATCAAAACCCAATATGCCCACTACTACCTTGACACACTTGTCACAAGAAGCAAAACAGAATTCAGAAATGGCTTAGCATAGAGTTCCTCAGAAATACAGAGAGATCCTGTAGGGCTCTCACAGCAATGGAGAAGCTCTCAGATTATGGAGGTCCTCACCGGGGATGTGGTGGACCTTCACTGGAGCTGAAGGAGAATCCTTGGAGAATCAAGGAGCATGATGTGTTAGAGAGCAGATGTCCCTCTGTGAGAGGGAAAGACATCAAACTAGGCTTCACAAATGAAATTCCATTCAAGGAGAGCTACCTAAACAACATTTTAAGGTCTATCTTTCTCCTTCACATTTGGACCTCACCTGTGTCATGTGCTTCACTCCCACCTACCTGAGTGTGAGGCTACTGTCTCCTTTCTCTTCACACCCCACAGCTCCTCCTCTTGCTCCAAAACGATGACCAGGTCTGGCTTTGACACAATGAGACCTGTTTATCAGAAGAAAGGAATAGAAATACTGCTGGAGATTCTACCTTTCAACTCAGTATTGTACTCAGCAGACAAGAGAGGACATTGAAGAATTCTAAAAAATGATTTCTCAAACACTCTTGTGCAAGAAACAGCCCCTTTAGAACATGCAGGAGGAGTTTCAAATATTCATATCATGACCAGCCTTCCAAATACTACCAATACAATAAGCAGTAAAAATTGGAGTTTAAGATGTGGGCCATACCGTCTTTTGCCACTCAATGTTTAGAATTGCCATCAGTCTACAGAAATGGTGATGGCATCTTAAAAAAGGGAGGCTGAAGCTGAAAAGGAAACATCATGAAGATATTTCTCTACATCTACAAATCCCCATTTCCTTCCCTTGCTGCAGGGATCTGAATCCCAGTCATACAAAGAAGAAGCTTTCAAGAGACAGTCTTCAAAGGAACGAACAAAACCCTTGCTGGGTTTGGGAAATCTAGAAGGAGATATCCTCACCCAAGAAGAGGAGGTGTCCATACGTCTCTAACATCACATCCCTGTGCAGCTCCCGCTGACTGTGGTTCAAGCATCCCCATTCCTCCTGAGAGAATTCTATGGCCACATCCCTGAAGGTCAGGAGTCCCTGAAATAAATACAACAGTCATCCAGTGGCCATTGGCAGTGTTCACAATGATACCTAAGATGAAAGGGAAATGAATGTCATCAGCTAGACCATAAGAACTGACGTTCACCGCTTACCTGCTTGTACCCAATGACCGTACTCCCTCATTTTACTTAACCTCTTTCTTCTACTTCTGGCAAAACACCCTGTGGACACAGTCTCCTGTCATGGAAACAGAAAACATTCAACAAAATGGAATGACCGCCCCAAGGAAGAGCTTGGGCAGGCCACGTTGAGCTTAACCCCTATGCAGATGGATGATGGAGTGAACTCAGGGAGGACAGTTACCTTGACCTCCTTGTAATAGCAAAATCTCCACCCAAGGGGGAAAACAAACCTTGCGTAACACACACCGTATGTATGGAAGTGACCTCTTAAGGTACGTGTGCCACCTTATACCCAGTTCAGGTAAAATGACAAGGCTCTACTTCCTAATTGTCCACCCGCTTCTTAAATAAAAGGAAATCAGGGGCGCCTGGGTGGCTCAGTCGGTTGAGCATCCGAATTTGGCTCAGGTCATGATCTCTTGGGCCGTGGGTTCGAGCCCCGTGTCGGGCTCTGTGCTGACAGCTCAGAGCCTGGAGCCCGCTTCGGATTCTGTGTGTCCCTCTCTCCCTGCCCCTCCCCTGCTCATGCTCTGTCTCTCTCTGTCTCAAAAAAAATTTTTTTTTTATTAAAAAAAAAAAATAAATAAATAAATAAAAGCAAATCATCGCCCCACCCCCCTTACTCTGTGAGTCTCTCCTTTGGAGGTTATTCCCTCTGATCTCCTTATTGGCTGAAATCAAGCTTCCTGTGTGCGACAACCCCAGCTGCTGCACTATGACTCCATTATATTTGAGGATCAAGACACACAAATATGTCAATTTTTTTATTCTTGTTTTCATTTTCTGAAAATATAAGGCAGTAAATAAAAGGGTATTTCTGTGACAAGACTGTGGAGGAAAATAAAAATTTACTTTGGCATTTTTTTTTCTTTTTGTACTTTATCATATTTTGCTGTTTTCTTTTTCTCTCCACCTGGTGATGAGACTCTTTCAGTGACACAACTTCAAGGGGACAGATGATTCATTCTCCTCAAGGAAACTCCCACATTTTATCAACTCTAAAGACAGCTGCCTTAACCTTCCTAACTCCTACTAAATTCCCAACTGACTAATCTTCACTCATAGGTAGGAACCGATTCATCAGGAAGAAGTTACGGAAGCAGAGACCTTCCACTTTAACAACCTTAAAGATGTAAGGGTCTACGTTGTTCAAGGGGGGCAATGATGAGGGACACAAAGTCAAGAGTTGTGTAGCTTCAATTAAATTTCCTTACACTTTGCAACACAATGACAGGATATGCCCTTCCTCATGTAAATCATAGCTGCTTTCATACCTTAATGTTTAATTTTTATTAAATACTTGAGACAGGCAGTGTATGACATTCCTTTATCAATGGGCTCCAAAGTGTAAGGAAATTTAATTGAAGCTACACTTCTTTTGCCTTAGTTCTCCCCACCAGAAACTACAAGCAAAGAGAAACTCAGAAGAAAGAAGTTTCCAGCTGAAATGTGATGGCTTCTGCACATCGCTCAGTAAATCTAAGATCCTTAGCAAAGATCGGGGTTGGGGTGGGGGGGAAGGATGAACATTATAAGGGAGAGATCTGGCAGAGAGAACCAGGCCAGTTAAAGAAGTGAACACGAAGTGTAAGGAAACAAATTGCTATCAGTGCCTAAGACACACCAAAGGACACATGATCCCTGGTGTGTTCTGTTGGCCCCCAAACAGTGAATCTGATTTTCAGTCTAATTATGAGAGAATACAGTGGATTTATACAAACTTCAATCACATACACTTTCAGTAGAGGCTGCTTTGAGACAAACAGCCTTGAGCACTAGGTATTAGAGGAGTCCACATGGCCCACCTGGCTGAAGAGAGGCAGGCCCAGCAGGTGACCTGCCTCAAAATATGTAGAGGCCCTAACTAACTAACAAGTGGGTACTTACAACCAGGCAGAATTACCACAAGAGGGAAAATTCCATTAAGTTACCATACAGACTCATCTTCCCCCTGCAAAATCAGCCCCAGGTCACTGCTCACAGCAGGAGCCTCTCATCTGCTGTCCTGGCCACCACTCCTTTGGGGTGTTTTCATCAATCTAACATCTTATTCTGCCACAGATGAATTCTTTTCACCACTCATGCCGTTGGCTTCCACAGGATCATCGGCCCATATTTGGGAGCCCCATCTGAATGGGAGAAACCCCACTTTTAGATGGCTGTTTCCCTGTCCTGTCATGTCTAGTATATTTTAAAGAGTATCTTTTTCACATTTTACAAAGCAAGACTGCTCTCTCCCTGCTTTTTTAACTTTCCAAGTTATTCAGGCCTCATATCCATTCTCTGTTTTTTTGCATTTATTATTAGGTCCAAAAAGTTTGTTTTATTATAACACAAAGAGAGGACCTGTGGGCACCAAGATCCACAGTGGGGTTGTGAAGAGTGACACTGCAGCCAGGGGAGGGAAAGGCAAAAGGGAGGTCTCCAGAAGGATTCCCATATGCTTAAGAGGATTCCTAAGATACTGGGGGCCTTGTATTTTTCATTTTCTTCATCCTGCTCTACAGAGAGGTACTAAATGGGGAACTAAAGGGGAACAGTTCTCCTTGACTGAAATCCCACCATCAGACCCCATCAGCAACTGGAATCTTGGACTCAACAACGTCCCTTTTGGATCTGTCCTAAAGGGAATGTTTGCAATACTTGCAGGACTTTACCTCAAAGTGACAAGTGTTGATGTCCTAGTGAAAGCCTTGTTTGAGAATGTAGAGAAGATTCCTGTTTATAGGGGAGAAGAGTTCTAAGGACCTAACCTTGAGTATCATTCCTGAGAAGCTTGTAAAACTTTAGTGAAAACATAAGGCAGAAACACCAAACACAGAGAAAACAACATTTGTGATTTCTACATGCATGGAATTTTAGGGGGAAAAGATGACACGGCCTCCGACCTGGAACACCAGACTTTCCTGAGAGCTGGCCATTTCCTCTTCTTCCCCTTGTCCTCTAGATTTCTTTCTCAGAAGGTATTTGTGGACAAATCACACATGCATCAGGAGAAAATGCCCTTAATGCACCAACAGAACATCTTCAAAAGAAAAGTACTCACTGGCAGGCGGGGCTTTGGAATGCAGAAGGACAAAACGTCCTAGTTTTTTGTGTCAGGAGCTTTTCAGAAATGGAGACTATGTACTTGGAGCCCAATTCTGAGTTTTTCTTCTATAGTTTCAGTGGCTTCCATCCCAAAGGCACCTGCAAATTCTGCTACAGCATAGGAACGGTGTGCTGCACAGACCTAATCCTCCCACACTCACGTAGAGGAGACCCTGTTACCTCTCCTTGAGCAAAAGCCTGCACTCAAATCTCATAAATTAATGGGAAGCCTTGCCAACTGACTCTGGCCTCAGGGAGAATCACCTGGAGCACTTAATTAAGCAAACACTGTTGTTTCAATCCACACCAATTGACAGAATCTGAGGAGGGGGGCAACAGCAAGGGTCGGATTTGAAACTCCACATGGGATCCCTTTGGGGACCATTTAGGGAAGTAAGGAGGCTTTGGTTATTATCCAGGTTTAAACACATTTCTTCTCCAGTGATCAGAGTTTCTGGACATTGGAAAAAAAGAGACTTACAAATTTAAGAGCCAAACACACCTTCAGCTCTTTAGCCAACCTTTTCCATGTCTCCCTAATTCCCAATGACAGGGCTCCAAGGAACCACAGGCATCTTCCTAGTCCTCCCTGTCAACTGGCTTGGAGAAACTACTCTCTGCACTGGGAATAAAACTGTTTCTGTCCTTACAGCTGAGCTACACTTTTAGTGCTCAAACCCAGTGCTACCAGCAGCCCCTGCCTCAGAGAGCTAAAACAGTTTGAAAAATATGGGTCTCCCATAAATAACAATGGGTCCCTGTCTATGAATTTATTCCTTTGTGTCTAGGCCTTTTGAGCATTACACACCCATTTCTCCTTAGTTTATCTGCCCCAATTCATTTACTGGACTGAGATTTCTTTGAAAAATGTCATGCAGAAATTCTTTTTCCCGCAAAGGGGAAAATATCTAGATTTTGACAGTAGTAACCACATTTGGAAACAAGGGGAAATAAATGACATTTCAACGTGTTTTCTATGCTCTGTCTCTCATGGCACTTTAGCTGAGGTTAGTGGTACTGATCAAATGATCAGTCCTATTCGATGAGCTACCAACCTTCTTGTGAGGAAAATGTTCAACTGACACTGGCACACTCCACAGTGCATCACTCATCAAGCTTCAAAGAGATCCGTCAAAATCTCTGCCCTGAATTAATCATTGCCCCATAAATAAGGAAACCCAACAGTGCAGCAAGCACATAATAGAGGAATACAAGGCTTAGGCCCTAGATCAATGGTCATGCTCAAGCCATCTTGGGCCACAGCTGCATCGAAGGCCTGTACTTCGGCCCATGGCAGCCATGGGGGGCAGGGGCTGGAGAGCATGGGGTGGAGGTTCCAGGGGATAGGAGGTTCCTGGGAAGGAGAGTCCTGGAAAGGGAAGGGGATACTGGTCCCTGTATGACCCCTATTGTACCTGAGAGAAAACCCAAAGGCTGAGGATGGAAGTTTGACTAGGACCCCTGAGCAAAAAATAACACTGCTATCTGTCTTTATCTTTTGTTCCCAACGTTCATCCACTAGTGATGTCGATTCCCACTGAAATCTGATTGTTCCCTGAAACACCCATGCAGTCCTTTTCAAAATAGTCCAGTTGATAAGGATAGTCAGTACTTTTTACCTTCAGTTGGGAGGAATGGCAATACACCTGTTGAGTAATGCCTCAGGGTTCCACAGAGGGTCCATTCTATATGTGACAACCTTAAATGTTATACTACATGACAGTAAGTTTTCTGCAGGCTCTCCTTTGTTATAGTATGACATAGTTTCATTCTCTGTTCCCCTTCTCAATGTTCTTTGCCTGACACCAGCATACACCTGTGAAAACTTGTGGCTTTAAAGAGACATAAGGTGCCCAAAGAAAAATTGCAGTTTGCTCAAAACCAGCTTAGATATTTAAGTCACCTGCTGTGAGAACAAGGACTAGATTTCAAGACATCCTGGGAATCAAAAACCTGAAACTAAGTACCAATTCTGAGACTCTCTGGGACTGTTTGTTCATTTCTGAAGTTTGATTCCAAACTTCTCTCTTACAGTTGAAAGTGCATATGCTTTACTAAAACAGGACAAACCTTACCCAATTATTTGAAAAGAGGGGGAAGACTCAGCAATTGAGACTTGAATGAAAAGTCTAAATCTATACAAGCTTCTCAAAGTCAACACCCACAAATCAAGCAACCCAGATAAGAAATGGGCAAAAGACATGAATAGACACTTTTTGAGAGAAGATAGCCAGAATGCTAACAGACACATGTAAAGATGATCAACATCCCTCATCATCATGGCAACACAAATCAAAACACGGATGAGATACCACTTCCCACCTGCCAAAATGGGTAAAATTAACAACACAAGAAACCATGGGTGTTGGTGAGGATGAAGAGAAGGGGAACCCTGTTGCACTGTAGGTGGGAAAACAAAGTGGTGCATCAGCCATTCAGGAGAACAGTATGAGGTTTTAAAATAACTAAAAATGGAATTAGAGGTGCTTGGGTGCCTCAGTTGGTGGAGGGTCTAACTCTTGATTTTTCTCAGGTCTTGGTCTCATGGGCATGGCTCAAGCCTCACATGGGGCTCCAAAGTGAGCATGGAGCCTCTCTTCCTTTCTCTGCTACTCCCCCATTCACACTTGCTCACAATCTCCCTCAAATAAATAAACATTAAAAACAAAGAACAACTTAGTTTCAATCCACGGTGGCCAAAGTAAGATATTTGTATGATTTAACTCTTTCTACATTTCTTAAGACTTTTTTTTTTTTTTTTTGCAGGCTTGCACATCATCTATACTGGATGATGATCCTTATACCTCATATATTTTGTGTTTAGAACTCATTTATGGTTTTCATGCTTTGTGCATGCACAAGCTGAGGAGCCAACCTATTGATAGGAAGTAATCACAAGTACATAGTGTCCTGACATAACAGCTACCCCAAACATCCTTGTCCTAGGGAGCATCTTTGCAACTTTCTATACCCTGTTCCATCATTACAATTTTTCTGTTTTTCAGTAGGCCACCTGGAAGGAAGTAAAAACTGGGGCTTAATCAAGGCATTTTCCCCAACTGTCAGGATATTTATCCTGACTGACAATCACTACGTGTTCACGCTCTTCTCTGTAGCCTGGAGAAATTACAAAACCTCCCATCACATGAGAAAAATGTAGTCTGTTGTTCTTCCTGTCAACCATTTATATATTCATGCCTCCAAGAGTGTTAAGATCAATTATACATCAGTGACCTTGTAAGTAAAATTGTGACTAAAGTAATCTATTCTAGGGATGCTTGGGTGGCACAAGTCAGTTAAGCCTCAGAGTCTTGATCTTGGCTAAGGTCCTGTTTTCATGGTTTGAATTCCAGCCCCACATCAGGCTGTGTGCTAAAGGCATGGGATTCTGTCTTCTCTTCCCTGCCTCCTCCCCTTCTTGTGCTCTCTTTCTCACATACACACACACAAAATACATTAGTTAATAAGCTAACCAAAATATATCTATTCTAGTAATAAATAATAAATTACAGGCATAAAATGAACCCTTTTATAATTGTCATATAAATAGCTGTTCAAATATGTTGTTAATGGCCCCAGCAATCAGGCCAGAATCTCATCAGTAATATAACAGTTTGTCCTGTAATATTGAAGAAATACTTTGAATTATCTTTGAATGTGTATCTTTCAATATGAGAGATTATAGTTGTGCAACATTTATCTGCGCATGAAGTTTGAAGACTGATGCACAAAGACAGCTCAAAGGTCCTTCAAGAAATAGGGGTAAGGGAAACTGTTTCTGAACTTTAATATGACTGACCACAGGTGAAGGTGTAGGGAAAGCTAGGTTTTAGGGAATGCAGGCATTCGAGACCAAGGGTTGAACACTGTGCCTTGTGTCCTAGGAGAAATGTTGACGTCTTGATAGATGAAATGCTCAAGGAAATCCATTAGCATATTTAAGTGTTTTCAGTCATAAATGTAATAGTGAACTGCCTGGGACAGAAGAAAATGCAGGCGGATGAGTCAGCTGATACATACAAAAAGAATGCTTGTAGGTAGTCAATAATGAATAGACATTTCCAGGCTGAGGCACTGAAATAGATAGATGTGCTGAAGTTCACTTGGTCTATATTGAGCTTCGATGTCAATTGATTCTTTTGAAAAGAAACAGGTTACAAGGATAGTCTTTGCCAGTCTCGATTTTCTTTAAAATGTTAGTTTATTGATTTTGAGAGAGAGAGAATGGGAGACTGAGAGAGAGAGAGAGAGAGGGAGAGCAAGTGAGAACAAGGGAGGGGCAGAGAGAGAGGGACAAAGAGAATCCCAAACAGGCTCTGTGCTGTCACAGCAGAGCCTGATGTGGGGCTTGCTCTCACAATCCCTGATCTCACAAACAAAATCAAGAGATGCTCAACCAACTGAGCCACCCAGTCTCATGTCAACTTCTTAGTTCAGCCTGAACAACTGGAAAGAGACAGGAATTCTGACACCCCCAAAAGGGGATAGGACATTCGTGCTCCATGGGAGTTTCAGGAGCCAACCCATTCATTACCCTGTTTTCCATTTCTGAACATCTAGAGGTCAGTCAAGTGTTAAAAAGTAAATATACATAGACTTTGTGAAATGGAAAGAAGACCCAGCAGTGCCTTCAACTATCTCTCTTTTGACCTTTGTCTGTACTTTCTAGCGGATTCCATTCTTCTTTCCAGGTCAGCATTTAGCTCAGGAAGAAGCCCCAGCAGGCAAAGCATCCCAAGAAGGGAAAGGAAACTACCCCCTCCAGCACCAGGCACTGCCCTGAGCCAGCAGGACCCCACATGCCTCACAGCAGTGCAGTGATTGGCCTGACCTTCATCACCTGCATGTACCACCACCCTTCGTCCTACATTTTCTTTATATAAACCTGGAAGGATTTTCAGCAGGTTGGGGACAGTGTTTGAGTTGTTGGTCACCTCTCTTCTCAGTGTTGGCCTCCGTGAAAAAAATCTCCTTCTTGTTTTATCACCACTCATCCCACTGCTGTTCTTGCCTTCTCTGGGGGACCCACACAGACCAGGTTTGGCCACTTGCCACTGACAAAATCCAAAGGCAGAGAGATGAGAGGTGGTGAAACACGAGAGGTAGTTATTTCAGGGAGACTGACCCTGCAAAGATGGCTGAATAACGTCTCAAGGACTGTCTCCAAAGTGCTGGATACACTTCCGGGTGTATGGAAGGGAAAAGGGGAGAGGTGGGTGGAGGGGCAAAAGGAGTCAGGACCTGCAGGTAGACAGTGAAGTCTGCCATTGTCTAGGAGTCAGTCTAGGGTGGGGTCTTTCTGGCTCAGGGCAGTCCTTGAGGCTTGAGGGGTAGTTCCAGTTCCCCTGAGGGATACTTTGTCCTCAGGGTCTTCCTCCTGAGCCAGGAGACAAGCTAGAAGGAACCCAGTAAGCAAGTTTGAGGTCAAATTGAGGCAACAAAAGTCCTCTGTCTTGCCCTTGGATTTGGTCAGCCATGAGTGGCAGAACTGGGTCTGTCTGGGGCCACTGGAACCAGGTGCTCCTCTACCCTTGGGTCCTGCTTACAAAGTCATTACCACAATGTATCCAATAAACATGTCCCTCATCTCCCATTGTTAATATGTGTGTGTGTATGCGTGTGTCTTGAGAACACTTCTGATAGACTCTCTTAGCAAATCTCAAGGGTACAATACACTAGTATTAAGCACACTCACCGAGGTGTAAACATTCACTGCTCACACATCCTGCATTAGTAGTGTCTTTTGCCAGTTGTCCAACATCTAAACATTTCCCCCATCCTCAGCCCCTGGCAACAAACTTGCTAATCTTTAATAATTTTGCCATTTTTAAGATTTGCGTGTATGTGATTTCATACAGTATATATTTTTCTGTATGTGGTTTATTTAACTTAACAAAATATCCTCTAGCAACCTCTAAGTTGCTGGCAATGGAAAAATGTCCTTCTTTTCTGAGGCTGATACATATACCAAGAATAAATTAGATGAGGGACCTCTACCAGGAAGGAGTTAATAGCAGAGATGAACATTTAATTTTTATTTTATTTTTTTATAGTTTATTGATTTATTCCAGAGACACAGAGATGGAATGACCAGGGTTGGAGCAGATAGGGAGACAGAGGATCTGAAGTGGGCCCTGTGCTGACAGCAGAGAGCCCGATGTGGGGCTCAAACTAACCAACTGCTAGTTCCTGACCTAAGCCAACGAGGGACACTTAACTGACTGAGCCATTCAGGTGTCCCCAGCGATGAACCATTTATAAAGAGTTATCTGCGTGGCAGTGCAAACATGTTTGATAAACATTTGCTCTTTCCCTTTTCACTGCATGTAGATATAGTTCCTCCTTGAGTTGTAAAGCCCCACCCCCTTCTCCTTCATTCCAAATGGCATATAAGCATCGATTGCCTGTCTTTGAGCCTCAAATCTTTGAGGTTCCCATCATCAAGAAATTCTTTTTTTTCTCTTTTGAACCTGCCTGATGTCAGTTTAATCATTAGACTGGCCAAAGAATAGAGCACAGATGAAGGAAAATGTTTCCTTCTCGTACACATTCATCCTGTTGTTGAAAACTGACCTCTGTTCTTCAGAGCTAAAATATAATGTGAAGACAGAGTTTGGGCAAAAGAGGAATAAGAGCTTTATTGTTTTCCCAGGCAGAAGAGGCTGAAGTAGGTTAAGGCCTTCAACATTGCAAGCCCACCCAGAGGAAGGGGCTGGGGATTTTTATAGGGACAAACAGGATCCATCTTGTTTTGACAAGAGTTGTTTTTGTGCTACAAACATTGGTCATCATATTTCCAGTTTGGTACTCTTTGGTTAAAAGAAAAGGGGGGGGGGTGGTTAAGAAGGAATTATGGGAGGTTTCCCCAAGAGAAAAAAGGTTACTAAGTTTAATAGGAAGCTTTGTTGATGTTTCAATGTACCATTTTGAATTGTTTAACTTTATGCTTTTAAGTGGTTTCAGTTTCAGGCAGCAGCACAACTGTCTTAGATCACTCTATATTTTACTGTGAGAAACCACTCAATATTTTCTAGAATGGCCAAAATAAGGAAAAGAGGATAACACCAAATTTCAGTGAAAATAATGAGGAATTAGAAATCTCAAATATTCCTGGAAGCAGTTAAAAAATGCATTCAGTTGGGAAAACTGTTTAGCGGTGAATTAGGAAAGTAAACTTTGCTACTGAATGGGAGCATTTTACCATTCCAAAAAGTGTCTCTTTGGCATAAGGATTACTTTAAAGGAGGAGACAAAGGAAAAGGTCTGAAACCCTTTTGAAAGAGGCATTTGCATGTATAAGGGAAAGCTCCCTGTGGAAGGGTGTCTCCCACTGCATAGAAGAAAGAGGGGGGATGTGTAAATCTCCAGAAACTCTGATCAGTGGAGAAGGCATGGATTTAAATATGGACAAAAACCATAGCTATGATCGTGCTTTTTGTCTGGTCACCTTCCTAAATACTTCCCAATAGGATCACTTGTGGAATTTCAAAAAATGATCATATCGCCCCCTCCCCCCCCACCAGATTCTGTCAATCAATGTTTGTTGAAACAATGGTGTTGTTTTAATTAAGTGCTCCAGGTGATTCTAAGAGAATCCAGGATGAAGCACAAAGGTTTCCCAACAATTTAGGAGGGGTGAGTGCAGGCTTTGGCTCTAGGAAAGGTGCCAGGATCTCCTCTATAGGAGTTGGAGAGGATCAAGGCCGTGTAACAAAGTGTGCCTATGGTGTAGCAGCATTTGTGGGGTGTAGTGGCATCTGTGGGAGGAGAAGCATCTGTGGAAAGGAGAAGAGGGAAACTCAGAGGTTGGCATCCAATTAGGAGCTCAAAAGGTTCTGAATAGCGTTTTACACAAAGGAGTAGGAAGTTGGGCCTTTTCTACATTTCAGTCTGGCCTGCAGGTGATCAGTTTACAGGTGTAGAGGCTGTGTTAGTGGCTTGGAAGACATTTTCTGCTGATGCAGCTGTGAGATCTCCAGCAAAATCTTCAGAGAAGAAACCCAGGGGACCAGGTGAAAGAAGAAATGGCCAGTTCTCAGGTAAGCTGTGCATCTGAGGGCAGGGACCCTGCCCTGTTTTTCTCTTGAAGGCCCATGCAAACTGAAATCACAAATGTTGGTTTTTCTAGTTCTGAGATTTCTGCTTTATTTTTTCACCCAATTTTTAACCTTTTCAGATGATACTCAAGATTAGGTTCGTAGAACACTCTTCCCTTGTATCGCTGAGCCTTCTCCCCCTTCTCCAACTCCAAATTAAAGTTCTGCAATTATTGAAAATATTCCCTTTGTGAACGATCCACAGGGGAAGGCGTTGAGTCCAAGATTCCTGTTGCTGGTGGAGTCTGGTCCTGCATAGCACTCAAGGAAAACAGTTCCCATTTAGGTCAGATCTGGATGCTTAATCACCTCTCTAGAGACCAGGATGAAGAAAATGCACAAATACACAGGATGGATATGAGGCCCGGATTAACTCCAAAGTTGTCAGATAAAAGGAAGACTCTTGCTGCTTAGAATGTTGAAAAGATACCCCATTTTCAGGTTGTTTCATTACAATTTCATTTCAATTTATTTCATTAGGTAGATTTACCGAGTGATATGCAGAAACCATCCCATTTCAACTGGAACAATCTTTCTTCTGGCAAAGTTTCTCTTTGCCTGTAGTTTCTGATGAAAGGAACAGAGGTAAAAGAAATGTCGACAGGATTAAATTTTCTTACAGTTTGCCATCCATTGATAAACACTAGATATAGGCAGAGTATGACATTGCTCAAGGAATTCACAATTGCCTTCATGTGAATGCTTTGCCAGAGGCAAAAGGGAAGCTCAGCTTGAGGAGAGCCAGACTGCCAGTATCCTGTAAGTCTTCTTAACTATCTGAAAATGCTTTAGAAACTTCTTTTATCTCTATGCCTCCAACTTAAAGCATACCATCAGTGTCTCCTCAAATCCTACTGCAGCCCTTGGCGCCCACAATTCCTCTCCCTGTGCTTTCATGAAAACAGCTTTTTTGACCAAAGAGGTCTCCAGAATCCTTTCTTGACCCCTTGCTCCCAACCCACATCCCACCCGTTGCCACTGGACAATGAAGGCTCTCACCTTTGTGTAGTAGAGATAATGACTTCTGGGAGTGGAGGTTCTAAATCACTGGGACCTCCATCCTTTAGACTGTTAGTTTACTCCACATTCTTGATGCAAATCTATTCTTCTATTTAGTTTGTATTTTCAGAACAAGAAAAGAAGAATCCCATAGTTTACATGCTTGCACCTTCGAAACCTGAAACAGAATAGAGCAGAAATGAGGACTGAAACAAAAGCTTTCAATGAAACAGTATATGGTGGGATCATCAAGCACAATGGTCAAGAAACAATTCTGGAGATGTTGGATGATGCAAGATAGCTTATTGGAGTCACACAGACACTGGACCTGTGGGCAGAGGGAGCCATATGGTGGCTTCATGAAGCTTATATGTCCTGGGTGGGAGGGGAGCTGCACGCAGTATTAGATCACAAATGTTCCTTTTATTTTTTTTAAGTTTATTTACTTATTTTGAGAAGGAGACAGAGTACGTGAGTGGGGGGGAACGGGGAAAATTTGGGAGAGAAAGAATCGCAAGCAGGCTCCCCATACTCAGCAGCATGGAGCCCTCCTGGGGGCTCAAACTCATGAACTGTGAGATCATGACCGAAACCAAAACCAAGAGACAGAGGCTTAACCCACTGAGCAACTCAGGAGGCCGTTCCTTTGAATTTCTGAGTGTAAAACTGCTTCTGCAGGATTTCTCTGGTGATTACCATTCAGTTCAAGGTTACTTATTGAGATGTATAGGCAGTCAGGAGACGCCTTAAGAATGTACCAACCAGCACTTACTTGATGCTTATTAAAACTCTGCAGGCTCTAGGTCAGGCTTCTCTGGTGGAGGTGCACATTTTCCTGTTTGTATCCCTCATCATACTAGATTCAGAAATAATAGCTGGTTTATGTATATCATTCAATGTGTTTGTGTTGACAGTGTGAATAAAAGACCTAAGCATCATTATCCAAAACTAGATTTATGAGTGTAATGTCATTGAGGATGTTTCTTAGTTTCCACGACCATTTTCTGCTCTTCCCTTGTTTCCTGTAGTTTGTGTGAGAGACGGGGAGATTGAGAGAACAAGTAGAGAAGGCGCAGAGAGAGGGAGAGAGAGAGACAATTTAAAAGCAGGCTCCCTGTTATCATCGCAGAGCCCAATGTAGGGTTCATACACAGGAGCCTGGAGATCACAATCTCAGTCAAAATCAGAAGTCAGATGCTTAACTAACTGAGCCCCCCAGGTGGCCCTCCACTCTATCACTTTTAATATGTATATAACTGCTTTCTAAATGTATGGGTGTGTGCATGAAGTGTAAAACAGGAGACCAATTTTGTGTGGACACTTTCTGGTTTCCATCATTCTTTTCAGCTTTCACACATGTTACTAACGTTGCTTTAGGGTCCCGTCTGGATATTGACCACTGTGTCGTTTTAGATCAGCTCTAGGTCAGATAACCCGGGTTAAAACGGAATCTCTTCCATGTATTGGATGCTTGACAAAATATCCACAGAGAAATAGAATAACCTGTTTGCTCTCATAGGTGATAATTGTTTACAATTATGATTATTATTCATTTTCCATTAATTTATGAAAAATGAGTAGATGCTATCTACTAAGTAGGAAATGCTCAGAAAGGTGCCTTGTTGCCTTTTTTTGCTATTCTAGTAGAACCTGTGGTTGTTATAAAACCCATTTAGTTCCAAGTACTCCATGAGTTCCTGCCTTTGAATTCTTGCTCTTTGTTATTCAAATATCTATTCCCTGGCCAATAGGCTAATGTCTTGTCAGCAATGCAGAATCTGGGGGCACTTGGGTGGCTCAGTCAGTTAAGCATCTGACTCTTGATTTCAGCTTAGGTCAGTAGCTCATGGTTCCTGAGATGGAGCCCCAAGTCAGGCTCTGCACTGTCAGTGGGGAGCCTCCTTGGGATTCTCTCTCTCTCTACCCCTCCCCCACTTGCTCTCTCTCCCCCCCTCTCAAAATAAGCATATAAACTTAAAAAAAATAAAGCCCTTCAATGCACCATTGTGAAATTGTAATTCATATTAGAATATGCTACGTACATTGTAAGACACCCAGACTTTCCATCTAAGAAATAGACACCAGGTATACTACGTGATGTGAATATAGTATTTAAAAATATGGATGCCTTTGTTGATGCCTTAATTTTATAAATTCGCTTGAATAAACACAATATTTACACTGGTTCTTACCTCAAAGTAAGAAAATAGATGAAAGCATACCATTGTGTTGAAAAAGGTCTTCCTGCAGAAAGCAGGAAACCCCTCTAAGTCAGAACCAGTTTTCCCAATATACCTAAACAAACAGGAATTCACTTCTTGGTGAGTCACAGATAGAATCTATACCGGCTGGGGTTGTCACACAAAGGAAACGTGATTTTCAACAATTAAGGAGATCACAGGGAATCACTTCCAAAGCAGAGACCCGGGGAAGGGAATGGTTTCATATATAGTCAGGGTGGAGAATTAGAGGGAGAGCCCATCACCTTATGTAAAGGTGCAGATCAGGTTACACTTGGGCCTGAAGAAAACAGTTGTATACAGGGGGGCCTGGGTGGCTCAGTTGGCTGAGCATCCAGCTTCAGCTCAGCTCATGATCATGCAGTCTGTGTGCTCGAAATCTTGCGTTTTGTGAGTTCGAGTCCTGCACTGGGCTCTGTGCTGGCAGCTCAGAGCCTGGAGTCTGCTTCCAATTCTGTCTCCCTCCCAGTCCTTCCCCTGCTCCTGCTCTGTCTCTCTCTCTCTCTCAAAGATAAATAAATACACATTGGAATGTTTACTTTTTGAAAACAAGCAGTTCCATACCTACTCTGGATGTTACATAGTAAATGAGGTTTGTGCTCGCTCTTAGGTGGAGAGTTTAGCATTATAATGAGGCCATGGTAACAATCCTCTCCCCGTGGTTGACACCACTGTCTACTTGCTTAGGAGTGAGTCAGGGGATGAGCTCAGACAGGGTGGGTATAAGCTCTTTCTCAGATGACATACCTTTTGTTGTATACTTTCTGTTTCCATCACAAGAGATGATGGCCCTGGGGTGTTGTTGCCTGAAGTAACAGATAAGGTTGAAAGAAGAATTAAAATAAAATGAGGGACTGAGGGCAGTGGGTATCAACAAGTAAGCAGTGAAGATCAGGTCTTGGGGTCCAGCTGGTGACATTAACTCCCTCTTGCATCTTAGGTACCATTATGAATGCTGCCTATGGCTACTTGCTAACTGTGGTATTTGTTGCAGGGACTGCTGACCTTCAGGGATGTGGCCATAGAATTCTCTCAGGAGGAATGGGGATGCCTGAACCAGAGTCAGCGAGAACTGTACAGGGATGTGATGTTAGAGACCTATGGACACCTCCTCTTCTTGGGTGAGGATAACTCCTTCCAGACTTCCCAAACCACACTCATGGGTTTGTTCCTTCCTTGGAAGACTGTCTTTTGGAAGCTTCCTCTTGCATGACTGGTATTCAGATCCCTGCAGTCAGAGAAAGAAGTAGATTTTGTAGATATAGAGAAATATCTTCATGAGGTTTCCTTTCCAGCTGTAGATTCCCCTTCTTTACGGTGAGGTAAGAGCATCATCATCTGTAGATGAGTGGTAATTGTAAACATTGAGTGGCATAAAATGGTACTGCCCACTGAAGCTCCCAACTGCTACTCATTCCTGTCGTGGTAGTACTTGGACATGAGGTCATTATGTGAACGTTGGAAATTCCTGTCAAGTGTACTAAAGGGGCTTGTGGGCAACAGCATTCAGAAACCATTTTCTGGAATTCTACAATGTCCTCTCTCGTGTACTGAGCACAGTATTGGGGTGAAAGAATCTGAGAAACAGGCATGTTCTTTTTTTTTTTTTTTTTTCTGATAATCAGGCCTCATTGTGTCGAAACCTCACCTGGTCATTTTTTTGGAACAAAAGAGGGAGCTCTGGGATGTGAAGAGAAAGAAGACGGTAGCCTCACCAGCAGGTAGGTGGGCATGAACAAAACAGATGACAGTGGTGATATGCAAATATTTAAAATATGGCTCAAGTAGCTCTCCTTGAATGGAAATTAGTTTGGAAGCCCAGTTTTATGTCTGTCCCACTCATAGCGGGACATCAGCTTTCCAACCCGTCATACTCTTACATTCTCGAAGGATTCTTTGTTCTGCTCCAGTGATGGTCCATCACATCCACAGTGAGTGCCAGGAGACTCCCCTTGTGCGTTGAGTATCTCCAAAGTCTGAAAGCTTCTCCTTTGCTTTGAAGGCCCTGGAGAATTCTCCCTATTCTGAGAAACTCTATTGTAAGTCATTCCCAGTTTCTGTTTTCGTGAGAAGTGTGTCATAGTAGTGGTGGACAGAGTGGGTTTTGGTGTCCAAATCCCAGGAGCACTGGAGACAGGGATCACGTGATTTCCGGTTTATGCTTTCCAATGTTCCTGAGGCTATAATCTTTGTTTTTATTTCAATGTTTGTTTTTGAGAGAGAGACAGAGAGAGGCAGACAGACAGAGCAATTGTGGGGGAGGGGCAGAAAGAGACAGAGACATAGAATTTGAAGGAGCCTCCAGGCTTTGAGCAGTCAGCACAGAGCTTGATGTGGGGTTTGAACTCACAGACCACAAGATCATGACCTGAGCTGAAGTTGGATGGTCAACCAACTGAGCCACCCAGGCGCCCCACTGATGCTTTAGGCTTAATCATACAACACTGAGATTCAGTAATTCCCTCAGATAAAAAAGCATTTTCTAAAATGAGAAAATCTCATGCTCTATTTCACTTCAGAAACTTATTTTTCTTATGAATGATAACAAGAAATTTCCAATTTATGTCTTCCATTCCTCAATGGTGAAATAATTTGTCCATGTGTATTCTAATATTCCTACCAACATTAATGCCACAGGGGAACTAGAACACTGAGAACTTAGAACTCACAGCCTGCCATAAAGACTCAATGGGTACGTTATTTCTCAGTAACATCATAATTTTCATCTTTTTTCTTGTATAATATAAACTTCCTGTGCCTTTGTCATCAATGTTTTCACTTTCTGAGTGGCTGTTTATGAGATTCATTTCTGACTTATTAGATGAAAATTCTGACATGGCATGTGCATCATGAGGTATGAGGTAGATCATTTGGGTTGACCTGTTGGTCTTGCAGAGTTTTCCTGATATCATTTAGTTACCTGTTCTCTCTTCTTCCTCCATAAGTCTCTCTAAGATGACCATTTGAATTGTTTGCCATGGAATAGTGGCTTGATATTTGAATAAAATGGTTATTTTCATTTTGGCTGTTAGACTGATTTACATATTTGTTCTGGACATTTATTTCACAGCTCTCGTTCTGTGTTCTTTGAAGAACATTAGCCACCTGATCCCAGTGTCACCCATTACAGGTTCCTTATTTCCTGTGTGCTCTCTGCTGGATCCCTCCACTAGAAGGTTGATATTTTTTCTCTGTTATCATTAAGTATCTTTATGGGAAGATGTGCACTAATCATCTCATTTATTCTGGAAGCTTCCTCCTTCATTTCACCTTGTTTGTTGTCTGCTTTGGAAAATGAAGGATTCCTTCTATGTTTGCTGTAGGAATTGCTGTTTAAAGTAGAGATTGTGAATGAGAGCTCTGTCCTGTAAACTTCCATTTTATTTTATTTTTTAAAAATTTTTTTTCAACGTTTTTTTATTTATTTTTGGGACAGAGAGAGACAGAGCATGAACGGGGGAGGGGCAGAGAGAGAGGGAGACACAGAATCGGAAACAGGCTCCAGGCTCCAAGCCATCAGCCCAGAGCCTGACGCGGGGCTCGAACTCACGGACCGCGAGATCGTGACCTGGCTGAAGTCGGACGCCTAACCGACTGCGCCACCCAGGCGCCCCTAAACTTCCATTTTATTCTGCCCTCATGTCCCATAGATACTCTTCCTTATCTCTTTTCTGTTGCTGCAAATAAAGAAAATGTGTATCACATTAGTTCAAATGCCTTAAAATTGTGAATGTAATCCAGCACAAAACATAAAGGAGACCTAGATTTTAATGGTATAGAAGACTCAAAAACAATACCTATTGGTATTTCTTTCTTTTTTTTTTAATATGAAATTTATTGTCAAATTGGTTTCCATATAACACCGAGTGCTCATCCCAACAGGGGCCCTCCTCAATACCCATCACCCACCCTCCCCTCCCTCCCACCGCCCATCAACCCTCAGTTTGTCCTCAGATTTAAGAGTCTCTTATGGTTTGCCTCCCTCCTTCTCTAACCTGTTTTTTATTTTCTTTCCCTCCCCCATGGTCCTGAGTTTCTCAGGATCCACATAAGAGTGAAAATACATGGTATCTGTCTTTTTCTGTATGACTTCTGTCACTTAGCATAACACTCTCCAGTTCCATCCACGTTGCAACAAAAGGCCATATTTCACTCTTTCTCATTGCCAAGTAGTAGTCCATTGTGTACGTAAGCCACAATTTCTTTATCCATTCCTCAGTTGATGGACATTTAGGCTCTTTCCATAATTTGGCTACTGTTGAGAGTGCTGCTATAAACATTGGGGTACAAGTGCTCCTATGAATTAACACTCCTGTATCCCTTGGGTAAATTCCTAACAGTGCTATCGCTGGGTCATAGGGTAGCGCTATTTTTAATTTTTTCAGGAATTTCTGCACTGTTTTCCAGAGCGACTGCACCAGTTTGCATTCCCACCAACAGTGCAAGAGGGTTCCCGTTTCTCCATCCTCGCCAGCATCTAGAGTCTCCCGATGTGTTCATTTTAGCCACTATGACTGGCGTGCGGTGGTATCTGAGTGTGGTTTTGATTTGTATTTCCCTGATGAGGAGCGACCTTGAGCATCTTTTCATGTGCCTGTTGGCCCCCTGAATGTCTTCTTTAGAGAAGTGTCTATTCATGTTTTCTGCTCATTTCTTCACTTGATTTTTTGTTTTTTGGGTGTGGAGTTTGGGGAGTTCTTTATACATTTTGGAAACTAGCCCTTTTTTCATATATTATTTGCAAATATCTTTTGCCATTCCGTTGGTTGCCTTTTCGTTTTGTTGATTGTTTCCTTTGCTGTGCGGAAGCTTTTTATCTTCATGATGTCCCAATAGTTCATTTTTGCTTTTAATTCTCTGGCCTTTGGGGATGTGTCAAGGAAGAAATTGCTGCGGCTGAGGTCAGAGAGGTTTTTCCCTGCTTTCTCCTCTACGGTTTTGATGGTTTCCTGTCTCACATTCAGGTCCTTCATCCATTTTGAGTTTATTTTTGTGAATGGTGTAAGAAAGTGGTCTAGTTTCAACCTTCTGCATGTTGCTGTCCAGTTCTCCCAGCACCATTTGTTAAAGAGACTGTCTTTTTTTCCATTGGATATTCTTTCCTGCTTTGTCAAAAATTAGCTGGCCATATTTTTGTGGGTCTAGTTCTGGGGTTTCCATTCTATTTCAATGGTCTATGTGTCTGTTTTTGTGCCAATACCATGCTGTCTTGATGATGACAGCTTTGTAGTAGAGGCTAAAGTCTGGGATTGTGATGCCTCCTGCTTTGGTCTTCTTCTTCAATATTACTTTGGCTATTCGGGGTCTTTTGTGGTTCCATACAAATGTTAGGATTGCTTGTTTTAGCTTCGAGAAGAATGCTGGTACAATTTTGATCGAGATTGCATTGAATGTGTAGATAGCTTTGGGTAGTATTGACATTTTGACAATATTTATTCTTCCAATCCATGAGCATGGAATGTTTTTCCATTTCTTCACATCTTCTTCAATTTCCTTCATAAGCTTTCTATAGTTTTCAGGATACAGATATTTTACATCTTTGGTTAGGTTTATTCCTAGGTATTTTATGCCTCTTGGTGCAATTGTGAATGGGATCAGTTTCTTTATTTGTCTTCCTGTTGCTTCATTATTAGTGTATAAGAATGCAACTGATTTCTGTACATTGATTTTGTATCCTACGACTTTGCTGAATTCATGTATCAGGTCTAGCAGACTTTTGGTGGAGTCTATCACAGGTTTTCCATGTGTAGTATCATGTCATCTGGAAAAAGTGAAAGCTTGACTTCATCTTTGTCAATTTTGATGCCTTTGATTTCCTCTTGTTTTATGTGTGCTGATGCTAGCACTTCCAACACTATGTTAAACAACAGCGGTGAGAGTGGACATCCCTGTCGTGTTCCTGATCTCAGGGAGAAAGCTCTCAGTTTTTCCCCATTGAGGATGATATTAGCTGTGGGCTTTTCATAAATGGCTTTTATGATGTTTAAGTGTGTTCTTTCTATCCTGACTTTCTCAAGCGTTTTTATTAAGAAAGGATGCTGAATTTTGTCCAATGCTTTTTCTGCCTCTATTGACAGGATCATATGGTTCTTATTTTTTCTTTTACTAATGTGATGTATCACGTTGATTGATTTGTGAATGCTGAACCAGCCCTGCGGCTCAGGAATGAATCCCACTTGATCATGGTGAATAATTCTTTCTATATGCTGTTGAATTCGATTTGCTAGTATCTTATTGAGAATGTTTTCATTCATATTCATCAGGAATATTGGGCTGTAGTTCTCTTTTTTTACTGGGTCTCTGGTTTAGGAATCAATGTAATGCTGGCTTCATAGAATGAGTCTGGAAGTTTTCCTTCCCTTTCTATTTTTTGGAGTAGCTTGAGAAAGATAGGTATTATCTCTGCTTTAAATGTCTGGTAGAATTCCCCTGGGAAGCCATCTGGCCCTGGACTCATATTTGTTGGGAGGTTTTTGATAACTGATTCGATTGCTTCGCTGGTTATGGGTCTGTTCAAGCTTTCAATTTCTTCCTGTTTGAGTTTGGAAGTGTGTGGCTGTTTAGGAATTTGTCCATTTCTTCCAGGTTGTCCAGTTTGTTCGTATATAGTTTTTCATAGTATTCCTTGATAATTGCTTGTATTTCTGAGGGATTGCTTGTAATAAATCCATTTTCATTCATGATTTTATCTATTTGGGTCCTCTCCCTTTTCTTTTTGAGAAGCTTGGCTAGAGGCTTATCAATTTTGTTTATTTTTTCAAAACACCAACTCTTGATTTCATTGATCTGCTCTACTGTTTTTTTAGATTCTATATTGTTTATTTGTGCTCTGATCTTTATTATTTGTCTTCTTCTGCTGGGTTTGGGTTGTCTTTGCTGTTCTGCTTCTGTTTCCTTTAGGTGTGCTGTCAGATTTTTTATTTGGGAATTTTCTGGTTTCTTGAGATAGGCCTGGATTGCAGTGTATTTTCCTCTTAGGACTGCCTTCGCTGTATCCCAGAGCGTTTGGATTGTTGTATTTTCATTTTCGTTTGTTTCCATATATTTTTTAATTTCTTCTCTAATTGTCTGGTTGGCCCATTCATTCTTTAGTAGGGTGTTCTTTAACCTCCATGCTTTTGGAGGTTTTCCAGACTTTTTCCTGTGGTTGATTTCAAGCTTCATAGCATTGTGGTCTGGAAGTAGGCATGGTATGATCTCAATTCTTTTATACTTATGAAGGGTACAGTCTTTAATTTAAAGTCAGTTTGTCTGATATAAGTATGGCTACTCCAGCTTTCTTTTGAGTTCCAGTAGCATGATAGATAGTTCTCCATCTCCTCACTTTCAGTCTGAAGGTGTCCTTAAGTCTAAAATGAGTCTCTTGTAGATAGCAAATAGATGGGTCTTGTTTTGTTTTGTTTTGTTTTGTTTTCCATTCTGATACCCTATGCCTTTGGTTGGAGCATTTAGTTCATTTACATTCAGTGTTATTATAAAAAGATATGGGTTTAGAGTCACTGTGATGTGTGTAGGTTTCATGCTTGTAGTGATGTCTCTGGTACTTTGTTTCACAGGATCCCCCTTAGGATCTCTTGTAGGGCTGGTTTAGTGGTGATGATTTCCTTCAGTGTTTGTTTGTTTGGGAAGAACTTTATCTCCTTCTATTCTAAATGACAGACTTGCTGGATAGAGGATTCTCAGCTGCATATTTTTTCTGTTCACCACATTGAAGGTTTCCTGCCATTCCTTTCTGGCCTGCCAAGTTTCAGTAGATAGATCCGTCACGAGTCTTATCAGTCTCCCTTTATATGTTAGGGCATATGTATCCCTAGCTGTTTTCAGAATTCTCTCTTTATTCTTGTATTTTGCAAGTTTCACTATGATGTCATGCAGAGGATCAATTTAAGTTACGGCTGAAGGGAGTTCTCTGTGCCTCTTGGATTTCAATGACTTTTTCCTTTCCCAGATCAGGGAAGTTTTCAGCTATGATTTCTTTAAGTACACCTTCAGCACTTTTCCCTCTCTTCCTCCTCTGGAATCCCAATTATGCGTATATTATTGCGTTTTTTCATATCACTTAGTTCTCTAATTCTCCCTCATACTCCTGGATTTTTTTATCTTTTAATCAGCTTCCTCTTTTTCCGTAATTTTCTCTTCTAATTCACCTATTCTCTCCTCTGCCTCTTCAATCTGAGCTGTGGTCGCCTCCATTTTAATTTGCACCTCATTTATAGCATTTTTTATCTCCTCCTGTTTCTTAGTCCCTTGATCTCTGTAGCAATAGATTCTCTGCTGTCCTCTATACTTTTTTCAAGCCCAACGATTAATTTTATGGCTTTTATTTTATTTTATTTTATTTGTTTGTCAACATTTAGTTAATTTTTGAGACAGGGAGAGACAGCATGAACGGGGGACAGTCAGAGAGAGAGGGAGACACAGAATCTGAAACAGGCTCCAGGCTCTGAGCTGTCAGCACAGAGCCCACGCGGGACTCGAACTCACGGACCCCGAGATCATGCCCTGAGTCAAAGTTGGATGCTTAATTGACTGGGCCATGCGGGCACGCCTATTATTTTAAATTCATTTCCTGTTATATTGCTTCTTCGTTTTTGATCAGTTTGTTAGCTGTCACTACATCCTGGCATTTCTTTTGAGGAGAATTCTTCCGTTTTGTCATTTTGGATATTCCCTGGAGTGGCACAGAACTGCAGGGCTCTTCCCCTGTGCTTTCTGGGGTAACTTGTGTTGGTGGGCGGGGTCGCAGTCAGACCCGATGTCTGCCCCCAGCCCACCGCGGGGCCACAGTCAGACTGCTGTGTACCTTATCTTCCCCTCTCCCAGGGGCAGGACTCACTGTGTAGTGGTGTGGCCCCTGTCTGGACTACTTCCACACTGCCAGGCTTGTGGTGCTTCCTCTGTGGGATCTGGCATATTAACCGGGGTGGATCCGCACGGTGCACAGGGGCGAGAGGGGCAGGCTCAGCTCACTTTGCCTCTGGTGCTCCAAGGTCCGCTGCAGGAGGGGCCCTGCAGCACTGGGAGGCAGGCAGACCCTTTGGAGGGATGGTTCCACAGAAGCACAGTGTGGGTGTTTGTGCAGTTCAAGCAAGTTCTGTGATGGGAACTGGTTCCCTTGGAATTTCGGCAGGTGGATGGGCGAGGGAGTTGGTGCTGGCCAGCACCTTTGTTCCCTGGTGAGCTGAGCTCTGTCCTCCAGGGTTCAACAACTATTCCTCCCATTATTTCTAGCCCTTCTGCTCTCCGAGAAGAGCTGTTGACTTATGACATTCCAGATGTTATGTCCCGCTTGGCTGTCAGAAAACACTCGGTATGGCCCCTCTGCATTTGCAAGTCAGACTGGGGGCTCTGCGTTGCAGGGCAGGCTAACCCTCCACTGCCCCGGCTCCCTCCCACCAGTCCATGTAGTGCGCACTGCCTCTCCGCCCTTCCTACCCTCTTCTGTGGGCCTCCTGTCTACGCTTGGCTCCAGAGAGTCCATTCTGCTAGTCTTCTGGCGGTTTTCTGGGTTATTTAGGCAGATGTGGGTGGAATCTAAGTGATCAGCAGGACGCGGTGAGCCCAGCATCTCCTACACTGCCATCTTCCCCTCCTTCTGTCCTCCTCTGTATTTCTGAGTGTGTGTGTTTGTGGTGTATTTGCGAGTCACAAAAACCTTTCTCCACAAATAGATGTATAATCTGTATGTCACTGAAAACATTTCTTAGTTTCAGGGAGAGTAAACATTTTTCATTCTATCACTTTTATTCTTTTGTATTCAATTGGTAATTTTTGTATTTTACGTGGAATCTTCACTTTTCTTTTTGTTACTCAGTTTCATGGTTTTAATATATTTGCATTACCATCACCAGGTTGAAACTTTCTGTAAACTTACTTTTAGGATTGTCTCTGTATAATGGTTGGTGTGTTCCTCTTAGATGAATTCAAAGTCAGATAATCTGGATAAAGACACATATTATACGATTAGTGCAATTTTGCCAGATATTCTTTTGAAAGATGAAAACAATAGTATTGTTCTCATAGGTTACTGGGATCGGTGGGTAAATTTAGGGAAAACTGTTAGAATGGTCTATACTGTGTCGTAAGTGTTCAAGGAGAATGGCTGTTTCTGTTCATGATATGAGGATTAGTAATTTCCTCATTTTTCTTCAAGTTCAAAGTCCTCCATGATTTCTTCTTGTGTTTTTTTATTTCTTGGAATATAGAAGTGTGGCTCTTGAAGTGAAGATGTTTGCATCAGGGTCAGGCTTGTGAGAAATGTCAAAACAGACCCCACATAAAAATCGAAATCAGAATGTGAGTTTTAAGAAGATGCTCTGTTCGTTTTCATATGTCACATTGAGAATGTCACATTGACATTGAAGTGCACATGTAGCTCACCATCACTTTTTCATTATTCTATGTCTGTTTTCTTCTGTAATCCATTAGTTTGATAACTGATTTTATAGTATGTTGTAAATGAGAAAGTGTGGTGCCAGCAGAGTAGTCTTTATGTTTCAAGATTATTGTGTGTATATATTATCCTGCGATACATACCCATGTGAATGTTCCATTTGGTTGTGATCTTTCTGCCAAAAATGTCATTGGGAATTTGATGGAGATTGCATGAAATCAGTAGATCACTTTGAGTATACTGACAGTTGGATAATTTGAAGTATTCCAATGTAAGAACATGGATGTGGTTTCACTTACTTCTTTCAATTCCTTCACAATACTTTATAGTTTTCTCTGCACCAGTTTTGACCTCTAACATTATATTAAGTCTTCGGTAATTTATTCTTTGTGATGCTACTGTAACTGTAATTATATTTTGGGGGATTTGTTCTTTGTTGTGTATAAACCATGAATTCTTATGTGTTGGGTTTGTAATCTCCAATTTTGTAAAATTTGCTTGAGTGTTAACAGGTTTTCCGAAATGAGGATTCTTTAGGGGCACTCGTGGCTCATTTTGGTGGAGTGTCTGACTGTTGATTTTTGCTCAGGTCATTATCCCAGGGTCATGGCATCAAGCCCTGCCTCAGGCTCCACACCGAACATGGAGCTTGCTTGAGAGTCTCTGTCTCCCTGTGCAAGTACCCTACTTGCACACACACTCTGTCTCAAAAAATAATAACTTAAAATATAAAAAAATAGGGATTCTTCAGGGAAGAAGAAGATAGTATCGTGACAGACTAGGAGTACCCTACCCTCCTCACATCCCACAAACACATCTAGATAACCACTAAACCGTCCTAAGTATCCCAACAAGCAACCTTAAGACTGACAGAGGAATTACCCAGCTAATGTGAGAGAAGAGGCACATCGAAGATTGTAGGAAGTATAGAGATTTGGCTGGGGGAGCAACAGATTATAGTGCTCCTGAAAGCAGGGAACTGTGGTTGTGGAGAAGGATGAGAGAGAGTGGCGCTCAAAGAAGAATGCACAAGGAGAACATTTCCCTAATGTCATTGTCTTGGAAAATGAGAAGGCCTGCATTTTGTGCATTCTTACAGTGTGGCTTCAAGCCTCGAGTTTTCAAGGTCGACCGGCTTAGCTGGGAAAGATCCAGGAAGGTACTGCTCTGTCTTGGACAGAAGGTAGGCTCACAACCTGGGGGTAGACAGCATGGAAACAGCAATGTGAAGAGCATTTGGGGCACAGATGAGTGAGATTATTTGATATTCTAGGGGCCCTTCAATGAGGTGCATGATGGGGAACAAAGGAGCTGACTGGTTCCATTTCCTTCCCATGTTCCTCAGCATGAACACAGAGCACCCTGAGAGAAAGGACTCAGCGGGGACACTGGCTGCCCGCCTTGCTTACAACAAGCCCCAAGCCCCTATGCTCTGGTGGGACTGCCCTTCTCAGTCAAGCCTGACTCAATCCCAGCAAGGTTGGCCCCTACCTCAGGGGACCTGCATAATCTGCTGCCCACACCACATGTGACCACACAGTTCTGCATGGCCTCAGTTCTGGTGGAGTTGATGTCTGGTCTCATCTCACAAGCAGACCACAGCATAACCAGTCAAAACTCGCCCCATTGAGGACAGGGTCCAAACACTGGCAGGAGAGCTTCTGCACACCACTGGCGTCAAAGATGGAGCAGGAGACATAACTGGCTATTTTAACATACAGAGGGTGGTGGAGATGTAGACAAAATGCCAAGATGGAAGAATTTTTCCAAAATGAAACAACAAGATATGGCCGTGGCCAGAGATTTCAGTGAAACACTGTATCAGTAACATTCCAAATGGAAAATTGAAGGCAACTGTCATAAGGATTCTCACTGAGCTTGTGAAAAGAAGACAGCAGTGAGGCCCTTACTACAGAGATAAGAGGCTTAGCAAAGGAAGAGTGATGTAAAATGCAATAAATGAGATGAGAAATGCACTTGATTCAATGAACAGCCTGTTGGAAGAATGAGAGCAGCAAATTGGTGGCCTTAAAGACAAAATAATGGAAAATAATGAAACTTAAGGAAGAGAGAGACAGAGAGACAGAGTAGAACTATGCAACATGAAATAGCCTTAGGAAATCAGGGACTCCCTCAAAAGTGATAAGATTTATATTACAGGGGTCACAGAAGAAGATGAGCAAGGGGGTCAGAAAAGTTACTTCAGGGAATAATAGAAGGAAGCATCCCTAATCAGTTGAAGGAAACAGACCTGCAGATTCAGGAGGCACAGAACTCCATCGAAATCACCAAAAGGAGGCCAACACCAAGACATCTTGGAATCCAATTAGCAAACTACGGTGATAATGACAAAATCTTAAAAGCAGCAACACAGAGGAAGTATTTCACCCATCTTGAAAAGCATAAGGCCAGCTCAAGATTTCTCAACAGAAACCTGGCAACCCTGAGGGAGGGACATGATAGATTCAAAATGCTGAATGGGGAAAATAGGCAGCCAAGAACAGTCTATCCAGGAAGACTATCATTCAGACTAGAGGAGAGAGAGAGATTTCCAGTCAAACAGAAACTAAAGGAGTTTGTGACCACTGGAACAGCCCTCCAAGAAATGTTTAAGGATAGTCTTTGACTTCAGAGGAGAGACCAAAAGTGAGAAAGACAAGAAAGTATCAGAAAACAATCTCCAGAAACAATGCCAAAAGTAATAATAAAATGGCAGCAAATAGGTATCTAGTCAATAATTCCTTTGAAGGGAAATGTACTATGCACTGCTATCAAAACACATAGGGTGTCTGAATGGATTAAAAAAAACCCAAACCGGTTAACCTGCTGCTTACAAAAGACTCAATTTAGACCTGAAGTTGTCTGCCAGCTGAAAGTGAGGGGCTAGAGAAACGTTATCATGCAAATGGATGTCAAAAGAAGGCCAGTGTAGCAATATTTATATTTGACAAACTAGCCTTTTTTTGTTCTTGTATTGTGGTTATGTCCTCTTGGGTACCAGGGTAATGCCTGCCACCTAGAATGATTTTCATTGGGTTCCCTGTATTCTATTATTTGTAGAATTTTGATGAATTTTATCAGCAATTGCTTTTTTAAAAAAATATAATGTTCTCCATTACCTTTTTAATAACTATTTATTTTGAGAGGAGAGATAAGAAGGAAGAGTTAAGGAGAGATAGAGATAGAGAGAATCCCAAGAAGGATGCCCACTATCAGTGCAGAGCCCAGTGTGGGGCTGGAACTCACAAAGTGAGATCATGACCTGAGCCAAAACCAACAGTTGGATGCTAAACCAACTGAGCCACCGGGGCATCCAAGGAATTACTTGTTTAAAAGTTTGGTCCATTGACCAGTGAAGGCATGTGGTCTTGGTCTTTTCCAAATTGTCTAATATGTTAGTGTATGTTTGCTTTAGGAATCGTTTATCACACTATATGTTTCTGTGTGTAACTGTTGCCTCGTTTTCTTTTCCATTTTTCTTTTTCGTTGGTGGGGTTTTTTTTCACTGTAAATATATTTAAAGTATTGTCAAGTTTGTTTGTTGTACTGGAGAAACGGAATTACTTTCAATGTTATGTTTATTTGGGTCTTCATTTTACTTCTTTCTTATTTTTCTTTAGCATTTCCTTTTACAGAATTTTAGCTAAATTTCTTCATTCTTTTGTTGATTGAGGTGTAATAAAAGAAAAAGGTGAAATACAATAATTAACTCAATCATTTATAGCATAAAAAATTGAAAGTGGAGGGTCTAGTAGAAAAATTAGGAAAAAATGAATAATAATGATTACCAAAAAAAAAAAGTTTCCTTGGATTTTGTATAGATAATGTCATCCTCTAACAGTGATAATTTTGCTTTTTCTCTTCCAAGTTGTTTCCATTTTAGAATTGTTTTAAGTTTATTTATTTTGAGAAAGTGCGAGTCGGGAGAAGCAGAGAGAAAGGGAGAGAGAGAGACAGAGAGAACCCCAACAAGCTCTGTGCTGTCAGCATGGAGCCTGATGTGGGGCTCAAACTCACATAGTGCCAGGTTGAAAACCAAGAGTCAGACAATTAAGTGAGCCAACCAAGCGCCCCCAATTTGGTTTCCTTTTATGTATTTTTTCCCTAATTGTTCTGAATAGTGCCAGTACTATGTGGAATGGACATGGGAAAGTTGCTTCAATATCTTATTTGTGATCCTATAGGAGGGGCTTTTGGCCTTCTCAACGATTATGTTGGATTTCAGCTTTTCATACATACATGATCTTTATTAGGATGAAGTAGTTTCCTTGGATTCTTCCTTATTGAGTATCTTTAATCATGAAATGGTGTCCAATATGCTCACTTCCTGTCCTGTATCAATTAAGATAATCCTCTCTTTGTGATCTTTAGTCTGTAATGTGCAGTCCCAACTCGATAGTTTTCCATATGGTGAAACACTCTTGAATTTCAGGAAGAATTCCCAGTTGATTATGTCGTAAAATGGTAAAATGTGCTTTTGATTCAGTTTGTTTTTCATTTGTTTATTTGTTTTGAGAGGGAGAGGAAGGAAGAGGACAATGGGAGGGGCAGAGAGTGAGGCGGAAAGGGGATCCCAAGTAGGTTTTTCAGTTTGCAATGAACTGGACATGGGGCCTGATCTCACGACTGAAATCATGACCTGAGCTGAAGTCAAGGGTCGGGTGCTTCACCAACTTAGGCTCCCAGGCTCCCCTATTTGCTTAGTTTTATGGCGGACGTTGCATGAATATTCCCCACAGATGGTAATTCATAGTCTTCTATACTTCTGGCATCTTCCTTCAGCTTTGATAAGCTGTTAAGGCTGGTATGATTAAGGGTTTTCATAATCTCCCTTCTCTTCACTCCCTAGAAATGTCTGGGGAGATTTCAAGTACTTTGTCATGTGTGTGTATGAATTATCCCATGAATTCATCTGGTATAAGCATTTTCCTTGTTGGAAATTGTTTTTTTTTAATTTTTTTAATGTTTCTTTATTTTTGAGACAGAGAGAGACAGAGCATAAATGGGGGAGGGTCAGAGAGAGGGAGACACAGAATCTGAAACAGGCTCCAGGCTCCGAGCTGTCAGCACAGAGCCCGATGCAGGGCTCGAACTCACGGACCGCGAGATCATGACCTGAGCCGAAGTCGGCTGCCCAACTGACTGAGCCACCCAGGCGCCCCGGAAATTTATTTTTATATTTATTTTTAATTAAAAAATGTTTTTTAATGTTTTCATTTATTTTTGAGACAGAGACAGACAGAAAGAGACAGAGCATGAGCAGGGGAGGGGAGGAGAGAGAGGGAGGCACAGAATCCGAAGCAGGCTCAAGTCTCTGAGCTGTCAGCACAGAGCCTGATGCGGGGCTCAAACTCATGGACTGTGAGATCCTGACCTGAGCTGAAGTGAGATGCTTACCCAAGTGAGCCACCCAGGCGCCTCATTGGGAGTTTATTTATTACAGTTTTAATCTACTTAGTAGTTGTAGATCCGTTGATATTTTTCTTTTTTCTTTTTTCTTTTTTTTTGAGTGTGAGAGTGTCAGTAAGTGGGGGAAGAGACAGAGGTATATATAGAGAGAATCTTAAGCAGGCTTCTTGCTTAGGGTAGAGCCTGATACGGTGGTCCATCACATGACCCTAAGATCATGACCTGAGCCAAAATCAAGAGTTGGACGCTCAACCAACTAAGCCACCCAGGCTCCTCTTTCATTATGTTCTTTTCTCCATGATGATGTCAGGTAGGTTATTCCTTTTTTTGAAATAGGTACTTTTTTTTTTGATACCTATTTGTTAGCATGTAATTATTCTTTGTGCCAATTATAATTATTTTTATATCTATATCACATGTACTGTGTCACGTTACTTCTTCACTTCTGATTTTAGGAGAACTTCAATTATTCATCCTTACTTGATGGTGTTATAGATCTGTAAAATTTTTGGGTTATTTCTGAAAACAAACTCATCCTGTTGTTTTATTCCTACTTTTGCTATATCGTATTTTCATAATTTCTGTTTGTCTTTTAAATTAAATGTCCTTCCTTCTAAATTTTGGCTCATAGGATACTTTCCTGATTCTTTGTGACACAGGAATGTGATTTGTGCTACACCATTAAACAACTGCAGGATGATCTATTAGCCTATGTCTTCAACACGTTGTATGTAAGTTTCTGTGTCAAGGAAGAATGACGCCCCGATGAATCCTTCTCAACCATCTTCCTGACATTCTCTGACTGATTTGAAGGTTGTATATTAGAAGTTGTCAGTACATTCATGTGAGAGTAGTAATTGGAATGATGTTCCTTTTTTTGTTATTTGCTATCTTTCAGCTATATCTTCACATGGCACCCAGAGCTTCCTGCCAAAGCCATGCATAGAAGCCTCTTCCCAAAATGTGTCACTGGGTACATGGAAACATCATGCCCTTGAGAATTTACACTTGATAAACTGCGACGGTGATAGAAAGAATGAAGCGCATCAGAAGTTTTATGAAGGACGTGGTCCAATTGAGACGAGTGCCCATAATAAGAACCTCACGGCCGCAAGTGGTGAAGGACATAAAACATCTTGGAAAACCGCCCTTTTTACATCCACTATTTGTGCAAAGGAGTATGCGTCTGTAAGAAGTTCCAATCTAATACACAAACATACATATTTGTGCAATGAAAATTTGGAACATTTGGAAAGTTACCCCATCCACACTGAAAACAATGCTTTGAGCCATTGTGAAAGTGGGATTGGATTGACATTTCAGTCAAATATTTCTAAAACTCAGAGATTCAAAAATGAAGATAAAAGGCCTAGGACGTGTCAATTTGGGAGGCGCTTCATAGAGGAGGTGGCCCTGCAACATTACCAGAGCATTTTCAGTGGAGATACACTGGCTCAATACAGTGAATCTGAGACACAGTCTAACCAGGGCTCCCATGTTAGCAAACATCTGAGGACTCTGCAAGAAAACCATTTTGAATCTAATAAAGATGAGGAAGTCTTTTACCCAAACTCCAAACGTACCAAGAGTAAGAGAATGCAGAGGGTAGAAAATACTTCTAAATATGATGAATGTGGGAAAGCTCTGAAGCAGTCCTCCAGTATTGCTGATCATCAGAGGATTCGTGTGGGGGAAAACCCATACACAGGTAATGAATCTGGGAACATGTTTAGTGAATCGTTAAGTCTAAATATGTATAAGACAAGTGGTACTGGAGAGAAAAGGTACATTTGCAAGGAATGTGGCAAAACCTTTGTCAGACACTCAACACTATCTCAACATCAGCAAATGCATACTGCAAAGAAAATTGACAACTGTGAAGAAGGTAGTCAAACCTTTAAGGATGGGTCATCACTCCATGCAGACAGGCGAATCCGTACTGCACAGAAACCTTACAAATGTCAACAATGTGGCAAGGCCTTTAGCCAGCAATCATTGCTTACTCAGCATCAAAGAATCCACACTGGAGAGAAACCCTATGAATGTCAAGAATGTGGCCAGGCCTTTAAATGTCACTCATACCTTATTAAACATCACAGAACGCATACTGGAGAGAAACCTTACAAATGTCAAGAATGTGGCAAGGCCTTCAAGCAGCAATCATCCCTTACTAAGCATCACAGAATACATACCGGAGAGAAACCTTACAAATGTCAAGAATGTGGCAAGGCCTTTAGCCACCGATCATCCCTTGCTCAGCATCACAGAAGGCATACTGGAGAGAAACCTTACAAATGTCAAGAATGTGGCAAGGCCTTTCCCCAGCAATCATCCCTTAGTCGACATCACAGAATTCATACTGGAGAGAGACCTCACAACTGTCAAGAATGTGGCAAGGCCTTTATCCACCCATCATCCCTTACTCAGCATCACAGAATCCATACTGGCGAGAAACCTTACCAATGTCAAGAATGTGGAAAAGCCTTTAAGTGTTCCTCACGACTTACTGAACATCACAGAATTCATACTGGAGAGAAACCCCACAAATGTAAAGAATGTGGCAAGGCCTATAAAGCGTACTCACAGCTTACTCAACATCACGTAATTCATACCGGAGAGAAACCTTACAAATGTAAAGAATGTGGTAAGGCCTTTAGCAGATACTCAACCCTTTTTCTACATCGCATAATTCATACCGGACAGAAACCTTACCAATGTAACAAATGCAGCAAAACCTTTAATTTACCTTCAAGGCTTACTCAGCATCACAGAATCCATACTGGAGAGAAACCTTACAAATGTCAAGAATGTGGAAAGGTCTTTAGCCAGCAAGCATCCCTTAGTCAGCATCAGAGAATTCATAGTGGAGAGAAACCTCACAAATGTCAAGAATGTGGCAAGGCCTTTAGGTTGAAGTCAAACCTCAATGACCATCACAGAATTCATACTGGAGAGAAACCTTTCCAATGTCAACAATGTGGAAAAGCCTTTAGGATTAAGTCAAACCTTAATGGCCATCACAAAATTCATACTGGAGAGAAACCTTACCAATGTCAGATATGTGGCAAGGGCTTTACCAAATGCTCAGAACTTCATCAGCATCACAGAATTCATACTTGAGCCAACCTTACCAAAGCACCGTGTGCAAAAGACTTTAATCACCAATCATCCTTTATTCAAGATTACAGAAATCATCTTGGAGCAAATGTTACAGAGTTTAAGACTGTGAAGGAATTTTCCCCCATTTTTTAAAAAGTTTTTCTTCGATAGAATGAGTGGGAGGGTGCAGAGGCAGACACACACACAGAATGAAAAGCAGGTTCCAGGCTCCGAGGTTTCGGCACAGACAGCTCAGAGCCTGATGCAGGGCTCGAACCCATAAACTGCTATATCATGACATGAGGTGAAGTTGGATGCTTCACCGACTGAGCCACCCAGGCACCAGAAGACTGTGAGAGAACTTTTAAGGAGGGGTCATCGCTACTCCACATCACAGAATCCACACTGAGGATTAACGATACCCAAGTAAACAATGTGGCAAGACCTTAACCAATGCTGATCCCTGATTTCTTGTCAGAGAATGTGTTATAGAGATGATTTTCCACAAAAAAAGAGTCTGGGAAGCCCTTTAATGGTGCTCAAGCCTCATTCCACACCACCAAATTCATACTTGAGAGACACCTTACAACTGTAGAGAATGTGGTGAAACGTTTCACTTGGCTCAAGTCTTACTACCATCACATTGTTCATACATAGGAGGAACATTGAAAATGTGATGAATGTGGCACACCCCTAGGTGGAAGTCCTAACTTATTCAACATCATAATTCCCATATCAGAGGAAATATCTAAAATGTAAATTGAATGACAAGATTTCAGCTGGAATTCAGTCCTTATTCAATATCTCTATATGCATGCTGAGTTGAAACCATACAAACCTAATGCATGAGGAAAGCCCTTCTTCATAAATACACCATTTGGAAAACATCAGAGAGTACCAAAAGAAAAGTAAGTTGAAAGAAAAGTACGTTTAAAAACATATGTAACTGAACATAAAATGTCAACACGTGTCACAGGATTCACAGCAGAAAGCAATAAGTCAGTGTATTCAGACATTACATCAAAATACTTACTAGAAGGAATAATACAAAGTTAAACATTTAGATAATGTATATGCTATTATGCTTTAAATGGTAAAAGGGATGGATTTTTGCATAGGTATAATCTCAGTGTTTTTAGATTAACCTTTTTAAGATTTGTGACTAGTAAACATCAATATACTTCTTATTCTCAAATCACTTCAGGAAATTCATTTATTCCTAGTGGGCATGTGAATGTACGCGCCTGAGTGTTGCTACATCAATGATATGAGTTCCCTTCTTTCTTAGGTGGGACTCATACATATGTAATTTTCCATGGAAGGTGAAGAAGAGTTGAATAAAATCTAAATGGAGATACTTTCTGTGCCTCTAACCTTGCTGTAATGATCATGAAAGAGGTGTTCAGGATACCATTGTCCATTTATTTCAACTACAAGTGCGTATTACAAATAAAAAGTTGTACTAAATGGTCTTTAAGGGAAAGAGGGTCAGTCCACTGAAAAACTTGATGCAGTTTCATCATAGCAACAGTTACAAGTACAGAATATCAACTGATGTGATTGAAAGGAAGAAGTGTCCACAGATATCAGAAAGAGAAGAGCAAAACCTTCCTAAGATGGCTAGGATTCTACATTCACATGTTTGAAGAATCACCTCAGGCCTGAAAGAATTTCAGTAGGCAAAATTAAGCTGTACATAATTTAAAATAGACTGTCATGTCTTCTGAGTCCTCATGGTAACCACCAAGCAAAACTGTTAATTGATACCCAAAAGATAAAGAGAGAAGAATCAAGGTTTACTATTCTTGAAAATCATCAGATCACAAAGGTAAAGAGAAAATGGAGAAGAAAGGGAGCAAGAATTCTAAAGTAGCCAGAAAACCATGAGAAGAATGACAACAGTAACTCCATGCCTGGAGCAATACTTCCTTTAAATATAAAGGGACTAAATTCCCCAATCAAAAGATAGAGATTGGCTGAATGGAAAGAAATCCAAGACCCAATGCTATGCTGCCTTCATGGGACTCCCATCTGCTTTCAGAACACACTCAGCCTGAAAGTGCAAATATTCAAAACGATATTGCATGCCATTGGAAACCCAAAGAAATGGGGTAGCTATCCTTCAGACAAAATAGACTTGAATGCAAGGACTATAATAAGACGTGGCAAAGGTCAGTATTAAACAAACGGGTCAGTTTGTGCAGAGTTTTTAGTTAATGTGCTGTTTGGCAGAATGGCAACAAAGTTTGCCCCCATTTTGGTTTTGGAAGACAGTAATAGTATGGTTTTTTAACTCACGTACTGACACATTGAAAAGAAACACCTTTTTCCGTAAGTGTGGGTGGTGTTTGTGCAGATGCCTGAATTGTAGTTTGTGTTATGTTTCTGAACATCCGTATCTTATGACTCCTTGAAATGACTACTTGATATTCAAAAACCGATTGCTACTTTTAGAGGGCTGGGGAAAAAAAAAAGAACGCTAAATGGCAATGTGAGAAAGACTATTGCTTCCAGATTTTGAAGTGTGTGGGAAAATACTGTTGCAATGACAATCTTGGTAATTTACTGCAAAAGCAGCCAATAGTTCATCAAAACCAACTTGTACAGGCTAATACATCTTTCCCAGATTATTCACTTTTCAAACATGCTATTATATCTTGCAGTTTTTTTCACTCACATGTTATATGAATTTCATTGTTATCTGCTCTTTTAAACCCATCAAGCAAGTTATTTTTTATTTCAACCATAATACCTCTCAGTAAGATTTCTGATATTTCTGGGCAGTTCTGTGTATACATTTGCAATGATGGGTTTTTTATGGGTCACCGTGTCAATATAGCAGATTTATTTCAAGTTGAGTTCTTTCTGAAATGTACATCTTCCCATAAGCTAATCTTACATTCCACTTGGGTCCCACATTTTAGATTACATTACATGTGACTAAGGTTTTTATACATCATATGTCTCTTTACTACATAGAAGACATTCACTCCTTTAATGTAGGAGAAAGGTAGCTATCCCATGTACTTAGGATTTCTTTGTGTTGCATTACAGCTGTAGGTTTGTAAATGTGTGTAGCATTTGTATTGAGAAACCATTTAGTTGTGTCCTGCTTTTTGTTCCACGAGTTACATAATAGTCTTATTGTGCATTGAATTGTTGTGTTGATCTGGTCACATTTGGATACATACACATCACTTATTATTTTTTTTTAATTTTTTTTTAAACATTTATTTATTTTTGAGACAGAGAGAGACAGAGCATGAACAGGGGAGGGGCAGAGAGAGAGGGAGACACAAAATCTGAAACAGGCTCCAGGCTCTGAGCTGTCAGCACAGAGCCCGATGCGGGGCTCGAACTCACGGACCGTGATATCATGACCTGAGCCCAAGTCGGACGCTTAACCGACCGAGCCACCCAGGTGCCCCCACATCACTTATTTTTAAATCAATTTTCTTTTATAGATATATAATCAACGTTTATAGTTTTTTGAAATAAATACAAGCTGCTTTTGCTAAGAACAAAACTCCAAAAATAAAGGAATGAATTCCACCAAAGGATGGAACTTGTATAAATATTTATCCCCCGGGGCGCCTGGGTGGCGCAGTCGGTTAAGCGTCCGACTTCAGCCAGGTCACGATCTCGCGGTCCGTGAGTTCGAGCCCCGCGTCAGGCTCTGGGCTGATGGCTCGGAGCCTGGAGCCTGTTTCCGATTCTGTGTCTCCCTCTCTCTCTGCCCCTCCCCCGTTCATGCTCTGTCTCTCTCTGTCCCAAAAATAAATTTAAAAAAAATGTTGAAAAAAAAAATTAAAAAAAAAAATAATAAAAAAAAAAATAAAAAAAAAGAAAAAAAAAGAAAAAAAAATATTTATCCCCCGCCCCACACATAAAAGCACCTGTATATGTATACAGCAGGACTTCAGCACTGCACTTTCAATAATGGATTGCGTAGTCAGACACAACATCAATGTGGAAAATCGGACTTCAAGGACATTCAGCAGACGGACCTACAACATTGCATCCAACAGCAACAGAAAACACATTCTGCTCACACGGACACAGAACATTCTCCAGTATAGATTATATGTTGGCACACAAAGCAAGTCTTAATAAACTTATGAGTGAAATCCCATCAAGCAGCTTTTCAACCACAATGGCATGAAACTAGAGTCAGGTAAAACGACAAAACTAGAAAACTCACAAATATGTAAAAAACTAAGCAACATGCCCCATTATTCATAATAACCAAGACATGAAAATAACTTGTGTCCATAGTCAGTTGCGTAGATAATATGCTGCATATATACAATATAGGCTGGCTAAAATGAGCAATGCCGCATTGGTCTCTTAGTCTAAGCACACTGAGGAATTACTGTCTCACAGTTCTGGAGGTTCTTGAAGTCTGAAGCGAGCAGTTGGCAGGGCCACACTGTACCCCAAGAAGTGAGACTTGGCTCTTTCTAATCCTGGGGACTGCCAGCTGTCCCTGGCCTGTCTTGGCTTGTCGATGTATCTCACTCCACCACTGCCTTCATCATCACACCTTGTTCTGTGTGTGTCTTCATTTTTCTTTTCTTATAAGGATACCAGACATTGGAGTAAAATTGACCCATATCTAGCATGACCTCATTTTAATGTAAAGCCAAGAGCTTACTGCCCGATAAGGGTACTATTACAGGTACTGAGGGTTAGCACTCGGGCATATTTATTTGACGCACACTATGTAACCCACACTAAGGCTAAAAGGCACTAGGTTGTGAAATATGACTGAAGGGTTAAGGTGCACTACCGGTTTGAGGTTGGGAGTGGAGTGTAAGGGACATTAAGGCTGGGCTATATGGGTGGAGAGAATGAGACGGTAAAAGAAATTCTAGGAAGGAGGGGGATAATGGATGACAAATTAATTGGCTAAAGGCAGTGAAGTGGCAAGGTTGGGTTGAGAGCATACAAACATTTTCTGCCTATGAAGGGTTAAAGAACATAGGGATGGAAAGGAGGTAGTTGCCTGTGAATGGAGTCCGGAGAGAATTCAGTGCTCAACCAGAGAAAGAGTGGAAAGAAAAGAAGATGCCTAGGAAACATCATGGGCACAGGGAGTTAGCATGGGTGAATGGGGACCTTGAGAGCTGGGAGAACGGTGGGCATCAGGAGACTAGAGGGATCATGACAAAGAGTCAGGAAGTGTAGGGTTGGGGATAATAAGTGCAGGGTCATGAGGAAACTAAGGACTCCTGATAAATGTTGGCTGGTATATGAGAGCTGTGGACATAAAATACACAAGAAGTGGGATGACGTATTGGAATGGGGAGGGAGGAAAGAATGGAGATGGAGTATTAAGGGGCAGTGGAAGGGGAGAAAATTCGGGATGAGGGCTCTGGGATCACGTGAAACATGCTTTGTTGGTTTAGAGTTCTAAATACACCTGATGGCATAGGGCTTGCTGCTGTCATGCAGAGCCAGCTTCGGATCCACTGCTGCTCTTTCCTTTTGCCTGTCCCTTGCTCACGCTTTCTCCAAAGCAAATGAACATGTTATTTTCTTTTTTAAATGAGAAAGAAATATAGGTGCTGGGGTGCCTCAGTAGGTGGAGTGTCCAACATCGGCTCAGGTTTTGATCTAACGGTTCATGGGTTTGAACCCCACGTCAGGGCTGAGCCCACTTCAGATCCTCTGTCCCCCTCACTCTCTGCCCCTCCTCTGCTCAAACTTTCTCAAAATTAAATAAACATAGCCAAATTAAAAAATGCATCTGATGGACTGAGAAGAGCAATGAAGACTAGAAGTGTCATTTGCAGAAAAAAGTCAGGGTTCATGGATATCTATAGGCTCCAGGAGTGGAGAGATTGAGGTCACAATGTGGGACAGAAAGGAGGAGAGGGGTGGAGCTGGGGGAGAGGACAATTGCAGGGTCCATTGTATGTCATGAATTCATTCTACCCATTAATTCTCTGATTTGCACTTGATTCACAATTGTGAATGGTTTCCAATTTCAGCCCATGAGGCAAAAACTTTACTTCTATAAAACACCCAGTAATCCTTGCAACTGAATAGATAATAAAGGACCACAGTTGAAATCTTGAGTAAACAGTGAGACTCAACACTTTTTCTCTTCTTTGGACATACCACGCACAAGGTGTGCCCATGGAGATCATGTGGAAACCATGGTAACAAAATGGATTCTGCCAACAACCTGAATGGTCCTGGAAGTGACTGCTCTTGCAGAGGTTCCCAAGTAGATCCAATGCCTCATGAGCCTTGATTTTAACATTAGAGTGTCCTCCACAGACAGCTCAGCCAAGTCCACTGAATTTCAGGCTTATTAACAACAGAATTATGTTTTTATAGCTCCTAAATGCATGCAATTGATTGTGGTAGTGGTAGGAAACAACGACACATTGGCATGTCATTAAAAGTAAAATGAAATCGATAAACTCATAAAATATTTAAATCAAGTAAAAATCTCCATTAATTACCTACATCAATAATAGATCGATCTTCAAACATAACAGTTTGTCAGGTTGAGGTGGATCCTGCCTACTATGCAGTTTCACAGTGTATGTAAATTGCATTTGTAATTGTTTAACACAAAGACACTAAAATATTTTGCACTTGGTTCAACGTTTACATAAGTATTGTCACATTGAACTTAATCAAATGCTTTCCTTAACCGTGCTACATGAAGGTGATATTTTCACACAGGTAGAAACGGATCTACTGCAACACAGAAACACCTCATATCCCAAGGTAATTGTAAGAAAAACCTCCATGTGGAAACACTCTTTTTTATACAACTGCATGGTTGAATGTATCTGTCTTCTGTTATCACACACATGTTGAAATGTGGATCTTTGTTTTGTATACATGTGACTTAATTGGGTGATTCTGGGACAGGGATTGTTGTACCATAAGAACCATTCTTACAATGGGTGGACACTTGCTAAATCACACTGGTAAATGGATTCAAACAAACAAACAAACAAACAAACAATGTGCCCTAGTGGTTAAGTCAGATGAAAACTAATTGGAATCTGGAGCCCAGCTCATATTCTCAGGGTTGTGGGATCCAGTCGTGAGTTGGGCCCCACTCTGAGCATGGTGCCTTGTAAGACTCTCTCTATCCTCTGCCGCTCTAACCCTTTTTGCACTCTCTCTCTCTCTCAAAAACAATGAAAAGAAAAGAAAAAAAACACAATAACAGCAACAACAACAAAAAACATAAATCTGGTAGTATCCTACCAAATGTGTTTCCACTGTTAAATAAATAGTGAAGCCATAACCTGAGGAGGCTCTAATGCTTTGGTAGCCTCTCTAAGGAAACAACAACTTAATTCTCAGTATTGCACTTGAATAGAAAAAAATATGAGCAAATAATTGCAGTCAGTTAGGACTCCAAAAAAGAAGGGGAATGCTTAAGATATATCCAATCAAACACTGCCCTTGCTTGGTTTCCACATTGTCTCTGTAAAAACCTTACCACAACTTCCTACAGATAGACCATGCCTATTTGAATAGACAAATCAAAGAGCCAAATGAAGTCTTGAAAACTGGAATGTACATCAGTTCATCTTTTAACCCTACACAGTACCCCTTTTTATTTTGATCGCTTTTCACACGTGGCTTGAATACCTTGCCCCCTTACAACTTGGGCAGAAGACTCAGGATGACACCTTTCCCAGCATCTCACCATCCCCCTTGCACAGGCACCTAGGACACCAGAGTGACTCTGCCCTACCTTGTCCAGACTTCACTCTTGTTAAAGGCTATCCACACCTCCTGCACCGACAGTTTCCCCAACAAATGTTGTACATGTGCACAAAGGATGGGTGGCACCAACAGCTCCTCCAGGGCCAAAACCTGCATTCGTGTGCTCCTTTTCCCACCATCCCAGCTCTCCAGGGCACCAGCCTTGAAACCCATCTCAACCAAGCCCACACACCTGAGTTCACATTTTTGATAAACTGACACCAGAGTCTATGTCCAGACCAGTCCTCCCTCTGAACAATGTTGTAAACACACCCAGAGTTTTTCTTCTTCTTCTTCTTTTTAATGTTCATTTATTTTTGAGAGAGACAAAGACAGAGTGCACGTGGGTTAGGGGTAGAGAGACAAGGAGACACAGAATCTGAAGCCCGCTCCAGACTCTGAGCTGTCAGCACAGAGCCCCAAGCAGCCCCCAAAGCCACAAACTGCTAAATCATGCTTGAGTCAAAGACGGATACTCAACTGACTGAGTCACCCAGTCCCCCTTTTCATAACAAGAGTTTTTGATGTCCTTTCCCAATTCTGTCTTTCCTGTTGCCAAAACTTCCCACATGTTCACAAAGAGATTGCAGGTGAAGCCCTCCAGCACCCGGATGAGGCCCTTCCCGCAATGCACAGGACCGCAGAGAAGGATGGGGAGTGGGGTCTGGCTACCCAGGACAACCCTGTGTAGTAGAAACTCATAAGCCAACCATCAGTCCCACCTCTCTAGTGGAACTTCTCACATTCCCAGTTGCTGGTTTCATACTTCAGACCTAGTATTGTGGGTACACAGCTCAGCTGCCCCACATTATGTATCACCAATAGTATCTCTGCCTACATGGAGCATGAAGAGACTAACAGAGACTTGTCCCTTCAGATTCTGTCAAAAATTACCCCTTACACCACAAAATTGTTCTCCACAGCTCCACTGCTAATCTCTGATCTTCCCTTTTGAGAACAGAGTTCCTGACTTTTCTACCTGCTGGGTGGCCCAAGTTGGCATTCATACTTTCCTGACATTCAGACTCACATAGAGGAGAGAAAGGACTTACAGTTTGGGGAGGCAGTTTCACCTTTATGGTTCAAACTGTGCCTCCAAGGTAATATGTCACATCTCATCTTCCATTTCTGGGATGTCCATTGACAGTCTACACATTCAAATTGACCAAATACACAAATGCAAATGATTGGCCCATCAAATTTTCCTCAGAGCCTTTATTTCAGCCTTCTTTACTATCTCCCACTCTGCTGTGTATACTTGTGCCCTCACCTCCAATATTATTTGTAATATTATTTTTTAGATAATGCAAAAGAAGAGAAACATCTCTACTCCCAGGAAGGCTCACCCAGCAATCAAACCCTCCTCGATAAATGAACATCTCATACTCATTTCCCAGGGTTTTGGAAGGAAGAACTCACATAAATAAGATTACCAACCCAAGGTAAAAAAAATTACCTTAAATTCAAAAACCTGTTTGCTTCACAAAAAGAATATAAATTCACCCACAAATAGGTGATGACAAGAATACCATATGACAGGCTACACAGGGTGAAATAACCTTTGACAAATTACCATGAAAAGAAACAAACAGAATAAGTCATATACCGAAAATTTATGGGTAATATTGACACAACAAATACACATATAATGTTATTGACAATTGACATATGACTGATTCCTATTTGAATTAAAACTAATACAGTCGTTTGGGTGCCTGGGTGGCTCAGTTGGTTAAGCGTCTGAAGTCAGCTCAGGTCATGATGTTAGAGTGTGTGAGTTTAAGATCCACGTCTGGATCCATGCTGAGAGCTCAGAGCCTGGATCCTGCTTGGGATTCTGTGTCTCCATCTCTTTCTCAAAAGTAAATAAACAACAACAACAAACACCCTACAGTCTCTTCAAAAGTACTCAGTTGAAAATTGTTATCCAAAAGTATAAAAAATAGGTGAAAATCCAAAAATACAATTAATTAATGTAGTGGCTACTATCATTACAAAGGAAGGTTTATAGAGAGCAGTTGACAAAATATAGCATCTTTTCTTGATAAAAACCCTGAAGAAAGTAGGGATAAATGGAACACACTTCAACAATCAGAAAGGCCATGTATGAAAGACCCGCAGCTAATATCATCCTTACTGCGGAAAATGTGAAAGCTTTTCCCCTAAGGTCAGGAACACAACAGGGATGTCCACTCTCACCACTTGTTCAATATAGTACTGGAAGTCCTAACCTCAGAAATCAGACCACAAAAAGAAAAACAAGGCATACAAATTGGCGTGAAAGCAGTATAACTATCACTCTTCACAGAAAACATGATATTCTATGTAGAAAACCCCCAAAGACTCCACCAAAAAACTGTTAGAACAGATACATGAATTCATCAAAGTTGTAAGATATAAAGTCAAAACACAGAAATCATTTGCATAACTATACACTAGTCATGAAGCAGGAGAAGGAGAAACCAAGAAATCTATTCCAGAGCCCAAATGTCCATTGACGGATGAATGGATAAATAAGATGTGGGGTGTGTGTACGCACACACACACACACACACACACACACACACATACAATGGAGTATTATTCAGCAATCACAAAGAATGAAATCTTGCCATCTGCAACTACAAGGACGGAACTGGAGGGTATTATGCTCAGCAAAATTTGCCAGTCAGAGAAAGGCAAATATCATATGACTTCACTCATAGGAGGCATTTAAGATATGAAACAGATAAACATCAGGGAAGGGAAGCAAAAGTAATATCAAAACAAGGAGGGGGAAAAACATAAGAGACTCTTATATGCAGAGAACAAATTGAGGATTGCTGGAGGGGTTGCAATGTGGGCATGGGCAAAATGGATAGTGAGCATTATGGAGGACACTTGCTGGGAGGAGAACTGGGTTTATCATAGCGGATGAATCACTGGAATCTACTCCTCAAATCATTAGAACACTATATGCTAACTAACCTGGATGTAAATTAAAAAAAGAATTTAAAAATAAAGAAAGAGATCAATTCTATTTATAATTGCCACAAAAACCACATGAAACCTAGGAATAAAGTTAACTAAAGAGGTAACATATTTGTACTCTAAAAACTATAGAAAACTTCTGAATGAAGCTGAAAATGACACAAAGAAATGGAAAAGCATTGCATGCTCATGGCTTGGAATAACAAATATTCTTCAAATGTCTATACTCTGCAAAGCAATGTATGCACTCAATGCAATCCCTAGGAAAACAACACTGATATTTTTTTTCAGAGCTGAAAGAAACCATTCTAAATGTGTATTGAACCAGAGGAAAACATAAATAGCCAAAGTGTTGTTGAAAAAGCAAAGAAAAGCAGGAAGACCCAAAAGTCTGGACTTCAAGCTATGTTACAAAGCTGTAATCAGCAAGACAGTATGGTATTGGCACAGAAACAGACAAGTAGATCAATGGAACAGAATAGGAAACCCAGAAGGGGACCCACGGCTATATGGTCAACAAATCTTTGACAATGCAGGAAAGAATATTCAAGGAAAGAAGACAGTGTCTTCAACAATTGGTGTTGGGAAAACGACAGTGACATGCAGAAAAATGAAAGTAGACCATCTTCTGGGGTACCTGATTGGCTCTGTTGGTTGGGCATCTGAGTCTGGATTTCAGCTCAGGTCATGATCTCGTCATTCGTGGGTTGTGGCTTTGTGTCAGGCTCTGTGCTATTGGTGTGGATGATCCCTTTTGGAATCTTCTCTCTCTCCTTCTCACTTCCCCTCCCTCTCAGCGCTCCCCTGCTTATGCTCCCTCTCTCTCAAAATAAACAATTAAACTTAAAAAGCAAAGAAACTGGACCCCTTCCTTATACCATACACAAAAATAAATTCAATACAAATGAAAGACCTAAATGTGACACAGGAAACCATCAAAATCTTACAGGAGGACACAGGGAACAACCTCTTTGACCTCGGCCACAAAAACTTCTTACTAGACATGCTGGCAAAGGCAAGGAAAACAAAAGCAAAAATGAAGTATTATGACCTCATCAAGATAAAAAGTGTCTGCACAGCGAAAGAAATAATCAGCAAAACTGAAAGACAACCTAGAGATTAGAAAAGATATTTGGAAATGACATCTCAGATAGTGGGCTAGTAAACCAAGCCTATACACAGGTTATCAAAACCAACACTCCAAAAATAAATAACGCAGGTAAGAAATGAGAAGACACGAGTAGACATTTTTCCAAAGAACCCATCTAGATGGCCAACAGACATATGAAAAGATGCTCAACATCCCTCATCATCAAGGAAATACAAGTCAAAACCACAGTGAGCTGCCACCTCACACCTGTCAGGATGGCTAAAATTAAGAATTCAGGAAACAACAGATGTTGGTGAAAATGCCAAGAAAGGGGCACCCTCATTCACTGTTGGTATGAATGCATTCTGGTACTGCTAATTTGGAAGACAATATGGAGTTTCCTCAAAAAGGGAAAAATAGAACCCCCCTACGACACAGCCATTATACTGCTAGGATGTATCCAAAGAATACAAAAATACAGATTAGAAAAAAAATACAGATTCGAAGGGGCACATGCACCCCCATATTTATTATAGCAGCCCTATCAACATAGCGAAATTATGGAAAGAGTCCAAATGTCCATGGAGGGTTGAATGGATAAAGAAGATGTGGTATATATACGCAATGGAATATTACGCAGCCATCCAAAAGAAGGACATCTTGCCATCTGCAATGTTGTGCGTGGAACTAGAATTAATTAGGATAAGTGAACTCGGTCAGCCAGAGTAAGACAAATGAATTCCCTCATATGTGGAATTTCGGAAACAAAACAGATGAACATAGGGGAAGGAAAAGAAAAGTAAAATACAATAAGAACAGAGAAAGAGGCAAATCTAAAAAGACTCTGAAGTATAGAAAAGAAACTGAGGGGTCCTGGAAGGGAGGTGGTAGTGGGCTGGGCCATATGGATGATATGCATTAAGGAAAGGACCTGTAATGAGCACTGGGTGTGTAAGTGAGGAACCACTGAATTCAACGCTTGAAACCAATACTATACTATATGTACTGTAACTTTTTAAATAAAAACTTGGAGAAAAAAAATATTTTAAAATAAAGCTATTTTCCATTCACAAAAAAGGAAGCTTTTTTAGTGAAATGCAAAACAAGAATAAGAGGAGTTGTAAGAAAAAATCTGAATAAAACATATATGATTTTAAAAGGATCCTTTCATATAAGTATAAACTGAGACTGTACACTCAAAAAGCCCATGCATTTGATGCACTAGCATATTTTATGTGACAGGAATTGCTCAGAATGGACAGCCTGGGTGGCTCAGTAGGTAAAGTGTCGAACTCTTGGTTTCTGCTCAGGACATGACTTCGCGGTTCCAGGGATTAAGCCCCACAGCAGGCTCTTTGCTGAGAGCCAGGAGTCTCCTTGGAATTCTCTCTCCCCTACTCCATCTACCCCTCCCTGTCCTCTCTCTTAAAACAAAGAAACATTAAAGAAATAAATTTCTCAGACAATACATTATTACCAAGCAATGGGTTGTAATAACTGAGACCGAAGTTGGAAGTAAAGAAAAAGGGCAGTAAGAAAAATTTTATGGTAAGTCTTTAAAGGACATTAGAGAATTTTTTATTAAGAGATAATGTCACTTTTACACAAAATGCCAAGGGTGTTATTCATCCTTTGCAAGCAACGGCAACAACAGTAAGAAATTTCTGCATAAAGAAACACTATAATTGTTGTTAAATATGCTGAGTAATATATATAGAACACAGTCACAGGAACTTCACATAAATAAAAGTAGAATATCCTACTTGTTAAGAAATATGGTAAGAAGTGACTTCTGTCATGAGAGCAAAATGGAACTTAGAAAATGGCTTAATGTCGAGTTCCTCAGAAAATTGCACAAATTTCCCCAGACCCCCAAGAGCCATAGAAAAGTAGAGAGATCCTGCAGGCCCTCACTGGTTATGGAAAGTTCTTTGCCCCTCACTTTGAATATGATGGATGAGCAGGGGAGAAGAACGAGAATGTCACAGGATGTAAAAGCTTGGTGAGTGTTAGGATTGTCTGCTGCTTTCAGTAAGATCAATGAACTGAAGCTTCTCGAAATCATTTCCATTCAAACCACATGGCAAGGTGCAGTCTCCTCCTTCACCTTTGGACTGAACCTGTGTCATCTGCTGATTCATTCCCACCTACCTGGATGTAAAACCCTTTGTCTTTACATCCCAGGGCTCCTTCTTTGCTCCAAACTGGTGACCAAGTATGGTTTGGATAGAACAAAATCCATTTATTCTAAAAATAGGAATATGAGTTCTGTTGGAGATTCTCAAATTTCCAGTCCAGCATTGCCCTCAGTAGATAGAGGAGAGAGCACAATTCTCGGAAATTATTTCCTAAAAAAACAATTACTCGAGGAATTTGAATCGAATGCTTTTTATGGCAAGTACAAGTTCTACTGAAATCTGAATTATGACAACAATCCATTTAAACATTAACTAGTCACTAGATAGCCTTGTAACAATTCTTTATAAGTTAATGCAAAACAATAAACACCAAAATAATTTGAGACCAAATATGTAATTCCTTTCACTTTTATGACAGTATGTTGCCAAACAGCCAGTAAATGGAAAACAAGCTTTTACCAAGGTTATCTGACCTAGAGTTTATCTAACATGATACACAGCTCTGTATGCAGAGAATACCTTAAAGCAATGTTCCCTAGGGGACGAGGATAGGTCGCCCCAAATGAGTAACTCTGGCATGATGGTTTTTTGGGCTAATGGCAACTGATACACTGTAGGCCCAAGAGAATTTGTGTGTGTGTGTGTGTGTGTGTGTGTGTGTGTGTGTTTAAGTAGAGGCCCAATATGTGGCTTGGACTCACCACCCAGAGACCAGGACCTGAGCAGAGAATGCACACAGGTCATATTGCCCCCAGCCACAGCTGGGCCAGTCAAGGATTATGTAGCTTAGGCTCAAAAGATAGCAATGTAAACTCACTAGCTTACAAGCAGTTAATCAGCACTACCCTACAGATTGAGCTACCAGATGCACCTTTAAAACCTTTCAGAAAAAGAAGACAGATATTTTTGTAACTCAAAGTCTTTTGAGATGGAATACGCCTCTGGGGTATCAGGTAAAACGGCAGCAGAAGTTATCAAGTAACATCTGCTAACACGGCCTCGCAGGTGTGCAATCTAGGACATCCAGTTTATCAGTGATCCTCAACCAAATGATGTCCTTGAGCTCTCTAAGCAAAAGAAATTGCTAAGAAACAAAATCAGAGTTTCAGGAAAGTTTGGTTTTTTCCTTAGTGTCAGCAGGCTAGGATTATTCTGTTTCTCAGATGTTCTTGAAAAGACTTCATGTTTTCCCAAATATTCAAGAGAAATGTATTGCACCTCTGAGCTCTACACAAGCATGTATGTGCTTTGCTCTTGAATGAAGAATGATCAGTTTCAAAAATTTCTTTTACAAATTTATACCATCTTAACAGTATTGGCCTGAAGAGAAGTCACCAACCTAAACAATATGTGGTATTAAACATGGACTCACGAAAACTTACTATGAAATGCCGACACACTCTATATACATTGTTTTTTAAGTATATCCCGTTTTATCAAGAACCAGAAGTAATGCATTTATAATGCAAGGAGTTTTTAGGACACTAATATTTGTGACCCTTCTACATTTGTTGTGATATAGACACATCACAAATGTGACCTGTCCCAAACTTTATGCATCTGTTTTCACCCTAAAAATATATACATCAGGAAAATTCATGTCAAAACAATTGTTCTATATTAAAGGCACACAAAAAAATTTAGAATTAGGTTGTCATGAACACACTAACACACAAACACTCACAACACACATACAAAGGGTAGTTTGTTTTTATTTTTATCATTTTTTAAGTTTATTTCTTTATTTTGAGAGAGACAGAGACAGTGCAAGTTGGGGAGGGATTGAGAGGGAGAGAGAGAATCCTAAGCAGGTTCTGTGCTGCCAGTGCTGAGCCCAACTGGGGCTCAAATGCATGAAACTGTGAGATCACGACCAGAGATGAAACGAAGAGTCAGACTCTTAACTGACTGAGCCACCCAGCTGCCCCACAAAAGGTTAGCTTAAAATGACTGAGCATATCAAAAAGTTACCTTTGAGAAGACTATGAAGGAAAAAATGAAATGTCTCTTGACTATGGTGCTTTCATTTTGGAGTGAGAAATAAGGGGTCTGGCTGGAAGGACTCTCTTGGTAAAGAACTTTCTTAATTACTTGGTTGGTGTTTCATCATCAACTCATTTTCCTCAGTACTGGCCCTCTTCTGTTTATCGCAGGTTTCAGCATCTGAGATGCTCTCTGGTTCTGGTTCTCTGTGTGTGATGTTTCAGTTGCTTCTTGGCTAGCAATGGGCAAGTGTTGCTGATTTGGCTCCCCACATGCAGCCTGTGAGGCTACATGTTACACAATCAGTGGTGTTCAACTGGGACTCTACGAAAAGAAAGACACATTTGCTGGTAATACTGCACGACCATAATAAACTTTATGGTCAGGAAACCAGAGATTGCAGGTCTGTGGCAGAAATGACTCTTCGTCTTAGAAACTTAAACTTCTTCACAGTGTTTCCAATGTAAATGCTTGATACATTCTGTAGATGAGATTCTGAATGAATCCAAAGACTAAGGACATTGGCTCCATCATTAGGGGCAGAGTCAACAGCACCCAAAAGCCATCTCACAAGGATTCCCATTCACAACACAAATAATTTCGTTGCACTCTCACAGGAAGAACAGATGAATGAGTCCTTTAACATTCATAACGCTGTGAATTTAGGCAGGCTAAGTCCAGAGAAAACCAAGACACAAAATACAACGAACAAACTCCAGCTGATGCCTGAGGAAGCAAGATCTTTTATAGATGAAACTCCTTAAGTAGTGCTGAGCATCTAATCCCACTAGGAATCAGAATAAACCATCACAATGAGGAAAAAGGATGGAGAACCACCTTCCAACAATGTGGTGGGACTCGTGTTTAACACACACTGAGGACATGTTTGCAAAAACCTAAATAAATAGAAAATGATCCTAAGGATGATTTCAATGCTCAAGTGGCTTAAGTGAGGTCCCTTGAAACATTTAATCTGTGTACTTAATCACCCACCTTCAGAGAGCCATCTAATCGGCCAGACAAATTGAGCGGGATACATATTTTGAGTGCTCCTTAGAAGCTTTTAAGGAAAACACTGACAAGCTAGTGTCCACACTGATAATAAATAAGGAATCTGCTGAAATAGTGACAAACACTGTGCTCAAAAATATGAACTCCTGTGGAAGTACTTTCTACTGCCCCAGTATCTTTTTATAGGTGAAATGGAATGACAGGAAATGAGGCATTAAAGTCAAACCCTCTGTCAGAGAACAAGAATTCTTGTCTCCCCAAAGGTCCTTCTAGCTGGATGAGAAATCAAATGGACATGAGACAGATTGACAGGAGAAAATCAAATTTAATACACATATGTACAGGAAATCCACACAAACATGGAAATTCCAAAGACTGTCCAGCAACATCAGGTCCAAATATCATGGTGAACTAAGGAAAAAGGGGTAGGGGCCTGAGGCTTCAGAGGAAAGCAATGCACTTCACAGGGCGATCAGAAGAGCACATACTGGGTAATTGGATGTTTGTCCCACCTTACAGATGGGTCACTGAGGTAACTTTGGCTCTGTTAATAACTCTTTTTCTGGGAAGACTCCCCAATTTAGACTCTTCTGGGTGGTTAAGGGGAAAAAGCTTCTCCTGAACCAGCAGGTTCTCAAGAACCTTCATGTCAAAGTATCTGCATGACAAAGTGGCCATTCTGGGGTTGAGGGGACTGGAAAGGCTGTCCTAAACCCCTTCCATTCCCCCATATAAAACTTCCCTGGAAGCTGCACATATTAAAATTGGCCTACATTGTTTCGCGTCACTCATCTAGCATTTTAGTCCTGATGATAGATCTGTTTAGTCAAACTCATTTTAGGAAGCCACGATGAAGGTGCCTTTTCAAAGTCAGCCCTGTGGTTCATGTAATGTTATTCAATGCGCCATTTCTATGAAAACCAAAGAAGACAACCATGCTTCATGATGACATCAACTCTTAAGCCAGTTCCTGACTTCTCAGGGTAGCCAGAGGCACAGATGTCTAGATGTCAGACTTGAATCATCTTCAGATACAGTGAGGGCAAGTAGGAGCAACCCGAAGGATCTTCCTGGTTTATAGTTCGAATGCCTCTGGTAATCTTTTCAGTGGCCCATACAGCCACAGCACAAAGATTCTCTATACATGAGCTATTATGACGATTTCTTTCCATCAAGTACTTATCTGAAGTTTCCAGAGCTTCAGGACAGAAGGCAGTTTTGTTCTCAAATGATTCCAAGACAGAAAGGTAGGAGAAAATTCAAAATGTTACTTTAGGGGGGTGGTGGGCGCATGGGTGTCCGAGTCAATTAAGCGCCCGAATCTTGATTTTGGCTTGAGTCATCACTGCACAGTTGCTGGGATTGAGCCAGCTTTGGACTTTGCCCTGACGAACAGCAGGGAGACTGCTTGGGATTCTCCCTCTTGCTCTCTTTCTGCCCCTCCCTCACTTGTGCGCCCTTTCTCTCTCTCTCTCTCTCTCTCTCTCTCTCTCTCTCTCTCAAATTCAACACTGATTTAATAAAAACGTTCTTCTCAGGATTTGTAGCCAGGCATTGGGGGACACAAGAAGAAATCAGGATCTGGTACAATTTATGATTAATATTATTAAAGTCTAAATCTACAAAGATATGTTATTGAAACATTTTTGTCTATAATCATCCTCAGTTTACCAAGTAGAGCCAAATTAACAGTAATGGGATTGCAAACTCAGTGTATTTGGAGAAAAAAAAATTGACCTCCTTATTTACATAAGTGCAATCACAATAGAGGTTTGACTGAAAGACTCTTTAAAACCAGCTTTGCTGGAATTTTTCATAAGATGTCACTAGATTAAACTTTTAATAGCCTCTCAAGGGCAGAGATGAAGCCAAATACTTGCCATCAGGTGTTGCCTGCAACACTTATAGTTTTGGGTGAATTCCTATATTCTTGAGGTCTCCAAAACATCCCAAGATTATTGAATCTATTAGGGAATACAGTTCTTGATTCACCTGGGAAGGCTTCCAGAGACTCTGTAAGCAAGGAATCATGCTCATACCTCCAAGGGGGCCTTATTGGTTCCATTAAGTTCATCAGAGATCCTTATAGCTGTCTCCTCATTTCTGAATCGATTTCGGTCTTTCTCAGCTATGACATTCTAGTCAAAGTCTTGGTTACCTAACAGTGTTTCCAACTGTGTCTTGTCATACGGAGGAAAGATTCTTATTGAAATTATGCAAACACATGTATTGGAATAAACATATAAGAATAGGCACTGAGTGTTTCTGAGATCTGGAAGAACCAGGTAGGGAGAAAAGATTAATGTTTCCATTCGTTTACCAAGTTATATTCTGTGCACTTGCTGAGGTCAGTTAACCTATGAGGAAAAGGTTCCTCAATCAGTAAACAACAAAACACTTCCCAGAGGTTTTTCTTTAACTTCCAGGTAGTTAACATACAGTGTAACATTAGTTTCCTGTGGACAATATACTGACTCAATAATTCCATAGAACACCCAGGTCTCAACTCACAAGGGATCTCATTATTCCCCATCACTTATTTAACCCATCTGCCTACCCATCTCCACTCTGGTAACCATCAGTTTGCTCTCTATAGTTAAGTGTCTTTTTCTTGGTTAGCTTCTCCCTTTTGTTATTTTTCTTTCCCTTTGCTCACTTGTTTTGTTTCTTGATTTCCACATTTGAGTGAAATCATATGGGATTTGTCTTTCTCTGACTCTTTTCACTTAGCCTAATACTCTCTAACACCACCCATTCATACAAAAGGGAAGATTTCAGGGGTGCCTGGGTGGCTCAGTTGGTTGAGCTTCTGACTTCAGCTCAGGTCATGGTTTCACACTTCATGAGTTCGAGCCCCGTGTTGGGCTCTGTGCTAACAAACAGCTCAGAGCCTGGAACTTGCTTTGGATTGTGTCTCTCTCTCTCCCCCTCCCCTACTCATATTCTCTGTCTCTCAAAAATAAATAAGTGTTAAAAAATGGCAAGGTTTCATACCTTTTTATGCCCACTAACATTCACATACACACCAATACTTCTTTATTCATTCAGGAGTCAGTGAACACTTGTGCTGGACTGTTGGAATCAGAAAAGCTCACTGCCTGTCACTGTTGAACTGGTGCTCCAACAAATCTGGGCCCTGGACAGAGCAAGAGTACAGGACTATACTCATCTTGAGGCTGACTGATGACAGGAATATCCCTCACAACAATGAATTGTCTTTCCTGAAAGGTCACCCATCTACATTGGATCTCACTTTCACTGGAGTTATATCTTGAGATATTAGTGCTTGAACAACCACAGCACACATCCTGCTGATCCCATTACAGTGTCCAGAAGTCTTCTTCATCTCCAAAACCTACTCTGCCATGTGACATTTTAAGGCTATGCCCAAAACGTTTGCATCATCTAATACCCCTCCTCCATCCACTGCCTCTGATCTACACCTAGGCAAACTAGTAATCATTGTCATCTGACAGCTTCTGGGCCTCAGTAAGAGAAAGGAATTCAGTGTCATCATGAAGAATCACAAAGGAGGACATCCCCAATCTTCAGAAACCCAGAATATTTGCCAATTCCTTATCTCCATGACACTTATTCATCCGATGACATCACCAAGAGCTGCCTAGGACCCTGGGTGACTAAAGGGAGCCACCTCCAGGTATTTCCCTGCATTGGAAAGAGTCCTTCATATTTTATTTTCATAAGGCTTATCTTTCTCTCTGAGGATGATGGCTTCATCATGTTTTACTTATATTCCCACCCTGCATCCCAGCGCTACAGGTCTGAATACCCACGGTCTTACATCTCTCATCTCAACTAAGCAGCTAGTGAGGACACTCTCACCACAACACAGGCACAGAAGAATGTTTGTGATGTCTACAAATCTGGCACCAAAGATGAACAAACACAGCAGTGGAGATATGGAGACAACTGGGAAATAAAACAAGTAGAAGTTATGTTTCTATATGCATTCTCAGTTGTGCAACCTGGGACAGGTGTTTCCTCCACACGCAGAATCCACTATGCTAATTCTTTACCTTGTATATTTTCTATGTCTCATCTGGGGATACATTATCACTACCATTGGAATTTGTTTCTCCTACTTATGGGGTATCTATTACACACCCAGTACTAGCATATGTGCATGTTTGCTTCATATGCACATGAAAACAACACCCACCCCCCAATGACTGGCAGCTAGCTGTCTTAGCTGCCATGATGGCATGCTTTAGAGCCCTGGCTAAGTCCAGATTTTGCCAAACTAAAGCAGGTTTAAGCATGCTTTGTGCCTTCTGTAGGGGACACAGAGGGGAAAGCACTGGGAGAAAGCAGACCCGGTTGGTCACAGGGGCAGATTAAAACTGTCTTATCAAAAGTTACATTATCTTGTGAGTCTGTAGGGTGTTGTCTAGGGAATGTACTAGTGAGAGGGGCTGGTGTCAGTCAAGACCCTGTAAAACTCCTGGCTAGGGGCACCTGGATGCCTCAGCAGGTTAAGCATGTGGCTCTTGATCCCACAGTTAATGGGTCTGAAGCTTGTGTCTGGCTGTGTGCTGACAGCAGAGTTGCTTGGGATTCTCTCCCCACTACTTCGCCCCTCCCATGCTTATGCTCTGTCTCAGAATAAATAAACTTAAAAACAAATGGACTGGCTGTGCAAAATGAATGCCAAATAGCGTTTCACGGGGGACCTTAGGTAAAAGGTCAGCAGTACCCCTCTAGACTCCATAATATATCCATAATAATATCACAGTATTCACAAGGAGGAGAAAATGGTATCATGGATAAATGAGAGGAAAAATAATGGCACATTACGTAAATCCTAAGGCCGCGGAGAAAACGGATTACTGGGTATGTTATGCCATTGTGTTAGGAAGAGTTATAGATTCCATCAGTTACTTACAGCCTTAAATACAAGAGGATGTGGTAACATTGCTGGTTGGATCACACTTCATTCATTACACATCCATGTTAACACATTAAAAACAATTATGTTTTATTAATTAAAATATGTTAAGTTCACACAGACCAATTTATGCCTTTCAAATCCACTCGACTCAACAAATCGTTCAAAATATAGAATACAAGTGGTAAAAAAGCATTCATGTGTTGGCACAATGACATGGGAGTAGTGATTTCCATAAATATCAGGCAGGACGTAATTGTTGAGAGATGTGGATGTACAATTTATGCCATTTGGGGGAAGAGTTAGCTAGGCTCTGGCTGCCATCTGTGAAGATGTCTTCATTGCAGCCACATCAACTCATGTGCTCTGACTATTGCTGTTATAAAGATCTATCAGTGCACTGGACTGCCACCTCTTTGCCTTTAAGACCTTAATGTAAAACATTTTCTTTCTAATATTCAGGAAGTGTTTAGAGTTAATAAATGGACAATGGTGTTCTCAACACCTGTCTCATGACAACTTACATCAGTGGTATAACCAGAAACAGCATCTCCATTTAGATTTGTTTCAGATGTTGTACATCATATTGTCCTTTATCTTCCATAGAAAATTCGATATGCCTGAGTCCTGCACAATGAAGAAGGGCATCTCATACCTTTGATGCAACAACAGTCAGCTACATGGTTTCACACACCCACTAGGAATAAATGAATAATCTGTAGTGATTTGAGAGTAGAAATACATGAATATTTGCTAGTCACAAAACCCAAAGAGGGTCAATGTAAGTAAAAAAAAAAAAACAAGGCACAATTTGAAATTAATTATACCTATGCAAAAACCGATCCACTAGATCTTTAGGACCTGAATAGCATATATGTTTTCTAAGTGTCTAACTCTGTATTATTCGTTATAAGTATTTTGAAGCAATGTCTGAATGAAATGACTGATATACTCCTTTCTACCTGATTTCTGTAACATGATTCACATTTGATGTTCAATGAAATACTTTTGTAAATCTACCTTTCCAGTTACTTTCTTATATTCAGTCTCTTGTGTTTCCTAAAGCATATATTTAAAATGAGGGTCTTTGTTCACTCATTACATTTCTAGGGTTTGCATCTAGGGTGTCTTTTGTGATATCGAACAAAAGTTGACTTCCAGGTAAAGGTGTGGCCACTTTCCATTTCACACTTTGGCTCCTATGTGATAACTAGAATGTGGAGTAAGTTGTGACTTGCAGGGAGAGCTTGCACATTCTTTACATTTGTATGGTTACTCTCCAATAGGAATTTTCTGATGTCCCGTAAGGGCTGGGCACCACTTACAGGCACTGATTTACATTCTTTTTACATTATCAGGTTTCTCTCCAGTGTGAATTCTGTGATGTCGAGTAAGGATTGAGGGCTGGGTAAAGGACTTGCCACATTCTTTACATTGGTAATGTTTCTCTCCAGTATGAATTCTGAGATGTTGAATAAGGTTTGAGCGCCTGGTAAAGGCCTTGCCACATTCCTTACATTGGTGAGGTTTCTCTCCACTATGAATTCTGTTATGTCGAGTGAGGTCTGAGGGTCCTTTAAAGGCCTTGCCACATTCCTTACATTTGTAAGGTTTCTCTCCAGTATGAATTCTGAGATGGCGAATAAGAATTGAGTGCCTGGTAAAGACCTTGCCACATTGACATATGTCAAGTCTTTCTCTGATATGGATTTGCCCATGTCTATTTAGTGATGAGCAGTCCTTAAAGGCGTTACCACATTCCCTACATTTGTAAGGTTTCTCCCCAGTATGAATTCTGAGATGTCCAGTAAGTTTTGAATGCTGACTAAAGGCCTTGCCACATTCTTTACATTGGTAAGGTTTCTCTCCACTATGAATTCTGAGGTGTTCAATAAGGTTTGAATGAAAGCTAAAGGCTTTGCCACATTCCTTACATTGGTAAGGTTTCTCTCCAGTATGAATTCTGTGGTGTTGAGTGAGGTGTGAGTGCTGGCCAAAGGCCTTGCCACATTCACTACATTGGTAAGGTTTCTCTCCAGTATGAATTCTATGATGTTGAATAAGGTGTGAGCGCCAGCTAAAGGCCTTATCACAATCTTTACATTGGTAAGATTTCTCTCCAGTATGAATTCTGAGATGTCGAATAAGGTTTGAGTACGTGGTAAAGGCCTTGCCACATTCCTTACATTTGTAAGGTTTCTCTCCAGTATGAATTCTGAGATGTCCAGTAAGTTTTGAATGCTGACTAAAGGCCTTGCCACATTCTTTACATTGGTGAGGTTTCTCTCCAGTGTGAATTCTGTGATGGTGAATAAGGACTGAGTGGTAGCTAAAGGCCTTGCCACATTCTTTACATTGGTAAGGTTTCTCTCCACTATGAATTCTGTGGTGTTGAGTGAGGTGTGAGTGCTGGCCAAAGGCCTTGCCACATTCACTACATTGGTAAGGTTTCTCTCCAGTATGAATTCTATGATGTTGAACAAGGTGTGAGTGCCGGCTAAAGGCCTTATCACAATCTTTACATTGGTAAGGTTTCTCCCCAGTGTGAATTCTGAGATGTCGAGTAAGGTTTGAGCGCTGGCTAAAGGCTTTGCCACATTCTTTACATTGGTAAGGGGTCTCTCCAGTATGGATGCTCTGATGTCTAAGAAGGTAGGGGTGCCTGCTAAAGTCTTTGCCACATTGCCGATATTTGTCAAGTCCCTCTTTGATGTGGATTTGCCTGTGTCTATTTAGTGATGAGCAGTCCTTAAAGGTTTTACCACATTCTTCACATTTGTACAATTTCTCTCCAGCATGCATTCATTGATGTTGAGATGGTGCCGAGTGCCAGTGAAAGACTATGCCACAGTCCTTACAAGTGTACCTTTTCTCTCCAGGACCAATTGTCTTATGTGCATTTAGTCTTTGTGACTGACTCAACACACTTCCAGATTTATTACACGTGTATGTGTTTTTTCCCACACAAATTGTTTGATGATCACCAACACTGGAGGACTCCTTCAGCTCTTTCCCACAGGTATTATAAGGATTTTCTCTCATATGCATACTCTTCTGTATAATATGTTTAGATCTTTGAGACAAAACTTCTTCACCTTTATCACATTCAAAATGGTTGTCTGGCAAATGAGTACTCAGATATTTGTTAACATTTGAGCCCTGGTTAAATGTTTTCTCAGATTCACTGCAAGGAGCAATTCTATGCCCATTGAAAATATTCTCGTAGTTGTGTAGGGTTGACTCCTTTCTGACGTGTTCCTCAAATTGACACCCCTTAACACTTTCATCTTCATTTTTAAATCTATGATTTCCAGAAACAGTTGTCTGAAAGGTCAATCCAATCCTATTTTCACATTGGTTCAAATACTTATTTTCCACCTGAATGAGGTAACTTGCCAGATTTTCCAAACTTTCTTTCAACAAATATTTATGTTTGAATCTTTGACTTGAGTTTTTGGTGACAGAAACACACTGCTTTGTAGAAGTAGCTAACTTAAAAGGGGAGGGTTTACAAAATGCTTTATATCCTTCACCATATGGGGCAGTGAGATTCTTCTCATGGGCAGATGTCTCCATTTGGAAATGTCCATCATGATATGTTTGATGCCCTTCACTCTCCCCATCGTTGTCCCAGTCTATCATTAAGTGTAAATTCTCATGGGTACTATGTTCACCCATTGACACTTTTTGGAGAGAAGGTTCTAAGCATGGCTTTGGCAGGAAATTCTGGGTGCATTGTGAAGATACAGCTGAAAGATATCAAATAACAGAAAAGTAAAATCATCCTACTTATTACTCTCAGATGAATATACTGAAGACTTCTATTGTGCAACCTTAGAATCAATCAGAAAATGTTGGTCAAATGTTTGAGAATGAATCATCAGGACTTCATTCCTCCATGGACACATAAACTTGCACACAACACACTGACCATATAGCCTAATAGGTAATTCTGTAGTATTGTCATGTTATCATACAAATCATTTTCCTATACCTCGAATGATCAGGAAAAGTACCACATGAGGCCAAAATTACCACAGAAGGAAACTTAAACATAAAACTGAAATCAACAAAATAGCATACAGTAAAACTAAGACCAAAAACTAAGTAAAACTAAGACCAAAACTAACTCCAAACAAGGAAAAGTACTATGTCCGATAAATTCAGTGGATCATTCAAGCAAGCATTTCATGAGAAAGTATTTTAAATCTCCTCGAGTACTTCCAAGGAGAGAAGATAAGAGAAAATATGAAAATACTCTCTGTGGTACCAGCATTACCAGGTTACCAAATGAAAGGAATAACCACTGTAAAGAAGGCTACAAACTCCTAAAAAAAGTTATCTCTGTTCACAGATGACACGATCTATAGAAAACCCTAAAGGATCCTTATTTTTATTTTGTATTATTTTGGTCATTGCTTGAATTATTTCTGCTAGGTTTTCTACTGCTTTCGAGTTTTCTATTTTTTAATGCCATAAATGCTTCAGTTAAGGAAAACATTGAAATTAACAACATTACACCAAAAGGAACTAGAAAAGGAAGGCTGTTAGCTGAAATTTAGTAGAGGAAGAAATTACAAAGCAAAATCTGAAATTATTTTATTTAGAAGGAAACATCAGAAATAAATGAAATAGAGACCAGAATAAAAAGGTAACATAACTTTGAAAGTAATGCCCATGTAACAAGAAAAATAACAAAATTGGTAATGCTTCAACTACATATACAACGATATCCTAACAAAGCAAATAACTTAGAAAAGAAATCCACTGGGGCCCATGGGTGGCTCAGTTAGTTCATTGTCCCCCTTTGGCTCAGGTTTTAATCTCGGGGATAGGGAGTCTGAGCCCTGCATCAGGCTCTGTGGTGACAGCTCAGAGCCTGGAGCCTGCTTCCAATTTTGTGTCTCCTGTCTCTGCACAGCTTACACTCTGTCTCTCTCAGAAAGAAACATGAGAAGAAAAAAAAAAGACTTCCACTTAATTCCTAAAAATGCACAAGTTACTATGATTGAATTATGAACCTTAAACCCAAGAAATCAAAAGTCTTATACCTACAAGAAGAATAAATGTTGAAATCAAAATAAAAAATCTCTCAGCACAGAAAAGCCAAAAATCACATGCGTTCATTGGTCAATTCTAACTAACATTTAAAAAATAATAATTAGGGGCGCCTGGGTGGCGCAGTCGGTTAAGCGTCCGACTTCAGCCAGGTCACGATCTCGCGGTCCGTGAGTTCGAGCCCCACGTCAGGCTCTGGGCTGATGGCTCGGAGCCTGGAGCCTGTTTCCGATTCTGTTCTCCCTCTCTCTCTGCCCCTCCCCTGTTCATGCTCTGTCTCTCTCTGTCCCAAAAATAAATAAAAAACGTTGAAAAAAAAATAAAAAAAAATAAAAAATAATAATTAAAGATAATCTTTTCAAAATCCTACAAGTAGTGGAAGAGCAGGAACACATTCAAAACTATCCTGGGAGGCCAGCAATACTCTGACACCAAGCAGGATAAACACAATAGAAGAACAAAAATGTCTGGTTTGTCTGATACAAATTTTGCCACTCTGACTTTCTTTTGATATCTAGTTGTATGTTATGTGTTTATTCATTTCTTCATGTCAACCGGCAGGTGACTTTATGTCTAAATGAGTCCTTAGAGGCAGCATATAGTTTTTTGGTTTTTTGCTTTTGTTTATTTTGATAGTCCTGGATCTGGAGGTCTGTTTCCTTCCAGGATTATGGAAGGTTTCTGCTAATATTTCTTGAAATAAATGTTCTTCCCCCTTTTCTCTCCCTTTTGCTTCTGAGACTCCTATCATGCAATTATTATTACATTTGATGGAGTCTCTGAGTTTCCCGAGTCAATACTGTTGCATGATTCTTCTCCTGTCTTTTGCTTAGAGTCATTATTTTTCTTCATTTTTTTCTTCTTCTAGGTGACAAAGTCATTTCTCTGGTACTTCCAGCCTGTTGTTCACTGCTAAGCCTGTTTCCAATCTTTTTTTTTTTTTTCTTTACTGAAAAAAAAAACCTGTTTATTTTCTGAGAGAGATACAGAGAGTGAAAGAAGAAGAGAGGCAGAGAGAGAGGGAGAGAAAATCCCTATCAGACTCCAGAGGCAGTCACTACAGAGAACAAGTTGGGGCTCTATCTCCCAAACCGTGACATCATAACCTAAGCCAAAATCAAGAGTTGGATGCTTAATTCAATGACCCACCCAAGTGTCCCTCAATCTCATTCATTGCACTGTTCTTCTCTGTTTGATTCTTTTTAGCTGTTTTAGCTCCCTGGTAAGGTTCTCACTATTCTTTACTCAACCCAGAGAGTGTCTTATGAATGTTGCCTTCAATTCTCCATCAAGCATGTTACTTATAACCATTTCACTTAAATCTCTCTTCATGACCATATCTTGTTCTTTGACTTTGGATAAATTCTTCCACCTTGGCATTTTGTCTAAGGCCCTGCCTTCCTCTGTATGTTAGAAAAGACAGTTATGTCTCCCATAGATCATTTAGTTCAGTGGCCTGCAGTTGTTCTCCTTGATTGCTATGGACAGTGTAGGGTCCCTGGCCTGAACATGGTAAGTCATAGCTAGATGCGCTGCGGTCTGCTTGTGAATTGAGACCTGACATCAACTCCACCAGAACTGAAGCCCTGCAGAACTGTTTGGTCAGGAAATATGGAGTAGTCAGCAACTTGTGCAGGTCTCTTGGGGCAGGGACAGACCTTGCTGGGAATGAGGCAAGCTTGACAGAGAAGGGCAGTCCCAACAGAACATAGGGAGGTGGGAGCTTGGAGTAAGCAAGGCAGACATGTACGGTTTCTACTGAGCTACTTCCCTCAGGTGGCTCTGTGTTTAGGCTGAGGGGCAGGGGAGAGAAGGGGCTCCAGCTAGGTCTTTAGTTCCTCTAGAGGCATCTCAGAGAATTTTGCCTGTCAGCACGGTGCTTCTAGTGAAGTGAATAATCTCCCACCCTGTATGCTCCAGGCATTCTTCAGAGGACTTTGCCACATTGAGTGACCCCAGGTTGTTTGTCTGTCTTCTTTCCAGAGGCAGCACAGTGCCCTCTTGGCTCTTTCCCAGCCAAGCCTAATGATCTTTAAAACTCCAGCATTTAAGATAGGCTAGCTGCCAAAATTCATGAAATTCAGTCCTCATTTTCCCAGCCAATGGCTTTGGGGAAATGTTCTCCTTATGCATTCCTGTGTATGCTCCTGTCTCAGGTGATCTTCTCCTTGACTGTGGCTCCATGCCCTCTGCAGCACTACAATCCTTTTCTCCCTAAACCATGTCTTTAAGCTTTCCACCATCTTGAGTGTGTGTGGCCTCTCCTCTTCCTTAAGATGGGGACTTTGTTCTGTCAGTGTTCAGGCACATATCTGAGATTTTTGGAATGATTTGTCAGTTATCCAGTCGTGTTTATGAGATGTGAGGAGCCTAGGGTCCTGCTACTCCACTGCCATTTTCCTTCCCTCTGAAGAATCCCTATATATAAAACTCACACACACTTTACCAATTTGGAGAATACAAATGCAACGCATAAAAATTAGTGGGGCGCCTGGGTGGCTCAGTCAGTTAAGCAGCCGACTTCGGCTTGGGTCATGATCTCGCGGTTCGTGAGTTAGAGCCCCGCGTCAGGCTCTGTGCTGACAGCTCGGAGCCTGGAACCTGTTTCAGATTCTGTGTCTCCTTCTCTCTGCCCCTCCCCCATTCATGCTCTGTCTCTCTCTGTCTCAAAAATAAACGTCAAAAAAATTATTTGTGTTTCCATACAAAAAAATGCTTATACTTTAACATAATGATAAAAGTCAAACCTAGCTTAACACTATGAAATATTGTGCAGGAATTGAAAGAAGAAACAAATGGAAACTTATCCGAGTTCTTGGACTGGACTACTTAATACTTGAGCGGTTAATAGTACTCAAAGTGCTCTACTCACTTAATGCATTTTTAATCAAAATTTCAATATCATTTTTTGGCAGATATATCAAAATCCATCCACACATTCATATGGATGACACAGGGTAACATATACCCAGAATAATCCCAGAAATGAAGGCCAACTTGGCAAACACTTCCTAATTTAAAGCATACTACAAAGCCATAGTTATCAAAATAACATCCTAGAGACATCAAGACAGGCCTAGAATAATGCACAAGTGATGCTGAGCTACATGTGTACTTCACCAATGTTAACGTGTAGGACAATGAATTGAAGATCTCATTAAATTCATATTCTGACTTGGATTTCAGGCTGATGTCAGAGTTTCCATATGTCTTTAAGTTGCAAGTGATGCTAACATATTCAGTTCAAAGACATGCTTTTAAATTCGAAAACAATACAAAGGAAACAAACAAGCAACAACACAAAAACAAATGAAAGAAAAGAAAAAAGAAGTCATGATGACTTTGAACGTAACGATTGTTGGGAAAATTACAACTTGTAACCTCATGAACAGTAACAACAAGTGTTCTTGAACATTTACTACACACTACAAACCATTCTAACACTTTTTCATAAATTCCCCCATGAGTTCACGGTGACTGATGTGAACGTTATATGTGTTTTTCATCTTTCACAAGAATATCTTGGAAAAACTGTAGTCCTGTGGAGCTTGAGTTTTAGCCCAGATTGCCTGACTTTTAATTTGTCTAATGGAACACACAGACCACTATACAGAGGAAACCCTAAAAGAAGGTTCAGAGTAGGTTCCAAAGTGAAAAAGGTAACACAAACACGACTGAACCACAGAACTCATCAACCCAAAGAGAGCAGTAAAGAAACAACACAAAATACGAAAATTACAAATCAAATAAAAAAACAAATGTGATAGAATTAAACTGTTTTGGTCATTGAAACCAAAAATGTTTTCAGGGGCTTAAAACATACGGATCTATTTGTGGTGGAAGCTTTTTGTGTCCTCCAAACAAACCACAGAGTCCAACACTCACATTGGTACAACTGACATAGCTATTGTTTGTGAGTCCCCTAGGGTTTTCAAAGTTCTGTCCCATTGATCTTTTCTGCTGAATTATATTTTAAATATTTAAGAAGTTGAGTATATATGATGCATAATTATTTTTTTTCCTAGAGCAACAGAGAAGTGATAAGGAACAGTCCATCTGTGACATGAGTTTAGAATCCAATGGGAATTTTCAGCAGCAAGGCCTGACTGATTTACAATTTCCACTTTCTACACTAGTATCTCCAGCAAACATAAGAGCCTTCATTTTCTAAAGAGACTAAAAACAACATGAAACACAGAAGCCAGTTTCCAGATTAAATGGCGTGATTTATGCACATCTTTCAATAAATCCTCCCAAGGAATTTAATGTTACATGGGAAAAAAATATTAACCTATCATGGAGGGATCTTGCTGAGAGCAGAGAGCAAATGAAGTGCAGAGATCCGTAATGGTTCACAGTTGTGTCAGGTACCTAGCATTCTTGAAAGGACATATAATAACTGCTGGGAAATACATGTCCAGAGCAGCAAGTAAGTAAATTGTAATGTAAAAGTAAACAAGAAAACATACTGATAGGAGCCCCAGTTCTGCTGACTGATGTCTAATGTTTTTCTCTCAGGATGATGTTCTTGTATTCCACCCTCAGTGTGCCCAGAGCCAGGTACCTCTCCATACAAATGTTATTCATCCTGTCACATAGAAGAGGAAAGGCAGAGTTTATTTAATGCCAGCTGAATCTATGGCTACTTTACCTCATTTGTCTCTCAGGTTTAACCAAAGAATGGTAAAAATGTGAATCCTTTCGAGGTGGTAGAAAAAGAGAGGGAAGAGAGGGAAGTGTTGGTTCCCACACCTCAAGTGGAACCAACAGGTTGAATCAAGTCTCCATGGAATTCAGCTTGAGTTCAGTCATGGGCACTACGTGTATTTACAAAATGAAACAAAACCACACGATACTTCTATAATCAGAAGCACACTGCCCCTTCTAGGTTGTAGAACATATACCCCAGATAAAATTCCAGGCCTGCATCACAGGAAATGAACAGTTTCAAAGGATGCTTAAGCATGGGGAAGAGGACAAAATAGGTGAGCCTAAGGCTCTTCTCTCTCTCCTCTTTTCATTCAAGCTGCCTCCACCCTTGCATGGAGAACTTGGTCAACCACTTTTATTTCTCCTCCTTCTAGTCACCATGCCAAACATATTCTTGGAAGTAGTTGCCTCTTTTACCCAGCGATGCAGGTACAACTGCTTCTGATTGCAATGTTACATTTCTTAGCTTGGAGCCTATCAATTCCATAACCTTTAAAAATATCAAGTTTTCCCTGTCCTTTTAGTAACTCCCACAGCTTCATGCTACAGGATCTCTTGTGTTTTCAACTCAGGTTTCTTCCCAAAATCTGACTTTGACTAAAATGAGCATGGACATAAAGTGTAGTTGCAATTTGGCGTTTTCCCAAAAGAATTCACTTACACAGAAAAGCCTTCAGAAGACATGTGCCCACTATTACAGGCACTTTAGGAGAGGAGAGATGACAGAGCACACGGCAGGGCAAGCGGTTTGAGAAGCTCTCACAGAAATGACTGTTCTTCATGTATCTCCTGGGATGCTCAGCCAGTGAGGACTCCAGACTCCTCTAGATGCTCCTATTCACCTTTCCACTCAGCGGGGCACACTCTCCTCTCTCCCATGTCTTACCTGTCCTCCAGCAATTTACCTTTATCTCCATTTTGATAAAGATAAATTAGCTTTCCTAAGTCTGCATCTTACTATGAACACCTAGGATGAGCATGATTTGGAAAGTAGGTTAGCTTTCATTACAGACAACTTCTTAACAAAATGGATTAACCTATACATGTACAGGTGGATTGGTAACTACTTTGTTTTCTCTCTTTTCTCTTCAAGTATACTTGACACACAATGTTACAGCAGTTCGGATGTACAGCTTGGTCATTTGACAACTCTACAGGGTTAGTTATGCTCACCACAAGCGAGCTACCATCTGTCACCATACAGTGCTGTTATAATAACATCGAATGTATTCCCTGTGTTGTATCTTTTATCACCATGACTTATTAATTCCCTAACTGGAAGCCTGTCCTTTGCTATCCCATTTATCCATTTTGCCCACGCTCCCTCCCTGTTCCACTCTGGTAACCAGGTATTTCTGGTTTGCTGTCCTTTCTTGCCATTTGTGACAACATAGATAGACCTAGAAAGTATTATGCTATGTGACATAAGTCAAAGAAAGAATATTATGTTGTTTCACATAATGTACAAGTAAATAACAAAACAAATGCACAAACAAGAGGAGAAACTGACCCATGAATATCTGCTTTGGTTTGATAAAATCCATGGAGAATCTCGAGAACTATAAAATTCCATGATTCTACACATTCCACAATGTAACCAGCTGGTCTGTAACAATTTTCCAATCCGGGCTGAAGATAGGAGACTCCTAGATCAACCCCCAAGGATCTTATGGCTCATGACATACCTAACACCATAAACTTCTTGATCATTCTAATATCACTTGTCAGCCCCCACCCCCAACTCCTACAGGTAGATGCTCCACATACAGTGGGTTTGTGAGACCCTGGACATAGGAAACTCAGTATCTTCAAAGAATATCTAGCATATCTGCTCAAACCTTTGCCGATGAAGCAGACACGTGTTTTCGTGTCCAAGAAACAAACCTGTCCTCTATCTAAGAGCAAGATACTATCATTATATTCCAAAGCTTTTTTATACACAAACATAAGTGGTGGCATAGAATAAGAACTTTCAATGCTTGTATCCATGACTCATGAAAAAGCTTAAACCCATAGAGAACCATCTCCTAACAATATTTTCCAATCACTTTGACCTTGGCTAAATTTGGCTCCTGCCTAATTTTCCCTCGTGTCCACCACCTCATCAAACACTCATGAATCGAACACAGGAAATGGGATAAAATCTATTCATGTCAGGAAATATATTCCAAGACTGTGATTAACATGATTCAATGAAGAAAAATTAGGTGGCCTGTAGCATTCACTTCTGTCATGTCCCAGCCGGGGGGGGGGGGGGGGGGAGGGGGGGTGTCCTTACATTCAACCAGGTAAAGAAATCCTAATTCCCGTGATGATCTACCTTAAATTTCTGTAGTGAACTTTCTAAGGGAGATGGGTGGAGACACACCTGAACTGTGCAAAAGCATATGATATACATGTATCAGAGAAGATGAGAGGATTTTGTTCTCCTTACCCAGGCAAAGCAGGTCCTGGATACCATGAAATCACAACTCACTGTAATGAAAGAGCTGCTAATTGAGAAAAGGGTAGGAATTTGCAGGTGTTCACAAACCATCAACAGGGCATATTTGGAAGAGCAACCCAGAGATAATAGATGGAGGAGAGTATATAAAATGAAACAGTGGAGTGATCACAGGACAAAAATACTTCAGATGGCTCTGAATTTCGGTGAAGATATGGAGGAAACATTGATCTTATGAATGCATTTGACACACTCCTTGGGCTTGTACTTGATGAAAATCATGCTGTTGGCCCACATCATAAGCTGACAACACAATCTCAAGAAATAGGAACAATTCTGAATAAAGCAAATGTATGGTTGTGTTTGGATATCCACAACAGTACCCAAAATATGTTTCCTTCATGATGTTTTGTTGCTCATTTGACAGTGACATACAGAGGAAAATTAAAAACTAAATTTATTTGAAAGCTTTCAGTTTAAGCTCCTTCAAAGCAGAGTCCATGAGAGTAATCTGAATGATGTGGAAGTCACCCAAGTAAACAATATGTCCCTGGTAGCACAAAACTTTGCTTGAAGATAGTACATTGGAATTTTCCTAGAACTATACCTACAAGAAGATGATAAAAATAGGAAAAGAAGCAAAAGACAACAACCATGTAGTCATAACCAATCAAACAAGCAACAACGCAATATATCATATAGAATAATCTTTAAAAAGAAGGGCTTTGGGGGCTCCTGGGTGGCTCAGTCAGTTGAGCGTCCGGCTTCGTCTCAGGTCATGATCTCGTGGTTCATGGGCTCGAGCCCCACATTGGGCTCTGTGCTGACAGCTTGGAGCCTTGAGCCTACTTCAGATTCTGTGTCTCCTTCTCTCTCTGCCCCTCCCCCACTTGTGCTCTATCTCTCACTGTCTCTCAAAAATAAATAAATGTAAAAAAAAATTTAAAGAAAAAAAAAGAAAGGACTTTGTCACTGTATTAATAGTGTTATTTTCAATATCAAGTTACACTATTTCAATATCATACTCCTTGGATGACAAACAATCTGTGTGTGTGTGTGCATAATTATACACACATACATTTGTATTAAGTATACAAATATAAATACATGTGTATAGGGAAACCTTTATTAGCCCATGAGAGATAAAAACATTCCTCACAAAGGAGTGACATCATAAAAATGGTGACAGAGGTAGTTCCCACTCAGTAATTCTCATAGTAAGCTCAGCTGGCAACGATTCACATTAGACATCACTGGGGAAATCTCAATACCCCCAAATAACAGGTATTGAAAAATGAATTCTTCTCCTTCCATTGAACCAGTTGAAATGTGGGTAGAACATGCTACCCTACTTTATTTTATTGGTTTCTACAACTGATAGAAATCCTCTTCCCACTCAGGTCCAAATGGGTATAAGGACAGCGTAGGCTGTGAAACATCATAGGGACATCTAACCAAAAACTGGGTAGGCTGTTTAGAGCAGAAATATGCTCAGTGCCGGTGACTGGTGACCATCTTCCCAAGGAATCAGTGCTCTGCACACAGTTCGGAGCACAGACTCGACTCAACACAGGGTTGAGTGGATTGGAGGGAGGTCTCTGCCAGCTGTGGGTCAGGATCCTTGGAAGAACACCCATCAACACTGGATCAGACCTATGCTGGGCTTATATTCCTGCGATGCCAGTGCTTTGAGGAACTACCCACAGGTCTTGCTGGTTTTGATTATTAGTGTCCAGCAGCCTTCTTCCTCTTCAGCACCAACTCTGGCATGTGACATCTTTAAGTATGTCCACAATGTTCTCCTCTCCATTAATATCCACAAATCTTGGCCTGGGAAAGTACAGTTGTCTATGGCATTCCATAGCATTTGGTCCACAGTACCACTACAGAATTAAATAAATCATGAGGAAAGAATCAGACTTCCCTCGATCCCAGAAAAACACCACGTTGATTCACAAGTCCCCATCTCTGTCACATTTGTTCATCACAAGAAGTTTTCAAAGACCTTGCAGTGACCAAAGGGAGCTTCTTGTCAGAGCTTTCATCACATTTCAGGAGTTTTTCATATTTGCTTTTAGTAAGACCTATCTTCCTCTCAAAGCATACTATCCTCATGTTTTATCTGTCCTCATAATTCTCTCCATACCAAGTGCCTGAAGGAATCCTGTGTACAATTGATGGTGTTTTCCTGTTCCTTCCATTGAAGTGGTGTCAACAATGTATTGCAATATTAGAGATGGCTCCGTTGATTCAATTACCATTTTCCTTTATATTAAAAAATTCTAGGGGCGCCTGGGTGGCGCAGTCGGTTGAGCGTCCGACTTCAGCCGGGTCACGATCTCGCGGTCCGTGACTTCGGGCCCCGCGTCGGGCTCTGGGCTGATGGCTCGGAGCCTGGAGCCTGTTTCCGATTCTGTGTCTCCCCCTCTCTCTGCCCCTCCCTCGTTCATGCTCTGTCTCTCTCTGCCCCCCCAAAAAAAAAAAAAATTCTAGGGGCACCTGGGTGGCACAGTCTGTTGAGCATCTGACTTCAGCTCAGGTCATGATCTCACAGTTTATGAGCTTGAGCCCTGTGCATCAGGCTCTGTGCTGACAGTGCAGATCCTGCTTGAGGTTCTCCCTCTTTCACTCTCTCTGTCCCTTCCCAATTCTCTCTCTCTGATAATTAAATATACTTTTTAAAAACTTAAAAATTCTAAGCCATTAAGAACCAAGAAGCGCCAGCATGGCTTTTGTGAGAGGGGGCAGTCTCCCTAGCACAGGAAAGAACAACTGTGATGGCTACATCACTGGAATGGAGATGAGGAGACAGAAGAACTAGAGAGGATTTGGAAAGAAAACGAGTAAAATTTACCCTTCTATAATTCTGAGTCACTCATGCAGACTAGGACAAATGTCCTTCCCCACATGAAGAATTCATGCCAATGCTTCAGCCTAGATTTTTTTTATCTCTTATCTTGAGCGACATCATCACTCTTAATGGAATACTGTTTTCTTCCTACAGTTAGAACATCTACTAAACTCTCAGCACTGTCCATCTTTCCTTGAAATAAATGTGAAAACGACCCATGACTCACGGTTCTCCAAGTTTTCACCTCATCAAATTGTTCCCCTAAAGGGAGAAACTTGGATGAGGTCACTCCTGAGAAGGGAAAAGAATAGTATCTAAAGAAGTTTTACTCAGTTTTCCACCAAGGAAGCCCAAGAAAAGAAAATATTAAGACAATTCAAAGGAAGAGAAATTATATTTACAGTACTGTACGATAAATAAATCTGCCTATAAGTTGGACCTACACAGCTCAAACTCATCTTGTACAAGAGTCAAGTGTACTTTGTGTTCCTGTTTACCTGCAACCTTGATGAAGATGGGTCAGGCTAAGGTTGCATTAGGATACCACTTCTTTCAGTATAAATCCGTGTTAACATATTCAAATCCATTCAGGATGATTAATGAATATATATTAATTTCAAATAGACTCTTAACAAACCACTACAAAATCACTGTGTGATCCTTGGTCAAAATACACATTAAAATCTTTCAAGAACCACTATTTTTTTTCTCTAATGTATTGATTTGTGAGTTGTACTTTCCATGTTGTTCAAACTAAGGCTAATTATTGAGTAAAAGTAGATCGACAATCATCTTTCACCCCTTTAGAGAAGAGTTAGCTATACTTTCCTCAGATATCCGTGAAAATCTCTTGATTTCAGATACATAACTAATATTCTTGACTTGTAACAATTGCTATTATGACGATATACTCTGGTGTTTATGAGCTACCACTGTATTTTTTCTACACACGAATTGGCAAAATATTTAAATTCAGAACGTTTCTCTGTCAAGCATTTTTTTGCAAAACATGATGCCTTGAACACTTCTTGGTGGCTGATGTCACTCTTATATATCCATCACAAACAGCATCCGCATGTAAGATTCCTTCCTATGTAGGACATACCAGAGTCCTTAATCTTCCCAGGAAAAAATAGGTAAACATGAATTTCCTATCATAAAAGAGTCCCTCATGTCTGTGAGACAACACAAATCAAATCATTTTCCATGCACAGAAGCACTAAAGCCATAGCATGAGATGATTTATGGGTAAAATTAGTAATATATGCCATGTTAAATAAACCCTCAAATATGGACAATAGAAAAAAGGAGACAGACTGAGAATAATTGTCCTTCTCCAGACATCCATTCTGCCTTGATCCTTTCAGACATCTTAAAAATACACCTGACCGTTCAATAGCATGCATGTAAACTGGGTGTGTCCATTTATACACAGGTTTTCAAAAAATATAAACCCATTCACTACTGTAAATGTGTTTTCATTATAGTTTTCTTAATCTTTTGTTTTCTCAAGCTTCCTTAATTCTAACAATACCATTTATACCACAGACAACTAAGAATGGGATGATTGACTGGTGATGTTGTAGGTAAGCCTTGGGGTCAACAATAGGCTATTTCCATGGAATAGTAGGTATGGTTTTAAGTTCCGAGGACTCAAGAGATACTCAGATTTTCCATGATGGAGGGATTAGTGCCCCTTATGCCTACACTGATGGAAGTGATATCCAGGTTTCAACTTTGGATTTTCCTCTCCATAAACACTCTGATTTAGAATCATGTCTGAAAAGTGGTATTGACTTACTGCTTCCTGGGGTGAATTCTCTCATTTTATTTAGATTTGCCTTTTCATTCCATACTTTGCCAAATGTCTACATCTTAGTAAAATTTTTATCCTTTATAAAGGCTTTGGTTTTTCCTGAAGTGTATATTAAAACCCAAAATACTTCCTCGTTCATTACATTTCTAAGGTTTCTATCCAGTATGTTTTCTCTGATGCTGAGGAAGGGTTCAGTTCCAGGGAAAGAGGTTGCCAATATTCTTGACATTTGTAAGTTACCTCCCCAGGATGTATTATCTCATTTTGAACAGTTTTGCTTACAAACTAAATGCTTCACCACATTCTTTACATTTGTAGGGTTTCACTCAGTGTACTCTCGCTGATGTTCAGAAATTTTGTAGTTGGGCTTAACAACTTTGCCGGGTGTGTGTGTGTTTATATATATTTAAATACATTTATTTAGCGTTCTCCCCAGTATGTACCTCCTTAGGTAGAAGCGTATTGAGTGGTAAAGACTTTGCCTCATTGTATAAATTTGTTAGATTTCTTCCCATTATGAAATACATCTCTGCTGTTGAGTGAGTTTTGAAGACTAGCTAAAAGCTGTCCAGAGTGATTACATTTGTAACTCTTCTCTCCAGTGTGGATACAATCATGTACAATCAGATTTGAGGTTACAGAGAAGACTTTTCCACATTTCCTAATCTCATACTTGTTCTCTGGAAATGGAGTTCTCTCATGTCTATTAACATTTCACCCTGGATTCATGTTTCTCCCACACTCAGTGCCTTGGTACCCCCTATCTCCTCTATAAACACACAGTAATTACAGAAGCTAGAGGGCTCAACTCAAGGCCTTCCTAAGATCACAGCACATAAATACTTGCTCCAAATTAAGTCTTATATTGTAACTATTGAACAGTGATGTATGGATTAAACCCTCCTGTGTTTATCAAAATCAGAGCCTTGGGAACAGGGGGATTACATGTTGGTGGAAGTATAATGAACCCTCCAAACAGGGCTTCTCAAATCAACCACATTTAGAATTTTTATCTTCCTTTCCAAATGCCTAACTCTCAGAATATTTCAGGGAATGGCTAGTCCAACTTTATATTTGAAATACTTCCAGTGACTATTTTCAGTATGGACGAGATGACTTCAGCATTTTGAAACGTCCTTCCAGAGAATATGTTTGTTTAAAAATGGATTTTTGACTACTGCTTTAAAGACACTGTTCTGCAAATAACTGACTTAAGGTGGGGTTTTCCCCAGAAGGTTTTCTATCCTTGATCTCTTCCAGCAGTAGCATTTCATTACGGATAATTGTTCCTGTTTTGTTATACCCATCATAGTAAACACTCTGCACTTCCCTGCACCCCATCACCTTGCCCATCATCCCTTAAGTATAAATAGTCAGGACCACAGTGTCCACTTCTTCCCATATCACTCTACCAAAGGACTCTTGTTGGTTTGTCTACCAACAAGCCTAGGGTGTTATGGAAAGATACAACTAAGAGATACAAAAGCAGTCATCACAGTTAGTACACTGACATGCATATATGTAAGTACACTAATGTGCAAAAATACCCATGATAGGATACGACCAGCATGGAGAAATAGGAAGCACCAGGACTTTGCTCCTCCATGGAGACAAAAATAGACCAAAGGACCTTTTGGAGGGCTCCAGAAGCCCATTAGGAGAATACAGCACACACAGTCAAGTACAAATGAAGAAGAGTCACATGGACACTTGCCTACAACAACTGCTCACTCTCCCTGACACTCCATGGCAACACAGTGAGAAAAGTGTTCCCTCTGTTGAGGACAGAAACAAATGTATGTTCGACGATCTGGCTTCTTCGCTGTCCTGACGGGTTCCCTCCTGTCATTCATGACATGGAAATCAGAAGGAATGAGAGCATCCTCTGGATACTCTGTGTTGGCTGCTCAGACAGAAGGTGAGCATTTGTTCAAACACGGGAGAGACTACAGAGCTGAAGACAAACTGAGAGGGGAAGGTATCACGGGCTCTAAAAAGTAACTGCATTTCTAAACTTGGCAGTTACAGAAATTCAGACATGACAAATGCCCAGAACGTGTGTCACTCCCCCCAGAATTACTATATTTTGTGTTCCTCTTTACAAATCAAGTCCATCATCCAGGGCCCAGAGGCTTCGTTTGTTTTGTTTTCTTATGTTTTTATGGTTTGTTTGGGTTGTTTTTGTTTGTTTGTTTGTTAATTACCAAATGTCACCCAAAGATATCAAGGGATGCAAAGAAAGAGGAAATCACGTTCCAATTACAGGAACAAAATATATCTCCAAAACTGGTCCTAAATTAATAAAGTAGTATTAATTGCCCGACAAGGAATTCAAAATAACCACCATAAAGATGCCCATGGAGGAAGAAGAAAAATAGATAGCTAACTAAATGATAGCACGAAAACTATTCATGACCAAAATGTAAAGCCAAGGAAACAGAACATATCACCAATAATGAACAAGAAATTGGGAGATGAAGAGTACAATTGCTGAATTTAAAAATACACCAAGGGGCCAACAACAGACTTGGTCAAGTAGAATAAAGAATCAGACAACCTAAAGTACTCTTGTGTTCAATACCTGCTAAGAATCAAAGGGCAGGGCCTATGGACTCATGGAACACCAACAAGTGATCCAATATGTACATTATGGGAACCCCTTAGGAGCGGGGAGGGAAAGGGGGCAGAGCATTGACATGAAGAGCTGAAGTCTTGTATGTGGAAAGAAGAGACAATTGCAACAAGCTCAGTCAATTCACAGTAGGATAAATATCAAGACGTGAACACAGTGACACCTTATATTTAACCCTATCAAACTCACAGGCGAGAAGAGAATGTTGAACCAGCATGACAAAAGCAACTTGTCTCGTCCAAGAGAGCTCCTATACGATTAGTAGTGGGATGATTAGTAGATCTTATAGGAAGAAATGCCAGTGTATTTAAGTATTGAAAGTTCAAAACATGTCCACTAAGAATACCCTACCTAGCCAAACTGTTTTCCATGAATGTAGAAATGGAGACTTTCCCAAGTAAAAACCAGTCTAAGTTTCCAAGTAGACGTGTCCTACAGGAAATATTAAGCAAATCCTTCAGGTTGAAATAAGAGGATTGTAACCAGTAACTAAAACCACATAAGAACATAAAGCTCTCTGCTAAATATAAAAAATACACAATTGGGGCGCCTGGGTGACTCAGCTGACTAAGTGACTGACTTCTGCTCAGGTCATGATCTCGAGGTCCTTGAGTTCTACCCCCACGTCAGGCACTGTGTTGCCAGTCAGAGCCGGGAGTCTGCTTCGCATTCTGTGTCTGTCTCTTTCCGCCTTTCCCCATTTGTGCTTTCTCTTTCTCTCTCAAAAATAAAAACGCATTACGAAATCTAAAAAAAAACTACACAATTATAGAAACCCGTCGCATTGTAATGAGGTAGAACAAGTCATTTTAATTTCTGCTACAATAGTTTTTTCAGTAAGAGTATAAAAAATCAGGGGTGCCTGGGTGACTCAGTCAGTTAAGCATCAAACTGCAGCTCAGATCATGATCTCGCCGCTCATGAGTTTGAGCCCCATATTGGGCTCTGTGCTATCAGAGCGTTCTTTCAATCCTCTGTCCCACTCTCTCTCTGACCCTTCCCTGATCCTTTGCTCTAAATAAATAAAAAAAGAAACAAACTTAAAAAAAGAGTATAAAAAATCATAAATGTAGGTAATAAAGTACATATGAAAAGATAGAATTTGTGGCATTAGTAAGTTAAGGTGGGCACATGGGTGGAGATGAAAAGTAAAATGACTGTGTATGCAACTTAGAGTATCAGTTTAAAATGAGTTTTTATACCTTGAAGTTGCTTTAAGTAATCTTTATTAAGCAACAAATACTACAGAAGACACACAAGTTAATGAGAATGGTACCAAATCATGTCTTGGGAATAGCACCACAATTAAGGATAAAAATTCTAAATTTGATCCAAATCAACCACAAGAAAACATTTGGAAAGGTAACAAATACTTGGAGACTGAAGAACATCCTACTAAAGAATGAATGGGCTAACCAAGAAGTTAAGGAGGAAATTAAAAAGTATATGGAAGCCAATGAAAATGATAACACCACAACCCAAAACCTCTGGGGCATAGCAAAGGTGGTCATAAGAGGAAAGTTTATAGCAATCCAGGCCTTCCTAAAGAAGGAAGAAAGATCTTAGATGCACAACGTAGCCTTATGCCTTAAGGAGCTGGAAAAAGAACAGCAAATAAACCCCAAACCAGCAGAAGACAGGAAATAATAAAGATTAGAGCAAAATTAATGCTATCAGAACCAAAAAACAAGTAGAACAGATCAATGAAACCAGAAGCTGGTTCTTGGAAAGAATTAACAAAATTGATAAATCAGCCAGTTTGATCAAAAAGAAAAAGGAAGGGACCCCAATAAATAAAATCAAGAATGAAGAGGAAAGATCACAACCAACACAGCACAAATAGGAATAATCATAAGAGAATATTATGAGCAATTATATGCCAATAAAATGGGCAATGTGGAAGAAATGGACAAATTCCTAGAAACGTATACACTACCAAAACTGAAACAGGAAGAAATAGAAAATTTGAACCACACACATAACTAGTAAGGGAATCAAAATGGTAATCAAAAATCTCCCCAAAACCGAGAATCCATGGCCAGATGGCTTTCCAGGGGAATTCGACCAAACATTTAAGCAAGAGTTAACACCTATTCTCTTGAAGCTGCTCCAAAAGATAGATATGGAAGGAAAACTTCCAAACTCATTCTATGAAGCCACATTGCCTTGATTCCAAAATCAGAGAGAGACCCTACTAAAAAGGAGAACTGTAGACCAATTTCCCTGATGAACATGGATGCAAAAATCCTCAAGAAGTTATTAGCCATCCAGCTCCAACAATACATTAGAAAAATTATTCACCACAACTGGGTGAATCCCACAACTGGGATTTACACCTGGGATGCAGGGCTGGTTCAATATCTGCAAAACAAATAACGTGATTCATCACATCAATAAAAGAAAGGACAAGAACCATGCGATCCTCTCAATAAATGCAGAGAAAGCATTTGACAAAATACAGCATCCTTTTTTGATAAGAAACCCTCAGGAAAGTAGGGATAGAAGGATCACACCTCGAGATCATAAAAGCCATATATGAATGACCCAATGCTAATATTATTCTCAATGGGGAAAAACTGAGAGCTTTCCCCCAAAGGTCAGGAATGAGACAGGGATGCCCACTCTCACCACTGTTATTCAACATAGTATTGGAAGACTTAGCCTCTGCAATCAGACAACAGAAAGAAATAAAAGGTATCCAAATCGACCAGGAGGAAGTCAAACTTTCACTCTTTGCATATGACATGACACTCTATATGGAAAACCCTAAAGATTCCACCAAAAATTGCTAGTACTGGTTCATGAATTCAGCAAAGTTTCAGGGTATAAAATCAATGCACAGAAATAGGTTCCATTCTCATACATCAACAATGAAGCAACAAGAAGAGTAATCAAGGAATTGATCTCATTTACATTTGCACCAAAAATCATAAAATACCTAGGAATAAATCTAACCAAAGAGGTGAAAAAGCTATACACTGAAAATCACTATAGAAAGCTTATGAAAAAAAATTGAAGACGACACAAAAAAATTGGAAAAAGATTTATGCTCCTGGATGGAAGAACAAATATTGTTAAAATGTCAATAGTACCCAAAGCAACCTACATATTCAATGCAATCTGTATCAAAATAACACCAGCATTCTTCACAGAGCTAGAACAAACAATCCTAAAATTTGTATGGAACCAGAAAAGACCCCAAAGAGCTAAAGCAATCTTGAAAAAGAAAACCAAAGCAGGAGGCATCAGAATCCCAGAGCTTCAAGCTATACTACAAAGCTGTAATCCTGAAGACAGTTTGGTACTGGCACAAGAACAGACACGCAGGTCAGTGGAACAGAATAGAGAACCCAGAAATGGACCCAGAAATGTGTGGCCAACTAATCTTTGACAAAGCAGGAAAGAACATGCAATGGAATAAAGACTTTCTCTTCAGCAAGTGGTGCTGGGAAAACTGGACAGCGACATGCAGAAGAATGAACCTGGACCATTTTCTTACACCATACACAAAAATAAACTCAAATGGATGAAAGGCCTCAATGTAAGACAGGAAGCCATCAAAATCCTCGAGAAGAAAGCAGGCAAAAACCTCTTTGATCTTGGCCGCAATAACTTCTTACTCAACAAGTCTCCAGAGGCAAGGGAAACAAAAGCAAAAATGAACTACTGGGACCTCGTGAAAATAAAAACCTTCTGCACAGCGAAAGAAACAATCAGCAAAACTAAAAGGCAACAGACAGAATGGGAGACGATATTTGCAAACGACATATCAGATAAAGGGTTAGAATCCAAAATCTCCAAAGAACTTATCAAACTCAACACCGAAAAAACCAAATAATCCAGTGAAGAAATGGGCAGAGACATGAATAGACACTTCTCCAAAGAAGACATCCAGATGGCCAACGGACACATGAAAAAATGCTCAACATCACTCATCATCAGGTAAATATGAATGAAACCCACCATAATACCACCTTACACTGGTCAGAATGGCTAATATTAACAACTCAGGCAACATCAGATGTTGGCAAGGATGCAGAGAAAGAGGATCTCTTTTGCATTGTTGGTGGGAATGCAAGCTGGTGCAGCCACTCTGGAAAACAGCATGGAGGTTCCTCAAAAAACTAAAAATAGAACTACCCTATGACCCACCAATTGCACTACTAGGTATTTATCCAAGGGATATAGGTATGCTGTTTTGAAGGGACACACGCACCCCAATGTTTACAGCAGCACTATCAACAATAGCCAAAGTATGGAAAAAGCCCAAATGTCCATTGATGGATGAATGGATAAAGAAGAAGTGGTATATCTATACAATGGAGTATTACTCGGCAATCAAAAAGAATGAAATCTTGCCATTTGAAACTACATGGATAAAACTGGATGGTATTACACTAAGCAAAATTAGTCAGAGAAAGACAAATATCAAATGACATCACTCATATGAGGACTTCAATAGACAAAACAGATTAACATAAAGGAAGGGAAACAAAAATAATATAAAAACAGGGAGGGGGACAAAGCATAAGAGACTCATAAATATGGAGAACAGACAGAGGGTTACTGGAGGGAGTGTTGAGGGGGGTGGGCTAAATGGGTAAGGGGCATTAAGGAATCTACTCGTGAAATCATTGTTACAATATACACTAACTAATTTGGATGTAAGTAAAAAAAATAAAATTCAAATAAACTGTAAGAAAAAAATCCTCATAATAAAAGTTATGGAAAAGATTATAATAAAAAAAATCTAAACTTGATACAGTGATAGAGAATTACTATTATTATTACTTGTTCATTAATTAATTAATTAATTTTTTTTTGAGAGAGAGAGCAGGGGAAGGGCAGGAGGAGAGGGAGAGAGAATCCCAAGCATGTTCCATTCTCACCTCATAGCCTGACATGGGACTCAATCTCATGACCCTGAGTTCATGACCTGAACCCAATTCAAGACTCAGACGTTTAACAGACTGAGTCACCCAGGTACTCTGGAGATATAGAATGTTGGACAATTACTTTCAATTCTTAAAAGAGATTCTCTCATGCAAGGAGAATATAAAGTCACCAATAAATATAAGATGAAATTAATGGTCTATTATGACAACTGACCAAGACATTAGTTGTCTATTATTATGACAATTCACCGAGACATGATAAAACATTCACTGACCACTAACCAAGGAAAAAGAGAAGTAAGATGAGTCCCAAATTATGTATGGGTCATATTTATACAAAGAAGTACATACATAATTTTACTGGTAAGGGGCATGGCTGATTCATACTTGACTTCAACTCACATGGTCTTAAAATGTGCTCGATGAACACTGACATCCTGTAACAAGATCTACAAGTAAATGAAACTACAACGAACTCACGTGTGGAATGTTTCATACAAAAGAAAGCACATTATTATAGAATGCAAAGCCAGAATCAGACAAAATTTAACTCCAACCAGTCTACATAAAAGAAATAGATTAATCCTTTCAAAGGAAATGTACTATGTAACTATAATTTTAAACTGCAACTACGGACCCATGAAAAAGAAGCTTTTGAATTGTCATGTCTTCATTGGCAGTTCACAGGAAAGATATTCATTAAAATCAACTACTGAAAAATTTTACAAATAAGCATGTAAAAGACATTAAAAAGTAATTATTTTCTTAAGATATTCCTCTTCTTACACAGAGTGCAGGGTATAATCCATTCTTTAGAACCAAGCTGACTAAAAAAAACCTTTCTAAATCAACAAACACTGCCAAAGTTGGAATATATAGTGACAATCACTTCATAATCAAATAAATATTTGGGATGAAATTCAGATACATGATGAGCAAAGTGGGAGAATAATCTCATGATTAATTTTTCCTGAGGTAAGATTACATTTATGAGCAATCCTTTTTTTTTTACATGGATTTTAGTAATTATCTACTTCAATTCCTTTTGTTTTTAAAGTTTATTTATTACTGAGAGAGAGATCATGCAAACAGTGGAGGGGCAAAGGGAGAGGGGACAGATGATCTAGAGCAGGCTCCACATGGACAGCAGACAGCCCCATGCTAGGCTCCAATTCCCCAACTGTGAGATCATGAACTGAGCCCAAGTCAAATGTTCAATTGACTGAGCCACTCAGGCACCCTCTACCTCATTTCCTATAAGGCACATACCCAGGTCATAGAGAACTTTTGATTTAAAAAATCAGAGATGAGTCTCATATACAAGTTTTTAGAAAGTGAAGACACATATGAAAAAGTCACAGGAACTTCCAACTATACAAAATTATAAAATAATGCAATTACTAGGAAATAAAGGTAATGATGGAGACTTTATTATAGGCTGTGGGTTCTAACTTGTAAATGTTCTAGCTCCTTTATGACATTAATACATAGGTAATTATGAAACACATAGATACATTAAATTATTTCACCATTGAGCAGTGGAACACAGAGTGGATTTTTCAAATTTTAATTACTACAAAGACACATAAACTTTTGATGTGAAATAAAGGATTAGATTTTCTCATTTGAGGGACGTGTTCTGTGATCTTATGAAATTACTGAGCCTCAATTTTGTACACTTAAGATTAAATCCTCTGTAACTTTGGAAATCCTAAACCAGAAAACATGAGATCTGTCTCCAGTGTTCTCAAGGCTTCTGCCTCAAACCCCAAAGGGCCCACCACTACCCTCACACACTTATCACAAGCAGCAAAACAGAATTTAGAAATGACTTAGCATAGAGTTCCTCAGAAATACAGAGAGATCTTCTAGGGCTCTCACAGCAATGGAGAAGCTCTCAGATTATGGAGGTCCTCACCATGGATATGGTGGGCCTTCCCTAGAGCTGAAGGAGACTCTTCGGAGAATCAAAGACATGATGTGTTAGAGAGCAGATGTCCCTCTGTGAGAGGGGAAGACATAAAACTCGGCTTTACAAATGAATTTCCATTCAAGGAGAGCTACCTGAACAACATTGTAAGATCCATCTTCCTCCTTCACATTTGGACCTCACCTGTGTCGTGTGCTCCACTCCCACCTACCTGGGTGTGAGGCTACTGTCTCTTTTCTCTTCACACCCCACAGCTCCTTCTTTTGCTCCAAAACGATGACCAGGTCTGGTTTTGACACAAGACCTGTTTATCAGAACGAAGGAATATAATTATTGCTGGAGTTTCTACCTTTCAACCCGGTAATGTACTCAGCAGACAACAGGGACATGGGAGAATTCTAAAAATTGATTTCCCAAACACTGTTGCACAAGAAAAAGTCCCTTTACAACATGCAGGAGGACTTTCAAACATTCACATCATGGCCTGCCTTCCAAGTGCTACCAATACAATAAGGAGTAAAAGTTGGAGTTTAAGATGTGGGCCATACCGTCTTATGCCACTCAATGTTTAGAATTGCCATTTATCTACAAAAATGATGATGGTACCTTTAAAAGATAGGAGGCTAAAGCTGAAAGGGAAATATCATGAAGATATTTCTCTATGTCTACAAATCCCCACTTTTTTCCCTTGCTGCAGGGATCTGAGTCCCAGTCATATAAAGGGGGAGCTTCCAAGAGACTCTTCAAGGGAAGGAACAAAACCTGAGCAGGGTTTGGGAAATCTAGAAGGAGATATCCTCACCCAAGAAGAGGAGGTGTCGATAGGTCTCTAACATCACATCTCTGTACAGTTCCCTCTGACTGTGATTCAGGCATCCCCACTCCTCCTGAGAGAATTCGATGGCCACGTCCCTGAAGGTCAGCAGTGTCTGCAATAAAAACCACAGTTATGAAGTGGCCATTGGCAGAGTTCATAATGGTACCTAAGATGCAAGAGGGAGTTAATGTCACCAGCTAGACTCCAAGAGTTGTTCTTCACCGCTTACCTACTTGTACCCACGGACCATACTCCATCATTTTACTTCACCTCTTTTTTCTACCTTATCTTTTACTTCTGGCAAAACACACTATTGGCACAGTCTCCTGTCATGGAAACAGAAAACATACAGCAAAATGTAACAACCGCCATAAGGAAGAGCTTGGGCATGGCAACTTTGCGCTTACCCCCTGAATCATACCTATGCAGATGGACGACTGGGTTAACTCACGGAGTGAGGACAGTTACCTTGACCCCCATGTAATACCAAAATCTCCACCCAAGGGGGAGCACAAACCTCATTTACATAACACATAGTGTATGTATGGAAGTGTTCTCCTAAGGCATGTGTGCCACCTTATGCCCAGTTCAGAGAAAATGACATGGCTCCACTTCCTAATTGTCCACCCAAATCTTAAATAAAAGGAAATGATCACGCCCCTCCCTCTTGCTCTGTGCATCTCTCCTTTGGAAGTTATTCCCCCTGATCTGCTTATTGGCTGCAAATCAAGGTTCCTGTCTGTGACGACCTCACGTTCTGCACTTTCTATCTACGACTCTATTATATTTGAGGATTTTAACACACAAACATGTCAAGTATGTGAATCTTGTTTTCATTTTCTGAAAATATAAAGCATCACCACCTGGTGATGAGACACTTTTGGTGGCAGAACATCAAGGGGACAGATGACTCTTTCTACTCATAGAAACTCCCACATGTTATCAACTCTAAAGACAGCTGCCTTGCCTTTCCAACTCCTACTAAATTCTCCACTGGCCAACTTCCACTCATTGGTAGGAACTGATTCAGCAGGAAGAAGCTACTGAAGAGGAGACCTTCCATCTTTAACAACCTTAGAGATGTAAGGGTGTAATTCGTTCACGTGGGGAAATGTAGCTTCAATTAAATTTCCTTACACCTTAGAGCCAATGATAGGCACCTGAGACATGCAGGATATGCCCTTCCTCAAGGAATCATAGCTGCTTTCATGCCTCAATGTTTAATTTTTATTAAATACTTGCAACAGGCAGAGTATGACATTCCTTTATCAATGGGCTTCAAGGTAAGTGTAAGGAAAGTTAATGGAAGCTACATTTGTTTGGCTTGGTTCTCCTCACCAGAAACTACAAGCAAAGAGAAACCCAGAAGAAAGAAGTTTCCAGCTGAAATGTGATGCTTCTGCACATCACTCAGTAAATCTAAGATCCTTAGCAAAGATAGGAGGGGAAAGATCAACGTCATAGGGGAGAAATCTGGCAGAGTGAACCAGGCCAGTTAAAGAAGTGAACACGAAGTGTAAGGAAACAAATTGCTATCAGTGCCTAAGACACACCAAAGGACACATGATCCCTGGTGTGTTCTGTTGGCCCCCAAACAGTAAATCTGATTTCCAGTCTAATTATGAGAGAATACAATGGATTTATACAAACTTCAATCACATATACTTTCAGTAAAGGGTGCTTTGAGGCAAATAGGCTTAAGCACCAGATTGTAGAGGAGTCCACAGGGGCCACCTGGCTGAAGAGAGGAAGGCCCAACAGATGACCTGCCTTAAAATATCTATAGGCCCTAACAAACTAACAAATGGGTACTTACAACCCCTTTGTAACCCATTACAACCCAGGCAGAATTACCACATGAGGGAAAATTCCATAAGTTACCATACATACACATCTTCCCCCTGCAAAATTAGCCCCAAGTCACTGCCTCAAGGCAGGAGCCTCTCCTCTGCTGTCCTGCCCACCACTCCCTTGAGGTGTGTTCATAAATCTAATGTCTTATTCTGCCACACGTGAATTATTTTCACCACTCATGCCCTCGGCTTCCACAGGATCATCGACCCGTATTTGGGAGCCCCATCTGAATGGGAGAAACACCACATTTAGATGGCTGTTTCCCTGTCCTGTAATGTCTAGTATATTTTAAACAGAGTATCTTTTCCACATTTTACACCAAGACTGCTCCCCTCCCCCCGATTTTTTAACTTTCAAGTTATTCAGTCCTCATATCCATCCTATGTTTTTTTGCATTTTTTATTTGGTACAAAAAGGTCGTTTTATTATAACACAGAGGACCTGTGGGCACCAGGATCCACAGTGGGGTTGTGAAGAGTGATTATGCAGCCGGGGGAGGGAAAGGCAAAAGGGAGGTCTCCAGAAGGATTCCCATATGCTTAAGAGGACTCCTAAGATACTGGGGGCCTTGTATTTTTCATTTTCTTAATCTTGCTCTACAGACAGGTACTAAATGGGGAACTAAAGGGGAATGGTTCTCCTCGACTGAAATCCCACCACCAGACCCCATCAGCAACAGGAATCTTGGACTCAACCTCTTCCCCTTTGGCTCTGTCCTAAAGGGATTATTTGCAATAGTTGCAGGACTTTACCCCAAAGTGACAAGTGTTGACGTCCTAGTAAAGGCTTGTTTGAGAATACAGAGAAGATTCCTGCTTATAGGGGGGAAGAGTTCTAAAGACCTAACCTTGAGTATTGTTCCTGAGAAGGTTGTAAAGCTCTGGTGAAAACATAAGGCAGAAACACCAAACACAGAGAAACCAACATAGGCGATTTCTAAATGCATGGAATTTTAGGGGGAAAAGATGACACGGCCTCCGACCTGGAACACCAGGCTTACCTGAGAGCTGGGCATTTCTTCTTCTTTCCCCTCGTCCTCTAGATTTCTTTCTCAGAAGGTATCGGTGGAGAAATCACACATGCATCAGGAGAAAATGCCCTTAAAGCCACCAACAGAACGTCTTCAAAAGAAAAGTGCTCACTGGCAGGCGGGACTTTGAAATGCAGAAGGACAAAACTTCCTAGTTTTTTGTGTCAGGAGTTTTTCAGAAATGGAGACTACGTATTTGGTGCCCAATCTCTGAGTTTTCCTTCTATAGTTCCAGTGGCTTCCACTCCCTCAGACACCCACAAATTCTGCTACAGCATAGGAACAGTGTGCTGCGCAGACCTAATCCTCCCACACTCATGTAGACGAGACACCATTACCTCTCCTTGAGCAAAAGCTGCAGTCAAATCTCATAAATTAATGGAAAGCCTTGCCAACTGACTCTGGCCTCAGGTAGAATCACCTGGAGCACTTCATTAAGTCAACACTGTTGTTTCCAACCACAACAATTGACAGAATCTGAGGAGGGGGGCAACAGCAATGGTCGGTTTGAAAATCCACACAGGATCCCTTTGGAAACCATTTTAGGAAGCAAGGAAGGCTATGGTTATTCAGATTTAAACCCATTTCTTCTTCTCTGATCAGTTTCTGGATATTGGAAAAAAGAGAGTGACAAATTTAAGAGCCAAACACACCTTGAGCTCTTTAGCCAACCTTTCCATGTCATCCTAATTCCCAATGACCGGGCTCCAAAAGCCACAGGCATCTTCCTAGTCCTCCCTGTCAATTGACTTGGAGAAACTACTCTGTTCCTTGGGAATAAACTTGTCTCTGTCCTTATTGACATCTGAGCTACATTCTTAGTATTCCAACCCAATGCTACCAGCAGCCCCTGCCTCAGAGAACTAAAACAATTCAAAGAATATAGGTCTTCAATACATAGCAATGGGTCCCTGTCTATGAACTTTTTCCTTTGTGTCTAGCCTTTTGAACATTACACACCCATTTCTCCTTAGTTTATCTGCCCCAATTCATTCACTGGACTGAGATTTCTTTGGGAAATGTCATGCCAGAATTTCTTTTCCCCAAAATGTGGGAAAGTCTAGAATTTGACAGTAGTAACCACATTTGGAAACAAGAGGAGATAAATGATATTTCAACGTGTTTTCTGTGCTCTGTCTGTGATGGCACTTCAGGTGAGGTTAGTGGAACTGATCATTTAGTCCTATTGGATGACCTACCAACCATCTTGTGATGAAAATGTTGAAGTGATATTGGCATGATCCACAGTGCATCATGCATCAAGTTTCACATAGATCCCTCAAAGTCTTTGTCCAGAATTAATCATTACCCTATAAGTAAAGAAACCCGACCGGGCATCAAACACATAATAGTGGATTACAAAACTCAGCCCCTAGATCAATGGTCATGCTCAAGAAATATTTGGCCACTGCTGCAATGAAGGCCAGGACCGGGTACCATGGTAGACTGGGTTGGGGGGGAGAGCACAGGGGGTGGAGGAGCTCCTTTGGGGAGGAGGAGGGGTCCTAGGGGGAAGGGGATTCCTGGGAAGGAGAGTCCTGGCAAGGGAAGGGTAGATCAGGAGAGGAGTAGTTCCAGTCCCTGTATCACCCCTATTGTACCTGTGAGAAAACCCGAAGGCTGAGGATGGAAGTTTGATTAGGACCCTTGAGCAATAAATAACGTTATCTGTCTGTATCCTGTTGTTCCCAACATTCATGCACTAGTGACATCGATTCCTACTGAAGACCAATTTTTCCCTGAAACTGGCCCATGTAGTCCTTTTAAAAAGAGTCCATTTGATAGGGATAGCCAGTATCTTTTCCTTTACATGGGAGGAAAGGCAATACACCTGGGCAGTAATGCCTCAGGGTTCCACAGAGGGTCCATCCTATAGGTGACAATCTTAAGGCTATATTGGATGATAGTAAGTTTTCTGCAGGCTTTCCTCTGTTATAGTATGCATATAATTTTGTTCTCTGCTCCCCTTCTCAAGATTCTTGGCATGACACCAGCATACACCTGTGAAAGCTTGTGGTTTTTAAAGAGACATCAAGTGTCCAAAGAAAAATTGCAGTTTGCTCAAAACCAGCATGGGTATTTAAGGCACTTGCTGTCAGACAAGGACTAGGTTTCAACGCATCCTGAAAATCAAAAATCTACAACTAAGTACCAATTCTGAGGCTTTCTGGGACTGTTTGGTTTTTGCTGAAATTCGATTCCAAAATTCTCTCTTATAGCTCAAAGTGTATGTGCTTTACCAAAAAAGGACAAACTTAACCCTATCATTTGGAAAGATGGGGATGACATAGTAATTGAGACTTGAATGAAAAGTCTAAATCTATTTAAAAAAAAACAAAAAAAAAAAACTTCTCAAAGTCAACACCCAAAAAAACAAGCAACCCAGTTAAGAAATGGTCAAAAGACATGAATAGACACTTTTTCAAACAAGATATCCAGATGACTAACAGACACATGAAAAGATGCTCAACATCACTCATCATCAGGGAAACACAAATCAAAACACTGATGAGATATCACTTTCTACCTGTCAGAATGGGTAAAATTAACAACACAAGAAACCACAGGTATTAGCAAGGATGAAAAGAAGAGGAACCCTGTTGTACTGTAGGTGGGAATGCAAAGTGGTGCAGCTGCCATTCAGGAGAACAGTAGATGAGGTTTTAAAATTACTAAAAATGGAATTGGAAGTGCTTGGGTGCTTCAGTTGTGGAGTTTCTAACTTGATTTTGCTCAGGTCTTGATCTCATGGGCATGGGTCAAGCTCCACATGGGGCTCCACGGTGAGTATGGAGCCTCTCTCCCCCTCCACCACTCACACTTGTTCACTCTCTATCGCTCAAATAAATACACATTAAAAGCAAAGAATAACTTAGTTTCTGTCCATGGTGGCCAAAATAAGATACTTGTATGATTTTACTCTTCCTAAATTTCCTAAGACTTCTTTTGCAGACTCTCACATCCTCTAGACAGGATGATGTTCCTCACACCTCAGATATTTTGTGTTTAGGACTCACTTATGGTTTTCCTGCTATGCAAGTGCAAGTTGAGGGGCCAACCTATTGTAGGAGTAGTACCACAAGTAGATCGTCTCCTGAAATAATAGCTACCCCAAGCATCCTTGTCCTAGGGAGCATCTTTGTAACCTTTATACCCAAACTCCCCCATCTCATGAGAAAAATGTAGTCTCTTGTTCTTTCTGTCAGTCATTTATATATTCATGTTTCCAAGAGTGTTATGTTCAATTACATGTCAGTGACGTTGTAAGTAAAATCGTGAATAAAGTAATGTATTCTAGGGATGCCTGTGTGGCCCAAGGTGGTTAAGCCTCTGAGTCTTGATCTTGGCTAAGGTGATTTCACGGTTTGAGGTTCGGCCCCAATCAGGCTGTGCACTGATGATGTGGAGCCTGCTTGGGATTCTGTCTTCCCTTCCCTGTCCCCTCCCCTTCTTGTGCTGGAAGTCTCTCTCTCTCTCTCAAAATAAATTAATTAAAATAAACTATGAAAAAATGTAATCTATCTAGCAAAAAATAATAAATTACAGGCATAAAATAAAACCTTTCATAATTATCATATAAGCAGCTCTACAATTATTTTGTTAATGGTTCCGGCAAAAAGGCCAGAGTCTTAGCAGTAATCTAAGTTTTTCCTGTAATAATGAAGAAACACTTGAAATTATCTTTGAGCATGTATCTTTCAATATGATACATTATAGTTTCCCAATTTATCTGCATGTGGAGTTTGAAAACTGTTGCACAAAGACAGTTTAAAGGTTAGAAGGTCCTTCAAGAAACAGGGCTAAGGGAAATTTTTTCTGAATTGTAATGCAACTGACCACAGGTGAAGCTATAGGGAAAGCTAGGATTTAGGGAATGCAGACATTGCAGATCAAGTGGTGAACATTGTGCCTTGTGTCCTAGGAGAAATGTTGACGTCTTGATAGATGAAATGCTCAAGGAAATCCATTAGCATTTTTTTTCTTTTTTTTTTTAATTTTTTTTTTAACATTTATTTATTTTTGAGACAGAGAGACAGAGCATGAACGGGGAGGGGCAGAGAGAGAGAGAGACACACAGAATCGGAAGCAGGCTCCAGGCTCTGAGCCATCAGCCCAGAGCCTGACGCGGGGCTCGAACTCATGGACCGCGAGATCGTGACCTGAGCCGAAGTCGGACGCTCAACCGACTGAGCCACCCAGGCGCCCCTCCATTAGCATTTTTAAGTGTTTTCAGTCATAAGTGTAATAGTGAACTGCCTGGGACAGAAGAAAATGCAGGTGGATGTGTCAGCTGATACATATAAAAAGACTGTTGGTAGGTAGTCAATAATGAATAGACATTTCCAGGCTGAAGACCTGAAGTGGATAGGTGTGCTGAAGTTCACTTGGTCCATATTGAGCTTTAATGTCAATTGACTCTTTTGAAAAGAAACAGGTTACAAGGATAGTCTTTGCCAGTCTCAATTTTCTTAAAAATGTTAGTTTATTGATTTTGAGAGAGAGAGAATGGGAGACAGAGAGAGAGAGAGAGCAAGTGAGAACCAGGGAGGGGCAGAGAGAGAGGGACAAAGAGAATCCCAAACAGACTCTGTGCTGTCAGAGCAGAGCCTGATGTGCGGCTTGATCTCACATACCTTGATCTCACAAACAAAACCAAGACATGCTCAACCAACTGAACCACCCAGTCTCACGTCAATTTCTTAGTTCAGCCTGAACAACCAGAAAGGGACAGGAATTCTGACACCCCCAAAAGGGGATATGACATTCTTGCTCCATGGGAGTTTCAGGAGCCAACCCATTCATCACCCTGCTTTCCATTTCTGAACATCTAGAAGTTTCAAGCTTTTTAAAAAGTTAATATACATAGACTTTGTGAAATGGAAAGAGGACCCAGCAGTGCCTTCAACTGTTGCTATTTTGACCTTGGTCTGTACATTCTAACTGATTCCATTCTTCTTTCCAGGTCAGCATTTAGCTCAGGAAGAAGCCCCAGCAGGGAAAGCATCCCAGGTTGGGAAAGGAAACTACCCCCTCCAGCAACAGGCACTGCCCTGAGCCAGCAAGACCCCACATGACTGACAGCAGTGCAGTGATTGGCATGACCTTCACCACCTGCATGTATCACCACCCTTTGTCCTACATTTTCTTTATATAAACTTGGAAGGATTTTCAGCAGGTTGGGGACAGTGTTTGAGATGTTGATCACCTCTCTTCTCAGTGTTGGCCTCCGTGAAGAAAATCTCCTTCTTGTTTTATCACCACTGATCCCACTGCTGTTCTTCCTGGCTCTGGGGGACCCACACAGACCAGGTTTGGCCACTTGCCAGTGACAAAATCCAAAGGCAGAGAGATGAGAGGTGGCGAAACACGAGAGGAAGTTATTTCAGGGAGGCTGACCCTGCAAAGATGGCTGAATAACGTCTCAAGGACTGTCTCCAAAGTGCTGGATACACTTCCAGGTGTATGGAAGGGAAAAGGGGAGAGGTGGGTGGAGGGGCAAAAGGAGTCAGGACCTGCAGGTAGACAGTGAAGTCTGCCATTGTCTAGGAGTCAGTCTAGGGTGGGGTCTTTCTGGCTCAGGGCAGTCTTTGAGGCATGCGGGGTAGTTCCAGTTCCCCTGAGGGATACTTTGTCCTCAGGGTCTTCCTCCTGAGCCAGGAGACAAGCTAGAAGGAACCCAGTAAGCAAGTTTGAGGTCAAATTGAGGCAGCAAAAGTCCTCTGTCTTGCCCTTGGATTTGGTCAACCATGAGTGGCAGAACTGGGTCTGTCTGGGGCCACTGGAACCAGGTGCTCCTCTACCCTTGGGTCCTGCTTACAAAGTCATTACCACAATCTATCTAATAAACATGTCCCTCATCTCCCATTGTTAATTTGTGTGTGTGTACCCGTGTGTCTTAAGAACACTTCCGATAGCCTCTCTTAGCAAATCTCAAGAGTACAATACACTAGTATTAAGCACACTCACCGAGGTGTAAACATTCACTGCTCACACATCCTGCATTAGTAGTGTCTTTTGCCAGTTGTCCAACATCTAAACATTTCCCCCATCCTCAGCCCCTGGCAACAAACTTGCTAATCTTTAATAATTTTGCCATTTTTAAGATTTGCCTGTATGTGATTTCATACAGTATATATTTTTGTGTATGTGGTTTATTTAACTTAACAAAATATCCTCTAGCAACCTCTAAGTTGCTGGCAATGGAAAAATGTCCTTTTCTGAGGCTGATATATATGCCAAGAATAAATTAGGTGAAGGACATCTACTAAGAAGGAGTTAATAGCAGAGATGAACATTTAATTTTTATTTATTGTAAAATTTATTGATTTATTTTGAGAGAGAGAGACAGAGAACGAGCAGGGTTGCACAGATAAGGAGACAGAGGATCTGAAGTGGGCCCTGTGCTGACAGCAGAGAGCCCGCTGTGGGGCTCAAACTAACCAGCTGCTAGTTCAGGACCTAAGCCAAGGAGGGACACTTAACTGACTGAGACATTCAGGTGCCCCCAGCGATGAACCATTTATAAAATGTTATCTGCCTGGCAGTGCAAACATGTTTGATAAACACTTGCTCTTTCCTTTTTCATTGAATGTAAATGTAGTTCCTCCTTCTTCAGATGTAAAGCCCTACCCCCTTCTCCTTCATTCCAAATGGCATATAAGCATCGATTTCCTGTCTTTGAGCCTCAAATCTTTGAGGTTCCCATAATCAAGAAATTATTTTTTTTCTCTCTTTTGAACTTGCCTGATGTCAGTTTAATCGTTAGACTGGCCAAAGAATAGAGAACAGATGAAGGAACATGTTTTCTTCTCATACACATTCATTCTGTTGTTGAAAACTGACCTCTGTTCTTCAGAGCTAAAATATAATGTGAGGACAGAGTTTGGGAAAAAGATGTGAGTCAGGAGTTGAGCTCAAACTGGATGTGTATAAGCTCTTTCTCTGAGAAGACATTACTTTTGTATAGTTTCTGTTTTCATCACAGGAGGCTGTTCCCATAGGGTGTTTTGCCTGAAGTAAAAGATAAGGTGGAATGAAGAGATTATATGTGGGACTATGGTCAGTGGGTACAAGCAGGTAAACAGTGAAGGTCAGGTCTTGGTGTCTAGCTGGTGACATTAACTCCCTGTTTCATCTTGGGTACTATTATGAATGCAGCCTATGGCCACTTGGTAACTCTCATTTTTATTGCAAGGACTGTTGACCTTCAGGGATGTGGCCATAGAATTCTCTCAGGAGGAGTGGGGATGCCTGAACCAGTCAGGGGGGAACTGTACAAGGATGTGATGTTAGAGACCTATGGACACCTCCTCTTCTTGGGTGAGGATAACTCCTTCCAGACTTCCCAAACCACACTCAGGGTTTTGTTCCTTCCTTTGAAAACTGTCTCTTGGAAGCTTCCTCTTTGCATGACTGAGATTCAGATCCCTGCAGTAAGGGAAAGTAGGGGTTTGTAGATGTAGAGAACAATCTTCACGATGTTTCCTTCTCAGCTGTAGATTCCCCTTCTTTAATGTAAGATCATAATTTCTGTAGTTTACTGGTAATTGTAACCATTGACTGGCGTAAAATGGTATTGCCCACTTAATCTCCATTTGCTACTCATTACTGTAGTGGTAGTACTTGGAAGTGGAGGTCAAGATCTGAACACTGCAAATCCCTCCTGCATGTTATAAAGGGGTTGTTTGGCAGCAGCTTTTGGGAAATCATTTTCTAGAATTCTACAATGTCCTCTCTTCTCTACTGAGTACAATACTGGGTTGAAAGGTAGAATTTTCAGCAATACTTAGATTCCTTTTTTTCTGATAATCAGGTCTATTGTTTCAATAACAGACCTGGTCATTTTTTTTTTGGAACGACAGAGGGAGCTCTGGGATGTGAAGAGAAAGGAGACAGTAGCCTCACACCCAGGTAGGTGGGAATGAATGAAGCAAATGACAGAGGTGAGGTCCAAATAGGAAGTAGAAAGATAGACCTTAAAATGTGGTTCAAGTAGGCTCCTTGAATGGAAATTAGTTTGAGAAGCCTAGTTTTATGTCTCTCCCTCTCACAGTGGGACATCTGTTTTCTAACAAATCATGCTCTTACATTCTCTAAGGATTCTCCTTCAGCCCACTGGTGGTCCATCACATCCACAGTGAGGGCCACAATACCCTGAAAACTTCTCCATCGCTTTGAGGGCCCTGGGGAATTTTCTGTACTTCTGAACTCTATGCTAAGATATTTCCAATTTCTCTGCCTCCTGTGAGAAGTGTCTCAGGGTAGTGGTGGGCATACTGGGGGGAGTGGGGGTTGGGGTCCAAATCCCAGGAACACTGGAGACAAGTATCACATGATTTCTGTTTTATGCTTTCCAATGTTACTGAGGCTTTAATCTTAATTGTACCAAATTGAGATTCAGTAATTTCATCAGATAACAAAGCACCTTCCTAAAATGAGAAAATCTTATCCTTTATTTCACATCAGAAGTTCATTTTTCTTTGTATGAACTAAAATAAGAAATTTCCAATCTGTGTGTCCCATTTCTCAATGGTGAAATAATTTGTTTATCCTAACATTCATAACTAAATTAATGCCATAGGTAAACTAGAATATTTAGAACTTAGAACTTGCAGCCTATTATTAAGTCTCAATGGTTACCTTCTTTCTTAATAATTTCATCATTTTCATATTTTGTGTTATATGAAGTTCCTGTAACTTTGTTATAAATGTTTTCACTTTCTAAGTACTTATATAAGAGATTCATTTCTGATTTATTAGATCAAAGTTGTAACTTGGGCATGTGCTTTATGAGCTATGAGGTAGATGATTAGTAAAAGTTTTACATTTAGAAAAAAATCTTAATCATAAATGTAATTTTACTTCACAATAAATTAATAACTACTTTTTTTTCTATTTTCCTCAGAATGTATCTGGATTTAAGCATAAATATTTTTTTGTAAAGTGACTGTCAGCCTAGTTTTCAACTTTGATGGTTTTTATTTAGAAATGAAAGGGTTCTGGGGCGCCTGGTTGGCTCAGTCTGTTGAGCGTCTGACTTCGGCTTAGGTCATGATCTCACAGTTTGTGGGTTCAAGCCCCACATCAGGCTCTGAGCTGATGGCTTGGTCAGAGCCTGGAGCCTGCTTCAGATTCTTTGTCTCCTTCTCTCTCTGCCCCTCCCCTGCTCACGCTTTGTCTCACTCTCTTTCTCAAAAATAAATAAATGTAAAAAAAAAAAAAAAAAAGAAACGAAAGGGTTTTGCTTGGGGCACCCGGGTGGCTCAGTCGGTTAAGCCTCCCACTCTTGATTTCATCTCACATCATGATCTCAGTGTTCCTGAGGTTGAACCCCTGTCAGGCTCTGTACTGAAAGCATGGAGCCTGATTAGGATTTTCTCTCCCTCTCTCTGCCACTCCCCTGCCCTCATGTGTGTGCATATTCTCTCTCTCTAAATAAAGAAATAAACATTTTTTAAAAATTAAAAAGGCTTTTGTTTGCTTGATTCTACAGAATGGAAATGCGCTTTTGATTCAGTTTCCTTGTTTTTTTTTAAAGTTTATTTATTTTGAGAGAGAGAGACAGAGACAGAGAATGAGAGGGGGAGGGGTAGAGAGAGGAAGAGAGAGAATCCTATGCACGCTCTGCGGTTTGCAATGAGTTGAGCACAAGGCTCAATCTCAAGACCCTGAGATCATGACCTTAGCTGAAGTCAAGAGTCGGACGCTTAACCAACTGAGCCACCCAGGTGCCCCACTTTGCTGTGTTTTATCGTGGACTTTGGGTGAGTACTCCCCACAGGTAGTAGTTTGTAGTCTTCTATATTTGTAGTGTTTTCCTTTGCCTTTCATAACCTGTAAATGCTGGTATGACAGAGTCTTTTCATAATCTCCCTTTTCACTCCCTGGAAATGCTTGAGATTTCAAGTACTTTGTCATTAAATGTTTCTATGAACTATCTAGTGAAGTCACTGGCACAGGACTTTTCCTTTTTGGGAGTTTGTTTATTACATTTTTAATCTACTTGGTAGTTGTAAATCAGTTGAACTTTTCTTGAGTGAGAGAGCAAGTGAGTCGGGGAGAAAGGCAGAGGGAGAGAGAGAGAGAGAGAATCTTAATCAGGCTTCATGCTCAGAACAGAGCCCTGCATGGCACTCCATCACATCTCTAAGATCATGACTTGAGCCAAAATTGAGAGTTGGACCCTTAACTGACTAAGCCACCTGGGCTCCTCTGACATTTTTTTCCCTCCATGATGGAGTTACATAGGTTATACCTTTATTTGAAATAGATACTTTTTTTGATACCTATTTGTTGGCATATAATTATCCTGTCTCTCTTATAATTATTTTTATTTCTATGCTATCACTTGTACTGTATCTTGTTTTACTTCTTCCCTTCTGATTTTAAGTGATCTTCACTTTTTCATTCTTACTTGAGTTATATGTCTACAAGTTTTGTTGTTTATTTCTCTTTTTTAAAAATTTTTAAATGTTTATTCATTTTTGAAAGACAGAGTGCAAGCAGGGGAGGGGCAGAGAGAGAGAGAGGGAGACACAGAATCTGAAGATCTGAAGCAGGCTCCAGGCTCTGAGCTGTCAGCGCAGCTCGTAAAACCATGAGCAGTGAAATCATGACCTGAGCCAAAGTCAGATGCTTAACCCACTGAGCCACCCAAGGTGCCCCTGTTGATTATTTCTGAACACGAACTCCTCCTATTGTTTTCTCCTATTTTTGCTGTATCTTATTGTCTTAATTTCTGTTTTCTGTTTAAATTTCCTTCCTTCTACTAAATTTGGGCTCATATGGTACTTTTCCTGATTATTTGAGGTGTAGGAAAGTGATTTGTGCTACACCATGAAATACTACAGAATGATCTATTAGGCTATGTCTTCAGCACATTGTGTGTGAGCTTCTGTGTCACAGAAGAATGAAGTCCTGAAGATTCCTTCTCAACCATCTTTCTGACATTCTCTGACTTATTTTAAGGTTGTATATTAGAGGTTCTCAGTACATTCATCTGAGTAGTAAAAGTGGAATGATTTTACTTTTCTGATATTTCATATCTTTTAGCTGCATCTTCACATGGCACCTCGAGCTTCCTGACAAAGCGATGCATAGAAGCTCCTTTAGAAAAAGTGTCACTGGGTACATATAAACATTGTACCCTTGAGAATTTACACTTAATGTTAAACTGGGACAGCGATGGAAAGAGTGAAGTGCATCAAAGATATAAGGAAGGACACAGCCAAATCGAGTCGACTGCCCAGAATAAGAACTTCACTGCTGAAACTGGCGAAGGATATAAAACATTTTGGAAAACCTCCCCTTTTATGTCCTCTACTTGTGCAAAGCAGTGTGTATCTGTAAGCACAATCTCAAATCAAATATTCAAATATACATATTTGGGCAAAGAAACTTTGGAGCATTTGGAGAATTACCTCATCCATACTAAAAATAATTACTTGAACCAACTTGAAAATAGAATTGTATTGACCTTTCAGTCAAGTGTTTCTAAAAATCAGAGATTTAAAAGTGAAGAAAAAAGGTCTAAGTTGTATCAATTTGGGAGGTGCTTCACTGAGGAGGTGGCCCTACAAATAACCCTAGCATATTCAATGGGGATAGAATTGCTCAATGCAGTGAATCTGAGAAAAAAATTTAACCAGGGCTCACATGTTAAGAAACATCTGAGGACCCATTTGCAGGACAACCATTTTGAACGTAATAAAGGTCAGGAAGACTTTTATCAAAGATCCAAACTTATTATACATAAGAGTATGCATATTGGAGAAAATCCTCATAAATATAAGGAATGTGGGAAAGCTCTGAAGCAGTCCTCCAATACTGCTGATCATCAGAGGACTGGTGTGGGAAAAAACACATACAGATGTAATAAATCTGGAAACACGTTTTTGTCAAACATCAAGACTAAATACATGTAAGACAATTGGTACAGGTGAGAAAGGGTACATTTGTAAGGAATTTGGCAAAACCTTTGACAGGCACTCAACACTGTCTCAACACTGCAAATGGATACTACAGAGAAAATTTACAAATGTGACGAATGTGGTAAAACCTTTAAGGATGGGTCATCACTCAGTGGACATAGGTGAATCCATACCAAGGAGAGACATTACAAATGTCAAGAATGTGGCAAAACCTTTAGCAGGTACTTAGGCCTTAATGAACAACACAGCATCCATACTAGAAAGAAACCTTATGAATGTAATGCATGTGGCAAGGCCTTTAGCCAGCACTCACACCTTATTCAACATTACAGAATTTGCACTGAGAGAAATATTACAAATGTCAAGAATGTGGAAAAGCCTTTAGCCAGCACTCAGACCTTACTCGACATCACAGAATTCAAACAGGAGAGAAACCTTACCAATGTAAGGAATGTGGGAAGGTCTTTAACCAATGCTTATACATTACTACACATCAGAGAATCCATACTGACAGAAACATTTTAGAGAATGTGGCAAGGCCTTTAGCCAACACTCATGCCTTACTGAACACCACAGAATTCAATGTAAAGAATGTGGCAAAGCCTTTAGGTAGAACTCAAGCCTTACTGAACATCACAGGATCCATACTGGAGAGAAATCTTACCAATGTAAGGAAAGTGGCAAGGCCTTTAACCAGCACTCACACTTTATTCAACATCACATAATTCATACTTGAGAGAACATTATCAATGTAATGAGTGTGGGAAAGGCTTTAATCACTGTTCATCCTTTATTTAATATCACAGAATTCATACTGGAGTATATGTGACAGAACTTTTAAGGACTGCTCAACCCTACTCCACATCACAGAATCCATACTGAAGAGTAATGATACACGTATAAAGAATGTGGCTAGACCTTAAGCAATGCTAATCCCTGATTCCTTGTCAGAGAATGTTTACTGGAGATGATTTTATAAACATAAAGAATTTGGCAAGCCCTGTAATCAGTATTCAAGCCTCATTCACCATCAAATTTATACTTAAGAGAAACCTTATAAGTGCAAAGAATGTGGTAAAACTTTTCAGAAGGCACAATCCTTACTCAGTATCTCATTGTTCACACTTAGGAGAAACATTACAAATGTAATGAATATGTCAAAACTTTAGCTGGAACTCATAACTTACTCAACATCATAGTTCTCATAAAGGAGGAAAACTCTAAAATGTAAAAAGAATGAACAACCTTTAAACTGGAATTTAATCCTTATTCAATACCCAGAAATGCATGAATCAAACAAACCTAATGAATGAGCAAAGACCTTCTTTATCAATACACACTTTGAAAACGTCATAGAGTACAGAATGGAACATAAATTGAAAGAAGCATTTAGAAATATATTTAATTGGACATTAAATGTCAATAAACGTCACAGAATTCACAGCAGAAAGCAGTACATCAGCCTATTCAGACATTACATTACATCAAAATACTTATTATAAGGAATAATACGAAGTTAAACGTTTAGATAATGTATATACTATTATGCTTCAAAAGATAGAAGGGCTGGGTTTTTGCATAGGTATAATCAATTTCCATATGTGTTTTTGTTTTACATTAAACCTATTTAAGATTGTGACTAGCAAATATTAATGCATTTCTACTCTCAAATCACTTCAGAATGTTTCATTCCCAGTGGGTGTGTGAAAGCATGTGGCCGGTTGTTGCTGCATCAAAGATATAAGTGCCATTCTCCCTTAGGTGGGACTCATGCATATCTAGTTTTCCATGGAAGATGAAAGACAATATGTGAAGAAAATCTAAATGGAGATGCTTTTTGTGCATTTCCGTCTAACCCTGATGGAAATGACCATGAAATAGGTGTTCAAAACATCATTCTTCTCATTTATTAAAACTAAAAACATTTGTGACTATTACAAATAAAATGTTTTACTGGCTGGTCTTTAAGGGAAAGAGGTGTCAATCCACACAAAAAAGTGATGCATCTTCATCGTAGCAATAGTTACAAGTAGTCAATATCAATCGAAGTGGTTGAAAGGAAGAAATCTTCACAGATATCAGAAAAAGAACAGCCAAATCTTCCTAAAATGACATAGGATTTTTGAAGAATTACTTCAGGTCTGAAAGAGTTTTAGTAGGCAAAATTAAGATGTTCATAACTTATAATAGACGGTCATGTCTTCCTGAATCCTCATGGTACCCAGAAAATGAAAACTCGTAATAGATATACAAAAGATAAAGAGAAAAGAATCAAAGTTTACCATTCTAGAAAATCATCAAATCACAAAGATTAAGAGCAAAGAGAAAAGGACGAGTAAATCTAAAACAGCTGGAAAACAATGTAGAGAATGACAACAGTTATACCATACTTGTATCAATACTTACTTTCAATGTAAAGGGACTAAATTCCCCAGATCAAAAGATATAGATAGGCTGAATGGAAAGAAATATGAGATCCAATTATATGCTGACATCAAGAGACTCACTTGCACTTTCAGAACACACTCAGCCTGAAAGTGCAGGTCTGGAAAATGATATTCCATGCAAACGGAAACCAAAAGAAAGTGGGGTAGCTATGCTTATTTCAGACAAAATAGACTTGAAGCCAAGGACTGTAATAAGGCACAGTAAAGATCAATATAAAATAAAGGGGTCAGTTTGTGCAGTTTTCAGTTAATGTGGTGTTTGGCAGAATAGCAAGAAAGTTTCCCCCATTTTGATTTTGAAGAACAGGAATGGTGTGGTTCTATAACTCATGTAGTACTTACCACATGGAAAACAAACACCTTTTTCCATAAATGTTGGTGGTGTTTGTCCAGGTACCTGAATTGCAGCTTGTGTAATGTTTCCGAACATCTGTGTCTAATGACTCCTCTAAATTGTTATTTGATATTCAAAAACGTATTTCTATGTTTATAGGGTTGGGGGATAAAAGAACACTAAATGACAACTTGAGAAGGTCCTATTGCTTCCAGATTTTGAAGTGTGTGGGAAAATACAGTTTCAAAGAAAATCTTGGGTGGTTTACTGGAAAAGCAGTCAATAATTTATCAAAACCAACTTGTAGAGGCTAATGTTTTCCACAGTATTCAGTTTTCTAACATCTTGCTATTATACACATCATATTTTTTCACAACATGTTACTTACTTTATATTTTTATCTGCTCTTTTAAGCCCTCAATAAGTTATTTGTCCTTTCAGGCAAGTTACAATAATATCTCTCAGTAATATTTCTGATATTTCTGTGTAGTTTTTCTTTGTATACAATTACAAGTGATAGGCTTTTTATGGGTCAGTTTTGCAATACTTGTGATAGTGGGTTTGTTGCAAGTTGAGTTCTTTCTCAAATTTGCATCTTCCCATAAGATAACCTTATATTCTACTTGGTTCACACTTTTTAGACTACATGACATGTGACTAAAGGTTTTGTACATTATATGTGTATTTACTACATAGAAAACATTCACTCCTTTAATGTTGGAGTAAGGTAGCTATTACATGTATGTAAGATTTGTGTTCCACTAAAGCTGTGTTGTATATCTGTGTTGTATTTGTATTGATAAGACATTTAGTTCTGCTTATTGCTTTTTCCTTTTGTTATACAATCTTATTGTGCATTGATTTTATCAACATTTGGATGCATGTGCATCAGTTACCTAAAAAAATTTTTTTTCTTTGATAGATATATAGTAATCTTTTATCGATTTTGAAATAAATATAACCTGCTTTTACTAAAAAAAGAAAAGAAAAAGAAAAAGAAAGGAGTCAATTCAACCTAAGGATATAACTTGTATAATTATGCACCCCACAGCACCTAAATATATATAGGAAATATTAAGAGACAAGAACAGAAAAAGAAAGAGCAATACAATAGCTAGGGACTTCAATACCACATCTTCAATAATGGATACGTTATCCAGACAGAATATCAATAAGGAAACATCAGACTTCAATTCCATTAGGCAGACAGACTTACAACATTGCATCCAACAGCAAAAAAACACATTCTTCTCATGTGCATGTGGAACATTCTGCAGTATAGATTATATGTTGGTCCACAAATAAATCTTAATAAGTTTTTTTTTTTTTTAATTTATTTATTTATTTTTGGGACAGAGAGAGACAGAGCATGAACAGGGGAGGGGCAGAGAGAGAGGGAGACACAGACTCGGAAACAGGCTCCAGGCTCCGAGCCGTCAGCCCAGAGCCTGACGCGGGGCTCGAACTCACGGACCGCGAGATCGTGACCTGGCTGAAGTCGGACGCTTAACCAACTGCGCCACCCAGGCGCCCCAATAAGTTTAAGATTGAAATACTATCAAAGCATCTTTTCCAACCGCCATGGCAGGAAACTAGAAGTCAGTTATAAGTACAAAACTAGAAAACTAAGCAACATGCCACATTATTCATAATAATCAAGACATGGAAATAACTTGTGTCCGTTGTCAGAGAAGATTATATGGTGCATATATACAGTATATGGTGGCTAAAATGAACAATATTGTTTTGCCTATTTGAAAGAATCTAAACAGAGTAGCTCTTCAAAATTCTTATCACACAAAAACTTGATAACTGTGAGGTGGTGAATGTTAAGTAAACTTACTGTGGTAAATGTTTTTGCAACGTATACATTTCTCAAATCATTAAGATGTACACCTTAAGCTACGATAATGTTGTATGACAAGAATATTTCAAAAAAACTGGAAAAAGCTTAAAGAAGCAGATTGGTGGTTGCTTAGGCATGAGGGTAAAGGATGAAGGTGGGGATAGCTACAGAGTATTGAGGTTTCTTTTCCAGGTGATGAAATGTTCTAAAATTGACAATGGTTTGCTTGTATGTAAATCTGAATTGGTTAAAAATCTATCAATTGTACAAAGTAAATGGATGAATTATGCAGCTTGTAAATCATATCCAGATAAGGCTGTTTAAAAAGAACGCCTGGGTGGCTCAGTTGGTTAAGCACCTGATTTCGATCTGATCTCACGGTTTGTGAATTCAAGCCCCATGTCTGGCTCTGTGCTGACAGCTCAAAAATAAATAAACACACACACACACAAACAAACATACATACAAACAAAAAAATAAACAAATATTTTTGAAATTTTAAAAGAATACCTAGTATTTAAGACAAATGTCAAAGACTGCATAAATTCAAGTATTAATTAAACACACACATATACACACACATGTAAGATTCCAAATTGATACTAGGATTTAACTTTCTGTTTTGCTTTGTGTGATAATATAAAAAACAACTTTGAAAAGAAGCACATGGTAAGGAAGTTCTGTCAAATTAGACATAATATGTATAATTATTAGTGTGAAGCAAGTTCAACATTTTCATGTTGGATAAAGAACATGATAGGGGGGCGCCTGGGTAGCTCAGTCAGTTGAGCGACCGACTTCAGGTCAGGTCATGATCTCACGGTTTGTGAGTTCAAGCCCCGCGTTGGGCTCTGTGCTGACAGCTCAGAGCCTGGAGCCTGCTTCTGATTCTGTGTCTCCCTCTCTCTGCCCCTCCCCCACTCATGCTCTGTCTCTCTCTGTCTCAGAAATAAATAAACATTAAAAAAAGGACATGATATGTACTGAGGCACCTGGAGGCTCATCCGATGAGTGATGGACTCAATTTTGATTTATGTCATGATCTCATGGTATATGAGATTGAGCCCCATGCCAGGCTCTGTACTTACAGTGTGGAGGCTGCTTGGGGTTCTTTCTGTCCCTCCCTGCCGCTCTCTCACCTCTCTAAAAATAAATAAATATATTTTTAAAAGGGGGGGTGTGTGTGCCTGGGTGGCTCTGTTGGTGGAGAATCTGACTTTGGCTCAGGTCATGATCTCACAGCTTGTGAGTTCAAGCCCTGTGCCCAGCTCTGTGCTGACAGCTCAGCCTGGAGCCTGCTTCAGATTCTGTGTCTCCCTCTCTCTCTGCCCCTCTCCCACTCATGCTCAGTCTCTCAAAAATAAAACATCAAAAAAAAATTAAAAAACAAAAACAAAAACAGGGCTCCTGGGTGGCTCAGTCAGTTAAGGGACACTTAATTTTGAGTTCAGGTTATGATCTCATGGTTCATGAGGTGGGGCTCTGCATTGATAGTACAGAGTCTGTTTGGAATTCTCCCTCTCCCTCCCTCTCTCCCTCCCTTCCTCCCTCTCTCTCTCTGTCTCTGTCTCTCTCTCTCTGTTTCTCCCCTGGGGGTAGAGAGAATGAGGTCAAAATGTGAGGCAGACAAGAGAGGTGGTGCTGGAGGTAATGAAAATTTGCAGGGGTCCATTTGTAGGTCACAAATCATTCTACACACTAATTATCTGATTTGCATTTGATTCACAATTGTCAACAGTTTCTAATTTCAGCCCATGAGGCAATAACCTTACTTGTATAAGACACCCCGTAATCCTTTCAATTGAATAGACAGTAAAGGATCACAGGTAAAATTTTGAGTAAACAGTGAGTCTCAACATTTTTTCTCTTCTTCAGAGATACCCTTCACAAGGTGTGACCATAGAGGAGATCATATGGAAACCATAAGAAGAAAATGGATTCTGCTAGCAACCTGAATGGTCCTGGAAGTGACTGCTTTTGTAGAGGTTCCCAAGAAGACCCAATGCCTCATGAAACCTTAATTTTAACATAGTACCATCAACAGAAAGCCCAGCCAAGTTCATTAAAATTCAGACTTATTAACAACAGAATTATGTTTTTATCATTCCTAAATACATGCAATTGGTTATGGTAGTGATAGAAAACAACTACACATAGGCATATAATTAATTGTAAAATGAAAATGACAAGTGTAAAAAATATTTAAATCAAGTAAAAATCTCCATTAGTTACCCACAATCAATAATAGATCAATCTTCAAACATTTTTGTCAGGTTTGTCAGGTTGAGATGGATCCTCCCTATTACGCAATTTCACAATATATGTAAAATTGTATTTGCAATTGTATAACACAGAGAATTTCGTTCAATATTTACATAAATATTGTCACATCAAACTTAGTCAAATATCTTTCCTTAACCATGCTACATGAAGGTGATATTTTCACACAGGTAGAAACAGATCTACTGCAACACAAAAACACCTCATATCCCACAGTAATTAAGAAAACCTCCTTGTAGAAACACTCTGTTTTTTATATAATTACATAGTTGAATGTATCTGTCTCCTGTTATCACACACATCATGAAATGTGGATCCTTGATTTCTACACACATGACTTAACAGGGTGGTTCTGGCGCATGAGATTGTTGCATCATAATGATCATTTTTTAAATTTTTTCTTAAATGTTTATTTACTTTTGAAAGAATGAGAGAGACAGAATCTGAAGCAAGCTTAAGGATCTGAGCTGTCAGCACAGACCACGATTCAGAGCTTGAACCCACAAACGGTGAGATCATGACCTTAGTCAAAGTCAGATTCTCAACCAACTGAACCACCCGGTGACCCCATAATGACCATTGCTAAATTACACAGGCAAATCGAATTTAAAAATAAATAAATAAAACAAAAGACAGGGTGTCTGTGTGGTTCAGTCTGTTGAGCAACCAAATCTTGATTTCAGCTCAGTTTGTGATTGTAAGGTTGTGGGATTCAGCCTCAGGTTGGGCTCCACACTGAGCATGGAGTCTGCTTAAGATTCTCTCTCTGTCTCTCTGCCTCTCTCCCCCTGTTTGCACTCTCTCCCTCTCTCTCAATCAAAACAAAACAAAACAAAAAACAACAAAAAAATAAAACAAAAACAACAACAATGACACATAAATCAGGTAGTATCCAACTAAATATGTTTCTACTGTTAAATAAATTAAATAGGAAAACCACAGCCTGAGGAGGCTCTAATATCTTGATAGCCTTGTAAGGAAACCACAACTTAATCACAGTCATTGCACTTGAATGGAAAAAAATGAACTTATGAACAAACATAGTCAACTAGGCCTTCCAAAAATAAGGCAAACACTTAAGGTATATCTACTCAAACAAGGTCCTTGCTTTGTTTCCAAATCCTCTCTAGAAAAACCTTACCACAATTTCTTACAGGTGGAACATGCCTAACTATTTGAATAGATAAAATAGATGGTCAAATTAAGTCTTGAAAATTTGAATGTAACTCAGTTAATCGTTTAACACCACACAGTACCACCTTTCATTTTGACCACTTTTCTCACATGGCTTGAACACCTTGCCCACTTGCAACATAATTGGGCAGAAGACTCAGTATGTCACCTTTGCCAGCCTCCCTCTGCCCACTTTGCACATGTGCATAAGACACCAATGGTGACTCTGCCCTCCCTTGCCCAGACTTCACTCTTGGTAATGGATCCCCAGGGCACCTGCTTAGATAAAGTTTCCCCACCAAGTGCTGCACATGTGCACAGAGGGTGTGTGGAACCGATAGCTCCTCCAGGACCAAAATCTGCAGTCATGTGCTTCTCCTTTCACTAGTCCAGGTCTCCAGAGCACCAGCCTTGAATGCCATCTCAACCAAGCCCACACACCAGAGTTCACAGTTTAGGTAAGCTGGGGTCAGAGTCTATGGCTAGACCAGTCCTCCCTCTGAACAATGATGTTATAACACAGAGTTTTTGATGCTCTCTCCCATTCCTGTTTTTCCTCTTGCCAAAACTTCTCACATGTGTGCAAAGAGAATACAGATGAATCCCTCAAGGACTTGGATCCGGTACTTCCCACAATGCACAGGACCACAGAGCAGATGGGGAGCAAAGACTGGTTACCCAGGATCACCTTGTGTAATAGAAACACATAAGGGACCCTTCAGTCCCATCTCTCCAGTGGAATGTCTCACACACCCAGTCGCTGGTTTCATACATTGGGCCTAATATTGTGAGTACACAACTCAGCTGCCCCAGAATTTGCATCAGGAATAGTCTCTCTGCCTACAGGGGCTTGAAGAGCCTAACAGAGAATTGTCCTTCAGATTCTGTCAAAAATGATCTTTTACACCACAAAATTGCCCTCCACAGCTCCACTGCCAGTCCCTGACCCTCCCTTCTTGGAATAGCTCAGAAACACAGTTGCTGACTTCTTTATCTCCTGGGTGGCTCAAGCTGACATTCATACTTTCCTGACACTCATACTTAGATAAAGAAGAGCAAAGGACTTACAATTTGGGGAGTCAGTTTCATCTTTCTGATTCAAACTGTGCTTCCAAGGGAATATATAGCCTCCCATCTTCCAGTTCTGGGATATCCATTGGTAGTTCACACATTAAAATTGACCAAATACATAAATGCAAATAACTGACCCATCAGGTTTCCCTCAGAGACTTTATTCCATCCTTGTTTTGTGTCTCCTACTCTGCTCTCTGTACTTGTGCCCTCATATCCAATACTATTTTTTTAAGATTACTTATAATGCAAAAGAAGAGAAATGATCTCTATTCCCAGGAAGGTTCATTGAGCAACCAAATCCTCCCGGAAAAATGAACATACAATACCCAGTTCATATGACTTTAGAAAGATTAACTTGCATAATGTAAGGTTCCCAGCCCAGTGTAAAAAAATTACCTTCAATTCGAAAAAAACTGTTTGCTTCACAAAGAGAATATAAATTCATCCACAAATAGATGATGACATGAATACTATATGACAACTTACCCAGGATAAAAAGTCAGGGCAAAACAACCATTGACAACTAACCAAGGGAAGAAGAAAAAAGAAAGTCATGTACCAACAATGTATGGGTAATATTTACACACCGAATACACATAAAATTTTATTGGCAATTGACATATGGCTGATTCCTATTTGAGTTAAAACCTACACAGTCGTTGGGGTGCCTGAGTGGCTTAGTTGGTTAAGTGTCTGATATTGGCTCAGGTTATGATCTCAGTTTGTGAGTTTGAGCCCTGCATCTGAATCTATGCTAATAGCTCAGAGCCCAGATCCTGCTTTCAGATTCTGTGTTTCCCTCTCTCTGTCTCTACCCTGCTTGTTCTCTCTCTCTCTCTCTCTCTCTCTCTCTCTCCCTCTCTCATAAATAAATAAATAAATAAATAAATAAACAAACAGATAGATAGATAATTTTTAAAAACTCCTACACTGTCTTCAAATGTACTCAGTTGAAAATTGTTATCCAAAAATATAAAATATATAAAATATAGATGAAGAAACACAATTAGTAATTAATGTTGTGGTTACTCTCATTAAAAAGGAAGGATTGTAGGAAGGATAAGAACCATATGATCCTCTCAATGGATGCAGAAAAAGCATTTCACAAAATACAGCATCTTGATAAAAATCTTCAAGATAGTAGGGATAAAAGGAACATACTTCAACATCATAGAGGCCATATATGAAAGACCCACAGCTAATATCATCAAAGGGGAAAATCTGACAGCTTTCCCCCAAAAGTCAGGGAACACAACAGGGATGTCCACTCTCACCACTGTTATTCAAAATAGTACTGGAAGTCCTAGTCTCAGCAATAGGACAACAAAAATAAATAAAAGGCATCCAAATTGGCAAGGAAGAAGTGCAACTTTCACTCTTTCTACATGATATTCTATGTAGAAAACCTAAAAGACTCCACCAAAAAATTGCTAGAACACATACATGAATTCAGCAAAATTGCAAGATATAAAATCAAAACACAGAAATTGTTTGCATTACTATACACCAATAATGAAGTAGGAGAAAGAGAAATCAAGGAATTGATTCCATTTACAATTGCACCAAAAACCATAAGATACCTAGGAATAAACTTACCTGAAGAGGGAAAAGAATGGTACTCTGAAAAATAGAGAACACTTATGAAAGGAACTGAAGAGGACACAAAGAAATGGAAAAACATTTCATCCTCATGGATTGGAAGAACAAATATTGTTCAAATGTGTATATTATGCAAAGCAGTCTACACATTCAAAGCAATTCCTATCAAAATAACACCAAAATTTTTCTCAGAGCTAGAAAAAACATTCTAAATTTGTATGGAACCAAAAAAAAAATCCAAATAGCCAAATACTGTAGAAACAGAAAAGCAAAGTTCAAGCTGTGTTACCAAGCTGTAATCAACAAGACAGTATGGTGCTGACACAAAAACAGACAAATAGATCAATGGAACAGAATAGAAAACTCAGAAATGGATCCACAACTATATGGTCAAGAAATCTTTGACAAAGCGGGAAAGACTATTCAATGGAAAAAAGACAGTCTCTTCAACCAATGGTACTGGGAAAACTGGACAGTGACATGCACAGAAATAAAACTGGACCACCTTGGGTGCCTGGGTGGCTCAGTCAGTTGGGTATATGACTCTGGATATCAGCTCAGATCATGATCTCATGGTTTGTGGCTTGTAGCCTGTGGGGGATAAGCTTAGGAATCCTCCAGGCTTACACCAATGGGTTAACAAGGCATAAAGAAATACAAAGCCATAAAATGCTCACACTCGAGTTTGGGTAAATCAGATTGGCACCCCAAGAATAGGGGGTGCAAAGACACCCCGAGAATAGGGAGGTGCAAAGGTGCCAGGATTAGGGAGGTGCAAAGGTACCCCAAAATAGAGAGGGGGTGCAGAGCCCCCAAAATAGGGAGAGGAAAAGGCCTAAAATAGAAATGGTGCAAAGGTGCTCAATACATAGGTATATGAAATAAACAAGATTAGTTGTTCAGGGTGGACACACCCCCAATTTAGCCATATAGCAGAAAAGCTGTTTTCACAGGAGAATAGGACCAGGTTAGGTAAATTGGTGAATTAGACTATGGACTGCTGCACTACAGGCAAAGTAGCCCAGAGTAGAGATGGTTAATAAAAGAAAAGGTGCTCTATTAACCCTGAGGTTATTCCCATCTGCCTTATCCCCCAGGTTAGCTGAGATAAACAGGCACGGCACCTCCTGTCTGCCATTAACAACCATCTGCCCATCTGCCCGGCACCAGGATTTTGTGTTATATTGACCCAAACCCCAAACACCATATATCTTCAACCCCCCCTCTTCTCTCATGTCCCTAAATTAATGTTCACAGTTTCTTTGTTTCTTTGTACACACCCATCACATTTGTAAGCCTTCTGATCTGAATAAATATGGGGCAAGGACCCTTATTCGGGGCTCTTGTCTTTTCCTGGACATTAGCCATCTCTCGCTTTAATCCTGTGTCTTCTCTTTTGCTGGCCAAAAGAGAACTTAGACTCAGAGTCTATGACACTAGCCCTGTGTCAGGCTCTGTGTTGATGGTACGGATCCCACTTGAGATTGTCCGTTAGAGTCGAAGTCCTAACCTGTACAACATTTGGTATTAAAAATGGATTCAAGAGAATTTACTAAGAAATGCTGACATACTGTATATACACAGTGTTCTTTTAATATATCTCATTATATAGAGAACCAGAGGTAATGCATTTATAAAGCAAGGACATTTGTTCTGATATAGACACATCACAAATGTCACATACCCAAAACTTTATGCATTTGGTCTTCACCTAAAAATATATACATAAGGAAAAATTCATGTCAAAACAATTGTTCCATATTAAAGGCACAGAGTAAAATTTAGAAATTTGCTGTCATGAACACACACACACATTTAGTTGACTTTTATAATTTAAGGTTTATTTATGTATTTTGAGAGAGACAGAGACAGTGCAAGTTGGGGAGGGGTTGAAAGGGAGAGAGAGAATCCCAAGCAGGCTCTGTGCTGCCAGTGCAGAGCCCAATTAGGGCTCAAATGCTCAATACTGTGAGATCATGACCTGAGCTGAAACCAAGACTCAGACTCTTAACTGACTGAGCCACCCAGGAGCCACACAAAAGGTTTAAAAAGATTGAGCATATCAAAAAGTTAGCTTTAAAAACTATGATGGAAAATGTGAAATGTCTCTTGACAATGGTGCTTTCATTTTGCAGTGAGAGAAATGCAGCATCTAGCTGGGAAGGACTCTTTTGGTAAATAACTTAGCATGTGATGACACCAGAGATATTTCTTAATTACTTGGTTAGTGTTTCATCATAAATTCATTTTCCTGAAGACCAGTCCTCTTCTGTTTATAACCGTTTTCAGAATCTGAGAGGCTTTCTTCTGTGCTTATATTGTTTAAATTGTTTCTTGGCTAGCAATGGGGAACTGTTTCTGATATAACTCCCCATATGTGAGGCTGCATGTTACACAACAGGCTAGTGTTCAGTAAGGACTGTAATAAAGGATGATCATTTTCCTTTGTAATACTGCATGGCCACAATACGCTTTACAGTCAGGAAAAACACAGATTGCAGGTTTGTGGCAGAGATGTCTCTTCCTCTTAGAAATTCAAAATTCTTCACAGTGTTGCCAATGTAAATGCTTGATGTATTCTGTAGATGAGATTCTGAATGAATCCAAAGACAAAGGACATTAGCTCTTCTCATTAGACAATGGGAGAGTCAACACCACCCAGGAGCCATCCTAGAGGGAATACCATTCACAACACAAATAATGTAGTTGCTCTCTCAGGGGAATCATAGAAGAATCAGCCACTTAACCTTCAGAGCACTTTGGCAGGCTAAGTCCAGAGAAAACCAAGATACAAAATACAACCAACCATCTTCAGGGCGACATGTGCAGAAGGAAGATCACTCTAAGTATCACATTCATTCACAGCTCAAATCCATCAGGTAGTGCTGAGCATTAAAACCCACTAGGAATAAAACAAACAAGCAAACAAACAAATAAAAACATTATAACAGGAAAAACGATGGAGAACCACCTTCCAACAATGTGGTGGGAATCATGTTTAACATACATGGAGGATATATTTGCAAGTATCTAAATAAATTCAAAATTGTACTAAGGATGATTTCAATGCTCAAGTGGCCTAAATGAGAACCCTTGAAATACTTAATCTGTGTACTTATGTACCACCTCCTTAGAGCCATCTAATCAGTTAGACAAATCTAGTGGGATACGTATTTTGACTGCTACTTAGAAGATTTTAAAGAAAACACTGACAAGATAGTATCTACACAGGTAATGAATAAGGAACCTCCTGAAATAGTGACAGAAACTGAACTCAAAAATAACAACTCCTCTAGAAGGACTTCGTACTGCTCCAGCATCTTTTTATTCTTGAAATGGGATGCCAGGAAATAAGGTATTAAAGTCAAATTCTCTGTCAGAGAATAAGAATTCTTGTTGCCTTAAAAGTCCTTCTAACTGGACTAGGAATCAAATTGACATAAGACAGATTGACAGGAGAAAATAAAATGTCATAGGTGTATGTACAAGAAATCCACACAAACATGGAAATTCCAAAGACTGTCTAGCAAGATAAGGTCCAAATATCATGGTGAACTAGGGAAAAAGGGGTAGGGCCTGGGGCTTCAGAAGAAAGCAATGCACTTCACAGGGCAATAAGAAGACAACATACTTGGTAATTAGATGTTTGTTCTACCTTATAGGTGAGTCAGTAGATAACTTTGGCTCTGTTAATAACTCTTTTTCTGGGAAGACTCTCCACCCCCAATTTAGACTCTTCTGTGTGGTGAAGGAAGGGGGGAAACGTGCTATTGAACCTGCAGGTTCTCAAATACCGTCATCTCAAATCATGTATAGGACAAAGTGGCCATTCTGGGTGTGAGGGAGCTGGAAAGGTTGTCCTTAACCCCTTCCTTTCCACCATATGAGACTTCCTTGGGAGCTTCACATATTAAATGTTGACTTGATAGACTTTTTCATGTCATTGACCCAGCATTTTAGTACTGATGATAGATCAGTTTAGTCAAACTCATTTTAGGAGGCCATGATGCAGGTATATTTTCAAAGTTAGCCCTGTGGTTCAAGTAATATTATTAAATGAGGCCTTTGTATGAAAACAAAAGAAGACAACTATGCTTAATGATTAAATCAACTGTTAAGCCAGTTTCTGACTTCTTAGGGCAGCCAGTGGCACAGACGTCTAGATGTCAGACCTGAATCATCTTTAGATGCAGTGAGGGCAGGTAGGGGCAACCTGACAGACCTTCCTGGCTTATACTTCAAATGCCCCTGGTAATGTTTTTAGTGGCCTATACAAGCACAGCATTAAGATTGTCTATACATGAGCTATTATGATGATTTATTTACATCAAATCACTTACATTAAGTTTTTAGAGTTTCAGGGGGAAAAAAAGGCAGTTTTAGTTCTTACATGACACCAAATCAGAAAGGTAGGAGAAAAGTCAGATTGTTACTTTGGGGGCAGGGGCACATGGGTGACAGTCCGTTAAGGTGGGACTCTTGGTTTTGGCTTAGGTCATCATCCCACAGTTCTTAGGATTGAGCCCAGCTTTGGGCTTTCCCCTAACAGTGGGGATCTTGCTTGGGATTCTCCCTTGCCCTCTGTTTCTCCCCCTCCCTCACTTGTGCTCTCTCTCTCTCTCTCTCTCTCTCTAAAAATCAATGAACATTTAATAAAAACGTTACTCTCCAGAGTTCTAGCCAGGCATTAGAGAAACCAGGATCTGGTCCAGTTTATGATGATTAGTATTAAAATCCAGTATCTACAAATCTGTTATTGAAACATTTTTCTCTATAAACACTCACATTTTTACCAAGCAGAGCCAAATTAACACTAATTTAATTGCAAAGTGTGTTTTGAGAACAACAACAACAAAAAAAAAAAAACAAAAAACAACCTGACTTGCTTATTTTCATGAGTGCAACAAGAATACAGTTTTGATCAATAGACTCTTTAAAACCAAAAATTCCAGGGGCACCTGGGTGGCTTGGTCAGTTAAGTGTCCGACTTTGGCTCAGGTCATGATCTCACGGTCCTTGAGTTCGAGCCCCGCGTCGGGCTCTGTGCTGACAGCTCAGAGCCTGGAGCCTGTTTCAGATTCTGTGTCTCCCTCTCTCTCTGCCCCTCCCCTGTTCATGCTCTGTCTCTCTCTGTCTCAAAAATAAATAAACGTTAAAAAAATTTTTTTAAACCAAAAATTCCAGCTTTCCTGGAATTTTTCATAAGGAATCACTAGATTGAACTTTTAATAACCTCTCAAGGGCAGAAGCCAAGCCAAATGCTTGCCACAAGACTTTGTCTGCAATACCTATAGATTTGGGTGAATTCCTCTATATTTGAGGTCCCCAAAATGTCCCAGGGTTATTGCAGCTAGTGTGAAATGAAATTCTTGATTCACCTGGTAAGGCTTCTGGGAACTCTGTAAGCAAAGTATCATGGTCATACTTTCAAGGGGGCTTTATTGGCTCCATAACATCCATCTCAGATTCTTATAGCTGTCTCCTCATATCTGAGTCTATTCAGGTCTTTCTCAGCTGTTACATTCTAGCCAAAGCCTTGGTTATAGAACAGTGTTCCCAATTGTGTCTTGTCATAACAAGAACAGATTCTTATTGAAATTATGCAAATGCTTACATTGGCATGTTTGAATACCCATTGGCTTTACATCTCTCTCATCTCAACTAAGCAGCTAGCGAGGACACTCTTATCACAACACAGGCTCAGAAGAATTTTTGTGATGCTTATGTAGCTGGAAAAAAATGAAGGAAAATAGAACTGGAGATATGGAGATAACTAGGAAATAAAACAAGTAGAAGTTATTTTTCCTTATTATTTTTTTAATGTTTATTTATTTTTGAGAGAGACAGAGAGTGAGTGGGGGTGGGACAGAGAAACAGAGGGGGACACAGAATCTGAAGCAGGTTACAGGCTCTGAGCTGTCAGCATAGAGCCTGACGTGGGACTTAAATCCACAAACTGTGAAATCATGACCCGAGCTGAAGTCGGATGCTTAACCGACTGAGCCACTCAGGCACCTCAGAAGTTATTTTTTTATATACATTCTCAGTTGTGCAACCTGAGACAGGTGTCTTCCTCCACATGTAGAATTAATTATGCTAATTCTTTACCTTGCATATTTTCTATGTCTTACCTGGGGCTACAATATCACTCTTACTGGAATTTGTTTCTCCTACTTATGAGGTATCTATTACACACCCAGCACTAGAATATGTGCATGTTCACTTCATACAAACATCAAATGAAGCCTCCCCCTTATGACTGGGGGCACATAACCTGTATTACCTGCCATGGTGGAATGCTTTAGAGTCCCTGGCTAAGTCAAGATTGGGCAATTCAAACTAAAACAGGTTTAGGTAAGCTCTGTGCCTTCTTTAAGGGACACATGGGAGAAAGCAGTTGGAGAAAGGAGACCTTGTTGCTCACAAGAGAGGATTGAAGATGTCTTTTCAGAAGTTACATTATCTTGTGATTCTGCAGGGGGTTGTCTAGGGAATACACTAGTGGGAGGGGTTGGTGTCATTCAAGGTTCTGCAAAACTCCTGGCTAGGAGCCACCTGGGTGGCTCAGTAGGTTAAGCATCTGACTCTTGATCTCATAGTTCATGGGTTCGAGCTCTGTGTTGGGCTGTATGCTGATAGCAGAAGCTGCTTAGGATTCTCTCCCACCTATTTCACCCCTCCCTCACTTGTGCTCTCTCTCTCTCTCAAAATAAATTAATAAACTTAAAAAAAGAGAAAAACTACTGGTTATGCAAAACGAATGCCAAATAGCAGTATCACTGAATACTTTAGCTAAAAGTTCAACAGTACCCCTATAAGAATCTGTAATGTATCCACAATAATATCATAGTATTCACAAAGAGGAGAAAATGGTACAATGGATAAGCAAAGGGAAAAATAATGACACATTATGTAAATCCTAAGGCCGCTGAGAAAATGGATTACTAGGCATGTGCTAGCATTGCATTACCAAGTAAGGGATAGATTCCATCAGTTACCTACAACCTTAGAGAAAAGCAGATAGGTTAACATTGCTGGTGGGATAACACTTCATTCATTACACATCCATGTTAACACATTAAAAATCATTATGTTGTATTACTTAAAATGTATTAACACATAAATGAATTATGCATTTCAAATCCAGTCTACTCAACAAGTCCTTGTTCACAATACAGAATACAAGTGTTAAAAAAAGCATTCATGTGTTGACTTAATGATGTGGGAGTAGTGATTTCCATAAATTTCAGGCCTGAGGTAATTCATGAGAGATGTGGATGTATAATTGTATGCCATTTGGGGGAAGAGTTAGCTAGGCTCTGGCTGCCATCTGTGAAGATGTCTTCATTGCAGCCACATCAACTCATGTACTCTATTGCTGTTATAAAGATCTATCAGTTCACTGGACTGCCACCTCTTTTGCCTTTAAGACCATTGAATAAAACATTTTATTTCTAATATTCAGGCAGTTATTTAGTATTAATAAATGGAGAAGAATGGTGTTCTGAACACCTATTTCATGATAACTTATATCAATGTTAAAACCACAAGAGCATCTCCATTTAGATTTTCTTCATAGATTGTATATCACATTGTCCTTTATCTTCTGTGGAAAATTAGACATGCCTGAGTCCTGCCTAATGAAGGAGGGCATCTCATATTTTGTTTACAGCAACAATCAGCCACATGGTTTCACACACCCACCGGGAATAAATGAATATTCTGAAGTGATCTGAGAGTAGAAACACATTAATATTTGTTAGTCACAAATCCCAAATAGGGTCAATGTAAAAAACAAACAAACAAACAACACATATTGAAATTAAATCTACCTACGCAAAAATCCATCCACTAAATCTTTTGAAACATAATAGCATATCTGTTTTCTAAATGTTTAACTTTGTATGGTTCCTTATAAGTATTTTGATAAAATGTCTGAAAAGAGTGACTGGTGTACTGCTTTCTACCTTATTTCTGTAACATTTATTGACATTTGGTGTTCAATTAAATACTTCTATAAGTATGTCTTTCCAGTTTGTTTCTTTTATGCACTGTCTGGTGTTTGCTAAATTGTATATTTAAAATTAAATTAAGGTTTTTCCTCATTCATTACGTTTCTAGGGTTTGCATCTAGTGTGTATTTTGTTAAATTTAGCAATGACTAAACTCCAGGTAAAGGCGTGGCCACTTTACATTTCACACTTTGGCTCCTGTGTGATAATTAGAATGTTGAGTAAGTTTGTGACTTGCAGGAAGGGCTTGCACATTCTTTACATTTGTATGGTTACTGTCCAATAGGAATTTTCTGACTTGGAGTAAGGGTTGTTTAGTCCCTAAACATTTTCCCACATTCCTTAAATTGGTAAGGTTTGCTCCAGCATGAATTCTGTGATAATGAGTACAGGTTGAACCGTGATTAAAGGCCTGGTCACATTCCTTGCATTTGTAAGGTTTCTCTCCACTGTGCATTCTGTGATGGTGAGTAAGTGTTGAGAGGTGGCTAAAGGCCTCATCACATTCCTTACATTGGTAAGGTTTTTCTCCAGTATGGATGCTGTGATGTCTAGGAAGGTAAGAGTGCCTGCTAAAGGCCTTGCCACATTGTTGACATTTGCCAGGTCTCTCTCTAATATGGATTTATCCATGTCTATTTAGTGATAAGCAGTCCTTAAAGCTTTTACCAGATTCTTCACATTTGTATGATTTCTCTCCAGCATGCATTTGCTGATGCTGAGATAGTGCCAAGTGCCAATGAAAGACTATGCCACATTCCTTATAAGTGTACCTTTTCTCTCCAGTACCAATTGTCTCGTGTGTATTTAGTCTTGGTGACTGACTGAACACGCTTCCAGATTTATAACATGTGTATGGGTTTTTCCCCTCACAAATCGTCTGATGATCACCAACACTGGAGGACTCCTTCAGATCTTTCCCACATGCATTATATTTATAAGGATTCTCTCCCATATTTGTACTCTTTAGTATAACAAGTTTTGAGCTTTGATAGAAGATTTCCCTACATTCATTACATTCATAATGTTTCTCTGGAAAATGTGTTCATACGTTTGTTAACATTTGAGCCCTGGTTAAATTTGATCTCAGATTCACTGCAATGAGCAATTCTATTTCCATTAAACATACTCTGGTAATTTTGTTGGGTCAACTTCTTTGTGATGTATTCCTCAAACTGATACCCCTTTGGGTCAACTTCTTTGAGATGTATTCTTCAAAGTGATACCACTTAACACTCTCTTTTTCATTTCTAAATCTCTGATTTTTCAGAAATATTTGACTGAAAGGTCAATGCAATCTTATTTTCAAATTGGTTCAAATGTTTATTTTCTTTTTTTTTTTAATTGTTTTTTTTTCAACGTTTTTTATTTATTTTTGGGACAGAGAGAGACAGAGCATGAACGGGGGAGGGGCGGAGAGAGAGAGGGAGACACAGAATCGGAAGCAGGCTCCAGGCTCTGAGCCATCGGCCCAGAGCCCGACGCGGGCTCGAACTCACAGACCGCGAGATCGTGACCTGGCTGAAGTCGGACGCTTAACCGACTGCGCCACCCAGGCGCCCCCAAATGCTTATTTTCAACATGGATGAGTAACATTCCAGGTTTTCCAAATTTTCTTTAGACAAATGTTTATGTTTGAATATTTGATTTGAGTTTTTGGTTACTGAAACACACTGCTTTACAGAAGCAGCTGACTTAAAAGGGGAGGTTTTGCAAAAACCTTTATATCCTTTACCATTTTGGGCAGTGAGACTCTTCTTATGGACAGTTATCTCTGTTTGGATAGGTTCATCAGGATATGTTTGATGCCCTTCACTCTCCCCAATATTGGCCCAGTCTATCATTAAGTGCAAATTCTCAAAGGTACTATATGCATATGTATCCACTGACACTTATTAGATAAAAGGTTCTAAGCAAGGTTTTACAGGAAGCTCTGGGTGCCATGTGAAGATACAGCTGAAAGATATCAAATAACAGGAAAGTAAAATCATTCCACTTACTACTCTCAGATGAATATAATGACAACTTCTATTATACAACCTTAAAATCAATCAGGAAATGTCAGCAAGGAGGCACCTGGGTTACTCAGTCGGTTAAGTGTCTGACTTTGGCTCAGATCATAATCTCAGGGTTTGTGAGTTTGAGCCTCACATCTGGCTCTGTGCTGACAACTCAGAGCCTGGAGCTTGCTTCAGATTCTGTGTCTCCCTCTCCTCCATGGACACATAAACTTGCACGCAATGAACTGACCATATACCCTAACAGATAATTCTGTAGTATTGCCATCCTAAAGCACAAATCATTTTCCTCTACCTAGAATAATCAGGAAAAGTACCATACGAGCCCAAAATTAACACAGAAGGAAACTTAAAGCCAAAATCAACAAAATAGGATACAGTAAAAATAAGACCATAACAACCATCGGAAGATTTGGCTTTCAAAAAAGATCAACGAAATTGATAGACCTTTAATCATGTCAGAATGAAAGAAAAAAGAGCAACTAAAATCCCAAGTGAAGTGAAAGTAAACACAGTATAACTGATACCATTGAAATAAAAATAATTATAAGAAGTGACAATGGATAATTACATGCCCACAAATTGATACCAATAGATAAGTATAAATTCCAAAGAAAGGTATAACCTACCTGAACTATATCACGAAGAAATTTTTTAAAAAATCACTACTGCTGAACACTGTGTAAATTGACAGAATAATAAAAGAAAACTGAACAAGGAAAAGTCCTAAGTCTGATGAATTCACTGGATAATTCGAACAAACATTTCATGAGAAAGTACTTCAAAAGTCCTCAAGCATTTCCAAGGAACGATGAGAAAGGAAAATATCAAAACAGTCTCTGTGGTATCAGCATTACCAGGTTACCAAAGCCAAAGGAATACACTACAAATAATGAAGGCCACAAACTACTAAAAAAATTATCTTTGTTCACAGATGACATGATATATAGAAAACCCTAAAGAATAGTTATTTTTCTTTTTTCTTTTATTATTTTTGTCATCACTTGTATTGTTTATTTCTGCTAAGTTGACTACTAGACTTTTGATTTTCAAATTTTCTTATACTACAAATGTTTCATTTAAGAAAAACTTTGAAATAAACAACATTATACCACAAGGAACTAGAAAAGGAAGACATTTAGCTGAAATTTAGTAGAGGAAGGAAATACCAAACAATATCTGAAATTATTTTACTTAGAAAGAAAAATCAGAAGTAAATTAAATAGAGATCAAACTAAAAAATATCATAACATTGAAAGTAATGCCCAGGTTACTAGAAAAATAACAAAATTGGCAATGCTTTAACTACATATACAATTATATATTTACAAATCAAATAACTTAGAAAAGAAATCCAGTTAATTCCCAAAAATGCACAAGTTACTGAGATTGAATTATGAACCTTAAACCCAAGAATTAAGAAATCTTTTTACACCCATAAGAAGAATGAAAGTTGAACTCAAAATAAAAAAGATCTCTCAGCACAGAAAAGCCCAAGATCACATGCCTTCGTTGGTCAATTCTGACTGACATTTAATAAAAATAATTAAAGACAATCTTTCTCAAAATCCTCCAAATAGCAGAATAGAGGGAACACATTCAAAAATATTCTGTGAGGCCAGCATCACCCTGACACCAAAGCAGGATAAACACAATACAACAACAAAAAAGTCTGGTTTGTCTGATGTAAGTATTGCTACTCTGGCTTTGTTTTGACATCCAGTTGCATGACAAATGTTCCTCCATCACTGTCAATCTGTAGATGATTGTATTGTCTAAACTGAGTCTCTTGTAGTCAGCATATAGATTTTTTTTTCAAATCCATTCTGATACTCCTGGATCTGGATGTCTGTTTCCTTCCAGGATTACAGAAGATTTTTACTATCATATCTTGAAATAAATACTCTGTCCCCTTTTCTCTCTCTTCTTCTTCTGGGACTTCTATGATATGAATATTATTACATTTGATAGAGTCTTTGAGTTCCCAAAGTCAATTATTTTGCATAATTCTTCTGTCTTTTGCTTAGATTCATTATTTTTCTTTAGTTTTTCTTTTAGCTTATAAAGTCATTCCTGTTTCTTACAACCTGCTGTTCACTGCATCAAGCCGATTTCCAATCTTTTTTTTTCTTTACTTAAAAAACATAGTTTTTATTTTGAGAGACAGAGAGAGGGAGAAAATCCTCATCAGGCTCCATGAAGTCATTACAAGGCCCAAGTCAGTGCTCTGTCACACAAACTGTGACATCATGACCTGAGCCAAAATCAAAAGTTGGGTGCTTGGGAATGCAAGCTGGTGCAGCCACTCTGGAGAACAGTATGGAGGTTCCTCAAAAACTAAAAATAGAACTACCCTACGACCCAGCAATTGCACTACTAGGCATTTATCCACGGGATACAGGTGTGCTGTTTCGAAGGGACACATGCACCCCCATGTTTATAGCAGCACTATCAACAATAGCCAAAGTATGGAAAGAGCCCAAATGTCCATTGATGGATGAATAGATAAAGAAGATGTGGTATATATACACAATGGAATATTACTTGGCAGTCAAAAAGGATGAAATCTTTCCATTTGCAACTACGTGGATGGAACTGGAGGGTATTATGCTAAGTGAAATTAGTCAGAGAAAGAAAAATCATATGACTTCACTCATATGAGGACTTTAAGAGACAAAACAGATGAACATAAGGGAAGAGAAACAAAAATAATATAAAAACAGGGAGGGGGACAAAACAGAAGAGACTCATAAATATGGAGAACAAACTGAGGGTCACTGGAGGGATTGTGGGAGGGGGGATGGGCTAAATGGGTAAGGGGCACTGAGGAATCTACTCCCCAAATCATTGTTGCACTATATGTTAATTCTGATGTAAATTTAAAACAATAAAAATAAAATTTAAAAATAAAAAATAAATTAAAAAATGAGAAAATCTTCAATAAACTATCACTTTGGAGAGAAAAAAAAAAGTTAGGTGCTTAACTGAGTGACCCAGCCAGGTGTCCCTCAACCTTCTTCATTGCACTATTCATCTCTGTTGGATTTTTTTTTTTTAACTGTGTCAGCTCTCTGGTAAGGTTCTCACTATTCTTTTCTCAACCCAGTGACTATCCTTATGAATATTGCCTTAAGTTCTCCATCAAGCATGTTTCTCATAACTGTTTCCCGTATTTCTCTGGCCATGGCCATATCTTGTTCTTTTATTTTGGATAAATTCTTCCATCTTGGCATTTTGTCTAAGGCTCTACCCTCCTCTGTATATTAGAAAAGACAGTTATGTCTCCTGCTCTGTCTTTTAGGACAGTGGCCTGAAGATGCTCTCCTTGACTGGTACAGACAGTATAGGATCCCTGGCCTGAACATGGTAAGTCATAGCTGGGTGATCTGTTGTCTGCTTGTGAATATAGACCTGACATCAACTCCAACAAAATTGAGGCACAACATAACTGTGTGGTCAGATGTAGTATAGGCAGCAGCTTGTGTAGGTCTCCTGGGACAGGGGCAGACCTTGCTGGGACTGAGGCAAGCTTGACAGAAAAGGGCAGTCCCACCAGAGCATGGAGGGGTATGGCTTAGTGTAAGCAAGGCAGACATCCAAAGTCCCTACTGAGCTACTTCCCTTAGGTGTCTCTGTGTTTATGCTGAGGGGCAGGGGAAAGTAGTTCCAGCTAGGTCTTTAGTTCCAAAATATGCATCTCAATGAATGAGATGCAATGAATGCATCTCAATATGCCTGTCAGTGAAGTGTCCCTACAGTAGTAAATAATTTCCCACCTTGTGTTCCCCAGGCATTCTTCAGATGGCTTTGTCCATGTTGATTGCCCCCAGGTGGTTTGTCTGCCTTCTTTCCAGAAGCAGCACAGTGCCCTTTTGGCTGTACCCCAGCCAAGTCTGCTGATCTTTAAAAGTCCAGGCTTTAAGATAGGCTAGCTTCAAGAGCTCACAAAATTCGGTCCTTCTCATTTTCCAAGTCAATGGTTTTGGGGAAATGTTCTCCTTACGCATTCCTGTGTGTGCTTCTGTCTCACGTGACCTTCACCTTGACCCAGGCTCCCTGCCCTCTGCAGCTCTGCAATCCTTTTCTCCTTAAATCAGGTCTCTGAACTTTCTACTATCTTCAATGTGGCCTTTTCTCTCCCTTAAGTTGGGGAGTTTGTTCTGTCAGTCTTAGGCCCATTATTGAGTATTTAGAATGATTTGTCAGTTATCAAGTCATGTTTGTCAGCTGCAAGGAGTCTAGGGTCCTACTGCACTACCATTTTTCTCTCTTCTGAAGAATACCTATATATAAACTTATTAAAACTCACACAAATTTTACATAGTTGGAGAATACAAACTCAACACATAAAAATTAGTTGTGTTTCTACACAACAAAGAACAATTCCCAAAATAAAGATGTAATACATTTACAGTAGCACGTCCAAATATAAAATGCTTACAATTTAACATATAGAGGTCAAACCTGGTTTGATTAACACTATAAAATATTGTGCAGGAATGGAAAGAAGAAACAAATGAAAGCACATCCATATTATTGGATTCGAATACTTAATATTATTGAGCTGTCAGTAGTACTCAAAGGGCTTACTGATGATGTAATGCAATCTCTATCAAAATTCCCATGCCATTTTTGGCAGAAATATCAAAATCCATCCAAACTTTCACACGGATGTCACAGGGTAACATATATCCAGAATAATCCTGAAAATGAAGGACACCTTGGTGGCAATGCACTTCCTAATTTAAAGTATACTACAAAGCCATAGTTATCAACATAACATCCTACAGACATAAAGACAGGCATAGAATAATGGACAAGTGATGATGAGCTAGACGTATACTTCACCAATGTGAACGCATATGACAAAGAACTGAAGATCATGTTAAATTCATATTCTGACTTGGATTTCAGGTTGGGGTCTGAGTTTCCACATTTCTCACAAGCTTGCATGTGATGCTAACATACTCAACAGATACACTTAAATTCCAAGAAAGAAGAAGAGGAAGAGGAAGAATTAGGAGAAGGAGAAGAATAAGAAGAAACAATAATAATCATGGATGACTTTGAACTTAAAGATAATTGTAGAAATTATAAGAACAGAAACAATTGTTCTTGAACATTTACTACACACTACTTAAAATTCTAACACATAAATTCACCCATGATCCACAGTAACTGATGAGAACATTAGCATTGTTTTTAATCTTTTAAAAGAATGTCCTGGCAAAACTTCACTAATAGCAGAGTCCTAGTTTTAGCCCAGATTGTCTGACTTTGAATTTGTCTAAGAGGAACACACAGACCACTATACAGAGGAAACGCTAAAAAAAGATTCAGGTTTCAAAATAACAATGATAATGCAAGCATGATTAAACCATAGAAATGATCAAACAAAAGAGGGGAGTAAGGATACAACACAAAATGTAAAAAGTACAAAACGAATAAAAATAATAAATGTGATAGAATGAAAATTTTTTGGTCATTAAAACTAAGAAAAGTTTTCAGGGGCTTAAAACGTATAAATCTATTTGTGATGGAAGGTTTTTGTGTCCTGCAAACACACCACAGAGAAAAAAGACTCACATTGATATAACCAATGTAGCTATTGTTTGTGAATGCCCTAGGACATTGAAAGTTTTTTGTCTCATTTATCTTTTCAGCTGAGTTATATTTTACCATTTTAAGACAGTTGAGTATATATGAGGCATGTTTATTTCTACTAGAACAACAGAGAAGTGATAAGGAACAGTGTATCTGTGACATGAGTATAGAATCAAATGGAAACTTTCAGAAGCAAGGTCTGATTTACAATTTCCTCTTCAAACACTAGTATCTCCAGCAAACGTAGGAGACAGCGTTCATGTTCTAAAGGAGACTAAAAACAACATGAAACAAAGAAGCGAATTTCCAGATTAAATGAGGTGAGGTAGGCACATCGTTCAGGAAATCCTCCCAAGGTATTTTGATATATGCAGAAAATATTAACCTTAATGTGGAGGGATACTACATAGAGTACAGAGAAGATAAAGCACACGGACCTGTAATGTTTCTCAGCAGTGTCAGGTGCCTAACATTCTTGAGAGGACACATAATAACTGCTGTGAAATAAATGTCCAGAGCAGTAGGTAAGTACATTGCAATCTAAAAGTAAACATGAAAACATCTGTGTTATTCAAATATCAAGCCAAATAAAGTGCCCATACTCTGAAATGTGTAATAGTGCATTTCAGTTTTGTCTTTCATGTGTGATCAGAGGCTTCAGAGGCTCATCTTTGTGTTCTCATCAGCTCAATCACAAAGTCTTGGTCCAGAGACTCTGACATGGGAGGTTAACTGATGTAGAGGAATTGTGGAACTCCAATCTCCCATATGTGTCCTTCCCTCACTTAATAATGTCCTCCGGGGTTCCTGAAACTCTGTGGGATTTCTCCAGTGCAACACAGATGGACTGGGAATATTAACAGAAGCCCTAGTGCTCATGCTAACTAAGGTTCCTGTCCAATTTTTTCTGTCTCCAGGATAATGTTCTTCTTTTATGACTGAGAGTGCCCAGAGCAAGGTATCTCTCCATGCAAACATTATTTATCCAGTAAGGTAGAAGAGGAACAGACAGAATTCACTTAATGCCAGGGCTGAACCTATGGCTCCCTTACCTCATTTATCTCTCAGGTTTAATCAAAGAATGATAAAAATTGATTCCTTACTAGGTGGTAGAAAAATAGAAGGAAGAGGCAGGCACACCTTGAATGGGAAGCAAGAGATTTAATCGAGTCTGCATGGAATCCAGCTTGAGTTCAGTCTAAGGCACTAACTGTATTTAAAACATGAAACTAGGAAGACCTGGGAAGATGACTGCATAGGAGGACACTGGGCTTACCTCGTCCTGCTGATGGCTTAGATTCCACCAACATCTGCCTAAATAACTCAGAAAACCACCAGAAGACAAGCAGAACAGACTCTCCAGAGCCAACCATAGACAAGAGGCCCACAGAAGAAGGGAGGAAGGGCAGATAGGTGGTGTGTATACACAGACTTGCAGGAGGGAGCCAGGGCAGTGGAGGGACAGCCTGCTGGGCAAGGCAGAGGCCCCGAAGTCTAGCTTGCAAAAGCAGAGGGGCCAGACTCTGTGAGTTCTGACAGCCAGAGGGACTTAACATCTGGAATGTTAAAAGTCAACAGCTCTACTCTTGGAAAGCAGGGAGGATGAGAGGACACCGGGAGGGAGAGTTGTTCAGCCCTGGGAGATAGACCTCAGCTCAGCGGGGGAACAAAGGTGTTAGCAAGCACCATTTCCCTCTCCCATCCCTGAGCCGAAATTCCAAAGGGAACCAGTTCCCATCACCGAACTTCCTTGCACTGCGCAAACACCCAACGCTGTGCTTGTGTGGATCCATCCATCCTAGGGGCCTGCCTCCCTCCTGGTGCTGCAGGGCCCCTCTTGCAGGGGGCCACCCAAGGCAAAGCAAGCTAAGCCTACCTCTCCCGCCCCTGTGAACCTTGTAGATCTACCCCAGTTAATATGCCCTTGGCCAGATCCCATTGAAGCAGCACCATAAGCCTGGCAGTGTGCAAGTAGCCCAGACAGGGGCCACACCACTCCACAGTGAGCCCTGCCCCTAGGAGAGGGGAAGACAAGGTACACACCAGTCTGACTGTGGCCCCAGTGATGGGGTGGTAGCAGACCTTGGGTCTGACTGTGGGCCCACAGTCCCACAGTTGTGGGCCCCGCCCACCAACACAAATTACTCTGGACAGCACAGGGGAAGTGCCCTGCAGTTTGGAGCTACCACAGGGACTACCCAAAATGATGACACGGAAGAATTCTCTTCAAAACAAACTCCAGGAAGTAGCAACAGCTAATGAATTGATCAAAACCGATTTAAGCAATATAACAGAAGAAGAATTTAGAATAGTAGTTATAAAATTAATCACTGGGCTTGAAAAAAGCATAGAGGACAGCAGAGAATCTATTGCTACAGAGATCAAGGGACTAAGAAATAGTCATGAGGAATTTAAAAATGCTATAAATGTAGTGCAAAATACATGGAGGTGGCCATAGCACAGATTGAAGAGGCAGAGGAGAGAATAGGTGAATTAGAAGATAAAATTATGGAAAAAGAGGAAGCTGAGAAAAAGAGAGAGAAAAAAATCCGGGAGTATGAGGGGAGAATTAGAGAACTAAGTGATGCAATCAAAGGGAACAATATCTGCATCATAGGAATTCCAGAAGAAGAAGAGAGAAAGGGGCTGAAGGTGTACTTGAAGAAATCATAGCTGAGAACTTCCCTGATCAGGGGAAGGAAAAAGGCATTGAAATCCAAGAGGCACAGAGAACTCCCTTCAGACGTAACTTGAATCGATCTTCTGCACAACATATCATAGTGAAACTGGCAAAATACAAGGATAAAGAGAAAATTCTGAAAGCAGCTAGAGATAAACATGCTCTAACTTATAAAGGGAGACCCATAAGACTAGTGGCAGACCTATCTACTGAAACTTGGCAGGTCAGAAAGGAATGGCAGGAAATCTTTAAAGTGATGAACAGGAAAAATTTGCAGCCTAGAATCCTTTACCCAACAAGTCTGTCATTCAGAATAGAAGGAAAAATAAAGGTTTTCCCAAACAAAAGCTGAAGGAATTCATCACCACTAAACCAGCCCTACAAGAGATCCTAAGGGGGACTCTGTGAGTGAAATGTTGCAAGGACCGCAAAGGACCAGAGATATCACTACAAGCATGAAACCTACAGACATCACAGTGACTCTAACCCATATCTTTCAATAATAACACTGAATTGTAAATGGACTAAATGCTCCAACCAAAAGACATAAGGTATCAGAATGGATAAAAAACCCAAGACCCATCTAATTGCTGTTTACAAGAGACTCATTTTAGACCCGAGGACACCTTCAGATTGAAAGTTAGGGGATGGAGAACTATCTATCATGCTACTGGAAGTCAAAAGAAAGCCAGAGTACCCATACTTATATCAGACAAACTAGACTTTAAATGAAATGCTGTAACAAGAGATGAAGAAGGGCATTATATAATAATTACAGGGTCTATCCATCAGGAAGAGCTAACAATTATAAATGTCTATGAGCTGAATACAGGAGCCTCCAAAGATATAAAACAAGTAATCACAAACATAAGCAATCTTATTGATAAGAATGTGGTAATTGCAGGGGACTTTAGTACTCCACTTACAACAATGGATAGATCATCTAGACACAGGATCAATAAAGAAACAAGGGCTCTGAATGATATATTGGATCTGATGGTCTTGACAGATATATTTAGAACTCTGCATCCCAAAGCAACAGAATATACTTTCTTCTCGAGTGTGCATGGAACATTCTGCAAGATAGATCACATACTGGGTCACAAAACAGTCCTTCATAAGTATAAAAGAGTTGAGATCATACCATGCACACTTTCAGACCACAATGCTATGAAACTTGAAATCAACCACAGGAAAAAGTCTGGAAAACCTCCAAAAGCATGGAGGTTAAAAAACACCCTACTCAAGAATGAATGGGTCAACCAGGCAATTAGAGAAGAAATTTAAAAATATATGGAAACAAATGAAAATGAAAATACAACAATCCAAATGCTTTGGGATGCAGAGAAGGGAGTCCTGAGAAGAAAATACATGGCTATCCAGCCCTATCTCAAGAAACAAGAAAAATCCCAAATATAAAATATAACAGCACACCTAAAGGAACTAGAAGCAGGACAGCAAAGACACCCCAAACCCAGCAGTAGAAGACAAATAATAAAGATCAGAGAAGAAATAAACAATATAGAATCCAAAAAATAGTAGAACACATCAATGAAACCAAGAGTTTTGTGTTTTTTTTTTTTTTGAAAAAATAGACAAAATTGATAAACCTCTAGCCAGGCTTCTCAAAAAGAAAAGGGAGATGACCCAAATAGATAAAATCATGAATGAAAATGGATTTATTACAACCTATCTCTCAGAAATACAAGCAATTATCAGGGAATACTATGAAAAATTATATGCCAACAAACTGGACAACCTGGAAGAAATGGACAAATTCCTAAGCACCCACACACTTCCAAAAATCAAACAGGAAGAAATAGAAAGCTTGAACAGACCCATAACCAGTGAAGAAATTGAATCAGTTATCAAAAAATCTACCAACAAATATGAGTCCAGGACTAGACGGCTCCTCTGGGGAACTCAACCAGACATTGAAAGCAGAGATAATACCTATCCTTCTCAAGCTATTCCAAAAAATAGAAAGGGAAAGAAAACTTCCATACTTATTCTATGAAGCCAGCATTACTTTGATTCCTAAACCAGACAGAGACCTAGCAAAAAAAGAGAACTTCAGGCCAATATCCCTGATGAATATGGATGCAAAAATTCTCAATAAGATACTAGCAAATCGAATTCAACACCATATAAAAAGAATTATTCACCATGATCAAGTGGGATTCATTCCTGGGCTACAGGCCTGGTTCAACATTTGCAAATCAATCAATGTGATACATCACATTAATAAAAGAAAAGATAAGAACCATATGATCCTGTCAATTGATGCAGAAAAAGCATTTGACAAAATTCAGCATCCTTTTTTTAATAAAAGCCCTCGAAAAAGTCAGTATAGAAGGAACATACTTAAACATCATAAAAGCCATTTATGAAAAGCTTACAGCTAACATCATCCTCAATGGGGAAAAACTGAGAGCTTTTTCCCTGAGATCAGGAACACGACAGGGATGTCCACTCTCACCGCTGTTGTTTAACATAGTGTTGGAAGTGCTAACATCAGCAGACAACAAAAGGAAATCAAAGGCATCAAAAGTGGCAAAGATGAAGTCAAGCTTTCACTTTTTTCATATAATATGATATTATACATGGAAAACCCGACAGACTCCACCAAAAGTCTGCTAGAACTGATACATGAATTCAGCAAAGTCGCAGGATACAAAATCAATGTACAGAAATCAGTTGCGTTCTTATACACTAACAATGAAGCAAAAGAAAGACAAATAAAGAAACTGATCCCACTCAAAATTGCACCAAGAATCATAAAATACCTAGGAATAAACCTAACCAAAGATGTAAAAGACCTGTATGCTGAAAACTATAGAACTTATATTTGCTTGTGACTGTAGGGGCTGTTATCTAGTGTGTTTGCTATTGGGTGGAGCTAGAGTCACTTCAGAACCCCGCAGCCAGCCTGGTTATACAAAATGGATTCCAAGTCAGCAGTATCAAGAAATTATTCATCTACACTCTCAATAATCCTTCTTTGTCATCCTTCTTAATAACACCATAATGTCCCAGCAGTTACAAAAGGAAAGAAAAGATGTAATATATAAACTTTGGGAAAATTAAACTCAAAATATTTGTAGCTTAAGGCCACTGGGAAAAGAGATTATTAGTGATATCATCCCTTCGTTTTAACAAGTACAAGTGATCGTTGAATATTCTAAGAGTTCAGTGTATGCACCACCCATGCAGTTGAAAATCTGTACAAATTTGACTCCCCAATACTTCATTTTAATAGTCTACTGTTGACAAGAAAACTTATCAAAAGTAGTCAATTAATATATATTTGATATATATAGGTGTTCGATACATATTCTTATCAGAAAGGGCACTCAAGAATAGAAACTATTAAGAAAATCAAAAGGAAGAGAAAATACATTTACAGTACTGTACTAAAAATAAATTTGACTAGAAGTTGGACCTACACCACAGTTCAAACCCATGTTATACAAGGGTCAAGTGTACTTTAGGTTACTGTCTGTTTACCTGCAACCTTGATGAAGATGGGGCAGGCTAAGGTTGGTGTAGGATAACACTTCTTTCATTAAAAGTCAGTGTTAAGACATTAAAATCCATTCAGGGTTATTAATGAAAATATATGAATTTAAAATACACACTAAACAAACCACTGCAAAATCACTGTATGATCTTTGATCAAAATACCCATCACAATCTTTCACGAACCATTCTTGTTCCTCTGATATAAGGATCTGTGAGTTATGCTTTCCGTGCTACTCAAACTGAGACTAATTACTGAGTAAAAGTAGATTTCCAAATTTTTACATACTTTTACAAAACAGTTATCTATACTTTCCTCAAATATCTTTGAAAATATCTTTATTTCAACAGTATAACTAATATTCTTGACTTGTAACAATTGCTATTATGAAGATATACTCAGATTTTTATGAACGGCCACCATATTCTTTCTATAGAGGAACTGCCAAAACTATTTAAATTCAGAATGTTTCTCTCTCTTACTTTAATGGAAAGAATAGTGGCCTAAACACTTACTTCTTGGTGACTGATATCACTCTCATATGTCAATTACAAATAACATCTCCATGTAGACTTTCTTCATACATTATACATGGCAGTGTCCTTAATCTTCCATGGAAAAGTAGGGAAGCATGAATTCCCCATCATCTAATAGCCTCTTATGTCTGTGAAACAGCAACAATCAAATCATTCTGCATGCACAGAAGCTATAAAACCATAGCATGAGCTAATTTAAGAGTAAAATGAGTAATATATGTCATGCAAAAATAAAAAAAAAACTTGAATGTGGTCAAAAGAAAAAGAGAGACACACTGAGAATAATTATACCTCTCTAGACATCCATTCCCCCCTTGATCTTTTCAGACATATTAAAAAAACAGTTGACCATTTAATAACATGTGTCTAAACAGGACTGGTCACTTTATACACATTATTTTTTTATGAATATGATATACTACTGGAAATGTGTTTTCATCATAGTTTAGTTAATGTTTTCTTTTTTCAAGCTTACTAAATTATAACAGTACTATATATAATACAGACAACATACTAAGAATGGAATGATTGACTGTTAATGTTTAATGTAAGGCTTCAGGCCAAGAATAGGCTATTTCCATGGAAAAGTAGGTATGGTTTTAAGTTCTGGGGACTCAAAAGATACACAGATTTTCAATTGTGGAGGGGTTAGTGCCCCAATGTTTATAGCAGCACTATCAACAATAGCCAAATTATGGAAAGAGCTCAAATGTCTATCAACCAGTGAATGGATTATATATAGACGTGGTATATATACACAATGGAACACTAACTACTAGGAGATGAAAAAGAATGAAATATTGCCATTTGCAACAACATGGTTGGAACTGTAGGGTATTATGCTAAGCAAAATAAGTTAGTCAGAGAAAGATATTACATGATTTCACTCGTGTGGTATTTGAGAAACTTAACAGATGATCGTAGAGGGAGGATAAGAACAATAAGATAAAAACAGAGAGGGAGGCAAACTATGAGAGACTCTTAAATAAAGAGAAGAAACTGAGGGTTGATGGGGATGGAGGTGATGGTGGTGGGGGGGAATGGGTGATGGGAATTAAGACGGGCATTTGTTCAATGAGCACTGGGTGTTATATGTAAGTGGTGAATCACTGGATTTTACTCCTGAAACCAAGACTACACTATATGTTAACTAAGTTGAGAAAAAATAAAATAAAATAAAATAAAATAAAATAAAATAAAATAAAATAATAAAATATAAAATAAAATAACCAGCTAAAGAATTGAGAATGGGAGAAGAAAAAAGTTTTCCTCTCCTACACATCCATTCTCTTGCTGAAAACGAACCTCAGTGCTTCAGAGCAATACAAGGAGAAGACAGAGTTTGGGGATAAACAACAGTAGGAGGGGAGGTTTCCTAAAAGAGAAAAAAAGGTTACTTGGTTTAATATCAAGCCTCACTGATGTTTTAATGTCACCCTTTTGATTTTTGTTCAACTTTGTGCTTTTAAGCAATTAAAAAAATTTACATTTATTTATTTTTAAGAGACAGAGTGAGACCGAGCACAAGTCAGGGAGGGGCAGAGGGAGAAGGAGACACAGAATCCGAAGCAGGCTCCAGGCTCTGAGCTGTCAGCACAGAGCCCTATGGGGGGCTCAAACCCACAAACCACGAGATCATGACCTGAGCTGAAGTCGGATGCTTAACTGACTTACCCAGGCGCCCCTGCTTTTAAGCAATTTTAATTTGAGTCGCCAGGAAAACTGTAGTAAGACCACTTCATATTTACAGTAAGAAAACAGTATTTTCTGGAATAACTGAAATAAAAAAAGAGAAGTACACCAAATATTGATGAAAATGTTGGAGGATTAGAATTTTTAAACATTTATTTATTTTTGTGTGTATGTGTGGAGGAGAGGCAGAGAGAAAATCTCAAGCAGCCTATAATTAAGTCTTAATTTTTTTTGCTTTTTTATTATTATTAATTTTTAATTAAATTATAGTTCATTAACATACAGCGAAGTGTTGGTTTCAGTAGAATTCAGTGACTGATCACTTATTTGCAACATCTAGAGCTCATCATAATAACTGCCCTTCTTAATAGCCATCACCCATCTAGACTATGCCCCTCCCACATCCCTCCATCACCCATAAGTTTATTCTCTATTGCTAAGAGTCTCTTATGGTTTGTTTCCCATCTCTCGTTCCCCTCCCCCATATGTTCATCTGTTATGTTTCTTAATTTCCACATATAAGTGAAATCATATGGTATCTGTCTTTCTCTGACTGACTTATTTCACTTAGCATTGTACACTCTAGCTCCATCCACATCATTGCAAATGACAAGATTTAGTTCTTATGGTGACTGAATACTATTTCATTGTACACACACACACCCCACATCTTCCTTATCCATTCATCAGTCGGTGAACATTTGGGCTCTTTTCTAGTTTGGCTATTGTTGATAATGCTGCTATAAACATCATGGTGCATGTACCCCTTGAATCTGTAACTTTGTATCCTTTGGGTAAATACCTAGAAGTGCAATTGCTGGATAGTTGGGTAGTTCTATACTTAGCTTTTTTTTTTTTTGTAATTTTTTTTTTCAACGTTTTTTATTTATTTTTGGGACAGAGAGAGACAGAGCATGAACGGGGGAGGGGCACAGAGAGAGGGAGACACAGAATCGGAAACAGGCTCCAGGCTCCGAGCCATCAGCCCAGAGCCCGACGCGGGGCTCGAACTCACGGACCGCGAGATCGTGACCTGGCTGAAGTCGGACGCTTAACCGACTGCGCCACCCAGGCGCCCCTATACTTAGCTTTTTGAAGAACCTCCATACTGTTTTCCAGAGTGGCTGCACCAGTTTGCATTCCCAACAGCAGTATGAGGGTTCCTTTTTCTCTAGATCCTTATCAACACATGTTGTTTCTTATGTCTTTTATTTTGATAGGTGTCACATGATATTTCAACATAGTTTTGATATGGATTTCTTCATTGGTAAGTGATGTTGAGCATCTTTGTTGTTTTCGTTACTACTTCCTGTTACTATGGAGTTTGGGCATTAACCTTTAGATAATCTTTTTTTTTCAAAGTCTATAGTTATTTATTGTGCCTATTTGTTCAGTTGTGATATCCTTTTCTTCAGGCTTTGTACTTCTGTATATATGCTAAGAATGACGGCTTTGTCTCCTCTCTCACTCTACTTCTATTTCTATCTCTTCACACATACAGTTTTCTTAAACTATAAAAAATAAAACATTTTTTTTAACGTTTATTTATTTTTGAGACAGAGAGAGACAGAGCATGAATGGGGGAGGGGCAGAGAGAGGGAGACACAGAATCCGAAACAGGCTCCAGGCTCTGAGCGGTCAGCACAGAGCCCGACGCGGGGCTTGAACTCACGGACCGTGAGATCATGACCTGAGCCGAAGTCGGCGCTCAACCGACTGAGCCACCCAGGCGCCCCAATAAAACATTTTTTTAAAAGACTAGTCTAGTCTACTCTCCGACCATGAAGGCTATTCCACGTGAAGGCTTCTGAATGAAGCATTGATGGCCAAACAGAGGAGAGAATCCAAGAACAGTAGTTTTTCTGGAAGGGCATGTGAATTCCTGCTGTTGCTGTCAGTACCCAGGTTCAAATGTTGATTCTACCAGTAATTAGGTGATCACTAAACATTTTTTTAAACTAAATTGTTTTGGTCAGTTGTAAAGAAAAAAAAAAACCTATTGTTTCTATCCTATGAAGGAAAAAGGCCAGTTCTTCTCTACTGTGTTTCTCTCCTGCATGTCACTCTTACTATACACACAAAGCACTTATGACACTTCTAGTCACAAATATGAGGAATGTGCTTTCCATTCAACAACTAGCAAGTCTCCAACACCACCTGTACGTCTTGCAATTAAACTCAATTTGAACACTATTTACCTAGACATATTGTTAGGTCTCACACATAAGGGTTCAATCTCACAAGACTGCCCCCTCCCCAACAATACACATACTTTCAGACACTATTCACAAGGTCAGGCTATTACTCATACTTGTGAATGACTGGGTATAGATTTTAGGTTCCAATAATCTCCTATTTGGGTTCAATTAATTTGCTAGTGTGGCTCGCAAACCTCAGGGAGACATTTATGTTTACCAGCTTATCAAAGGATATGATAAAGGGTACAGATGAGCAGCCAGATGAAGAGATACATAGTGTGAGGTCTGGAAGGGTCCTACACACAGGACCTTTTGTCCCTATGGAGTTAGGACGTGTCACCCTCCTGTGTGGATGTGTTCACCAGCCTGGAAGCTGTCCAACTCCATACTATTGGGCTCTTATAGACCCCTTTTCATGCACGCACGACCAGTCATTAACTCCATTTCCAGCCCTTTTTTCTTTTCTAGAGTAAGGGGATTGGGGAGATGAAGCTGAATGTCCCAAGTTTCTGATCATGGCTTGGTCTTTCTGGTGGTCAGCTCCCATCCAGAAGCCCACCCAGAGTCACTTCATTAGAACATGAAATGCTCCAAGTACTATCTATTATCACTTTGAAATTATTAGAGTTTTAGGAGACTTGTGCCAAAACCAGGAAGAGAGAAAAATATGTATGTATTATATCATTTGACATCAGTGGAAAAAAAAAATTAGTCCAGAAGCATAAAGTCATCAATATTAAAATGATTGGAAGATAGCATTAGTAACAGTGGGCCATATACTATATAATTACTTTAGATGTTAATGAATATTGTAGATTTCATTTTTCATGGAAAAGGTGGTCCACAAATTATGTTTCCATGCTGGTTTCTCTGTTTGTGAACATAAATTTTGAACCCTGAAAAATGGCAACTGAGAATCTGACACTGGGAATGAACTTTCTGTTCAGATTTTCCATGGAAACCTGCAGGATTTCTACCTTTTATGTCATTATTTTCCTTTACTGAAGTGGAACCAGCACAAATCTGACAGATTTTTCACAGTCATCTGAATGTAGCCAAGTGTTGCTCATTCCTTCTAGGGCATCCTAGATATCTTGGCAGCTTTTGGTTTGAAACGTTTTCTCCATGATTTTGGACACAGACTTATATTCTAGTTTCAGACAGTGTTCAGAGGTGAGTCCATTGGCAACTCTGGTCCTTGAGTGTTTTCCAGGCCATCACCATCAGTCCCAGGAATTCCAGGTGGGCAAAGCATTAAGTAATTAAGTAACAGCCCCAGACTCAATAGGCCCCTCCAATATCATCTACAGGATCCTATCTGAACTGGTAAATATCACAGTTGCTATGGATGTGTGTGCCAAGAACAACAAATACATCACAAACACTGTAAGTATTGGAACCTGCTCTGCTATACTTTGTGGCAATCACGTAGACTTACTCAATGCAGCGTTCAGATGTACCCCCAGATACTGTGTGTTTAGGACTCATTATGGTTTTCATTCTGTGCATGCACAAGCAGAGGAGCCAATATATTCACAGGAACAAGCACACCTGGATCCTCCCATGAGATAACAGCTACACCAAGCATTCTTGTCCCAAGGAGCACTTTTGTAACTTTTCATACCATCTCTTCCACCATTGTAATTTTTTCTTCTTTTTCATTAGACTATGTGGAGGGAAGTGAACATCCAGGCCTTTATCAATGCATGTTTCTCAACTGCCAGTCCCTTTATTCTCTTGAGTGATGACCTCCCAGACAAACAAAAACTAAAGAAGTTTGTGACCACTAAACCAGCCCTGCAAAAAATTTTAAGGGGGATTCTTTGAGTAGAGAAAAGACAAAACAAAACAAAAAAGGCCAACAAAGACTAGAAAGGACCAGAGAATATCACCAGAAACACCAACTCTTTAGGCAACACAATGACACTAAATTCATAGCTTTCAGTACTCACTCTAAATGTCAATGGACTAAGTGCTCCAATCAAAAGTCATAGGGTATCAAAATGGATGAGAAAACAAGACCATATATTCTGCCTAAAAGAGACTCATTTTAGACCTAAAGACACCTGCAGATTGAAAGTAAGGGAGTGGAGAACCATCTATAATGCTAATGGTCATCAAAAGAAAGCTGGAGTAGCCAAACTTATATCAGACCAATTAGATGTTAAAATAAAGACTGTAATAAGAGATGAAGAAGGGAATTATATCATAATTATGGGGTCTATCCACCAAGAAGATCTAACAATTATAAATATTTACACCCCCAAATGTGAAACACCCAAATATATAAATCAATTAATCACAAGTAATACCATAATAGTAGGGGACTTCAACATCCCACTTACATCAGTGGGCAGATCATCTAAGCAGAAAATCAGCAAGGTAAAAATGGCTTTGAATGACACACTGGACTGGATGTGCTTAACAGATATATTTAGAACATTTCATCCTAAAGCAGCAGAATACACGTTCTTCTTGAGTGCACATGGAACATTCTCCAGAAGAGATCACATACTGGGTTGCAAATCAACCCTCAACAAGTACAAAAATATCAAGATCATACCATGCATATTTTCAGACCACAACCCTATGAAACTCAAAACCAACACAAGAAAAAAATGTGGAAGAACCATGAATACTTGGAGATTAAAGAACATCCTACTAAAGAATGAATGGGTTAACCAAGAAATTAAAGAGGAAATTTAAAAGTACATAGAAGCCAATGAAAATGAAAACACAACAGTCCATTCCCAAAACTCTGGGATTCAGCACAGGTGGTCATAAGAGGGAACTACATAGGAATCCAGGACTTACTAAAGAAGGAAGAAAGGTTTCAAGTACACAATATAACTTTACACCTCAAGGAGCTAAAAAAAAAAAAAAAAAAAAAAAAGCATATAAAGCCCCAAAACAGCAGAAGAAGTGAAATACTAAAGATTAGAGAAGAAACCAATGATATCAAAATTTTAAAAAAATAGTAAAATGGATCAATGAAACCGGGAGCTGGTTCTTTGAACAAATTAACAAAATCGATAACCCCTAGCCAGATTGATCAGTAAGAAAAAGGAAAGGATCCACGTAAATAAAATAATGAGTGAAAGAGGAGAGATCACAACCAACACCACAGAGATACAAATAATAATAAGAGAATATTATAATCAATTATATGCCAACAAATTGGGCAATCTGTAAGAAATAGACAAATTCCTAGAAACATATAAACTACCAAAACTGAAACAGGAAGAAATAGAAAATTTGAACAGACCCATAACCAGTAGAAAAAATTGAATCAGTGATCAAAACTTTCCCAATAATCAAGAGTCCTGGACCAGATGGATTTCCAGGGGATATACCAAACATTTAAAGAAGAGTTAACACCTATTATTTTGAAGTTGTTAAAAAAAAAAAAAAAAAAAAAAAAAAAAGGAAGGAAGGGAGGAAGGAAAGCTTCCAAACTCATTGTACAAGGCCAGCATTACCTTGATTCCAAAACCGGACTAAAATCTCACTAAAAAGGAGAAACACAGACCAATTTCTCTTGAATGATGACCACTGTGTGTATCTAGGTTCTTCTCTATATACTGGAGGAATTATAAAACTTCCTCATCTTATGAAAAAACTTAATGTCGGTTTTTCTCCATGTCAGTCATTTATATATTCATGTCTCAGAGTGTATGTAGAATTATAAGGCATTCACATTGTAGGTAAAATTGTGACTAACATAGAGAATCTATTCTAGCAATAACTAATGAATTATAGCCATACAATTAATTATTTTATAATTATTCATAAAATTATGTTGTATTAATTTCCCAGTAGATAAGGTCAAAGTTCAATCAGGAATGAAATAGTTTTTCCTGAAAAAATGCAGGGATATTCAAATTATCTTTGAATGTGTACCTTTCACTATAAGATATTATATTTGCTTAAAATTTACCTGGGTGTGAGGTTTTGAAGACAGTTCCACAAAAATGGTTACCATGTTTGATGGTCATTCAAGTAACTGGCACTCCTAACGGTCACTACAGAATCTCTAAGTGGCATCAAGCATAGGCATTAAAACCTGTCACAAGGTCTGACCTTAATGCAACCTGAGAAGGAGAGATCTTTAACACTGCAAGGTTAAGACCACAAAATATCTAGAATTATGACCACAGCTACAGCTATCTGTAACCTGTGTTAACTGAAGTAGAAGCTTCTTACTCCAGAGAGTCCTTTTCAGGGACAGGAAACATCACACCTGCATCAGGGATACTGCTCCATCAGGACAGGTTTCTGTTCTACCTGATGGCCCAGACTCACCCTAAGGTTCTGGACCTGGATCCCTAAGGGGTCATCAGGTTAGTCTCACTAGGGACACTGTCTTCAGAACCAGGGACTCTTTGGAATATTTGGGAATGTCCTACATAGACTGCAGTTAGACTGACAACAGAATATGAATCTGCTTTCATCTCAGAGAAAAATGAGTCATCCAGGGTCTTCTTTCTCCATAGAAAAATCTCCTTTTTGGTACCCATGTGAGACTCATTCCAATTCTTTTTGCTATGTTAAAGGACACTAAGCAAGTATAGAGATGCAAATAGATAGAAACTGATTGTTTCCATGGATTCTGGCCATTAGAAAAACAGATGAAGAGTCGTGATCCCCACCACACAGGAATTTTTAGACTACAGCAAATGCATAAATTGTTGAATTCAGGATTGTGGAGAGAATGAGAGGAAGAGGTTACATAAAGGGGACTCCAAACAGCATTTGGAGAAATAATTTTCTATATCCTTCTGTAATGTCATCTCTTCTCTACTTACCATAGTGCTGGATTTGAAATAGAAGATTCTCCAACAAGAGTCTCTTTCTTTTGCTTATAAACAGGTCTTGCTGTCTCTAGACTTGATCTAGTCACCTTCTTTGGGGAAGTTAAGAGCCCTGGCACATGAAAAGAAAGAAGACAGTACCACACACCCAGGTAGGTGGGAATGAATGAAGCAGGTGGCACAGGTGAGGGCCAAAAGTCAAAGGAGGAAACCCAACCTTAAAATGTACTTTGGGAAGCTCTGCTTGAATGGACTGATATTGGAAGCCTAGGTTTATTTCTCTGGTGGTCACAGAAGGACATCTCCCTGTCTCACTCTTCCCATGCTCCTACATCCTCTAAGGACTTATGTTCTGTTCCAGTGGCTTCCCTGGCATCCACAGTAAAATTCAAAAGCCACCCCGTGGCCAGTGAGGGTGTGTGATCTGTTTGCTATGGGGACATGTGAAAAACGTTACATATAGGGAGTTTCTAAGTGGGGGTACCAATGTGATTTAGTCCTCTCCCATTTTGGGGTGCACTTATCTTCGGGAGACACACACAAGTTCTAGTACCATATCAGGGATGTGGGGTAGACTGACCCTCCCCTATCAAATGTAACACAGAGAATGCCTCTCCATGGAGGCTTCCCCATTGACCAGACCTTGTACTTCATCTTCAGAAGTGAACCTGGGACCCTCTGTGTTTACATTGGCCTCACAGTGGAATAAGTTGAGCCATTTCATTAAGACCTACTCGATGCAAGACTCTATCAACAAGTGACAGAATCTCTGGGGTTCAGACACTGGAGATTGTAGTTCTAAAAACTATACAGGGGATCCCAATATGAAGCCAAGGCTAAAAACAGCTTTTCTAAACATTGCTTGTAAAGCTTTCATGTACACAGAAATCACTGTAGTTTCCTACTAAGAACGGATTCTAGGGCCCTCCTCTCAGATATCATGACTCCCTAGGTCTGGATGAAGCTCATTAATTTGTATTTTTAACAACCAGTAAGATTGCTCTCCCCAGACTTCATCTCCAGTAGCACAAAGCAAGAGAAAACAGAAGAGCACACTTGACTGTCTTATGCCCAACCATCATCCTATCTCAACACAAATACTGCTGCTGCCAGTGGAAATTACTAACAGCTTCTGGAAAGATGACATTCTCTGCTCATCTCCTGCAAGCTGAGAAGGGACTAGATAAGGCTGTGGTGTCTGAGCAAGGCTGTATGGACTAAATAATATGTACACATTTATGAAAGGAATGTTTATTGAGTATCTACTATAGGCTCCAAGTGTATGAGAATTCACTGTGTCCAGGATGCTGGGCTGGGATTGTCACATTATGCAATTTAATCTTTCTAAAACCCTGGGAATTAGATACCATATGTTCATTTTTTCTAGGAGGATTTAAATATTGGGTGGGCCTTCCTGGGAGCAAACATTCCTTCTCTTGTTTTTCATTATCAGTAATTTAAAAAATGATGCTGGGTGTGGAGGCACAAATATAGAGAGCAGAATGGGAGACAGAAAGAAAGTGGATTAGAAGCTCTGAGGGAAATTTAACGAGTCAATCATCTGCACTTATGTATTTGGTTCATTTAATGGGTGGAAAGTCAATGGACATCCCAGGAATGGAAGGTGGGATGCTATGTGTTACCTTGGAGGCACTGTTTGAACCAGAAAGGTGAAAGTGACTTCCCAAATTGTAAATCCTTTGCTCTCCTTTATCTGAGTCTGAGTGTCAGCGAAGTATGAATGCCAACTTGGGTCATCCAGGAGGTGGAGCTGCCAGGAACTCTGTTCTCCGAGCTGTTCTGAGAAGGGAGGATCAGGGACTGGCAGTGGAGCCGTGGAGGGCAATTTCGTGGTCTAAGGGGTCATTTTTGACAAAATCGGAAGGGATAATTCTCTGTTAGGCTCTGCAGGCCCCATTTAGGCAAAGGGGCTATTCCTGATGCAAATTCTGGGATAGCTGAGCTCTGTGCCCAGAATGTTAGCCCCAAAGTATGAAACAGGAACTGGGGCTGGGGGCAGGAGCATCAGAAGGTCTGCTGGAGGTGGGATTGATGGGCGCCTTATGTGTTCATATTACACAGGGTGATCCTGGATGGCCAGTCCCTGCTCGCGGTCTGCTCAGGGTCCCCTGAATCGTGGACGGTGTCAGACTCAGGTCCCTAGTTGGGGTGTAGGGCAGTGGGTTCACTTGCATTCTGCTTGTGTGCATGTCTGAAGTTTTGGTACTAGGAAAGGTAGAAATGGGAGAGAGCATTAAAAACTCTAGGTATGAATGAAAAGATGCTCAATGTCACTCCTCATCAGGGAAATACAAATCAAAACCACACTCAGATATCACCTCACACCAGTCAGAGTGACTAAAATGAACAAATCAGGAGACTATAGATGCTGGAGAGGATGTGAAGAAACGGGAACCCTCTTGCACCATTGGTGGGAATGCAAACTGGTGCAGCCGCTCTGGAAAACAGTGTGTAGTTTCCTCAAAAAATTAAAAATAGACCTACCCTATGACCCAGCAATAGCACTGCTAGGAATTTACCCAAGGGATACAGGAGTGCTGATGCACAGGGGCACTTGTACCCCAATGTTTATAGCAGCACTCTCAACAGCCAAATTATGGAAAGAGCCTAAATGTCCATCAACTGATGAATGGATAAATTGTGGTTTATATACACAATGGAATACTACGTGGCAACGAGAAAGAATGAAATATGGCCTTTGGTAGCAACGTGGATGGAACTGGAGAGTGTTATGCTAAGTGAAATAAGTCATACAGAGAAAGACAGATACCATATGTTTTCACTCTTATGTGGATGCTGAGAAACTTAACAGAAGTCCATGGGGGAGGGGAAGAGAAAAAAAAAAGAGGTTAGAGAGGGAGGAGGCCAAAGCATAAGAAACTCTTAAAAACTGAGAACAAACTGAGGGTTGGTGGGGGTAGGAGGAAGGGGAGGGTGGGTGATGGGTATTGAGGAGGGCACCTTTTGGGATGAGCACTGGATGTTGTATAGAAACCAATTTGACAATAAATTTCATATTAAAAAATAATAATAATAAACAATACAAAAAAACTCTGGGTGTGATAACATTGGTCTGAGAGAGGCCTGGTTCCAACTTGCCTGAACTGTGAACTCAGGTGTGTGGGTGGTTGAGCTAAGATTCAGGGCTGGTACTCTGAAAATCTGGGCAGGTTAAGGTAGGAGCACATGACTGAAGCCTTTGGTCCTGAGATGTGTGGTGTCCTCTGTGAGCATGTGCAGCACTTGAGGAGAAAACTCTTATCTGCGCATGCGCTCGGGGGAGCCACTACTAACCATGAAGTCTTATAATGCGCATGTTGAAAAGTGAGCCAAGAGGGGCAAGTAAAGATGTCACCCTGAGTCTTATGCCCACAATGCAAGTGGGCAAGATATTCATACCATGTGAGAAAAGTGATCAAAATAAAAGGTGATACTGTGTGGTGTTAAATGATGAACTGATGTACATTCAAATTTTCAAGAATTCATTGGACCAGTAAATTTGTCCATTCAAATGGTTAGGCATGTTCCTTCTGTAGGAGACAGTGATAAGGTTTGTCTAGAGATAATGTGGAAGCAAAGGAAGGACATTGATTGGATAAACCTTCAGTAGGTATCTTATTTTTAGAATGCAATTTTACACAAGGAAAAACTGCCCCAAAATTAATATAATAAATCTTAGGACTTTGGGGGTATTATGGCAACATGCCTGAAAGGACAAGTAACTTATGGAGATTAGAATACCAGATAAAATGTAAATTAAATAACATGAGTGAAAAAAATACAGTGTATAATAGAAAGAGGTTAGAAAACAGAGTACTGTAGAAAAGATTTATTAGCCTGTACAAGTTGGTTTTGATAAACTATTGGCTACTTGTTACAGTAAATTACAACTTTTATTCAACAGTATTTTCCCACACACATCGAATTCTGGAAACATTATTTTCATTGTTTTTTGGCTGTTTTAGAATTATCTGCCCTTTCTTATTCATTTGCTCTTTACATTTGTGATTTGATGATTTCTATCGAGGTGTACTTCTATCCTTTTATCTTTTGTGTATCTACTACAGGTTTTTATTTTATGGTTACCATGAGGCTTAAAGAAAACATAATAGTCTACTTTCAGTTGTTAACAGCTTAATTTTGCATACTAAACCTCTTCCAAACCTAAAGTTATTCTTAAAAAATGTGAATGTACAATCCTATGCCACTTTAGGAAAGAGTTAGCTATCCTCTTTGTGATATCTGTGAAGATTTCATTCCAACCACATTGATTCATATTCTCTATTTCTATTGTTATTATGAAATTTCATCAGTACTTTACTAGACTGCCACCTCTTTTTCCTTAGAGACCAATTAGTAAAATATTTTATTTCTAACACTGAGAACTGTGGTTAGTTTTAATAAATGGAGAAGGATGATGCTTTGAACACCTCTTTCACGAAATTCCTTCAATATTATAACCCACAAATAGCATCTCCATTTAGATTTTCTACACATATTGCACATCATATTGTCTTTCATCTTCCATGGAAAATTAGATATGCGTGAGTCCCACCTAAGGAAGGGCATCTCATATCTTTGATGCAGCAACAATCAGCCACACACTTTTACACCTCCCTAAGAATAAATGAATTTTCTAGAATGATATGAAACTAGAAATACACTAATATTTGCTAGTCACAAATCTTAAAGAAGGTCAATGTAAAACAAAAACATATTGAAATTATACCTATGCAAAAATCTATCTCTTCTATCTTTTGAAACAAAATAGCATATACATTTTCTAAGTATTGAACTTTGCATTATTCCTTATAAATCTTTTGATGTAATGTCTGAATAGAGTGACTGATGTGCTGCTTTCTGTGAATTTGTGACATTTGATATTCAATTACATACATTTCTAAATATTTATATCTTCCAAGTTACTTTTTTTTTTGATGTTTTCTAAAGTTTATATTTAAAATGAAGGTCTTTGCTAATTCACTACATTTGTAGGGATTGAACCAAGCGTTCATTTTGGGGTACTCATGAATAACGATCGAATGGCAATTAAAGGCTAGGCTACTGTCTTTACATTTTACAGTTTTTTTCTTGTATCATAACTGTGATGTTAAGTACATTGTGAGTTTCAGCTAGAGGTTTGCCACATTCTTTGCATTTTGTGATGCTTCTCCTCGGAATGAACTCTGTGATGCTAAGTAAGGCTGAAGCAGTCCGAAAAATGTTACCACATTTTTCCTATTTATAGAGTTTCCCTCTAGTATGAATTCTCTGGTGTCAATTGAGACTTAAACATGGATTAAAGGGCGTGCCAAATATTTTATATTGTAAGATCATCTCTAGGACACATTCTGTGGTCAGGAATCAGGGTTTACACAGCTTAAGCATCTTATAACAGTCTTTACATGTGTATCATTAATCTCTAATATTAATTCTCTGATGTGGAGTAAGTGTTGAACATCCTTACAAATTCTCACAGTTTTAAAATCTGTAAGGTTTGCTCCAGTATGAATTCTGATAATGACTAAAGGTGGAACAGTGATTAAAGGCCTTCCCACATTTTTTTACATTGGTAAAGATTTTCCCCACTTTGATTTCTGCGATAGTTGAGTAAGGCTTGAGTCCTGGGTAAAGGCTTTGCCAGGTTCTTTCATTTTAAAGGTCTCTATATAATGTGAATTCTTTGATGTCGAATAAGGTTTGAGTGCTGGTTAAAAGCCTTGCCACATTCTTTACAGTCGTAGGGTTTCTCTCCAGTATGGATTCTGTGATGTTGAGTAAGGTTTGATTGGTGTTTAAAGGCCTTGCCACATTTTTTACAGTCATAAGGTTTCTCTCCAGTATGGATTCTGTGATGTATAGTAAGTTGTGAATAACCATTAAAGACTTTGCCACATTCTTTACATTTGTAAGGTTTCTCTCCAGTATGGATTCTGTGATGTTGAATAAGATTTGAGTGCCTCTTAAAAGCCTTGCCACATTCTATACATTTGTAAGGTTTCTCTCCAGTATGAATTCTGTGATGTTGAGTAAGGTGTGAGTGCTGGTTAAAGGCCTTGCCACATTCTTTACATTGATAAGGTTTTTCTCCAGTATGAATTCTGTGATGTTGAGTAAGGTTTGAATGCAGGTTAAAGGCCTTGCCACATTTTTTACATTTGTAAGGTTTTTCTCCAGTATGAATTCTGTGATGTTGAATAACTTTTGAGTACTGGTTAAAGGCCTTACCACATTCTTTACATCTATATGGTTTCTCTCCAGTATGAATTCTGTGATGTTGAGTAAGGCTTGAGCGATGGGTAAAGGCCTTGCCACATTCTTTACATTTGTAATGTTTTTCTCCAGTATGGATTCGCCTATGTCCATTTAGTGATGAGCCGTCCTTAAAGGCTTTACCACATTCTTCACATTTGTAAGGTTTCTCCCCAGTAAGTATTTGCTGATGTTGAGTTGGTTTTGAGTGTGAGTCAAAGGTTTTGCCACATTCCTTACAAATGTACCTATTTTCTCCAGTTTCAATTGTCTTATGTATAGTTAGTCTTGATGACTGACTAAACCTGTTCCCAGGTTTATGACATCTGTATGTGTTTTTCCCCACATGAGTCCTCTGATGATCACCAACATTGGAGAACTGGTTAAGAGCTTTCTCATATTCATTATATTTATGAGGATTCTCTCTCATATACTTATTCTTATTATGTATAATAAGTTTTGAGCTTTGATAAAAATCTTCCCCACATTTATTATATTCAAAATGCTTCTCTGGAAAATGACTCCTCAGATGTTTGTTAACATTTGAGGTGTGGTTAAATTTTTTCTCATATTGACTGCATTGAACAATTGTGTCTTCATTATAAGTGCTCTGGTAAGTTTGTGGGGTCAACTGCTCGGTAAAGGACCTCCCAAATTTATGCCACTTAGCACTTTTTTCTTCATCTTGAAATCTCTGACTTTCAGAAATATTGGACTGAAAGGTCAATATAATTCTATTTTCAAAATAGTTCAAATAATTTTCAGCATTCACTAGGTAAGTTTCCACATCTTCCAAATTTTCATTCCATAAATATGTATGTTTCAATACTTGATTTGAGCTTTTGCTTATAGAAACACATGGCGCTGCTGAAGTGCTGGACTTAAAAAGGTTTTTCCAAAATGCTTTATATTCTTCACCATTTTGGGCACTGAGATTCTTATTATGGGCACTTGTCTCAGTTTGGATATGTCCTTCATGATATCCTTGATGCCCTTCACTTTCACCATCATTGTCCCAGTCTATCATTAAGTGTAAATTCTCAAGGGTGCTGTGTTTGTATCTCCCCATTGACTTGTTTTGAAAAGAAGCTTGTATGCAAGACCTTGGCAGGAAGCTCAGGGTGCCATGTGAAGATACAGCTGAAAGATATCAAATAACAGAAAAGTAAAATCTTTCCACTTCCTACTTGCAGATGAATGGGCTGATGACTTCTACTATACAACCTTAATATCAGTCAGAGAAGGTCAGCAAGATGGCTGAGAAGTAATCATAAGGACTTCATTCCTCTGTGGACACATAAATTTGCACACAATGTACTGAGCACATGGCCTGATAGATAATTCTGTAGTATTGTCACGGTGTAGCACAAATCACTTTCCTATGCCTCATATGAGGCCAAAATTATCAGAAGGAAGACATTTAAATACAAAACACAAATGAACAAACTAGAATGTGGCAAAACATAGAATATAACAAACATAGGAGAATATCAATAGTAGGAATATTTGTTTTTCAGAACAAATCAACAAAATTGACAGACTTTTAACTAAATCAAGAATGAATGAAAGAGAGAAGACCAACTACAATCAGAAGTGAAGAAGTGAAGGCAGACACAGTATAACTAATAGCATGGAAATAAAAATAATTTTAAGAGGTGACAATGGATAATTATATGAGATTTTAAAAATCTCAACTGATCTACAACTAATAAGTAAATTGAAAAAGTTATTAAAACAAAACAAAAACTCTAAATAAAGACAAGTCCTGTACCAGATGAATTCTCTAAATAATTCATACAAACATTTAATGAGAAAGTACTTCATTCTCCTCAAACATTTCCAAGGAGTAAAGACAAGGGAGATTATGGAAAAACTCTCTGTAACACGAGCATTAAGAGGTTATCAACGCTAAAGGAAGATGCTACAAGTGAAGAAGACTACAGACTACTACCTGTGGGGAACAGTCATGCAAAGCCCACCAAAAAATAAAGCAAACTGGATCAAAAGTTCATTTTACCATTTTATAGCATAGTCAACTGTGAATTCTTCCTGGAATTCAAGGGTGTTTCAACATATGGAAAATTATCAGTTTAAGACTTCAAATTAACAGAATGAAGATCAAAAATGCTATGATCATATTAGTTACAGAACAGGAAGTGAGCATATTGAACACCATTTCATGATTAAAAACACTCAGTAAAGCAGGAATACAATGCAACAGCTGCAACCTATTAAAGGCCATGTATGTATGAAAAGCTGCTATCTCACATATTATTCAGTAGTATAAGACTGGAAGCTTCTCCTGTATGATCAGAAACAAGGTAATGAAGTGACTTCACCACTTCCATTCAAAATAGTACTGTACGTTTTAGTCAGAACAATTAGGAAAGAAAAGAAAAATTAAATAACTCTAAATTAGATGAGAAAAAATAAAATTATCTCTGTTCACAGATGATAATCTACAGAAATCCTAGAGAATCCTTATTTTTATATTTTAGTTGTGTTATTCTTTTGGTCATCACTTGCATTGTTTATTTCTAATAATTTTATCTACTGAACACTCCAATTTCAAATTTTGTATGCTATAAATGTTTAAATTGTTTGTTTCAACTTCAATAAACAAATTATTTATTTCAATAAATAAATAAATGTTTATTTATTCTTGAGAGACAGAACCCAAAGCAGGCTATGCACTTTCAGAGTGGAACCTGACATGTGGCTTGAACTCATGAACTCTGAGATGATGACCTGAGCCAAAAATCAACAGTAGGACACTTAACCAACTGAGTCATCCAGGTGTCCCTCAACTTTATTTTCTTAACCTTACACCACAAGGAACTAGAAAAAAAGAACAAATATAGGTGAAATTTAGTAGAGGAAGAAAATAACAAGGAAAAATCAGAAATAAATAAAATAGGGGCGCCTGGGTGGCTCAGTCGGTTAAGCCTCCGACTTCAGCTCAGGTCATGATCTCGCAGTCCGTGAGTTCGAGCCCCGCGCCGGGCTCTGTGCTGACAGCTCACAGTCTGAGCCTGCTTTGGATTCTGTCTCTCTCTCTCTCTGCCCCTCCCCTGCTCATGCTCTGTCTCTCTCTCTCTCTCTCTCTCTCTCTCTCTCTCTCTCAAAAATAAAGTAAGGTTCATGTGATTCTTTTCTCAACCCAGTGAATGTCCTTATGATTAACATCTTATATTCTCCATTTGGTTTGCTACTGATAAATGTTTTGTTTAGATCTCTGGCTGAAGCCACATCTTGTTCTTTCATTTGGGAAACATTCTTCCATCTTGGCACTTTGTCTAAATCTCTGCCTTCCTCTGGAAGTTAGAAAAGTCAGTTCTATCTTCTGTTATATCCTCTAGGCCAGTGATCCGCAGATGCTCTCCTTGCCTGCTGTGAACAGTGTTTGGTCCCTCGCCTGAACGTGGCGACTGTTCACTAGGTGTGGTCTGGTCTCTTTGTGAAATCAGACCTGATACCAACTCCACCAGAACTGAGGCCCTGCAGAACTATCTGGTCAGGAAATGTGCTGTGGGCAGCAGCTTGTGTATGTCTCCTAGAGAAGAGCTGACCTTTTTGAGCCTGAGGCAAGCCTGAATCAGGATGGTACTCCCACCACAGCATGGGGGTGGGGGTGGGGGGAGGTTGGTGTAACCAACTTAGACAACCAGTGTCCCCACTAAGCTGCTTCACTCAAGTGACTCTGTTTATTCTGAGGAGTGGGGAGGGAAATGGTGTCACCCATCTCCTTTGCTCTCAAGCAGGCATCTCAGTGAATGTTGCCTCTGAGGGTAATGCTCCTGGAATAGTGAATAATCTCACCCCTGTGTGCTCCTAGTGTTCTTCAGATCATTGTTTCCAAGCTGTCTGCCCCCGGGTAGTGTACCTGCCTTCTCTCCAGGCGCAATGCAGTGGCTATTTGTCTCCACCTGACTGTTAAAACTCTAGGCTTTAAGCCATAATAGTTTTTAAGAACTTATGAAGTATAGCCCCTCTCATTTGCCAAGCCATTGGCTTTGGAGAAGCATTCTCCTGAATTCCCCTGTGTGCTCTCCTTTCTCTCACCCTTCTCCACAGCCACAGCTCCCTGCCCTCCACAGCACTGTGATCCATTTCCCTTAACTCTCCTGATGGAAACAAATGAGTGACCTGTATGTTCACAACTTCTTTGCAGCTGTGTGAGGGACTTCTTTCTGTCATGGATTACATGGAAAATAGAGGGAATGAGAGCATCCTCTGGACACTCAGAGTGGTGTGGTGGCGACTCAGATAAAAGGTCAGCATTTGTTCAAACAACAGAAACTACAGAGCTGAAGACAAAGAGAGGAATAATCGTAACTACAACTTCTTAAACTGGGAAATAACAAAAACTCAGACATTACAAATGCCCAGATCATGTGTGAGAGGCACCAGAAATACCATTCTTTGTGTTCTTTTCTACAAAGCAAGTCCATAAGCCTGTGCCCAGAGGGTTTTTTTTTTAATTCCTAAATCTCATGAAAAGATCACAAAATATACCAAGAAATGGAAAAATGCATTTAAATCAGAACAAAATAAACCTACAAAACTGGCCCTAAATTAATAAAGAACTAATAATTGCCCAACAAAGATTTCAAAAAATGATCATAAATGGGGCACCTGGCTGGCTCAGTTGGTGGAGTGTGTGACTCTTGATCTTGGGGTTGTGAGTTCTTGCCTCACATGGGTGTAGAGATCACTTAAATATAAAATCTTAAAAAAAAAAAAGGAAAAAAAAAACATCATAAAGGTGCTCATGGAGGAAGAATGGAAAACAACTAGATAACTAAATGATATCAGAAAACTATGCATGATATTTTCAGACCACAATGCTATAAAATTAAAAATCAACCACAATGGGGCGCCTGGATGGCTCAGTCGGTTAAGCGTCCGACTTCGGCTCAGGTCATGATCTCGCAGTCCGTGAGTTCAAGCCCCCGTCGGGCTCTGGGTTGATGGCTCGGAGCCTGGAGCCTGCTTCCGATTCTGTGTCTCCCTCTCTCTCTGCCCCTCCCCCATTCATGCTCTGTCTCTGTCTGTCTCAAAAATAAAAAAATAAAAAAATAAAAAAGTTAAAAAAAAAATAAAAATCAACCACAAGAAAAAATTTGGTAAGACCATGGATACTTGGAGATTAAAGATTATCCTACTAAAGAATTAATGTGTTAACCAAGAAATTAGAGAGGAAATTAAAAAGTACACAGAAGCCAATGAAAATGAAAACAGTCCATCCAAAAACCTCTGGGATGCAGTCAAGGCAGTAATAGGAAGTATATAGGGAACATAATACAGAACATAACCTTACACCCAAAGGAGCAGGGAAAAGAACAGCAAATAAAGCCCCAAACCAGAAAAAAGATTAGAGCAGAAATCAATGATATCGGGGAAAAAAAACAACAAACAAAAAAAAAAGCAGTAGAACAGATCAATAGCAAACAAACCATGAGCTGGTTGTTTCAAAGAATTAACAAAATTGATAAATACCTCGCCAGATTGATCACAAAGAAAGAGCAAAGGACCCAAATAAATAAAATCACAAATCAGAGAGGAGAAATCACAACCAACACTGCGGAAACACAAACAATGAGAGAATATTATGAGCAGTTACATGCCAACAAATTGGGTAATCTGGAAGAAATACACAAAGTCTTAGAAACATGTAAACTACCAAAACTAAAACAGGAAGAAGTAGAAAATTTGAGCAGACCAGTAAAGAAACTGAATTGGTAATCAAAAATCCCCCAACAAACAAGACTCCAGGGCCAGATGGCTCCCTAGGGGAACTCTACCAAAAATTCAAAGATTTAACACCTATTCTTTTGAGGCTGTTCCAAAAAATCGTAATGGAAGGGAAACTTCCAAACTAATTCTACAAGGCCAGCATTACCTTGATTCCCAAATCAGACAAATCCCCACTAAAATGGAGAACTACAAACCAATTTCCCTGATGAACATGGATACAAAATTTCTCAACAAGATACTAGCCAACCAGATCCAACAATACATTAGAAGAATTATTCACCAAAATCAAGTGAGGTTTATTCCTGGGATGCAGGGTTGGTTCAATATCCCTAATCAATCACCATAGTACATCACATTAATAAAAGAAAAGATAAGAACCATATGATCCTCTCAATAGATGCATAAAAAGCATTTGACAAAGTACAGCATTGTTTCTTGATGAAAAACCTCAAGAAAGTAGGGATAGAAAGAAGGAACATACCTCAACATCATAAAGGCCATATATGAAAAATCCACAGCTAATATCATCCTCAATGGGGAAAACTGAGAGCTTTCCTCCTAAGGTCAGGAACATGACAAGGATGTCCACTGTCACCACTGTTATTCAACATAGTGTTGAAAGTCCTACCCTCATCAATCAGACAACAAAACGAAATAAAAGGCATCCAAATTGGCACGGAGGAAGTCAAACTCTCACTCTTCACTGACAACATGAAAAACCCAAAAGACTCCACAAAAAAACTGTTAGAAGTGAATCCATGAATTCAGCAAAGTCGCAAGATATAAAATCAATGTACAGAAATCAGTTGCATTTCTATACACCAATAATGAAGCAGCAGAAAAATAAATCAAGGAATCAATCCCATTTACGATTGCAACAAAAACCATAAAATATCTAGGGATAAACCTAACCAAAGAGGTGAAAAATCTATGCACTGAAAATTATAGAAAGCTTATGAAAGGAATTGAAGAAGACACAAACAAATGGAAAAACGTTCCATGCTCATGGATTGGAAGAACAAATATTGTTAAAATGTTGATATTACCCAAAGCAATCTACATATTCAATGTAATCCCTATCAAAGTAACACCAGCATTCTTCATAGAGCTAGAACAAACAATTCTAAAATTTGTGTGGAACCACAAAAGACCCAGAATAGCCAAAGTAATGTTGAAAAAGAAAACCAAAGCTGGAGGCATCACAATTCCAGACTTCAAGCTGTGTTAACAAAGCTTTAATCATCAAGACAGTATGGTACTGGCACAAAGACAGACACATGCATCACTTGAACAGAATAGAGAACCCAGAATTGGGTTCCCACAAATGTACAGCCAACTAATCTTTGACAAAGCAGGAAAGAATATCCAATGGAATAAAGACAGTCTCTTCAGCAAATTGTGTTGGGAAAACTGGACAGCGACATGCAGAAGAATTAACCTGGACCACTCTCTTACACCATACACAAAAATAAAATAGATGAAAGACCTAACCGTAAGACAGGGAGCCACCAAAATCCTAGAGGAGAAAACAGGCAACAACCTCTTTGACCTCAGCCGCATGAAATTCTTACTTGTCATGTCTCCAGAGGCAAGAGAAACAAAACCAAAAATGGGACTTCATCCAGATAAAAATCTTCTGCACAGGGAAGGAAACAAACAGCAAAACTAAAAAACAAACAGCAAAACAGACAGAATGAGAGAAGATATTTGCAAATTACATATCAGATAAAGGGTTAGTATCCAAAATCTAGTAAGAACTTATTAACCTCAACACCCAAAAAAAGCCAAATAATCCAGTGAAGAAATGGGCAAAAGACACAAATAGACACTTTTCCAAAGAAGACATCCAGATGGCTAATAGACACATGAAAAAATGTTCAACATCATTCATCATCAGGAAAATACAAATCAAAACCACAATGAGATACCACCTCACACCAGTCAGAATTGCTAAAATTAACAACTCAGACAATGACAGATGCTGGCAAGGATGCATAGAAAGAGAAACTCTTTTGCACTGCTGGTGGGAATGCAAACTGGTGCAGCCCCTCTGGAAAACAGTATGGAGTTTCCTCAAAAAAATAAAAATAGAACTACCCTATAACCCAGCAATTGCACTTATACGAAGGATACAGGAATGCTGATTGAAAGGGGCACATGCACCCCAATGTTTATAGCAGCACTATTGACAATAGCTTAAATATGGAAGGAGTCCAAATGTCCATCGACTAATGAATGGATAAAGAAGGTGTGGTATATATATATAACACTGGAATATTACTCAGCGATCAAAAAGAATGAAATCTTGCCATTTGGAACAATATGGATGAAACTGAAGTGTATTATGCTAAGTGAAATAAGTCAGTCAGAGAAAGAAAAATATATGATTTCACTCATATTTAGACTTTAAGAAACAAAACAGATAATCACAGGGGGAGGGAAGCAAATGCAAGATAAAAACAGAAAGGGAGAAAACCATAAGAGACTCTTAAATACAGAGAACAAACTGAGGGTTGTTGGTGGGGTGTTGGGTGGGGGATGGACTTGATCAAGCAGAAAAGAATCAGACAAGTTAAAGACACCTTGTTTTAAATTATCTAGTGGGACGAGACTAGAAAAATATGTGAAAGGATGGAGCCTACATGACTCAAGTGACACACAAAAAAGAGGTCCAAATGTAAATTAAGGGGATCCCATAAGGAGAGGAGAACGAAAGGGGGCAGAGAGCCTACATAAAAAACTAAAGGTTTGTACTTCTTACATATGTGGAAAAAAGAGACAATTTCAACAAGCTCAGTAAATTCACAGCAGGATAAATGTCAAGATATGAACACAGTGAAGCATGATTTAAAAAAAAAAAAAATCAACACAGTGACACATTATAAAACTAACCTCGAAAATTACAGAGAAAAGGAGAATTTTAAAACACCATGACAAAAGCAGCTACCTAATGTTGTGGAAGGTCCCAACAAAAGGAAGCATATTACTATGGGATTGCAAAACCAGAATAACAAAATTTAAACCAAAAGTACTACACAAAAACAGATGAATTTTTAAAAGTAAACTTGCTATATAATTTTAAACTGTGACTGTGTACTCATGAAAAGTAATCATTTTGACTTATCGTAATGTCTCATTGACAATAAATAGTAAAGAATTTTCATTAAAATCAATCATAAACATGGGACGCCTGGATGGCTCAGTTGGTTAAGCGTCAGACTCTTGGTTTCGGCTCAGGTCACGATCTCGCGGTTTATGACTTTGAGTTCCACGTTGGGCTCCACTCTGGGAGCACAGAGCCTGCTTGGGATTCTCTCTCTCCCTCTCTGTGTCTCTCTTATAATAAATAAATAAACTTAAAAAACCAACCATAAAGAGCTCTCATGAAAAATTTCATGAGTAAACACTGAAAATACATTTAAAATGTTTTATGTTATTAATATATTCTTTCTCTTACTATGAATGCGAAGCTATAATCCATTCTTTAGTACCAAGCAGATGAACAAAACCCTTCATTTCTAAACACCATCAAAGTTGTAAAAGATAAGGGAAATCACTTCAGAAAAAATAAATATTTGGAATTCAGTTCAGAAAAACAGATACTTGGGATTAAGTTGAGAAAAAACCTAATGATTAATTCTTCCTAAATTTTATTTAAAGAAAACTACTTTTTTAATATGAAAATTTTATGAATTATCCACCTCACTTCTTTTTTGAAATTTTTTTATTATTAAAAAAGTTTTTTAAATCTTTATTTTTAAGAGAGAGACAGAGTGTGAGCAGGGGAAGGGCAAAAAGAGAGAGGGAGACACAGAATCTGAAGCAGTGTCCAGACTCTGAGCTGTTGCAAAGAGCCTGACATGGGATTCAAACCCATGAACTGTGAGATCATGACCTGAGCTGAAGTCAGACACTTAACCAACTGAGCCACCCAGGTGACCCTACACCTCACTTCTTATAAAGCACATGCCCATATCATAATGTTTGAGCTAAAAAATCAGAGATGAATCTCATATATAACTAACCAGAAAGTGAAAACACATATAAAAAGGTAACAAGAACTTCATATAAGTCAAAATTATAAAATGATACAATTATTAATGAATGTTACAATTGAAACTTTTTTACACGCTGCAAATTCTACATTCTAAATGTTCTAGGTCCCCTGTGACATTAATTTAAGCAAGAATTCTAGGATACGAATAGGTACATTAAATTATTTTATCACGGGCACCTGGATGGCTCAGTCAGTTAAGCGTCCAACTTCAGTTCAGGTCATGATCACAGCTCGTGAGTTTGAGCCCGGCATCAGGCTCTGTGCTGACAGCTCAGAGCCTGGAGCCTGCTTCAGATTCTGTCTCCCTCTCTCTCTGTCCCTTCTCTGCTCATGCTCTATCTCCTTCTCTCTCTCTCTCTCTCTTTTAAAAATAAATAAACATTAAAAACAAGTTAAAAAAATTATTTCATCACTGAGGAATGATCACATAGAATGGAATTTCAGCTTCAGTTAATACAAAGAAAAATGAATTTTTGAAGTGAACTAATGGATTAGACTTTCTTCTATTAGGGAGGTGCTTTGTTACCTGATAAAATGACTGACTCTCAATTTTTTAGGATTAAGACTAAAGCCTCCATAATATTGGAAAGCATAAACCAGAAAATGTGTGATCACGGTCTCCAGTGTTCCAGGGATTTCTACACCAAAACCCAGTATGGCCACCACTACTCTTAACACACTTGTAACAGGAGGCAAAACAGAATTTAGAAATGGCTTAGCATACAGTTCCTCACAAATACCGAGATTTCTCTGGAGCCCTCAAAGCAAAGGAGAAGATCTCAGATTATGGAGGCCCTCACACTCCAAGGGGAATCTTCTGGCCCTCACAGTGGACATGATGGACCATCACTGGAGCTAAAGAAGAATCCTTAGGGAGTATAAAAGCATGATAATGTTGGGTAGCAGATGTCCCTCTGTAAGAGGAGAGAAATAAAACTAGGCTTCTTGACTAACTTCCATTCAAGGAGAGTCACTTGAACTACATTTTAAGGTCTGTCTTCCTCCCTCACATTTGGACCTCTCCTCTGTCATTTGCTTCATTCAGGTCCACCTACCTGGATGTGTGGCTACTGTCCCCTTTCCATTCACATCCCAAGCCTCCTTCTTTTGCTCCAAGAAGTTGACCAGGTCTGGTTTTGACACAAGACCTGTAAATTGGAAAAAAGGAATAGGAGTATTACTGGAGATTCTACCTTTCAATCCACTACTATGCTCAGTAGATGAAAGAGGACATTGTAGAATTCTAGAAAATGATTTCCCAAATGCTGTTGCCCAACAGCCCCTTTGAGAACACACAGAAGGGATTTCCAATGTTCACATCTTGACCTCCCACTTCCATGTACTAGACACAATAATAAGGAGTGAAAACTGGAGTTTAAGATGTGGGCAATACCTTGTTATGCCATTCAATGTCTAGAATGGCCACTAATCAACATAAATGATGATGGTACCTTAAGAGAAAGCTGAAGCTGAAAAGGAAATATCAGGAAGAGATTTCTCTATCTTCAAACCCCTACTTCTTTCCCTTACTGCAGGAATCTGAATTCCAGTCATGTGAAGAGGAAGCTTCCAAGAGACAGTCTTCAAAGGAAGGAACAAAACCCCGAGTGTGGTTTGGGAAGTCTGGAAGGAGTTATCCTCACCCAAGAGGAGGAGGTGTCCATAGTTCTCTAACATCACATCTCTATAGAGCTCCCGCTGACTGTGGTTCAGGAAACCCCACTCTTCCTGAGAGAATTCTATGGCCACATCCTTGAAGGTCAGCAGTTCCTGCAATAAATACCACAGTTACCAAGTGGCCCAAGGTGGGGTTCATACCTAAGATGAAAGAGGGAGTTAATGTCACCAGCTAGACCCAAGACCTGAACTTTACTGCTTACCTGCTTGTGCCCGCTGACCTTAGTCCTCATTTTACTTAACCTCTTCTTTCCAACTTATCTTTTATTTCAGGCAAAACACCCCATGGGCACAGTCTCCTGTGATGGAAACAGAAAGTATCCAACAAAAGGCAATGACTGCCCGAAGAGCTTGGATTGGCCTAGTTTGAGCTGAACCCCTGACTCACACCTCTGTAGATGGACCAAGGAGTAACCCAGTCTCCTCATGACTCATTACCATTACTCATTATAATACTAAAATCTCCACCCAAGTAGGAACACAAACCTCATTTATATAAGATACAAAGTATGTAAAGAACTGTTGTCTTAAGGAACATGTGTGATCTTATGCCCACATCTATATGACAAGGGCTCTCTTTCTAAATATCCACCCTAACCCTAAATAAAAGGAAACCATTCCCCTTCCCTCTGTGTGTCTCTGCTTTGGAAGTTATTGCCTGTGATCTCCTTACTGGTGAAAAATCAAGTTTCCTTTCTGTGATGACTCCACCTGGTGTAGTTTCTATCTACGACTGTTATATTTCAGGATTTTAAGATACTTGAACATGTCAGTCATATGATTCTTGTTTTCATTTTATGAAAATACAAAGAAGTAAATAGAATGGTATTTCTGTGTCCTGATGTGGAATGAATTACAAACATAGAGGATGGGGGACACCTGGGTAGTTCAGTTGGTTGAGCATCTGACTTCAGCTCAGGTCATGATTTCAGGGTTTGTGAGTTCAAGTCCCATGTCGGATTCTGTGCTGACAGCTCAGAGGCCCGGAGACTGCTTCAGATTCTGTGTCTTCCTCTTCCTCTCTATCTGCCCCATCCCCCTCACACTCTCTCAAAAATAAATAAACATTAAAAAAAAAAAACATAGAGGGTGGAAGTCTGATTTAGAATCTCCACTCCCACAAGTCAATATCCTTACAACAGAAAGGTGAGCCCTTCATTGTCCAGTGAAAACTGATGTGATGAAGGACTGGAATTCAGGGTCAAGAAAGTATCTTTGAGGTGATTTTGGTGTAAAAAGTTGTTTTTAATAAAGCATGGGTAATGACCCATGGGCAGAGCAACTACACTGTCATTTGGAGAAGCCATTGATTTTATACTTTTAAGTTGGGGGGTAGAGATAAGAAAGTTTCTAAAGAAATTTTCATATGTTAAAGAAGACCAATAGAGTCCTGCAAGTCTGGCTCCGGTCAAGCTAAAGTCCTTTTTTGCATCTAACAAAGCATTAAATTAAGGCTGTTGGGCATTCCTTGAACAATGTCATACTCTACCTATCCCAGGTATTTACAAATGCACTGCAAGTTCAAGGAAATTTAATTTTATCTACACTTCTTTTGTCTTTGTTTTCCTCATCAAAAGCTGCAAGCAAGGGAAGCTCAGAAAAAAAGTTTCCAGTTTAATTGTGATGGTTTCTGAACATCATTCCATAAACCCACCTAAGATCCTTATGAATGATGAGAGGACAAATATGAACTTTGTAAGGGAGAAATCCGGCAAAGACACCAAGCCAAATAATAGAAGGTAGCATCAGCTTTAATGAGAAAAATGGTATCAGTGCCTAAGGCATGCCAAAGGACCTATTATTAGTGGTGTGTTCTTGTGGCCACAAAAGAGTGAATCGGAATTAAAATCCAATTATGAAAATACAGTGCATTTATACAAAGTTCAATCACATATACTTTCCACGTTCTGTAATATCCAGTATATTTTAAACAGTATCTTCTTCACATTCTAAGGAGGAAGCCTCCCATTTTTTTCAAAAACTTTCCGAGTTATTCGGGCCTCATATCGATACATTCTGTGCATTTGTGCATTGTATTAATCCTGGTCTACACAGAGCTGATAACGCATCCAGATGGAACCTATGTAAGAAATTGATTGAAATCCCAAGAACAGAGCCGATCAGCAATAGGAATCTTGGACTCAACACCTTCCCCTGTGAATCTGTCACAAGGGGAATATTTTCAATACATGCAGGACTTTACACCAAAGCGACAATTGTTGGTTCCCTATTGGAAGCCAGGTTGGAGAATAAGGAATAGTCTCTGGGAAATAGGGGAGGAGTGTTTGGTGGGAAGTAAGTTTAAGAAGTCTGTTGGTGGGGCGCCTGGGTGGCTCAGTCGGTTAAGCGTCCGACTTCAGCTCAGGTCATGATCTCACAGTTCGTGAGTTCGAGCCCCGCGTAGGGCTCTGTGCTGACAGCTCAGAGCCTGGAGCCTGCTTCAGATTCTGTGTCTCCCTTTCTCTCTGCCCCTCCCCTGCTTACGCTCTGTCTCTCCCTGTCTCAAAAATAAATAAACATTAAAAAAAATTAAAAAAAAAAAAAGAAGTCCGTTGGCTTGCACCAATGGGTTAACAAGGCTTAGGGCATAAAGCCTCTACAGGGTGAAAGCGCCCAAGGCCAGTCATTAAGTAAGACAAAGCATAGAGGCAGAAAGCTGCCAATGAACGAAAGCACCCAAGGTTAGCTAGTGAAAAGGGTGCCTTGTTAGCCTTGAGGCAGCATGCTCCAGAAATCTTAAACTTTGGAGATAACAGCTACTTGGCTGTACAGCCCACAAAGGCTGTATTGTCCATCTGTTGTCTGGTGCCAATATATATCATTGTGCTTTAATCTCAACTTCTAACGCCACTTGCTCCCCAAACCTTTTGCTTCTTACACCCACAAGTTAAAGGTCACTATCTTATTGTTTTCTTCTGCACATTCACCACATATGTAAATTCTTGAGAGCTCAATAAGTACGGAGACAAAACCCATGTTCAGGGCTCTTGTCCCCTTCTGGACATTAGCCTCTCATATTCAATTCTGCATCTGTTCTCTTGCTGGACAAGAGAGAACTCCAGACTCAAAGTCTGCAACAGTGTTCTAAAGATATAACCTTGAATATCATTTCTGAAAAGGTTTTAAAATCAGGTGAAAAAATGAGGCAGAAACATCAGAAGTAGAAGAATCAACATTTCCAATTTCTAAATGCATGGAATTTCAAGAGAAAAAGACAATACAGACTCTGACCTGGGATACCAGGCTTACCTGAGGACTGGCCATTTCTTCTTTCACCTCGTTCTCTAGATTTCTTTCTCAGAAGATATTTGTGAAGAAATCACTGCTGCATCAGGGGAAAATGCCTTTATACCCACTGGAAGAGCCTCTTCAAAAGTAAACTGCTCACCTGCAGGCAGGACATTGTAATGCAAAAAAGGCGAAACTTCCTAGTCTTTTGCATCCTGATATTTGGAAACTATGAGCTCCTACTTGCAGACCAATCAGTGACTGACTGTTCCTTCTCTTCTTTCAGGGGCTTCTCCTCCTACCCATTCTGCTACAGCATAGGAACGATGTGCTGCACGGGCCTGACCCACACAGACTCCTGTAGGGGAGATCTAGTTACCTCTCCTTGAGCCAAACCCTGCCCTCCACTCTCTTAAATTAATGGGAAGCCTTCGTGCTTAACCCTGGCCTCACTTAGAATCACCTGGAGGACTTAAAACAACACTGTTGTTCCCACTTACACCGACTGATGGAATCTGAGGGGGAAGGCATCAGATATGACTGTTGTTTGAAACTCCAAGTGTGATCTATGGTGAAGCATTTTGGGAGGTGACCAAGCAAAAAAAAAAAACAAAAAAACAAAAAAAAAACATTAACCAAGGCTATGATTGTTATCCACATTTAAATCCATTCCTTCTTCACTGATCAGAGTTTCTGGAGAATTACACATTCTCTCTCCTTTGGCTTCATGGAGGGAGACACCCTTACAAATGGAACTTTCCCTGATATATGCACATGTATCAGACATGCAAATGTCTCTTACAAAGGAAACTTGTACTGGGTTTAAAGGTTTTCCTTTGCTGTTTCTTTAAAATAACAACCTATAATAATTCTTAGGACAAAGATACATTTTGGGGTGAGAAAATGTCCCTCTTCAGTAGGAAAATGTTTATTTTCATAAGTAACTGCCACACACAGTTTTCTGAAGTGAATGTATTTTTTACACTTCCATCAGCAATATATGAGAATTGTAATTCCTCAACATTTAAATGGAAATTTGGTGTTATCCTTTTTCTTTATTTTAGCCATTCTAGAAAATATTGAGTGGTTTTTCACTGTAAAATATGAAGTGGTCTTACTACAGTTGTCCTGATGACTCAAACTGAAACCACTTAAAAACATAAAGTTGAACAAAAATCAAAATGGCTACATCAAAACATCAATGAGGGTTGACATTAAACTAACCTTTTTTTTTTCTCCTTTGGGAAACTTTCAGTCTTTCCTTCTTAGCTTTTTTTTTTTTTTTTTTTTTGCCTTTACAGAACCAGTACTGCACTGAAAATATGATGAACAAGGCTGGCAGCAAAGATAATTCCTGTCTAACCGAGATAGGTCCCACATTTCCCTACAAAACCCTCCAGCCCCTTCCTCTGGGTGGGCTTACAGTTCTGAAGGCCCTAACCTGCTGCAGCCACCTTTGCCTGGCAAAACAATAAAGCTATTTTTCCTCTTTTTCCCAGTCTCTGTCTTCTGGTTATATTGGCTCTGGAGTACTGAGGTCAGTTTTCAATAACAGAATGAATATGTAGGAGACGAAAACTTTCTTCTTCTTCCATTCTCAATTCTTTTGTTGTTATAATAGTTAAACTGACATAAGACAAAAATCACAAGAGGAAAAAAAAAAACTTAATTATGAGAACCTTAAGGGTCCAAGGCCTCAAAGTCCTCCTGACATACTGGATGATAGTTGCTCATTATTCTATGGGGACAACAGGACCCCATGGACATATGATTATTTGAACAGTTGGAAAATGGGATGGATTCCCCAACAACTTCATAACTCAACTATCACCTTGATCAATTCTTTGTGGCTAGAATGACAAAATTGGTCTTTAAAAGCCAGAGTGTACCCCAGTCCAGGGTTAACTATGGACTTGTGGACATAATGCATGACCCCACTTTCCTTACGGTTAGATTGGATAATGCACTTAGGAATGCCCTTATCTCCTGAGACAAGTCTTCTCCCACTTGCCAGTGATTCCTCATAATTAGGATATTAGTAAGGCTAGACCTCAAACAAAGAGGGTTTCTTGATGGTTTTATTCCTTAGTCCTATTTGTCCCAGGAACCACCTCTATTGATGTACAATTCCAAATAGAGGCTTTATACAAGCACACAACATCCCTCCCAGTAAAGAAACCTCAAAACTTGCTATGGGGTAGTCTCTGACAGAAATGACTCCACATCAGGTCCAGAGTGTCTTAGAGACCAAAGGCCCAGTGGGTGATGGGAGGCTGACTTATTAAATACCAGGTTATGCTCTTAAATATACCTTAAATACTTAACACCTGTCCAATTTTAAATCCAGCTACCCCTATGTCTGGGCCTGACTATCGTACATCTGTGTTACAACATGACTGCTCAGAGATTATTGATCTCATTTAGTCTAGCCAATCAGATTTAAGACTCCCCTTATTGAAAATGCTGATGACAGTTGGCTTATTGATAGCAGTAGTTTCATGGAAAGGGGGATAAGAAAAGCTCAGTAGGCTACAGTCAGTCTGACTCAGACTGCTGAGGCCAAAGCCCTCCCAGCAAATACATCTGCCTAAGAAGCAGAGTCACTCATGCTTTACAACTGGCAAAGGGTCTCAAAATTAAGATGTATACTGACTCTAAATATGACTTCCTAATTCTACATCCCCACGGAACAATTTGGAAGGAAAGGGGATTATAATCAAGCCCATAATAACTCCCCAATCAAATATGGGCCCTAAATGATTACTCTTCTTGAGGCTGTACACCTACCCAAGGAAGTAGCTGTAATTCACTTCAAAGGACAGTAAAAAGATAGGACCTTAGGATCTAAAGGAAACAATTTAGCAGGCTGTGCAGCCAAGCAGGCAGCACAAAATAAACAAATATGAAGTCTTACACTAGTCTATACACTAGCGTTAATAATGAGAGGGAAATATTTATTATCCCCCCCTCACCCCAAATAATCAATGGAAGGTAATATAGGGTTTGCACAAGGCTACTTGAGTAAAAAGGCTACTGAGGTGACAAAATCCTTGCTAAAAGAAATTATCCCTAGATTTGGACTGCCTTCATCCCCACAAAGTGACAACGGACTGTCTTTTATTGCACAAATAATTCAGGAAATAGCTTGGGCCTTAAAGAAATTAATTACTATTTACATTTAGTCTGGTGTCCACAGTGCTCTGGAAAGGTAACCCTCCAAAACCAAATGGCCCTTGATATCCTGACTGAAGTTCAAGGAGGCCCAGAATTAGATGACGACTCCTGAGGGGACTGGATGGCTATGTGGGTCTAACTTGTGTCCATGGCTTAGCCCAGGCTGGATAGGCCACTGTACTTTGGGTTTTGCCTGGATACATGGATGCATTATTTTTTTTTTAATTTTTTTTGACGTTTATTTATTTTTGAGACAGACAGAGACAGAGCATGAAGGGGGGAGGGGCAAAGAGAGAAGGAGACACAGAATCGGAAGCAGGCTCCAGGCTCTGAGCCATCAGCCCAGAGCCTGAGGTGGGGCTCGAACTCACAGACCGCGAGATCGTGACCTGAGCTGAAGTCAGACGCTTAACCGACTGCGCCACCCAGGCGCCCCATGGATGCATTATTAAAACCATTACCAACCCAGCCAAACTTCCAAATTTAAAGCAATGATGGACAGGTTCTGTGTCTTATCGGTATGACCACCTAGCATCCATCTTTGTTCCCTCCTGGGACTGGAGGATGTTGCTTGGCACATGGAAGCTCTATAAATACACAGTCAAAGCCCTAAATGACACTCGAAATAGCATTTCCCTATTAAACACTGACGGAATACAAATGCATAAAGCAATTTTAAAAATAAAATGGCATTAGACATTTTACCTGCTGCACAAGGTGTAACATGTGTTATCATTAAGTACAGAATGCCGTGTATACGTTCCAGGTCACCATAAAAATGTTTCTGGGTTTCTAACTGATATAAATACTCACATTGCTGCTCTAAAAGATCCCTCCCTTTCCTTTAATGACTGGTCAAACTCCTGGACTGGAAGAGGATTTTTGTCAACTACCAAAGGACTCTTATTTCAGCTTCATTTTCGTTTTGTTATTCTAATCGTGTTTTGTTGTTTTCTCCCATGTCTCTCTACTTGGTGCCTAGACTCCTTCACCGCCATAACTTCAAGCTGACAGATGATCCTTTGCACTCAGGAAGATCCATACATGAGATCTCCCTTGGACTCAGCTGTCCTATATATATAAGTCCCCAACTGATCAATATTGACCCATAGGTAGGGATATCTCTATGTCCCTCATTCAGTAGGAAGAAGTTACAGAAGATGAGACCTTCCACCCTCAGCAGCCGTAAAGATTTAAGGGTCAAAATTATTCAGAGGGAAATGATGTGGGAAACAAAGGCACAAGAAAATAAATTTCCATACTGCCTATAGTCCATTCACAAGTCCTTGAAACAGAGAGAGTGACATTTCCTCTAGGAATTTAGCTGCCTGGATGATGACTGTTCACTAAGGACAAAAGGCAATCTTAACCCAACCCTCCAGGATCCTGTAAGTCTATTTTAACATACAAAAATTCCTGTGGAAACTTTTTTTATCTCTACCCCCTCCCTACCCATCCCAAGATATATGTTGGCAATCATCTTCCAAGCATCTGGCACACTGATATACATCTGAAGGGTCTTGTGACTGAGTTTTTACCAAACAGTAATAAATGACCTTTTCTTAACAATATGTAGTCCCCTCAGGATCCTGGAAACCTTGCTTCCAAAATTCCTTAGACTTACACTATCCCTAACCGCCTCCCAACTTGAAGGTACATAATTAGTCACCTGTCATAACCCCAGTGCAGCCCTCTCTGCCTATGGTCCCTGTGCTTTAATAAAACCACCTTTTTGCACCAAAGACATCTCAAGAATTCTTTCTTGGCCATGGGCTCCAAACCCCAAATTTTCCACATCTCTGAGGTGGGGATTATTATTTTAGGTACCCGGAGGCCAGAAATACAAGGAAACAACGTCCCCATCCTTGAAATGCCTTCCAGGCACTAGATGCTGAACATTTCAACCTCTTCACTACGTAAATGTGGTTTTCATGGTTGCTCGCATTTACAAATGTCAGAGAGGGGAAAAAAAATCTGACTCACACTTCCCCAAAACAGGCTTGCCTCTATTCAAAACAGTTCGCCCAACTCACAGATTTATTTATTTATTTATTTATTTATTTATTTATTTCACAGGTATAAGCACATAGCAAGCTTTCTGAGCTTCTAGACAAGGGTGGGAAGTAAATGTTAAACTACAGAGTTTCCTTTGGGCACTGGACAGAGGAAGCTGCCCTGAAGCAACTGACTGTCATCGTTAGTCAGGGCTCACCGTCAATCACAACCTTCCAGCTCTTTCTTTCCCTGCTGATAGTGCTCTCGCAACCAAGGTGAACCTTCCTAAAACCCACCAGACTTTCTGCAAGAAGTGTGGCAAGCACCAATCCTGCAAAGTGACACAGCACAAGAAAGGCAAAGATTCTCTTTATGCCCAGGGAAAGTGGTGTTATGACAGGAAGCAGAGTGGCTATGGTGGGCAAACGAAACTGACTTTCTGGAAAAAGGCTAAAACTACAAAGAAGATTGTTCTGAGGCTTGAATGTGTTGGTACCAACTGCAGATAAGAGAATGCTGGCTATTATGAGATGCAAGCATTTTGAACTGGGAGGAGATAAGAAAAGAAAGTGCCAAGTGATCCAGTTCTAAGCTTCATATTTTATTACATTATGAAGATAATAAGATCTTGAGGTTATGTTCCAAACAAGAAAAGGCGGGGGGGAGGGGAGGGGGTGCCTGGGTGGCTCAGTAGGTTAAGCATCTGACTCTTGATTTCAGCTCAGGTCATGATCTCATGGTTTGTAGGATTCTCTTTCTGCCTCTCCCCTCTTACACGCATGGGTGCCCTCTGTCTCTAAAAATAAGTTAAAAAACAAAAACAAAAACAAAAACTCAGACCCTTCCAGGAACTGATTCTTGGGGCCAAGAATAGGTGGAAGCTCTTCACAGGGTGGTGTATGTTGACCCATGGACAGGTACCCTGCTTCATAGCTCTGTGGGACAGAGGGAGTCAGCACCCTGACTGGCTGCAGGAACAGGGCTGGGAAGCTAGCATCTGGGTCCCACGACTGGATCTGTGTTGTGCATGACTCTGGGCAAGTGGTTTCTTTTCCCAGGTTCAGTTTTCTCCCGCGTGAAGTGGGTGGGTTGGGAAGCTGGTCTTTGCCAGTTCTGCCATCCAACAGGTGCTGAGCGTTGCTGGGAATCCAGGGCGAGGCTCAGGAGCAAGATCTCAGAAGGGGATTCCATGGCAGGATCTCTCCTACTCGGGATCAGAGCCATAAATTGGCTCTTCCATAGCAGACACATTTCTTCAGTATCCCCTCCACTCAGACTTTCTCCTTCTAGGTGGCCTTCAACAGCCTTCCGTGCAGGATAGGAGCCTTCCTCCACACCTCCCTCTTTCCCGACCTCCTTTTTCAAGCTCCCAGCAGGCCTGCGGCTCCTCCTCTTCCTCCCCGGAAGCAACGTGCCCTGCGTGCGCCCACCTTCCGGCCCAGCGGGAGCTCCAGCGGGCGCCCCTCCCCCCACCGTACGGACCCACACCTTCCCATACCTTAGTTACCTGGACAGATGCCTGCAAGCGTAGTCAGGAATCCTGCCCCTGACGTCGGCCTCCAGCTCTCAGCGGAGGGCGTGGCGACGGCGGGGAGGCAGGAGGGGGAAAGGCACCAGCCAGCAGCCTTGCCAGCGCTGCTTAAGTTTCACTTTTAGTCTATGGGTCTGCTCCCCCGCCCCGCACGAGCTTTCCCGGGATAAGTAGCGTTAGCGGGCAGGGAAGAGCTCGGCGCTGCACGGTAAGAGCAGGCTGCACGGTAAGGGCAGGCTGCGCGGGGCGGGGCGGGGCGAGGGGCGGGGCCTGTCCGGGGCCGGGGCCCTCCTTCGCCTCTGCCTCCGCCTCCAGCTGCCACCGCCTCCGCCTCGGCCGCCTCCTCCCCGAGGTATTGTTGCAAATCCTTCTTTCTTCCCCACCACCTTCCGCTGGGGGGCGCCCGGGGAACCCCCGGCCCTTCTCCGGCGAGAGGGCTTCCGGGGAGGCAGGAGCGCGGAGCTTGGAGCGCGCGCATAGCCCCGGCCCACGGTGCGCAAGTGCCGGCCGCGGCGCAAGCACTGGATGCACGCACGGCGGAGGGGACCCCGAGCTTTCCGGAAGTCTGGGTCTGGGCGGGGTTGGAGCCCTTCCCTGAGTGCCCCTGCACACTCCGCCCTGGGTTTCCTGTGCGTCCTGGGGGCGGGCCACACACAGCCACTTGGAGCTCTTCTGGTACAAAGAGCCTGGGAAGCTAGTCGTTCGAACCCCGGAGAGGAGGGCCTCCCCGGAGTCACTTACTAGAGGCCGAGCCATAATTGACATAGATGGTTTCCAAGTGCTGTTTCCTTTTCTCCAAGCATTTCTCTAGTACCAACTGTGTGCCAAGCGCTGTGCTGGGTGTGGGGTCGGAGAGGCCGGTGGGGCCCAGTCCCAGCCCTTAACGACCGCTCAGTCAACTGAGGTGCTTAACCTGATCCAAGATAAATCGGGGGGAACGAATTGGATAAAGGTGTTTTGGCTTTGTTTGTTTTGTTTTGGTTTGGTTTTTTTATTATTTTTGAGAGAGAGGGGTGATCTCAAGCGGGGCTCTGCGCTGACAGTAGCAAGCCCAATGTGGGGCTTGAACTCACCTGAGCCGAACTCCCATGCTCAACTGACTGAGCCATTCAGGTGCCCCTTTTCCTTCCCTCTTAAAGCCCCCCATCTCACAGAAGTCATTAGTATTGCATCGCCTTCATAGCACTTTTTTATGTGGTAGGTGAATTTTACAATTGTTTTTATTACTTAGCTCTCAGTTGCTGTGGGAGAGATGGGTCACAACAATTAGGCTTGTTTTGCAGAATGTGGGCAAGAGTTCAGGGGTGAAGAGCTTTCCCATGAGGTGCTCGGCTTTAACTGACAGAATGAGAATCAGATTCCCATCTCCAAAGCTCCTCTCGTGCTCCTTGACTCATGCAGGTTAAGCATGAGAAATTGACGGGAAAGTCCTTAGCAGGTCCTATACACTGGCAAGAAACTTGGTATTATTTCACTGTGTAGGTAGTGCAAGAAATGAGCGTAAGTCTAGGCCCATGGTAGTGACTCAACAAACACCCACCGTTTTTGTTAGAGGAGATGCTATGTGCTCAAGAAATTTTGGTTCAATGAACTCCTTTTTTTTTTTTTTTTTTTTTTATTGAGAGACCACAAGCAGCGGAGTGATAGAGAGAGAGAGAGTCCCAAGCAGGCCTCCCACCCAGAGCCTGGGTGTCTCAGTCGGTTAAGAGTCTGACTCTTGGTTTCTGCTCAGGTCATGATCTCACAGTTCGTGAATTCGAGCCCTGAGTAGGGACCTGCACTGACAATGTGGAGCTTCCTTTGGATTCTCTCTCTCTCTCTCTCCTCTCTCAGTGCCCCTCCCCCACTCATGAGGGCGTGCACGTGTGCTTGCGCGTGTGCGTGTGCTTGCGCGTGTGCGTGTGCTTGCGCGCGCGCTCTCTCTCTCAAAAATAAACGAAAAAAAAGGAAGAAGGTTCTGCCATGAGAGTGGTACAGTACAGCACTAAGTTGTGTATGCACTGGAACTCATATGGGAGTTTGTTGGAAGGGCCAGGTCTTAGGTTAGGCATTGAAGTTAAGTCTAAATTAGACACAGACAGGTCCTGTTGACTCCCTTCAGTCTGCAAACACCATTTCCCCCCCTTCCATCCCTAAGGACCTTTGGTTTTCCCATGGCTTTCATTTTCTGATTTGTCATCTTCATTTTCTTCTGGCTGACACCTGACTTGGGCAATGGAGAGGGGAAGGACATAGGGAGTCATGGTGTTTTGAGAACTTCTGGCTTCGGGCTTAGCTGAGGAGCTTCTGTGCTATTCTGTTCTATTTTGTTCCATTCTGCAAGAGTTACTGACCACCTTTTTTTTTTTTTTAAGTTTATTTATTTTGAGAGAGAGAGAACATGAGCAGGGGAGGGCCAGAGAGAGACTAGGGGACAGGAGATCTGAAGCAGGCTCTGTGCTGACAGCCGAGAGCCTGATACTGGGCTCGAGTTCACAAACTGAGATCATGACCTGAGTCGAAGTCAGGTGCTCAACTGACTGAGCCACCAAGGTGCCCCACTGAGCACCTTCTTTGTTTAAGACATCCTTTTAAACACTTAGGAAGATCTGGAGAAAGTTGTGTTGACATATTTGGCTTTATTTTCTCATCATGGAAATGAGATGATTGGGTTTAGTGCATTCGTTTACCACATATTTATTGGCCTGCAGTTTATAAAGCACTTTGCTGTGTCTCAGGGGTGCCATGATGATTTGGAAAAGGTCCTTGCTATTTATTTGTCTGTTTGTTTGTTTAGAGAGTGTGGGGGAGGGGCAGAGACAGAGGGAGAGAGAATCCCAAGCAGGTATTTGATATCAGGGATTCAGCCTGAGATCACAGCCTGAGTCAAAATCAAGAGTCTGACACTCAACTGACTGAGCCACCCAGGTGCCCCAAGGTCCTTGCCCCTTTTTTTTTTTTTTAATGTTTACTCATTTTTGGCAAAGAGTGCAAGCAGGGGTGGGGCAGAGAGACAGGGAGACACAGAATCCAAAGCAGGCTCCAGGCTCTGAGCTGTTAGCACAGAGCCCGATGCAGCACTTGAACTCACGAACCATGAATTCATAACTTGGGCCAAAGTAGGACACTTAACTGACTGAGCCACCCAGGCTCCTTGCTTTTAAACAAGACACACAGTCCGGTAAGAGAGGTGCAATAGAATATATATTGGGCAAGATGTGATGTCCCTTAGAATGCTGTGATTATTTGGGGTCCTATTCCCCAGAGTATTATGACTATTCTGTTAGAAAAAGGTCCTGTAGCCAACTAAGTGTGGTAAAGTCCAAGCGCAACAAAATTAAATGGGTATTTTTATCATGGGACTCTCTGAGCCTTTAGTAACCTAATGCACACTGTGACCTCCCAAGAGGTTTGTTTCTCAAAGTTATTTGATCAGAGAGTCCCCACCCTCCTCCTTTTTTTTTTTTTTTTTTTTTCTTAATCCCCCTAAGACATTTCTTAGGCTTAGAGTTCCAGTGTGCTTTGGGAAAAGCTGCTGTGAGCCATGGATCCAGTCTGTAGCATCTGAGCATAGGAAGGGTACTCAGACATGCACTGTAATCACAGAAACAGGGTTGAAAGTTCTACAAATGAAAGGTGTGCTCACACACTAGGTGATTTCAGACACAAGGACATGTGACTAGGGTTGAGGGTGTGAAATCAGAACAGGAAGGCTGAGCTTGTGAAGGAGTTGTATAAGCAGAGGGGCTGGAAGATTGTCAAGAGTCATCAGGAACAGGGGTTGAGTATCCGACTCTTGATCTCAGCTCAGGTCATGATCTCACAGGTGGTGAATTTGAGCCCTAAGTCAGCACGGAGCCTGCTTAAGATTCTCTCTCTGTCCCTTCCCTGCTCATGTGCCTTCTCTCTCTCTCTCTCTCTCTCTCTCTCTCTCTCTCTCTCTCTCTCCCCCCCCCCCAAAAAAAAAAGAGAGAGAGCCACTTGGAAGCAGAGATGCAGATTCCCTCCTCTGAGCCAACCCCTCGCCACCTGCACTGTAGTTTTTCCAGCATTTCATCTCTCCTTCCTCTTCTGCTAATTCCATCTGGAGACATTTTAGACCAGATATGCTCCAAACTGGATTTACTGGTTCACTTTACTGATCAAACACTTGTCAGGACCTTCTGATCACAAGTAAGCTTACAAATTAAATTGAGCATTCAACCCTCCTTCCCCCTCTACAGTGTTCTCCTGAAAGTCTGGTTTTATTCTGGGTTTTTCTGCCTGGTGTCAGTTCTGTGAATAACTAGTGCAAAACTACATTCCCAGGGGGATTCCTGGCCCAAGGGAGTCAGGGAATTGGGGCCAAGAGTGAGGATAGTTTTAGGGGTCATCTGCCATTAGAAGAACTGTGCTCTAGATTCGTGGTGACCTCTTCAGGTACGTCTTCCCCACATAACACCCCCTCCTTCTTCTGAATTAACAGACTGACTTCATAAATGTCATTGCATTCTAGAAGGCCCATTCCTCAGGTCAATGTAAAGCCTTTCAACCCAGTCACTTCCTTGTTTGGGCTGGAGATGCCATATTCCTGTAACAGGATATCCTGTGGGGCAGTTAAGACTCCACTTCTTTTGGGGTTAATTGTCTACTCTGAGTAAGGAATTCTGTCCTATGTGGGTCCATGTTCTTCAAGTACCAGAGGAGAGAACAGACTTCTCCATATATGGAAATTCTTACCCACCACACTCATCTATTGGAAGAGTAGGAGGTGATTCAGGGTTTAGGAGAAGCAGGATTTGAATTCTAGTTTCCAGGAACAAAGTCATCCCCCTCGCCCCCTCGTCCTGCCCCCTCCATTCCTTTGCCCCTCATTCTGGAAACAGAGGAGAGAATGTCTCAGTGCTGTTTCCCTTAGGTCTTAGGACCACCTCCCTGCAGTGGGGCTCCGGGTGTGTGAGAGGAGGGCCAGCTGCCTGTGGGGCCTGACTCTGGTGAGAACATCATTATTGATGGAGCAAATGGCATTTCTGCTCACAGACCTGGGGCTTGCAGCCGTGTGGAGTTGCACCGTGACAGGATATGTTCCTGGAAGTACTGGCCACTTTGATTTGGCATGTGGACAGCTCCTTTTCCAGGGGAGCTCTTCTCACAGTGGGATTTAGAGATAGACTCTGCCTGATGGAAAATTCCATTAAAAAAAAATTAAGTGTATTTATTTTTTAAAGCAAGAGAAACAGAGCATGAGTAGAGAAGGGGCAGAGAGACAGAGGGAGACACAGAATCCAAAGTGGGCTCCATGCTCTGAGCTGTCAGCACAGAGCCCGATGTGGAGCTCAAACTCACAGACTATGAGATCATGACCCGAGCTAAAGTTGGCGGCTTAACCGACTGAACCACCAGGTGCCCCCAGGAAAATTCTATTTTTTTTTTTTTAATTTTTTTTTTCAACGTTTTTTATTTATTTTTGGGACAGAGAGAGACATAGCATGAACGGGGGAGGGGCAGAGAGAGAGGGAGACACAGAATCGGAAACAGGCTCCAGGCTCTGAGCCATCAGCCCAGAGCCTGACGCGGGGCTCGAACTCACGGACCGCGAGATCGTGACCTGGCTGAAGTCGGACGCTTAACCGACTGCACCACCCAGGCGCCCCGGAAAATTCTATTTTTATATAAAAACAGAGAGAGAGAGAGAGAGAGAGAGAGAGAGAGAGAGAGAGAGAGAGAGATTTCCTCCCACTTGAGGCATAGCCAGAATTGGGTAGAAAGGCAATTGAGGAGTGTTGTCTGATTGCTAGGGTTAGAGCAATGAGCCACAGGGACTTTTCTACACGCTTGAGTAAGAATAGTTTTAGCTAAAAAACAAAATTATGGTTGGCTTTAAGCAGATAAAATGTTGCCATATATGCAGCATTTGCATGGCATCCATAGTCTGGGATCAATACCCAGCATTGCAGGATGGCATGTGGTTGATGGACTATCAGCATTGGAAGGAGTCTTAGAGATTATTCGTTTGGTCCACCTCATTTTGCCACAGGATGGTAGGCGGTGGAAGCCTGGGGAGCCCAGCTAACTCACCCTGCCATCGGGTACCGGGCTGATTGGGTGGGATTAGAACCCAGATCTTTTGGCTCTCAGATCGTTCCTCCTTCCAGTACACTCTGCAGGCAGAGGCGGAGAAGGACATGCCCATGTTGCAGGTAAGGAAATTGGGACTCTGGGTACCAGAGTTGCCCACGCTTACTGATCCGATTGGTGGCACTGAGAACCAGTACCCAGTTATTTCAGACCTCTTTGTACCACGTTACATGGGCTCAGATGCCTGAATTTGTTGTTTTTAGATTTTTTTCCTTTTTTTTTTTTCTCTCTTTCTTTTTTTGGTGTCTACTTACTCTGCTTTTGGTCATTTGAATGTTACTTGAATGTGAGCTGCTGCCTTCTGATTCTGCTCTGTATTCTGCTGTCTGTATCTTTTTCTTTCCTGAAAGGGATACTGGCTTGTCCACAATGCAGAACTGAATAGTGGAGACTTTTATTTCCATTTCTCCCAGGGTGGAAATTACGGATGGGCCTTGGGAAAGAATGAGCATGGCTTCCCATCTTAGCTCCTACCGCTATCCTGGAAGCTGCCAGAATTCTGGAGTGTATTTCCCATCGAAAGGTGAGCCACTGAATGGATTTTATACACACACACACCAATGCACACATTCATAGACACACAGACACACAGATACGCATACACGCCAGCTCACAGACATACATACAGACACACGCATACTCATAGACACATACACTCAGACATACACACAGATACATACACAGGGAGACACATATACACAGCACACACATAGACACAAAGACACAGACACACAGACATATACTCTTAGACACATGCACAGACATACATACAGACACAGATATAGGCGCACACACACACACACACAGATACGCATACACTTATACACGTACACAGACATAGTAGACGCACACAGACACACACAGACGTACATACAGTAGACACAGACACACACTTCTTTGCCTTCTTTGATATCAGGACAGCTTTCGAGAGAGACTTAGAGGGCACCACCCTCTCTCACAGCCGCCAGATGTTACATGGCCTTGGGTAGTTTTTTGTACTCAGTACGATTTTGCCAGTGTTTTCCATGATATTCACAGTGAATTCCAAAAGCCTCCCCATGTACAGTGAGGGTGTATGTGACCTGAGTACTATTCCATTGCTTTCGGGGGGATGTGAAATTTTGTACACACAGAGAACTTTTAACTGGAGGCCCCAATGTGATTCAATCCTCTCCAATTTTGGGGTACACTTGTCTCCTGGAGACACACACAGACTCTGGTACAACATCAGAAATGTGGGGCAGGCTGATGCTCCCCTATCAAATCTTATACAGAACAGCCCTCCCCATTAACAAAACCTGGTACTCTTTCCTCAGAAATGTACTGGGAGCCTCACTGCTTACATTGGACTCACAGTGGAATAATTGGGCCACTTCATTAAGACCTAATTGATGCTAGGCCTCATCAGGGACTAAGGACTATAGGGTTGAGACACAGGAGATTGTAGTTTTAGAACTACACAGTGGATCCCAGTGTGAAACCAATGCTGAGAACGACTTTTCTAAACATGCGTTGTCAAACTTTCATGTATATACGAATCACTTGAGGTTCCCTTTATTTTATTTTATTTTATTTTATTTTATTTTATTTTATTTTATTTTATTTATTTATTTTTTTTTTTTAACGTTTATTTATTTTTGAGACAGAAAGAGACAGAGCATGAACGGGGGAGGGGCAGAGAGAGAGGGAGACACAGAATCGGAAGCAGGCTCCAGGCTCTGAGCCATCAGCCCAGAGCCCGACGTGGGGCTCACACTCACAGACCGCGAGATCGTGACCTGAGTTGAAGTCGGACGCTTAACCGACTGAGCCACCCAGGCGCCCCTTGAGGTTCCCTTTAAAAACAGATTCTGGGTTCCCATACTCAGACATCATTACTCTTTAGATCTGGATGAAGCCGATTAATTTGTGTTTTTAACAAGCATTGAGGTTACCGTCCCCAAGCTTCATCTCCAGTAGCACTAAGCTAGAGAAAGCAGAAGACCACACCTGAGTCCCTTACACCCAACTGTCCTATCTCAACACAAACACTGCTATTCCCAGTGTGAAAACTACTAACAGCTTCTGGGAAGATGTCATTCTCTGCAAATCCCCTGCAAATTGGAAAGGGACTAAATAAGGCAGTGGTGTCTGAGTGAGGCTGTTTGGCGTAAATAAGATGTACTCATTCATCAAAGGGATGTTTATTGAGTATCTACTACATGCCCCAGGTGTATGAGGACACACTGTGTCCAGAACACTGTGCTGGGAATCTTACATACAAGATGTGAGTTAATCTTTCTAAAGTCGGGGGAATCAGGTGGTATGTGTTCATTTTTCCAGGAGGATTGGTTTCTGTGTATGCCTTCCTGGGAGTAGAGAGTCCTTCTCTTCTTTCTCATTATCAGTAATTTTAAAAATAATGTTGGATGTGAGGGCACAAATATAGAAAGCAGACTGGGGGACAGAATGGAAAAGTAGATTAGGGGCTCTGAGGGAAACCTGATGTATTTATGTATTTGCATTTATGTATTTGGTTTATTTTAATGTGTGAAAAATCAATGGACACCCCAGGAATGGAAGATGGTTTGCAGACGTGTTACCTTGGAGGTACTGTTTGAACCAGAAAGGTGAAAGTGACTTCCCAAATTGTAAATCCTTTGCTCTCCTTTATCTGAGTCTGAGTGTCAGCGAAGTATGAATGCCAACTTGGGTCACCCAGGAGGTGAAGCTGCTAGGAACTCACTTCTCTGAGCTGTCTGAGAAGGGAGGATCAGGGACTGGCAGTGGAGCCGTGGAGGGCAATTTCGTGGTCTAAGGGGTCATTTTTGACAAAATCTGAAGGGATAATTCTCTGTTAGGCTCTGCAGGCCCCATTTAGGCAAAGGGACTATTCCTGATGCAAATTCTGGGATAGCTGAGCTCTGTGCCCAGAATGTTAGCCCCGAAGTATGAAACAGGAACTGGGGCTGGGGGCAGGAGCATCAGAAGGTCTGCTGGAGGTGGGATTGATGGGCGCCTTATGTGTTCATATTACACAGGGTGATCCTGGATGGCCAGTCCCTGCTCGCGGTCTGCTCAGGGTCCCCTGCGTTGTGGGAAGTGCCGGATTCAGTTCCTTGGGTGGCGGTGGCGATGGAGGGATGGGTCACCTGTGTTCTGTTTGTGCGCATGTGTGATGTTTTGGCAGAAAGAAAAGGAGAAACATGAGAGGGCATCAAAACCTCTGGGTGCAATAACAACATGGGTCAGAGGGAGGATTGATCTCTCCATGGACTGTGCCCCCAGGTTGCCTGAACTATGAACTCAGGTGTGTGGGCTTGGTTGAGCTGGAATTTAATGCTGACGCTCTGGAGACCTGGGCTGATGAAGGGAGGAGCACACTACTGCAGGTTTTGGCCCCAAGAAGCGGCGTGTGTGCCGGAAGTCCTCTGTGCGCATGTGCAGCACTTCTCTGGAAACTGAATCTGCACAGGCACTATGCGGAGCTATTACCAAGAGTGAAGTCTGGGCAAGTGAAGGTGTTTCATTGGTGTCTTAAGCACGCATGTGCAAAAGTGGGCCAAGACGGGCAGGAAAAGATGTCACAGTGACTCTTAAGCCCACAACATGAGCAAGGTATTCAGGGCATGTAAAAAAAGTGGTCAAAATGGAAGGTGATGCTGTGTGGTGTTCAATGACGATCTGATGTATGTTCAGATTTTCAAGAGTTCACTGGACCAGTTGTCTATTCAGACGGTTGGGCATTCTCCACCTGTAGAAGGTAGGGGTAAGGTTTTTAAAGAGGATGTGGAAGCAAAGCAAGGAAATTGTTTGATTGGATATACCTTAAACAGTTGCCTTATTTTTGAAGACCTAGTTGACTAATTTTTTTCAGTTCATTTTCTTCCGTCCAGTACAGTGACCGTGAATTACGTTGTGGTTTCTTTACAGAGACTATCAAGGTATTAGAGCCACCTCAGGCTATAGCTTCCATAGAGAAGTTATTTAACATCTGAGTTCTTTAACAGTGAAACCATAGTTGGTAATATATTACAGGTTTGTTTGTTTGTTTTTTAATCCACTAACATGGTAATTTAGAAATTGTCCACTCATGGTAAGAACGCACAGTCAGGGTGGTGCAACAATCTCTTATCTCAGAACCACCCAGTTAAGTCATATGTGTACAAATCAAAGATGCACATTTCATGATGTGTGTGATAGCAGGAGACAGATACATTCAATTATATAAATGTATAAATAAGAGTGTTCCAATGAGGAGGTTTAATTAACAGTTATCTTGGGATATGAAGCAGATCCATTTCTACTGGTGTGAAAATATCACCTTCGTATATTATTGGTTAAGGAAAGTAATTTGATTGGCAGTAAGTTTGATATGACAATATTTATGTAAACATTGAACCCAGGAGAAAATATTTTACTGCTGGTGTATGTTATACAATTTCAAATGCGATTGCACATACACTCTGAGTTTGCACAAGAGGGAGGATCCACCTCAACTTGACAAACTGTTATGTCTGAAGATCAAACTTTTCTCGAATGGTGGTAACGTTTTTTTTTTCTCTTTTTACTTTATTTAAGTATTTTACTTAAAGTATAATTTGCTTTATTTTATAAGTTTACACTATATAATTTTCATTTTACAATTAATGATATGCCTACATTTAGTTGGTAAAATCAAGTTTCATGAGGCAATGAATTTTCTCGGGAACCTCTAGATCAGGTCACTTTCACGACCATACAAATTGTGGGCATAACCCATTTTCTTCTTGTGGTTTCCACGTGGTCTCCTCCATGGTCACACTTTGTGCATGGTATCCCCACAGTAGAGAGAAAATAATGAGTCTCACTGTTCACTCAAAATTCCACCCGTTTTCCTTTACCGTCTATATAATTGAAAGGATTACTGGGTATTTTATAGAAGTCAGGTTATTACCTCATGGACTGAAATTCGAAACTGTTGACAATTGTGAATAAAGTCCAAATGAAAATATTAATGAGTAGGAGAATGAATTAAGGACCTCCAAATGTACACATGACATTTTCATTACCCCAACCTTCATTTTCCTCCTCACCCCTCGCTATCACCATTGTTACCTCAATCTCTGCACCCCTAGGGCCTTTAGATTTCCATGAAACCTAACTCTTTCCCCACAAATGACCCTCCTAGTTCTCTTCATTGCTCACCTAAGTTCATCAGGTGCATTTTAGACCACCATACCAATAAACTCTGTTTTATCTGATCCCAGAACCCTCAGCCCAATCTTCTTTCTCTGCCATGGCCCTCAACTCCTCCATCCTCCATTTTTTCCTCCTCCATTGCCATTTATATTGCCTCTCCGGCCCCCATTTCAATGACTTCAGCCCATCTATGCTGTCTTTTATGTCTACCACCCTCAATGTCCCAGCTCTCACTTATCATGAGTCCTTAGTTTCCTCGTGATCTTGCACCCATGACTCCTAACCCTACACTCCCTGATTTTTTCTCATGGGCCTTTAGACTTCTGGTACCCACTTTTCTCCCAGCTCTGATGATCTGCCTCCACCCACATTAACTCACTGTACCCATTATGTTCCTCAGGCATCGTCTTTTCTTCCTACCCTTTATTTCTGGTTAGAGCACTGAATACTCTCTAAGGACTCCATTCACCAGTAACTATCTCCCTTCCATCCCTATGTTCTATAACCCTTCATAAGCAGTAAGGTTTGTATGCCTTTTACTCATCCTTGCCTCCTAACTCCCTTTTGCCAATCATTTCCTCATCCATTATCCCCTTCCTTCCCATGATTTCCTTTACCCTCTTACTTCCTCAATACACATATCCCTCATCTCTTTAATGTCCTTGCATACACTCCACCCCCAACCTCAAAACCTGTAGTGTACTTTAACCTCTCAGTGACACTTAATTACCTAGTGCCTATTGTGGCTTACATAGTGTGCCTCAAATAAATATGCTCAAGTCCTAACCCTGTAATTGTAACCTTACTGGGCAGTAAGATCTTTGCAGATGTAATCAAGTTAAAATAAGGTCATCCTGGATTTGGGTCAATTCTAACTCATTGACTGATATCCTTATAAGAGGAAAATTTAGACACACACAGAACGGTGTGTGATGATGAAGGCAGAGACTCAGTGATGCATCCACAAGCCAGGCCAGGCTAAGGATAGCTGACAGTCCTCAGAAGTTAGAAAGAGGAAAGACTCAATTCTTGAAGTAAAGTGTGGCTCTGCCAACAGCTCAACTTCAGACTTCTAAGAACCTCCGGAACTTTGAGACAGTAATTTCTCAGTGTGTTTAGACACTCAGGTGTGGAATGTGTGACAGCAGCCCTAGGAAACTAACACAGATCCCGTCCTGTCTTCCCCTGTGGCTCTGTGACCTCAAGCATCCAGGCTCTGTGCAGCTCCATTTGTCCCTGTGCCCTCTTTCTTACTCAACTATATCACTCCACGTCTTCATGCCACACATCTTGCCCTAAAGTGGCAATGCCCCTTACCCTTGAGTTGCACACATTGTATCATTCTTGATTATACTATTAAATGTGTCCATCCTACCATAATTCTGACTTTGTATCTTTTGTGGAAGAGATGGTATATATTCTCATACAGTTAGTCACAATATTTATAAGATTATGTTTAACTGTTTTTAAAAAGTCATTTGCATTATTCCAACTTAAATCCGTTTAAATAAAAGTTTTACCCAAATAAACCCATATGACTCATTAGACACTCCATTCTAGAGAATATAGTAATTGCCTGTATTTTCCAGAGGTTCTTCTTCCCACTCACCTATGTGTGTCTCCACACTGCCTTCTGATTCTCAAGCTTCAATATGAGCTCTTCCCTGGGTCTCCAGCCTGCTCGCCTTCTTTATAGACTTAACACTTGCCAGGACTCACAATAGTGTTAGCCAATTCATTAAAGAAATATTCCTGTCTATCTATGGAAAGAGAGGGAAAGAGAGGGAGGGAGAGAGAGAGAGAGATCTATTTCTATATATAATAAACCTTTATCTATTTCTAGATCTTTAGATATAAAAAAAACACAAAAATAGATGTATAGATATCCATTCCATTGATTCTCTTTGGAGACACCTCATACAGATTTTACTATCTGTACATTTTCTTCATTCATCATCAAACTGTTGAACTTATTTCACACTGATAATTATGTCTTATTTGACAAAACTTATGTGCTTCTTTTCAAGATTGTTTTTTGTATTATCACACAAAATAAAATGGAGGAGAAAGTTAAATCCTAACTTCCATTGGAAGCTTACCTGTGTGTATGTGTGAATTTAATTAAAACTTGAATTTATGCAGTCTTTGATACTTGTTATTAATACTAGGCCTTCTTATGTAGGAATTTCTTATTTTGTTTTTTTTTTATTTTTTAAATGTTTTTATTTATTTTTGAGACAGAGAGAGACAGAGCATGAGCAGGGGAGGGGCAGAGAGAAAGGGAGACACAGAATCTGAAGCAGGCTTCAGACTCTGAGCTGTCAGCACAGAGCCCAATGTGGGGCTCAAACTCATGGACTGTGGGATCATGACCTGAGCTGAAGTCAGACACTTAACCAACTGAGCCACCCAGGTGCCCCTTGGGTTCTTTTTAAACAACTTTTTTGGATATAATATACATGCTGCATATTTATTTCACCCATTTAATGCATAAAATTGATAGGTTTTTAACCAATTCATATGTAGGTAGAAGCAAACCATTATCCATCATAGAATATTTCATCACCTCATAAAGAAACCTCTATACTCTTTATCTATCCCTACCCTCATGCCTAAGATTCTACTAATCTGCTTATTTAACTTGTTTCCAGTTTTACGGAGATACTGGCATATGACATTATAGTAGTTGAAGGTGTACATCTTAATGATTTGATAAATGTATACATTGCAAAACATTTACCACAGTAAGTTTAGTTACACCCACCACCTCACAGTTACCAAGGTTTCATGTGTGACAAGAAATTTTAAGAGCTGCTCTCTTGGGGGCGCCCGGGTGGCTCAGTCACTTAAGTGTCCGACTTCGACTCAGGTCATGATTACTTACTGCTCCTCCATCATCTGGGTTATGAGAGATTCGCTGACATGCTGTTTTAATATGACCGGTGATTCTCACAGAGTCTTAGAACTGATAGATGGCATTCAGGCATAATTGAACAAAGTCAGGGTCTCTCCTGGATTGTTTGATTGGTTTGGGAACTGGGGACATTATCTTAAGATGCCATCTTGTTGGTCAGTATAATCTTTGTGTTTTTCTCTTTGTGTCTGCTAATGTTTATGCCACCTCATGCCTGCCAGCCTTCCTGTAGAACCATACCGTGGGCCACTCAACCGACCCTTGGGTAAACTCTAACTGCTGTACCACCACATCGTCCCTTATCAGCTTGAAGAAGCCAGTAAGGTCATCATCCCTGTTCCCTAATGGCAGGTACGGGCCCTATTCCAGGGGGAAGAATAAATAGGGAAAAGGTTAGTGTTAGGTAGGGAGAGATAAGGGACCTTCAGGAAGGCAGACTGCAGATGCAAATGGGAAGCTGAAGAAGCAGACAGATTTCTCCCCTTATGAAATCGTTATGGGCTCCTTCGCCCTCCCTGCTCCCCATTATCAAGGGCATAAGTGGGGATCTAAATGAGGTAGGAAATATAACCTTAAAGCAACAGATGCACGTCTTTGGCTTTACCCTAACCACCTTACACCACTGGGTTAGGGAGCAATTACTTGTGAATTCTGGCCACAGATGCTCACCCCTTTAAACCAGGAGATGCTTTCTGGGTGAAGGATTGGAATGTCCAAACCCTAAAACCCCTCTGGAGGGGCCTGTTCACTGTCATATTGTCCACACCTCCTGCAGTAAAGGTGGCCGAGGTGGGTCCCTAGATTCACCACAGCAGAGTGAAGCCAGCATCTCAAAACTGGGAGTTCATTCCTGGTCTATTAAGGCTGTGCAAGCTGACTATACAGAAGAAGCAATCTGCAACTCCAGAGGCTCTGGGAGACTGCAGCCCTGCTTTAGTTACTCTGGAAGCTGACGAATCCACGCATGGCAAAAGCCTGAGGAGTCGATGGTCCGGTGGAACAAATAGACTGTCCGTATTTTCTGTATCTGTTTCCTTATTGTGATGCGCTGTCACCCTGTGTCTCTCGCTGTTATTGTGATCCTTGCTCTACTTTTCACCATAGGATTGGCAGAGGCCACCCTGGCCAGCTGGGAGTGTGATGAGAGGTTTCTTTTTTTTTTTTTAATTTTTTTTTCAACGTTTTTTATTTATTTTTGGGACAGAGAGAGACAGAGCATGAACGGGGGAGGGGCAGAGAGAGAGGGAGACACAGAATCAGAAACAGGCTCCAGGCTCCGAGCCATCAGCCCAGAGCCTGACGCGGGGCTCGAACTCACGGACCGCGAGATCGTGACCTGGCTGAAGTCGGACGCTTAACCGACTGCGCCACCCAGGCGCCCCGAGAGGTTTCTAATAGCACTCACCTTCCCTTTGTGGATAGGATAGGATGGTTCATTGGTACCAACATGAAGAATCAATGGCCCTGGGAGGCTAGAGAATTAGTTCCCTGCAAACCTTACAGTGGAGCAGAATACCCCAGTCCTATTACTGGGGTTTGGCTCCACAAAAGCTCAATTATTGGGAAAAACTGTCTTGCCCAGTGGGGGAGAAAGTCTACCATCTCTGTTAGAAACTTAACGTGCCTAGAGCAAAGATTTTATAATTCAACCACCTGGGAAACCCAATGGTGGGGGTCCCCAGAGCATCTTGAGCCAGATCCCCACCCCCTGCCTATCTTCTCTTATCTCCGAGAGGCCTGGGACAATGTCCACACAGCTATCAAATGGCAGGCCACAGGTGGACTATATATGTGGAAAGACAGCCTGTCCAGTACTTCCTTCAGGCTGATCAGGGTCATGTGTGCTGGGAACTATTCATCCATCTTTCTTCCTGCTCTCACTTGCCAGAGGGGAACATTTGGGAGTCTAAGTGTATGGGGACAGGGAGACTCAAAGGAAATGACAGGCCCTATAGCAGTGCTAGGAATTTACCCAAGGGATACAAGAGTGCTGATGCATAGAGGCACATGTTCCCCAATGTTTATGGCAGCACTTTCAACAACAGCCAAATTATGGAAAGAGCCTAAATGTCCATCAACTGACGAATGGATAAAGAAGATGTGGTTTATATATGCAATGGAATACTACTTGACAATGAGAAAGAATAAAATCTGGCCATTTGCAGCAACATGGATGGAACTGGAAGGTATTATACTAAGTGAAATCAGTCAGTCAGAGAAAGACAGATATCCTATGTTTTCACTCATAGGTGAATCTTGAGAAACTTAGCAGAAGACCATTGGGGAGGAGAAGAGGGAAAAAAAGTTACAGAGAGGGAGGGAGGCAAACCATAAAAGACTCTTGGATACTGAGAACAAACTGAGGGTTGATGGACGGTGGGGGAGAGGGGAAAGTGGGTGATGGGCATTAAAGAGGGCACTTGTTGGGATGAGCACCGGGTATTGTATAGAAACCAATTTGTCAATAAATTGTATTTAAAAAAAGAGAAAAACAAGAAAAAAGTAACAAAAGCACAATGATAAGTGTACTTGGAAGAGGCACAAGAGCCAAGTGAAAGAGCCCCCCAATGGCCCAAACTAGAACAATTTGAATAAAATATTAAATAATATAGTATATTGTATTATAACTGAAAGTATAAAATATATACCATGAACTGATACTGATATAAATAACTGAATAAATTTTAAAATGGGAGAGCATAGAAAAATCTCTTGTGCAGAATTCCAAATAATTTACATAGACACCCCCCTCTCAGGAAGGTGGAGAATAACTCTTCAGTTTGTAACTATGGACTAAATATACTGACTTCCTTAAAAAGAGTACAGTATGGAAATGGGGAAAAGATTAACTGTGCAGTAGAGAAAGCTGAAAAACACCTACAGCCAGATGATCAAGGTTAAAACCAACAGTGAGAAGTCATGTTCATAGCATATACCTCTCATATGATGTGATGAAAATGACACTTTAACTCTGTGGTTTTTCCTAAACCTCAAGCCCACAACTCCAGTTTAATCATGAGAAAAATATCAGCCAATCCAAAGTGAGACACATTCCACAAAGTACATGACCGAAAAATACATGACTAAAAAAGTGCTCTTCAAAACTGTCAAGGTCATTAAAAGCAAGAAAAGCCTAAGAAACTTTCACAGCCAAAAGAAAGCTAAGAGACAAGATGACTATATTAACATGGTGTCCTGTATAGAATCCTGAATAGAAAAGGGACATTAAGTAAAAAATGTTAAAAATCTAAATAATGTAATACTAGTGAATAAGTAATCCATCATATTGGGTTTCTTAGTTGTGACAAATGTACCATACTAACACAAGATGTCAACAATAGGGGAGACTGCTTATGGTGTATATGGGAACTCTCTGTGCTGTCTCTAACTTTTTTTATAAAATTAAAATCATTCTAAAATAAAAAGTTAGTTAAAGAAGTAAAAAGAGAAAAAGGAAAAAAAAAGTCATAGAAGAGATCATAGATCGAATGAGAAAGGTTGTTCATGTCCCAGTCCAGAGCTGGAAATGTTGGAACCCCAGGAAGTTATTTGGAGGATGTTTTTCAAGTCTCAGGAGATTCAAAACCCTCATGTGAATTATCCTCTTGATTTTTGGGACCTTGCTTAATCCTACCTTACCTAGCTCCTCTGCTTATATGGTCTGTCTCCAGCCTCATTGAGGCAATGGTTGAAAGAAAAACGGCCATGCATGTGATGATGTTATGGAAATATAAACCTCTAATCCAAGATGATGCTCTTTGGTCCAAGATGGGGGGGTCCAAGAATCAAAGGGGGCAGTGTGGTAGAGTCCCCTCCCTAAAGAATGTGGTGAGAAAAGACCTCAACATAAGGGAAAGCAACCTGGCTATGTGCGTAGGTGACATCCCTCAAGACCCTGTAACATGAGACCACCCAACCAGACTGTATGTCTTTATGTTGCCCATATGTGGGATACAAAGAAGTAGAAAATGCATGAAAGGCTACACCACATGGCGTTCAGTGCTCAGTTTGTCAGGTATGAACCCAACTGAACCCATGTTGGCACAAATAAAGTTGCTTCCTAGAAAGAAAAGCCTCATGTCATGTCATGACTCTCTGTGCAAGAATCCTGCTACATACCTATGGGGAATCCATGTACACATGGCCATTCCAAAGTCAGGCAGGCAAAATGAGGTATATATTTCATCCTGAACCAAGGAGAAAGGAGTAGGAGTCTGGGATTTCAAAATAAAGGAATGCTATTGACAGAGTGAATAGGAAGGAGCAGGTGTTTGATGAAGAGGTTCAGGACAGCCACCCCCTATCCAGAATGTGCCACTTTGGCATGTGGATTATTCTAAGCTGAAAACACTTGAAAGTCACTATGGTCTCAGGGGAAAGGTTTGTTCCTCCCTTCATCACACAAAAGAATCTAAATTGAAGGTCTTTTCTAGAATAAAGGTTATTAACAAATTTTCTCTGAGTGACTCATCTCTGTGGTATGGAAAATGTCTAATTACCTGACTTCTGCTCTTCCTATGACCCTGTGAATTATTACCCTTCCCTCTGAAATCCGGGACCTCTACCCTCTTTGCCTCAGTTCACAATCACATATATGCCTCATTTTGCCTTTCTTTAAAATTTCCATATCTCTCTGGATTCCTTGTACATATGCTATTACACTTGATTTTCTCCTATTAATCTGTCTTTTGTCAATTTGATTCTTATTCCAGCTAGAAAGACCCTTGAAGGAACACGAATTCTTGCTCCCTGACATTGGTAATTAGATGTTTGCTCTGCCATACACATGGATTAATCAGATAAAATTTATGTCTGTAATAACTCTTATTATGGAAAGGGCCCCCAATTTAGATTCTTCTGTCTAGTTAAAGAAGGAACCAAAGTTTCTCTTGAGCCCATAGCGTCTTCATTGCCTTCAGCTCCAAGTAATCCACATGCCAAAGTGGTACTTTCTGGCAGGGCCTGTCCCAACCCCTTTCAAGGCACAGAATTTAATGAGAAAGAAATTAAGGCACCAAAACCTACAGACTTTGCTTCCATATTGGATTTTCAGCAAAATGTTAGCACCTATCATTGAGAAGTGGGAGGAGTAGCAAACCAAACCTCAGAGATCAGGTTTGGTTCGCTCTTCAGTGAAGGGAGAGTCCAGGAGGGGGCCAGACCTAGAAGAGCTTTACAAGCGAGGGTTCTGGATGAAGCTGGGGAGGCAAAGAGATGTTTCTTTATCTCCCTGCCTATGGAATATTCCCAGTTTTGTCTTTCCAAATTTATGTAGCAAAAACTTTGTACAATTCTACTTAAGCCAATTCTGTGTCTATTTTGTAAGAGAATAAAAAGCAATTTAACATAAACACTCAGATTTCTGGGACAATATTACTAGTAACTAAAGTTGACCCTTGAAAGACATGGGTTTGAATGCATGGGTCTATCTGCACACACATTTTTTTTGATAAATACATTAGAGTACTGTAAATATAATTTCCTTATGTTTTTTTAATACTTCTCTAGCTTATATTGTGAGACCATCATATCTATATATGATGACCATGATATATATATGATACACAATGTGTAATTGATTATGTTATTGGTAAGGTTTCCAGTTAACGGTTGTCTATTAACAGTTAAATTTGGGGGTGTCAGAAGTGATACATGAATTATCAACTTCATCATGGGATCCATGGCCCTAAGTCTCACGTTGTTTAGAGGTCAACTATCTCGTATTCTTAACAAGGTAAACAAAAACAGTACTACTACCAATAATAAAATTCGTTCTTGGGGCACCTGGGTTGCTCAATCAGTTGAGCCTCTGACTCTTGATTTTGGCTCAGGTCATAATCCCAGGGATGGTTTTGGAATTGAGACCCGTTTTAGTCTCTGTGCTAACAGTGTTTCAGATTATCTCTCACTCTCTGCCTCTCTCTCCTGCTCATACTCTCTGTCTCTAAATAAAGCAACATTTTTTTCAAAAAATTGAGACTGCGGAAGATATTTTTGTAACCTATTTCTTTTCAAAAGAGTGAATTGGCATCAAAGCTTAACACAGACCAAGTGAATTACAGCACATCACCTAATACATTAAATTGATCTCAGACAGGAAAAGTCTATTCATTATTTGCTACCTACCAGCATTCTCTTTATATATCAGCTGACACATCTGCCTGCATTTTCTTCTGTACCAGCAGTTCAATATTACAATTATAACTGAAAGCACTTAAACATGCTAATGGATTTCCTTGAGTATTGTCATCTATCAAGACTTCAACATTTCTTCTAGGATACAAGACACAATGTTCACCACTTGGTCTCTAATGCCTGCATTCCCTAAAACCTAACTTTCATCTCTGCTCAGTTGCATTACAATTCAGAGACAATTTCCCTCACCCCCATTTCTTGAGGGACCCTCTAGCTTGTTAACTATCTTTGTGCAACTGTCTTCACACCCCATACTCAGATAAGTGTTGGGCAAATATAATCTCTCATATTGAAATAGATTATAATCACAATCAAAGAGAATTTCAAGTATTTCTGCATTATTACAGGACACCTGGTTGTATTACTGATAAGACTCTGGCTTCATTGCTGGGACCATTAACAATATAACTGTATAGCCATTTATATAATAAATATAAGAGGTTTCATTCTATAGGTATAATTTATTGTTTGTTACTAGAATAGATTACCTTATTGATAATCTTACCTACAATGTCACTGGCTTGTAATTCTACATAATACTCTATAAGGCATGAATATATAAATGACTGACATGAAAAACAACAGACTACATTTTTCTCATGAGATGAGGAAGTTTTGTAATTCTTCCAGGATACAGAGAAGAACCTGTATACACAGTGATAGTCACTCAAGACAATATGGGCTGGCAGTTGGGAAAAGTGCATTCATTAAGCCCAGGTGTTCACTTGCTGCCAGGTGGTCTGGCGAAAAAGAGAAAAATTGCAATGATGGAAGAGGGGGCATAAAAAGTTACTAAGATGCTCCCTAGGAAAGGATGCATGGGGTAGCTGTTATCTCAAGAGACAATCTACTTGAGATAGTTTTCCTATTAATGTGTTGATCCCTTGGCTTGTGTGTGCACAGAATGAGAACCACAACGAGTCCTAAAAACAAAATTTCTGAGATACATCAAGATAGATGACATGCCAGTCTACAAAACAAGTCTTAAGAAATTTAGGAAGATTAAAATAATACAAGTATCTTTATTGGCCATGATGGATTGAAACTAAGTTGTTCTTGTTTTAAAAATTTTTTAAACATTTATTTATTTCTGAGACAGAGAGAGACAGAACATGAACGGCGGAGGGTCAGAGAGAGGGAGACACAGAATCTGAAGCAGATTCCAGGCTCTGAGCGGTCAGCACAGAGCCTGATGTGGGACTCAAACTCACAGACTGCGAGATCATGACCTGAGCTGAAGTCGGACGCTTAACCAACTGAGCCACCCAGGTGACCCAGTTGTTCTTGTTTTTAAATGTTTATTTATTGGGGGGGGCAGGCAGCAAGCAAGGGAGACAGAGAATCTCAAGCAGGCCTCATGCTTGGTGTGGAGCCCCATGTGGGGCTCAATTCCACAATCATGAGATCACAACCTGAGCCAAAATCAAGAGTCAGATTTAACCAACTAAGGCACCCAGTTGCCCATAATTGTATTTTTAGTTTTTTGAGGACCTCATATTACTTTCCAGAGTGGCTGCACCACTTTGCATTCCCAGCAGCAGTGGAAGAGGGTTCCCCTTCTCTTCATCCTCACCAACGCCTGTTGATTCTTCTGTTTTACCCATTCTGACAGGTGTGAGGTGGTATGTCATTATTGCTTTGATTTGTATTTACCTGAAGATGAGTGATGTTGAGCATATTTTTCAGGTGTCTGTTAGCCATCTGGCTGTCTTCTTTCAAAAACTGTCTATTCATGTCTTCTGCCCATTTCTTAACTGGGTTGTTTGGTTTTTTGGGTGTTGAGTTTGATAAGTTCTTTATGGATTTAGAGTCTTCATTAAAGTCTCAAACACTATGCCATCCCACTCTTTTTAAATAATAGGGTGAAGTTTGTCCTTTTTTAGTGAAGCTTATACACTTTGAGCTATAAAAGAGAAGTTTGGACTCCAAATTTGGTAAGATCCAAACAGTCCAAGAAAGCCTCAGAATTGGTACATAGGTTTTTGATTTTCAGGATGTCTTGAATTCTAAAATTGTTCAGACAGCAGGTGCCTTAAATATCTAAGCTGGCTTAGAACAAGCTGCAATTTTTCTTCAGGCAATTTATGTCTCTTTAAAGCCACAAGTTTTCACAGGTGTATGCTAGTGTCATGCAAAGAACCTTGAGAAGGGGAGCAGAGAACAAAATTATGTACATACTACAACAAAGGAGAGACTGCAGAAAACTTATTATCATGCAATATAGCCTTTAAGGTTGTCACATACAGGGTTCCTCTGTGGAACCCTGAGGATTACTGACCAGGTGTATTCCCTTTCCTCCCAAGTGAAGGTGAAAGGATACAAGCTATCCTTATCAACTGGACTATTTTAAAAAGGATTGCATGGGTCAGTTCCAGGGAAAAATTGGTTTTCAGTGGGAATGGATGTCACTAGTGCATGAATGTTGAGAACAACAGGATACAGACAGATAACAATGTTATTTTTTGCTCAGAGGTCCTAATCAAAATTCCATCCTCAGCCTTTGGGTTTTCTCACAGGTACAATAGGGGTGTTACAGGGACCGGAACAACTCCCTTCCTGATATAAACTTCCCTTGCCAGGACTCTCCTTCCCAGGAACCTCTTGCCTCCAGGACCTCATCATCCACCCCTGCTCTCTGATCCCCATACCCCTCTGCCAGGCTGCCATGGTCCGAAGTCCTGGCCTTTGCAGCAACTGAGGCTCAAGATGGCTTCAACATGACCATTGATCTAGGACCTGAGCCTTGTAATCCACTATAATATGCTTGATGCCCTGTTCTGTTTCTTTATTTATAGGGTAATAATTCCAGGCATAGATTTTGAGGGATGTATTTGAAACTCAATGAGTGATGCCCTGTGGACTGTGCCAATACCCATTGAACATTTTCCTCACAAGAAGGTTGGTAGCTCATCCAGTAGGACTAAATGATCAGTTCCACTAACCTCACCTCAAGTGCCATCAGAGACAGAGCATAGAAAACACGTTGAAACGTCATTTATCTCCCTTTGTTTCCAAATATGGTTACTACTGTCAAATTCTAGATTTCCCCCCTTTTTGGGAAAAAGAAATTCTGGCATGACATTTTCCAAAGAAATCTCAGTCCAGTAAATGAATTGGGGCAAGTGAACTAAGGAGAAATGGGTGTGTAATGCTCAAAAGGCCTAGATACAAAGGAATAAGTTCATAGACTGGGGACCATTGCTATTTATGGAGACCCTGGTTTTTTTTAACTGATTTAGTTCTCTGAGGCAAGGGCTGCTGGTACCACAGGGTGTGAGCACTAAGAGTGTAGCTCAGGTGTCAATAAGGACAAAGAGAGGTTTATTCCCAGGGCACAGAGTAGTTTCTCCAAGCCAATTGAAAGGGAGGACTAGAAAGACGCCTGTGGTTCCTTGGAGCCCTGTCATTGGGAATTAGGAAGACATGGAAAAGTTTAGCTAAAGAGCTAAAAGTGTGTTTGGCTCTTAAATTTGTAACTCTTCTTTCCAATGTCCAGAAACTCTGATCAGAGAAGAAGATATGGGTTTGAATCTGAATGATAACCATAGCCTTCATTTCTTCCCCAAATGGTTCCCAATGGGATCCTGTGTGCGGTTTCAAAACTGACCCTTGCTGTTGCCCCCCTCCTCAGATTCTGTCAATTGTTGTGGTTGGAAACAACAGTGTTGACTTAATTAGGTGCTCCAGGTGATTCTCCCTGAGGCCAGAGTCAGTTGGCAAGGCTTCCCATTAATTTATGGGATTTCAGTGCAGGCTTTTGCTCAAGGAGAGGTAACAGGGTCTCCTCTACATGAGTGTGGGAGGATTATGTCCACCCAGCACACTGTTCCTATGCTGTAGCAGAATTTGTGGGTGTCTGTGGGAGTGGAAGCCACTGGAACTATAGAAGGAAAACTCAGAGATTGGGCTCCAAGTACGTAGTCTCCATTTCTGAAAAGCTCCTGACACAAAAAACTAGGAAGTTTTGTCCTTCTGCATTCCAAAGCCCCGCCTGCCAGTGAGCACTTTTCTGGTGAAGACGTTCTGTTGGTGCCTTTAAGGGCATTTTCTCCTGATGCAGATGTGATTTGTCCACAAATACCTTCTGAGAAAGAAATCTAGAGGACAAGGGGAAAGAAGAAGAAATAGCCAGCTCTCAGGTAAACTTGGTGTTCCAGGTCGAAGGCTGTGTCATCTTTTCCCCCTAAAATTCCATGCATTTAGAAATTGCAAATGTTGATTTCTCTGTGTTTGGTGTTTCTGCCTTATGTTTTCAACAAAGCTTTAAAACATTCTCAGGAATGATACTCAAGGTTGGGTCTTTAGAACTCACTCCCCTGTAAGCAGGAGTCTTCTCTACATTATCCAACCAGGCTTTCATTAGGACATCAACACTTGTTACTTCTAATTAAAGTCCTGCGAGTATTCCAAATATTCCCGTTAGGACCTATCCAAAGGGGAAGGTGTTGAGTCCAAGATTCCTGTTGCTGATGGGTTCTGGTGGTGGGATTTCAGTCGAGGAGAACCGTTCCCCTTTAGTTCCCCATTTAGTTCCCCTTTAGTCCCCCATTTAGTAGAGCAGGATGAAGAAAATGAAAAATACAAGGCCCCCAGTATCTTAGGAGGCCTCTTAAGCATATGGGAATCCTTCTGGAGACCTCCTTTTTGCCTTTCCCTCCCCTGGCTACATAGTCACTCTTCACAACCCCACTGTGGATCTTGGTGCCCACAGGTCCTCTCTTTGTGTTATAATAAAAGAAACTTTTTGGACCAAATAATAAATGCAAAAAAACAGAGAATGGATATGAGGCCTGAATGACTTGGAAAGGTAAAAAAGCAGGGGGAGAGCAGTCTTGCTTTGTAAAATGTGAAAAAGATACTCTTTAAAATATACTAGACATGACAGGACATGGAAACAGCCATCTAAAAGTGGGGTTTCTCCCATTCAGATGGGGCTCCCAAATATGGGCCGATGATCCTGTGGAAGCCAACGGCATGAGTGGTGAAAAGAATTCATCTGTGGCAGAATAAGACGTTAGATTGATGAAAACACCCCAAAGGAGTGGTGGCCAGGACAGCAGATGAGAGGCTCCTGCTGTGAGCAGTGACTAGGGGCTGATTTTGAAGGGGGAAGATGAGTCTGTATGGTAACTTAATGGAATTTTCCCTCCTGTGGTAATTCTGCCTGGTTGTAAGTACCCACTTGTTAGTTAGTTAGGGCCTCTACATATTTTGAGGCAGGTCACCTGCTGGGCCTGCCTCTCTTCAGCCAGGTGGGCCATGTGGACTCCTCTAATACCTAGTGCTCAAGGCTGTTTGTCTCAAAGCAGCCTCTACTGAAAGTGTATGTGATTGAAGTTTGTATAAATCCACTGTATTCTCTCATAATTAGACTGACTATCAGATTTACTGTTTGGGGGCCAACAGAACACACCAGGGATCATGTGTCCTTTGGTGTGTCTTAGGCACTGATAGCAATTTGTTTCCTTACACTTCGTGTTCACTTCTTTAACTGGCCTGGTTCTCTCTGCCAGATCTCTCCCTTATAACGTTCATCCTTCCCCCTCCACCCACCGATCTTTGCTAAGTATCTTAGATTTACTGAGCGATGTGCAGAAGCCATCACATTTCAGCTGGAAACTTCTTTCTTCTGAGTTTCTCTTTGCTTGTAGTTTCTGGTGGGGAGAACTAAGGCAAAAGAAGTGTAGCTTCAATTAAATTTCCTTACACTTTGGAGCCCATTGATAAAGGAATGTCATACACTGCCTGTCTCAAGTATTTAATAAAAATTAAACATTAAGGTATGAAAGCAGCTATGATTTATGTGAGGAAGGGCATATCCTGTCATTGTGTTGCAAATTGTAAGGAAATTTAATTGAAGCTACACAACTCTTGACTTTGTGTCCCTCATCATTGCCCCCCTTGAACAACGTAGACCCTTACATCTTTAAGGTTGTTAAAGTGGAAGGTCTCTGCTTCAGTAACTTATTCCTGATGAATCGGTTCCTACCTATGAGTGAAGATTAGTCAGTTGGGAATTTAGTAGGAGTTAGGAAGGTTAAGGCAGCTGTCTTTAGAGTTGAAAAAATGTGGGAGTTTCCTTGAGGAGAATGAATCATCTGTCCCCTTGAAGTTGTGTCACTGAAAGAGTCTCATCACCAGGTGGAGAGAAAAAGAAAACAGCAAAATATGATAAAGTACAAAAAGAAAAAAAAAGCCAAAGTAAATTTTTATTTTCCTCCACAGTCTTGTCACAGAAATACCCTTTTATTTACTGCCTTATATTTTCAGAAAATGAAAACAAGAATAAAAAAATTGACATATTTGTGTGTCTTGATCCTCAAATATAATAGAGTCATAGTGCAGCAGCTGGGGTTGTCACACACAGGAAGCTTGATTTCAGCCAATAAGGAGATCAGAGGGAATAACCTCCAAAGGAGAGACTCACAGAGTAAGGGGGGTGGGGAGATGATTTCCTTTTATTTATTTATTTATTTATTTATTTATTTATTTTTATTTATTTTTATTTTTTTTTTGAGACAGAGAGGGATAGAGCATGAGCAGGGGAGGGGCAGGGAGAGAGGGACACACAGAATCCGAAGCGGGCTCCAGGCTCTGAGCTGTCAGCACAGAGCCCGACACGGGGCTCGAACCCACGGCCCAAGAGATCATGACCTGAGCCGAAGTCGGACGCTCAACCGACTGAGCCACTCAGGCGCCTCTGATTTCCTTTTATTTAAGATTCGGGTGGACAATTAGGAAGTAGAGCCTTGTCATTTTACCTGAACTGGGCATAAGGTGGCCACGTACCTTAAGAGGACACTTCCATACATACGTGTGTGTTACTCAAGGTTTGTTTTCCCCCTTGGGTGGAGATTTTGCTATTACAAGGAGGTCAAGGTAACTGTCCTCCCTGAGTTCACTCCATCATCCATCTGCATAGGGGTTAAGGTCAACGTGGCCTGCCCAAGCTCTTCCTTGGGGCGGTCATTCCATTTTGTTGAATGTTTTCTGTTTCCATGACTGGAGACTGTGTCCACAGGGTGTTTTGCCAGAAGTAGAAGAAAGAGGTTAAGTAAAATGAGGGAGTACGGTCATTGGGTACAAGCAGGTAAGCGGTGAACGTCAGTTCTTATAGTCTAGCTGATGACATTCATTTCCCTTTCATCTTAGGTACCATTGTGAACACTGCCAATGGCCACTGGATGACTGTTGTATTTATTTCAGGCACTCCTGACCTTCAGGGATGTGGCCATAGAATTCTCTCAGGAGGAATGGGGATGCTTGAACCACAGTCAGCGGGAGCTGCACAGGGATGTGATGTTAGAGACCTATGGACACCTCCTCTTCTTGGGTGAAGATATCTCCTTCTAGACTTCCCAAACCCAGCTCGGGTTTTGTTCGTTCCTTTGAAGACTGTCTCTTGGAAGCTTCCTCTTTGTATGACTGGGAGTCAGATCCCTGCAGCAAGGGAAGGAAATGGGGATTTGTAGATGTAGAGAAATATCTTCATGATGTTTCCTTTTCAGCTTCAGCCTCCCTTTTTTAAGATGCCATCACCATTTCTGTAGACTGATGGCAATTCTAAACATTGAGTGGCAAAAGACGGTATGGCCCACATCTTCAACTTTTACTGCTTATTGTATTGGTAGTATTTGGAAGGCTGGTCATGATATGAATATTTGAAACTCCTCCTGCATGTTCTAAAGGGGCTCTTTCTTGCACAAGAGTGTTTGAGAAATCATTTTTTAGAATTCTTCAATGTCCTCTCTTGTCTGCTGAGTACAATACTGAGTTGAAAGGTAGAATCTCCAGCAGTATTTCTATTCCTTTCTTCTGATAAACAGGTCTCATTGTGTCAAAGCCAGACCTGGTCATCGTTTTGGAGCAAGAGGAGGAGCTGTGGGGTGTGAAGAGAAAGGAGACAGTAGCCTCACACTCAGGTAGGTGGGAGTGAAGCACATGACACAGGTGAGGTCCAAATGTGAAGGAGAAAGATAGACCTTAAAATGTTGTTTAGGTAGCTCTCCTTGAATGGAATTTCATTTGTGAAGCCTAGTTTGATGTCTTTCCCTCTCACAGAGGGACATCTGCTCTCTAACACATCATGCTCCTTGATTCTCCAAGGATTCTCCTTCAGCTCCAGTGAAGGCCCACCACATCCCCGGTGAGGACCTCCATAATCTGAGAGCTTCTCCATTGCTGTGAGAGCCCTACAGGATCTCTCTGTATTTCTGAGGAACTCTATGCTAAGCCATTTCTGAATTCTGTTTTGCTTCTTGTGACAAGTGTGTCAAGGTAGTAGTGGGCATATTGGGTTTTGATGCAGAAATGTGGGGAACATTGGAGACAGAGATCACATGTTTTCTGGTTTATGCTTTCCAAAGTTCCAGAGGATTTTATCTTAATTGTACACAACTGAGGCTCAGTAATTTCATGAGATCACAGAACACCTCCCTCAAATGAGAAAATCTAATCCTTTATTTCACACCAAAATTTCACTTGTCTTTGTATTAACCAACATTTGAAATTTCCACTCTGTGTGTTCTATTGCTCAATGATGAAATAATTTAACACATCTCTGTGTCTCCTAGCATGTTTGCATGTTAATGCCATAAAGCAGCTATAACATTTAGAAGTTAGATCTCACAGCCTATAATAAAGTCTCAATGGTTACCTTATTTCCTAGTAATTGCATCATTTTATACTTTTAGTAGGTATACTAAATACTTTATACTTTTAGTAGGAAGTTCCTGTGACTTTTTCATAGGTGTTTGTACTTTCAAATAATTTGTATATGAGACACATCTCGAGATTTTTTGAATCAAAAGTTCTATATGATATGGGTATGTGCCATATAAGACATGAGTTAGTGGGTGCCTGAATGGCTCAGTCAATTGGGCATTGGACTTTGGCTCAGTTCATGATCTCACAGTTGGGGAATTAGAGCCTAGCATGGGGCTGTTTGCTGTCCGTGTGAGGATGCTCTAGATCACCTGTCCCTTCTCCCTTTGCCCCTCCTTTGCCCGTGTGCTCTCTCTCTCTCTCTCAATAATAAATAAACATTTAAAGAAGAAATTCCATATAAAAAAGGATTGTTCATAAATGTAATTTTACTTCAGAAAAAAATTAATCACAAGATTATTCTTCTACTTTCTCAGAATGTATCTGAATTTCATCCCAAATATTGATTTGTTTATAAAGTGATTGTCAGGATATGTCCCAACTTTGGCAGTGTTTGTTGATTTAGAAAGGAAAGTTTTGTGCTAGTCAGCTTGGTTCTAAACAATGGATTATACCCTTACACTCTGTGTAAGAGGAGACATATATTAAGAAAATAATACATTTTTAATGGGTTTTAAGTGCTTATTTGTAAAATTTTTCATTAGAGCATTTTATGCTTGATATAAAAAAAATACCTTTCCTGTTTTACTGTCAATGAAGACATGCCAACAATCCAAATGCTCCTTTTTCATGGGTACATAGTCGCAGTTTAAATTATAGTTATACAGTAGGTTTCCTTTGAAAGGATTAATCTATTTTTTTTTATATGTAGACTGCGGTTAAATTTTGTCTTATTCTGGTTTTGCATTCTATAATAATGTACTTTCTTTTGTATGGGACTTTCCCCACGAGGTGGTTGTAGTTTCATTTAACTGTGTATCTTGTTACAAGATGACAATGTTCATCTAGTGCATTTTAAGACAATGTGAGTTTAAGTCAATTATGAATCAACCAGGCCCTTTACCAATAAATTTATGTATGTATTTCTTGGTATAAATATGACCCACACATACTTTGGGACTTATCTTCTTTCTTTCCTTGGTTAGTGGTCAGTAAATGTTTTATCATGTCTAGGTGAATTGTCATAATAATAGACAACTAATGTCTTGGTGAGTCATCATAACAGATAAGTAATTTCATCATGTATTTATTGGTGACCTTATATTCTTCTTGCGTGAGAGAATTACTTTTGTGCATTGAAAGTCATTTTTCAAAATTCTATACCTGCAGGGTGCCTGGGTGACTCAATCTGTTAAGGATCTGAGTCTTGATTTTGGCTCAGGTCATGAACTCAGGGTCATGAGATTGAGCCACTTGTTAGGCTATAAGCTGAGAATGGAACGTGCTTTGGATTCTCTCTCTCTCTCTCTCTCTCTCTCTCTCGCTTCCTCCCTCCCTCTCTCCTTCTGCCCTTCCCCTGCTCTCTCTCTCTCTCATGTATGTATGTGTGTATATTACACACACACATATTCTGTACCTCTGTATCAAATTTAGATTTTTTATCCTTATTTGTGGTCTTATACTCATGACATGCTTTGGTACCGTTCTCTTCAACTTTTCCATCTTCTGTAGTATTTTCTCTGTGGTTACATAGAGATTACATAAAACATCTTAAAGGTATACAGACACATTTTAAACTGATATTCTCAATTGCATACAAAATTATTCTACATATCACCTCCACCCCTGCACCCACCTTAAATTACTGATAATACAATTTCTGTCTTTTAATATGTACTTACCTAGATTGATGATGTTTGTACTCTTTTTTTTTAATTTGTTTATTTAGAGACAATCGGCAGGGAAGGGGCAGAGATAGGTGGGGATAGAGGATCACAAGTAGGCTCTGTGCTGACAAAACAGAACCTGATGTGGGGCTCAAACTCATAACCCGTGAGATCATGACCTGAGCTGAAGTCTGTTGCTTACCATACTGAACCACCCAGGCACGGCTGATTTTTTTATACTCTCATTGAAAAAGATACTGTAGCAGAAACTAAAGTGACTTGTGCTACCTCATTACAACATGACAGATTTGTGTATTTTTTATAAATTTTTAATGATTTTTTTATTTTTGAGACAAAGAGATTGCAAATGGGGGAGAGGCACAGAGACACAGAATCCGAAGCAGACTCCACGCTCTGTCAGCACGGAACCCAAAGTGGGGGTAAAACTCATGGACCTTGAGATCCTGAGCTGAGCCAAAGTCAGTCACTTAACCAACTGAGTCGCCCAGGCTCCCCAATTGTATAAATTTTTACATTTAGCAGAGGGCTTTTTGTTCTCATGTGGTTTTAGTTATTGTTTAGAATTCTATCATTTCAACCAGAATGACCTCCTTTAATGTTTCTTATAGGAGAGGTCTACTTGGAAACTTAGAGGGGTTCTTACTTGGGAAAGTCTCCATTTCTACATTCATGAAAAACAGTTTGGCAAGGTAGGGTATTCTTAGTGGATATGTTTTGAACTTTCAATACCTGAATACATGGGCCTGTGTGCTTCTTCCTATAAGATCTGCTAATCATCACACTAAGCTTACAGAGCTCTCTTGGACGAGGTGAGTGGCTTTTGTCATGCTGGTTCAAATTTCTCTTCTAGCCTGTGAGTTTTGATAGGTTAATTATAAGGTATCACCCTGTTCACGTCTTGACATTTATCCTGCTATGAATTTACTGTGCTTCTTACATTTGTCTCTTCTTTCCACATACAAGATTTGAGCTCTTCATATCAATGCTCTTCCCCCTTTCCCTCCCCTCTCACCAGGGGTTCCTTTAATATACATATTGGATCGCTTGTTGGTGTCCCATAAGTCCCTAGACCCTGTCCTTTGATTCTTAGCAGGTAATTGAACACAAGAGTACTTTAGGTTGTCTGATTCTTTCTTCTACTTGATCAAGTCTGTTGTTGGCCCCTTGTGTATTTTTAAATACAGCAATTGTACTCTTCATCTCCCAATTTCTTGTTCATTGTTGGTGATATGTTCTGTTTCCTTGGCTTTACATTTTGGTCATGAATAGTTTTCCTGCTATCATTTAGATACCTACCTATTTTTCTTCTTCCTCCATGAGCATCTTTATGATGGTTATTTTGAATTCCTTGTCAGTCAATTAATAGTACTTGATTAATTTAGGGCCACTTTTGGAGATGTATTTTGTTCCTCCAATTGGAACACAAAATCCTATTTCTATGTATCCTTTTATATCTTTGGTTGACATTTGGGAATTAAAAAGCAAACAAACAAAAACCCATGAAAACAATGAAAACAAAACAAAACAAAAAAGTGAAAATAACAGCCTCTGGGCCCAGGATTATGGACTTGGTTTGTACAGAGGAACACAAAATACAGTAATTCTAGGTACAGTGACACATGTTCTGGGCATTTGTCATGTCTGAGTTTCTGTAACTGCTAAGGTTAAAAAGTGTCGTTACTCTTTGGAGACTGTGATACTTTCCTCTCTTGTTCTTCAGCTCTGTAGTCTCTCCAGTGTTTGAACAAATGCTCACTTTTTGTTTGAGCAGCTACCACAGTGTATCTAGAGGATGCTCTCATTCCTTCTGCTTCCCATGCCGTGCATGACAGAAACAAGTCCCTCAAGACAGCAAAGAAACCAGATCGTTGAACATACATTTGTTTCTCTCCTCGACAGAGGGAAGACTTTTGTCACTGTGTTGTCATGGAGTGTCAGGGAGAGTGGGGAGCTGTTGTAGGCAAGTGTCCTAAACGTTCTTTGTCTTTTCACTGTGGCTCTTCTTCCTTTGTACTTGTCTGGGTGTGCTGTATTCTCGTAATGGACTTCTGGAGCCCTGAAAAACTCCTTTGGTCTATTTGTATCTCCAAGGAGGAGCAAAGTCCTGGTGCTTCCTATCTTCATTCTGCTGATGTCCTATCATGGATATTACTTTTGCACATTAGCATACTTACATATATGCAATGTAGTAAGTGTGATGACTTCTTTTCTATCTTTTAGTTGTGTCTTCCCATAACACCCTAGGCTTGTTGGTCGACAACCAAGAAGAGTACTTTGGTACAGTGATATGGGAAAAAGTAGACACTGTGGCCCTGAGTATTTAAACTTAAGGGATGATGGGGAAGGTGATGGGGTGTAGGGAAATGCCGAATGTTTATTATGATGGATATAACCAAACCGGCACAATTACTGGTAATAAAATGCTACTGCTAGAAGAGATCAAGGATAAAAAACCTTTGGGGAAAACCTCACCTTAACTCATTATATTTGGAGAACAATGTCTTTGGAGCAAAAGTCAAAAATCCAGTTTTTAAAGATACACATTCTCTGGAAGGACATTTGGAAATTCTGAAAAGTCACCTAGCCCATACTGAAAGTATTCCAAATATAAAATTGGATTAACTGAAACAATTCTGTGAGTTAGACATTTGAAAAGGGAGATAAAAATTCTAAATGTGATTGATTTGAGAAGTCCTGCTTGGAGGTCTCATTATTCTTCCACCAACACATAATCCCCCTGTTCCCAAGGCTCTGATTTTGATAAACACAGGAGGGTTTTATCCAAACATCACTGTTCAATAGTTACAATACAACACTTGATTTGGAGCAACTATTTATGTGTGTGTTGTTACAAAGGCCTTTAGTTGAGGACTCTAACTTCCATAATTACTGAGGTGTTTATAGTGGAGACAGAAGTTACAAAGGCAATGAGTGGGGGAAAACATGAATTGAGGGTGAAATGCTAATAAGCATGAGAGAACTCCATCTCCAGAGAACCAGTATAAAAGTAAGAAATGTGAGAAAGTCTTCTATGTAAGCTCGAATCTTCTTGTACATCATTGTATCCTGACTAGAGAGAAGACTTAAAAATGTGGAGATCGTGAGGACCCTGATCACTTAGAGATGTAATTTTGTGGTAGAGTTTTTTCTTACAGTCTAATTAATTACTAAGCACTAAGCAGTATCCTTTAAATTATGATAGTTGCATGCCTACATGGATTAAAACACTGCAAAACTAATTTTAAAAAATGTAGTAACTCTGGGACAGCTTTTAACTAGCCTTCAAAACTCACTCAACAGCAGAGATTTCATAATGGGAAGAAATCTAACAAATTTATACAAGGAGGCAAAGTCCTTACCACTCAAAACTTATCAACCTAAGGAGATACATATTGGGGAGAAGGCTAAATAAAAATATTTAAATATGAGCAAAATTGTTAAGCCCAACTACAAACTTTCTGAACCTCAGGGAGAGCACACTGAATGAAACCCTACAAATACAAAGGATGTGGTGAAGCGTTTAGTTTGTAAGCAAAACTATTCAACATGAGATAATACGTCCTGGGGAGATGACTTACAAATGTCAAGAATATTGGCAGTCTTGACCTGAACTGAACTCTTACTTAACATCAGAGAAAACATACTGGACAAAACCCTAGAAATGTAATGAATGAGGAAGGACTTTTGGTTTTAACATACACTTCAGTAAATACCAGTGTCTTTATAAAGCATAAACACTTTACAGATGTAGACATTTGGCAAACTATAGAATGAAAAGGCAAATCTAAGAAAGTCAGAGAATTCACAGCAGGAGGCAATAAGTCAATACCACTTTTCACACATGATTCTAAACAGAGTGTTTATTTAGAGTAAAACCCAAAGTTTAAACACCGAGAACACTTACATCAGTGTGGGCGTATCAGGCCCTAAACCCCTCCACCCAATGGAAAATGGGTGGGTATCTCTGGAGTCTCCAGAGCTTAAAACCATACCTACTTTTCCATGGAAATAGTTTATTGTTGACCTGAAGCCTTACCTAGAACATTGCTGGTGAATCATCCCATTCTTTTCTTTGTTGTCTGTATTATAAGTGGTATTGTTATAATTAAGTAAGCTTGAGAAAACAAAAGATTAAGGAACCTATAATGAAAACATATTTACAGTACTTCATTGGATTTATATTTAAAATAATCTCTGTCTAAATGGATGCACACTGTTTAGACCCATGTTCTTGAATGGTCAGCTATATTTTGGAGATGGCTGAAAGGATCAAGGGGTAATAGATATCTGGAGAAGGATAATTATTCTCTTTGTTTCTATTGACCATGTCTGAGGGGTTTTTTTTTTTTTTGCATGGCATATTCTATTAATTTTTTAATTTTTTTTAATGTTTATTTACTTTTGAGACAGAGAGACAGAGCGTGAGCAGGGGAGGGGCAGAGAGAGAGTGAGGCAGAGAATCTGAAGCAGGTTCCAGGCTCGGAGCTGTCAGCACAGAGCCACATGCGGGGCTCAAACTCACAAATGGAGAGGTCATGACCTAAGCCAAAGTCGGATGCTCAATCGACTGAGCCACCCAGGCGCCCCTGCATGCCATATTTTATTAGTTTTACTCATAGATCATCTCATGCTATGGCTTTATTGCTTATGTTATGCAAAATGTTTTGACTATTGTCTCACAGACACGAGGGTCTCTTTAATGATGGGAAATTCATGCTGACCTTCATAGTGTTGGAAGTTCTAGCATCAGCAATCAGACAACAAAAGGAAATCAAAGGCATCAAAATTGGCAAAGATGAAGTTAAGCTTTCGCTTTTTGCAGATGACACGATACTATACATGGAAAATCCGATAGACTCCACCAAAAGTCTGCTAGAACTGATACATGAATTCAGCAAAGTTGCAGGATACAAAATCAATGTACAGAAATCAGTTGCATTCTTATACACTAACCATGAAGCAACAGAAAGACAAATAAAGAAACTGATCCCATTCACAATTGCACCAAGAAGCATAAAATACCTAGGAATAAATCTAACCAAAGATGTAAAAGATCTGTATGCTGAAAACTATAGAAAGCTTATGAAGGTAATTGAACAAGATATAAAGAAATGGAAAGACATTCCCTGATCATGGATTGGAAGAATAAATATTGTCAAAATGTCAATACTACCCAAAGCTATCTACACATTCAATGCAATCCCAATCAAAATTGCACAGCATTCTTCTCAAAACTAGATCAAGCAATCCTAAAATTCATATGGAACCACAAAAGGCCCCGAAAAGCCAAAGTAATTTTGAAGAAAACCAAAGCAGGAGGCATCCCAATCCCAGACTTTAGCCTCTACTACAAAGCCATAATCATCAAGACAGCATGGTATTGGCACAAAAACAGACACATAGACCAATGGAATAGAATAGAAACCCCAGAACTAGACCCACAAACGTATGGCCAACTCATCTTTGACAAAGCAGGAAAGAACATCCAATGGAAAAAAGACAGTCTCTTTAACAAATGGTGCTGGGAGAACTGGACAGCAACATGCAGAAGGTTGAAACTAGACCACTTTCTCACACCATTCACAAAAATAAACTCACAATGGATAAAGGACCTGAATGTGAGACAGGAAACCATCAAAACCCTAGAGGAGAAAGCAGGAAAAGACCTCTATGACCTCAGCCATAGCAATCTCTTACTCGACACATCCCCAAAGGCAAGGGAATTAAAAGCAAAAATGAATTACTGGGACCTTATGAAGATAAAAAGCTTCTGCAAAGCAAAGGAAACAACCAACAAAACTAAAAGGCAACCAAGGGAATGGGAAAAGATATTTGCAAATGACATATCAGACAAAGGGCTAGTATCCAAAATCTATAAAGAGCTCACCAAACTCCACACCCGAAAAACAAAGAACCCAGTGAAGAAATGGGCAGAAAACATGAATAGACACTTCTCTAAAGAAGACATCCGGATGGGCAACAGGCACATGAAAAGATGCTCAACGTCGCTCCTCATCAGGGAAATACAAATCAAAACCACACTCAGATATCACCTCACGCCAGTCAGAGTGGCCAAAATGAAGAAATCAGGAGACTATAGATGCTGGCGAGGATGTGGAGAAATGGGAACCCTCTTGCACTGTTGGTGGGAATGCAAATTGGTGCAGCCACTCTGGAAAACAGTGTGGAGGTTCCTCAGAAAATTAAAAATAGACCTACCCTATGACCCAGCAATAGCACTGCTAGGAATTTACCCAAGGGATACAGGAGTACTGATGCATAGGGGCACTTGTACCCCAATGTTTATAGCAGCACTCTCAACAATAGCCAAATTGTGGAAAGAGCCTAAATGTCCATCAACTGATGAATGGATAAAGAAATTGTGGTTTATATACACAATGGAGTACTACATGGCAATGAGAAAGAACAAAATATGGCCCTTTGTAGCAACATGGATGGAACTGGAGAGTGTTATGCTAAGTGAAATAAGCCATACAGAGAAAGACAGATACCATATGTTTTCGCTCTTAGGTGGATCCTGAGAAACAACAGAAACCCATGGGGGAGAGGAAGAAAAAAAAAAAAAGGAGGTTAGAGTGGGAGAGAGCCAAAGCATAAGAGACTCTTAAAAACTGAGAACAAACTGAGGGTTGATGGGGGATCGGAGGCGGGGGAGGGTGGGTGATGGGAATTGAGGAGGGCACCTTTTGGGATGAGCACTGTGTGTTGTATGGAAACCAATTTGACAATAAATTTCATATATTGGGGGAAAAAAAGAAATAATAGCAGAAATCTTGGTAATCCTGGAAGGAAACAGACTTCCAGATCCAGGAGGAGCAAAATGGATAAAAACAAAAAACTTCCTCTAGGAGACTCCTAGACTTCCTCTAGGAGACTCATTCAGACATAACTCACCTGCAGATTGACAATGAGGAAATGAAGAAACACATAGCATGCAATGGATGTCAAAAGAAAGTCAGAGTGGCAATACTTCTATCAGACAAACAAGACTTTTTTGTTCTTCTATTGTATTTATCCTGCTTGGTGTCATAGTAATGCTGGTCTCACAGGATAGTTTGGAATGTGGTCCTGATCTTCCACGCTTTATAGGATTTTGAAAAGATTACCTTTAGCTATTATTTTTTTTAATGTCAGTTAGAATTGACCATGGAATGCATTGATCTTGGGCTTTTCTGTGCTGAGAGATTTTTGATTCTGAATTTAACTTTCATTCTTCTTTTACCTATAAGAAGATTTCTAAATTTGTGGGCTTAAGGTTCACAATTTAATCTTAGTAACATTTTTAGGAATTAAGTGGAATTTTTTTAATGTTCATTTATTTCTGAGAGAAAGAGAGAGAGAGAGAGCAGGCAGAGAAGGCGCAGAGAAAGAGGGAGACACAGAATCAGAAGCAGGCTCTAGACTCTGAGCTCTGAACACAGTGCCTGACCCATGGGTCAAACTCACTAACCCTGTGATCAGGACCTGAGCTGAAGTTGGATGCCCAACTGACTGAGCCACCCAAGAGCCCCAGAGGATTTCTTTTCTAAGTTACTTGTTAGGATACAATTGTTTATATAGTTGAAGCATTATCAATTTGTTATTTTTCTGGTTAAACTGGGCATTACTTTCAATGTTATGTTATTTTTTATTCTGGTCTCTATTTTATTTAGTTCTGATTTATCTTTCTAAATAAAATGATTTCAGATTTCCATTTGTTATTTCTTCTCCTACTAAATTTCAGCTGTCTTCCTTTTCTCGATCCTTTTGGTGTAATGTTGTTGACTTCAATGTTTTCATTATTTGAAGCATTTATTTAAAAAATAAATTTTTAAAATTTAAAACCTTAAAAAATAGGAAAATCGAAAGTAGTGAAAAACCTACCAGGAATGAAACAAGCAATGACCAAAATAATATAAAATAAAAATAAGGATTCTTTAGAGTTTTCTAAAGATCATATCATCTGTGAACAGAGGTTTGTTTTTTTTTTTTTTTTTTTTTTTTTTTTTCAGTTTGTAGCCTTCTTTAGAGTAGTGTATTCCTTTGATTCGGTAACCTGGCAATGCTGGTACCACAGAGTATTTTCATATTTTCTCTTTTCACTTCTTGGAAATACTTGAAGAGATTTAAAGTACTTTCTCATGAGCTGTTTGTTTGAATTCTCCAATGAATTCATCAGACATAGGACTTTTCCTTATTTGGAGTTAGTTTGATTTTTTTGCTTTTCGTTTGTTTTGCATGGTTATTATTACTCTTTAAGTCTACATATTTGTCAGCAGTAGTGATTTTTTTTTCAATGGAGTACAGGTCCTTCTACCATTTTTTTTAATTCATTCTCATCCCTTGGTATATATTTGTGGGCATGTAAGTATCCTCTATTGCCGCTCATAATTATTTTTATTTCAGTCGTATCAGTTATAATATGTCTGCTTTCACTTCACTGCTGCCTTTAGTTAGTCTTTTCTCTTTCATTTTGACTTGATTGAAAGGTCTATCAATTTTGTTCATCTTTTCTGAATGCCAACACTTCCTATGGTTGATATGGTCTTAGTTTTACTGTATCCTGTCTTAAGGATTTCAGTTTTATGTTTAAGTTTCCTTCTGTGGTGATTTTGGGCTCATGTGGTACTTTTCTTCATTATTCGAGGTATAGGAAAATGATTTGCACGATAGCATGACAATACTACAGAATTATCTATTAGGCTATATGGTCAGTGTCTTCTGTGCAAGGTTATGTGTCCATGGAGAAATGAAGTCCTGATGATTCATTCTCAAACATTTGGCTGACGTTTTCTGATTGATTCTAAGGATGCATAATAGAAGTCTTCAGTATATTCATCTGAGAGTAGTAAGTAGGATGATTTTACTTTTCTGTTATTTGATCTCTTTCAGCTGTATCTTCACAATGCACCCAGAATTTCCTGCCAAAGCCATGCTTAGAACCTTCTCTCCAAAAAGTGTCAGTGGGTGAACATAGTACCTATGAGAATTTACACTTAATGATAGACTGGGACAACGATGGGGAGATTGAAGGGCATCAAACATATCATGACGGACATTTCCAAATGGAGACATCTGCCCATGAGAAGAATCTCACTGCCCCATATGGTGAAGGATATAAAGCATTTTGCAAAACCTCCCCTTGTAAGTTAGCTACTTCTACAAAGCAGTGTGTTTCCGTCACCAAAAACTCAAGTCAAAGATTCATATTTATTTGTCGAAACAAAATTTGGAAAATTTGGGAAGTTACCTCATTCAGGTGGAAAATAAGTATTTGAACCAATTTGAAAATAGGATTGAAATGACCTTTCAATCAACTCTTTCTGAAAACCAGATATTTAAAAATAAAGAAGAAAGTGTTAAGGGGTGTCAATTTGACACAAAGAAGTCAACCCTACAAAACTATGAGAGTATTTTCAATGGACATAGAATTGCTCCTTGTAGTGAATCTGAGAAAACATTTAACCAGGGCTCAAATGTTAACAAATGTCTGCGTACTCATTTGCCAGACAGCCATTTTGAATGTCATAGACGTAAGGAAGTCTTGTCTCAAAGATCTAAACGTATTATACAGAAGAGTACACATATGAGAGAAAATCCTTATAAATATAATGAATGTGGGAAAGATCTCGAGCAGTCTTCTGATGGTGATCATCAGACGATGTGTGAGGGGAAACACCCATACACATGTTATAAATCTAGAAGTGTGTTTAGTCAGTCACAAAGACTAAATACACATGAGACAATTGGTACTGGAGAGAAAAGGTACACGGGTAAGGACTGTGGCATAGTCTTTCATTGGCAGTCAACACAATCTCAACATCAACAAATGCATGCTGGAGAAAAATCATACAAATGTAGAGTGTGGTAAAGCCTTTAAGGACTGGTCATCACTAAATAGAACTGGGCAAATCCATAATAGAGAAAGACTTGACAAATGTCAACAATGTGGCAAGGTGTTTACCAGGCACTCAATTCTTATTCGCCATCTCAGAATTCATACTGGAGAGAAACCTTACAAATGTAAGGAATGTGGCAAGACCATTACCGGACACTCAATCCTTACTCAACATCTCAGAACTCATACTGGAGAGAAACCTTACCAATGGAAGGAATGTGGCAAGGCCTTTAGCCAGCCCTCAATCCTTACTCCACATCACAGAATTCACATTGGAGAGAAACCTGATAATGTAAAAAGAATGTAAGTCAGTCCCTATAAGTGGTGCCCAGCCCTTACGGGACATCAGAGAATTCCTATTGGAGAGTAACCATAAATATGTAAAGAATGTGCAAGCTCTCCCTGCAAGTCACATCTTACTCCACCTTCTAGCTATCACATAGTAGCCAAAGTGTGAAATGGAAAGTGGCCACACCTTTACCTGGAACTCAACTTTTGTTCGATATCACAAAAGACACCCTAGATGCAAACCCTAGATGTGATGAGTGAACAAAGACCCTCATTTTAAATATACACTTTAGGAAACACAAGAGACTGCATGTAAGAAAGTCACTGGAAAGGTAGATTTACAAAAGTATTTTATTGAACATCAAATGTCAATGTTACAGAAATCAAGTAGAAAGGAGTACACCAGTCACTCTATTCAGACATTGCTTCAAAATACTTAAGGAATAATACAGAGTTAGACACTTGGAAAACATATATGCTATTCTGTTTCAAAAGATCTAGGGGATAGGTTTTTGCATAGGTATACTTAATTTGAAAATGTGCTTTTTTTTTTTTTTTTTTACATTGACCCTATTTGGGATTTGTAACTAGCAAGTATTAATGTATTCCTACTCTCAAATCACTTCAGAATATTCATTTCTTCCCAGTGGGTGTGTGAAGCCATGTGGCTGACTGTTGTTGCAACAAAGGTATGAGATGCCCTTCTTCATTAGGCGGGACCCAGGCATGTCTAATTTTCCCAGAAGATAAAGGACAGTATGATGCACAACATCTGAAACAAATCTAAATGGAGATGCTGTTTGTGGTTATACCATTGATGTAAGTTGTCCTGAGACAGGTGTTGAGAACACCATTTTCCATTTATTAACTCTAAACACTTCCTGCATATTAGAAAGGAAATGTTTTACGATAAGGTCTTAAAGGCAAAGAGGTGGCAGTCCAGTGCACTGATACATCTTTATAACAGCAATAGTCAGAGCATCTGAGTTGATGTGGCTGCATTGAAGACATCTTCACAGATGGCAGCCAGAGCCTAGCTACCTCTTCCCCCAAATGGCATAAATTGTACATCCACATCTCTCAACAATTACCTCCGGCCCTACACTTACGGAAATCACTACTCCCCTTTCATTACATCAACACATAAATGCTTTTTTACCACTTGTATTCTAAATTTTGAACAACGATTTGTTGAGTCGAGTGGATTTTAAATGCGTAAATTGGTCTGTGTGAACTTAATATATTATAATTAATAAAACGTAATGGTTTTTAATGTATTAACATGGATGTGTAGTGAATGAACTGTGATCCCACCAGCAATGGGATGGGCTAACCATCCTCTTGTATTTAAGGCTGTAGGTAACTGATGGAATCTATAACTCATTTCCTAACACAACGACATAACACACCCAGTAATCCGTTTTCTCCACGGCCTTAGGATTTACATAATGTATCATTATTTTCCCCCTCGTTTATCCATGATACCATTTTCTCCTCTTTGTGAATACTGTGATGTTATTATGGATATATCACAGATTCTTCAGGGTTACTGTTGACCTTTTACCTAAGGTACTCCGTGAAACCCTATGTGGCATTCATTTTGCACAGCCAGTACATATGTTTTTAAGTTTATTTATTTAATCTGAAAGACAGAGAGCATAAGCATAGGAGGGGCAAAGTAGTGAGGAGAGAATCCCAAGCAACTCTGCTGTCAGCACACAGCCAGACACAGCCTTCAGACCCATTAACTATGGGATCAAGAGCCACATGTTTAACCTACTGAGGCATTCAGGTGCCCCTAGCCAGGAGTTTTACAGGGTCTTGACTGACACCAGCCCCTCTCACTAGTACATTCCTTAGACAACACCCTACAGACTCACAAGATAATGTAACTTTTGATAGGACATTTTTATCTGCTGTTGTGAGCAACTGGGTCTGATTTTCCCGGTGCTTACCCCTCTGTGTCCCCTACAGAAGGCACAGAGGTTGCTTAAACCTGTTTTAGTCTGAATAGTGAAATCTGGGCTTAGTGAGGGTCTCTAAAGCATGCCTCCATGGCAGCTAAGACAGCTATGTGCCCCCAGTCATGGCGGGGGTGGGGGGGGTGTTGTTTTCATGTGTATATGAAGTAAACATGTACATATGCTAGTACTGGGTATGTAATAGATACCCCATAAGTAGGAGAAACAAATTCCAATAGCAGTGATAATGTAGCCCAGATGACACACAGAAAACATACAAGGTAAAGAATTAGCATGGTGGATTCTGCATGTGGAGGAAACACCTGTCCCAGGTTGCACAACTGAGAATGCATATAGAAACATAACTTCTACTTGTTTTATTTCCCAGTTGTCACCATATCTCCAGTGCTATGTTTGTTCATTTTTGGTGCCAGATTTGTAGACATCACAAACATTCTTCTGTGCCTGTGTTGTGGTGAGAGTGTCCTCACTAGCTGCTTAGTTGAGATGAGAGATGTAAGACCGTGGGTATTCAGACCTGTAGCGCTGGGATGCAGGGTGGGAATATGAGTAAAACATGATGAAGCCATAATCCTCAGAGAGAAAGATAAGCCTTATGAAAATAAAATCTGAAGGACTCTTTCTAATGCAGGGAAATACCTGGAGGTGGCTCCCTTTAGTCACCCAGGGTCCTAGACAGCTCTTGGTGATGTCATCGGATGAATAAGTGTCATGGAGATAAGGAATTGGCAAATATTCTGGGTTTCTGAAGATTGGGGATGTCCTCCTTTATGATTCTTCATGATGACACTGAATTCCTTTCTCTTACTGAGGCCCAGAAGCTGTCAGATGACAATGATTACTGGTTTGCCTAGGTGTAGATCAGAGGCAGTGGATGGAGGAGGGGAATTAGATGATGCAAACGTTTTGGGCATAGCTTTAAAATGTCACATAGCAGAGTAGGTTTTGGAGATGAAGAAGACTTCTGGACACTGTAATGGGATCAGCAGGATGTGTGCTGTGGTTGTTTCCTTCCCCTATGTTCATCTGTTTTGTTTCCGAAATTCCACATACGAGGGAATTCATTTGTCTTTCTCTGGCTGACCGAGTTCACTTATCCTAATTAATTCTAGTTCCACGCACAACATTGCAGATGGCAAGATGTCCTTCTTTTGGATGGCTGCGTAATATTCCATTGCGTATATATACCACATCTTCTTTATCCATTCAACCCTCCATGGACATTTGGACTCTTTCCATAATTTCGCTATGTTGATAGGGCTGCTATAAATATGGGGGTGCACATGCCCCTTCGAATCTGTATTTTTTTTCTAATCTGTATTTTTGTATTCTTTGGATACATCCTAGCAGTATAATGGCTATGTCGTAGGGGGGTTCTATTTTTCCCTTTTTGAGGAAACTCCATATTGTCTTCCAAATTAGCAGTACCAGAATGCATTCATACCAAGAGTGAATGAGGGTTCCCCTCTCTTGGCATTTTCACCGACATCTGTTGTTTCCTGAATTCTTAATTTAGGCATTCTGACAGGTGTGAGGTGGCAGCTCACTGTGGTTTTGACTTGCATTTCCTTGATGATGAGGGATGTTGAGCATCTTTTCATATGTCTGTTGGCCATCTGGATGGGTTCTTTGGAAAAATGTCTACTCGTGTCTTCTCATTTCTTACCTGCGTTATTTATTTTTGGAGTGTTGGTTTTGATAACCTGTGTATAGGCTTGGTTTACTTGCCCACTAATTGGGATGTCATTTCCAAATATCTTTTCTAATCTCTAGGTTGTCTTTCAGTTTTGCTGATTGTTGCTTTCGCTGTGCAGAAGGTTTTTATCTTGATGAGGTCATAATGCTTCATTTTTGCTTTTGTTTTCCTTGCCTTTGCCAACATGTCTAGTAAGAAGTTTTTGTGGCCGAGGTCAAAGAGGTTGTTCCCTGTGTCCTCCTGTAAGATTTTGATGGTTTCCTGTGTCACATTTAGGTCTTTCATTTGTATTGAATTTATTTTTGTGTATGGTATAAGAAAGGGGTCCAGTTTCTTTGCTTTTTAAGTTTAATTGTTTATTTTGAGAGAGAGGGAGCATAAGCAGGGGAGCGCTGAGAGGGAGGGGAAGTGAGAAGGAGAGAGAGAAGATTCCAAAAGGGATCATCCACACCAACAGCACAGAGCCTGACACAAAGCCACAACCCACGAATGACGAGATCATGACCTGAGCTGAAATCCAGACTCAGATGCCCAACCAACAGAGCCAATCAGATACCCCAGAAGATGGTCTACTTTCATTTTTCTGCATGTCACTGTCGTTTTCCCAACACCAATTGTTGAAGACACTGTCTTCTTTCCTTGAATATTCTTTCCTGCATTGTCAAAGATTTGTTGACCATATAGCCGTGGATCCCCTTCTGGGTTTTCTATTCTGTTCCATTGATCTACTTGTCTGTTTCTGTGCCAATTCCATACTGTCTTGCTGATTACAGCTTTGTAACATAGTTTGAACTCCAGAATTGTGGGTCTTCCTGCTTTTCTTTGCTTTTTCAACAACACTTTGGCTATTTATGTTTTCTTCTGGTTCCATACACATTTAGAATGGATTCTTTCAGCTCTGAAAAAAAAAAAAAGATCAGTGTGGTTTTCCTAAGGATTGCATTCAGTGCATACATTGCTTTGCAGAGTATAGACATTTGAAGAATATTTGTTATTCCAAGCCATGAGCATGCAATGCTTTTCCATTTCTTTGTGTCATTTTCAGCTTCATTCAGAAGTTTTCTATAGTTTTTAGAGTACAAATATTTTACCTCTTTGGTTAACTTTATTCCTAGGTTTCATGTGTTTTTTGTGGCAATTATAAATAGAATTGATCTCTTTCTTTATTTTTAAATTCTTTTTTTAATTTACATCCAGGTTAGTTAGCATATAGTGTTCTAATGATTTGAGGAGTAGATTCCAGTGATTCATCCGCTATGATAAACCCAGTTCTCCTCCCAGCAAGTGTCCTCCATAATGCTCACTATCCATTTTGCCCATGCCCACATTGCAACCCCTCCAGCAATCCTCAATTTGTTCTCTGCATGTAAGAGTGTCTTGTGTTTTTCCCCCTCCTTGTTTTGATATTATTTTTGCTTCCCTTCCCTGATGTTCATCTGTTTCGTATCTTAAATGCCTCCTATGAGTGAAGTCATAGGATATTTGCCTTTCTCTGACTGGCAAATTTTGCTGAGCATAATACCCTCTAGTTCCGTCCTTATAGTTGCGGATGGAAGATTTCATTCTTTGTGATTGGTGAATAATACTCCAGTGTGTGTGTGTGTGTGTGTGTGTGTGTGTGCGTGTGTGTGTGTGCATGCGTACACACACCCCACATCTTATTTATCCATTCATCCGTCAATGGACATTTGGGCTCTGGAATAGATTTCTTGGTTTCTCCTTCTCCTGCTTCATGACTAGTGTATAGTTATGCAAATGATTTCTGTGTTTTGACTTTATATCTTACAACTTTGATGAATTCATATATCTGTTCTAACAGTTTTTTGGTGGAGTCTTTGGGGTTTTCTACATAGAATATCATGTTTTCTGTGAAGAGTGATAGTTATATTGCTTTCACGCCAATTTGTATGTCTTGTTTTTCTTTTTGTGGTCTGATTTCTGAGGTTAGGACTTCCAGTACTATGTTGAACAAGTGGTGAGAGTGGACATCCCTGTTTTGTTCCTGACCTTAGAGGAAAAGCTTTCACATTTTCCGCAGTAAGGATGATATTAGCTGCGGGTCTTTCATACATGGCCTTTCTGATTGTTGAAGTGTGTTCCATTTATCCCTACTTTCTTCAGGGTTTTTATCAAGAAAAGATGCTATATTTTGTCAACTGCTCTCTATAAACCTTCCTTTGTAATGATAGTAGCCACTACATTAATTAATTGTATTTTTGGATTTTCACCTATTTTTTTATACTTTTGGATAACAATTTTCAACTGAGTACTTTTGAAGAGACTGTAGGGTGTTTGTTCTTGTTGTTTATTTACTTTTGAGAGACACAGAATCCCAAGCAGAATCCAGGCTCTGAGCTCTCAGCATGGATCCAGACGTAGATCTTAAACACACACTATAACATCATGACCGGAGCTGACTTCGGACGCTCAACCAACTGAGCCACCCAGGCACCCAGAAGACTGTATTAGTTTTAATTCAAATAGGAATCAGTCATATGTCAATTGTCAATAACATTATATGTGTATTTGTTGTGTCAATATTACCCATACATTTTCGGTATATGACTTATCCTGTTTGTTTCTTTTCATGGTAATTTGTCAAAGGTTATTTCACCATGGGTAGCCTCTCATATGGTATTCTTGTCATCACCTATTTGAGGGTGAATTTATATTCTTTTTGTGTAGCAAACAGGTTTTTGAATTTAAGGTAATTTTTTTTACCTTGGGTTGGTAATCTTATTTATGTGAGTTCTTCCTTCCAAAACCCTGGGAAATGAGTATGATATGTTCATTTATCGAGGAGGGTTTGGTTGCTGGGTGAGCCTTCCTGGGAGTAGAGATTTTTTCTCTTCTTTTGCATTATCTTAAAAATAATATTAAGAATAATATTGGATGTGAGGGCACAAGTATACACAGCAGAGTGGGAGATAGTAAGAAGGCTGAAATAGAGGCTCTGAGGAAAATTTGATGGGCCAATCATTTGCATTTGTGTATTTGGTCAATTTGAATGTGTAGACTATCAATGGACATCCCAGAAACGGAAGATGAGATGTGACATATTACCTTGGAGGCACAGTTTGAACCATAAAGGTGAAACTGCCTCCCCAAACTGTAAGTCCTTTCTCTCTTCTATGTGAGTTTGAATGTCAGGAAAGAATGAATGCCAACTTGGGCCGCCCAGCAGGTAGAAAAGTCAGGAACTCTGTTCTCAAAAAGGAAGATCAGAGACTAGCAGTGGAGCTATGGAGAACAATTTTGTGGTGTAAGAGGTAATTTTTGACAGAATCTGAAGGGACAAGTCTCTGTTAGACTCTTCATGCTCCATGTAGGCAGAGGTACTATTGGTGATCCATATTGTGGGGCAGCTGAGCTATGTACCCACAATACTAGGTCTGAAGTATGAAACCGGCAACTGGGAACATGAGAAGTTCCACTAGAGAGGTGGGACTGATGGTTGGCTTATGAGTTTCTACTACACAGGGTTGTCCTGGGTAGCCAGACCCCACTCCCCATCCTTCTCTGCGGTCCTGTGCATTGTGGGAAGGGCCTCATCTGGCTGCTGGAGGGCTTAACCTGCATTCTCTTTGTGAACATGTGGCAACTTTGGCAACAGGAAAGACAGAATTGGGAGAGGACATCAAAAACTCTTGGTGTGATAAGGCGGTCTGGGTGACTCAGTCAGTTGAGTGTCCATCTTTGACTCAAGTCATGATTTAGCAGTTTGTGGCATTGGGGGCTGCTTGGGGCTCTGTGCTGTCAGCCCAGAGTCTGGAGCCTGCTTCAGATTCTGTGTCTCCTTGTCTCTCTACCCCTAACCCATGTGCACTCTGTCTTTGTCTCTCTCAAAAATAAATAAACATTAAAAAGAAGAAGAAAAACTCTGGGTATGGTTACAACATTGTTCAGAGGGAGGACTGGTCTGGACATAGACTCTGGTGTCAGTTTATCAAAAATGTGAACTCAGGAAAAAAAAATTAAATTAAATTAAAAAATGTGAACTCAGGTGTGTGGGCTTGGTTGAGATGGGTTACAAGGCTGGTGCTCTGGAGAGCTGGGATGGTGGGAAAAGGAGCACATGAATGCAGGTTTTGGCCCTGGAGGAGCTGTTGGTGCCGCCCATCCTTTGTGCACATGTACAACATTTGTTGGGGAAACTGTCGGTGCAGGAGGTGTGGAGAGCCTTTACCAAGGGTGAAGTCTGGGCAAGGGAGGGCAGAGTCACTCTGGTGTCCTAGGTGCCTGTGCAAAGGGGATGGTGAGATGCTGGGAAAGGTGTCATCCTGAGTCTTCTGCCCAAGTTGCAAGGGGGCAAGGTGTTCAAGCCACGTGTGAAAAGCGATCAAAATAAAAAGAGGTACTGTGTAGGGTTCAAAGATGAACTGATGTACATTCCAGTTTTCAAAACTTCATTTGGCTCTTTGATTTGTCTATTCAAATAGGCATGGTCTATCTGTAGGAAGTTGTGGTAAGGTTTTTACAGAGACGATGTGGAAACAAAGCAAGGGCAGTGTTTGATTGGATATATCTTAAGCATTTCCCTTCTTTTTGGGAGTCCTAACTGAATGCAATTATTTGCTCATATTTTTTTCCATTCAAGTGCAATACTGAGAATTAAGTTGTGGTTTCCCTAGAGAGGCTACCAAAGCATTAGAGCCTCCTCAGGTTATGGCTTCACTATTTATTTAACAGTGGAAACACATTTGGTAGGATACTACCAGATTTATGTTTTTTATTGTTGTTTTTGCTATCATTGTGTTTTTTGTTTTTCTTTTCTTTTCATTGTTCTTTTTTTCTTTTTTTGAGAAAGAGAGAGAGAGAGAGAGAGAGAGGACAAGCAGGGTTAGAGCGGCAGAGGATAGAGAGAGTCTTACCAGGGACCATGCTCAGAGTGGGGCCCAATTCACGACTGGATCCCACAACCCTGGGAATATGAGCTGGGATCCAAATTCCAATTAGTTTTCATCTGACTGAACCACTAGGGCACCTTGTTTGTTTGTTTGTTTGTTTGTTTGTTTGAATCCATTTACCAGTGTGATTTAGCAAGTGTCCACCCATTGTAAGAATGGTTCTTATGGTACAACAATCCCATGTCCCAGAACCACCCAATTAAGTCACATGTATACGAAGCAAAGATCCACATTTCAACGTGTGTGTGATAACAGAAGACAGATACATTCAACCGTGCAGTTGTATAAAAAAGTGTTTCCACATGGAGGTTTCCCTTACAATTACCTTGGGATATGAGGTGTTTCTGTGTTGCAGTAGATCCGTTTCTACCTGTGTGAAAATATCACCATCATGTAGCATGGTTAAGGAAAGCATTTGATAAGGTCGATGTGACAATACTTATGTAAACGTTGAACCAAGTGCAAAATATTTTAGTGTCTTTGTGTTAAACAATTACAAATGCAATTTACATACACTGTGAAACTGCATAGTAGTCAGGATCCACCTCAACCTGACAAACTGTTATGAAGATCGATCTATTATTGATGTAGGTAATTAATGGAGATTTTTACTTGATTTAAATACTTTATGAGTTTATCATTTTCATCTGACAATTAATGACATGTATATATGTAGTTATTTCTATAACTACCATAATCCATTGCATACATTGAGGAGGTATAAAAACATAATTCTGTTGTTAATAAGCCTGAAATCCAGTGGACTTGGGTAAGCTTTCTGTGGAGGACACTCTAATGTTAAAATCAAGATTCATCAGGCATTGGATCTACTTGGGAACATCTACAAGAGCAGTCACTTCCAGGACCATTCAGGTTGTTGGCAGAATCCATTTTGTTACCATGGTTTCCACATGATCTCCATGGGCACACCTTGTGCATGGTATGTCCAAAGAAGAAAAAAGTGTTGAGTCTCACTGTTTACTCAAGATTTCAACTGTGGTCCTTCATTGTCTATTCAGTTGAAAGGATTACTGGGTGTTTTATAGAAGTAAGGTTTTTGCCTCATGGGCTGAAATTCAAAACCGTTCACAATTGTGAAATCAGAGAATTAATGGGTAGAATGAATTCATGACATACAATGGACCCTGCAATTGTCATCTCCCCCAGCTCCACCCCTCTCCTCCTTTCTGTCCCACATTGTGACCTCAATCTCTCCACTCCTGGAGCCTCTAGATATCCATGAACCCTGACTCTTTCTCTGCAAATGACACTTCTAGTCTTCACTGCTCTTCTCAGTCCATCAGATGCATTTTTTAATTTGGCTATGTTTATTTAATTTTGAGAAAGTTTGAGCAGAGGAGGGGCAGAGAGTGAGGGGGACAGAGGATCTGAAGTGGGCTCAGCCCTGACGTGGGGTAAAAACCCATAAACCGTTAGATCAAAACCTGCACCAATGTTGGACACTCCACCTACTGAGGCACCCCAGCACCTATATTTCTTTCTCATTTAAAAAAGAAAATAACATGTTCATTTGCTTTTGAGAAAGCATGAGCAAGGGACAGGTAAAAGGAGAGAGCGGCAGAGGATCCGAAGCTGGCTCTGCATGACAGCAGCGAGCCCTATGCATCAGGTGTATTTAAACCTCTATACCAACAAAGAATGTTTCATGTGATCCCAGAGCCCTCATCCCGAATTTTCTCCCCTTCCACTGCCCCTAAATACTCCATTCTCCATTCTTTCCTCCCTCCCCATTCCAATACGTCAGCCCACTTCTTGTGTATTTTATGTCCACAGCTCTCGTATACCAGCCAACATTTATCAGGAGTCTTTAGTTTCCTCATGACCCTGCACTTATTATCCCCAACCCTACACTTCTTGACTCTTTCTCATGATCCCTCTAGTCTCCTGATGCCCACCGTTCTCCCAGCTCTCAAGGTCCCCGTTCACCAATGCTAACTCCCTGTGCCCATGATGTTTCCTAGGCATCATCTTTCCTTTCCACTCTTTCTCTGGTTGAGCACTGACTTCTCTCTGGACTCCATTCACAGGCAACTACCTCCTTTCCATCCCTATGTTCTTTAACCCTTCATAGACAGAAAATGTTTGTATGCTCTCAACCCAACCTTGCCACGTCACTGCCTTTAGCCAATTAATTTGTCATCCATTATCCCCCTCCTTCCTAGGATTTCTTTTACCCTCTCATTCTCCCCACCCATATAGCCCAGCCTTACTGTCCCTGCCTACACTCCACTCCCAACCTCAAACTGGTAGTGCACCTTAACCCCTCAGTCATATTTCACAACCTAGTGCCTTTTAGCCTTAGTGTGGGTTACATAGTGTGTGTTAAATAAATATGCCCGAGTGCTAACCCTCAGTACCTGTAATAGTACCCTTATCGGGCAGTATGCTCTTGGCTTTACGTTAAAATGAGGTCATGCTAGATATGGATCAATTTTACTCCAATGACTGGTATCCTTATAAGAAAAGAAAAATGAAGACAAACACAGAACAAGGTGTGATGATGAAGGCAGTGGTGGAGTGAGATACATCGACAAGCCAAGCCAGGCCAGGGACAGCTGGCAGTCCCCAGGAGTTAGAAAGAGCCAAGTCTCACTTCTTGGGGTACAGTGTGGCCCTGCCAACTGCTCGCTTCAGACTTCAAGAACCCACAGAACTGTGAGACAGTAATTCCTCAGTGTGCTTAGACTAAGAGACCAATGCGGCATTGCTCATTTTAGCCAGCCTATATTGTATATATGCAGCATATTATCTACGCAACTGACTATGGACACAAGTTATTTTCATGTCTTGGTTATTATGAATAATGGGGCATGTTGCTTAGTTTTTACATATTTGTGAGTTTTCTAGTTTTGTCGTTTTACCTGACTCTAGTTTCATGCCATTGTGGTTGAAAAGCTGCTTGATGGGATTTCACTCATAAGTTTATTAAGACTTGCTTTGTGTGCCAACATATAATCTATACTGGAGAATGTTCTGTGTCCGTGTGAGAAGAATGTGTTTTCTGTTGCTGTTGGATGCAATGTTGTAAGTCCGTCTGCTGAATGTCCTTGAAGTCCGATGTTTCCACATTGATGTTGTGTCTGACTACGCAATCCATTATTGAAAGTGCAGTGCTGAAGTCCTGCTGTATACATATACAGGTGCTTTTATGTGTGGGGCGGGGGATAAATATTTATACAAGTTCCATCCTTTGGTGGAATTCATTCCTTTATTTTTGGAGTTTTGTTCTTAGCAAAAGCAGCTTATATTTATTTCAAAAAACTATAAAAGTTGACTATATATCTATAAAAGAAAATTAATTTAAAAATAATTGATGCGTATGTATGCAAATGTGACCAGATCAACACAATTCAATGCACAATAAGACTATTATGTAACTCGTGGAACAAAAAACAAGACACAACTAAATGGTTTGTCAATACAAATGCTACACACATTTACAAACCTACAGCTGTAATGCAACACAAAGAAATCCTAAGTACATGGTATAGCTACCTTTCTCCTACATTAAAGGAGTGAATGTCTTCTATGTAGTAAAGAGACATATGATGTATAAAAACCTTAGTCACATGTAATTTAACCTAAAATGTGGGACCCAAGTGGAATGTAAGGTTAGCTTATGGGAAGATGTACATTTCAGAAAGAACTCAACTTGAAATAAATCTGCTATATTGACACGGTGACCCATAAAAAACCCATCATTGCAAATGTATACACAGAACTGCCCAGAAATATCAGAAATCTTACTGAGAGGTATTATGGTTGAAATAAAAAATAACTTGCTTGATGGGTTTAAAAGAGCAGATAACAATGAAATTCATATAATATGTGAGTGAAAAAAACTGCAAGATATAATAGCATGTTTGAAAAGTGAATAATCTGGGAAAGATGTATTAGTCTGTACAAGTTGGTTTTGATGAACTATTGGCTGCTTTTGCAGTAAATTACCAAGATTGTCATTGCAACAATATTTTCCCACACACTTCAAAATCTGGAAGCAATAGTCTTTCTCACATTGTCATTTAGTGTTCTTTTTTTTTTTCCCCCAGCCCTCTAAAGGTAGCAATCCGTTTTTGAATACCAAGTAGACATTTCGAGGAGTCATAAGATACAGATGTTCAGAACATAACACAAACTACAATTCAGGCATCTGCACAAACACCACCCACACTTATGGAAAAAGGTGTTTCTTTTCAATGTGTCAGTACATGAGTTAAAGAACCATACTATTATTGTCTTCTAAAACCAAAACGGGGGCAAACTTTGCTGCCATTCTGCCAAACAGCACATTAACTAAAAACTCTGCACAAACTGACCCTTTTGTTTAATACTGACCTTTGCCATGTCTTATTATAGTCCTTGCATTCAAGTCTATTTTGTCTGAAGGATAGCTACCCCATTTCTTTGGGTTTCCAATGGCATGCAATATCATTTTGAATATTTGCACTTTCAGGCTGAGTGTGTTCTGAAAGCAGATGGGAGTCCCATGAAGGCAGCATAGCATTGGGTCTTGGATCTCTTTCCATTCAGCCAATCTCTATCTTTTGATTGGGGAATTTAGTCCCTTTATATTTAAAGGAAGTATTGCTCCAGGCATGGAGTTACTGTTGTCATTCTTCTCATGGTTTTCTGGCTACTTTAGAATTCTTGCTCCCTTTCTTCTCCATTTTCTCTTTACCTTTGTGATCTGATGATTTTCAAGAATAGTAAACCTTGATTCTTCTCTCTTTATCTTTTGGGTATCAATTAACAGTTTTGCTTGGTGGTTACCATGAGGACTCAGAAGACATGACAGTCTATTTTAAATTATGTACAGCTTAGGGGCGCCTGGGTGGCGCAGTCGGTTAAGCGTCCGACTTCAACCAGGTCACGATCTCGCGGTCCGTGAGTTCGAGCCCCGCATCAGGCTCTGGGCTGATGGCTCAGAGCCTGGAGCCTGTTTCCGATTCTGTGTCTCCCTCTCTCTCTGCCCCTCCCCCGTTCATGCTCTGTCTCTCTCTGTCCCAAAAATAAATAAAAAACGTTGAACAAAAAAAAATTTTAAATTATGTACAGCTTAATTTTGCCTACTGAAATTCTTTCAGGCCTGAGGTGATTCTTCAAACATGTGAATGTAGAATCCTAGCCATCTTAGGAAGGTTTTGCTCTTCTCTTTCTGATATCTGTGAACATTTCTTCCTTTCAATCACATCAGTTGATATTCTGTACTTGTAACTATCGCTATGATGAACCTGCAGCACGTTTTTCAGTGGACTGACCCTCTTTCCCTTAAAGACCATTTAGTACAACTTTTTATTTGTAATACACACTTGTAGTTGAAATAAATGGACAATGGTATCCTGAACACCTCTTTCATGATCATTACAGCAAGGTTAGAGGCACAGAAAGTATCTCCATTTAGATTTGATTCAACTCTTCTTCACCTTCCATGGAAAATTACATATGTATGAGTCCCACCTAAGAAAGAAGGGAACTCATATCATTGATGTAGCAAGACTCAGCCATGTACATTCACACACCCACTAGGAATAAATGAATTTTCTGAAGTGATTTGAGAATAAGAAGTATATTGATGTTTACTAGTCACAAATCTTAAAAAGGTTAATGTAAAAACATTGAGATTATACCTATGCAAAAATCCATCCCTTTTATCATTTAAAGCATAATAGCATATACATTATCTAAATGTTTAACTTTGTATTATTCCTTCTAGTAAGTATTTTGATGTAATGTCTGAATACACTGACTTATTGCTTTCTGCTGTGAATCCTGTGACACGTGTTGACATTTTATGTTCAGTTACATATGTTTTTAAACGTACTTTTCTTTCAACTTACTTTCCTTTTGGTACTCTCTGATGTTTTCCAAATGGTGTATTTATGAAGAAGGGCTTTCCTCATGCATTCGGTTTGTATGGTTTCAACTCAGCATGCATTTAGGGATATTGAATAAGGATTGAACACCAGATGAAAGCTTTGTCATTCAATTTACATTTTAGAGATTTCCTCTTATAAGGGAATTATGATGTTGAATAAGTTAGGACTTCCACCTAGGGGTGTGCCACATTCATCACATTTTCAATGTTCCTCCTATGTATGAACAATGTGATGGTGAGTAAGGCTTGAGCCAAGTGAAACGTTTCACCACATTCTCTACAATTGTAAGGTGTCTCTCAAGTATGAATTTGGTGGTGTGGAATGAGGCTTGAGCACCATTAAAGGGCTTCCCAGATTCTTTTTTTTTGTGTAAAATCATCTTTATAACACATTCTCTGACAAGATATCAGGGATCAGCATTGGTTAAAGTCTTGCCACCTTGTTTACTTGGGTATCATTAATCCTCAATGTGGATTCTGTGATGTGGAGTAGCGTTGAGCCCTCCTTAAGAGTTCTCTCGCTCTTGGGGTGCCTGGGTGGCTCAGTCAGTGAAGCATCCAACTTCGCCTCATGTCATGATATAGCAGTTTATGGGTTGGAGTCCTGCATCAGGCTCTGAGCTGTCTGTGCCGAAACCTCGGAGCCTGGAACCTGCTTTTCCTTTTGTGTGTGTGTCTGCCTCTGCACCCTCCCACTCATTCTGTCGAAGAAAAACTTTTTAAAAAGTGGGGGGAAAATTCCTTCACAGTCTTAAACTCTGTAACATTTGCTCCAAGATGATTTCTGTAATCTTGAATAAAGGATGATTGGTGATTAAAGCCTTTTGCACACGGTACATTGGTAAGGTTGGCTGAAGTATGAATTCTGTGATGTTGATGAAGTTCTGAGCATTTGGTAAAGCCCTTGCCACATATCTGACATTGGTAAGGTTTCTCTCCAGTATGAATTCTGTGATGGACTTTAAGTTTTGACTTAATCCTAAAGGCTTTTCCACATTGTTGACATTGGAAAGGTTTCTCTCCAGTATGAATTCTGTGATGGTAATTAAGGTTTGACTTCAACCTAAAGGCCTTGCCACATTCTTGACATTTGTGAGGTTTCTCTCCACTATGAATTCTCTGATGCTGACTAAGGGATGCTTGCTGGCTAAAGACCTTGCCACATACCTGACATTTGTAAGGTTTCTCTCCAGTATGAATTACATGATGCTGAGTAAGTGTTCTTCGCTGGCTAAAGACCTTTCCACATTCTTGACATTTGTAAGGTTTCTCTCCCGTATGCATTCTGTGATGCCGAGTAAGGGATGATAGCCGCATAAAGGCTCTGCCACATTCTTGACATTGGTAAGGTTTCTCTCCAATATGGATTTTGTGATGCTGAGTAAGCCTTGAAGGTAAATTAAAGGTTTTGCTGCATTTGTTACATTGGTAAGGTTTCCGTCCGGTATGAATTATGCGATGTAGAAAAAGGGTTGAGTATCTGCTAAAGGCCTTACCACATTCTTTACATTTGTAAGGTTTCTCTCCGGTATGAATTATGTGATGTTGAGTAAGCTGTGAGTACGCTTTATAGGCCTTGCCACATTCTTTACATTTGTGGGGTTTCTCTCCAGTATGAATTCTGTGATGTTCAGTAAGTTGTGAGGAACAGTTAAAGGCTTTTCCACATTCTTGACATTGATAAGGTTTCTCCCCAGTATGGATTCTGTGATGCTGAGTAAGGGATGATGGGTGGCTAAAGGACTTGCCACATTCTTGACAGTTGTGAGGTCTCTCTCCAGTATGAATTCTGTGATGTCGACTAAGGGATGATTGCTGGGGAAAGGCCTTGCCACATTCCTGACATTTGTAAGGTTTCTCTCCAGTATGTATTCTGTGATGCTGAGGAAGGGATGATCGGTGGCTAAAGGCCTTGCCACATTCTTGACATTTGTAAGGTTTCTCTCCAGTATGTATTCTGTGATGCTGAGGAAGGGATGATCGGTGGCTAAAGGCCTTGCCACATTCTTGACATTTGTAAGGTTTCTCTCCAGTATGTATTCTGTGATGCTGAGGAAGGGATGATCGGTGGCTAAAGGCCTTGCCACATTCTTGACATTTGTAAGGTTTCTCTCCAGTATGTATTCTGTGATGCTTAGTAAGGGATGATTGCTGCTTAAAGGTCTTGCCACATTCTTGACATTTGTAAGGTTTCTCTCCAGTATGCATTCTGTGATGTTTAATAAGGTATGAGTGACATTTAAAGGCCTTGCCACATTCTTGACATTCATAAGGTTTCTCTCCAGTGTGGATTCTTTGATGCTGAGTAAGCAATGATTGCTGGCTAAAGGCCTTGCCACATTGCTGACATTTGTAAGGTTTCTGTGCAGTACGGATTCGCCTGTCTGAATGGAGTGATGACCCATCCTTAAAGGTTTGACCACCTTCTTCACAGTTGTCAATTTTCTTTGCAGTATGCGTTTGCTGATGTTGAGATAGTGTCGAGTGCCTGTCAAAGGTTTTGCCACATTCCTTGCCAATGTACCTTTTCTCTCCAGTACCACTTGTCTTATACGTATTTAGGCTTAATGATTGATTAAACATGTTCCCAGATTCATTATATGTGTATGGGTTTCCATCCCCATGAATCCTCTGATGATCAGCAATACTGGAGGACTGCTTCAGAGCTTTCCCACATTCATCATATTTAGAAGTAATTTCTCCCCTCTGTGTACTCTTACTATTAGTATATTTGGAGTTTGGATAAAACACTTCCTCATCTTTATTAGATTCAAAATGATTTTCTTGCAGAGTCCTCAGACGTTTGCTAACATGAGAGCCCTGGTTAGACTGCGCCTCAGATTCACTGTATTGAGCCAGTGTATCTCCAATGAAAACGGACTGGTAATGTTGTAGGGTCACCTCCTCTGTGAAGCACCTCCCAAATTGAGACGTCCTAGGCCTTTCATCTTCATTTTTGAATCTTTGAGTTTTAGAAATATTTGACTGAAAGGTCAATCCAATCCCACTTTCACAATGGTTCACAGCATTGTTTTCAGTGTGGATGGGGTAACTTTCCAAATGTTCCAAATTTTCTTTGCACAAATATGTATGTTTGCATGTTTGATTGGAACTTCTGCTTACAGATGCACACTGCTTTGCACAAATAGTGGATGTAAAAAGGGCGGTTTTCCAAGATGTTTTATGTCCTTCATCATTTGGGGTCATGAGGTTCTTATTATGGGCGGTCATCTCAATTGGACTACGTCCTTCATGAAACTTCTGATGTGCTTCATTCTTTCTACCACTGTCCCAGTTTATCATTAAGTGTAAATTCTCAAGGGCATGATGTTTCCATGTACCCAGTGACACATTTTGGGAAGAGGCTTCTATGCATGGCTTTGGCAGGAAATTCTGGGTGCCATGTGAAGATATAGCTGAAAGATAGCAAATAACAAAAAAGGAACATCATTCCAATTACTACTTTCACATGAAGGTACTGACAACTTCTAATATACAACCTTCAAATCAGTCTGAGAATGTCAGGAAGATGGTTGAGAAGGATTCATCGGGACTTCATTCTTCCTTGACACAGAAGATTACACACAACATGAAAACGTAGCCTAATAGATCATTCTGTACTTGTTTAATGGTGTAGCACAAATCATATTCCTGTGTCACAAAGAATCAGGAAATTACCCTATGAGCTAAAATTTAGAAGGAAGCACATTTAATTTAAAAGTCAAACAGAAATTATGAAAATACGATATAGCAAAAGTAGGAATAAAACAACAGGACAAGTTTGTTTTCAGAAGTAACCCAAAAATTGGACAGACCTATAACACCGTCAAGTAAGGATGAAAAATTGAAGTTCACCTAAAATCAGAATTGAAGAACTAAAACAAGACACAGTACATGTGATATCATAGAAATAAAAGTAATCATAATTGGGAAAAAGGATAATTACATGCTAACAAATAGGTATCCAAAAAAAAAAAAAGTACCTATTTCAAATAAGGTATAACCTACCTGACATCATCATGGAGAAAAAAATGTAATGAAAGAGGAACCTGGGTGGCTTAGTCGGTTGAGCATCCAACTCTTCATTTTGGCTCAGGTCATGATCTTAGGGTCATGTGATGGACACCCGTATCAGGCTCTACCCTAAGCACGAAGTCTGTTTAAGATTCTCTCTATCTCTCCCTCTGCTTTCTCTCCCACTCACTGACTCTCACACTCAAAAAAAAAAAGAAAAGAAAAGAAAAGAAAAAAGTCAACAGATCTACAACTACTAAGTACTTTAACACTGTAATAAATAAAGTCCCAATGGGACACCTGGGTGGCTCAGTTGGGTAAGCATCAGACTTCAGCTCAGGCCATGATCTCACAGTGCGTGAGTTCGAGCCCCTCATCGGGCTCTGTGCTGACAGGTTAGAGCCTTGAGCCTGCTTCGGATTCTGTGTCTCCCTCTCTCTGCTACCCTCCCCTGCTCATGCTCTGTCTCTTTCTGTCTCTCCCTGTCTCAAAAATAAATAAAAACATTAAAAATGGTTTTTTAATTAAAAATAAATTTAAAAAATAAACTCCCAGCAAGGAAAACTCTTATGCCACATGAATTCACAGAATAATTCATAGACACACATGACAAAGTACTTGAAATCGCCCCAGACATTTCTAGGGAGTGAAGAGAAGGGAGATTATGAAAACCCTTGATCATACCAGCCTTAACAGGTTATCAAAGCTGAAGGAAGATGCCAGAAGTATAGAAGACTATGAATTACCATCTGTGGGGAATATTCATGCAAGTGCGCCATAAAACTAAGCAAATAGGGGAGCCTGGGAGCCTAAGTTGGTGAAGCACCCGACCCTTGACTTCAGCTCAGGTCATGACTTCAGTCGTGAGATCAGGCCCCATGTCCAGCTCATTACAAACTGAAAAACCTGCTTGGGATCCTCTTTCCTCCTCACTCTCTGCCCCTCCCATTGTCCTCTTCCTTCCTCTCCCTCTCAAAACAAATAAACAAATGAAAAACAAACTGAATCAAAAGCACATTTTACCATTTTACGACATAATCAACTGGGAATTCTTCCTGAAATTCAAGAGTGTTTCACCATATGGAAAACTATCGAGTTGGGACTGCACATTACAGACTAAAGATCACAAAGAGAGGATTATCTTAATTGATACAGGACAGGAAGTGAGCATATTGGACACCATTTCATGATTAAAGATATTCAATAAGGAAGAATCCAAGGAAACTACTTCATCCTAATAAAGATCATGTATGTGTGAAAAGCTGAAATCCAACATAATCGATGAGAAGGCCAAAAGCGCCTCCTATAGGATCACAAATAAGATATTGAAGCAACTTTCCCATGTCCATTCCACACAGTACTGGCACTATTCAGAACAATTAGGAAAAAAATACATAAAAGGAAACCAAATTGGGGGCGCTAGGTTGGCTCACTTAATTGTCTGACTCTTGGTTTTCAACCTGGCACTATGTGAGTTTGAGCCCCACATCAGGCTCCATGCTGACAGCACAGAGCTTGTTGGGGTTCTCTCTGTCTCTCTCTCTCCCTTTCTCTCTGCTTCTCCCGACTCCCACTTTCTCAAAATAAATAAACTTAAAACAATTCTAAAATGGAAACAACTTGGAAGAGAAAAAGCAAAATTATCACTGTTAGAGGATGACATTATCTATACAAAATCCAGGAAACTTTTTTTTTGGTAATCATTATTATTCATTTTTTCCTAATTTTTCTACTAGACCCTCCACTTTCAATTTTTTATGCTATAAATGATTGAGTTAATTATTGTATTTCACCTTTTTCTTTTATTACACCTCAATCAACAAAAGAATGAAGAAATTTAGCTAAAATTCTGTAAAAGGAAATGCTAAAGAAAAATAAGAAAGAAGTAAAACGAAGACCCAAATAAACATAACATTGAAAGTAATTCCATTTCTCCAATACAACAAACAAACTTAACAATACTTTAAATATATTTACAGTGAAAAAAAAACCCACCAACGAAAAAGAAAAATGGAAAAGAAAACGAGGCAACAGTTACACACAGAAACATATAGTGTGATAAACGATTCCTAAAGCAAACATACACTAACATATTAGACAATTTGGAAAAGACCAAGACCACATGCCTTCACTGGTCAATGGACCAAACTTTTAAACAAGTAATTCCTTGGATGCCCCGGTGGCTCAGTTGGTTTAGCATCCAACTGTTGGTTTTGGCTCAGGTCATGATCTCACTTTGTGAGTTCCAGCCCCACACTGGGCTCTGCACTGATAGTGGGCATCCTTCTTGGGATTCTCTCTATCTCTATCTCTCCTTACCTCTTCCTTCTTATCTCTCCTCTCAAAATAAATAGTTATTAAAAAGGTAATGGAGAACATTATATTTTTTTAAAAAAGCAATTGCTGATAAAATTCATCAAAATTCTACAAATAATAGAATACAGGGAACCCATTGAAAATCATTCTAGGTGGCAGGCATTACCCTGGTACCCAAGAGGACATAACCACAATACAAGAACAAAAAAAGGCTAGTTTGTCAAATATAAATATTGCTACACTGGCCTTCTTTTGACATCCATTTGCATGATAACGTTTCTCTAGCCCCTCACGTTCAACTGGCAGACAACTTCAGGTCTAAATTGAGTCTTTTGTAGGCAGCAGATTAATCGGTTTGGGTTTTTTTTAATCCATTCAGACACCCTATGTGTTTTGATTGGAGTGCATAGTACATTTCCCTTCAAAGGAATTATTGACTAGATACCTATTTGCTACCATTTTATTATTACTTTTGGCATTGTTTCTGGAGATTGTTTTCTGATACTTTCTTGTCTTTCTCACTTTTGGTCTCTCCTCTGAAGTCAAATACTATCCTTAAACATGTCTTGGAGGGCTGTTCCAGTGGTCACAAACTCCTTTAGTTTCTGTTTGACTGAAAATCTCTCTCTCTCCTCTAGTCTGAATGATAGTCTTCCTGGATAGACTGTTCTTGGCTGCCTATTTTTCCCCTTTCAGCATTTTGAATCTGTCATGTCCCTCCCTCAGGGTTGCCAAGTTTCTGTTGAGAAATCTTGAGCTGGCCTTATACTTTTCAGGATGGGTGAAATACTTCCTCTGTGTTGCTGCTTTTAAGATTTTGTCATTATCACCATAGTTTGCTAATTGGATTCCAAGATGTCTTGGTGTTGGCCTCCTTTTGGTGATTTCAATGGAGTTCTGTGCCTCCTGAATCTGCAGGTCTGTTTCCTTCAACTGATTAGGGATGCTTTTTTCTATTATTCCCTGAAGTAACTTTTCTGACGCCCTTGCTCATCTTCTTCTGTGACCCCTGTAATATAAATCTCATCACTTTTGAGGGAGTCCCTGATTTCCTAAGGCTATTTCATGTTGCATAGTTCTACTCTGTCTCTCTGTCTCTCTCTTCCTTAAGTTTCACTATTTTCCATTATTTTGTCTTTAAGGCCACCAATTTGCTGCTCTCATTCTTCCAACATGCTGTTCATTGAATCAAGTGCGTTTCTCATCTCATTTATTGCATTTTACATCACTCTTCCTTTGCTAAGCCTCTTATCTCTGTAGTAAGAGCCTCACTGCTGTCTTCTTTTCACAAGCTCAGTGAGAATCCTTATGACAGTTGCCTTCAATTTTCCATTTGGAATGTTACTGATACAGTGTTTCACTGAAATCTCTGGCCACGGCCATATCTTGTTGTTTCATTTTGGAAAAATTCTTCCATCTTGGCATTTTGTCTACATCTCCACCACCCTCTGTATGTTAAAATAGCCACTTATGTCTCCTGCTCTATCTTTGACGCCAGTGGTGTGCAGAAGCTCTCCTGCCAGTGTTTGGACCCTGTCCTCAATGGGGCGAGTTTTGACTGGTTATGCTGTGGTCTGCTTGTGAGATGAGACCAGACGTCAACTCTACCAGAACTGAGGCCATGCAGAACTGTGTGGTCACATGTGGTGTGGGCAGCAGATTATGCAGGTCCCCTGAGGTAGGGGCCAACCTTGCTGGGATTGAGTCAGGCTTGACTGAGAAGGGCAGTTCCACCAGAGCATAGGGGCTTGGGGCTTGTTGTAAGCAAGGCGGGCAGCCAGTGTCCTCGCTGAGCCCTTTCTCTCAGGGTGCTCTGTGTTCATGCTGAGGAACATGGGAAGGAAATGGAACCAGTCAGCTCCTTTGTTCCCCATCATGCACCTCATTGAAGGGCCCCTAGAATATCAAATAATCTCACTCATCTGTGCCCCAAATGCTCTTCACATTGCTGTTTCCATGCTGTCTACCCCCAGGTTGTGAGCCTACCTTCTGTCCAAGACAGAGCAGTACCTTCCTGGATCTTTCCCAGCTAAGCCGGTCGACCTTGAAAACTTGAGGCTTGAAGCCACACTGTAAGAATGCACAAAATGCAGGCCTTCTCCTTTTCCAAGACAATGACATTAGGGAAATGTTCTCCTTGTGCATTCTTCTTTGAGCGCCACTCTCTCTCATCCTTCTCCACAACCACAGCTCCCTGCTTTCAGCAGCACTATAATCTGTTGCTCCCCCAGCCAAATCTCTATACTTCCTACAATCTTCGATGTGCCTCTTCTCTCACATTAGCTGGGTAATTCCTCTGTCAGTCTTAAGGTTGCTTGTTGGGATACTTAGGACGGTTTAGTGGTTATCTAGATGTGTTTGTGGGATGTGAGGAGGGTAGGGTACTCCTAGTCTGTCACGATACTATCTTCTTCTCGGAAGAATCCCTATTTTTTTTAAATTTTAAATTATTATCTTTTGAGACAGAGTGTTTGTGCAAGTAAGTTAAGGGCACAGGGAGGCAGAGACTCTCAAGCAAGCTGCATGTTAGGTGTGTAACCTGAGGCAGGTCTTCATCCCATGACCCTGGGATCATGACCTGAGCCAAAAACAACAGTCAGACATTCCACCAACTGAGCCACCCAAGTGCCCCTAAAGAATCCTCATTTCGAAAAACCTGCTAAAACTCAAGCAAATTTTACAAAATTGGAGATCACAAACCCAACAAATAAGAATTCATGGTTTATACACAACAAAGAACAATCCCCCCCCCAAATATAATTATAGTTACAGTAGCATCACAAAGAATAAACTACTTAAGACTTGACATAATGCTAGAGGTCAAAACTGGTGCAGAGAAAACTATAAAATACTGTGAAGGAATTGAAAGAAGAAGTAAGTGAAAACACATCCATGTTCTTACATTGGAATACTTCAAATTATCCAACTGTCACTATACTCAAAGTGATCTACTGATTTCATGCGACCTCCATCAAATTCCCAATGACATTTTTGGCAGAAAGATCACAACCAAATGGAACATTCACATGGGTATGGCAGGATAATATATACCCACAATAATCTTGAAACATAAAGAGTATTCTGGTGGCACCAAACTTCCTAATTTACAACATACCACAAAATCAGTTGTCAAAAAGTACTACAGAAGAAAACAGACACAGAATAATAAAAAAGTGATGGTGAGCTATGCGTGCACTTGAATGTCAATGTGACACTGTCAGTGTGATGTATGAAAACAAACAGAGTGTCTTCTTAAAACTCACATTCTGATTTCAAATTTTATGTGGGGTCTGAGTTTCTACATTTCTCACAAACCTGAAACTCATGCCAACATCTTCACTTCAAGAGCCACACTTCTATATTCCAAGAAAAAAAAAGCACAGAAGAAATCATGGAGGACTTTGAACTTGAAGAATAATGAGGAAATTACTAAGCCTCATATCATGAACAGAAGCAACTATTCTCCTTAAACACTTACTACACAGTACAGACCATTCTAACAGTTTTGCATGAATTCGCCCATCTATCCCAGTAATCTATGAGAACAATAGTGTTGTTTTTCATCTTTCAAAAGAATATCTGGCAAAATTGCAATAATAGTATAATATGTGTCTTTATCCAGATTATCCGACTTTAAATTCATCTAAGAGGAACACACCAACCATTATACAGAGACAATCCTAAAAGTACGTTTACCGAAAGTTTCAACGTGGTGATGGTCATGCAAATATATTAAAGCCATGAAACTGAGTAACATAAGAGAAAAGTGAAGATTCCACATAAAATACAAAAATTACCAATTGAATACAAAAGAATAAAAGTGATAGAATGAAAAATGTTTACTCTCCCTGAAACTAAGAAATGTTTTCAGTGACATACAGATTATACAACTATTTGTGGAGAAAGGTTTTTGTGACTCGCAAATACACCACAAACACACACACTCAGAAATACAGAGGAGGACAGAAGGAGGGGAAGATGGCAGTGTAGGAGATGCTGGGCTCACCGCGTCCTGCTGATCACTTAGATTCCACCCACATCTGCCTAAATAACCCAGAAAACTGCCACAAGACTAGCAGAATGGACTCTCTGGAGCCAAGCGTAGACAGGAGGCCCACAGAAGAGGGTAGGAAGGGCGGAGAGGCGGTGCGCACTACATGGACTGGTGGGAGGGAGCCGGGGCAGTGGAGGGGTAGCCTGCCCTGCAACGCAGAGCCCCCAGTCTGACTTGCAAATGCAGAGGGGCCATACCGAGTGTTTTCTGACAGCCAAGCGGGACATAACATCTGGAATGTCATAAGTCAACAGCTCTTCTCGGAGAGCAGAAGGGCTAGAAATAATGGGAGGAATAGTTGTTGAACCCTGGAGGACAGAGCTCAGCTCACCAGGGAACAAAGGTGCTGGCCAGCACCAACTCCCTCGCCCATCCACCTGCCGAAATTCCAAGGGAACCAGTTCCTATCACAGAACTTGCTTGAACTGCACAAACACCCACACTGTGCTTCTGTGGAACCATCCCTCCAAAGGGTCTGCCTGCCTCCCAGTGCTGCAGGGCCCCGCCCGCATCGGACCTTGGAGCACCAGAGGCAAAGTGAGCTGAGCCTGCCCCTCTTGCCCCTGTGCACCGTGCGGATCCACCCCGGTTAATACGCCAGATCCCCCAGAGGAAGCACCACAAGCCTGGCAGTGTGGAAGTAGTCCAGACAGGGGCCACACCACTACACAGTGAGTCCTGCCCCTGGGAGAGGGGAAGATAAGGTACACAGCAGTCTGACTGTGGCCCCGCGGTGGGCTGGGGGCAGACATCGGGTCTGACTGCGACCCCGCCCACCAACACAAGTTACCCCAGAAAGCACAGGGGAAGAGCCCTGCAGTTCTGTGCCACTCCAGGGAATATCCAAAATGACAAAACGGAAGAATTCTCCTCAAAAGAAATGCCAGGATGTAGTGACAGCTAACAAACTGATCAAAAACGAAGAAGCAATATAACAGGAAATGAATTTAAAATAATAGGCGTGCCCGCATGGCCCAGTTGGTTAAGCATCCAACTTTGACTCAGGGCATGATCTCGGGGTCCGTGAGTTCGAGTCCCGCGTGGGCTCTGTGCTGACAGCTCAGAGCCTGGAGCCTGTTTCAGATTCTGTCTCCCTCTCTCTCTGACCGTCCCCCGTTCATGCTGTCTCTCCCTGTCTCAAAAATCAACTAAATGTTGACAAACAAATAAAATAAAATAAAATAAAATAAAAGCCATAAAATTAATCGTTGGGCTTGAAAAAAGTATAGAGGACAGCAGAGAATCTATTGCTACAGAGATCAAGGGACTAAGAAACAGGAGGAGATAAAATATGCTATAAATGAGGTGCAAATTAAAATGGAGGTGACCACAGCTCAGATTGAAGAGGCAGAGGAGAGAATAGGTGAATTAGAAGAGAAAATTACGGAAAAAGAGGAAGCTGAGAAAAAGATTTAAAAAAAATCCAGGAGTATGAGGGAGAATTAGAGAACTAAGTGATATGAAGAAACGCAATAATATATGCATAATTGGGATTCCAGAGGAGGAAGAGAGGGAAAAGTGCTGAAGCTGTACTTGAAGAAATCATAGCTGAAAACTTCCCTGATCTGGGGAAGGAAAATGGCATTGAAATCCAAGAGGCACAGAGAACTCCCTTCAGACGTAACTTAAATCGATCCTCTGCATGACATTATCATAGTGAAACTGGCAAAGTACAAGGATAAAGAGAGACTTCTGAAAGCAGCTAGGGATAAACATGCTCTAACATATAAAGAGAGACCGATAAGACTCGTGACGGATCTATCTACTGAAACTTGGCAGGCCAGAAAGGAATGGCAGGAAATCTTCAATGTGGTGAACAGAAAAAATATGCAGCTGAGAATCCTCTATGCAGCCATTCTGTCATTTAGAATAGAAGGAGATAAAGTTCTTCCCAAACACTGAAGGAAATCATCACCACTAAACCAGCCCGACAAGAGATCCTAAGGAGGATCCTGTGAAACAAAGTACCAGAGACATCACTACAAGCATGAAACCTACAGATATCACAGTGACTCTAAACCCATATCTTTTTATAATGACCCTGAATGTAAATGAACTAAATGCTCCAACCAAAAGACATAGGGTATCAGAATGGAAAACAAAACAAAACAAAGCAAGACCCATCTATTTGCTATCTACAAGAGACTCATTGTAGACCTGAGGACACCTTCAGACTGAAAGTGAGGAGATGGAGAACTATCTATCATGCTACTGGAACTCAAAAGAAAGCTGGAGTAGCCATACTTATATCAGACAAACTAGACTTTAAATTAAAGACTGTACCCTTCATAAGTATACAAGAATTGAGATCATACCATGCCTACTTCCAGACCACAATGCTATGAAGCTTGAAATCAACCACAGGAAAAAGTCTGGAAAACCTCCAAAAGCATGGAGGTTAAAGAACACCCTACTAAAGAATGAATGGGCCAACCAGACAATTAGAGAAGAAATTAAAAAAATATATGGAAACAAATGAAAATGAAAATACAACAATCCAAACGCTCTGGGATACAGCGAAGGCAGTCCTAAGAGGAAAATACATTGCAATCCAGACCTATCTCAAGAAACAAGAAAATTCCCAAATAAAAAATCTGACAGCACACCTAAAGGAAACAGAAGCAGAACAGCAAAGACAACCCAAACCCAGCAGAAGAAGACAAATAATAAAGATCAGAGCAGAAATAAACAATATAGAATCTAAAAAAACAGTAGAGCAGATCAATGAAACCAAGAGTTGGTGTTTTGAAAAAATAAACAAAATTGACAAACCTCTAACCAGGCTTCTCAAAAAGAAAAGGGAGATGACCCAAATAGATAAAATCATTAATGAAAATGGATTTATTACAACCAATCCCTCAGAAATACAAGCAGTTATCAGGGAATACTATGAAAATCTATATGCCAACAAACTGGACAACCTGGAAGATATGGACAAATTCCTAAACAGCCACACACTTCCAAACTCAAACAGGAAGAAATTGAAAGCTTGAACAGACCCATAACCAGCGAAGCAATCGAATCAGTTATCAAAAACCTCCCAACAAATATGAGTCCAGGGCCAGATGGCTTCCCAGGGGAATTCTACCAGACATTTAAAGCAGAGATAATACCTATCTTTCTGAAGCTACTCCAAAAAGTAGAAAGGGAAGGAACACTTCCAGATTCATTCTATGAAGCCAGCATTACATTGATTCCTAAACCAGAGACTCAGTAAAAAAAGAGAACTACAGCCCAATATCCCTGATGAATATGAATGAAAACATTCTCAATAAGATACTAGCAAATCGAATACAACAGCATATAAAAAGAATCATTTACCATGATCAAGTGGGATTCATTCCTGAGCATCAGTGCTGGTTCAATATTCGCAAATCAATCAACGTGATACATCACATTAGTAAAAGAAAAAATAAGAACCATATGATCCTGTCAATAGAGGCAGAAAAAGCATTAGACAAAATTCGGCATCCTTTCTTAATAAAAACCCTTGAGAAAGTCAAGATAGAAAGAACACACTTAAACATCATAAAAGCCATTTATGAAAGCCCACAGCTAATATCATCCTCAATGGGGAAAAACTGAGAGCTTTCTCCCTGAGATCAGGAACACGACAGGGATGTCCACTCTCACCGCTGTTGTTTAACATAGTGTTGGAAGTGCTAGCATCAGCACACAGATAACAAGAGGAAATCAAAGGCATCAAAATTGACAAACATGAAGCCAATCTTTCACTTTTTGCAGATGACATGATACTACACATGGAAAACCCGTGATAGACTCCACCAAAAGTCTACTAGACCTGATACATGAATTCAGCAAAGTCGTAGGATACAAAATCAATGTACAGAAATCAGTTGCATTCTTATACACGAATAATGAAGCAACAGGAAGACAAATAAACTAATCCCATTCACAATTGCACCAAGAGGCATAAAATACCCAGGATTAACCTAACCAAAGATGTAAAATATCTGTATCCTGAAAACTCTAGAAAGCTTATGGAGGAAAATGAAGAAGATATGAAGAAATGGAAAAACATTCCATGTTCATGGATTGGAAGAATAAACATTGTCAAAATGTCAATACTACCCAAAGCTATCTACACATTCAATGCAATCCCAATCAAAATTGCACCAGCATTCTTCTCAAAGCTAGAACAAGCAATCCTAACATTTGTATGGAACCACAAAAGACCCCGAAAGCCAAAGTAATATTGTTGAAGAACAAAGCGGGAGGCATCACAATCCCAGACTTTAGCCTCTACTACAAAGCTGTCATCATCAAGACAGCATGGTATTGGCACAAAAACAGACACATAGACCAATGAAATAGAATGGAAACCCCAGAACTAGACCCACAAAAATATAGCCAGCTAATCTTTGACAAAGCAGGAAAGAATATCCAATGGAAAAAAAGACAGTCTCTTTAACAAATGGTGCTGGGAGAACTGGACAGCAACATGCAGAAGGTTGAAACTAGACCACTTTCTTACACCATTCACAAAAATAAACTCAAAATGGTTGAAGGACCTGAATGTGAGACAGGAAACCATCAAAACCCTAGAGGAGAAAGCAGGGAAAAACCTCTCTGACCTCAGCCGCAGCAATTTCTTACTTGACACATCCCCGAAGGCCAGGGAATTAAAAGCAAAAATGAACTATTGAGACCTCATGAAGATAAAAAGCTTCTGCACAGCAAAGGAAACAATCAACAAAACGAAAAGGCAACCAACGGAATGGCAAAAGATATTTGCAAATGATATATGAGACAAAGGGCTAGCATCCAAAATCTAAAAAGAACTCCCCAAACTCCACACCCGAAAAACAAAAAATCCAGTGAAGAAATGGGCAGAAAACATGAATAGACACTTCTCTAAAGAAGACATCCAGATGGCCAACGGGCACAAGAAAAGATGCTCAACATCACTCCTCATCAGGGAAATACAAATCAAAACCACACTCAGATACCACCGCACGCCAGTCATAGTGGCTAAAATGAACACATCGGGAGACTATAGATGCTGACGAGGATGTGCAGAAATGGGAACCTTCTTGCACTGTTGGTGGGAATGCAAACTGGTGCAGTCACTCTGGAAAACAGTGTGGAGATTCCTGAAAAAATTAAAAATAGCGCTACCCTATGACCCAGCGATAGCACTGTTAGGAATTTACCCAAGGGATACAGGAGTGCTGATGTATAGGAGCACTTGTACCCCAATGTTTATAGCAGCACTCTCAACAATAGCCAAATTATGGAAAGAGCCTAAATGTCCATCAACTGACGAATGGATACAGAAAGTGTGGCTTATATACACAATGGACTACTACTTGGCAATGAGAAAGAATGAAATATGGCCTTTTGTTGCAACGTGCATGGAACTGGAGAGTGTTATGCTAAGTGAAAGAGGTCATACAGAGAAAGACAGATACCATGTATTTTCACTCTTATGTGGATCCTGAGAAACTTAGGACCATGGGGGAGGGAAAGAAAATAAAAAACAGGTTAGAGAAGGAGGGAGACAAACCATAAGAGACTCTTAAATCTGACGACAAACTGAGGGTTGATGGGGGATCGGAGGGAGGGGAGGGTGGGTGATGGGTATTGAGGAGAGTCCCTGTTGGGATGAGCACTGGGTGTTATATGGAAACCAATTTGACAATAAATTTCATATTAAAAAAAAAAAAGAAATACCAATAGGTATTTTGAGTCTTCTATAGCATTAAAAGTCTAGGTCTCCTTTATGTTTTGTGCTGGATTACATTCACAATTTTAAGGCATTTGAACTAATGTGATACACATTTTCTTTATTTGCAGCAACAGAAAAGAGATAAGGAAGAGTATCTATGGGACATGAGGGCAGAATAAAATGGAAGTTTACAGGGCAGAACTTTCATTCACAATCTCTACTTTAAACAGCAATTCCTACAGCAAACATAGGAGGAAATCTTCATTTTCCAAAGCAGACAACAAACAAGGTGAAATGAAGGAGGAAGCTTCCAGAATAAATGAGATGATTAGTGCACATCTTCCCATAAAGATACTTAATGATAACAGAGAAAAAATATCAACCTTCTAGTGGAGGGATCCAGCAGAACACACAGGAAATAAGGAACCTGTAATGGGTGACACTGGGATCAGGTGGCTAATGTTCTTCAAAGAACACAGAATGACAGCTGTGAAATAAATGTCCAGAACAAATATGTAAATCAGTCTAACACCGAAAAGGAAAATAACCATTTTATTCAAATATCAAGCCACTATTCCATGGCAAACAATTCAAATGGTCATCTTAGAGAGACTTATGGAGGAAGAAGAGAGAACAGGTAACTAAATGATATCAGGAAAACTCTGCAAGACCAACAGGTCAACCCAAATGATCTACCTCATACCTCATGATGCATATGCCATGTCAGAATTTTCATCTAATAAGTCAGAAATGAATCTCATAAAGAGCCACGCAGAAAGTGAAAACATTTATGACAAAGGCACAGGAAGTTTCTATTATACAAGAAAAAAGATGAAAATTATGAAGTTACTGAGAAATAACGTACCCATTGAGTCTTTATGGTGGGCTGTGAGTTCTAAGTTCTCAGTGTTGTAGTTCCCCTGTGGTATTAATGTTGGTAGAAATATTAGAATACACATGGACAAATTATTTCACCATTGAGGAATGGAAGACATAAATTGGAAATTTCTTATTATCATTCATAAGAAAAATAAGCTTCTGAAGTGAAATAGAGCATAAGATTTTCTCATTTTAGAAAATGCTTTTTTATCTGAGGGAATTACTGAATCTCAGTTTTGTATGATTAAGCCTAAAGCATCAGTGGGGTGCCTGGGTGGCTCAGTTGGTTGACCATCCAACTTCAGCTCAGGTCATGATCTTGTGGTCTGTGAGTTCAAACCCCACATCAAACTCTGTGCTGACTGCTCAAAGCCTGGAGGCTCCTTCAAATTCTATGTCTCTGTCTCTTTCTGCCCCTCCCCCACAATTGCTCTGTCTGTCTGCCTCTCTCTGTCTCTCTTCTCAAAAACAAACATTAAAATAAAAGAAAAAGATTATAGCCTCAGGAACATTGGAAAGCATAAACCGGAAATCACGTGATCCCTGTCTCCAGTGCTCCTGGGATTTGGACACCAAAACCCACTCTGTCCACCACTACTATGACACACTTCTCACAAAAACAGAAACTGGGAATGACTTACAATAGAGTTTCTCAGAATAGGGAGAATTCTCCAGGGCCTTCAAAGCAAAGGAGAAGCTTTCAGACTTTGGAGATACTCAACGCACAAGGGGAGTCTCCTGGCACTCACTGTGGATGTGATGGACCATCACTGGAGCAGAACAAAGAATCCTTCGAGAATGTAAGAGTATGACGGGTTGGAAAGCTGATGTCCCGCTATGAGTGGGACAGACATAAAACTGGGCTTCCAAACTAATTTCCATTCAAGGAGAGCTACTTGAGCCATATTTTAAATATTTGCATATCACCACTGTCATCTGTTTTGTTCATGCCCACCTACCTGCTGGTGAGGCTACCGTCTTCTTTCTCTTCACATCCCAGAGCTCCCTCTTTTGTTCCAAAAAAATGACCAGGTGAGGTTTCGACACAATGAGGCCTGATTATCAGAAAAAAAAAAAAAAAGAACATGCCTGTTTCTCAGATTCTTTCACCCCAATACTGTGCTCAGTACATGAGAAAGGACATTGTAGAATTCCAGAAAATGATTTCTGAATGCTGTTGCCCACAAGCCCCTTTAGTATACTTGACAGGAATTTCCAACCTTCACATCGTGACCTCACGTCCAAGTACTACCACGACAGGAATGAGTAGCAGTTAGGAGCTTCAGTGGGCAGTACCATTTTATGCCACTCAATGTTTACAATTACCACTCATCTACAGATGATGATGCTCTTACCTCACGGTAAAGAAGGGGAATCTACAGCTGGAAAGGAAACCTCATGAAGATATTTCTCTATATCTACAAAATCTACTTCTTTCTCTGACTGCAGGGATCTGAATCCCAGTCATGCAAAGAGGATGTTTCCAAGAGACAGTCTTCCAAGGAAGGAACAAACCCGCGAGTGTGGTTTGGGAAGTCTGGAAGGAGTTATCCTCACCCAAGAAGAGGAGGTGTCCATAGGTCTCTAACATCACATCCCTGTACAGTTCTCGCTGACTCTGGTTCAGGCATCCCCATTCCTCCTGAGAGAATTCTATGGCCACATCCCTGAAGGTCAGCAGTCCCTGCAACAAATACCATAGTTAGCAAGTAGCCATAGGCAGCATTCATAATGGTACCTAAGATGCAAGAGGGAGTTAATGTCACCAGCTGGACCCCAAGACCTGACCTCCACTGCTTACTTGTTGATACCCACTGCCCTTAGTCCCTCATTTTATTTCACTTGTTCTTTCAACCTTATCTGTTACTTCAGGCAACAACACCCCAGGGCCATGATCTCTTGTGATGGAAACAGAAAGTATACAACAAAAGGTATGTCACCTGAGAAAGAGCTTATACCCACCCTGTCTGAGCTCATCCCCTGACTCACTCCTAAGCAGGTAGACAGTGGTGTCAACCACGGGGAGAGGATTGTTACCATGACCTCATTATAATGCTAAACTCTCCACCTAAGAGCGAGCACAAACCTCATTTCCTATGTAACATCCAGAGTAGGTATGGAACTGCTTGTTTGCAAAAAGTAAACATTCCAATGTGTATTTACTTATCTTTGAGAGAGAGAGAGACAGAGCAGGAGCAGGGGAAGGACAGGGAGGGAGACAGAATTGGAAGCAGGCTCCAGGCTCTGAGCTGCCAGCACAGAGCCCAGTACAGGGCTCGAACTCACAAAACGCAAGATTTCAAGCACACAGACTGCATGATCATGACCTGAGCTGAAGCTGGATGCTCAGCCAACTGAGCCACCCAGGCCCTCCTGTATACAACTGTTTTCTTCAGGCCCAAGTGTAACCTGATCTGCACCTTTACATAAGGTGATGGGCTCTCCCTCTAATTCTCCACCCTGACTATATATGAAACCATTCCCTTCCCGGGGTCTCTGCTTTGGAAGTGATTCCCTGTGATCTCCTTAATTGTTGAAAATCACGTTTCCTTTGTGTGACAACCCCAGCTGGTATAGATTCTATCTGTGACTCACCAAGAAGTGAATTCCTGTTTGTTTAGGTATATTGGAAAAACTGGTTCTGACTTTGAGGAGTTTCCTGCTTTCTGCAGGAAGAACTTTTTCAACACAATGATATGCTTTCATCTATTTTCTTACTTTGAGGTAAGAACCAGTGTAAATATTGTGTTTATTCAAGCGAATTTATAAAATGAAGGCATCAACAAAGGCATCCATATTTTTAAATACTATATTCACATCACGTAGTATACCTGGTGTCTATTTCTTAGATGGAAAGTCTGGGTGTGTTACAATGTACGTAGCATATTCTAATATGAATTACAATTTCACAATGGTGCATTGAAGAGCTTTATTTTTTTTAAGTTTATATGCTTATTTTGAGAGAGGGGGAGAGAGAGCAAGTGGGGGAGGGGTAGAGAGAGGGAGAGAGAGAGAATCCCAAGGAGGCTCCCCACTGACAGTGCAGAGCCTGACTTGGGGCTCCATCTCAGGAACCATGAGCTACTGACCTAAGCTGAAATCAAGAGTCAGATGCTTAACTGACTGAGCCACCCAAGTGCCCCCAGATTCTGCATTGCTGACAAGACATTAGCCTATTGGCCAGGGAATAGATATTTGAATAACAAAGAGCAAGAATTCAAAGGCAGGAACTCATGGAGTACTTGGAACTAAATGGGTTTTATAACAACCACAGGTTCTACTAGAATAGCAAAAAAAGGCAACAAGGCGCCTTTCTGAGCATTTCCTACTTAGTAGATAGCATCTACTCATTTTTCATAAATTAATGGAAAATGAATAATAATCATAATTATAAACAATTATCACCTATGAGAGCAAACAGGTTATTCTATTTCTCTGTGGATATTTTGTCAAGCATCCAGTACTTGGAAGAGATTCCGTTTTAACCCGGGTTATCTGACCTAGAGTTGATCTAAAACGACACAGTGGTCAATATCCAGACGGGACCCTAAAGCAACGTTAGTAACACGTGTGAAAGCTGAAAAGAATTATGGAAACCAGAAAGTGTCCACACCAAACTGATCTCCTGTTTTACACTTCATGCACACACCCATACATTTAGAAAGCAGTTATATACATATTAAAAGTGATAGAGTGGAGGGGCGCCTGGGTGGCTCAGTCGGTTAAGCGTCCGACTTCGACTCAGGTCACGATCTCGCGGTCCGCGGGTTCGAGCCCCGCGTCGGGCTCTGGGCTGATGGCTCAGAGCCTGGAGCCTGCTTCCGATTCTGTGTTTCCCTCTCTCTCTGCCCCTCCCCCGTTCATGCTGTGTCTCTCTGTCTGAAAAATAAATAAACGTTAAAAAAAAAATAAAAAAAAAAGTGATAGAGTGGAGGGCCACCTGGGGGGCTCACTTAGTTAAGCATCTGACTTCTGATTTTGACTGAGATTGTGATCTCCAGGCTCCTGTGTATGTGCCCTACATTGGGCTCTGCGATGATAACAGGGAGCCTGCCTTTAAATTGTCTCTCTCTCTTACTCTCTCTCTCTGCGCCTTCTCCACTTGTTCTCTCAATCTCCCCGTCTCTCACACAAACTGCAGGAAACAAGGGAAGAGCAGAAAATGGTCGTGGAAACTAAGAAACATCTTCAATGACATTACACTCATAAATCTAGTTTTGGATAATGATGCTTAGGTCTTTTATTCACACTGTCAACACAAACACATTGAATGATATACATAAACCAGCTATTATTTCTGAATCTAGTATGATGAGGGATACAAACAGGAAAATGTGCACCTCCACCAGAGAAGCCTGACCTAGAGCCTGCAGAGTTTTAATAAGCATCAAGTAAGTGCTGGTTGCTACATTCTTAAGGGGTCTCCTGACTGCCTATACATCTCAATAAGTAACGTTGAACTGAATGGTAATCACCAGAGAAATCCTGCAGAAGCAGTTTTACACTCAGAAATTCAAAGGAAGGCCTCCTCAGTTGCTCAGTGGGTTAAGCCTCTGTCTCTTGGTTGTGGTTTCGGTCATGATCTCACAGTTCATGAGTTTGAGCCCCCAGGAGGGCTCCATGCTGCTGAGTATGGGGAGCCTGCTTGCGATTCTTTCTCTCCCAAATTTTCCCCGTTCCCCCCCCCCCTCACGTACTCTGTCTCCTTCTCAAAATAAGTAAATAAACTTAAAAAAAAATAAAAGGAACATTTGTGATCTAATACTGCGTGCAGCTCCCCTTCCCCCCAGGACATATAAGCTTCATGAAGCCACCGTATGGCTCTCTCTGCCCACAGGTCCAGTGTCTGTGCGACTCCAATAAGCTATCTTGCATCATCCAACATCTCCAGAATTGTTTCTTGACCATTGTGCTTGATGATCCCACCATATACTGTTTCATTAAAAGCTTTTGTTTCAATCCTCATTTCTGCTCTATTCTGTTTCAGGATTCGAAGGTGCAAGCATGTAAACTATGGGATTCTTCTTTTCCTGTTCTGAAAATACAAACTAAATAGAAGAATAGATTTGCATCAAGAATGTGGAGTAAACTAACAGTCTACAGGATGGAGGTCCCAGTGATTTAGAACCTCCACTCCCAGAAGTCATTATCTCTACTACACAAAGGTGAGAGCCTTCATTGTCCAGTGGCAACGGGTGGGATGTGGGTTGGGAGCAAGTGGTCAAGAAAGGATTCTGGAGACCTCTTTGGTCAAAAAAGCTGTTTTCATGAAAGCACAGGGAGAGGAATTGTGGGCGCCAAGGGCTGCAGTAGGATTTGAGGAGACACTGCAGGTATGCTTTAAGTTGGAGGCATAGAGATAAAAGAAGTTTCTAAAGCATTTTCAGATAGTCAAGAAGACTTACAGGATACTGGCAGTCTGGCTCTCCTCAAGCTGAGCTTCCCTTTTGCCTCTGGCAAAGCATTCACATGAAGGCAATTGTGAATTCCTTGAGCAATGTCATACTCTGCCTATATCTAGTGTTTATCAATGGATGGCAAACTGTAAGAAAATTTAATCCTGTCGACATTTCTTTTACCTCTGTTCCTTTCATCAGAAACTACAGGCAAAGAGAAACTTTGCCAGAAGAAAGATTGTTCCAGTTGAAATGGGATGGTTTCTGCATATCACTCGGTAAATCTACCTAATGAAATAAATTGAAATGAAATTGTAATGAAATAACCTGAAAATGGGGTATCTTTTCAACATTCTAAGCAGCAAGAGTCTTCCTTTTATCTGACAACTTTGGAGTTAATCCGGGCCTCATATCTATCCTGTGTATTTGTGCATTTTCTTCATCCTGGTCTCCAGAGAGGTGATTAAGCATCCAGATCTGACCTAAATGGGAACTGTTTTCCTTGAGTGCTATGCAGGACCAGACTCCACCAGCAGCAGGAATCTTGGACTCAACGCCTTCCCCTGTGGATCGTTCACAAAGGGAATATTTTCAATAATTGCAGAACTTTAATTTGGAGTTGGAGAAGGGGGAGAAGGCTCAGCGATACAAGGTAAGAGTGTTCTAAGAACCTAATCTTGAATATCATCTGAAAAGGTTAAAAATTGGGTGAAAAAATAAAGCAGAAATCTCAGAACTAGAAAAACCAACATTTGTGATTTCAGTTTGCATGGGCCTTCAAGAGAAAAACAGGGCAGGGTCTCTGCCCTCAGATGCACAGCTTACCTGAGAACTGGCCATTTCTTCTTTCACCTGGTCCCCTGGGTTTCTTCTCTGAAGATTTTGCTGGAGATCTCACAGCTGCATCAGCAGAAAATGTCTTCCAAGCCACTAACACAGCCTCTACACCTGTAAACTGATCACCTGCAGGCCAGACTTTGAAATGTAGAAAAGGCCCAACTTCCTACTCCTTTGTGTAAAAAGCTATTCAGAACCTTTTGAGCTCCTAATTGGATGCCAACCTCTGAGTTTTCCTCTTCTCCTTTCCACAGATGCTTCTCCTCCCACAGATGCCACTACACCCCACAAATGCTGCTACACCATAGGCACACTTTGTTACACCAGCCTTGATCCTCTCCAACTCCTATAGAGGAGACCCTGCCACCTCTCCTAGAGCCAAAGCCTGCACTCACCCCTCCTAAATTATTGGGAAACCTTTGTGCTTCATCCTGGATTCCTTTAGAATCACCTGGAGCACTTAATTAAAACAACACCATTGTTTCAACAAACATTGATTGACAGAAACTGGTGGGGGGGGGGGGGTGATATGATCATTTTTTGAAATTCCACAAGTGATCCTATTGGGAAGTATTTAGGAAGTTGACCAGACAAAAAGCACGATCATAGCTATGGTTTTTGTCCATATTTAAATCCATGCCTTCTCCACTGATCAGAGTTTCTGGAGATTTACACATCCCCCCTCTTCCTTCTATGCAGTGGGAGACACCCTTCCACAGGGAGCTTTCCCTTATACATGCAAATGCCTCTTTCAAAAGGGTTTCAGACCTTTTCCTTTGTCTCCTCCTTTAAAGTAATCCTTATGCCAAAGAGACACTTTTTGGAATGGTAAAATGCTCCCATTCAGTAGCAAAGTTTACTTTCCTAAGTCACCGCTAAACAGTTTTCCCAACTGAATGCATTTTTTAACTGCTTCCAGGAATATTTGAGATTTCTAATTCCTCATTATTTTCACTGAAATTTGGTGTTATCCTCTTTTCCTTATTTTGGCCATTCTAGAAAATATTGAGTGGTTTCTCACAGTAAAATATAGAGTGATCTAAGACAGTTGTGCTGCTGCCTGAAACTGAAACCACTTAAAAGCATAAAGTTGAACAATTCAAAATGGTGACATTAAAACATCAACAAAGCTTCCTATTAAACTTAGTAACCTTTTTTCTCTTGGGGAAACCTCCCATCTTTCCTTCTTAACCACCTCCCCCGCCGCCTTTTCTTTTAACCAAAGAGTACCAAACTGGAAATATGATGACCAGTGTTTGTAGCACAAAAACAACTCTTGTCAAAACAAGATGGATCCTGTTTGTCCCTATAAAAATCCCCAGCCCCTTCCTCTGGGTGGGCTTGCAATGTTGAAGGCCTTAACCTACTTCAGCCTCTTCTGCCTGGGAAAACAATAAAGCTCTTATTCCTCTTTTGCCCAAACTCTGTCTTCACATTATATTTTAGCTCTGAAGAACAGAGGTCAGTTTTCAACAACAGGATGAATGTGTACGAGAAGGAAACATTTTCCTTCATCTGTTCTCTATTCTTTGGCCAGTCTAACAATTAAACTGACATCAGGCAGGTTCAAAAGAGAAAAAAAGAATTTCTTGATGATGGGAACCTCAAAGATTTGAGGCTCAAAGACAGGCAATCGATGCTTATATGCCATTTGGAATGAAGGAGAAGGGGGTGGGGCTTTACAACTCAAGGAGGAACTATATCTACATGCAATGAAAAAGGAAGAGCAAATGTTTATCAAACATGTTTGCACTGCCACGCAGATAACTCTTTATAAATGGTTCATCGCTGGGGACACCTGAATGGCTCAGTCAGTTAAGTGTCCCTCGTTGGCTTAGGTCAGGAACTAGCAGTTGGTTAGTTTGAGCCCCACATCGGGCTCTCTGCTGTCAGCACAGAGCCCACTTCAGATCCTCTGTCTCCCTATCTGCTCCAACCCTGGTCATTCTCTCTCTGTCTCTCTGGAATAAATCAATAAACTATAAAAAAATAAAATAAAAATTAAATGTTCATCTCTGCTATTAACTCCTTCCTAGTAGAGGTCCCTCATCTAATTTATTCTTGGTATATGTATCAGCCTCCCGAAAGAAGGACATTTTTCCATTGCCACAACTTAGAGGTTGCTAGAGGATATTTTGTTAAGTTAAATAAACCACATACAGAAAAATATATACTGTATGAAATCACATACACGCAAATCTTAAAAATGGCAAAATTATTACAGATTAGCAAGTTTGTTGCCAGGGGCTGAGGATGGGGGAAATGTTTAGATGTTGGACAACTGGCAAAAAGCACTAATAATGCAGGATGTGTGAGAAGTGAATGTTTACACCTCGGTGAGTGTGCTTAATACTAGTGTATTGTACCCTTGAGATTTGCTAAGAGAGGCTATCGGAAGTGTTCTCAAGACACACGCGTACACACACACATATTAACAATGGGAGATGAGGGACATGTTTATTGGATAGATGGTAGTAATGACTTTGTAAGCAGGACCCAAGGGTGCAGGAGCACCTGGTTCCAGTGGCCCCAGACAGACCCAGTTCTGCCACTCATGGCTGACCAAATCCAAGGGCAAGACAGAGGACTTTTGTTGCCTCAATTTTGACCTCAAACTTGCTCACTGGGTTCCTTCCAGCTTGTCTCCTGGCTCAGGAGGAAGACCCTGAGGACAAAGTATCCCTCAGGGGAACTGGAACTACCCCTCAAGCCTCAAGGACTGCCCTGAGCCAGAAAGACCCCACCCTAGACTGACTCCTAGACAATGGCAGACTTCACTGTCTACCTGCAGGTCCTGACTCCTTTTGCCCCTCCACCCACCTCTCCCCTTTTCCCTTCCATACACCTGGAAGTGTATCCAGCACTTTGGAGACAGTCCTTGAGACATTATTCAGCCATCTTTGCAGTGTCAGCCTCCCTGAAATAACTTCCTCTCGTGTTTCGCCACCTCTCATCTCTCTGCCTTTGGATTTTGTCAGTGGTAAGTGGCCAAATACGGTCTGTGTGGGACCCCCGGAGTCGGCAAGAACACCGGCGAGATGAATGGTGATAAAACAAGAAGGAGATTTTCTTCACGGAGGCCAACACTGAGAAGAGAGGTGACCAACATCTCAAACACTGTCCCCAACCTGCTGAAAATCCTTCCAGGTTTATATAAAGAAAATGTAGGACGAAGGGTGGTGTACATGCAGGTGGTGAAGGTCAGGCCAAGCACTGCATTGCTGTGAGGCATGTGGGGTCTTGCTGGCTCAGGGCAATGCCTGTTGCTGGAGGGGGTAGTTTCCTTTCCCATCCTGGGATGCTTTGCCTGCTGGGGCTTCTTCCTGAGCTAAATGCTGACCTGGAAAGAAGAATGGAATCCGCTAGAAAGTACAGACGAAGGTCAAAAGAGAGACAGTTGAAGGCACTGCTGGGTCCTCTTTCCATTTCACAAAGTCTATGTATATTTACTTTTTAACACTTGACTGACCTCTAGATGTTCAGAAATGGAAAACAGGGTGATGAATGGGTTGGCTCCTGAAACTCCCATGGAGCACGAATGTCCTATCCCCTTTTGGGGGTGTCAGAATTCCTGTCTCTTTCCAGTTCTTCAGGCTGAACTAAGAAGTTGACATGAGACTGGGTGGCTCAGTTGGTTGAGCATCCCTTGGTTTTGTTTGTGAGATCAGGGATTGTGAGAGCAAGCCCCACATCAGGCTCTGCTGTGACAGCACAGAGCCTGTTTGGGATTCTCTTTGTCCCTCTCTCTCTGCCCCTCCCTGGTTCTCACTTGCTCTCTCTCTCTCTCTCAGTCTCCCATTCTCTCTCTCTCAAAATCAATAAACTAACATTTTAAAGAAAATCGAGACTGGCAAAGACTATCCTTGTAACCTGTTTCTTTTCAAAAGAATCAATTGACATCGAAGCTCAATATAGACCAAGTGAACTTCAGCACATCTATCTATTTCAGTGCCTCAGCCTGGAAATGTCTATTCATTATTGACTCCCTACAAGCATTCTTTTTATATGTATCAGCTGACTCATCCGCCTGCATTTTCTTCTGTACCAGGCAGTTCACTATTACACTTATGACTGAAAACACTTAAATATGCTAATGGATTTCCTTGAGCATTTCATCTATCAAGACATCAACATTTCTCCTAGGACACAAGGCACGATGTTCAACACTTGGTCTCGAATGCCTGCATTCCCTAAAACCTAGCTTTCCCTACACCTTCACCTGTGGTCAATCACATTAAAGTTCAGAAACAGTTTCCCTTACCCCTATTTCTTGAAGGACCTTTGAACTGTCTTTGTGCAACAGTCTTCAAACTTCATGCCCAGATAAATGTTGCACAACTATAATCTCTCATATTGAAAGATACACATTCAAAGATAATTTAAAGTATTTCTTCAATATTACAGGACAAACTGTTATATTACTGATGAGATTCTGGCCTGATTGCTGGGGCCATTAACAACATATTTGAACAGCTATTTATATGATAATTATAAATGGGTTCATTTTATGCCTGTAAATTATTATTTATTACTAGAATGGATATATTTTGGTTAGCTTATTAACTAATTTATTTTGTGTCTGTGTATGTGAGAAAGAGAGCACAAGAAGGGGAGGAGGCAGGGAAGGGAAGACAGAATCCCATGCCTTTAGCACACAGCCTTATGTGGGGCTGGAACTCAAACCATGAAAACAGGACCTCAGCCAAGATCAAGACTCTGAGGCTGAACTGACTTGTGCCACCCAAGCGTCCCTAGAATAGATTACTTTAGTCACAATTTTACTTACAAGGTCACTGATGTATAATTGACCTTAACACTCTTGGAGGCATGAATATATAAATGGTTGACAGGAAGAACAACAGACTACATTTTTCTCATGAGATGGGAGGTTTTGTAATTTCTCCAGGCTACAGAGAAGAGCGTGAACAGGTAGTGATTGTCAGTCAGGATAAATATCCTGACAGTTGGGAAAAATGCCTTGATTAAGCCCCAGTTTTTACTTCCTTCCAGGTGGCCTACTGAAAAACAGAAAATTTGTAATGATGAAACAGGGTATAGAAAGTTGCAAAGATGCTCCCTAGGACAAGGATATTTGGGGTAGCTGTTATCTCAGGACACTACCTACTTGGGATTACTTCCTATCAATAGGTTGGCTCCTCAGCTTGTGCATGCACAAAGCATTAAAACCATAAATGAGTCCTAAACACAAAATATATGAGGTATAAGGATCATCATGCAGTATAGATGATGTGCAAGCCTGCAAAAAAAAAAAAAAAGTCTTAAGAAATGTAGAAAGAGTTAAATCATACAAATATCTTACTTTGGCCACCATGGATTGAAACTAAGTTGTTCTTTGTTTTTAATGTTTCTTTATTTGAGGGAGATTGTGAGCAAGTGTGAATGGGGGAGTAGCAGAGAAAGGAAGAGAGGCTCCATGTTCACTTTGGAGCCCCATGTGGGGCTTGAGCCATACCCATGAGATCAAGACCTGAGAAAAATCAAGAGTTAGACCCTCCACCAACTGAGGCACCCAAGCACCTCTAATTCCATTTTTAGTTATTTTAAAACCTCATACTGTTCTCCTGAATGGCTGATGCACCACTTTGTTTTCCCACCTACAGTGCAACAGGGTTCCCCTTCTCTTCATCCTCACCAACACCCATGGTTTCTTGTGTTGTTAATTTTACCCATTTTGGCAGGTGGGAAGTGGTATCTCGTCCGTGTTTTGATTTGTGTTGCCATGATGATGAGGGATGTTGATCATCTTTACATGTGTCTGTTAGCATTCTGGCTATCTTCTCTCAAAAAGTGTCTATTCATGTCTTTTGCCCATTTCTTATCTGGGTTGCTTGATTTGTGGGTGTTGACTTTGAGAAGCTTTTATAGATTTAGACTTTTCATTCAAGTCTCAATTGCTGAGTCTTTCCCCTCTTTTCAAATAATTGGGTAAGGTTTGTCCTGTTTTAGTAAAGCATATGCACTTTCAACTGTAAGAGAGAAGTTTGGAATCAAACTTCAGAAATGAACAAACAGTCCCAGAGAGTCTCAGAATTGGTACTTAGTTTCAGGTTTTTGATTCCCAGGATGTCTTGAAATCTAGTCCTTGTACTCACAGCAGGTGACTTAAATATCTAAGCTGGTTTTGAGCAAACTGCAATTTTTCTTTGGGCACCTTATGTCTCTTTAAAGCCACAAGTTTTCACAGGTGTGTGCTGGTGTCATGCAAAGAACCTTGAGAAGGGGAACAGAGAATGAAATTATGTCATACTATAACAAAGGAGAGCCTGCAGAAAACTTACTGTCATGTAGTATAACATTTAAGGTTGTCACATATAGAATGGACCCTCTGTGGAACCCTGAGGCGTTACTCAACAGGTGTATTGCCATTCCTCCCAACTGAAGGTAAAAAGTACTGGCTATCCTTATCAACTGGACTATTTTGAAAAGGACTGCATGGGTGTTTCAGGGAACAATCAGTTTTCAGTGGGAATCGACATCACTAGTCGATGAACGTTGGGAACAAAAGATAAAGACAGATAGCAGTGTTATTTTTTGCTCAGGGGTCCTAGTCAAACTTCCATCCTCAGCCTTTGGGTTTTCTCTCAGGTAAAATAGGGGTCATACAGGGACTAGTATCCCCTTCCCTTGCTAGGACTCTCCTTACCCAGAACCTCCTATCCCCTGGAACCTCCACCCCATGCTCTCCAGCCCCTGCCCCCCATGGCTGCCATGGGCCGAAGTCCTGGCCTTCGATGCAGCTGTGGCCCAAGATGGCTTGAGCATGACCATTGATCTAGGGCATAAGCCTTGTATTCCTCTATTATGTGCTTGCTGCCCTGTTGGGTTTCCTTATTTATGGGGCAATGATTAACTCAGGGCAGAGATTTTGACGGATCTCTTTGAAGCTTGATGAGTGATGCACTGTGGAGTGTGCCAGTATCATTTGAACATTTTCCTCACAAGAAGGTTGGTAGCTCATCGAATAGGACTGATCATTTGATCAGTACCACTAACCTCAGCTAAAGTGCCATGAGAGACAGAGCATAGAAAACACGTTGAAATGTCATTTATTTCCCCTTGTTTCCAAATGTGGTTACTACTGTCAAAATCTAGATATTTTCCCCTTTGCAGGAAAAAGAATTTCTGCATGACATTTTTCAAAGAAATCTCAGTCCAGTAAATGAATTGGGGCAGGTAAACTAAGGAGAAATGGGTGTGTAATGCTCAAAAGGCCTAGACACAAAGGAATAAATTCATAGACAGGGACCCATTGTTATTTATGGGAGACCGATATTTTTAGCTCTCTGAGGCAGGGGCTGCTGGTAGCACTGGGTTTGAGCACTAAAAGTGTAGGTCAGCTGTAAGGACAGAAACAGTTTTATTCCCAGTGCAGAGAGTAGTTTCTCCAAGCCAGTTGACAGGGAGGACTAGGAAGATGCCTTTGGTTCCTTGGAGCCCTGTCATTGGGAATTAGGGAGACATGGAAAAGGTCGGCTAAAGAGCTGAAGGTGTGTTTGGCTCTTAAATTTGTAAGTCTCTTTTTTCCAATGTCCAGAAACTCTGATCACTGGAGAAGAAATGTGTTTAAACCTGGATAATAACCATAGCCTTCCTTACTTCCCTAAATGGTTCCCAAAGGGATCCCGTGTGGAGTTTCAAAACCGACCCTTGCTGTTGCCCCCCCTCCTCAGATTCTGTCAATTTGTGTGGATTGAAACAACAGTGTTGGCTTAATTAAGTGCTCCAGGTGATTCTCTCTGAGGCCAGAGTCAGTTGGCAAGGCTTCCCATTAATTCATGAGATTTGAGTGCAGGCTTTTGCTCAAGGAGAGGTAACTCCTCTACGTGTGTGTGGGAGGATTAGGTCCACCCAGCACACTGTTCCTATGCTGTAGCAGAATTTGCAGGTGCCTGTGGGAGTGGAAGCCACTGAAAGTATAGAAGAAAAACTCAGAATTGGGCTCCAAGTACATAGTCTCCGTTTCTGAAAAGCTCCTGACACAAAAAACTAGGAAGTTTTGTCCTTCTGCATTCCAAAGTCCCGCCTGCCAGTGAGCATTTTTCTTTTGAAGACGTTCTGTTGGTGCCTTTAAGGGCATTTTCTCCTGATGCATGTGTGATTTGTCCACAAATACCTTCTGAGAAAGAAATCTAGAGGACAAGGGGAAAGAAGAAGAAATGCCCAGCTCTCAGGTAAGCCTGGTGTTCCAGGTCGAAGTCCGTGTTATCTTTTCCCCCTAAAATTCCATGCATTTATAAATTGCAAATGTTGGTTTTTCTGTGTGTGGTGTTTCTGCCTTATGTTTTCACCAAAGCTTTACAACCTTTTCAGGAACGATACTCAAGGTTGGATCTTTAGAACTTTTCTCCCCTATATGCAGGAATCTACTCTATGCTCTCAAACAAGGCTTTCACTAGGACATCAACACTTGTCACTTTGAGGTAAAGTCCTGCAAGTATTGCAAACATTCCCTTTAGGACAGATCCAAAAGGGAAGTTGTTGAGTCCAAGATTCCAGTTGATGATGGGGTCTGGTGGTGGGATTTCATTCAAGGAGAACCGTTCCCCTTTAGGTCCCCCATTTAGTACCTCTCTGTAGAGCAGGATGAAGAAAATGAAAAATACAAGGCCCCCAGTATCTTAGGAGGCCTCTTAAGCATATGGGAATCCTTCTGGAGACCTCCCTTTTGCCTTTCCCTCCCCTGGCTGCATAGTCACTCTTCACAACCCCACTGTGGATCTTGGTGCCCACAGGTCCTCTTTTTGTGTTATAATAAAACGAACTTTTTGCACCAAAAAATAAATGCAAAAAAACAGAGAATGGATATGAGGCCTGAATAACTTGGAAAGTTAAAAAAGCAGGGGGAGAGCAGTCTTGGTTTGTAAAATGTGAAAAAGATACTCTGTTTAAAATATACTAGACATTACAGGACAGGGAAACAGCCGTCTAAATGTGGTGTTTCTCCCATTTAGATGGGGCTCCCAAATATGGGGCAATGATCCTGTGGAAGCTGAGGGCATGAGTGGTGAAAAGAATTCACCTGTGGCAGAATAAGATTTATGAATACACCTCAAGGGAGTGGTGGGCAGGACAGCAGAGGAGAGGCTCTTGCCTTGAGGCAGTGACTTCGGGCTGATTTTGCAGGGGGAAGATGAGTATGTATGGTGACTTATGGAATTTGCCCTCATGTGGTAATTCTGCCTGGTTTTAAGTATCCATTTGTTAGTTAGGGCCTATAGATATTTTAAGGCAGGTCACCTGCTGGGCCTGCCTCTCTTCAGCCAGGTGGGCCCTGTGGACTCTACAATCCATTGCTTGAAACCGTTTGCCTCAAAGCAGCCTCTACTGAAAGTATATGTGATTGAAGTTTGTATAAATACACTGTATTCTCTCATAATTAGACTGATAATCTGATTTAACAGAACACACCAGTGATCATGTGTCCTTTGGTGTTTCTTAGGCACTGATAGCAGTTTGTCTCCTTACAGTTGTTGTTCACTTCTTTAGCTGTCCTGGTTCTCTATTCCAGATTTCTCCCCTATAACGTTCATCTTTTCCCCCCATCTTTCCTAAAGATCTTAGATTTGCTGAGCGATGTGCAGAAACCATCACATTTCAACTGGAAACTTCTTTCTTCTGAGTTTCTCTTTGCTTGTAGCTTCTGATGATAACTAAGGCAAAAGAAATGTAGCTTGAATTAAATTTCCTTATAACTTTCAGCCCATTGATAAAGGATGTCATACTCTGCCTGTCTCAAGAATTGAATTAAAAAAAAAAAACATGAAGGCACAATAGCAGCTATGATTTCCTTCAGGAAGGGCATGTTCTGCCTGTCTCAGGTGTCTATCATTGGGCTGCAAGGTGCAAGGAAGTTTTATTTAAGCTAAGTGTCTCTTGACCTTGTATCATTCATCATTTTCCTCATTTAACACCTTTGACCCTTACATCTTTAAGGTTGTTAAAGTGGAAGGTCTCCTCTTCCGTAGCTTCTTCCTGATGAATAAGGGCATAGAGATGTTCCTACCTATGAGGGAAGATCGGTCAGTTGAGAATTTTAGTAGGAGTTAGGAAAGGCTAAGGCAGCTGTCTTTAGAGTTGATAACATGTGGGAGTTTCCTTGAGGAGAAAGAATCATCTGTCCCCTTGATGTTCTGCCACTGAGTGTCATCACCAGGTAGAGAGAAAAAGGAGAAAACAGCAAAACATGATAGAATAACAAAAAGAAAAAAAGCCCTAATAAATGTTTATTTTACTCCACACTCTGGTCACAGAAATACCTTTTATTTACTGCTTTATATGTTGAGAAAATGAAAACAATAATCACATAATTGATGTATTTGTGTGTCTTAAAATCCTCAAGATAATAGAGTCATAGATAGAAAGTGCAGCAGCTGGGGTTGTCACACAAAGGAAAATTGATTTGCAGCCGATAAGAAGATCAGAGGGAATAACTTCCAAAGGAGACTCTCAGATCAAGGGTGTGTGTGTGTGTGATGATTTCCTTTTATTTTAGATTTGGGTGGATAATGAGGAAGTGGAACCTGGTCATTTTATGTAGAACTGGACATAATGTCACACATGTGACTTAAGAGAACACTTCTATGCATACTTTGTGTTATGTAGGTGAGGTTTGTGTTCTTCCTTGGATGGAGATTTTGGTATTACAAGAGGTTAAGATAGCTGTCCTCACTCCATGTGTTAACTCCATCATCCATATACATAAATATGAGTTGGGTTAAGCTCAAAGTGGCCTGCCCAAGCTCTTTCTTAGGACAGTCATTATATTTTGTTGAATGTTTTCTGTTTCCATGACAGGAGACTGTGTCCACAGGGTGTTTTGCCAGAAATAAAAGTTAAAATAGAAAAAAGAGGTTAAGTAAAATGAGGAATATGGTCAGTGGGTACATGCAGGTAAGTGGTGAAAGTCAGTTCTTGTAGTCTATCTGGTGACAATAATTCCCTCTTTCATCTTAGGTACCATTATGAACTATGCCAATGGCCACTTCTTTGTAACTGTGGTATTTATTGCAGGGACTGCTGACCTTCAGGGATGTGGCCATAGAATTCTCTCAGGAGGAGTGGGGATGCCTGAATCACAGTCAGAGGGAACTGTACATGGATGTGATGTTAGAGACCTATGGACACCTCCTTTTCTTGGGTAAGGGTAACGCCTTCTAGATTTCCCACACCACCCTCAGAGTTTTGTTCCTTCCTTTGACAACTCTCTCTTGGAAGCTTCCTCTTTGCATGACTGAAATTGAGATTCCTGCAGGAAGGGAAGGAGGTAAGGATTTGTAGATGTAGAGAAATATCTTCATGATGTTTCCTTTTCAGCTTTAGTCTCCCCTTTTTTTTCACCATTTCTGAAGATTAATGTCAATTCTAAACATTGAGTGGCATAAGATGGTATTGCCCAAACTTTAAACTCCAATTTTTATTCCTTATTGTATTGGTAGTACTTGGAATGCAGGTCATGATGTGAATATTTGAAACTCCTCCTGCATGTTCTAAAGGGGCTTTTTCGTGTGCAGCTCTGTTTGGGAAATCATTTTTTTTAGAATTCTCCTTTGTCCCTTCTTGTTTGCTGAGTACAATACTGGGTTGAAAGATAGAATCTCCAGCGATAATTATATGACTTCTTTCTGATAAACAGGTCTTGTTGTGTCAAAACCAGACCTGGTCATTGTTTTGGAACAAGAGAAGGAGCTGTGGGGTGTGAAGAGAAAGGAGACAGTAGCCTCACACCAGGTAGGTGGAAGTGAAGCAGATGACACAAGTGAGGACCAAATGTGAAGGAGGAAGATGGGTCTTAAAATGTTGTTCAGGTAGCTCTCCTTGAATGGAAATTCATTTACAAAGCCAAGTTTTATGTCTTTCCCTCTCCCAGAGGGACATCTGCTGTCTAACACATCATGCTCTTTGATTCTCCAAGGACTGTCCTTCAGCTCCATTGAAGGTCCACCACATCCACGGTGAGGGCCTCCATAATCTGAGAGCTTCTCCATTGCTGTAAGAGCCCTAGAGTAAGGAGATTGAGCCATATGTCAGGCTATGAGCTGAGAATGGAGCCTGCTTGAGATTCTCTCTCCCTCTCCTCCTGCCCTTCCCCAGCTCTCTCTCTCAAAATAATAATAATAATAATAATAATAATAACAACTAATAATAATAATACTCTACCTGTGTATCAAGTTTAGATTTTTTTTTTTTTATCTTTAATTGGGTGTCGTACCCAGGACATGCTTTGGTACCATTCTCATTAACTTTTGTGTCTTCTATAATATTTTCTTTGTGGTTTACATAAAGGTTACTTAAAACATCTTAAAGATATAAAAACCCATTTTAAACTGATAATTGCATACAAAATTATTCTACTTATAAGCTCCATCCCTGCACCCACCTTAAGTTACTGATATCACAAATTCTATCTTTTAATATGTAATTTATTACCTAGATTTATGATTTTTGTACTTCTTTAAGATTTGTTTATTTATTTATATAGGGAGAATGAGCAGGGAAGGGGCAGAGAGCAAGGGGGTCAAAGGATTGGAAGCAGGCATGGAGCCTGATGTGGGGCTCAGACTCTTGAACTGTGAGATCATGACCTGAGCTGAAGTCTGATGCTTAATCCACTGAGACACCCAGGTGTCCCTGATATTTTATACTCCTACTGAAAAAAAAAATACTGTAGCAGAAATTAAAGTGACTTGTGCTACCTCATTACAACATGACAGGTTTCCATAATTGTGCATTTAAAAAAAATTCTTAATGTGTTTTTATTATTGAGAGAGAGAGTGAGAGAGCGCAAATGTGGAAAGGCAGAGAGAGTCAGAGACACAGAATCTGAAACCGACCCCAGGCTCGGACTGTCAGCACAGAGCCTGATGGGGGGTAGAACTCATGGGCCTTGAGATCATGATCTGAGCCAAAGTCAGTCGCTTAACCAACTGAGTCGCCACCCAACTGAGTGGGCCAACTGAGTGGCCCAATTGTGTAAATTTTTATATTTAGCAGAGAGTTTTATGTTCTCATGTGGTTTCAGTTACTATTTACAATCCTATTATTTCAACCAGAAGGACCTCCTTTAATATTTCTTATAGGACAGGTCTACTTGTAAACTTAGAGGGGTTTTTATTGGGAAAGTCTCTATTTCTACATTCGTGGAAAACGGTTTTGCCAGGTAGGGTATTCTTTTTTTTTTTTTTTTTTTTTTTTTTTAATTTTTTTTTTTTAACGTTTATTTATTTTTGAGACAGAGGGAGACAGAGCATGAACAGGGGAGGGGCAGAGAGAAAGGGAGACACAGAATCAGAAGCAGGCTCCAGGCTCTGAGCCATCAGCCCAGAGCCCGACGCGGGGCTCGAACTCACGGACCTCAAGATCGTGACCTGAGCTGAAGTCGGCCGCTTAACCGACTGAGCCACCCAGGCGCCCCTGGTATTCTTAATGGATGTGTCTTGACCTTTCAATACTTGAATACATTGGCCCACGTACTGCCTCCATAAGGTCTACTGAGAACCCCAATACCAGTCTTACAGGAGCTCTCTTGTAAGAGATGAGTGGCTTTTTCCATGCTGGTTCAAATTTCTCTTTTCACTTGTGAGTTTTGATAGGTTAAGTATAAGATGCCACTGTGTTCATGTCTTGACATTTATCCTGCTGTGAATTGACTGAGCTTGTATCATTTGTCTCTTCTTTCCACATACAGACTTGACTTCTTGATGTCAATGCTCTGCCCCTTTCCCTCCCCTCTCTTCAGGAGTTCCCTTAATGTACATATTGAATTACCAGTTGGTGTTGCATGAGTCCCTAGACTCTGTCCTTTGATTCTTCGTAGATAGTTTAATACAAGAGTACTTTAGGTTGTCTGATTCTTTTTTCTGCTTGATCAAGTCTGTCACTGACCCCTTAGTGTATTTTTAAATTCAGTAATTATACTTTTTGTCTCCCAATTTCTTGTTAACTGTTGGTTATAATTTGTTTCCTTGGGTTTACATTTTGGTCATGAATAGTTTTCTTGGTATATTTTAGTTACATATCTATTTTTCTTCTTCCTCCATAAGCATCTTTATGATGGTTATTTTTAATTCTTTTCAAGCAATTAATACTACTTTATTAATTTAATACCAGTTTTGGAGATATATTTTGTTCCTCTAGTTGGAACACAATTTTCTATTTCTTTGTATCCCTTTATATCTTTGGTTGATATTTGTGAATTAAAAAAAAAAAACAAGCAAACAAAAAACCCTACCAAAGGTAAAACAAAACAAAACAAACAAACAAAAAAACGTACAGCCTCTGGGCTCAGGATTATGGACTTTTGTTGTAGAGAAGAACACAAATTATAGTAATTCTGGGGACAGTGACACATTCTGGGCATTTGTCATGTCTGAATTTCTGTAACTGCAAAGTTTAAAAAATGTAGTTACTCTTTAGAGCTTGTGATACCTTCCTCTCTCTGTCTTCAGCTCTGTAGTCTCTCCAGTGTTTGAACAAATGCTCACCTTTTGTCTGAGCAGCCACCACAGTGTATCCAGAGGATGCTCTCATTTCTTCTGTTTTCCATGCCGTGCATGACAGAAACAAGTCCCTCAAGACAACAAAGAAACCAGATCGTTGAGCATACATTTGTTTCTCTCCTCGACAGAAGGAAGACTTTTCTCACAGTGTTGCCATGGAGTGTCAGGAAGGGTGAGCAGCTGTTGTAGGCAAGTGTCCTACACGTTCTTTGTTTTTTCAATGTGGATCTGCTTTTACACTTGTCTGGATGTGCTGTGTTCTGCTAACTGGCTTCTGGAGCACTCAAGAAGGTTCTTTGGTCTATATTTTGTCTTCATGAAAAAGTAAAGTCCTGTTGCCTACTATTTCTCTAGTCTGCTGATGTCCTATCATGGATATTAATTTTGCATATTAGCCTTTTTACATATATGCCTGTCAGTGTAGTAACTGCAGTGACTTCTTTTGTATCTTTTAGTTGTATCTTTCTGTAACACCCTAGGCTTGTTGGCACCGGGAGACTCTCCTGTACCAAAAGAGAGTCATTTGGTACAGTGATATGGGAAGAAGTAGAAGCTGTGTCTCCGAGTATTTCTACTTAAGAAAATGATGAGGAAGATGAAGGGGGTATAAGAAATGCAGAAAGTATATTATACTGGATGTAACCAAAAAGAGACAATTACTTGTAATGAAATCCTACTGCTAGAAGATATCAACTATAGAAAACATTTGGGGGAAAACCCCTCCTTAAGTCAGTTATATTTGCAGAACAATGTCTTTGAAGTAAAATCCAAAAATCCATTTTTAAACCTACACATTCTCTGGAAGGACATTTGGAAATGCAGGAAAATCACCTCGTCCATACCAGAAGTAATTGCTGAAAGCACTTCAGATATAAAACTGGATTAATTCCGCAAATTTGGCATTTGAAAAGGAAGATAAAAATTCTAAATACAATTGATTTGAGAAGTCCTGTTTAGAGGGCTCATTATTCTTCCACCAACGCATAATTCCCCCTGTTTCAAAGTCTCTAATTTTGATAAACACGGGGGGGGGGGGTGGAGATTATCCAAACATCAGTGTTCAATAGCTATCATATAATACTAAATTTGGAGCAAGCATTTATGTGCTGTGTTCTTAGGAAGGCCTTTAGTGAGGACGCTATCATTTGGATTACTGAGGTGTTAATAATGGAGATAGAATTTACAAAGGCAATGAGTGTGGGAAAAATATGAATCGAGGGTCAAGTCCTAATAAACATCAGAGAACTCCATCTCCAGAGAACCAGTGTGAAAGTAAAAGCTATGGAAAAGTCTTCTATGAAAGCTCAAATCTTATCGTACATTATATCCTTACTGCAGAGAAGACTAGCAAATATAACACCTCTGGGACAGTTTTTTTTTTTTAATTAAAAAAATTAATTGTATTTTTTAAATTCACATCCAAATTAGTTAGCATATAGTGCAACCATGATTTCAGGAGTAGATTCCTTAGTGGGTCTTACCCATTTAGCCCACCCCCCCTCTCACAATCCCTCCCATAACCCTCAGTTTGTTCTCCACATTTATGAGTCTCTTTTGTTTTTCCCCCTCCTTGTTTTTATATTATTTTTGTTTCCCTTCCCTTATGTTCATCTGTTTTGTCTCTTAAAGTCCTCATATGAGTGAAGTCATATGATTTTTCTCTTTCTCTGACTAATTTCACTTAGCATAATACCCTCCAGTTCCATCCACGTAGTTGCAAATGGCAAGATCTCATTCTTTTTGATTGCCGAGTAATACTCCATTGTATGTATGTGTATGGACTCTTTCCATACTTGGGCTATTGTTAATAGTGCTGCTATAACCATCGGGGTTCATGTGTCCCCTCAAAACAGCACACCTGTATCCCTTGGATAAATGCCTAGTAGTGCAATTGCTGGGTCGTAGGGTAGTTCTATTTTTAGTTTTTTGAGGAACCTCCATACTGATTTCCAGACTGGCTGTACCAGTTTACATTCCCACCAGCAATGCAAAAGAGATTCTCTTTCTCTGCATCCTTGCCAACATCTGTTGTTGCCTGAGTTGTTAATGTGAGCCATTCTGACAGCTGTGAGGTGGTATCTCATTGTGGTTTTGATAACTCTGGGACAGCTTTTAACTGTTCTTCAAAATTCGCTCAACAGCAGAGATTTCATAATGGGAAGAAATCTAACAAATTTAAACAAGGCAAAGTCTTTACCACTCAAAACTTATCAACCTAAGGAGATACATACTGGGGAGAAGGTTGACTGATGTAGGTATATATGTAGGTGTACACATACACAAAAATAAATAAATGGCAAAGTTGTTAATCACAACTAAAAACCTCCTGAACATCAGAAAAACATACTGAGTGAAACCCTACAAATGTAAAGGATGTGGTGAAGTGTTTAGTTTGTAAGTAAAAGTATTCAACATGAAACATACTGGGGAGATAACTTACAAATACCAAGAATACTGGCAAAGTCTTTACCTGGAACAGAACCTTAAGTAAAGAAAACATACTGGATAGAAACCCTAGAATGTAATGAATAAGGAAAGACTTTGGATTTTAATACACACATCAGTAAAAACCAGAGTCTTTATAAAGGATAAAAACTTGAAATATGTAGACATTTGGCAATCTATGTAATGAAAAGGCAAATCTAAACAAAACCAGAGAATTCACAGCAGGAAGCAGTAAGTCAATACCACTTTTCAAACATGCTTCTAAATCAGAGTGTTTATTACAGAAAAAAATCCAAAGTTAAAATACCGAGATCACTTACATCAGTGTAGGATAAGGGGCACTAACCCCTCTACCATTGGAAATCTCTGTGTATCTTTTGAGTCCCTAGAACTTAAAACCATACCTACTTTTCCATGGAAATAGTCTATTGTTGAGGCTCTGTGCTGACAGCTCAGAGTCTGGAGCCTTCTTCAGATTCTGTGTCTCCCTCTTTCACCCCTCCCCTGTCTGTCTCTCTTTGTCCCCTGCTCTGTCTGTCTCTCCTTCAAATATAAACATTAAAAAAAAGTTTTTTTTAAGTTAGAGTTTAAGAATTTAAACTTATAAGTTTTAAGAATTTAACTTTTAAGTTAAATTCTGAATTTAAATGTTTTGCTAATTAGTGTATAGAAAAAATACGGTAGCAACTCATAAAAATCTGAGTAGATCTTCATAATAGCAATTGTTACAAGTCAAGAATATTATTTATGCAGTTAAAATAAAGACATTTTCACAGATATCTGAGACTAGTATAGCTAGTCTTCTATAAAAGGATGTAAGATTATTGTAAATCTACTTTTACTCAATAATTAGCCTTAATTTGGGTAGCATGGAAAGTACAACTCACAGATCATATCAGAAGAACAAGAATGGTTCTTGAAAAACCGTAATGTGCATTTTGGCTAAGGTCATACAGTAATTTTGCAGTAGTTTGCTTAGAGTGTATTTGAAATTAATATATACCCATTAATAACCCTGAATGGATTTTACACTGTGTAATGAAAGAAGTGTTATCCTATACCAACCTTAGCTTACCCCACCTTCATCAAGGTTGCAGGTAAACAGACAGTAACCCAAATTACACTTGACCCTCGTACAGCATGGTTTTGAACTGTGTGGGTCCACTTATAGGCAGATTTATTTATAGTACAGTACTGTAAATATAACTTCTCTTCCTTTTGACTTTTTAAATATTTTCTTGAACTTCCTTTATTATAGGAATACCATATACAGCAACTATAACATATTAAATATGTGTTAACTATTTTTGATAAGGTTTCTTGCCAATAGTAAGCTATTAAAATAACGTGTTGGGGAGTCAAACTTGTACACGGATTTTCAGCTGCATGGGTGGTGGGAACACCAAACACCTGCATTATTCAAGGGGTGCTTTTTAAGCAGTGGGGTGATATCACTAATAATCTCTTTTCCCAGTGGTCTTAAACCTCAAATTATTTGAACTTAATTTTCCCAAAGTTTACATATTATATCTTTTCTTCCTTTTTGAAAGTGCTGGGGCATTAGGTGCTTTTAATAAGGATGATATAGGGCTATTACTGAGAGTGTAGCTGGACAATTTCTGAATACTGCTGACTTGGAATCCATAATGTATAACCAGGCTGGCTGCAGGGGGCTTGAACTGACTCTAGCTCCACCTAATAGCAAACACACTAGAGAACAGCCCCACAGTCACAAGCAAATATAAGTTCTTCATAGGAATTCCCCGATCATCATTTGTATAAGAGTTCCCACACTCAGTATATTTACCTTGTGCGTCTCTTAGAGAAGAGCCCCACAGAGTCTGCAATTCTCCCTTCATTTTTATTTGAATTGTGCATTCTAGACTTAGCTCAGGAATTCTGAAGCAGTTCAACCATGTGCCCTAAAAAGGCATCTGCCCCAATCCCTGCCATTCTCTCTGCCTGCACTCAATCTTGACCTCTCCATGTTACCCTCATGGCATATTGTGTACATTCTCCATTATCTATGAGCAGTAAATTATTTCAATTTGTTGTTGTTGTTGTTGTTTGTTGATCCATGGCTCACAAAATAATACACAGGGGTTCTACTTAACAATTGTTAATTCAACAAAGTCATTACAAATATAAGACTTATCTACAGAATTCTCAATCACTAGTCTTATCCTATGTGTTTTTTAGTTTTGTTTTGTTTTTGCTTGTGTGGTTTTGGTGAGCATACAGAACAGAGTTTTATGATTTTGATATGTCCAGAATGCAATATATTATATTAAGCTAAAGATGGATTTTGGAGTGATGGTACTAATTAGGAAGAAGTATGCATGTGTATATGTGTGTATGCAAACCTGTATCTTCAGAAGGAATGGGAATATTAGTTCAAATGAGGATATTTCAAATTTCAAAATTGATGATTTCCTGACAATCCAAAATGTTACAGATTTATAATGGGAATAATTCTCTCTACATTGTTTGCATTAAACTTATATCCCCTAAATCTCTGTGTATCTTGGTTTGAGAATCTCCCCATACAAATCCTGTCTTATCTACCTGGCTATTAGTCATGTAGGGTCTACTCTGTTTTCATGTTCCAATGTTCGTGAACTGTTGCTTATATGACTTGCTCAGGGATTTTAAGATTATTTGCATGAAATGACATGGTGATCAAATGTTAATTTGAATATAGGAGTAATTCTACAGGGAGCATATTCCATGTAGTTTAACCGATACATTTCCTTCCTTCTCAATTGGAGAAGAACACTGAGTAAGATTTCTTTAATGTTCTTTTCCCTTCTTGGAAATGATACCATCCATGTTACTCACTTTAGTAGGACAATTTGATGAGGTGAAAACTTGGAGAGTCATGTGTTGCTTTCACATTTATTTCAAGGGAAAAAGACATGGACAGTGCTAAGAATTTAGTAGATATTCTAAATGTAGGAAGAAAACAATATTCTATTAAGATTGGTGCAGTCCAAGATAAGAAATAAAAAACATCTAGGCTGAAGCATTGGCACAAATTCTTTTTGTGGGGAAGGACATCTGTCCTAGGCTGCATGAGAGACTGAGTTATAGAAGGATAAATTTTACTCATTTTCTTTACAAATCATCTCCAGTTCTTCTGTCTCCTCATCCCCATTCCACTGATGTAGCCATCACAGTGTTTTTCTTTGCTGTGTTAAGGAGAATCTTCCCTTCCCATGTAAGCCCTGTAGGCACTTGTTTATTCTTAGTAGCTTGGAATTTTTAATTTTTTTAAGTTTATTTAATCATCTTGTGAAAGAAAGACAGAGAGACAGAGGGAAAGAGAAAGAATCCCAAGCAGAATCTGCACTGTCAGCACAGAACCTGATGTGGGCTCAAACTCACAAAATGTGAGATCATGACCTGAGCTGAAGTCCGATGCTAAACTGATGGAACTACCAGGTGCCTCTAGAATTTGTTAATATAATAGGAAATCGTTGGTAATTAGATCATTTGAGTCCATCTCTAATATTTAAATACCATTTTGTCACCACTTCCCTGGAAGAACAGAAAAAACACCATCAATGGACAACAGGATTATTTCAGGCACTTGGTACTGAGAGAGTTATGAGGACAGCTAAAACATGAGGATAGTATACTTTGAGAGGAAGATAGATCTTACTAAAAGCAAATATGGAGCAGTCCTGAAAGGCAAGGAAGGACAGAGTGGGAGGCTCCCTTTGGTCACTGTAAGGTCTTAGGAAACTTCTTGTGACAGAGATGTGGACTTGGGAACCAACATGGTGGTTTTCTGGGATTGAGGGAAGTCAGATCCTTTTTTTTTTTTATGATTTAATGAATTCCCCAGTGGTACTAAGGACTAGATGCTGTTGGATGCCATAGGTAACTCTAGTTTGACAGACCCAGATGTATGGGGGTTGATGGAGAGGGGATATTGGATGACTTAAACATTGTGGGCATAGCTTGAAGATGTCATATGACAAAGTTGATGTTGAAGAAGAAAGCTGCTGGACACTAATAGAACCAGCAAGACCTGTGGGTAGTTCCCGAAACCACTGACATTGCAGGTATATAAGCCCAACATAGGTCTGACCTGGTGTTGATGGGTGACCTTCCAAGGATCCTGACCCACAGCTGGCAGAAGCCTCCTTACTTCCACTTGGCCCTGTGACAAGTTTAATCCTGTCTCTGAACTGTGTGCAGAGCACTGATTAGTCTGGAAGTAGGTCACCAGTCACCAATACTGAGCATATTTCTGCTCTAAACAGCCTACCCAGTTTTTAGGCTAGATGTCCCTATGTTGTTTCATGGCCTAGGCTGTCCTTACACCCATTTGGACCTGAGTGGAAAGAGAATGTCTATCAGTTGTAGAAACCAGTAAAATAAAGTAGGGTAGCATGTTCTACTCCCATTTACATTTGTTCAATGGAAGGAGAAGAATTCATTTTCACTACCTGTTATGTTGGGGCATTGAGATTTGCCCAGTGATGTCTAATGTGAATAGTTGCCAATTCAGTTTCTTCTGAGAAGTACTGAAGTGGGGACTACCTATGTCACCATCCTAATGATGTCAATCTGTCAGTTCTCTGTGATGAATGTTTTTATGTCTCATGAGCTAAAAAAGAAAGGTTTCCCTATATACATGTGTTTATATTTGTACATGTATACACACACACATATATATGTATGTGTTATATATATATTTATATATATTTATATTTATATATACACATACACGCACACAGATATATGCATATATACATATATACACATAAGTATATATGTGTGTGTGTATTTATTTATTTATATTTGGGGGGTATATATCTGTGTGTGCGTGTATGTATAAATATGCATACACACAGATTGCTTGTTATCCATGAAATAAAATATTGAAATAATGTAACTTAATATTGAAAATAACACTATAATTACAAAATCCTTGTTTGTTAAAAATTATTTTATATGATATATTGCCTTGCTGGTTGTTTGGTTATGACTACATGGTTTTTGTTTGTCTTTTTTGTTTGTTTTTTCAATTTTATCATCCTGTTTTAGGTATAGTTCTAGGAAAATTCCAATGTACTATCTTCAAGCAAAGTTTAGTGTTACCAGGAACATAGTGTTTATTTATGTTAATATTCCAGTGAAGATATTGGGGTTTAGATTTACCACATTTGTTTTTCTTACATCTTATATACATTTTTTTTTATTTTCTGTTACCTGTGTTTTCTTGTATTCATATTCAGAAAATACTTCTACATATCATTCTATTTCTGTGGACATTGTGTACTCAGTAACATATTGCTTTAGACAGAAATTAAAGCATGCTTTTTTTGAAGTATGCTTTTAAAATCTAGTCACTGTGTAAAATTACTTTCTACATTTAGTATCAATTTGTCAGTATATATACATTGATACTTATCTATTTACTTCTATTTTTTAATGGAGTTTTTTTTTTTAAGTAAAGTCACATGTACAATTGATAAGTGAACATCTCAAGGGAATTTCACAAGCTGATCACATCTCTGTAAGCCACTGAGATCAAGAAACATAAATGTTTGTCCTCTATACTTCCTTTTCATGATTAGTGGGTTTTTTTTCATTTTTAGAAATCTTCCTTTATATTGAGACCACAGAGTCACATTCCTTTTTCTTTTTCTAAAAATACCATTATCTTTACAATTTCAATAAGAAATGTATTAAAAATCCCTGTGTTGTGTGGTGTGTGTACTGACTGAGATTTTCTATTCTTTTCTTTTTCCCCCAACATGGCTAACAAACTACAATGTTAATGAATATGTTGTATTGTGCTTTCTTTTCATTTGCTTGCATAAGTCATTTCTTGACATGGATTGACATCAGCGCGATCTTAGAACAGAGTTTTGTTGTTTCTCTGTCTTTTTCTACCTCTGGTGATGTTTAGAAATCTCACAAGATGACATACTCAATGTCAGTTTTGATGTCAAAAGCCTTAAATGAACCTCTTTGCTTATATCAATGCTTATTCCTCTATATCCATGACAGAATGACCTGCAAGGTCTTGACAATAGCAATAATTTCATGTCACAGACTCTAGCATATGTAGAATACTGGCAAACCAATTGCTCGTTTACCATTATCTCTCTCTTTACTGAGTGTACATTGATTTCTAGATTTTTTTTTTTTTCCAAAGAAATGAGTGTAGTCAACCCATTGGTCATTGTCTCTAAAGGAGTCTGAACCACAGTGAAAACTTTTGGGTGAAAAGATTTCTGCCATGATTTTTGATGCACAATTTCTGATATGTTTGTAGAATGGCCAGGGGTGTATCCATTGTGGTACAATGTGCATCTTTGGTGACTTCCAGACCATTCATATTAGCCCCATCAACCTGGTTGGAAGGAGCTTAAAGTAAAAGCTTCCAGATACATTGAGTTTTTAATTTTCCTCTGTATGTCACTACAAAATGAGCAGCAAAACATCATGAAGGCAAATGTATTTTGGGTACTGTTCTGAATATCTGAAGAAAATCATATATTTGCTATATACAGCATTGTTACTATTTCTTGAGATCATGTTGTGACCTTATGAACTGGATGAACATTTCTTTGATTTTCATCCAGTACAGGTAGAAGCAGTAGGTCAAGTGCATTCATAAGATCACTGTCTCATCCATATCTTCATCTAGGTTCAGAGCCATCCACAGTATTTTTGTCCTTGTGGTCACCCCTCTGTTTGATTTCACACAGTGTCCTCCACCTTTTATCTCTGTGTTGTACTTTTCAATATTCCCTATAGATGGTTGGTGAACACATGTCCTAATTCTGATCTGTTTTGCACTATCAGCCCTTTTATTGCAATGTGCCATGATTTCATGGTATCTAGGACCTGCTCTGCCTGGGTAAGGAATACAAAATTCTCTCATCTTATCAGATACATGTAAGTCCTATGCTTTTGCACAGTTCAGGTGTTTCTTCATCCATCTCCCTTAGAAAGTTCACTACAGAAATTCAAGGTAGACCATCATGGGTAGTAGGATATCTTTACCTGGTTGAATGTAGTACCCACGGTGACATTGAAAAAGTGAATGCTACAGGTCACCTGATTTTTCTGCATTGAATCTTGCTGATCACAGTCTTGGAAAATGTTTCGTGGTGTAAATTGAATAGGTCTTATTCCAGATCCTGTGACAGGTTAATGACAGAATTAGTGCTTGATGAGGTGGTGTACACATGGGAAAATTATGCAGGAGCCAAAGCAAGGTCAAACTGGTGGATATTGCCGAGAGATTCTTCTCTATGAGTTTAAGTTTCTCTAAGGGTTATGTATAGAAGCATTGAAAGTTCTTATTTTAATTTTTTTTAACATTCAGTTTTGAAAGGCAGAGAGACAGAACGTGAATGGGGGAGGGGCAGAGAGAGAGACACAAAGAAACAGAAGCAGGCTCCAGGCTCTGAGCTATCAGCACAGAGCCCAACGCGGGGCTCGAACTCATGGACTGCAAGATCATGAGCTGAGCCGAAATCGGCCACTTAACCAACTGAGCCACCCAGGGTGCCCCGAAAGTTCTTATTTTAATGTCATTCCAGTTATGTGTGTGTGTGTGTGTGTGTGTGTGTGTGTGTGTGTGTACATATATATGTAAATTTTTGGAATATAATGGTAGCATCTTGCTCTTGGATGGAGGACAGATTTGTTTCTTGGGTATGAAAACACATGTCTCCTTCCACAGCAATGTTCAAGCAGATAAGCTAGATGTTCATTTAAGATACTAGGGTTTCCTATGCTCAGGGTCTCACAGATGTAACACAAACCCACTGCATGTGCAGCATCTACCCATAGGAATTGAAGGTGGGGGCTGAGAAGTGAAATTAAAGTGATCAAGAAGTTGAAGGTGTTTGCTGTGTCGTGACCCATAAGATCCTTAGATTTCGATCTAGGAATTTCCTGTCTTCAGCCAGGATTGGAAAATTGTTACAGACCAACTTGTTACATCATGGAATGTGTGCAACCTTGGAATTTTTACGGTTCTTGAGATTATGTGTGGACTTGGTTCAAAACAAAGTCAATATTCATGGGTATATTTCTCCTCTTGTTTCTGTGTTTTGTTGTTTAGTTGTACATAGAAGTTAAATCATATGGTATTAGTCTATCTTTGACTTATGTCACATAGCATAATACTTTCTAGGTCTATCTACTTTGTCACAAATGGCAAGAAAGGACAACAAAGGTAGAAACAGCTATAAATATCTCTGATTGACTTTAATAAAGCCCCTTGGAAGTATGAGCATGATACCTTGCTTACAGAGTTCCCAACAGCCTTAGCAGGTGAATCAAAAACTTCATTTCCTAGGGGCGCCTGGGTGGCTCAGTTGGTTGAGCATCCGACTTAGGCTCAGGTCATGATCTCAAAATTCGTTTTTTTGAGATCGTTTTTTGAGATGCAGGTTTGAGCCCTGCATCAGGCTCTAGGCTGACTGCTCTTGATCAGAGCCTGGAGCCTGCTTCAAATTGTGTCTCCTTCTCTCTCTGCCCCTCCCCCACTCATGATTTGTCTCACTCTGTTTCTCAAAAATAAATAAATGTAAAAAAAAAAACCTTCATTTCCTAAAAGCTTCAATAATGCTTGGATATTTTGGAGACCTCAAGAATACAGGAATTCACCCAAATCTATAGGTATTGCAGACAAAGTCTGATGGCAAGTATTTGGCTTGTTTTATACACTTGAAAGGCTATTAATAGTTCAATCTAGTGATTCCTCAAGAAAAATTCCAGTAAAGCTGATTTTAAAGAATCTATAGATAAAAGCTCTATACTTGTTGCACTCGTGAAAATAAACAGGCTGAGTTTTGTTTTGTTTTGTTTTTTTCTTAAAATATACTTAGTTTGCAATCAAATTAGTGTCAGTTTGGCTCTGTTTGGTAAAAAATGAGGGTGACTAGAGTGAAAAAAATTTTCAATAATCCATCTTTGTAGGTATTTCATTTTAATACTATTCATCATAACCTGGACCAGATCCTGATTTCTTCTAGTGTCCTCCAATACGTGGCTAGAAATTCTGCAAGTAACACATTTATTAAATGTTTGTTTATTGATTTTGAGAGGGAGCATGAGTGAGGGAGGAGGAGGAGGAGAGAGAGAAAGAGAGAGAGAGAGAGGAAGAATCCCAAACAGGCTGCTCACTGTCAATCAGGGCAAAGTCCAAAAGGGGGCTCAGTCCAAGGAACAGCTAGGTGAAGACCTGAACCAAAATCAATAGCCAGACACTTAATAGGCTTGGCCACCCAGATGCCCCTCTCCCCAAAGTAATATTTTTATTTGTCTCCTACCTTCCTGACTTGAAATCATTTGAAAACTAAAACTGCCTCTTTTCCTGAAGCTCTGCAAACTTAATATAAGTGATTTGATGTAAAGAAATTGTCGTAATAGCTCATATATAGGCAATCTTAGTGCTGTGGTTCTATGGGCCACTGAAAAGATTGCCAGAAGTGTTTGCACTGTAATACAGGAAGATCTGTCAGGTTGTCCCTACCTGCCCTACTGTATCTGAAGATGATTCAAGTCTGACATCTAGATGTCTGTGCCACTAGCCACCCTTAGAAGTCAGAAACTGATTTAATAATTGATCTAAATATGAAGCATAGTTTTTACTTTGTTTTCATATAAATGCTTCATTTAAGGGGCGCCTGGGTGGCTCAGTCGGTTAAGCGTCCGACTTCAGCTCAGGTCACGATCTCGCAGTTTGTGAGTTCGAGCCCCGCGTCGGGCTCTGGGCTGATGGCTCAGAGCCTGGAGCCTGCTTCCGATTCTGTGTCTCCCTCTCTCTCTGCCCCTCCCCTGTTCATGCTCTGTCTCTCTCTGTCCCAAAAATAAATAAACGTTAAAAAAAAATTTAAAAAAAAAATAAATGCTTCATTTAATAACATTACTTAAACCACAGAACTAACTTTGACAATATACTTGTGTTGTTGCCTCCTAAAATGATTTTGACTAAACTGATCAGTCAGGACTAAACTGCTGGATCAATGACATGAGACTGTCACATCAACTTTTAATATCAGAAACTCCTCGGGAAGTTTCTATGGGGGAACTGATGGGTTTAGGACAGTCTTTCCACCTCTAATCCCCACACTGTACTACTTTGTCCTGTGGATAATTGGAGATGAAGAAAGTTGAGAACCTACAGGTTCGAAAGAACGTTTCCCCCTTTGTTAACCACACAGAAGAATCTATATTGGGGGTCCTCCTGGAATAAGAGTTATTAACAGGGCCAAAGCTTATCTCAGTGACCCATCTGTAAGGTAGGACAAACATCTATTTACCAAATATGTGCTTTTCTTATCCCTCTGTGAAAAGCATTAATTTCCTACAAAGAGCTAGACTCCTACCCATAGTTCACCATTATATTTGTACATCATCTTTCCGGCCAGTCTTTAGAATTGCATGTTTATGTGAATTTCCTGTACATACACCTATTAAATTTGATTTTCTCCTGTCAGTCTGTCTCATGGCAATTTGATTCCAATCCAGTTAGAAGGACCTTCAAGACAACAAGAATTCTTGTTCTCTGACAGAGAATTTGATTTAAATGCCTCATTTCTTGGCATCCCATTTCAAGTATAAAAAGTATAAAAAGATGCTGGAGCGATAGGACGTACTTGTAGAGGAGTTGATATTTTTGAATTCAGTTTTTGTCACTATTTCAGAAGGTTCCTTATTTATTTCCTGTGTGGATACTATGTAGTCAGTGTTTTCTTGAAAAACTTCTAAGTAGCAGTCAAAATATGTATTCCATTCAATTTAATATCGAAGTTTAATATAGATGGTTCTCTGGAGGTGGATGCATAAATATACAAATTAAGTATTTCAAGGCCACTTGAGCATTAAAATCATCCTTAGTATAATTTCCTATTTACTTAGATACTTGCAAATATGTCATCCATGTGTGTTAAACATGAATCCCACCAGATTGTTGGAAGATGGTTCTCCATCCTTTTCCCCATTGTGATGGTTTATTTTGATTCCTAGTGGGCTTAAATGCTCAGCACCGCCTAAGGGGTTTTAGCTGTGAATGAATGTGCTACTTAGAATGACCTTGCTCCCTCAGGTGTCATCCTGGAGTTTGTTGATTGTATTTTGTGTCTTGGTTTTCTCTGGACTTAACCTGCCTAAATTCAAAGTGCTCAGGATGTTAAGGGACTCATTCTTCAATTCTTCCTCTGAGAGACCAACTAAATTATTTGTGTCGTGAATGGGAATTCCGGTAATGGCTGCTGGGTGCTATTCACTCTGTCCCTGTCTAATGAAGGAGCTAATGTCCTTTGTCTTTGGATTCATTCAGAATCTCATCTACAGAATGCATCAAGCATTTACATTGAAAACACTATGAAGAATTTTAAGTTTCTAAGAGGAAGAGCCATTTCTGACACAGACCTGGAATATGTGCTTTTCCTGACTCTACAGTATATTGGGCCATGCAGTATTACAAAGGAAAATGATCATCCTTTATTAGAGTCCTAACTGAACACCAGTCCATTATGTAACATGCAGCCTAATGGGCTGCAGGTGGGGAACTAGATCAGAAACAGTTCCGCATTGGCAGCCAAGAAACGAACAACACACACACAGAACCAGAACCGGAAAAGATCTCAGGTTCTGAAAACTGTTATAACCAGAACTGGACAAGTCCTAGGGAAAATGAGTTTATGATGAAAGCCAACCAAATAATTAAGAAATTTCTCTGGTGTAATCACACGCTGTTATTTACCAAGAGAGGTCTTCCCAGCTTGATAACTTATTTCTCTCACTGCAAAATGAAAGAACTGTAGTCAAGAGTCATTACAGGGGCGCCTGGGTGGCTCAGTCAGTTAAGTGTCTGACTTCGGCTCAGGTCATGATCTTGTGGTTTGTGAGTTTGAGCCCTGCGTCGGGCTCTGTGCTGACAGCTCAGAGCCTGGAACCTGCTTCAGATTCTGTGTCTCCCTCTCTCTCTGCCCCTCCCCTACTCACTGTCTGTCTCTCAATAATAAATACATGTTTAAATTTTTTTTTTTTAATAATAAGAGTCATTACACATTTTCCTCATCATCTTCTTAAAGGTAACTTTTTCATATGCTCAGTCTTTTAAAACTAACCTTTTGTAGGGTGCCTGGGTGGCACATTCTGTTAAGTTTGTGACTCTTGGTTTTGACTCAGGTCATGATCTCACAGTTCCATGAGTTTGAGCCCCAGAGGGGCTCTGCACTGGCAGCTTGGGATTCTTTCTCTTGTTTTCAACCCCTCCCCAACTTGCACTGTCTCTGTCTCTCTCAAAATAAATAACCTCTAAAAAATTATAAAAATAAAAATAAACTAACCTTGTATGTGTGTGTGTTCGTGACAGCTTAATTCTAAATTTTATCCTGTGTCTTTAATATAGAACAATTGATTTTGACATGAATTTCCCTTACATATATATTTGTAGGTGAAGACCAAATGCACAAAGTCTTGGACAGGTGATGGGTGATGTGTCTATATCAGAAAAAACGTAAAAGGGTCACAAATCCTACAACCCTAAAAAAACTCCTCGCTTTATAAATGCAATACTTCTTGCTCTCTATATAATGGGATATATTAAAAGAACAATGTGTATATTCAGTATGTCAGCATTTCCTAGTAATTTCTCTTGAATCCATTTTTTATACCAAATATTGTACAGTTTAGTGACTTCTCTTCAGGCCAATACTGTCCAGACTGTATAAATTTATAATATAAATTTTTAAAACTCATCATTCTTCTGTATTTAAGAGCTAAGCACATATATGCTTGTGTAGGCTCAGATTTGAAATATATTTCTTTTGAATATTTGAGAAAATGGGAAGTCCTTTCCAGAAAATCTAAGAGACAACAATCCTAGCTTACTGACACTAAGGAAAAAGGACCTCATTCACTCCTTCATGCAGTGATTTACTGGTCCCTAGTGATTTCCAAATTGGATGACTGTAGTAAGCTATCTATGCTGGAACTTCTGAAAGTCAGCCCTGATCCATATTTGTTTTGTGTTCTGCTCTATCAGCAAGAACGATAAATTTGATGCTTTAAAATAGGATGTGTCAGAGGCTTTCTCTAGTGACTGAGCAAAATGATGTCTCTCTTTACTGTTACCCGTTTTCACTATATGTGCTTTATATATCTAATATTTATTTCATTACAGATTAAATTCTTGTTCCTTCATCTATATAATCACAAGTCTAATATTGTATTGATGTGCAAATCAAATTGTGTAATAAAAATCTCACCGGATTTAGGCAGATTAGAAAATGTTATGTTACAAAAAAAAACATTTACAGTTGGAATTCAGACCTCCATTGCACTTCATTGCCTTATTATAAGAATAAGGTGAATTTGAACACTTGTATTGTCCTCAGCTTATCACAAATAATAGAAATGGTGTGCACTTGTGGTCTAAGGTGAAACTGAAAGAGAAAAGAAATATTATAGTAGATACCTCAAAAATAAAAACAGCAAAAGTGCCATAGGCCAACAAGTTCTGGTCAGCTGCTGGATGGGACCTTGAGATGCCTCCACTAGCCAGGGGCAAACAAATCATTGGCAGAACATCCACATGGGACTGGGTTCCCTTTCTTTCATAAACTTTCTGTACTTTTCAGCATATAGATCTTTTACGTCTTTGGTTAGGTTTACTCCTAGGTATCTTATGGTTTTTGGTGCCATTGGAAATGGGATTGATTTCTTGGTATCTTTCCTGCTGCTTCAATATCAGTGTATTGAAATGCAACTTATTTCTGTACATTGATTTTATATCTTGAAACTTTAATGAATTCATGTATCAGTATTTTGGTGGAGTCTTTCGGGTTTTCAATGGAAAGTATCATGTCATCTGCAAAAAGTGAAAGCTTGACTTCTTTCTTGCCAATTTGGATGCCTTTTATTTATTTTTATTTTCTGATTGCTGAAGTTAGGACTTCCAGTACTATGTTGAGCAACAGTGGTGGAGTGGACACCCCCATTACAATCCTGATCTTAGGGAGAAAGCTCAGTTTTTCCACATTGAGGATGATATTGGCTGTGGGCTTTTCATAGATGGCTTTGTGATGTTAAGGTATGTTCTATCACTACTTTCTTGAGGGTTTTTTTTTTTTTTATCAAGAAAGTATCCTGTATTTTGTCAAATGCTTTTTTTCTGCATATATTAAAAGGATCATCTGGTTCTTATCCTTGCTTTTATTAATGTGGTTTATCACATTGATTGATATGCAAACATTGAACCAGCCCTACAGCCCAGGAATGAGTCCCAATTAATCGTGGTGACTAAATCTTTTGACGTATTGTTGAATTTGATTTGCTAATATCTTGTTGAGAATTTTTGCATTCAGGTTCATTGAGGATATTGGCCTGCAATTCTTTCTAGAGGGGTCTTTGGTTTGGAATCAAGGTCATGCTGGGTTTGTAGAATGAAGCTTTCCTTTCATTTCTATTTTTTGGAACATTTTGAGGAAAATAGATTTTAACTAATCTTTAAATGTCTGGTAGAATTCCCCTGGCCCAGGACTCTTATTTGTCAGAAGATTTTGGATAACTGATTCAAATGTTTTTGCTTGTTTTGGACCTGTTCAAATTTTCAATTTCTTCCTGTTTGATTTTTGGTAGTGTGTGAGTGTCTAAGAATTTGTCCATTTCTTCCGACTCTGCAGTTTGTTGGCATATAATTTTTCACAATATTCTATTATAATTGTATTTCTGTGGTGTTGGTTGTGATGTCTCCTCTTTCATTGGTGATTTTATCTATTTGGGTCTTCTTGCTTTTCTTTTTGAGAAGTTTCGCTAAGGGGTTATCAATTTGGTTTATTCTTTCAAAAAAACAGCTCTTGGAGCACCTGGGTGTCTCAGTCGTTGGGCATACAACTTTGGCTCAGGTCATGATATCACAGCTTGTGAGTTTGAGCCCCACGTTTGTGCTGACAGCTCAGAGCCTGGAGCCTGGTTCAGATTCTGTGTCTCCCTCACTGCCCCTCCCCTGCTTGTGCTGTCTCTCCTTCAAAAATAAATAAACGTTAAAAAAAAAAAGCTCTTAGTTTCATTGATCTGTTCTACATTTTTTGGATGCTTTATCATTTATTTCTGGTCTGATCTTTATTATTTCCCTTCCTCTGCTGGCTGTGGTCTTTATTTGCTACTTCTTTTCTAGCTTGTTTAGGTGTAAGGCTAGACTGTGTATTTGGCACCTTTCTTGCTTCTTGAGATAGGCATGAATTGCCATTTATTTTCCTTTTAGGACTAACTTTGCTTGATCCCAAAGGGTTTGTACCATCATGCTTTTATTTTCATTTGCTTCCATATTTTTAAAAATTTCCTCTTTAATTTCCTGGTTGACCCATTCATTTTTTTAAAGTGTTTATTTTTGAGGGGCGCCTGGGTGGCTCAGTCAATTACGTATCCAATTTCAGCTCAGGTCATGATCTCACAGTTTGTGGGTTCGAGCCCTGCATTGGGCTCTTTGCTGACTGACAGCTCAGAACCTGAAGCCCACTTTCTGTCTTCCCCTCCCTCTGCCCCTTCCAGGCTCATGCTCTGTCTCTCTCTGGACTCATTGTATAAAGTGGGAGTGATACAGTAGGTTGTGAAACCGGAGTCATATAAGCTGTGATCGGGTCCATAATGCCCCTTGATGTTCCCCTAGCCAGACAATAGTGGCCTTGAATGCCTGAAGTTGGGCAAAGACTTGATCAATTCTCACTTGTTATTCTAAATCTAATGTGGTATTTTGCATATACTGGTTTATCTGATATTCGGTCTGTAAGGAGATAGGTGTCTGCCCAGGCAGCTGTTGCTGCAAGTGCCACAATGGCCAAAATAGCCACCAACAATGTGCCTAGAAAATTTTTGGTTCTCTTTCTTCTAATGCACAGGCAAGCTGTTGCAGTGGGGACCCCCCACCCCCCACCTTGCCAAGGCCGATTTAATTGGACTCACAACCAGAGCTGTGCCTTTTGTTTGGTTGTACAGTCAAAGGTTATATATAAATGTGATATGTTTGTAGTGGAGAAACAGGAGTCACCCACTTTTTGTTCCCTGTGAAAACAGTGTTTATCTCGTTAAAATACGGAGTTGTAGATGCAAGTAAGGAAACCTGTGGCTTGGTAGTACATATAAGAGTACTGTTGATTTCATCAGTGTAGGACCAGTTAAATTTACCACGTATAAATGAAGCAGGTCCATGTCTAAATTTTCTTTGAATAAATGGTAGGTCAATCCTCCAAGAGGAAGTTTTAATAGAGGACTAGGCATTGGCGGAGTATTTGAGTCTAAGTATTGGACCCACAAATCCAGGATTCCATATGGGGTTAGAAGTATCATAACGGAAAGGAAGTGACCAGTTCCAGATACGTCCTTCCCAGGTTCTATTAATTTCCATCACCATTAGTCTTTGGGGTCCTTACTTTTCAAGGATTGTATTGTTAAATAATGATATTTGAGTAAAATTACAAGAACAGCAGAGGTGCCGTGAGAAGCCATCATAGGACACTGTCTCCAGCCAGGGCCTGGTCCATACTGGAACTGGAGTTTTCGGTACTCATTTTCCTTCACATAGGTCTCCTCCTATTCCTATTGTGAGAAAAAATGTTGATATTTGATACTACTTACCTGAGATTCATCTTCTGGTATTTTAAGTATGTTATTCACATACCATTGTTTGTGAAAAGGGACACAGAGGCTTAGGTTAGTATTGCAAATATTAGGACTATAATAGAAACAAAGAGGTATGCCCAAGTGAGACAAAGTCCAATTTATTGACAGTCTCTATGTGATAGACAAGTCATCAGCATTAATAGGAATCCAGTGTCCTCTGGTAATAGAGGAGTCACTAGGTGAGATAGGAATTTCAGGATCTTCCCAGGAGACTACATCAAACATAGGAGGGCTAAGAAGATGAGCCGAAGAGGTAAAAGTAGAGTATGGATGAATAGAAGCAACAGGTAAAGAATGCAGACACATTAGCAGGAGTGTTACCTTACTTGAGTTGGCAGTAAGGCAAGACATGAAAGGATAGAAACATATTTTCAGGGGTCACAGGCATGCCCTTGTTCATTAAAATGTCTTCAGGCTGGAGGTTATTGATTATTGATGTTTATTTTTGAGACAAAGAGACAGAGCAAGAGTGGGGGAGGGACAGAGAGAGAGGGAGACACAGAATCCAAAGTAGGCTCTAGGTTCTGAGCTGTCAGCACAAAGCCCGACTCAGGGCTGAAACTCACAGACTGATATCATTACCTGAGCTGAAGTAGGATGTCCAACTGACTGAGCCACCCAGGTACCCCTGGGAGGTTAATTTCTTAACATCACCCCAGGAGATGTCTTGGCTGGCTGAGTGGTCAAACTTCCTCTTCTTTGGATTCAACATCCCATTGGGAGGAGCCACCGCCATCAATTTGAAGGCTGGTACTGGATTTCTGAGTCCCTCATGCCATCTCATGATGTGGTTTTATTAACGGGCAGGTACCCACACGGGACCTTGAGGAGAAAGCCCAGCAGCATAACCCCTCCCCCAGGTTAACAATGATACTGGACCCTTCCAGGTTGGCCCCTCATTGGACAACCTATACCATACCTTGTGTTTTGGGAATCCCTGTTCCATTTGGAAATGTTTGAACATTGCAGAATGACAATTTCTAATTGTAAATGATTTAATGTGAATAGGGCTCTCATTAATCTGGCCCTAGGGGTGGAATTTCCCCCCATTTGTTTTAATAAAAGTAGTTGTAGGAGGACATTTGCATGTTCCATGATAACTTGACCTTGTGGGTTATAAGGAATTCCAGTGGAGTAGCATATATTCCTTTGTTGTAAGAAGAGTTCTAATTGTTGTGAGGTGTAAATCGGGGGATTATCAATTTTGATTTTTTTCGGGTACCTCCATTACAGTAAAACATTCCAATAAATGAGAGATAACAAGTGAGGTGCGCTCTCCCCTCTGGTCAGAAGCCCATATATACACAGAAACAGTGTCTATAGACACATGCACCCATTGAGACTTACCAAAAGATGATATATGTGAAACATCCATTTGCCATAATTGATTGGCCATTAGGCTCTGAGGATTTATTCCGTGGGGCAAGTAAATAGGGGAGAACTGTTAACCTTCTGGGCAAGAACAAGTGACATTTTTCTCTTAAGAGGAACAGAAAATTGTTTGGATACAGAGTGTGCACCTCGGTGAAAAAAGGAGTAAGAAGTGATATTAATGAGAAAAGTGATCCTATTAATAAGGAGTCAGCTAAGTCATTTCTGTACATAAGGGGTCCAGATAAATGAGAATGACTTCGAATGTGAAAATGAGATGATGATGCATTTGTAAAAGTGCTTGGGCTTCTAGAAACATGTTGAACAAAGGTTGATCAAGGTTAATATTGAGAGTGGCACAGAAGGTCATTAAGTAATTGAACAATATATTGAGAGTTGGTAATTAAATTAATTGGTTGATTCAAAAATGTTTTGAGAGCCAATATAGCAGCAACCAGTTCAACCCTTTGGGAAGAAGTAGTGGGAGCAGTAAAGGCAAATTTCCAGGTGGTGCTTCCTATCCATGTAATGACATCTCGGAAGGTCCCCTTTGAGCCATCAATAAAAACAGAGCATCAGAAATTGGTTGTTTTGAAATGAGGGGTTTAGCAGAGAAATGAAGAAATTGAAGTCCTTGGATTCTTTCATCATCCAGGAAAGAATTAAAAAAATCACCTGTGTAATCTGCCATAGTGATTAGGAAAAGTTCATTGTGGGTCCAAAGGTATTCTATCTTATCTTTATTAGTTCCTGGGAAAATAGATACAGTGTCAGCCCTGACAAATTGAATGATGTGATTGTGGCCTTCACGGACTAATTGCAGTCAGAGTGACAGATAAGGAAGATAAAAATAACCATTCAGTGATCAGATATTTAGTAAGCAAAAGTTGATAAAAATTCCAGTGGGAGAATGGGCTATATTTACAATTAAAAGAGTGAAAGAAAATTGGGATGCCTATCGATTAATAAAGATAATGGAGGCCTATGGGCTATGAGACAATTGCTCTAGAGCTCTTGGCGTGATGTGTTGTGGGGAAGCAGAACTAGGGTCCCCTGTTATCAAGTGAAACAATGAAGTAAGGTGATAAGTCAGGATTCCTAATGTGGGTCTGAGCCAAATGATATGTCCTAAGCATTGTTGTAGTGAACTAAGGGTCCAAGGATTAGGAAGATGAATTTTTTCTTTGTTGTGGGATGACATAACTTTGCAAAAATTTATATCCTAAATATTTCCATGGAGTTGACCTCTGAATTTTTTCAGGAGCAATGAGGAGGCCGACTGAAGTAACTGAATAAGAAACTGTAACCAAGTCTCAAGTATTTTTTGGGGGGTGGATGTTGCTGGTAGAGTATCATTTGTGTAATGATAAATGAGAACTTGGGGCTTCTGGTGGGTGTTACACCTGCAGTAACAAATGACTGACCCATGATGGTGCTGTTCATCATGTGTGGGGGCAGGAACTTCCAGTGAAATCTCTGTATATGTTGGTGATTATTACTAGTAGAGGACAAAGAAAGCAAATTTTTCCTTGTCATCTGGATGCAATGAAATAGTGAAAAAAATATTTTTTTTTCAATATATGAAGTTGATTGTCAATTTGGTTTCCATACAACACCCAGTGCTCATCTCAAAAGGTGTCCTCCTCAATACCCATCACCCACCCTCCCCTCCCTCCCACCCCCCATCAACCCTCAGTTTGTTCTCAGTTTCTAAGAGTCTCTTATGCTTTGGCTCTCTTCCACTCTAACCCCTTTTTTTTTTTTTCCTTCCCTTCCCCCATAGGTTTCTGTTAAGTTTCTCAGGATCCACATAAGAGTGAAACCATATAGTATCTGTCTTTCTCTGTATGGCTTATTTCACTTAGCATCACACTCTCCAGTTCCATCCACATTGCTACAAAGGGCCATATTTCATTCTTTCTCATTGCCACGTAGTACTCCATTGTGTATATAAACCACAATTTCTTTATCCATTCATCAGTTGATGGACATTTAGGCTCTTTCCATAATTTGGCTATTGTTGAGAGTGCTGCTATAAACATTGGGGCACAAGTGCCCCTATGCATCAGTACTCCTGTATCCCTTGGGTAAATTCCTAGCAGTGCTATTGCTGGGTCATAGGGTAGGTCTATTTTTAATTTTCTGAGGAACCTCCACACTGTTTTCCAGAGTGGCTGCACCAATTTGCATTCCCACCAACAGTGCAAGAGGGTTCCCGTTTCTCCACATCCTCGCCAGCATCTATAGTCTCCTGATTTGTTCATTTTGGCCACTCTGACTGGTGTGAGGTGATATCTGAGTGTGGTTTTGATTTGTATTTCCCTGATAAGGAGCGACGTTGAGCATCTTTTCATGTGCCTGTTGGCCATCTGGATGTCTTCTTTAGAGAAGTGTCTATTCATGTTTTCTGCCCATTTCTCACTGGATTATTTGTTTTTCAGTGTGGAGTTTGGTGAGCTCTTTATAGATTTTGGATACTAGCCCTTTGTCCGATATGTCATTTGAAAATATCTTTTCCCATTCCGTTGGTTGCCTTTTAGTTTTGTTGGTTTCCTTTACTGTGAAGAAGCTTTTTATCTTCATAAGGTCCCAAGTTCATTTTTGCCTTTAATTCCCTTGCCTTTGGGGATGTGTCAAGTAAGAAACTGCTACGGCTGAGGTCAGAGAGGTCTTTTCCTGCTTTCTCCTCTAGGGTTTTGATGGTTTCCTGTCTCACATTCAGGTCCTTTATCCATTGTGAGTTTATTTTTGTGAATGGTGTAAGAAAGTGGTCTAGTTTCAATCTTCTCCATGTTGCTGTCCAGTTCTCCCAGCACCATTTGTTAAAGAGACTGTCTTTTTTCCATGGGATGTTCTTTGCCGCTTTGTCAAAGATTGGTTGGCCATACGTTTTGGGGTCTAGTTCTGGGGTTTCCATTCTATTCCATTGGTCTATGTGTCTGTTTTTGTGCCAATACCATGCTGTCTTGATGATGACAGCTTTGTAGTAGAGGCTAAAGTCTGGGATTGTGATGCCTCCTGCTTTGGTCTTCTTCTTCAAAATTACTTTGGCTATTCGGGGCCTTTTGTGGTTCCATATGAATTTTAGGATTGCTTGTTCTAGCTTCGAGAAGAATGCTGGTGCAATTTTGATTGGGATTGCATTGAATGTGTAGATAGCTTTGGGTAGTATTGACATTTTGACAATATTTATTCTTCCAATCCATGAGCAGGGAATGTCTTTCCATTTCTTTATATCTTGTTCAATTACCTTCATAAGCTTTCTATAGTTTTCAGCGTACAGATCTTGTACATCTTTGGTTAGATTTATTCCTAGGTATCTTATGCTTCTTGGTGCAATTATGAATGGGATCAGTTTCTTTATTTGTCTTTCTGTTGCTTCATTGTTAGTGTATAAGAATGCAACTGATTTCTGTACATTGATTTTGTATCCTGCAACTTTGCTAAATTCATGTATCTGTTCTAGCAGACTTTTGGTGGAGTCTATCAGATTTTCCATGTATAATATCATGTCATCTGCAAAAAGTGAAAGCTTAACTTCATCTTTGCCAATTTTGATGCCTTTGATTTCCTGTTGTTGTCTGATTGCTGATGCTAGCACTTCCAACACTATGTTAAACAAGAGCGGTGAGAGTGGACATCCCTGTCTTGTTCCTGATCTCAGGAAGAAAGCTCTCAGTTTTTCCCCATTGAGGATGATGTTAGCTGTGGGCTTTTCATAAATGGCTTTTATGATCTTTATGTTCGTTCTATCCTGACTTTCTCGAGGGTTTTTATTAAGAAACATTGCTGAATTTTATCAAAGACCTTTTCTGCATCGATTGACAGGATCATATGGTTCTTATTTTTCTTTTATTAATGTGATGTATCACATTGATTGATTTGCGAATGTTGAACCAGCCCTGCATCCCAGGAATGAATCCCACTTGATCATGGTGAATAATTCTTTTTATATGCTGTTGAATTCGATTTGCTAGTATCTTATTGAGAATTTTTGCATCCATATTCATCAGGGATATTGGCCTGTAGTACTCTTTTTTTTACTGGGTCTCTGTCTGGTTTAGGAATCAAAGTAATGCTGGCTTTATAGAATGAGTCTGGAAGTTTTCCTTCCCTTTCTATTTTTTGGAATAGCTTGAGAAGGATAGGTATTATCTCTGCTTTAAACGTCTGGTAGAACTCCCCTGGGAAGCCATCTGGTCCTGGACTCTTATTTGTTGGGAGATTTTTGATAACCGATTCAATTTCTTTGCTGGTTATGGGTCTGTTCAAGCTTTCTGTTCCCTCCTGATTGAGTTTTGGAAGAGTATGGGTGTTTAGGAATTTGTCCATTTCTTCCAGGTTGTCCAATTTGTTGGCATATAACTTTTCATAGTATTCCCTGATAATTGCTTGTATCTCTGAGGGATTGGTTGTAATAATTCCATTTTCATTCATGATTTTTTTTTTTTTTTAAATTTTTTTTTTCAACGTTTTTTATTTATTTTTGGGACAGAGAGAGACAGAGCATGAGCGGGGGAGGGTCAGAGAGAGGGAGACACAGAATCAGAAACAGGCTCCGAGCCATCAGCCCAGAGCCCGACGCGGGGCTCGAACTCACAGACCGCAAGATCGTGACCTGGCTGAAGTCGGACGCTTAACCGACTGCGCCACCCAGGCGCCCCTTCATTCATGATTTTATCTATTTGGGTCATCTCCCTTTTCTTTTTGAGAAGCCTGGCTAGAGGTTTATCAATTTTATTTTTTCAAAACACCAACTCTTGGTTTCATTGATCTTCTCTTCTGTTTTTTTAGATTCTATATTGTTTATTTCTACTCTGATCTTTATTATTTCTCTTCTTCTGCTGGGTTTAGGCTGCCTTTGCTGTTCTGCTTCTATTTCCTTTAGGTGTGCTGTTACATTTTGTATTTGGGATTTTTCTTGTTTCTTGAGATAGGCCTGGATTGCAATGTATTTTCCTCTCAGGACTGCCTTCACTACATCCCAAAGCATTTGGATTGTTGTATTTTCATTTTCGTTTGTTTCCATATATTTTTTAATTTCTTCTCTCATTTCCTGGTTGACCCACTCATTCGTTAGTAGGGTGTTCTTTAACCTCCATGCTTTTGGAGGTTTTCCAGACTTTTTCCTGTGGTTGGTTTCAAGCTTCATAGCATTGTGGTCTGAAAGTAGGCATGGTATGATTTCAATTCTTGTATACTTACGAAGAGCTGTTTTGTGACCCAGTATGTGATCTATCTTGGAGAATGTTCCATGTGCACTCGAGAAGAAACTATATTCTGTTGCTTTGGGATGCAGAGTTCTAAATAGATCTGTCAAGTCTATCTGATCCATGTATCATTCAGGGCCCTTGTTTCTTTATTGACCGTGTGTCTAGATGATCTATCCATTTCTCTAAGTGGGGTGTTAAAGTCCCCTGCAATGACCACATTCTTATCAATAAGGTTGCTTATGTTTGTGAGTAATTGTTTTATATATTTGGGGGCTCCTGTATTCGGCACATAGACATTTATAATGTTAGCTCTTCCTGATGGATAGACCCTGTGATAATTATAAAATGCCCTTCTTCATCTCTTGTTACAGCCTTTATTTTAAAGTCTAGTTTGTCTGATATAAGTATGGCTACTCCAGCTTTCTTTTGACTTCTAGTGGCATAATAAATAGTTCTCCATCCCCTCACTCTCAATCTGAAGTTGTCCTCGGGTCTAAAATGAGTATTTTGTAGACAGCAAATAGATGGGTCTTGTTTTTTTATCCATTCTGATGCCCTATGTCTTTTTGTTGGCACATTTAGTCCATTTACATTCAATGTTATTATAGAAAGATAGGAGTTTAGAGTCATTGAGATGTCCGTAGGTTTCATGCTTCTAGCGATGTCTCTGGTACTTTGTCTAACAAGATCCCCCTTAGGATCTCTTGTAGGGCTGGTTTAGTGGTGACGAATTCCTTCAGTTTTTGTTTGTTTGGGAAGACCTTTATCTCTCCTTCGATTCTAAATGACAGACTTGCTGGATAAAGGATTCTCGGCTGCATATTTTTTCTGTTCATCACATTGAAGATTTCCGGCCATTTCTTTCTGGCCTGCCAAGTTTCAGTGGAGAGATCCGTCACGAGTCTTATAGGTCTCCCTTTATATGTGAGGGCACGTTTATCCCTTGCTGCTTTCAGAATTTTCTCTTTATCCTTGTATTTTGCCAGTTTCACTATGATATGTTGTGCAAAAGATGGATTCAAGTTACGTCTGAAGGGAGTTCTCTGTGCCTCTTGGATTTCAATGCCTTTTTCCTTCCCCAGATCCGGGCAGTTCTCACCTATTATTTCTTCAAGTACACCTTCAGCACCTTTCCCTCTCTTCCTCCTCTGGAATACCAATTATGTGTAGATTATTTCTCTTTAGTGCATCACTTAGTTCTCTGATTTTCCCCTCATACTCCTGGATTTTTTAATCTTTTTCTCAGATTTTTCTTTTTCCATAATTTTATCTTCTAGTTTACCTATTCTCTCCTCTGCCTCTTCAATCCGAGCCTTAGTTGTCTCCATTTTATTTTGCAGTTCATTGATAGCAATTTTTAGCTCCTCCTAGCTGTTCCTTAGTCCCTTGGTCTCTGTAGCAAGAGATTCTCTGCTGTCCTTTATACTGTTTTCAAGCCCAGTGATTAATTTTATGACTATTATTCTAAATTCACTTTCTGTTATATTGTTTAAATCATTTTTGATCAGTTCGTTAGCTGTTGTTATTTCCTGGACGTTTTTCTGAGGGGAATTATTCTGTTTCATCATTTTGGATAGTCCCTGAAGTGGTGCGGGACTGCGGGGCACTTCCCCTGTGCTGTCTTGAATGACTTGCATTGGTGGGCGGGGCCACAGTCAGACCTGATGTCTGCCCCCAGCCCACCGCTGGGGCCACAGTCAGACTGGTGTGTGCATTCTCTTCCCCTCTCCTGGGGGCAGGATTCACTGTGGGGTGGCATGGCCCATCCGGGCTATTGGCACACTGCCAGGCTTGTGGTGCTGGGGATCTGGCGTATTAGCTGGGGTGGATCAGCAAGGTGCACAGGGACAGGAGGGGCAGGCTCAGCTCGCTTTTCCTTCGGAGATCCGCTTCAGGAGGGGCCCTGTGGCACTGGGAGGGAGTCAGACCGGCTGGAGGGATTGATCTGCAGAAGCACAGCATTGGGTGTTTGCCTGGTGCAAGCAAGTTCCCTGGCAGGAACTGGTTCCCTTTGGGATTTTGGCTGGGAGATGGGCGAGGGAGATGGCGCTGGAGAGCGCCTTTGTTCCCCACCAAGCTGAGCTCTGTCGTCCGGGGCTCAACAACTCTCCCTCCCATTGTCCTCCTGCCCTCCCGTTCTCCAAGCAGAGCTGTTAGCTTATAACCTTCCAGATGTCAAGTCCCACTTGCTGTCGGAACACACTCCGTCTGGCCCCTCCACTTTTGCAAGCCAGACTCGGAGGCTCTGCTTGGCCGGTGGACTGCCCCTCTGCCCCGGCTCCCTCCCGCCAGTCCGTGTAGCGCATACCGCCTCGCTGCCCTTCCCACCCTCTTTTGTTGGCGTCTCTGCACTTGGCTCTGGAGACTCTGTTCTGCTAGTGTTCTGGCGGTTTTCTGGGTTATTTAGGCACGTGTAGGTGGAATCTAAGTGATCAGCAGGGCGCGGGGTGAGCCCAGCGTCCTCCTACACCACCATCTTCCCAGGATCCGTGAAAAAAATCTTTTAAATCAACTATAATATTATAGTCTCAAGGAATTAAAGCTGGGTTAGGAAGAACTAACTGCAATGGCCCCATTGAAATCAAGTGAGCATTAACATCCCTGAACTCATGGAAGAGCCTCTATTTACCTGACTTGTTTGGAATGCAAAAATGGTGTTCCAGGGGCAGGTTGAAGGTTCAACATGTCCAAGATTAAGTTGTTCTTTTCTTAATATTTGAATTTGCTTTAATTTTTACCCTTTTAAAGATCATTGCTCCACCCAGACCGGTTCTCTAGCTTTCCAGGACAGTTTGAGGTGGGGGTGGGGGGTGATTTTGCCAACAATGGCCTTTAGGGTAAATTTGTATGGACAGGTTTAATTGGGTAAGTAAGTCCGGACCCCATAATGATAGTGGGAGGTCAAGGACAAATGGGGCAATGGTAGTCTGGTATCCCTCCGTGTCAGTACAGACAGGAAATTTATTTCCTAATGGAAATCCTTTTCCCCTTATCCCATTAATTATCTGTGTTGTAGAGACAACGGGGATCTCAGATGGCCAATCATGTGTCTTAATAACTGTAACACTGGCCCAGTATCAATTAGACCATTAATTGTTTGGTTTGCAATTTTTATTTGTAAAGTAGGTCTTACATGTTGTATGAGCATGGCCCAGAATGCTTCATCTTTAGGATTAGTGCACTAAAACCTTTAGGGCCACACTTAGCATTGGCAGTTGCCAGCACCCAAGAAGGTAATGTAAGAGATTATGCTATAGGGATATTTGCAGGAATCTCTGTGTAAACAGAGGAAATAAGCATGATAGGAATTTCTGCAGTAAAGTCAGAATCGGTAACTCCAGGTAAAAAAATACACCCTTTAAAATGGTGCTAGGCCTCCCTAATAGAAGTCCTGTGTAACTGGAAAGCAGGAGGCTGAAAATACCTGTAGGTCCCTTCTTGACTTCCCCCACGATGTTAAGGGTTAAATTAGATGTAAGGGCCAAATCAAGTCCTGCATTGTCAGAGGTGGCAGCCAGGAGATATGAGATTGTCTAGGTTTTGATCAAAGGGGTTGTTTGTTTACTTGAGCATCCATTCCTTGACATTCACATTCCAAATTTGGGATGCCTGATTTCCATTTGTCTTGGGGCATGGGCACCCCTCTTCAAGTTTCCCTGAATTAGGGTTACCTTGGGAATCTATTCTTGATCTGCATTGATTGTCCCAAGGATATCCTGTTTTACATTTCAGGCATTTTTTAATAGAGCATTTTAGGTCTTGTTTTCCATATTTAAAATATTTGGGGGGTTTTAATGCTAAGGCTAATAACACTGCTTTATAGGATTCAGTCCCCACATTTTGACAGGCTTTAATCATTTCAGCAATATTAAGGTTTTGTCCCCTTAAGGAAGCAAGGATCTTCTGGCCATCTTGCTTAGCATTTTCCTATGCCAATTGAAGGGTTAGGACATTTTGAGCATCCACATTATCAACCTGTCTTAAGATAGCAGTTTGTAATCTTTGATTAAAGGACATATAGGGTTCATTTGCACCTTGTTGGATGGTGGCAAAAGAAACCCATGGGTGTCTGAGCATCAGGGATACAGGATCAAGCTTTAGATGCTGCATCTGAGATCTGGGGAAAAGTTCTGTGGTCCATGTTTATTTGAGGCTATATAGGCATATAGGGACCCTCCCCCAAAATCATGTCCATTTCAATAGGAATTCCATTCTTTAAATTCCCCTTAGCTGGGGGCACCTGGGTGGCTCAGTCAAATGTCCCACTTCAGTTCAGGTCATGATCTCTCAGTCTCTGAGTTTGAGCCCCGCATGGGACTCTCTGCTGACAGCACAGAGCCTGGAGCCTACTTTGGATTCTGTGTCTCCCTCTCTCCCTCTGCCCTTCCTCTGTCTCAAAATAAGCATTAAAAAATATTTTTTAATAAATAAATTCTCAATAGCTGTAATTTATAGGCATCTTTAAATTCTTGCAACCAGAGGGAATATTGAGGAGTACTGAGAATGATTTTAAGTAAAGTTTTCCAATCCCAAGGAGTCATCTCATATCCTCCCCCCTTCTTCCTCTATAATTCCCCTGGTAAAGGTGCAGTAGAGTCCATTTTCATGTATGCTTTTATGGAGCTCCTTACACACCTGGAAAGGAAGGTGATCGTGCCAAGGTGCCTGACCTTGAGCCCATAGACTAGGGAAGGCCATAGCAAAATCTTCCTATACTTGTCCTTCCTTTAACATGCGTTCTACTAGAGAAGGTGAAGGGCTTGAGGGCATTAATGCAGGATCCACTGGCAGGACCAGAGGAGGACATAGAGGAAAAGGAGGGTCCTGCATATTATTGGAGTTGGGGTTACACATATTTGTCACTGTGCCTCAGGCTACAGGTTTTGGGGTCTTAGCCCTAATGGGAGATGGAGGCATTGAATTAGGAGGCAGAGGGACTAAGTCTTGGCAACTATTTGTATCCTATTTTTCTTGTAAAGCATGAATAGCAATATGGCATAAGGTGTGTAAACTAGAGATCATTATTGGGCCAAGAGCTTTTCCTTTTTCTTTCTTTCTTTCTTCCTTTCTTTCTTCCTTTCTTTCTTTCTTTCAAAGTAGTACCCTATGCACTCTCAATCAGCCACTTCAAGGGATCCCTTAGTGGAGTATCATGGGCATTGATGATAAATTATAAAAAAAAAAACAATTGGGTTAAATCTTTGGGACTTTGCATCCTGATGAGTGCAAAAGGATATGGATTGCTCCTTGTGTATATTTTGCTGTTTAGATAGTGAAACTTCCATGACAAGTAAACATAAAAGTAAAAGAGACAAGAAGTTGAGGGGTTCTGCATGCCTGATTGGAAAAGGAAAGACAAAGTATATTTTGCTCATCCTGTCATGGGCACCGAGTGCCGGTAGACCCTACTCAAATGAGGTTTATGGGCACCAAGTGTCAGTAGATCCTACCTGAATGAGGGTTAGGGGCAGTGACTGCCAGTAGTTCCTACCTGAATGAGTGGATGTCCTTTTCCCTTTTTGGGGCTTGAGAGATGAGCTGCATAGCTGGGAGCTAGTTGATTCTGCTGGTCCCTGTTTGGACACCACTTGTAGCCATGCACTGAAGAAAAAGTTCTCAGATACTTAGACTGAGTGGATGTGCAGGGCTGTCTTTGCCAGCAAAATAGCAACAGCAGCAGCCAACTGCACATACTCTCTGTTTCATGTTCACCAGGTATAAACATCCAAGAATGTTAAAGCATGGAAGGAAAACACAAAGAGCCTCAAGACATAGACCAAACACACATCTGGCGTTTACAGAGAAGCATGCAGGAAAGATGTGCAGTTTCAAGAACTGGTAGGTAGTTACAGTGGGTCAGTCTCCCAACTGGCCCCTGGGAGATCATGGGGCTCTGTTCTCATGGTGCTATTACGTCTGACAGCCTTGAGACCAGAACATCGCTGATGCTTCAGCAATTACCCCATTCACTTTCCCAGGGCTTACAATATACTTTCCAGAAATTACTTGATGCATTATGGGATCTTTTTTGGGGAATGTCTCACGTACACTTGAGAAGAATGTGTATTCTGCTTTTGGGTGAAAAGTTCTAAATATATGTGTTAAGTCCATCAAATCCAATGTGTCATTCTGAGCTGTTGTTTCCTTATTGTTTTCCTGCCTAGATGATCTGCCCATTGTTGTAACTGGAGGATTAAAGTCCACTACAATCACAGTATTATCATCTATACAGTTATTTATGTTTATGATTGATTTATATATTTTGGTATTTCCACATTAGGGTGTAACACATAGCTCCTCTTCATGGATAGACTCCTTGATGATGATATAATGTCCTTCTTTATCTCTTGTTACATTCTTTTTTTTTTTCATTTTTTTAACGTTTATTTATTTTTGAGACAGGGAGAGACAGAGCATGAACAGGGGAGGGTCAGAGAGAGAGGGAGACACAGAATCTGAAACAGGCTCCAGGCTCTGAGCTGTCAGCACAGAGCCCGACGCGGGGCTTGAGCTCACAGACTGCGAGATCATGACCTGAGCCGAAGCCGGATGCCCAACTGACTGAGCCACCCAGGTGCCCACATTCTTTGTTTTAAAATCTAATTTGGGGGCACCTGGGTGGCTCAGTCAGTTGAGTGTCCAACTTTAGCTCAGGTCATGATCTCACGGTTTATGACTTCAAGCCCCACGTTTGGCTCTGTGCTGACAGCTCAGAATCTGGAGCCTTCTTCAGATTCTGTGTCTCCCTCTCTCTCTGCCCCTCCCTTGTTTGTGCTTTGTCTCTTGTTCTCTCTTAAAAATAAATATTTAAAAAAATTGTAATCTAGTTTGTCTGATTAGTTATGGCTACTCCAGATTTCTTTTGATGTTCATTAGCAGGATAGATGGTTCTCCATCCCCTCACTTTGAATCTGCAGCTGTCCTTAGGTCTAAAATGAGTCTTTTATAGGCAGCATACAGATGGATTTTTTTTTCTTTTTATCCATTCTGATACCCTGTGTCTTTTGATTGCAATATTTAGTCCATTTACATTGAGTGATTATTGAAAGATATGGATTTAGTGTCTGTTATGTTATCTAAGGTTTCATGTTTGTGATGATATCTCTGGTCCTTTATATTCTTGGCTGCTTTCCACTCAGTCACGCTTTAGATCTCCTGCACAGCTGGTTTAGTGGTCATGAATTTCTGTTTAGTTTTTCTCTGGAAAAGACTTAATCTCCCTTATTCAAATAACACCTTGCTGGATAAAGGATTCTTGGCTGCATATTTTTCCTATTTAGCACATTGAGTATTTCCTGCCTCTTCCTTCTGACCTGCCAAGTTTCAGTGGACATGTCTGATACTCCCTCAGGTGTCTACCCTTGTAGGTTAAGGCCTGTTTGTCCCTAGCTGCTTTCAGTATTCTCTTTGCATTTTGCCAGTTTCACTATGATATGTTGTGGTGTTGACCTGTTTTTGTTGATTTTGAAGGGAGTTCTCTGTGCCACTTGGACTTGGATGCCTGTTTGCTTCCCCAGATTAGGGAAATTCTCAGCAGTTATTTTTTCAGGTAATCTCCTGCCTTTCTCTGACTCTACTTCTTCTGAAACTTCTATGATATGGATATTGTTTCATTTCATGGATTGAAAATGTCATTTCATGGCCTTACCACATTTTCCACATATATAGTATTCTATTTGAGTATGGATCCTGTGGTGTTGAATGAGACTTGAACATAAATTAAAGGGCTTGCCAAATTCTTTATATTTGTAACACCATCTCCAATATGCATTTTCTGATAAGTAATCAGGGTTTACATTGCCTAAAGACTTAACACAGTTTTTATGTGTATCATTCTCCAAAATGAATTTTCTAATCTGGAGTAGGGTTGAGCTGTTCTTACAAATACTGTCAATCTTAAAATTTGTAAGGTTCGCTCCAATATGAATTCTAGGATAATGAGTAAAGATGGAACTGTGATTAAAGGACTTCTCAAGTTCTTCACTTTGCTAAGAATTCTCTTCACTACAAATTTTGTGATAGTTGAGTAAGGCTTGAGTGGTAGGTCAAGGTTTTGGAACATCCTTTATATGTATTTGGTTTCACCTCAGTATGACTTCTGTGATGTCAAGTAAGAGTTCAGTGCCTCTTCAAGACCTTGTCACATTCTTTACCTTTGTAAGGTTTCTCTTGAGTATCAATCCTTTGATTTCTAATAAGGTTTAAATTATGGTAAAAGCCTTGCCACATTCTTTACTTTTATAAGGTTTGGGTTTTGTTATTTATTTACTAATTATTTAAAATTTTTAAATTTATTTTAAGGTTTGGGTTTTAAAGGATTTACTACATTATTTACATTTGTAGGGTTTTTCCATAGTAAGAATTCTGTGATGTTGAGTAAGGTGTGAGTGGCTCTTGAAGGTCTTGCCACATTCTTTACATGGGAAAAGTATGAATTCTATGACGGTGAGTAAGGTGTGAGTGGCTCTTAAAGGTCTTGCCATATTCTTTACATTTGTAAGGTTTCTCTTCAATATGAATTCTTTGATGTGAAATATGGTTTGAGTGATTGCTAAAAACCTTACCACATTCAGGGCACCTGGGTAGCTCAGTCAGTTGAGCATCCAACTTCAGCTCAGGTCATGATCTCACTGTCCACCAGTTCGAGCCCCATATCGGGCTCTGTGCTGACAGCTCAGAGCCTGGAGCTTGTTTCAGATTCTGTGTCTCCCTCTCTCTCTGCAAAAATAAATAAACTTTAAAAAAAAACAACAAAACTTACCACACTGTACACATTTATAAGGTTTCTCTCCCATATGAATTCTGTGATGTCGATTAAAGTTTGAGTGGTGGACAAAGGCCTTGCCACATTCTTTACATTTATAAGGTTTCTCTTTAATATGAATTCTTTTATGTTGAATATGGTTTGAGTGACTGTTAAAAGCCTTACCACATTCTTTAGTTTGGTAAGTTTTTCCCCCAGAATGGATTCTCCTATGTTCGTTTAGTGATAAGCCATAAAGTTTTACCACATTCTTTGAATTTGTAAGGTTTCTCTCCAGTATTCATTCATTGATGATAAGACAGTCTTGAGGGCAGGAAGTTCAGGGTGCCATGTGAAGATACAGCTGAAAGATACCAAATAACAGAAAAGTAAAATCATTCTACTTCTTATTCTCAGAGGATGTGCTGACAACTTCTAATATACAACCTTAAAATCAGAATGTCAGCAAGGTGGCTGAGAAGCAATCATCAGGACATTATTCCTCCATAGACACATAATCTTGCACACAACTTAGTGACCACATAGCCTAATAGATAATGCTGTGGTATTGTCGTGGTATAGCACAAATCATTTTCTTATACCTCACATACTCAGGAATACAACAGGAGCCCAAAATACCACAAGGAAGGAAATTTAAACATAAAACGAAAATGAACAATATTGGATATAGCAAAACCAGGAAAATATCAACAATAGAGTTCATTTTCAGAACAAATGAACAAAATTGGCAAACCATTAACTAAATAATGAGAGACCAATTACAATCAGAAGTGAAGGCAGACACAGTATAACTGATATCATAGAAATAAAAATAATTAGAAGAGGTAACAATAGAGAATTACATACCAAGAAACAGATAGTGAAAAATGGGTATAAATGTCAAAAACATAGAACCTACCTAGACTCTCTCATGAAGAAATATTTTCAAAAATCTCAACTGATCTTTAACTACTAGGTAGATTGAACAAGTAATTATGAGAAAGTACTTCAAATCTCTTCAAACATTTCCAAGAAGGAAAAAGAAGGGAGATTAAGAACACACTGTCTGTGACCCCAGCATTAGTAGGTTATCAAAGCAAAGGAAGACATCACAAGTAAAGAAGAGTACAAACTACTACCTGTGGGAAATATTCATGGAAAGTCCACAATAGAACAAAGCAAATTAAATTTTAAAAATTAATATTTTAAATCATTAGCAAGTAGGAAATCTTCTTGAAATTCAAGGGTCTTTCAATATATGGAAAACTATGAGTGTAAGCCTGTGCCTTAACAGAATGAAGATCAAAAATGGCATGATCGTATTAATCAATGCACAACAGGAAGTGAGCATATTGGATACAATTTCGTGATTAAAAACATTCAATAAAGCAGGAATAGAAGGAAACAACAGCAACTTAATAAAGGCCATGAATGTTGGAAAGCTGAAATCTCACATATTCAATAATAAAACACTAGAAGCTTCTCCTGTATGATCAGAAACAAGGTAATGAAGTGACTTCACTACTTCCATTCAACATAGCACTGGATAGCCTATTCAGAACAATTAGGCAAGAAAAAAAATACATTATAGGCATCAAAAACAGAAGAGAAAAAACAAAATGATTTCTGTTTACAGATGATTGATCTATAGAACTCCTACAGAATCCTTATTGTTATATTTTTTATGTTTTTGCTTTGTTTTGGTCATCACTTGTATTACTATTTCTGCTAATTTTATCTAGTAGACACTCCATTTTCAAATTTTTATTCTATCAATGCTTGAATCAAGTTGTTAATTTCAACATTTTTCTTTTGTTTCAATGTTTGAGAGAGTAAGAGGTGGAGAGAAAGAGCAGAGTAGGGGCAGAGAGAGAGAGAGCGAGACCGAGAATCCCAGGAAGGCTTTACACTGGCAGCACAGAGCCTGACTTAGGGCTTGAACTCATGAACAATGAGATCATAACCTGAGCTAAAATCAATAGACACAAAACTGACTGAGCCACCCAGGAGCCCCTCACTTTTGTTTTTGTAACATTACATCACAACGAACTAGAGAAAATAAAAAACTATAGGTAAAATTTAGTAGAGGAAGGAAATAACAAGGAAAATAATAAATAAGTGACAAATAAAATAGAATAAACAAATAACATTGAAAGTGATGACCAGTTTTGAAAATAAGCATAATAGGCAATGAGTTAACTAAGAAAACAGGAAAGAAAACTAAAAATCCAAATGAAAAATGGAAGAAAAAAATGACACAATACCCCCAACAGTATATCATGTGATAACAGATTACTATAAACTAATCAGATAACTTAGGGAAAAAATAGATAAAATGCTTACGTTACCAAGATTGAAATATGAATCTTAAACCCAAGAAACAGGAACTCTTCTTAGACTACAAGAATGAAAGTTGAATTTGGAATAAAAACCTCCCAGCACAAAAAAGCCCAAGACCACATGCCTTCATTGGTCAATCCTAACACACGCACATACAAACACACACACACAAAGATAAATAATGATCTTCATCCAAATCTTACAAGTACTGGAATAGAGGGAAGATGTTCAAAATCATTCTATGAGGGCAACATTACCCTGATAGCAAAGCAGTATAAACACAAGAACAAAAATGTCCAGTTTGTCCATCATAATTATTGTTACTCTTTCTTCTGACCTCCATTTGCATGATAAATGTTTCTCTCACCTTTTCAATCTGTAAGTGTCTTCAGGTCTAAATTGAGTCTCTCCTCGGCAGCATATACATGGGTCTGGATTTTTTAAGTCCATTCAGACACCCTATGTGTTTTGATGGAAATGTATAGTACTTTTTTCATTCAAAGTAATTATTGATAGATATGGGCTTATTGCCATTTTATTACTTGTGTCAATATTTCTGGAGATTTTTTTCTGATCCTCTCTAGTCTTTGTCACTTTTGGTGTTTTCATTGCACTCAAAAAGTCCCTTTAACAGTTCTTGCAGAGCTGTTTCAGTGGGGATGAATTCCTTTAGATTTTGCTTATCTGGGAATCTCTTTATCTCTCCTTCCATTCTGAATGATAGCCTTGTTAGATAGAGTTCGCAGCTGCATATTTTTCCCATTTAGCCCATTGAAAATATTATGTCATTCCTTTCTTGCTTCCCAAGTTTCTATTGAGAAATCTCTACCTAGCCATATGGTTCTTGTCTTCCCTTGCAAGTAAAGACTGCTTTTCTTTTGCTTTTAAGATTTTTTTCTATGTCACCATATTTTGCAAATTTAATTCAAATATGTCTCCATGGCAGCCTGCTTTTTGCTTACTCTGTGCCTCCTGTATGTGGATGTCTGTTTACTTCCCCAGAATAAGGATGTTTTCTATTATTTCTTAAATTTCTGTTCCTTTTCTTACTCTGGAGCTCCTATAATAAGAATGTCATTAATTTTGATGGAGTCATTGAGTTCCTAAGTCTATTTTCATGGTACAAAATTTTTCTATTTTGTCTTCTAGGTCACTAATTTATTCCTCTGCTTCCTCCAGACTGTTCATTGCATTAGGTCAATTTCTAATCTTGTTTATTGCATTTTTCTCCTCACTGCAGACCACTGATCTGCAGATGCTCTCCTTGCCTGCTGTGGACAGTGTTTTGTGCCTGGCCTGAATGTGGTTAGTGTTCACTAAGTGTGCTGAGGTCTCTTTGTGAAATCAGACCTGACACCAACTCCACCAGCACTGAGGCCCTGCAGAACTGTCTGCTCAGGAGACATGGTATGGTCAGGGGCTTATGCAAGTCTCCTGGAGAGGGGCTGACCTTGCTGGGCCTGAGGCAAGCTTCACTGAGAAGGACACTGCAACCACAGCACAGGGTGGTAGGACTTGGTGTAAGCAACTTAGAGAACCAGTCTCCCCATTGAGCTACTTCACTCAGGTAGCTCTGTGTTCGTGATGTAGGGTGGGGGAAAAATGGTGCCACTCAGCTCCTTTGTTCTCAGACATCTCAGTGAATGCTGCCATTGAGGGAAGTGCTCATAGAACAGTGAATAATCTCACCCTTGTGTGACCCCCAGTGATCTTCAGATCACTGTTTCTAACCTATCTGCCCCCCCCCCCCCCCAAAAACACACACACAGATTGTATGCCTGCCTTCTCTCCAGGAGCAGTGCAGTGCCCTCCTATCTACAGCTCACCTTTAAAACTCTAGGCATTAAGCCATGCTGGTTCAAAGAACTCAAAAAGTTCAACTCCTCTTGTTTCCCAAGCCACTGGCTTTGGGGGAAATAGCCTCCTTGTGCTTCTCTTTCTCTGCAACCTCAGTTCCCTGCCCTCCATAGCAGTACAATCTGTTTCTCTCTAAGCCATGTCTCTGAACTGCCTACAGTCTTTGACGTGCTAGTTCTCTCTCATTAGTTGGGTAGTTCCTCTGTCAATCTTCAGGTTTCTTTTTGGGATATTAATGATGATTTGACAGTCACCTAGTTGTGTTTTGGGATGTGATAAGCCTAGGGTCCTCCCATATCGCCTCCATCGTCCTCTTTTCTGAAGAATCCTTGCTTTAAAAAACCTGTTAAAACTCACACAAATTTTACAAAGTTGGAAATACAAACCCAAGACTTAAAAATTAACTGTTTCTATGCAACAAACAACAATCCCAAAATAAAGATAGATTTACAATAGCATTACAAAGAATAAAGTGTATATGGTTTATCACCTTGATAGAGGTCACAGCTACTGTGATGAAAACTATAAAATATTGTGCAGGATTGAAAGAAAAATAAGTGGAACCATATCCATGTTCCTGCATAGGAACACTTAACACTACTGAGCTACTGGAGTGCCTGCTGGTTTACTTGGTTAAGTGTCTGACTTTGCCTCAGGTAATGATCTCATGGTTTGCGGGTTCAAGTTCTGTTCAGGTTCTTTGTTGAGACTCTGTGTTGACACATCAGAGCCTGGACCCTGCTTCAGACTCTGTGTCTCTCCCCCCACCTGCCCCCCAAAAAAATCACTACTGAGCTGTCAATACTACTCAATGTTATATATTTAATGCAATCTCTATCAAAATCCCAATGACATCTTAGGCAGAAAGATCAATACCCATCCTAACATTCATATTGATTAACGGGATATCACATAATGAGAATATTCATGAAAAAAAAAAAGTACATTGGTAGCACCACACTTCCTGATTTAAAACATACTAGGAAGCCACAGTTATCAAATAATGTATTACAGACGTAAAGACAGGCATAGAACAATGGAAAGTGTTCTTTCCATTGAAAGCTACACATGTATGTCTCTAATGCTAATGTGTATGGCAATGAACTAAAACTCTTGTTAAAATTCATATTTTGATTGGGATTTCTGGGTGAGGTCTGAGTTTTTCACATTTCTCATTAGCTTCAATGGATGTCAACATCTTCAGTTCAGAAGCCATACTTTTGGGGAGCCTGTGTGACTCAGTTAAGTGTCCCTCTCTTGATCTCAGCTCAGGTCATGATCTCATGGTCATGAGATTAAGTCCCAAATCAGGTTCTGGGCTGAGCATGAAGCCTGCTTGAATTCTCTTTCTCCCTCTCTGTCTACCCTCAGCCACTTGCAAACTAAATAAACATTAAAAAGGATCAATACTTTTTTTTTAAATTTTTTTTTCAACGTTTTTTATTTATTTTTGGGGCAGAGAGAGACAGAGCATGAACGGGGGAGGGGCAGAGAGAGAGGGAGACACAGAATCGGAAACAGGCTCCAGGCTCTGAGCCATCAGCCCAGAGCCTGACGCGGGGCTCGAACTCACAGACCGCGAGATCGTGACCTGGCTGAAGTCGGACACTTAACCGACTGCGCCACCCAGGCGCCCCAAAAAGGATCAATACTTTTAAAAAATGGGTGATAAAATGGAGGAGTGCCTGGTGGCTCAGTTGGTTAAGGGTCCAACTTCAGCTCAGGTCATGATCCTAGGGTTTGTGGTTTTGAGCCACATATCAGGCTCTGTGCTGACAGCTCAGAGTCTGGAGCCTGCTTCAGATTCTGGGTCTCTTTCTCTCCCCCCCCCCTTCCCTGCTCATTCATATTCATTCATTCTCTCTCTCTCTCTCTCTCTCTCACAAATGAATAAACATTAAAAAATTACAACTTCTAACATGAAGAACAGAAACAACAATTCTTACTGAACATTTACTACACACTACAGACCATTCTAACAGTTTTTCATAAATTCACCCATGAGTCTACACTAACCTATGAGAACAGAATTGTTCTTCATCTTTTAATAAAATCTTGGCAAAACTTGAGAAATAGTAGAGCTTAAGTTTTACCCCAGCAAGTCTGACTTTGAATTCATCTAAGAGGAACACACAGACTACTATACAAAGGCAACCCTAAAAGAAGGTTCACAGCAGGCTTCAAACTGACATGGTAATGCAAACACATTTACACCACACAACTGATCAACTAAAAGAAGTGAATATACAATATAAAATATGAAAATTACATATTGAATAAAAAAGAATAGAGGTAATAGAGTAAAAATTTTTTCATTGGCATGGAAACTAAGAAATGTTTTCAGGGGCATAAAATTTAGAAATCTATTTGTAAAAGAAAGTTATAGTGTCTTGCAAACACACCGCAGAGACAAGCACATACCCTATTTAACCAAAATAGCTATTTGTGAGTCTCCTATAACACTTAAAGTTTTTGTCTCATATCTTTTGTACTGAATTATATTTTACAATTTGAAGGCAGTGGAACATATATGGTGCATGTTTTCTTTCTCTGAAACAACAGAGCAGTGATAATGAAGATTGTGTCTGTGATAGGAGTGTGAAATAAAATGGAAACTTGTAGGACTGAGCCCTGACTGAAATACAATCTCCACTTCAAACACCACTATCTTCAACAAAAACAGGAGAGAGCCCTCATTTTCCAAGGCAGACTCAAAACAAAGTGAAAACATGGAACGGAGTTTCTAGAATGAATATCCTCTTGTAGTAAATCCTCCTAAGGTACTTAATATTAAATGAGAAAAAAACTATTAACCTTATGGTAGAGGGATGTGGCAGAGAGAAAATGAAGTTCTTGAACCTACTATAATGGATCACGTTGGTGTCAAGTGCCTAATGATTTTCAAAGGGCATAATAACTGCATTGAAATAAATGTCCAGATTAAGTATGTAAATCATAATCTAAATATAAAGGTAGGGGCATCTGGGTGAATCAGTCACTTACGTGTCCAACTCTTGATTTCTGCTCAGGTCTGGATCTCACAGTTCATGTGTTCGAGCGCTGCATCAGGCTCTGCACTGACAGCATGGAACCTGCTTGGGATTCTCTCTCTTCCTCTTTCTGGCCCTCTCCCACTTGTCTTCTCTCTCTCTCAAAATAAAATGTAAAATAAAATAATAAAATAAGATAAAATAAATGGATAGCATCTGTTTTATTCAATTACTGAGCCCAATATAGCACCCATATCTTTTAACTATAATAATGTATTTGAGCTTTGTCTTTCATGAGTGATCAGAGACTTTCAGAAGCTCCTCTTTGAATTCTTATCAGCTCAATCACAAAAGCTTGGGCCAGAGATCCTGACATGAGAGATTACCTGATGTACAATGCTTGGAAAACTATGATCTCCTTTTGGTGTCCTTTCCTAATTTAATGATATTCTCCAGCGTTCCTGAAACATTGTGGGATTTCTCCACTGCAAAACAGATGGACTGGGAGTTTTAATAGAAGCCCTAGTCCTCATGCTGATTGATATCCTGTCCCATTTTTTTTTCTCTCAAAGATGATATTCCTCTTTCTCATAGTGCCTATAGCACAGTATCTTTCTATAAAAACATTATTGATCTAGTAAGTAGAAGAGGAACAGGCAAAGCTCATTTAATGCTTCATTCCACTGATTTAACAAGCACAGGTGACCCTGTGTACCCACCTGTATACCCAGGTGTACCCACCTGTGTACCCACCTCCCATGCTGTTGAAATCCATGTATAACTTTGACTCCCTAACAATTCATTTTAATAGTCTATTGTTGACAAGAAACCTTATCAAAGAGTCAATTAATATATATTTTATTTTATAGGTGTTAAATATGGTATTCCTGCAATAAAATAAGCTCAACAAAAGAAGATGCTAAGAACATCAGAAGGAAGATAAAATATAATACTATACTGTAAATACATCTGACTGTAAGTGGACACACAGTTCAAGGCCGTGAGATTCAAGAGTCAAGTGTGTTTTGTGTTACTATCTGTTTACCTGCAGCCTTGATGAAGGTGGGGCCAGCTAAGGTTGGTGTAGGACAATAGTTCATCTATTACAGATCACTGATCACACAGTAAAATCCATTCACTGTTATTTATTAAAATAATAAGTTCAAAAACTCACTAAACAAACCACTGCAAGATCACTGTAGGATCCTTGGTCAAAATACCCATCACAAGCATTCAAGAACCATTCTTATTCCTGATATAATGATCTGTGACTTGTACTTCCCATGTTTTTCACACTGAGGCTAATTATTGAGTAAATGTGGATTTACAATATCTTGTGCTCTTATGGGAAAGTTAGCTATACTTTCCTCAAGTATCTATGAAAATTTCTTTATGTCAACCCTGTAACAAACGTTCTTCTATGAATGGCTATTATGAAAATACATCCAGATTTTAATGAATTGCTAGTGTCTTCTCAAACAGCAAGTGGCAAAACTATTTAAAATTAGACCATATCTCTGTCTTACTTTAATGCAAAGAATGATGCCCTGAACACTTACTTCATGCTGACTTACATCACTTTTGTACATCAACAACAAACAGCATCTTCAGGTAGACTTTCTTCATACATTGTACATGACAGCCTCTTGAATCTTCCATCAAAAAGTAGGTATGAATGCCACATCGTATAAGAGCCTATGTGTGAGACATCAACAATCAAATCACTTTGCATGCACACAAATAAAGCCATAGCATGAGATGATTTAAGAGTAAAATTATTAATATGCCTATTGCAAATACTCTTATAGTAAAAAAAAAACAAAACAAAAAAACGAGAGACACACTGATAATAACTATCCCTCTCCAGACATCCATCCCCTCCTTAATACTTTCATGCATATTAACAAACACAGTTGCCAGGGCCCCTGGGTGGCTCAGTCAGTTAAGGGTCTCTCGGTTTCAGCTCAGGTCATGATCTCAGGTTGTGAAATTGAGCTATGCTTCAGGCTCTGTGCTGACAGTGCAGAGAAGGCTTAGGATTCTCTGCCCATCCCTTCCTCTCAAAATAAACAAACATTAAAAAAATACAGCTGACCATTGAATAACATGGGTTTGAACACTGTGGGTCCACTTATTCATATATATATATATATATATATATATATATATATATATATATAATATAGTACTGAAAACATGTTTCCTCTTTGGTTTGATTTTCTTAGTATTTTCTATTCTCAAGCTTATTTTATTATAAAAATATCATATATAATACAGATAGCATACAAAGAATGTGATAATTGACTTAATATTCTAGGTAAGTCTTCTAGTCAACAATATACTATTTCCATATAAAAGTAGGTATGGTTTTAAGTTTTGCAGACTCAGACATTACACACGGATTTTTAATTGTGAAGGGGTTAGTGCCCCTAACAATTGCATTGTCCAAGGCTAATGTATAATTGATCTGAGTGTTTTAAGTTTTCATTCTTCTATGTAATAAATACTCTGATTTTGAATCATGTCTGAAAACTAGTATTTACTTATGCTTTCTGCTGTGAATTCAGATTTTATATAGATATAGCTTTCTACTACATAGTTTGCTGATTGTTTACATCTGTCTGTTTTTATCCTTTATAAAGACTATTTTAGGGGGTGCCTGAGGTGCTCAGTTAGTCGAGTGTCTGACTCTTGATTTTGGCTTGGTCACGATCCTATGGCCATGGGATTGAACCCCACATGGACCTCTGCATTGAGCATGGAGCCTGCTTAGGATTTTCTCTTTTTCTCCCTCTGCCCCTCTCCCTCTATCTACAAGAAAAGGCAAGACTGTATTTTGTACTCAAGTGTATTTTAAAAACAAAGGTCTGCCATCATTTTTTTTTTTTTTTTACATTTCTAGGGTTTCTATCCAGTATGCTTTCCATAAAGACTTTGCCAATATTCTTCACTTTTGTAAGGTACCACCCCAGGATTTGCTATCTTCTGTTGAATAGTTTTGATTATGAGTTAAATGGTATGCCACATTCATTACATTTCTTTATATTTTATTTTGTAAATGTTTATTTTTGAGAGTGAGAGCAAGAGCAGGAGATGGACAGAGGTGGGTAGGAGGGAGACAGAAGATCTGAAGTAGGCTCTGCACTGACAACACAAAGCCTGATGTGGGACTTGAGCTCACAAATTGTGAGACTGTCACCTGAGCTTATGTGAGAAGTTCAACCAAGTGAGCCACCCAGGTGCACACAGTCCTTACATTTTAAGGTTTTCTCCAGTACTCTCTGATGTTCACAAACTTTATAATTCTGCTTAAAGGCTTTGTCACATTTTATTTTACATTTGTAGCCTTCTCCCAGCTATTTATAAACTTATGTTTGTTAAGTTTTGTGTGGTAGTTAGCATCTTTGCCACATTTTATTTGTAAAAGCATTCTTCCCATTATAAAATCTCTGCTGTTGAGCAAATTTTGAAGACAAGTTAAAAGTTTTGCGACAGTTACTACATTTCTAGGTTTTCTTTCCAACAAGGATACAATGATGTATACTAATATTTGAACTTTCATAAAAGACTTTCCCATCCTTATTACTTTAAGACTGATTCTCTGGTGTTGGGATTAACATTTTTTCCCAGATTCGTTGAATTGGTAAACTCTGTTTCCATTATAAAATCTTTGGTAATTATGGAAGATCGACTACTCACTGAAGATTTTCCTAACAACACATGAAACTTGTTTCAAATTGTTCAATAGTATCACATAATACTCATGTTTAAAATAAATATCTAACCATGTCTGTCAAAATTAAAAGACTTTGGAACAAAAAGTGATGATGTGTTGGTGGAAGGAATCAAGAACCCTTCAAAAAAGACTTGTTAAATCCATCCCATTCAGAATTATCTTCATTGTTAAATATCTAACCTTCATAAATGTTTCAGTGAATGATTAAACCAATGTTCTATATGAAGTGGTTTGAATGATTACTTTTAGCATGGACTAGGTGACTTTCCAGAACTTCCGAATGTCCTTTCAGAGAATATAGATGTTTCAAAAATGGATTTGGATCCTTTCATTCAAAGACAGTGTTGCGAAAATATAACTGACTTAATGTTGCCCCCCCCCCCCGCCAAGTTTTTATATTATTGATCTCTCCTGACAGTAAGGATTTCATTGTGGTGATTTGGCCACTTTTGTTATAACCATCATAACATCCTTTCTACCCTTACCACTGTCTAAGTGTAAATACTCAGAGCCACAGCCTCCAGATCTACCCAAATTAGGTGTAGGGAATGAATCTTCTTTTGCCAATCATTGCCAACAAGCATAGGGTGTTATGGAGAGACACAACTACAAAATATAAAAGAAGTTTTCCCACTCACTAAACTCACACAAACATACATTAAAATGCTAATGTAAAAAATTAGTTCCCATCACAGGACATCAGCAGAATGGAGAAATAGGAAATACCAGCACTTTGCTCTTCCATGAAATCAAAGTGGACCAAATTACCTTTGGAATGCTCCAGAAGCTGGTTAGGAGAACACAGCATACCCAGAAAAGTAAAAATGGAGAAGAGCCACATCAAAGAGACAATGAACATTGGTGAAACTTGCCCACAACTGCTGTTCACCCTCTCTGGCACTCTGTGGAAAGACCGTGAGAAAACTCTTACCTCCTCTAAGGAGAGAAACCATAAGTGACCTGAATAATGATCTGGCTTATTTTCAGCTGCGTGAAGAACTCGTTTATCATGCAGGACATACAAAGCTGAAGGAATGAGAGGACCCACTGGATGCACCATGGTAGCTGCTCAGATAAAATGTGACTATCTGTTCAAACAACAGAAGGTACAGAGGTGAAAGCAATCAGAAAAAGGAAGGTGTCATACATTCTCAAGTAACTACATTTTCTCAAACTGGGAAATTTAAAAAACTCAGACATTACAAATGGCCAAAATGTGTGACAGATGCCAGAATTACTATTATTTGTGTTTCCCTCTACAAAGCAACTTCATAAGCCCATGCCCAGAGGATTTTTTTTAATTCCCAAATCGAGAGATCACAAAGTATACAAAGAAAATGTAAAATGCATTGCAATCAGAGTAATAAAGTGCATCTTCAAAACTGACCCTAAATTAATAAGGAACTACTAATTGTCTGACAAAGATGTCAAAAAAATAATCATAAATGAGGCACCTGGCTGGTTAAGTCAGTGCAGGGTGTGATTCTTGATCTCAGGGTTCTGAGTTATATCCCCACATTGCATGTAGAGATGAGTTAAAAATAAAATCTTAAACAAACAAAAAAAAATGTATCCTAAAGATGCTCATGTAGGAAGAAGAAAAAAGAGGTAGGTAATGAAATAATATCAGAAAACTATACATGACCAAAATGAAAATCCAAAGAGACAAAACAACAACCCAAAATTAGGATCTGAGGAATACAATTACTGAATTTAAAAATACACTAATGGGACAGCAACAGACTTGATCAAGCAGAAGAAAGAACCAGACAACCTTAAGACCCCTTGTTTTAAATTAACTACTAAGAGAACCAAAGAAAAATGTGGAAAAGAACAGAGTCTAGGGACTCATGGGTCACCAACAAGTCTCATTCCCCATACGGAGAGGAGAGGAGAAAGAAATCATATGAAGAACTAAAGGCTTGTGGTTCCCATGTATGTGGAAAGAAGAGACCAACAAGCTCAGTAAATTCAAAGGATATGTGTCAAGATATGAACACAGTGACACACTTTAATTAACCTATCAAAAGTCATGATGATAAATGATGAATTGTTAAACACCATGACAAAAGCAGCTCATCTTCTACAAGAGAGCTCTTTTAAGATTATGAGTGGGATTCTCAGTAAACCTGATAGGAGGAAGTACATGGGACAATGTATTCAAGTACCGAAAGATCAAAAATATCCACCAAGAATACTCTACCTGGCAAAAGTAATTTTCATGGATGTAGAAATGAAGTCTTTCCCAAGTGAAACCATGCCCAGGTTTACCAGTAGACCTCTCCTATAGAAATGTTCAAGGAAGTCCTTTTAGTTGAAATCAAAGGATTCTAAATGGTAAATGAAACCATACGACAACATATGCTCTCTGCTAAATGTAAAGAGTTACACAATTACAGATATCTTTAGTGTTGTAATTGGGTAGCACATGTCACTTCATTTCTGCTAGCATTTTTTTAAATAAAAGCATAAAGATCATTAATCTAGGTAATAAAGTATACAACATAAAGAATAGAATTAGTCATATTTGTCAAGTGGGTACACGGGTGGAGATAAGTAGAAGAATTTTGCATGTAATGGACGCTATCAGTTCACAATGGTTTGTTAGTTTAAGATGTTTTAAGTAGTCTCTTGGGTAACCACAATGAAAATATATACAGAGGACACAAAAGCTAATGAGAATGGTGTCAAATCATGCCATGGGTATAATACCAGAATTAAGGATAAAATATAATATCTAAACTTGATACAGTTATATAAAATGTTTAAATATTACTCTCAATTCACAAAAAGGGTTTCTCTCATGCAGAGAAAACATAAATTCACCAATAACTAGATGCAACTCATCTAGACATGATATGATGTAAACTGAACACTAACCAGGAAAGAAATGAAAAACATGTGTCTCAAATTATGCATGGGTGGTATTTATTCAGGCAAATGCATAATTTTATGGGTGAAGGGCATAAAGTTGATTTACATTTGAGTTAAACTCATCCTGTCTTAAAATGTAGTGAGATGAAAATTGTCAGCCTGTAACAAAATTCACAGGCAGAGATTTAATTACAACTAATGTTGTGAAAGTTCCCACCAAAAGGAACCACATTGTTATGGGATTATAAAATCAGAATAACAATTAACCCCAAAATACTACATAAGATGAATTTTTAAAAGGAAACCTTCTATATTACTGTAATTTTAAACTGCGTAACCATGAAAAGCAAGCATTTTGATTTCTTGGCATGCTTCCAGTGACAATAAAAGTAAAGAATATTCAGTAAAATCAACTATAAAATGCTCTAATTAAAAATTTTATGAATAGGGGGCCCTGGGTGGCTCCGTCTGTTAAGCGTCCGACTCTGACTTTGGCTCAGGTCATGATATCACTGTCCGTGAGTTCAAGCCCCGCATTGGGCTCTGTGCTGACGGCTCAGAGCCTGGAGCCTGTTTCGGGTTCTGTGTCTCCCTCTTTCTCTGCCCCTCCCCTGTTCATGCTCTGTCTCTCTCTGTCTCAAAAATAAATAAACGTTAAAAAAATTTTTAAAAAATTGTATGAATAAACACTGAAAATACATTAAAAATGTATTATGTTACAAATTTGTATTATATTATGTGTTATGTCAGTATTATGTTACTAATTTCCATTCAAGGAGAACTACTCAAGTGACATTTTAAGTTCCATCTTCCTACTTTACATTTGGATCTCACCTCTGTCATCTGCTTCATTCATTACCACCTACCCAGATGAGTGGCTACTCTCTCTTTTTGCTTCACATTCCAAGACTCCTTCTTTTGTTCCAAAATGATGACCAGGTCTAGTTTTGACACAATATGACCTGTTTATTAGAAAAAAAGGAACATTTGAGACAAATGAATGGCTCAGTCGGTTTAGCATCTGACCCTTGATCTAAGCTTGGGTCATGGTCTCCTGGTCTCAGGATCTCAGGATCTCATCAAGACTAAGTTGGGCTCTTTGCTGACAGTGAGGAGCCTGTTTGGGATTCTCTTTCTCTCTGCTCCTTTCCTGCTTGTGCTCTCTCTCAAAAGAAATAAATATTTTTGTTTTTAATAAAGGAATATGAGTATTGATGGAGATTCTAACTTTCAATCCATTATTGTGTTCAGGAGAAAATAAAGAACATTGTATAATTCTAGACAGTGATTTCCCAAATGCTGTTGCCCAACAACCCCTTTAGAACATGCAGGAGGGATTTCTGATGTTCAGATCTTGACCTCCACTTCCTAGTACTACCACTACATAAAGGAGTAGAAACTGGTATTTAAAATGTGAGAAATACCACTTGATTCCACTCAGTGTTTATTTATTTTTTTTTTTAATTTTTTTAACGTTTATTCATTTTTGAGACAGAGAGAGACAGAGCATGAATGGGGGAAGGTCAGAGAGAGAGGGAGACACAGAATCTGAAACAGGCTCCAGGCTCTGAGCTGTCAGCACAGAGCCCAACGCGGGGCTCGAACTCACGGACCGTGAAATCATGACCTGAGCCGAAGTCGGAAGCCCAACTGACTGAGCCACCCAGGCGCCCCCCACTCAGTGTTTAGATTGCCACTAAGTGCAGCGCCTGGGTGGTTTGGTCGGTTATGCATCTGACACATGGTTTCTGTTCAAGTCATGATCTCATGGTTCCTGAGTTTGAGCCCAGCATGGGGCTCTATGCTTACAGCATGGAGCCTGCCTAGGATTCCCTCTACCCCTCTCTCTGCTCTTTCTCAAAATAAACTTAAAACATTTTTTTTTTTTAGAACTGCCATTAATCCAAACAGAGCCTCTGAGTCTGGCTGGCAAAAGCGGAGGGGCCGGACGGACTGTGTTCCGACAGCAAGCGCGACTTAGCGTCTGGGAGGTCATAAGTTAACAACTCTGCTCAGAAAGCGGGAAGGCTGGAGGACAAAGGGAGGGAGAGTTGCTGAGCCCCCGGACAACAGAGCTCAGCTTGGCTGGGAACAAAGGCGCTCGCCAGCGCCATCTCCCCCGCCCATCCCCCAGCCAAAATCCCAAAGGGAACCAGTTCCTGCCAGAGAACTTGCTCGCTCCACGCAAACACCCAACTCTGTGCTTCTGCGGAGCCAAACCTCCGGCAGCGGATCTGACTCCCTCCCGCTGCCACAGGGCCCCTCCTGAAGCGGATCACCTAAGGAGAAGCGAGCTAAGCCTGCCCCTCCTGCCCCCGTGCACCTTGCCTACCCACCCCAGCTAATACGCCAGATCCCCAGCACCACAAGCCTGGCAGTGTGCAAGTAGACCAGACGGGCCACGCCACCCCACAGTGAATCCCGCCCCTAGGAGAGGGGAAGAGAAGGCACACACCAGTCTGACTGTGACCCCAGCGGTGGGCTGGGGGCAGACATCAGGTCGGACTGCGGCCCCGCCCACCAACTCCAGTTATACACCACAGCACGGGGGAAGTGCCCTGCAGGTCCTCACCACTCCAGGGACTATCCAAAATGACCAAATGGAAGAATTCCCCTCAGAAGAATCTCCAGGAAATAACAACAGTTAATGAACTGATCAAAAAGGATTTAAATAATATAACAAAGTGAATTTAGAATAATAGTCATTAAATTTATCGCTGGGCTTGAAAACAGTATAGAGGACAGCAGAGAATCTCTTGCTACAGAGATCAAGGGACTAAGGAACAGTCACGAGGAGCTGAAAAGCGGTTTAAACGAAATGCAAAACAAAATGGAAACGACGACGGCTCAGACTGAAGAGGCAGAGGAGAGAATAGGTGAACTAGAAGATAAAGTTATGGAAAAAGAGGAAGCTGAGAGAAAGAGAGATAAAAAAATCCAGGAGTATGAGGGGAAAATTAGAGAACTAAGTGATACACTAAAAAGAAATAATATACGCATAATTGGTATCCCAGAGGAGGAAGAGAGAGGGAAAGGTGCTGAAGGGGTACTTGAAGAAATTATAGCTGAAAACTTCCCTGAACTGGGGAAGGAAAAAGGCATTGAAATCCAAGAGGCACAGAGAACTCCCTTCAGACGTAACTTGAATCGATCTTCTGCATGACATATCATAGTGAAACTGGCAAAATACAAGGATAAAGAGAAAATTCTGAAAGCAGCAAGGGATACACATGCCCTCACATATAAAGGGAGACCTATAAGACTCGTGACGGATCTCTCCACTGAAACTTGGCAGGCCAGAAAGAAATGGCCGGAAATCTTCAATGTGATGAACAGAAAAAATATGCAGCCGAGAATCCTTTATCCAGCAAGTCTGTCATTTAGAATCGAAGGAGAGATAAAGGTCTTCCCAAACAAACAAAAACTGAAGGAATTCGTCACCACTAAACCAGCCCTACAAGAGATCCTAAGGGGGATCCTGTGAGACAAAGTACCAGAGACATCACTACAAGCATAAAACATACAGACATCACAATGACTCTAAACCCGTATCTTTCTATAATAACACTGAATGTAAATGGATTAAATGCGCCAACCAAAAGACATAGGCTATCAGAATGGATAAAAAAACAAGACCCATCTATTTGCTGTCTACAAGAGACTCATTTTAGATCGGATGACACCTTCAGATTGAGAGTGAGGGGATGGAGAACTATTTATCATGCTACTGGAAGCCACAAGAAAGCTGGAGTAGCCATACTTATATCAGACAAACTAGACTTTAAATTAAAGGCTGTAACAAGAGATGAAGAAGGGCATTATATAATAATTACAGGGTCTATCCATCAGGAAGAGCTAACAATTATAAATGTCTATGTGCCGAATACCGGAGCCCCCAAATATATAAAACAATTACTCATAAACATAAGCAACCTTATTGATAAGAATGTGGTCATTGCAGGGGACTTTAACACCCCACTTACAGAAATGGATAGATCATCTAGACACACGGTCAATAAAGAAACAAGGGCCCTGAATGATACATTGGATCAGATGGACTTGACAGATATATTTAGAACTCTGCATCCCAAAGCAACAGAATATACTTTCTTCTCAAGTGCACATGGAACATTCTCCAAGATAGATCATATACTGGGTCACAAAACAGCCCTTCATAAGTTTACAAGAATTGAAATTATACCATGCATACTTTCAGACCACAATGCTACGAAGCTTGAAACCAACCACAGCAAAAAGTCTGGAAAACCTCCAAAAGCATGGAGGTTAAAGAACACCCTACTAACGAATGAGTGGGTCAACCAGGCAATTAGAGAAGAAATTAAAAAATATATGGAAACAAACGAAAATGAAAATACAACAATCCAAACGCTTTGGGATGCAGCGAGGCAGTCCTGAGAGGAAAATACATTGCAATTCAGGCCTATCTCAAGAAACAAATCCCAGGGGCGCCTGGGTGGCGCAGTCGGTTAAGCGTCCGACTTCGGCCAGGTCACGATCTCGCGGTCCGTGAGTTCGAGCCCCGCGTCAGGCTCTGGGCCGATGGCTCGGAGCCTGGAGCCTGTTTCCGATTCTGTGTCTCCCTCTCTCTCTGCCCCTCCCTCGTTCATGCTCTGTCTCTCTCTGTCCCAAAAATAAATAAAAAATGTTGAAAAAAAAATTTAAAAAAAAAAAAAAAAAAAGAAACAAATCCCAAATACAAAATACAACAGCACACCTAAAGGAGCTAGAAGCAGAACAGCAAAGGCAGCCTAAACCCAGCAGAAGAAGAGAAATAATAAAGATCAGAGCAGATATAAACAATATAGAATCTAAAAAAACTGTAGAGCAGATCAACGAAACCAAGAGTTGGTTTTTTGAAAAAATAAACAAAATTGACAAACCTCTAGCCAGGCTTCTCAAAAAGAAAAGGGAGATGACCCAAATAGATAAAATCATGAATGAAAATGGAATTATTACAACCAATCCCTCAGAGATACAAACAATTATCAGGGAATACTATGAAAAATTATATGCCAACAAATTGGACAACCTGGAAGAAATGGACAAATTCCTAAACACCCATACTCTTCCAAAACTCAATCAGGAGGAAACAGAAAGCTTGAACAGACCCATAACCAGCGAAGAAATTGAATTGGTTATCAAAAATCTCCCAACAAATAAGAGTCCAGGACCAGATGGCTTCCCAGGGGAGTTCTACCAGATGTTTAAAGCAGAGATAATACCTATCCTTCTCAAGCTATTCCAAAATTAGAAAGGGAAGGAAAACTTCCAGACTCATTCTATGAAGCCAGCATTACTTTGATTCCTAAACCAGACAGAGACCCAGTAAAAAAAGAGAACTACAGGGGCGCCTGGGTGGCGCAGTCGGTTAAGTGTCCGACTTCAGCCAGGTCACGATCTCGCGGTCCGTGAGTTCGAGCCCCGCGTCAGGCTCTGGGCTGATGGCTCAGAGCCTGGAGCCTGTTTCTGATTCTGTGTCTCCCTCTCTCTCTGTCCCTCCCCCGTTCATGCTCTGTCTCTCTCTGTCCCAAAAAATAAAATAAACGTTGAAAAAAAAATTTTTTTAAAAGAGAACTACAGGCCAATATCCCTGATGAATATGGATGCAAAAATTCTCAATAAGATACTAGCAAATCGAATTCAACAGCATATAAAAAGAATTATTCACCATGATCAAGTGGGATTCATTCCTGGGATGCAGGGCTGGTTCAACATTCGCAAATCAATCAACGTGATACATCACATTAATAAAAAAAAAAAAAGAGAAGAACCATATGATCATGTCAATCGATGCAGAAAAGGCCTTTGACAAAATCCAGCACCTTTTCTTAATAAAAACCCTAGAAAAAGTCGGGATAGAAGGAACATACTTAAAGATCATAAAAGCCATTTATGAAAAGCCCACAGCTAACATCATCCTCAATGGGGAAAAACTGAGAGCTTTTTCCCTGAGATCAGGAACACGACAGGGATGTCCACTCTCACTGCTGTTGTTTAACATAGTGCTGGAAGTTCTAGCATCAGCAATTAGACAACAACAGGAAATCAAAGGCATCAAAATTGGCAAAGATGAAGTCAAGCTTTCACTTTTTGCAGATGACATGATATTATACATGAAAAATCCGATAGATTCCACCAAAAGTCTGCTAGAACTGATACATGAATTCAGCAAAGTTGCAGGATACAAAATCAATGTACAGAAATCAGTTGCATTCTTATACACTAACCATGAAGCAACAGAAAGACAAATAAAGAAACTGATCCCATTCACAATTGCACCAAGAAGCATAAAATACCTAGGAATAAATCTAACCAAAGATGTAAAAGATCTGTACGCTGAAAACTATAGAAAGCTTATGAAGGTAATTGAAGAAGATATAAAGAAATGGAAAGACATTCCCTGCTCATGGATTGGAAGAATAAATATTGTCAAAATGTCAATACTACCCAAAGCTATCTACACATTCAATGCAATCCCAATCAAAATTGCACCAGCATTCTTCTCGAAACTAGAACAAGCAATCCTAAAATTCATATGGAACCACAAAAGGCCCCGAATAGCCAAAGTAATTTTGAAGAAGAAGACCAAAGCAGGAGGCATCACAATCCCAGACTTTAGCCTCTACTACAAAGCTGTAATCATCAAGACAGCATGGTATTGGCACAAAAACAGACACATAGACCAATGGAATAGAATAGAAACCCCAGAACTAGACCCACAAACGTATGGCCAACTCATCTTTGACGAAGCAGGAAAGAACATCCCATGGAAAAAAGACAGTCTCTTTAACAAATGGTGCTGGGAGAACTGGACAGCAACATGCAGAAGGTTGAAACTAGACCACTTTCTCACACCATTCACAAAAATAAACTCACAATGGATAAAGGACCTGAATGTGAGACAGGAAACCATCAAAACCCTAGAGGAGAAAGCAGGAAAAGACCTCTCTGACCTCAGCCGTAGCAATTTCTTACTTGACACATCCCCAAAGGCAAGGGAATTAAAAGCAAAAGTGAATTACTGGGAACTTATGAAGATAAAAAGCTTCTGCAAAGCAAAGGAAACAACCAACAAAACTAAAAGGCACCCAATGGAATGGGAAAAGATATTTGCAAATGACATATCAGACAAAGGGCTAGTATCCAAAATCTATAAAGAGCTCACCAAACTCCACACCCGAAAAACAAATAACCCAGTGAAGAAATGGGCAGAAAACATGAATAGACACTTCTCTAAAGAAGACATCCAGATGGCCAACAGGCACATGAAAAGATGTTCAACGTCGCTCCTCATCAGGGAAATACAAATCAAAACCACACTCAGATATCACCTCACACCAGTCAGAGTGGCCAAAATGAACAAATCAGGAGACTATAGATGCTGGCGAGGATGTGGAGAGACGGGAACCCTCTTGCACTGTTGGTGGGAATGCAAATTGGTGCAGCCGCTCTGGAAAGCAGTGTGGAGGTTCCTCAGAAATTAAAAATAGACCTACCCTATGACCCAGCAATAGCACTGCTAGGAATTTATCCAAGGGATACAGGAGTACTGATGCATAGGGGCACTTGTGCCCCAATGTTTATAGCAGCACTCTCAACAATAGCCAAATGGAAAGAGCCTAAATGTCCATCAACTGATGAATGGATAAAGAAAACGTGGTTTATATACACAATGGAATACTACGTGACAATGAGAAAGAATGAAATATGGCCTTTTGTAGCAACGTGGATGGAAGTGGAGAGTGTGACGCTAAGTGAAATAAGCCATACAGAGAAAGACAGATACCATATGGTTTCACTCTTATGTGGATCCTGAGAAACTTAACAGAAACCCATGGGGGAGGGGAAGGGAAAAAAAAAGAAAAAAAGGAGGTTAGAGTGGGAGAGAGCCAAAGCATAAGAGACTGTTAAAAACTGAGAAGAAACTGAGGGTTGATGGGGGTGGGAGGGGAGGGTGGGTGATGGGTATTGAGGGTATCCCTTTTGGTATGAGCACTGGGTGTTGTATGGAAACCAATTTGACAATAAATTTCATATAAAAAAAAAAGAATTGCCATTAATCTACAGAAATGATGATGTTACCCTAAGGAAGGGGAAGCTAAAGCTGAATAGGAAACATGAAGATTTTTCTCTACATCTACAAACCCCTACTTTTTTCCCTGACTGCAGGCATCTGAATCCCACTCATGCAAAGAGGAAGCTTCCAAGAGACAGTCTTCAAAAGAAGGAACAAAACTCCAAGTGTTGTTGGGAAGTCTGGAAGGAGTTATCCTCACCCAAGAAGAGGAGGTGTCCATAGTTCTTTAACATCACATCCCTGTACAATTCCCACTGACTATGGTTCAGGCATCCCCATTCCTCCTGAGAGAATTCTATGGCCACATCCCTGAATGTCAGCAACCCTGCAATAAATACCATAGTTACCTAGTGGCCATAGGCTGAGGTCATAATGGTACCTAAGATGCAAGAGGGAGTTAATGTCACTAGCTAGAACCCCAGACCTGACCTTCACTGCTTGCCTGCTTATACCCACTGACCTTAAACCCACACTTTACCTAACCTCTTTTTTCTATCTTATCTTTTACTTAAGACAAAACACTCCATGCCATTGTGTCCTGTGGTGGAAACAAAAAGTATCCCACAAAAGGACATGACTACCCTGAGGAAGAGCTTGGATTGGCCCAATTTGAGCTTAATCCCTGACGTACTTCTAAGCAGCTGAACAAGAGAGTAAACCATGGAGTGAGGACAGTTACCTTTATCTCATATTAAAAAAATAATGTTTATTTCCTTGAGAGAGAGAACACAAGTGGGGGTGGGGCAGGGAGACAGAGAAACAATTCCAACCAGGCTCCATCCTCAATGTGGAGCTGGACTTGGGGCTTGAACTCAGGAGTGAGATACTGACCTGAGCATAAATCAAAAGTCAGATGCTCAGCCGCCTCAGCCACCCAGACGACCCCTTTTACCTCATTATAATACTAAAATCTCCACCCAAGGAGGAGCACAAATCCATTTACTATGTAACATACAAAGTATGTATAGAACTGTTTTTTTAAGGCTCATGTGCAACCTTATCCTGACCTCTATATAGATGATGACCTCTCCTTTTTAAATATCCACCCTAACCCAAAATAAAAGGAAACCATTCCCACTTCCTCTGAGTCTCTGCTTTGGATGTTATTCCCTGTGATCTTATTTTTTTTAATGCCTACTTTTGACAAAGAGAGACACAGAGTGTGAGTGGGGGAGGAGCAGAGAGAGAGAAGGAGACAGAATCCAAAGTAGGCTCCAGGCTCTGAGCTGAGCTGTCAGCACAGAGCCCTACCCCCAGGGCTCGAAGCCACAAGGCATGAGATCATGATCTGAGCTGAAGTCAGAGGCTTAACCAACTGAGCCACCCAGGCACCTATCTTCTTATTTCTTGTAAATCAATTTTCCTTGGTCTGACATTCCTCCCCCCCCAACCCCCCCCAACCCCCCCCCCCCGCTCCATGTAGTTTTTTTGTGATTCACCAAGGAGTGAACTCATGTTACTTCAGTTATATTAGGAGAACTGTTTCTGGCTTAGGTGAATTTCCTGCTTTCTGCAGTAAGAGAATTGGTAACACAGTATTAGGCTCTAGTATATTCTCTAAATTTGAAGTGAGTTGAGCTACCCATGTGCCCTGCAATTTCTACAGGCATGAAATTTCCCAAGAAACAGACAACAGAGCCTCTGGCCTTGGATGCAAGGCTTACCTGAGAACTGGCCATTTCTTCTTTCACCTTTCACCTTATCCTCTAGATTTCTTTCTCAGAAGATCTTTGTGGAGAAATCACAGCTGAATTAGAAGAAAATGCCTATATAGCCACCAACACAACCTCTTCACCTGTAAACTGATCACTTGCAGGCAGGACTTTAAAATGCAGGGGCACCTGGGTGGCTCAGTTGGTTGGGCTTCCAACTTCGGCTCAGGTCATGATCTCGCGGTTTGTGGGTTTGAGTCCCACGTCGGGCTCTGTGCTGACAGCTCAGAGCCTGGAGCCTGCTTCGGATTCTGTGCCTCCCTCACCCTTTGCTCCTACCCTGCTTATGCGCTCTCTCTTTCAATAATAAATGAACATTAAAAAATTTTTTTTTTCAATGCAGAAAAGGCCCAACTTCCTAGTCCTTTGTGTCAGGAGTTATTCAGAAACCAGGAGCTCCCACCTGGAAACCAATCTCTGAATTTCCCTTCCCTGCTTTCAGGGGGCCTCCCCCTGCCCCCACAGAAGCCCACAAATTCTGCTTGATCATAGCAACATTGTGCTACATGGACCTGACCCTCCCCAACTCCTGTGGAGGAGACCCTTGTTACCTCTCCTTGAACCAAAGCCTGCACCCAACTCTCATAAATTAATGGGAAGATTTCCTGCTTAACTCTGGGTCTCACTGAGAATTATGGTAGGAAAAGATAGGATTCTGTATGCAGAGAGGGAAAGATTAAGACCTGAAGACCTTGGGTGAGGAAAAACACATTTTAGAACACTGTGATTGCATTGTCCAACATGCCCTCCTGAACTGCCAGTGATCAAGGTCTGGACAATCACTGGAATCATCGTCATCCAATGGCATCTGGTCCTCAGTAGGATACAGGAATTCAAATTAAATCATGAAGGTGGTCTTCATGACTTAATCTTTTAATCTTCAGGAACCCACCACGTTTGCCAATTTCTTAATTCTGTGACATTTATCAGATGATGCCACCAAAGAGCTGCCTGTGACTTTGAAGTTAGAAAAGGGAGCCACTTTGGGTTCCCTCCCTCCACTGCAAAGAGCTCTTCACATCTTTTTCCTTTCCATACTTTTCCCACCTTTAATAAAATGAGATAGGTTATCACTGGTGGTGGGATAACATTTCATTCTGTACACAGCCATGTCAACATGTCAAAAACCATTATGTCTTCTTAAAATGTGTTAAGTTCACACACAGACCAAGTCATGCATTTCCAATCCACCCAATTGTCATTGTTCAAAATGCAGACTACACGCCTTCCAAAATTATTTGTTGATAGTATGATGCGAGAATACAGATTTCCATAATTTTCAGGCCTAATATCATTCTTTAAAAATGCGTATGTACAATTTTACCCCATTTGGGGGAAGAGTTGGCTATCCTCTTTCTGATATCTGTGAGGATTTCTTCATTTCAACCACAACAACTGGCATTTTCTCCTTCTAACTATTGCTATGATGAATACACACCAATATGTTTTACTGCACTGCGACCTTTTTCCCTAAAGACCAGTTGGCAAATTATTTTATTGGTAACATTCAAGAATATTTTGTTTTAATACAGGGAGAAGAATGATGTTCAGAACACTTATGGTAACTTACATCAATGTTATAACCACAAACAGCATCTGAATTAGATTTTCTTAAATATTTTGTGTAATGTTGTCCTTTGTCTTCCATGGAAAATTACGCATGAGTCCCACCTAAGAAGAACATGTAGGGGCGCCTGGGTGGCTCAGTCGGTTAAGCGTCTGACTTCAGCTCAGGTCACAATCTCACAGACCGTGAGTTCGAGCCCCACGTGGGGCTCTGGGCTGATGGGTCAGAGTCTGGAGCCTGCTTCCGGTTCTGTGTCTCCCTGTCTTTCTGCCCCTCCCCAGTTCATGCTCTGTCTCTCTCGGTCTCAAAAATAAACGTTAAAAAAAAATTAAAAAAAAAACAACCATGTCATATCTTTGCTGCAACAACGAGCCACGTAAGTTTCCAAGGAATGAATGAATTTCAGAAGGAAACTGAGAGTAGAAATGCATTGATACTTGGTAGTCATAAATGTCAGGATAGATTTGAGGGGGGAAAACTCATTTTTTATTTTTTTTACAAATGTTTATTTTTGAGCGCTAGTGGGGAGGGGCAGGGAGAGAAGGAGACAATCTGAAGCAGGCTCCAGGTTATAAGCTGCCAGCACAGAACCTGATGAGGGGATTGAACTCACAAACTGGGAGATCATGACCTAAGCCAAATTCGGATGCTTAACCGACTGACTGAGCCACCCAGGTGCCCCCAAAAAACTGAGAATGAAATTAGCTATATTTATGCAACAATTCATCCAAATAACCTTTTGAAGCATAATAGCACATACATTTTGAACATGTTTAACTTTGTATTATTCCTTATAATGAATATTTTGATGTAATATATTAATAGTAACAACTGCTTTCTCTGTAAATTCTGGGATATTGACATTTGATGTTCAATTAAATACTTTTATAAATATTTATAGCTTTCAAGTTACTTTTATGTACTCTCTGGTGTATCCTAATGTGTACATTTAATATGAAGACTTTCCTCATTATGTTTGTAGGGTTTACATCTAGTATGCACATTGAAATACTAGGAACGAATTCCAGTTAAAGGCACTGCAACTTTCTCTATATTTTATGGTTTCTATTCTGTAAGAAAATAATGATATTGATCAAGTTGTGAGTTCCAGCTACATGCTTGACACATTCTTTCCCTTTGTATGTTTCTCCTGAGTCTAAACTCTGTGATGCTGAGTAAGGGTTGAGCAGTCCTAAAAATTTTACCACATTCTATACATTTTAAGTTTCTTTTCCAATATGAATTCTTTGATGTATAATGAAGCTTAACCTCAAATAAAGGCCTTGCCACATTCTTTACATGGGTAATGTTTCTCTTCAGTGTGAATTCTGCGGTGTGCCATAAGGTTTGAGGTCTGGGTAAAGGCCTTGCCACATTTTTCACATTGGTAAGGTTTCTCTCCTGTATGAATTCTCTGATGTACAAAAAGGGTTGGTTTCTGGGTAAAGGCCTTGCCACATTCTCTACATTGGTAAGGTTTCTCTCCAGTATGGATTCTGTGATGTCTGATAATGCTTGTCTGGTGGGTAAAGACCTTGCCACATTCTTTACATTGGTAAGGTTTCTCTCCAGTGTGAATTCTGTGATGTACAGTAAGGCTTGAGTACCTTTTAAAGGCCTTGCCACATTCTTTACATTGGAAAGGTTTCTCCTCAGCATGAAGTTTCCGATGTCCAATAAGGCCTGACTGCCAGTTAAAGGTCTTGCCACATTCTTGACATTTGTAAATTTTCTCTCCAGTATGGATTATCCTATGTTTATTTAGTGATGAGCTGTACTTATAAGTTTTACCACATTCTTCACATTTGTAAGGTCTCTCTCCAGTGTGCTTTTGCTGATGTAGAATTAGTGTTGAGTGCCAGTTGAAGGCTTTGCCACATTCCTTACAAATGTAAACTTTCTTCCCAATATGGATTGTCTTATTGGTATTAAGTCTTGATGACTCACTAAACACGTTCCCATGTTCATTGCATGTGTACGGGTTTTTTCCCACAGGACTCCTCGGATGATCACCAACATTGGAGGACTGGTTAAGAATTTTCCCACACTCAGTATATTCAGAAGGATTCTCTCCCAAATGTATTCTTTTCTGTCTAATAAGGTTTGAGCTTTGATAAAAGACTTCCCTACATGTAGTACAGTCACAATAGTTCCCTGGCAAAGGAGTCCATAGATATTTATTAACATTTGAATCCTGGTTCAGTATTTTCTCAGATTCACTGCAATGAGCAATTCTGTTTTCATTGAAAATGCTGTGGTTTTGTTGTAAGGTCGAGTGCTCAAGGAAGGACCCCTCAAATGGATACCACTTACCATTTTTTTCTTCCTTTTTCAATCTCTGACTTTCAGAAATATTTGACTGAAAGGGTAATGCAATCCTCTTGTCAAAATGGTGCAAAGAAGTATTTTCAGCATGGGCTAGGTCACTTTCCAGATTCTCCAAATTTTTGTTCTGCAAATATGTGTGTTTGACCACTTGATTTGAGCCTTTGATTATAGAAACACACTGCCTTGCAGAAGTAACAGTGTTAGAGAGGGGGGGCTTCCAAAATGTTTTATATCCTTCACTGTTTTGGGCAGTGAGATTCTTATAATGGGCAGTTGTCTCTATTTGCATATGTGTTTCATGAGATCTTTGATGCCCTTGTCTCTCCCCAACACAGTTCCACTCTATCACCAAGTGTCCATTCTCAAGGGCACTATGTTTATATTTATCCACTGACACCCTTTCGAAAATAGTTCCTATGCACATCTTTGGAAAGAGGCTCTGGGTATCGTGTGAAGATACAGCTGGAAGGTAACAAATGAAAGTAAAATCATTCTACTTTCTACTATCAGATGAATACAGTTAAAATTTCTTACACACAAGACTAAAATTGGACAACTTCGACTTTTGGAAAAATAAATCATTAGTTTTTCTACTTTTCAAGATGTATCTGAATTTAACCCAAGGATTCTTTTTATAAAGTGATTGTTGGCCTATTTTACAACTTTGGTGGTGTTTGTTTATTTAGAAATGAAAGGTTTTGGGGCATCTCAGTGGCTCAGAGGGTTGAGTATCAAAGTCTTCACTTCAGCTCACGATGTCACCTTGTGGTTTGTGAGTTCCAGCCCCGCATCCTACTCTGCACTGAGAGCACTGAGCTAGCTTGGAATTCTCTCCCTCTCTCTCTTACCCTCCTCCACTCTCTCTCTCTCTCTCTCAAAATAAACTTAAAAAAAAACTAAAAAAAAATAAAGAAATGAAAAGTTTTTCTTTCCTTAATATTAAAGAATGGATTATACCCTTAAATTCTGTGTAATAGGAGGGATCTATTAACATAATACATTTAGTCATCCATAAAAGTTTTCATTAGAGCTTCCCATGGTTGATTTTATGAATATTCTTTATAATTTTATGCCCATGAAGACATGCCAATAATTCAAAATGTTCCTTTTTTCATGGGTACACTGTCACAGTTTACAATTACAGCCACAGGGTGCTTGGGTGGCTCAGTTGGTTAAGCGTCAACTTCAGCTCAGGTCATGATATCAGGGTTCCTGAGTTGGAGGGCTCTGTGCTTTGTGACTCAAGCTCTCTGACAACTCAGAGCCTGGAGGCTGCCCCAGATTCTGTGTGTGTGTGTGTGTGTGTGTGTGTGTCTCTCTGTAACTGTCCCCCGCTTGTGCTATGTCACTGTCTGTCTCAAAAATAAACATTTAAAAAAATTAAAATTATATACATTACACACACACACACACACACACACACACACAGAGGAGCACCTGGGTGGCTCAGTCGGTTAAGAGTCTAACTATTTTGACTCAGGTTATGATCTCACTCTTCTGGAGTTGGAGCCCTGCTTCAGGGTCTGTGCTAACAGTGCAACGCTGCTTGGGATTCTCTCTCTCTCTCCCTCCCCTGTTTATGCTCTCTATCTGACAAAGTAAATAAACTTTAAAGTAAAATTATTGTAGGTTTCCTTTAATTCATTTTTTATATAGAATTTTTGGGGTTATATTTTGTCTTATTCTGGTTTTGCAATTCCATACTAATGTGCTTCATTTTGTATGGGAGTTTCCACAGCATTATTTAGGTGTGATTTTGTTTTTACCTGTGTATGTTGTTATAGTGACAATTTTCAACTCATTACGTTTTTGGATGATGTGAATGTAACTCAAATATGAATCCGTTTTATGCCCTGTGCCAAAAAAATCATCCATGTATTTGTAGAAATATTACCTATGCATACTTTGTGACTCATCTTGTGTATTTTTCTCCTTGGTTAGTGGTCAGTGAATGTTGTATCAGGTCTATGTGAATTGTCATAATAATGGAATTAATTTCATCATCTATTTATTGGTGAATATATTGTCTGTATTTTCATTGTGGTTACCTTAAAGATTCCTTAAAACATCTTAAAGGTATAACGAACCATCATAGTGCTGCTAGCACAGAGCTCAACACAGGATTTGAACTCATAAACTATGAGACCATGACTTGACCTGAAATCAAGAGAGGGACACTTAACCAACTAAGCCACCCAGGTGCCCCTATGTAGCTATAATTTTAAACTGTGACTGTGTGCCCATGAAAAAAGGAACATTTTGAATTATTGGCATGTCTTCATGGACACTAAAACTGTCAAGTATATTCATTAAAATCAACCATGGAAACCTGTGATGAAAACTTTTATGAATTAAGCACTTAAAAGACATAGATCCCTCTTATTACAATGAATTTAAGTGCATAATCCATTCTTTAAAATCAGGCAAACAAAACCTTTCATTTCTTTTTTTTAAGTTTTTTTTAAGTGTATTTTGAGAGGGGGAGTGCAGAGAGAGGGGGAGAGAATTCCAAGCAGAGTCCACAGTCAGTGAAGTGCAGGACATGGGGCTCAAACTCACAAACATTGAGATCACGACCTGAGCTGAAATGAAAAGTCAGATGCTCAACCCTCTGAGCCACCAAGATGCCCCAAAACCTTTAATTTCTAAATAAACAAACACCACCAAAGTTATAAAATATGGCAACAACTGCTTCAAAAAAATCTTTGGAAAGAGGTTAGAGTGGGAGAGAGCCAAAGCATAGGAGACTGTTAAAAACTGAGAACAAACTGAGGGTTGATGGGGGGTGGGAGGGAGGGGAGGGTGGGTGATGGGTATTGAGGAGGGCACCTTTTGGGATGAGCACTGGGTGTTGTATGGAAACCAATTTGACAATAAATTTCATATATTGAAAAAAAAATAAAAAATAAAAAATAAAAAAAATAAAAAATAAAAAATAAATAAAATAAATAAATAAATAAATCTTTGGGATTAAATTCAGATACATTCAGAGGAAAGTAGAAAAACTATTTCATTTTTCTTGAAGTGAAATTACACTTACAATTAAAACTTTTTTTTTTTTACATGGGAAGTTTACTAATTACCTACTTTACTTTTTATAAAGCACATGCCCATGTCACATCAGAGCGTTCGATCTAATCATAAAGGAATCTCACTCAGAAAGTGAAAACACATATGACAAAGTCACAAGAACTTCATATTATAAGGACAAAAGTATAAAATAATTCAACTATTAGGACATAAGGTAACATTTGAGACTTTATTATAGGCTGCAAATTTTAAATTCTAAATGTTCTAGCTTCCCCATGCCTTTAGTTTATATAGGAATTCTAGGAAATAACAGGTGTTTTAAATTATTTTACTATTGAATAATGAAATTGATAGAGTGGAAATTTCTTATTTTTGTTAATACAAAGAAAATGAACTTTAAAAATTTTTTTTAAGTTTGTATTTATTTTGAAAGAGAGACAAAGAGCAAATGGGGAGGGGGAGGGGGAGCGAGAGAAAAGCAGACAGAATTCCAAGCTGACTCTGTGTTGTCAGCAAAAAGCTCTCTGTACTGCTGGAACTCACGAACTGTGAGATCATGGCTTCAGCCGACGTCAGACACTTAACCAGCAAATCCACTCATGTGCCCCGAGAAATGAACTTTTGAAGTGAAATAAAGGATTAGATTTTCTCATTTGAGAGAGGCGCTTTGCTATCTGATGAAATTACTGGGTTTCATATTTGTGCAACTAAGATTAAAGCTTCCATAATACTGGAAAGCATAAACCAGATAACATGTAATCTCTGTCTCCAGTGTTCCTGGGATTTCTGCACCAAACCCCAATATGCCCACCACTACCCTGACACACTTCTCACATGAGGCAAAACAGAACTCAGTAATGGATTAGCATAAAGTTCCTCAGAAATAGAGATTTCCCCAAGACCCTCAAAGCAATGAAGAGCCAATCACATTATGGAGACCCTCACAGTGGAACTGAAGGAGAATCTTAAGAGAAAGCAAGATCATGATGTGTTGGAAAGCAGATATCTGCGGAGAGGGAGAGACATAAAGCTAGGCTTCTCAAACTTATTTCCATTTGAGGAGAGCTGCTCAAACCACATTTAAGGTCCATCTTCCTCCTTTACATTTGGATTTCACCTCTGTCATCTGTTTCATTCCCACCTACCTGGGTGTGAGGCTACTGTGTGATTTCTCTTCACATCCCAGAGCTCCTTTTGTTCCAAAAAGATGACCAGGTCTGGCTTTGACAAAACAAGACCTGTTTATCAGACAAAAGGAATATGAGTGTGGCTGGAGATTCTACCTTTCAACCCAGTATTGGACTCAGTAGACAAGAGAGGACATTGTAGAATTCTAAAAAATTATTTCCCAGATGATGTTGCCCAACAACCCCTTTAGAACACATGGGAGGGTTTCCAGTGTTCAGATCTTGACCTCTACTTCCAAATAATACCACTACAATAATGAGTTGAAATTGGTATTTAAGACGTGGGAATTCCCATTTTATGCCACTCAATGTTTAGAATTGACATAAATCTATAGAAATGACGATGTTACTCTACAGAAGGGAAAACTAACCTGAAAGGAAACATCATGAAGATATTTCTCTACATCTAGAAACCCCTACTTCTTTCCCTGACTGCAGGCATCTGAATCCCACTCATGCAAAGAGGAAGTTCCAAGAGACAGTCTTCAAAGGAAGGAACAAAATTCTGAGTGTGGTTTGGGAAGTCTGGAAGGAGTTATCCTCACCCAAGAAGAGAAGGTGTCCATAGTTCTCTAACATCACATCCCTGTACAGTTCCTGCTGACTGTGGCTCAGGCAGCCCCACTCCTCCTGAGAGAATTCTATGGCCACATCCCTGAATGTCAGCAACCCCTGCAATAAATACCATAGTTACTGAGTGGCCATAGGCAGAGGTCATAATGGTACCTAAGATACAAGAGGGAGTTAATGTCACTAGCTAGAACCCCAGACCTGACCTTCACTGCTTACCTGCTTGTACCCACTGACCTCAGTCCCACATTTTACTTAACCCTTTTTTCTACCTTATCTTTTACTTCAGGCAAAACACCCAATGGGCATAGTGTCCTGTGGTGGAAACAAAGTATCCAATAAAAGCTAGTGAGTACTCTGAGGAAGAGCTTGGATTAACTCAATTTGAGCTTAACCCCTGACTCACACCTATGAAAATGAACAATAGAGTAAACCATGGAGTGAGGTCAGTTACCTTTATATCATTATGCTAAAAAAATTAAATTTTTATTTCCTTTAGAGAGAGAACACAAGTGAGGGTGCAGCAGGGAGGGAGGGAGAGAGACAAAGACAGAGACAAAGAGACAGAGAGGCAGAGACAGAGAGAGAGAAAATTCCAACCAGGCTATATGCTCAGTGTGAAGCTTGACTTGGGGCATGATCTCAGGACTATGAGATCATGACCTGAGCCTAAATCAAGAGTCAGATGCTCAACTGACTGAGCCACTCAGGAGTTCCCTTTTAACTCAATATAATACCCAAATCTCCACCCAAGAAGGATCACAAATATTTTACTATGTAATATACAGAGTATGTACAGAACTGTTTTCTTAAGGTTCATGTGCAACCTTATCACAAGCTGGACATAAGATGATGACATACCCTTTCTGAATATCCACCCTAACCCTAAATAAAAGTAAACAATTTCTCCTGCCTCTGAGTCTCTGCTTTAGAAGTTATTCCCTGTGACCTCTTATTTCCTGTAAATCAATTTTTCTTTGTCTGACATCCCCACCTGGTGTAGTGGTTTTGTGGTTCACCAAGGACTAAACTCCTGTTAGTTCAGTTATATTAGGAGCACTGGTTCTGGCTTAGGTGAGTTTTCTGCTTTCTGCAGTAAGAGAATTTGCAACACGTTATCATGCTCTAATATATTCCCTAACATTGAGATAAGAACATTTATAAATATTGTGTTTATTCAAGTGAATTTGTAAAATGAAGGCATCAACACAGCCATACACATTTTTGAATCCTTTATTTACATCATACAGTACATGTGTCTATTTCCTAAATGGAAAGTTTTGGTGAGTTACAAATGTACTTAGCATATTCTAATGTGAATTAGAGTTTACAACAGTGCACTGGGGATCCTATTAAAATGCAGATTCTGCTCAGTTCTGGGATTGGGTGGGTGTCTGCATTTCTAACAAGGCATTAGTCTATGGGCCAAGGGATACATATTTCAATAACAAAGAAGCAGAATTCAAAGACAAGAACTCTTGGAGGACTCGGAACTGAATGGGTTTTATAGCAATTACAAGTTCTTCTAGGATAGCAAGAAAGTTGACAAGCCTTTCCAATCATTTCCTGGTTAGTAGATAGCATCTAACAGGTTCTCATAAACTCATGGAAAATAAATAATAATGACCTAAGAGAACAAACACATTATTCTTCCATTTTTATGGAATATTTTGTCAAATATCCAGTACATGGTACAGATCAGGTTTTAACCCAGGTTAACTGACCTAAAGTTGATCTAAAATGACACATAGGTCAATAAACAGAGGGGACCCTAAAGCAATGTTTATAGCAGGTGTCAAGCCTGAGAAGAAGGTATCCACACAAAATTGATCTTTATACATTCCATGCACACATCCATTCTGAAAGTAGTTATATACACATTAAAAGTGATAGAATAGAAAATTATCAGGATGACTAAGAAATATATTTAATGAGGGGTTCACCAGATGACTCAGTCTGTTAGGTGTCCAACTCTTGATTTTGGCTCAGGTCATGATCTCATGTTTCCTGAGTTTGAGCCCCATCTCAGGCTCTGTGCTGAGAGTGTGGAGCCTGCTTGGGATTTTCTCTCTTTCCTCTCACTCTGCCCCTCCCTCTCTCTAGAAAAAAGAAAGAAAGAAAGAAAGAAAGAAAGAAAGAAAGAAAGAAAGAAAGAAAGAAAGAAAGAAAAGAAAAGAAAAGAAAAGAAAAGAAAAGAAAAGAAAAGAAAAGAAAAGAAAAGAAAAGAAAAGAAAAGAAAAGAAAAGAAAAGAAAAGAGAGAGAAAGAGAGAAAGAGAAACAGAGAAAGAGAAAGAAAAAGAAACATTTTCAATGCCATGAAACTCCTAAATCTAGTTATAGATGATCATGCTTAGGTCTTTCACTCGACTATCAACACAAACACATAGAATTATATAAATAACACAGTATTTGTGAGTCTAGTATGATTAGGGATGCAAGAAGAAAAATGTTCACCTTCAGCACAAAGACTGCATGTTTTTTATTTTTTTAAATGTTTATTTATTTTTGAGAGAGAGAGACAGAACATGAGCAGGGGAGGGGCAGAAAGAGAGAGGGAGACACAGAATCCAGAGCAGGCTCCAGGGTCTGAGCTGTCAGCACAGAGCCCAATGCAGGGCTTGAACTCATGAACCATGAGATCATGACCTGAGCTGAAGTCGGATACCTAACTGACTGAACCACCCAGGCACCCCTAGATAGTTTTGATAAACATCAAATAAAGGCTGGTTCCTCCATTCTGTTTTTCAAGTGTTTATTTATATTGTGAGAGATGCATGGGCTATCAGGGTGTGAAAGGTGGAGGGGCAGAGAGGGAGAGAATCCCAAGCAGGCTCCAGTCTGTGTCTGAGCCACCCAGGGGCCCATGGATGATACATTTTAAAGGGTCTCCTGACTGCCCTTATATCTCACTAATAGTTAATGAGCTGAATCATAAGCACCAAAGAAATCTTGCAGAAGTAGTTTTACAAGTAGAAAGCTAAAGAAACATTTGTAATTGAACTCTCAGTACACCTACCCTTCCCCTTGAACATACATATAAGCTCCAAGCAGCCAAAGTACAGTTCGTTCTGCCCACGGGTCCTGTCCTTGTGCTATTTCAGTAAATTCCCTGTCTTGTACCATACAGTAACTCAAGAATAGCATCTTGACCATAGTACTCAATGATCCCATAACATACTAGTTCTTGGAAAGCTTTTTTAAAATTATTTTTGAAAATTCTTACTTTATTTTTTATTAAGAGAGAAAGACAGAGGGCACAAGTGACTGAAGGTGTGGGGAGGGAGAGAAGGGGAGGGAGGGAGAGGAGGAGGGAGGGAGGGAGCAGGGCACATGTTCACCTGAAGTGGAGCATGCGCTTAACTGAAGTAGGTCTTGAGGTCACACCAAATGGGACTCAAATCAACAAACCGTGAGATCCTGACCTTAGCCAAAGTCAGATGCTTAAGGGATTGAGCCACCTAGGTGCCCTGAATTCCTTTTTTTTTTCCTTTAGACGTTTACTTATTTTGAGAAAGAATGAGCAGAGAGATAATTCCCAAGCATGTTCCAAGCGAAAACCATACAGCCTGACATGGGCCTCTATCTCATGAACCATGAGATCATGATCTGTACTGACACCAAGAGTTAAGGCTTAACTGAGCAAGCCACCCAGGGGGCCCCACATTGAAAGCTTTTGTTTCAATCATTATTTGTGCTCTATTGTATTTCAGGATTTTAAGACACTCAAACATGCTAATTATGTGATTTGTCTTTTTCTGAATATCCAAAAAGTAAATACAGGAATATGTCTGTGTCATGACTATGGAGTGAAATAAAAACCTATGGGATGAAGGAGCTCCTGGGTGGCTTAGTCAGTTGAGCGTCTGACTTCCTCTCAGGTCATGATCTCATGGTTTGTGAGTTCAAGCCTCACATCGGGCTCTGTGCTGACAGCTCAGAGCCTGAAGCCTGATTCAGATTCTGTGTCTCCTTCTCTGCTTCTCTCCTGCTCACGCTGTCTCTCTCTCAAATAATAAATAAACATTAAAAAAAAAAACCTATGGGATGAAGGTCTGTTTGATTTAGAACCTCTACTCCCAAAAGTCAATAGCTCTACTACATAAAGGTGAGGGGCTTCGTTGCCCAATGGAAACTGATGTGACATGGGCCAAGAGTAAATGCTCAAAGTATCTTGAGGCCTTTTTGCTGAAAGAGACTTTTTATTAAAGCACAAGGATAGGATCCAGGGGAAGAATTGCAATGTGATTGGGAGGAACCACTGATTATATACTTCTAAGGGAGAGGGGGGAGGGAGCTGTGGGGGAAGCCGAGCTATCCCAGTCTGATGGCAACGCCAAGGCTGTGGACAGATTGGTGACTGCAAGGTGGCCTGCCGACAGTGAAGCTTCTTGTACTCCAGGTTTTAGGTAATTTGGCCTTACTAAAAGTACCTGGGGTATTGTCTGTTGGGGAACTGCCCTCGACAGGCCCCCTGGGAAAAGAACCATTAGGAAATAAAACAAGGTTCTGCAAGAAATTGTGCAGCCCTATATTTAGCCCTTGCCATCCCCTATGGAGACTCCTCTATGTACAGGAAGGATAGCCTCATACATTTGCCAGCAAAGGAGGCCAATAAAGGAGAGACATGGATTTGAAAGCCTCACTCTGGCAACTAAGGACTGTATCTACAGGCACAAGTCACTCTAACCCTAGTCCCACTTGGCCCCCAGGAGGCATTCCAGATGATGATAATGATTGAACCTAGTAGGTTAAGGTAACAGGATGGTTCATTAGTTCCTAGGCTCATTGTCTCTCTGAGAATCTATGAGGCATGGGTTTCTAAGGCTTTTTCGGCCCCTTCCCCGCACCTCGGATGGAGGCAAACACATTGTTCTTCTGGCTTCAAGTGGTTCAGGAAAAACAACTAGGAGGTCATGTCCCTGTAACTGTTCCACTTGAGGTGTTGAGAGATAGATGACCTTTCATGAAAACAGCAAAGCAAATGCTTTATAGATTATAGATAAACATAGACGCATAATGGAATAATGTAAGAAATTAAACAACAATCAAAGGGTATGAGGGAACATTATGAGAAAATCGCCATGCTATTTCTTAAAGGTTGATCACACATAGGAACATTTTCAAAATTAGGTAATGTTAGAAAAACACAGATGACGTATGCTACAAGGAAATCACTAGCAAATATAATGCCACGTTTGCTACAATAAATCGGTCAGTTCAACATACTGCTGTTGTCCGTGTCCATTTTTATTTTTTGTTTTTATTTTAGTTTTTTATTTTAGTTTTGTTTTATCTTCACTTTCTCCCCAACGCCATTCATCCTTCAGGAACCCTGGTTGCTGGAGCTGGACTCCAGCAGTTGGGGGTGGGAGGGGGAAGGGGTGGAAATAATAGATGTTTCTAAAGGATTTTTATATGTTAAGGACTTACAGGATACTGGAAGTCTGGCTATTGTCAAGCTAAGGTTGCTTTTGCCTCTATAAAAGCATTAACATTAAAGCAGTTGTGAATTCCTTGAGGAATATCTTCCTCTGCCAGCCTCAAGTATTTGTCAATGGGTTGCAAGTTGTAAGAAAACTTATTTTTATCTGCATTTCTTTTGCCTTTGTTTTCCTCATCAGAAACTACAAAGAAGTGGTTCCTGGGTGGCTCAGGCAGCTAAGGGTCTGACTAGATTTCAGCTCAGGTCAAGGTCTCATGGTTTCATGAGTTCCAGCCTTGAGTCTGGGTCTGCACTGACTCTGTAAAGTCTGCTTGTGATTTGCACATTCTCTTTGCAACTCCCCTGCTCCCGCTGTTTCTCAAAATAAACAAACTTAAAAAAAAAATACAAGGAAAGAGAAACTAGGAGAAAGAAGGTTCCAATTTAAATGTGATGGTGTCTGGAAATCGCTCAGGGAATCTGCCTGAAATCATTACAACAGATAAGAAGGAAAATATGAACGTTGGGGGGGGGGGTAATCTGGCAGAAAGCCGAAAGCCAAGTAAAAACAAAAGGTAACATCAACTGTAAGGAAACAAATTGATATCAGTGCCTATAGCTCTGGACATGGAATCACTGGTATGTTCTTGAGACCCACAAACAGTAAATCAGAATATAAACAACTTTGAGGATACAGTGGATTTATACAGACTTCAATCACATATACTTTCCATTTCCTGTAATATCTAGTATATCTTAAATAGAGTATGTTTTCCACATATTAAAAAGCAAGAATTTCTTTTTATAGAATGTTCCAAGTTATTCTGTGCCTCATATCCACCTTGTGTATTTGTGAGTTTTCATAATCCTACTCTACCCAGAGCAGAGAAAGCATTCAGATTAGACCTAAATGGGAACTGTTTTCCTTGAGTGCTATCCCAGAACCAGCAAAAAGACACTTGGATTCAACACCTTCCCCTCTGGATCTGTCACAAAGGGAATATTTTCAATACTTGCAGGAATTTAATTCTAAGTGACAACTGTTGTTGCCCTACTGGAAGCCATGTCGGAGAGAAGGGAGAGAAGTCTATGGGATATGGGGGAGGAGTGTTCTAAAGACATAATCTAGATTATCATTTCTGAAAGGTTAAGTATTAGGTGAAAACATAAAGCAGAACCATCAGAACTAGAAAGAAAGAAAGAAAGAAAGAAAGAAAGAAAGAAAGAAAGAAAGAAAGAAAGAAAGAAAGAAAGAAATCATTGGCTTTTTTTTTTTTAATTTTCTTTCAGAGAGAGAGTGTATGTGCATGCAAACAGAGGAGAGAAATAGAGAGAGAGAATGGAATCTTAAGCAGGCTCCATGCTCAGCACTAACCCCGATGCAGGGATGGATGGCAGGATCCTGGGATCAGGACCTGAGCTGAAATGAAGAGTCTGATGCTCTCTGAACTGAGCCACAAAGGTGCTTTGCAATTTCTACATGCATGGAATTTCCTGAGAAAAAGACAACTGGGCCTCTAGCCTGGGAAGCAAGGCTTACCTGAGAACAGGCCATTTCTTCTTTCACCTCCTCCATTAAATTTCTTTCTCAGAAGATCTTTGTGGAGAAATCGCGGCTGAATGAGATGTCTTTAAAGCCACCAACACAGCCTCTGCACCTATAAACTGCTCACCTGCAGGCAGCACTTTGAAATGCAAAAAAAGGCCCAACTTCCAGTCCTTTGTGTCCTGAGCTATTCAGAAACTATGAGCTTCTACTTGGGGACAAATTTCTGAGTTTCCCTTACCTTCTTTCAGGGGACCTCCCCTCCCACAGATGCCCACAAATTCTGCTTGAGCATAGGAACAGTGTGTTACATGGACCTGACCCTCCCCAACTCCTATGGAGGAGACCCTGTTACCTCCCCTTGAGCAAAAGCCTGCACTCAACTCTCATAAATTAATGGGAAGACTTCCTGCTTAACTCTGGGCCTAAGAATTATGATAGGAAAAGATAGGATTCTGGAAGCAGAAAGGGAAAGATTAGGACATGAGGTCCCTGGGTGGGGAAAAACACATTTTAGAACAAGGCTGGGAGTGTCCAAACACAGCAAACCCCTTCAGGCATAAGGTTCCTTTTAAGACTGTAACAAACACTACCTACTCACCCCCAGGTTTCCCTCAAGAGTTTGACTAAAAGACCTAACTAAAAATAAGTAATAGACCCAAGACTTAGAACCCCCAAGAAACACTATGGCCATAAACCACACCTCATACAATGGAAACACACCAATAAAATGTCCCCTCTCTCTAAACAGAGATTTTCTACTACACTTACTTTCTTATATTCTAATAAATTTTTTCCTGTTGCTCATTTTGTGTCCACCTCTTCATTCTTTGAAGCGAGAAGACCAGGAATCCCGGGTAGTGAGGGAAAAAATCCTGCAACAGAATTCCCTGGAGCACTTCAATAGAACAACACTGTGGTTTCCACCCACTTAGTTGAGGGAATCTGGGGGGGGGAGGGCAGCAGCAATGATCCTTCTTGAAACTCCACACGTGATCCTATTGGGAAGCATTTGGGGAAGTGACCACGCAAAAAACGGTCACCAAGTCTGTGGTTGTTATCCAGATTTAAATCCTTTCCCTCTCCACTGATCAGTTTCTGGAGATTTATACATTCTCCCTCTTTCTGCTTCACAGAGAAAGAGACCCTTCTAAATGGCACTTTCCGGCTTTCCCTTATACATGCAAATGTCTCTTACAAAAGGAAACTATACTTTTATAAGTTTCCTTTGTAAGTACAAAGTCGAACGAAAATCAAAATGGCAGCATTAAACCATCAGCGAGGCTTGTTATTAAATGTATAACTTCTTTTTCCCTTTTGAAAACCGGCCCCCCTTATGTCTTCTTAGCCTTAAACAAAATGTTTTTTAATGTTTATTTATTTGTGTGTGTGAGAGAGAGAAAGAGAGAGAGAGAGAGAGAGAGAGAGAGAGAGAGAGAGAGCTGGGAAAGAGCAGAGAGGGAGATATGGCTCCAAAACTGACAGCAGAGAGACTGATGTAGGGCTCGAACTCACTGTGAGATCATGACCTAAACCAAAGTGGGATACTTAACTGAGCCACCCAGGCGCCCCTCTTAGCCTTTTTTTTTTTTTTTTTTTAATGAGAAATCGAGGACCACACTGAAAACATGATGAACAAGGCTGGTAGGGCATACACAATTCCTGTCAAAACCGGATGGATCCTTTATTTCCCTACACCCCACTGGCCCCTTCCTGGAGGTGGGCTTGCAGTTCTGAAGGCCCTAACCTGCCTCAGCCCCCCAAAGCAAGAAAGCTACTCTTTCTTTTTATCCCAAACTCTGTCTTCATGTTTTATGTTGACTCTGAAGCACCAAGGTCAGTTTTCAATGGAATGAATGTGTAAGAGAGGAACATATTTTTTTTCTTAATTTGTTTTCTACTCTTTGGCTAGTTTAATAATTCAACTGACAAGACAGTTGCACAAGAGAAAAAGTATTCTTAATTATAGGAACATCAATTATTTGAGGCTCAAAGACAGGGGATTGATGTTTATGTGCCATTGTGACTTAAGGAGAAGGGGGTAGGGATTCAGAATTTCAAAAAGGGTCAAGTACATTCACAAGAAAAAGGAAAGAGTAAAATTTGCCAAACAAATATTTGCCATGCCAGGCCAGTAGCTCTTTATAAAAAGTTCCTCTCTGGTATTAGCTCTTTTCTCAAAAGAGGTCCCTCATCTAATTTATATTTGGTATAGCAGGCTCAGAAATGGAAGACATCTCCCTTTGCTGCAGCAGAATAATCCTAGAGAAAATTCTGTTTTCACACTGGGTTCCTTCCAGCTTGTCTCTTGGCTCAGGAGGGAGACCCTGAGGAGAAAGCAAACCTGAGGGGAACAGGAACTACCCCCTCAAGCCACAAGGACTGCCCTGAACCAGAAAGACCCCACCCCTGATCGAATCCTAGACAATTACATATTTAATCTGCACTGTCTACCTGCAGGTACCCACTCACTTTTGCTCCCGTTTCCCTTATATAAACCTGTGTCTCCAGCACATTGGAGACAATCTGTGAGACATTAGTCAGCCATCTTCCCAGTGTTGACCTCTCTGAAATAACTTCCTTTCTTAACTCACCACTTCTCATCTCTCTGCCTTTGGATTTTTGTATGTCAAGTGGCTGAACTTGATCTGTTTGGGACCCCAGAGACAGGCGCTCTTGCACCCCTTCCTGCACACCAGGTAGCAGAAGAGAGATGAGTGGTGGCAAAACCAGAATAGGATTTTTGTCAAAGGCCAATACTGAGAAGGCAGTGGACTAATGTCTCAAACACGGTCTCCAAACTGCTGAACATTCTTCCAGGTTCATACAAAGAAAATGTAGGACAAAGGGTGGTGGTACATGCAGATGGTGAAGGTCAGGCCGATCACTGCATTGTTGTCAGGGATGTGGGGTCTTGCTCTTTCAGGGCAGTCCCTATTGCTGGGGGGGAGGGGGGGAGTTTCCTTTCCGATCCTGGGATGCTTTGCCTACTGGGGCTTCTACAGGAGCTAAAAGATGAGCTGGAAAGGAGTGAATCAGGAAATATAGATGAAGGTCAAAGTGGAGACAGTTGAAGGCACTGCTGGGTCCTCTTTCCATTTCACAAAGTCTATGTATATTTATTTTTTAAAACTTGAGTGACCATTAGATGTTCAGAAATGGAAAACAGGGGGCTCAGTGGGTTGGCTCTTGAAGCTACCATGGCATAAATTTGGAGAGTCCACATACACATGGACATTCCAAAGTCAGGCAGGCAAAATGAGGTATAGCTCTCATCCTGAACTAAGGAGAAGGGAGTAGGAGTCTGGGATTTCAAAATAAAGAAATGCATTGACAGGCTGAATAGGAGAGGAGCAGGTGTTTGGTGAAGAGGTTCAGGACAGTCACTCCCATCCCCACCCAGAATGTCCCACTTTGGCATGTGGATTATTCTGAGCTGAAAGTACTTGAAAGCCCCCATGGTCTCAGGGGAAAGGTTTGTTCTTCCCCTCACCATACAGAAGAATCTAAATTGAAGGTCCTTTCCAGAATAAAGGTTATTAATGAATAAATTTTCTCTGAGCGACTCATCTCTATGGTAGGGCAAATGTCTCATCACTAAACTTCTACTCTTCCTATCACCCTGTGAAGTACATTCCTTTCCTTGAAATCCCAGGCACCTACCCCCTTCTCCTCAGTTCAGAATACCTGTATACCTCATTTTGCCTGCCTTAAAATGTCCATGTCTAGGTGGATTCCTTGTACACATGCCATTACACTTGATTTTCTCCTGTTAATCTGTCTTCAGTCAATTAGACCCTTGAAGGGGACATAAATTCTTGCCATGTGACATAGGTAATTAGATGTTTGCTCTGCCATACACATGGATCACTCAGATAAAATTTATCCTGGGTAATAATCCTTGTTTTGGAAAGGGCACACAATTTGGAATCCTGCATGTAGTTAAGGAAGGTACCAAAGTTTCTCTGGAGCCCACAGGGTCTTGACTGCCTCCAGCTCCAAATAATCCTAATATGCCAAAGTGGAACATTCTGGTGGGGCCTGTCCCAACCCCTTTCAAAGCATATTATGTAATGAGAAATTATGAGATTAAGGCACCAAAACATACAGCATTTCCTTCAATGTATCTGACTTGGGGTTTCAGCAAAATATTAGCGTCTACCATTGAGGCATGGGAGGAGCAGTGAGCCAAACCTCTGACCTCCTTTAATCTGTTCAGTGAGGGGAGAGCCCAGGGTAGGGCCAGACCTGGAAAAGCTTAACAACAGAGGGTTCTGGATGAGCTGTGGAGGCAGAGGGCTCTAGACTACTAATCTCCCTGCCTGTGGGATATTGTCAGTTTTGTCTCTCTAAATTTGTCTAAAAAAAACTTTGTACAATTCTACTCTACTTAAGTCAATCCCCTATTTTATGACATGAAATGATAAGTGATTTAACAAACACTTAGAGGTTTCTGGGACAATACTATAGTTGGCCCTTGAAACACAGGTTTGAAGTGCATGCCTCTTTCTGCATACAGTTTTTGTTTGCATAAACACAGAATACTGTAAATGTATTTCCTTATGATTTCATTAATATTTCTCTACCTTACTTTTATTGCAAGACTGTGTGTGTGTGTGTGTGTGTGTGTGTGTGTGTGTGTGTATAAAATACAAAATGTGTAATTGACTATGTTATCCATAAGGTTTCCAGTCAACAGTTGTCGGTTAAGAATTATGTTTTCGAAGTGTCATAAGTGATACAGGGATTTTTCACCTGTATAGCGGTGTTGGTGCCTCTAACCACTACATCGTTTAAGGGTCAACTACATTTTATTCTTTACAAGGTAAACAAATACAAGTATTACTACTACTAACAACTAGTTTCTTTGTGGATGGCCTTCAGGGGCCACCTTTGTACTCACAAAACCACAGAGAAAAGAAGTCATAATCCCCCATTAATCATCCCTTCCTTGCAGTTACCCCAAAACCTTAAATTCAACCATTTAAACATTTGCTCTGTGAGACTGGAAGTCTCTCAATTATAGAGGTCATGGCACTTCATCTATGTTTTTCTAATAACCATATTAAATATAAACCATCACTTTCTCTATCAGTTTGCATCTCCAAACCTCCTCAGAGTTTGTCACGGTACCTATAAACACATTTTAATCCTGACAAAAACATCAAATTCCATATTACAGATTAAAAAAACAAAAACAAAATAAAACAAAACAAACAAACAAAAAAACCCACCAAACCAGGGTTTCTCAAACCTGAATTGTATAGAAACTTGGGAAAGAATGAAAAACTGATACAGAGCAAAGGATATTGCAGGGAGATAATGACTATAAATTGCTATTTTGGATAACATCCTTGTGGAGGAAAAAAAAATAATTGAAATTAGTGAAATAATAATTCTGTAATTCTATAATATTAAGGTGCCTTGTTAGTTGTATGTTTTGTCAAAAGTACCAGAGCAATGTCTGACGTCAAGAACAGGGAACAGGATGAGGAGTATATGAGAACTGTGTTCTCTCTGCCACACTTCTGCAATATTAATTTCTTACATAAAAAAAATTCACATTAGGGGCGCCTGGGTGGCTCAGTCGGTTAAGCGGCCGACTTCAGCTCAGGTCATGATCTCGCGGTCCGTGAGTTCGAGCCCCGCGTCGGGCTCTGTGCTGACGGCTCGGAGCCTGGAGCCTGTTTCAGATTCTGTGTCTCCCTCTCTCTGACCCTCCCCCGTTCATGCTTTGTCTCTCTCTGTCTCAAAAATAAATAAACGTTAAAAAAAAATTTAAAAAAAAAAAAAAAAATTCACATTAAAATTATAACTTTATAGGGTCCCCTGGACTGCCCAGTCTATTAAGCCCCTGACTCTCTTTTTCAGCTCACTTCATGATTTCACAGTTCAAGAAACAGAGCCCACCCTGGGCTTAAAGGCTTTGTCATAGTCTCTGCACTTGTTGGGTTTCAACCCAAGGATATACACTCTGATGTGAAGGAAAGTCTGAGCAATGGTTAAAGGCTTCAGCAAATTCTTTACGTTTCCAAGGTTTTTTCCCAGTATGAATTATCTGATACCCATGAAGGCATCAACTCCAGGTATAGACTTTGCCACATTCTTTACATTTGTAAGGTTTTTCTCCAGTATAAACTCTATGATGTGAAAAAAATGTAAGTACTGGTGAAGGGCTTTGCCACATTCTTTACATATGTAAGGTTTTTTCTCAGGTTGGAAACTTTTTTTTTAATGTTTATTTTTGAAGGAGTGAGAGACAGAGCGTGCGTGGGGGAGGGGCAGAGAGAGACACAGAATCTGAAGCAGGCCCCAGGCTCTGAGCTGTCAGCACAGAGCCCAAAGTGGGGCTCCAGCTCACAGACTGCGAGATCATGACCTGAGCAGAAGAAGGACTCTCAACTGACTGAGCCACCCAGGTGCCCCTCAGGTTGAAAACTCTTGAGCAAGTTGTGAAGGCTGCTTAAAAACTTTGCCACATTTACTACATTTCTAAGTGTTCTCTCCAGTCAGGAAAGAATGACATTTAATAAAGTTTGAGCTTTGATGGAAGACTTCCCCAGATTTATTTATTTTATACTCATTCTCTAGAAACTGAATGCTCTGCTGTTTATTAGGATTTGATGCACAGTTAACCTTTTTCCCAGATTCATTTCATTAAGTTGTCTCCATGGTAAACACCTTGGTAGTTATTGAAGACAGAGTCCTCACTAAAGATCTTCCCTAATTCACAATATGTGAAAAGTTGTTCCAAACTCAGTATTATGTGATCTTATTGAACAGCAATGCTTGGATAAAGACCTTCTCATAATTATCAAAATTAGAGACTTTGGAACAAAGAGGTATTATTTATTGGTGAAACAATAAAAAACTCTCAAAAAGAATACCTCAAACTGATCATATTTAGAAATTTTATCTTCACTTTTAATTTTTGAGAAATCAGAAATGTCGGAATAATTGATCCAATCCTATATTTGAAATGGTTGCAATGGTTACTTTTGGCATGCACTTGGTGACTTTCTAGATTTTTCAAATTTCCTGTCAGAGCATATACATGTTTAGAAAATGGACTTGGGTCTTTGTATTCATAAAGACATTGTTCCACAAAGATAGCTGTCTTAAAGTGGAATTCCCCCAAATGTTTTATATCTTCAAATTTTTTTTAATGTGTGTGTGTGTTTGTTTGTTTGTGTGTGTATGTATGTATGTATGTATGTATGTATGTATGTATGTATGTATTTAGGAAGCGAAGGCATAAAGAGAGGGAGAGAGAGAAACCCAAGGAGGCTCCACACTTTCAGTGCACAGCTTAACACAGGGTTCGAATCATAAACCATGAGATCATGACCTGAGGCAAAACCAAGAGCGATACTTAACTGACTGATCCCACCAGGTGCCCCTCATCAATTTCTTTAGGCAGTAAGGATTTCATTGTGGGTAAATGCCCAGTTTGGTTCTATCCATCATAATACTCCTTCTGCTCTTCCTTCTCCCCTTCACCTTCCCAATCTTTCATTAACTGTGAATTCTCAAAAGTCACATATCTTCCCAATAGCACCTCATGGAAAGAATCTCCTTTGCCTGTCTTTGTCAACAAGCCCAGGGCATAACTGAAAAATACCAAATAAATGATCCCACAACTGCACTTGCATCAATATACGGTAAGGTGCTAATGCAAAAACTTAATACCCATCACCAGACAGCAGACTTGAGAAATAAGAGGCACAGAGACTTTGCTCCCCCAAGGAGAAACAGACTGACCAAATTGCCTTTTCAAGTGCCCCAGAATCCAGTTGGGAGAACAAAGCACTTCCAGGCAAGGACAAACTGAAAAAGACTCACATCAAAGAGGAAAGAAAAGTTAGTGACACTTTCCCCCAATAGCTCTTCTAGTACTCTACCTAGTACTCCATGGCAAGATTATGAGAAAATGCTCAACTCTGTGCAAGAAATAAGACATGAGTGACCTGTGTAAAGATCTGGCTCTTTTGTAGCTACCTGAGGGGACTGGATCCTGTCATACAGGACACTGAGGGCTCAAGGAATGGAAGCATATTATGAAAGCATTATGCTGGCTGCTCAGAAAAAAAGCTGAGTATTTCTTCAAACACCAGAGACTGCAGAACTTAAACCAAACAACAGGAGAGAGAGGTGAATCATGTGCTCTAAATAAGACCCAACACACACTTTCTTAACTGGGAAATTACAAAAGCTCAGACTTTATACATCCTCAGAATATGTTTCATAAGACCCAGGATTTACTAGCACAGCTTTTATTTGTGTTCTCCTTTACAAGGCAAGTTCATAAAGCCTGGGACCAGAGGCTGGGTTTTAAATTCTCAATTCTCAGTGAAAAATCATAAGGCATAGCAAGAAACAGAAAAATGTGTTCCAATTGAAGGAATGAAGTAAAGCTCCAAAACTTACCATAAATTTATACATAACTATTCATTACCTGACAAAGAACTCAAATTAATCATCATAACCATGCATATGGAGAATGAAGAGAGAACAAATGGGGAACTAAATGATATCAGAAAAACTATGTATGGCCAAAATAAAATTCAAACTAACAGAAAGTATGCAAAACAATGAAACAAAAATTAGGAGCTAAAGAGTCCAGTAAATACATTTTAAAGACCAGTAAAAAGGGGGTGCACGACTGGTTCAGTTGGTACAGCATGCAACGTTTGATCTCGGGGTTCTCGGTTTGAGCCCCATGTTGGGTATAGAGATTACTTTAAAAAATTATATATTAAAGGGGCGCCTGGGTGGCGCAGTCGGTTAAGTGTCCGACTTCAGCCAGGTCACGATCTCGCGGTCTGTGAGTTCGAGCCCCGCGTCAGGCTCTGGGCTGATGGCTGGGAGCCTGGAGCCTGTTTCCGATTCTGTGTCTCCCTCTCTCTCTGCCCCTCCCCCGTTCATGCTATGTCTCTCTCTGTCCCAAAAATAAATAAAAAACGTTGAAAAAATTAAAATAAAAAATTATATATTAAAAAAAAAAATAGTAGGGGCACCTGGGTGGCTCAGTCGGTTAAGCGGCTGACCTCTGCTCAGGTCATGATCTCATGGTCCGTGAGTTTGAGTTCCATATCGGGCCCTGTGCTGACAGCTCAGAGCCTGGAGCCTGTTTCAGATTGTGTGTCTCCCTCTCTTTCTGCCCCTCCCCCGTTCATGCTCTGTGTCTCTCTGTCTCAAAAATAAACAAACATTATTTTTTTTAAATAGTAAAGGGTTAACAAAAGTCTTAATCAATCATAAAAAAAAAATCAGAGAACTTAAAGGTCACTTGTTTTAAATTGTCCACTGAAGGACCAAGGCAAAAACAAACACACAAAAATTAACAAAGGACAGAGTCCAATGAACTTTTGGAACACTAACAAGTGAACCAATATACATATTAAGAGGACCCCATATGAGAGGAGAGTGAAAGGGAACAGAGAGCTTACATGAAAAACTAATGGCTCATAATTCCCATATTTGTGGAAAGAAACAAGCCAGAAGCTCAGTGAATTTTTATGCAGGATAAATGCCAAGTCTTAAATTTATATCTTAAATTATAGTGACACACTATAATTAACTTATCACAAATCAGAGGTGAACAGAAAACTTTGAAACACTATGAGGAAAGCAACTCATCTTGTCCAACAGATCCAGTGTAAGATACTAGCAGTTTCCCCACATGCCTTTTAGGAAGCAGTGCATAGGATAATATATTCAAGTACTGAAATATCAAAAAATATCAACCAAGGGGTGCCTTGGTGGCTCAGTCAGGTAAGTGTCCAGCTACAGCTCAGGCCATTATATCAAGGTTCCCAAGTTCGAGCTCCATTGTCAGACTCTGTGCTGACAGCTCAGAGCCTGGAGCCTGCTTTAGATTCTGTGTCCCCCTCTCTGTCTGCCCCTCCCCCACTCATGCTCTGTCTCTATCTCTCTCTCAAAAATAAATAAACGTTCAAAAAAAAGAAAGAAAGAAATGGAGAAAGGAAGACTTTCTCAGGAAAAACCACTAGAAGTTTAGCAGTAAGCTGGCCCTATAAGAAACATTAAAGGGAGAGTCTTGTTAAAATACGATTCTAAAAGTAACTGAAGTGTAATGAACATATAAAACTCTGCTCAATATATTTAAACAAATATAGAAACCTGGAGTTCGTAATGAGGAACCAAAAATCAGTTTTATTTCTGTGACAGAGTATTTTAAACAAATAATAAAAGCATAAAATCACAAACCCATGTCATAGAGTATACAACATAAAAAGCAGAATTTAGGATATTGGTAAGACAAAGTAGGTGCAGTGGTGAACATGATATGTCTGAGAGATTTTAAGTCCTTCTCATGGTAACCACAAAGAAAATTCCTATAGAATACAGAAAGCAGATGAGAATGTCATGAAAGCATATTATTACAAACATCAAAGAAACAAAATGGGATACAGGAAGAGAAGAAAAGTGTCATAAAATAGCCACAAGTACAGAAAACTATTTAAAAATGGCAATAGTAGTGGTTACCTTTCAGTAATACTTTGATTGTAAATACATGAAAGTCTCCCAATGAAAAGATATAGATTGGCTGACAGTAACAACAAACTCCTACAATCTCTTGTCTATAAGAGATTCACCATAGATCTAAGATCACACACAGGATTCAAGTAAAAGTATGTAAAAAGACATTGTGTGCAAATGGGAGCCAAAAGACAGCATTGGTGTGTCTATAGCAATACCAAATGACTAATGCCAAACAAATACACATTAAAGGTTAAAAATTTTCATGACAGAGGCTCCTATGTGGCACAGTTGGGTAAGTGTCCATCTCTTGGTTTCTGTTCAGGTCATGATCTCATGGTTCGTGGGTTTGAGCCCTGCCTAGGGTTCCACACTGACAGTGTAGAACCTGCTCAGGATTCTGTCTCTCTTCCGCTCTCTGCGCCCCCCCCCACTCTCTTCCTCTCTTCTTTTCTCTCAAAATAAATAAACTTAAAAAAATATTTTAAAAAGTATTTAAAAAATTTTTTTAAATGTCATGACAGAAAAAGGACATAATATAAAGACTTGAAATTACAGGACACTATAACAATTATAATTATGTGGGCACCTAACATCAAGATCCCATACAGGTGAAGTACCAATGACAGAATTGAAGCAAGAAATAAACAGCATCCTAAGAGCAGCAGAGGTCAACACTCCAGTTTAACTGGATAGAAGGACCACATTCAACTTCAGTAAGAAGCGCCCTGAAGCAACATTAGAGACCAATTTCATATAACAAACATAAACAGATCGCTCCACCAAGGAAGAATATATTACACAATAATCTCCATTGAACATTGATCATCCTGTATAGATGATAGTATACAAAACCAGTGTTAAGAAATTTGGAAAGATTAAAATCATACAAGCATGTTTTTTGGCCACCATGGAATGAAACTAAGTTTTAAGAACAGATGGAAAATTGGAAATTCTACAAACATTTAGAAACTGAACAATACGCTCTTAAACAATCAATGAATCAAAAGATATTGAAGAAAAGGACCAGAAAATGCCTTGAGCCAAGTGAAATGACACACAATATACTCAAACATATGGAATTGAAAGAAAGTAATTCTAAGGAAATAGTGGAGTGAATAGGCAACTTGTGAAATGGAAGGAAACTTTTTACAGAGCATTTAAAGCATAAGGAGTTAATATCCAGAATATAGAAAGAACTTGTGCACCAACAACCAAAAAGCAAATAACACGATTTAAATTTGGAGGGAGGATAGAATGAGCATCATCCAGTGATGATATACAAGTGGCCAACCATACGAAAGAGACTCAAAACCATTATTCCTTAGAGAAATACAAATCTGACCACAGTGGGTTATCACATTACACCACTTCACATCCCACTATTAAGCAAATAAAAACAACACATGTTGGAAAAGATGTGGAGAAATTGGAACCTTTATGCACTGCTAGAGGAAATGCAAATGATGCAACCACAATGGAAAACAAGATGAGAGTTTGAGAAAAAAAAATTTCAATAGTATTATCATAAAATCCAGCATCCCACTTGTGGGAATATAACCAGAAGAATTCAAAGTTGGGTCTCCAAGAGAGGTCTTATTCAGAAAAGCCAGTAACAGGAGAAAGCAACAGAAATGTCCATGGGTGCATGAATAAAGAAAATGTAGCATATACACACAATGAAATAACATTCAGCTTTGAAAGAAAGAACACATCTCGTCACATTAACTATAAAACTTAAAGTTGATACAAAGTTATGAGTTTAAAAAAATTACCTTCAATGGGGCACCTGGTTGGCTCAATTAAGTGTCCGACTTTAGCTCAGGTCATGATCTCTCATTTTGTGAGTTCAAGCCACTCATCACGCTCTGTGCTGACAGCTCAGAGCCTAGAGCCTTCTTCAGATTCTGTGTCTCCCTCTCGCTCTCTGACCCTCCTCCACTCATACTCTTGTCTCTGTGTCTCTCTCAAGAATAAATCAACATTAAAACAAAATTAAAATATTACCTTCAAGAGGTATTTCTCTCACAAAGGGCATACACATTCATCCATAAATTATGACCTTAATTTTGTTGTAACAACTCACCAAGATAGGAAAAAACCACTGACCACTAACCAAGAAAAGAAACAAGGTAAGTCATGACCAAAGAATGTATTGGTAATATTTATACAGACAAATACAGAAGTAATTTTATTGGCAATTGACATATGGCAGATTCCTATTTGAATTAAACCCTAAACTGTCTTCAAACGTATTCAGTTGAAAATTGTTATCCACAAACATAAAATATAGATAAGAAACAAAAACGAAATTAAATTAATGTTGTGGAACCTATCATACAGGAGGAAGCATGGTTACAGAATTGTCAGACAAGAATAAGAGAAATTTTAACCTTCAAAATCCTGAATATCATAGATATTTATTGATAAAAAGGATCCCACTACAACAAAACAAAAACAAAAACAAAAAAACCCCTCCACTTCCAAATATTATTGATACAATAACAAGGAGTGGAGATGAGAATTTAAGAAGTAGTCAATACCATTTAATGTCACTATTTAGAGTTGTCACTCATCATCAGTAAAGGATGATGGTACCTTAAGAACGGGGACACTAAATATCAAGATGAAACATCGGGAGGACTTTTATCTCAACATCTACAAATTCCCACTTCTTTCCCCCGCAGCAGGGATCTGAATTCCAGTCATGCAACAAGTAATCTTCCAACAGACGTTCCTCCAAGGAAGGAAAAAACCCCCAGGTTTGGCCAGCATAGACCAGTTTGAGCTCTAGTATAGTTTCATGTAGGCGATGGACTGTAAAGTGTCAGACACTTGCCTGTACCTCAGTATAATGTTAAAATCTCCACCTATAGAGGGGCACAGCCTTCATTAATACAACATAGGACACACGTTTAGGCTTGTTTCCTAAGTACACATGGGCTTGAGCCTACCTTATTCCTACCTTTACATAGGATGACAAAACTCCCCTTTAAGATATTCATCCTAACCCTAAATAAAAAGAAGCCACTCACCCCTGCTCTTCAATATACAACTTTGAAAGTTATTTCCCTCATCTCCTTATTTGTTGAAAATAAAGTTTCCTTTGAGTGACAATTCCACCTAGTGTAGTCTCAACGTGTAACTCACCATGGAGGAAATTCGCGTTAGTTCAGATACAGGAAGTCAGCCCCACCCAAGAAGAGGAGGCTTCCATATTTTTGTAAGCTCACATCCCTGTACAATTCCCACTGAGGGAAGCTCAGGCATTCCCACTCCCTCTGAGGGAATTCTATGGCCACATCCCTGAATATCATCAACCCCTGCAATAAATGCTACAATTGCCAACTGGCCATTGGCAGTGTTCATTATGATACCTAAGATGAAAGGAAAGAGCTGGGACAAATGGTCCTGTCTTAAGTGAGTTTCTTGCCTTACTCAGTAAGATAATTTTTAACACAGCTATATACTTTCATATATTCTCTACCTTTGAGATAAGAAGATGGCATAATATTCACAGAACCACTATAAACACTCTATAAACACTCAGATCAGCTGTAAACTGAAGGCGTCAACAGAGACACATGCATATTTGAGGACTTGCATTTACATCATATAGTTTAAGTTGTATACATTTCTTAGATGGAAAGTTTTAGTGGGTCAGAAATGTTATCGAATTCTAATGAATTTCACAACAGTGATTTGGAGATGGTATTAAAATGCAGGCTCTGATTCAGGAGTTGGGATGGGAACTGAGTCTGCATCTCTAACAAGGTATTAATTAGCCTATGTGGGAAGGTATTCACTTTTGAATAACAAAGGAGCAGAAGAACCAGGAAAGAATTATCAGAGTACATGAAATGAATGGGTTCTATAGCAATTATAGATTCTACAGGTTAAAGCAAGAAAGGCAACACCAATACATTCTAAGCATTAATAATTACTAGATTCTAAAAGTTTTCATAGATCAACACACACACACACACACACACACACAAATAATCTAGGGGATGAAACATTATTTTTTCCCTTTACAGAATATTTTTTCATACTTCCAGTAAATGTAAAAAACTAGATATTCTTAAATTAACCATTTTATTTATTTATTTATTTATTTATTTATTTATTTATTTATTTATTTAAGTCAGAGAAAGTGGAAGTGAGGAGAAGGGCATACAGAAAAGCTGAGAATCTTAAGCGGACTCCACACTCAGTACAGAACCCCACGCGGAATTCCATCCTACATCCCTGGGATGACCTGAGCCAAAATCAAGAGTCAGACACTCAACCTACGGAACCACCCACGTATCCCATGAAACTGAATTTTAACCTGGGTTCCCTGACCTAGAATTTATCTAACAAAAAACATTAATCAATAGACACCAATGTAAAGTTACATTCATAGCAGGTTTCAAAACTGAGAATGGTGATAAAAACAAGAAGGTATCCACACAAAACTAATCTACCTTTTACATTTTATGCACATATGCATTTTATCTTCAAGAATTTTGAAGAAAAATATACACCCATGTGTGGCTTGAGCTTACAACCCTGAGATCAAAAGTTTCATGCTCTACTGACTGAGCCAGCCAGAAACCCCTGCACATATCTAAACTTTTCAAAAGGGCAATATACACATTGAAAGTGAGAGAGCAAAATGTTGTCTTGGTGACTTAAATTAAGAAACATTCTCCCAAAACAATACCTCAATGGCATAAAACTTATAATTCTATTTGTGGATGATTATGTTTCTGTCATTTAATCACACTACGGACACACACACACAGAGTGATACAAAGAAAATAGCTAATATTCCTGAGTCTTGTATTTCTCTGTAATTTTTCATTTCAATCAGCATTTGTGCTATATTGTATCTTAAGATTTTGACACTCTACCCTGTTAACTATGTGATCCTTGTTTTTTAGATTCAATGCCCTCCCCCACAGACCTCTCCCAAAAGGAACATTTTTAAAAGTTGCAGGACAGTAATTCAAAATGACAGTTTTCATGTCCTATTGGAAGCCACTTTGGAAAGAATGGCAAGAAGGCTCTAGAATAAAGCAAAGAAATGCTCAAAAGAGATAACATTCAATATCATGTTTTTAAAGTAGGTGAAAAGACTCATAAGACAGTAATATCAGAACTAGAGAAACAAATTTTTGCAATTTTTGAATGCATAGAACTTCAGGAGGAAAAAATGACACATAGCCTCTAACCTGGGAGGCAAGGCTTACCAGAGAACCAGCCGTTTCATACTCTTCCTCCTGTGCCCTAGCTTTCTTTCTCAGGAGATACTTGTGGGGAAGTCATGGCCTGAACGTGAGCATTTGCCTTTAAGGTAAAGTCTCTTCACCTGTTAACTAGTCAACTACAGTCAGGACATTGAAATACTAAAAAGGCCCAACTTCCTACTCTTTTCTGTGTCAGGAGCTATTCAAAACCTATGAGCTCCTACAACAAGATCAATTCTCCCAGTTTCTCTTTCCTGTATTCATACAGCCTCCTCTCCAACCGACATCCACACAATCTACTACAGCATAGGAAATCTGTGCTGTGTGGACCTGACCCCTCCAGACTCATGTAGAGGAGACAGTGTTATGTCCCTCTCCCTGTGTTGAGGAGCAAAGCCAGCACTCAACTCTAATAAGTTTCTGAGGGGCCCTCATGTTTTACCATAGCCTCACTTAGAATCACCTGGAGCACTTAATTAAAAGAACCCTGAGGCTCCTATGGAGACCTATTGGCAGAATCTGTGGGCAAGGTTACCAGTGATGATTATATTTAAAACACCATGTTATTCTAATGGAAAGACTGAGCTCAGAATCAAGTAACTAAGGCTCCTTGAGCTTTAGTGTGCATAGAAATTATGTATTCCAGAAATCCACTAGGTATTTATAATGTTGCAAGTTTGGGGTGGGAGCCAAGAAGTAGCATCCTAGAAGTTCCATGCTAGTCATAGTGTCGCACCACATAGACCCAGAATCAGTAGCACTAAGTGACAGAAAAAAGACCCAGCACACCTGAGCCCAGGCACTCACCATCTTGTCTCCACACAAGCACTCTTGGTTCCCAGTCCTGAAACATCACATTCCTTGCTGGCCGATTGAAAGTTACCAAATGGTAAAGAAGGCAATAATGTCACTCAAACCTGAGTTCAGTTGCTCCATGCTAAAAAGACAGTACTCGAGAGACAAGTGTTGGTGATGTTAACCTTAAAAATAGACACTGACAGTCATTTTATCAGCAAAATATGGGATTATTCAGGAATAAATCAGAATTGTGATCCTGTACAAAAAAGCTACAGCAAACCCTACTTATGCCTGGGGAACAAAGAAGAGACAAAATTTAAAAAAAGAAAAGAAAAGAAAAAGAAAGGATAAACAGAGTATGTTGTGAAGGTTGTAATGAACTAAAAGTCCTTTGGAGTAACCTGGTAGTTTGATGTGTGGTGGCTTCATTGTTGGTTCTATTGCCCAGGATGATGAGGAGAGAGTCTCTTTCTGACTGGAGAAGCAGAGTAGTATCTGGGCACAAGGTTTAGTCCATTTCAGGTCAAGTCCATTTTTTATTTCTGGGTATACAATTAACCACGAGTGGGAGGCCTTAAGACCTCCCCTTGCCAAAACCACCCAAATCGATTTTGGTGAGGTTTCCCATTACTAAGTTTCACATTCCCCTTTTTGATCAAGATCTTTCCTTGAAAGGATCACTTATCAACAGTCAGGTTCTTTATGTTTCATGGTTTTGTTCCTCAGGGCCAGGAAGGACCTTTCCTGGTTGTCATGTCTCAGGTCACAGGGAAAGTACTCGGCAGCTGGAAACCACTGAAGCCACACATGAGTGATAGGGAGGGTTAGAAGGGAAAAACTCTCCAGTGCTCCCATCTGAAGTTTGTATCTTCTCAAGGCTGAGTATTTAACCAGCATCAACTAATGCAACACATCTTTCTTGTAAAAGATTGATTAACAGCAATTACAGATCAAAAACAAATGACAATTTGCAACTGTATGTTGGATATAAACCAGGATCTTGGGTCTGAAAGTAGCCATCTGAAAATATTTATTAGCACTTATCTGGACTTAGGGAAGAAGCATTTCTTTCTATGAAGGCAAGAATAGTATGCCTCCTGAAAATAACCTTTTAAACTTCTTATGAGGCAAAATAGTGTAATATTATGTGAAGTACTGAATTGAACAATTTAGCATATTTGGGAACATATAATACATGTATAAACATGAAGCACCAGTTAATGAAAATTTGCAGGATTGCACATGGAACATTCTCCAGAGTAGACCACATACTGGGACACAAATCAGTCCTCAACAAGTACAAAAAGATTGAGATCACACCGTGCATATTTTCAGACCACAGTGCTATGAAACTTGAAATCAATCACAAGAAAAAATTTGGAAAGGTAACAAATACTTGGAGACTGAAGAACATCCTACTAAAGAATGAATGGGCTAACCAAGAGGTTAAAAGGAAATTAAAAAACTTCATGGAAGCCAATGAGAATGATAACACCACAACCCAAAACCTCTGGGATGCAGCAAAGGTGGTCATAAGAGGAAAGTATATAGCAATCCAGGCTTTCCTAAAGAAGGAAGAAAGATCTCAGATACACAACCTAACCTTAAGCTTTAAAGAGCTGGGAAAAGACCATCAAATAAAACCCCAAACCAGCAGAAGACAGGAAATAATAAAGATTAGAACAGAAATGAATGCTATTGAAACAAAAACAAAACAAAACAAAAAAAACAGAACAGATCAATGAAACCAGAAGCTGGTTCTTTGAAAGAATTAACAAAACTGATAAACCACTAGCCAGTTTGGCCACAAAGAAAAAGGAAAGGACCCAAATAAATAAAATCAAGAATGAAAGAGGAGAGATCACAACCAACACAGCAAAAATAAAAACAATAATAAGAGAATATTATGAGCAATTATTTGCCAATGAAATGGGCAATATGGAAGAAATGGACGAATTCCCAGAAACATACACTACCAAAACTGAAACAGGAAGAAATAGAAAATTTGAACAGACCCATAGCCAGTAAAGAAATCAAATTAGTAATAAAAAATCTGCCAAAAAACAAGACTCCAGGGTCCAATGGCTTTCCAGGGGGGAATTCTACCAAACATTTAAGAAAGAGTTAACACCCATTCTCTCGAAGCTGTTCCAAAAAAATAGAAATGGAAGGAAAACTTCCAGACTCTTTCTATGAAGCCAGCATTACCTTGATTCCAAAACCAGAGACCCACTAAAAATGAGAACTACAGACCAATTTCCCTGATGAACATGGATGCAGAAATCCTCAACAAGATACTAGCCACCTAGATCCAACAATACATTAAAAAAAAATTATTCACCACGACCAAGTGAGATTTATACTTGGGAGGCAGGGCTGGTTCAATATCCACAAAACAATCAATGTGATTCATTACATCAATAAAATAAAGGACAAGAACAATATGATCCTCCCAATAACTGCAGAAAAAGCATTTGACAAAATACAGCAACCTTTCTTGATAAAAATCCCTCAAGAAAGTAGGGATAGAAAGATCATACCTCAAGATCATAAAAGCCATATGAAAGACCCAATGCTAATATCATACTCAATGGGGAAAAACTGAGAGGTTTCTCCTTAAGATCAAGAACAACACAGGGATGTCCACTCTCGCCACTGTTACTCAACATAGTATTGGAAGTCTTAGCCTCTGCAATCAGACAACACAAAAAAATAAAAGGCATCTAAATTGGCCAGGAGGAGGTCAAACTTTCACTCTTCACAAATGACATGATACTCTATATGGAAAGCCCTAAAGATTCCACAAAAAAAATGCCAAAACTGATTCATGAATTCAGCAAAGTTGCAGGATATAAAATCAATGCACAGAAATTGGTTGCATTCCTATACACCAACGGTGAAGCAACAGAAACAGAAATCAAGGAATTGATCCCATTTACAATTGCACCAAAACTCATAAAATACCTAGGAATAAATCTAGCCAAAGAGGTAAAAAAAAAACTATACACTTAAATCTTTAGAAAGCTTATGGAAAAAATTGAAGATGACACATACAAAAAAATGGGAAAATAGTCCATGCACCTGGATTGGAAGAACAAATATTGTTAAAATGTCGACACTACCCAAAGCAATCTACATATTCAATGTAATCCCTATCAAAATAACACCAGAATCCTTCTCAGATCTAGAACAAATAATCCTAAAATTTGTATGGAACCAGAAAAGATGCTGAATAGCCAAAGCAATCTAGAAAAAGAAAACCAAAGCAGGAGGCATCACAATCCCAGACTTCAAGCTATACTACAAAGCTGTAATCAAGACAGTATGGTACTGGCACAAGAACAGACATTCAGATCAATGGAACAGAATAAAGAACCCAGAAATGGACCCACAAACGTATGATCAACTAATCTTTGACCAAGCAGGAAAGAACATCCAATGGAATAAAGACAGTCTCTTCAGCAAGTGGTGCTGGGAAAACTGGACAGTGACATGCAGAAGAATGAACCTGGACCACTTTCTTACACCACACAGAAAAATAAACTCAAAATGGAGGAAAGACCTAAATGTAAGACAGGAAGCCATCAAAATCCTTGAGGAAAAAACGGCAAAAAAAGCTTTGATCTTGACCGCAGCAACTTCTTACTCAACACGTCTTTGGAGGCAAGGGAAACAAAAGCAAAAATGAACTACTGGGACCTCATCAAAACAAAAAGCGGAGAAGATTTTTGCAAATGACATATCAAATAAAGGGTTAGTATCCAAAATCTATAAAGAACTTATCAAACTCCACACCCCAAAAAACAAATAATCCAGTGAAGAAATGGGCAAAAGACATGAATAGACACTTCTCCATAGAAGACATCCAGATGGCCAACCAACATCATGAAAAGATGCTCAACATTACTCATCATCAGAGAAATACAAATCAAAACCACAATGAGATATCAACTCACACCTGTGAGAATGGCTAACATGAACAACTCAGGCAACAAGAGATGTTGGCAAGGATGTGGAGAGACAGGATCTCTTTTGCATTGTTGGTGGGAATGCAAGCTGGTGCAGCCACTCTGGAAAACAGTATGGAGGTTCCTCAAAAAACTAAAATAGAACTACCCTAAGACCCAGAAATTGCACTACTATTTATCCAAGGGATACAGATGTGCTGTTGTGAAGGGATACATGCACCCTAATGTTTATAGCAGCACTACCAACAGTAGCCAAAGTATGGAAAGAGCCCAAATGTCCATCTATGGATGAACGGATAAAGAAGATGTGGTATATGTATACAACAGAGTATTACTCAGCAATCAAAAATAATGAAATCTTGCCATTTGCAACTACATGGATGGAACTAAAGGATATTGTGCTAAGCAAAATTAGAGAAAGACAAATATGACTTCACTCATATGAGGACTTTCAGACACAGAACAGATGAAAGTAAGGGAAAGGAAGCAAAAATAATATAAAAACAGGGAGGGGGACAAAACAGAAGTACCTCATAAATAGGAGAACAAAGGGTGATTGGAGGGGTTGTGGGAGGAGAGATGGGCTAAATGGGTAAGGGGTGTTAAGAAATCTACTCCTGAAATCATTGTTGCACTATATGCTAACTAATTTGGATGTAAATTTAAAAAAAGAAAGAAGGAAGGAAGGAAGGAAGGAAGGAAGGAAGGAAGGAAGGAAGGAAAGAAAGAAAGAAAGAAAGAAAGAAAGAAAGAAAGAAAGAAAGAAAGAAAGAAAGAAAGAAAGAAAGAAAGAAAGAAAGAAAGAAAGAAAGAAAGAAGAAGAAAGAAAGAAAGAAAGAAAGAAAGAAAGAAAGAAAGAAAGAAAGAAAGAAAGAAAGAAAGAAAGAAAGAAAGAAAGAAAGAAAGTTTGTTGGTTATTGGGTAAAATAGAAATGTTGGGCATTATGCCAATTGGAACTCAGCTTGAGGTATAGCTTTGTTTTGATACTTAACATTTTAGCCTCAGAGTCTGCATCAAGAAAAAAAAACATTGTGCTGAATTGCTGTTAACTTATAGATATTATTTATATAGTACCTGACACAAAAAAAATTATTGAATAAGAATTATTATGATAATAACATTGGTATTGACAGAGAAAAAATTTTGCAGGATTGGTAAACGTTCAAAGACATTTTAACATGGAATTGTTATCTCAAAATAACTGTGTTGAATCACATGTGTTGTCCATAATACTCTGAAAAGTTTTACATTTACAAACCATGCATTGGGATAAAAATCTATAGTTAGTTAATAGTTTCAGTAAAAGAAAACAGTTTGCTTTCTATGACATCTAATCATTCAATAATGCATACTAAATCATCATGAGGCTTTTTCTTAAAAGGTCATAATCCAAAGAGGGTTCCCACTTTTGCAAGAGAGTGGGAAGTGCAGGTCAAAGCCATTTTCTTTCCACACAAGGGACAGAAGAGGCAACTGGGAGAAAAGATATACAGGCCCTGTCCATACATCTTGGGAAAGCTGTCTTCCCAGATGTTGTCTGTTTCAATTCCAGGAAATCCACCCCTTCAGATCACCAGATGGTGTGCAGGCCCAGTTAGGCTTTGGTGTTTTCTTTAGACTTGTCATGTCAAGTCCATTCCCTGGGGTTTGGGAGCACAAGGTTATTCAACAAGACCCCATGATTATTTCTTCAATAGCTTTAACCCGAGGGCAGTGGCAGGAATGGCTCTGGGCCAGGGGGTCCCAAGAAGCCACAGAGTCCAGTTGATGGCTATAATACCCTATGGGGCAATGTCGGCCCCCATGTTTTTGGTTGAGCACTCCAAGGACATTCCCTTCCCTATCATATACAATGAGGATAAAGGGGAGTTGACAATTAGGATGTTCAAGGGTAGAAGCATTTTTTTTACTTTACTTTGAAGTCTCAAAGGCTATGTCATCCTCTCCTTTCCAAATAATAGGGTTAGGTTTGTCTATTTTAGTAAAGCATATACAGGCTGAGACCTAAAAGAGAAGTTTGGAATTCAGTTTTGGCAATAACCAGCAGAGTCTAAGAAATCCTCACCATGGGTGCTAGGCTTAGGTTTGGAGACATTAAGGATGGCTTGATGTCTACATGGATCCAAATCTAGTCCTTGCTCTGAAAGCAGGTACCCTAAATATCCAACCTGAGCATGAACAAATTGCAATTTTTTTTGAGACTTTGTCTCTTTAAGGGCAATTATTTTTATTTATTTATTTATTTATTTATTTATTTATTTATTTATTTATTTATTTATTTATTTATTGAGAGAGGGAGCTTGAGTGAAGGAAGGGCAGAGATAAAAGGGGACAGAGGATCTGAAGCAGGCTCTGTGCTGACAGAACAAAGCCCGATATGGGGCTCAAACTCACAAACCGTGAGATCATGACCTGAGCCAAAGTCGGATGCTCAAAGTCAGATGCCAGGTGCCCCAATGGCAAAAGTTTTAACAGATAGCTGATGTCTTCATCTGAAGAAGCTTGAGAAGGGAGCAGAGAAGAATATCATCTACACATTGTAACAAAGGAGAATCTACAGAAAACTTTATGTCATTCAAATCAGTCTTTAAGTTTTGTGACAAATAGGACGGACACTCTGTGTAACCCTGAAGATTACTGACCAGGTGTATTGCCATTCCTTCCAGGTAAAACCAAAATGATGCTGGCTTTCCTCGTCAACCGGAATACTTAGAAATGCATTTCATAGGTTAATTTCACCGAAACCTTTGGTTTCAGTGGGAATGGATTTCGCTAGAGAATGAGGGTTGGGAACTCTCTGTTATCTATTGCTCAGACTTTCTGGACAAACCACCCTCCTCAGACATCAGGTTTTCTCACAGCTAAAATACAGGCATTACAGGGAAAGCGTTAGAGCATAAGGAGGTACTTAGCCTTGTAATACTCTACTGTAAGCAAGTGCGCTGAAGAGTTTCTTTGTTTAGAAACCTTTTTTTTTTTAGGATAGTGATTAAGTCTAGACACAGATTTGGGGGGATCTGTTTGAATCTGGATGGTAGGTGCGCTGTGGATTGTGCCAATAACAGGTGAACATTTTCCTCATTAAGAGGATGGTAGCTGATCCAATAGGAATAAATGATCGGTACCGCTACCCTCAGCTAAAGTGCCACGAGAGACAACGCATAGAAAATATGTTGAAGGGTCATTATTTCACCTTGTTTCCACTTGTGGTTCCTACTGTAAAACTCTGATTACAGAGTATGGCGCTTTATTTGGCTTGGTATTTGAATAACACGGATATGTTCCTGTTTACATGTAGATATTGATTTACTTCCTCTGTTCTGGACATTAATTCCACAGCAGTTGTTATGAGTCCTTTGAAGAACGTTAGGCACCTGACCCCAATGTGCACCATTATAGGTCCACGTCCTTCATCTCCTCTGTACTCTCTTCCACATCTTTCCACTATAACGTTAACATACTTTCTCATTTATCATTAAGTACCTTAGGAGGACTTACTGAAAGATGTGCATCAATCATCTCACTGAATGTGGTAAGTCCCTCCTCTGGTCCATGTTGTTCATAGTCTGCTTTGGAAAATAAAGACTCTGTCCTGTGTTTGCCAGAGATACTGGTATTTGAAGTGGAGATTGTAAGTCAGGGCTCAGTCCTGCAAGTTGCCATTTTAATCTGCATACTCTTCCTTATCACCTCTCTGTTGCTGCAGAGAGACAAAACGTGCATATATATGTTCCACTCCCTTAAAATTGTAAAATATAACTCAGCTCAAAAGTTAAGTGAGACAAAAAAAAAAATTGAGTGGTAGAGACCATAAAAAATAGCTACTTTGGTTACATCACTGAGTGTGTTTGTGTCTGTGGTATGCTACAAGACACAAAAAACCTTTATCTACAAGCAGATATAGAAATTTTATGCCACTGAACACATTTCTTATTTTCAATGATAAAAAAAAAAGTTACTGTCTCATTTTTATTCTTTTCTAATTTAATGTGTAACTTTTGTGTTTTGTGTTTACCTTCACTTACATCTTTCAGTTGATCAGTTCTGTGGTTTAATCACGTTCTATTAACACTGTCACTTTAAAACCTGCTCTGGGCCTTCTTTTAGGACTATACTCTGTGTGTTCCTCTTAGATGAATTCAAAGTCTGACAATCTGGGAAAAAAAAAAACCACTAAACTATTACTGAAGTTTTGCCAAGATATTTTTGAAGGAGAGAACAGTTCTATGGTTCTCATAGGTTACTGGGCATTTATGGATGAATTTGAAAATAGTTAGAATGGTATATAGTAGTTAGTAAATGTTCAAGAAGAATTATTTCTTTTCTTGGTATTAGAGGTTGTAATTTCCACAATATTCTTTAAATTCATAGTCATCCATGATTTCTGCCATTTCATTTTTTTTAATTTTTGGAATTTAAAATTGTTGCTTTTTAAAGAACACCCTACTAAAGAATGAGTGGGTCAACCAGGCAATTAGAGAAGAAATTTAAAAAATATATGGAAACAAACGAAAATGAAAATACAACAATCCAAATGCTTTGGGACGCAGCGAAGGCAGTCCTGAGAGGAAAATACATTGCAATCCAGGCCTATCTCAAGAAACAAGAAAAATCCCAAATACAAAATCTAACAGCACACCTAAAGGAAATAGAAGCAGAACAGCAAAGGCAGTCTAAACCCAGTAGAAGAAGAGAAATAATAAAGATCAGAGCAGATATAAACAATATAGAATCTAAAAAAACTGTAGAGCAGATCAACGAAACCAAGAGTTGGTTTTTTGAAAAAATAAACAAAATTGACAAACCTCTAGCCAGGCTTCTCAAAAAGAAAAGGGAGATGACCCAAATAGATAAAATCATGAATGAAAATGGAATTATTACAACCAATCCCTCAGAGATACAAACAATTATCAGGGAATACTATGAAAAATTATATGCCAACCAATTGGACAACCTGGAAGAAATGGACAAATTCCTAAACACCCATACTCTTCCAAAACTCAATCAGGAGGAAACAGAAAGCTTGAACAGACCCATAACCAGCGAAGAAATTGAATCGGTTATCAAAAGTCTCCCAACAAATAAGAGTCCAGGACCAGATGGCTTCCCAGGGGAGTTCTACCAGACGTTTAAAGCAGAGATAATACCGATCCTTCTCAAGCTATTCCAAGAAATAGAAAGGGAAGGAACACTTCCAGACTCATTCTATGAAGCCAGCATTACTTTGATTCCTAAACCAGACAGAGACCCAGTAAAAAAAGAGAACTACAGGCTAATATCCTTGATGAATATATATGCAAAAATTCTCAATAAGATACTAGCAAATCGAATTCAACAGCATATAAAAAGAATTATTCACCATGATCAAGTGGGATTCATTCCTGGGATGCAGGGCTGCTTCAACACTCGCAAATCAATCAACGTGATACATCGCATTAATAAAAGAAAAGATAAGAACCATATGATCCTGTTAATCGATGCAGAAAAGGCCTTTGACAAAATTCAGTACCCTTTCTTAATAAAAACCCTCGAGAAAGTCGGGATAGAAGGAACATACTTAAAGATCATAAAAGCCATTTATGAAAAGCCCACAGCTAACATCATCTTCAATGGGGAAAAACTGAGAGCTTTATCCCTGAGATCAGGAACATGACAGGGATGCCCACTCTCACCGCTGTTGTTTAATATAGTGTTGGAAGTGCTAGCATCAGCAATCAGACAACAAAAGGAAATCAAAGGCATCAAAATTGGCAAAGATGAAGTCAAGCTTTCGCTTTTTGCAGATGACATGATATTATACATGGAAAATCCGACAGACTCCACCAAAAGTCTGCTAGAACTGATACATGAATTCAGCAAAGTTGCAGGATACAAAATCAATGTACAGAAATCAGTTGCATTCTTATACACTAACAATGAAGCAACAGAAAGACAAATCAAGAAACTGATCCCATTCACAATTGCACCAAGAAGCATAAAATACCTAGGAATAAATCTAACCAAAGATGTACAAGATCTGTACGCTGAAAACTATAGAAAGCTTATGCAGGTAATTGAAGAAGATATAAAGAAATGGAAAGACATTCCCTGCTCATGGATTGGAAGAATAAATATTGTCAAAATGTCAATACTACCCAAAGCTATCTACACATTCAATGCAATCCCAATCAAAATTGCACCAGCATTCTTCTCGAAGCTAGAACAAGCAATCCTAAAATTCATATGGAACCACAAAAGGCCCCGAATAGCCAAAGTAATTTTGAAGAAGAAGACCAAAGCAGGAGGCATCACAATCCCAGACTTTAGCCTCTACTACAAAGCCATAATCACCAAGACAGCATGGTATTGGCACAAAAACAGACACATAGACCAATGGAATAGAATGGAAACCCCAGAACTAGACCCACAAACGTATGGCCAACTCATCTTTGACGAAGCAGGAAAGAACATCCCATGGAAAAAAGACAGTCTCTTTAACAAATGGTGCTGGGAGAACTGGACAGCAACATGCAGAAGGTTGAAACTAGACCACTTTCTCACACCATTCACAAAAATAAACTCACAATGGATAAAGGACCTGAATGTGAGACAGGAAACCATCAAAACCCTAGAGGAGAAAGCAGGAAAAGACCTCTCTGACCTCAGCCATAGCAGTCTCTTACTCGACACATCCCCAAAGGCAAGGGAATTAAAAGCAAAAATGAACTACTGGGACCTTATGAAGATGAAAAGCTTCTGCACAGCAAAGGAAACAACCAACAAAACTAAAAGGCACCCAACGGAATGGGAAAAGATATTTGCAAATGACATATCGGACAAAGGGCTAGTATCCAAAATCTATAAAGAGCTCACCAAACTCCACACCTGAAAAACAAATAACCCAGTGAAGAAATGGGCAGAAAACATGAATAGACACTTCTCTAAAGAAGACATCCGGATGGCCAACAGGCACATGAAAAGATGCTCAACGTTGCTCCTCATCAGGGAAATACAAATCAAAACCACACTCAGATATCACCTCACGCCAGTCAGAGTGGCCAAAATGAATAAATCAGGAGACTATAGATGCTGGCTAGGATGTGGAGAAATGGGAACCCTCTTGCACTGTTGGTGGGAATGCAAACTGGTGCAGCCACTCTGGAAAACAGTGTGGAGGTTCCTCAGAAAATTAAAAATAGACCTACCCTATGACCCAGCAATAGCACTGCTAGGAATTTACCCAAGGGATACAGGAGTACTGATGCATAGGGGCACTTGTGCCCCAATGTTTATAGCAGCACTCTCAACAATAGCCAAATTATGGAAAGAGCCTAAATGTCCATCAACTGATGAATGGATAAAGAAATTGTGGTTTATATACACAATGGAGTACTACATGGCAATGAGAAAGAACAAAATATGGCCCTTTGTAGCAACGTGGATGGAACTGGAGAGTGTTATGCTAAGTTAAATAAGCCATACAGAGAAAGACAGATACCATATGGTTTCACTCTTTTTTTTTTTTTTTTTTTTATTATTTTATTTTTGGGACAGAGAGAGACAGAGCATGAACGGGGGAGGGGCAGAGAGAGAGGGAGACACAGAATCGGAAACAGGCTCCAGGCTCTGAGCCATCGGCCCAGAGCCTGACGCGGGGCTCGAACTCACGGACCGCGAGATCGTGACCTGGCTGAAGTCGGACGCTTAACCGACTGCGCCACCCAGGCGCCCCTTATGGTTTCACTCTTATGTGGATCCTGAGAAACTTAATAGAAACCCATGGGGGAGGGGAAGAAAAAAAAAAGAGGTTAGAGTGGGAGAGAGCCAAAGCATAAGAGACTCTTAAAAACTGAGAACAAACTGAGGGTTGATGAGGGGTGGGAGGGAGGGGAGGGTGTGTGATGGGTATTGAGGAGGGCACCTTTTGGGATGAGCACTGGGTGTTGTATGGAAACCAGTTTGACAATAAATTTCATATATTGAAAAAAAAAAAAAAAAGAAGTGTGGCTCTTAAACCAAAGAATGGTATTTAGTACAAGCTTTGGAGAAGTGTAGAAACTCAGACCGTTCTGCTTATCAAAATTAGAATATGAATTTTAACAAAATCTTCAGTTCTTTGTCATAACTGGAGAAGTACACATCCAGCTCAACATCTCTTTTCCATAATCCTATGCCTGTCTTTATGTCTGTAGTACATTATCTTGTTATATGGCTTCATAGTATGCTTTAAATCAGGACATGTGGTACCACCAATATACTCTTCATTTCCAAGATTACTCTAGTTATGTGTTATACTGTGACATCCATATGAATGTTAGAATGGGTTTTGATCTTTCTACCGAGCACAGCATTGGGAATTTGATAGAGATGTATTGCTTTCAATGTTATGTTATTGTTTATTCTGATCTCTATATTATTTATTTCTGATTTTTCTTTGTTATTTTCCTCCTCTACTAAATTTCTGCTATGATTATTCACTTCCTAGTGACTTGTGGTATAATTTTAACTTTCTTTTTCTTAACTCAAGGTTTTAGAGCATAAAAAAACCTGGAAAATGGAAAGTCCAGTAGGGAAAAATAGCAAAAATAAACAATACAAGTGATGACCAAAAATTAAAACAACATAAAAATAAAAATAATGATTCTTTATGGTTTTCTATAAACTACATCATCTGTGAATAGAGATAGTTTTACATTTTCTATTGGATTCCTTTTGTGTATTTTTTCTTGCATAACAGTTCTGAGTAGAATATCCAGTACTATTTTGAATGGAAGTGATGAAGTCCTTTCATTACTTTATTTCTGATCATACAGGAGAAGCTTTCAGTCTTTTGCTATTGAATTTGTTTAATTTCAGCTTTTCCTACATATATGGCCTTTACTAGGTTGAGGTAGTTTCCTTTTCTTCCTATTATTCAATATATATATATAATTGTTTTCAGTTTATTTATAGAGAGGGAGAAGAAATACAAGGGGCAGAGAGAGGGAGAGAGAGAGAGAAAACCCCAAGCAGGCTCTGATGCAGGGCTCAAATTCACAAACCACAAGATCGTGACCTGAGCTGACATAGAGTCAGAAGCTTAAGAAACTGAGGCACCCAGGTGCTCCTATTGAGTGTTTTTAATCACGAAACCGTGTCCAATATGCTCAATTCTTGTTCTGCACTTATTAATACAATAATGTCATGTTCGTTTTTCATTCTGTTCATGTATCATCTTAAATTTATAGATTTCTGTATGTTGAAACACCCTTGAATTCCAGGAAAAATTCCCACTTGATTATGTTGTAAAATAATAAAATGTACTTTTAATTGTTTCCTTTATATTGCTGTGAACTTTGTATACTATTCATCACAGGTAGTAGTCTGTACTCACCTTTGCTTTTAATGTCTTCCTTTGGCTTTGCCAACCGGGTAATGCTGATGTCCCGGAGAACGTTTGATAATTTCTCTTCTCTTCACTCCTTGGAAATGTCTGAGGAGATGTGAAATACTTTCTCATTAAATGTTTTTTGAATTATTCAGTGAATTCATCTAGCATAGGACTTTCTGTGTTGGGAGTTCATTTATTACTTTTTCACTACAATTACTACAATTTTATTACTACAATTACTTAGTAGTTGTAGATCATTTGAAATTTTTTTCTCTAATTTCTCCATGATTGAGTCAGGTAGGTTATACCTTTTTTGAAACTTATATACTCCCTTTGATAACTATTTGTAGGCATAAAATTATCCATCGTCACCTCTTATAATTATTTTTCTTCCTAGGGTATTAGTGATACTGTGTCTGCCTCCACTTCTTCACTTCTGCTTTCAGTTGCTCTTCTTTCATTCTTACTTGATTTAAACATAAGTTTTGTTGATCTTTTCTGAAAACCAACTCTTCCTATTGTTGATATTCTCCTGTTTCTGCTGTATCCTACTTTGTTGATTTCTATTTTATGTTACTATTCTTTCCTTCTGCTAATTTTGGGCTCCCATGGTACTTTTCCTGATTTTGTGAGGTATAGGAAAGTCATGTGTGCTAGAGCATGTCAACATTATAAAACTGTCTATTGGGCCATGAGGTCAGTACATTGTGTGCAAGTTTATGTGTCCATGGAGGAATGATGTCCTCTTGTGAGGTATAGGAAAGTCATGTGTGCTAGAGCATGTCAACATTATAAAACTGTCTATTGGGCCATGAGGTCAGTACATTGTGTGCAAGTTTATGTGTCCATGGAGGAATGATGTCCTCTTGTGAGGTATAGGAAAGTCATGTGTGCTAGAGCATGTCAACATTATAAAACTGTCTATTGGGCCATGAGGTCAGTACATTGTGTGCAAGTTTATGTGTCCATGGAGGAATGATGTCCTCTTGATTATTTCTCAGCCATATTGCTGAAGTTCTCTGATTTCAGTTTTGTGTATAAGAAATTTTAATATTTATCTGACAGTAAAAAAGTGGAATGAGTTTGCTTTTCTCTTCTTATCTTTCAGTTCTATCTTCAAATGGCATCCAGAGCCTCCTTCCAAAGATGTGCATAGAAACTTCTTTCCAAAGAATGTCAGTGGGTAGATATAAACATAGTACCCCTGAGAACTTACACTTAGTGATAGACTGGAAAAATGTTGAGATAGAATGGGGGCATCAAATATATCATAAATCACATATCCAAACAGAGACAACCACCCATAATAAGAATCTCACCGCCCATAATGGTGAAGGATATAAAACATTTTGGAACCCCCCCCTTTTAAGTCCATAACTTCTGCAAAACAGTGTATTTTTATTAGGAAAGGCTCAAATCAAATAGTCAACATACACATTTGCAGAACAAAAATTTGGAAAATCTGGAAAGTGACTTAGTCCATGCTGAAAATAATTACTTGTAACATTTGGACAATAGGATTGCGTTGACCTTTGAAATATTTCTGAAAATCAGAGATTTAAAAATGAAGAAAATAGTGGTAAGTGGGGTCCCCATCCATTTGAGGGGTCCTTCACTGAGCAGTTGACCTTCCAAGATAACCACAGCATTTTCAACGAAAACACAATTGCTCAATGCAGTGAATCTGAAAAAAAAAAAAAATTAACCAGGGTTCAAATGTTAATAAACATCTGAGGACTCATTTTCCAGAGAACCATTATGAATGTAATAAATATAGGGAAGTCTTTTATCAAAGCTCCAACCTTGCTATACAGAAGAGTATACATATGGGAGAGAATCCTAATAAATATAAATGGATGTGGGACAATTCTTAACCCATCCTCCAATGTTGGTGATTATCAGAGGATTCGTGTGGGAAAAAACCCATTCACATGTAATGAACCTGAGAACATGTTTAGTCAGACATCAAGACTAAATTTAAATACAACACTGGTACGGGAGAGAAAAGGTACATTTGTCAGAAAAGTGTCAAATCCTTTAAGTGTCACTCAAGACTAATTCAACATCAGTGAATGCATACCAGAGGAAAACCTTACAAATGTGAAGAAAGGGGTAAATCTTTAAGTATGGCTCATCACGATATGGACACAGGTGAATTCATCCTGGAGAGAAAAAATACAAATGTAAAAAATGTGGGATGGCATTTACCCAGCACTCAACTCTTACTCAACATCACAGAATTCATACTGGAGAGAAACCTTACCAATGGAAAGAATGTGACAAGGTGTTTAATCACTGTTCAATTTTTACTCAGTATCACAGAATCCATACTGGAGCAAACATTACATATTTAAGGAATGTAAGAAACCTTTTTGGACTGCTCACCCCTTACTTCACATCTGAAAATTTATACTGGAGAATGATCATTGAATTCTAAAGAGTGTGGCAAGGCCTTTAAGCAATGCTAAACCCTGATTCCTGATCAGAGATGGTTTAATCAGGAGGATTCTGCAAATATAAAGAATTTGGCAAGCCCTTTATTCAGACGTCAAGCTTCATTCTACTCTGTCACTCTTCTCTTCATTCACCCTATCACAAAATTCGTACTGGACAAAAGGCTTACAAAAGAAAGAATAAGGTAAAACTTTTAGAAGTAATCAACCTTACTCAGCACAGCACAGAGTTATACTGATGAGAAACATTACAAACGTAAAGAATGTAGCAAGCCTGTAGCTGGAACTCACAACTTGCTCAATATCATAGCTGTGTTACAGGAGAGAAGTTGTCATGCTTTTAAGTGGAATTGGATCAATAAATATCCCAAAGTGCACAAGAGATGTAAACCCTACAAACATAATGAATGAGGAAAGTCCTTTATGTTAAATGAACACTTTAGCAAACACCAGAGAGGGGATACAAAAAAAAAAAAAAAGTAGCTTGAAAGCTATAAATACTTATAAAAGTATTTAATTGAACATCAGATGTCAATAAATGTCACAGATTTCACAGTAGAAAGCAGTATGTCATTCACTCTATTCAGACATTACATCAAATACTCATTAAGGAATAATACCAAGCTAAATACTTACAAAATGTATATGTGATCATGTTTCAGAAGATTAAGTGAATCAATTTTTGCATGGATATAATTAATTTCAATGTGTGTTTTTCTTTTTCTCTCATCGACACTATGTGACACTTGTGGCTAGCAAATATTGATGCATTTCTACTCTGTTTACTTTTTTTTTTTAATTTTTTTAACGTTTATTTATTTTTGAGACAGAGAGAGACAGAGCATGAATGGGGGAGGGGCAGAGAGAGAGGGAGACACAGAATCGGAAGCAGGCTCCAGGCTCTGAGCCATCAGCCCAGAGCCCGACATGGGGCTCGAACTCACGGACCGCGAGATCATGACCTGAGCCGAAGTCGGCCGCTTAACCGACTGAGCCACCCAGGTGCCCCTCTCAGTTTACTTTCAAAATTCATTCATTTCTAGTGGGTTTGGAAAATCATGTGGCTGATTGTTGCTGCATTAAAGATATGACATGTCTTTCTTCTCTAGGTGGGACTCATGCGTAATTTTCCGTGGAAGATGAAGGAAAACACTACACACAGTATATAAAGAAAATCTAAATGCAGATGCTGTTTGTGGTTATAACACTGATGTGAGTTATCATGAAATAGGTGTTCCAAACATCATTCTTCTCCCTGTATTAAAACTAAAAATCTTCTTGAATATTATATATAAAATAATTTGCCAACTGGTCTTTAGGGAAAAGGTCGCAGTGCAGTAAAACATACTGGTGTGTATTCATCATAGCAATAGTTAGAAGGAGAAAATGCCAGTTGGTGTGGTTGAAATGAAGAAATCCTCACAGATATCAGAAAGAGGATAGCCAACTCTTCCCCCAAATGGGGTAAAATTGTATATACACGTTAAAAAAATTTTTTAATGTTTATTTTTGAGAGAGAGAGAAAGACAAAGTGCAAGTGGGTTAGGGGCAGAGAGAGAGGGAGCCACAGAATCAGAAGCAGGCTTCAGGCTCAGAGCTGTCAGCAAAGAGCCCAATGAGGGGCTCAAACTCATGAACCAGGAGATCATGACCTGAGCTGAAGTCAGACACTCAACCGACTGAGCCACCCAGGCGCCCCTGTACACATTGTTAAAGAATGATGTCAGGCCTGAAACTTATGGAAATCCGTATTCTCATATCATGCTATCAACAGACAAACAAATCATTTTGGAAGGCTTGTATTCTGTATTTTGAACAATAATAGAGTGATTTGAAATGCATAACTTAATCTATGTGTGAACGTAATACATTTTAATTAATAAACCATGATGGTTCTTAATGTGTTAACATGGATGTGTACAGAATGAAGTGTTATCCCAGCAGTGATAACCTACCTCATTTTATTTTGGGCTGTAGGAAAGGGATGGAAAGGAAGAAAATGTGAAGAACTGTTTGGAATGTAGGGAGGGGACCCGAGGTGGCTCCCTTTCCTAGCTCCATCACAGGCAGCTCTTGGTGGCATCAGATAATGAATAAATGTCATAGAGATAAGGAATTGGCAAATGTTTGGGGTTTCTAAGGATTAGGGAAGTCCCATTTATTCTTATGATTTAATTGAATTCCTGTGTGTTACTGAGGACAAGATGTCACTGGATGATTACAGTGATTGCCCAGGCCTTGATCAGTGGCAGTTATGGAGGAGGGCATATTGGATGATGCAATCATTGTGGGCACAGCTTCAAAATGTCATATGTTACGGTAGATATTGGAGATGAAGAAGCCTTCTGGACACAGTAATAGGAAGAATCAGCAAGGCATGTGCTGTGGTTCCATTAAGCATTGGTATCCCAGGAACATAACCCCACCATAGGCTGGATCCATTGGAGATGAGTGGCGTTTCAGGGAATGAGGCACTGCTGTGAGGGACCTTCCTTCCTTCAGTCAGGGCCAGAATACCTCTTCACATTTTCTTTAATAGGTATCATCTTTCATCTTTCTGAGGACATTGCCATCAGCATGTTTTACTTATATTTCCATCCCACAACACAGGCAAAGAGGTCTGTGATGCCTATGTAGCTGGAATCAAAAATGAGGAAAAATAGAACTGGAGATCTGGAGAGAACTAGGAATTAAAACAAGTAGAAGTTATTTTTCTAGCTCTAGGGAGTCAGTTCTATAACCTGGGACAAGTGTGTCTTGCTCCACATGCAGAATTCATGCCAATTCTTCATCCTGTTTTCTAGGTCTTCCCGGGGGCTACAATATCACTCCTATTGGAATGTTTCTCCTATTGATGGCGTATCTATTCCACCACCAGCACTGTCCCATGTGCCTGGTCACTCCATAGAAAAGATCTAAAGGACACCCCCCAGTGATTACTGGGGGCACATACCTTTATTAGGGGCCATGGTGGAGTGCTTTAGAGTCCCTGGGCTAAGTCCAGATTGGGCCATTCAAACTAAAACAGGTTTAGGTAAGTTCTGTGGGAGTCTTCTGTAAGGGACACATGAGGGGAAAGTCATGGGAACCAGGGGAGAAGGTTGATTACAAGGGTGGATTGGGTATGTCATTTCAGAATATATTAACTGGGGCACTGGGTGGCTCAGTTGGTTAAGCATACGATTTCAGCTCAGGTGATGGTCTCACAGGAAGTTTGAGCCCCACCCACACAGGGCTCTGTGCTGACAGCTGAGAGCCTGGAGCCTGCTTCGAATTCTGTGTCTCCCTCTCTCTCTCTCTGCCGCTCCCCTGCTCATGCTCTCTTGCTCTCTCAAAAATAAACATTAAAAGATATTTAAAAAATAATAATTTATATTAACTTGTGACTCTGCATGGTGCTGTCTAGGGAATGCACTAGTGAGAAGGGCTGGTGTCAGTTCAAGGTCCTTTCAAAACTTCTGGCTACAAAAAATAGATGCCACGTATCACCATCATGGAGTCCTTGAGCTAAAGGGTCAATAATACCCCTATATAATCTGTAATATATCCATTGTAATATCCCACTATTCCCAAGGATGATACAATAAATAAACTGGGGGAAAAATAATCACAGATTATTTGAACTTTAAGGTATACACTAAGTATATTGTTCTACTCCATTAGAAAACAGGTGATGGATACCATCCTTTTCCTACAACCTTTAATAAAATGAGATAGGTCGCATTGGTAGTGGGATAACACATCCTTCTGTATACATCTGTGTTAACACTTTAAAAAACATTTTTTTTAAATTAAAACGTATTTAGTTCACACGTAGACTAAGTTATCCATTTGAAATCCACTCTATTATCATTGTTCAAAATACAGAAAAAAAGGTCAAAAAGTATTTGTTGATATAATGATGTGGGAATGGTGATTTCCATCATTTTGAGGCCTGAGGTAATTCTTTAAAAACATGAATATACAGGGGCGCCTGCGTGGCTCAGTCGGTTGAGCGTCCAACTTCGGCTCAGGTAATGATCTCGCGGTCCGTGAGTTCGAGCCCCGTGTCGGGCTCTGTGCTGACAGCTCAGAGCCTGGAGCCTGTTTCAGATTCTGTGTCTCCCTCTCTCTCTGCCCCTCTCCCTTTCATGCTCTGTCTCTCTCAAAACTAAATTTTAAAAAATATAAAAAAAAGGTCAAACAATATGTTGGAAAAACTTCAGTAATAGTATAGTGTGATTTTCCCCCTAGAGTGTCTGACTTTGAATTCCTCTAAGAGGAACACACAGACGACTATCTACAGGCAACCCTAAAAGAAGCTTCAGAGGAGGTTTCAAAGTGATAATCATAATAGAACGTGATTAAACCACAGAGCTGATCAACTAAAAGATGTAATTGAGGATAAAACACAAAACAAATATTAGAAATTAAGTTTAAAAGTATAAATATGATAAGGTAATCTTTTTGTATCATTGAAAATAAATGTTTTCGGTGGCATAAAATTTCTGTATCTACTTGTGGATGAAGGTTTTTGTCTTATCAGCACACCACATAGACACACACAATGATATAAATAAATAGCTCTTGTTTGGGAGTCTCCTCTATCACTGAAAGTTTCTGTATCATTCACCTTTTTTTTTTTAATGTTTATTTTTGAGAGAAAGAGAGACAGAGTGCCAGCTGGGGAGGGGCAGAGAGAGAGGGAGACACAGAATCTGAAGCAGGTTCCAGGCTCTGAGCTTTCAGCACAGGGCCCAACACGGGACTCAAACTCATGAACCATGAGATCACTACCTGAGCTGATGTTGGCTGCTTAACCGACTGAGCCACCCAGGCACCCATTCGTTCATCTTTTTTTTTTTTTTTTTTTTAATTTTTAACGTTTATTTATTTTTGAGACAGAGAGAGACAGAGCATGAACAGGGGAGGGGCAGAGAGAGAGGGAGACACAGAATCAGAAGCAGGCTCCAGGCTCTGAGCCATCAGCCCAGAGCCCGACGCGGGGCTCGAACTCACAGACCGTGAGGTCGTGACCTGAGCTGAAGTCGGACGCTTAACCAACAGAGCCACCCAGGTGCCCCTCGTTCATCTTTTGTACTGAGTTATACTTTACAATTGTAAGGCAGTGGAACATATATGGTGTATGTTTTCTTTCTCTGCAGCAACAGAGAGGTGATAAGAAAGAGCATGTCTGTGACAGGAGTGCAGAATAAAATGGAAACTTGTAGGACCAAGGCCTGAATGACTTACAGTCTCCACTTCAAACACCAGTATCTCCAGCGAACACAGGACAGAGCCTTTATTTTCCAAAGCAGACTACAAACAACATGAACCAAGAAGGGACTTAGTACATTAAATGAGGTAATTGATGCACATCTTTAAATAAATCCTCCCAAGGTACTTTTTGATGAATGAGAAATTATATTACCATTTAGTGGAAGGGTGTGACAGAAAGCACAGAGGAGATAAAGCACATTGGGGTCAGGTGCCTAATGTTCTCCAAAGGACACATAATAACTGCTGTGAAATACATGTCCAGAGCAGAGTAAGTAAATCATAATCTACATGTAAACATGAAAATGTCTGTGTTATTCAAATAAAGTGCCCGTGCCCTGTAAGCTCTATTAGTGCATTCCGTCTTTGTCTTTTGCATGTGATCAGAAGCTTCATGGGCTCCTCTTTGCATTTTCATCAGCCCAATCACAAAGACTTGGTACAGAGTCCCTGCCATGGGAGGTTGACTCATGTACAAGAACTGGGGAACTCTGATCTCCAGGTTTTCCCAGAAGAATCCACGTCAACAGAAAGCTTTCATGAGACATGTGGCCATTATTACATACACTTTAATGGTGATGGGAGCACACTGCAGGAAAAACAATTTAAGAAGTTCTCACAGAAATTACTGCTGTTCCATGTATCCTCTGGGCTGCTCAACCTGTGAGGGCTCCAGACTCTGTTCTCCTATTCACTTCTCTACCCTGCTGGGCACACTCTCCTCCCTCCCATACTCTCTCCTTTCTCCAGCAAGTTTATTCCACTGTGTTACAGAGAAATTTATTTTCCTCAATCTATATCCTACTATAAATACCTAGGATGACCTTGATTTGGAGAGTAGGTTAGCTTTCTTTACAGGCAACTTCTTAAGACAGTAGTTGAACCTATACACGTATACGCATATTGTATCTATTTTGTAGTCTTTCTTTTCTATTAAAGTATACTTGACATACAATGCTATATTAGTTCGGGTGTACAATATAGTGATCAACAAGTCTGTAGGTTCTACCATGGTCACCACAAGTGTGGCTACCATCTGTCACCATACAGGGCTATCATATCATTGAGTGTATTGCCTATGCTGTATCTTTTATCCCTGGACTTATTAATTCCATTTCTGGATGCCTATACTTCCCATTCCCCTTTACCTATTTTGCCTATCCTCCCACCTCATTTATTTCTGGTAAACAGGAGCTTGTTCACTGAATTTCTGGGCCTGTTTGTTTTTTATGTTGTTTCTTGCCATTTGGGGCAACGTGGATAGATGCAGAAGGAAATTATGCTGTGTGAAATCAGTCAAAGAAAGACAAATACCATATGAATTAATTTACATGTAAAATCTGAACAACAAAACAAATGAATGAGCAAAAGCAGAAACACAGCTAGAAATACCTGTTTTGTTTTTAATACAATCTCAAGAACTATGAAAATTCCAAGATTACACGTTTTATAATGTAACAAGTTAACCTGTAACAATTTTCCAATCCTGTCAGAAGACAGGAGACTCCCAGATCAAAGTCCAAGGATCTTATGGCTCATGACACAGAAAACACCATAAACATCTTGATCACACTAATTTGACTTGCCAGTTCCATACCCATAATTCATACAGAAAGATGCTGCACATACAGTGGGTTTACGTCACATCTATGAGACTCCGAGCATAGGAAACCTGATATCTTAAAGGAACATCCAGGATATCTTCCCAAACTTTTGCCATTGGTGGAGACATCTCTGTTTTCTTATCCAATAAACACATCTGTTCTTTAACCAGGAGCAAGATACTATCACAATATTCCAAAGGTTTTTATACACAAATATTAATGGAAACACGATTAGAATAAAAACTTTCTATGTCTCTATCCATAACACATGGAGAAACTGAAACACAGAGAGTCTTCTCACAACAATATCCATCACTCAGTTCGGCCCCAGCTTGATGCCTGCCTAATTTTTCCATGTGTAAACCACCTCTTCAAATAGTCATTACTCTGACACAGGATGTGGGATAAAATCTGTTCAATTTAGGTCATGAAACATTTTATAAGGCTATGATCATCAGGGTATAGTAGAGTAGCATCAGGTGACCTGTAACATCCACTGCTGCAATTTCTCTATGGGTCTTGCATTCAACCAGGTAAAGAAATCCCAATATCCATGAGGGTATACTTTAAATTTCTATAGTGAGCTTTCTAAGGTAGATGGGTACAGAAACATTTCTGCAAAGGCAGACAATTTACATGTGTCTGATGAGAGGATTTTGTACACTTTTCCCAGACAATGCAGGTCCTCCATATGGTGGAATTGTGGCTCATTACAACAAAAAGTCTGAAAATTTGGAAACAAATGACAGTTGGGCAGAGAATTAGGGAAGAGGTGGTCACAAGCCGTCAAGGGGAATATTAAAAAGAGCAACATAGGCATAAAAGATGGAGGTGATTATGTCAAGTGAAACAGAGGTGGTCACAGGGAGAAAAATATTTTGGGTGGCTCTGAACTAAGGGGAAAATATGAAGGAAACACTGCTCCTATGAATTAACTTGGTCTACTGCTTGTGCCTGTACTGGATGTGAACTGAAGGAACTTGATCATGAGCTCATGACATGATTTCAAGTGATAACACCAATGCCGTATATAACAAATGTATGATTTTGCTGTGATATCCACAACAGTACCCAAAATACGTTTCTCTTCATGATGTTTTGGCTTCTCATTGGGCAGGGACATACAGAAGAAAATTAAAATCTCAATGTACTCGGAAGGTTTTATTTTAACATTCTTCCAATCACTGTCCATTAGGACTAATGTGAGTGGACTGGAAGATACCCAAGACATACACTGCAACACAACAGACACACCTTACCACTCTGTAAACATACCAAAGAAGTGTACATCAAAACTCATGGCAAAAATCTTTTCACCAAAAGCTGTCACTGTTGGCAAGACTCCTTTAGAGACCCATGACCTATGACTTGACTATACTCATGTGTTTGGCAATGAAATCCGTAGAATTGAAACTACACCCAGTGAAGTAAGATAATGGTAAACAGCTATCAGTTTGCCAAGACTCCAGGCTACATTCTGTAACATGAAGATTATTGCTATTGCCAAGCCCCTGGAGGCCACTCTGCTATGGGAATAAAGGAATCATCATTCATCTGAACAAATAAGGCCATCGAAGTTCTTTGACATCAAAACAGATACTGAGTGTGTGGTTCTGGGAGAGTGTTAAACATCACTAGAAGCAAGAAAAGATGGAGAGAAATCACAGAAGACTGCTCCATGATTATGATGTTATTAATTCATGTGAAGAAATGACTTGTGCAAGCAACTGAAAATAACTCACAATACAGTATTTTCAGAATATGTTTCACTTTCTAGTAAACTTATTGGGGAAAAAAAGAAAAGGAATAGAAAATCTCAGTCACTATACAAACCACACAACACATTGATTTTTAATAGATTTCAGATCGAAATTGTAAGGATAATTAATGATATTTTTAGAAAAACACAGTGGATTCTATCTCTGTTGTCTAAGTATAAGAGAAGACCTCTCAAAATGATAAAAGAGGGTCATCTAGGTGGCTCCAATGGTTGAGCGACTGACTCTTGATTTTGGCTCAGGTCATGATGTCACAGTTCATGAGAATGAGACCGGTGTGGGGAATCTGTTCTGACAGCATGGAGCCTGTAAGGGATTCTCTCTCTCTCTGTCTGCCCACTCCCCACTATGCTCTCTCTCTCTCCTCAAATAAATAATCTTAAAAATATATAATAATTCATAATCAAAATGTAAGACACACTAGCCACAATGGGGAAAATGACTAATTGGATTACATTAAAATAAAGTAGGTCTCTACATTAAAAGCTGAAGAGATAGAGGTAGAGTGAGAGGAGACAAAGGTCTCATTCTCAGCATATATATAGAACTACAAAGCCTGACAGAAAGGGTATCACAGCAGAACAAATGGGCACAGTAACTAACTAGATACTTTGAAAAAGAGATTACCTAAAAATTAAGGCCCAACTCCATAGTAACAAGAAGTAACAAGAAAAAAGATGCTCAACATCACTCATCATCAGGAAATGCAAATGAAAACTATGTTGAGATGTCATGTTACACCTGTCAAAATAAAAAACATTAGAGAAACAACATGTGTTGGTGATGATGTGGAGAAAGGGGGGCTCTCATACACTGTTGGTAGGAATGTAAACTGGTGCAGCCACTCTGGAAAACAGTATAGATGTTCCTCAAAAAATTAAAAATAGAAGTAATTACCCAATGATCCAACAATTGCACTACTAGGTATTTACCCAAAGGATACAAAAGTACAGTTTTGAATGGATACATGCACCCCCAATGATTATGATACATTATCAACAATAGCCAAACTATGGAAAGAACCAAATGTCCACTGGCAGCTGAATGGATAAAGAAGATGTGGTATGGTGTGTGTGTGTGTGTGTGTGTGTGTGTGTGTGTGTGTGTGTGTATTACTTAGCCATCAAAAAGATGAAATATTGCCATTTGTAATGACATGCATGGAGCTGGGGTCTACTATGCTAAGTGAAATAAGTTAGTCAGAGAAAGACAAATACCACATGATTCCACTCATATGTGGAATTTAAGAAACATAACAGATGAACATAGGAGATGTGGGAAAAAGAAAGAGGGAGACAAACTGTAAGAGACTCTTAATGATAGAAAAAAAACTGAGGGATGATTGAAGGAGGTGGTTGGGACATGGGCTAGATGGGTGATAGGTATTAAGGAGGGCACTTGTTGTAATAAGCAGTGGAGTTGTATGTTAAGTGCTGAATCACTGAATTCTACTCCCGAAAACAACATTGCAGTGTATGTTAACAAATTAGAATTTAATTAAAAATTAAGGGAGTGTGCCTAAGTGGCTAGGTCTATTAAGCATCTGACTTTGGCTCAAGTTAGGATCTCCAGGTTTTTGAGTATGAGCCCCACAATGGGCTCCTCACTGAAACTGCAGAGTCTGCTTATGATTCTCTCTCTCTAGTTCTGTCTGCCTCTCTCTTTCTCTCCTTCTCAAAATAAGTAAAGGTAAAAAAAACTTTACAAAAACTAAAGGAAATAATAAAGAAAAAAATGTCAACTTTATTATAGGCAGCAAGTTCTAAGTTTTAAATGTTCTACCTCCCCATGGCATTAATTTATATAGGAATTCTATGATACAAACAGACACATTAAATTATTTCAACATGGAGGAATGGAATACATAGAGGAGGAATTTCTACTTTTAGTTAATACAAGATAAATGAACTTTTGAAGTGAGGTAATAGGTTAGATTTTCTCATTTCAGGGAGGTGCTTTGTTATCTGATGAAATTACTGAGTCGTAATTTTGTGCGATTAAGATTAAAGCCTCCATAACATTGGAAAGCATAAACCAGAAAACACGATATCTGTCTCCAGTGTTCCTGGCATTTCTGCACCAAATCTCAATATGCCCACCACTACTTTGACATAGTTTCCAAGGACACAAAACAGAACTTAGAAAGGGCTTAACATAGAGTTCCTCAGAAATATGGAGATTCCTTCTGAGGCCCTCAAAACATGGAAAAGCTCTCAGATTATGGAGGCTGACACACTCCAAGGGGAGTCACCTGGCCCTAACTGTAGATGTGATGGACCATCATTGGAGCTGAAGGAGAAGCTGAAGGACAGATGTCCCTCTGTGAGAAGGAGAAAAAGAAAATGAGGCTTCTCAAACTAACTTCCATTTCAAAGAGACTACTTGAATCACATTTTAAGGTCTATCTTCCCCTTTAATAGTTGGACCTCACCTCTGTCATCTACTTCATTCATGCCCACGTACCTGGGTCTGTGGCCTCTGTCTCCTTTCCCTTTACATCCCGAGGCTCCTTCTTTTACTGCAAAAAGATGACCAGGGCTGGCTTTGACACAACAAGACTTGTTTATTAGAAAAAAGGAACATGTGTGTGGTTGGAAACTCCAACTTCTGATATACTATTGTGCTTCGTAGGGAAAAGATGACACTGTAGAATTCTATAAAATTATTTCCCAAATGATGATGCCCAATAGACCCTTTAGAACACGCAGGAGGGATTTCTGATGTTTAGATCTTGATCTCTACTTCCAAAGTATCATCACAATAATGAGTAGAAATTGGAATTTAAGACAGGGGAAATAACATTTTATGCCATTCAATATTTAGAATGGCCATTAATCTACAGAAATAAGATGTTACCTTAAGGAAGGCAAAGCTAAAGCAGAAAAGGAAACATCATGAAGGTATTCGTCTACATCTAACAAACCCCTACTTATTCCCCACAGTGCATGGATGTGAATCCCAGTCATGCAATGAGGAAAGCTTCCAAGAGACAGTCTTCAAAGGAAAGAACAAAACCCTTAGTGTGGTTTGGGACGTCTGGAAGGAGTTACACTCACCCAAGAAGAGGAGGTGTCCTTAGTTCTCTAACATCACATCCCTGTACAGTTCCCGCTGACTGTGGTTTAGGAATCTCCACTCCTCCTGAGAGAATTCTGTGGCCACATCCCTGAATGTCAGCAGTCCCTGCAATAAAAAACACAGTTACCGGGGCGCCTGGGGGGCGCAGTCAGTTAAGCGTCCGACTTCAGCTCAGGTCACGATCTCGTGGTCCGTGAGTTCGAGCCCCGCGTCGGGCTCTGGGCTGATGGCTCAGAGCCTGAAGCCTGCTTCTGATTCTGTGTCTCCCTCTCTCTCTGCCCCTCCCCCATTCATGCTCTGTCTCTCTCTGTCTCAAAAATAAATAAACGTTAAAAAAAAACACCACAGTTACCAAGTGGCCAGCAGTAGAGTTCATATTGGTACCTAAGATGAAAGAGGGAGGTAATGTCACCAGCTAGACCTCAAGATGTGATCTTCATACTAATCTCTTATGCCCAATGACATTTGTCCCACATTTTAGTTATCGTCTTCTTCCCATCTTATCTTTTACTTCAGGCAAAAGACCCCATGGGCATAGCCTCCTGTGGGAGAAATGGAAACTACATTAAAAAATGTAGTGACTGCCCTGAGGAAAAGCTTGGGCCCATTGGTTTCAGCTTAACCCTTGACTCAAACCTATGGGAATAGACCAAGGTATAAGCCAGGGAATGACAGACAGTTACACACACCACATTATAATACTAAACTCTCCACCCAAGGAGGAGAACAAACCTCATTTACATAAGATGCAAAGTATTTAAGTAACTGTTGTCTTAAGGTGCTTTTGCAACCTTGTACCCAACTCTTCATAAATGACAGAACACCTCTTTCTAAATATCCACCCTAACCCCAAGAAAAGGAAACCATCACCCCCTTTCTCTGTGCAATTCTGGTTTGGAAGTTATCCCCTCTGATCTCCTTAATGATTAAAAATCAAGTTTCCTTTCTGTGACGACCCCAGGTGGTATAGTTTCTATCTATGACTCTATTATATTTCAGGGTTTTAAGACATTCAAACATGTTTCTTTTCCTGAAAATACAAAAAAGTAAACAGAAAGGTTTTTCTCTCTCTGACCTGAGTGTGGAGGAAAATACAAACCTACAGAATGGAGATCTAATTTAGAACCTCCACTCCCAGAAGTCAATATCTCTACTACTCCAAGGTGAGAGGCTTCATTGTCCAATAGAAACTGATGTGATGTAGGCTGGGAGCAAAGTGTCAAGAAAGCATTCTTGAGACATTTATGGTGCAAAAAAGATGTATTTATCAAAGCATGGGGACAGGACTTGTGAACAGAAGACCAGAATTGTCCACATGAGAATCATCCATTATATACTTTAACATTGGGGAGGGGGGCTGGCAGAGATAAAGTTAGTGAACGGATTTTCATATGTTAAACAAGATACAGGATCCTGAAGGTCTGGCTGTTATCAAGCTAAAGTTGCTTTTTACTTGTAGCAAATATTAACATTAGGGCAGTTGTGAATTCCTTGAGGAATGTCATACTCTGGCTGTCTCAAATATTTTTCACTGGGATGCAATTGAAGAAAATTTACTTTTCTCTAAATATCTTTGGCCCTTGTTCTCAACGGAAACTACAAGCAAAAGAAACTGAGAAGTTCTGTGTAAACATGATAGTTTGTCACATTAGTAATCCACCTAAGATCCTTAGGAATGACAAGAGGGATAATATGAATTTTATAGTGGAGGAATCTAGCAGACAGCATCAAGCCAAGTAAAAGAAGGTAACAACAGCTGCAAGAAAATGAATTGATATCAGTGCCTAAGACACACCGAAGGACACATTATCACTGGTGTGTTCTTATGGCCGCCAAACATCAAATCAGAAGATACATCAAATTATGAGAATACAGTGGATTTATACACCCTTCAAACACATATAGTTTCCATGTCCTGTAATATCTAATATATTTTAGTTTTTTTTATTTTAATGTTTATTTTTGAGAGAGAGAGAGAGAGACAGAGACAGAGACAGAGACAGAGAACAAACGAGGGAGGGGCAGAGAAGGAGGGAGACATAGAATCTGAAGCAGGCTCCAAGATCTGAGCTGTCAGCACACAGCCCAATGCAAGGCTCGAACTCACAAACCATGAGACCATGACCTGAGCTGCAGTTGGAAGCTTAACCAACTGAGCCACCCAGGTGCCCATTGAGAATGTATTTTAAACAGACAATCATTTTAAAATTTGAAAGAGCAGGATACTGCATCCCCCACTCCCACCTTTTTTTTTTGAGAACTTTCTGAGTTAATCTGGCTCTCATACCCATTGTATTTGTGTATTTTCTTAATCTTGTCAACACAGAGCTAATAAAGCATACAGACAGTACCTAATTAAGAACTTATTTCCGTAGCCATCAAAATCCTTGAGGAGAAAGCAGGCAAAAACCTCTTTGATCTTGGCCACAGCAACTTCTTACTCAACACGTCTCCAGAGACAAGGGAAACAAATGCAAAAATGAACTACTGGGACCTCATCAAAACAAGAAGTGGAGAAGATATTTACAAACGACATATCAGATGAAGGGTTAGTATCCAAAATCTATAAAGAACTTACAAACTCAACACCCAAAAAACAAATAATCCAGGGATGAAATGGGCAAAAGACATGAATAGACACTTCTCCAAAGAAGACATCTAGATGCCAACCGACACATGAAAAAAAATGCTCAAAATCACTCATCATCAGGGAAATACAAATCAAAACGACCATGACTTAGTACCTTATATCTGTCAGAATGGCTGGTATAACATCGTTAACAACAACAGATGTTGACGAGGATGCAGAGAAAGAGGATCTGTTTTGCATCGCTGGTGGGAATGCAAACTGGTGCAGCCACTCTGGAAAACAGTATGGCAGTTCCTCAAAAAATTAAAAATAGAACTACCCTATGACCCAGCAATTGCACTACTAGGCATTTATCCAAGCGATACAGGTGTGTTGTTTCAAAGGGACACATGCACCCCATGTTTATAGCAGCACTGTCAACAATAGCCAAAGTATAGAAAGAGCCCAAACGTCCCTCGATGGATGAACGGATAAAGAAGATGTGGTATATATACACAATGGGTATTACTAGGCAATCAAAAAGAATGAAACCTTGCCATTTGCAACTACGTGGATGGAACTGGAGGGTATTGTGCAAAGTGAGATTAGTCAGTCAGAGAAAGACAAATATCAAAGACTTCACTCATATGACGACTTTAAGACACAGATGAACCCAAGGGAAGGGGGGCAAAAATAATGTAAAAACAGGGAGGGAGAAAAAACATAAAAGACTCATAAATATGAAGAACAAACAGAGGGTTCCTGGAGGGGGTGTGGGAGGGGGGATGGGCTAAATGGGAAAGGGACACTAAGGAATCTACTCCTGAAATCATTATTGCACTACTAATATTAGTATGCTAATTTGGATGTGAATTTAAAAAATAAAAAATAAAACAAGCTAAAAAAAAAAAAAGAACTTATTTCCTTGACTGAAATCCCAGGAACAGACCCCATCAGCAATAGGAATGCTTGATTCCACAACTTCCCATGTGGATCTGTGACAAAGGCAATGTTTCTAATAAGTGCAAGACTTTAAGTCAAAGTGACAAATGTTGACGGCCTATTGGCAAACAGGTGGGAGACAAGAGAGAGAAAACTCTGGGCCTTTAGAGAAGTGCTCTAAGTATCATTGAGTATTGCATATCATTTATAAGAAGACTTTTTAAAATTAGGTGAAAATATGAGACAGAAACATCAGAAGGAATCAACCTTTGCAATTTCTAAATGCATGGAATTTCAGGAGAAAAAAATGACAGGGACTTTTACCTGGGACACCAGCCTTACTGTAATAGGTCAACTTATAAGATATCAGAAAGCTTATTGTATATAAGTTCGGCTTAAACTCACCTTTCACGAATAATCGAGATAAAAGGCTTATGTAGTTCCCTATTAGGGTTATCAGAAATTACCAACCACCCTATCTCGCTTCCGTGACCTCGCCTGCTTGCTAAATAGATAACTTAAGGTGCAAAATGCTCCCCCACACCTTCTACCAAGATCTGGCCTAGGCAAGACCAACATATAAAAAGTCACCTACTCACTGCCCCACGGTATCTCAGGTGTCTAACTATGATTGGTCATTTTAAACCCTCTTAGGACAAAGACCTTTAAATTGATAGTTTCCCACCAAAACTAATGTCTGTGTGTCACAATATAATTGGCTACCATGAAATGTTGTAAATTGTAATTGGTTAACCAAACAATGTATTCTGACTTGCTAAAATCCATATAAGCTCACTGCTACCTTTGTTGGGGGCCATTCTCTGCATTTTTCTCCTTAAGATCAGGAGATCAGGTTTGGCCGGGCCGTGAATAAAATCTTGCCTCACTTCTATTCAGCGTCTGGGGGTTTTTTCGACAGCACCCTGTTTCATTACCTGAGAACTGGCCATTTCTTCTTTCACCTTAACTCCTAGATTCCATTCTCAGAAGGTATTTGTGGAGAAATCACAGCTGCATCAGGAGAAAATGCCTTCAAAGCCACCAGCTGACTCTCCTCACGTGTAAAGTGCTCACCTGCAGACAGGACTTTGAAATGCAGAAAACGCCCAACTTCCTAGTCCTTTGTGTCCTGAGCTTTTCAGAAACTGTAAGTCCCTACTTGGAGAACAATGCCTGAGTTTTCCTTCTCTACTTTCAGGGGGCTCCCTTCCACAGAAGTTCACAAATTCAACTAAAGTATAGGAATAGTGTGCTGCAGGGACCTGAAGCTCCCAGACTCAAGTAGAGGAGACCCTGCCTGTTACCACTCCTTGAGCCAACGCCTGCACTCAACTCTCACAAATTAATGGGAAGTCTTCCTGCTTAACCCTGGCGTCACTTAGAATCACCTGGAGCACTTAATTAAAACAACACTGTTGTTTCCACCCAACAAGTTGAGGGAATCTGAGGGGGATGGCAGCGGTAATGATCCTTCTTAGAACTCCACACGTGATAGATCCTATGGGGGAGCATTTGGGGAAGTGACCAAGCGAAGCACAGTAACCGTGGCTGTGGTTGTTGTCCAGATTTACATCCATGCCTTCTCCACTGATCAGTTTCTGGAGATTTGCACATTCCCCCTCTTTCCTTTACACAGAAAGAAACACCCTTAAATGGAGTTTTTCCTCATGCTTGAAAATGTGTCTTACATAAGAAACTTATACTGGGTTTCTAGCTTTTTTTGGTCTGTTTTTTCCTCAAAATAACAATGTTGGGGGCACCTGGGTGGCTCAGTCGGTTAAGTATCTGCCGCCTTTGGCTTAAGTCATGATCTCAGGGTTCATGGGTTCAAGCCCCACATCAGGCTCTGTGCTGATAGCCCAGAGCATGGAGACTGCTTCATATTCCGTGTCTCCCTCTCTCTCTCTCTGCCCCTCACCCACTGGTGCTGTCTCTCTCTCATAAATAAATATTTTTTTTTAAAAATTAAATAACAAGACATATTTTTGGCTGACAAACTGCACCCCTTCAGTATGAATTCTGTGATAATGAGTAAAGGTTGAAGAGTGATTAAAGACCTTACTACATTCTTTACATTGTTAAGGTTCTGTAAAGTAGAAATTTTGTGATGTCAGGTAAGATGTCAAGGGTCCATTAAAGACCCGGTCACCTTCTTTACATTTGTAACGTTTCAATCCAGTATGAATTCTGTGATGTTTAATCAGGTGTGATTGTTGGCTAAAGGCCTTGTCACATTGTTTACATTGGTAAGGTTTCTCTCCAGTATGGATTCTGTGATATCAAGTAAGGTTTGAGTGCTGGGTAAAGGCCTTGCCACATTCCTTACATTTGTAAGGTTTCTCTCCAGTATGAATTCTGTGATGTTCAGTAAGAGGTGAGTGTTGGGTAAGGGCCATCCCACATATTTTATGTATGTAAGGATTCTCTCCTGTATGGATTTTCCCATGTCCATTGAATGATGAGTGATACTTCAAAGTTTTACCACATTCTTCACATTTGTAAGGTCTCTCTCCATTATGCGTTTGCTGATGTTGAATTAGTGTTGAGTGCCAGTTGAAGGCTTTGCCACATTCCTTACAAATGTAACCTTTCTGTCCATCAAGGATTATTGTGTTTATAGTGTTGATGACTGACTAAACATGTTTCCATGTTCATTGCATGTGTATGGTTTTTTTCCCACATGGCTCCTCGGATGATCACCAACATTGGAGGACCGGTTAAGAATTTCCCCACACTCAGTACATTCAGAAGGATTCTCTCCGAAATGTATTCTCTTCTGTCTAATAAGGTTTGAGCTTTGATAAAAGACTTCCCTACATTTAGTACAGTCACATAGGTTCTCTGGCAAATGAGTCCTTAGAAACTTATTAACGTTTGAATTCCTGGTTAAATATTTTCCCAGATTCACTACAATGAGCAATTCTGTTTTCACTGAAAATGCTGTGGTTTTGTTCTAAGGTCGACTGCTCAAGGAAGGACCCCTCAAATGTATACCACTTACCATTTTTGTCTTCCTTTTTCAGTCTCTGGTTTCGGGAATATTTGACTGAAAGGTTAATGCAATCCTATTGTCAAAATAGTACAAATAAGAATTTTCAGCATGGACTAGGTCACTTTCCAGATTTTCCAAATTTTTGTTCTGCAAATATGTCTGACCATTTGAATTGAGCCTTTGATTATAGAAACACACTGCCTTGCAGAAGTAGTGGACTTAGAAAGGGGGGGGTTTCCAAAATGTTTTATATCCTTCACTGTTTGGGGCAGTGAGATTCATATAGTGGGCAGTTGTCTCTGTTTGCATATGTGCTCCATGAGATCTTTGATGTCATTGTCTCTCTCCAAAACTGTTCCAGTCTATCATTAAGTGTCCATTCTCAAGGGCACTATGTTTTTCTCTACCCACTGACACTCTTTGGAAAGAAGTTTCTCTGCACATCTTTGGAAGGGGGCTCTGGGTATCATTTGAAGATACAGCTGAAAGGTAATGAATAAAAGTAAAATCATTCCACTTTCTGCCGTCAGATGAATACAATTAATATTTCTTATACACAAAACTGAAATCAGAGAACTCCACTTCAGGAAAAAAGAATCATTAGTTTTTCTACTTCACTCGAATTGTATCTGAATTTAAATCCAAATATTTTTTTTTTATAAACTTATTGTTGGCATATTTTACAACTTTGATGATGTTTGTTTATTTAGAAATGAAAGGTTTTAGGGTGTTTGGGTGACTCAGAGGGTTGAGCATCTGACTCTTGGTTTCAGCTGAGGTCATCATTTCATCCTTTGTGAGTTCCAGCCCCACATCCCGCTCTGCACTGACAGTGTGGGCCCTGCTTGGAATTCTCTCATCTCTCGTTGCCCCTCCTCCATTCTCTCCCTGTCGCTCAAAATACACGGAAGAATAAAAACCATAAATTAAATGAAATGAAAGTCTTTGCTTGTTTGATTTTTTTAAAAATTGTGTGTAATAATGTCTTCTAAGTGCTATATTCATAACGGTTTTCATTTAGAGCATTCCATGGTTGATATTAATGAATATACTTTACAATTTTACTGTCCATGAAGACATGCCAATAATTCAAAATGTTCCTTTTCATGGGTACACAGTCACAGTTTAGTATTATATCTACAGAGGTATCTACGTGGCTCAGTAGGTTCAGCGTCTGATTTCAACTCAGGCCATGAATTCATCATCCGTGAGTTGGAGCCCTGTGTTGGGCTCTGTGCTGACAGCTCAGAGCCTGGAGCCTGCTTCAGATTCTGTGTCTCCCTCTCTCTCTGCCCCTCCCATACTCACACTCTGTCTCTCCCTCTCAAAACTAAATAAAAAAAAGATTAAAAATTTATAAAAAGCAAACAATTTATAATTATAGCCACAAAAGGGCTCATGGGTGGTGGATTAGTTGGTTAAGAGTCGGACAGTTGATTTCGGCTCAGGTCATGATCTCACATTTCAGGAATTTGAGTCCTGCATGGGGCTCTGCAGTGACAGCGCACAGCATGCTTAGGATTCCCTCTCTCTCTCTCTCTCTGTCTCTCTCTCTCTCCTTCTCTCTGTTCCTCCCCTCCTTGTGCTCCCTCTCTCAAAACAAAAAAATAAAATTATACTAGGTTTCCTTTAAATAATTCACCTTATGTAGAATTTTTTGGGTTATATTTTGTCTTACTTTGGTTTTGCAATTCCATAATAATGTGTTTCCTTTTGTATAGGACTTTACACAGCATTCTTTTTCAACTTCAGCTTGAAGTGTGGTTTTGTTTTTACCTGTGTATTTTGTTACAGGGTGACAATTTTCGACTCATTACATTTTCAGACAATGTCAGTGTAACTCAAAAATGAATCAGCTGTGTGCCCTTTGCCATTAAAATGATCTAAGCATTCATGTGTAGAAATATTACCCATGATACTTTGTGAATCGTCCTGTGCTTTTCTTTCCTGGATTAGTCGTCAGTGAATGTTGTCTCACATCTACATGAGTTGTCATAATAATAGAATTAATTTCATTATCTATTTATTGGTGGATGTATTTTGTACATATTTTCATTGCAGTTTCTTTAGAGATTACTTAAAACATCTTAAAGGTGTAACAAAACATTATATTCAGCACAGAACTTAACAGAGGGGTTGAACTCACAAACTGTGAGACCATGAAATCAAGAGACAAAATCAATAGCCATACTCTTGACCAACTGAGCACCCTGACATCCTATGTACCCCTAATATTAAACTGTAACTGTGTACCCATGAAAAAAGGAACATTATCAATTATTGGCATGTCTTCATGGATGGTAAAATTGTAAACTATATTCATTAAAATCAACCATGAAACCTCTAAGGAAAACTTGTACAAATTAAGCAGCTAAAAGACATTAAATAGTGTATTATGTTACTATATCCCTCCAATGACACAGAATTTAAGGGCATAATCCATTCTTTAGAATCAAGCATACAAAAATCTTTCCTTTCTTTTAAGTTTTTTCAAGTGTATTGAAAGAGAGAAAGAGAGAAAGGGAGAGAGAGACAGAGACAGAGACAAAGAGAGAAAGTAGGAGGGGCAGAGAGAGAGGGAGAGAATCCCAAGCAGGCTCCATGCTGTCAGGACAGAGCTTGATACAGGGATAGAACTCACAAAGCATGAGATCATGACCTGAAGTGAAATGAAGGGTCAAATGCTCAACCCCCTGAGCCACCTAGGTGCCTCAAAACCTTTCATTTCTTCTGTGATCAGACGAGATCGGGTGCGTTCAGGGTGGTATGGCCATAGACTAAAACCTTTTATTTCTAAATAAACAAACACTATCAATGTTGTAAACAGGCCAACAAGCACTTTACAAAAAAAAAAAAAATCTTTGAGATCAAATTCAGATACATTCTGAGGGAAGTAGAAACACTAATGATTCAGTTTTCCTGATGTAAAATTACATTTATAATTAAAACATTTTTCTCTAAATATAGGAATTTTACTGATAATCTACCTCATTTCTTATAAAGTACATACCCATGTCATATCAGAACTTTTGATCTAGGGATACCTGAGTGGCTCAGTCGGTTGGGCATAAGACTTCAGCTCAGGTCATGATGTGAATTGTGGGTTTAAGCCCCATGTCAGGCACTGTGCTGACAGCTCAGAGCCTGGAGGATGCTTCAGATTCTCCCTCTTTCTGCCCTCTACCGCTCATGATCACTTTCTCTCTTTCTCAAATATAAAGTTATTTTTTTTTAATTTTGATCTAATAAATCATAAAGTAATCTCATATATTAACTAGTAAGAAAGTGAAAACATATATGACAAAGTCACAGGAACTTCATATTATACAAGGCAAAATTATACAATGACTAAACTATTAAGAAATAATCTAACAATTGAGACTTTATTATAGGCTGTGAGTTTTAAATTCTAAATGTTCTATCTCCCCTATGGCATTAATTTGTGTAGGAATTCTAGGAAAATAATAGGTGCTTTAAATTATTTCACCATTGAGGAACAAAACAAATCTCTTAGTTTAGTTAATACAACAAAAAATGAACTACTCTTACTTTTTTTACGGTTATTTTTATTTATTTTGAGAGAGATAAACACCAAGTAGAGGAGAGGCAAAGAGAGAGAGGGAGATGGAATTCCAAGCTTGCTCTGTGCTGTCATCACAGAGGCCTGTGCGGGCCTCAAACTCACTAACTGTGAGATCATGACTTCAGCTGAAATCATATGCTTAACCAACTGATCCAACCATGCGCCCTCAAAACTGAACTTTTGAAATGAAATAAAGGGTTACGTGTTCTCATTTTAGGGAGGTGCTTTATTATCTGATGAAACTAGTGCGTCTCAATTTTGTACGATTAAGATTAATGCCTCCATAAATTTGGAAAGCATAAACCAGATAACATGTGGTATCTGCCCCAGTGTTCCTGGGATTTCTGTGCCAACCACCAATATGCCCACCACCACCCTGACACACGTCTCACACAAGGCAAATACTCAAAAATGAATTAACATAGACTTCCTCAGAAATGCAGAGATTTCCCCAAACACTCAAAACAATGGAGAATGAGTCAGATTATGGAGGACCTCACTGTGGACGTGAAGGACCTACAGTGGAACTGAAGGAGAATCCTTAGAGAATGTAAGAGCATGATGTGTTGGAAAGCAGAAGTCCACTGTGAGAGGAAGAGACATAAAACTAGGTTTTTTCAAACTAATTTCCACTCAAGGAGGGCTGCTCAAACCACATTTTCATGTCTATGTTCCTCCTGGACAATGGCACCTCACCTCTGTCATTGGATTCATTCCCACCTACCTGGGTGTGTAGCTACTGTCTCCTCTCTCTTGATATCCCAGAGCTCCCTCTTTTGTTCCAAAAAGATCACCAGATCTGGCTTTGACACAACAAAACCTGTTTGTTAGAAAAAAGGAATAGGAGTATTGTTGGAGATTTTACTTTTCAACTGGACTCAGTGGAGAAGAGAGGACATTGTACAATTCTGGAAAATGATTTCCCAAATGCTGTTGCCCAATGGCCCCTTTAGAACACCCAGGATGGTTTCCAAGGTTTACATCTTGATCTCCACTTCCAAGTATTACCACTACCATAACGAGTAGAAATTGGTATTGAAGATGGAAATACCATTTTATGGCACTCAATGTTTAGAATTGCCATTAATCTAAGAAATGATGAGGTTAGTCTAAGGAAGGGAAAACTAACTTGAAAGAAAACATCATGAAGGTATTTTTTTACATCTAAAAACTCCTACTTCTTTCCCTTATATAGGGATCTGAATCCCAGTCATACAAAGGGGAAGCTTCCAAGAGACAGTCTTCAAAGAAAGGAACAAAACCTGAGTGTGGTTTGGGAAATCCGGAGGGAGTTATCCTCACCCAAGAAGAGGAGGTGTCCATAGGTCTCTAACATCACATCCCAGTATAGTTCCTGCTGACTGTGGTTCAGGCATCCCCACTCCTCCTGAGAGAATTCTACGGCCACATCCCTGAAGGTCAGCAGTCCCTGCAATAAATACCAGTTACCAAGCGGACACAGAAGGAGGTCATCAGGATCCCTAAGATGCAAGGGGGAGTTCAAGGCACCAGCTGGAAACCACCTTCAGTGCTTACCTGCAGGTGCTCACTGACCTTAGTCCCTCAGTTTACTTAACCTCTTCTTTCCACCTTACCTTTTACTTCAGGCAAAACACCCCATGGGCATACTGTCATGTGGTGGAAACAGAAAGCATCCAACAAAAGGTAATGACTGCCCTGAGGAAGAGTTTGGATTGGCTCAGTTTGAGATTAACCCCTGACTCACACCTAAGCACATGGATAATAGAGTAAACCACAGCAGTGAGTACAGTTACCTTCACCTCATGTATACATATACATATATACGTATACATATATGTATACATATATATACATATATGTACAGTTACCTTCACCTCATTTATACATATACATATATACGTATACATATACGTATATACATATATGTATACGTATATGTATGTATATGTATATGTACCAACAAAGGTAATGACTGCCTTGAGGAAGAGCTTCCATTGTCTCAATTTGACCTTAACCCCCGACTCACATCTATGCAGATGAACATTAGAGTAAGCATGAAGTGAGAACAGTTACCTTTATCTCATTATATATATATTTTAAGTTTATTTCCTGAGAGAGAGAGCACAAGTACGGGTGGGGCAGAGAGAAGAAATCCCATCAGGCTCCATGCTCAGCATGGAGCTTGACTTGGGGCTTGATCTTAAGACTATGAGATCATGACTTGAGCCTAAATCAAAAGTCAGAAGCTCAAGGGACTGGGACACCCAGGAGCTCCCTTTTACCTCATTATAATGCTAAAATCTCCACCCAAGGAGGAGCACAAACCTCATTTACTATGTAACACACTGAATGTATAGAGCTGTTTTCTTAAGGCTCATGTACAACCTTATCCCCAGGCTCATTTTCTAAATTTCCACCCTAACCCTAAAAAAAAGGAAACCATTCTGGGGCGCCTAGGTGGCTTGGTTGGTTAAGCATCTGACTCTTGTTTTCAGCTCAGGTCATGATCTCATGGTTTTTGAGTTTGAGTCCCACATTAGGCTCTGTGTTGACAGAGCAGACAGTGCAAAGCCTGCCTGAGATTCTCTCTCTCCAACTCTCTCTGGCCCTCCCCTGCTCTCTCTGTCTCTCAATATAAATAAACTTTTTTTTTTTTTTAAAGGAAATGATTCCCCATTCCTCTGTGAGTCCCTGCTTTTGGCATTATTCCCTGTGATCTCCTTATTTCCTGTAAATCAATTTTCCTTTGTCTGACATACCCACTTGGTATAGTTTTTTTGTGATTCACCAAGGACTGTATTCCTGTTTGTTCAGTTATATTAGGAGAACTGGTTCCTGCTTAGATGAGTTTCTTGCTTTCTGCAGTAAGATAATTTGTAACACAGTATTATGCTCTAATATATTCTTGAATTTGAGGTATGAACCGTTGTAAATATTGTGTTTATTCAAGAGAATTTGTAAAATAAAGGCATCAACACAGGCATACACATTTTGGAATCCTGTATTTCCATCATACAGTACATGTGGTGTCTATTTCTTAATGGGAAGTATCAGTGAGTTACAAATATACTTAGTATATCCTAATCTGAATAGAACTCACAACAGTGCCTTGGAGATCTTGTTAAAATGCAAATTCTGTTCAGGAGTTCTGAGATGGGGTAGGTTTTTGCATTTCTAACAAGACATTAGTCTATGGGACAAGGGATACAAATACTTCAATAATGAAGAAGTAGAACTCAAATTCGAAAACTCTTTGAGGACTCGAAGCTGAACAGGTTTTATAACAATTACAAGTTCTTCTAGAATAGCAAGAAAGGCAACAAGGCTTTCCAAGCATTTCCTGGTCAGTAGAGAGCATCTAACAGTTTCTCATAAATTCATGGAAAATAAATAATACTAATCTAAGAAAGGAAACACATTATCCTTTTTAGTGAATATTCTGTCAAGCATCCAGCACTTGGTATGGATCAGATTTTAACCCAGGTTAACTGACCTAGAGTTGATCTAAAAGGACACACAGATCAATATACACAAAGGACCCTAAATCAATGTTCACAGCAGGTGTTAAAACCTGAGAAGACTGATGGAAAGAAGAAGGTATGCACACAAAATTGATCCACGTTTATACATTCCATGCACACATCCATACGTTTTGAAAGGAGTTATATAACATTAAACGTGATAGAATAGAAAATTATCAGGATGACTAAAAACCAATTTCAATGAGCAGTGACCGGGTGGCTTAGTCAGTTAAGTGTCCAACTCTTGATTTCAGCTCAGGTCATGATCTCAAGGTTCGTGAGTTCATGCCCCACCTCAGGCTCTATGCTGACAGTGTGGAGCCTGCTTGGGATTGTCTCTCTCCCCTCTTTCTCTGCCCCCCCTTGTCTCTCCCAAAATAAATTAAAAAAACAACCAACCAAAAAACATTTTGATGGTATGAAACTCCTCAATCTAGTTGTAGGTGATAATGCTTAGGTCTTTTACTCACACTACGAACACAAACAGAATGATATGAATATAACAGTTTTTTTTTTTTTTTCTGACTCTACTATGATGAAGGATACAAACAGAAACATGTTCACCTTCACCACAGAAGTCTGACCTAGGGACTGCATAGTTTGGATAAGCATCAAATAAAGACTGAGTCGTGCATTCAATTTTTCTTTTTCCATGTTTATTTATATTGTGAGAGAGAGCATGGTGTAAAAGGGGGAGGGGCAGATAGAGGAAGAGAATCAAAGCAGACTCCAGGATGTGACTTAGCCACACAGGTGCCTCTGTATGCTGTATTTTTAAAAGTGTCTCCTGAATGTTGGTATGTCTCACCAATAGTTATTATTGAACTAAATGATAGCCACCAGAGAAATCTTGCAGTAGTTTTGCAAGTATCAATTTAAAGAAATATTTGCAATTGAACACCCTGTGCAACTACCCTCCCCCATGAACATATAAGCTTCATGCAACCAAAGTACATTTCTTTCTGCCCACGGGTCCTGTGCCTGTACTATTTTGGTAAATTCCCTGTCTTGTACCATACAGTACCTCAAGAACAGTATCTTGACCATAGTGCTCAGTGATCCCGTAACATAGTATTTCATGGAAACCTTTTTTTTTTTTTTTTTAGATTTTTAATTTATTTATTCTTTACTGAGAGACAGAAGGCATAAGTAAGGAAGGGTGGAAAGAGAGACGGAGAGAGACAGAGAATCCAAGGAGGCGTGGAGATGGAGAGGGAGAGGGAGAGGGAGAAGGGGAGAGAGAGAGAGAGGGTTAGTTAGTTGTGGGACGCGAACTCATGCACTGTGAGATTGGTGACCTGAGTTGAGTCAGATACTTAACCAACTGAGCCACCAGGCACCTCGAAAGCCATTTTTTAATTTAATGTTTATTTATTTTGATAAAGAAAGAGTGAATTCAAGGGAGGGACAGAGACAGAGAGAGAATCCCAGGAGAGCTCCCACTGTCAGCATGTAGCCTAACATGGGGCTCTACCTCACGAACACTGAGATCATGCATGATCTGCACCAAAATCAAGAGTGGAGACTTCATCGACTGAGCCACCCAGACACCCCTCATTGAAAGCTTTTGTTTCAATCATCACTTGTGCTCTATGGTATTTCAGGATTTTAAGACACTCAAACATATTAATTATGTCATTCTTCTCTTTCTGAAAACATAAACAAGTAAATAGAAAAGTAGGTCTGTGTCATGACTATGAAGTGAAATAAAAACCTACAGGATAAAGGTCTGATTGATTTAGAAACTTTGCTCCCATAAGTCATTACATCTACTACACAAGGTGAGGGCCTTCAGTGCCCAGTGGAAACTGATGTGAGGTGGGCCAGGAGTAAATAAATGCTCAAGAAACTATTCTTGAGACCTTTTTGGTGAACGAGGCTGATCTTATTAAAGCACAGGGACGGGGCATGTGGGAAGAATGAGCTGCAGTGTGATTGTGAGGAGACATTCATTATATACTTTAAGTTGGGGGGGGGGTTGGAATAAAGATTCTGAAGGGATTTCATAGGTTAAAGAGGACTCACAGGATCCTGGAAGTCTGGCTATTGTCAAGGGAAGCTTGCTTTTCCCCTCTAGAAAAGCATTAACGTTAAAGCAGTTGTAAATTCCTTGAGGAATATCTTCCTCTTCCAATCTTAAGTATTTCTCAGTGGGTTGTAAGTTGTAAGACAATTTAATTTTACCTACATTTCTTTTGCCTTTGTTTTCCTCATCAGAAACTGCAAGGTAGGGGTGCCTGGGTCCTTAGTCAGTTAAGCGTTTGACTCTTCAGCTCAGGTCAAGGACTCATGGTTTTGTGAGTTTGAGCCCTGAGTCATGCTCTGCACAGACCCTGTGGAGCCTGCTTGGGATTCATGCTTTCTCTGCAACTCCACTGCTCCTGCTCTGTGTCTCTCAAAATACATAAACTTAAAAAAAGAAAGAAACTACAGAGAAAGAGAAACCAGGAGAAAGAAGGTACCAGTTTAAATGCAACGGTGTCTGGAAATTGCTTGGAAACTCTACCTAAAATCATTACAACTGATAAGAAGGAAAATACGAACTTTGCTGGGGAGAAATCTGGCAGAGAGCCAAGGCCAAGGAATAGAAGGTAACATCAGCTGTAAGTACACCATTCATGTCAGTGCCTAAGGCACACCTCAGGACACACGATCACCAGTGTATTCTTGTGACCCCCAAACAGTAAATCAGAATATAAACAACTTTGAGGATACAGTGCATTTATACAGCCTTCAGTCACATATAGTTTCCATGTCCTGTAATGTCTAGACTATTTTAAAGTATATTTTCCACATCCTAATGAGCAGGAATATTCCAGGTTATTCTGTGCCTCATATCCCTCTGGTGTATCTGTGCATTTTCATAAACCTTCTCTACCCAGAGCAGAGAAACCATCCAGATCAGACCTAAATGGGAACTGTTTTCCTTAAGTGCTATCCCAGAACAAGCAAAAGGACACTTGGATTCAACACTTTCGCCTCTGGATCTGTCACAAAGGGAATATTTTCAATACTTGCAGGAATTTAATTCAAAGTGAAAACTGTTGATGCCCTACTGGAAGCCAGGTTGGAGAGAATGGTGCAAAGTGTCTGGGATATAGGGGAGAAGTGTTCTAAAGACATAACCTAGAATATCATTTCTGAGAAGGTTAAAACTTAGGTGAAAACATAAAGCAGAACCATCAGAACTAAAAAAAAAAAAAAAAAAAATCATTGCCTTTTTTTCTTTTTTTTAATTTCTCTTAGAGAGAGAGGATGCATATAAATGGAGGACAGGGAAACAGGGACAGAGAGGAAATCTTAAGTAGGCTCCAAACTCAGAAGGAAGCCTGATGCAAGGCTGAGATCATGACCTGAGCCCAAATCAAGAGTCTGATGCTCAAATGGCTGAAACACCCAGGTGCCCTGCAATTTCTACATGCACAGAATTCAGGAGAAAAAGATGACAGGTCCTCCGGCCTGGGACGCAAGGCTTACTTGAGAACTGGCCATTTCTTCTTTCACCTCCTCTTCAAGATTTCTTTCTCAGAAGACCTTTGTGGAGAAATTCCAGCTGAAGTAGGAGAAAATGTCTGTAAACACACCAACACAGCCTCTCCACCAGTAACCTGATCTCCTGCAGGCAGGGCTTTCAAATGCAAAAACGGCCCAAGTTCCCAGTCCTTTGTGTCAAGAGCTATTCAGAAACTGTCATCTCCCACTTGGGCACCAATCTCTGAGTTTCTCTCCCCTGTTTTCAGGGTGCCTACCCTCCCACAGGAGCCCACAAATTCTGCTACAGCATAGGAACAGTGTGCTACATGGACCTGACCCTCCCCAACTCCTGTACAGGAGACCCTGTTACCTCCCTTTGATGAAAAGCTTAAACTCAACTCTCATAAATTAATGGGAAACCTTCCTGCTTACTCAGGCCTAACTTAGAATTTTGATAGGGAAAGATAGGATTCAGTAAGCAGAAAGGGAAGGATTAGGACCTGAGATCCCTGGGTGGGGAAAACACTTTTTGGAACAATGCTGGGAGTGTCTGACCGCAGCAAACCCCCTCAGGTGTAAGGTTCCTCTTAAGGATGTAACAGTTACCACCGACTTCCCCTCAGGTTCCCATCAGGAATTTGAGAAATAATTTTGTATATCTTTTGTAATATGCTGTCTTCTCTGGTAAACATAATGCTTGAGTTGAAATCCTAGATTCTCCAGCAAGACTCATGTTTTTTGCTTTGTTTTTTGTTTTGTTTTGTTTTGGTTTTTTTTTTTTTTTTTTTTGTAAATAGGTCTTGCTGTCTCTGGATCTGGTCAAGATTTTTTGAAAAGGAAAGAGCCCTGGCATGTGAAGAGAAAGGAGACAGTACCCACACACACAGGTAAGTGGGAATGAATGCACCAGATGACAGAGGTACGGGACAAAGATCAAAGGAGAAAACTTGACCTTAAACTGTGGTTTTGAAAGCTCTGCTTCAGTGGACTGACTCTGGAAACCTAGGTTTACTTCTGTGGTGTGTTTATTTCTCTGGTGAACAGAGGTGGTCACAGAGGGACCTATCCTGTCTCCCTCTTCTCATGTTCCTACATCCTCTAAAGAATTCCCTTCTGTGCCAATGTCTTCCATGGCATTCACAGTGAAACCCAAATGCCTCTCCATGGCCAGTGAGGGTCTGTGTGATCTGAAGGCTATTCTGTTGCTTTTGGGTGGCAGGTGAAAATCTCTACACATAGGCAGTTTCTAAGTGGAGGCCCCAATGTGATTTATTCCTCTCCCACTTTTGGGTACCCTTGTCTGTTGCAGACATGCACAAATACTGGTACATCAGGAATGTGTGGGTAAATTGAATCTCCCATGTCAAATAGTATATAGAGCAGCTTTCCCCATAGAGGAAATTGACCAGACCCTGTCCCCCATCCTCAGAAATCTACCTGGGAGCGTGGTGCTTGGGTGGCTCAGTCAGTCAAGCGTCCAACTTCGGCTCAGGTCATGACCTCATGGTTTGTGGGTTCGAGCCTTGCTTTGGACTCTCTGCTGACAGCTGAGCCTGGAGCCTGCTTCGGATTCTGTCTCCCTCTCTCTCTCTGCCCCTCCCTGGCTCACTTGCTTGCTCTATCTCTCTTAAATAAACATTAAAAAAAAGAAATGTACCTGGGAGCCTCAGTGTTCACATTGGCCTCACAATGGAATACGTTGAGCCACTTCATTAATACCTAATTGATGCTAGGCCCCATCAAGAACTAAGTGCCAAAATCTTTGGGGTGGGACACTGGAGATGGTTGTGCGAGAAACTACACAGGGTATCCCAACGGGAAGGCAAAGCTGAGAACTTTTCTAAACGTTGCTTGTCAAAATTTCATGTATATACCAATCACTTCAGGTTACCATTAAAAAAGATTCTAGGGCCCCACACTCAGATATCATGACTCCCTAGGACTAGACGAAGGTCATTAGTTTGTACTTTTAACAGTCATTGAGGCTGGTAACCCAAGACTGCATTTCCAGTAGCACTAAGCTACAGAAAGCAGAAGAGCACACCCGAGCCCCTTACACCCAACCATCTTATCTCAACATAAACACTGCTGTTGCCAGTGTGAAGATTAACAGCTTCTGGAAAGATGGCCTTTTCTGCTCATCCCCTGCAAGTTGGAAAGGGACTAGATAAGGCAGGGATGTCTGAGCAAGGCTGTTTGGGGTACATAATAGGTACTCATTCTCGAATGTCTACTGAGCATCTTTTCCATGGTCTAGGTATAGGAGGATGCAGTCTGTCCAAGATACTGTGCAGGGAATCAGACATATATTACATGGGTTAATCTTTCTAAAACCTTGGGAATTGGGTACTGCACATTCCTTTATTCCAGGTGGGTTTTGGATGCTCGGTGAGCCTTCCTGGGTTTAGAGATGGCTTCTCTTCTTTTGCATCATCAGTAATCTTGAAACAATGTTGGATTTAATGGCACAAATATAGAGAAAAGATTGGGAAACAGAAAAGAAGGGTGGATTAGAGGGATATTTAATAGGCCAGTAATTTTCCTTACCTATTTGGTTAGTTTTATTAAAGAATTCTTTTAATGTTTATTTATTTATGAGAGAGAAAGAGACAGAGAGAGAGAGAGAGAGAGACAGAGAGTGGGGGAGGAGGGGCAGGGGCAGTGAGAGGAGACACAAAATCTGCAGCAGGCTCCAGGTTCTGTCAGCACAGAGCCCAAAGTGGGTCTCCAACCCACCAAATGTGAAATCAAGACCTAAGCAGAAGTCAGCGGCTTAACCATGTGAGCTGAGCCTCCCAGGCGGCCCTAGGCGCCCAGTGTTTGGTTAATTCTAAACGTGGACTCTCAAAGGATGTCCCGGGAACGTAAGATGGGATGCTTTGGGTTACCTTGGAAGCACTGTTTTAACCAGATAGGTGAAAAGGATTCACCAAGTTGTAAGACTCTCCTCTGAGTCTGAGCCTCAAGAAATTTTGAGCATCAACTTGGGCCACCCAGTAGGTGGAGCTGCCGGAAACTCTGTCCTCTGAGCTGTTCTTTGAAAGGAGGATCGGGGCCTGACTGTAGAGGCATGGAGGGCAATATCAGGGCCCAACAGGTCATCTTTGACAGAATCTGAAGGGAAAGTTCTCTGTTGGGCTTTGCAAGCTGCATTTAGGCAGAGGGTCTCTTCCCAGTGCAAATTCAGGGGTAGCTGAGCTCTGTGCCCAGTGTTAGGCCCGAAGTATGGATCAGAAATGGCGCTGGGGGTGGTGTGTCAGAAGGGCCACTGGAGGTGGGATTGATGGGTCTGGTTGAGCCAAGATGCAAGGCTGGTGCTGGGGAGCCCTGGGCAGGTGAAAGGAGAAGCCGGTGACTACAGGTTTAGTCCCAAGAGGGGAGGTCTGTGCTACAAGTCCCCTGTGCGCATGTGCTGCACTTGGTGGCAACCTGTCTGCGCAGGCGCGGTGGGGAGCCATTACCAAGAGTGAAGTCTGGGCAAGTGAGGGCACTTTTATTGAGGTCTTAAGCGCACATGCAAGAGTGAGCATCGAGGGGCAGGGAAAGTGGTCACACTGACTCTTAGACCCACAATGCAAGTGGGCAAAATGGAAGGTGATACTGTGTGGTGGTAAATGATGAACTGATGTACATTCACATTTTCAAGGGTTAATTTGACCGTTTAATTGATCTATTCAGATGACTGAGCATGTCCACTTGTAGGAGGTAGTGATAAGGGTTTTACAGAGTAGGTGGAAGCAAAGGAAGGAGAGTGTTTTATTGCATACACCTTAAGCATTTCCTTGATTTTTGGAAAGCCTAGTTGACTGTAATTGCTTGTTCTTAATTTTTGTCCTCTCCAGTGCAGTGACTGCGAATTACGTCAAGGTTTCCCTACAGAGGCTTTGGTGGCATTAGAACCACCGCAGGCTATGGCTTCCCTATTTCATTTAAGTGTGGAAACATGGTTGGTAGGATATTATGTGGTGTTTGTTTTAAATCCATTAGCAAGGGACATTTAGAAATAGTCCATTCAGTATAAGAGTGCAGTCATGATGATGCAACAATCTCCATAACCACCCAGTTAAGTCACATGTGTTCACCTCAAAGATCACATTTCGTGATGTGTGTGATAGGAGGAGACAGACACATTCAACTATGTAAGCGTATAAACAAGAAACTGTTGGAACAAGGACGTTTTCTTTATAATTACCGTGGTATATGATGCGTTTTGGTTTTTGTGAAATCAATTTTTACTGGTGCGAAAATACCACCCTCATGTAGCATTAAGAAAAGCAATTTGAGAATAAGTTTGATGTGACAATATTTATAGAAACATTGAACCAAGCACAAGATACTTTAGTGCCTGTGTGTTGCTCAATTTCAAGGGCAATTTCACATACACTCTGAATTTGCCTAAGAGGGAATATCCACCTCTACTTGAAAAATAGTTATCTCCGAAGGTCTAGCTATTTTTGATTGACAGGAATTAATGTTACTTTTTATTTAAATATTTTATAAGCGTATACTTTATAATTTTCATATTATAATTCATGATATGCCTAAGGTAGTTGTTTTCTATCACTACCATAACCAGTCATCATGATTTTATGACCGAATGTTAACACAATTGTGTTGTTGTTAAGTGTGAATTTCAGTGGACATGGCTTTGCTTTCTGTTCAGGGTCTTGTGAGGTTAAAAATCAAGGTTTCATGAGGAAAATATCTTCTGGGTCACCACATTCATTCCCTTATCTTTATGTATGCACAACCACTAGTCTGCTTATTTACGTTTTTTTTTTCTACTTTTATTCAGAGAGAAGTGGTACACCTTAGCCAAATATAATGTGTCACTTAAGGATTTGATACATGTATATATTGCAAAGTATCTACAATAAACCTAGTTAACATCCATCACCTCACAGTTAGAAATTTCTTGGGTGTGATAAGAAACCCAAGAAAGCTACTCCGTTTAGCATCTTTCAAATAGGCAATACAGTATTGTGAATTAAAGCTAGCATATACCTTATATACATACCACATTATCTACTTTTCTGACAGGGGCCACAAATGTTTTTCAAGCCTTGGCTTTTAGGAATGTTGTGGGTTTTTTTTGAGTTTTCACACACCTTGAGATTTTTATTTTGTTTTGTACTTCTAATTGGCTTTTGGTTTTATGGCATTGTGTTTGAAAGAGATACTTCCTGATTTTTTCTTTTAAGTTTGTTCCTTTGGAGATAAAGAGCACCATAGTAAGCATATGAGGAGGGGAGGGATAGAAGGAGAGGGAGTGAGAGAGAATCCCAAGCAGGCTCCACCCTGTGATTGTGGAGTCTGATGGGGGGCTTAAACCCAAGAACTGTGAGATTGTGACCTGACCAAAGTCAAGAGTTGGACACTTTTGAGCCACCCAGGCACCCTGCTTCATAGGATTTCAATCTTAAATTTATTATGATTTTGTGACCCAACATGTAACATATATATGACAGTGTTCCATATGTACATGAGAAGAATGTGTTTCCTGCAACTGTTGGATGGAATGTTGTAATACACCTACTTAATGGCATTGAAGTCTGATATTAATTGATTTTCTGTCTGGATACTCTACTCATTATGGGAAGGTGCACAATTGAAGTCCCCTGCTAATATATCTTGTCTTTTTCTCTATTCTTGTCTGTTAATAGTTGCTTCATATTTAGGTGCTTTTGTGTGGGATGGACAAATATTTACCGAAGTTCTATCTTTGTGTTGAATTGATTCTTTTATTTTCTATTAGTTTTTAAAAAAATTATGTTTATTTATTTTTGAGAGCAAGAGAGACAGAGCTTGAGTGGGGGAGGGGTTGAGAGAGAGGGAGACACAGAATCTGCAGCAGGCTTCAGGCTGTGATCTGTCAGCACAGAACCCGATGTAGGGCTTGAACTCAGACCGCGAGATCATGACCTGAGCCGAAGTCAGCAGCTTACCTCACTAAGCCACCAGGCACCCCTCTATTTATTCTTTTTTTAGGGAAAGCTGGTTATATTTCTTTAAAAAAACTATAAAAGATATATATATACATATATATGTATATATATATATATATTTAACAAACAAAACAAGATTTTAAAAATAAATAACTCTAATGTACCAAAAGTTGGCCACATCAACACAATAATCGTATGCACAAAAAGATTATTAAGTAGCTCAAGGAGTAAAAAGCAATAAACACAATTAAATGTCTTGTCAATGCAGACACTACATGGATATACAAATCTATCGCTTTAAGGTAACACGGACAAAATCTAAATGCATGCATTAGCTACCTTTCTCCAACATGAAAGGATTCATGTTTTCTATTTGGTGAATACATATATAATGTATAAAACCTTTAGTAACAGGTACGGAGGTCTACAAAGTGTGAGCCAAGTAGAATGTAAGGTTTTCATCTATCATTTCAGAAAGAACCCAACATGAAATAAATCCACCAGCACAAGTATTGCAAAGGTGATCCATAAAAAGTGATGATTGGCAATTTCATACAAAGAAAAGTCCTCAGAATTGAATATTAGGAATTTTACAGAGAGGTATTCTGGTAACCTGCCTGAAAAGACCAATAACTTATTTGGGGGCTTAAAACATGAGATAACAATGTAAAGTAAATGACATGTGAGATGAAAAAAATGCAGTGTTCTTACAGCAAGAGGTTAACAAATGGAATACTGTGGGAAAGATTTATTAGCCTCTACAAGTTGGTTTTCAGAAACCATTGGTCACTTGTTAGAGTACAGTACCCACATTTTCAATGCAACAGTTGTTTTTCCACACTCATCAAAACCTGGAAGCAATAGGTGTTTTTCAAAGTGTCATTCAGAGTTCTTTTTTTTCCCCCAACCCTCAAATCACAGGAATAGGTCTTTGAATATCAACTAGCCATTTAGGAGACTCCTAAGATACAGATGTTCATAAACATTACACAAGCTACAATTCAGATACCTGCACAAACACCACCAACATTAATAGAAAAATGTGTTGGTTTTTAAAGTGTTAAACACTATATGAGTTACACGAACACACTCTTGGTGTCCTTCCCAAACAAAAATGGGTGAACACCTTATGGTCATTCTGCCAAACACCACATAACTAAAAACGCTGCATGAGGTGACCCCTCTATTTTGTAAGGACATGCACTGTGACTTCTTACAGTCTTGGGCTTAAAGTCTGTTTTGTCTGATGTAAGCATGGCTACTCCACATTCTTTTGTTTTCCATTAGCATTGAAGATCTTTTCCACACCTGTGCTTTCAGCCTGAGTGTGTTCCTACAGCTGAAGTGAGTCTCTTGAAGGCAGTACATATCCTTTGTTTGTGTACTTCTTTCCCTTCAGCCAATGTATCTTTTGGTTGGAGAATTTAGTCCCTTTATATTTAAAGTAAGTATTGACACAGGTATGGATGGAGTTACTCTTGTAATTGTTTCCCATGTTTTTAGGTCTTGTAGAATTACTTGCCCCTTTCTTATCCGTTTGGTCTTTTTCTTTGTGATTTGTTGATTTTCTAAAGTGGTGTACTTTGATTCCTTTCGATTTGGGTTTTGTGTGTCTACTACAGGTTTTGCTTTGTGGTTACCAAGAGGCTTTAAGGAGACATCTTTTTAAAATCTATTTTGTTAACACCTTAATCTTGCATACCAGAACACTTTGAGACCTAAGGTAATTCTTAACGATGTCAGTGTACAATCCTATGCCATGTCAGGGAAGAGTTAGTTACTCTCTTTCTGTTATCTGTGAAGGTTTCTTCCTTTCAACCACATCAACTGGTATTCTCTACTTTTAACTATATCTGTTAAGAAGTTGTCTCAGTATGTGCCTGGACTGCACAAAACCAACAAATAAAACATTTTATTTGTGACATTCAGAAACATTTTTAGTTTTAATAAATGTTCAAGAATGATGTTCTGAAAACCCATTTCATAATAACTTACATCAGTGTTAGAAACATAAACGACACCTCCATTTAAGTTTGTTCATAGATTCTACATCATATTGTCCTTCATCTTCCATGGAAGATCAGGTATGCAGGAGTCCCACCTACGAGGGAAGGGCATCTGATATCTTTGATGCAGGAAGAATCAGCCACATACTTTCAACACCCCCTGGGAATCAGTGAATTGTCTGAAGTGATTTGAGGGCACAAATAATTATTACTTGCTAGTCAACATCTTTAAGAGGGCCAAGGTATAACAAAACCACATTGAAATTACTTATTCCTATGCAAAACACCACCCCCTTCTCTATTTTCCGGCATACCCGCATATTCATTATCTAAGTGTTCAACTTTGTTTTATCCCATATGGTTAAGTATTTTTATGGAGATAATGTCTGAATAGAGTGGCCAATGTACTTCTTTCTACTGTGAATTCTGTGACGTTGTCGTTCAGGTAATTAGATGACTATCTATATCTATATCTATATATCTATATCTATATCTATATATATCTATCTTTCAGGTTACTTTCCTCTCTGTATGGTTTTGTTTTCTGAAGTGTATATTTAAAAAGGTCTTTCCTTATTCATACATTATCCCCAAGTAGGCATTTGGGGATACTGAGTCATGACTGAATTCCAGTTAAAGGCATGGCCACTCCCTTTACATGTTATACTTTTGTTCTTGTGTCATAACTATGATACTGAGGCAGTTGTGAGGTCCAGGCTAGAGGTTTGCCACATTCCTTACATTTGTAACGTCTCTGTGCAACAGGAACTATGGTAATGAGTAAGGCTTGAGCAGTCTGAAACGTTTGTTACCACATTCTTTGTAAGTTTTCTCTGCAGTATGAGTTCTGTGATGTTGGATGAGGCTTGAGTACTGATTAAAAGGCTTGCCAAATTCTTTGGATTGGTAAGATCATCTCCAGTATATGTTCTCTGATGAAGAATCAGGGTTTACTTGTAAAGCATTGCTTTACTATCTTAACAATTTCCAATGGGTATCAATGGGTATCATTACTCTTCAGTATGAATTATCTGATGTGGAATAAGAGTTGAGGAATCCTTAGAAATTCTGTCACAGTCTTAACATTTGGAAGATTTGCTCTAGTATGAATACTATGTTAATAAGTCAAGGATGAACAGTGAAGAAAGGTTTTCCCACATCCTTTACATTGGTAAGGTTTCTCTCTGTTATGGATTCTGTGATGTTCATTAAGATGTGCCTGGTGGGAGAAGGTCTTCCCACAGTCTTGACATTGGTAACCTTTCTCTCCAAGATGGATTCCGTGATGTACATTAAGATGTGCCTCGTGGGGGAAAAGGCCTTTCCACATTCATTACATTGGTAAAGTCAGTCTTCAGCATGAATTCTGTGATGTTTGGTAAGGCTTGACTGTCGCGGATATGCCTTGCCACATTCTTTGCATTGGTAAGGTTTCACTCCAGTATGAATTCTGTGATGTTCTGTAAGGGCTGAGGGCCGGATGAAGGCCTTGCCACATTCTTTGCATTGGTAAGGTTTCTCTCCACTGTGGATTCTGTGATGTGCCTTCAGGGCCGATTGCCAGTTAAAGGCTTTGCCACATTCCTTACATTGGTAAGGTTTCACTCCAGTATGAATTCTGTGATGTACTGTAAGGGCTGAGGGCCGGATGAAAGCCTTGCCACATTCACTGCATTGGTAAGGTTTCTCTCCACTGTGAATTCTGTGATGTGCCTTCAGGGCCGATTGCCAGTTAAAGGCTTTGCCACAATCTTTACATTGGTAAGGTTTCACTCCAGTATGAATTCTATGATGTTTGCTAAGGTTTGAATATCGCGTATAGACCTTGCCACATTCTTTGCATTGGTAAGCGTTCACTCCAGTATGAATTCTGTGATGTTCTGTAAGGGCTGAGAGCCAGCTAAAGGCGATGCCACATTCTTTACACTGGTAAGGTTTCTCTCCACTATGAATTCTGTGATGTGCCTTAAGGGCTGATTGCCAGTTAAAGGTTTTGCCACATTCTTTACATTGGTAAGGTTTCTGCCCAGTATGAATTACTTTATGTTGTTTAAGGTATGATTTCTGGTTAAAGGTCTTGCCACATTCATTACATTTGTAAGGTTTCTCTCCAGTATGGACTCTGTGATGTACATCAAGATGTGATGGGCAGTAAAAGGCCTTGTCACATTCATTACATTGGTAAGGTTTTACTCCACTATGAATTCTGTGATGTATCTTAAGGACTGATGACCAGGTAAAGGCCTTGCCACATTCTTTACATTGGTAAGGTTTCACTCCAGTATGAATTACTTTATGTCGTTTAAAGTTTGATTTCTGGTTAAAGGCCTTGCCACATTCTTTACATTGGTAAGGTTTCTCTCCACTGTGAATTCTCTGATGTAACCTAATGGCTGAGTGCCAGTAAAAGGCTTTACCACATTCTTTACATTGGTAATGTTTCCCTCCAGTATGACTTCTGTGATGTACTGTAAGGGCTGAGAGCCAGCTAAAGGCCTTGCCACATTCTTTACATTGGTAAGGTTTCACTCCAGTATGAATTCTGTGATGTTTGGTAAGGCTTGACTGTCGCGTATAGGCCTTGCCAGATTCTTGGCATTGGTAAGGTTTCACTCCAGTATGAATTCTGCGATGTTGTGTCAAGTTTGAGAAGTTCACAAAGGCCTTGCCACATTTTTTACATTGGTAAGTTTTCTCTCCCGTATGGATTCTGTCATGTCTCCTAAGGGCTGTGCGCCAGTTAAAGGCCTTGCCACATTCTTTGCATTGGTAAGGTTTCTCCTCAGCATGAACCGTGTGATGTTCAGAAATTTGTGAATGATGCCGAAAGGTCTTACCATATTGTTGACGTTTGTAAGGTTTCTCTACAGTATGAATTCTTTGATGTCCTGAAAGGGAGGAGAGCCAGATAAAGGACTTGCCACCTTCTTTTTCTTGATAAGTTTTCTCTCCAGTATGAATTCTTTGATGTCCTGTAAGGGTGGAGAACTGGTTAAAGACATGGCCACACTCCTTACATTGGTAAGGTTTCTATACAGTGTGAGTTAATTTATGTTGAATAAGGGTTGAGACAATTTAAAGGTCTTGCCACATTCTTCACATTTGTAGGTTTCTGTCCAGCATGCAGTTGCTGGTGGTCAAAGGCTTTGCCACATACGTTACCTATATAACTTTCCTCTACTGTACCAGTTGTCTTACCTGTACTGAATCTTGATGAATGACTAAACATGCTCCCAGGTTGATTATATCTGCAACGGTTTCTTCCCACATGAATCCTCTGATGATCACCAACATTAGGAAACTGGTTAAGAATTTTCCCACATTCAATATATTTATAATGATTCTCTCCCTTAGGGATACTCCTCTGTGTAATAAGGTTGGCACTTTGATAAAAGACTTCCCCATATGTATTACATTCATCATCATTCTCTGGGAAGAAGTCCCCAGATACCTTTGGTCTTCACTGTCCCCAACCTTGTTCCAGTCTGTGATTAAGTGTACATTCTCAAGGGAACTGTGTTTATATCTACTCATGACCCTTTTTGGAACGAAGCGTCAATGCATGACTTTAGCAGGAATGTCTTGGTACCATGTGAAAATATACCTGACTGAGATCAAATAACAGAAAAGTAAAATCATTCCAGGGTACTACTCTCAGATGAAGGACTGACAACTTCTAATATAGAAACTTAAAATCAATCAGAATATCAGGAAGACAGCTAAGAAGAAATCATCAGGACTTGCTTCTTCCATGAACACATAAACTTGCACACAAGGAACTGACAGCATAGCTTAGTAGAGAATTCTGTAGCATCTCTTGGTGTAGTACAAATCACGTTCTTGTATCTCAGAAAATGAAGAAAAGCACCCTATGTGCCATGTGCTCAAAATTAGCAGAAGGCAATTGAAACATGAAACAGAAATGAAAACTATAGAATAAAGCAAAAATAGGAAAAATCAACAATAGAAACAGTTGTTTAGAAAACCCCCTAAAATCAACAGATGCATGTCTAATGAAGCCAGAATGATAGAGAAGACTAACTAAAGTCAAGTGAAGAAGTGAAGGCAGACACAGTATAACTGATCCCATAGAAATAAAAATAAATCCAGCCCACGATAATTATATGGCAAGAAGTAGATACCAAAGAATGGTTATGAATTTCCAAAAAGATAAAACCTACCAGGACTCCATCATGAAGAATTCTGTCTGTCTGTCTACCTACCGACCTAGCTACCTACCTACCTATCAATCTAGAGTCTTTAACACACCATAGAGATATTGGGTACCTGGGGAAAGAAAGGCGCATTTTGGCACACTGTTCAAGTTCATTTGGAGAGTAGAGCAAGAGCCCAGGCATGTACCACAATGGAATTTTGATGTCCTCCCTTACACCCTTGAGAATTGTACAGTACACTTGTGGTCACAAAGCAGCTCCTGCCCAAGATTTTGGGGGAACGACCATTCTCCTCTTTTCCACATCCCCAAGAAATCATTGTTACAACAACTGTGCCTCTGATTTTGAAGAACTAGACATAGATGTCCTCGTATTTGGAGTGTCAGGAGCGGAAGTTGGCACAGCTCCACAGGGTAAGAGGGCTTGATTATTTACAACGGGTGGTCTGCCTTGCACATTTGGTCCTTGCAGGCCTGTCATGGCAGAATCATTGGTTGCCAGGACCAGAGGCAATACTGGGGCTCAAGCCTCCATCGTCTGGGGAGGGGCTCATTTGAGATGAGGTTGACTGTGGGCAAACAGCATCTCATTTCCATGTAAGAGCTAGCCAGTGGATCCTGGTCACCTCCTGGTGGTTTTCTATGGCTTTGGGCACATTTTGAATGTAACAGCATTGGGCAGGATTTTTAGAACACCTGCCAACAATTGCAATATAATGAGAACTGTGGTCTAAGGGGAGAATACTGGTTGTTGCTTTATTGGAATAAGCTATTTTCTTAGGTGACACTAATATTTACACTGACTTTCAAGTTTTTAATAGATCGTAAGGATGAGAATCTTAAAATGATAGAAAAGTCTCCCTCCTATCATTTAAAGGATTATAAAATTATTATCCGTATAATTATCCATGTATCCACCTATTAATACTCTACCAAAATACAACGCTTTCTTTCCTTAGATACTCTCCAAAAGAGTTTTTTTTTTAACGCAATTATAAATGCAGATTACTTTCCTCCTTCCTTATAGTTGGGCATTATTCCACTTCATTGGTTTTCTACCAAAGGACTTTGGGTTGTTCCCAATCTTTGGCTTTTACATAGGGGTGGTGAATACTTGAAGGTCACTGTTGTGCAAGTTTGCAAGTACTGTCTAGGTAAATTTGAGGGGAAACTGTTAGCCAAGAGATGTGCTCAAAATTAGTAGAAGTATACATAATTTTGCTAGATATTACCAAATTGCCTTCCACAGCTACGTAGATAATTTCACCCCCAATAGCAAGCATGCCTGTTTCTCCCCAAGGTCACCCAGAATGATTGGCACTATTTTGCTGATCTTTTAAGGCACATAGTCTGAGTTCAGTATTCCTGGCTTAAGTCTGCTTCATAGGCCAGCAGTTGTGGCTCTCTCAAATTTCCCTCAGCTAGTGCACCCTTCCCACAATCACTTGGCAATGAATGTGTGTGCAAATGTAAACTGGAGAATCGGGAACCCAAATTCTGCAATGTGAATGAAACACACAAAACGGTCTTTGCCTTTAAGGAGCGCCTGGGTGACTCAGTAGGTTAGCATCAGACTCTTGATTTTGGCTCCTTTCATGATCTCATGGTTTGTGACATCCAGTCCCTTCTCGGGCTCTGTTCTGTCCATACAGGGCCCGCCTGGGATTCTCTCTTTCCAAAAACAAATATTAAAGACAACAACAGGGGTGCCTGAGCCCCTCAGTCGTTTGAGCAATTGAATTTGGCTCAGTTCACAAACTCATGGTTAGCCAGTTCAAGCCCCACATTCAGCTCTGCAGGAGGAGAAGGAAATACCAAGGAAAAATCAGAAATTCATAAAATAGTTGGGGCACCTGGATAGATCGGTCTGTTAAGCGTCTGACTCCTGATTTCAGCTCAGGTCATGATCCCAGAGTTGTGGGATCAAGTCCCAGGTAGGGCTTCACTCCCAGTGAGTAGACTAAGATTCTGTTTCTCTCACTCTGCCCCTTGCCTCACTTGCATGTGCTCTCTATCTCACTCAAAATAAATGAAAAAATAAAACTAAAAACTTAAAAATTAGAAATGGGAGACCAGAATAAACAACAACATGGAAAATAATGCCCAGGTTTTTCAAAACAAACAATATTGGAAATTCTTCAACTACATTAACTAAGAAAAAAAGAGAGACAACTCACACACCAAATGGAGAAATGGAACAGAAACCTCACAACAGATAACCACAGAAATACATAGTGTGATAACAAATCACTATCGACAATTATATACTAACAAGTTAGGCAAAATTGTAAAAAAAATGTAATTTTAAACAACGCACAAGTTACCAAGTTTGAGAAACGAATCTTGAACTCAAGAAATAGGAAATCTTCTTAGACACTCACAAAAAAATAAGTTGAATTTGGAATAAAAAACCTCCCAGCAGAAGAAAGCCCACAACCTCTTGTCTTCATTGGCCAATTCTGACAAACATTAAAAACAAAACAAAATTTAGGACAATCTTCATGAAAATCTTAAAAGCAGAATAGAGGGAACCCACGGAAAATAACCCTAGGAGGCCAGCATTGCCCTGGTACCAAAGCAGGATAATTGCCACACAAGAACAAAATATGTGGTTTGTCCAACCCAAGTATTGCTACTCTGGCTTTCTTTTGACCTTCATCTGTGTGAGAAAGGTTTCTCTACCACCCTCACTTTCTATCTGTAAGTGTCTTCAGGTCTATATGGAGTCTCTTGTAGGCAATATATAGATGGGCCTGGGGTTTATTTTTTTGTTGTTTTTGGTTGGTTGGTTTATTCCATTCAGAGACTCTATGCGTTTTGATTGGAATGTATAGTACATTTTCTTTGCAGGTGTTTATTGATAGATATATATTTATTGCCATTTTATTACTCGTTTTGTCATTGTTTCTAGAAACTTTCTTGATCCTTTTTCTGTGTCACTTTTGGTGTCTTCTTTGCACTTAAAGATTCCCCTTTGACATTTCCTGCAGGGCTAGTTCAGTGGTGAGGAATTCCTTGAGATTTTGCTTGTCTGGGAAACTCTATCTCTCCTTCCCTTCTGAATGATAGCCTTGCTGGATAGAGAATTCCTGGCTGCCTATTTTTCCCAGTCAGCACGTGGAATAGATCATGCCACTCCCTTCTGGCTTGCCAAGTTTCTGTTGAAGAATCACCAGGTAACCTTATGATTCTACCTGATAAGTGAAAGATATCTTCCTGCTTTGAAGAGTTTTTCTTTATCACCGTATTTTGTAAATTTAATTCTAATATATCTTGGTGTGGGCCTGCTTTTGTTGATTTTGACGGGAGTCATCTGTGCCTTCTGGATCTTATTCTTTATTAAAAAATTTTTTTTGGGGCGCCTGGGTGGCGCAGTCGGTTAAGTGTCCGACTTCAGCCAGGTCACGATCTCGCGGTCCGTGAGTTCGAGCCCCGCGTCAGGCTCTGGGCTGATGGCTCGGAGCCTGGAGCCTGTTTCCGATTCTGTGTCTCCCTCTCTCTCTGCCCCTCCCCCGTTCATGCTCTGTCTCTCTCTGTCCCAAAAATAAATAAAAAATGTTAAAAAAAAAAAATTTTTTTTTAAGTTTTTCTTTATTTTTGAGACAGAGAGAGACAGAACATGAGCAAAGGAGGGAAGAGAGGGAGACACAGAATCTGAAGCAGGCTCCAGGCTGTGAACTGTCAGCACAGAGCCCGATGTGGGGATCAAACTCATGCACTATGAGATCATGACCTAGCCAAATTCAGAGGCTTAACTGACTGAGCGACCCAGTTCTATTTTTAATTTTTTGTGTGTGAAGTAACCCTTACACCCAACATAGGGTTTTGACTTCCAGCCAAGCATTCAAGAGTTAGGTAGTCTACTGCCTAAGCCAGCCAGGCATCCCTCCATTTACATTGTCTTTTCTGTAGGTACACATCAACATTTCATGGTGTGCTTATCACAGAATAACAGGTACTGAGAAATGAATTATTATCTTTCAATTGAACCAATGTGAAATGTGACTATCACATGCTACCCAACTTTATCTTATCAGTTTCTACAACTGATAAAAATCCTCTTTCCCCTCAAGTCAGGATGGGTGACAAAGACCATGGGCTGTAAAACAACACAGGGACATCTAACCCCAAAACCACGTGGGCTCTGTGAAGCAGACATCCTCGCTCCTGGTGACTGGTGATCTGGTACCCAACTAATCTGTGTCTTGCACACAGTCCAGAGCACAGGACTAGCCTCATCGTGGGGCTGCATGGAAGTCAGGGAGGTCCCTGCTGGCAGGGAGTCAAGATACCTGGGATGTCATCAATCTTACGGATCAGAGAGGTGTTGGGGTTGTATACCTGGGATGCCAGTGCTTTGTGGAAACACCACACCCACCTTGCTGGTTCTGACTATTAGTGTTCAGAAGCCTGCTTCATCTTCAACTTCCTTTCTGTCACATGACACCTTAAAGCAGTGGCCACACTGTTTAAATCCTCGTATTTCCCCTTTCCAGCTACTGCCACATATCTGGGCCTGGGAAAGGATGGTTACCTATGGCATCCAAAGAAACTGGTCCTGAGGACGGCCAAGGAATTCACATGAACACATGAGGAAAGGATCTGACTTCCCTCAATCTAAGAACCTACCACATTTCCCATGTCCCCATGTCTGTCACATTTGTTCATTACAAGTCTTCCTAAGACTTTACAGTGACCAAAGGAGGATTCCTACCAGATCTTTCCCTGCATTTCAAGAATTCTCTATATGTGCTTTTAGTAGGACCTATCGTCCTGGTGGTCAAGGATAGCATCCTCATATTCTATCTGTCCTCACAACTCTCTCTATGCCAAGTGAATGAGAAAATCCTGTGGCCCATTGATGTTTTCCTTTTCCTCCACGCAAGTGATGACCACATTGTATTTAAATCTCAGGTATGGCCTCCATACCGGTTAACAACCATTTCCCTTTGAATTAAAAGTTCCAAATCACACCTAAGAACCTACCAGAGTCTGTGCGGCTTATGTGGGAGTGGGAGAGCGGTAAAAATGGGATATCCACAACACAGCGTAGAAGGACAGCTGTGATGCCTGCATCACTGTAATGGAGATGAGAACATTAAAGAAACTGGAGATGATTTGGAAAGAAAACAAGCAAAATGTATCCTTCTCCATCCAGAGTCAGCAACACATCTTGGACGGTGTCCTCTCCCCACGTGAAGAATTCATGGCAATGTTTCAGCCTAGATGTTTTTCAGTATTCTTTGGGCTGCAGAATTATTCCTAATACAAGATTGTTTTCTCCCTACATGTAGAACATCTAGTAAGCACCAAGCAACATCGCATGCTTGGTCTCATCAAGTCAATGTTAAAACAACCCATGACACATGAATCTGCAAGTTTTCACTTCGAAGTTTTCACTCCCCAGTGGAGAACTTGGATGATGTCACTTACAAGAAGGAAAAAACAGTAACTAAAGAAATCTTACTTCGTGTTCTTGTCCAAATGAGAGAAGTGAAATGTATTAATAAAACTATACGGAATTTAGTATGTTCACTGTTGAACTACTCCCATAATCAAACTAATTTTGGAACACCATGTCATTTCATGCAAACCATTCTTAACATCCCTGAGTATACCTGATAAGCAGCAGTTCCTAAACATTTGAATGAGGGAAAGAGTATATGCTACACAACTAATAGGCAGGTAGACAAGACAGGATTTGCATGGGGAGATTCTCAAGCCATGATGCAGGAGATTTAGGAGAAATGAATCGAATACGATCTATAGAAAATTATTCCCATTTTAAATCTGTAACATTTTTGTTTACTACGTGATCATTATTTTGAAATTACCTCATTGGATCTAATATTCCCTTTCCTTCTGAAGATATAGGTACACACACTTAAATATATACACCCCTATACTTGCACTTCTTTCTAGTTAGTTCTTTTATTCCAAACTACATCTTTAGCAGGACACCTGGGTGGCTTAGTTGGCTAAGTATTCAACTTCAGCTCAGGTTAGGTTATGACCTTGTGATTTATAAGTTCAAGCCTTATGTTGGTCTGTTTGCTGACAGCTCTGAACCTGGACCCTGCTTTGGATTCTATGTCTCTGTCTCTTGCTGGCTCTTCCCTGCTCATGCTCTCTCTCTCTCTCAAAACTAAATGAAAATCAAAAAAGATTAAAAACAAAAGAACAAAAAACTAAAATGCATCTTCAGCTTAATATAACATACTGTATTCTGTGCGTACCCAAACCATAAAAATTTGTGTTCTGTATACTCCTAAAAACAACATAAGCAGAGAAAAAGAGTGTAAAATGTTAAAAACAATAATTGATAATTCTGTACATATGGCTTATAATTATACTTGTAATAACTTTGTTCCCTCAGGAGTTAAATAGAACCTGGGGACGTTGGATTGTGAGCCATGGTTGAATAAAAGAAAACAAAGAATGTGAAACAATAAAGTTTGCTACTCACTGATCCCAGAGGATGTACCCAATATGCCTTGAGGTCAAGGCTGAGTGAAGGCAGAGACAGTGGCAGGAACTGGGGCAGATGCATTTTGTAGGGTCTACAGTTGGAGTGCTTTGCACTTCCTAAGCTAAGTCTAGAATGTACAATTCAAACCCACATGAGAAGGGCATGGTGAACTCTGTAGGGCTCTTCTCTAAGGGATGCTGAAGGTAGACACACTGGGAGTGGGTGCTCTTTCACAAAGGTTATTGGGGAAGCCCAAGCAGGAACTACTTTGAGACTTTGAGGGCATTATCTACTCTATTGGCTGCTGGGTCTAGCTAGAGTCCCTTCAATCCCCCTGTAGCCAGTCTGGTTATACAAAATGGATCCCATGGCCACAGTATCAAGAAATTGAGTAGCTATGCTCTAGGGGCAGCTGGGTGGCTCAATCGGTTGAGTGTCCAACTTCAGCTCAGGTCATGATCTCACAGTTCGTGGGTTTGAGCCCCGCATTGGGCTCGGTGCTGACAGCTCAGGGCCTGGAGCCTCTTTCAGATTCTGTGTCTCCTTCCCTCTCTCTGCCCCATCCCCCACTCATGCCCGGTCTCTCAAGAATGAAAAAATGTTAAAAAAATAAAAAATAAAAAGAAGAAATTGACTAGCTATGCTCTCAAGAATACTTCCATGTCATCCATATTAACAGCACCCTAATGTTCCAGCAGTCCGAATAAGGAAGTTAGAATACATAAACTTGCGGAGAATAGATTATTAGTGATATCTCCCACTGCTTTCCCAAGCATGACCCTTGAACAATGCAGGGGTTCAGTGTGGACACCCCTCATGCCATTGAAAATCTGTGTATTACTTTGACTCCCCAACACTATATTTTAATAGCCTACTGGTGACAAGGAACTTGATCGAGATCGATTAATGTATATTTTATGTTATATGTGTTATATATAACATTCCTATAGTAAAGGAATTTCAAAAAAGGAAAATGTTAAGAAAATCAGACGAGAAAATAAATTTCTGTACAATGAACAAACCTGACTATAAATGTACCCACATAGACCAAACCCATGTTGTTCAATGGTCAAGTGCACTTTGTGTTACTGTTTACCTACAACCTTAATGAAGGTGGGGCAGGCTAAGGTTGGTGTAGGGGAACAGTTCATTCATTAAGACAGTGTTAACACATTAAAATCTATTCAGTGTTCTTAATCAAAATGTATTAAGTTCAAACACATGCTAAACATACCGTTGCAAAACCACTGTATGATCCTTGGTCAAAACACCCATTTCAAGCATTCAAGAACTATTCTGTTCCTCTGATATAAGAATCTGTGAGTTGTGCTTTCCATGCTGTGCAAGCTGAGGCTCATCATTGAATAAATGTGGATTTACAATAATTTTACACCCTTTTATGCAAGAGTTAGCTATGCTTGCCTAAGATGTGTGAAAATCTCTATTTCAACTGCATAATATTCTTGACTTCTATCGACTGCTATTATGAAGATGCATGCAAATTTTAATCAACAGCCAACATAATCTCCTTAGAAAAAACTGGCATATCTATTTAAAATTCAGAATGCTCCTCTATCTTACTTGTATTTACTTATTTTTTTAAAATTTTTATTATTTTAAAAGTTTATTAATTTATTTTGAGAGAGACAGAGAGAGCACAAGCAGGGGAGGAGCAGAGAGAAGGAGAAACAGAATCCCAAGCAGGATCTGCACCATCAGCATTGAACCCCACGTGGGGCTTCAACTCATGAACTGTGAGGTCATGACCTGAGCTGAGATCAAGAGTCAAACACTTGACAGACTGTGCCACCCAGGCATCCCTACACTATCTTACTTTTTTTATAAAATTTTTTTTTTCCACATTTTTTATTTATTTTTGGGACAGAGAGAGACAGAGCATGAACGGGGGAGGGGCAGAGAGAGAGGGAGACACAGAATCGGAAACAGGCTCCAGGCTCCGAGCCATCGGCCCAGAGCCTGACGCGGGGCTCGAACTCACGGACCGCGAGATCGTGACCTGGCTGAAGTCGGACGCTTAACCGACTGCGCCACCCAGGCGCCCCTACACTATCTTACTTTTAATGCAAATAATGATGCCCTGAACGATCACTTCATGGTGACTTACATCACTGTTATAGATCAGCCACAAGCACCATATGAATGTAGACTTTCTTCATACATTGTACATGACAATGTCCATTATGTTCCATGGAAAAGTTGGTATGAGTGAATTCCCCATCATACTACAGCCCTGCATGTCTGAGAGACAAAAACAATCAAATCCTTTTGCATGCACACGAGCTAATAATATTTTTCACCCCCTCACCCCCAAAATCGCAATTATGGTCAGAAGAAAAAGGAGACGGTGACATTATTCCTCTCCAGACACACATCCATCTTCCCTTGATCCTTTCACACAGATTAACAAACACAGTTGACCATGTTAGAACATGGGATTGAACAGTGTGCATCCACTTATACACAAATTTACATATATACTGTAAATCTGTTTTCTCTTCATTATGATTTCCATGATATTTTCTTTCCTCAAGCTTGCTTTATTATTACTGCATATAAAATAGGCCATGTATTAAAAATGGGTTATTGGCTGTTCTAGATGAGGCTTCTGGCCCACAATAGGCTATTTCCATGGGAAAGTACCTATGTTTTTAAATTTGGGGACTCGCAAGTTACAAGCAGATGTTCACTTGTGGAGGGGTTGGCACCCCATAGCACCTCCATTGTCCAAGGCTAAATAAGTGATCTGAATGATTTGACTTTGGATTTTCATCTATAATAAATACTGATTTAGAATCATGTCTCAAAAGTGGTATTGACTTCTTTCTGCTGAGAATTCTCTGCGTTTATTTAGATTTCACATTCCATTACACAGCTTGCCAACTGTTCACAGCTGTAATGTTTTTTATATTCAAATAAGTTTGTTGTTTTTCAAATATACATTAAACACAAAGTTTTTCGTTATTCATTACATTTCTGGGGTTTATATCCAGTGTAGTTTTCTGATGTTTTATGAGAGTTCAGTTGTGGGTAGAGTTTGCCAACATTCTTGACATCTGTAAGCTATCTCCTCAGGACGGTCTCATGTTGAAAGGTTTTGATGAGGATTAAATGCTTTGTCAATTTTTTTACATTGGTAATCTTTCTTTCGGTATGCACTCTGTGATGGTCACAAAGTTTGAAGTTCTGCCTAAAGCCTTTGCCACATTTTTAAAAACACCTTTCAGCCTTCTCCCCAGTATATATCACACCTCGTGTTGACAAGTTTTGTGGTACTGAAAGCCTTTGCCATATTGTTATATTTGTAAGCTTTCTTCCCATTACGAAATCTCTGCTGTTGAGCAAGTTTTGAAGACTGGTTAAAAGTTTACCAGAGTTGCTGCATTGTTAAGTCTTCTCTCCAGTAAGGATGCAATGATGTGCAATTGGATTTGAGCTTTCATAAGACACTTTCCCACATTTATTACTTTTATACTGGATGTTTGGAAACGGAGTTCTCTGAAATCGAGGATTTGACCCTTGCTTCACGTTTCTTGCCAGATTCTTGGCATTGGAAAGTTGTATCTCCATACTAAACACCTTGGTAATTATGGAAGATAGAGTTCTCACTAAAGGCCTTCTGAAGTTCACCACACATAAAAACTAGATCCAAATTAGGGACTATGTGATAACATTGAACAGCGATGTTTGCATACAGACTGTCTGGTTATTACCAAATTTAGAGACTTTGGAAAAGGAGGGATAAGGCAAGGTAGAAGAATAATGAACCCTCGGAAAAGCCCTCTCAAAACAATCACAGTTAGACACTGAAAAAGGAAGATAAAAATTCTAACTTTTAGAAACATTTCAGTGAGTAAGTGAATGAAGGATTAAACCAATTTTATATTTGAAATGATTTCAATGATTAGTTTTGGCATGGATTGGTTCATTTTCCAGAATTTCCAAAGTCCTTTCAGAGAATATTTAAGAATAAAAATGAATTTTGGAGGGGCAGCTGGGTAGCTCAGTTGGTCGGATATCTGACCTCACCCCAAGACACCATCATATCATGGTTCAAGAGTCCAAGCCCTACATCAGACTCTCTGCTGGTAACTCAGAGCCTTTAGCCTGCTTCTGAATATGCATCTCTCTCTCCGCTTCTACCCTGCATGCACTCTTTCTCTCAAAAATGAGGAAAGTATTTTTAAAGATGTACAATAATGTATTTTAGTTTTCCCCAAACAAAAACTGAAGGATTCACCACCACTAAACCAGCCCTACAAGAGACCCTAAGGGGGATTCTGTGAGTGAAATGTTGCAAGGACCACAAAGGACCAGAGACAGCACTACAAGCATGAAACCTAAAGACATCACAGTGACTCTAAACCCATATCTTTCTGTAATAACACTGAATGTAAATGGACTAAATGCTCCAACCAAAAGACACAGGGTATCAGAATGGATTAAAAAAACCAATAACATCTATTTGCTGTCTACAAGAGACTCATTCTAGACCTGAGGACACCTTCAGATTGACATGAGGGGATGGAGAACTGTCATGTTACTGGAAGTCAGAAGAAAGCTGGAGTAGCCATACTTATATCAGACAAACTAGACTTAAATTAAAGGCTGTAACAAGAGATGAAGAAGGGCATTATATAATCATTATAGGGTCTATCCATCAGGAAGAGCTAACAATTATAAATGTCTATGCGCCGAATACAGGAGTCCCCACATATATAAAACAATTAATCACAAACATAAGCAGCCTTATGGATAAGAATATGGTAATTGCAGGGGACTCTGATACCTCACTTACAGCAATGGAGAGATCATCTGGACACACAATCAATAAAGAAACAAGGGCCCTGAGTGATACACTGGATCAGATGGACTTGACAGATATATTTAAAACTCTGCATCCCAAAGCAACAGAATATACTTTCTTCTCGAGTGCACACGGAACATTCTCCAAGATAGATCACATACTGGGTCACAAAACAGCCCTTCAGAAGTATAAAAGAATTGAGATCATACCATACACACTTTCAGACCACAGTGCCATGAAACTTGAAATCAACCACAGGAAAAAGTCTGGAAAACCTCCAAAACCATGGAGGTTAAAGAACACCCTACTAAAGAATGAATGGGTTACCCAGGCAATTAGAGGAGAAATTTAAAAATATACGGAGACAAATGAAAATGAAAATACAACAATCCAAACGCTTTGGGATGCAGCGAAGGCAGTCCTGAGAGGAAAATACATTGCAATCCAGGCCTACCTCAGGAAACAAGAAAAATCCCAAATCAAAACCTAAGAGCACACCTACTGGAAATAGAAGCAGAACCGCAAAGACACCCCAAACCCAGCAGAAGACAAATAGTAAAGATCAGAGCAAAAATAAACAATATAGAATCTAAAAGAACTGTAGAGCAGATCAATGAAACGAAGAGTTGGTGTTTTGAAAAAATAAACAAAATTGATAAACCTTTAGCCAGGCTTCTCAAAAAGAAAAGGGACAGGACCCAAATGGATAAAATCATGAATGGAAATGGAATTACTACAACCAATCCCTCAGAAATACAAGCAATTATCAGGGAACACTATGAAAACTTATATGCCAACAAACTGGACAACCTGGAAGAAGTGGAAAAATTCCTGAGCACCCAAACACTTCCAAACCTCAAACAGGAAGAGATAGAAAACTTGAATAGACCCATAACCAGTGAAGAAACTGAATCAGTTATGAAAACTCTCCCAACAAATAAGAATCCAGGACCAGATGGCTTTCCTGGGGAATTCTACCAGACATTTGAAGCAGAGTTAACACCTATCCTTCTCAAGCTTTTCCAAAAAAGAGAAAGGGAAGAGAAACTTCCAGACTCATTCTATGAAGCCAGCATTACTTTGGTTCTCAAGCCAGACAAAGACCCAGCAAAAAAAAGAGAACTACAGGCCAATATCTCTGATGAATATGGATACAGCAATTCTCATTAAGATAGTAGCAACTCGAATTCAACAGCATATAAAAAGAATTCTTCACCATGATCAAGTGGGATTCATTCCTGGTCTGCAGGGCTGGTTCAACGTTCGCAAATCAATGTGATACATCACATTAATAAAGATCCTGTCAATAAAATGATACTGTCAATTGATGCAGAAAAAGCATTTGACAAAATTCAGCATCTTTTCTTAATAAAAACCCTCGAGGAAGTCAGGATAGAAGGAACATACTTAAATATCATAAAAAGCATTTGTGAAAAGCCCACAGCTAATATCATCCTCAATGGGGAAAAACTGAGAGCTTTCCCCCTGAGATCAGGAACACGACAGGGATGTCCACTCTCACCGATATTAACATAGTGTTGGAAGTTCTAGCATCAACAATGAGACAACAAAAGGAAATCAAAAGCATCAAAATTGGCAAAGATGAAGCCAAGCTTTCAGTACTCAGCAAAGTCGCAGAGTACAAAATTAATGTACAGAAGTCAGTTGCATTCTTATACACTAATAATAACGCAACAGAAAGACAAATAAAAAACTGATCCCATTGACAATTGCACCAAAAAGCATAAAATACCTAGGAATAAACCGAACCAAAGATCTGTATGCTGAAAACTATACAAAATTTATGAAGGAATTTGAAGAAGATACAAAGAAATGGAAAAACATTCCATTCTCATGGATTGGAAAAATAAATACTATAAAAATGTCAATACTACGCAAAGCGATCTACACATTCAATGCAATCCCAATCAAAATTGCACCAGCATTCTTCTCGAAGCTAGAACAAGCAATCCTAAAATTTGTACAGAACCACAAAAGACCCCAAATAGCCAAAGTAATATTGAAGAAGACGACCAAAGCAGGAGGCATCACAATCCCAGACTTTAGCCTCTACTACAAAGCTGTAATCAAGATAGCATGGTATTGGCACAAAAACTGACACATAGGCCAATGGAATACAATAGAGACCCCAGAATTGGACCCACAAAAGTATGGCCAACTAATCTTTGACAAAGCAGGAAAGAATATCCAATGGAAAAAAGACAGTCTAACAAATGGTGCTGGGAGAACTGGACAGCAACATGCAGAAGAATGAAACCAGACCACTTTCTTACACCATCCACAAAAATAAACTCAAAATGGATAAAGGACCTGAATGTGAGACAGGAAATGATCAAAACACGAGGAGAAAGCAGGAAAAAACCTCTCTTACCTCAGCTGCAGCAATTTCTTACTTGACACATCCCCAAAGACGAGGGAATTAAAAGCAAAAGTGAACTTTTGGACTTAATCAAGATTAAAACTTCTGCACTGCAAAGGAAACAAGTCAACAAAACTAAAAGGAAACCGACCAAATGGGTAAAGATATTTGCAAATGACATATCAGTCAAAGGGCTAGTATCCAAAATCTACAAAGAGCTCACCAAACTCCACACCTCAAAAACAAGTAATCCAGTGAAGAAATGGGCAGAAAACATGAATAGACACTTCTCTAAAGAAGACATCCAAATGGCCAACAGGCACATGAAAAGATGCTCAACATCACTCCTCATCAGGGAAACACAAATCAAAACCACACCGAGATGTCATCTCATGCCAGTCAGAGTGGCTAAAATGAACAAATCATGAGACTATAGATGCTGGAGAGGATGTGGAGAAATGAGAACCCTCTTGCACTGTTGGTGGGAATACAAACTGGAGCAGTCCCTCTGGAAAACAGTGGGGGGGTTCCTCAAAAAATTAAAAATAGATCTACCCTATGACCCAGCAGTAGCACTGCTAGGAATTTACCCAAGGGATACAGGGGTACTGATGCATAGGGGCACTTGTACCCCAATGTTTATAGCAGCACTTTCAACAATAGCTAAATTATGGAAAGGGCTTAAATGTCCATCAACTGACAAATGGATAAAGAAATTGTGGTTTATATACACAATGGAATACTACTTGGAAATGAGAAAGAATGAAATATGGCCTTTTGTAGTAACGTGGATGGAACTGAAGAGTGTTATGCTAAGTTAAGTCATACAGAGAAAGACAGGTACCATATGTTTTCACTCTTATGTGGATCCTGAGAAACTTAATACAAGACCATGGGGGAGGGGAAGGAAAAAGAAGAAGGGAGGGAGGGAGACACACCATAAGAGACTCTTAAAAACTGAGAATAAACTGAGGGTTTGTGGGGGCTGGGAGGGAGGGGAGGGTGGGTGATGAGCATTGAGGAGGGCACCTGTTGGAATGAGCGCTGGTTGTTGTATGGAAACCAATCTGAAAATAAATTTCATATTTAAAAAAATGAGAAGCAACCAAAAATAAATAAATAAATATTTTAAAAAATAAAACTTTACGAAAATATTTTTGGTCCTGGGATTCAAATAGAACTGACTTAAGGTGGGGTTTTCCCCCAAGTATTTTATACGCTTGATCTCTTCTGGCAGTATGGGTTCCATTAAGGGCAATTGTCCCGGTTTGGCGATATCCATCGTAACCTCATTTCTGCCCTTCTCTACCCTCCATCTTCATCCAAGTCATCATTGAGTGTAAATACTAAGAACCACAACTTGCATTTGTTCCTACGTCACTCTTTAAAAAGAATATTCTTTACCTGACTTTGCCAACAAGCCTATGGTGTTATGAAAAGACACAAGTAAAAGATACATGATCAGTTCTCTCACTTACTATCCTCACATGCATGTATGTTAAATGCTAATATCCAAAATTAATACCCATCACAGGATATCAGCAGTGAAGAAATAGGGAGCATCAGGACGGTGGCTCCTCCATGGAGACACAAATAGACTAAATTACTTTGTGAGTGCTCCAGAAGGCAATTAGGAGAACCCAGCCCACGCAGGCAAGTAGAAAAGAAGAAGAGAAACATCAAAGAGACAAAGTTTGTGACACTGGCCCACAAAGCTAGTCACCCTTCCTGACGCTCCATGCCAACACTGTGTGAAAACTGTTACCTCTTATCAGGAGATGAACACAGGAGTGACCTCTGTGTTCAGTGATCTGGCTTTTTTGCAGGTGCTGAGGGACTTGTTTCTGTCATGAAGGACATGGAAGCAGAGAGAATGAGGGCACCCGCTGGATGCACTGTGATGGATGCTGAGACAACAGGTGAGCTTTTGTTTACACACTGGAGAGACTACAGAGCTGAGGACAACAGAGGAAGGTATGGGCTCTAAAGAAGTAATTATACTTCCGTAAACTGGGAAATTACAAAAATTCAGACATTACCAATTACTTGTGTTCTCCTGTACAAACAAGTTCATAAGCCTAAGCCCAGAAGCTGTTTTCTTAAATTCACTAATCTCAACAAAAGGCCACAAGGCCATAAAGAAATAGAAGAACTTGTTTCACTCACAGGAATGAAATAAATGTCCAAAACTGACCTTAAATTAATTAGGAAGTATCAATGGTATGACAAAGAAGTCAAGAAGAAATCATCATAAAGATGCCCATGGAGGAAGAAGAGATAACAGACAGGTAACTAAGTGAGAGCAGAAAAACTATGCATGACCAAAATGTAAGCCCAAAGAGGCAACGTATAAGAAACAATTGGGAGCTCAAGTGGACAATCTCTGAATTTAAAAATATACAAAGGAGTCTGGAACAGACTTGATCAAGCAGAAAAAAGAAGTGGACAATCTAAAGACCCCTTGTTTTAACTTACCTAAGAGGACCAAAGAAAAATGTGGAAAAGGACAAAGTCTAGGGACACATGGGACACCAACAAGTGGAACAATGTGTACATTAACGGGACCCCATAAGGAGAGCAGAGTGAAAGGGGGCAGAGAGTTTCCATGAAGAACTAAAGGCTTGTAGCTCTCTTGTATGTGGAAAGAAGAGACAAATTCACAAGCACGGTAAATTCACAGTAGGATAAGTATCAATGGTGGGAGATGGGTGAGGGACAGGTTCCTTGGTGATGGGTATTAAGGAAAGCAATTGCTATGATGAGCACTGTATGTAAGTGATGAGCCACTGAATTATACTGAAATCAATTTTGCATGGTATGTTATCTAATTAGAATTTAAGTAAAAATAAAAGAAAAAAGACAAGACATGAACACTGTGACACGTGGTAATTAACCTACCAAAAATGACCAGTGAAAAGAGAATTTTGAAAAGCATGACAAAGGCAACTCATCTTGTACAAGAGAGCTCCTACCAGATTGTTAGTGGGGTTCTCAGTAGACCTTATAGAAAGAAAAGCATGAAACAATGTATTCAAATACTGAAGGATCAAAAAATATCCACCAAAAATACCCTACCTGGCACAGCCGTTTTCCATGCATGTAGAAATGAAGACTTTCCCAAGGCAAAACCCCTCTAAGTTTATCAGCAGATCTGTCCTACAAAAATGTTAAAGAATGTCCTTCTAGGGGCACCTGGGTGCCTCGGTTGGTCACATACCCAACTTTGGTTCAAGTTATGTTCTCACGGTTGGTGAGTCCGTGCCCTGTGTTGTGATCTTTCTGAAGACTTAGTGCCTGGAGCCTGCTTCAGATTCTGTCTCTGTCTCTCTCTCAAAATATAAATAAACATTAATTTTTTTAAAAAAGTCCTTGTTGAACTAAAAAGATTCTAAACAGTAACCAAAAAGACATAACATGAAGCTCTCTGAGAAGTATAAATATTTACACAATTATAGAAACCTGTAGTGTTGTAACAAGGTTGGACAAGTCACATTTATTTCTGCTACAGACTTTTTCTTTTTCTTTTTTTTTTTCCAACGTTTTTTATTTATTTTTGGGACAGAGAGAGACAGAGCATGAACGGGGGAGGGGCAGAGAGAGAGGGAGACACAGAATCGGAAACAGGCTCCAGGCTCCGAGCCATCAGCCCAGAGCCTGACGCGGGGCTCGAACTCACGGACCGCGAGATCATGCCCTGAGCCGAAGTAGGACGCTTAACCGACTGAGCCACCCAGGTGCCCCGCTACAGACTTTTTCTTAAATAAAAGCATAAAAATCAAATCTAGGTAATAATAAATGCAATATAAAAAAAGAATTTATGATGTCATCAATATAAAGTGGGTACAGGTGCAGAGATGATAAGTAGAAGAGTTTTGTATAAAATTGACACTATCAGCTTAAAACAGTGTGTTAGAGGCATGAAGGTGGCTCATTCGGTTAAGTGTCCAACTCCTGATTTCAGCTTAGGACATGTTCTCCCAGTTTGGGAATTCAAATCCTGTGCTGAGGGTTGCTTCAGGGCTCATTTGGTTAAGTGCTCAACTTCAGCTCAGGTCATGATCTTGGGGTTCATGAGTCTGAGCCCCGCATTGGGCTCTGTGCTGACAGCAAGAAGCCTGGAGATCCAGATTCTGTGTCTCCCTCCCTCTCTGCCCCTCCCCTGCATCGGCTTGGTCGGTCGGTCTCTCTTTCTCTCTCTCTCTCTCTCTCTCTCAGGAATAAATAAACGTTAAAAAAAAAAAAAAAAAGCCCTCTGTTGAGCTCTGCACTAGCAGCATGTATAAAGGTTTGTTATACCTTTAAGATGTTTTAAGTACTCTCTAAGGTAACCAGAATGAAAATACATACAGCCAATACATTCACCAATAAATACAGGATGAAATTAATTCTATTAGCATGATAACTCACCTAAACAGGATACAACATTCATTTACCACTAATCAAGGAAAGAAATACACAAGATGAGTCACAAGTATACATAGGTAATACTGCTACAAATACATAGATCCTTTTATTAGCAAAGGGCATAAAGCTGATCGTATCTGAGTTAGACTCAATCACATTGTCCAAAAATGTAATGAGTTGAAAATTGTCACCCTAAAACAAACTACACAGGTAAAAGCAAAATCCCACCTAAATAATGCTGTGGAAAGTTCCATAAAAAGGAAGCACATTACTATGGAATTTCAAAATCAGACAAAATGTAAACCAAAAAATTCTACATAAAAATGATGAGCTATTTAAAACAGGCCCACTATATATACATATATATTTTTTTTAACCTTATTTACTTTGAGAGAGAAAAAGGTAAAGCATAGAAGGAACAAAGAAAAAATCCCAAGCAGTCTCCACAGTGTCAGCATAGAGCCCGATGCAGAGCTCAGACTCTCGAACCATGAGATCATGACCTAAGCCCAGGCACCCCTAGCTTTAGCTCTAATTTTCAACTGTGATTGTGCAGCCATGAAAAAGGAACATTTTGAATTACTGGCTTATCTTCATGGGCATTAAAATTGTAAAGAATGTTCCTTAAAATCAACCATGGAAACCTCTAATGAACTTTTGTGAATTAAGCACTTAAGACATTAAACAATGTGTTATGTTAATAGATCCCTCCTATCACACAGATTTAAGGGTATAATCAATTGTTTATTTTTTAATGTTTATGTATCAGAAAGAGAGAGAAAGGACAAGCCAGGGAGACTCTCAGAGAGACGGAGGGGGACACAGAATCCAAAGCAGGCTCCAGGCTGTGAGCCCTCAGCACAGAGCCAGACACGGGGCTCAAAGTCACAAACCGCAAGATCATTACATACACTGAAGTTGAAGGCTTAACCAACTGAGGTACCGAGGCTCCCCTATAATCCATTCTTTAGAATCAAACAAATAAAAACCTTTCATTTCTTTTTTGTAATTTTTCAATAAGTTTGAGAGAGAAAGCGAGTGGGGGTAGGGAGAGGGAGAGAGAGAAGGGAATTCCAAGCAGGCTCCACACTGGGTGCAGAAATGGTCTTAGGACTTAAACTCAAACCATGAAGTCATGACCTGAGCTGAAATCAAGACTCAGATGCTCCACCCTCTGAGTCACCCAAGTGCCCCAAAACCTTTCATTTCTAAATAAACAAGTTTCATCAAAATTGTAAAATAGGCCAACAATCACTTTATCAAAAAAATCTTTGGTATTAAACACATATACATTCTGAGAATAGTAAAAAAAAAAGAAAAAAAACAATACTTAATTTTTCCTGAAGTGAAATTACATTTATAATTAAAACTCTTTTTCTAAATATAGGAAGTTTACTAATTCTCTCCCTCACTTCTCATAAAGCACATGCCCATGTCATATCAGGACTATTGATATAATAAATCATAAAGGAATCTCATATACAACTACTCAAAATGAAAACATATGACAAAGTCACAGGAACTTCATATTATACAAGACAAAAATCATAAAAGGATTCAATTATTAAGAAATAAGGTAACAATTGAGATTTTATTATAGGCCATGAGTTTTAACTAATAATGGCATTAATTTATGTAGAATTATATGAATATAATGGGTGCTTTAAATTATTTCACCATTGAGGAATGCAACACATTGAGTGAAAATTTCTTATTTTACTTAATACAAAGCAAATGAACGTACACTTTATTTATTTTCAGAGAGGGATAAAGAGCAAGTGTGTGAAGGGCAGAGAGAGGGAGAGAGAGAGAGGGAGGGAGAAACCAAGTATGATCTGGGCTGTCAGCCAAGAGTCCTCAGTGGCGCTTCAACTCAGAAACCCTGAGATCATGACCTGAGCCAAATGCAATGGACTCTTAACCAACTGAGTCACCCAGGCATCCTGCACTTTCTTTTTTTTTTTTAATATTTTATTTTTGAGAAACAGAGAACATGTGCCAGATGGACACAGAGACAAAGGATCCCAAATGGGCTCTTCACTGACAGCAGAAAGCCTGATGCAAGGCTCAAAATCACAAACTAAGATCATGGCTTGAGTTCAACCCAGACGCTTAACCAACTGAGCCAACCAGGCAACCCAAGAAATGAACTTTTGAGGTGAAAAAAAGGACAAGATTTTCTCATTTTAGGGAATTGCTTTATTACCTGATGAAATTACTGGGCCTCTATTTTGTATGATTAAAATGAAAGCCTCCTTAATCCTGGAAAGGATCAACCCGATAACTTGAGATGTCTCCCAGTAGCATTCTTGGGATTTCTGCACCTAACCCAAGATGCCCACCACTACCATGACACACTACACACAAGAAGCAAAACCGAACTCAGAAATGGATTAACCTAGACTTCCTCAGAAATGCAGAGATTTCCCCAAGACCCCCAAGCAATGGAGAACCAATACGGTTCTGGAAGACCTCACTATGGATGTGAAGGACCTTCAGTGAAACTGAAGAACAATCCTTTGAGAATGTAACAGCATGATGTGTTGGAAAGCAGATGCCCGATGTGAAAGCAGAGACCTAAAACTGGCCTTTCCAACCTAATTTCCATTCAAGGAGAGCTGCTCAACCACATTCTGAGGTCCAATTCCTCCTTCACGACTGGACCTCACCTCTGTCATCGACTTTATTCCCACCTACCTGGGTGTGTAACTACTGTCTCCTTTCTCTCCACGGCCCAGACATCCTTCTTGTGTTCCAAAAAGATGACCAGGTCTGGCTTTGACACAACAAGACCTGTTTATTAGAAAAAAAGAATGTGAGTGTGGTTGGAGATTCTAACTTCTGATCCACTATTGTGCTGAGTTAGAGCAGAGAGGACATAGTACAATCCTAGAAAATGAATTCCCAAATACTGTGGCCCAACAACCCCTTTAGAACATGCAGGACAAATTTTCCATGTTCAGATCTTGACCTCCACTTCCGAGTACTACCATGACAATAATGACTAGAAATCGGTATTTAAGACAAAAGAGATACCGTTTTATGCCACTTAGCCTTTAGAATTGTCATTAATGTACAGAAATGATGATGTTACCCTAAGGAAGGGAAGGTAAAGCTGAAAAGGAAACACCATGAAGATTTTTCTCTACATCCACAAACCCCTACTTCTTTCCCTGACTGCAGGGATCTGAATCCCAGTCATGCAAAGAGGAAGATTCCAAGAGACAGTCTTCAAGGGAAGGAACAAATCCCTGAGTATGGTTTGGGAAATGTGGAAGGAGTTATCCTCACCCAAGAAAAGGAGGTGTCCGTAGTTCTCTAACATCACATCCCTGTACATTTCCCACTGACTGTGGTTCAGGCACCGCAACTCTTCCTGAGAAAATTCTATGGCCACATCCCTGAATGTCAGCAATCCCTGCAATAAAAAACACACTTGTCAAGTGGCCACAGGCAGAGTTCATAATGCTAGGTCAAATGAGAGAGGCAGTTAATGTCACCAGCCGGACTCCAAGACCTGACTTTAATGCTTGTGCTTGTACCCACCGATCTTAGTTCCACATTTTACTTAACCTCTTTTTCTATCTTATCTTTTACTTCACAAAAGACTCCCCATGGGTATAGTCTCCTGTAGTGGAAACAGAAACCATCCAACAAAAGGTAATGACTGCCCTGAGGAAGAGCTTGGATGAGCTCAGTTGGAGATTAACCCCTGACTCACACCTAAGCAAATGCATAATAGACTAAACTACGGAGTGAGTACAGTTACCTTCATCTCAAATATTTTATTTTAAATCTTATACCTTTGAGGTAGATAGAGCATGCACAAGTGGGGGTGGGGCAGAGAGAGACAGAATTCCAACCAGGGTCCATGCTTAAAGTGGAGCATGATCTCAGGACTTTCATCCTGACATGAGCCTAAATTAAGAGTAGGACGCTCAATGGACTCAGCCACCCAGGAGCTCCCTTTTACCTCATTATAATACTAAAATCTCACCCAAGGAGGAGCACAAACCTCATTTCCTATGAAATATGCAGAGTATGTACACAACTGTTCTCTTAAGGCTTATGTGCAACCTTATACTCCACTTGACATAAGATGATGGCCTCCCCTTTCTGAATATCCACGCTAACCCTAAATGAAAGGACACCATTCCCCCTTCCTCCGTGAGTATCTGATTGGGAACTTCCTCCCTGTGATTTCCTTGTTTTTTGTAAATCATTTTTGCTTTGCTCACATCCTCACCTGGTATAGTTTTTTTGTGATCCACCAACGACTGAACTTCTGTTAGTTCAGTTAGATCAGGAGAACTGGTTCTGGCTTAGGTGAGGTTCCTGCTTGATGAGGTAAGATTATTTGTCACCCAGTATTATGCTCTAGTATATTCTTTACCTTGGAGGTAATAAACTTTATAAATACTGTGTTTATTCAAGAGAATTTGTAAAATGAAGGCATCAACTCAGGCATATACATTTTGAATATTGTATTTACATCATACAGTACACGTGCCATCTATTTCTTAAATGGAAAGTTCTGGGGAGTGACAAATGTACTTAGCATATTCTAATATGAATTAGAATTTCACAACAGGACCTTGGGGATCTTGTTAAAATGCAGATACTGTTCAGGAGTTCTAGGATGGGGTAGATGTCTGCATTTCTAACAAGGCATTAGTCTATGGGCCAAGAGATACATATTTCAATAACGAAGAAGTAGAACTCAAAGTCAAGAACTTTTGGGGAACTTGGAACTGAATGGGATTCATAGCAATTACAGGTTCTACTAGAATAGCAAGAAAGGCAATAAACCTTTCAAAGCATTTCCTGGTTAGTAGAGAGCATTCAGTTTTTCATAACTTATTGGACAACAAATCATAATCTAAGACAACAGACACATTATTCTTCTATTTCCATGTGAATATTTTTTCAAGCATCCAGTATATAGTAGGGATCAGGTTTTAACTCAGGTCATCTGACCTGGAGTTGACCTAAAATGACACCTAAAATATACGGAGGGGCCCCTAAACAAATGATCATAGCCGGTGTCAAACCTGAAGAATGATGGAAAGAAGGTATGCACAAATAATTGATCACCTTTATACATTCCATGCTCACATCCATAAATATTCAAAGAAGTTGTATAGATATTAAACGTAGAAAAGTATACTGGTGACTAGGAAACATTTTCAATGAAGGACACCTGGGTGGCTCAGGGGGTTAAGTGTCCATGTCTTGAATTTGGCTCAGGTCATGATTTCACAGTTCACCAGTTCAAACCCCACCTGAGGCTCTGTGCTGACAGTCTGGAGCTGGCTAGGGATTCTCTCTCTCTGCTCCTGCCTCTCTCTTCCTCAAAAACAAACAAAATATTTTCAGTGACATGAAACTCATAAAACTAATTGTAGATAATGATGCTTAGGTCTTTTACTCACACTATCAACACAAACACACATTAAGATACAAATAAAACAGTTATTTGTGATTCTAGTATGATGAGGGATACAATCAAAAATGTTCACGTTTAGCACAGAAAGCTAACATACACTTGTATTATTTGGACATTCATCAAATAAAGGCTGGTTCCTACATTTTTCTTTAAGTTTATTTATATTGTGAAAGAGAGCGTGAGTAAGCACAGTATGAAAGGTGGAGAGGCAGAGAGAGGGAGAGAACCCCAAGCTGTGACTCCAGGCTCCAGACTGTGACTGAGCCACCTAGGTATCCCAGGTTATTACACTTTTACAGGGTCTTATGACCACGGGTACATGTCACCACTGCTTCATATTGAACTGAATGGTAAGCACCAGAGAAATCTTGCAGAAGCAGTTTTACACATAAAAATTTAAAGAAACATTTGTGATTGAATACTCTGTGCACCTACCCTCCCCTTGAGCATATAAGCTTCATGCAGCCAAAGTACAATTCTTTCTGCCCACGGGTCCTGTCCCTGGGCTACTTCAATAAACTATCCGGCACCATACAATGTCTCAAGAAATGTCTTGATCGTAGTACTCCATGATGTGCTAATATAGTTTTTATTTGAAAGCTTTTTAAAATTTTATTTTTTCATTATTACTTATTATTGACAAAGAGAGAGAGCAAGACAGAGAGAGACAGGGTGGAAGTGAGAGAGGGCAGAGACAGGGAGAGAGAGAATACCAGGAGGGGCAGAGAGAGAGGGAGAGAGAAAGAGAGAGGCATGGCTCCTGTTCACCTGATGCTGGGCTCCAGCTCAGGATTGGTGAGATCATGACCTGAGTGGAAGTCCCACGCTTAATGAACTGAGCCATGCACGTGCCCCTCATTGAAAGATTTTGTTTCATTCATCATTTGTGCTCAGTTTTATTTCAGGATTTTAAGACACTCAAACATGGTAATTATGTGATTCTTCTTTCTTTTTCTGAAACACACAGAAGTAAATAGAGTATGCCTGTGTCATGACTATGCAGCAAAATAAAAACATAAAGGATGAAGGTCTGACTCATCGAGAACCTCGACCCCCAGAGGTCATTAATCTACTACACAATGCTGAGGGTCTTCATTGTCTGGTGGGAACTAATGTGAGGTGGGCCAGGGGTCAATGTTCAAGGAAATAGTCTTGAGCCTTTTTGGTAAATGAGGCTGTTTGTGTAAAAGCACAGGGACAGGATCTGTGGGAAGAATGAGCTGCAGGGTAATTGAGAGGAACTGTTGATTACATACTTTAAGTTGGGGGGGGGGGGAAGAAATATAAGTGTCTACAGGGATTTCATATGTTAAAGAAGACTTCCAGGATCCCAGAAGTCTGACTATGGTAAAGCTAAGCTTGCTTTTTGTCTCTAGAAAAGCATCAACATTAAGGCAGTTGTGCATTCCTTGAGGAGTATCTTCCTCTGCCAGTCTCGAGTATTTCTCCGGTGGTTGTAAGTTGTGAGAAATTTTAATTTTATCCACATTTGTTTTGCATTTGTCCTCCTCCTCAGAAACTACAAGGAAGGGGGGCCTGGATGGCTCAGTCAGGCTTCTGACTTTTGAATTAGACTGAGGTCAAGACCTCTTGATTTGTGAGTTTGAGCCCCCTGTCCCACTCAGTGCTGACCCTGTGTTGCCTACTTGGGACTTGGCTCTCTCTTGGCCACTCCCCTGCTCTCACTCTCTCTCAAAATAAACTTAAAAACTTAAAAGAGAAAAAAGCTACAAGGAAAAAAAATAAAAGAAAAGAGAAACTAGGAGAAAGATGTTTCTAGTTTAAATGTGATGGTGTCTGGAAATTGTTCAGGGAATCAGCCTAAAATCATCACAACTGATAAGGAAAATATGAACATTACAGGGGAGGAATCTGGCAGAGAGCACAAACCCAAGTAATAGAAGGTAACATCAGCTGTAAGGAAACAAATTCATATCAGTGCCTAAGGCACACCTCAGGACACTGGATCGCTGGTGTGCTCTTGTGACCCCAAACAGTAAATCACAATATAAAGAAGTTAAGGACACAGTGGATTTATACAGACTTTATCGCATATACTTGCAATGTCCTAGAATATCTAGTGTATCTTAAAATAGCTTTTCCACATCCTCAAGAGCAGCAACATTCTAAGTTATTCTGGACTCATATCCATCTTGTGTATTTGTGCATTTTCATAATCCTACTCTGCCCGGAGCAGAGAAAAAATTCGGATAAGACCTAAATGGGAATGGTTTTCCTTGATTGCTATCCCAGGACCAGATCCCATCAGCAACAGCACACTTGGCCTCAACACCTTCCTCTCTGGATCTGTCACAAAGGGAATATTTTCAATACTTGTAGGAATTTAATTCAAAGTGACAACTGCTGTTGCCCTACTGGAAGCCAGTAGGAGAAAAGGGAGAGAGGTCTCTGGGATATAGAGGAGGAGTGTTCTGAAGACATAACCTAGAATATCATTTCTGAAATGTTAAAAATTAGGTGAAAACCTGGGGCACCTGGGTGGTTCAGTCGGTTGAGCATCCGACTGCGGCTCAGGTCGTGGTCTCGCGGTCTGTGAGTTCGAGCCCCGCATCGGGCTCTGTGCTCAGAGCCTGGAGCCTGTTCCGGATTCTGTGTCTCCCTCTCTCTCTGACCCTACCCCGTTCATGCTCTCATCTCTGTCTCAACAAAATAAACGTTGAAAAAATTTTTAAAAATTAGGTGAAAACCTAAAACAGAACCATAAGAACTAAAAAAATAAAATCATTGGTATTTAGATTTTTTTTCATTTAGAGAGAGAGAGAGAGAGCATGCATGCAAATGGAGGACAGGGACTCAGGTAGAGAGAGAAAATCTTAAGTAGGCTCCAAGCTCAGAAGGAACCCTGATGCAGGGCTGGATAGCAGGTCCCTGTGATCAAGACCTGAGCCTAAATCAAGAGTCATATGCTCAACTGAATGAACCACCCAGGTGCCCTGCAATTTCTACATGCATGGATTATCCTGAGAACAAGGTGACAGGTCCTCTTGCAATGGACTCAAGGCTTACCTGAGAATTGGCCATTTCTCCTTTCCTCTCCTCTTCAAGATTTTTCTCAGAAGATTTTTGTGGAGAAATCCCAGCTGAAGTGGGAGCAAATGCCTTTAAAGCCACCACTGCAACCTCTTCACCAGTAACCTGGTCACCTGCAGGCAGGGCTTTGAAATGCAAAAAAGACCCAAGTTCCTCATCATTTGTGTCAGGAGCTATTCAGAAACTATGGTGTCCCACGTGGAGACCAGCTTCTGAGTTTCCTGTCTCTGCTTTCAGGGGGCCTCCCCTCCCACAGAAGCCCACAAATTCTGCTCTAGCATAGGAACAGTGTGTTACATGGACCTGACCCTCCCCATCTCCTGTACCGGAGACCCTTGAGCCAAAGCCTGCACTCAACTCTGATAAATTAATAGGAAGACTTTCGCCTTAACTCTGGCTTCCCTTCACATTTTGATAGGAAAAGATAGGATTCAGTAGGGAGAAAGGGAACCATTAGGACCAGAGGCCCCTCGGTGGGGAAAACACATTTTGGAACAATGCTGGGAATGTCTGACTACAGCAAACCCCCTCAGCTGTAATGTTCCTCTTAAGAATGTAACAGACACCACCTACTCCCCCTCAGAAATTTGACTAAAGACCTAACTAAAAACTAGTAGTAGATGATAAAACTTAAAACCCACAAGGAGCAATATGGCCATAGACCACCCCTCCTGCAACGGAAATGAGCCAATCAGGAAGGGACAGCCCAGCACCTGGAGTTGTTAATCCAGTAAGTGTAGGACTTGAGAAGGAACAAGGGGGAAGGGAAGGGGGGAGAGACTAGAACCTTATACCACAAAGGCCCTTATTGTCACTGGTATTCACATTCCAATGCCCCCCGCTCTGTAAACAGAGCTTTCCTACCAGTCTTCCTCTCTTATACTCTAATAAACTTTTGCCTGTTGCTTATTTTGTGTCCACCTCTTTATTCTTTGAATAACAAGAAAACAAGTCCCTGAATCCTGGGTATTGATGTAAAAAATCCCATAACAGAATATCCTGGAGCACTTCACTAAAACAACACTGTTGTTTCCACCCACACCAGTTGAGGGAATCTGAGGGGGAGGGTAGCAGCAATGATTATTAATGCAAACTCCACACACGATCCTATTGGGAAGCATTTGGGAAGTGAGCAAGCAAAACACAGTAACCATACGTATGGTTAGTGTCCAGATTTAAATCCATGCCTTCTCCACTGATCAGTTTCTGTAAATTTACACATTCTCTTTCTTTCTGCTTCACAGAAGGACACACGTTTACAAATGGAGCTTTCCCTATTATATGTGAATGAGGAAGTTTGGGGTGATAGTGGGGTGGTCCAGAGCTGATGGCCAAGAAAGAATTCTTGAAGACATCTTTGGTGCACCCAGAGGATTTGTTTAATATGGGGACAGGACCCAAGGTTAAGAAGAGCTGTCCCAGGACCCTGAAGAGACCCTGAGTATATACTTGGGAATCAGGGGAGGCAAAGTCAAGGTGAAGTTTTCAAAGAGATTTCCATATGCAAAAGAAAACTCACAGGATATGGAGACCTAGCTATTGTCAAGCTAATGTTGTTTTTCCCTCTAGCAAAGCATTAGCATTAAGACAGTAAGGAATTCCTGGCCAAACTTTTACTCTGCTTGCCTCAAGTAGTTGTCAATGGGCTGCAGGTTATAAGGAAATTTAATTTTATCTGCCATTTCCTTCAGCCTTTGTTTGCCACATCAACCCCCAAATAATTATCCAAATAGGACATACTTTTCAAACTCCCACTGGCCACATGCAATAATTCGAATTGTTCATTATTTTCATTGACATTTGGTGTTACACTATTTTCTTTTTATGCTATTCTAGAAAATATTGAGTGGTTTCTCACAGTAAATATCAAGTGGTCTTAATACTGTTGCCCTGGTGGCTGAAACAGAAATCGCTTAAAAATATAAAGTTGAACAAAATAAAACTGGCGGCATTAAACCATCAGCGAGGCTTGACTTTTAACCAAGTAACCTTTTTCTTCCCTTGGGTAAACCTCGACTCATCTCTTCTTAGCCTTAATTTTTTTTTAAATTTTTTAGAGAGAGAGAGAGAGAGAGACAGAGAGAGACAGAGAGAGAGACACAGACAGACAGAGAGGCACAGGAGTGGGGGAAGAGTAGAGGGAGACTGAGGATCTGACACAGGCTCCACACTCACAGCAGAGAGCCCGAAGTGGGGCTTGAACTCACAAGTTGTGAGATCATGACCTGAGCCAAAGTGGGATGCCTAAATGACTGAGCCACCCAGGAGCCCCTCTTACCCTTTTTTTTTTTTTTTTTTTTTTTTTTTTTTAACGAGACACCGAGGACCACACTGAAAACATGAACAAGGACGGCAGGGCAAACACAATAACTGTTGAACCCGGATGAATCCTTTATTTCCCTACAACCCCCCAGCCCCCTCCTCTGGGTGAGCTTGTAGTTCTCAAGACCCTAACCTGCTACAGCCTCCTTCACCTGTCAAAGCAAGAAAGCTATTGTTCCTCTTTATCCCAAACTCTGTCTTCACAGTGTATTTTGGCTCTGAAGTACACACGTCAGTTTTTAACAAGAGAATGAATGTGTAGGAGAGGAAAACATTTTTCTTCATCTTTTCTCAATTCTTTGCTGGTTCTAATAATTAAACTGACACAAGACAGTTCCACAAGAGAAAACTATTTAATTAGAGGAACATCAATGATATGAGGATCAAGGTCAGGCAGGTGATGCTTACATTCCATTGGGTCTTAAGGAGAAGGGGTAGGATTTAGAATTTCAAAAAGGGGGAAGTGCATTCACAGGAAAAAGGAAACAGTAAATGTTTGGCAAACCAATGTTTGCCATGCCGGGCAGGTAATGCTTTATAAAAAGTTCCCATTTGGTATTAGCTCTTTTCCATGTAGAGGTCCCTCATCTAATTTGTGGTTTGTCTAAAAGCCTCAGAAAGAGGTAAATCTTTCTCTTTGCAGCAACAGAATAATCCTAGAGGACATTTTAAGTTAAATGAGCCCCACACAGCAAAATACACACTGTAGGAAATCACATATATAAAATCACATATATGAATCATCATAACCAGGCTCATGGAGGAAGAAGAGAGAACACATGGGGAACTAAATGATATCAGGAAAACTATGTATGGCCAAAATAAAAATTCAAACTGACAGCAAGTATCAAAAAATTGCAACAAAATTTAGGAGTTAAAGAGTACCAGTAAGTGCATTTTGAAAACCTGTAGAAGGGGTGGCAGTGCTTGGCTGGCTTGGTTGGTAAAGCATGCAACTCTTCCTCTCAGGGTTCTTGGTTTGAGCCCCATGTTGGGTGTAGAGATTACGTACATATATATATTTAATTTTTTAAAGAAGAAAAAAAATAGTAATGGGTTAAGAAAAGATTTGATCACGCAGAAAAAGGAATCAGACAACTTAAAGGCCTCTTGTTTTCAATTACCCACTGAGGGAACAAATTAACATTGGAATAGGACAGAGTCCAAGGGACTTAGGGGACACCAAGAAGTGAACCAACATACACATTAAGGGCACCCCATATGAGAGGAGAGTCAAAGGGGACAGAAAGCTTACATGAAAAACTAATGGCTCATAATTCCCCCATTGGTGGAAAGAAACAAACATACAAGAAGCTCAGTGAATTATTACACGGGATAAGTGCCGAGACATAAACACAGTGACACACTGTAATTAACCTATCATAAATCACAGGTGAACACAAAACTTTGAAATACTAGGAGCAAAGCAACTCATCTTGTGCAGCAGATCCACTGTAAGTTAGTAGTGGTTTCTCAATACATCCTACAGGAAGTAGGCATAGGATGATACACTCAAGTACTAAAATACCGAAAAATATCAACCAACAATATTGTAACTGGTAACACCGTCCTTCAAAAATGGAGAAATGAACACATTCCCTTTCATTTCCTAGAAATGAAGACAAACCCTTACAAGTTTACCAGGAAAGTCTACAGGAAAAATTTCAGGGAAATTCTGGTTAAAGTACAAAGAGTTTAGAAGTAACTGACCCAAAAGGAACATATAAAACTCTCTGCTTGATGGAAATACTTAAACAAAGAGAGAAATCCGTCGTTTGTAATAAGGTACCACAAATCACTTTTATTTCTGTGACAGAGTATTAAAAAATTTAAAAGTATAAAAATCACTTATTCGTATCATAGTGTATGCAAAATAAAAGACAGAATTTGGGATATCGGTAAGACAAAGGGGGTGCAGTGGTGGACATGGCATGTGTGAGAGGTTTTCAGTCATTCTCATGGAAACCACATAGAAAATGCCTCTAGAAGACATAGAAAGGATAGGAGAATGGTATCAAAGCATGTCATTACAAACACCACAAAAACATAATGGGACACAGGAACAGCGAGGAAGTGGCATAAAATAGCCACAACAAATACAGAAAACTATAAAAAATTGGTAGCAGTAGTGGTTCCCTTTCAGTAATACATTGATTGTAAAGGGATTCAAGTCCTCCAATCAAAAAGCATAGACTGGTTCAGTGAGTTAACAACAAAACCCTACAGTCTCCTGTGTATAAGAGACTCACAGTAGACTTAAGAACACACATAGGATGCAAGTAAAAGTGTGTCAACAGACATTCCATGCAAATGGGAGCCAAAAGAAGGCATAGGTGGCCATACTGTTATCAAACAAATACACATTAAGTGTCAAAAAGTGTCAACCAGAGAAAAAGGACATTATATAAAGTCATGAAATTACCAGGGCACTATAACAATTATATTTATGTGTGTACCTAGCGTCAAGGGTCCCATACATGTGAAGCACACATGACAGAATTGAATCAAGAAGTAAACAGCATCATAAGAGTAGCAGAGGTCAACACTACAGTTTTACTGGATAGAAAGACCGAATTGCACTCCAGTAGAAGTGCACTTAAGCAACGTTACATACCAATTACACATAATAAACATCAAGAGACAGTTCCACCAAGGAAGAGCAGAATACACAATCTTGTCAATTACACACTGATCATCATCCTGTATAGATACTGTGCTAGTCTACAAAACAAGTCTTAAGACATTTGGGAAGATTGACATCACACAAGTATGTTTCTTGTCCACCATGGAATGAAACTAAGTTTTAAGAGCAGATGGAAAATTGTAAATTCCACAAACATTTGGAAGCTTAACAATATGCTCTTGAAAAGTCAGATATTGAACAAAATGACCAGAAAATTTCTTGAGCCAAGTGAAATGACACACAATATATTCAAACATACGGAATTCAGACAAAGTAATTCTAAGGAAACAGAGGAATGAATAGACAACCTGTGAAATGGAAGGAAATTTTTTGCAGAGCACTTAGAGCAGAAGGAGGTAATATCCACAATAGAAAAAGAACTCGTGCATCAACAACCAGAAAGCAAATAACATGATTTAAATTTGGAGAAAGGATAGAATGAGCATCATCCAGTGAAGATATACAAGTGGCCAACCATATGAAAGATGCTCAAAACCATTATTCCTTAGGAAAATATAAATCTGACCACAGTGAGTTATCACATTACACCAGTTTACTTTGGACTATTAAACAAACATATGTTGCAAAGGATGTGGACAGACTGGAACACTTACACACTGCTAGAGTAAACACAAATGGTGCAACTACACTGGAAAACAAGATGAAGGTTTGTCAAAAAAAATTAAATAATATTATAAAATCCAGCATCCCACTTGTGGGTATAAAATCAGAAGAATTCAAAGTAGGTTCTGCAAAGACATGTGCACAAGTAGATTGCTAGCAGCATTATTCAGAAAACCCAATAATTAGGAAAGCAATAGGAATGTTCACAGGTGCATGAATGGGTAAAGAAAAAGCACCATATACACACAATGGAAGAATATTCAGCTTTCAAAGAACCTATCTCATCACATTATACAACGTGGCTAAAATGGGATGACATTATGCTCAGTGAAATCAATGAGTCACAGAAACAGATACACTGATTTCACTTACCCGACTAATGTAATGTAGTGAACCTTATGAATAAAGGAAGGAAAAAAGAGACAGAAGGAGGGAGACAGAAAATGTAGTTGGGGCTGAGAATAGATACAAACGTGGAAGTGGTTGTTTAAGAGGCACTGAGTTGCAGTTTTGCAAGATGAGAAAATTCCAGATTGGTTTTGCAACAACATAAGCATACTTAACACTACAGTTTAAAATGGTCAGAATGGTACATTTTATAGCATAGGTTTCAACCACAATTAAGAGTAAAATATAAAACTTAAAGTTGATACACAGTTATGAGTTTTAAAATATTACCTTCAATTCAAGACGTTATTTCTCATACAATGGGGATATACTTCCATATAGAAATAGATTATGACCTTAATTCTACTATAACAATTCACCAAAACAGGATAAAACAACCACTGATCACTAACCAAGAAAAGAAACAAGGTAAATCATAAGCAAAAAATGTATGGGTAATATTAATATAGACAAATATACAAGTAATTTATTGGCAATTGACATATGGCTGATTCCTATTTGAATTAAACCTTAAACTGTTGTAAAATGTACTGAGTTTAAAATTGTTATCCACAAGCAGAAAACGTAGATAAAAAACAAAAACAAAATTAATTAATGTTGTGGAACCGATCAAAATGAAAAATGGTTACAGAATTGTCTAACAAGAATAAAAGAAATGTTAACCAACACAATCCTGAATAAATCATCGATATTTATTTAAAAAGCATCCACTAAAAAGAAAGAAAAAAAAAAACCTCCACTTCCAACTATTATTGATACAATAACAAGGAGTGGAAATTAAAATCTAAGAAGTAGCCAATACTGAGAACCCAGAAAAGGACCCACAAACGTATTACCAACTAATCTTTGACAAACCAGTATAGAATATCCAATGGAATAAAGACAGTCTCTTCAGCAAATGTTGCTGGGGGAACTGGACAGTGACATGCAGAAAAATGAACCTGGATCACTTTTTACACCACACACACAAACAAACTCAAAATGGATGAAAGACCTAAATGTAACATGGGAAGCCATCAACATCCTTGAGGACAAAGCAGGCAAAAACCCCTTTGACCTTGGCTGCAGCAACTTCTTATTCAACACGTTTCTGGAGGCAAGGGAAACAAAAGCAAAAATGAACTATTGGGACCTCATCAAAATACTTTTTAAAATTTTTTTAACGTTTATTTATTTTTGAGACAAAGAGAGACAAAGCATGAACGGGGGAGGGGCAGAGAGAGAGAGGGAGACACAGAATTGGAAGCAGGCTCCAGGCTCTGAGCCATCAGCACAGAGCCCAACGTGGGGCTCGAACTCATGGATGGTGAGATCGTGACCTGAGCTGAAGTCGGATGCTTAACCAACTGAGCCACCCAGGAGCCCCGGGACCTCATCAAAATAAAAAGCTTCTTCACAGTGAAGGAAACAATGAACAAAGCTAAAAGGCAACCAATGGAATGGGAGAAGATATTTGCAAATGACATATCAGATAAAGGGTTAATATCTAACATCTATAAAGAACTTATCAAACTCAACACCCAAAAAACATATAACCCAGTATAGAAATGGGCAAAAGACATAGACACTTCTCCAAAGAAGACATCCAGATGGCCAACCGACGCATGAAAAAATGGTCAACATCACTCATCATCAGGGAAATACAAATCAAAGCCACAATAACATACCACCTCACACCTGTCAGAATGGCTAACATTAACAACTCAGCACATAAGAGATATTGGCAAGGATACAAAAAAAAGGATCTCTTTTGCACTGTTGGTAGGAATGGAAGCTGGTGTAGCCACTCTGGAAAACAGTATGGAGGTTCCTCAAAAGATTAAAAATAGAATTACCCTACCACCCAGCAATTGCACTAGTAGGTATTTAGCCAAGGTATGCTGTTTCGAAGGGACACATGTGCCTCAATGTTTATAGCAGCACTATCAACAACAGCCAAAGTATGGAAAGAGCCCAAATATCCATCGATGGATGAATGGATAAAGAAGATGTAGTATATCTATACAATTGAATATTAGTTGGCAATCAAAAGAATTAAATCTTGCCATTTGCAACTATGTGGATGGAACTAGAGGGTATTATGCTAAGTGAGATGAGCCAGTCACAGAAAGACAAGTACCATATGAATTCACTCATATGAGGAATTTAATATACAAAACAGATGAACATAAGGGAAAGGATGCAAAAATAATATAAAAACAGGGAGGGGGACAAAACAGAAGAGACTCATAAATATGGAGAACAAACAGAGGGTTACTGGAGGGGTTTTGTGTGGTTAGATGGGATAAATGGGTAAGGGGCATTAAGGAATCTACTCCTGACATCATTATTGCAGTATAGGTGAACTTGGATATAAATTAAAAATGTAAATTGAACTCTTTCCGTAAGAAAAAAAATAATAAACTCCACAATAAACCCAGAAAAAAATTTTTTTAACATTAAATAATAAAAAAAGAAACTATGGGTCCACCTAATTCCTCAAAGGACTTACCTTTAAAGGAGCAGGTTTTAATAGGTTCAGGAGAGAAGAAAGCAGACGGAACTTAAGGGAACAGGAAGGTGCAGCAAAAGGTAGAATGAAAGTGGAGGAAAAGAAAAAAAAAGTGGAGGTGAGGGGAGAACAGAGGAAGATGGCACTGGAGGTGGGGCCTGAGCACAAGGTGGCTTTGGAGTGTCTGTTGACAAAGTAGATGGGGAAGGGGAAGAACAGGTCACAGAAGCTCTTTTTGGTCATTATAGTTTGCTTATCTTTTTTGTTTGAAAACTATGTAGGAAGGAGGCAATGTTCCATTTCTGATAGTGCTTGAAGCCGGAAAACATCAATTAAGATAGGAATCCCATTCGGTTTTGTCAGCTTTGTACCTTGGTCGTCGTGCAAGTCATCTTTGTCAACAATAACTTGGGAAAGATCAAAGAAACCAGTAATGGCCACAGAAGATCTAAATTACTTCTAGCTAAGTCAGTTCATTTATGAACAAACATCCAGGCAGAAGGAAAGTATTTTTTTAAATATATATATTTTAAATTATTTATTTTGAGAAAGACAGACAGACAGACACCAGCCACCTGTAGGGGAGGGACAGAGAGCAAGGGAGAAAGAGAATCCCAAGCAGGCTCCACAGTGTCAGGGCAGAGACTGACAGGTGGCTTGAACTGACGAATCATGAGATCATGACATGAGCATAAGTCAGACACTCAACGGACTGAACCATGCAGGTGTCCCAGAAGCAAAGTATTTTTTAAACATCAGGAAGGCATCTGTTCCTTCAGCTGGAATAGAGAAGTAGGATCCATGAGCAAGATCAAGTCCAACCCTTGCTATTGGGTCTGCAGATGACTACCAGTGGTATGCAGAAAGATCTCCTGCCATATCCCGACTCCATTTTAGTGAGGTATCCTATTACCAATTTTTACCATTGGAAAGGAAAATTTGCTTTGTTCAGGAGGCTGGCATTACAGGAATAAGGTAAACTTATGTCCAAGACTATCTACAAAGTCACCTACCAAGCAGGGAGTATTGAAGGGGGAGGCACACAGAACTAGTGAGCACTGACAGGTAGGAGAAGCAGTGCTACAGTGCTTAATCAACAGGATTAATATAATTCTCATCGTACTGAGAATGATTCTCAGATCCCAGACAGCATCAGTTCCAGAAGAGCAAGGGTTGTGAAAACCATGGGCTTTCTGGCTAAATATTGGGTGGACTGTTTGAAGCAGTTGTACTTGCTGCTTCTGACTACTGAATTGTGACCCCACTAATTTCTAACAGGTACAGAGCCCAGAGCACGTGACTACCCTAATCATGGACTAAGTGGCAGGAAGGAGGTATCTGTCACCTAGAATCAGAAGCCCTGGAGTCACCCATCCATCTATAGTGGACCCAACCTATGGTGGGGTTATGTACCTGGGATACTTGTGCTTTGAGGAATCACAGCACACACCTTGCTGATCCTGCCTGTAACATTGTCCAAGAGGCTTCTTCACCTTCAACGTAGAGTCTGCCATGTGACATTAAAAAAAAATAATCTTTTAATGATTATTATTTATTTTTGAGAGAGAGACAGCGAGAGAGCACATGCACAAGTGGGGGAGGGACAGAGACAGAGGGGGAGGCTGGGCAAGAGGGTTTGGGACCAAAGTCTAAGAAACAATGCATGATATACACATCTACAAAGAAAGATTTGGTTAATCAATTACGCAGGCCACAGGTGCATGCTAAATTCAAAGAATTCAAAGCCAGCTCCAAGCCGTGAGCTGTCAGCACAGAACATTAAGCAGGGCTCAAACCATTGGGCCATGAGATCATGCCCTGGGCCAAAGTCTTAAGCTTAACTGACTGAGTTACCCAGGAGCCCGAGGATTAAGAAATTCTTTTAATGTTTTTTGTTTTTAATTTGAGAGAGAGCGAGCATGAGTGGGATGGGGTAGACAGAGAGGGAGACACAGAATACAAAGCAGGCTCTACGCTCTGAGGTGTCAGCACAGAGGCCAAAGCAAGGCTCAAACTCAGGAAATGCAACATGATGACCTGATCCAAAGTTGTATGCTTAACTGACTGAGGCATCCAGTTGCCCCTGGGTGCTGTATTCTTAAAGTGTCTCATGACTGCATCTATACCTGATTGATTATCAATATTGGACTGAATGATAAGCACCAGAGAAATCTTGTAATAGTAGTTTCAGGAGTGGAAATTTGAAAACAACATTTATGATCTAATACTCCCTGCATGACCCACCCCCTTGAGCACTAAGTATATAACCATCATCTTCATACAGCCAAAGTGCAGCTCTTTCTGCCCACAGATCCTGTCCCTGTGCTACTTGAGAGAACTTACTAAGTTGCACCATAAAACATCTCAAGAATTCTTTCCTGACCAATGATTCCACAACAATTTTGTGACCTAACCACCCATTTGATAGCCAGTCACTAGAAAAGCCAATACTCAAAAGGAGCTTCATTGAAAAGGAATAGGAGCTCTTTTTAGGAAGCTGGCCACTTGGGAAGCAAGCAGACTCTTGTCCAAAATCCAACTTCAAGGTTTCTGCCTGATCAAAAATTTTTTAAAGGCACTTTAGGGCAGTTAAGCAGTAAAAGGGAAGGACAGTAATGTGTAACACCTCTTGACTGTGTGTAGACCCAATTCAGGCAGCTACAAACATTACTGGGTGCTGGAATGTTGTGTATTGGTGCCACAGGGGGAGGCTGGGCAAGAGGGTTTGGGACCAAAGTCTAAGAAACAATGCATGATATACACATCTACAAAGAAAGATTTGGTTAATCAATTACGCAGGCCACAGGTGCATGCTAAAACTTAATGATCCCTGGGGCACCTGGGTGGTGCAGTCCGTTATACATCTGATTCATGGTTTTGGTTTAGGTCATGATCTCACAGTTCCCAGAGCCTGAGCCCCACCTTGGACTCTATGCTGGCAGAAAACAGCCTGCTCAGGATTCTGTCTCTCTCCCTCTATCCCTCCCCAACTTGCAATCTCTTTCTCTCTCAAGATGAAAAAAGTATTAAATTTAAAAACAAAAAAAAAAAAAAAACGTAAAGACTGCTTACTTGGCTAGAGGGGCTGCATTATGGCTTCAATGTAATGTAAAAAACAAACAAACAAAAACAAAAGGCCCTCTAAGTTTATTGTTGCTGCAAATGAAGGACTTCCTTTTCTGTTTTAAATTTATGTATTTATTTTGAGAGAGACAGAAACTGCTCAATCAGGGAGAGGCAGAGAGAAAAGCAGAGAGAAAGAATCTCAAACAGGCTCCAGACTACCTGTGCAGAGCATGATGTGGGGCTCATACTCACAGACCAACCAGGAGATCATGACTTGAGCCAAAATCAAGAGTCTGATGCTTAACCTATGGAGCCACCCAGGTGCTCCAGGAGTTCCTTCTTTTGTGAGGCTGATATGGTTACCAAGAATAAATTAGGAGGGACAACTGTACCAGAAAGAGAGCTAATTCCAGAGATTAACTGTTTATATCATAAGACGTTGGTGCCTGGTGTGGCAAACCAGTATGTGACAATCAGTTGCTCTTTGCTTTCTTCTGTATTGAATATATTTCTCCTGCTCTGAAATTCTAAATTCCTACTGCCTTCTTCAATGTCCCCATGTTATAAGCATCAATCATCTTTGAGACTCCTATCTTTAAGGTTCCCATAATTAAGAAATAATTTTTTTGTCTTGTGAATCTGTCTTAAGTCAGTTTAATTACTAGACCAGCCAAAGAATAGAGAAGGGAGCAAGAAAAAAGTTTTCCTCTCCTACACATTCTGTTGTGGAAACTGACCTCTGTGCTTCAGAGCCAAAACATAATTAGAAAAATAGTGGGGAGTAAAGAGGAACAACAGCTTTCTTGCTTTGTCAAGCAAAGGAGACTGGAGCACATTAGGGCCTTCAGGACTGCAAGCCACCCAGAGGGAAGGGCTGGGGGGTTATGTAGGGAAATACAGGGTCTAGCTGGTTTCAAGAGGAATTGTGTTTGTGCTACTGAAGTAGTTTGAAACTTTGGCCTTCAGAGCCAAAAAAGAATTCTTGACACAACTTCAGTGCCAAAAGATGGTTTTATTAAAACATGGGGACAGGTCCTTTGGGCAGAAAGAGCTGCACTGAGGTTGTGACAGGTGACTCATTATAGGACTTCAAGTTGGGGATAGTGTAAGTTGATGGGGTTTTGGAGTGGGGGTGGGGGTCCAGAGCCAAAGGCCAAGACAGAATTCCTGAGACATCTTTGGTGCAAAAGGGTAGTTTTATTAAAGCCCTAGGACAGGACCCCTGGGCAGAAGGGTTTCCCCAGATCCTGAGGAGAGACAGGTTATATGCTTAGGAGTTGAGGGAAGTAAAGTCAAGGGCAAGTTCCCAAATGGATTGTCCTATGCTAAAGATTCATAGGATACTAGAGGCCTAGCTATTGTTAAACTAAAATGGTTTTTCCCTCTAGCAAAGCATGGAGACAGTAGGGACTTCCTGGAGAAATGGTAGACTCTGCCTGCCTCAACTACTTGCCAATGAGCTACCAGTTATAAGGAAGTTTAATGTTATCTACCATTTCCATCTGCCTTTGTTTCTTCCATCACAGGTCTCTAAGGAATTTTTGGAAGCAAGGTTTCCAGGAACTTAAGGGGGCTAGCTACTGCTACGAAAAGGTCATTCATTACTTTTTAGAAAAAACTCAGTCATGAGACCCTTCAAATGTATATCCATGGGCCAGATGTTTGGAGTATGACTGCCAAAATATATCTTGGGGGGTAGAGAAAGGAAGTTTCCAAGGGAATTTTTGTATGCTAATGTAGACTTACAGGATCCTTGAGATTGGGATACTGTTAATCTAAGGTGGCCCATTCTTCTTACCAAAGAGTCATCATCTAGGCAGCTGAGCTCCCAGAGGAAGGTCGTTCTGCCTGTTTCATGGACTTGTCAATGGTCTGGAAGTAGTAGGAAAATTTAATTTTTCTTTTGCCTCTGTTCCCCACATCACTGCTGGTCTTGTTCATCATGTTTTCAAGGTGGTGCTGGCTTCCTCAAGAAAAAGGCTAAGAAGGAGGAGGGAAATTTTGCAGTAGAGAGGAAAAAGGTTATTTCAATATCAAGCCTACTGATGTTTGAATGCATCCATTTTGACTTTTGTTCAACTTTACACATTTAAGTAGTTTCCTTTTGAGTCACCAGGATAACTGTAGTAACAGCATTTCATATTTTACAATGAGAAGCCACTCAATATTTTCTGGAATGACTAAAATAAAAAAAAGATAACACCAAATACCCAAAAAATGTTAAGGAATTAGAAATCGTCTATGTTGCTGAGAGGAATGTAAAAAGTACCTTTACTTTGCAAAGTCGTGTGGCAATTACTTTTGAAAATACAAATTTCTGGGGTGCCTGGACAGTTCAGTCACTTAAGCATCTGATTTTGGCTCAGGTCATGATCTCACACTGTACTGGTTAAAAACCCACATTGGGGACTCTGTGCTGGTAGCTCAAAGCCTGGAGCCTGCTTCAGATTCTGTGTCACCCTGTATCTGTGACCTCCCTTGCTAGTGCTCTCTCTCTCAAAAATAAAAACGTTAAAAAAAAAAAAAAAAAAAGGAGGGGCGCCTAGGTGGCTCAGTCGGTTAAGTGTCTGACTTCAGCTCAGGTCACGATCTCGCGGTCCATGGGTTCGAGCCCCACGTCAGGCTCTGGGCTGATGGCTCAGAGCCTGGAGCCTGCTTCTGATTCTGTGTCTCCCTCTCTCTCTGCCTCTCCCCTGTTCATGCTCTGTCTCTGTCTCAAAAATAAGTAAACGTTAAATTTTTTTTTTAAATAATAAAAAATAAATAATTAAAAAAATAGAAATAAAAAAAGGAAGTAAACAATTCCCTATTGAAGGGGGGCATTTTATCACCCCCACATACGTCTCTTTGTCCATCACTCAACTCTTTTTCATCACCACTGAATTCATACTGGAGAGAATCTTTACCAATGTAAAAAATGTGGCTGGGAATGCAAGCTGGTGCAGCCACTCTGGAAAACAGTATGGACGGGGCGCCTGGGTGGCTCAGTCAGTTAAGCGTCCAACTTCAGCTCAGGTCATGATCTCATAGTCTGTGAGTTCGATCCCCGCATCGGGCTCCAGGCTGACAGCTCAGAGCCTGAAACCTGCTTCGGATTCTGTGTCTCCCTCTCTCTCTGACCCTCCCCCGTTCATGCTCTGTCTCTCTCTGTCTCAAAAATAAATAAACGTTAATAAAAAAAATTTTTTTAATAAAAAAAGAAGAAAAAAGAAAACAGTATGGAGTTTCCTCAAAAAACTAAAAATAGAACTACCCTACGACCCAGCAATTGCACTACTAGGCACTTATCCACAGTATACTGTTGTGCTGTTTCGAAAGGACATATGTACCCCCATGTTTATAGCAGCGCTATCAACAATAGCCCAAGTATGGAAAGAGCCCAAATGTCCATTGACAGATGAATGGATAAAGAAGATGTGGTATATATATACGATTGAGTATTACTTGGCAATCAAAAAGAATGAAATCATACCATTTGCAACTACAGGGATGGAACTGGAGGGTATTATGCTAAGTGAAATTAGTGAGAGAGAAAGACAAATATCATATGACTTCACTCATATGAGGACTTTAAGAGACAAAACAGATGAACATAAGGGAAGGGAAACAAAAATAATATAAAAACAGGGAGGGGGACAAAACAGAAGAGACTCATAAATATGGAGAACAAACTGAGGGTTACTAGAGGGGTCGTGGGAGCGGCAACGGGCTAAATGGGAAGGGACACTAAGAAATCTACTCCTGAAATTATTGTTGCACTGTATGCTAACTAATTTGGAGGTAAATTAAAAAAAAAAAAAAAAAAGAATGTGACAAGGCCTTTACCCACCACTCAAACGTTATTTAACATCACAGAACTCATACTGGAGAGAACACTTACCAATGTAAAGAATGCGATCAGGCCTTGAACCAGAACTCAGCCCCTTCCTGAACATCAGACAATTCACACTGGAGAGACACCTTACAAATGTAAAGAATGTGGCCAGGTCTTTAACTACACTTCACACCTTATTCAACATCACAGAATTCGTCCTTGACAAAAAGCTTACCAATGCAATTTGTAAAGTGTTTGAAAACTGTTTGACATTTACCACATTGAACACAGAATTCATACTTGAACAAACCTTACAAATTTAAGGAATGTGAGAAAATCTTTGTGGACTGCTCACCCCTTACTTCACACTGGAGAATTTATACTGGAGAATAACAATTGAATACAAGAGAGTGTGGCAAAGACTGTAAGGAATGCTAAACCCCGACTACTGACCATAGAATGTATAGTGAGAGAGGATTTTGCAAATATAAAGAATTTGGTGATCCTGTTAATCAAAGGTCAAGATTCACTCTACAACACAGAATCCATACTGGAGAAAAAACTTAAAATTATGTCAATGTGTGGTACAATTTCTAGGACTGCTGAACCCTTACTCAGCATCAGATAGTTTACACTGAGGAGCAACATTATAAAGGTCATGAATGTGTCCAGCCTGTAACTGGAATTTGTAACTCACTCAACATCATAGCTTTCTTACAGGATAGAAACCAAAACATGTAGAGAAAATTTCAGTGCCTTTCACTGGAACTCAATCCTTAATATCCCAGCATGCACACTAGAATTAAACACTAGAAACATATTGAATGAGAAAAGGCCTTTGTATTAAAAGTACACTTTAACAAACACCAGAGAAGCATAAAAGTAACTTGAAAGCCATAAATACTTGGAAAAGTATTTAATTTAACATCATGTATCAGTAACTGTCACAGAATTCAGAGTAGAAAGGACTATGTCAGTCATTCTATTCAGACATTACATCAAAATATTCATTGCAGGGACGAATACAAAGTTAATCACTTAGAAGGCAGCAAGCTGTGGTTGTGGAGAAGGGCAGAGAAAGAGGACCACACAGGTATGCCCAAGGAGAATGTTTCCCCATAGCTAGTGGCTTGGGAAACAAGAGAGTTGAACTTTGTGAGTTCTTTCAACCAGCATGGCTTTATGCCTAGAGTTTTAAAGGTCAGCTGTAGACAGGAGGGCATTGCAGTGTTCCTGGGGAGAAGGTAGGCATACAACTGCAGGGTGGGGCAGACAGGTTAGAAACAGAGATCTGAAGATCACTGGGGGACACACTGGGGTGAGATTATCCACTATTCTAGGAGACTTACCTCAGAGGCAACATTCACAGAGATACCTGTCTGAAAAGAAAGGAGTTGGGGGTCACCAGTTCCTTCCCCCCCCCCAACATAAACACAGGGCCCCTGAGCAAAGCATCTCAGCATGGTCCCTGGTTGTCTAAGTTGGTTACACACAGCCCCACTCCCCCACCACCACCCCCATGTTGTGGTGGGAGTATCCTTCTTAGTCAAGCTTCCCTCAAGCCCAGCAAGGTCAGCCCCTCTCCAGAGACCTGCACAAGCCCCTGGCCACACCATGTCTCTGGACTAGACAGTCTTGCAGGGCCATAGTTCTAGTGGATTCGGTGTGAGGTATGATTTTGCAAACAGACCTCAGCACACCCCGTGAACACTCACCACATTCAGTCCAGGCATGAAACACTGTCTACAGCAGGCAAGGAGAGCATCTGCAGATCACTGGCCTGCAGTGCGGCGACAGGACTAACTTTTTAAACATACAGAAGAAAGCAGACACTTAGAAAAATTGCCAAGATAGAAGAATGCTTCCATAACGAAAAAAGAACATATGGCCTCGGCCAGAGATTTATGCAAAAACAGTTGTCAGTAACATGCCAGATAGAGAATGGAAGACAATAATCATAAGAACTACTCACTGGGTTGAGAAAAGAATAGGAAACATAAGGAGACCCTTTCCCCAGGGGTAAAAGAGTGAAAAAACAACCAGAGATGAAAAATGCAATAAACAAGATTAGAAATCAGCTTCCTGCCATGAACAGCAGTCTGGAGGAAGCAGAGAGATGCATTAGTGACCTACAAGACAAAATAATGGAAAATAGTGAATCTGAACAAAAGAGAGAAAAGTGTTCCAACATGAGAAGAGACTTAGGGAACTCTGACTTCATCAAAAAGAATGACATTTTAATTTTAGGAACTCTAGGAGCAAAAGGGAAAGAAAAGTTATTTCAAGAAATAATAGAAAACATTCCTACTCTGGGGAAGGAAACAGACATCCACATTCAGAAGGCACATAGTATTTGCATCAAAATAAGCACAAGCAGGCCCACGATGAGACATGTTTGAATTAAATTTGCAAACTACGGTGATAAAGACAAAAAACCTTAAATGTGGCAAAAGACAAGCAGTCCTTACTTGCAAAGGAACACACATAAACCTAGAAATTTCTCAACAGAAACTTGGGAAGCAAGAAGTGCGTGGCATGATATATTCCATGTACTGAATGAAAAAAATCTGCAGCCAAGAACTCTATCCAGCAAGGCTATTCTTCAGAACAGGAGAGATAAAGAGGTTCCCAGAAGGGCAAAAACTAAAGGAATTCCTCACCACTGACACAGCCCCACGAGAAACGTTCGAAGGGGATCTTTGAATGCGAAGAACACACCAAAAGTGACAAAGACTTGAGAGGATCAGAAAAAATCTCCAGAAACATAGACAAAACAAGTAATAAAATGGTAATAAATACCTATACATCAATAATACTTTGAAGAAAAGGTACACTCCCGTCAAAACACATAGGCTGTCTGAATGGATTAAAAAGCCCAGACCCATTTACATGTTGCCTACAAGAGACTCAAATTAGACCTGAAGATACCAGCAGACTACAAGTGAATGGGTGGAGAGACATGTTTCATGCAAATGGAGGCCAAAAGAAAGAGTACCGACACTTACATTGGACAAACTAGACATTTTGTTCCTGTATTAGGCTTATCATCCTTTGCTATCTGGGTAATGCTGGCCTCATAGAAGGATTTTCAATGTTTTCCCTCTATTCCACCATTTGTTAGATTGTGATGAACACTGTCATTTATCATTTTTTAAAAAGATTTCTTAGCATTGGAGCACCTGGGTGGCTCATTTGTTTGAGTGGACACTCACTCTAACTTCGGCTCAGGTCATGATCTCACAGCATGTGAGTTTGAGCCCCGCGTCAGATTCAGGTGCTGACAGCTCAGAGCCTGGAGCCTGCTTTGGATTCTGTGTCTTCCTCTCTCTCTGCCCCTAACCCACTCGCATTCTTTCTCTGTCTCTCTCAAAAATAAATGTTAAAAAAATATTAAAAAAATAAAAATAATAAAAAATAAAAGGTTTCTTAGCATTGACCAATGAAGGCATGTGTTCTTGGGCTTTCATGTGTGGGAGGTTTTATATTCCAAATTCAACTTTCATTCTTGTGGTCTAAGAAGATTTCCTATTTCTTGGGTTCAAGATTCTTATTTCAATTAGGTAACTTATACATTTTTAGGAATTACCTTTTTCCCTACTTAATGGGATTTCTTACCTTATAATTGTTCATAATAATCTGTTATCGCACTATATACTGTTTGTGGTATAGTTTTATCATTTTCTCTTCCAACCATTTTCTCTTCCAAAAACCAACTCATTTGGATTTTGAGTCTTCTCTCCTGTTTTTATTCATGTAGTTAACTCAGCGTCTATTATGCTTATTAAAAAAAAAAAAAAACCAGAGCACGATTTTCAATGTTATTTTATTATTTGGTCTGTATTTTATTTATTTCTGATTATTCCTTGTAATTTACTACCTCTACTAAGTTTCACCTGTATTCCTTTTTCCCCCCCAGTTCCTTGTGGCTTAATGTCAAGAACATAAAGTTAGGGCACCCAGGTGGCTCAGTCAGTTTACTGTCCAATTGTTGATTTCAGCTCAGGTTATGATCTCATCCTTCATGAGTTCGAGCCCTGACTCAGTCTCTGTGCTGTTAGTACAGAGCCTTCCTGGGATTCTCTGTCTCCCTCTCTCCCTCTGCCCCTCCACTGCTCTTTCTCTCCACCTCTCGCTCTCTCAAAAAGAAACACTGAAACAAAAGAAAAAATGGTGGAACAAACAAATTGATTCAAGCATTGGTAGTATAAAAATTCAAAAATAGAGTGTCTACTAGATCAGATTAGCAGAAGTAAGCAATACAAGTGATGACCAAAACACACCAGTAACAACAAAAATAAAAAACTAAGGATTCTTGGGGTGCCTAGGTGGCTCAGTCGGTTAAGTGTCTGACTTTGACTCAGGTCATGATCTCATGGTTAGGGAGTTCGAGTCCTGGGTTGGGCTCTGTGCTGACAGCTTGGAGTCTACAGCCTGCTCTGTTTCTGTGTCTTCCTCTCTTTCTCTGCCCCTCCCCCACTCACACTCTGTTTCTTTCTCTCCCTCAAAAATAAATAAAAACATTAAAAAAATTAAAAATAAAAGTCATGACATCCTTTAAAAAATTAAAAAAAGAGAAGTAGAGAATATGAATTAATGTGGTAGAAATGAAGAAATCTTCATAGATATAAAATACTAGCTAAGTCTTACCTAAAATGGCATGGGATTGTACATTCACATTTTTTTAAGAATTACCGGAGGCCTGAAAGTGTGTTAGTATGGAGAATTAAAGAACTAACAACTTAAAATGCAGGGTCATAAGTAGGTCATGAGGTCATAAGCCTCATGGTAACCACATATCAAACTCGTGTTCTAGATATGTGAAAGAGGAAAGGATCGAAGTATACCGCTATAAAGACCTAAATGTGAGATAGGAAACTCAAAATCCTACAGGAGAAAATAGGCAGCAACCTCTCTGACTTAGGCTACAGCCACTTCTAGTGAAGATTTCTCCAGAGGCAAGGGAGAAAAACAAAATAAATAAAAACAAAAATGAATTCTTGGGACCTCATCAAGATAAAAGGCTTCTGCACAGTAAAGGAAACAATCAACAAACCAAAAGGCAACCGAGGGAATAGGAGAAGATATCTGCAAATGACATATAGGATAAGGGTTAGTATCCAAAATCTGTGAAGAATTTACCAAACTGAACACCAAACAAATTACCCAGTGAAGAAATGGGCAGAAGACATGAATAGACATTTTCCCAAGGAAGACATCCAGATGGGTAACAGACACGTGAAAAAAGGCTCAACATCCCTCATCATCAGGGAAATACAAATCAAATTCACAATGAGATGCCACCTCACACTTGTCAGAATGGCTAAAATTAACAACAGCATACAGAGAAAGGAGGACACTTTTCCAGTGTTGGTGGGAATGCAAATTGGTGCAGCCATTCTAGAAAACACCATGGAGGTTACTCAAAAAATGAAAAATGGAATTACCTGCAGCCCAGCAATAGCACTACTAGGAATGTATCCAAGAGATACAGGAGTGCTGACTCATAGGGGCACATGTACCCCAATGTTTCTAGCAGTGCTATTAAGAATAGCCAACTTATGGAAAAAGCCCAAATGTCCATCAACTAATGAACCAAGAAGCCATGGTACACACACACACACACACACACACACACTGCAATACTACTCAGTGATCAAAAAGAATGAAATCTTGCTATATGCAACAATATGGATGGAGATAGAGAGGATTATGCTAAGTGAAAGAAGTCAGTCAGAGAGATCATATGATTTCCCTCATTTGGAATTTGAGAAACCCAACAGATCAAATAGGGGAAGGGAACGTAAAAGGAGATAAAAACAGAAAGGAGGCAAACTACAAGAGACTCTTTAACACATAGAACAGAGTGAGGGTTTCTGGAAGGGAAGTAGGTGGGGGGATGGGTTAAATGCGTGATGGGCATCAGGGAGGGCACTTTTTGGGATGAGCACGGGGTGTTATATGTAAGAGATGAATCACTGGATTCTATTCCTGAAATCAATACTACACTGTATGTTAACTAACTTGAATTAAAAAAAAAATAACCAAATAAATATAAAGGGATTAAATTCTCCAATCAAAAGATACATATTGGCTGAATGGAAAGAAATACAAGATACAACTCTACAGTACCTTCAAGAGACTAATCAGCTTTGGGAACACAGTCAGACTCAAAGTGCAGGTAAGGAAAAAGACATTCCATGCAAATGGAAATAAAAGAAAACACAGTAGCTATGCTTACTTTAGACAAATGGACTTTAAGCTAAGGGCAGTATTAAGATGCAGCAAAAATGCTTATAAACTAATGGGTCACTTTCTGCAGTGTTTTTAGCTATGTGGTGTTGGGAAGAATGACAATAAGGCTTTCCCAAAATTTGTGTTTGGAAGGATATGAATAGGGTGTTTCTGTAACTCATGTAGTACTTACCACTTCTCAACCCAACACCTTTTTCCCCCCATAAATGTTGATGGTGTTTCACCACATACCTCAATTATAGCTTGAGTCAAGTTGATGAACATCTGTATCTTAAGAGTTCCCTAAATGGTTGGTTGATATTCAAAAACCTATTACTGTGATTTGAGGATTGGGGAAAAAAAGAACACTAAATGACAATTTGAGAAGGACCTATTATTTCCAGACTTTTAGGTGTGTGGGAAAATATTGTTGCAAAGAAAGCTTGGTCCTTTACTGTAACCAGTAGCCAATAATTTATCAAAACCAACTTGTACAGGCTAATAAACATTCTACCATAGTGTGTTTTCTAACCTCTTGCTACTGTACATTGTATATTTTATCACTCGTATGTTGTTAAATTACTTTGTTATCTGGCATTTTAATCTCCAAATAAGTTAGTTGTCCTTTCAGGCAGGTTATCATTAAACTCCTCTGTGCACCTTGTGGTATAAATTTTTGAGCAGCTTTTCATTGGGCAGACATTCCAAAAAACGAGCAAATACCAAAGGTTTTATCCAATCAAGCTGTCCTTCCTTTGCTTCCACATCGTCTCTGTAAAAACCTTACCACCATCTGCTACTAATGGAACGTGCCTAGCCATTTGAATAGATCAATTAACCAGTCAGATTAAGTCTTGAAAATATGAACATATATCAGTTCATCTTTTAACACCACACAGTACCACCTTTCATTTTGAGCACCTTTCTCCCTGGCCTGGACAACTTGCCCACTCGCCACGTGAGCATAAGACTCAATAGGACATCTTTCCCTGCCCCTTTCGGCCCACTTTTGCACATGCACATTAGACACCAATGTGACTCTGCTCTCACATGCGCAGACTCCACTCTCGGCAATGGCTCCCCACAGCACCTGCGCAGATGGAGTTTCCCACCAAGTGCTGCACATGCGCACAGAGGATTTCCGGAACACACCGCCCCGCTCAGGAACTAAACCTGCAGTCATGTGTTCCTCCCTTTGCCAGCCCAGAGTTACAGAGCACTAGCCTTGAACCTTAGCTCAACTGTGCATACACCGGAGTTCACAGTGGAGGCCAGCTGGGGCTAGAGTCTACAGACAGAACAGTCATCCCTCGGACCAGTGTTACCACACCCAGAGTTTTCGATCCTTTTCCCGTGTCTGCCTTCAGTATCATCAAAACTTCACACAAGCACGCAAAGAGAATCCCCATGAACCCGTCAAGCTGGGCACCTCCCACAATGAAGGGAGCCCGAGCAGATGGGGAGCAGGGACTGGCCACCCAGGAGCATCCTGTGTAATAGAAACGCTTAGGTGTCCATCAGTGCTACCACTGCAGGGGACCTTCTGACATCCTCAGATTCCTGTTTCATACCTTGGGGCTAACATTCTGGGCAAAGAGCTCAGCTGTCCCAGGATTTGCATCTGGAATAGTCCTTGCCTACATGGTGCTTGGGGAGCCTGATAGACAATTGTCCCTTCAGGTTCTCTCGAAAAGGACCTGTTCCACCACAAAATTGACCTCTCTGGCCCCGGTGCCAGTCCCTGATCCTCCCTTCTCAGGACAGCTCAGAGAACAGAGTTCCTAGCAGCTCCACCTCCTGGATAGCCCATTGATATCCACACTTTTCTGAGGCTCAGACTCAGATAAGGGAGAGAGCAAAGGACCTAGAATTTGGGGAGTCCGTTTCACCTTTCTGGTACCAACCGTGCTTCCAAGAGGACACATAGCATCCCACCTTCCATTCCTGGAATGTCCATTGATTTTCAACACGTGAAAATGGATCAAATATGCAAATGCAAATGATAGATGCATCAGATTTCCCTCAGAGGTTCTACTCCACCCTTTCTGTCTCCTATCTGCTCTCTATATTTGTGCCTCCACATCCAACATGGCCTTCAAGAGTACTGATGTTGAAAGACAATACAAACAATCTCTACTCCCAAGAAGGCTCACCCTGGATCCAACCTTCCTAGAAAAATGAACATAGTGTACACAATCCCCAGGGTTTTACCAAGATTAATTCACACAATATACGTAAGTTTCCCAGCCCAACGTCTTGAACACGGTGCATCCTCATACACTTGCAGCATACATAAGATACTCAAGAAACATCCCTTTCATGGATGAGTACACATGTACACCAAAGAGCTGTGCTCAACCACCGCTGCCTTAGCTTTTCCTTTCCCAACTTGCAGGGGATGTGCACACAATGCCATCTTGTTGAGAGTAGTAGTCTTCACTGGGAACAACAGGGTTTGTGTTGAGATAGGATGGCTGGATAGATGGGACTCAGGTGTGCTCTTCTGCACTCTCTATCTTTGGGCAACTGGAGATGAAGTCTGGGGACAGCAACCTCAATGTTTGTTAGAAGAACAAATTAATGATCTTCATCTAGACCTAGGCAGACATGATATCTGAGTGTGGGGCCCAGAATCTGTTTTTAATGGGAACCTCAAGGGATTTCTGTATACATGAAATTTTGAAAAGCAGTGTTCAAAATGTCATTCTTAGCTTTGACATCATATTGTGAACCCCTGTGTAGTTATTTGAACTACCTTCTCTAGGGTCCCATCCCCAAAGATTCTGGCACTTAGTTCTTGATGGGGCCCACCATCAATTAGGTCGTAAAGAAGTGGCCCGATTATTCCACTATGAGGTCAATGGAATTGCTGAGGCTCCTAGTACATTTAAGAATACAGAGTGCCAGGCAATGTCGAAGGCTCTATGAGAAAGGCCGCACTGTGTAAGTTTTCATAGGGGATGGTCAGTTTGCCTCACATTCCTGATGTTGTGCCACACTTTGTGTGTGTCTCCAGGAGATAAGGGCACCCAAAACTGGGACAGGAGTAAATTACATAGGGAGAATCTCAGTGGAGGCCCCAATGTGTACAGGTTTTCACATGTGCCCAAAAGCAAGTCAGATCCCATAGAGCCTCAGGGGACATGGGGATGCTTTTGGATTTCCTGGTGAATGCCATGGTAGACACTGGCACAGAGGGTAAGCCTCAGGGGATGCAGCAGCATGGGAAGACCATGACAGGAATGTGCATCCATGACCACTAGAAAAATACACCTAGGCTTTCAGAATCATTCCCTTCAAGCAGAGCTTCCCAGACCACATTTTAAGATTGAGTTTTCTCCTTTGACCTTTGACCCTCACTTGTGTCATCTGCTTCGTTCATTCCCACTTACTTGGGCGTGTGGTTACTCTCTCCTGTCCTTTTTTGCACAAGGTCTCTTCCCTTTTCCAAAGATCATGCCCGGATCAACTCTAGAGACAGCAAGATCTATAGATAGGAAAAAAGATACGTGACCCTTGCTGGAGAACCTACAATTTCAAATCCAGCACTGTGTTCTATAGAGAAGAGAGCACATTTCAGAAGCTAATAGAAAACTAATTCTCCCAACGCTGTTTCCTGATGGCCTCTTTAGAACACTTAGGAAGGCTTTTCAATACTCTGTTCCCTAACTCCACTTCCAAGTAGTACTGAATCAAGAATAATAAATATTGGGTCACCTGGGTATCTCAGGTGGTTAAGCGTCTGATTTCAGCTCAGGTCATGATCTCACTGTTCCTGAGTTCAAACCCCACATCGGGCTCTGTACTGACTGCGTGGAGCCTGCATGGCCTTCTCTCCCTCCCAGACTCTCTCTCTCCACTCCCACCCCCACATACACACACTCTCTCTCTCTAAAAATAAATAAACTTAAAAAAATAAGATTTAACCAAAGAATAAGGAATGTAGATCAGATTTTAAGATGGTGACAACAATATCCTATGCCATTTAGTTTCTAGAATTATCACTAATTCACAGTGAGGGTAACAGAGAACTTCAGAAAAGGGGAAAGTTTAAGATACAACATCATGAATATTTCATTCCTCACACCAACAAATACCTAATTATTTCCTTGAAATGATATCATTTGGCATTTGTGCGAAGTTGCATTACAGAATTTTAAGACCTATGAACATATACTAGTTATACTTGTTACTTTTTTTTTCAGCAAAAGTTAATAATGAAGAAAACATCTGCTACACTATGCAAAATAAAATTGAAACTTAATAGATTAAGGACTGAAAGAGCAGACCTAGGCCGGCTGACTAGTGACTATGTCCCCGACATGGCCGCAGAAAGAAGTTCCTGCTCAAACCTCAGACCACGCCTCCTCCTCCCCTTGAGTAACTTACATTTTCTAAGAAAGCAGGCTACCAGTTGATGCATTCTTCCGAAGTCTGAGGTGCGAGGAAGGGGAGTGTGAGAGGTGTGGAAAGTGTGAGTAGAAGAGGAAGGGCTTCTCTCAGGTACGGGCCAGAGGCAGGAGCCCTCAACCCTGTCCAGGCTTAGAATGACCTGGGAGCATCTTACCCCTCCCCAAACCAATTAATCAGAGTCTCTCGGGATGGTGTTTGGTGCTAGGTATTTATATAGCACAGCAAGGCTGACAGCCAATGGTTAATAGGTGACCAGTGAGAAATGCTCTGTATACACTGAGGCCAAACATGTTAGAGATCCTCAGACACAGTGGTTCTTAAACTTCAGATGCATCAAAATCTCCTGGAAGACTTGTTCAAACACAGATTGCTGAGCCCCACCCCCAGAGTTTCTGATTTAGTAGGTCTGTGACCACCAGGCCCAACATTTGCATTTTTAACAAGTTCCAGGTGACGCTGAGAATTGCTGATCTGGGACCACATTTTGGCAGCCAATCGGCTGAGTCCACGACCCTTCCCCAGCCAATCGGCTAAGGCCATGGTCCCTATAAAACCTTTGTGCTTTTTGAAACTTGCTTTCTCTCTCTCTGGTATCTCACTTCTACGTCAGTGCAAATAGGAGATTGAGCTCGAGCTAGCTTGAATAAAGGCTATTTGCTTTTGCATCGGACTCGGCTCCCTGGTGGTCTTTGGGGATCATGAATTCTGGGCATAACAAGGACCAATATAAAACCTTTATTTGCAAAGACCAGTATCTCTAGTAAACAAAGAGACTTCATTTTCTGGGGGAATCTGTCAGAGAGACCCTGATCCATGTGAACAATGTTAACATCAGCTGTAGTGAGACAAATTGATATCAGGGGCTTCATGCATGTAGACGGACTCATCATTGATGTGATAGAGTTTGCAAAGGAAGAAAAAACAGCAACGAAATCATACTAGGATATGAATCATGAAAATATAGATTTTTGCAAATTTTAAGTCACAGATTCTTCCCATGTCCTCTAGTTTTTAATGCCTTCTAAATAGTAAGTCTTTGAAACAATCTAGACAGCAAAGCTCTTTTTCAGAACATCAACTTATTTGGGCCCCAAAGCTAGTTGATTTGCCTTTCATGCTTTGTGTGTGTTTTTTTAAGCTTATTTATTTTGAGCAAGAGTGAATGGGGGCAGGGGACAAAGGTAGAGAATATGCCAGACAGGCTCTTCTGACAGTGAGCAGCCTGACACAGGGCTCACTCAAACCTTGGGATAATGACCTGAACTGATATCAAGATTGCATTGCTTGACTGAGCCACGTGGACGCCCTTGTTGTTCAGGTTCTTAATCAGTTTACATAGAACTCGTGCCACACACAAACAGGATATGAATATGTAATCTCGTCCTTTACTGGGGTCCTCAAACCTGACATATCTCCCAAGAGAAACTTGTGTAGCAACACATTCCCATAATCTGTCACCGAAGTGTTATTTTCAATAATCTGCAGGTCATGAATTCATGGCAGGAATTCCTCATATTATATAGAAAGCCTGGTTGTAGAGAATGGAGAGAAGACTCTAGGATCTAACACAGGAATGTCCTAAGGAGCTAAATTTTACTATCATGAAAGGGATAAATACTAGTCCAAACATATTTATTAGGCAGACCCAGGTAGAGAAGTAAACGTTTGCAACCTCTAAAAACATGGCATTTCATTAAGTAATGAGGACACAGCTTCTAAGCTAAGTCCTGACCAAATTTACCTCAGAAACAGCCATTTCTTCCTCTCCTTTCTCCTCTTGAGTGCTTTCTGGTGTGATGTTATATGAAGAAATCACGTCTGTAGGACTTTCAAGGCCTCAGACAGCCTCTTCACCTGTTCTTATCACCTCAAAAGCATAAGAATCTTGAAATTCAGAAAAAGCCGCCTTCTCCTTGACTTTGTCACAGGAAAGATTCAGGAAAACTGAGTTCCTGTGTGAACATTTACCTGTGAGTTTCTCCTAACGGGTTTCAGATGTCCTCCCCTCTCACAGACAGCCACACATCATGCCATAGCTCAGGGAACATGGGCTGCACTGAACTGCCCCTTCCAAGTCCATGCCAAACAGACTATCATCATCTCTTCTACTGAAAGGCGAATGCAACCCTCCCAAGTAGTTTGCGAATCCTCGTGCTTCACCCTGGTCTCACCTGAGAATCACCTGGAGCTCATAGTTAAAGCAGCACCGGTGCTCTCACCCTGATCAACAGACAGACTGGCAGAGGGCAGAGGTGATGCTGGTTCCTAAAACTCACCAAGGGATGTTTATTGTAAACCTAGGCTGATAAGCAGTTCTGTGCTTTGAAGTTTTCATGTGCATATAAATCATGTGGTCTCCAGAGCCCATAAAAGAAACGGTGATTTTGTAAGTTTGGAATGGGGTCCACGAATGGGCTGGCATCTTTCACCAGTTCCTTGTTAGTGCAGATGCTGTTCCCCGAGACCCATTAGTAACACCTCATGAGCCAATGCAGGCACAGCACACTTGAGCCCCCCATTGCCACCATCTGACTCAACACAAACAACTCCTGCTTAGTTTCCAGGGAAGACTTTACCACTTACGTTCTTCTTTTGTGAGTTTACTTTTGGCTCCCAGCAAAGACCACCATCACCATCCTTCAGAACATTTTACATTGCACTAGGTCACTTTCAGATTTCCAAATAGTTGTTCTACAGGTATGCATGTTCCACCATTTGATTTGAGCTTTTGCTGACAGAAACATACTGCTTTAGTAAAGTACTGGACTTAAAAGGAAGGTTTTCCAAAATGGTGTATATCCTTCACCAGTTTGGGCAGTGAGATTCTCATTACACACAGTTGTCTCAATTTGGGTATAGCCTTCCTGATACTGTTGATAAACTTCACTCTTCCCATCATTGTCCTGGTTTATCATTCAGTGTAAATTCTCAAGGGCACTGGGTTTATATCTACTCATTGACAAGTGTTGACAAGAAGCTTCTATGCACGATGTTGTCAAGAAGCTGAGGGTGCCATGGGAAGTTACAGCTGAAAGATATCAAATAACAGAGAGGTAAAATTCCACTTATTACTCTCACAGAATGTGCTGACATCTAATCTACATCCCTAAAATCACTCAGAGAATGTCAGCAATGTGGCTGAGAAGGAATCATGAGAATATCATTACTCCATAGACACATAAACTTGCACATGATGCACTGACCACATAGCATAATAGATAATGCTATAGTGTTGTGCCATAGCACAAATCACTTTCTTCTACCTCAAATTCTCAGGTCAAATACCATATGAACCCAAAATTATCAGCAAGAAGGAAATTCAAACATAAAACAGAAATGAACAAAGTAGGATACAGCAAAACTAGGAAAATATAAAGAATAGAAACACTTGGTTTTCAGAACAAATGAACAAAACTGACAAACCTTTAACTAAATCAGGAAGGAAAGGGAGAAAGAAGACAACTACAGTCGAAGTGAAGAATTGAAGGCAGGCACAGTATAACTGATACCATAGAGATAAATATATTGCAAGAGGTGACAGTAGAGAATTACATGCCAAGATAGATATTGAAAAATGAGAATAAATTTCAGAAATATAGAACCTATCTGGACCCCCTTGTGAGGAAATATTTTTAAAAATCTCCACTGATCTACATATACTAGGTAGATGATAAAAAATTAAAATCAAAAACAAAAACAAAAAACTTCCCAAAAAGTAAAAGTATTTATCCAGATGAATGAACTGGATAATCCATACAAACATTGAATGAGAAAATTGTTCAAATCTCCTCAAACATTTCCAAGGAGTAAGAGAAGGGAGATTAAGAACACACTCTCTGGGGGTGCCTGGGTGGAGCAGTCGGTTAAACGTCTGACTTCAGCCAGGTCACGATCTCGCGGTCCGTGAGTTCGAGCCCCGCGACAGGCTCTGGGCTGATGGCTCGGAGCCTGGAGCCTGTTTCCGATTCTGTGTCTCCCTCTCTCTCTGCCCCTCCCCCGTTCATGCTCTGTCTCTCTCTGTCCCAAAAATAAATTAAAAACGTTGAAAAAAAAATTAAAAAAAAAAACAAACAAAAAACTGCACATTAAACAATGAAGATCAAAATGACATGATGTTAAGTGATGCAAAACAGGAAGTGAGCTTATTGGACATAATTTTATGGTTAGAAATACTCAATAAAGCAGGAATGGAAGGAAACAACCACGACCTGATAAAGGCCATTTATGTACGGAAAGCTGAAATCTCACATATTCCATAATAAAATAAATCTCACATATTCCATAATAAAAGACTAAAAGCTTCTCCCATATGAACAGAAACAATGTAATGAAGTCACGTCACCATTTCAATTCAACACAGCAATGAATAGTCTGTTCAGAACAACTGGGCAAGAAAAAAATAGATTAAAGGCATCGTAAGTGGAAAAGATAAAACAAGGTTTAGAGAGGGAAGATGGCGGCGTAGAAGGACGCTGGGCTTACCGCGCGTCCTGCTGATCACTTAGATTCCACCTACACCTGCCTAAATAACCCAGAAAACCGCCAGAGGGTTAGCAGAATGGAGTCTCCGGAGCCAAGCGCAGACGAGAGGCCCACAGAAGAGGGTAGGAAGGGCGGCGAGGCGGTGCGCGCTCCACGGACTGGCGGGAGGGAGCCGGGGCGGAGGGGCGGCTCGCCGGCCAAGCAGAGCCCCTGAGTCTGGCTGGCAAAAGCGGAGGGGCCTGACGGACTGTGTTCCGACAGCAAGCGCGACTTAGCGTCTGGAATGTCATGAGTTAACAGCTCTGCTCAGAAAGCGGGAAGGCTGGAGGACAAAGGGAGGGAGAGCTGCCGAGCCCCCGGACGACAGAGCTCAGTTTGGTGGGGAACAAAGGCGCTCGCCAGCGCCATCTCCCCCGCCCATCCCCCAGCCAAAATCCCAAAGGGAACCAGTTCCTGCCAGGGAACTTGCTTGCTCCGCGCAAACACCCAACTCTGTGCTTCTGCGGAGCCAAACCTCCCGCAGCAGATCTGACTCCCTCCCGCTGCCACAGGGCCCCTCCTGAAGTGGATCACCTAAGGAGAAGCGAGCTAAGCCTGCCCCTCCCGCCCCCGTGCACCTTGCCTACCCACCCCAGCTAATACGCCAGATCCCCAGCACCACAAGCCTGGCAGTGTGCAAGTAGCCCAGACAGCCACGCCACCCCACAGTGAATCCCGCCCCTAGGAGAGGGGAAGAGAAGGAACACACCAGTCTGACTGTGGCCCCAGCGGTGGGCTGGGGGCAGACATCAGGTCTGACTGCGGCCCTGCCCACCAACTCCAGTTATACACCACAGCACAGGGGAAGAGCCCTGCAGGTCCTCACCACTCCAGGGACTATCCAAAATGACCAAACGGAAGAATTCCCCTCAGAAGAATCTCCAGGAAATAACAACAGCTAATGAACTGATCAAAAAGGATTTAAATAATATAACAGAAAGTGAATTTAGAATAATACTCATAAAATTAATCGCTGGGCTTGAAAACAGTATAGAGGACAGCAGAGAATCTCTTGCTACAGAGATCAAGGGACTAAGGAACAGTCACGAGGAGCTGAAAACCACTTTAAACGAAATGCAAAACAAAATGGAAATGACGACAGCTCGGATTGAAGAGGCAGAGGAGAGAATAGGTGAACTAGAAGATAAAGTTATGGAAAAAGAGGAAGCTGAGAGAAAGAGAGATAAAAAAATCCAGGAGTATTAGGGGAAAATTAGAGAACTAAGTGATACACTAAAAAGAAATAATATATGCATAATTGGTATCCCAGAGGAGGAAGAGAGAGGGAAAGATGCTGAAGGGGTACTTGAAGAAATTATAGCTGAGAACTTCCCTGATCTGGGGAAGGAAAAAGGCATTGAAATCCAAGAGGCACAGAGAACTCCCTTCAGACGTAACTTGAATCCATCTTCTGCACGACATATCATAGTGAAACTGGCAAAATACAAGGATAAAGAGAAAATTCTGAAATCAGCAAGGGATAAACGTGCCCTCACATATAAAGGGAGACCTATAAGACTCATGACTGATCTCTCTTTTGAAACTTGGCAGGCCAGAAAGGATTGGCACGATATCTTCAGTGTGCTAAACAGGAAAAAATACGCAGCCGAGAATCCTTTATCCAGCAAGTCTGTCATTTAGAATGGAAGGAGAGATAAAGGTCTTCCCAAACAAACAAAAACTGAAGGAATTTGTCACCACGAAACCAGCCATACAAGAGATCCTAAGGGGGATCCTGTGAGACAAAGTACCAGAGACATCACTACAAGCATAAAACATACAGACATCACGATGACTCTAAACCCATATCTTTCTATAGTAACACTGAATGTAAATGGATTAAATGCGCCAACCGAAAGCCATAGGGTATCAGAATGGATAAAAAAAAAAAGACCCATCTATTTGCTGTCTACAAGAGACTCATTTTAGATCGGAGGACACCTTCAGATTGAGAGTGAGGGGATGGAGAACTATTTATCATGCTACTGGAAGCCACAAGAAAGCTGGAGTAGCCATACTTATATCAGACAAACTAGACTTTAAAGGCTGTAACAAGAGATGAAGGGCATTATATAATAATTACAGGGTCTATCCATCAGGAAGAGCTAACAATTATAAATGTCTATGCACCGAATACCAGAGCCCCCAAATATATAAAACAACTACTCATAAACATAAGCAACCTTATTGATAAGAATGTGGTAATTGCAGGGGACTTTAGCACCCCACTTACAGATATGGATAGATCATCAAGACACACGGTCAATAAAGAAACAAGGGCCCTGAATGATACATGGGATCAGATGGACTTGACAGATATATTTAGAACTCTGCATCCCAAAGCAACAGAATATACTTTCTTCTCGAGTGCACATGGAACATTCTCCAAGATAGATCATATACTGGGTCACAAAACAGCCCTTCATAGTTTACAAGAATTGAAATTATACCAAGCATACTTTCAGATCACAATGCTATGAAGCTTGAAATCAACCACAGGAAAAAGTCTGCAAAACCTCCAAAAGCATGGAGGTTAAAGAACACCCTACTAACGAATGAGTGGGTCAACCAGGAAATGAGAGAAGAAATTAAAAAATATATGGAAACAAACGAAAATGAAAATACAACAATCCAAACGCTTTGGGACACAGCAAAGGCAGTCCTGAGAGGAAAATACATTGCAATCCAGGCCTATCTCAAGAAACAAGAAAAATCCCAAATACAAAATCTAACAGCACACCTAAAGGAAATAGAAGCAGAACAGCAAAGGCAGCCTAAACCCAGCAGAAGAAGAGAAATAATAAGATCAGAGCAGATATAAACAATATAGAATATAAAAAAACTGTAGAGCAGATCAACGAAACCAAGAGTTGGTTTTTTGAAAAAATAAACAAAATTGACAAACCTCTAGCCAGTCTTCTCAAAAAGAAAAGGGAGATGACCCAAAGAGATAAAATCATGAATGAAAATGGGATTATTACAACCAACCCCTCAGAGATACAAACAATTATCAGGGAATACTATGAAAAAAATTATATGCCAACAAATTGGAGAACCTGGAAGAAATGGACAAATTCCTAAACACCCACACTCTTCCAAAACTCAATCAGGAGGAAATAGAAAGCTTAAAAAGACCCATAACCAGTGAATTAATTGAATTGGTTATCAAAAATCTCCCAACAAATACGAGTCCAGGACCAGATGGCTTCCCAGGGCAGTTCTACCAGACGTTTAAAGCAGAGATAGTACCTATCCTTCTCAAGCTATTCCAAAATTAGAAAGGGAAGGAAAACTTCCAGACTCATTCTATGAAGCCAGTATTACTTTGATTCCTAAACCAGACAGAGACCCAGTAACAAAAGAGAACTAAAGGCCAATATCCCTGATCAATATGGATGCAAAAATTCTCAATAAGATACTAGCAAATCGAATTCAACGGCATATAAAAAGAATTATTCACCATGATCAAGTGGGATTCATTCCTGGGATGCAGGGCTGGTTCGACATTCACAAATCAATCAATGTGATACATGACATTAACAAAAAAAAAAAGAGAAGAACCATATAATCCTGTCAATCCATGCAGAAAAGGCCTTTGACAAAATCCAGCACCCCTTCTTAATAAAAACCCTTGAGAAAGTCGGGATAGAAGAAACATACTTAAATATCATAAAAGCCATTTATGAAAAGCCCACAGCTAACATCATGCTCAATGGGGGAAAACTGAGAGCTTTTTCCCTGAGATCAGGACACGACAGGGATGCCCACTCTCACCGCTGTTGTTTAACATAGGGTTGGAAGTTCTAGCATCAGCAATCAGACAACAAAAGGAAATCAAAGGCATCAAAATTGGCAAAGATGGAGTCAAGCTTTCGCTTTTTGCAGATGACATGATATTATACATGGAAAATCCGATAGACTCCACCAAAAGTCTGCTAGAACTGATACATGAATTCAGCAAAGTTGCAGGATACAAAATCAATGTACAGAAATCAGTTGCATTCTTATACACTAACAATGAAGCAACAGAAAGACAAATAAAGAAACTGATCCCATTCACAATTGCACCAAGAAGCATAAAATACCTAGGAATAAATCTAACCAAAGATGTAAAAGATCTGTACGCTGAAAACTATAGAAACCTTATGAAGGTAATTGAAGAAGATTTAAAGAAATGGAAAGACATTCCCTGCTCATGGATTGGAAGAATAAATATTGTCAAAATGTCAATACTACCCAAAGCTATCTACACATTCAATGCAATCCCAATCAAAATTGCACCAGCATTCTTCTCGAAACTAGAACAAGCAATCCTAAAATTCATATGGAACCACAAAAGGCCCCGAATAGCCAAAGTAATTTTGAAGAAGACCAAAGCAGGAGGCATCACAATCCCAGACTTTAGCCTCTACTACAAAGCTGTCATCATCAAGACAGCATGGTATTGGCACAAAAACAGACACATAGACCAATGGAATAGAATAGAAACCCCAGAACTAAACCCACAAACGTATGGCCAACTCATCTTTGACAAAGCAGGAAAGAACATCCAATGGAAAAAAGACAGTCTCTTTAACAAATGGTGCTGGGAGAACTGGACAGCAACATGCAGAAGGTTGAAACTAGACCACTTTCTCACACCATTCACAAAAATAAACTCAAAATGGATAAAGGACCTGAATGTGAGACAGGAAACCATCAAAACCTTAGAGGGGAAAGCAGGAAAAGACCTCTATGACCTCAGCCATAGCAATCTCTTACTTGACACATCCCCAAAGGCAAGGGAATTAAAAGCAAAAGTGAATTACTGGGACCTTATGAAGATAAAAAGCTTCTGCACAGCAAAGGAAACAACCAACAAAACTAAAAGGCAACCAACGGAATGGGAAAAGGTATTTGCAAATGACATATCGGACAAAGGGCTAGTATCCAAAATCTATAAAGAGCTCACCAAACTCCACACCCGAAAAACAAAGAACCCAGTGAAGAAATGGGCAGAAAACATGAATGGACACTTCACTAAAGAAGACATATGGATGGCCAACAGGCACATGAAAAGATGTTCAACGTCGCTCCTTATCAGGGAAATACAAATCAAAACCACACCGAGATATCACCTCACGCCAGTCAGAGTGGCCAAAATGAACAAATCAGGAGACTATAGATGCTGGAGAGGATGTGGAGAAACGGGAACCCTCTTGCACTGTTGGTGGGAATGCAAACTGGTGCAGCCACTCTGGAAAGCAGTGTGGAGGTTCCTCAGAAAATTAAAAATAGACTTACCCTATGACCCAGCAATAACACTGCTAGGAATTTACCCAAGGGATACAGGAGTACTGATGCATAGGGGCACTTGTACCCCAATGTTTATAGCAGCACTCTCAACAATAGCCAAATTGTAGAAAGAGCCTAAATGTCCATCAACTGATGAATGGATAAAGAAATTGTGGTTTGGGGCACCTGGGTGGCTCAGTCGGTTAAACGGCCGACTTCGGCTCAGGTCATAATCTCACGGTCAGTGAGTTCAAGCCCCGCGTCGGGCTCTGTGCTGACAGCTCGGAGCCTGGAGCCTGTTTCAGGCTATTCCCTCTCGCTGACCCTCCCCTGCTCATGTTCTAGCTCTCTCTGTCTCAAAAATAAATAAAACGTTAAAAAAAATTAAAAAAAAAAAGAAATTGTGGTTTATATACACAATGGAATACTACATGGCAATGAGAAAGAATGAAATATGGCCTTTTGTAGCAACGTGGATGGAACTGGAGAGTGTGATGCTAAGTGAAATAAGCCATACAGAGAAAGACAGATACCATATGGTTTCACTCTTATGTGGATCCTGAGAAACTTAACAGAAACCCATGGGGGAGGGGAAGGAAAAAAAAAAGAGGTTAGAGTGGGAGAGAGCCAAAGCATAAGAGACTGTTAAAAACAGAACAAACTGAGGGTTGATGGGGGGTGGGAGGGAGGGGAGGGTGGGTGATGGGTATTGAGGAGGGCACCTTTTGGGATGAGCACTGGGTGTTCTTTGGAAACCAATTTGACAATAAATTTCATATATTAAAAAAAAAAAAGCAGTTTTTAATAAAGCATGTAGTCTCCTGGGCAGGAAGACCTACACAGTCATTTTGAGAGGACATTCATTATATACTTTTAATCTGGGGAGTAAAGACAAAGTTTCTAAAGGAATTTTCATACATTAAAGAAAATGAATAGGATCTTTCAAGTCTGGCTATTGTCAAGGCAAAGGGTCTCTTTACCTCTAAAAAAGCATTAAATTAAGGCTTTTTGGAATTCCTAGAGGAATGTCATTCTCTGCAAGTCTCAAGAATGTATCAGTTGTGCTTCAAGTTGAAGGAAAGTTAACTAGAGAAAGCATGAGTGGGAAATAGAAGAGAGAGAGGAGAGAGGAAAAATACCAAGCAAGGTCCACAATGTAAGCCCGGGAGCCCACCGGGGATGGAACTCATGAACCACAAGGTCATGACCTGAACCAAAGTTGGCAATTAGCCAGTTGAGACACCCAGGTGCCCTGATTTTGACTTAGTTGAGACTCCATGTGATTCCATACAGTATTTTTTTTTTTCTGTGCAATTCTTATTTAATTCAACAAAATATCCTCCAGTTTCTATGAGCTACACCCAGGCTTCTCTATGATGGACCACTTTGGCAGGAAGATTAGAGTTAATAAGCAATCAAAATTAAGCGATTTCATGAAAAATGTTTACTTTTCCCCACTCTCTAAAAATAATATACATAGAAAAGCTGCCCAGGATGAGAGCAATCACCATACATGACCACATTAGGATAGAAGCTAGGTATGGTCGACAGGGAGGAACCCACTAAGGACTATGTGAACAAAGGTTTCTGTCCTATTGTCTCAGAGTGGCCCACAAAATAATTGCTTACCAAATATGTACTTTTTCATCTTCCTGTGAATTACATTCTTTCTCTTGGAGGCCCCAGACTTCTGATTCTTCCCTCCTCCTCTTCCTTCTTCTCCTCCTCCACTGTCTTCTCCCCCTTGTCTCCTCTTCAAAGACATATATACTTTCCTTTTCCTTTCTTTGCAATTTTCTTGTGTTTGTGGAGTCTCCATACATATACTATTAAATTTGATTTTCTCCTGTTTACCTCATGCTACTTGATTCTTGGTCAACAGTGAGAACTTCCCATGAGGTTCCAATTCATGCTTTTGTATATTCTTCCAAACCATATTTAGCTCTTTTATGCAATCCATGTTTTGAAAGAAAAGTAAACAGAAAGGCAGGACACAGCATCTATATTCTGGGGGAAATATGGGACACCTATTTTCAAGTCCTAAAGTATGATGATTAACTCACATACATGTTCCTGAGGTACCCACCACAGCACCATGTGACCTGTGTGTGTGCACAGAGTAAAAGCTCAGCAAACACTGCCTTAATGATGTATCTATGTTACGTTCCAAATACAGGCTTTCTCAGACTAGAACTGTTCCAAATACTGTAATGGGTACATACATCTAACTCACTGATCTCTGTTCTCTAGCTTATGGCTTGACTAATAGTGGCTTCCTTGAGATTTCAACAGACCACTGATGCTGGGGAAAGAAGGAACCTGATGTTACTAGAAGATCAAGCTTGACTGTGGTAGACAGTGGCCTTTTCTGATGCAAGTCTTAGGATCTTATCGAGAATCATTCAGGACTGTAGCACTGTATCCCCTACCTATCAATGCTGAGTAGTTCTGTGATTCCCCCCTTAAAACTCCCTGCTTGCTATGAGACTTTGTAGATTTTCTACAACTCCTGCTTCCAAGAACTAAAACAATTCAAATATTATGGCTTTCTAATAAATCTCATCAGGTCCCTACCTCTGAACATATTCTCGTGCGTCTAGGCCCTTTGAGGATCATCTCCAATATCTACTGTAACATGTGACATTTTAAAGTTATGCCCACAATGATTACATCATCCAATATGCCTGCCTCCATAACTGTCACTGATCAAGGGGTGGGGTCACAGTAATCATTATCATGCTTCTCAGTAACACACGGAAATTCAATTAAGTCATAAAGATTAAATAGCATTTCCTGAATCCTCAGAAACTCACCACATTTGCCAATTCCTTATTTCCATGACATTTATTCATCAGATGATGCCACCAAGAGCTGCCTGTGACTTCGGAGTTTCAAAAGGGAGCCACTTCGAGTTCCCGCCTTACACTGGAAAGAGATCTTTACATTTTCTTACTTTCTATCCCTTTCCTACAACATTAAATAATATAAGATAGGTTAACATTGGTATTGGGATAACACTTGGTACACATCATTAAAGACAATTATGTTTTAGTAATGAAAATGTATTAAGTTCACACATAGACTAAGTTATGCATTTCAAATCCACTCTATAAACATTGTTCAAAGTCTAGAATACATGCCTTCAGAAAGTATTTGTTGATAAAATGACTGGGAATAGACACTTCCATAATTTCCCAGCCTGAGGTCATTCTTTAAACATGTGTATGTGTAATTGTATGCATTGTGGTAGAGTTGGTTATGCTCTAATATCTCGGAAGACTTCATCATTTCAACCACACCAACTGACATTCTCTAACTATTGCTGTGATGAAGATATACCAGTGCTTCACTGCACTGCCACCTCTTGTTTCCTTAAAGAGCAGTTGGGAAATTATTTTCTCCATAATATTCAAGAAGATTTTTATTTTGGGGCGCCTGGGTGCCTCAGTCAGTTGGGCGACTGACTACAGCTCAGGTCATAATCTCGTGGTGCGTTCGAGCCCCATGTCAGGCTCTGTGCTGAGAGCTCAGAGCCTGGAACCTACTTCTGATTCTGTGTCTCCCTATCTCTCTGCCCCTTCCTTGCTTGCTCTCTGTCTCTCTCTCTTTCAAAAAAAATAAATAAGTAAACAATAAAAAATTTCTTTAAAGATTTTTAGTTTTAATATGGGGAAAAGAATGATGTTCTCAACACCTGTGTCATGAGGACATCACTGTCTTCACCAAAAACAGCATCTCCATGGAGATTTTCTTTATATATTGTGTCTTGTGTTGTCCTTCATCTTCCATGGGAAATGACACACGAGTCACACCAAATGAAGAAGGGCATGTTGTATCTTTGATGCATCAACATCAGCCACATAATTTTCTGAAACCACTCACAATAAATGAATTTTGGAAGTAATTTGAGAGTAGAAATATATTAGTATTTGCTAGTCACAAGGGTCAGATAGGGTTGAGGTGGGAAAAAAAACAAAGCACACACTGAAATTAATGATGCCATGCAAAAATTGATCCATTTAGAGTTAGCTGGAGGAAGATGGCGGCGTAAGAGGACGCTGGGCTCACCGCGTCCTGCTGATTACTTAGATTCCACCCACACCTGCCCAAATAACCCAGAAAACCACCAGAAGACTAGCAGAACGGATTCTATGGAGCCAAGCATAGATGAGAGGCCCACAGAAGAGGGTAGTAAGGGCGGAGAGGCAGTGCATGCTACACGGACTGGCAGGAGGGAGCCAGGTCAGAGGGGCAGCCCACTGGCAAAGCAGAGCCCCAGAGTCTAGCTGACAAAAGCGGAGGGGCCAGACAGAGTGTGTATTGACAGCAAGCGGGACTTAACATCTGGAAGGTTATAAGTTAACAGCTCTACTCGGAGAGCAGACGGGCTGGAGGACAACAGGAAGGAGAGTTGTTGAGCCCCAGATGACAGACAGAGCTCAGCTTGGTGGGGAGGAAAGGTGCTCGCCAGCACCATCTCCCTATCCCATCCCCCAGCCAGAATCCCAAAGGGAACCAGTTCCTGTCAGGGAACTTGCTTGCACGGAGCAAACACCCAATGCTGTGCTTCTGCGGATCTATCCCTCCGGCAACAGGTCTGACTCCCTCCCGGTGCTGTAGGGCTCCTCCCAATGCGGGTCACCTAAGGAAAAGTGAGCTGAGCCTACCCCTCCCGCCCCTCTGCACCTTGCTGATCCACCCCAGCTAATACACCAGATCCCCAGCACCACAAGCCTGGCAGTGTGCAAGTAGCCAAGATGGGCCACACCACCCCACAGTGAATCCCACTTTTAGGAGAGGGGAAGAGAAGGTACACACTAGTCTGACTGTGCCCCAGCGGTGGGCTGGGGGCAGACATCAGGTCTGACTGCGGCCCCACACACCAACACAAGTTATTCAAGACAGCATAGGGGAAGTGCCCTGCAGTTCTGCACCACTCCAGGGACTATCCAAAATGATAAAACGGAAGAATTCCCTTCAAAAGAATCTCCAGGAAATAGTGACAGCTAATGAACTGATCAAAAAGGATTTCAACAATATAACAGAAAGTGAATTTAGAATAATAGTCATAAGGGGTGCCTGGGTGGCGCAGTTGGTTAAGCGTCCGACTTCAGCCAGGTCACGATCTCGCGGTCCGTGAGTTCGAGCCCCGTGTCAGGCTCTGGGCTGATGGCTCGGAGCCTGGAGCCTGTTTCCGATTCTGTGTCTCCCTCTCTCTCTGCCCCTCCCCCGTTCATGCTCTGTCTCTCTCTGTCCCAAAAATAAATAAAAAACGTTGGAAAAAAAAAAAGTATAATAGTCATAAAATTAATCGCTGGGCTTGAAAACAGTATAGAGGACAGCAGAGAATGTATTGCTACAGAGACCAAGGGACTAAGGAACAGCCAGAAGTAGCTAAAAAATGCTATTAATGAGCTGCAAAATAAAATGGAGATGACCATAGCTCGGATTGGAGAGGCAGAGGAGAGAATAGGTGAACTAGAAGATAAAATTATGGAAAAAGAAGAAGCTGAGAAAAAGAGAGATAAAAAATCCAGGAGTATGAGGGGAAAATTAGAGAACTAAGTGATGTACTAAAGAGAAATAATCTATGCATAATTCGTATTCCAGAGGAGGAAGACAGAGGGAAAGTGCTGAAGGTGTACTTGAAGAAATAATAGCTGAGAACTTCCCTGATCTGGGGAAGGAAAAAGGCATTGAAATCCAAGAGGCACAAAGAACTCCCTTCAGACGTAACTTGAATCGATCTTCTGCACGACATATCATAGTGAAACTGGCAAAATACAAGGATAAAGAGAAAATTCTGAAAGCAGCAAGGGATAAACGTGCTCTAACATATAAAGGGAAACCAATAAGACTCGTGATGGATCTCTCTTCTGAAACTTATCAGGCCAGAAAGGAATGGCAGGAAATCTTCAATGTGATGAACAGAAAAAAATATGCAGTCAAAAATCCTTTATCCAGCAAGTCTGTCATTTAGAATGGAAGGAGAGATAAAGGTCTTCCCAAATAAACAAAAATTGAATGAATTCATCACCACTAAACCAGCCCTACAAGAGATCCTAAGGGGAATCCTGTGAGACAAAGTACCAGAGACATCACTACAAGCATGAAACCTACAGACATCACAATGACTCTAAACCCGTATCTTTCTATAATAACATTGAATGTAAATGGATTAAATGTGCCAACCAAAAGACATAGTGTATCAGAATGGATAAAAAAAAAAAAAAGACCCATCTATTTGCTGTCTACAAGAGACTCATTTTACATCTGAGGACACCTTCAGATTGAAAGTGAGGGGATGGAGAACTATTTATCATGCCACTGGAAGTCAAAAGAAAGCTGGAGTAACCATACTTATATCAGACAAACTAGACTTTAAATTAAAGGCTGTAACAAGAGATGAAGAAGGGCATTATATAATAATTACAGGGTCTATCCATCAGAAGAGCTAACAGGCATAAATGTCTATGCGCCAAATACGGGAGCCCCCAAATATATAAAAAAATTACTCACAAACATAAGCAACCTTATTGATAAGAATGTGGTAATTGCAGGGGACTTTAATACTCCAGTTACAACAATGGATCTATCATCTAGACACAGGATCAATAAAGAAACAAGGGCCCTGAATGATACATTGGATCAGATGGACTTGACAGATATATTTAGAACTCTGCATCCCAAAGCAACAGAATATACTTTCTTCTCGAGTGCACATGGAACATTCTCCAAGATAGATCATATACTGGGTCACAAAACAGCCCTTCATAAGTATACAAGAAATGAGATCATACCATGCATACTTTCAGACCACAATGCTATGAAGCTTGAAATCAACCACAGGAAAAAGTCTGGAAAACCTCCAAAAGCATGGAGGTTAAAGAACACCCTACTAAAGAATGAATGGGTCAACCAGGCAATTAGAGAAGAAATTTAAAAATATATGGAAACAAACGAAAATGAAAATACAATAATCCAAACGCTTTGGGATGCAGTGAAGGCAGTCCTGAGAGGAAATACATTGCAATCCAGGCCTATCTCAAGCAACAAGAAAAATCCCAAATACAAAATCTAACAGCACACCTAAAGGAACTAGAAGCAGAACAGCAAAGACACCCCAAACCCAGAAGAAGAAGAGAAATAATAAAGACGAGAGCAGATATAAACAATATAGAATCTAAAAAAAACAGTACAGCAGATCAATGAATCCAAGAGTTGGTGTTTTGAAAAAATAAACAAAATTGATAAATCTCTAACCAGGCTTCTCAAAAAGAAAAGAGAAAGGACCCAAATAGATAAAATCACCAATGAAAATGGAATTATTACAACTAATCCCTCATAAATACAAGCAATTATCAGGGAATACTATGAAAAATTATATGCAACAAACTGGACAACCTGGAAGAAATGGACAAATTCCTAAACACCCACACACTTCCAGAACTCAATCAGGAGGAAACAGAAAGCTTAAACAGACACATAACCAGCAAAGAAATTGAATCAGTCATCAAAAATCTCCCAACAAATAAGAGTCCAGGACCAGATGGCTTCCCAGGGCAGTTCTACCAGACGTTTAAAGCAGAGATAGTACCTATCCTTCTCAAGCTATTCCAAAATTAGAAAGGGAAGGAAAACTTCCAGACTCATTCTATGAAGCCAGTATTACTTTGATTCCTAAACCAGATAGAGACCCAGTAAAAAAAGACAACTATAGGCCAATATCCCTGATGAATACGGATGCAAAAATTCTCAATAAGATACTATCAAATCGAATTCAACAGCATATAAAAAGAATTATTCACCATGATCAAGTGGGATTCATTCCTGGGCAGCAGGGCTGGTTCAGCATTTGCAAATCAATCAACGTGATACATCACATTAATAAAAGAAAAGATAAGAACCAAATGATTTTGTCAATCGATGCAGAAAAAGCATTTGACAAAATTCAGCAACTTTCTTAATAAACACCCTCGAGAAAGTTGGGATAGAAGGAACATACTTAAAGGTCATAAAAGCCATTTATGAAAAGCCCACAGCTAACATCATCCTCAATGGGGAAAAACTGAGAGCTTTTTCCCTGAGATCAGGAACACGACCGGGATGTCCACTCTCACCGCTGTTGTTTAACATAGGGTTGGAAGTTCTAGCATCAGCAATAAGACAACAAAAGGAAATCAAAGCCATCAAAATTGGCAAAGATGAAGTTAAGCTTTCACTTTTTGCAGATGACATGATATTATACATAGAAAATCCGATAGACTCCACCAGAAGTCTGCTAGAACTGATACATGAATTTAGCAAAGTTGCAGGATCCAAAATCAATGTACAGAAATCAGTTGCATTCTTATACACCAATAATGAAGCAACAGAAAGACAAATAAAGAAACTGATCCCATTCACAATTGCACCAAGAAGCATAAAATACCTAGGAATAAATCTAACCAAAGATGTAAAAGATCTGTATGCTGAAAACTATAGAAACCTTATGAAGAAAATTAAAGAAGATATAAAGAAATGGAAAAACATTCCATGCTCATGAGTTGGAAGAATAAATATTGTTAAAATGTCAATACTACCCAAAGCTATCTACACATTCAATGCAATCCCAATCAAAATTGCAACAACATTCTTCTCGAAGCTAGAACAAGCAATCCTAAAATTCATATGGAACCACAAAAGGCCCCGAATAGCCAAAGTAATTTTGAAGAAGACCAAAGCAGGAGGCATCACAGTCCCAGACTTTAGCCTCTACTACAAAGCTGTATTCATCAAGACAGCATGGTATTGGCACAAAAACAGACACATAGACCAATGGAATAGAATAGAAACCCCAGAACTAGACCCACAAAAGTAGGGCCAACTCATCTTTGACAAAGCAGGAAAGAACATCCAATGGAAAAAAAGACAGTCTCTTTAACAAATGGTGCTGGGAGAACTGGACAGCAACATGTGGAAGGTTGAAACTAGACCACTTTCTCACACCATTCACAAAAATAAACTCAAAATGGGGCGCCTGGGTGGCGCAGTCGGTTGGGCATCCGACTTCAGCCAGGTCACGATCTCGCAGTCCGTGAGTTCGAGCCCCGCGTCAGACTCTGGGCTGATGGCTCAGAGCCTGGAGCCTGTTTCCGATTCTGTGTCTCCCTCTCTCTGCCCCTCCCCCATTCATGCTCTGTCTCTCTCTGTCCCAAAAATAAATAAATGTTGAAAAAAAAAATTAAAAAAAAAAATAAATAAACTCAAAATGGATAAAGGACCTGAATGTGAGACAGGAAACCATCAAAACCCTAGAGGAGAAAGCAGGAAAAGACTTCTCTGACCTCAGCTGTAGCAATTTCTTACTTGACACATCCCCAAAGGCAAGGGAATTAAAAGCAAAAATAAACTATTGGGACCTCATGAAGATAAAAAGCTTCTGCACAGCAAAGGAAACAATCAACAAAAGTAAAAGGCAACTGACGGAATGGGAAAAGATATTTGCAAATGACACATCGGACAAAGGGCTAGTATCCAAAATCTATAAAGAGCTCACCAAACTCCACACCCGAAAAACAAAGAACCCAGTGAAGAAATGGGCAGAAAACATGAATAGACACTTCTCTAAAGAAGACATATGGATGGCCAACAAGCACATGAAAAGATGCTCAACGTCGTTTCTCATCAGGGAAATACAAATCAAAACCACACTCAGATATCACCTCACGCCAGTCAGAATGGCCAAAATGAACAAATCAGGAGACTATAGATGCTGGCAAGGATGTGGAGAAACGGAAACCCTCTTGCACTGTTGGTGGGAATGCAAATTGGTTCAGCCACTCTGGAAAACAGTGTGAAGGTTCCTCAAAAAATTAAAAATAGACCTACCCTATGAACCAGTAATAGCACTGCTAGGAATTTACCCAAGGGATACAGGAGTACTGATGCATAGGGGCACTTGTACCCTAATGTTTATAGCGGCACTCTCAACAATAGCCAAATTATGGAAAGAGCCTAAATGTCCATCAACTGATGAATGGATAAAGAAAGTGTGGTGTATATACACAATGGAGTACTACGTGGCAATGAGAAAGAATAAAATATGGCCCTTTGTAGCAACATGGATGGAACTGGAGAGTGTGATGCTAAGTGAAATAAGCCATACAGAGAAAGACAGATACCATATGTTTTCACTCTTATGTGGATCCTGAGAAACTTAACAGAAACCCATGGGGCAGGGAATAAAAAAAAAAAAAAGAGAGATTAGAGTGAGAGAGAGCCAAAGCCTAAGAAACTCTTAAAAACTGAGAACAAACTGAGGGTTGATGGGGGGTGGGAGGGAGGGGAGGATGGGTGATGGGTATTGAAAGAGGGGATCTTTTAGGATGAACACTGGGTGTTGTATGGAAACCAATTTGACAATAAATTTCATATATTGAAAAAAATAATTGATCCATTTAATCTTTTGAAGCATAACAGCCTATACATTAAGCTTAACTTTGTATTATTCCTTATTATCAGTATTTTGATGTATGTCTAAATAGAGAGACTGATGCAGTACTTTCTCCTGTGAATTCTGTGACATTTATTGACATTGGATGCTCAATTAAATATTTCTCTAAATATTTATAACTTTCAAGTTACCTTCTTTTATGCACTGTCTGGTGTTGGCTAAAGTGTTCATTTACTATGAAGGCCTTTCCTCATTCATTAGGTCTGTAGGATTTAATCTCATGTGTACTTTGGGATATCGATTAAGGATTCAATTCCACTTAAAAGCATGGCAACTTTCTCTACATGTTAGTTTCTCTCCTGAAAGATACCTATAATCTTGAGCAAGTTGTGAGTTCCAGCTTTGGTTGGACACATTCTTTAACTCTGTAATGTTTCTTCTCGGTATAAAGTCTGAGATATTGAGAAGGGTTCAGTAGTTACAAAAGTTTTACCACATTCTTCACATTTAAAGTTTTTCTCCAGTATGAATTCTGTGATACAGAATGAAGCTTCACCTCTTATTTGTAAGCTTACCAAATTCTTATATTTGCAAAATCCTCCCCAGTATACCTTCTCTGGTCAGGAGTCAGGGTTTAGCATTGCTTAAACACCTGGCCACATGCTTTAGTATTCAGTGGTTATATTCCAGTGTAAATTTTCCAATGTAAAGTAAGGGGTGTGCAGTCCACAAAACATTTTTCAAATTCCTTAAATTTGGAAGACGTACTCCAGTATGAATTCTGTGATAATGACTAAAGTTTGAAGAGTGATTAAAGACCTTATTACATTCTTTATATTGTTAAGGTTTCTGTCAAGTATGAATTCTGTGATGTTGAGTAAGTTGTAAGGTTCAGGTAAAGACCTGGTCACATTCTTTACATTTGTAAAGTTTCAATCAGTATGAATTCTGTGATGTTTAATAAGGTGTGACTGTCGGCTAAAAGCCTTGCTACATTCTTTACATTGGTGAGATTTCTCTTCAGTATGGATTCTGATATGTTGAGTAGGTCTGAGTGCCATTTAAAGGCCTTGCCACATTCTTTACATTGGTAAGGTTTCTCTCCAGTATGAATTCTGTGATGTTGGTTAAGGTGTGAGAGCTGTTTAAAGGCCTTGCCATATTCTTCACATTGGAAAGGTTTCTCTCCAGTATGGATTCTGTGATGTCTAGTAAGGACTGAGGGCTGGTTAAAGGCCTTGCCACATTCTTTATATTGGTAAGGTTTCTTTCCAGTATGGATTCTGTGATGTTCAGTAAGCTTTGAGTGATGGATAAAGGCCTTGACACATTCTTGACATTTGTAAGGCTTCTCTCCAGTACGCATTCTGTGATGTTGAATAAGGGATGATTGCTGGCTAAAGGCCTTGCCACATTCTTGACATTTGTAAGGTTTCTTTCCAGTATGGATTCTGTGATGTCCAGTAAGATCTGAGGTGCAGGTAAACGCCGTGCCACACTCTTTACATTGGTAAGGTTTTTCTCTAGTATGAATTCTGTGATGTTGATTAAGGTATGAGTGCCACTTAAAGGCCTTGCCACATTCTTTACATTGGTAAGGTTTCTCTCCGGTATGGATTCTGTAATGTTCCTTAAGGTATGAGTGCCATTTAAAGGCCTTGCCACACTCTTTACATTGGTAAGGTTTCTCTCTGGTATGGATTCTGGAATGTGGATTAAAGCCTGAGGGCCAAAAAAAGGTCTTGCCACATTCTTTACATTGGTAAGGTCTCCCTCTAGTATGAATTCTGTGATGTTGAATAAGGCTTGAGGGCCAGTTAAAGGATTTGCCACATTGTTGACATTCCAAAGATTTCTCTCCAGCATGAATTCTGTGGTGTTTAGTAAGAGGTGAGTCTTGGGTAAAGGCCATCCCACCTTTTTTAAGTTTGTAATATTTCTCTCCAGTATGGATTTTCCTGTGTCCATTTAGCGATGACCCATACTTAAAAGTTTTACCACATTCTTCACATTTGTAAGGTCTCTCTCCAGTATGCACTAGGTGATTTTCAATTAGTGTTGAGTGCCAGTTGAAGGCTTTGCCACATTCCTTACAAATGTAACCTTTCTATCCAGCATGGATTGTCTTATTGATATTAAGTCTTGATGACTGACTAAACATGTTCCCAGGTTCATTGCATGTGTACGGGTTTTTTCCCACAGGACTCCTCAGATGATCACCAACATTGGAGGACTGGTTAAGAATTTTCCCACACTCAGTATATTCAGAAGGATTCTCTCCCAAATGTATTCTCTTCTGTCTAATAAGGTTTGAGCTTTGATAAAAGACTTCCCTACATGTAGTACAGTCACAATGGTTCCCTGGCAAAGGAGTCCGTAGATATTTATTAACATTTGACTCCTGGTTCAATATTTTCTCAGATTCACTGCAATGAGCAATTCTGTTTTCATTGAAAATGCTGTGGTTTTGTTGTAAGGTCGACTGCTCAGGGAAGGACCCCTCAAATGGATACCACTTACCATTTTTGTCTTCCTTTTTCAATCTCTGACTTTCAGAAATATTTGACTGAAAGGTTAATGCAATCCTATTGTCAAAATGGTGCAAAGAAGTATTTTCAGCATGGACTAGGTCACTTTCCAGATTCTCCAAATTTTTGTCCTGAAAATATGTCTGTTTGACCACTTGATTTGAGCCTTTGACTGTAGAAACACACTGCCTTGCAGAAGTAGCCATCTTAGAAAGGGTGGTTTTCCAAAATGTTTTATATCCTTCACCGTTTCGGGCAGTGAGACTCGTATAATGGGCAATTGTCTATGTTTGCATATGTGCTCCATGAGATCTTTGTTGCCTTTGTCTCTCCCCAACACTGTTCCACTCTATCACTAAGCGTCCATTCTCACGGGCACAATGTTTACATCTATCCACTAACACTCTTTGGAAAGAAGTTTCTCTGCACATTTTTGGAAGGGGGCTCTGGGTATCATTTGAAGATACAGCTGATAGTTAATGGATAAAGGTAAAATCATCTCACTTTCTGCTGTCAGATAAATACAATCAATATTTCTTATACACAAAACTGAAATCAGAGAACTTTCACTTCAAGAAAAATGAATCATTAGTCTTTCTACAACACTCAGATTGTATTTGAATTTAATCCCAAATATGTTTTTATAAACTTACTGTTGGCATATTTTACAACATTGATGGTGTTTGTTTATTTAGAAATGAAAAGTTTTGGCATGCCTGGGTGGCTCAGAGTGTTGCACATCTGACTCTTGGTTTCAGCTGAGGTCATTGTCTCACCGTTTATGAGTTCCAGCCCCACATTCCGCTCTGCACTGACAGTGTGGAGCCTGCTTGGAATTCTCTTGTCTATCTTTTCCCTTCCTCCACTCTCTCTCTCTCTGTTTCTCAAAATACATGAAAAAAAAAAAACTTAAGAAAATGAAAGTTTTCAGCTTGCTTGATTCTAAAGAAATGATTACACCCTTAAATTCTGTGTAATAATGTCTTTTAAGTGCTTAATTCATACGGGTTTTCATTAGAACTTTCCATGGTTGATATTAATTAATATACTTTACAGTTTTACTATCCATGAAGACATGCCAATAATTCAAAATGTTTGCTTTTTTCATGGGTACACAATCAGAGTTTAGTATTATAGCTACAGGGGCATCTAGGTGGCTCAGTAGGTCCAGTGTCCAACTTCAGCTCAGGCCATGGTTTCATGGTCCATGAGTGGGAGTCCCCTGTCGGGCTCTGTGCTGAGAGCTCACAGCCTGGAGCCTGCTTCAGATTCAGTGTCTCCCTCTCTTTCTGCCCCTCCCATGTTTGCTCTCTCTCTCTCTCTCTCTCTCTCTCTCAAAAATAAATAAATAAACATTAAAATTTTAAAGAAAGGAAACAATTTATAATCATAGTAACAAAGGGGATCCTGGGTGGTGGCTTAATTAGTTAAGAGTCCAACTATGGATTTCGGCTCAGGTCATGATCTCACATTTTAGGAGTCAAATCCTGCATTGGGCTCTGCAGTGACAGGGGAGAGCATGCTTGGGATTCATTCTCTCTCTCTCTCTCTCTCTCTCTCTCTCTCTCTCTGTTTCTCTGTTCCTCCCCTCCTTGTGCTCTCTCTTCAAATAAAAAATAAAATTATAGATTTCCTTTAAATAATTCACCTTTTTTTATGTAGAAGATTTTGGCTTATATTTTATCTTATTCTGGTTTTGCAATTCCATAGTAACGTGCTTCCTTTTGTATGGGACTTCCCACAGCTTTATTTTTCAACCTCAGCTTTAGGTGTGGTTTTGTTTTTTACCTGTGTATTTTGTTATGGGGTGACAATTTTCAACTCATTACATTTTCAGAAAATATCAGTGTGACTCAAATATGAATCAGCTTTATGCCCTCTGCCAACAAAATTATCTAAGTATTTGCGTGTAGAAATATTACACATGCTTACTTTGTGAATCATCCTGTGTATTTCTTTCCTGGGTTAGTGGTCAGTGAATGTTGTTTCATGTCTACGTGAGTTGTCATAATAATAGAATTAATTTCATTATCTATTTATTGGTGTACATATTTATTGTGTACGTATTTTCATTGTGGTTTCCTTAGGGATTACTTAAAATATCTTAAAGGTATACCAAACCATTATATGTGCTGCTGGCAGAGAGCTTGACACAGGGCTTGAACTCACAAACTGTGAGACCATGACGTAAGCCAAAATCAAGGGCCAGACACGTAACCAACTGAGCCACCCTGGATGCACCTATGTAGCTATAATATTAAACTGTGACCGTGTACTCATAAAAGAAAAGGAACATTTTGAATTATTGGCATGTCTTCATGGACAGTAAAATTGTAATGTATATTCACTAAAATCAAAAGCTCTAATGAAAATTCTTATGAATGAAGCAGTTAAAAGGCATGAAAAAGTGTATTATGTTAATAGATATCTCCATTTACACAGAATTTAAGGGTATAATCCATCCATAGAATCAAGCATACAAAACCCTTTGCCTTCTTTTAAGTTTTATTAAAGTATATTGAAAGAGAGAGAGAGAGAGAGAGAGTAGGAGGGACAGAGAGAGAGGGAGAAAATCCCAAGCAGGCTCCATGCTGTCAGGGCAGAGCTGGATACAGGGCTAGAACTCACAAACTATGAAGTTGTCATGAACTGAACTGAAATCAAGAGTCAGATGCTCAACCCTCTGAGCCACACAGGTGTCCCAAAAACTTTCATTTCTAAATAAACAAACACCATCAACATTGTAAATAGGCCAACAAGCACTTTATTTAAAAAACAAACAAACAAAAAACAACCTTTTTATATTGAATTCAGATACATTCTGAGGAAAGTAGAAAAGATTGATTCATGTTTCCTGAAGCAAAATTACATTTATAATCAAAACTTTTTTTCTAAATATAAGAAATTCACTAATCATCTACCTCATTTCATGTCATATCAGAACTTTTAATCTAGGAGTACCTAGGTGGCTCAGTCAGTTAAGCATAAGACTTCGGCTTAGGTCATGATCTCACAATTTGTGGGTTCAAGCCCCATGTCAGGCTCTGTGTGGACAGCTCAGAGCCTGGAGCCTGCTTCAGATTCTGTGTCTCCCTCTCTCTCTGCCCTCCCCTACTCAGTCTCTCTTTCAAAAATAAACATTAAAGGGACGCTTGGGTGGCTCAGTCGGTTAAGCGGCCAACTTCAGCTCAGGTCATGATCTCGCAGTCCGAGAGTTCGAGCCCGCGTAGGGCTCTGTGCTGACCGCTCAGAGCTTGGAGCCTGTTTCAGATTCTGTGTCTCCCTCTCTCTCTCTGACCCTCCCCTATTCATGCTCTGTCTCTCTCTGTCTCAAAAATAAATAAACGTTAAAATTTTTTTAAAATAAACATTAAAAAAAATTAAAAAATTTTTTGATCCAATAAGTCATAAAGTAATCTCAAATATAACTACTCAGAAAGTGAAAACATATATGGCAAAGTCACAGGAACTTCATATTATACAAGACAAAATTATGAAATGATTCAATTATTAAGAAATAATGTAACAATTGAGATTTATTATAGGTTGTGAGTTTTAAATTCTAAATGCCCTATCTCCCCTATGGCATTAATTCATGTAGGAATTCCAGGAAAATAATAGGTGCTTGAAATTATTTCACCATTAAGGAATGGAACACATAGAATAGAAATCTCTTATTTTAGTTAATACCAAACAACTGAACTTTTTTTGTTTCGTTTTTTTGTTTTTTTGTTTTTTTTTTTTGAGAGAGAGATAAAGACCAAGTAGGGGAGGAACAGAGAGAGAGAGGGAGACCGAATTCCAAGCTTGCTCTGTGCTGTCATCACAGAGGCCTATGCTGGCCCCAAACTCACTGTCTGTGAGATCATGACTTCAGCTGAAGTCAGATGCTTAACCAATTGATCCAACCATACGCCCTCAAAACTGAACTTTTGAAGTAAAATAAAGGGTTAGATTTTCTCATTTTAGGGAGGTGCTTTATTATCTGATGAAATGAGTGGGTGTCAATTTAGTACGATTAAGATTAAAGCATCCATAATATCAGAAAACAGATAACATGTGATATCTGTCCCCATTGTTTCCGGGATTTCTGCACCAACCGCCAATATGTCCATCAGTACTCCAACACACTTCTCACACAAGGCAAATACTCAGAAATGTATTAACATAGACTTCCTCAGAAATACAGAGATTTCCCGGACCCTCAAAGCAATGGACAACCAATCAATCAGATTACGGAGGCCCTCACTGTGGATGTGAAGGACCTACAGTGGAACTGAAGGACAATCCTTAGAGAATGTAAGAGCATGATGTGTTGGAAAGCAGAAGTCCACTGTGAGAGGAAGAGACATAAAACCGGCCTTTTAAAACTAATTTCAATTCAAGGAGGTCTTCTCAAACCACGTTTTAAGGTCAGTCTTCATCCTTCACATTTGGACCTCACCTTTGTCATCTGTTTCATTCATTCCCACCTACCTGGGTGTGTAGCTACTGTCTCCTTTCTCTTCCATTCCCAGAACTCCTTCTTAAGTTCCAAAAAGAGGACCAGGTCCGGCTTTGTCACAAGACCTGGATGCTAGAAAAAAGGAATAGGAGTATTGCTGGAGACTCTACCTTTCAATCCAGTATTGGACTCAGCAGAGAGGACATTGTGCAATTCTGGAAAATGCCCAATAGCCCCTTTAGAACACCCAGAATGGTTTCCAAGGTTCACATCTTGATCTCTACTTCCCAATATTACACTACCATAATGAGTAGAGATTGGTATTGAAGATGAAAATACCATTTTATGGCACTCAATGTTTAGAATTGTCATTAATCTAAAAAATGATGATGTTAGTCTAAGGAAGGGAAAACTAACTTTGAAAGAAACATCATGAAGATATTTCTTTACATCTACAAACTCATAATTATTTCCCTTATGTAGGGATTTGAATCCCAGTCATGCAAAGAGGAAGATTCCAAGAGACAGTCTTCAAAGGAAGGAACAAAACCTGAGTGTGGTTTGGGAAATCTGGAGGGTGTTATCCTCACCCAAGAAGAGGAGGTGTCCATAGGTCTCTAACATCACATCCTTGTACACTTCTCGCTGACTCTGGTTCAGGCATCCCTACTCCTCCAGAGAGAATACTACAGCCACATCCCTGAAGGTCAGCAGTCCCTGCAATAAATACCACAGTTACCAAGTGGACACATGAGGAGTTCAAATGGTCCCTAAGATGCAAGAGGGAGTTCATGTCACAAGCCGCAACCCACGATCCGACATTCCACTGCTTACCTGCATTTGTTCACTGACCTTATCCCTCAGTTTACTTAACCTCTTCTTTCCACCTTACCTTTTACTTCAGGCAAAACACCCCATGGGCATACTGTCCTGTGGTGGAAACAGAAAGTATCCAACAAAGGTAATGACTGCCCTGAGGAAGAGCTTCCATTGTCTCAATTTGACCTTAACCCCCAGCTCACATCTATGCAGATGAACATTAGAGTAAGCATGAAGTGAGAACAGTTACCTATATCTCATTATATATATTTTTAAGTTTATTCCCTGAGAGAGAGAGAGCACAAGTATGGGTGGGGCAGAGAGAAGAAATCCCACCAGGCTCCATGCTCAGCATGGAGCTTGACTTGGGGCTTGATCTTAAGACTATGAGATCATGACTTGAGCCTAAATCAAAAGTCAGAAGCTCAAGGGACTGGGACACCCAGGAGCTCCCTTTTACCTCATTATAATACTAAAATCTCCACCCAAGGAAGAGTATAAACCTCATTTACTATGTAGCATACAGTGAATGTATAGAACTGTTTTCTTAAGGCTCGTGTGCAACCTTATCCCCAGCCTCCTTTGATAAATATCCACCCTAACCCTAAATAAAAGGAAAGCATTCCAGGGTGCATGGGTGGCTCTGTTGCTGAAGCATCCAACTATTGGTTTCAGCTCAGGTCGTGATCTCACAGTTTGAGTTCAAACCCTGCATCAGACTCTCTGTTGACAGCATGGAGCCTGCTTGGAATTCTCTCTCTCTCCCTCTCTCTCTGCCCCTCCTCCACTCAGTCTGTCTCTGAAAATAAATTTAAACAAAATTTTTTTTTAAATTTTTTTTAACGTTTATTTATTTTTTTTGAGACAGAGAGAGACAGAGCATGAACAGGGGAGGGGCAGAGAGAGAGGGAGACAGAGAATCTGAAACAGGCTCCAGGCTCTGAGCCATCAGCACAGAGCCCGACGCGGGGCTCGAACTCACAGACCATGAGATCATGTCCTGAGCCGAAGTCAGACACTTAACCGACCAAGCCACCCAGGTGCCCCAACAAAATTTTTTTTAAAAAAAGGAAATTATTCTCCTTTCCTCTGTGTCTCTGCTTTGGAAATTATTCCCTGTGATCTCCTTATTTCCTGTAAATCAATTTTCCTTTGTCTGACATCCCCACTTGGTATAGTTTTTTTGTGATTCACCAAGGACTGTATTACTGTTTGTTCAGTTATATAGGAGAACTGGTTCCTGCTTAGATGAGTTTCTTGCTTTCTGCAGTAAGAGAATTTGTAACACAGTATTATGCTGTAATATATTCTTTAACTTTGAGGTATGAACCATTATAAATATTGTGTTTATTCAAGAGAATTTGTAAAACAAAGGCATCAATACAGACATACACATTTTGGAATTCTGTATTTCCATCATACAGTACATGTGGTGTCTATTTCTTAATGGGAAGTTTTGGTGAGTTACAAATGTATTCTAATGTATGCTAATTCACATTAGCATCTTCTAATGTGAATTATAATTTCACAACAGTGCATTTGAGATCTTGTTAAAATGAGGGTACTGTTCAGGAGTTCTAGCATGGGGTAGGTGTCTGCATTTCTAACAAGGCATTAGTCTATGGGCCAAGGGATACATATTCCAATAATGAAGTAGAACTCAAATTCAAGAACTCTCAAAGGACTTGGAATTGAGTGGGTTTTACAGCAATTACAAGTTCTACTAGAATAGCAAGAAAGGGGACAAGGCTTTTCAAGCATTTCCTGGTTAGTAGAGAGCATTAAACAGTTTCTCATAAATTCATGGAAAATAAATAATAATAATCTAAGACAAGACACACATTATTCTATTTTTGGTGAATATTTGTTAAGCACCCAGTACATGGTATGGATCAGATTTTAATCTAGGTTAACTGACCTAGAGTTGATCTAAAATGACACACAGGTCAATATACACAAGGACCCTAAATCAATGTTCATAACAGGTGTTAAACCCTGAGAAAACTGATGGAAAGAAGATATGCACACAAAATTCATCTATATTTATACATTCCATGCACACATCCATACATTTTGAAAGTAGTTATAACATTAAACGAGGTAGAATAGAATATTATCAGGGTGACTGAAAAAGTTTTCAAGAGCAGTACCTGGATGGCTTAGTACCTTAGGTTTCCACCTTTTGATTTCAGTTCATGTCATGATCTCAGGGTTCCTGAGTTCAAGCCTCACCTCAGGCTCTGTGCTGACAGTGTGGCTTGCCTGGAATTCTGTCTCTCCCTTTCTTTCCCTGCCCCTCCTTGTCTCTCTCAAAACTTAAAAAAAAAAAAAAAAAAAGCCAAACAAACAAAAAACATTTCAATGACCTGAAACTTCTCAATCTAGTCGTAGGTGATAATGCTTAAGTCTTTTACTCACATTATCAACACAAACACATAGAATGAAATGAATATAACAGTTTTTCTGAGTCTACTATGATGGATACAAACAGAAACATGTTCACCTTCACCACAGAAGGCTGACCTAGAGCCTGCACAGTTGGGATGAGCATCAAATACAGACTGGTTCCTGCATTCAATGTTTCTTTTTCCATGTTTATTTATATTGTGAGAGAGAGCATGGGCAAACATGGTGTAAAAAGGGGAGAGGCAGAGAGAGGGAGAGACTCCAAGCCTGCTCCTGGCTGTGACTGAGCCACGCAGGTGCCTCTGGATGCTGGATTTTTTAAAGGGTCACATGAGTGCTAGTGTGTCTCATCAATTGTTAATATTGAACTGAATGATAAGCATCAGAGAAATCTTGCAGAAGTAGTTTTACAAGTAGAAATTTAAATAAAGTTTTGTGATTGAACACTGTGCACTTACCCTCCCCCATGAACATACAAGCTCCATGCAGCCAAAATACATTTCTTTCTGCCCATGGGTCCTGCCCCTGTTCTATTTCAGTAAATCCCGTCTTGTACCATACAGTACCTCAAAAATAGTATCTTGACCGTAGTACTCAATGATCCCGTAATATAATTGTCCTTGGAAACTTTTTTTTATATTTTATTTTGTTTTAGATTTTTAACTTATTTATTTTTTATTGAAAGAGAGAGAGGGCGCAAGTAAGGGAGGGTGAAAAGAGAGAGGGGGAGAGAGAAAGAGAGTTGTGGGACTCAAACTCATGAACTGTGAGTTGAATCAGATACTTAATCAAGTGAGCCACCCAGGCACCTCGAAAGGCTTTTTTTCAATTTAATGTCTATTTATTTTGAGAAAGAAAGAGTGCAGGTGCAGGGGAGTGACAGACACAGAGAGAGAATCCCAAGAGGGCTCCCGCAGTCAGCATGTGGCCTAACATGGGGCTCTATCTCATGAACCTCGAGATCATGATCTGCACGGAAATCAAGAGTGGAGACTTCATCGACTGAGTCACCCAGGCGCCCCTCATTGAAAGCTTTTGTTTCAATCATCACTTGTGCTCTATGGTATTTCGGGATTTTAAGACACTTAAACATATTAATTATGTCATTCTTTTCTTTCTGAAAACAGAAACAAGTAAATAGAAGAGTATGTCTGTGTCATGACTATGCAGTGAAATAAAAACCTACGGGATGAAGGTCTGATTGATTTAGAACCTCTACTCCCATAAGTCATTGCATCTACTACACAAGTCGAGGGACTTCATTGCTCAGTAGAAACTGATATGAGGTGGGCCAGGAGTAAATAAATGCTCAAGAAACTATTCTTGAGACTTTTTGGTGAACGAGGCTGATCTTATTAAAGCACAGGGACGGGACATGTGGGAAGAATGAGCTGCAGTGTGATTGTGAGGAGACATTCATTATATACTTTAATTTGGGGGGGGGGGTTGGAATAAAGATTCTGAAGGGATTTCATAGGTTAAAGAGGACTCACAGGATCCTGGAAGTCTGGCTATTGTCAAGGGAAGCTTGTTTTTCCCCTCTAGAAAAGCATTAACATTAAAGCAGTTGTAAATTCCTTGAGGAATATCTTCCTCTTCCAGTCTTAAGTATTTCTCAGTGGGTTGTAAGTTGTAATACAATTTAATTTTACCTATATTTCTTTTGTCTTTGTTTTCCTCACAGAAACTGCAAGGTAGGGGTGCCTGGGTCCTTAGTCAGTTAAGTGTTTGACTCTTCAGCTCAGGTCAAGGACTCATGGTTTTGTGAGTTTGAGCCCTGAGTCATGCTCTGCACAGACCCTGTGGAGCCTGCTTGGGATTCATGGTTTCTCCGCAACTCCAATCCTCCTGCTCTCTCTGGGTCTCTCAAAATATATAAACTTAAAAAAAAAAAACAAAACAAAACAAGGAAAGAGAAACTAAAAGAAAGTTTCCATTTTAAATGTGATGGTGTCTTGGGGCACCTGGGGGCTCACTCGGTTGAGCCTGACTTCAGCTCAGGTCATGATCTCACAACTCTGTGAGTTCGAGCCCCACATTGGGCTCTGTGCTGATGGCTCGGGGCCTGGAGCCTGCTTCAAGTTCTATGTCTCCCTCTCTCTCTGCCCCTCCCCCACTCACATTTTGTCTCTGTCTCTCTCAAAAATATATAAACATTAAAAAAAAATTAAATATGATGGTATCTCGAAGTCACTCAGGGAATCTGCCTAAAATCATTACAACTGATAAGAAGGAATAATATGAACGTTATAGGGAGGAAATCTGTCACAGAGCACAAAGTCAAGTAAAAGAAGGTAATAATGGCTAGAAGGAAACAAATTGCTATCAGGGCCTAAGGCACACCTCAGGACACAGGATCACCATGTGTTCTTGTGACCCCAAACAGTAAATCAGAATATAAACAATTTTGAAGATACAATGGATTTATACAGCCTTCAGTCACATATAGTCTCCATGTCCTGTAATATCTAGACTATTTTACAGTATGTTTTCCACATCCTAATGACCAGGAACATTCCAGATTATTCTGTGCCTCATATCTATCTGGTGTATTTTGCATTTTCATAATCGTACTCTACCCGGAGCAGAGAAACCATCCAGATCAGACCTAAATGGGAACGGTTTTCCTTGAGTGCTGTCCCAGGACCAGACCCCATCAGCAACAGGAAACCTGAACTCAACACTCTCCTCTCTGGATATGTCACAAAGGGAATATTTTCATTACTTGCAGGAATTTAATTCAAAGTGACAACTGTTGATGTCCTACTGGAAACCAGGTTGGAGAGAAGGGAGCAAAGTCTCTGGGATATAGGGGAGGAGTGTTCTAAAGACATAACCTAGAATATCATTTTCTTTTAACGTTTATTTATTTTTGAGACAGAGAGAGACAGAGCATGAACGGGGGAGGGTCAGAGAGAGAGAGGGAGACACAGAATCTGAAACAGGCTCCAGGCTCTGAGCAGTCAGCACAGAGCCCGACGCATGGCTCGAACTCACCGACCGCGAGATCATGCCCTGAGCCGAAGTAGGACGCTTAACCGACTGAGCCACCCAGGCGCCCCTAGAATATCATTTCTGAGAAGCTTAAAACGTAGGTGAAAACTTAAAGCAGAACCATCAGAACTAAAAAAAAAAAAAAAAAAAACCAAAAAAAACATTGCCTTTTTTTTTTTTTTTTTTAATTTCTCTTAGAGAGAGAGGATCAATGTAAATGAATGTAAATGGAAGACAGGGACACAGGGACAGAGAGGAAATCTTAAGTAGGCTCGAAACTCAGAAGGAACCCCGACTCAGGGCTGGATCACAGGTCCCTGGGATCATGAGCCCAAATCAAGAGTCTGATGCTCAAATGGCTGAGACACCCAGGTGCCCTGCAATTTCTACACGCCTGGAATTCAGGAGAAAAAGATCACAGGTCCTCCGGCCTGGGGCGCAAGGCTTACCTGAGAACTGGCCATTTTTTCCTTCACCTCCTCTTCAAGATTTCTTTCTCAGAAGATCTTTGTGGAGAAAACACAGCACAAGTAGGAGAAAATGTCGGTAAAGACACCAACACTGCCTCTTCACCTCCTGTAACCTGATCGCCTGCAGGCAGGGCTTTGAAATGCAAAAAAGGCCCAAGTTCCTAGTCCTTTGTGTCTGGAGCTATTCAGAAACTGTCAGCTCCCACTTGGAGACCAATCACTGAGTTTCCCTTCTCTGCTTTCAGGGGCCCTCCCCTCCCACATGAGCCCACAAATTCTGCTTGAGCATAGAAAAATGTTCCTACGCAGACCTGACACACCCCAACTCCTGTACAGGAGACCCTATTACCTCCCCTTGAGGAAAAGCCTGCACTCAACTATCATAAATTATTGGGAAGCCTTCCTTCTCAACCCTGGGCCTCACTTAGAATTATAATAGGAGGGGCACCTGTGTAGCTCAGTAGGTCCAGGGTCCGACCTCAGCTCAGGTCATGATCTCACAGTCTGTGAGTTTGAACCCCATGTCTGCCGCTGTGCTGACAGCTCAGCGCCTGAAGCCTGCCTCAGATTCTGTGCCTCCCTCTCTGTCTGCCCCAACCCACTCGCATTCTGTCTCTGTCTCTCTCAAAAATAAGTAAACATTAAAAAAAAAAAAAGAATTATAACAGGAAAAGATAGAATTCAGAAGGCAGAAAGGGAAAGATTAGGACCTGAGGTCCCTGGGTGGGGAAAAACACTTTTTTTCCAAAACACTGGAACAATGCTGGGAGTGTCTGACCACAGCAAACCCCCTCAGGTGTAAGATTCCTCTTAAAGATGTAACACATATCACCGACTTCCCTTCAGGTTCCCCTCAGGAATTTGACAGAAGACCCAACTTAGTGGTAGAACATAAAACGTATGACCCACAAGGAACTGTGGGGCCTCACCATCCCGAGTACAATGGGAATGAGACAATCAGGAATGGAAAACCCAACACCTAGAGTTAGCAAGCCAATACGAGTAGGTGGTGAAAAGGAAATAGGGGAAAGGGAAGGTGGGAGAGACCCAATCCTCACAAAACAAAGATCCTTGCCTATTGTCTCGGGTTTTCACCCTCCGACACCCCTCTGTGTACAGCGAGCTTTCCTACCATTCTCCCTCTCTTAGACACTAATCACCTCTGCCTGTGTCGCATTTTGTGCCCACCTCTTCTTTCTTTGAAGCGGGAAGACCAGGAATCCCTGGTGTTGAGGTCAAAAATCCTGCACCTGAATCCCCTGGAGCACTTCCCTGAAACCACACTGTGGTTTCCACCCACTCAGTTGAGAGAATGTGAGGGGGAGGGCAGCAGCAATGATCCTTCTTGAAACTCCACAGGTGATCCTACTGGGAAGCATTTGGGGAGGAGATCAGCAAAGCACAGTCACCCAGGCTAGGGATGTTGTCCAGATTAAAATCCATGCCTTCTCCACTGACCAGAGTTTGTGAAGATTTACACATTCTCCCTCTTTCTGCTACACAGAGGGAGACACCCTTCCAAATGGAACTTACCCTGATACATGCAAATGTCTGTTACAAAGGAAACCTGTCCTGGGTTTCAGAGCTTTTCCTTGGTCTGTTTCAAATAATCCTTCTGGCAAAGAGACATAATTAGACTTGATGAGCTGCTGTCCTTCAGGAGGAAAGTTTATTTCCCTAAGTCACTGCCAGGTAGTTTTCCAAATGCAATATATATATTTTAATGTTTATTTATTTCTGAGAGAGAGGCACAGAGCATGAGCAGAGGAGGCACAGAGAGAGAGGGAGACATGGAATCTGAAGCAGGTTCCAGGCTCTGAGCTGTCAGCACCCAGCCCAACACATGGATCCAACCCTCCAAACCATGAAACCATGACCTGAGCCAAAGTCAGACACTTAACTGGGCCACCAAGGCGCCCCAGAAATTCATGTTTATTGAGAGGTATCATGATTCATGCACTGATAATGAATACGCAACAATCTAATTGTTTTATGGTAGCCTAGTACAATCAATACAATGGCTTCAAGGTAGACCAGCCTGTACACAAATGAGTGGCTCCTCATAAAATTGTTACAAATGTGACCTTTCTGTGCAGTGTAGGTTGTCTTATCCATTTTCAGTCTTGATGATTGACTAAGCATGTTCCCAGGTTCATGACATGTGTATGGGGTTTTTTTCCCACATGAATCCTCTGATGATCACCATCATTGGAGGATAGGTTAGGAATTTTCCCACATTCATTATATTTGTAACGATTCTCTCCTAAATATATACTCTTCTGTATACTAAGGTTGGAGCTTTGATAAAACACTTCCCTACATTTATTACAGTCATAATCGTTCTCTGGAAGATGAGTCTTCAGATGTTTATTAACGTTTGAACGCTGCTTAAATATTTTCTCACTGACTGCATTGAGGAATCCTGTTTTCATTGAAAGTGTTGTGGTTTTGTTTTAAGGTTGACTGCTCAGTGAAGACCTCTCAACGGGATACCACCTACCACTTTTTTTCATTTTTAAATCTCTGATTTTCAGAAATATTTGATTGAAAGGTGAATGCAATCCAATTGTCAAAAGGGTACAAATAAGTATTTTCAGCATAGAATAGGTCACCTTCCAGGTTTTCCAAATTTTTGTTCTGCAAATATGTATGTTTGACCATTTGATTTGAGCCTTTGCTTATAGAAACACACCGCTTTGCAGTAGTGTAGTTAGAAAGGGGGGTTCTAAAATGTTTATATCCTTCACCATTTTGTGCAGTGAGACTCTTATTATGGGTAATTGTCTCCCTTTGGATATGTCCTTCATGATAGCTTTGATGCCCTTCACCCTCCCCAACACTGTTCCAGTCTCTCATTAAGCATACTTTCTCAAGGTCACTATGTTTATGTCTACCTACTGACAGTCTTTGGAAACAAGTTTCTATGCACATCTTTGGGAGGAGGCTCTGGGTGCCATTTGAAGATGCAGCTGAAAGGTAATGAATAAAAGTAAAATCAATCCACTACTGTCAGATGAATACAGTTAAAATTTCTGATACACAAAACTAAAATCAGAGAGTTTCAACTTAAGGACAAATGAATCATTAGTTTTTATACTTCACTCAGCATGTATCTGAATTTCATCTCTCAGTTTTTGGTTTTTTTTAATATATAGTGATTGTTGGCACATTTTACAACTTTGATGGTATTTGTTTATTAAGAAATGAAATGCTCAGGGCATTGAGCATCAGACTCTTGATTTCAGCTCAGGTCACCATCTCATGATTTGTGAGTTGAAGCCCCATGCCTGGCTCTGCAGTGACAGAGTGGAGCCTACTTGGGATTCCCTCCCTTTCTCTCTGCCCCTCTGCCACTTTCTCTCTCTCTCTCTCTCTCTCAACATACACTTTTAATACAAACTTAAAAATAATGAAATGAAAACTTTTTGTTTGCTGGATTCCAAAGGATGGGTGATACCCTTAAATTCTGTGGAATAGGACAGAACTATTAACATAGTTCATTTCTTAAGGTCTTTTAAGTGCTTAATTCATAAAAGTTTTCATGAGAGCTTTCCATGGGAGATTTTAATGAATATTCTTTACACCTTTATTGTCCATGAACACATGCCAATAATTCAAAATGTTCCTTTCTTCATGGGTACACAGTCACACTTTAAAATTATACATACACAGGGTCACTTGGGTGTCTCAGTTGCTTCACCATCCAACTCCTGATTTCAACTCAGGTCATGATCTCATGGTTGGGATTCTCTCTCTCTCCTCTCTCTGATCCTCCCCTCCTTGTGCTCTGTCTCTTTCAAAATCAGTAAACTTTAAAATAAAATTATAGTAGGTATCCTTTAAATAATTCATCTTTCTTATGTAGAATTTTTTAGGTTATATTTTCTCTTATTCTGGTTTGCAATTCCATAATAATATGCTTCCTTTTGTATAGAAATTTCCACAGCATTATTTAGGTGTGGTTTTGTTTTTACCTGTATGTTTTGTTATAGAGTGACAATTTTCAACTCGTTACATTTTTGGACAATGTGAGTGTAACTCAAATATGAATTGGTTTGTTCCCTTTGCCATTAAAAGTATCTATGTGTTTGTCTGTAGAAATATTACCCATGTGTCCTTTGTGACTCACCTTGTGTATTTCTTCCATTGGTTAGTGGTCAGTGAATGTTGTATTATGTCTACGGGAATTGTTAGAATAATAGAATCCATTACATCATCTATTTATTGGTGAATGTATTATCAGTAGGTATTTTCATTGTGGTTCCCTTAGAGATTACTTAAAACATCTTAAAGGTATAACAACTATTATATGTGTCACTAGCCCCATGTCAGTCTGAGCCATTGTAGTTGGATGACATTACACTGAAGCTGATCCACAGCTGGCAGAAAACTCAGTCCTGCTTGAGCTCCATGATGTGTTCTACTCTGAGGATTGTGCAAAGTACTGATTAGTTGAGGAGCAGTTCACCAGTCATAGGCAGTGCGTATTTCTGCCTCAAACAGTCCACCTAGTTTTTAGGCTAGATGCCCCTCTCTTCATGCACAGCTCACGTAGCATTTTTATCCCCATCTGGTGGGGAGCAGAAAGAGGATGTCTGTCCATTGTAGAGACTGATACCATGAAGTTGGGAACCAGGCTGTGCTCACATTTAACACTGGCACAAGTGACAATAACGATGCATTTTGGGGTAGCTGTTGTTTTGTGTTCTGCTATACCATGAAAAGGCCAATGTGTACTTTGTAGAAAGGAAGATGCATATTTTCTAGTATGTATACAGTGAGTATATAGATGCCCATGTCAGATAAAATGGCTCATATACCCTATGGTGCACTCTGGCTTCTCCGTTTCTTCCCTGTGGTATTGTCCACCTGCAGCCATGTGTTCACAGTTGCTCTCTCATGGCCACAGATGCGTGCCCCTCCATCAGCTATCAGACTGTGTTCCATGCAGCAAGGAGGGAGTATAAATCAGATGGGACTTCAGGAATTTATTTTGCAACCACTCCTGTTTCATTCAGGGAAGGCCATCCTTTTCAAGGCCCCTCTCTCTTCATCTCATGGACCTGAACGTTGGCAAACCACAACATTAACTAAGAACGTATCTGTAACACAGGTGGATACGTGAGATGGTTGGGAATGGCCAGTGTAACCTGAAGTGCTTCAAGGCATCTGACACTAAGGACATCATGCCTTGCACTGGAATCAGATGTTATGAAAAATCCCCTGAAATTTAGAGTATGCCTACCCAGATTCACAAGAATTTATCATGTATGCAAATGGGGTGCTAATTCTCTATACCTGAGTACAAACAACGTGTAATTATTTATTGTGTTATAGGAAAAGTCATGAAATGCAGATTCAGAGTAAGAATGTTGCCATATTCAACTCCATTATAAAATATAACATCTATTAACGTGTGGCCATATGTGTTTCATATCTTACTTGATGAAATATTTGAATAAATTCCAATTCATGTAAATTTTTATTATTTGATGAAAGAATCTGAGGACAAGTGTATTTTTGGGTGATTCCAGCATACTCAATGAGGAACATGAGACATGGAAGATGTGAAAACTGAACCAGACTATGTTAGAGTCAGACTTATTTATGAATAAAGCAAATGTGTATGTTGTGTGAGTGTGTGTGTGTGTGTGTGTGTATCACACCACTAACATCACCACAAACACAGAAGGTTTCTAAGAGTGACTTTAAATTTTTTTTAACGTTTATTCATTTTTTGATAGAGACAGAGTATGAGTGGAGGAGGGGCAGAGAGAGAGAGGGAGACACAGAATCCAAACGAGGCTCCTGGCTCTGAACTGACAGCACAGAGCCCAATGTGTGGCTCAAACGCACGGACTGTCAGATCATGACTGAACCAAAGTCGGATGCCCAACCGACGGAGCCACCCAGGCGCCCCTAAGAGTGACCTTTAATGTGTATAACTCAGGGATGACCTTTGATTTAGTTACTGCAGAGACTATCAAATTTATTTTGAATCAGATTTACCTGAAGCACTTATAAAATATCAGATTTCTAGGTCTCTTCCCATGTTACCATTTCAATACTTCTGGGCTGTAACTCCCCAATTTTCCTTTCTCACACGTTCTCAGATGATGCCTAAGGGCCATGTTTTGGAGCCTACTTGGAGAATAAACATCTGGGGGCATATTTATGGTTGTCCTCTTCAATAAAAATATTATCCCATGGTGGTGCCTGAAATGTTCAGTTCGTTAAGCATTTGACTTCGGCTCAGGTCGTGATCTCGTGGTTTGTGAGTATAAGCTCCTGATCAGGCTCTGCACTGAGCATGGAGCCTGCTTCAGATCCTCTATCTCCTAGTCTTTCCACCCCTCTCCAGCTTCTACTTGCTCTTTCTCTCTCAAAAATAAACAAATATTAAAAAAAAAAGATATCAGCCCATGAAGAATGTAGTCAGATACACAGATGACCATGAAATTGTTGTAGGTGGATCTGGTCTTGGTTTCTAGATGGGAGAGTAGGCTCATGTGTAGTCTGGGCTTCTCCTGTGTTTTAACCTGGAAAGGTTGACCAGTGTACCTTGTCCTCAGTAGTCAAATAAATAGTGACTCTGTTACCTCACATCAGTAGAAAAGCAATCAGATTTGTCCAAGTGCATAAAATCGTAATGGTTAAAATCTTTACAATAAAGCATTAATAACAGTGAACCATACATTTTAAAGGTTATAGAATGACTTTAGACTTTGGTGAATAGTGTAGTTTGGATTTCATTTTTCATGGAGTACATAGCCCACAACTTATGTTTCCCTGCTGTTTTCACTGTTTTTGAATATAAATATTGAACCATGGAAAATGGCAGCTGTGTATTGAGAGTGGAAACGATACTTCTCATCCAGATTTTCACTGGAAACCTGCAGGATTTCTTTTTTTTTTTAATGTTTATTTTTGAGACAGAGAGACAGAGCATGAATGGAGGAGGGTCAGAGAGAGAGAGGGAGACACAAAATCTGAAACAGGCTCCAGGCTCTGAGCTGTCAGCACAGAGTCCAACATGGGGCTGGAACTCACAGACCGTGAGATCATGACCTGAGCCAAAGTCGGACACTCATTCGACTGAGACACCCAGGCGCCCCAGAAACCTGCAGGATTTCTAATGTCGTCATTTTCCTTTACTGTAGTGGAACCAGGCAAGGTTGACAGGTTTTTCTTCTGTGGGACCTGGGACACCAAACGATTTATATGCACATGAAAACTTGGAAGCACAGAAGTGCTTATCAGCCTGGGTTTACAATAAACATCACTTAGCTAGTTTTAAGAACCAGCATCACCTGTGCCCCCTGCCAGAGTCTGTCTATGGGTGAGAGCATCGGTGCTGCTTTAACTACAAGCTCCAGGTGATTCTCAGGTGAGGCCAGGGTGAAGCAGGAGGATTCGCAGCCATATTTGGCAGGGCCGTATCTGCCAGCCTTTCACTAGAAGAGATGTTGATAGTCATTCAACTCTGTAAGCATATAAACAAGAAACTGTTGGAAAAAGGACGTTTTCTTTACAATTACCGTGGTATATGATGCATTTTTGTTTTTGTGAAATCGATTCTACTGGTGTCAAAATACCACCCTCGTGGGGCGCCTGGGTGGCGCAGTCGGTTAAGCGTCCGACTTCAGCCAGGTCACGATCTCGCGGTCCGTGAGTTCGAGCCCCGCGTCAGGCTCTTGGCTGAGGCTCGGAGCCTGGAGCCTGTTTCCGATTCTGTGTCTCCCTCTCTCTCTCTGCCCCTCCCCCGTTCATGCTCTGTCTCTCTCTGTCCCAAAAATAAATAAAAAACGTTGAAAAAAAAAATTAAAAAATACCACCCTCGTGTAGCATTAAGAAAAGCAAGTTGAGAATAAGTTTGATGTGACAATATTTATAGAAACATTGAACCCAGGACAAGGTATTTTAGCACCTGTGTGTTACTCAATTTCAAGTGCAATTTCACATACACTCTGAATTTGCATAAGAGGGAGGATCCACCTCTACTTGAAAAATAGTTATCTCTGAAGGTCTAGCTATTTTTGACTGACAGGAATTACTGTTACTTTTTATTTAAATATTTTATAAGCATATACTTTATAATTTTCCTATTATAATTCATGATATGCCTGATGTAGTTGTTTTCTATCACTACCATAACCAGTCATCATAATTTTACGGGCAAATATTCACACAATTGTGTTGTTAATAAGTGTGGAATTTCAGTGGACTTGGCTTTACTTTCTGTTCAGGGTCTTGTGAGGTTAAAAATCAAGGTTTCATGAGGCAAATGTATTCTAGGTCACCACCCTCATTCCCTTATCCTTATGCATGCACAACCACTAGTCTGCTTAAGTTTTTTTTTCCTACTTTTATTCAGAAAGAAGTTGTACACCTTAGTTTAATATAATGTGTCACTTAAGGATTTGATACATGTATATATTGCAAAGTATTTACCATAAATCTAGTTAACATCCATCACCTCACAGAAATTTCTTGGGTGTGATAAGTTTTAGGGGCTACTCCCTTTAGCATCTTCAAATAGGCAATACAGTATTGTGAATTAAAGCCAGCATATACCTTATATATGCACATTATCTACTTTTCTGATAGGGGCCACAAATGTTTTTCAAGTCTTGGCTTTTATAAATGTTACATTTTGTTGAGTATTTACACACTTGAGATTTTTGTTTTGTACTTCTAATTGGCTTCTGGTTTTATGTCATTGTGTTTGAAAAAGATACTTCATGAATGTTTTTTTAAATTTTGTTCCTTTGGAGATGAACAGCACAAGAGTGAGCATACAAGCAGGGGAGGGACAGAAAGGAAGGGAGGGAGAGAGAATCCTAAGCAAGCTCCACACTGTGATTGTGGAGTCTGATGGGGGACTTAAACCCAAGAACTGTGAGATTGTGACCAGAGCCAAAGTCAAGAGTTGGACACTTTTGAGCCACCCAGGCACCCTGCTTCATAGGATTTCAATCTTAAATTTATTAAGATTGATTTTGTGACCCAGCATATAACATATACTAGAGAATGTTCCATATGTACATGAGAAGAACGTGTTTCTTTTACCTGTTGGATGGAATGTTGTAAGACACCTACTTAATGGCATTGAAGTCTGATATTATTGATTTTCTGTCTGGACAATCTACTCATTATGGAAAGGTTCACTATTGAAGTCCCCTGCTAATATATCTTGTCTTTTTCTCTATTCTTGTCTGTTAATAGTTGCTTTATATTTAGGTGCTTTTATGTGGGGCGGACAAATATTTACCAAAGTTCTATCCTTGTGTTGAATTGACTTTTATTTTCTATTACGACTTTTCTTAAAAAAAATTTTTTTTGTTTATTTTTGAGAACAAGAGAGACAAAGCTTGAGTGGGTAGGGTCTGAGAGAGAGGGAGACACAGAATCTGCAGCAGGCTTCAGGCTCTGAGCTGTCAGCACAGAACCCGATGTGGGGCTCGAACTCACAGACCACGAGATCATGACCTGAGCGGAAGTAGGCAGCTTACCTGACTAAGCCAGCCAAGTGCCCCTCTACTTATTCTTTTTTTAGGGAAAGCTTGTTATATTGCTTTAAAAAACTATAAAAGATATATATATATATATATATATATATATATATATATATACACACACATATATATTTAACAAACAAAACTAGTTTTTAAAAATAAATAACTCTAGGGGCGCCTGGGTGGCGCAGTCGGTTGGGCGTCCGACTTCAGCCAGGTCACGATCTCTCAGTCCGTGAGTTCGAGCCCCGCGTCAGGCTCTGGGCTGATGGCTCAGAGCCTGGAGCCTGTTTCCGATTCTGTGTCTCCCTCTCTCTCTGCCCCTCCCCCGTTCATGCTCTGTCTCTCTCTGTCCCAAAAATAAATAAATGTTGAAAAAAAAATTTTTTTTTAAAAAAATAAATAACTCTAATGTATCAAACTTTGACCACATCAACACAACTATCTGATGCACAAAAAGATTATTAAGTAGCTCAGGCAATAAACACAATTAAATGTCTTGTCAATGCAGACACTACATGAATATACAAATCTATTGGTTTAATGTAACACAGACAAATTCTAAATACATGCGAGGATGAAAGGATTCATGAAAGGATTCATGTTTTCTATTTGGTGAATACATATATAATGTATAAAACCTTTAGTAACAAGTACTGCAGTTCTACAAAGTGTGAGCAAAGTAGAATCTCAGGTTTTCGTCTATCATTTCAGAAAGAACCCAACATGAAATAAATCCACTATCAGAAGTATTGCAAAGGTGATCCATAAAAAGTGATGACTGGCAATTTCATACAAAGAAAAAATCCTCAGAGATGAATGTTAGGAATTTTAGAGTGATATTGTGGTAACCTGCCTGAAAGGACCAATAACTTATTTGAGGGCTTAAAACATCAGATAACAATGTAAATTAATTGACATGTGAGAGGAAAAAAATGCAGTGTATTACAGCAAGAAGTTAGCAAATGGAATACTGTGGAAAAGATTTATTAGCCTCTACAAGTTGGTTTTGAGAAACCATTGGCCACTTGTTACAGTAAAATTCCCAGATTTTCATTGCAACAGTTATTTTCCCCACACTCATCAAAACCTGGAAGCAATAGGTGTTTCTCAAAGCGTCATTCAGGGTTCTTTTTTCCCCCCAAACCATCAAATCTCAGGAATAGGATTTTGAATATCAACTAGCCATTTAGGAGACTCCTAAAATACAGATGTTCATAAACATTACACAAGCTACAGTTCAGGTACCTACACAAACACCACCAAGAGTAGTGGAAAAATGTGTGGGTTTTCAAAGTGTTAAACACTATATGAGTTACATGAACATACTCTTGTTGGTGTCCCTCCCCCGCTCCCCCAAGAAAAATGGGTGAACACCTTATTGCCATTCTGCCAAACACCACATAACTAAAAACGCTGCATGAGGTGACCCCTCTATTTTGTAAGGACATGCACTGTGACTTCTTACAGTCTTGGGCTTAAAGTCTGTTTTGTCTGATGTAAGCATGGCTACTCCACATTCTTTTGTTTTCCATTGGCATGGAAGATCTTTTCCCACACCTGCGCTTTCAGCCTGAGTGTGTTCCTACAGCTGAAGTGAGTCTCTTGAAGGCAGCACGTATCCTTAGTTTGTGTACTTCTTTCTTTTCAGCCAATGTATCTTTTGGTTGGAGAATTTAGTCCCTTTATATTTCAAGTAAGTATTGACACAGGTATGGATGGAGTTACTCTTGTCATTGTTTCCCATGTTTTTAGCTGTTGTAGAATTACTTGCCCCTTTCTTATCCGTTTGGTCTTTTTCTTTGTGATTTGTTGATTTTCTAGTGGTGTACTTTGATTCCTTTCTCTTTATGTTTTGTGTATCTACTACAGGTTTTGCTTTGTGGTTACCAGGAGGCTTTAAGGAGACATCTTATAAAGATTTATTTTGTTAACACCTTAATTTTGCATACTAAAACTCTTTGAGACCTGAGGTAATTCTTACAAGATGTCAATGTACAATCCTATGCCATGTTAGGTAAGAGTTAGTTACTCTCTTTCTGATATCTGTGAAGGTTTCTTCCTTTCAACCACATCAACTGGTATTCTCTAGTTCTAACTATTGCTGGTAAGAAGTTGTCTCAGTATGTGCCTGGACTGCACAAAACCAATAACTATAACACTTTTTTTTATAACATTCAGAAACGTTTTTAGTTTTAATAAATGTTCAAGAATGATGTTCTGAACACTCATTTTGTAATAACTTACATCAGTGTTAGAAACATAATGACCTCTCCAGTTAGGTTTGTTCATAGATTGTACATCATATTGTCCTTCAGCTTCCATGGAAAATCAGGTATGCAGGAGTCCCACCTAAGAGGGAAGGGCATCTGATATCTTTGATGCAGGAAGAATCAGCCACATACTTTCAACACCCACTAGGAATCAATGAATTTTGTGAAGTGATTTCAGAGCACAAATACATTAATACTTGTAGTCAACATCTTAAAAAGGGCCAAGGTAAAACAAAAGCATATTGAAATTACTTATTCCTATGCAAAACACCACCCCTTCTCTATTTTCAGGCATACCCGCATATTCCTTATCTAAGTGTTCAACTTTGTTTTATCCCACATGGTTAAGTATTTTTGTGGAGAATAAGGTCTGAATAGAGTGACCAATGTACTCCTTTCTAGTGTGAATTCTGTGACATTTATTGACAGTTGATGTTCAGGTAATTAGATGACTAAGTATTTATATCTTTCAGGTTACTTTCCTCTCTGTATGGTTTGTTTTCTAAAGTGTATATTCAAAAAGGTCTTTCCTTATACATACATCATCCCCGAGTATGCATTTGGGGATACTGGGTCATGACTGAATTCCAGCTAAAGATCAGCCACTCTCTTTACATTTTACAGTTTCACTCCTGTATAATAACTGTGATGTTGAGGTAGTTGTGAGTTCCAGCTAGAGGTTTCCCACATTCATTACATTTGTAATGTCTCTCCACAACAGGAACTCTGATGATGAGTAAGGCTTGAGCAGTCTGAAACACTTTTTTGCCACATTTGTTATCATTTTTCTCTGGAGTATGAATTCTGTGATGTTGAATGAGGTTTGAGTACTGATTAAAAGGCTTGCCAAATTCTTTGTATTGGTAAAATCATCTCCAGTATATATTCTCTGATGAAGAATCCAGGTTTAAGCATTGCTTTAATATCTTGCCACATTCCCAATGGGTATCATTACTCTTCAGTATGAATTATCTGATATGGAATAAGAGTTGAGGAGTCCTTAAAATTCTGTCACAATCTTAACATTTAGAAGCTTTGCTCTAGTATGAATTCTATGTTAATAAGTCAAGGTTGAACAGTGGTAAAACATTTTCCCACATTGTTCATATTGGTAAGGTTTCTCTCCAGTATGAGTTTTGTAATGTCTACTACGGGATGAGTGGTGGTTAAAGGTCTTGCCACATTCTTTACATTGGTAAGGTTTCTCTCCTCTATGAATTCTGTGATGTCTCTTAAGGGCTGATGGCCAGTTAAAGGCTTTGCCACATTCTGTACATGGGTAAGGTTTCTGTCCAGTATGGATTCCTTGATGTTCTCTAAGGGATGAGTGCTGGCTAAAGGTCTTGCCACATTCTTTACATTGGTAAGGTTTCTCTCCACTATGAATTCTGTGATGTCTTTTAAGGGCCGATTGCCAATTAAAGGCTTTGCCGCATTCTTTACATTGGTAAGGTTTCTGTCCAGTATGAATTCCTTGATGTTCTCTAAGGGTTGAATGCTGGTTAAAGGTCTTGCCACATTCTTGACATTTGTGAGGTTTCTCTCCATTATGCATTCTGTGATGTACATTAAGATATGCCTGGCGGTAAAAGGCCTTGCCACATTCTTGACATTTGTAAGGTTTCACTCCAATATGAATTCTGTGATGTTGTGTATAGTTTGAGATGTAGCTAAAAGCCTTGCCACATTCTTTACATTCATAAGGTTTCTGTCCACTATGAATTCTGTGATGTACATTAAGATGTGCCTGGCGGGAAAAGGCCTTGCCACATTCTTTACATTGGTAAGGTTTCTCTCCACTATGAATTCTTTGATGTGTCTTAAGGGCTGAGTGCCAGTTAAAGGCTTTATCACATTCTTTACATTTGTAAGGTTTCACTCCAGTATGAATTCCGCGATGTTGTGTAAAGGTTGAGAAGTACCTAAAGGCCTTGCCACATTCATTACATTGGTAAAGTTTCTCTCCAGTATGAATTCTGTGATGGTTGGTAAGGCTTGAGAGGTGGGTAAAGGCCTTGCCACACTCTTTACATTGGTAATGTTTCTCTCCAGTATGAATTCTGTGATGTACCCTAAGGGATGCGGGCCAGTTAAAGGTCTTGCCACATTCTTTGCATTGGTAAGGTTTCTCTCCAGTATGAATTCTGTGATGTGGAATAAAGTCTGAGGACCTGTTAAAGGACTTGCCACATTGTTGGCATTTGTAAGGTTTCTCCTCAGTACGAATTTTTTGATGTTCAGACGGTTGTGAATGAATAAAGGCCTTACCACATTCCTTACGCTTGTAAGGTGTCTCTCGAGTATGAATTCTTTGATGTCTTGTAAGGGATGAGTGCCGGTTAAAGGCTTTGCCACATTCGTTACATTGGTAAGGTTTCACTCCACTATGAATTCTGTGATGTTCTGTAAAGGTTGAGAGCCGTTTAAAGACATGGCCACATTCCTTACATTGGAAAGGTTTCTCTCCAATATGAGTTAACTTATGTTGAGTAAGGGTTGAGCAGAATTTAAAGGTCTTGCCACATTCTTCACATTTGTAAGGTTTCTGTCCAGTATGTATTTGTTGGTGGTCAAAGGCTTTTCCACATTCGTTACCTATATAACTTTCCTCTCCAGTACCAGTTGTCTTATGTGTGCTTAGTCTTGATGAATGACTAAACATGTTCCCAGGATTATTACATCTGTAATGGTTTCTTCCCACATGAACCCTCTGATCAACAACATTGGAAGACTGGTTAAGAATTTTCTCACATTCAATGTATTTATAAAGATTCTCTCCCTTAGGGATACTCCTGTGTGTAATAAGGTTGGTGCTTTGATAAAAGGCTTCCCCATATTTATTACATTCATCATCGTTCTCTGGAAAAGGAGTCCCCAGATATCTTTGGTGCCCTTCACTCTCCCTACCCTTGTTCCAGTCTGTCAGTAAGTGTACATTCTCAGGTGAACTATGTTTATATCTACTCATTGACACTTTCTGGGAAAAAGCTTCAATGCATGACTTTGGCAGGAATGTCTGGGTGCCAGGTGAAAATACAGCTGAAAGAGATCAAATAACAAAAGTAAACTCATTCCAGATACTACTCTCAGATAAATGTACTCACAACTTCTAATATAGAACCTTAAAATCAATCAGAGAACATCAGGAATATAGCTGAAAGAAATCACCAGGACTTCATTCTTCCATGGACACATAAACTTGCACACAAGGAACTGACCACATAGCTTAATAGAGAATTGTGTAGCACATCTTGATGTAGCAGAAATCATTCTCTTACATCTCAGAAATTCAGGAAATGTACAATATGTGCTCAAAATTAGCAGAAGAAAGGATAACTAAAACAAAAATGAAAAATATGTAGCAAAAATAGGAAAAATCAACAATAGGAAAAGGTGGTGTTCAGAAAGCCCCCCAAAATCAACAGAGCTATATCTAATCATCAAAATGACAGAGAAAGCTGACTAAAATCAGCAGTAATGAAGTGAAGGCAGATACAGTACAACTGATCCCATAGAAATAAAAATAAATAGGCCCACAATAGATAATTGTATGGCAAGAAGTCAATAGCAAAGAATGGTTATGAATTTCAAAAAGATAAAACTTACCTGGACTCCACCATGAAGAAATCTATCATCTATGTACCTATCCATCCATCCATCTATGTATCTATGTATGAATCTCCCTATCAATCAATCTGGGGTCTTTAACACACCATACAGATTTTGGGTAACTGGGAAAAGAAAGGTGCATTTTGGCACACTGTTCAAGTTCATTTGGACAGTAGAGCAAGAGCATAGGCATGTACCACAATGGCGTTTTGACACCCTCCCTTACAGCCTTGAGAATTGTACAAGTACTCTTGTGGCCAGAAAGCAACTTCTGCCCAACATTTTAGAGGAAAGATCATTCTCCTCTTTTCCACATCCCCAAGAAATGATTGTTAAAACAACTGTGCCTCTGATTTTGAAGAACCAGACATACATAGACCTATTGAAACACACAAAATGGTCTTTGCCTTTAAGGAGCGCCTGAGTGACTCAGTAGGTTAGCATCAGACTCTTGATTTTGGCTTTCATGATCTCATGGTTTGTGACTCCAGTCCCTTCTCAGGCTCTATGCTGTCCATACAGGGCCTGCCTGGGATTCTCTCCTTTCCAAAAACAAATAAATATTAAAAACAACAACAGGGGTGCCTGAGTCGTTCAGTCATTTGAGCATCTGACTCTGGCTCAGTTCATGGTCTCGTGGTTAGCAAGTTCAAGCCCCACATTCAGTTCTACAGGAGTAGAAGGAAATACCAAGGAAAAATCAGAAATAAATAAAATAGTTGGGGCACCTGGGTATCTCAGTCCATTAAGCGTCTAACTCCTGATTTCAGCTCAGGTCATGATCCCAGGGTTGTGGGATCAAGTCCCAGGTAGGGCTCCACTCTCAGTGAGGAGTCTAAGATTCTGTCTCTCTTATTCTGCCCCTTGCCCCAGCTTGCATGCTCGCTCTAGATAAATAAATAAATAAATAAATAAATAAATAAAACCAAAAAATTAAAATTAGAAATAAAAGAGACCAGAATAAAGAATAACATGGAAAATAATGCCCAGGTTTTTCAAAACAAACAGAAATGGAAATTCTTCAACTACATTAACTAAGAAAAAACGAGAGAGAACTCAAACACCAAATGGAGAAATGGAACGGAAACCTCACAACAGATAACCACAGAAATATATAGTGTGAAAACAGATCACTATCAACAATGATATACTAACAAGTTATACAAAATTGAAAAAAATGTAATTTTAAACAATGCACAATTTACCAAGATTGAGAAATGAATTTTGAGCTCAAGAAATAAGGAATCTTCTTAGACCATCACAAATATACAAGTTGAATTTGGAATAGAAAACCTCCCAGCATAGGAAAGCCCACAGCCTCTTGCCTTCATTGGTCAATTCTAACAAACATTAAAAAGAAAACCAAATTTAGGGACTCTTCATCAAAATCTTAAAAATAGAATAGAAGGAACCCACTCAAAATAACCCTAGGAGGCCAGCATTGCCCTGGTACCAAAGCAGGATAATTACCACACAAGAATAAAATATGTGGTTTGTCCAACCCAAGTATTGCTACTCTGGCTTTCTTTTGACCTTCATTTGCGTGAGAAAGGTTTCTCTACCACCCTCACTTTCTATCTTTAAGTGTCTTCAGGTCTACATGGAGTCTCTTGTAGGCAGCATATAGATGGGCCTGGGGTTTATTTTTGTTGTTTTTGTTTGGTTGCTTTATTCCATCCAGAGACCCTATGTGTTTTGATTGGAAGGTATAGTACATTTTCATTGAAAGTATTCATTGATATATATTTATTGCCATTTTATTGTTTTCTCATTTCTATATACTTTCTGGATCCTTTTTCTTTGTCACTTTTGGTGTCTTCTTTGCACTTAAAGATTCCCCTTTGACATTTCCTGCAGGGTTAGTTCAGTGGTGAGGAATTCCTTGAGATTTTGCTTGTCTGGGAAACTCTGTCTCTCCTTCCCTTCTGAATGATAGCCTTGCTGGATAGAGAATTCCCTGCTGCCTATTTTTCCCAGTCAGCACGTGGAATAGATGATGCCACTCCCTTCTGGCTTGCCAAGTTTCTGTTGAAAAATCACCAGGTAACCTTATGGTTCTCCCTGATAAGTGAAAGATGTCTTCCTGCTTTTAAGAGTTTTTCTTTATCACCGTATTTTGTAAATTTAATCTAATATATCTTGGTGTGGGCCTGCTTTTGTTGATTTTGACAGGAGTTCTCTGTGCCTTCTGGATCTTACTGTTTCCTTAGCCAAAGTAGGGAAGTTTCAGTGTGCCCACCCCTCATGCCGTTAAAAATCTGTGTATTACTTTTACTCCCCAACACTACATTTTAATAGCCTACTATTGACAAGGAATTTTATCAAGAACAATCAATTAATGTATATTTTAAGTTATATGTGTTATATATGCCATTCCTACAATAAAGGAATTTCAAGAGAGGAAAATGTTAAGAAACTCAGAAGAGAAAATATATTTCTGTACAATAAACAAACCTGACTATAAATGTACCCACATAGTCCAAACCCATGTTGTTCAATGGTCGATTATACTTTGTGTTACTGTTTACCAGCAACCTTAATGAAGGTGGGCAGGCTAATGTTGGTGTAGGGGAACAGTTCATTCATTAACACAGAGTTAACACATTAAAATCCATTCAGTGTTCTTATTCAAAATATATTAAATTCAAATGTCTTCTAACCAAACCAGTGCAAAACCACTATATGATCCTTGGTCAAAACACCCCTTTCAATCATTCAAGAACCATTCTGTTCCTCTGATCTGTGAGTTGTGCTTTCCATTCTGTTCAAACTGAGGCTCATTATTGAATAAATGTGGATTTATAACAATTTTACACCCTTTTATGGAAGAGTTAGCTATCCTTGCCTACGATGCGTGAAAATCTCTATTTCAACTGCCTAATATTCTTGACTTCTATAGATTGCTATTATGAAGATGCATGCAAATTTTAAATCAACAGCCACCATAATCTCCTTGCAAAAAAACTGTCATATCTATTTAAAATTCAGAATGTTCCTCTATCTTACTTTAATGCAAATAATGATGCCTTGAATGATCACTTCATGGTTACTTACATCACAGTTATACGTCAACCACAAACAGCATGTGAATGTAGACTTTCTTCGTACATTGTACATGACAGTGTTCTTTATCTTCCATGGAAAAGCTGGTATTAGAGAATTCCCCATCATACAACAGCCGTGTATGTCTGAGAGACAGAAACAATCAAATCCTTTTGCATGCACACAAGCTTATAATATTTTCCACACACCCCCCCCCCCTCAACAAATCACAATCATGGTCAAAAGAAAAAGGAGACAGTAAAATTATTCCTCTCCAGACAGATATCCATCTTCCCTTGATTCTTTCACACATATTAACAAACACAGTTGACCACTGAAGAAAATGGGTTTTAATAGTGTGGGTCCACTTATACACAAATTTATATATATACTGTAAATGTGTTTTCTCTTCATTATGATTTCCTTAATATTCTTTCCTCATGCTTGTTTTATTATAAAAACACTGCCTATAATACAGACCACATATTAATAATGGGGTATTGACTATGTTCTAGATGAGGCTTCTGGTCAACAATAGGCTATTTCCATGGGAAAGTGCCTATGTTTTTAAATTTGGGGGCTCACAAGTTACAAGCAGATGTTCACTTGTGGAGGGGTTGGCACCCCATAGCACCTCCATTGTCCAAGGCTAAATAAACGACCTGAGTGTTTTAATTTTGGATTTTTCTCTATAATAAATACTCTGATTTAGAATCATGTCTCAAAAGTGGTATTGACTTCTTTCTGCTGAGAATTCTCTCAGTTTATTTAGATTTCACATTCCATTACATAGCTTGCCAATTGTTCACAACTGTAATTTTTTTTTATCTTTATAAAGAAATTTTTTTAATATATATGAAAAGCAAACATTTTTCATCACTCATTACATTTCTGGGGTTATATCCAGTGTAGTTTTTCTGATGTTTTATAAATTCAGTTCTAGGTAGACGTTGTCAACATTCTTGACATCTGTAAAGTATCTCCTCAGGACGATCTCATGTTGAAGGTTTTGATGACGATTAAATGCTTTGTCAAATTTTTTTACATTGGTAATATTTCTTTCAGTATGCACTCTCTGATGGTCACAAAGTTTGAAGTTCTGCCTAAAGCCTTTGCCAAAACATTTTTCAGCCTTCTCCCCAGTATATATCACACCTCATGTTGACAAGTTTTGAGTGGTACTGAGAACCTTTGCCATATTGTTATATTTGTAAGGTTTCTTCCCATTATGAAATCTCTGCTGTTGAGCAAGTTTTGAAGACTAATTAAAAGCTTTACTAGAGTTGCTGCATTTTAAGTCTTCTCTCCAGTAAGGATACAGTGATGTACAATAGGATTTGAGGTTTCATAAGACACATTCCCACATTTATTACTTTTATACTGGATATCTGGAAACGGAGTTCTCTGAAATTGATGATTTGACCCTTGCTTCATGTTTCTTCCCAGATTCTTTACACTGGTAAGTTGTAATTCCATACTAAACACCTTGGTAATTATGGAAGATAGAGTTCTCATTAAAGGCCTTCTGAAGTTCACCACACATAAAAACTAGTTCCATATTAGGTACTATGTGATAACATTGAACAGTGATGTTTGCATACAGACTGTCTGGTTTTTATCAAATTTAGAGACTTTGGAAAAAGAGGGATTATACCTGGTGGAAGAATAATGAACCCTCTGAAAAGACATCTCAACACAATCACATTTTGAGTTTTTATCTTCCTTTTTAAATGTCTAAATTTAGAAGTATTTCAGTGAATCACTGAACGATTAATCCAATCTTATATCTGAAATAATTCCAATGAGTAGTTTTGGCATGCATTGGTTTATTTTCCAGAATTTCCAAAAGTCCTTCCAGAGAACATGTAGGATTAAAAATGAATTTTGGAGGGGCACCTGGATTGCTCAGTAGGTTGGATATCTGACCTCAGCCCACATCACTATCTCATGCTTCATGAGTTCAAGCCCCATATCAGGCCCTGTGCTGACAGCTCAGAGCCTTGAGCCTGCTACTGATTATGTGTCTCCATCTCTCTGTCTCTACTTCTCCCCTGCTTACACTCTATCTCTCAAAAATGAGTAAAATATTTTTAAAAATTTACAAAAATGGATTTTGGTCTTTGGGTTCAAATATAACTGACTTAAGGTGGGGTTTTCCCCCAAGTATTTTATACACTTGATCTCTTCTGGCAGTACGGGTTCCATTAAGGGCAATTATCCCGCTTTGGTGATATCCATCGTAACCTCATTTCTGCCCGTCTCTACCCTCTTCATCCAAGTCATCACTAAGTGTAAATACTAAGAGCCACAGCTTCCATTTGTTCCTACATCACCCTTTAAAAAGAATATTCTTTACCTGACTTTGCCAATAGGCCTATAGTGTTATGGAAAGACACAAGTAAAAGATACATGATCAGTTCTCCCACTTATTACACTCACATGCATATATGTTAAATGCTAATATGCAAAATTAATACCCATCACAGGACATCAGCATGGAGAAATAGGGAGCATCGGGACGGTGCTCCTCCATGGAGACAAAAATGGACTAAATTACCTTGTGAATGCTCCAGAACGCAATTAGGAGAACCCAGCCCATGCATGCAAGTAGAAATGAAGAAAAGAAACATCAAAGAAACAAAGTTTGTGACACTGGCCCACAACAGCTACTCACCGTTCCTGACACTCCTTGCCAACACTGTGTGAAAACAGTTACCTCTCATCAGGAGGTAAAAACACAGGAGTGACCTCTATGTTCAGTGATCTGGCTTTTTTGCAGGTGACTGAGGGACTTATTTCTGTCATGAAGGACACGGAAGCAGAGAGAATGAGGGCACCCTCTGGATGCACTATGATGGCTGCTCAGACAACAGGTGAGCTTTTGTTTACACACTGGAGAGACTCCAGAGCTGAGGACAACAGAGGAAGGCATCATGGGCTCTAAAGAAGTAACTATACTTTCGTAAACTAGGAAATTACAAAAATTCAGACATTACAAATTGGTTATTTGTGTTCTCCTGTACAAACAAGTTCATAATCCTGAACCCCGAGGCTGTTTTCTTAAATTCACCAATCTCAACAAAAGATCACAAGGTCATAAAGAAATAGAACTAGTTCCAATCACAGGAATGAAATGTATCTCCAAAACTGACCCTAAATTAATAAGGTAGTGTTAATGGTGAGACAAAGAATTAAAGAAAAAAAAGTCATAAAAATGTCCATGTAGGATGGGGCTCCTGGGTGGCTTGGTCGGTTAAGCATCCGACTTCCGCTCAGGTCATGATCTCATGGTTCGTGAGTTCAAGCCCCGCGTCAGGCTCTGTGCTGACAGCTCGGAGCCTGGAGCCTGTTTCCGATTCTGTGTCTCCCTCTCTCTCTCTGACCCTCCCCCGTTCATGCTCTCTCTCTGTCTCAAAAATAAATAAACGTTTAAAAAAAAATTTTTTTTTTAATATCCATGTAGGAAAAAGAGAAAGTGGATAGGTAATTAAATGATAGCAGAAAAACTATCCATGACCAAAATGTAAACCCAAAGAGACAAACTGTAAAAATCACTGAGAAATTAGGACCTGAAGTGTAGAACCACTGAATTTGAACATACACGAAGGGGAGAGCAACAGACTTTATGAAGCAGAAGAGAGAATCAGACAATCTAAAGACCCCTTGTTTTAAATTATCTAAGAGGACCAAAAAAAAAAAAAAATGTGGAAAATGACAAAGTCTAGGGACACATGGGACACCTACAAGTGAACCAATGTACACATTAAGGGGACCCCATAAGGAAAGGAGAGTGAAAGGGGGCAGAGAGTTTCCATAAAGAACTAAAGGCTTGTAGGTCCCATGTATGTGGAAAGGAGACAAATTAACAAGCTCAGCAAATTCACAGTAGGATAAATATCAATGGTGGGAGATGGGTATTAAGGAAAGCACTTGTTATGATGAACACTGTGTGTTATATGTAAGTGATGAACTGCTGAATTATACTGAAATCAATATTGCACTGTATGTTAACTATTATTTAAATAAAAATTCAAGAAAAAAAGACAAGACATGAACACAGTGACACGTTGTAATTAACCTATCAAAAATGACCAGTGAAAGAATTTTGAAAAGCATGACAAAAGCAACTTATCTTGTATAAGAGCTCCTACAAGATTGTTACTGGGATTCTCAGTAGACCTTATAGAAAGAAAAGCATGGAACAATGTATTCAAATACTGAAAGATCAAAAAATATCCACCAAGTGGGAATGCAAGCTGGTGCAGCTACTCTGGAAAACAGTATGAAGTTCCTCAAAAAACTAAAAATAGAACTACCCTACCACCCAGCATTTGCACTACTAGGCATTTATCCACGGGATACAGCTGTGCTGTTCCAAAGGGGTACATGCACCCCCATGTTTATAGCAGCGCTATCAACAATAACCAAAGTATGGAAAGAACCCAAATGTCCATCGATGGATGGATGGAAAAAGAAGATGTTGTATACATATACAATAGAGTATACCTTGGCAATCAAAAAGAAAGATATCTTGCCATTTGCAACTATGTGGATGGAACTGGAGGGTATTATGCTAAGTGAAATTAGAGAAAGACAAAAAGCATATGACTTCACTCCTATGAGGACTTTAAGAGACAAAACAGATGAACATAGAAGAAGGGAAACAAAAATAATATAAAAACAGGGAGGGGGACAAAACAGAAGAGACTCATAAGTATGGAGAACAAACTGAGGGTTACCGGAGAGGTTTTGGGAGGGGGGATGGGCTAAATGGGTAAGGGGCACTAAGGGATCTACTCCTGAAATCATTGTTGCACTATATGGTAACTAATTTGGATGTAAATTAAGAACAAAAAATTATATTTAAAAAAATCCACCAAGGGGCGCCTGGGTGGCGCAGTCGGTTAAGCGTCCGACTTCAGCCAGGTCACGATCTCACGGTCCGTGAGTTCGAGCCCCGCGTCAGGCTCTGGGCTGATGGCTCAGAGCCTGGAGCCTGTTTCCGATTCTGTGTCTCCCTCTCTCTCTGTCCCTCCCCCGTTCATGCTCTGTCTCTCTCTGTCCCAAAAAATAAAATAAACGTTGAAAAAAAAAAATCCACCAAGAATACCCTACTTGGCACAACTGTTTTCCATGAATGTAGAAATGCACACTTTCCCAAGGAAAAACCTCTCTAAGTTTATCAGCAGACCTGTCCTATAGGAAATGTTAAAGTTCTTCTAGGGGTGCCTAGGTGGCTTGGTTGGTTAAGCATTCAACTTCTGTTCAAGTCATGATCTCATGGTTTATGAATTGCCAAACCAGAGTAAAACAAAATATACCTCAAAAAATTCTACATAAATAAAAGATGAATTATTTAAAGGAAGCCTATATATAGAGATATAGAGGCATATATATGTATATATGTATTTTTCAACCTCCTTTACTTTGAGAGAGAGAAAGCTAAAGCAGAGGAGGAACAGAGAAAGAGGGAGAAAGAAAGAATCCCAAGAAGGCTCCACAGTGTCAGCACAGAGCCCAATGCAGGCCTCAGACTCCCAGACCACGAGATCATGACCAGAATCTAGGCATCCCTATGTAGCTATAATTTTCAACTGTGACTGTGTACCCATGAAAAAGAAACATGTTGAGTTGTTGGCATGTCTTTATGGGCAGTAAAATTGTAAAGAATATTCATTAAAATCAACCATGGAAAGCTCTAATGAAAACTTTTATGCATTAAGCACTTAAGACATTAAAAAAATGTATTCTGTTAATAGATCCCTAATATATTAATAATAGTTAATAATTTAAGGGCATAATCCATTCTTTATTTTTTAATTTTTTTTAATGTTTATTTACCTTTGAGAGAGAGAGACAGAGCGCAAGCAGGGAAGAGGCGGAAAGAGGAGATGCAGAATTCGAAGCAGGCTCCAGGCTCTGAGCTGTCATCATAGAGCCTGATGCGGGGCGCTCAAACTCATGAACCACAAGATCATGACCTAAGCTAAAGTCTGAAGCTTAAACAGTGAGCCACCCAGGTGCCCCTATAATCCATTCTTTAGAATCAAGCAAACAAAAACTTTCATTTCTTTTTATGTTTTTTTAAAAGTTTATTTTGAGAGAGAGAAAAAGGGAGGAGGAAGAGGGGCAGAGAGAGAGGGAGAGAATCCCAAGCAGGATCCACAGTGTGGGTGCAGAACTGGACTTAGGGCTTGAACTCACAAACAATGAGATCATAACCTGAGCTGAAACCAAGAGTCAGAAGCTCAACCTTCTGAGTGACCCAAGTGCCCCAAAAGCTTTCATTTCTGAATAAACATCATAAAAATTGTAAAATATGCCAACAATCAATCACTTTATTATAAAAATCTTTGGTATTAAATTCAGATATTCTGAGGAAAATAGAAAAACCAATGATTAATTTTTCCTGGAGTAAAATTATATTTATAATTAAAACTTTTTTCTAAATATAGGAATTTTACTAGTTATATACCTTCTTATAAAGCACATGCCCATGTTATATCAGAACTTTAAAAAAAAACATAAAGGAATCTGATATGTGAGTAATCAGAGAGTGAAAACATATGCCAAGGTCACAGGAACTTCATACTGTACAAGACAAAATCATAAGAATATTCAATTATTAAGAAATACGGTAACAATTGAGACTTTATTTTAGGCTCTGAGTTTTAATTTTTAAATATTCTAGCTCCCCTATGGCATTAATTTACGTAGACTTCTAGGAAAATAATAGATGCTTTAAATTATTTCACCATTGAGGATGCAACACATTGAGTGGAAATTTCTTAGTTTAGTTAATACAAAGAAAATGAACCTTAAAACTTTTATTTATTTATTTGAAGGAAGGGCAAAGAGCAAGTAAGGGATGGGCAGAGAGAGAGACAGAGACAGAGGGATGGAGGGAGGGAAAGAGGGAGACAGAAACCAAATGGTTTCTATGCTGTCAACCCAGAGCCCTATGAGAGGCTTCAACTAAGAAACCCTGAGATATGAGTTAAACCAAAATCAAGAGTCAAATTCTTAACCAACTAAGCCATGCTGGCATCCTGAACTTTTTTTTTTTTTAATATTTTGCCTTTGAGAAAAAGAGCACGCGGGAGAGGGGAAGAGTCAGAGGATCCCAAATGGGCTCTTCACTGACAGCAGAGAACCTGGTGCAGGGTTCAAACTCACAAACTGAGATCATGGCTTGAGTTCAACCCAGACGCTTAACCAACTGAGCCAACCAGGCAACCCAAGAAATGAACTTTTGAGGTGAAACAAAGGACGAGATTTTCTCACTTTAGGGAGTTGCTTTGTTACCTGATGAAATCACTGGATCTCTATTTTGTATGATTAAGTTTAAAGCCTCTGTAATACTGAAAGGATAAACCAGAAAACTTGTAATGTCGCACTCCAGCCTTCCTGGGATTTCTGCACCAAATCCCAAGATGCCCACCACTACCCTGACACACTTCACACAAGAAGCAAAACAGAAGTCAGAAATGGATTGGCGTACAGTTCCTCAGAAAGGCAGACATTTCCCCAAGACCTCAAAGCAAATGGAGAACCAATCAGATTATGGAGGACCTCACTGTGGATGTGAAGAACCTTCAGTGAAAGTGAAGGAGAATCCTTAGAGAATGTAAAGCATGATATGTTGGAAAGCAGATGTCCGATGTGAGAGGAAGAGCCCTGAAACTGGCCTTTTCAACCTAATTTGCATTCAAGGAGAGCTGCTCAACCACATTCTGAGGTCCAATTCCTCCTTCACAACTGGACCTCACCTCTGTCATCCGCTTCATTCCCACCTACCTGGGTGTGTAGCTACTGTCTCCTTTCTCTCCATGGCCCAGACATCCTTCTTGTGTTCCAAAAAGATGACCAGGTCTGGCTTTGACACAACAAGACCTGTTTATTAGATAAACAGAATATGAGTGTGGTTGGAGATTCTAACTTCTGATCCACTATTGTGCTTAGTAGAGCAGAGAGGACATGGTAGAATGCTAGAAAATGAGTCCCCAAATGCTGTGGCCCAACACCCCCTTTAGAACACACAGGATGAACTTTCCATGTTCAGATATTGACCTCCACTTCTGAGTACTACCACGACATTAATGAGTAGAAATTGGTATTTAAGATGTCAGAAATACCATTTTATGCCACTCAATGCTTAGAATTGCCATTCATCTACAGAAATGATAATGTTATCCTAAGTAAGGGAAAGATAAAGCTGAAAAGGAAACATCATGAAGATTTTTCTCTATATCTACAAACCCCTACTTCTTTCCCTGACTGCAGGGATCTGAATCCCAGCCATGCAATAGAGGAAAATTTCAAGATTCAGTCTTCAAAGGAAGGAACAAACCCCTGAGTGTGATTTGGGAAATCTGGAAGGAGTTATCCTCACCCAAGAAAAGGAGGTGTCTGTAGTTCTCTAACATCACATCCCTGTATAGTTCGCATTGACTGTAGTTCAGGTATATTAACTCTTCCTGAGAGAATTCTATGGCCACATCCTCGAATGTCAGCAGTCCCTGAAATAAATAACACAGTTACCAAGTGGCCATAGGCAGATTTCATAATGCTAAGTCAAATGAAAGAGGGAGCTAATGTCAGCAGCTGGACCATAAGACCTGACCTTTACTGCTTATGTGCTTGTACCCACTCACCTTAGTCCCATATTTTAACCTCTTCTTTCCACCTTACCTTTTACTTCAGGCAAAACACCCCATGGGCATACTGTCCTGTGGTGGAAACAGAAAGCATCCAACAAAAGGTAATGACTGCCCTGAGGAAGAGTTTGGATTGGCTCAGTTTGAGATTAACCCCTGACTCACACCTAAGCACATGGATAATAGAGTAAACCACGGCAGTGAGTACAGTTACCTTCACCTCATTTATACATATACATATATACGTATACATATATGTATACATATATACATATATGTACAGTTACCTTCACCTCATTTATACATATACATATATACGTATACATATACGTATATACATATATGTATACATATATATACATATATATGTATATATAAACTTTTTTTTTTTTTAATGTTATGTCTTTGAGAGGGAGAGCACACACAAGAGGGGGTGGGACAGAAAGTGAGAGAGTCAGAATCCCAACCAGGGTCCATGCTCAGAGTGGAGCCTGATCTCAGGACTTTCATCCTGACCTGAGCCTAAATTAAGAGTAGGATGCTCAATGGACTCAGCCACCCAGGAGCTCCCTTTTACCTCATTATAATACTAAAATCTCACCCAAGGAGGAGCACAAACCTCATTTCCTATGAAATATGCAGAGTATGTACACAACTGTTCTCTTAAGGTTTATGTGCAACCTTATATTCCACTTGACATAATTAGTTCAGTTAGATCAGGAGAACTGGTTCTGGCTTAGGTGAGGTTCCTGCTTGATGAGGTAAGATTATTTGTCACCCAGTATTATGCTCTAGTATATTCTTTACCTTGGAGGTAAGAACCTTTATAAATACTGTGTTTATTCAAGAGAATTTGTAAAATGAAGGCATCAACACAGGCATATACATTTTGAATATTGTATATACATCATATGGTACATGTGCTATCTATTTCTTAAATGGAAAGTTTTGGGGAGTGACAAATGTATTTAGCATATTGTAATGTGAATTAGAATTTCACAACAGGACCTTGGGGATCTTGTTAAAATGCAGATACTGTTCAGGAGTTCTAGGATGAGGTAGTTGTCTGCATTTCTACAAAGCATTAGTCTATGGGCCAGGAGATACATATTTCAATAACGAGGAAGTAGAACTCAAAGACAAGAACTCTTGGAGGACTTGGAACTGAATGGGATTTATAGCAATTACAGGTTCTTCTAGAATAGCAAGAAACGTGACAGCAAGCCTTTCGAGGCATTTCCTGGTTAGTAGATAGCATCTAACAGTTTCATAAATTCATGGAAAATAAATAATAACAATCTAAGAGAAGAAACACATTATTCTTCTATTTTTAGCAATTGTTTTGTCAGTCATCCAGTACCTGGTAGGGATCATATTTTAATACAGGTCATCTGACCTAGAGTTTTCCCCAAAATAACACACTGGTCAATATGGAGAAGGGACCCTAAAGCAATGTTCATAACAGGTGTCAAACCTGAGAAGAATGATGGAAAGAATAAGGTATGCACACAAAATTGATCTATCTTTATACATTCCATGCTCATATCCATAAATATTAAGGCATTACATTCTTGTATAGGCATTAAATATGATAAAGTAAGAAAGTGTAATGGTGACTAAGAAACATTTTCAATGAGGGACGCCTGGGTGGCTCAGTTGGTTAAGTGCCCAACTCTTGATTCTGGCTCAGGTCATGATTTCATGGTTCCTGAGTTCCAGCCTCCACCTCAGGCTCTGTGTTGACAGTGTGGAGCCTGCTTGGGATTCTCTCTCTCAAAAAAAAAAGAAAAAAAAATTTTTTTCAATGACATAAAACTCATAAAACTAGTTGTAGATGATGACGCTTAGGTCTTTTACTCACACTATCAACACAAACACACATTATGATATATATAATGTTATTATTTCTGAGTCTAGTATGATGAGGGATACAATCAGAAAAATTTCCACCTTTTGCACATAAAGCTAACATATAATCCTATAATTTTGATATGCATCAAATAAATGCTGGTTCCTACATTCTTTTTTTTTTTTTTAATGTTTATTTATATTGTGAGAGAGAGTGTGGGTAAGCAAAGTGTGAAATGGGGAGAGGCAGAGAGAGGGAGAGAACCCAAGCCGTGACTCCAGGCTGTGACTGAACAACCCAGGTACCACTGGTTGCTACATTTTTACAGGGTCTCGGGACTGCCAGTACATCTCACCACTGCTTAATATGGAACTGAATGATGAGCACCAGAGAAATCTTGCAGAAGCAGTTTTACAAGTAGAAATTTAAAGAAACATTTGTGATTGAACACTCTGTGCACCTACCCTCCCCTGGAACATATAAGCTTCATGCAACCAAAGTACAGTTCTTTCTGCCCACGGGTCCTGTCCCTGTGCTACTTCAATAAACTATCTGGCACCAGAGAGTATCTCAAGAATTGTCTTGACCATAGTACTCCATGATCTCCTAACATAGTATTTCTTTGAAAGCTTTTTTATTTTTTATTGAGAGAGAGAGGGTGGAGAGAGAAGAAGAGAGAGAATACCAGGAGGGGTGGGGGGGAGGGGGAGAGGTAGAGAGAGAGAGAGAGAGAGAAATATGGAGAGGCCTGACTCCTGTTCACCTCATGCAGGGCTCCAGCTCAGGATCGGTGAGATTATGACCTGAGCTCAAGTCAGATGCTTAATCGACTGAGCCACACAGGTGCCCCTCATTGAAAGCTTTTGTTTCATTCATCATTTGTGCTGTTTTATTTCGGGATTTTAAGATATGCTGACCTGTTAATTATGTGATTCTTCTTTTTCTGAAAATACATAGAAGTAAATAGAGTATGTGTCATGACTTTAAGTGGGGGGGGGGGGGAGTAGAAATAAAAGAAGTTTCTAAAGCGATTTTCATATGTTAAAGAAGACTCACAGGATACTGGAAGTCTGACTATTGTAAAGTTAAGCTAGCTTTTTGCCTCTAGAAAAGCATTAACATCTCTGTCTCTCTCTGTCCCAAAAATAAATTAAAAAAAAAAAAAAAAAAAGAAAAGCATTAACATTAAAGCAGTTGTGAATTCCTGGAGGAATATCTCCCTCTGCCAGTCTCAAGTATTTCTCCATGGGTTTTAAGTTGTAAGAAAATTTAAATTTCATCTACATTTCATTTGGCTTTGTTCTGCTCATCAGAAACTACAAGGAAGGGGTGCCTCCTTGTATGGTGTATGATACTACATACCACTCCTTGTAGTATGTAGGGGTGCCTTCATACTGGAAGTCTGACTATTGTAAAGTTAAGCTAGCTTTTTGCCTCTAGAAAAGCATTAACATTAAAGCAGTTGTGAATTCCTGGAATATCTCCCTCTGCCAGTCTCAAGTATTTCTCCATGGGTTTTAAGTTGTAAGAAAATTTAATTTCATCTACATTTCATTTGGCTTTGTTCTGCTCATCAGAAACTACAAGGAAGGGGTGCCTGGATGGCTCAATCAGTTAAGCTTCTGACTTTTGAATTTGGCTCAGGTCAAGATCTCTTGGTTTTTGAGCTCGAGCCCCATGTCCCACTCCGTGCTGACCCTGTGGTGCCTCCTTGGGATTTGCAATCTCTACAACTCTCTCTCTATCGCTCTCAAAATAAATAAACTTAACTTAAATAAACCTGCTCTCGCTCTATCGCTCTCAAAATAAATAAACTTAAAAAAGAAAAGAAAAAAACTACAAGGTAGAAAAATATATATGCAAGGAAAGAGAAACTAGGAGAAAGAAGTTTCCAGTTTAAATGCAATGGTGTCTGGAAATTGCTCAGGGAATAGGCCTAAAATCATTATAACTGATAAGAAGGAAAATATGAACGTTATTGGGGGGAAATCTGGCAGAGAGCCAAAGCCAAGGAATAGAAGGTAACATCAGCTGCAAGTACACCATTCATGTCAGTGCCTAAGGCACACCTCAGGACACATGGTCACCAGTGTGTTCTTGTGACCCCAAACAGTAAATCACAATATAAACAACTTTGAGGATACGGTGGATTTATACAGCCTTCAATTACATATAGTTCCAGGTCTTGTAATGTCTAGAATATCTTAAAGTACCTTTTCTACATCCTGAAGAGCAGGAGCATTCCAGTTATTCTGTGCCTCATATCTGTCTGGTGTATTTGTGCATTTTCATAATCCTACTCTACCCGGGGCAGAGAAAGCATTCAGATAAACATAGGAATGGTTTTCCTTGATTGCTATCCCAGGACCAGACCCCATCAGCAACAGGAAATTTGGCCTCAACACCTTCCCCTCTGGATCTGTCACAAAGGGAATATTTTCAATACTTGCAGGAATTTAATTCAAAGTGACAACTGCTGTTGCCATACTGATAGCCATGTTGGACAGAAGAGAGAGAGGTCTCTGGGATATAGGGGAGGAGTGTTCTAAAGACATAACTTAGAGAATCATTTCTGAAAGGTTAGTAATTCGGTGAAAACACAAAGCAAACCGTCAGAACTGATAAAAAAAAATCATTGGCATTTAAAAAATTTTTTATTTAGAGGGAGAGAGAGAGAGAACATGGATGCAAATGGGGGACAGGGACACAGGGACAGAGAGGAAATCTTAAGTAGGCTCTAAGCTTGCCAGGAACCCCAACTCAGGGCTGGATCACAGGTCCCTGGGATCATGACCTGAGCCCAAATCAAGAGTCTGATGCTCAAATGGCTGAAACACCCAGGTGCCCTGCAATTTCTACACGCCTGGAATTCAGGAGAAAAAGATCACAGGTCCTCCGGCCTGGGGCGCAAGGCTTACCTGAGAACTGGCCATTTTTTCCTTCACCTCCTCTTCAAGATTTCTTTCTCAGAAGATCTTTGTGGAGAAAACACAGCACAAGTAGGAGAAAATGTCGGTAAAGACACCAACACTGCCTCTTCACCTCCTGTAACCTGATCGCCTGCAGGCAGGGCTTTGAAATGCAAAAAAGGCCCAAGTTCCTAGTCCTTTGTGTCTGGAGCTATTCAGAAACTGTCAGCTCCCACTTGGAGACCAATCACTGAGTTTCCCTTCTCTGCTTTCAGGGGGCCTCCCCTCCCACAGAAGCCCACAAATTCTGCTTGAGCATAGAAACAGTGTGCTACAGGACTTGACCCTCCCCAACTCCTGTACAGGAGACCCTTGAGCCAAAGCCTGCACTCAACTCTGATAAATTAATGGGAAACCTTCCTGCTCACCTCTGGGCCTCACTTGGAATTATAATAGGAAAAGATAGGATTCAGTAGGCAGAAAGGGAAAGATTAGGGCCTGAGGTCCCTGGGTGGGGAAAAACACTTTTTGGAACAATGCAGGGAGTGTCTGACTGCAGCAAACCCCCTCTGGAGTAAGGTTGCTCTTAAGGATGTAACAGACACGACCTACTCCCTCTCAGGTTCCCCTCAGGAATCTGACTAAAGACAAATACTCTTCTATATGATAAGGTTGAAACTTTGATAAAAGACTTCCCTACATTTATTACAGTCATAATGGTTCTCTGGCAAATGAGTCCTCAGATGTTAATTAATGTTTGAACCCTGGTTAAATATTTTCTCAGATTCACTGTTCTGAGCAATTCTGTTTTCATTAAAAATGCTGTGGTTATGTTGTAAGATTGACTGCTCAGTGAAGATCCCTCAAAGGGATACTACTTATTTTTTTTATTTTTAAAATTTCTGATTTTCAGAAATGTTTGAAAGGTCAATGTAATCCTATTGATAAAATGGTATAAGTAAGTATTTTCAGCATGGACCAGGTCACTTTCTAGATTTCCTAACTTTTGTTCTGCAGATATGTATGTTTGACCATTTGATTTGAGCCTTTGATTATAGAAACATGCCACTTTGCAGAAGTAGTGGACATAGAAAGGGGAGTTTTCCAAACGTTTTATATCCTTCAGCATTTTGGGCAGTGAGATTCTTATTATGGGCAGTTGTCACCTTTTGGGTATGTCCTTCATGATATCTTTGATGCACTTGTCTCTCCCCAACACTATTCCAGTCTATCATCAAGTATACATTCTCAAGGGCACTATGGTTATGTCTACCCACTGACACTCTGGAAAGAAGTTTCTATGCATATCTTTGGAAGGAGGCTCTGGGTGCCATTTGAAGATAAAGCTAAAAGATAACAAATAAAAGTAAAATCATTCCACTTTCTACTATCAGAAGAATGCAATTAAAATTCACAAAACTAAAATCAGAGAACTTCAACTCCTGGATAAATGAATCATTAGTTTTTCTACTTTCCTGAAAATGTACCTGAATTTAACCCAAAAGACTTTTTGGTAAAGTGATTATTGGCATATTTTACAACTTTGATGGTGTTTGTTTATTAGAAATGAAAGGTTTAGGAGCACCTTGGTGGGTCAGAGGTTTGAGCATCTGACTCTTGATTTTAGTTCAAGACATCATCTCGTGGTTTATGAGTTCCAGCCCCGCTCTACACTGACAGTGTGCAGCCAGCTTGGAATTCTCTACCCCTCCTCTCTCTCTCTCTCTCTCTCTCTCAAAATAAACTTAAAAACAAAACAAAAAATGATGAAAGGTTTTTGTTTTCTTAAAGAATGGATTAAGCCCTTAAATTCTGTGTAATAGGGATTTATTAACATAATACATTTATTTTTTTTAAGGTGCTTCATTCATACAAGTTTTTATTAGAGTTTCCCATGGTTGATTTTATGAATATTGTTTACAACTTTACTGTCCTTGAAGACATGCCAGTAATTCAAAGTGTTTCTTTTTTCATGGGTACACAGGCAGAGTTGAAAATGATAGCTATGGGAGCTCCTGGGTGGCTCAGTCGGCTAAGTGTCTAACTTTGGCTTAGGTTATCATCTCGCAGTTAGTTGAGTTTGAACCCTGTGTCAATTTCTGTGCTGACAGCTCAGAGCCTGGAGCCTGCTTTGGATTCTTTGTCCTCCCCTTCTCTCTGCCCCTACCCCACTCATTCTCCTTCTCGCTCTCTCAAAAGTAAATACGTGTTAAAAAATTTTTTTATAAATACCATAGATATTACAGGACATGAAAAGTATATGTGATATAACTTTCTATAAATCTACTCTATCCTCATAATCAGAGTTATATCTGATTTTTTCTTTTGGGACCACAAGAACATACCAGTAATACAGGTGTTTTGGTGTGATTTAGGTACTGATATCCATTTGTTTCCTTACAGCTGATGTTAACTTCTAGTATTTGGCTTGCTATCTTTGCCAGATTTCTCCCCTAGTATAAAGTTCATATTTTACCTCTCATCATTTGTAAGACTTTTAGGGGAATTAACTAAATGATGTGCAGAAACTGGAAACTTGTGAGTTTCTCTTGCCATAGTTTTTGGTGAGAAAAACAAAGGCAAAAGAACTGTAGGTAACATTAACTTTCCCTCAATTTGCAGCACCTTGATAAATACTTGAGACTGGCAGAGTATGACATTCCTCTAGGAATTCCCAAGTGCCTTAATTTAATGCTTTGTTAGAGGCAAAGGGTCGCTTTACCTTCACAATAGCCAGACCTGCAAGATCTAACTTGGTCTTCGTTAACATCTGAAAATCCTTTTGGAAACTAACTTTATCTTTACTCCCCAAATTAAAAGTATATAATCAATGCCCTCTCAAAATGACAGTCTACCCAGGAGTCCACATGCTTTAGTAAAACCAGTTTTTGGCACCAAAAACATCTCAAGAATACTTCTTGACTCTTGGTTCCCAGCCCACATCACATCAGTGTCCACTGGACAAGGAAGGACTCACCTTTCTGTTGTAAGGATATTGACTTGTGGGAATAGAGATTCTAAATCACACCTCCACCCAGGATGTTTTTAATTCACTCCACATCAGGTCACAGAAATACCCTTCTATTTACTTCTTTATATTTTCAGAAAATGAAAACAAGAATCACATAATGATGTGTTTGGGGGCCTTAAAACCCTGAAACAGAGTCATAACTAGAAACTACCCCAGGTGAGATTGTCACTCAAAGAAAATTAGATTTGCAGCCAATAAGGAGATCACAGGGAATAACTTCTAAAGCAGAGACCCACAGAGGCAGGGGAAATGGTTTCCTTTTATTTAGGGCTGGGGTGGAAATTTAGAAAGACAGGCATTGTCATCTTTGTTTCAGAGTTTTATTTATTTTGATAGAGCAAGTGTACACATGAGCAGAGGACGGGCAGAGAAAGGGAGAGGGAGAAACCCCACCAGGCTCCATTCTGTCAGCTCAGAGCCCCACAGGGAACTGGATCCTGGGAACCCTGAGATCATGACCAAAGCTGAAATCAAGAGTCAGATCCTCACTGACTCAGAGCCAGGTGCTCTGAGGTCTGTTGTCTTAGGTAGATTTGGGCTTAAGGTCATACGTACACCTTAAGAGAACAGTTCTATACATAACTTGTATGTTTGGTAAATTGAGGTGGTGGTTTTACTATTATAATGAGGTGAAAGTAACTGGTGGTCACTCTGTGGTTTTCCTTGGGTCATCTGGAGAGGTAGGAGTCAGGGGTTAAGCTCAAATTGAGCAGGCTCAAACTCTTCCTCAGGGCAGTCATTACCTTTTGTTGAATGCTTTCTGTTTCTACCACAGGATGCTATGCCCATGGGGTGTTTTGCCTCAAGTAAAAGATAAGGTGGAAAGAAGAGGGTAAGTAAAATGAGGGACTAAGGTCTGTGGGCACAAGCAGGTAAGCAATGAAGATCTGGTCTTGGGTTCCAGCTGGTGACATTAACTCCCTCTGAAACAGGGTGCTGTCGAAAAAAACGACCAGACACTGAGTAGAAGTGAGGCAAGATTTTATTCATGACCAGGCCAAACCTGATCTCCTGATCTTAAGGAGAAAATTGCAGAGAATGGCCCCAAACAAAGGTAGCAGTGAGCTTATATGGATTTTAGCAAGTCAGAATACGTCATTATTTGGTTAACCAATTACAATTTACAGCATTTCATGGTAGCCAATTATATTGTGACACACAGACGTTAGTTTTGGCGGGAACCTATCAATTTAAAGTTCTTTGTCCTAAGAGGGTTTAAAATGACCAGTCATAGTTAGACACCTAAGATACCGTGGGGCAGTGAGTTCATGACTTTTTACATGTTGGTCTTGCCTAGGCCAGATCTTGGTAGAAGGTGTAGGGGAGCGTTTTGCAACCTAAGTTATCTATTTAGCAAGCAGGCGAGGTCACAGAAGCGAGATAGGGCGGTTAGTAATTTTTGATAACCCTAAAAGGGAACTACATGAGCTTTTATGTCAATTATTCATGAAAGGTGAGTTTAAGCCGAACTTATATACAATAAGCTTTCTGATATCTTGTAAGTTGACCTATTACACCTCTTTCATCTTAGGTACCATTATGACCTCTGCCTATGTCCACTTGGTAACTGTGTTATTTATTGCAGGGACCACTGATATTCAGGGATGTGGCCATAGAATTATCTCAGGAGTGGGAATGCCTGAACCACAGTCATCAGGAACTGTACAGGGATATGATGTCAGAGAACTATGGAAACCTCCTCTTGGGCGAGCATAAGTCCTTCCAGACTTCCCAAACACCACTCAAGGGTTTTGTTCCTTTATTTGAAGACAGTTTCTTGGAAGATTCCTTTTTATGAGAATGGAATTCATATCCTTGCAGTAAAGGGAAAGTTACTTATTTGTGTGTAAAGAGAAAATTCTTCCTGGTGTTTCCTTTTCAGCTTTTGCTTCCCCTTCCTTAAGGTAGCATCATTTCTGTAGATTAATGGCAGTTGTAAACATTGAGTGACATAAAATGGTATTTCCCATGTCTTAAATACCAATTTCTACTCACTGATGTAGTGGTAGTGATGACGTTTTGGGGTGATGGTGGGGTGGTCCAGAGCCGATGACCAAGAAAGAATTCTTGAAGATGTCTTTGGTGCAAAAAGGTGATTTTATTAAAGCATGGGGACAGCACCCATGGGCAGAATAGTTACACTGGTGTTGTGACAGGTAACTCATTATATACCTTCAGGTTCGAAGGGCTTCAGGGACAGAGTAAGTCTCTAAGAAATTTTGAAAGCAAGTTTTCCAGGACTTTGAGGGGCTAGCTGTTGCTAGAGAAACACCATTTATTACTGTTTAGTAAAACCTCAGTCATGAGACCCTTTGGATGTATATTGGGAGGCCATAAGCTTGGCGTATGATTGCCAGCATATATCTTGGGGCAGTTGAGATAAAGGAAGTATACTTACAGGATCCTTGAGGTTGGATTAATGTTAAGCTAAGATTCTCTTTTGCTCCCAGCAAAGTGTCATTATTGAGGCAGCTGATGTCCTAGAGGAAGGTCACTCTGCCTGTTTCAAGGAGTTGGGAATGGACTATAGGCAGTAAGGGAATTTAATTTTTCATTTGCCTTAGTTTCCCACATCACCACCATAGCAAGCACTTAAACCTTCTTACATCTTGATGAGGGTGATATGAGGGCTCCAGGAAACAGTCTCTAAATTTCCAGAAATTAAGCTATGGATAAGATTGCCTTTTTCTTGCAGTTTATTAAATGATCTGTAATCTAAAGGAGGTTCCTTTCCTGCATGACTGTGATCTCTATCAGTTGCTTTCTTTCCTTTCCCTTGTTCTTGGACAACCAGAAGCATCTGAGGAATATCACACATATACCACCTGGGGTTGGGGTGTTGTTAGCCTATATTTTGCCCTTAGCTTGCTCCACACTCCCTTATCAGTAGTATTCAAAAGTGAAGGTCAAGATCTGAACATGGGAAATTCCTCCTGCATGTTCCACGGGGGTTGTTGGGCTACAGCATTTGGGAAATCATTTTCCAGAATTCTACAATGTCCTTTCTTCTCTACTGAACACAATAGTGGATTGAAAGATACAATCTCCATCAACATTCATATTCCTTTAAAAAAAAAAAGTTTATTTATTTTGAGATAAAGAACGCAAGCAGGGAAGAGTGGGGGAAGAGGTAGAGAGAGAATCCCAAACAGGCTCCTCACTGTCAGTACAGAGCTCAACTTGGTCTGGATCTCATGAACCATGAGATCATGACCTGAGCCGAGATCAAGAGTCAGACGCTAAACCGACTGAGTACCTCTGGTGCCCTAAGTATTCCTTTTTTTTCTATAAACAGGTCTCATTGTGTCAAAACAAGGCCTGGTCATCTTTTTGGAACAAAAGTTCAAGCATTGGAATGTGAAGCAAAAGGAACATTAGCACTCACCCAGGCAGGTGGGAAGGAATAAAGCAGATGATAGTGGTGAGGTCCAAATGTGAAGGAGGAAGATACACCTTAAGATGTCATTCGAGTAGTTCTCTTTGAATGGAAATTAGTCTAAGAAGCCTAGTTTTATTCCTCTCCCTCTCACAGAGGGACATCTGCTGTCTGATATTATCAACCTCTCATATTCTCTAAGGATTCTCTTTCAGCTGCAGTGATGGTCCATCACATCCACAATGAGGGACCAGGAGATTCCCCTTGGAGTGTGAGGGCCTCCTTAATCTGAGAGCTTCTCAATTGCTTTTGAGGGCCCCTGAGGAAATCTCCATATTTCTGAGGATCTCTGTGCTAACCCATTTATAATTTCTGTTTTGCTTTGTGTTGGCAGGGTGTCAGGGTAGTGGTGGCCATATTGGGTTTTGGCGCAGAAACCCCAGAAATAATTAAGACAGATATCACATGTTTTCTTCTTTATGATTTCCAATGTTATGGAGACTTTAATCCTAATCATACAAATCTGGGACTCAGTAATTTCATTACAAAACACCTCCCTAAAATGAGAAAATCTAATCCTTTATTTGACTTCCAAAGTTCATTTTTCTTTGTATTAACTGAAGTTAGAAATTTCCACTCTCTGTGTTCCATTCCTCCATGAGGAAATAATTTAATGTATCTATTTGTATCCTAGAATTCCTACAGAAATTAATGCCAGGGGAGGTAGAACATTTAGAACTGGAAATACGCAGCCTATAATCAATTTTAAGTTGTTACTCTAGTCATTCATAAATGCATAATTTTATAATTTTGTATGATATGAAGTTGTTACTTTTCATATGTGTTTTCACTTTCTGATTGTGTATGAGATTCACCTCTGAATTTTTATTTTCTTAATTTTTTTAAGTTTATTTGAGAGAGAGCGAGCAGGAATAGGGCAGACAGAGAGGTGGAGAGAGAGAATCCCAAGCAGGCTCCACCCTGTCAAAGCAGAGCCCAACATAGGGACATGGGGCTTGAACTCACAAAACATGAGATTATGACCTGAACTGAGACCAGGAGGCAGGTGCCTAACTGACTAAGCCACCCAGCTGCTCCTCATCTCTGAATTTTTAGAACAAAAATTCTGATATGATGTGGGCATGTTGTTATAAGAAGTGAGGTAGATAATTGGTAAAATTCTCATATTTAAAAAAAGTTTGTTTAGAAATGAAATTTTACTTTAGGAAAAAATTAATCATTTGGTTTTTCTGAAGGTAATCTGAAATATTTATTTTTCTGAATTTAATCCCAAATATCTATTTTTTTCTAAAGCAATTGCTGGTATATTTTACAATGTTTATGGTATTTCTTTATTTAGAAATTAAAGGTCTGCTTGGTACTAGGAATGGATTATAGCCCTACTTTCATTGTAACAGGAGAAATATATTTGAAACATACTACATTTTTAAATGTATTTTCAGTGCTTATTCATAAAATTTTTCATTAGAGTCTTTTATGGTTGATTTCAATGAATATTCTTTACTATTTTACTATCAGTGAAGACATGGAAACAAGTCAAAATGTTTGCTCTTCATGGATACACAGTTTAAAATTATATAGGTTTCCTTTTAAAAATTCATCTTTTTTACGTAGTATTTTTGGGGTTAAATTTTGTTATTCTGGTTTTGTAATCCCATAATAATATGCTTTCTTTTGTTCTTCAACAACATTATTTTAAATTCCACATATGAGTGAAGTCATATTTGTCTTTAACTGACTTATTTCGCTTAGCATAATATATTCTAGTTCCATCCACGTTGCTGTAAATAACAAGATTTCATTCTTTTTGATCACCAAGTAATATTCCAGTGTGTGTGTGTGTGTGTGTGTGTACTCTTTATTCATTTATCAGTCGATGGACACTTGGTTTTTTCCATACTTTGGCTATTGTCTTTAGTGCTACTATAAACATTGGGGTACATGCACCCCTTCGAAATAGCACTCTTGTATCCTTTGGATAAATACCTAGTAGTGCAATTGCTGGGTCATAGGGTAGCTCTATTTTTAATTTTTGAGGAACCTCCATATTGTTTTCTAGAGTGGCTGCACCAGTTTGCATTCCCACCAGCAGTGCAAAAGCGTTCCTCTTTCTCTCCATCCCCAGCAACATCTGTTGTTGCATGGGTTATTAATTTTAGCCATTCTGACAGGTGTGAGGTGGTATTTCATTGTGGTTTTGATTTGTAGTTCTATGATGATGAGTGATGTTGAGCATTTTTTCCTTAGTCTATTAGCTATCTGGATGTCTTGTTTGGAAATTGTCAATGCAATTCTTTTGCCCATTTCTTCACTCGGTTGTTTTTTGGGTGTTGAGTTTGATACGTTCTTTATAGATTTTGGATACTAACCCTTTATCTGATATGTCATTTGCAAATATCTTTTCCCACTCTGTTGCCTTTTAGTTTTTCTGATTATTTTCTTTTCTGTGCAGAAGCTTTTTATCTTAATAAGGTCCCAATAGTTGATTTTTTGCTTTTGTTTCCCCTGCCTCTGGAGACATGTCAAGTAAGAAGTTGCTGTGGCCGAGGTCAAAGAGGTTGTTCCCTGTTTTCTCCTGTAATATTTTGATGGCTTCCTGTCTTACATTTAGATCTTGCATCCATTTTGAGTTTATTTTTTCTGTATGGTGTAAGAAAGTGGTCCAGGTTCATTCTTCTGCATGTCACTGTCCAGTTTTCCCAACACCATTTGCTGAAGTGACTGTCTCTTTTACGTTGGATATTCTTTCCTATTTTGTCAAAGATTATTTGGCAGTATGTTTGTGAATCCATTTCTGGGTTCTCTATTCTGTTCCATTGATCTGTGGGTCTGTTTTTGTCCCAGTACCATACTGTCTTGATGATTATAGCTTTGTAACACAGCTGTAGTCCAGAATTGTGATGTCTCCAGCTTCGGTTTTCTTTTTCAGGATTGCTTTGGCTATTCAGGATCCTTTCTGGTTGCATACAAATTTTTGGATTGTTTCTATGCTCTAGGATTCATTCTAGCTCTATGAAGAATGCTGGTGTTATTTTGGTAGGGATTTCACTGAATATGTAGGTTGCTTTGGGTAGTATTGACAGTTTAACAATATCTGTTCTTCCAATCCATGAGTATGGAATGTGTTTCCTTTTTGTGTGTGTCTTCTTCAATTCCTTTCATAAGCTTTCTATAGTTTCTAGTGCATTGATTTTTCACCTCTTTGGTTAGGTTTATTCTTAGATATTTTATTGTTTTTGGTGCAGTTGTAAATGGAATAGATTCCTTGATTTCTCTGTTTCTTCATTATTGATGTATAGAATTTCAACCAATTTCTGTGCATTGATTTTATATCCTGTGACTTTGCTGAATTCATGGATCAGTTCCAGTAGTTTTGGGGTGGAGTCTTTTGGGTTTTCCACATAGAATATCAGGACATCGGAGAATAGTGAAAATTTGACTTCCTCCTTGCTGATTTGGGTGACTTTTATTTCTTTGTTGTGTCTTATTGCTGAGGCTAGGACCTCCAATAATATGTTGAATAACAGTTCTGAGAGTGGACATCCCTGTCATGTTCCTGATCTTAGGAGTAAAGCTCTCAGATTCTCCCCATTGAGGATAACATTAGCGTGGGTCTTTCATATATGGCTTTCATAATCTTGAGGTATAATCCTTCTAACCCTACTTTTTTCAGGGTTTTTATCAAGAAAGGATGTTGCATTTTGTCAAATGCTTTCTCTGCATCTGTTGAAAGGATCATGTGGCTCTTTTTTCTTTTATTAGTGTGATATATTGCTTGATTTGTGGATATTGAACCAGCCCTACATTCTAGGAATACATCCCACTTGATCATGGTGAATAATTCTTTTAATGTATTGTTAGATCTGGTTGGCTAATATCTTGTTGAGAATTTTTGCATCCATGTTCATCAGGAAAATTGGTCTGTAGTTCTCCATTTTAGTGGGATCTTTGTCTGGTTTGGGAATCAAGGTAATGCTGGGCTAATAGAATGAGTTTGGAAGTTTTCCTTCCATTTCTGTTTTTTGAAAATCTTCAAAAGAATATGCATTAACTCTTCTTTAAATATTTGATAGAATTCCCCTGGAAAGGATCTGGCCCTGGACTCTTGTTTTTTGGGAGATTTTTTTATTACTAATTCGATTTCTTTACTGGTTATGGGTCTGTTCAAATTTTCTTTTTTTTTTTTATTATGAAATTTATTGTCAAGTTGGTTTCATACAACACTCAGTGCTCATCCCAATAGGTGCCCTCCTCAATACCCATCACCCACCCACCCCTCCCTCCCACCCCCCATAAACCCTCAGTTTGTTCTCAGTTTTTAGGAGTCTGTTATGTTTTGGCTCCCTCCCTCTCTAACCATTTTTTGGGTCTGTTCAAATTTTCTATTTCTTCCTGCTTCAGTCTTGGTAGTTCATATGTTTCTAGGAATTTGTTCATTTTTTCCAGATTGCCCAATTTCTTAGCATATAATTGCTTATAATATTCTCTTATTATTGTTTGTATGTTTGCAGTGTTGGTTGTGATCTCTCCTCTTTCATTCTTGATTTTATTTATTTGGGTCCTTTCTTTTTTCTTTTTGATCAACTGGCTAGAGGGTTGTCAATTTTGTTAATTCTTTCAAAGAACCAGCTCCAGGTATCATTGATCTGTTTTACTGTTTTGCTTTTCTTAATTTCCATATTGTTGATTTCTGCTCTAATCTTTATTATTTCCCATCTTCTGCTGGTTTTGGGCATTATTTGCTGTTGTTTTTCCAGCTCATTAAGGTGTAAGGTTAGGTTGTGTATCTGAGACATTTCTTTCTTCTTTAGGAAGGGTTGGATTGCTCTATACTTCCCTCTTAGGACCAACCATTCTGCATCCCAGAGGTTTTGGGCTGTTGTGTTTTCATTTTCATTGGTTTCTATCTACTTTTTAAATTACTCTTTAATTTCTTGGTTAAACCATTCATTCTTTAGTAGGATGTTCTTTAGTCTCCAAATATTTGTTATCTTTCCAAATTTTTCCTTGTGGTTGATTTTGAGTTTCATAGTGTTGTGATCTGACAATGTGCAAGGTATGATCTCGAGCTTTTTGTGCTTGTTGAGGGCTGATTTGTGTCCCATTTTATGATCTATTCTGGAGAATGTTCCATGTGCATTTGAGAAGAATGTGTATTCTGCTGCTTTAGGATGAAATGTTCTGAATATATCTGTTAAATCTATCCAAGGACCTTCCACAACATTAGGTAATTGTGGTTTCAATGTACTGTGAATTTTGTTATAGGCTGACAATTGTCATCTCAGTGCATTTTAAGACAGTGTGAATTTAACTCAAATATAAAACAGCTTTATGCCCTTTACCCATAAAATTATGTATGTATTTGCCTGTATAAATATCACCCATACATACTTTGATTGTGACTCATGTTGTTCATTTCTTTCCTTGGTTAGTGTTCTGTGAATGTTGTGTCATATCTAAGGGAGTTGTCATAATAATAGAATTTCATGATCTACTGGTAAATTTGTATTCCCTTTGCATGAGAAAAACACTTTTTGTGAATTGAAAGTAATTTTTAAATGTTTATTTTTGAGAGGGGGGGAGGGGCACAGAGAGAGGGAGATACAGAAGCTGAAGCAGGCTCCAGGTTCTGAGCTATCAGCACAGAGCCTGCTGTGGGCTTGAACCCATGAACAATAAGATCATGACCTGGGCTGGAGTTGCTTAACTGACTGAACCACCCAGGCACCCCTGAAGGTAATTTTTTTTTAATTTTTTTAATGTTTATTTATTTTTAACAGAGAGACAGAGACAGAGCATGAGTGGGGGAAGGGGCAGAGAGAGAGGGAGACACCAAATCTGAAGCAGGCTCCAGGCTCCGATCTATCAGCACAGAGCCTGACTTGGGGCTCGAACTCACAGATCCTGAGATCATGACCTGAACCGAAATCGGACGCTCAACCAACTGAGCCTCCCAGGTGCCCCACCCCTGAAGGTATTTTTAAACATTTTATACCATGGTATCAAGTTTAGGTATCATATTTTATCCCTAATTGTGTCATTATACCCATGACATGCTTTGATATCATTCTCATTAACTTTTATATCCTCCGTATGTATTTTCATTGTGGTTACCTTAGAGATTACTTAAAACATCTCAAGGTTATAATAAACCGTCATAAACTGACATTGTCCATTACATGCAAAATCCATACTTGTCGTCTCCAACCCTGTACCCAACCACTATCACAAATTATTTTCTTTATGTTTTATACTTTATTACCTAGATAGGATTTTTATGCTTTTATTTGAAAAATAATTGCTAGCAGAAATGAAAGCGACATGAACTACCCAGTTACAACACTAAACATCTCTATAATTGTGTAAATGTTTAAATTTAGCAGAGAGCTACATGTTGTCATGTGGTTTCAGTTACTGTTTAGAATCTTTTTATTTCAACTAGAAGAACTTCCTTGAACATTTGTATAGGACAGGTCTACTGGTAAACTTGGGATGGGGCTGGTTTCACTTGGGAAAATCTTCATTTCTACATTCATGGAAAAGAATTTTCCTAGATAAAGCATTCTTGGTGGATATATTTTTATCCTTCATTACTTGCATACATTGTCCCATGCACTTCTTCTTATTAGGTCTGCTGAGAATCCCACTAATATTCTTAAAGAAGCTCTCTTGTATAACATGAGCTGCTTTTGTCATGGTGTTTAACAATTATCACCTGTGATTTTTGATACATTAATTATAATGTGTCACTGCGTTCAGGTCTTGATATGTATCCTCCTATGAATTTACCGAGCTTATTGAATTTCTTCTTTCCATATAGTTGGGAACTACAAACCTTTAGTTGTTTATGTAATCTCTTTCACTCTCCTCTCCTTATGAGGAGTGAGATTTGTTGGTGTCCCATGAGTCCCTATTCTTTTCCACGTTTTCCTTTGGTTTTCATAGATATTTATAACAAGGAGTCTTGCTTGTCTGATTCTTTCTTCTGCTCGATCAAGTCCGTTGCTGTCCCATTAGTGCATTTTTAACTCAGTAATTGTACTCTTCACCTCCCAATTCTGGGTTGTTTGTTGTACCTTGTCTCTTTGGATTTTCATTTTGTTCATGCATAGTATTCTGATATTATTTAATTACCTACCTGTTTCCTCTTCTTTCTCCAAGAGCATCTTTAGGATATATTTTTTTAAGATTTTATTTCTTTTTTTTTTTTTAATTTTTTTTTCAACGTTTTTTATTTATTTTTGGGACAGAGAGAGACAGAGCATGAACAGGGGAGGGGCAGAGAGAGAGGGAGACACAGAATCGGAAACAGGCTCCAAGCTCCAAGCCATCAGCCCAGAGCCTGATGCGGGGCTCGAACTCACGGACCGGAGATCGTGACCTGGCTGAAGTCGGACGCTTAACCGACTACGCCACCCAGGCGCCCCTTAAGATTTTATTTCTAATTCATCTCTTCACCCAGTATCAGAGCCCTGAAATCAAGCATCACACCCTTCACTGACTGCACCAGCTAGGTGCCTCATTTATGATCATTTCTTGAAATCTTTGCCAGGCAATTATAAGTTCTTTATTACTTTAGGGCCAGTTTTAAAGATTTATTTTAGGGGTGCCTGGGTGGCTCAGTCGGTTAAGCATCTGACTTCGGCTCAGGTCATGATCTCGCGGTCTGTGAGTTCGAGCCCCGTGTCGGGCTCTGTGCTGACAGCTCAGAGCCTGGAACCTGTTTCAGATTCTGTGTCTCCCTCTCTCTGACCCTCCCCCATTCATGCTCTGTCTCTCTCTGTCTCAAAAAATAAATAAACATTAAAAAAAAGATTTTATTCTTTTATTCATCCGATTAGAATGTGTTTTTCTATTTCTCTTTATACTTTGTGATCTTTCCTTGAGATTTGGGAAGTTAAAAAAAAATCCTCTGGGCACAGGCTTATCAACTTGCTTTGTAGAGGAAAAGATAAATAACAGTAATTCAGTTACACATGTATTGGCCATTATCACATCTGAGGTTTTGAAATTTCCCAGTTTAAGAAAGTGTAGTTACGTGAGAGTGCGTGATACCTTCAATCTCTCGGTCTTCACCTCTGTAGTTTCCATTGTTTGAAAAAATACTCATCTTCTGTCTGAGCACCCACCACAGTGCATTCAGAGAGTGCTGTCAGTCCCTTGGCTTTGCATGTCCTCCCAGACAGAAACAAGCCCTTCAGGCAGCTGCCAACAAGCCAGATCATTGAACATACAGGTCACTCCTTTGTTTCCCTCCTTAGAGGAGGTAAGAGTTTTCTCACAGTCTTGCCATAGAGTGCCAGAGAGGGTGAGCAGCTGTAGTGGGCAAGTTTCACAAACTTTCCTTGTCTCTTTGATGTGGTTCTTCTTCATTTGTACTTGTTTAGGTGTGCTGTGTTCTCCCAACTGGCTTCTGGAGCATTCCAAAAGGTCATTTGGTCCATTTTTAATTTCATGGAACAGCAAAGTACTAGTATTTCCTATTTCTCCATTCTGCTATGTCCTATGGATGGGTAAAATTTTCTACATTATCATTTTAATATATATAAATGTGGGTTTAATAAGTGAGATAACTTCTTTTCTATCTTGTAGTTGCATCTTTCCATAACATCCTAGGCTTGTTGGCAATGATTGGCAAAAAAGATTAATTCCTTAGACTTAATTTGGGAAGATCTGGAGGCTGTGGCCCTGAGTATTTATACTTCTTTTTTAAATCTATTTTTAAATTTACATCCAAATTAGTTAGCATATAGTGCAACAATGATTTCAGTAGATTCCTTAATTCCCCTTACCCATTAGCCCATCCCCCTCCCAAAACCCCTCCGGTAACCCTCAGTTTGTTCTCCATATTTATGAGTCTTTTCTGTTTTGTCCCCCTCCCTGTTTTTATATTATTTTTGTTTCCCTTCCCCTATGTTCATCTGTTTTGTCTCTTAAAGTCCTCATATGAGTGAAGTCATATGATATTTGTCTTTCTCTGACTAATTTCACTTAGCATAATACCATCCAGTTCCATCCACATAGTTGCAAATGGCAAGATTTCATTCTTTTTGATTGCCAACTAATACTCCATTGTATAAATATACCACTTCTTTTTTTTTTTTAATTTTTTTAATGTTTATTTATTTTTGAGACAGAGAGAGAGCATGAACAGGTGAGGGTCAGAGAGAGGGAGACACAGAATCTGAAACAGGCTCCAGGCTCTGAGCTGTCAGCACAGAGCCTGATGCAGGGCTCGAACCCACGGACTGTGAGATCATGACCTGAGCTGAAGTCGGCCGCCCAACTGACTGAGCCACCCAGGCACCCCTGTATACCACTTCTTCTTTATCCATTCATCCATCTATAGACATTTGGGCTCTTTCTATACTTGGGCTATTGTCAATAGTGCTGCTGTAAACATGGGGGTGCATGTGTCCCTTCAAAACAGCACACCTGTATCCCTTGGATAAATACCTAGTAGTGCAATTGCTGGGTTATAGGGTAGTTCTATTTTTAATTTTTTGAGGAACCTCCATACTGTTTTCCAGAGTGGCTGTACCAGTTTGCATTCACACCTGAGTATTTATACTTAATGAATGACAGCAATAATTATGGGGGGTGGGTAGAGAAGGGTAGAAATGATATTATGATGGATATGACAAAACTGTCTGTATTACCATGATGAAATCCTTACTGACAAAAGAGGTCAAGGATATAAAAATTGGAGGCAAAACCCAACATTAAGTCAGTTATGTTTGCAGAATACTGTCTTTGAATGAAAGGACCCAAATCCATTATTAAAATACATATTCTCTGAAAGGACATTTGGAAATTCTGGAAAATCACCTAGTCCATGCTGAAAGTAATCATTCAAACCATTTCATATATAACATGGGTTTAATCATTCACTGAAACACTTCTGAAAGTTAGACATTTAACAATGGAGATAAAAATCCTAAATGTGATCGGGGTGCCTGAGTGGCTCAGTCAGTTGAGCATCCGACTTAAGCTCAGGTCATGATCTCATGGTCCATGAGTTTGAGCCCCACGTTGGGCTCTGTGCTGACATCTCAGAGCCTGCTTCAGATTCTGTGTCTCCCTCTCTCTGCCCCTCCCTCTCTCATGCTCTGTCTCTGTCTCAAAAATAAACATTAATTTTTTTTTTTTAATTCTAAATGTGATTGATGTGACAAGTTCTTTTTGGACGGTTCTTGATTCTTCAACAAACACACAATCCCTTTTCGTTCCAAAGTCCCTTAATTTTGATAAATATGGTTGGATGTTGGAGAACAAGAAGCCAGAGACACCGTAAGAATGTCCTGAAGGAAAGGGACAGAGCAGCTAGAAACTGAAAGCAGTTTTATTCCCAGGATGGAAAGCCACTGGGACCGCTCGTTCTCTCCAGAAGGCACCAGGCCTGGGGATGAGAATGTGTTGTCTGACGCCAGATGTACTAATGACCCAGTATGGAATACACTGCAGGTAAGTGACCCATCAAGATGCCAATTACTATGTTGTATGTGCTTGCTGTTATCAGACAATTTGTAAAAATAAAAGAGGCTTGAGCCAGGGGACCAATGCTTCAGCTCCTGGAGAGTCTTAGCCCCTGCTTTCTAATTTTCTCATCACCGTACCTTTAGGACCTGTCTCTCTGGTGCCCCAACAGGGACCTGAAGGTGGACATGTGCAGCACCACTGAAGAAATGCCCAGGGAACTGAAGGGAACTTTAGAGCCAGGGAAGCTCCTCCTTCGGGGTTTCTGCAGAGTAAGTACTGGGGATTCCACCCCATCTACTTATAACTCACATATTCAGCTCTTGCAGACTTTATTAAAGAGCTCATGGATAAAAGTGAAATGTTCCCGTTTTGAGGATTTGTTTTATTTAGTAAAGAAACATTGTTACTGGTTTATGCCCTCTAGCAAAAATGCTTTGAATCAGAAACAATGGAATTTGGTTTTACGTGCTTTGCACCTTGCTCATCAGCAAGGAGAAGCCATCCTTCTCTCCCTATGGTCTTTATGTAATTTAAGTTCCCTGGCGTGGCAGCCCTTGCAGTCAGAATTGGGGAAAGACAGGGGTATTGGCCCTTGCAACCCTTCACTGGCTGAAAGTAATCATGAGCTTGTAGATAATGAGGACTCAGAATCTGAGCCCCCACCCCCACTACTGGAAGAATGGAAATCTACCAGGTCCCAGGTTAATGGCCCAGAGACAATTGTAGCTCAATTTCCCTGGTGGTGTAGTGGTTAGGATTATGTGCTCTTACTGCTGTGACCAGGGTTCAATTCCTACTCAGGGAACTGTGTCCACTTAAGAGTCATAGATGCTGACTTTCAGGTTGAGATTTTAGTAATGGAGAGTAATTCTGTTCCTTATCACGTCATGGCAGGAGATTGCATTGTTCAACTATTGTTGTTGCCTTACATTGTTTTAAATTCCACACTGATCTAATGGCAGGGAGGGTTTGGATCTACCAGAAAACAGGTATTTTGGCAAACATTTCTAAAGGACAGAAGGCCTGAGATGACCTTACAAATTAATGGAAAATTGTTTACTGGCCTGGTAGACTCAGGAGCTGACAGCATCACCATCCTTGCTTCTAAGTTTTGGTCTAAGAATTGGCGACTTCGACCTCTATCCGCAGTCTTTCTGGGTGTAGGAAAAGCTGTCGATATCCAACAGAGTGCTGAAATTTTTCTATGTAAAGAGCCTGAAGGCCAGGCTGTTATTTTCTAGCCTTATGTTACTGATATAGCTATTAATCTGTGGGGAAGACACCTATTAAGTCAATGGAGAGCATATATTAATATTCCCTATGTTTCCCCTGCTGCAACCAATATTATGTCCAAAATGAATTATAATCCATTAAAAGGGCTTGGACAACAAGGAAGTGGGCCTATGGAGCCAATTACTGCTGAAATGCAGCCTCCTTATATGGGCCTGCGATATCCCGTATATCCTGTACAGAATTCAAGTTTAGTGTAATTTTGAACATACATATATACATATCTGTTCCTGAACAACGTTATACTTTACCATTAAAATGGTTAACAACTGCCCTGGTGTGGGTGGAACAGTTGCCCCTTCCAAAAGAGAAGTTAGAGGTTTTAAGGCAATTAGTGCAAGAACAATTGGATGCAGGTCATATAGAAATGTCCACCAGTCCATGGAATTCTCTTGTGTGTGTGATAAAGAAAAAATCTGGAAAATGGAGAATGTTTACTGACTTAAGAAAGGTAAACGAGGTGATACAACCCATGGGACCTTTGCAACCTGGGCTCCCATCTCCTATGATTCCTTAGAACTGGTCATTAATTATAGCAGATTTAAAAGATTGTTTTTTCACAATTCTACAGCCAGATAATAGAGAAAAATTGGCTTTTTCTGTATCTTCATACAATCATATGGCTCCTGTGCAATGCTATCAATGGAAAGTTCTTCCACAAGGTATGCTTAATAGCCTTACTATATGTCAGCATTTTGTTAAATCGGCCACTTTCACAATTACATATTCAGTTGCCACAGGCGTTGATTATCCATTACTTGGATGATATTTTTGTGCTGCAGAAACACCTATACAGGTAGAAGATCTTTATCAGGCCACTAGATTATTGTTACCCAAATACGACCTAATAATAGCACAGGTTAAGGTGCAAACCCAAGATCCTTTCCTTTATCTTGGTGCAAAAATTCACAAGGCAACCATCATTCCCCAGAAAGTACAGATTCGCCAAGATAATTTAGAAACTTTAATTGATTTCCAGAAGTTATTAGGAGATATAAATTGGTTGCAACCTGCTTTGGGTATCCTGACTTATACCTTATCTCATCTTTTCTAAACATTAGCTGGTGATCCCAACCTTAACAGCCCTAGGGTTCTCACAAAAGAGGCAGAGGCTGAATTACAATGGATTGAAAGTCATATTCAAAATTGTCAGCTCATTCATATTTGACTTAATATTCCTTTTCGATTGTTGATTTTTTCTACTCCACATTCTCCAACTGTGGTCTTATGGTAGGACAGGGGAATCATTGAGTGGCTGTTTTTACCAAATAAGGACACTAAAACTCTTACCATACATCTGGATAAAATTGGGAATGTAATTTGGAGAGGCCAATCCTGATTACGTGTGCTTCATGGTGACGATCCCTCCTCTATAATTATTCCCTTATCAACAAATTAATATGGCTTACCAAACTAATATACAAGGGCAAATAACTTTGTCTGATTATGTAGGGAAATTATACAATCACTATCCAAGAGACAAAATTTTGCCATTTCTCAAGGCTACATCATGGATTTGGCCAAAGCTAGTTTGAGACTGGCCTTTGACAGATACTGACACATATTATACAGATGGAATTGGTCATGGTAAAGCTTCTATACATGGCCCTATTTCTAAGACACCCTATACATCTACCCAAAAGGCTGAATTAGCAGCTATTGTAGAATTGTTGCATCTTGTATCTGCCTCCCTCAATATTGTGACAGATTCACAATATGTGTGGTTCACAGTCCTAAATATTGAAACTGCACATATTGTTCCACAAAATGAATTACATCTTCTGTTTTTGCATTTACAAGAATACAGTATAGGCAACACCCTTTATATATCATTCGTATTTGCAGTCATTCTAACCTTCCTGACCCATTAGCCTTATGAAATTCCATCACTGATGACTTATTACAAGGCACCTTACAAATGGCACAACAGAAGCATATGCTTCACCCTACTAGTGCTTGAGGACTTGCCCATAGACATGCTGTAACACATGCTCAGTAAAAAGACATTGTTAGTGCCTGTCCTTCTTGCGAGCCCTTCACTGTGGCTCCATACAACTCTGGAGTGAATCCTCGTGGACTACAGGCAAATGAACTTTGGCAATCTGATGTTACCCATATTTCTGCTTTTGGTAAGCTCTCTTATGTGCATTTTACTATGGATATCTTATCCAGATATATCTGAGCCATGGCACATACCTGAGAAAAGGCTTTGCACATTATTGCTCATTTCCTTAAAACCTCTGCAATTCTAGGTATCCCACAATGCATTAAAATTGATAATGGCCCCGCATATATATCTCATAAGGTGGCCCACTTCTTTGCAGCCCAACAAATTACTCATCTTACTGGCATTCCCTATAACCCTCAAGGTCAAGGGATCATAGAACATACTCATCAGGTACTTGAAAACATGTTAATTAAACAAAAAGGGGTAGGAGCAGAAGGACTTAGACCTACACCACAGAAACAATTACATCTTGCCTTATATACTTTAAATTTCTTGGACATACAAGGACCCCATACATGTCCTGCTGCTGAGGTACACTGGCACAAGCAAAAGGTCACCCCTGTTCACCAGCCAGTATATTGGAAAGATGAGAAGGGACACTGGGAATAGGGAGAGGTTGTTGTGTGGGGCAAAGGGTATGCTTATGTCTCTACAGATCAAGGCTACCAGTAGTTACACAGTTGCCGGTTGAAACCCAGGAATGAGACGATCCAAGCAACTTCGGTTCGACATGACCCCACTAGTTTAAGAGTTTTGCAGAATGTCCACCCAGAAACCAATGATTGTGCCCAATGCACCACACCCTCTTCTGAGGTGCACTAGGACCGCTCAACCTCCTACTTGGGGACAAGTTAAGAGGTTGACGACGTTGAAAAAATATTGATGCAGACTCGCAGCCCACAAACTCCTGCTCGCCTTTTCCATATGATGCTCTCAGCTACCATTACTACGGTAAACGCTGATCACTATACTTACTGGGCTTACATCCCTCATCCGCCTCTCAATCAGGACGTAAAGTGGTATGACTCCCCCGTGCCAGTATATACAAATGACACTGAATGGACACCTGGACCATTTGACAGCAGAGGACCCCATAGGCCAAATGAAGAAGGTACTATTATGGATTATTATACTGTGGGGATTGAAGGTCCTCCTATATGTTGTGGTTATGGGAAACGGCCTCAAAAGTAAGCCTCAAGCATTACTATCTATGATTAAAAACGGAACCCAGCACAAACCTATTTTCTTACTATCAGCCCATTCTCTGATTGGCTCCAATCTTAATGGCACTCTTCCAATACTTCCGTCTTGTGCTACTCATACATTGTCAGAATGGAATGGACGGGTGGCTTGGGAAGCATGTAGAGGGGAGATAGGTCGAGTTCTTTTAAATACTTCCTATGGAAGCATCATTGATTGGAGCCCTTTGGGCTCAGCTTGCCTTAAAAATATGTTATGAAATCTACGATGGTATGTTCATAATCATACTATCAGCGCCACTCCTAATGGCTCAGTTGTTCGGCATGGTGGGGGATTTTCTGTGCCCAGTCCTCATTTACAACAAGGACCATTACAAAAGCATATATGGAAATTAACTGCTGCCCTTCACCCTTTACATACCTGGAAGGGCACGTATTACAAAGACAGCTCCAACAATATACTACTTTGTCCTTCACGGGCAATAGTACCAGGTACATATGGGCTTGTGTCCGTTTGCCATACGTACTATCAAAACGACACAGTTTGGAATGATTCTGAGGCCCTTATAACCTGTGTTAACTGCTCATTATACACTTGTCTTAACAATTCCATACCCTTTAATCGGTCATCGGAAAGCTTGTATTTACTTGGAGCACACACTGGCCTGTGGGTGCTGGTTTGCAGGTCTCCACCATGGCAACATTCTCCAGAAATGTATCTGATAGACCAGGCTCTGCAGCAAATTCTTTATCAATCCCTACAATTTGTTGGAATGCTTGTTGCAGCTATTATAGACATTATTGCTGTCACTGCCACCACAGCTACTGCTGTTGTCTCATTGCACCAATCTGTGTAGACAGCACAACTTGTGCAACAATGGCATGAGAAATCACACCAACTTTGGAAGACAGAGAGGGATATTGACAGTAGAATGTCCAGAGAAATTGCAGACCTACAACAGGCTGTGATATTTCTGGGAGATCAATTAGTGAGCCTACAAAGGCAAATATCATTAAAATGTGTTTGGTATGCTACATCAGTATGTGTAACCCCATTACCATTTAATAACACCAAATTTCCATGGAATCATGTTAGGAGACACTTGCTTGGGCAATATAAATTTTTTTTTTTAACATTTATTTATTTTTGAGACACAGAGAGACAGAGCATGAACAGGGGAGGGTCAGAGAGAGGGAGACACAGAATCTGAAACAGGCTCCAGGCTCTGAGCTGTCAGCACAGAGCCCGATGCAGGGCTCGAACTCACAGCCCTCACAAACCGTGAGATCATGACCTGAGCTGAAGTCGGCCGCTTAACTGACTGAGCCACCCAGGTGCCCCTTGCTTGGGCAATCTAATGTGCCCATGGACATTTAACATCTGCAAGCAGAGATATAGGAGACTTTCAAAACAAGTCTGGACATGTTATCTGGTTCTAAGATCTTAGAAAGTAGATCAGAGGGATTGGGAAAATTAAACCGTACAGAGCATATTAAGATTTTCAGTTTCCCTACCGCTATTCTGTTTGTATTAATATGCAGTGTATTTATATTTGCACGTACAGTCTGGTGCTGAGGAAAATGAGCCTGTCAATGTACCAACCGACAGTTTGGGTTATGCAATGTCCTTCTCCAGTCCATTGTATACAAACAAAAAGGGGGAGATGTTGGAGGACAAGAAACTGGAGGCACCATAAGAATGTCCTGAAGGAAAGGGACAGAGCAGCTAGAAACTGAAAGCAGTTTCATTCCCAGGACAGAAGGCTGCCAGGACTATTCGTTCTCTCCAGAAGAACATCATATGGGCACCAGGCCTGGGGATGAGAATGTGTTGTCTGGCACCAGACGTACTCATGACCCAGTATGGAATACACTACAGGTGCAGGACCTGTCAAGACGTCCAATACAATGTTGTATGTGCTTGCTGTTATCAGTCAATTTGCAAAAATAAAAGAGGCTTGAGCTAGGGGACCAATGCTTCAGCTCCTGGAAAGTCTCAGCCCTCTGCTTTCCAATTCTCTCATCACCACACCTTTAGGACCTGTCTCTCTACAGTTACCTAGTCCATGCTAAAAATAATTATTTGAACCATTTCAAAAATAGGATTGCATTGACCTTTCCGTCAAATACTTGTGAAAATCATAGATTTAAAAATGAAGAAAAAAAGTGCTAAGTGGTTTTAGTTTGAGAGGTCCTTCACCAAGAAGTCAAACCCACAATCCTACCAGAGCATTGTTAATGGAGACAGAACTGTACAACGCAGTGAATCTGAGAAAACAATTTAACCAGGGTCAGCTGTTAACAATGTCTAAGGACTCATTTTCCAAACAATCATTATGAATAATTAAGGGGGTGATATTTATCAAAGCTCCAATCTTACTATATATAAGAGTATGCATATGGGAGAGAATCCTTATGAATATAATGAATGTGGGAAAGCTCTTAACCAGTCCTCCAACGATGACGATCATCAGAGGACTCATGTGGGGGAAAAAACCTCATCCAGATGTCATAAACCTGGGAACGTGTTTAGTCAGTCCTCAAGACTAAATATACAGAAGACAAATGGTACTGGTAAGAAAAGGTACATTTGTAAGGAATGTGGACAAACCTTTGACTGACACTCAACTGTCTCATCATCAGCGAATACATACTGTTGAGAAACCTTACAAATGTGAAATATGTGGTTGAACCTTTATGGCTCACCACTAAATGGACATAGGCAAATCCATACTGGAGAGAAACCCCTTAAGATACAGATGTTCGTAATCCTTACACAAGCTCTAATTGAGGTACCTGGGGAAACACCACCAACACTTGTGGGAAGAAAAAAAGGGTAGGTTTGAAAAGTAGTAAGCATTACATGAGTTAAAGAAACACCCTATTCATATCCTTCCAAAACCAAACTGAGGGAAAACCTTATTGTCATTCTTCCAAACACCACCAATCTAAAAACACTCAGTCACACCAGTGTGAGACTAAAGTGACTAATGGTCACTTTGTGCAGGGTTTTTAGCTAGTTGATATTCAAAAATCTATTTCTGTGACTTGAGGGTTGGGGAAAAAAATAACACTAAATGACAATATGAGAAGGACTTATTTCCAGATTTTTATGTGTGTGGGAAATACTGTTGCAATGAAAGTCATGGTCCTTTACTGTAACCTGTAGACAGTAGTTTATCAAAACCAACTTGTACAGGCTAATAAATCTTTTCTATAGCAATAAATCTTTTCTATAGTAAATGTTTTCTATAGTAAACCTCTTGCTATTATACACTGCATTTTTTTTCATTCATATGTTATTTAATTTACCTTATTATCTGGTATTTTAATCTCTAAGTAAGTTGTCCTTTCAGGCAGGTTACCATAATACCCATCTGTAAGGTTTCTGATATTAATTTTTGGGCAGTTTTTGTTTGTATAAAATTGCATTCAAAAATAAGGGCAAATACTGAATCCAATAAATCACTGTCTTTCCTTTGTTTCTACATCTCTATAAAAACTTTACCACTATCTTCTACAGAAGGAAGATGTCTAACCATTTGTACAGACAAAAAAGTAGTCAGCTAACTCTTGAAAATATGAACACATACCAGTTCATCTTTTAACACCACACAGTACCACCTCTCATTTTGAGCACCTTTCCCACATGGTCTGAACACCTTGCCCACTCACAACGTGGGCATAAGACTCAGTATGACACCTTTCCGTGCCTCTCTCAGCCCACTTTTGCACATGTGCATAAGACACTCATGTGATTCAGCCCTCATTTCCCCAGACTTCACTTGTGGTAACGGCTCCCCACAGCACCTGCACAGATAGAGTTTTTGGCCAAATGCTGCACATGTGCACAGAGGATTTCTGTGCATGCATTGCCCCTCTCAGGGCCAAAACCTGTAATCCTGTGCTCCTCCTTTTACTGGCCCAGGCCTCCAGAGCACCAGCCTTTAATCTCTTCTCAACCAAGCCCACACACCTGAGTTTACGTTTCAAACGTGAAGGGGTCACAGTCTCTGGCCAGACCAGTCCTCCCTCATACCAGTGTTATCACACCCAAAATTTTTGATACTTTCTCTCGTTTCTGCCTTTGGTATTATCAAACTTCACACATGTGCACAAAGAGAATGCTGGTGAACCCATCAAGTTTGGTACCTCACACAATGAAGGGAGGGAGCAGGGACCAGCTATTCAGGATCACCGTGCATGATATAAATGCTTAGGTGTCCATCAGTCCCATCACTGGAGTGAATCTTCTGATGTTCCCGGATTACTGTTTCATACTTCAGGGCTAACATTCTGGGCATGGAGCCCAGGTGTCCTGGAATTTACATCTGGAACAGTCCTTCTGTCTACAGGTGTGTGTGGAGCCTGACAGAATTATCCCTTCAAATTTTGTCAAAAAATGACCTGTTTGAGGGGTGCCTGGGTGGCTCATTCCGTTAAGCGTCCAACTTCACCTCAGATCATGATCTTGAGGTCTGTGAGTTCAAGCCCCACATTGGGCTCTGTGTTGACAGCTCAGAGCCTGAAGCCTGTTTCTGATCCTGTGTCTCCCTCTCTGCCCCTCTCCTGCTCATTTTGGGGCTCTCTCTGTCTCTCAAAAATGAATAAATGTTAAAAAAAATTTTTTTAAGTGACCTGTTCCACCACGAAATTGACCTCTATGGCCCCGGTGCCAGTCCCTGATCCTCCCTTCTCAGAACAGCTCAGCTCAGAGAACAGAGTTCCTAGCAGCTCCACCTCCTGGATAGCCCATTGATATCCACACTTTCCTAAGGCTCAGACTCAGATAAAGGATTGTAAAGGACTTACAATTTGGTGAGTACATTTCATCTTTCTGGTTCAAACAGTGCTTGCAACGTAACACATAGCATCCCACCTTCCACTCCTGGAATGTCTACTGATTTTCAACACATTAAAATTGACCAAATACATAAATGCAAATTATTGACGCATCAAATTTCCCTCAGAGGTTCTACCCTACCCTTTGTGTCTCCCATCTGCTCTCTATATTTGTGCCTCCACATCCGACATGGTCTTCAAGAGCACTGCTATTACAAGAGAAGAGAAACAATCTCTACTCCCAAGAAGGCTCACCCAGGATCCAACCCTCCTGGAAAAATGGACATAGTGTACACAATTCCCAGGGTTTTAGGAAGATTAACTCACACAATATACGTAAGATTCCCAGGCCAACTTCTTGAACACAGTGCATCCTCATACACTTGGAGCATGTAGAAGATACTCAATAAACATCCCCTTTGTAGATGAGTACACATTTGTACCCCAAAGAGCCATGTTCAGACCCCACTGCCTTATCCTTTCCTTTCCCAATTTGCAGGGTATGAGCAGAGAATGCCATCTTTTTTAAAGCAGTTAGTAGTCTTCACTGAAAACGGCAGTATTTGTGTTCAGATAGGATGGTTGGGTATAACGGATTCAGGTGTGCTCTTCTGCTCTCCCTAGTGCTACTGGAAATAAAGTCTGAGGACAGCAACCTCAATGCTTGTGAAAAGTAAAAATTAATGGGGGCACCTGGGTGGCTCAGTCAGTTAAGTGGCTGACTTTGGCTCAGGTCACAATCTCACTGGTTCCTGAATTTTAGCCCTGCATCGGGCTCTTTGCTGCCAGCTCAGAGTCTAGAGCCTGCTTCAGATTCAGTGTCTCCCTCTCTCTGCCCCTCCTCCACTCACACTCTCACTTTCAAAAATAAACATTAAAAAAATAAAGAACAAATTAATGACCTTCGTCTAGACCTAAGGAGTCAGGATACCTGAATGTGGGGCTCCAGAGTCTGTTTTTAATGGGAACCTCAAGTGATTTGTGTATACATGGAATTTTGACAAGTAATGTTTAAAATGTCATTCTCAGCTTTGGCTTCATAGTGGGATCCCGTGTGTAGTTTTTTTTCAACTCCCATCTCTAGTGTCCCAACCCTAAAGATTCTGGCACTTAGTCCTTAATGGAGCCTAGTATTAATTAGGTGTTAATGAAGTGACCCCATTATTCCACTGTGCAGCCAATGTAAATGATGAGGCTCCCAGTACATTTAAGAGCACAGAGTACTGGGTTTGGTCAATGGGGAAGCCTATATGGATAGGATTGCACTGTATAAGATTTCATAGGGGAGCATCAATCCACCTCACATTCCTGATGTTGTACCAGCCTTTGTGTCTGTCTCCAGGAGACAAGTGCACCCATAACTTGGACAGGAGTAAATTACATTGAGGCCTTCACTTAGAATCTCTCTATGTGTACAGATTTTCATGTGCTCCCAAAACCAATGGAAAAGCAGACATCACATAGACCCTCAGTGGCCATTGGTGGCTTTTGGATTTCACTGTGAATGTCATAGAAGATGACAATGGAACAATGTTCCAATGGAACAGAGGGTAAGCCTAAGAAGATGTAGGAGCATGGCAAGAGGGAGACAGGAGAGATCCCTCTGTGACCACCAGCAAAATAAACCTAGGTTTCCAGAATCATTCCATTCAATCTGAGTTTCCCAAGCCACATTTTAAGGTTGAGTTATCTCCTTTGACTTTGGTCCCTCACCTGTGTCATCTGCTTCATTCATTCCCACTTACCTTGGGTGCATGGTTACTGTCTCCCTTCTCTTCATATGCCAGGGCTCTTTCCTTTTTCCAGGAACTTGATCAGATCCACTCTGGAGATAGCAAGATGTGCAAAAAGATACATGACCCTGGCTGGAAAATCTACAATTTCAAATCCAGCACTATCCTCAGTAAGATGTTACATTATAGAACAATATAGAACTTGTTTCTCCAAATGTTGTTTCCTGATGGCCTCTTTAGAACACTTAGGAAGCCTTTTCAAAGTTCAGCCACTTAACTCCACTTCAAAGTACTATTGAATAAAAAATAAGGACTAGATATCAGATTTTAAAATGTGGGCAACAGAATCCTATGCCATTTAGTTTCTACAATTATCATCAATCTGCAGTGATGCTTACAGAGAACCTCAGGGAAGAAGAAGGTTAAATCAAGATAAAACATATTAATACTTCCTTACACCAACAAATACCTGATTATTTCATTGAAATTATGTCATTTGTGCCAAGTTACATTTGTGCCAAGAATTTTAAAACCTATTCACAAATAGTAAGTATATGATGCTTGTTTCCTTTTGCTGAAAATAAAAAGAAGTAATGATGGAGAATTCATCTGTTATACTGTGCAAAATAAAATTGCATCTCAAGAGATCAAGGTTTCCTATCAATGAAACCTTTATCTGCAAGGGCCAGGATCTCCTGTAAGCAAAGGTGAGAAACTTTATTTTCAGGGGTATCCATCAGAGAGACCCTAATCCATGTGAACAATATTAACATCAGCTGTAATGAGACAAATTGTTATCAGTGGCCTCATGCATGTAGAAGGACTCACCATTGTTGTGATAGAGTTTCCGAAGGACAAAACAAACAAAAACACCACAAATCATAATAGGATACCAATCATGAAAATATAGAAGGTTTTTGCAAATTTCAAGCCACAGATTCCTCCCATGTCCTATAGTATTCAATCCATTTTAAATAGTAAGCCTTTGAAACAATCTAGACAAGAAGGCCTTTGCTTTTTTTTTTTTTTTTTTTTTTTTCCAGAACGCTGACTTATTCTGGGCCAAATAGCCATCTGATCTGTTTGTTCATGTTCTTTTGGTTTTATATTTATTTTGAATGTGACAGAGTGAACAGCATAGGGGGAAAGGGAGGAAGAGAGAAGCTGTGCTGACAGCAACCTGTCACAGGGCTTGAACTCCAACCTGTGACATCATGACCTGAGCTGAAACAAAGAGTCTAATGCCTAAATGACTGAGCCACCCATGAGCCCTTGTTTGTTCATGTTTTTAATCTAGTTTACATAGACTCATGCCATACCCAGACACAACCTAAATATTGTATAATATCATCCTTCACTGAGGTCCCAAAACATGACCCATCTCCCAGGAGAATCTTGGGTATCAACACATCTCCATATTGATCTGTCGCAGAGGGAATTATTTCAAAGTTCCAAGTCATGAATTCATGGCAGGAATTTTTCATGCTGTATAGAAAGCCTGGTTGTAGAGAATAGAGAGAAGGCCTGGGAACGTAATTTAGGAATGTCCTAAAGAGCTGAATTTGACTATCATGAAAGGAATAAATACTGGTCCAAAACAAATTTGTTAGGCAGGGCCATCAGAGATAGAGAGGTAAATGTTTGCAATTTCTAAATGCATAGCATTTCAGTAAGAAATGAGGACACAGTCCCTGAGCTAAGTCAAGACCAAATTTACCTGAGAAGCAGTAATTTCTTCTTCCCTGCCTGCTCTTGAGTGCTTTCTGGGGTGATGGCATGTGGAGAAATCACACCTGTAGACCTTTAAAGGCCTCAACACAGCCTCTTCACCTGCACTCATCATCTCAAAGTGCAGAAAGGGCTGCCCCCTCTTTGACTTTGTCACAGGAAAGATTCAGAAAAATGGAGCTCTTGTGTGGACACTTACCTGTGAGTTTCTCCTTCCCAATTTCAGATGTCCTGCCCTCCCACAGATAGTCACACATCCTACCACAGCTCCAGGAACATGGACTGCACTGTCCTGCCCCTTCCAAATCCACACTAAACAGACTGTCATCGTCTCTTCTACTGAAAGGCAGATGCAGCCCTCCCAAATATGCCTGCGAATCCTCATGCTTCACCCTGGCCTCACCTGAGAATCACCTGGGGCTCATAGTTAAAGCAGCACCGATGCTCTCACCTTGACCAATAGACTCTGGCAGAGGACACAGATGATGCTGGTTCTTAAAATTCACCATGGGATTTTTATTGTAAACCCAGGCTGATAAACAATTTTGTGCTTCAAGTTTTAATGTGAATATGAATCATGTGGTGTTTTAAGTCCCATAGAAGAAATGGTGATTCTTCAGGCTTGGAATGGGGTCTGTGAACTGGCATCTTTCACCAATTCCTTGTTAGTGCTGATGTTACTCCCCAAGACCCATGTTTAGTGGCACTACACTAGAGAATGCAGGCACAGCACACCTGAGCCCCCCACAGCCACCATCTGACTCAACACAAACAACTGCTGCTGAGTTCCCAGGCAAGAGTTTACCACTTACTTTCCACTGTTGTGAGTTTACTGTTTTTCCCAGCAAAGACCACTATCAAGATCCTGCAGAACAACATGCTTTCACAGCACTTTAAAGTTTACTGAGAGAAGGCTCTGGAATGCACTAATGTCTGAGCCAGTCTCTATTTGGAAAACAACACGTATAAATCAATTACTGCAATGTGGATTAAGCACTAATTTCCTGTTTACAAGGAAGTTGTGATGCACCATGTAAGGAACTTCACATATATGATGTGATTTAATCCCCATAATATCCTGCAAGTGGCCACTAGATGTCCCACAATAACCGTGAAGATGTAGATACTGTGTCTGACCCATTTGCTATCTTCTGTTTCCCTATTGATTGAAAAAGAACATTTGCATACCATAGGAGTGAAATATGGATGAATTGAAAAATGCAGAAAGGAAGGTTAGATTTGAAGTTCAGAGAGTTTTCATTGTTGTGTGTGCATTTTTTAACAGGATAGAAAAATGTTTATAGTAAATGCCAGTTTTCCTGTAGTTGGTCCACTCTCATCAGCAATATATGATCAGTTTAATTCCTCCATTTTTGAGTTATCACTTTATCAAGTTTAATCATTTGGGAAGATAGGAAGTATTATCTCCCTGTAGTTTCCCTGCTTTCTAGGAGGAGTATTTATGGAACATGTTATATATATGATATAAAATAAAATCAGAATGTTATGTATCATAAATAATATATAACTTATGTAGTATATAGTACATCTATATATCTATTTTTTTTTAATTTTTTTTTCAACGTTTTTTATTTATTTTTGGGACAGAGAGAGACAGAGCATGAACGGGGGAGGGGCAGAGAGAGAGGGAGACACAGAATCGGAAACAGGCTCCAGGCTCCGAGCCATCAGCCCAGAGCCTGACGCGGGGCTCGAACTCACGGACCGCGAGATTGTGACCTGGCTGAAGTCGGACGCTTAACCGACTGCGCCACCCAGGCGCCCCTCTATATATCTATTTAAACATAGATATCTCTATCTATATAGCTATCATCTCTCTATATGTAAATACAAAATTCAACCTTAAAAGAAAAGAGGGACATCCTTCCCTTTGGGACAGTGCAAGTGAGTCTGGAGGATGTTACACTAAGTGGAATAGCCACACAAAATGGCAAATACTGTATTATTTCAATTGTATCTGGAATCTAATAACATTGGGCTCCTAAAGCAAAGAAGAATTGTGATTCCCAGGAGCTGATTGAGGGCATAGTGGGAGATGTTGGCCAAATGGTACAAAATCTCAGGTATGCATGAAATTCTGGAGATCTAAAGTACAGGATGGAGACTACACATATTTACATGTCTTTTATACTTGAAATTTGCTAAGAGAGTGTATCTTTGATGTTCTTAACAAAAATAAAAATCAAAAATCAAAACTCTTAAGTATATGAGGTGGTGGGATGTTAGATTCTTATAATCATGTCATAATATATACATATATTTATATTTTATTACTTGAGCAACTATTGGATCTGCAGAAATACAAAATAGGTTCTGGATGAAAGACTCATGAAAAACAAGATTAAATAGGAAAGGCAGAAATGAAGACACTAAAATATATAGTCCTCTGCTCCCAGTAATCTGCTTCTGGGTTTTTGGAATCTGCCCTGGGAGATGAAAGGAACAACCACTCAGAATCTCACCTTCTCTAATCTGTCCTAGAAAAGTAGATTCCAGAGCCAGGCTAGACCAGGACACAGTCTCACAAGGGGGTGGATCTGGTTTGGGTGAGGAAGGGAGCTGGCTGGCTGCAAGCTCTTCTCTCCCTGCCTCTGGGGTACTTCTGGCTCTTCCAGTCCTAGGTCTCCCCAGAGAAGTTTAACACCCAGAGTTCTTATTAGTTTAACCTATTTAGTCTCTTTCCATTCTATTTCATAAAAATAAAATAAAAGGCAACTTACCATAAACACTTAGAATTTTCTGGGACAATTATATTAGAAAACTTGTATTCTTAACAAGAATGAAAAATAAATGCTACTACTATTACTAATAAAAACTCTTTGGTCCATGGATGACCCATCATAAGTGACACCAGAACTCACACACACACAGAAAGAGAACTGGCCCAGCTGCATCAAAGTCCCCTGTATACCACCTCTTTGTCTTATGTGACTCCACAGTCTGAGTTCAACAATGTACCCATTAGCTCTAGTCTAAAAATTCCTACAGAGTAGGAATCATGACTCTCCATCTGTTTTTCTAATGACTAGATGCCATGCAAACAATAAGTTTCTATCTGTTTGCATCTCTACACATGCTCAGTGTTCTCAAAATAGTAGAAAGAACTTGGAATGAGTCCCACCTGGGTACCACGAAGGAGCTTCCTTTTATGGAAGGAGGAGAGGACACTGGATGACTCACTCATCTTTCTCTGAGATGGAAACAGATTCAGATTCTGGTGCCATATCTGGTGTAGGCTGAGGCCTACATACAATATCCCCAAATATTCCAAACAGCCTTTGTTGCTACAGAGAGTGTCCTTAGTGAGACTGACCTAATGGCCCCATAGGGATTCAGGTACCAGAAACCTTAGGCTGAGTCTGGGCCATCAGGTAGAGCATATACCTGTTCCTAGTGGAGCAGTACCCTTGATACAGGTGTGATGTTTCCTGTCCCTGAACAGGGCATTCTACTGTAAAAAGCCTCTACTTCAGTTAACACAGGTTACAGGTTGTGGTCATGATTCTAGATTTTGTGGGTTTTAACTTTGCCTTGTTAAAGGATCTTCTTGCCTGCTGAGGTTGCGTTAAGGCAAGACCTACTGTAGCAGGTTTTATTTCCTATGCTTGATGCTACTTAGAGATTCTGCACTGACCATCAGAAGCATCAGTTTCTTGAAGGACCATCAAACATGTTAAGCACCATTGTGAAACTGTCTTCAAAACCCCATGCCCAAGTAAATGTTAGGCAAATAAAATATTTATATTGAAAAAATACTTACATTGAAAAATACACATTCAGGAGCACAAGGGGCTTACTCATTTGTGTGTCTCACTCTTGGTTTCAACTCAGATCGTGATCAAATGGTTTGTAAGTTTGAGTGCTGCCTTGGGCTTCACACTGGCAGCATGGAGCCCTGCTTGGTGTTCTCTTTCTCTCCTTCTCTCTCTGCCCCTACCCTCTTTCTCTCACTCTCTCTCTCAAAATAAAGAAACTTAAAAAAAGAAAGATGCACACTCAAAGAGATTTTGCATAACAGGAGAAACTGTTTCATGCTTGATTGGACTCTGACCTCGTCTCCTCAAACCACTAAAAGAACATAACTGTATGGATTATTATATAATAATTATAAAAGGATTCATCGTATGGCTATAATTTATTATTTATTACTGGAACAGATTATATTATTCACAATTGAACCTAAATGTGAGCACCTTAAAATTCTACATAACAATCTGAGTCATGAATACATAAACGGGTGACATGGAGAAAAACAGAAGATCCTGGATACATGGTGGTCATTACTCAAGAGACTAAAGAGTCTGGCAGTTGGAAAAGTTGCACTGATAAAGTCTTAGTTGTTCACTTCCCTCCACATATTCTAATGATGAAGAAAAAAAATACAATAATGGAAGAGAAGGTATAAAGAGCTGCAAAAGTGGGGGCCGTGGGGTGGCTAAGTCAGTTAAACATCTGACTCTTGATTTCAGCTCAGGTCATGATCTCACGTTTAGTGAGACTGATCCCCACATCAGGTTCTGGGCTGACAGACTATAGCCTGCTTGGGATTCTCAAATAGTTCTCTCTCAGCCCCTCCCCCACTCCCTTTCTCTAAATAAATTAATTAATTAATAAACAAATAAAAACAGTAAAAAAAATGAAAAATAAATCAAAACTTTAAAAAGTGCTCCCCAGGTCAAGGCTTGGAGTAGCAGATATGTCATGGGAGGATCTAGGTGTGATTGTTCCTATGAAGGTGTTGGCCTCTGGGCTTGTATATGCAAGGAATGGAAACCGTTAGTCCTAAATGGAAAACATCTGAGGTACATCTGAACACTGCATAGAGCAAGTCTATGTGTTTGCCACAAGGCATAGCAGAACAGGGTTCAATTCTAGGTGTTGTGATGTATTTCTTATTCTTCTTGTCACACACATACATAGCAACTGTGATACCTACCAGCTCAAATAGAATCCAGCAGAGGATATTGGAGGGGGTCAATGGAAAGTGGAATTATTCTTTAAGGCTCTGACTTCCCTCTCTTCCATGTCTCACTTCCCTCAATGCCCTCCTCGAGCACCCTGGAATCACCCACAAATACACATGTCTTCATATTCTTTCATCAAGGTAATGTTAAAATGAATTGGAACTTATTCAAATATTTTATCAAATAAGATATGAAACACATGCAAACATAAATAGATGTTATGTTTGATAATAGAGTTGAATACAGCATTCTCACTTTGAATCTGTATTTGATGATTTTTCTTGTCAGCCAGTAAATAATTGCCTGGTTAAGCAGCTCTTCATGCCCACCAATAAAGAATTAGCACTCCATTTGCATAAATGAAAAATTCTTGTGAATCTGGGTAGACATACTCTATATTTCAGGGGATTTTAATGACATCTGATTCCAATGCAAGACATGATGCCCTTTGTGTCAGATGCCTTGAAATAGTTCAGGTAATGCTATCTTTTCCCAACAATCTCATCTGTCCACTTGTCTTACAGATATGTTGGTACTTAGAGTGGCATTATGAAAGGGTTCTGGTCAATGAGATGAAGAGAAAAGTGCCTTGAAGGGGATGGCCTTCCTTCAGCGAAAAGGAGTGGTTGGAAAATATATTCCATAAGTCCTATCAGATTTACACTCCCTCCTTGCCACGTGGAACATGGTTTGATAGCTGATAGTGGGGGAAGCATCTGTGGTCATGAGAGAGCAAGAGAGCACCATGCTTGCAGGTGGACAATACCAGAGGGAAGAGATAGAACAGCTAGAGCACAGCATAGGGTGTCTGAGCCATGTTATCAGACATGAGCATCTACCTACTCACTGTGTACATAACACAAAATATACAGCTTTTTCCCTATGTACACATTGACCTTCTCATGGTATAGCTGAACACAAAATAACAGCTAATCCATATTGCATCATCATACTTCAATGTACACATGTTAAATGTGAGCACAGCTGCTACCCAACCTCATGGTATCAGTTTTCAGCACAGACATAAACCCTCAGAGGATGGGTGAAATGCATCATGTGCTGTGAATGAACAGAGGGGCATCTAGCCTAAAAACTAGGTGGACTGTATGAGGCAGAAGCACTCACTGACTGTGTCTGGTGAATTGCTCCCCAATTAATCAGTACCTTGCACAATCTTCAGAGTAGAACACTCATCGTGGGGCTCATGCAGGACTGAGTTTCCTGCCAGCTGTGGATCAGCTTCCCTGGAATGTCATCCATCTACAGTGGATCAGACCAACATGCGGTTATAAACCTAAGATTCTAGTGCTTTGTGGAAGGACAGCACACACCTCCTGATCCTGCCGGTGTCCAGGAGGACTTCTCATTTCCAGCATCTACTCTGCCATGTGACATTGGGAAGCTATGCCCACAACATTTGTATCTTCCAGCAACCCCTCTCCTTCCACTGCCACTGATTTTGGCCTGAAAAGTACAGGAATCTCTGTCATCCAACATCACGTGTCCTCAGCACTACACGGGGACATATGAAATCATGAAGATAGGATCTGACTTCTCTGAAAACCACCTCATTTGCCAAGTCTCCATCTCTGTCACATTTGTTGATCAAAAGTAGCTTCCTAAGCCCTTGTAGTGACTAAAACGGATTCCCTACCATTTGTGTCCCACATTTCAAGAGTTGTCCATGTTTGCTTCCAGTAGACCTATGTTACACTCAAAGGATACCATCATTATGTTTCATCTGCCTTCATAACTGTCTCAGTGCCAAGTGCCTGAGGTAAACCTGTGGCCTATTGACACCTCTTTCCTTTTATCTCAAAGAAGTGGAGACAATGTTGTATTTAAGTGTTAAATATGAGTGCACCTGGGTGGCTCAGTCTGTTAAGTGTCGGACTTTGGCTCAGGTCATGATCTTGCAGTTCAAGAGTTCAAGCCCCACATCGGGCACTGTGCTGACAGCTCAGAGCCTGGAACCTGCTCAGATTCTGTGTCTCCCTCTCTCTCCCCTTTCCCTGTTCACACTCTGTCTCCGTCTCTCTCTCTCTCTCAAAAATGAACATTTAAAAAAGTTAAAAAAAATCTTAAATATGGCCTCTAATAATCTGTTTAAAGATCATTTCTCATTGGTCAGATTCACATGAGAATCTACAAGGGCCTGAGAAACTGATGTGGGAGGGGGGCAGCATGATGCATAGATTTCTGGGACTGGAGATGAGGAGATATAGAAGAACTGGAGATTATTTGGAAAGGAAACAAGTAGAATTTACCTTCCTAAGTTTAGAGTAAGTAGTGCAGCCCAGGACATGTGTTCCGTCTGCACATGCAGAATTCGTTCCAATACTTCAGTCTGGATGCTTTTCATCTCTACCTGAGAAAGTAACATTACTTCTAATGGAATACTGTTATCTTCCTAGGTGTAGTATAGTGGCTACTTACCCAGCACTGTCCTATGTCCTTCATTCCAGGGAAATATCAAAACAACCCATGACTCATGATGTCTCCATGTTTTCACCTGAATAAACTGTCACAGTAACATGAACAACGTGGATGATGTCATTTCTCAAAAGTGAAGTAAAGAAGAAAAAAGCTGGCATAGCGTTCAATCAAACATATCAGTTAAACAACATACAACTTAATATGATCACAGTGGAATTACTTCCATTTTGAATGAATTTCTGAACATCATATCATTCAAGGAAAGCCATTCTTAAGGTCCCTGAGCAAGTCATATAAGCAATGGTTTATGAATGCTGGAACAAGGAAAATGGAGTATATTCACACAAGTAATAGGCAGGTAGATATGAGGATTTGCATGGGTAAATTCTCACACCAAGAGTCATGAGATTTGGGATAAATAAATTCAATGCTATGTAAACAAATTTATTCCCATTATGAATCTGGAACATTTAAAATTTGCTAGGAAATCATCAATTTTGAAATTCTGATATTATCTATATTGATCCAACCTCCTCTTTTCTGAAGATATAGGTACACATACACACACAAACTTTTTGTCATTAATGCTGTTACACCTAAATTATATCTTAAGCTTTACATGTTTACAATTTGCATTCCATGCATATCAAAACCATGGGAATCTTTTTTTGTTCAGTACACTCAGAAAAAGCACAAGAGCAAAGAATATTATAGAACAGAAATTTCTTAAAGAGTGATTTAAAATTCTGCAGGTGTGGCTTATAATTATATTTAACAAAGTAGTGACTTTGCTAAATTAGTATTTCTTAGGTAGAGCCCTTAGGCATTGGATGGTGAGCCATGGTTCAATAAAAGAACATGAAAGTAATCAACACTGATAAGTGTATTACTCATAGATCCTAGAGGATGTGCACAATAAGCCTTGAAAGGACTACACAAGGGGATCAAGGAGCAGTGCAGGAAAAGAGAGTGGTAGGAACCAGGGAAGATGCCTTTATTAGGGTCCATGTTCCTGGGCCAAGTGTAGAATGCACAATTCAAATCAAAATGAGTGACGTATGGTAAACTCTGTGGGGTTATTCTGTAAGGGGTACACAAAGTAAATAGACTGGGAGTGGAGAGTGTTGTTTTTAAGGACTGATGGGGACTTCATATCAGGAACTTGCACTAGCATGTGACTTTGCAGACGAGTTAGTGTCAGTTCAAACCGCCTGCAGGCAGCTTGATTACATACAGTCAAGTCCAAGACAGCAATGCCAAGAAGTTAGCCACAAGCTCAATAATAGTTCTATATCATCTATTCCAGAACCATCATAATTAATAATTATTGGATTAATTAAATTAGCTCATTAATTAAATATATGTTAACTTCAAACATATTAGTTACAAAAAGGAGGAAAAGATACAGTTTATAAAGTTGGGGAAAATAGTCTAAATTATTTGAGATTTAAGGCTACTGTGAAAATGGAATACTTGTGATGAGATGCCTCTGAATTCACAAGTACAGTTGAGTCTTGCACAATGAAGGGGTTGGGTCCTCAACCCCCAGCAGTTGAAAATACATGTATAACTGTTCTCTTTTTTTAAATATTTTTATTTATTTTTGAAGGAGAGAGAGAGACAGAGCGTGAGCGGGGGAGGGGCAGAGAGAGAGGGAGACACAGAATCTGAAGCAGGCTCCCGGCTCCGAGCTGTCAGCACAGAGCCCGACGCGGGGCTCGAATTCACAAACTGTGAGATCATGACCCGAGCCGAAGCTGGATGCTCAACCAGCTGAGCCACCCAGATACCCCATGTATAACTGTTCTAATAGCCTACCATCAACCAGAAATCTAACTGAAAACATAGATGATAAACACATATTTTCTATGTTATGTGTATTATATACAGTATTACAATAAAATAAGGTAGAGAAAAGAATATGTTAATAAGAAAATCATAAGGAAGAGAAAATACACTTACACTATACTGTTAAAAAAATATATGTATGTAAGTGGACCCACACAGTTCAAACCCATGGTGTTTAAAATCAACAGTATTTTGTTCTTAGCGTCTGTTTGCCAACAGTCTTGTTTAAAGTTAGTAGATTGGGGTGCCTGGGTGGCTCAATCAGTCAAGCATCTGACTGTTGGTTTCAGCTCAGGTCATGATCCCACAGGTTCTTGAGATAGAGTCCAGCGTCACACTCTGTGCTGACAGCATGGAGAATGCTTGTGATTCTTTTTCTCCCTCTCTCTCTGCCCCTTCCTTGCTCATGCTCTCTCTCTTCCTCTCTCTCTCTCTCTCTCTCTCTAAAAAAAAAAAAAAAAACTTAGAAAAATATAGTAGGTTGAGGCTGGTGCAAGAATAACACTCTTCACTACACATCAGTGTTAACACATTAAAATCTGTTCAGTTTCACTAATTAAAATGTATTAAGTTCAAACAGTCTCAACAAAACACTGCAAAACCCTTGGTCAAAATGCAGATTACAGGGGTGCCTGGGAGGCTCAGTCGGTTAAGTGTCTGACTTCAGCTCAGGTCATGATCTCGTGGTTTGCGAGTTTGAGCTCCGCGTGGGGCTCGGTGCTGACAGCTCAGAGCCTGGAGACTGCTTCAGATCCTGTGTCTCCCTCTCTCTCTGCCTCTCCCCCACTCATGCTCTGTCTCTCTCTGTCTCAGAAATAAATAAACATTTTTTTAAAAGTACAGATTACAATGGGTCAAAAGTCTGTCTTCTTCCTTTAATATAATAATCTGAGAGTTGTTGCTTCCATGGTATTACTTACAACATTCCAAATATGTGTTGATCAAAATGCTTTTGTTCTCAATAAGGTTTCTGGTTAACAGTAATCTATTCATAGTTACATTTGGGGGGAGTCAAATCATACAACTGTTTTGACTGCATAGGGGTCAGACCCTTAACTATGCATGTTGAATGCTCTACTATAAATGATCTAAGTGCTTCAACTTTGGCTTATTCTCTCCAATAAATACTGTGATTTAGATTAATGCCTGAAAAGTGGTGTAGGCTTAGTGCTTTTTACTATAAATTCTCAGATGTATATTTAGATTTGTTTTTTTTTATTTCATACATTGCAAATTTTTTTCATCTTTAAAGATATATGAACTCTATGAACCTCTGTTTTTGTCTGAGATGTATATTTAAAGCAAAGGCTTTTCCCAATTCACTACATTTCTATGGTTACTATCCAGTATATACTCTGTGATGTTGAGCTGATGTTGAGTTCTGCATAAAGGCTTTGCTACATTCTTTACATTTGTCAGTTCTCTCCCCAGCATGCACTCACTGATGTTTACTTAGGTTATAGTCCTGGCAAAACCCTTTGCCATATTATTTGTGTTGGCTGGTTTTCTTCCAGGTATGTATACTCTGATGTCAAAGTGTTTTGAGCAATGGTGAAAACCTTCACCAAATTATTTACATTTTTCAGATTTCTTCCCAGTATGTATTCTCTGATGTTCAGAAAGATTTGAGTGCTGGTGAAAGGCTTTGCCACATTCTTTACATAAGTAGAGTTTCTTCTCACTATGAACTCTCTAATATCTAGAAAAGTTTGACTGATTAAGGGCTTTGTCACATTCCTTATTCGGGTGTCCAAATAAAAAAGCATTTTTTAGACTTTTATTTAAACTATCAAAGGCTATGACATCCCCTCATTTCAAATTATAGGGTTAGGTTTTGTTGTTTTGTTTTGTTTTGTTTTGTTTTGTTTTGTTTTGTTTCAGTAAAGCATATATAGGTTGACCCCTAAAAGAGAAGTTTGGAATCCAATTTCAGCAATAACCAGCAAAGTCCAAGAAATCCTCATAATTAGTGCTTAGTCTTAGGTTTGGACTTACACAGTATGCCTCAAAGTCTAGCTGGATCCAATTCTAGTCCTTGTCAGGACTGTAGGTGCCTTAAATATCTAACCTAAGTGAGAGCAAGCTGCAATTATTTTTTGGAGACTTAATGTCTCTTCAAGGGCAAAAGTTTCAACAGGTAGAAAATGTCTTCGGTGAACAAGCTTGAGAAGGGAGCAGAGAAGCAAATCATGTATACAATGTAACAAAGGAGAGGCTACAGAAAACTTTGTCATTCAAAACAGCCTTTAAGGTTTGTGACCAATAGGCTGGGTACTCTGTGTAACCCTGAGGATTACTGAGCAGGTGTATTGCCGTTCCTCCCAAGTGAAGGCAAAAAGATACTGGCTATCCTTATCAACTGGAATACTTAAAAATGTACTGCACAGGTCCATTTCAGTGAAAAATTTGCTTTCAGTGGGAATCAATGTCACTAGGTGTGCAAGGATTGGAAACAACAGGATGCCAACAGATAAAAATGTTATTTGTTGCTCATGGGTCCTAGACAAACCTCCATCCTAAGGCTTTGATTTTTCTCACAGGTAAAATCAGGATGTTACAAGGACTAGGTTAGGGCATAAGGAGACTCTGGGCCTTGTAATACTCTATTATGGGCTTGATGCCTGATGGACTTCTTTATTTATAGGGTAATGATTAATTCCAGACAGAGATTTTGAGGGATCTATTTGAGTTTTGATGGGAGGTGCACTGTGGATTACAATAATATCAGTTGACCATTTTCCTCATAAAGACAATGGTAGCTGATCCAATAGGAATAAGTGATCAGTACCCCTACCCTTAGCTAAAGTGCCATCAGAGACAGAGCATAGAAAACATGTTGAAGGGCCATTTATTTCCTCCTTTATTCCAATTGTGGTTACTACTGTCAAATTGTAGAATTATTTTCCCCTTTTAGGAAAAAGAATTCTGGCATGACATTTCACCAAGAAACCTCAGCCCACTAAGTTAATTGGGGTAGATGAACTAAGGAGAATAGGGTTTGTAATGCTCTTAGGGTCCAGACACAAGGCAATAAGTTCCAAAAGAGGGACATGCTGTGTTTTATTAGAGACCTATATTATTGAACCTGTTTTAGTGCTCTGAGACAGGGGCTGGCTGCTTGATAGCAGTGGGCTTGAGCACTGAGAGGGTAGCTTAGGTGTCAGTAAGGACAGAGACAGGCTTATTCCCAATGGGGAGAGTAGTTTCCCCAAGCCAATTGAGAGGGAGGATTCAGAACAGCCCCTATAGTTCCTTGGAGCCCTGCCATTGGGAACTAGGAAGACATTAAAAAGTTTGGCTAAAGAACTGAAGGTGTCTGAGGTTCTTAAATTTGTAGCCCTCTTTTTCCCCCAGTGTCCTGGTTCCTTACAGCAATTGCAGAGCCAAGGCTTCCAGTTTTGGTTAGGGGAATTCTTTTGTTGGATTTGAATACTGAAAAATTTTAGCCATCTTTTCTCTAGGTGATTTCTCCAGGGTGTGAGCAATCTGGTTTGCCAGGTTAATTAAATCAGGAGTGGAGATAGCGTCCCATTCCATCCTGGTCATTTTCACAAAAAGGGAAAGATTCTGGATCAGTCCATTAACGAACACAGTTAAATGCTACATGGGTGGATTCAACGTCTAAGGACCAGAACTTTTTTTTTTAAAGAGAAGTTGGAGTTGATTGTAATCATTATGAACAGATTCTTCAGGCTTCTATGTACAGGCTGAATTTTGTTCTGATTGGGACAGAATTGGGAAAAGCCATTATAATTGATCAGTGGGGTTTTCCAGAGACTTTCCTAGCATCATGCCAAAAGGCAGGGGTCTGTTTCTTTAGATCCTGTTCATGATGTTCCCACTGGGCTAGTTTCATCCAATGTTTGGCCTGGTCCTCACCAATAAGCATGTGGGCTAATTGATATGAATCTGAGAAACCAGCCAGGTGATGTTGAATAACTATGTTAAATTCTTCAGCAAACCTGTGTGGGTTCCTCAGTCACTTTAAAGAAATCTTTAACTATGGCTCAAAGTTCAGCCTTACTCCAGGGAGGATAAGAAATTTTGGGTGCCCTCATATCTTCAGAAGACTAATATTAAAGGGGCCTGTGTTAATATGATAAGGAGAGGAGGAAGCAGAAGGTGCTTCACAGGAAAAGGAAGGTACAGCAAAGGGATAGAATGAGAGTGGAGATTAGGAAGGGAGAAAACAGAAAGATGGCACTGGATTTGGGGCCCGAGCACAAGCTGACTTCCTAGTGTCTATTGAGAAAGAAGATTGGGGAGTGGACAAAGAGGCCTCAGAAGACCTTATTTTGTCTTTATAATTGTTTGTTTACCTTATTTATTCGAAAAGGTCTTGTATCAGGTCAAGTCCAATGCAAGCCAACTGACTACACAAAATGGTTGCCAAGTAACACCATCATGGAGTACTTTATTTTACAACGGTTTTTTTTTTTTTTTTTTTTTTTTTTTTTGGGACAGAGAGAGACAGAGCATGAACGGGGGAGGGGCAGAGAGAGAGGGAGACACAGAATCGGAAACAGGCTCCAAGCCATCAGCCCAGAGCCTGACGCGGGGATGGAACTCACACCGCGAGATCGTGACCTGGCTGAAGTCGGACGCTTAACCGACTGCGCCACCCAGGCGCCCCCCATCATGGAGTACTTTAGCTAAACTGTCTACAGTACTCCTACATAGTTTGTAACATAACCATCTTGTTGTCCCAGGAGCTACAAGGAGGAGAAAACATGCAATAAATAAACTGTGGGAAATAGAACCACACATTATTTAAAGTCTGAGGCTACTGAGAAAACATATTACTACTTCTATTATGCCACTCTGTTACCAAATAGGTGGTAGACACTATCTGTGATCTACATTCTGAAATAAGGTACGGTAAGATAATATACGTTGCATTATTATACGTTGATAATACACCATTCATTACATATCAGTGTTAACACATTCAAAACCATTATGTTCTAATCATTAAAATACACGAAGATCACAAATACACTAAGTGCTGCATTTTAAATCCATTATGTGATCCTTGTTCAAAATACAGATTACAAGCATTCAAGAAGTGTTCTTTTCTAGTATAATGACCTATGAATAATAATTTCAATAATTTCAGGCCTCAAATAATTATTAAGAAGTGTCATATACAATCTTATGACCTTATAAAAAAGATATCTTCTACAGATATCTGGGAAGATTTCTTCATTTGAAACACATGCACTATTATTCTCTACTTCTGTGTACTGCTTTTTTTTAAAAAAAGTGTTTATTTCTTTTTGAGTGGGAGACAGAGAGAGAGAGGCAGCAGGGGAGGGGTAGAGAGACAGGGAGACAGAGAATCCGAAGCAGGCTCTGCTCTGTCAGTGTTTTCAGGGTGCTACCAGCATCTTGAAGAAAAGCTAAAGAGGGAGGAGGGGAGATTTGAGGAAGAAATGAAAAATGATACTTAGTTTATTTTTTTAAATTTTTTTTGATACTTAGTTTAATATGTAGCTCACTAATGTTTTAATGCAGTCATTTTGATTTCTGCTCAACTTAATGTTTTTAAGTGGTTTCAATTTGAGTCACCAGCACAAATGGAGTAAGACCACTTCATATTTATTTTTTTTAAAAAAATTTTTTTTTGGGGCGCCTGGGTGGCGCAGTCGGTTAAGCGTCCGACTTCGGCCGGGTCACGATCTCGCGGTCTGTGAGTTCGAGCCCCGCGTCAGGCTCTGGGCTGACGGCTCGGAGCCTGGAGCCTGTTTCCGATTCTGTGTCTCCCTCTCTCTCTGCCCCTCCCCCGTTCATGCTCTGTCTCTCTCTGTCCCAAAAATAAATAAAAAACGTTGAAAAAAAAAAAAATTTAAAAAAAAAAAAAAATTTTTTTTTTAACGTTTTATTTATTTTTGAGACAGAGAGAGACAGAGCATGAACAAGGGAGGGTCAGCGAGAGGGAGACACAGAATCTGAAACAGGCTCCAGGCTCTGAGCGGTCAGCACAGAGCCCGACGCGGGGCTCGAACTCACAGACCGCGAGATCGTGACCTGAGCCAAAGTCGGCCGCTTAACCGACTGAGCCACCCAGGCGCCCCAGACCACTTCATATTTATAGTGAGAAACCACTCAATAGTTTCTACAGTGGCTAACATAAAGAAGAAGGATAACACCAATTCTCAGTTGAAAATGTTGAGAAATTACAATTCTCATATATTGCTTATGGGAGCGTAAAAAGTAGATTCACTTTGGAAAACTGTGTGTCAGTTACTTATGGAAATAAGCATTTCCCTACTGAAGGGAAGCATTTTGTCACCCAAAACATATCTTTGGCCTAAGGATGATTGTAGGCTGTTATTTTAAAGAAATGGATAAAAGAAAAGCTCTGAAACCCAGTATAAGTTTCTTGTGAAAGACATATTTGCATATATAAGAGAAACCTCCATTTGTAAAGGTGTCTCCCCCTTTGTAGCAGAAAGAGGGAAAATGTACAAATGTTGAGAAACTCTGATCAGTGGAGAAAGCATGGATTTTAATCTGGACAACAACCATAGCTTTGGTTCATGTGGTTTGCTTGGTCACTTGCCCAAATGCTTCCCTATAGGTTCACGTGTGGAGTTTCAAAAACCATCATTGCTGCAGCCCTCCCCCTCAGAGTCCATCAATTGGTGAGGGTGGAAACAACAGTGCTGTCTCGATTAAGTTCTCCAGGTGATTCTAAGTGAGGCCAGGATTAAGCAGGAAGGCTTTCCATTGATTTAAGAGAGTTGAGTGCAGGCTTTGGCTCAAGGAGAGGCAACTAGTTCTCCTCTACAGGAGTCTGGGAGGGTCAGGTCCATGTAGCACATTCCTCCTATTCTGTAGCAAAATTTGTGGGTGTCTGTGGGAGGGGAGGCCCCCTGAAGGCAGAGAAGGAAAAGTCAGGAGATTGGTCCCCAAGTAAGAGCTCATAGTTGCTGAAAAGCTCAAGACACAAGGGACTGGAAAGTTGGGCCTTTTCTGCATTTAAAAGTCCTGCCTATGGACAAGCAGTATACTAGTGGAGAGGCTGTGTAGGCTTTGAGACCTTATTCTCCTGATGCAGCTGTGATTTCTCCACAAATATCCTCAGAAAGAAGTCTAGAGGGGCGCCTGGGTGGCGCAGTCGGTTAAGCGTCCGACTTCAGCCAGGTCACGATCTCGCGGTCCGTGAGTTCGAGCCCCGCGTCGGGCTCTGGGCTGATGGCTCGGAGCCTGGAGCCTGTTTCCGATTCTGTGTCTCCCTCTCTCTCTGCCCCTCCCCCGCTCATGCTCTGTCTCTCTCTGTCCCAAAAATAAATAAATAAATAAATAAATAAATAAAAAAACGTTGAAAAAAAAAAAGAAAGAAGTCTAGAGCATGAGGTGAAAGAAGACATGGCCAGTTCTCAGGTAAGCCTGGTGTCCCAGGTGAGAGTCCTTGTCTTCTTTTTCTCCTGAAATTCTGTGCATTTAGAAGTTGAAAGTGTTGATTTCTCTACTTCTGATGTTTCTATCTCATGTTTTCACCTAATTTTGAAAACCTTCACAAAAATGATATGCAAGGTTAGGTCTTTAGAACACTCCTCCCCTACAACCCAGAATCTTCTCTCTCGTCTCCCCATCCTGGCTGCCAATAGGGCATCAACAATTGTCACTTTGAATTAAAGTCTTCCATGTATTGTAAATATTCCCTTTGTGACAGATCTGCAGGGAAAGTCAATGAGTCCAAGATTCTTACTGCTGATGAGATCTGGTCCTGGGATTCCAGTCAAGGAAAACAGTTCATATTTGGTCCCATCTGGATGCTTTATCAGCTCTGTGTAAGACAGTATTAAGAAAATGCATAAATAGGGGTTCCTGGGTGACTCTGTTGGTTAAGTTTTGACTCAAATCATGACCTGGGATCTCCCAGTTTTGCAGTTTCGAGCCCTGTAACTGGTTCCATGCTGTGGTGCGGAGCCTGCTTGGAATTATCTCTCTGCCCCTCCACCCCCTCCCTCATTCAATGAAAAAAATTAAAAAAAAAAAAAAGAAATCTACAAATAAACACAGTGGATATGAGGCCCAGAATAACTTGGAAAGTTCACTACTATTATTACTCTAATAATAATGGGTAGCTTGCTCTTTAGAATGTGAAAAAGATACTCTATTTTTTTTAATTTTTTTTTTAACATTTATTTATTTTTGAGACAGAGAGAGACAGAGCATGAATGGGGGAGGGTCAGAGAGAGGGAGACACAGAATCCGAAACAGGCTCCAGGCTCCGAACTGTCAGCACAGAGCCCTACGCGGGGCTCGAACTCACGGACCGCAAGATCGTGACCTGAGCGGAAGTCGGCCGCTCAACCGACTGAGCCACCCAGGCGCCCCAAAGATACTCTATTTAAAATATACTAGAGGGGTGACTATGTGGCTCAGTTAAGCGACCAACATTGGCTTAGGTCATGATGTCACAGTCCATGAGTTTGAGCCGCACAGCGGGGTCTGAGCTGATAGTGCAGAGCTTCCTTGGGATTCTCTGTCTCTCTCCCTCTCCCTATGACCCCAACTTGACACTTTCTCTCAAAATAAATAAATGAACAAAAATAAATGAATAATATATACTAGATATTACAGGACATGGAAACTATACGTGGTTGAAGGTTGTATAAATCCATTGTATTCTCAAAATTTCGTGTATGTTCTGACTTAATGTTTGGTGACCACAAGAACACACCAGTGGTAATGTGCCTTCGGTGTGTCTTAGGCACTGATATTAATTTGTTTCCTTAAAGCTGATATTACCTTCTTTTATTTGGCTTGGTGCTCTCTGCCAGATTCCTCCACTATAAAGTTCATATTATCCCTCTTACCATTCCTAAGGATCTTAGATGGAATTACTAATGATGTGCATAAACCATCACATTTACACTGGAAACTTCTTTCCTCTCAATTTCTCTTGCTTATAGTTTCACATGAGGAGACCAAAGGCAAAAGAAATGTAGATAAAATGAAATTTCCTTCAACTTGCAGCCCATTAATAAATATTTGGGACAGGGAGAGTATGACATTCCTCAAGGAATTCACAACTGCCTTAGTATTAATATTTGCTACAGGTAAAAAGCAACTTTAGGTTGATAATAGCCAGACCTCCAAGATCCTGTGTCTTCTTTAACATGTGAAAATTGCTTCAGAAACTTCCTTTATCTCTGCCTCTCAACTTAAAACTATATAAGCAATGGCTTTTCACTAAAAGAGTGTTGGTCTTTCTTACCGCATATCCTACCCATGCTTTAATAAATACATCTCTTTGCACCAAAAATGTTTCTTTTTTTTTTTTAATTTTTTTTAACGTTTATTTGTGAGACAGAGAGAGGCAGAGCATGAACAGGGGAGGGGCAGAGAGAGAGGGAGACACAGAATCCGAAACAGGCTCCAGGCTCTGAGCCATCAGCACAGAGCCCTACGCGGGGCTCAAACTCACGGAGCGTGAGATCGTTACCTGAGCCGAAGTTGGCTGCTTAACCGACTGAGCCACCCAGGCGCCCCTTCACCAAAGATGTTTCAAGAATACTTTCTGACCCTTCGCTCCCAGCCCACATCACATCAGTTTCTATTGGACAATGAAGGCTTTCACCTTGGTGTAGTAGAGATACTGAGTTCTGGGAGTGGACGTTCTAAATCAGACCTCCATTCTGTGGGTTTTTATTTTACTCCACACTCAGGTTATAGAAATACCCTCCTATTTCTTCTTTACATTTTCAGACAAAAAACAAGAATCACATAAATAACATATTTGAGGGTCTTAAAACCCAGAAATTTAATAGAGTCATAACTAAAAACTACACCAGGTGGGGTTGTCACAGAAAGGAAACTTGATTTGCAGCCAGTAAGGAGATGACAGGGAATAACTTCCAAAGCAGAGACACAGAGAGAAAAAGGGAATGGGCTCCTTTTTTTTAGGGTTAGAGTGGATATTTAGAAAGAGGGGTCTTGCCACCTTTTGTAGAGCTGGGTATAAGGCCACACATTCACCTTAAGACAATAGTTCTATACCTACTTTGTCTCTTATTTAAATGAGGTTTGTCTTCCTCCTTGGGTGGAGATTTTAGTATTGTAATGAGGTATGTGTAATTGCCTGTCACTCCTTGGGTTACTGTTTGGTCCATCTGCATAGGTGTGAGGCAGGGGTTAAGCTCAAATTGGGCCTGCCCAAGCTCTTCCTCAGGATAGTCATTATCTTTTGCTGCATAGTTTCTGTTTCCACCAGAGGTCACTATGCCCATGGGGTCTTTTGCCTGAAGTAAAAGATAAGATGGAAAGAAGAGGTTAAGTAAAATGTAGGACTAAGTTCGGTGGGTACAAGCAGGTAAGCAGTAAAGATCAGGTGCTGGGGTCTAGCTGGTGACATTAACTCCCTTTTTCATCTCAGGTACCATTATGACCTCTGTCTGTGTCCACTTGGTAACTGTGGTATTTATTGCAGGGACTGTTGACCTTCAGGGATGTGGCCATAGAATTCTCTCAGGAAGAGTGGGGATTCCTGAACCACAGTCAGTGGGCACTGTACAGGGATGTGATGTTAGAGACCTATGGACACCTCCTCTTCTTGGGTGAGGATAACTCCTTCCAGACTTCCCAAACCACACTCAGGGGTTTGTTCCTTCCTTTGAAGACTGTCTCTTGGAAAATTCCTCTTTGCATGGCTGGGATTCAGTTCCCTGTAGTAAGGGAAAGAAGTAGGGGTTTGTAGATATAGAGAAAAATTTTCCTGATGTTTCCTTTTCAGTTTTAGATTTCCCTTCCTTAGGATAACATCATCATTTCTGTAGATTAGTGGCCATTCTAAATATTGAGTGACATAAAATAGTACTGCCCACAGCTTAAACTTCAATTTCCAATCCTTATTATTATATCTAGTACCTGGAAGTTCAGTTCAAGATATGAACTTGGGAAATCCCTCCTGTGTGTTCTTTTTTTTTTTTTTTAAATTTTTTTTTTCAACATTTTTTAATTTATTTTTGGGACAGAGAGAGACAGAGCATGAACGGGGGAGGGGCAGAGAGAGAGGGAGACACAGAATCGGAAACAGGCTCCAGGCTCCGAGCCATCAGCCCAGAGCCTGACGCGGGGCTCGAACTCACGGACCGCAAGATCGTGACCTGGCTGAAGTCGGACGCTTAACCGACTGCGCCACCCAGGCGCCCCCCTCCTGTGTGTTCTTAAAGGATCTGTTGGGCTACAGCATTTGGGAAATCATTTTCTTGAATTCCAAAATGTCCTCTCTTCTCTACTGAGCACAATAGTCGATCAAAGGTTAGAATTCCCAGAGATTTTCTATTCTTTTTTTCTAAAACAGGTCTTGTGTCTAAGCCAGACCTGGTCATCTTTTTGGAGCAAAAGGAGTCTTGGAATGTGAAGGGAAAGGAGACAGTAGCCACACACCCAGATAGATGGGAATGAATGAAGCAGATGACAGAGGTGAGGTCCAAACGTGAAGGAGGAAGATAAACCTTAAAATGTGGTTCAGGCAGCTCTCCTTGAAAGGAAATAGTTTGAGAAACCTAATTTGTTTGTTTGTTTGTTTGTTTGTTTGTTTGTTTTCCTCCCCCTCACATAGGGACATCTTCTAACCAATATTACCATGCTCTTATGTTCTCTAAGGATTCTCCTTCAGCTCCAATGATGGCTCTTCACATCTGTGTGAGAGCCAAAGGATTCCCCTCGGGGTGCAAAAGTCTTCATAATCTGAGATCTTCTCCATTGTTTTGAGGCCCCTGGAGGAAATCTCTGTATTTTTGAGGAACTGTATGCTAAGCCCTTTCTAAGTTCTATTTTTGCCTCATATGAGACAGATGTCAGTGTAATGGTGTGCATATTGGGTTTTGGTGCAGAAATCCTGAGAACACTGGAGACAGATATCACATGTTTTCCGGTTTGTGCTTTCCAATGTTACACAGGCTTTAATCTTGTTTTTTTTTTTTTCTTAATTTTTAAAAATATTTATTTATTTTGGAGAACGAAAGAGAGAGACAGCATGAGCAGGGAAGGGGCAGAGAGAGGGAGACACAGAATCTGAAGCAGGCTCCAGACCCCAACTTGTCAGCACAGAGACCAACGTGGGGCTTGAACTCATGAACTGTAAGATCATGACTTGAGCCAAAGTCAGACACTTAACTGAGCCACCCAGGTGCCCCTGCAGAGAATTTGATCTTAATCAAACAAAATTAAGAGTAATTTAATCTGGTAACAACGTACCTCTCTAAAATGAGAAAATCTAATCTATTACTTCATTTCAAAAGCTCATGCCAAAGGGGACCTAGAACTTTTAGAACTCAGAACTTGCTGCCTATAGTAAAATCTCAAATTTTTTTTTGCTTTATTTTTATTATTTTTAAAAATTTTTTAAACTAAATTCTAGTTAACATACAGTGGAAAATTGGCTTCTACAGTAGAATTCAGTGATTTATCACTTACTTACAACACTTAGTGCTCGTCATAAGACATTCCCTCAATTTCCATCACCCTTCTAGCCCATGCTCTACCCACCTCCCTCCTTCACCCTTGAGTTTGTTCTCTATCATTAAGAGTATCTAATGGTTTGTTTCTCTCTCTCTTTTTCCCTCCTTCCATATGTTCACCTGTTATGTTTCCTAAATTCCACATATGAGTGAAATTCTATGGCATTTGTCTTTCTCTGACTGACCCGACTAGGCATAGTACACTCTAGCTCCACCCATGTCATTGCAAATGACAAGATTTCATTCTTTTTGTTACTGAGTAATGTTCCGTTGTATGTATATACTACATCTCCTTTATCCCTTCATTAGTCGATTGACAAGTAAGTTCTTTCATGAACCCCGCTCACGTTCATGACCACGTGCACTCTCTCTCACTCTCCCAAAATAAATGGATGATTTAAAAAATAAAATTGGGGGCGCCTGGGTGGCTTGGTCAGTTAAGCGTCCGACTTCGGCTCAGGTCATGATCTCACAGTCCGTGGGTTCAAGCCCCGCGTTGGGCTCTGTGCTGACAGCTCAGAGCCTGGAGCCTGTTTCAGATTCTCTGTCTCCCTTTCTCTCTGCCCCTCCCCTGTTCATGCTCTGTCTCTCTCTGTCTCAAAAATAAATAAACGTTAAAAAAATTTTTTTAAATAAAAAATAAAATTGATGTGTTGTGTGATTACTGTGGTGATTGAGGTTTTGTAGTCTTTTTCTTTTTTTTCTCCAACAAATTTGCTAACAAATTGAAAAAATATTCTGAAAATGTTGCATGTGCTTTCTTTTCGTTTGCTTGCACAAGTTATTTCTTCACATGGATTAACATCATCATGATCTTGGAGAAGATTTCTGTCATTTCTCTCCATCTTTTCTTGCCTCTACTGATATTTAGCAGTCTCCCAGGACCACACCCTCAATGTCAGGTTTGATGTCAAAAACCTTCCATGGGCCTTTTTGCTTAGAAGAAAGATGATTCCTATATTTCCATAGCAGAATGGCCTCTAAGGTCTTGGCAATAGCAGTAATCTTGTTAAGGACTGTCGTTGGAAACTTGGCAAATTAATAGCTGTTTTCCAATGATGTCTGTCTTTGCCGCATTGGGTGTACATTGAGTTGTACAGATTTTATTGCCAAACACGTGATGATAGTCAAGACATTGGTCATTGTCTCTAAAGGAGTCCCACCAACAGTGACAGCTTTTGGGTGAAAAGATGTCTGCCATGATTTTGGATGCACACTTCTTTGGTATGTCTACAGAGTGGCCAGGGGTTTGTCCACTGGTTGGTGAACACCGCTGCCCTAATCCTCTGCCCTAGTTCTTTTGTGTTTCCCAATGCTCAGCCCTTTTATTGTATTGAACCATGATTCCACTGTATCCAGGACATGTTTTGTCCAGGTAAGCAGTTCAAAATCCTCTCGTCTCATCAGATTCATATAAATTGTATGCTTTTGCACAGTTTACTTGCTTCTTCACCCAGCTCCCATAGAAAGTTCATTACAGAAATTTAAGGTAGATCCTCATGGGTATTGAGATTTCTTTACCAGGTTTAAATCAGGAAAAACCCAAGGGGACATTGCAGAAGTGAACATTTCAAGTCACTGATTCTTCTGCATTGTACCCTGCTGATCATAGCCTTGGAAAATGTTTTGTGACATAAATTGAATAGAATTTATCCCAGACCCTGTGTCAGATTAATGAGTTTTTGACGAGATGGTGTACACATGGAAAAATTAGGCAGGGGCCAAATCACGGCCAAACTGCATTCTGGATATTTTTAGGAGATGATTTTCTATGGGTTTCAGTTTCTCCATGTATTATGGATATAGAGGCATTGAAATTTTTATTCTAATTGTGTTTCCATTGATATTTGTGTATAAAAACCTTTTGGAATATTGTGATAGTATCTTGCTCCTGGGTGTAGGACAGATTTGCTTATTGGACAGGAAAACAGAGATGTTTCTGACAATTGCAAAGTTTCAAGCAGACATCGTAGATGATCTTTTAAGATATTAAGATCCTTAAGATCTTTAAGATGATCCTTTAAGATATTTCCTATGCTCAGAGTCTCACAGGTGGGACACAGACTCACTGCATGTGCAGCATCTGCCTGTATGAATTGTGGGTATGGGACTGGCAAGTGAAATTAGTGTGATCAAGATGTTTATGGTGTTTGCTGTGTCATGAGCCATAAGATCCTTGGACTTTGGTCTAGGAGTCTCCTATCTTCTGCCGGGATTGGAAAATTGTTACAGGTCAACTTGTTACACTATAGAATGTGTGTAATCTTAGCATTTTATAGTTCTTGAGATTTTCTGTGGACTTTATTCAAAACAAAATAGATATTTCTAGGTCTGTTTCTGCTTTTTTGTTCATTCATTTTGCTAATTAGATTATACATATAAACAAAATCACATGGCATTTGTTTTTCTCTGACTGATTTCACATAGCATAGTACCTTCTACATCTATCCATATTGTCCCAACGTTGGCAAGAAACAACAAAAAAAGTAGAAACAGACCCATATACAATGAACAGCCCATTGGTTACCAGAGTGAAACAGGGTGGGAGGATGAGCAAAATTGGTAATAGGGAATGGGAAGTACAGGCTTACCATTATGGAATTAATAAGTCATGGGACAAAGCTACTGCATCAGGAATACATTCAGTGCTATCATACTAGCATTTTTGTGATGACACATGGTAGCTACACTGTGGTGAGCATAGCAGAACCTATAGAGTTGTCAATCACTTTGTGACACACCTGAGTTAATGTAACATTTTATACCAAGTATACTTTAAAAAAATTGCTACATCTTCAGAGAGCACAAATAGGGGAGGGTCAAAGAGAGAGGGAGAGAGAGAATCCCAAGCAGGCTCCACACTGTCAGTGCAGAGCCCAGTGCAGGGCTCATGAACTGTGAGATCATGACTTGAGCTGAAACCTGGGGTCAGGTGTTTAACCGACGGAGCCACCCAGCCACCTCTCAAGTATACTTTAATGGAAAGAGAGAAAATATAAAGTAGATACAGATATGCATATACATATACATGTTCAACTACTTTCTAAGAAGTTGCCTGTAAGGAAAGCTAACCTACTCTCCAAATCCAGCTCATCCTAGGTGTTAATAGTAGAATATAATCTTAGGAAAGCAAATTTCTCTGTAACCCAGAGGAGAAAAAGGTAACTTGCTGGAGAAAGAGAGGACACGGAGGAGAGAAGAGTGTGCCTAGCATGGTGGACAAGTGAATAGGAAGACATAGAATAGCCTGGAGTCCTCAGAGTCTGGCAGCCCAGGAGATACATGGAAGAACAATAATTTCTGTGAGAGCTTCTTAAATTGTTTTCCCTGCAGTGCTCTCTCTCCTCTCTCACCATTAAAGTGTATGTAATAATGGCCACATGTCTCATGATGGCTTTTCTGTATAAGTGGATTCTTCTGGGAAAACCTGAAAGTGCAACCGATTTTTCTGTCCATGTTCCTATCAGGTAGGGTCAGTTTTTAGGAGGACACCTGCGTTGAAAACAGAAGAGATTCTGCAGCATGAAGCAGTGGGAATGAGTAAAAGTACAGGGAAAACTTGATATTTTTAAAGGTTATGGAATCAGGGGCAGGGGGGGCAAGGGAAGAAATCCAGCACTGTAACCAGAGGATATTTTACCTGCATAACTTGTCAGAGAGGGAGCTATTTGCAAGAATGTTTAACATGGTAACTGGAAGAAGGAGAAATAAAAGTGGTTCATCAAATTTACCATGCAAGGGTGGAGTCAGGTTGAAAGAGAAGTGAAGGGAGGGAAGGACTCTAGACTGACCTCTTTTGTTCGCAACCCCTTGATTAAGAACCCTTTGAAACTTCATCTTCTGTGATGCAGGCTTGGATTTCTAGGATGGACATACATTCTGGAGGTTTGACTGCTCAGAAGTGGCAGTGTGCTTCAAATTGTGAGGTATTTAGGAGGGGAAATTCTTTTTTTTTTTAATTTTTTAAATGTTTATTTATTTTTGAGAGAGAGTGAGTGAGCTTGAAACAGGCTCCAGGCTCCGCACTGTTAGCACAGAGCCTGAAGTGGGGCTCAAACTTAGGAACTGTGAGATCATTACCTGAGCCAAGTCAGATGCTTAACCATCTGAGCCACCCAGGTGCCCCGTTGTGTTTTTTCAATACCCTTAGTACCTTGACTAAACTCAAACTGGATTCCATGCAGGCTTGATTCAATCTCTTGGTTCCCATTTGAGGTGTGCTTCTTTCTTCTATTTTTTTCTTTTCTTTTACTACTAGAAAGGAATCAGTTTTTACCATTCTTTGGTTAAACCTAAGAGATCAATGAAATAAGGGAGCCATAGATTGACCCCTGGTATTAAATGAACTTTGCCTGTTACCCTTGTACTTTACTAGATGAATAACCTTTGTACAGAGAGATACCTTGCTATGGGCACACTCAGGAAAGAAGGAAAAACATCATCCTAGGAGCTTCTGTGCGGCTCAGTCAGTTGGCTATCTGAATATTAATTTCAGCTCAGGTCACGATCTCATGGTTCGTGAGTTCAAGCCACTTGTCAGGCTTGAGATGCCTGCTTGATATGATCTGTTTCCCTCTCTCTCTTTCTCTTTGCCCTCCCCATGCTCACACACACACACACACACACACACACACACTCTCTCTCTCTCTCTCTCACTCACTCACTCACTCTCTCTCTCTATCTCTCTCAAAATAAATAAACTTAAAAAAAGAGAGAGATGGGGCACCTGGGTGGCTCAGTTGGTTGAGCATCCAACTTCAGCTCAGGTCATGATCTCACAGTTCGTGGGTTCGAGCCCCGCATCAGGCTCTGTGCTGATGGCTCAGAGCCTGGAGCCTGCTTCAGATTCTGTATCTCCCTCTCCTCTGCCCTTCCCCCACTCATGCTCTGTCTCTCTCTGTCTCAAAAATAAATAAAATTTTAAAAAATTAAAAATAAAAAAGAGAGAGGAGAACAAACCTCCTCCATGACAGAAAATAATTGGACAGGACATGGGTCAGTGTGAGGACTAGGACTTGTATCAACATTCCCAATATATCTGTGTTTTGGTGGAGAAATCCCACAAAGTTTCAGGAACCCTAGGGGACATTATTAAGTGAGGGAAGTGCACCTACAGGAGATCAGAGTTCCACAGTTTTTGTACATGAGTTAACCTGTCATGTCAGTGTTTCTGGACCAAGTCTTTGCGATTGGGCTGATGGGAATCCAAAGAGGAGCCTGTGAAAGCTTCTTATCACACATGAAAGACAAAGCTGAAGTGCACTAATACAGATTACAGAGCATGGGCACTTTGTCTTGGTATTTGAATAACACAGATATTTTCATGTTTGCAGGTAGATTATGATTTACCTACTCTGTTCTGGGCATTTATTTCACAGCAGTTATTATGTGTCCTTGGAAGAACGTTAGGCACCTGACCCCAATGTGCACCATCACAGGTTTATGTGCTTTATACCCTCCTCTGCTCTCTGCTGGATCCCTACACTATAAGGTTATTATCCCCACCCCACCCCCCACCGCCATTTATCAGTAAGTACCTTGGAAGGATTCACTCATCTCATTTCATGTGCTCCTTCCCTCCTATGGTTCACTTTGTTTGTAGACTGCTTTGGAAAATAAAGCGTCTCTCCTGTGTTCACTGGAAATAATGGTGTTAGAAGTAGAGATTGTAAATTAGGGCTCCATCCTGCTAGTTTCCATTTTATTCTGTACTCTGTCACTGGTATACTCTTCCTTATAACTTCTCTGTCGTTGCAGAGGAAAAAAAGACATGCATCATATATATTCTACTAAGCTTAAATTTGTAAAATATAACTCACCACAAAAAATGAACGAGGGGAAAAAAAAAGTTCGATGTTATCAGAGACTCACAAACAGTAGGTATTCCAGTTATATCAGTGTGTGTTTTTTCCCTGTGGCATGTTTGCAAGACACAAAAAACCTTCCTCACACATAGATTTACAAGTTGTATGGCACCTAAAACATTTCTTAGTTTGAATCACAATAAAAAGTTTTTACTTTATCATGTTTATTCTTTTTTTAAATTTATTTGTAATTTTTGCGTTTTGTGTTTTATCCTCATTTACGTCATATGTTATGTGGTATAATTGTGTTTGAACTACCATTTTCACTTTGAAATCTGTTCTGTACCTTCTTTTAGGATTGCAGTCTTTGTGTTCCTCTTAGATGAATTCACAGTCAGACAATCTGTGGTAAAACTCATGCTATACTATTACTGAAATTTTGCCAAGATATTTTTTGAAAGATGAAAAACAATTCTATTGTTCTCCTACTTTACTGTGTATTTATGGGTACATTTATGAAAAACTGTCAGCATGGTATGTAGTATGTAGTAAATGTTCACCAAGAATTGTTTCTGTTCTTGGTGTTAGAGTTCATAATTTCCACAGTATTCTTTAAGGTCAAAGTCATTTATGATTTCTTCTCTTTTTAAATTTCATTTTTGGAATTTAAAAGTGTGGGTCTTGAACCCACGATGTAGGCATCGCACAGAAGCTTGTGAAAAATGTGGAAACTCAGACCCTACCCAGAAATCCAAATCAGAATATGAATTTTAGCAAGATCTTTAGTTGGTTGTCATACACACTAACATTGGAGAAGAATGTCTGGCTCACCATCTCTTTTCCATAATTCTATGCCTGTCTTTATGTCTATAGTACATTATTTTGATAACTATGGATTTGTAGTATGCTTTCAATCAGGACATGTGGTGCCAACAATGTACATTTTCAGGATTATTTTGGGTGTGTGTTATCCTGTGACATGAATATGAATGTTATGGTGGGTTTTGATCCTTCTGCCAAAAATGACGTTGGGATTTTGATACTTTCAATGTAATGTTATTGTTTATTCTGATATGTCAATTATTTGTTTCTGATTTTTCTTTCTGATTTCTTTCCTCTACTAAATTTAAGCTACTTTTTTTTAATCTGCTTCCTTGTGGTGTAATGTTGTTTATTTGAACTATTTTTCTCAACTCAAGCATTTATAACATTAAAAAAATATTGAAAATGGAAAGGTGGGTAGGAAAAATTGGCAAAAATTAAAAATACAAGTGACGATTAAAAAAACAACATAAAAATAAGGATTCTTTGGGATTTTTTATAGACCATGTCATCTGTGAATAAGGATACTTTTTCTATTGGTTCCTTTAATGTACTTTTATTGCATAACTGTTCTGACTAGAATACCCAGTACTATGTTGAACAAAAGTGATGAAGGCACTTCATAACCTTGTTTCTGATAGGACAAGATTTCAGTCTTACTATTGAATATGTTAGATTTCAGGTCTTTGTACATATGTGGACTTTACTAGGTAGTGGTAGTTTCCTTCTATTCCTACTATTGAGTGTTTTTAATCCTGAAATGGTAGCCAATATGCTTGCATTCTTTTTGGCATGAATTAATAGGATGTCATGTTTAATCTTCATTCTGTTAAGGTGCAGTCTTAAATTGATAGTTTTCCATATGTTGAAACACCCTTGAATTCCAGGAAGAATTCCCACTTGATTATGTGGTAACGTAGTGAAAGTGCTTTTGATTCAGTTTGCTTTGCTTTATTGTGGGCTTTCCATGAATATTCCCCACAGATAGTAGTTTGTACTCTTCTTTACTTGTAATGTCTTCCTTTGCTTTGATAACCTGTTAATGCACAGAGAGTGTGTTCACAAACTCTCTTCTCTTCACTGCTTGGAAATGTTTGAGGAGATTTGAAGAACGCTTTCATTAAGTGTTTGTATGAGTTATCCAGTGAATCCATTGGCATGGGAATTTTAATTGTTGGGCATTTTTAAAATTAATTTTCAATGTACGTAGTAGTTGTAGCTCCGTTGAGATAGCTAAAAATATTTCTTCTTGATGGGGTCCAGGCAGGTTTTATCATTTTTGAAATTTATACCCCCTTTTCAGTATCTGTTTCTTGGCACATAATTATCCATTGTAACCTCTTAAAATGATTCTTATTTCTATGCTGTCTATTATACTGTTTCATTTGTCCACGACTGATTTTAGTTAGTCTTCTCTCCTTCATTCTTACTTGATTTGGTTATAGGTCTGTCCAATTTGTTGGGCTTTTCTGAAAACCAACTCTTCCTACTGTCGATATTTTCCTGTTTACTATGTCCTATTTTGTTCATTTCTGTTTTATTTTTAAATTTCCGTCTTCTGGTAATTTGGGCTCATATGGTACTTTCCCTGATTATTGGAGGAATAGGAACGTGATGTGTGCCGTAGCATGACAATACTACAGAACTATCTGTGAGCAATGCGTACAACTCTATGTGTCCATGGAGGAATGAAGTCCTGATGATTCCTTCTCAGCCATCTTGCTGAAGTTCTCTGAGATGAATATTGCATATTAGAAATTTTCACTATATTCATCTGAGAGGATTAAGTGGAATGATTTTACTATTCTCTTATTTGTTATCTTTCAGCTGTCTTCAACTGGTACTCAGGGCTTTCTGCCAAAGATGTGCATAGAAGCTACTTTCCAAAAAGTGGCAGGGGATAGATACAAACATAGTGCCTTGAGAATGTACACTTAATGATGCTGGTGATCACTTAATGTTGGTGATCATCAGAGGATTCATGTGGGAAAAAAGCCTATATACATGCAATGAACCTGGGAACATGTTTAGTCAGTCATCAAGACTAAATATAAATAAGACAACCCATACTGGGCAGAAAGGTTACATTTGTAAGGAATGTGGCAAAGCCTTTAAGTGGCACTCAACACTAATTCAACATCAACAAATGCATACTGGAGAGAAACCTTACAAATGTAAAGAATGTGGTAAAACCTTTAAGTATGGCTCATCACTAAATGGACATAAGGGAATCCATAATGGGGAGAAGCTCTACTAATGTAAAGACCATAGCAAGGTCTTTAACAACCGCTCAAGACTTACTCAACATCATAGAATTCATACCAAAGACAAACCTTACAAATGTGAATAATGTGGCAAGGTCTTTAAGAGCCACTCAATCCTTACTCAACATCACAGAATTCATACTGGAGAGAAACCTTACCAATGTGAAGAATGTGGCAAGGCATTCATCCAGCATTCAACCCTAATGAAACATCACAGAATTCATACTAGAGAGAAACCTTACAAATGTGAAAAATGTGTCAAGGCCTTTAACCAACAGTCATATCTTACTCAACATCGCAGGATTCATAGCTGAGAGAATGAATTACTACCATTGGTAGTAATTACATTACTACCAATGTAATGAATGTGGCAAGGCCTTTACCTGGCACTCAATTCTTACTCAACATCACAGAATTCATACTAGAGAGAAACCTTACAAATATAAGGACTGTTGCAAGGACTTTAAGAAGCAATCACACCTTATTCAACCTAACAGAATTCACACTCGAGAGAAGGTTTACCAATGTAAAGAATGTGACAAGATCTGTAATCACTGTTCATCCTTTACTCATTATCACAGATTCTGTATTGGAGCAAACCTTACAAAGTTAAAGAAAGTGAGAAAACTTTTAAGGACCATTCATCCCTTACTTCACATTGGAAGATTTATACTGGAGAATAATCATAGAATTCTAAAGAATGTAGCAAGGCCTTTAAGCAATGCTAAACTCTGAGTCCTGACCAGAGTAGGTATATGAGAGGATTTTTCAAATATAAAAAATTTGGCAAGCCCTTTAATCAGAGGTCAAGCTTCACTCTTCATCACAAAATTAATGCTGGAGAAAAAAACTTACAAAAGCAAAGAATGTGGTAAAACTTTCAGGACTGCTCAACCCTACTCAGCATCACAGAGTTTATACTAAGGAAAAATATTACAAAGGTAAAGAATGTAGCAAGCCTGTAGCAGAACTCAGAATTTGCTCAACATCATAGCTGTCTTACAGGATAGAAACCATAAAATATAGAGAGAGTTGTTGTGCTTGTACCTGGAATTCAATTCTTAATCAATATCTCAAAATGCACGCTAGATTTTAACCCCACAAACATAGTGAATGAGCAAAGTCCTCCCTATTAAGCATACACTTCAGCAAACACCAAAGAGTGCATAAAAGAAAGTATCTTGAAAGATGCAAATATTTGGAAAAGTATTTAACTGAGCATCAAGTGTCAATAAATGTCACAGAATTCACAGTAGAAAGCAGTGTGTCAGTCTATTCAGACATTACATCCAAATACGTATTATTAAGGATAATACAAAGTTAAACACTTAGATCATGTTTTTGCTGGTATCCTTCAAAAGATAGAGGGGATGGATTTTCATAGGTTTACTAATTTGAATATATGCTTTTTTACATTGACCCTATTTGAGATGTGACTAACAAATATTAATGTGTTTCTATAATCACTCCACAAAATTCATTTATTTCTAGTGGATTTATGAAATCATGGGGCTGATTGTTGCTGCATCAAAGAAATTAAATGACCTTTTTCATTACGTGGGACTCATGCATATCTAATTGTCTATGGAAAAGGAAGGAAAATATGATATACAATCTACAAAGAGAATCTAAATGCAGGTGCTATTTTGTGATTATAATATTGATTAAAGTACCATGAAATAGGCTTTCAGATCATCATTCTTCTCTATTAAAACTAAAAAGGTTTCTGAATATTATAAATAAAATGTTTTGGTAATTGGCCTTTAAGGAAAAATAGGTGGCAGTCCAATAAAATACTGATATATCTTCATTGTAGCAATAGTTAGTGAATGTGGTTGAAATGAAATTGTCACAGATATCTGAAAGAGGATAGCTAATTCTTCCATAAAATGGTATACAATCATACATCCACATTCCTCAAGAATTACCTCAAGCCTGTCAAGGAAATCACTACTCCCAGCTTGATATCAGCCCCGGAAACAGCTTCTTGAATGCTTGTATTCTGTATGTTTAACGAGGATTACAGAGTGGATTTGAAATGCATAACTTAGTCTATGTGTGAATTTAATATGCTTTAATAAAGCAATGTTTTAAAATTTTTTTTAATGTTTATTTATTTTTGAGAGACAGAGCATGAGCAGGGTAGGAGCAAAGAGAGACACACACACATACAGTGCGATCAGGGGAGGGGCAGAGAGAGAGGGAGACACAGAATCCAAAGCAGGCTCCAGGCTCTGAGCTGTCAGCACAGAGCCCGACGCAGGGCTTGAACTCATGAGCCGTGAGATCATGACCTGAGCCCAAGTCAGCCACCCAGCTGACTGAGCCACCCAGGCGCCCCAAAAGCAATGTTTTTTTAATGTGTGAACTTCAATGTGTAATGCATGAAGTGTTATCCCACCACCAGTGTAAACATACCTCATTTTATTAAAGATTGTAGGTAACTGATGGTACCTATCAACTCTTTGGTAATGGAATCCAATAATATATCCTGTAATCCATTTTCTCAGTGGCCTTAAGCTTCAAATAATGTGTGATTATTTTTAACCTACTTTATCTATTGTTTTATTTTTACCTCGTTGGTATTGCTGAGATTAGATGTATATATTACAGATTTTCTAGGGGTATTGTTGAACGTTTACCTCAAGTACTCCATGATAATGCTACCTGGCTTCTACTTTGTGTAGCCAGTAGTTTTGTAGGGGCCTTGAACTGGATCAACCCGTCTCACTACTATGATCCCTAACCAACACCCTGAAGAGTCACAAGTTAATGTAACTTCTGATATGACATCTCCAATCCACCCTTGTGAGGAATCATCTCTCCTATCCCCCATGACTTTACTCTTGTATGTCTTCTAGAGAAGACTCCCACAGAGCTTACCTAAACCTGCCTTAGCGAATGGCCCAATTTGGACTTAGCCCAAAGAGACTAAAACACTCCACCATGAACCCAAATAAAGGTATATGCCCCATGTCATATGTGGAAGTGTTGTTTTGATATTTACATGAAGTAAACATGCATATATGACAGTGCTGGGTGTGTAATAGATACCCCGTAAGTAGGATAAACATATTGTAATAGGAGTGATATTATAGTCCCAGGGAAGAGATAAGAAAATATGCAAAGTAAAGAAGTAGCATAATGAATTCTGCATGTGGAGAGAAGACACCTGTCCTGAGTTACACAACTGACTCTCTGGATTTAGAAAAATAACAACTACTTGCTTTAATTCCTAGTTATCTCTAGATATCCGATTCTATTTTTCCTCATTTTTGTTTTCATCTACATAGGCATCAAAAACATTATTCTCTGCCTTTGTTGTGACTAGAGTGATGTCACTGAAATCCTAAATGAGATCATAGAGATGTTTGGCCAGCGGGACACACTATTAATTCAGACATTTAGCACTAGGATGTGGAATGCAAATATAAGTAAAACGATGATGGCACCATCCTTAGAGAGAAAGATAAGAGCTATCAAAAGAAGATGTGAAGAACTCTCTTTCAAATGTGGGGAAGGAAATGGAGGTGGTTCCCTTTTGTCACCCAAAGTCATAAGTAGCTCTTGGTGGTGTTCTAGGATGAATAAATGTAATGGAGATAAGGGATTGGCAAATGTGGTGAGTTTCTGATGATTAAGGGATTCCAATTTTATCTTCATGATTTAACTGAATTCTTGTGTTACTGAATAATAGATGCTGTTGGATGACAACGATTACTGTAAATGCCCAGGCCTAGATCAGGAGCAGTGGATGGAGGAAGGCATATTGGATGATGCAAACACTTTGGACATAGGTTTAAAATGTCACATGGGAGAGTAGATAATTGAGATGAAGAAGCCTTCTGAACACTATAATAGGCAGGGTCAGCAAGGCGTGTGCTGTGGTTGCACCAAAGCACTAATACCCCAGGTATATAACCCCATTTCAGTTCAGATCCAGTCTACATGGATGACCTCTCAGGGAAGCTAATTCACTGCTGTGAGGGACCATCCTCCCTTCAGTCAGCCCCATGATGAGTATAATCCTGTGCTCTGGTTCTGTCTGAGGCACTGACTTGTTGGAGGAACCTTTCAACTGTTAGTGGCAGTCAGCATATCTGCTTCCAACAGTCCAGCACAAGTGTTCACTGACTGAAATGAATAAGGAAGATATGGTATATATACACAATGGACTATTACTCAGCCATAAAAAGGAATGAAATCGTGCCATTTGCAATGAATAGATGGAGGTAGAGAGTATTATACTAAACAAAATAGGTCAGAAAAAGACAAATACCATATGATTTCATTTAAGAACTGGTGCATATGGTGCATTTAAGAACTGAAACAAGCAAAGGATTAATAAAAGAGAGGCAAATTGAGAAACATCTCATGAGTAGTTTGGAATTTTTCTGAGCAATGAGAAATTATCTTTAAACAGATCACTGGAGGCTATATTTAAAATTTAGATACAACATCGTCACCACTTCATTGAGATAAGAGGACAGAGGTGTCAATGGGCCACAGGTTTAACTCAGGCACTTGGCACTGAGACAGTTATTAAGGCAGATGAAACATAATGATGGTAACCTTTGAGTGTAACATAGGTCTACTGAAAGCAAATATGGAGAACTCGAAATGTGGGACACAAATGGTAGGGAGTCTCTTTTAGTCACTGCAAGGGCTTAGGAAGCTACTTTTGATCAACAAATGTGACAGAGATGGAGATTTGGCAAATGAGGTGGGTTTCAGAGAAGTCAGATCCTATCTCTGTGATTTCATATGTCCCTGTGTAGTGCTGAGGACACGTGATGTTGGATGACAGAGATTCCTGTACTTTTCAGGCCAAAATCAGTGGCAGTGGAAGGAGAGGGGTTGCTGGAAGATACAAATGTTGTGGGCATAGCTTCCCAATGTCACATGGCAGAGTAGATGCTGGAAATGAGAAGTCCTTCTGGACACCGGCAGGATCAGGAGGTGTGTGCTGTCCTTCCACAAAGCACTAGAATCTTAGGTTTATAACCGCATGTTGGTCTGATCCACTGTAGATGGATGACATTCCAGGGAAGCTGATCCACAGCTGGCAGGAAACTCAGTCCTGCATGAGCCCCACAATGAGTGTTCTACTCTGAACATTGTGCAAGGTACTGATTAATTGGGGAGCAATTCACCAGACACAGTCAGTGAGCACTTCTGCCTCAAACAGTCCACCTAGTTTTTAGGCTAGATGCCCCTCTGTTCATTCACAGCACATGATGCATTTCACCCATCTTCTGAGGGCTTCTGTCTGTGGTAGAAACTTATACAATGAGGTTGGGTAGCAGTTGTGCTCACATTTAACTTGGGCACATTGAAGTATAACGATGCAATATGGGATAGCTGTTATTTTGTGTTCAGCTATACCATGAGAAGTTCAATGTGTACACAGGGAAAAAGTGGTGTATTTTGTGTTATGTACACAGTGAGTAGGTAGATGCTCATGTCTGATAACATGGCTCAGACACCCTATGCTGTGCTCTAGCTGTTCTATCTCTTCCCTCTGGTATTGTCCACCTGCAAGCATGGTGCTCTCTTGCTCTCTCATGACCACAGATGCTTCCCCCACTATCAGCTATCAAACCATGTTCCACGTGGCAAGGAGGGAGTGTAAATCTGATAGGACTTATGGAATATGTTTTCCAAACACTCTTTTCACTGAAGGAAGGCCATCCCCTTCAAGGCACTTCTCGCTTCATCTCATTCAGCAGAATGCTCTCATAAGGCCACTTTAAGTTACACATACCTGTAAGACAGGTGGACCATGAGGTTGTGGGGAATGGCCTGTGTTTCTGGAACTCTTTGTTTTTCTTTTTTTTCTTTTTCTTTTCTTTAATTTTTGAAAGAAAGAAAGACAGAGCATGAGTGGGTGAGGGGCACAGAGAGAGACACAGATTCCAAAGCAGACTCCAGGCTTTGAGCTATCAGCACAGAGCCCAATGCAGGGCTCAAACTCAGAACTGCCAGGTCATGAGCTGAGCCGAAGTCCAATGCTTAATTAGTCAGTTAAGCCACTGAGTGCCACACAGGCACCCCCGGAACTCTTTCGAATCATCTGACACAAAGTGCATCATGCCTTGCATTGCAATCAGATGTTATGAAAATCCCTGAAATTTAGAGTATGTCTACCCAGATTCACAAGAATTTTATCATGAATGCAAATGGAGTGCTAATACTTCACAGGTAAGTATGAAAAGCTGCTTAAGCATGCACTCATTTGTTGTTTTATAGTGAAGATCATCAAATACAGATTCCCTATGTCAAATACAGACATAGGGAGAAGGCTATATTCAACTCTGTTATCAAACATAACATATATTTATGTTTTTCTGCGTGTATTTCATATCTTATTTGATAAAGTATTTGAATAAGTTCCAATTTAGTTCCAATTTAATTTAACTTGGATTACTTTGATGAAAAAATGTGAAGACATGTGTATTTGTGGGTGATTCCAGGATGCCCGAGGAGGACATTGAGAGAAGTGAGAAATGGAAGGAGAGAAAGTCAGAACAGACTACGTTAGAGTCACATTTATTTATGAATTAATAAAATGTGCATGTTTTGTGTGTGTGTGTTAGAGTGTGTGTATCAGACTGCTAACATCACCACAAACATAGAAGGATTCTAAGAGTGACTTTTCTGTGTATAATTCAGGGATGACCTGTGATTTAGTGAGTGCAGAGGCTGTTAAACTTATCTTGCATCACATTTACCTAGAGGACTGGGGCACCTGGGTGGCTCAGTTAGCTAAACATTTACCTAGAGGACTTATACAATATCAAATTTCCAGGCTCTTCCCATGTTACCATTTCAATAGTTATGGGCTGTAATCCCTAATTTTCTTTTCTTACATGTTGTCAGGTGATGCCAGTGGGAACTATTTTGGGAACCTGCTTGGCAAATGAAAGTCTGGGGGCATATTTATGTTTTCATCTTCAATAAAGATATTAGTCCATGAAGAATGCAGTCATATACAAAGAAGATCATGCATTGTTTTAGGTGGACTCTGGTCTTTGTTCTCCAGATGTGAAAGTGGGCTCATATGTAGGCTGGGTTTCTCCTGTGTTTTAACCCTGGAAAGCTGACCTGTGTGCCTTGTCATCAGTCGTCTATTAAATACCCACTCGGGGAGGGGCGCCTGGATGGCGCAGTCGGTTAAGCGTCCGACTTCAGCCAGGTCACGATCTCGCGGTCCGTGAGTTCGAGCCCCGCGTCAGGCTCTGGGCCGATGGCTCGGAGCCTGGAGCCTGTTTCCGATTCTGTGTCTCCCTCTCTCTCTGCCCCTCCCCCGTTCATGCTCTGTCTCTCTCTGTCCCAAAAATAAATAAAAAACTTTGAAAACAAAATTAAAAAATAAATAAATAAATAAATACCCACTCGGGGGATATGTGTATGTCCAGGGCTGAAATGTGACACTGTGAAGTCTCAGACCATGAAGGCTATTCTATGTGAAGTCTTCTCAAGGAAGCATTGCTTGTAGAACAAGTGTTTTTCTAGAAGAGCATTTGAATTCTTCCTGTTGCTGTGGGTACCCATGTTCAAAAGTTGACTCTACCAGTATTGAGATATCACAAAATCTGTTTTTACCTAAACTATTTTATTTTTTATAGTTTTTTAAATTTTATTTTTTAATTTACTATTTCAATTAGCTATAAAGAAAATATCTACTGTTTGTTTTCTATGAAAGGAAAAGCCTAGTTTTTCCCTACTCTATTTCTCTCTTCTGTATCCTTCTTAATACACACACAGAGCACTTCACTCGTGACACTGCTGGTCACAAATATGGGGTGGCTGCTTTCTCCACAGCAAACAGCAGGTCTCCAGCACCACCTTGATATCTTGCAATTTAACTCAATTTCAACACTATTTACCCAGACATGTTGTCAGGTCTCACAGATAGGGACTCGGTCCTACAAGACTCACCCTTCACCCCCTACAACAACACACACACTTTCAGACACTATTCACAAGGTCAGGCTATTACCGATACTTGTGAATGACCAGATATAGATTGGAGATTCCAATAATCTTCTACTTGTGTTCAATTAATATGATAATGGCTTATAAAACTCAGGGAAACACTTATGTTTACCAGTTTATTAAAGGATATGCTAATGGGTACAGATGAACAGAGAGTTGAAATGATACATAATGTGAGGTCTGGGAGGGTCATAAGCTCAGGAACTTCAGTCCCCATGCAATTAGGGTATGTCACCCTCCCTTTGTGTATGTGTTCACCAGCCTGGAGGATCTCTAAACTCCATACTGTTGGGATTTTATGGAGCCTTCTTCATGTAAGCATGACCTATGACCGGTCATTAACTCCATTTTGAGCGCTTCTTTCTTTTCTAGATTAAGGGTGGTGGGGAGACGAAGCTGAATGTTCCAAGCTTCTAATCATGGCTTGGTATTTCTGGTGACATGCTCCCATCCAGAAGCCCACCCAGAGTCACTTCATTAGTACAAGAGATGCTCCTAGTGCTGTGATCCCTTTGGAATTACAAGAGTTTTAGAAGACCTGTGTCAAAGATGGGGCAAAGACAAATATTAGAACATGAATTCCTCTAGTGCTCTTATCATTTAGGAATTTACAAGAGTTTTAGGAGATTTGTGCTAAAACCAGATATTCTATTATCTGGCATCAGTAAAAAAGGAATAATATTATTCCAAATGCATAAAGTCCTGAACATTCAAATCATTAGAAAAAAAAGCATTAGTAATAGTAGACTATACATTGTAAACACTATATAATCAATTTAGATGTTAGTAAATATTGTATATTTCATTTTTCATGGAAAAGGTAACCCACAACTCATGATTCCATGCTGATATCTCTGTGTGTGAATGTAAATATTGAACTCTGGAAAATGGCAACTGAGAATCTGACACTGGGAATGAACTTTCTGATCCCGATTTCCCTGGAGACCTGCAAGATTTCTATTATTATGTCATCATTTTCCTTTACTGCAGTGGAACCAGGGCCAGTTTGAGAGGTTTTTCTGAGTCATCTAAGTGTAGCCAAGTGTTGGTCATTCCTTCTAATGGAATTCCAAACACCTGGGCAGCCTTTTGGTTTGAAACATTATCTCCATGGTTTTAGATGCAGACTTATATTCTAGTTTTACACAGTGTCCAGAGGTGAGTCCATTGGCAACTCTGGTCCTCGAGTGTCTTCCAGGCCATCATCATAAATCCCAGGAACTCTAGGTGGGCAAAGCATTTAAGGAAAATTTCCACATTGCATTGGCCCCTCCAGTAACCTCTGCTGCATCCTACTTGACCTGGTAAATAATCACAGTTGCTCTGTATGTGTGTGATAAGAACAAAAAGAAATACATCAGAACACCTAGTATTGGACCCTGTTATGCTATACCTTGTGCAAACATATAGCCTTACTCTCTGCAGCATTCAGATGTACCCCAGATGTTTTCTGTTTAGGACTAATGGTTTTCATTCTGTGCATGCACAAGCCGAGGGGACAGCACCTTCATAGGAAGAGTCACACCAAAACCTCCTGTGACATATCTCCTACACCAAGCATGCTTTTTCTTGAGGAGCATTTTTGTAAGTTTTTATTTATTTATTAGTTTTTAATGTATGTATGTATGTATGTATTTTGAGAGAGAGAAAGAGAGAGAAAGCAGGCAGGAGAAGGACAGAAAGAGAGGGAGATTGAGAATCCCAAGCAGGCTCCATGCTGTCAGCCTAGAGCCCTACACAGATATCAGTCCCACAAACCTTGAGATCATGATCTGAGCTGAAATCAAGAGGAAGCTGCTTGACTTACTGAGCTACCCAGGCACCCCCACGTTTGTAAATCTTCTTACTCTACCTTCCATTATTGTATTCCTCCCCCCCACTTTTTCATTAGACTTTGTGGAGGAAACTGAACAACTAGGCCTTTATCAGTGCATGTTTTCCAACTGCCAGACAGTTTATTCTCTTGAGTGAAGACCACTGTGTATCCAGGTTTTTTTGTGTCCTGGAGGAATTACAAAACTTCCTCATCTCATGAGAAAAATGTAGTCTGTTTTCTTCATGTCTGTCATTTATATATTCATGACTCAGAGTGTTATGTAGAATTATAAGGCACTTACTTTGTAGGTAAATCGTGAATAATAAAGAGAATCTTTCCATTAATGAATAATAAATTAAAACCATACAATGAATTCTTTTATAATTATATAATCATCCATATTTTTTTGTTGTTTCAGAGATCTTCTGATATATGGTCAGAGTCCAATCAGGAATGAAATGATGAACTATTGGGACCTCATCAAAATAAAAAGCTTCTGGGGCGCCTGGGTGGCGCAGTCGGTTAAGCGTCCGACTTCAGCCAGGTCACGATCTCGCGGTCCGTGAGTTCGAGCCCCGCGTCAGGCTCTGGGCTGATGGCTCGGAGCCTGGAGCCTGTTTCCGATTCTGTGTCTCCCTCTCTCTCTGCCCCTCCCCCATTCATGCTCTGTCTCTCTCTGTCCCAAAAATAAATTAAAAATGTTGAAAAAAAAATTTTTTTTAAAATAAAAAGCTTCTGCACAACAAAGGAAACAATCAACAAAACTAAAAGGCAACTGAATGAGAGAAGATATTTGCAAATGACATATCATATAAAGGGTTAGTATCCAAAATCTATAAAGCACTTATCAAACTCAACACCCAAAAAACAAATAATCCAGTGAAGAAATGGGCGAAAGACATGAATGGACACTTCTCCAAGGAAGACATCCAGATGGCCAACCGACACATGAAAAAATGCTCAACATTACTCATCATCAGGGAAATACAAATCAAAACCACAATGAGATAACACCTGACACCTGTCAGAATGGCTAACATTAACTCAGGCAACAACAGATGTTAGCAAGGATGCGGAGAAAGAGGATCTCTTTTGCATTGTTGGTGGGAATGCAAGCTGGTGCAGCCACTCTGGAAAACAGTATGGAGGTTTCTCAAAAAAACTAAAAATAGAACTACCCTATGACCCAGCAAATGAACCACGAGGCATTTATCCACGGGATACAGGTGTGCTGTTTCAAAGGGACTTATGCACCCCCATGTTTATAGCAGCACTATCAACAAGAGCCAAAGTATGGAAAGAGCCCAAATGTCCTTCGATGGATGAATGGATAAAGAAGGTGTGGTACACACACACACACACACACACACATACATACGCAATGAAGTATTACTCAGCAATCAAAAAGAATGAAATCTTGTCATTTGCAACTATGTGGATGGAACTGGAGGATATTATGCCAAGTGAAATTAGTCAGAGAAAGACAAAAATCATATGACTTCACTCATATGAGGACTTTAAGAGGCAAAACAGAGGAACACAAGGGAAGGGAAACAAAAATAATATAAAAACAGGGAGGAAGACAAAACAGAAGAGACTCATAAATGTGGAGAACAAACTGAGGGTTGCTGGAGGGGTTCTTGGAGATGGGATGCGCTAAATGGGTAAGGGGCATTAAGGAATCTACTCCTGAAATTATTGTTGCACTATATGCTAACTAATTTGGATGTAAATTTTAAAAAATAAGAAATAAAATTTAAAAGAAGGAATGAAATGGTTTCTCCTGAAAGAATGCAGAGTTACTCAAAATAACTGTCAATGTGTATCTCTTTTTTTAACTTTATTTACTTTGAGAGAGAGACAGAGAGAGAAGGGAGGGGCAGAGAGAGAGGTGAGAGACAACCCCAAGCAGGCTCCATGCAAGTAGCATGGCGCCCAAGGCATGGCTTAAACTCAGGAACCATGAGAGCATGACTGGAGCCAAAACCAAGAGACACTTAACTGCCTAAGCCACCCAGGTGCCCCCGAATGTGTTTCTTTCAATATGAGATATTTTATTTGCCTAACATTTACCTGGGCATGGGTTTTTAAAGACAGTTTCACAATGGTACTTAACATGTTTGACTTCAAGACACTGACACTCCTGATGGTCAATGAAGAATCTCTAAGTAGCATCAAGCATAGAAAATAAAACCTGCCACAATAGGTCCTGCCTTTATGCAACCCCAAGAGGAGAGAAGATCCTTTAACATTGCAAGAATAAGACCCACAAAATATCTAGAATTATGACCACAACTATAGCTACTTGAAACCTGTGTTAACTGAAGTGAAGGCTTTTTACTCCAGAGAGTCCTTTACAGGGACAGGAAATATCGACCTTCATCAAGGATACTGCTTCACCAGGACAGGTCTATGCTCTACCTGACGGCCCAGACTCAGCCTAAGGTTTCTGGTACCTGGATCCCAAGGGAAGTATCAGGTCAGTCTTATAGGGACAATCTCTACAGCAACAAGGACCCTTTGGAATATTTGGGGATGTCCTATGTAGGCTGGGGTTAGACTGGCACCAGAATCTGAATCTGCTTCCATCTCAGAGAAAGAAGAGTTAGTCATCCAGTTTCCTCTCCTCCCTCTACAGAAGAAATCTCCTTCGTGGTAACCAGGTGGGACTCATTCCAAGTTCATTCTACTCTTTAATGAACACTGAGTAAGTGTAGAGATGCAAACAGATAGAAATGATTGTTTCCAAGGCATCTACTCATTAGAAAAACAGACGAGGAATCATGATCCCTACCATGGAGAAATTTTTAGACTAGAACAAAAGGGTACATTGTTTAATTTAGGATTGTGGAGTCAATAAGAGGAAGAGGTGGGAACACAGGGGTCTTTGCTGAAATTGGGCCAGTTCCCATTCTGTGTTGTGGTGTGAGTTCTGGTGTCATTTCTCATGGGTCATCTGTGGACCAAAAAGTTTTTATTAACAGTAGTAGTAACATTTATTTTCATTCTTGTTAAGGATACAAGTTTTCCAGTGAAGAAATGGGCAGAAAAGGGGCGCCTGGGTGGCTTAGTCGGTTGAGCATCCAACTTCGGCTCAGGTCATGATCTCACAGTTCGTGAGTTGGTGCTCTGTGTTGACAGCTCAGGGCCTGGAGCCTGCTTCAGATTCTGTGTCTCCCTCTCTCTCTCTCTGCTCCTCCCCTGCTCACACTCTGTCTCTCTCTCAAAAATAAATAAAGATGAAAACAAATTAAAAAGAAATGGGCAGAAGACATGAACAGTCACTTGTCTAAAGAAGACATCCAGATGGCCAACAGGCACATGAAAAGGTGCTCAACATCACTCCTCATCAGGGAAACACAAATCAAAACCACACTGAGATAACACCTCATGCCGGTCAGAGTTTCTAAAATGAACAAATCAGGAGACTATAGATGCTGGCGAGGATGTGGAGAAATGGGAACCTTCTTGCACTGTTGGTGGGAATGCAAACTGGTGCAGCCGCTCTGGAAAACAGTGTGGAGATTCCTCAAAAGATTAAAAATAGACCTACCCTATGACCCAGCAATAGCACTGCTAAGAATTTACCCAAGGGATACAGGAGTGCTGATGCATAGAGGCACTGGTCCCCCAATGTTTATAGCAGCACTCTCAACAATAGCCAAATTATGGAAAGAGCCTAAATGTCCCTCAACTGATGAATGGATAAAGAAGATGTGGTTTATATATACAATGGAATACTACTTGGCAATGAGAAAGAATGAAATATGGCCATTCGTAGCAATGTGGATGGAACTGGAGAGTAGTATGCTAAGTGAAATAACTCAGGTAGAGAAAGACTGGTACCATATGTTTTCACTCATATGTGGATCATGAGAAACTTAACAGAAGACCAGGGGGGAGGGAAAGGGGGAAAAAAAGTTACAGAGAGGGAAGAAGGCAAACCATAAGAGAGTCTTAAATACTGAGAACAAACTGAGGGTTGATGGGTGCTGGGGGAGAGGGGAAAGTGGGTGATGGGCATTGAGGAGGGAACCTGTTGGGATGAGCACTGGGTCTTATATGGAAACTAATTTGACAATAAATTATATATTAAAAAAATAAAATACAGGTCTCTTTGGGGTGCCTGGCTGGCTCAGTCAGAAGACCACTCAACTCTTGGTCTTGGAATTGTGAGTTTGAGCCCCACGTTGGGGGTAGAGATTACAAAAAAATAAATAAGCTAAAAAAAAGAATACAAGTTTTCTAATATAATTGTCCCAGAAAATTCTAAGTATATATGGTAAGTTGCTTTTTATTTTATTTTATGAAATAGAAAGGAAAGAGACTAAATAGATTAAAATATTAGAACTCTGGGAGTTAAATTTATCTGGACAGGTTTAAGACTGCCAGAGCTGGAAGTACCCCAGCGGGAGATCAGAGCCTGCAGCTAGCTTCCTCCCTCCCCTAAACCAGATCCACCCACTTCTGAGACTGTGCCCAGGTCTACCTTGCTCTGGGACCCCCTCCCTTCCCAAGACAGAGGGATGAGATTCTGGGTGGTTGTCCTTTCATCTCTCCAGGGCTGGTGCTCACAATTCCAAAAATCCAGAAGCAGATAAATGGGAGCATAGAACTACATATTTTAGTGCCTTCATTTCTGCTTTTCCTACTAAATCCTGTTTTTTATAAGCTTTTACCCAGAATCTTATTTTCATTCATGCAGATTCAGTAGTTGCTCAAGTAAAAAAATATACAAATATATGTATATTTTTTATATGATTGTAACAATCTAGCTAATTAACATGCCCCCCACATCATACAGTTAGGATTTTTGATTTTTAAATTTTTGTTGAGGACATTGAAGTTATAGTTTCTAAGCAAATTTCAAGTATAATAGACATATAATCCTCAGTAGTCACCATGGTGCAATTTAGATCTCCAGAATTTCATGCATACCTGAAATTTTATACCATTTGGCCAACATCTCCCACTGTGCCCTCACTCAGCTCCTGGCAGTCACAATTCTACTCTGCTTTAGGAGTTCAGTGTTATTATATTCCAGATACCATTGAAATAATACAGTGTTTGCAATTTTGTGTGGTTTATTCCACTTAGTATAACATCCTCAAGGCTCACCTGCATTGTCCCATATGAAAGGATCTCCTTCTTTTTTTAAGGCTGAATATTGTATGTATATACAAACAGAGAGATGATAACTAGCTAGATAGATATAGATATCTATATTTAGATAGATATATAGATGTATTATATATTACATATGGTATATATTATTCATGATACATGATATATTCTATGATATTTATTTTTTTAACTTTATTTTTAATTTTTAAAAATTTACATCCAAATTAGTTAGCATATAGTGCAACAATTTCAGGAGTAGATTCCTTAATGCCTCTTTACCCATTTAGCCTATCCTCCCTCCCAGAACCCCTCCAGCAACCCTCAGTTTGTTCTCCACATTTATGAGTCTCTTATGTTTTGTCCCCCTCCCTGTTTTTATATTATTTTTGTTTCCCTTCCCTTATGTTCGTCTGTTTTGTCTCTTAAAGTCCTCATATGAGTGAAGTCATATGATTTTTGTCTTTCTCTGAGTGACTAATTTCACTTAGCATAGTACCCTCCAGTTCCATCCATGTAGTTGCAAATGGCAAGTTTTCATTCTTTTTGATTGCCGAGTAATACTCCACTGTATATATATGCCACATCTTCTTTATCCATTCATCCATCGATGGACATTTGGGCTCTTTCCATACTTTGACTATTGTTGATAGTGTTGCTATAAACATGGGGATGCATGAGGCCCTTCGAAACAGCACACCTGTATCCCGTGGATAAATGCCTAGTAGTGCAACTGCTGGGTCATCGGGTAGTTCTATTTTTAGTTTTTTGAGGAACCTCTTTACTGTTTTCCAGAGTGGCTGCACCAGATTGCATTCCCACCAACAATGCAAAAGAGATCCTCTTTCTCCACATCCTTGCCAACATCTGTTGTTGCCTGAGTTGTTAATGTTATAGGATATTTATTTTTATATCATAAATAATATACCACATGTTCCATACGCTCCTCCTGGAAAGCAGGGAAACTACAAGGAGACAATACTTCCTATCTTCTCAAATGATTAAACTTGAGGAAAAAACAAAAGTAGAAACTCAAAAAATGGAGGAATTAAACTGATCATATATTGCTGATCAGAGTGTACCAAATACAGGAAAACTGGCATTTACTTATAAACACAAACATTTTTCTATCCTGTTAAAAAATGCACACACAATAATGAAAACTCTTTGAACTTCAAATCTAACCTTATTTTCTGCATTTTTCAATTCATCCATATTTCACTCTTATGACATGCAAATGTTCTTTTTCAATCAACAGGGAAACAGAAGGTGACAAATGGCTCAGGCCAAGTATCCACATCTTCATGGTTATTGTAGGACAACTAGTGGCCACTTGCAGGATATTATGGAGATTAAATCACATCATGTATGTGAAGTTCCCTACATGGTGCATCACAACTTCCTTGTAAAAGGAAATTAGTGTTTAATCCACATGGCAGTAATTGATTTATATGTGTTGTTTTCCAAATAGAGACTGGCTCAGACATTAGTGCATTCAAGAGGCTTCTTTCACTAAACTTTGAAGTGCTATGAAAGCATGTTGTTCTGCAGGATGGTGATAGAGGTCTTTGCTGGGAAAAACAATAAACTCACAACAGTGGAAAGTAAGTGATGAACTCTTGCCTGGGAACTCAGTAGGAGTTGTTTGTGTTGAGTCAGATGGTGGCTGTGGGCTCAGGTGTGCTGTGCCTGTATTCTCTCAGGTAGTGCCACTAAACATGGGTCTCAGGGAGCAGCATCAGCACTAACACGGAACTGGTGAAAGATGTCAATTCGTGGACCCCATTCCAAACCTGCAGAATCACCATTTCTTCTATGGGACCTGGAACACCACATGATTTGTATTCACATTAAAACTTGAAAGTACAGAAATACTTATCAGCATGGGTTTACAATAAACATCCCATGGAGAATTTTAAGAACCAGCATCAGCTGTGCCCTCTGCCCGTCTCTCTATTGGTCAGGGTGAGAGCATCGGTGCTGCTTTAACTGTGGGTTCCAGGTGATTCTCAGGTGAGGCCAGGGTGAAGCACGAGAATTCACAAACATACTTGTGAGGGCTGTGTCTGCCGTTCAGTAGAAGAGGTGATGATAATCTGTTCAGCATCACTTGGAAGGGGCAGGTCATTGCAGCCCACATTCCCTGAGCTGTGGCAGGATGTGTGGCTGTCTGTGACAGAGGAGGATATCTGAAACCAGGAAGGAGAAACTCACAGGTAAGTGTCGATGCTGGAGCTCAGTTTTTCTGAATGTTTCCTGTGACAAAGTCAAGGAGAGGGCGGTGTTTTCTACATTTCAAGATTCTTCTGCCTCTGAGGTGATGAAACCCGGTGAAGAGGCTGTGTGCTAAGGCCTTTAAAGGCATACAGATGTGATTTTTCCACATAACATCACCCCAGAAAGCACTCGAGAGCAGAAACAAGAGGAAGAAATGGCTGCTTCTCAAATAAATTTTGTCTGGACTTAGCTCAGGGACTGTATCCTCATTACTTACTGAAATGCCATGTATTTAGCACTGCAAACATTTACTTCTCTACATCTCATGGACCTGCCTAATAAATTTGTTTTGGACTAGTATTTATCCCTTTCATGATAGTCAAATTCAGCTCTTTAGGACATTCCTTGTTACATCCCAGGGCCTTCTCTCCATTCTCTACAACCAGACTTTCTATACAGAATGAGGAATTCCTGCCATGAATTCATGACCTGCAGATTATTTAAAATAAACCTTTGATGACAGATCAGTATGGGGATGTGTTGCTACCCAAGTTTCTCATGGGAGATACATCAGGCTTGAGGACTCCAATAGATGAGACTATATATTTATGTCCTGTCTGGGTGTGACACGAGTCTATGTAAACTGATTAAGAACATGAAAAACCAGGGGGCTCAGGGGGCTCTGTCAGTTAAGCAATGCAATCTTGATGTCAGCTCAGGTCAATAACTCATGGTTTGAGTGAGCCCTGTGTCAGGCTGCTCACTGTCAGAAGAGCCTGTCTGGCATTTCTCTCCCTTTCTCCCATGCCCCCATTCACTCTTGCTCAAAATAAATAAACTTAAAAAAAAAAAAACATGAAAAGCAAATCAACTAGCTTTGGGGCCCAAATAAGTCAATGTTCTGAAAAAGAGCTTTGCTGTCTAGATTGTTTCAAAGATTTACTACTTAGAAAGCATTCAAGACTAGAGGACATGGGAGGAATCTGTGACTTGAAATTTGCAAAAATCTTACACATTTTCATGATTCGTATCCTAGTATGATTTTGTTGCTGTTGTTTTTTTCTTCCTTTGCAAACTCTATCACATCAACGATGAGTCCGTGTACACGCATGAAGACCCTGATATCAATTTGTCTCACTACAGCTGATGTTAACATTGTTCACATAGATCGGGGTCTCTCTGACAGATTCCCCCAGAAAATGAAATCTCTCTCTTTTGTTTACTAGAGATCCTGGTCTTTGCAAATAAAGGTTTTATATTGGTCCTCAATCTATTAAGTTTCAATTTTATTTTGCATAGTTAGTTTATTTGCATAGTTATTTGCATAGTTTATTTTGCATTCAATTTTTATTTGCATAGCAGATATTTTCTTCATTATTAGCTTTTGCTGAAAAAAAATAACAAATATCTTATAACTACTATATGTTCATAGGTCTTAGAATTCTGTAATGCAACTTCGCACAAATGCCAAATGATATCATTTCAAGGAAATAATTAGGCATTTGTTGGTGTGAGGAATGAAATATTCATGATGTTGTATCTTAAACTTTCCCCTTTTCTGAAGTTCTCTGTTACCCTCACTGTGAATTAGTGATAATTCTAGAAACTAAATGGCATAGGATATTGTTGTCACCATCTTAAAATCTGGTCTACATTCCTTATTCTTTGGTTAAATCTTATTTTTTTAAGTTTATTTATTTATTTTTAGAGAGAGAGAGTGTGTGTATGTGGGGGTGGGAGTGGAGAGAGAGAGACTGGGAGGGAGAGAAGGCCATGCAGGCTCCACGCAGTCAGTGCAGAGCCCGATGTGGGGTTTGAACTCAGGAACAGTGAGATCATGACCTGAGCTGAAATCAGATGCTTAACCACCTGAGATACCCAGGTGACCCAATATTTATTATTCTTGATTCAGTACTACTTGGAAGTGGAGTTAGGGAACAGAGTATTGAAAAGCCTTCCTAAGTGTTCTAAAGAGGCCATCAGGAAACAGCGTTGGGAGAATTAGTTTTCTATTAGCTTCTGAAATGTGCTCTCTTCTCTATAGAACACAGTGCTGGATTTGAAATTGTAGGTTCTCCAGCAAGGGTCACGTATCTTTTTTCCTATCTATAGATCTTGCTGTCTCTAGAGTTGATCCGGGTATGATCTTTGGAAAAGGGAAGAGACCTTGTGCAAAAAAGGACAGGAGAGAGTAACCACACGCCCAAGTAAGTGGGAATGAACGAAGCAGATGACACAAGTGAGGGTCAAAGGTCAAAGGAGAAAACTCAATCTTAAAATGTGGTCTGGGAAGCTCTGCTTGAAGGGAATGATTCTGAAAGCCTAGGTGTATTTTTCTAGTGGTCATGGATGCACATTCCTGTCATGGTCTTCCCATGCTGCTGCATCCCCTGAGGCTTACCCTCTGTGCCAGTGTCTACCATGGCATTCACCAGGAAATCCAAAAGCATCCCCATGTCCCCTGAGGCTCTATGGGATCTGACTTGCTTTTGGGCACATGTGAAAACCTGTACACATTGGGGCCTCCACTGAGATTCTCCCTATGTAATTTACTCCTGTCCCAGTTTTGGGTGCCCTTATCTCCTGGAGACACACACAAAGTGTGGCACAACATCAGGAATGTGAGGCAAACTGACCATCCCCTATGAAAACTTACACAGTGCGGCCTTTCTCATAGAGCCTTCGACATTGCCTGGCACTCTGTATTCTTAAATGTACTAGGAGCCTCAGCAATTCCACTGACCTCATAGTGGAATAATCGGGCCACTTCTTTACGACCTAATTGATGGTGGGCCCCATCAAGAACTAAGTGCCAGAATCTTTGGGGATGGGACCCTAGAGAAGGTAGTTCAAATAACTACACAGGGGTTCACAATATGATGTCAAAGCTAAGAATGACATTTTGAACACTGCTTTTCAAAATTTCATGTATACAGAAATCCCTTGAGGTTCCCATTAAAAACAGATTCTGGGCCCCACACTCAGATATCATGTCTGCCTAGGTCTAGATGAAGATCATTAATTTGTTCTTCTAACAAACATTGAGGTTGCTGTCCCCAGACTTCATCTCCAGTTGCCCAAAGATAGAGAGTGCAGAAGAGCACACCTGAGTCCCATCTATCCAGCCATCCTATCTCAACACAAACCCTGTTGTTCCCAGTGAAGACTACTACTCTCAACAAGATGGCATTGTGTGCACATCCCCTGCAAGTTGGGAAAGGAAAAGCTAAGGCAGCGGTGGTTGAGCACAGCTCTTTGGTGTACATGTGTACTCATCCATGAAAGGGATGTTTCTTGAGTATCTTATGTATGCTGCAAGTGTATGAGGATGCACCGTGTTCAAGACGTTGGGCTGGGAAACTTACGTATATTGTGTGAATTAATCTTGGTAAAACCCTGGGGATTGTGTACACTATGTTCATTTTTCTAGGAAGGTTGGATCCAGGGTGAGCCTTCTTGGGAGTAGAGATTGTTTGTATTGTCTTTCAACATCAGTACTCTTGAAGGCCATGTTGGATGTGGAGGCACAAATATAGAGAGCAGATAGGAGACAGAAAGGGTGGAGTAGAACCTCTGAGGGAAATCTGATGCATCTATCATTTGCATTTGCATATTTGATCCATTTTCATGTGTTGAAAATCAATGGACATTCCAGGAATGGAAGGTGGGATGCTATGTGTCCTCTTGGAAGCACGGTTGGTACCAGAAAGGTGAAACGGACTCCCCAAATTCTAGGTCCTTTGCTCTCTCCCTTATCTGAGTCTGAGCCTCAGAAAAGTGTGGATATCAATGGGCTATCCAGGAGGTGGAGCTGCTAGGAACTCTGTTCTCTGAGCTGTCCTGAGAAGGGAGGATCAGGGACTGGCACCGGGGCCAGAGAGGTCAATTTTGTGGTGGAACAGGTCCTTTTCGAGAGAACCTGAAGGGACAATTGTCTATCAGGCTCCCCAAGCACCATGTAGGCAAGGACTATTCCAGATGCAAATCCTGGGACAGCTGAGCTCTTTGCCCAGAATGTTAGCCCCAAGGTATGAAACAGGAATCTGAGGATGTCAGAAGGTCCCCTGCAGTGGTAGCACTGATGGACACCTAAGCGTTTCTATTACACAGGATGCTCCTGGGTGGCCAGTCCCTGCTCCCCATCTGCTCGGGCTCCCTTCATTGTGGGAGGTGCCCAGCTTGACGGGTTCATGGGGATTCTCTTTGCGTGCTTGTGTGAAGTTTTGATGATACTGAAGGCAGACACGGGAAAAGGATCGAAAACTCTGGGTGTGGTAACACTGGTCCGAGGGATGACTGTTCTGTCTGTAGACTCTAGCCCCAGCTGGCCTCCACTGTGAACTCGGTGTATGCACACTTGAGCTAAGGTTCAAGGCTAGTGCTCTGTAACTCTGGGCTGGCAAAGGGAGGAGCACATGACTGCAGGTTTAGTTCCTGAGCGGGGCGGTGTGTTCCGGAAATCCTCTGTGCGCATGTGCAGCACTTGGTGGGAAACTCCATCTGCGCAGGTGCTGTGGGGAGCCATTGCCGAGAGTGGAGTCTGCGCATGTGAGAGCAGAGTCACATTGGTGTCTAATGTGCATGTGCAAAAGTGGGCCGAAAGGGGCAGGGAAAGATGTCCTATTGAGTCTTATGCTCACGTGGCGAGTGGGCAAGTTGTCCAGGCCAGGGAGAAAGGTGCTCAAAATGAAAGGTGGTACTGTGTGGTGTTAAAAGATGAACTGATATATGTTCATATTTTCAAGACTTAATCTGACCGGTTAATTGATCTATTCAAATGGCTAGGCACGTTCCATTAGTAGCAGATGGTGGTAAGGTTTTTACAGAGACGATGTGGAAGCAAAGGAAGGACAGCTTGATTGGATAAAACCTTTGGTATTTGCTCGTTTTTTGGAATGTCTGCCCAATGAAAAGCTGCTCAAAAATTTATACCACAAGGTGCACAGAGGAGTTTAATGATAACCTGCCTGAAAGGACAACTAACTTATTTGGAGATTAAAATGCCAGATAACAAAGTAATTTAACAACATACGAGTGATAAAATATACAATGTACAGTAGCAAGAGGTTAGAAAACACACTATGGTAGAATGTTTATTAGCCTGTACAAGTTGGTTTTGATAAATTATTGGCTACTGGTTACAGTAAAGGACCAAGCTTTCTTTGCAACAATATTTTCCCACACACCTAAAAGTCTGGAAATAATAGGTCCTTCTCAAATTGTCATTTAGTGTTCTTTTTTTCCCCAATCCTCAAATCACAGTAATAGGTTTTTGAATATCAACTAACCATTTAGGGAACTCTTAAGATACAGATGTTCATCAACTTGACTCAAGCTATAATTGAGGTATGTGGTGAAACACCATCAACATTTATGGGGGGAAAAAGGTGTTGGGTTGAGAAGTGGTAAGTACTACATGAGTTACAGAAACACCCTATTCATATCCTTCCAAACACAAATTTTGGGAAAGCCTTACTGTCATTCTTCCCAACACCACATAGCTAAAAACACTGCAGAAAGTGACCCATTAGTTTATAAGCATTTTTGCTGCATCTTTATACTGCCCTTAGCTTAAAGTCCATTTGTCTAAAGTAAGCATAGCTACTGTGTTTTCTTTTATTTCCATTAGCATGGAATGTCTTTTTCCTTACCTGCACTTTGAGTCTGACTGTGTTCCCAAAGCTGAAGCGAGTCTCTTGAAGGTACTGTAGAGTTGTATCTTGTATTTCTTTCCATTCAGCCAATATGTATCTTTTGATTGGAGAATTTAATCCCTTTATATTTATTTGATTATTTTTTTTTAATTCAAGTTAGTTAACATACAGTGTAGTATTGATTTCAGGAATAGAATCCAGTGATTCATCTCTTACATATAACACCCCGTGCTCATCCCAAAAAGTGCCCTCCCTGATGCCCATCATTCATTTAACCCATCCCCCCACCTAACTCCCTTTCAGAAACCCTCACTCTGTTCTATGTGTTAAAGAGTCTCTTGTAGTTTGCCTCCCTTCTGTTTTTATTTCCTTTTACCTTCCCTTCCCCTGTTTTGATCTGTTGGGTTTCTCAAATTCCAAATGGGGGAAATCATATGATCTCCCTTACTCTGACTTTTTTCACTTAGCATAATCCTCTGTATCTCCATCCATATTGTTGCATATAGCAAGATTTCATTCTTTTTGATCACTGAGTAGTATTGCAGTGTGTGTGTCTGTGTGTGTGTGTGTGTGTACCATGGCTGCTTGGTTCATCAGTTGATGGACATTTGGGCTTTTTCCATAAGTTGGCTATTGTTAATAGCACTGCTAGAAACATTGGGGTACATGTGCCCCTATGAATCAGCACTCCTGTATCTTTTGGATACATTCCTAGTAATGCTATTGCTGGGCTGCAGGTAATTCCATTTTTCATTTTTGAGTAACCTCCACAGTATTTTCCAGAATGGCTGCACCAATTTGCATTCCCACCAACAATGGAAAAGTGTCCTCCTTTTTCTGTATGCTGTTGTTAATTTTAGCCATTCTGACAAGTGCGAGGTGGCATCTCATTATGAATTTGATTTGTATTTCCCTGATGATGAGGGATGTTGAGCCTTTTTTCACGTGTCTGTTACCCATCTGGATGTCTTCCTTGGAAAAATGTCTATTCATGTCTTCTGCCCATTTCTTCACTGGGTAATTTGTTTGGTGTTCAGTTTGGTAAATTCTTCACAGATTTTGGATACTAACCCTTATCCCACACGTCATTTGCAAATATCTTCTCCTATTCCCTCGGTTGCCTTTTGGTTTGTTGATTGTTTCCTTTACTGTGCAGAAGCTTTTTATCTTGATGAGGTCCCAATAATTCATTTTTGTTTTTACTTGTTTTGTTTTTCTCCCTTGCCTCTGGAGAAATCTTCATTAAGAAGTGACTGTAGGGGCGCCTGGATGGCTCAGTCGGTTGGGCGGCCGACTTCGGCTCAGGTCATGATCTCGCAGCCTGTGAGTTCGAGCCCCGCATAGGGCTCTGTGCTGACCTGCTCAGAGCCTGGAGCCTGTTTCGGATTCTGTGTCTCCCTCTCTCTCTGGCCCTCCCCCGTTCATGCTCTCTCTCTGTCTCAAAAATAAATAAACATTAAAAAAATTAAAAAAAAAAAAAAAAGAAGTGACTGTAGCCAAAGTCAGAGAAGTTGCTGCCTATTTTCTCCTGTAGGATTTTGAGTTTCCTATCTCACATTTAGGTCTTTATAGCGGTATACTTCGATCCTTTCCTCTTTCACATATCTAGAACACGAGTTTGATATGTGGTTACCATGAGGCTTATGACCTCATGACCTACTTATGACCCTGTATTTTAAGTTGTTAGTTCTTTAATTCTCCATACTAACACACTTTCAGGCCTCTGGTAATTCTTAAAGAAATGTGAATGTAAAATCCCATGCCATTTTAGGTAAGACTTAGCTAGTATTTTATATCTATGAAGATTTCTTCATTTCTACCACATTAATTCATATTCTCTACTTCTCTTTTTTTAATTTTTTAAAGGATGTCATGACTTTTATTTTTAATTTTTTTAATGTTTTTATTTATTTTTGAGGGAGAGAAAGAAACAGAGTGTGAGTGGGGGAGGGGCAGAGAAAGAGAGGAAGACACAGAAACAGAGCAGGCTGTAGACTCCAAGCTGTCAGCACAGAGCCCAACCCAGGACTCGAACTCCCTAACCATGAAATCATGACCTGAGTCAAAGTCAGACATTTAACCGACTGAGCCACCTAGGCACCCCAAGAATCCTTAGTTTTTTATTTTTGTTGTTACTGGTTTGTTTTGGTCATCACTTGTATTGCTTACTTCTGCTAATCTGATCTAATAGACAGTCTATTTTTGAATTTTTATACTACCAATGCTTGAATCAAGTTGTTTGTTCCACCATTTTTTCTTTTGTCAGTGTTTCTTTTTGAGAGAGTTAGAGGTGGAGAGAAAGAGCAGTGGAGGGGCAGAGGGAGAGAGGGAGACAGAGAATCCCAGGAAGGCTCTGTACTGACAGCACAGAGCCTGAGTCAGGGCTCAAACTCATGAAGGATGAGATCATAACCTGAGCTGAAATCAACAATTGGACAGTAAACTGACTGAGCCACCTGGGTGCCCTAACATTACGTTCTTGACATTAAGCCACAAGGAACTGGGGGGAAAAAAGGAATACAGGTGAAACTTAGTAGAGGTAGTAAATTACAAGGAATAATCAGAAATAAAAAAATACAGACCAAATAATAAAATAACATTGTAAATGGTGCCCTGTTTTTTTTTTTTAAATAAGCATAATAGATACTGAGTTAACTACATGAATAAAAACAGGAGAGAAGACTCAAAATCCAAATGAGTTGGTTTTTGGAAGAGAAAATGGTTGGAAGAGAAAATGATAAAACAATACCCCAAATAGTATATAGTGTGATAACAGATTATTATGAACAATTGTAAGCTAACAAATCCCAAAACGTAGGGATAAAGGTAATTCCTAAAAATGCATAAGTTACCTAATTGAAATAAGAATCTTGAACCCAAGAAATAGGAAATCTTCTTAGACCACAAGAATGAAAGTTGAATTTGGAATAAAAAACCTCCCACACATAAAAGCCCAAGACCACATGCCTTCATTGGTCAATGCTAAGAAAACTTTTATTTTTTAATTTTTTTAAATTTGTTTTTATTTTGTTAACGTTTATTTTTGAGAGAGACAGAGAAAGAATATGAGTGGGTTAGGGATAGAGAGAGAGGGAGACAAAGAATCTGAAGCAGACTCCAGGCTCTGAGCTCTGGGAAGGGACGGGGCTCAAATTCACAAGCTGTGAGATCAATACCTGAGCTGAAGTCGGTCGTTCAACCGAATGAGCCATCCAGACGCCCCAATGCTAAGAAACCTTTTTAAAAAATGATAAATGACAGTGTTCATCACAATCTTGCAAACAGTGGAATAGAAGGAAAGCATTGAAAATCATTCTATGTGGCCAGAATTACTCTGATAGCAAAGGATGAATAGCACAATACAGGAACAAAAATGTCTAGTTTGTCCAACGTAAAAGTGTTGGTACTCTTTCTTTTGACCTCCATTTGCATGAAACATGTCTCTCCACCCACTCACTTTCAGTCTGCTGATATCTTCAGGTCTAAATTGAGTCTCTTGTAGGCAACATGTAGACGGGTCTGGGTTTTTAATCCATCCAGACAGCCTATGTGTTTTGACAGGAGTTTAGAATACCTTTTCATTCAAAGGAGTTACTGATACATTGGCATTTACTGCCATTATATTACTTGTTTTGTCTTTTTCTGGAGATTTTTTCTGATCCTTTGAAGTCTGTCACTTTTGGTATGTTCTTCACACTCAAAGACTCCCATTGAATGTTTCTCATGGGGCTGTTAAAGTGGTGAGTTTCCTTTAGTTTTTGCTTCTCTGGGAACCTCTTTATCTCTCCTATTCTGAAGAATAGACTTGCTGGATAGAGTTCTTGGCTGCAGATTTTTCCCCTTCAGTACATGGAATATATCAGGCCACTCCCTTCTTGCTTCCCAAGTTTCTGTTGAGAAATCTCAACAGGTTTATGGGCCTTCCTTTGCAAGTGAGGACTGCTTTTCTTTTGCCGCATTTAAGATTTTTTGTTTATTATCATAGTTTGCAAATCTAATTCAAACCTGTCTCATTGTGGACCTGCTTTTGCTTATTTTGCTTATTTCAATATCAAGCCTACTGATGTTTGACTGCAGATATTTTGATTTTTGTTCAACTTTACACATTTAAGTAGTTTCATTTTGAGTCACCAGGATAACTGTAGTAATACCATTTCATATTTTACAGTGAGAAGCTGTCAAAATTTTCTGGAATGACTAAAGTAAAAAAAGATAACACCAGATATCCATGAAAATGTTAAAGAATTAGAATTTGCCTATGTTGCTGAGAGGAATGTAAAAAGTACATTTACTTTGCAAAACTGTGTGTAAATTACCTTTGAAAATACAAATTTCTGGGGTGCCTGGACTGTTCAGTCAGTTGAGTGCCTGACTTTGGCTCAGGTGATGGTCTCACAGTTTACTGGTTAAAGACCCACATTGTGGGCTCTGTGTCTGATAGCTCAAAGCCTGGAGCCTGCTTCAGATTCTGTGTCACCCTCTCTCTGTGCCCTCCCTTGCTTGTACTCTGTCTCTCTCTCTCTCAAAAATAAAAACGTTAAAAAAAAGAAAAGAAACATTTCCCTACTCAAGGGGAACATTTTGTCACCCACAAGTGTGTCTCTTTGTCCATCACTCAACTCTTATTCATCACCACTATATTCATACTGGAGATAATCTTTACCAATGTAGAGAATGTGGCCAGGTCTTTAACCAACTTTCACACCTTATTCAACATCACAGAATTCATCCTTGACAAAAAGCTTACCAATGCAATTTGTAAAGTGTTTGATCACTGTTTGACATTTACTCATTATCACAGAATTCATACTTGAACAAACCTTACAAATTTAAGGAATGTGAGAAAATCTTTGTGGACTACTCACCCCTTACTTCACACTGGAGAATTTATACTAGAGAATAACAATTGAATACAAAAGAGTGTGGCAAGGCCTTTAATCAATGGTAAACCCCTACTACTGATCATAGAATGTATACTGGGGAAGTATTTTGCAAATATAAAGAATTGGTGAGCCTGTTAATCAAAGGTCAAGATTCATTCTACAACACAGAATTCAAACTGGAGAAAAAACTTAAAAATGTCAAGGTGTGGTACAACTTCTAGGACTGTTGAACCCTTACTCAGCATCAGATAGTTTACACTGAGGACCAACATTATAAAGGTCATGAATGTGTCCAGCCTATAGCTGGAATTCGTAACTTGCTCAACATCATAGCTGTCTTAGAGGATAGAAACCAAAATACGTAGAGAAAATTTCAGTGCCTCTCATTGGAACGTGATCCTTAATATCCCGGCATGCACACTAGATTTAAACCATGCAAACATATTGAATGAGAAAATGCCTTTGTATTAAAAGTACACTTTAACAAACACCATAGATGCATAAAAGTAACTGGAAAGCCATAAATACTTAGAAAAGTATTTAATTTAACATCAAATATCAGTAACTGTCACAGAATTCAGAGTAGAAAGCACTATGTCAGTCACTCTATTCAGACATTATATCAAAATATTCATTGTAGGGAAGAATACAAAGTTAATCACTAAGAAGGCAACAAGGTGTGGATGTGGAGAAGGGCAGAGAAAGAGGACCACACAGGAATGCCCAAGGAGAATGTTTCCCCAAAGCCAGTGGCTTGGAAAACAAGAGGAGTTGAACTTTGTGAGTTTTTTCAACCAGCATGGCTTAATGCCTAGAGTTTCAAAGGCCAGCTGTAGACAGAAGGGTATTGCACTGCTCCTGGAGAGAAGGCAGACATACAACTGGTGGGTGGGGCAGACAGGTTGGAAACAGAGATCTGAAGATCACTGCGGGGTACACAGGGTGAGATTATTCACTATTTTAGGAGACTTACTAGAGGCAACATTCACAGATATGCCTGTCTGAAAAGAAAGGAGTTGGGTGGCACCATTTCTTTCCCCCACCCCTCAGGATAAACACAGGGCCCCTGAGCAGAGCATCTCAGCATGGTCCCTGGCTGTCTAAGTTGGTTACACACAGCCCCACTCCCCCACCACCACCCCCATGTTGTGGTGGGAGTATCCTTCTTAGTCAAGCTTCCCTCAAGCCCAGCAAGGTCAGCCCCTCTCCAGAGACCTGCACAAGCCCCTGGCCACACCATGTCTCTGAACCAGACAGTCCTGCAGGGCCATCGTTCTAGTGGAGTCGGTGTGAAGTATGATTTTGCAAACAGACTTCAGCACACCCAGTGAACACTCACCACATTCAGTCCAGGCATGAAACACTGTCTACAGAAGGCAAGGAGAGCATCTGCAGAGCACTGGCCTGCAGTGAGGAGACAGAACTGACTTTCTGAACATACAGAAGAAAGCAGAGACTTAGAAAAAATGCCACGATAGAAGACGAAAAAACAACATATGGCCTCAGCCAGAGATTTATGCAAAAACAGTTGTCAGTAACATGCCAGATAGAGAATGGAAGACAATAATCCTAGGAACTACTCACTGGGTTGAGAAAAGAATAGGAAACATAAGGAGACCCTTTCCGCAGCGGTAAAAGAGTGAAAAAACAACCAGAGAAGAAAAATGCAATAAACAAGATTAGAAATCAGCTTCCTGCCATGAACAGCAGTCTGGAGGAAGCAGAGTGATGAATTAGTGACCTACAAGACAAAATAATGGAAAATGGTGAACCTGAACAAAAGAGAGAAAAGTTTTCCAACATAACAAGAGACTTAGGGAACTCTGACTTCATCAAAGAGAACGACATTTTAATTTTAGGAACTCTAGTAACAAAAGGGGAAGAAAAGTTATTTCAAGAAATAATAGAAAACATTGCTACTCTGGGGAAGGAAACAGAAATCCACATTCAGAAGGCACATAGTATTTGCATCAAAATAAGCAAAAGCAAGGGCCCCTAGGTGGCTCAGTCGGTTGGGCCTCAGACTTAGTCTCAGGTCATGATCTCACAGTCCGTGGGTTCCTGCCCCGCGTCAGGCTCTGTGCTGACAGCTCAGAGCCTAGAGCCTGTTTCGGATTCTGTGTCTCCCTCTCTCTCTGACCCTCCCAATAGTTCATTTATGCTTTTGTTTCCCTTGCCTCTGGAGATGTGTTGAATAAGAAGTTGCTGCGGCCAAGGTCAAAGAGGTTTTAGCCTCCTTTCTCCACGAGGATTTTGATGCCTTCCTGTCTTACATTTAGGTCTTTCATCCATTTTGAGTTTATTTTTGGGTAGGGTGTAAGAAAGTGGTCCACGTTCATTTTTCTGCATGTTGCTGTCGAGTTTCCCCAGCACCATTTGCTGAAGAGACTGTCTTTATTCCATTGGATATTCTTTCCTGTTTTGTCAAAGATTAGTTGGCAATATGTTTGTGCATCCTTTTCTGGGTTCTCGGTATTGGCTACTACTTACATTTTAGCTTCCACTGCTTGTTATTGTATCAATAATAGTTGGAGGTGGAGGTTTTCTTTCTTTTTTTTTTTTTCTTAGCAGATGCTTTTTTAATACATATCGATGATTTATTCAGGATTTTGATGGATAAAATTTCTTTTATTCTTGTTAGACAATTCTGTAACCATTCATCGTTTTGTCTGATAGATTCCACAACATTAATTAATTTGTTTTTGTTTTTTATCTACGTTTTATGTTTGTGGATAACAATTTTCAACTCAGTACATTTCAGTACTCACTGAACAACTCAGTACAACTCTGTATAGTTTAAGGTTTAATTTAAACAGGAATCAGCCATATGTCAATTGCCAATAAATTACTTGTATATTTGTTGGTATTAATATTACCCATACTTTTTTGGCTTATGATTTACCTTGTTTCCTTTCTTGAAGAGTGATCAGTGGTTGTTTTATCCTGTCTTGGTGAATTGTTATAGTAGAATTCAGGTCATAATGTATTTCTGTATGAAAGTATATTCCCATTGTATGAGAAATAACGTCTTGAATTGAAGGTAATATTTTAAAACTCATAACTGTGTATCAACTTTAAGTTTTATATTTTACTCCTAATTGGGGTTGAAACATATACCATAAAATTTACTATTCTGACCATTTTAAACTGTAGTGTTAAGTATACTTAAGTTGTTACAAAACCAACCTCTGAAATTTTCTCATCTTGGAAAACTGAAACTCAATGTGATATGCCCCGAATCAAGAGACCCCCCCCGAAAACAAACCACCAGAGTCCAGAGTCAAAGCCAAGCGGCAAGGGTCATTTATTGCAGGTTCGAACCCGGTCCTCTGCGCACTCGTTGCCGGTGACGCTAAGAGGCCCCGAGTAAGGATCTTACAGCTTCTTTTATAGACAGGCACAAACAAGTTAGGGATATTTTTTTAGAGGTTACAGAGCTGTTGTTGGTTAACATTTAAATTTGAACGCTCAGCAGAACTTGATTGGTTCCCGCCTTTATTTCAAACCATTCAGCAGAACTTGATTGGTTCCCGCCTTTATGTCGGACTACAACCAGGCACGCCCTGACTGATTTCGGGAATGGGGGGGGGGGGGGGGCATAGAGGTCTTTTCTTTGCAGTTGTGAGTACACTTGGTAATTTTTCTCTTAGTCTCTCATTCCCTCCTCTCTTTGGTGCCTTAAGAGCCAATCTTGGATCTTATGTGTCTGTCTCAAATGTTTTGGTAATGATGGGTTGGTATTGGGTCCTAAGGACCATCAGTTGGATCGTGTTAACTTGGTCTTTGATAAAGGCAACTAGTTTATTAATAATATAAGGCCCGAGGGTGAGTAGGAGAAGGAGGAGTATAAGGGGCCCAGCTAGAGCAGAAAGCAGGGTGGCTAACCATGGGGACTGATTGAACCAAGACTCAAACCAGCCTTGTTGTTGTTCTCGTTCACACTTCCATTTGGCCAGGCCTTCTCTAACTTTAGCCATGGACTCTTGGACTACTCCGGTGTGGTCAGCATAAAAACAACATTCTTCTCTTAAGGCTGCACATAAACCTCCCTGTTGGAGGAAGACTAGATCTAGCCCCCTTCGGTTCTGTAGGACCACTTCAGAAAGAGAGGTCAGAGATTTTTCGAGGTGCGAGATTGAGTCCTCAAGTCTGGCTATACCCTCATCAATGGCTGCCCTTAGTCTATTGAACCCTTGGTGCTGGATGGCTAGTGATGAGATCCCTGTTCCTGCTCCTATGGCACTGAGGCCAAATAAGGTGGCCAAGGTTATGGTCGTAAAGGGTTCCCGTTTTTTCTTATTGACTCTCTTGCTTTCGTCCCTTCTGTCCACAGATCATATACAACATTTTCTCGGTGGTAAATAACCCTTGGAAATATTAATATCATGATACAGTATTCGGGTGACAAATTAAAAACATCCCTGCTAACACATGGGGTGAGCCCTGTCTTAGAACAAATCCACCAACTGTCAGGAGCTGGAATCATCCATTTAGATTCACCCATAGAGTAATTAGTCTGGGCACAGAGCTGGATATGGCTAGAGGGGACCTTTCCTATACAAGTCCCATTGCCAGTGACCGCTTGCAGTGTGAAGCGGGGGCCCTTTCGATTCCACTTACAAGCTGCTGGCGACTCTTCGTCTGACTGTGAAAAAGGGGCAGCTAGACCTATGGCTTCGTAGAAGGGGGGTTTTATATCATAACATAGCCAGCAGGCCCTTGTTGCCTCAGGGTCCGATCGGTTTAAGGCCTCATACGCTGTTGTTAGCAATTTCCATAGGGAGTCTATACCTTCTGGGATAGACTCGTCTCTTTTTTTTCTTTTTTTTTCTAATACCTGATTTGGCCCTACCGGTTGTACGAGAGGGGAGACTTTTAATTTTATTTGAATGGCAGTCCCAAAGAGGGGATATTGATATAAGTAGAGTCCCCAAGTGAATCCTAAGACCCACCACCTGTCCTTTTTCCCCTCCTCTGTAAATCTCACACGAATAAGGTTACAGTTTTCATCATACCTGGTGTGGGTACATGGTTGGACATAGGACATTTCAATAAATTGGGGTTTTACTTCCCGCTCCCATTCCCCATCATTGGAGGTGACACAACTCCAGGCTGTGCAATAGAGGTTTTCAAACCCTCCACATGTGTGCCTCATCGCCTCCATCCTAAATCCCGAACATGCATAAAATCCATTTCTACTTATTGATACCCTCCTTTGCAGTTGCCTCCATTTACCTACTTCCATTTCTTTTAATGGACTAATTTTTTCTAAATTAAAATATAAATCTGGCCACCAGGTATTTAATGGGGCAGTTCCTAGGGTTTTGTTGTAGACTTCATGAGTCTCTAAATTAGTAATTTCCCATGTCAAATTATAGGGGTCGTGGGGGTTTGAATTTACAGACAGAATTTGCAAAACAATCAAGAGAAGGGCATAGTTACAGCTCAGTCCGTTGGCGGTGTAGGGTCAATTTTAAAGGATTGTCCTTAGTCCGATCAACAGTCCAGGTTGTCTTTGAAGGTCTGATGAGGTCTGAGAATGGGTCCACTGGTTTGGCGTGGGTGAAATGGATCCAGGTGGCGATTCCATCTACTTTGATGTCAGTAGGCATTGTCAGGATGACCTGGAAGGGTCCTTTCCACCTGGGCTCCAGAGTTCCCTGCCGATGACATTTGACGAGGACACAATCCCCTGGCCAGAATTGATGTGGAATAGGCGGGGGTCCAGTCTCATACAGTTCTTTTAATTTGGGCCATACATCTTCATGGACCCTCTGCAAGAATTTATTTATTTATTTATTTTTTTTTTTTTAATTTTTTTTTTCAACGTTTTTTATTTATTTTTGGGACAGAGAGAGACAGAGCATGAACGGGGGAGGGGCAGAGAGAGAGGGAGACACAGAATCGGAAACAGGCTCCAGGCTCCGAGCCATCAGCCCAGAGCCCGACGCGGGGCTCGAACTCACGGACCGCGAGATCGTGACCTGGCTGAAGTCGGACGCTTAACCGACTGCGCCACCCAGGCGCCCCTCTGCAAGAATTTAGAGAACAAGAATTCAAGACTATTATCGTTCTCAGCTTTGACAAGGTTATCTTTTAGGTTAGGGATGATGGGGGGTGGTCTACCATGTATTATTTCATAGGGTGTGAGTCCCAGTTTGTATGGGGAATTACGCACCCTGAACAGAGTGTAGGGGAGAAGGACCACCCAATTAGTGCCAGTCTCCATGGTCAATTTGGTTAGGGTCTCCTTTAAGGTTCTGTTCATTCTCTCTACCTGTCCTGAGCTTTGGGGTCGGTATGCACAATGTAATTTCCAATCAGCCCCAAGTATGGAAGCCGGTCCCTGACTTACCTTAGAGATGAATGCAGGTCCATTGTCTGACCCTATCATTACTGGAAAACCATACCTGGGCAGGATTTCTTCTAGGATCTTTTTGGCTACAATCTGTGCTGTTTCATTCTTGGTTGGAAAGGCTTCAGTCCATCCTGAAAAGGTATCTACAAAAACTAGCAAATACTTATATCCATATTTTCCTGGTTTTACCTCAGTGAAATCTACTCCCCAATAGGTCCCCAGTCTGCTCCCTCTTTGTCTTACCCCTGTTGTCTGAGGATTGCTACTCGCATTGCTGAGTTGGCACACTGTACATTTAGTGACTACTTGATCGACCTTATCAGAGACATTTCTGATCTTTAGTCCAGTCTGTCTCAGTAAGTCCAACATTCGCCGGGAACCTACGTGGGTGCTGTGATGGATCCGCTCTAGAACTTGCCATCCTAGTTTATCTGGGAGTATAATGCTGCTTTTAGAGTCTCTCCACCAGCCATCTTTGATTCGGGTCATAGGAAGTTTACTCATCCATTGAATGTCGCTTTCTGAATACTCAGGGCTGGGGGGCAATTCCCAGGGTCCGAGGTCTGGCAGCTGTAGGGTCAGCAATTGCGCTGGGGGCCGAGCTATGTTTTTTGCAGTCTGATCGGCCAAATTTTTGCCCCAGGAAATTGGGTCGGTTGTCTTCTGGTATCCTGGGCAATGCACAATCGCTAGCTTTTTGGGTTCCCATAAGGCTGCTAGCAGGGCTAGAATCTCTTCTTTATTTCTGATGTCTTTCCCTTCAGCTGTGAGGAGCCCCCGTTCTCTGTATATCGCCCCATGTACATGAGCGGTGGCGAAGGCATATCGGCTATCAGTGTACACGGTTAGCTTGCGGTCTCTTCCTAACTTTAGGGCCTGGGTTAAGGCTATTATCTCAGCCTTCTGGGCCGAGGTTCCGGGGGGTAGAGCTTCTGCCCACACAACCTCGGTCTCTGAAGTCACGGCTGCCCCTGCATACCTTTGGTCCTTGGTGAACGAAGCTGCTTCCGTTGGTAAACCAGATGGCGTCTGCGTCCGATAATGGCTGATCCTGCAAGTCCTCCCAGATCCCATAAACTTGAGCCAGTATGTCAGCGCAGTCATGAAGTGGGGTTCCCATGTCTGGGTCTGGCAGCAATGATGCTGGGTTCAGGGCCGTTGGGGGGGTGAAGATGACCCTGTGGGGGTTCAACAGCAGTCCCTGGTAATGAGTGAGTCGGGCATTGCTCAGCCATCGGTCAGGCGGCTGCTTGAGGATGCCCTCGATGGCATGCGGGGCGGTGACTTGTAGCTCTTGGCCCATGGTCAGCTTATCAGCGTCCTTTACCAATAGGGCAGTGGCTGCAATCATCCGGAGACAGGGTGGCCATCTGGCGGCCACTGGATCTAGCTTTTTAGACAGATAGGCTACTGGCCTGCACCAAGGGCCTAAATGCTGAGTTGGCACAGCCTTAGCTATGCCTCGGTTTTCATCTACATATAGGTGGAAGGGTTTGGAGACATCGGGGAGTCCCAGGGCAGGTGCTGATAGAGAGCAGTTTTGATTTGTTGGAAGGCCTGTTTGGCTTCTTCCATCCAACTAAAGGGCTGTTGATCTTTTGTTGCCTGGTATAAAGGTTTTGCTAATTCAGCAAACCCTGGTATCCATAGTCTGCAGAACCCAGCCGACCCTAGAAATTCCCTCACCTGTCGTGGTGTCTGCGGTCTGGGAATACGAAGGACAGTCTCCTTCTGGGCATCCATTAGCCAGCGTTGCCCCCCTCTCAGTAAGTAACCCAGGTAAGTTACCTCCGACTTGCAGATCTGAGCCTTCTTTGCTGAGGCGTGGTAGCCTAAGGTTCCCAGAGTTCGCAGGAGACCTTCGGTTCCCTGGATGCAGGTTTCGGGTGTCTCGGCAGATATTAAGAGATCATCAACATACTGTAGGAGAGTTATATTAGGGTGTTGTTGTCTGTACTCACTTAAATCTTCGTGTAGAGCCTCGTCGAACAGGGTCGGAGAGTTCTTGAATCCTTGTGGCAGTCTGGTCCAAGTGAGCTGGCCATTTATGCCCCTGTCTGGATCTGTCCACTCGAATGCAAATAGCTCTTGACTTTTAGGCGTTAGTGGTAGGCTGAAAAAAGCATCTTTTAGATCCAGAACAGTATACCATTGTTTTTCTGGGCTGAGGGCGCTCAGGAGAGTATAGGGGTTAGGAACGGTTGGATGTATGTCCATCACCCGCTTATTGACTTCTCTCAGGTCCTGCACTGGTCTGTATTCCCTGCTGTTGGGTTTGCACATGGGCAGCAGGGGGGTATTCCATGCTGAGTGGCAGGTGTGTAGGACCCCGAAGTCAAGGAGGCGGCGGATGTGTGGTGTGATGCCATTTTTGGCTTCCGTGGGCATAGGGTATTGGCGCACGCGGACAGGGTTCGTCCCGAGCTTGACCTCTATAAATAGGGCTGGGCGATGTTTTGCTAACCCCATACCACCTGTTTCTGCCCACGCGTCTGCAAAGCGTTGAAGCCAGGGCTCGATGTCCTGATCCAGAGGAGTTGTAATGCCTGAAGTTCCAAAACCTCCCACAAAAGACCACCAGAGTCGTAAGTCAAAGCCAAGCGGCAAGGGTCGTTTATTGCAGGTTCGAACCTGGTCCTCTGCGCACTCGTCGCTGGTGACACAAGAGGCCACGGTTAGGGTTGGTATAGCATTTTTATAGACAGAGACAAATAGCACAGGGGAGGTTTTTACTTGTGGCGGGAGGAAGAAAGGGGGAAGGGGGTAGGTGAGGAATGTGCTAAGCAAGCAGGTTTACAGAAGCGAGAAATGCCGGTTAGTTTGTATACAATCACTCATTCCATTACATATCAGACTACATTTAGGAAGTTTTACAGCGCATTCTACAGCGGGTTACAATCAGGAAAGGTCTCACAATGCTCATAGCAAACAGCAAGCAAAACAGACTTCTCAGCAATTGTATTTCTTATCAAAGATCCATAATAAGCAGAAAAGAGAACCTGGCTTTAAACTAAGGCAGGGCTGTCATTTGGATTCAAAGCTGTTCCTTTCAGAGTGGGTTCCTGATGGAGCCTATATTCATCTTGTAGTTTCACAGTGAGTACAGATATGGGTTGGTTGTGGAAGTCAGTCACTGTGGGGCCCCCCCCCGTTGGAAATGAATTTGGGCCCCCATTTTGGTAAGCAAATCCCTCCCCAACAGGGGGCAAGAGCTGTCGGGAATGACCAGGAAGGAGTGGGTTACCTTCCCAGTTCCTAAGTCCACAGTCCTCTGAGTTGTCCAGGGGTACTTCTTTATTCCGGTGGCCCCTTGTACCCAGGATGATTTTTCAAATACTTTTCCATGGGGCTTGACCAGAACTGAGTGCTGTGCCCCGGTATCAACTAGGAACTGGACCGGGGTCCCCTCCAGTTGCAATGTTACCCTAGGTTCGGGGAGGGGATCCGAACCCTGTCCTCCCTATTCTGTATCTTGGGTAAACAGTATGAGGGCTATTTTAGGCTGCCATTGCCCTTGGCTGGGGCAGGGTTGTTTCTTCTCGGGGTATTCTCATATCCAATAGCCTTTTTCTTTACAATAGGCGCACTGATCTTTATCTAAGTGCCGCCTGGGAGGGCGTATTGTTTGAGTGCCTTCTGGGGGTGGCTGTTCTTTCTGGACTATAGCGGCCAGGACTTTAGTCATTTTCTCTGTGGCCTTGATCTGTCTCTCTTCTGGGGCATCCCTGTTGTTGTAGACCCGTTTTGCTATACGGAGCAGATCCTGGATCTGTTTACCTTCTAAATCCTCTAGCCTTTGGAGGTTTTGTTTTGTTTTTCCTAATGTCAGGAGCTGCTTGATTTACAAAGGACATAACGACAGCAGCCTGGTTCTCAGGAACTTCTGGATCCATGGGGGTAAACTGCCTAAAGGCTTCCATTAATCTCTCTAAGTAAGCAGCTGGACTCTGCTTTTCCCTGTACGACCAAATATACCTTAGCCAAATTGGTGGGCTTGCGAGCTGCAGCCCGGAGACCCGCCATCAGAGTCTGGTGATAAATGAGTAGCCTTCCCCTACCTTCTGCCGTGTTTTAGTCCCATTCGTCCTGTGGAGGTCTGGTTAGGGGGAAAGCTGCATTAATGAGGTCAGGGTTAGATGTCGGCCGACCGTCGTCTCCAGGAACCAGGTTTCTTGCTTCTAATTGGATCCTCTCTCACTCCTCTGTAGTGAACAGGATGCGGAGGGGCTGCTGACAGTCATCCCAGGTGGGCTGGTGGGTGAACATGACACTGTCTAAAAGAGCTATTAGATCTTTAGGGTTATGAGAGAATTGAGCGTTCTGCGTTTTCCAGTTGTAAAGGTCACTGGTGGAAAAGGGCCAATACTGGAGTCGGGGGTTGCCTGTTCCATCGGGGGGTCCTATTTCCCGCAGGGGTAGGGTCACAATGGAGTCGGTGAGGCGAGGGTTTGGCTCAGGCTGGGTGTGCCCGCGGGTTCGGCCGGCTGGCCCCTCGCGGTTGGTTTCATTTTCAATGGGGCCCGGCGCGGCTGCTGCCTCCCTGCCTCCTGGTTCTGGCGCAGCTGCCGCTTCCCATCCTCCCGGTTCCCCTAGGGAGGCAACTAGCAGGGCAACTGGTGGGGCGGCTGCTGCGGGCAGGGCCTGGGGTGCGAGGGGAGGGGGATGATAGGGTGGAGGGTCTAGGGATAGTAGGTCCTGACTATCGGGCAATATGGGATACAAGGGCGCGGCTGGCGTCCTTGATTTTGGGGGACCTGCAGGCCCCATGGCAAGGACCTTACACGTTCCCAAGGATAGGAAGGGGGCCAACCAAGGGGGTGGATTTTCCACTAAACTCCGCCATACAAGAATGTAGGGAATCTGATCCGGGTGTCCCTCGCGACCCGGTAGAAAAATCTTTGATTTCACCTTAGCAATTAAAGGGAGGCAGAAAGTTCCTTTGACTGGCCATCCAACGCCGAAGGTTGGCCATTCGGAGTGGCAGAGGGTTATTAATTTTCTCCGCCGGATGTCTAAACTCAAATTCTGTCCTCTGGTTTTAACATCCCTGAAGTTAGCAACGAGGAGAGAAAGAGGAGTGCTTTGAGATTGGCCCATCTGTATCCTGGAGGTGGAGGAAAGGATTAAAAGGAGAAACAGTAAAGTTATGAGGATTTCTGGCTGGGCCAGGCCAGATCACCTGTGAAAGAGAAGGAGTTTAACACTTAAAGGTTATAGAATAGAGAACACAACACTTAACACAACACTTAGATCGCTAGCGCGTTTCGGGTGTCTGCCACCCGAACAGAAAAATTCCGATGGGCCCAAAAAGGTGCCCCAGACGGGTGCCAGTGGACGTCTCCTACTGGACCTGACCGACTGCCCTATAGCGCGTCCGCCAGGGCCGTGTCAGTCACCGATACAGATCCCGCGCGGGAGAGCCAGAAACGAACAGACAAACAGAAACGGACAGAGATGGCTCACTTACCGATCGGTCTCAGGGACAACCCATTGACTTGGGGTCTGGTGGGTTTGGGGGGATCCCGGGATCATTTGGATCCCCCCAAATGATATGCCCCGATTCGAGAGACCCCCCGAAAACAAACCACCAGAGTCCAGAGTCAAAGCCAAGCGGCAAGGGTCGTTTATTGCAGGTTCGAACCCGGTCCTCTGCACACTCGTTGCCGGTGACGCTAAGAGGCCCCGAGCAAGGATCTTACAGCTTCTTTTATAGACAGGCACAAACAAGTTAGGGATTTTTTTTTGAGGTTACAGAGTTGTTATAGGTTGACATTTAAATTTGAACGCTCAGCAGAACTTGATTGGTTCCCGCCTTTATTTCAAACCACAACCCGGCACGCCCTGGCTGGTTGCTGGAATCGGGGGGGGGGGGGGGGGGGGGGGGGGGGGAGGGGGCGGAAGGTCTTTTCTTTGCAGTTGTGAGTACACCTGGTAATTTTTCTCTTAGTCTCTCAATTATGGGCCCTGTCCCCATACTTGGATAAAATCACCTGGGTGCACCAAAGATATCTTCAAGAATTCTTTCTTGGCCATCAGCTCTGGACCACCCCACTATCACCCCAAACTTCCTCATTCACATATAATAGGGAAAGCTCCATTTGTAAAGGTGTCTCCTTCTGTGAAGCAGAAAGAAAAGAATGTGTAAATTTACAGAAACTGATCAGCGGAGAAGGCATGGATTTAATCTGGACAATAACCATACCCATGGTTACTGTGTTTTGCTTGCTCACTTCCCAAATGCTTCCCAATAGGATCGTGTGTGGAGTTTGCATTAATAATCATTGCTGCTACCCTCCCCCTCAGATTCCCTCAACTGGTGTGGGTGGAAACAACAGTGTTGTTTTAGTGAAGTGCTCCAGGATATTCTGTTATGGGATTTTTTACATCAATACCCAGGATTCAGGGATTTGTTTTCTCACCAATTCAAAGAATAAAGAGGTGTAATGCCCCCCATTTCGAGGAGCCAATACCAATGCAAACACATGAGGGTTTATTTGCAAGCTCAAGCTTGGGCCCAAGTATACTTAACACAGCGGAGCAGGGACTTGGACCCCTAGGTTAAAAGGCAAAGCAGTTTTATAGGGGCCAGTGGCCAATGAGATTGTAACACACACAAAGAGTTGCATAGTCATGTCAGTCCACACCCAGGTGGCCAATTGAATTACAGTTTACCCTATAGTAACTGTTTGAACTAGCCTATCACTTTGGTCAGAATTGGTGCGCAAGTTTGGTGGGCAAAAGGCGGGGTTTACATTCTTTGGCGGTTGGGGGTTCCATATTCCTATATGAGCTGGTTTACAGTAAGGGTGTGCTCAGCGGCTTGATTAGGGTGGGGGAGTGTCTTAAGCAATAAGTAGGTCATATGGGGGTTATACATGAGATGGTGGGTGTAGCACAAAATGGAGTTAGTCTTGCTCTGCTTGCCCAGGGGTAGGGGATTTTTGTTAAATTCCTTGGGTCCCACAGAGGCGGACACAAAATGAGCAACAAGCAAAACTTTATTAGAGTATAAGAGAGGAAGAGTAGTAGGAAAGCTCTCTTTTACAGAGAGGAGGCATTGGAATGTGAATACCAGTGACAATAGGCAAGGGCCTTTGTGGTATAAGGTTCTGGTCTCTCCCTCTTCCCTTCCCCCTTGTTCCTTCTCAACTTCTACACTTACTGGATTAACAACTCCAGGTGCTGCGTTGTCCCTTCCTGATTGGCTCATTTCTATTGCAGGAGGGGTGGTCTATGGCCATATTGTTCCTTGTGGGTTTTAAGTTTTATCATCTACTACTAGTTTTTAGTTAGGTCTTTAGTCAAATTCCTGAGGGGGAGTAGGTGGTGTCTGTCACATTCTTAAGAGGAACCTTACACCTGAGGGCGTTTGCTGTAGTCAGGCATTCCCAGCATTGTCCCAAAATGTGTTTTCCCCACCCAGGGACCTCAGGTCCTAATGGTTCCCTTTCTCCCTACTGAATCCGATCTTTTCCTATCAAAATGCTAAGGGAAGCCAGAGTTAAGCAGAAAGACTTCCCATTAAGTTATCAGAGTTGAGTGCAGGCTTTGGCTCAAGGGTCTCCTGTACAGGAGGTGGGGAGGGTCAGGTCCATGTAACACACTGTTCCTATGCTCAAGCAGAATTTGTGGGCTTCTGTGGGAGGGGAGGCGCCCTGAAAGCTGAGACAGGAAACTCAGAAGCTGGTCTCCACGTGGGACACCATAGTTTCTGAATAGATCCTGACACAAATGATGAGGAACTTGGGTCTTTTTTGCATTTCAAAGCCCTGCCTGCAGGTGACCAGGCTACTGGTGAAGAGGTTGCAGTGGTGGCTTTAAAGGCATTTGCTCCCACTTCAGCTGGGATTTCTCCACAAAAATCTTCTGAGAAAACTCTTGAAGAGGAGGTGAAAGAAGAAATGGCCAATTCTCAGGTAAGCCTTGAGTCCATTGCAAGAGGACCTGTCACCTTGTTTTCAGGATAATCCATGCATGTAGAAATTGCAGGGCACCTGGGTGGTTCATTCAGTTGAGCATATGACTCTTGATTTTGAGAGGCTAAGAGAAAAGTTACCAGGTGTACTCACAACTGCAAAGAAAAGATCTTTCCCTTCCCCCCGCCGTTCCGAAACCAGCCAGGTCACGCCCGGTCCTAGTCTGACATAAAGGCGGGAACCAATCAAGTTCTGCTGAATAGTTTGAAATAAAGGCGGGAACCAATCAAGTTCTGCTGAGCGTTCAAATTTAAATGTCAACCTATAACAACTCTGTAACCTCAAAAAAAATCCCTAACTTGTTTTGTGCCTGTCTATAAAAGAAGCTGTAAGATCCTTGCTCGGGGCCCTCTTGCGTCACCGGCAACGAGTGCGCAGAGGACCAGGTTCAAACCTGCAATAAATGACCCTTGCCGCTTGGCTTTGACTCTGGACTCTGGTGGTTTGTTTTCAGGGGGTCTCTCGAATCGGGGCATATCAATTTAGGCTCAGGTCTTGATCCCAGGGACCTGCTATCCAGCCCTGCATCAGGGTTCCTTCTGAGCTTGGAGCCTACTTAAGATTTTCTCTCTCTACCTGAGTCCCTGTCCTCCATTTGCATGCATGCCCTCTCTCTCTCTCTCTCTCAATAAATGAAAAAATTTTAAATGCCAATGATTTAATTTTTTTAGTTCTTAGGTTCTGCGTTAGGTTTTAATCAAAATTCTGACCTTTCAGAAATGATATTCTAGGTTATGTCTTCAGAACACTCCTCCCTTATATCTCAGAGATCTCTCTCCCTTTTCTCCAACATGGCTTCCAGTAGGGCAACAAAAGTTTTCACTATGAATTAAATTCCTACAAGTATTGAAAATATTCCCTTTGTGACAGATCCAGAGAGGAAGGTGTTGAGGCCAAGTGTCCTGTTGCTGATGGGGTCTGGTCCTGGGATAGAAATCAAGGAAAACCGTTCCCAATTAGGTCTTATCTGAATGCTTTCTCTGCCCCGGGTAGAGTAGGATTATGAAAATGCACAAATACACAAGATGGATATGAGGCACAGAATAACTTAGAATGCTCCTGCTCTTGAGGATGTGGAAAAGCTATTTTAAGATACACTAGATATTCCAGGACATGAAAGTATATGTGATTGAAGTCTGTATAAATCCACTGTGTCCTTAACTTGTTTATATTGTGATTTACTGTTGGGGGTCTCAAGAACACACCGGTGACCCCTGTCCTGAGGTGTGCCTTAGGCACTGATATCCATTTGTTTGCTTACAGCTGATGTTACCTACTATTACTTGGGTTTGTGCTCTCTGCCAGATTCCTCCCCTGTAATGTTCATATTTTCCTTAACAGTTGTAATGATTTTAGGCAGATTCCCTGAGCAGTTTCCAGACACCATCACATTTAAACTGGAAACATCTTTCTCCTAGTTTCTCTTTTCTTGTATTTTTTTTACCTTGTAGCTTTTTTTTCTATTTTGTTTTTAAATTTATTTTGAGTAAGAGAGAGAGTGAGAGCAGGCGAGTGGCCAAGAGAGACCACAAGTCCCAAGTAGGCTATATAGGATCAGCACTGAGCAGGACACGGGGCTCGAACTCTCAAATCAAGAGGTCTTGACCTCAGCCTAATTCAAAAGTCAGAAAATTGACTGAGCCATCCAGGCACCCCTTCCTTGTAGTTTCTGAGGAGGAGGACAAATGCAAAACAAATGTGGATAAAATTAAAATTTCTCACAACTTACAACCCCCAGAGAAATACTCGAGACTGGCAGAGGAAGATACTCCTCAAGGAATGCGCAACTGCTTTAATGTTGATGCTTTCCTAGAGGGAAAAAGCAAGCTTAGCTTTACCCTAGTCAGACTTCCATGTCCTGGAAGTCTTCTTTAACATATGAAATCCCTGTAGAAACTTATATTTCTCTCCCCGCCCCAACTTAAAGTATATAATCAGCAGCTCCTCTCAATCACCCTGCAGCTCATTCTTGCCACGATCCTGTCCCTGTGCTTTTACACAACAGCCTCATTTACCAAAAAGGCTCAAGACTATTTCCTTCAACATTGACTCCTGGCCCACATCACATTAGTTCCCACCGGACAATGAGACCCTCACTGTTGTGTAGTAGATGTAATGACCTCTGGGGGTCGAGGTTCTCAATGAGTCAGAACTTCATCCTGTAGCTTTTGCTTTTGCTGCATAGTCATGACACATGCATACTCTATTTACTTCTGTGTATTCAGAAAAAGAAGAATCACATAATTACCATGTTTGAGTGTCTTAAAATCCCGAAATAAAACGGAACACAAATGATGAATGAAATAAAGCTTTCAATGAGGGGCACGTGCATGGCTCCGTTCATTAAGCGTCGGACTTCCACTCAGGTCATGATCTCACCAGTCCTGAGCTGGATCCCAGCATCAGGTGAACAGGAGCTATGCCTCTCCCTTTTTCTCTCCCTCTCTCTCTGCCCCTCCTGGTATTCTCTCTGTCCCTGTCTCTGCCCTCTCTCACTTCCACCCTGTCTCTCTCTGTCTTTCTCAATAGTAACAATTAATTAAAAAATAAAATTTAAAAAAGCTTTCAATAAAAACTATATTAGCAGATCATGGAGTACTATGCTCAAGACAATTCTTGAGATACTCTGGTGACAGATAGTTTATTGAAGTAGCACCGGGACAGGACCCGTGGGCAGAAAGAACTGTACTTTGACTGCATGAAGCTTCTATGTTCAAGGGGAGGGTAGGTGCACAGAGTGTTCAATCACAAATGTTTAAATTTCTACTTGTAAAACTGCTTCTGCAAGATTTCTCTGGTGCTTACCATTCAGTTCAATATGAAGCAGTGGTGACATGTACCCGTGGTCATGAGACTCTGTAAAAATGTAATAACCAGGGGTACCTAGGTGGCTCAGTCACAGCCTGGAGCCTGGAGTCACAGCTTGGGGTTCTCTCCCTCTCTCTGCCTCTCCCCCTTTCACACCGTACTTACTCACGCTCTGACAATATAAATAAAAAAAGAAAAATGTAGGAACCAGCCTTTATTTGATGAATGTCCAAATAATACCCTGTATGTTAGCTTTCTGTGCTAAAGGTGAAAATATTTCTGATTGTATCCTTCATCTTACTAGAGTCAGATAACTGTTTCATTTGTATTTTAATGTGTGTTTGTGTTGATAGTGTGACTAAAAGACGTAAGCATCATCATGTACAATTAGTTTTATGACTTTCATGTCACTGAAAATACTTTGTTTGTGTTTGAGTGAGAGAGAGGCAGGGGCAGAGAGAGAGAATCCCTAGCCGGCTCCACACTGTCAGCACAGAGCCTGAGGTGGGGTTTGAACTCATTAACTGTGAAATCATGACCTGAGTCAAATTCAAGAGGTGGACACTTAACCAAGTGAACCACCCAGGTGTCCTTCATTGAAAATGTTTCTTAGTCACCATTACACTTTTCTACATTTAATGTCTATACAACTTCTTTGAACATTTATGGATGTGAGCATGGAATGTATAAAGGTGATCGATTTTGTGTGCATACCTTCTTCTTAGCATCATTTTTCAGGTTTGACACCTGCTATGAACATTGTGTTAGGGTCCCCTCTGTATATTGACCAATGTGTCATTTTAGGTCAACTCTAGGCCAGATGACCTGGGTTCAAACCTGATCCCTACCACGTACTGGATGCTTGAGAAAATATTCACTTAGAAATAGAAGAATAATGTGTCTGTTGTCTTAGATTATGATTTATTTTTCAATAAGTTATGAAAAACAGTTTATGCTCTCTACTAACCAGGAAATGCTTGGAAAGGTTTATTGCCTTTCTTGCTATTCTAGTAGAACCTGTAATTGCTATGAATCCCATTCAGTTCCAAGTTCCCCAAAAGTTCTTGTCTTTGAGTTCTTCTTCGTTATGGAAGTATGTATGTCTTGGCCCATAGACTAATGCCTTGTTAGAAATGCAGACATCTACCCCATCCTAGAACTCCTGAACAGTATCTGCATTTTAACAAGATCCCCAAGGTCCTGTTGTGAAATTCTAATTCATATTAGAATATGCTAAGTACATTTGTCACTCCCCAGAACTTTCCATTTAAGAAATAGATAGCACATGTACTGTATGATGTAAATACAATATTCAAAATGTATATGCCTGTGTTGATGCCTTCATTTTAAAAATTCTCTTGAATAAACACAGTATTTATAAAGGTTCTTACCTCCATGGCAAAGAATATACTAGAGCATAATACTGGGTGACAAATAATCTTACCTCATCAAGCAGGAACCTCACCTAAGCCAGAACCAGTTCTCCTGATCTAACTGAACTAACAGAAGTTCAGGCGTTGGTGGATCACAAAAAAACTATACCAGGTGAGGATGTGAGCAAAGCAAAAATGATTTACAAGAAACAAGGAAATCACAGAGAGGAACTTCCAAATCAGATACTCATGGAGGAAGGGGGAATGGTGTCCTTTCATTTAGGGATAGCGTGAATATTCAGAAAGGGGAGGCCATCATCTTATGCCAAGTGGAGTATAAGGTTGCACATAAGCCTTAAGAGAACAGTTGTGTACATACTCTGCATATTTCATAGGAAATGAGGTTTGTGCTCCTCCTTGGGTGAGATTTTAGTATTATAATGAGGTAAAAGGGAGCTCCTGGGTGGCTGAGTCCATTGAGCGTCCTACTCTTAACTTAGGCTCAGGTCAGGATGAAAGTCCTGAGATCAGGCTCCACTCTGAGCATGGACCCTGGTTGGTATTCTGTCTCTCTCTCTCTCTCTCTGCCCCACCCCACTTGGGCACGCTCTATCTCACTCAAAGACATAAGATTTAAAATAAAATGTATGTATGAGATGAAGGTAACTGTACTCACTCCGTAGTTTAGTCTATTATGCATTTGCTTAGGTGTGAGTCAGGGGTTAATCTCCAACTGAGTCCATCCAAGCTCTTCCTCAGGGCAGTCATTACCTTTTGTTGGATGGTTTCTGTTTCCACTACAGGTGACTATACCCATGGGGAGTTTTTTGTGAAGTAAAAGATAAGATAGAAAAAGAGGTTAAGTAAAATGTGGAACTAAGATCGGTAGGTACAAGCACAAGCATTAAAGTCAGGTCTTGGAGTCCGGCTGGTGACATTAACTGCCTCTTTCATTTGACCTAGCATTATGAACTCTGCCTGTGGCCACTTGACAAGTGTGTTTTTTATTGCAGGGATTGCTGACATTCAGGGATGTGGCCATAGAATTTTCTCAGAAAGAGTTGGGGTGCCTGAATGACAGTCAGTGGGAACTGTACAGGGATGTGATGTTAGAGAACTACGGACATCTCCTTTTCTTGGGTGAGGATAACTCCTTCCACGTTTCCCAAACCATACTCAGGGATTTGTTCCTTCCCTTGAAGACTGTCTCTTGGAATCTTCCTCTTTGCATGACTGGGATTCAGATCCCTGCAGTCAGGGAAAGAAGTAGGGGTTTATGGATGTAGAGAAAAATCTTCATGGTGTTTCCTTTTCAGCTTTACCTTCCCTTCCTTAGGGTAACATCATCATTTCTGTACATTAATGACAATTCTAAAGGCTAAGTGGCATAAAACGGTATCTCTTTTGTCTTAAATACCGATTTCTACTCATTATTGTCATAGTAGTACTCGGAAGTGGAGGTCAAGATCTGAACATGGAAAATTTGTCCTGCATGTTCTAAAGGGGTTGTTGGGCCACAGCACTTGGGAAATCATTTTCTAGCTTCTACTCTGTCCTCTCTGCTCTACTAAGCACAATAGTGGATCAGAAGTTAGAATCTCCAACCACACTCATATTCTTTTTTTCTAATAAACAGGTCTTATTGTGTCAAAGCCAGACCTGGTCATCTTTTTGGAACACAAGAAGGATGTTTGGGCCGTGAAGAGAAAGGAGACAGTAGCTACACACCCAGGTAGGTGGGAATGAAGCGGATGACAGAGGTGAGGTCCAGTTGTGAAGGAGGAATTGGACCTCAGAATGTGGTTGAGCAGCTCTCCTTGAATGGAAATTAGGTTGAAAAGGCCAGTTTTAGGTCCCTTCCTCTCACATCGGGCATCTGCTTTCCAACACATCATGCTGTTACATTCTGTAAGGATTCTCCTTCAGTTCCACTTGAGGGTTCTTCACATCGACAGTGAGGTCCTCCATAATCTAATTGGGTCTCCATTTACTTCGAGGTCTTGCGGAAATCTCTGCATTTCTGAGGAAGTCTAGGTTAATCCATTTCTGAGTTCTGTTTTGCTTCTTGTGTGAAGTGTGTGAGGGTAGTGGTGGGCATCTTGGGGTTAGGTGCAGAAATCCCAGGAATGCTAGAGGGAGACATCACAAGTTTTCTTGTTGATGCCTTCCAGGATTAAGGAGGCTTTCATTTTAATCATACAAAGTAGAGGCCCAGTAATTTCATCAGGTATCAAATCAACTCTCTAAAATGAGAAAATCTCGTCCTTTGTTTCACCTCAAAAGTTCATTCTTGGGTTGCCTGGTTGGCTCAGTTGGTTAAGCATCTGGGTTGAACTCAAGCTATGATCTCAGTCTGTGAGTTTGAGCCCTGCATCAGGCTCTCTGCTGTCAGTGAAGAGCCCATTTGGGATCCTTTGTCTCTCTGTCCATCTGGCACATGTTCTCTTTTTCTCAAAAATAAAACAAATTAAAAAAACAAAAAAAGAAACCTCAGGATGCCTGGGTGACTCTGTGGGTTAAGAGCGCAACTCTTGCGTTTGGCTCAGGTCATGATCTCAGGGTTTCTGAGTTCAAGCCCCACATAGGGCTCTTGGCTGAAAGCCCAGATCATGCTTGGTGTCTCTCTCTCTCTCTCTCTCTCTCTCTCTCTCTCTCTCTCTCTCTGCCCTTCACACACTTGCCCTTTATCCCTCTCTCAAAATAAATACTTTAAAAAGTTTACATTCATTTTATTTGTATTAAGTAAAATAAGAAATTTTCACTCAATGTGTTGCATTCCTCAATGGTGAAATAATTTAAGGCACCTATTATTTTCATATAATTCTACATAAATTAATGCCATTAGAAGTTAAAACTCACAGCCTATAATAAAGTCTCAATTGTTACTTTATTTCTTAATAATTGATTCCGTCTATGATTTTTGTCTTGTATAATATAAAATTATATTTGAGTAGTTGTATATGAGATTCCTTAATGATTTATTATATCAAAAATCCTGATATGACATGGGCATGTGCTTTATGAGAAGTGAGGGAGACAATTAGTAAACTTCCTATATTTAGAAAAAGAGTTTTAATTATAAATGTAATTTCACTTCAGGAAAATTAATTGTTGGATTTTTTTACTTTCCTCAGAATGTAAATTATTTGGCATTAAATACATATAATGCCAAAGATTTTTTTAATAAAGTGACTGTTGGCCTATTTTACAATTTTGATGATACTTGTTTATTTAGAAATGAAAGGTTTGGGGTCACTTGAGTGACTCAGAGTGTTGAGCTCTGAGTCTTGATTTAAGCTCAGGTCATGAATTCATCGTTTGAGTTTAAGCCCTAAGTCCAGTTCTGCACCCAGTGTGGAGCCAGCTTGGAATTCCCTTCTCTGTCTCCCTCTCCCTCCCTCTCTTCCTTTCTCTCTCAAACTTATTTAAAAAATCACAAAAAAAGGAAATGAAAGGTTTTTGTTTGTTTGATTCTAAAGAATGGATTATAGGGGAGCCTGGGTAGCTCAGTTGGTTAAGCCTTCAACTTCAGCTTAGGAAATGATCTTGCGGTTCGTGACTTTGAGCCCTGTGTCTGTCTCTGTGCTGAGAGCTCACAGCCTGGAGCCTGCTTTGGATTCTGTGTCTCCCTCTCTCTGAGAGTCTCCCTGGCTTGTGCTCTCTCTCTAAGATACATAAACATTAGAAAAATAAACAATGGATTATACCCTTAAATCTGTGTGATAGGAGGGATCTATTAACATAACACATTGTTTAATGTCTTAAGTGCTTAATTCACAAAAGTTTTCATTAGAGGTTTCCATGGTTGATTTTAAGGAACATTCTTTACATGTTTTAATGCCCTTGAAGACATGCCAGTAATTCAAAATGTTCCTTTTTCATGGGTACTCAGTCACAGTTGAAAATTAGAGCTATAGCTAGGGATGCCTGGCCTTAGGTCATGATCTCACGGTTCGTGAGTCTGAGCCCTGCATCGGGCTCTGTGCTGACACTGTGGAGCCTGCGTGGGATTCTTTGTTCCTCCTCTGCTTTAACGTTTTCTCTCTCAAAATAAAGAAGATTTAAAAAAATATATATCTATATATGTATATATAGTGGGCCTCTTTTAAATACTTCATCATTTTTATGTAGAATTTTTTGGTTTACGTTTTGTCTGGTTTTGAAATTCCATAGTAATGTGCTTCCTTTTGTATGGAACTTTCTACAGCATTATTTAGGTGGGATTTTGCTTTTACCTGTGTATTTTGTTTTAGGGTGACAATTTTCAACTCATTATGTTTTTGGACAATGTGAGGGAGTCTAAGATAAGATCAGCTTTATGCCCTTTGCTAATAAAAGTATCTATGTGTTTGTAGCAGTATTACCTATGCATACTTGTGACTCATCTTGTGTATTTCTTTCCTTGATTAGTGGTAAATGAATGTTGTATCCTGTTTAGGTGAGTTATCATGATAATAGAATTAACTTCATCATGTATTTATTGGTGAATGTATTGGCTGTATGTATTTCCATTCAGGCTACCTTAGAGAGTACTTAAAGCATCTTAAAGGTACAACAAACCTTCATACATGCTGCTAGTGCAGAGCTCAACACAGGACTTGCTTTTTTTTTTCACGTTTATTTATGAGAGAGAGAGAGAGAGAGAGAGAGAGAGAGAGAGACACCAAGCCCATGCAGGGAAGGGGCAGAGAGGGAGGGAGACACAGAATCTGGATCTCCAGGCTTCTTGCTGTCAGCACAGAGCCCAATGCGGGGCTCAAACTCATGAACCCCGAGATCATGACCTGAGCTGAAGTTGAGCACTTAACCAAATGAGCCCCTGAAGCAACCCTCAACACAGGATTTGAATTCCCAAACTGAGAGAACATGTCCTAACCTGAAATCAGGGGTTGGACACTTAACCGAATGCACCAACTTCATGCCCCTAACACACTGTTTTAAGCCGATAGTGTCAATTTTATACAAAACTCTTTTACTTATCATCTCTGCACCTGTACCCACTTTATATTGATGACATCATAAGTTCTTTTTTTATATTGCATTTATTATTACCTAGATTTGATTTTTATGCTTTTATTTAAGAAAAAGTCTGTAGCAGAAATAAATGTGACTTGTCCTACCTTGTTACAACACTACAGGTTTCTATAATTGTGTAAATATTTATACTTCTCAGAGAGCTTTAGGTTACCATGTGTTTTCAGTTACTGTTTAAAATCTTTTTATTTCAACAAAGACTTTTTAAAAAAAATTTTAATGTTTATTTATATTTTGAGAGAGAGACAGAGACAGAATCTGAAGCAGGCTCCAGGCACTAAGTCTTCAGCAAGATCACAACACAGGGCATGGACTCACCAACCGTGAGAACATAACTTGAACCAAAGTTGGATACGTGACCAACTGAGGCACCCAGGTGCCCCTAGAAGGACATTCTTTAACATTTTTGTAGGACAGATCTGCTGATAAACTTAGAGGGGTTTTGCCTTGGGAAAGTCTTCATTTCTACATGCATGGAAAACAGTTGTGCCAGGTAGGGTATTCTTGGTGGATATTTTTTGACCTTTCAGTATTTGAATATATCGTTCAATGCTTTTCTTTCTATAACATCTACCGAGAACCCCACTAACAATCTTGTAGGAGCTCTCTTGTACAAGATGAGTTGTCTTTGTCAAGCTTTTCAAAATTCTCTGTTCACTGGTCATTTTTGGTCGGTTAATTACAACGTGTCACTGTGTTCATGTCTTGTCTTTTTTCTTCTTCTATTTTTACTTAAATTCTAATTAGATAACATACAGTGCAACATTGATTTCAGTATAATTCAGTGGCTCATCACTTATATACAGTGCTCATCATAACAATTGCTTTCCTTAATAGCCATCACCAAGCAACCTGTCCCTCACCCATCTCCCGCCATAGATACTTATCCTATTGTGAATTTACCGTGTTTGTGAATTTGTCTCTTCTTTCCACATACAGGAGAGCTACAAGCCTTTAGTTCTTCATGGAAACTCTCTGCCCCCTTTCACTCTACTCTCCTTATGGGGTCCCGTTAATGTACACATTGTTCCACTTGTGGTTGTCCCATGTGTCCCTAGACTTTGTCCTTTTCCACATTTTTCTTTGGTCCTCTTAGGTAAGTTAAAACAAGGGGTCTTTAGATTGTCCACTTCTTTTTTCTCCTTGATCAAGTCTGTTTCTGACTCCTTTGTATATTTTTAAATTCAGAGATTCTCCACTTGAGCTCCCAAATTCTGGGTGATTGTTTCTTATACTTTGCCTCTTTGGGGTTACATTTTGGTCATGCATAGTTTTTCTGCTCTCATTTAGTTACCTGTCTGTTTTCTCTTCTTCCTCCATGGGCATCTTTATGATGATTTCTTCTTGACTTCTTTTCATACCATTAATACTTCCTAATTAATTTAAGGTCAGTTTTGGAGGTTTATTTCATTCCTGTGAGTGAAACAAGTTCTTCTATTTCTTTATGGCCTTGTGGCCTTTTGTTGAGATTAGTGAATTTAAGAAAACAGCTTCTGGGCTTAGGCTTATGAACTTGTTTGTACAGGAGAACACAAGTAATTGGTAATGTCTGAATTTTTGTAATTTCCCAGCTTACGAAAGTATAGTTACTTCTTTAGAGCCCATACCTTCCTCTGTTGTCCTCAGCTCTGTGGTCTGTCCAGTGTGTAAACAAAACTCACCTGTTGTCTCAGCATCCATCATAGTGCATCCAGCGGGTGCCCTCATTCCCTCTGCTTCCGTGTCCTTCATGACAGAAACAAGTCCCTCAGCACCTGCAAAAAAGCCAGATCACTGAACACAGAGGTCACTCCTGTGTTCATCTCCTGATAAGAGGTAACAGTTTTCACACAGTGTTGGCATGGAGCGTCAGGAAGGGTGACTAGCTTTGTGGACCAGTGTCACAAACTTTGTCTCTTTGATGTTTCTGTTCTTCTTTTCTACTTGCCTGTGTGGGCTGGGTTCTCCTAATTGCCTTCTGGAGCACTCACAAAGTAATTTAGTCTATTTGTGTCTCCATGGAGGAGCCACCGCCCTGATGCTCCTATTTCTTCACTGCTGATATCCTGTGATGGGTATTAATTTTGGATATTAGAATTTAACATATATGCATGTGAGGATAGTAAGTGAGAGAACTGATCGTGTATCTTTTACTTGTGTCTTTTCATAACACCACAGGCTTGTTGGCAAAGTCAGGTAAAGAATATTCTTTTTAAAGAGTGATGTAGGAAGAAATGCAAGTTGTGGCTCTTAGTATTTACACTCAGTGATGACTTGGATGAAGATGGAGGGTAGAGAAGGGCAGAAATGAGGTTATGATGGATATCGCCAAACTGGGATAATTGCCCTTAATGGAACCCATACTGCCAGAAGAGATCAAGCGTATAAAATACTTGGGGGAAAATCCCACCTTAAGTCAGTTCTATTTGAATCCCAGGACCAAAATCCATTTTTGTAAAGTTTTATTTTTTTAAATATTTATTTATTTATTTTTGGTTGCTTCCCATTTTTTTAAATACGATATTTATTGTCAGATTGGTTGCCATACAACAACCAGTGCTCATTCCAACAGGTGCCCTCCTCAATGCTCATCACCCACCCTCCCCTCCCTCCCAGCCCCCACAAACCCTCAGTTTATTCTCAGTTTCTAAGAGTCTCTTTTGGTTTGTCTCCCTCCCTCCCTTTTTCTTTTTCCTTCCCCTCCCCCATGGTCTTGTATTAAGTTTCTCAGGATCCACATAAGAGTGAAAACATATGGTATCTGTCTTTCTCTGTATGACTTAACTTAGCATAACACTCTTTAGTTCCATCCACGTTGCTACAAAAGGCCATATTTCATTCTTTCTCATTGCCAAGTAGTATCCCATTATGTATATAAACCACAATTTCTTTATCCATTTGTCAGTTGATGGACATTTAGGCTCTTTGCATAATTTAGCTATTGTTGAAAATGCTGCTATAAACATTGGGGTACAAGTGCCCCTATCCATCAGTACCCCTGTATCCCTTGGGTAAATTCCTAGCAGTGCTACTGCTGGGTCATAGGGTAGATCTATTTTTAATTTTTTGAGGAACCCCCCCCCACTGTTTTCCAGAGGGACTGCACCAGTTTGTATTCCCACCAACAGTGCAAGAGGGTTCCTGTTTCTCCACATCCTCGCCAGCATCTATAGTCTCCTGATTTGTTCATTTTAGCCACTCTGACTGGCATGAGATGATATCTCGGTGTGGTTTTGATTTGTGTTTCCCTGATGAGGAGTGACGTTGAGCATCTTTTCATGTGCCTGTTGGCCATTTGGATGTCTTCTTTAGAGAAGTGTCTATTCATGTTTTCTGCCCATTTCTTCACTAGATTACTTGTTTTTGAGGTGTGGAGTTTGGTGAGCTCTTTGTAGATTTTGGATACTAGCCCCTTGTCTGATACGTCATTTGCAAATATCTTTACCCATTTGGTCGGTTTCCTTTTAGTTTTGTTGACTTGTTTCCTTTGCAATGCAGAAGTTTTTATCTTGATTAAGTCCAAAAGTTCACTTTTGCTTTTAATTCCCTCGTCTTTGGGGATGTGTCAAGTAAGAAATTGCTGCAGCTGAGGTAAGAGAGGTTTTTTCCTGCTTTCTCCTCGTGTTTTGATCATTTCCTGTCTCACATTCAGGTCCTTTATCCATTTTGAGTTTATTTTTGTGGATGGTGTAAGAAAGTGGTCTGGTTTCATTCTTCTGCATGTTGCTGTCCAGTTCTCCCAGCACCATTTGTTAGACTGTCTTTTTTCCATTGGATATTCTTTCCTGCTTTGTCAAAGATTAGTTGGCCATACTTTTGTGGGTCCAATTCTGGGGTCTCTATTGTATTCCATTGGCCTATGTGTCGGTTTTTGTGCCAATACCATGCTATCTTGATTACAGCTTTGTAGTAGAGGCTAAAGTCTGGGATTGTGATGCCTCCTGCTTTGGTCGTCTTCTTCAATATTACTTTGGCTATTCGGGGTCTTTTGTGGTTCTGTACAAATTTTAGGATTGCTTGTTCTAGCTTCGAGAAGAATGCTGGTGCAATTTTGATTGGGATTGCATTGAATGTGTAGATCGCTTTGCGTAGTATTGACATTTTTATAGTATTTATTTTTCCAATCCATGAGAATGGAATGTTTTTCCATTTCTTTGTATCTTCTTCAAATTCCTTCATAAGTTTTGTATAGTTTTCAGCATACAGATCTTTGGTTCGGTTTATTCCTAGGTATTTTATGCTTTTTGGTGCAATTGTCAATGGGATCAGTTTTTTATTTGTCTTTCTGTTGCGTTATTATTAGTGTATAAGAATGCAACTGACTTCTGTACATTAATTTTGTACTCTGCGACTTTGCTGAGTACTGAAAGCTTGGCTTCATCTTTGCCAATTTTGATGCTTTTGATTTCCTTTTGTTGTCTCATTGTTGATGCTAGAACTTCCAACACTATGTTAATATCGGTGAGAGTGGACATCCCTGTCGTGTTCCTGATCTCAGGGGGAAAGCTCTCAGTTTTTCCCCATGGAGGGTGATATTAACTGTGGGCTTTTCACAAATGCTTTTTATGATATTTAAGTATGTTCCTTCTATCCTGACTTCCTCGAGGGTTTTTATTAAGAAAAGATGCTGGGGGCGCCTGGGTGGCGCAGTCGGTTAAGCGTCCGACTTCAGCCAGGTCACGATCTCGCGGTCTGTGAGTTCGAGCCCCGCGTCAGGCTCTGGGCTGATGGCTCGGAGCCTGGAGCCTGTTTCCAATTCTGTGTGTCTCCCTCTCTCTCTGCCCCTTCCCCGTTCATGCTCTGTCTCTCTCTGTCCCAAAAATAAATTAAAAAAAAAAAAAAAAAAAAAAAAAAAAAAAAAAAAGAAAAGATGCTGAATTTTGTCAAATGCTTTTTCTGCATCAATTGACAGTATCATTTTATTGACAGGATCTTTATTAATGTGATGTATCACATTGATTTGCGAACGTTGAACCAGCCCTGCAGACCAGGAATGAATCCCACTTGATCATGGTGAAGAATTCTTTTTATATGCTGTTGAATTCAATTTGCTAGTATATTAATGAGAATTGTTGCATCCATATTCATCAGGGATATTGGCCTGTAGTTCTCTTTTTTTTGCTGGGTCTTTGTCTGGCTTGAGAACCAAAGTAATGCTGGCTTCATAGAATGAGTCTGGAAGTTTTTCTTCCCTTTCTCTTTTTTGGAAAAGCTTGAGAAGGATAGGTGTTAACTCTACTTCAAATGTCTGGTAGAATTCCCCAGGGAAGCCATCTGGTCCTGGATTCTTATTTGTTGGGAGAGTTTTCATAACTGATTCAGTTTCTTCACTGGTTATGGGTCTGTTCAAGTTTTCTATCTCTTCCTGTTTGAGGTTTGGAAGTGTTTGGGTGCTCAGGAATTTTTCCACTTCTTCCAGGTTGTCCAGTTTGTTGGCATATAAGTTTTCATAGTGTTCCCTGATAATTGCTTGTATTTCTGAGGGATTGGTTGTAGTAATTCCATTTCCATTCATGATTTTATCCATTTGGGTCCTGTCCCTTTTCTTTTTGAGAAGCCTGGCTAAAGGTTTATCAATTTTGTTTATTTTTTCAAAACACCAACTCTTCGTTTCATTGATCTGCTCTACAGTTCTTTTAGATTCTATATTGTTTATTTTTGCTCTGATCTTTACTATTTGTCTTCTGCTGGGTTTGGGGTGTCTTTGCGGTTCTGCTTCTATTTCCAGTAGGTGTGCTCTTAGGTTTTGATTTGGGATTTTTCTTGTTTCCTGAGGTAGGCCTGGATTGCAATGTATTTTCCTCTCAGGACTGCCTTCGCTGCATCCCAAAGCGTTTGGATTGTTGTATTTTCATTTTCATTTGTCTCCGTATATTTTCAAATTTCTCCTCTAATTGCCTGGGTAACCCATTCATTCTTTAGTAGGGTGTTCTTTAACCTCCATGGTTTTGGAGGTTTTCCAGACTTTTTCCCGTGGTTGATTTCAAGTTTCATGGCACTGTGGTCTGAAAGTGTGTATGGTATGATCTCAATTCTTTTATACTTCTGAAGGGCTGTTTTGTGACCCAGTATGTGATCTATCTTGGAGAATGTTCCGTGTGCACTCGAGAAGAAAGTATATTCTGTTGCTTTGGGATGCAGAGTTTTAAATATATCTGTCAAGTCCATCTGATCCAGTGTATCACTCAGGGCCCTTGTTTCTTTATTGATTGTGTGTCCAGATGATCTCTCCATTGCTGTAAGTGAGGTATCAGAGTCCCCTGCAATTACCATATTCTTATCCATAAGGCTGCTTATGTTTGTGATTAATTTTTTTTATATATGTGGGGACTCCTGTATTCGGCGCATAGACATTTATAATTGTTAGCTCTTCCTGATGGATAGACCCTATAATGATTATATAATGCCCTTCTTCATCTCTTGTTACAGCCTTTAATTTAAGTCTAGTTTGTCTGATATAAGTATGGCTACTCCAGCTTTCTTCTGACTTCCAGTAACATGACAGTTCTCCATCCCCTCATGTCAATCTGAAGGTGTCCTCAGGTCTAGAATGAGTCTCTTGTAGACAGCAAATAGATGTTATTGGTTTTTTTAATCCATTCTGATACCCTATGTCTTTTGGTTGGAGCATTTAGTCCATTTACATTCAGTGTTATTACAGAAAGATATGGGTTTAGAGTCACTGTGATGTCTTTAGGTTTCATGCTTGTAGTGATGTCTCTGGTCCTTTGTGGTCCTTGCAACATTTCACTCACAGAATCCCCCTTAGGGTCTCTTGTAGGGCTGGTTTAGTGGTGGTGAATCCTTCAGTTTTTGTTTGGGGAAAACTAAAATACATTATTGTACATCTTTAAAAATACTTTCCTCATTTTTGAGAGAAAGAGTGCATGCAGGGTAGAAGCAGAGAGAGAGATGCATATTCAGAAGCAGGCTAAAGGCTCTGAGTTACCAGCAGAGAGTCTGATGTAGGGCTTGGACTCTTGAACCATGAGATGATGGTGTCTTGGGGTGAGGTCAGATATCCGACCAACTGAGCTACCCAGCTGCCCCTCCAAAATTCATTTTTATTCTTAAATATTCTCTGAAAGGACTTTGGAAATTCTGGAAAATGAACCAATCCATGCCAAAACTAATCATTGAAATCATTTCAAATATAAAATTGGTTTAATCCTTCATTCACTTACTCACTGAAATGTTTCTAAAAGTTAGAATTTTTATCTTCCTTTTTCAGTGTCTAAATGTGATTGTTTTGAGAGGGCTTTTCCAAGGGTTCATTATTCTTCTACCTTGCCTTATCCCTCCTTTTCCAAAGTCTCTAAATTTGGTAATAACCAGACAGTCTGTATGCAAACATCGCTGTTCAATGTTATCACATAGTCCCTAATTTGGATCTAGTTTTTATGTGTGGTGAACTTCAGAAGGCCTTTAGTGAGAACTCTATCTTCCATAATTACCAAGGTGTTTAGTATGGAGATACAACTTTCCAATGCCAAGAATCTGGCAAGAAACGTGAAGCAAGGGTCAAATCCTCGATTTCAGAGAACTCCGTTTCCAAACATCCAGTATAAAAGTAATAAATGTGGGAAAGTGTCTTATGAAAGCTCAAATCCAATTGCACATCATTGCATCCTTACTGGAGAGAAGACTTAACAATGCAGCAACTCTGGTAAACTTTTAACCAGTCTTCAAAACTTGCTCAACAGCAGAGATTTCGTAATGGGAAGAAAGCTTACAAATATAACAATATGGCAAAGGCTTTCAGTACCACAAAACTTGTCAACACGAGGTGTGATATATACTGGGGAGAAGGCTGAAAGGTGTTTTTAAAAATGTGGCAAAGGCTTTAGGCAGAACTTCAAACTTTGTGACCATCACAGAGTGCATACCGAAAGAAAGATTACCAATGTAAAAAAATTGACAAAGCATTTAATCCTCATCAAAACCTTTCAACATGAGACCGTCCTGAGGAGATAGCTTACAGATGTCAAGAATGTTGGCAAACTCTACCCACAACTGAACTCTCATAAAACATCAGAAAACTACACTGGATATAAACCCCAGAAATGTAATGAATAACGAAAAACTTTGTGTTTAATGTATATTTGAAAAACAACAAACTTATTTGAATATAAAAAACATTACAGCTGTGAACAGTTGGCAAGCTGTGTAATGGAATGTGAAATCTAAATAAACGCAGAGAATTCTCAGCAGAAAGAAGTCAATACCACTTTTGAGACATGATTCTAAATCAGTATTTATTATAGATGAAAATCCAAAGTCAAATCATTCAGATCACTTATTTAGCCTTGGACAATGGAGGTGCTATGGGGTGCCAACCCCTCCACAAGTGAACATCTGCTTGTAACTTGCCAGTCCCCAAATTTAAAAACATAGGTACTTTCCCATGGAAATAGCCTATTGTGGGCCAGAAGCCTCATCTAGAACAGCCAATAACCCATTTTTAATACATGGCCTATTTTATATGCAGTAATAATAAAGCAAGCTTGAGGAAAGAAAATATCATGGAAATCATAATGAAGAGAAAACAGATTTACAGTATATATGTAAATTTGTGTATAAGTGGATGCACACTGTTCAATCCCATGTTCTAACATGGTCAACTGTGTTTGTTAATCTGTGTGAAAGGATCAAGGGAAGATGGATGTGTGTCTGGAGAGGAATAATGTCACCGTCTCCTTTTTCTTCTGACCATAATTGCGATTTTGGGGGTGAGGGGGTGAAAAATATTATTAGCTCGTGTGCATGCAAAAGGATTTGATTGTTTTTGTCTCTCAGACATGCAGGGCTGTAGTATGATGGGGAATTCACTCATACCAACTTTTCCATGGAACATAATGGACATTGTCATGTACAATGTATGAAGAAAGTTTACATTCATATGGTGCTTGTGGCTGATCTATAACAGTGACATAAGTCACCATGAAGTGATCGTTCAGGGCATCATTATTTGCATTAAAAGTAAGATAGTGTAGGGATGCCTGGGTGGCACAGTCTGTCAAGTGTTTGACTCTTGATCTCAGCTCAGGTCATGACCTCACAGTTCATGAGTTGAAGCCCCACGTGGGGTTCAATGCTGATGGTGCAGATCCTGCTTGGGATTCTGTTTCTCCTTCTCTCTGCTCCTCCCCTGCTTGTGCTCTCTCTGTCTCTCTCAAAATAAATTAATAAACTTTTAAAATAATAAAAATTTTAAAAAAATAAGTAAATACAAGTAAGATAGAGGAACATTCTGAATTTTAAATAGATATGCCAGTTTTTTCTAAGGAGATTATGTTGGCTGTTGATTAAAATTTGCATGCATCTTCATAATAGCAGTCGATAGAAGTCAAGAATATTATGCAGTTGAAATAGAGATTTTCACACATCTTAGGCAAGCATAGCTAACTCTTGCATAAAAGGGTGTAAAATTATTGTAAATCCACATTTATTCAATGATGAGCCTCAGCTTGCACAGCATGGAAAGCACAACTCACAGATTCTTATATCAGAGGAACAGAATAGTTCTTGAATGCTTGAAATGGGTGTTTTGACCAAGGATCATACAGTGGTTTTGCAACGGTATGTTTAGCATGTGTTTGAACTTAATACATTTTGATTAAGAACACTGAATAGATTTTAATGTGTTAACACTGTCTTAATGAATGAACTGTTCCCCTACACCAACCTTAGCCTGCCCCACCTTCATTAAGGTTGTAGGTAAACAGTAACACAAAGTGCACTTGACCATTGAACAACATGGGTTTGGTCTATGTGGGTACATTTATAGTCAGGTTTGTTCATTGTACAGAAATTTATTTTCTCGTCTGATTTTCTTAACATTTTCCTTTTTTGAAATTCCTTTACTATAGGAATGTTATATATAACACATATAACATAAAATATACATTAATCGATCTCGATCAAGTTCCTTGTCACCAGTAGGCTATTAAAATATAGTGTTGGGGAGTCAAAGTAATACACAGATTTTCAATGGCATGAGGGGTGTCCACACTGAACCCCTGCATTGTTCAAGGGTCATGCTTGGGAAAGCAGTGGGAGATATCACTAATAATCTATTCTCCGCAAGTTTATGTATTCTAACTTCCTTATTCGGACTGCTGGAACATTAGGGTGCTGTTAATATGGATGACATGGAAGTATTCTTGAGAGCATAGCTAGTCAATTTCTTCTTTTTATTTTTTTTTTTAACATTTTTTCATTCTTGAGAGACCGGGCATGAGTGGGGGATGGGGCAGAGAGAGGGAAGGAGACACAGAATCTGAAAGAGGCTCCAGGCCCTGAGCTGTCAGCACCGAGCCCGATGCGGGGCTCAAACCCACGAACTGTGAGATCATGACCTGAGCTGAAGTTGGACACTCAACCGATTGAGCCACCCAGCTGCCCCTAGAGCATAGCTACTCAATTTCTTGATACTGTGGCCATGGGATCCATTTTGTATAACCAGACTGGCTACAGGGGGATTGAAGGGACTCTAGCTAGACCCAGCAGCCAATAGAGTAGATAATGCCCTCAAAGTCTCAAAGTAGTTCCTGCTTGGGCTTCCCCAATAACCTTTGTGAAAGAGCACCCACTCCCAGTGTGTCTACCTTCAGCATCCCTTAGAGAAGAGCCCTACAGAGTTCACCATGCCCTTCTCATGTGGGTTTGAATTGTACATTCTAGACTTAGCTTAGGAAGTGCAAAGCACTCCAACTGTAGACCCTACAAAATGCATCTGCCCCAGTTCCTGCCACTGTCTCTGCCTTCACTCAGCCTTGACCTCAAGGCATATTGGGTACATCTTCTGGGATCAGTGAGTAGCAAACTTTATTGTTTCACATTCTTTGTTTTCTTTTATTCAACCATGGCTCACAATCCAACGTCCCCAGGTTCTATTTAACTCCTGAGGGAACAAAGTTATTACAAGTATAATTATAAGCCATATGTACAGAATTATCAATTATTGTTTTTAACATTTTACACTCTTTTTCTCTGCTTATGTTGTTTTTAGGAGTATACAGAACACAAATTTTTATGGTTTGGGTACGCACAGAATACAGTATGTTATATTAAGCTGAAGATGCATTTTAGTTTTTTGTTCTTTTGTTTTTAATCTTTTTTGATTTTCATTTAGTTTTGAGAGAGAGAGAGAGCATGAGCAGGGAAGAGCCAGCAAGAGACAGAGACATAGAATCCAAAGCAGGGTCCAGGTTCAGAGCTGTCAGCAAACAGACCAACATAAGGCTTGAACTTATAAATCACAAGGTCATTACCTGAGCTGAAGTTGGATACTTAGCCAACTAAGCCACCCAGGTGTCCTGCTAAAGATGTAGTTTGGAATAAAAGAACTAACTAGAAAGAAGTGCAAGTATAGGGGTGTATATATTTAAGTGTGTGTACCTATATCTTCAGAAGGAAAGGGAATATTAGATCCAATGAGGTAATTTCAAAATAATGATCACGTAGTAAACAAAAATGTTACAGATTTAAAATGGGAATAATTTTCTATAGATCGTATTCGATTCATTTCTCCTAAATCTCCTGCATCATGGCTTGAGAATCTCCCCATGCAAATCCTGTCTTGTCTACCTGCCTATTAGTTGTGTAGCATATACTCTTTCCCTCATTCAAATGTTTAGGAACTGCTGCTTATCAGGTATACTCAGGGATGTTAAGAATGGTTTGCATGAAATGACATGGTGTTCCAAAATTAGTTTGATTATGGGAGTAGTTCAACAGTGAACATACTAAATTCCGTATAGTTTTATTAATACATTTCACTTCTCTCATTTGGACAAGAACACGAAGTAAGATTTCTTTAGTTACTGTTTTTTCCTTCTTGTAAGTGACATCATCCAAGTTCTCCACTGGGGAGTGAAAACTTCGAAGTGAAAACTTGCAGATTCATGTGTCATGGGTTGTTTTAACATTGACTTGATGAGACCAAGCATGCGATGTTGCTTGGTGCTTACTAGATGTTCTACATGTAGGGAGAAAACAATCTTGTATTAGGAATAATTCTGCAGCCCAAAGAATACTGAAAAACATCTAGGCTGAAACATTGCCATGAATTCTTCACGTGGGGAGAGGACACCGTCCAAGATGTGTTGCTGACTCTGGATGGAGAAGGATACATTTTGCTTGTTTTCTTTCCAAATCATCTCCAGTTTCTTTAATGTTCTCATCTCCATTACAGTGATGCAGGCATCACAGCTGTCCTTCTATGCTGTGTTGTGGATATCCCATTTTTACCGCTCTCCCACTCCCACATAAGCCGCACAGACTCTGGTAGGTTCTTAGGTGTGATTTGGAACTTTTAATTCAAAGGGAAATGGTTGTTAACCGGTATGGAGGCCATACCTGAGATTTAAATACAATGTGGTCATCACTTGCGTAGAGGAAAAGGAAAACATCAATGGGCCACAGGATTTTCTCATTCACTTGGCATAGAGAGAGTTGTGAGGACAGATAGAATATGAGGATGCTATCCTTGACCAGGACGATAGGTCCTACTAAAAGCACATATGGAGAATTCTTGAAATGCAGGGCAAGATCTGGTAGGAATCCTCCTTTGGTCACTGTAAAGTCTTAGGAAGATACTTGTAATGAACAAATGTGACAGACATGGGGACATGGGAAATGTGGTAGGTTCTTAGATTGAGGGAAGTCAGATCCTTTCCTCATGTGTTCATGTGAATTCCTTGGCCGTCGTCAGGACCAGTTTCTTTGGATGCCATAGGTAACCATCCTTTCCCAGGCCCAGATATGTGGCAGTAGCTGGAAAGGGGAAATACGAGGATTTAAACAGTGTGGCCACTGCTTTAAGGTGTCATGTGACAGAAAGGAAGTTGAAGATGAAGCAGGCTTCTGAACACTAATAGTCAGAACCAGCAAGGTGGGTGTGGTGTTTCCACAAAGCACTGGCATCCCAGGTATACAACCCCAACACCTCTCTGATCCGTAAGATTGATGACATCCCAGGTATCTTGACTCCCTGCCAGCAGGGACCTCCCTGACTTCCATGCAGCCCCACGATGAGGCTAGTCCTGTGCTCTGGACTGTGTGCAAGACACAGATTAGTTGGGTACCAGATCACCAGTCACCAGGAGCGAGGATGTCTGCTTCACAGAGCCCACGTGGTTTTGGGGTTAGATGTCCCTGTGTTGTTTTACAGCCCATGGTCTTTGTCACCCATCCTGACTTGAGGGGAAAGAGGATTTTTATCAGTTGTAGAAACTGATAAGATAAAGTTGGGTAGCATGTGATAGTCACATTTCACATTGGTTCAATTGAAAGATAATAATTCATTTCTCAGTACCTGTTATTCTGTGATAAGCACACCATGAAATGTTGATGTGTACCTACAGAAAAGACAATGTAAATGGAGGGATGCCTGGCTGGCTTAGGCAGTAGAGTACCTAACTCTTGAATGCTTGGCTGGAAGTCAAAACCCTATGTTGGGTGTAAGGGTTACTTCACACACAAAAAATTAAAAATAGAACTGGGTCGCTCAGTCAGTTAAGCCTCTGAATTTGGCTAGGTCATGATCTCATAGTGCATGAGTTTGATCCCCACATCGGGCTCTGTGCTGACACTTCACAGCCTGGAGCCTGCTTCAGATTCTGTGTCTCCCTCTCTTCCCTCCTTTGCTCATGTTCTGTCTCTCTCTGTCTCAAAAATAAAGAAAAACTTAAAAAAAATTTTTTAATAAAGAATAAAATCCAGAAGGCACAGAGAACTCCTGTCAAAATCAACAAAAGCAGGCCCACACCAAGATATATTAGAATTAAATTTACAAAATACGGTGATAAAGAAAAACTCTTCAAAGCAGGAAGATATCTTTCACTTATCAGGTAGAACCATAAGGTTACCTGGTGATTCTTCAACAGAAACTTGGCAAGCCAGAAGGGAGTGGCATGATCTATTCCACGTGCTGACTGGGAAAAATAGGCAGCAGGGAATTCTCTATCCAGCAAGGCTATCATTCAGAAGGGAAGGAGAGACAGAGTTTCCCAGACAAGCAAAATCTCAAGGAATTCCTCACCACTGAACTAGCCCTGCAGGAAATGTCAAAGGGGAATCTTTAAGTGCAAAGAAGACACCAAAAGTGACACAGAAAAAGGATCAAGAAAGTTTCTAGAAACAATGACAAAACGAGTAATAAAATGGCAATAAATATATATCTATCAATAAACACCTGCAAGGAAAATGTACTATACATTCCAATCAAAACGCATAGAGTCTCTGAATGGAATAAACCAACCAACCAAAAACAACAAAAAAATAAACCCCAGGCCCATCTATATGCTGCCTACAAGAGACTCCATGTAGACCTGAAGACACTTACAGACAGAAAGTGAGGGTGGTAGAGAAACCTTTCTCACGCAGATGAAGGTCAAAAGAAAGCCAGAGTAGCAATACTTGGGTTGGACAAACCACATATTTTGTTCTTGTGTGGCAATTATCCTGCTTTGGTACCAGAGCAATGCTGGCCTCCTAGGGTTATTTTCAGTGGGTTCCCTCTATTCTACTTTTAAGATTTTCATGAAGATTGTCCTAAATTTTGTTTTGTTTTTAATGTTTGTCAGAATTGGCCAATGAAGACAAGAGGTTGTGGGCTTTCCTATGCTGGGAGGTTTTTTATTCCAAATTCAACTTATTTTTTTGTGAGGGTCTAAGAAGATTTCCTATTTCTTGAGTTCAAGATTCTTTTCTCAAACTTGGTAACTTGTGCGTTGTTTAAAATTACATTTTTTTTACAATTTTGCCTAACTTGTTAGTATATAATTGTTGATAGTGATTTGTTATCACACTATGTATTTCTGTGGTTATCTGTTGTGAGGTTTCTGTTCCATTTCTCCATTTGGTGTGTGAGTTGTCTCTCGTTTTTTCTTAGTTAATGTAGTTGAAGAATTTCCAATTTTGTTTGTTTTGAAAAACCTGGGCATTATTTTCCATGTTATTGTTTATTCTGCTCTCTTATTTCTAATTTTTAAGTTTTTAGTTTTATTTTTTCATTTATTTTGAGCGAAAGAGAGAGCACATGCAAGTGAGGCAAGGGCCAAAGTAAGAGAGACAGAATCTTAGTCTACTCACTGGGAGTGAAGCCCTACCTGGGACTTGATCCCACAACTCTGGGATCATGACCTGAGCTGAAATCAGGAGTCAGACGCTTAACAGACCAACCTACCCAGGTGCCCCAACTATTTTATGAATTTCTGATTTTTCCTTGGTATTTCCTTCTCCTCCTGCAGAGCTGAATGTGGGGCTTGAACTGGCTAACCACGAGTTTGTGAACTGAGCCAAATTCAATTGCTCAAACGACTGAGGGGCTCAGGCACCCCTGTTGTTGTTTTTAATATTTATTTGTTTTTGGAAAGAGAGAATCCCAGGCGGGCCCTGTATGAACAGCACAGAGCCCGAGAAGGGACTGGATGTCACAAACCATGAGATCATGAAAGGAGCCAAAATCAAGAGTCTGATGCTAACCTACTGAGTCACCCAGGCGCTCCTTAAAGGCAAAGACCGTTTTGTGTGTTTCATTCACATTGCAGAATTTGGGTTCCCGATTCTCCAGTTTACATTTGCACACACATTCATTGCCAAGTGATTGTGGGAAGGGTGCACTAGCTGAGGGAAATTTGAGAGAGCCACAACTGCTGGCCTATGAAGCAGACTCAAGCCAGAAATACTGAACTCAGACTATGTGCCTTAAAAGATCAGCAAAATAGTGCCAATCATTCTGGGTGACCTTGGGGAGAAACAGGCATGCTTGCTATTGGGGGTGAAATTATCTACATAGCTGTGGAAGGCAATTTGGTAATATCTAGCAAAATTATGTATACTTTTTCATCTCTTGGCTAACAGTTTCCCCTCAAATTTACCTCCACAGTACTTGCAAACTTGCACAACAGTGACCTTCAAGTATTCACCACCCCTATGTAAAAGCCAAAGATTGGGAACAACCCAAAGTCCTTTGGTAGAAAACCAGTGAAGTGGAATAATGCCCAACTATAAGGAAGGAGGAAAATAATCTACATTTATAATTGCATTTTTTTAAAAAAACACTCTTGGAGAGTATCTAAGGAAAGAAAGCTTTGTATTTTGGTAGAGTATTAATAGGTGGATACATGGAAAATTATACGGATAATAATTTTATAATCCTTTAAATGATAGGAGGGAGACTTTTCTATCATTTTAAGATTCTCATCCTTACGATCTATTAAAAACTTGAAAGTCAGTGTAAATATTAGTGTCACCTAAGAAAATAGCTTATTCCAATAAAGCAACAACCAGTATTCTCCCCTTAGAACACAGTTCTCATTGTATTGCAGTTGTTGGCAGGTGTTAAATATCCTGCCCAATGCCATTACATTCAAAATGTGCCCAAAGCCATAGAAAACCACCATGAGGTGACCAGGATCTACTGGCTAGCTCTTACCTGGAAACTAAGATGCTGCTTGCCCTCAGTCTACCTCATCTCAAATGAGCCCCTCCCCAGACGATGGAGGCTTGAGCTCCAGTATTGCCTCTGGTCCTGACAACCAATGATTCTGCCATGACAGGCCTGCAAGGACCAAATGTGCAAGGCAGACCACCCGTTGTAAATAATCAAGCCCTCTTACCCTGTGGAGCTGTGCCAACTTCCCCTCCTGACACTCCAAATACGAGGAAATCTATCTATGTCTAGTTCTTCAAAATCAGAGGCACAGTTGTTGTAACAATCATTTCTTGGGGATGTGGAAAAGAGGAGAATGATCTTTCCTCCAAAATCTTGGGCAGGAGCTGCTTTCTGACCACAAGAGTACTGGTACAGTTCTCAAGGCTGCAAGGGAGGGCGTCAAAATGCCATTGTGATTCATGCCTGGGCTCTTGCTCTACTCTCCAAATGAACTTGAACAGTGTGCCAAAATGCACCTTTCTTTCCCCAGGTACTCAAAATCTCTATGGTGTGTTAAAGGCTCCAAAGTGATAGGTAGGTAGGTAGCTAGGTAGCCAGACAGACAGATTTCTTCATGATAGAGTCCTTGTAGGTTTTATCTTTTTGGAAATTCATAATGATTCTTTGGTATTTACTTCTTGCCATATAATTATCTATTTTGGGCTAGATTTATTTTTATTTCTATGGGATCAGTTATACTGTGTCTGCCTTCACTTCTTCAGTTCTGATTTTAGTCTTCTCTATCATTCTGGCTTCATTAGAGACAGGTCTGTTGACTTTGGGGGGTTTCTCTAACCACCAAATTTTCTATTGTTGATTTTTCCTATTTTTGGTTTATTCTATAGTTTTCATTTCTGTCTTAAGTTTAAGTTGCCTTGCTTCTGCTAATTTTGAGCACATAGCACATAGGGTGCTTTTCTTCATTTTCTGAGATATAAGAACATGATTTGTGCTACAGCAAGAGATGCTACAGAATTCTCTACTAAGCTATGCTGTCAGTTCCTTGTGTGCAAGTTTATGTGTTCATGGAAGAAGCAAGTCCTGATGATTTCTTCTTAGCTGTCTTCCTGATATTCTGATTGATTTTAAGCTTCTATATTAGAAGTTGTCAGTACATTCATCTGAGAGTAGTACTCTGGAATGATTTTACTTTTCTGTTATTTGATCTCATTCAGCTATATTTTCACATGGCACCGAGACATTCCTGCCAAAGTTATCCATTGACTCTTCGTTCCAAAAAGGGTCATGAGTAGATATAAATATAGTTCCCTTGAGAATGTACACTTAATGACAGACTGGAACAAGGTTGAGGAGAGTGAAGGTCAAAGGTATCTGGGGACTCCTTTCCAGAGAACGATGATGAATGTAATAAATATGGGGAAGTCTTTTATCAAAGTGCCAACCTTATTTCACACTGGAGTATCCCTAAGGGAGGGAATCATTATAAATATATTGAATGTGGGAAAATTCTTAGCCAGTCTTCCAATGTTGGTGATCATCATTGATCCTTACCAAGGTAAGGAATGTGGCCATGTCTTTAACCAGTTCTCAACCCTTACAGGACATCAAAGAATTCATACTGGAAAGAAAACTTACCAATGCAAAGAATGTGGCAAGGCCTTTGACACAACATCACAGAATTCACACTGGAGTGAAACCTTACAAATGTAAAGAATGTGGTAAAGCTTTTATCTGGCACTCAGCCCTCAAGACACATGACAGAATTCATAGTGGAGAGAAACCTTACCAATGTAAAGAATGTGGCAAGGCCTTTAAACAGAAATCAAACCTTAAACAACATCAAGAAATTCATACTGAAGAGAAATCTTACCAGTGTGAAGAATGTGGCAAAGCCTTTAACTGGCAATCGGCCCTTAAGGAACATCACAGAATTCACAGTGGAGAGAAACCTTACCAATGCAAAGAATGTGGCAAGGCCTTTACCCAACCCTCAGCCCGTACAGAACATCACAGAATTCATACTGGAGTGAAACCTTACCAGTGCAAAGAATGTGGCAAGGCCTATAGGTGACAAACAAACCTTACCAAACATCACAGAATTCATACTGGAGTGAAACCTTACCAATGCAAAGAATGTGGCATGGCCTTTATGCGACAGTCAAGCTTTACCAAACATCACAGAATTCATACTGGAGACTGACCTTACCAATGTAATGAATGTGGCAAGGCCTTTTCCCCCGAGGCACATCTTAATATGCATCACAGAATCCATCTTGGAGAGAAAGGTTACCAATGTCAAGACTGTGGGAAGGCCTTCTCCCACCAGGCACATCTTAATGAACATCACAGAATCCACACCGGAGAGAAACCTTACCAATGTAAAGGATGTGGGAAAACCATTCTTCACTGTTCAAACTTGACTTAGAATTCATACTAGAGCAAATCTTCTAAATGTTAACACTGTGACAGAATTTCTAAGGATTCCTCAACTCTTATTCCACATCAGATAATTCATACTGAAGAGTAATGATACCCATTGATACCCATTGGAAATTGTTAAGATAGTAAAGCAATGCTTTACAAGTAAACCCTGATTCTTCATCAGAGAACATATACTGGAGATGATCTTACCAATACAAAGAATTTGGCAAGCCTTTTAATCAGTACTCAAGTCTCATCCAACATCAGAGAACTCATACTGCAGAGAAAACTTACAAAGAATGTGGTAAAAAACGTTTCAGACTGCTCAAGCCTTACTCATTACCATAGTTCCTGTTGCACAGAGACGTTACAAATGTAAGGAATGTGGCAAACCTCTAGCCTGGACCTCACAACTGCCTCAGTATCACATTAACTAGTTTACATAGACTCAGGCCACACCCAGACACTCCCTAAATATTACATATTCTCCTCCTTCACTGGGGTCCTGAAACCAGACCCATCTCAGTGAGAATCTTGGGTATCAACACTGCACCACATGGATCTGTCACAGAGGGAATATTTTCAATAGTTGCAGTTCATGAATTCATGGTACAAGTCCTCAAGCTATATGGAAAGTCCAGATGGAGAGAATGGAGAGAAGGCCCAGGGATGTAACACAGGAATGTCCTAAAGAGCTGAATTTGACTGTCATAAAAGGGATAAATACTAGTCCAAAAGAAATTTGCCAGGCAGGTCCATCAAAGGTTAAGAAAAAAAAATGTTTTCAAGCTCTACAGTCATAGCATTTCAGTAAGGGATGAGGACACAGGCCCTGAGCTTAGTCAGGACAAGATTTACCTGAGAAGCAGCCGTTTCTTTCTCTCCCTTCTGCTCTCAAGTGCTTTCTGAGGTGGTATTAGGTGGAGAAATCACACCTGTAGGCCTTTAAAGGCCTCACCACAGCCTCTTCACCTGCTTTCATCACCTCAGAGGCAGAAGAATCTTGAAATGCAGTAAACGCTGTCCTCTCCTTGACTTTGTCACAGGAGAGATTCAGAATAAAGGAGCTCCTCCGTGGACACTTACCTGTGAGTTTCTCCTTCCCGGTTTCAGATGTCCTCCCCTCCTACAGACAGCCACACGTCCTGCCACAGTTCAGGGAACGTAGGCTGCACTGACCTGCCCCTTCCAAGTCCACGCTGAACAGACTATCATCATCTCTTCTACTGAAAGGAGATGCAGCCCTCCCAAATATGCCTGTGAATCCTCGTGTTTCACCCTGGCCTCACCTGAGAGTCACCTGGAGCTTGTAGTTAAAGCAGCATCGATGCTCTCACCCTGACCAATAGACAGACTCTGGCAGGGGGCACAGGTGATGCTGTTTCTTAAAACTCACCATGGGATATTTATTGTAAACCCAGGCTGATAAGCACTTCTGTGCTTCCAAGTTTTCATGTGCATATAAATCATTTGGTGTTCCAGGTCCCATAGAAGAAAAACCTGTCAACCTTTCCTGGTTCCACTACAGTAAAGGAAAATGATGACATTAGAAATCCTGCAGGTTTCCAGTGAAAATCTGGACCAGGAGTATCGTTTCTACTCTCAATACACAGCTGTCATTTTCCATGGTTCAATATTTATATTCAAACACAGTGAAAAGAGCAGGGAAACATAAGTTGTGGGCTATGTACTCCATGAAAAATGAAATCCAAACTAAACTATTCACCAAAGTCTAAAGTCATTCTATAGCCTTTAAAATGTATGGTTCACTGTTATTAATGCTTTATTGTAAAGACTTTAACCCTTACGATTTTATGCACTTGGACAAATCTGATTGCTTTTCTACTGATGTGAGGTAACAGAGTCACTATTTATTTGACTACTGAGGACAAGGTACACTGGTCAACCTTTCCAGGTTAAAACACAGGAGAAGCCCAGACTACACATGAGCCTACTTTCCCATCTAGAAACCAAGACCAGATCCACCTACAACAATTTCATGGTCATCTGTGTATCTGACTACATTCTTCATGGGCTGATATCTTTTTTTTTTTAATATTTGTTTATTTTTGAGAGAGAAAGAGCAAGTAGAAGCTGGAGAGGGGTGGAAAGACTAGGAGATAGAGGATCTGAAGCAGGCTCCATGCTCAGTGCAGAGCCTGATCAGGAGCTTATACTCACAAACCACGAGATCACGACCTGAGCCGAAGTCAAATGCTTAACGAACTGAACATTTCAGGCACCACCATGGGATAATATTTTTATTGAAGAGGACAACCATAAATATGCCCCCAGATGTTTATTCTCCAAGTAGGCTCCAAAACATGGCCCTTAGGCATCATCTGAGAACGTGTGAGAAAGGAAAATTGGGGAGTTACAGCCCAGAAGTATTGAAATGGTAACATGGGAAGAGACCTAGAAATCTGATATTTTATAAGTGCTTCAGGTAAATCTGATTCAAAATAAATTTGATAGTCTCTGCAGTAACTAAATCAAAGGTCATCCCTGAGTTATACACATTAAAGGTCACTCTTAGGGGCACCTGGGTGGCTCCGTCGGTTGGGCATCTGACTTTGGTTCAGTCATGATCTGACAGTCCGTGCGTTTGAGCACACATCGGGCTCTGTGCTGTCAGTTCAGAGCCAGTAGCCTCTTTTGGATTCTGTGTCTCCCTCTCTCTCTCTGCCCCTCCCCCACTCATGCTCTGTCTCTCTCTATCAAAAAATGAATAAACGTTAAAAAAAATTTAAAGTCACTCTTAGAAACCTTCTGTGTTTGTGGTGATGTTAGTGGTGTGATACACACACACACACACACATACACACACACACACAACATACACATTTGCTTTATTCATAAATAAGTCTGACTCTAACATAGTCTGGTTCAGTTTTCACATCTTCCATGTCTCATGTTCCTCATTGAGCATGCTGGAATCACCCAAAAATACACTTGTCCTCAGATTCTTTCATCAAATAATACAAATTTACATGAATTGGAATTTATTCAAATATTTCATCAAGTAAGATATGAAACACATATGGCCACACATTAATGGATGTTATATTTTATAATGGAGTTGAATATGGCAACATTCTTACTCTGAATCTGCATTTCATGACTTTTCCTATAACACAATAAATAATTACACTCTTAATTAGTTGTTTGTACTCAGGTATAGAGAATTAGCACCCCATTTGCATACATGATAAATTCTTGTGAATCTGGGTAGGCATACTCTAAATTTCAGAGGATTTTTCATGACATCTGATTCCAGTGCAAGGCATGATGTCCTTAGTGTCAGATGCCTTGAAGCACTTCAGGTTACACTGGCCATTCCCAACCATCTCACGTATCCACCTGTGTTACAAATACGTTCTTAGAGTTGTGGTTTGCCAACGTTCAGGTCCATGAGATGAAGAGAGAGGGGCCTTGAAAAGGATGGCCTTCCCTGAATGAAACAGGAGTGGTTGCAAAATAAATTCCTGAAGTCCCATCTGATTTATACTCCCTCCTTGCTGCATGGAACACAGTCTGATAGCTGATGGAGGGGCACGCATCTGTGGCCATGAGAGAGCAACTGTGAACACATGGCTGCAGGTGGACAATACCACAGGGAAGAAACGGAGAAGCCAGAGTGCACCATAGGGTATATGAGCCATTTCATCCGACATGAGCATCGATATACTCACTGTATACATACTAGAAAATATACATCTTCCTTTCTACAAAGTACACATTGGCCTTTTCATGGTATAGCAGAACACAAAACAACAGCTACCCCAAAATGCATCGTTATTGTCACTTGTGCCAGTGTTAAATGTGAGCACAGTCTGGTTCCCAATTTCATGGTGTCAGTCTCTACAATGGACAGACATCCTCTTTCTGCTCCCCACCAGATGGGGGAAAAAAATGCTACATGAGCTGTGCATGAAGAGAGGGGCATCTAGCCTAAAAACTAGGTGGACTGTTTGAGGCAGAAATACGCACTGCCTATGACTGGTGAACTGCTCCTCAACTAATCAGTATTTTGCACAATCCTCAGAGCAGAACACATCATGGAGCTCAAGCAGGACTGAGTTTTCTGCTAGCTGTGGATCAGCTTCAATGGAATGTCATCCAACTACAATGGCTCAGACTGACATGGGGCTAGTGACACATATAATAGTTGTTATACCTTTAAGATGTTTTACATAATCTCTAAGGGAACCACAATGAAAATACCTACTGATAATACATTCACCAATAAATAGACGATGTAATGGATTCTATTATTCTAACAATTCCCGTAGACATAATACAACATTCACTGACCACTAACCAAGGGAAGAAATACACAAGGTGAGTCACAAAGGACGCATGGGTAATATTTCTACAGACAAACACATAGATACTTTTAATGGCAAAGGGAACAAAACCAATTCATATTTCAGTTACACTCACATTGTCCAAAAATGTAACGAGTTGAAAATTGTCACTCTATAACAAAACATACAGGTAAAAACAAAACCACACCTAAATAATGCTGTGGAAATTTCTATACAAAATGAAGCATATTATTATGGAATTGCAAACCAGAATAAGAGAAAATATAACCCAAAAAATTCTACATAAGAAAGATGAATTATTTAAAGGACACCTACTATAATTTTATTTTAAAGTTTACTGATTTTGAGACCGAGCACAAGGAGGGAGGAACAGGGAGAGAGAGAGAATCCCAACCATGAGATCATGACCTGAGTTGAAATCAGGAGTTGGATGGTGAAGCAACTGAGACACCCAAGTGACCCTGTGTATCTATAATTTTAAAGTGTGACTGTGTACCTATGAAGAAAGGAACATTTTGAATTATTGGCATGTGTTCATGGACAATAAAGGTGTAAAGAATATTCATTAAAATCTCTCATGGAAAGCTCTCATGAAAACTTTTATGAATTAAGCACTTAAAAGACCTTAAGAAATGTATTACGTTAATAGATTCCTATTCCACAGAATTTAAGGGTATCACCCATCCTTTAGAATCCAGCAAACAACAAGTTTTCATTTCATTATTTTTAAGTTTGTATTAAAAGTGTATTTTCAGAGAGAGAGAGAGAGAAAGTGGCAGAGGGGCAGAGAGAAAGGGAGGGAATCCCAAGTAGGCTCCACTCTGTCACTGCAGAGCCAGGCATGGGGCTTCAACTCACAAATCATGAGATGGTGACCTGAGCTGAAATCAAGAGTCTGATGCTCAATGCCCTGAGCATTTCATTTCTTAATAAACAAATACCATCAAAGTTGTAAAATGTGCCAACAATCACTATAAAAAACAAAAACAAAAACTGAGAGATGAAATTCAGATACATTCTGAGTGAAGTATAAAAACTAATGATTCATTTGTCCTTAAGTTGAAACTCTCTGATTTTAGTTTTGTTTATCAGAAATTTTAATTGTATTCATCTGACAGTAGTGGATTGATTTTACTTTTATTCATTACCTTTCAGCTGTATCTTCAAATGGCACCCAGAGCCTCCTCCCAAAGATGTGCATAGAAACTTGTTTCCAAAGACTGTCAGTAGGTAGACACTATGCTTAATGAGAGACTGGAACAGTGTTGGGGAGGGTGAAGGGCATCAAAGCTATCATGAAGGACATATCCAAAGGGAGACAATTACCCATAATAAGAGTCTCACTGCACAAAATGGTGAAGGATATAAACATTTTAGAACCCCCCTTTCTAACTACACTACTTCTGCAAAGCGGTGTGTTCCTATAAGTAAAGGCTCAAATCAAAGGGTCAAACGTACATATTTGCAAAAAAAAAAATTTGGAAAACCTGAAAGGTGACCTAGTCTATGCTGAAAATATTATTTGTACCATTTTGACAATAGGATTGTATTGACCTTTCAATCAAATATTTCTGAAAATCAGAGATTTAAAACTGAAGAAAAAAGTGGTAGGTGATATCCCGTTGAGGGGTCTTCACTGAGCAGTCAACCTTACAACATAACCACAACACTTTCAATGAAAACAGGATTGCTCTATGCAGTCAATCTGAGAAAATATTTAAGCAGGGTTCAAACTTTAATAAACATCTGAGGACTCATCTTCCAGAGAACGATTATGACTGTAATAAATGTAGGGAAGTGTTTTATCAAAGCTCCAACCTTAGTATACAGAAGAGTATATATTTAGGAGAGAATCCTTACAAATATAATGAATGTGGGAAAATTCCTAACCCATCCTCCAATGATGGTGATCATCAGAGGATTCATGTGGGAAAAAAAAAAACCCATACACATGTCATGAACCTGGGAACATGCTTAGTCAATCATCAAGACTGAAAATAGATAAGACAACCTACACTGGACAGAAAGGTCACATTTGTAACAATTTTATGAGGAGCCACTCATTCGTGTACAGGCTGGTCTACCTTGAAGCCATTGTATTGATTGTACTAGGCTACCATAAAGCAATTAGATTGTCGCGTATTCATTATCAGTGCATGAATCATGATACCTCTCAATAAATATGAATTTCTGGAGCGCTTTGGTGGCCCAGTCAGTTAAGTGTCTGACTTCGGCTCAGGTCATGGTTTCATGGTTTGGAGGGTTGGATCCATGTGTTGGGCTGGGTGCTGACAGCTCAGAGCCTGGAACCTGCTTCAGATTCCATGTCTCCCTCTCTCTCTCTGTGCCTCTCCTGCTCATGCTCTGTGCCTCTCTCTCTCTCTCTCTGTCAGAAGTAAATAAACATTTATATATATATATATATATATATATATATATATATATATATATATTGCATTTGGAAAACTACATGGCAGTGACTTAGGGAAATAAACTCTCCTCCTGAAGGGCAGCAGCTCGTCAAGTCTAATTATGTCTCTTTGCCAGAAGGATTATTTGAAACAGACCAAGGAAAAGCTCTGAAACCCAGGACAGGTTTCCTTTGTAACAGACATTTGCATGTATCAGGGTAAGTTCCATTTGGAAGGGTGTCTCCCTCTGTGTAGCAGAAAGAGGGAGAATGTGTAAATCTCCACAAACTTTGGTCAGTGGAGAAGGCATGGATTTTAATCTGGACAACATCCCTAGCCTGGGTGGCTGTGCTCTGCTGATCTCCTCCCCAAATGCTTCCCAGTAGGATCACCTGTGGAGTTTCAAGAAGGATCATTGCTGCTGCCCTCCCCCTCACATTCCCTCAACTGGGTCGGTGGAAACCACAGTGTGGTTTCAGGGAAGTGCTCCAGGGGATTCAGGTGCAGGATTTTTGACCTCAACACCAGGGATTCCTGGTCTCCCCACTTCAAAGAATGAAGAGGTGGGCACAAAATGCGACACAGGCAGAGGTGATTAGTGTCTAAGGGAGGGTGGTAGGAAAGCTTGCTGTATAGAGAGGGGCGTCTGAGGATGAAAACCCGAGACAATAGGCAAGGATCTTTGTTTTGTGAGGATTGGGTCTCTCCCACCTCTCTCCCACCTTCCCTTTCCCCTTTTTCCTTTTCCTATTTCATATTGGCTTGCTAACTCTAGGTGCTAGGTTTTCCATTCCTGATTATCTCATTCCCATTGTACTAGGGGAGGGAGGCCACACAGTTCCTTGTGGGTCATACGTGTTATGGTCTACCACTAATTTTTATTATTTTTGTTAATGTTTTTAGTTACTATTGAGACAGAGAGACAGCACGAGCAGGGGAGGGGCAGAGAGAGATGGAGACACAGAATCTGAAGCAGGCTCAAGCCTCTCAGCTGTCAGCACAGAGCCCGATGTGGGGCTCGAACTCGCGGACTGTGAGATCATGACCTGAGCGAAAGTTGAACATCATGACCTGAGCCAAAGTTGGACGTTAAACCCACTGAGCCACCCATGCGCCCCTAGCACTAATTTTTAGTTCGGTCTTTATGGTGAAATTCCTGAGGGGCACCTGAGGGGAAGTTAGTGGTATCTGTTACATCCTAAGAGGAACCTTACACCTGAGGGGGTTTGCCTTGGTCAGACACTCCCAGCATTGTTCCAAAAAGTGTTTTCCCCACCCAGGGATCTCAGGTCCTTATCTTTTCCTTTCTGCGTACTGAATCCTATCTTTCCCTATCAAAATTCTAAGTTAGGCCAGAGTAAGCAGGAAGGCTTCCCTTCTATTTATGAAAGTTGAATGCAGGCTTTTCCTCAAGGGGAGGCAACAGGGTCTCCTGTACAGGAGTTGGGGAGGGTCAGGTCCATGTAGTACACTGTTCCTATGCTGTTAACAGAATTTGTGGGCTCCTGTGGGCGGGGAGTCCCCCTGAAAGCAGAGGAGAGAAACTCAGAGATTGGTGCCTAAGTGGGAGCTGACAGTTTCTGAATAGCTCTTGACCCAGAGGACTAGGAACTTGGGCCTTTTTTGCATTTCAAAGCCCTGCCTGCAGGCGATCAGGTTACAGGTGGAGAGGCTGTGTTGGTGTCTTTACAGACATTTTTTGCTATTCTGCTGTGATTTCTCCACAAAGATCTTCGAGAAAAAAGATCTAGAAGGCCAGGTGAAAGAAGAAGAAATGGCCTGTTCTCAGGTAAGCCTTGTGTCCCAGGCCAGAGGACCTGTGATCTTTTTCTCCTGAATTCCATGCATGTAGAAATTGCAGGGCACTTGGGTGTCTCAGCCATTTGAGCATCAGACTCTTGATTTGGGCTCAGATCATGATCTCAGGGACCTGTGATCCAGCCCTGCATCAGGGTTCCTTCTGAGTTTGGAGCCTACTTAAGATTTCCTCTCTCTCCCTGTGTCCCTGTCCCCCATTTACATGCATCCTCTCTAAGAGAAATTTTTTTTTAAAAAAGGCAATTTTTTAAAAAAATTCTGATGGTTCTGCTTTGTTTTCACCTACGTTTTAACCTTCTCAGAAGTGATATTCTAGGTTATGTCTTTAGAACACTCCTCCCCTATATCCCAGAGACTTTGCTCCCTTCTTTTCAACCTGGCTTGCAGTAGGGCATCAACAGTTTTCCCTTTGAATTAAATTCCTACAAGTATTGAAAATATTCCCTTTGTAACAGATCCAGAGGGGAAGGTGTTGAATCCACATGTCCTTTTGCTGGTTCTGGGATAGCACTCAAGAAAAACAGTTCCCATTTAGGTCTGATCTGGATGATTTCTCTGCTGTGGGTAGAGTAAGATTACGAAAATGCACAAATACACTGTCATAGGTCAACTTATAATATATCAGAAAGGGTATTGTATATAAATTTGGCTTAAACTCACCTTTCATGAATAATCAAGATAAAAGGCTTATATAGTTCCCTATTAGGTTTATCGGAAATTACTAACCACCTTGTCTTGCTTCTGTGACCTTGCCTGCTTGCTAAATAGATAACTTAGGATGCACAACCCTCCCCCACCCCTTCTACCAAGATCTGGCCTAGGCAAGACCAACATGTAAAAAGTTACGTACTCGCTGCCCCATGGCATCTTTGGGGTCTAACTATCACTGGTCATTTTAAACCCTCTTAGGACAAAGAACTTTAAATTGTTAGGCTCCCGCCAAAACTAACATCTGTGTGTCACAATATAACTGGCTACCATGAAATGCTGTAAATTGTAATTGGTTAACCAAATAATGACGTATTCTGACTTGCTGAAATCCATGTAAGCTCACTTCTACCTTTGTTTGGGGCCATTTTCTGCACTTTTCTCCTTAAGATCATGAGATCAGGTTTGGCCTGGCCGGTAAAAAATCTTGCCTCACTTCTATTCTGCATCTGGTGGTTTTTTCGACAGCACCCTGTTTCCTACACCAGATGGATATGAGGCACAGAATAACCTTGAATGTTCCTGTGCATTTGGATGTGGAAAATATACTTTAAAATAGTCTAGACATTACAGGACACAGAAACTATATGTGACTGAAGGCTACATAAATGCACTGTATCCTCAAAGTTGTTTATATTCTTATTTACTGTTTGGAAGCCACAAGAACACACTGGTGACCATGTGTCCTGAGGTGTGCCTTAGGCACTGACATGAATGGTGTACTTGCAGCTGATGTTACCTTCTATTCCTTGGCTTTGGCTCTCTGCCAGATTTCTCCCCAATAACGTTCGTATTTTCCTTCTTATCAGTTGTAAAGATTTTAGGTAGATTCCCTGAGCGATTTCCAGACACCATCGCATTTAAACTGGAACCTTCTTTCTCCTAGTTTGTCTCTCTCTGTAGTTTCTTTCTTTTTTTTAAGTTTATGTATTTTGAGAGACACAGAGTGAGCAGGAGGATTGGAGTTGCAGAGAAAGCATGAATCCCAAACAGGCTCCACAGGGTCATGCAGAGCATGACTCAGGGCTCAAACTCACAAAACCATGAGACCTTGACCTGAGCTGAAGTCAAGAGTCAAACACTTAACCGACTGAGGACCCAGGCACCCCTACCTTGCAGTTTCTGATGAAGAAAACAAAGGCAAAAGAAATGTAGGTAAAATTAAATTGTCTTACAACTTACAACCCACTGAGAAGTACTTAAGATTGGCAGAGGAAAATATTCCTCAAGGAATTTACAACTGCTTTAATGTTAATGCTTTTCTAGAGGGGAAAAGCAAGCTTCCCTTGACAATAGCCAGAATTCCAGGATCCTGTGAGTCCTCTTTAACCTATGAAATCCCTTCAGAATCTTTATTCCAACCCCCCCCAACTTAAAGTATATAATGAATGTCTCCTCACAATCACACTGCAGCTCATTCTTCCCACATGTCCCATCCCTGTGCCTTAATAAGATCAGCCTTGTTCACCAAAAAGGTCTCAAGAATAGTTTCTTGAGCATTTATTTACTCCTGGCCCACCTCACATCAGTTTCTACTGAGCAATGAAGTCCCTCGACCTGTGTAGTAGATGTAATGACTTATGGGAGTAGAGGTTCTAAATCAATCAGACCTTCATCCTGTAGGTTATTTCACTGCATAGTCATGACACAGACATACTCTTCTATTTACTTCTTTGTGTTTTCAGAAAGAGAAGAATCACATAATTAACATCTTTAAGTGTCTTAAAATCCCGAAATACCATAGAACACAAATGATAATTGAAAGAAAACTTTCAATGAGGGGTGCCTGGGTGCCTCAGTCGATGAAGTCTCCACTCTTGATTTCAGTGCGGATCATGATCTGGAGGTTCATGAGATAGAGCCCCATTTCAGGCTACATGCTGACAGCAGGAGCCCTCTTGGGATTCTCTCTCTCTGTCTCTCCCCTGCACCTCACTCTTTCTTTCTCAAAATGAATACACATTAAATTTAAAAAAGGCTTTCAAGGTGCTTGGGTGGCTCAGTTGGTTAAGTATCTGACTCACCTCAGGTCACCATCTCACAGTTCATGAATTCAAGTCCCACAGCTCTCTTTCTCTCTCTCTCTCTTTCTCCCTCTCTGCCCCTCGTTGGATTCTCTCTCTGCCTCTCTCTTTCCACCCTCCCTTACTTGTGCCTTCAGTCTCTCTTTCAAGAACGAATAAATTAATTAAAAATCTAAAAAAAATATTAAAAAAAGATTTCCAATATTACGTTATGGTATCATTGAGTAGTATGGTCAAGATAGTATTCTTGAGATACTGTATGGTACAAGACAGGTAATTTACTGAAATAGCATAGGGACACGACTCTGGGCAGAAAGAAATGTACTTTGGCTGTGTGAAGCTTGTATGTTCATGGGGGAGGGTCAGTGCACAAGGTGTTCAATCACAAAACTTTCTTTAAATTTCTTCTTGCAAAAGTACTTCCGCAAGATTTCTCTGGTGCTTATCATTCAGTTCAATATTTTTTTTAATTTATTTTTTATTTAAAAAAAATTCTTTTAATGTTTTATTTATTTCTGAGACAGAGAGAGACAGAGCATGAATGGGGGGAGGGGCAGAGAGAGAGAGAGACACAGAATCCGAAACAGGCTCCAGGCTCTGAGCTGTCAGCACAGAGCCCGATGCAGGGCTTGAACTCACAGACCACGAGATCATGACCTGAGCCAAAGTCGGACGCTCATCCGACTGAGCCACCCAGGTGCCCCTCATTCAGTTCAATATTAACAATTGGTGAGACATACTAACAGTCATGTGACCCTGTAAAAAAATCCAGCATCCAGAGACACCTGTGTGGCTCAGTCACAGCCAGGAGCTGGCTTGGATTCTCTTCCTATCTCTGCCCCTCCCCTTTTTACACCATGTTTGCCCACGCTCTCTCTCACAATATAAATAAACATTTAAAAAAAATGCAGGAATCAGTCTTTATTTGATGCTCATCCAAACTATGCATGCCCTAGATCAGCCTTCTGTGGTGAAAGTAAAGATGTTTCTGTTTGTATCCTTCATCATATTAGACTCAGAAATAAAAACTGTTATATTCATATTCTTCTATCTGTTTATGTTCATAGTGTGAGTAAAAGACCTAAGCATTATCACCTACAACTAGATCGAGGAGTTTCATGCCATGAAAATATTTTTTGGTTGGTTGTTTTTTGTAATTTACTTTGGGAGAGACAAGGAGGGGCAGAGAAAGAGAGGGAGAGAGACAATACCAGGCAGGCTCCACACTGTCAGCATAGAGCCTGAGGTGGGGCATGAACTCACGAAACTTGAGATCATGACCTGAGCTGATATCAAGCGTTGGACACTTAACTGACTAAGCCACCCGGTCACTGCTCATTGAAATTAGTTTTTAGTCAGCCTGATAATTTTCTATTCTATCACGTTTAATGTTAATATAACTCCTTTCAAAACGTATGGATGTGTGCATGGAATGTATAAACGTGGATCAATTGTGTGTGCATACCTTCTTCTTTCCATCAGCCTGCTCAGGTTTTAACACTTGCTGGGAACATTGTTTTAGGGTCCCTTGTGTATATTGACCTGTGTGTCCTTTTAGATCAACTCTAGGACAGTTAACTTGGGCCAAAACCTGATCCATACCATGTACTGGATGCTTGACAGAATTTTCACTAAACATAGAAGAATAATGTGTTTCTTGTCTTAGATTATTATTATTATTTATTTTCCATGAATTTATGAGAAACTGTTAGATGCTCTCTACTAACCAGGAAATGCTTGGAAAGCTTTGTTGCCTTTCTTGCTATTCTAGAAGAACTTGTAATTTCTGTAAAACCCATTCAGCTCCACGTTCTCCAAGAGTTCTTGAATTTGAGTTCTACCTCTTCGTTATTGAAATATGTATCCCTTGGCCCACAGACTAATGCCTTGTTAGAAATGCAGACACTTACCCCATCCCAGAAGTCCTGAACATAATCTGCATTTTAACAAGATCTCCAAGGCACTGTTGTGAATTCTATTCAGATGAGAATATTCTAAGTATATTTGTAACTCACTAACACTTTCCATTAAGAAATTCACACCACATGTACTGTATGATGGAAATACAGATTCCAAAATGTGTATGCCTGTGTTGATGCCTTCATTTTACAAATTCTCTTGAATAAACACAATATTTATAATGGTTCACACCTCAAAGTTAAAGAATATATTAGAGCATAATACTGGGTGACAAATTCTCTTACTGCAGAAAGCAAGAAACTCATCTAAGCCAGAACCAGTTCTCCTAATATAACTGAACAAACAAGAATTTAGTCCTTGGTGAATGACAAAAAAAACTATACCAAGTGGGTATGTCAGACAAAGGAAAATTGATTTACAGGAAATAAGGGTATCACAGGGAATAACTTCCAAAGCAGGACACACAGAGGAAGGGGGAATCATTTCCTTTTTTAAAAATTTTTTAGGTTTATTTATTTCAAGAGACAAAGAGAGTGGGGAAGGTCCAGAGAGAAAGGGAGAGAGAGAGAACCTCAGACAGGCTCTGCACTGTCTGCACTGTCAATGCAGAGTCTGATGCGGGGCTTGAACTCACAAACCATGAGATCACGATCTGAGCTGAGACCAAGAGTCAGATGCTAAACCAACCAAGCCACACAGGTGCCCCAGAATGGTTTCCTTTTATTAAGGGTTAGGGTGGATATTTAGAAAGGGGAAGCTGGGGATAAGGTTGCACATGAGCCTTAAGAAAACCGTTGTATACATTCTCTATATGTTAATTAGGAAGTGTGATTTGTACTCCTCCTTGCGTGGAGATTTTAGTATTATAATGAGGTAAAAGGGAGCTTCTGGGTGGCCCAGTCTCTTGAACTTATGACTCTTTTTAAATTTTTTTCAACGTTTTTTATTTATTTTTGGGACAGAGAGAGACAGAGCATGAACGGGGAGGGGCAGAGAGAGAGGGAGACACAGAATCAGAAACAGGCTCCAGGCTCCGAGCCATCAGCCCAGAGCCTGACGCGGGGCTCGAACTCACAGACCGCGAGATCGTGACCTGGCTGAAGTCGGACGCTTAACCGACTGCGCCACCCAGGCGCCCCGAACTTATGACTCTTGATGAAGGTTCAAGTCACAATCTCACAGTCTTGAGATCAAGCCCCAAGTAAAGCTCCATGCTGAGCATGGAACCTGATGGGATTTCTTCTCTCTGCCCCGCCCATACTTATGCTCTCTCTCTCAGGAAATAAACTTAAAGATATATATAATGAGACTAAGGTAACTCTCCTCACTTCATGCTTTACTCTAATGTTAATCTGCATAGATGTGAGTCAGGGGTTAAGTACAAATTGAGCCAATTCAAGCTCTTCATCAGGGCAGTCATTACCTTTTGTTGGATACTTTCTGTTTCCACCACAGGACAGTATGCCCATGGGGTGTTTTGTCTGAAGTAAAAGGTAAGTTGGAAAGAAGAGGTTAAGTAAACTGAGGGGCTAAGGTCAGTGAACACCTGCAGGTAAGCACTGAAGGTCAGGTTGTGGGTTCCAGCTGGTGACATGAGCTCCCTCTTGCATCTTAGGGATCATTATGAACTCCTCATGTGTCCACTTGGTAACTGTGGTATTTATTTCAGGGATCGCTGACATTCAGGGATGTGGCCATAATATTCTCTCCGGAGGAGTGGGGATGCCTGAATCACAGTCAGAGAGAACTGTACAGGGATGTGATGTTAGAGACCTATGGACACCTCCTCTTCTTGGGTGAGTATAACATCCTCCATATTTCCCAAACCATACTCAGGTTTGTTTCTTCCTTTGAAGACTGTCTCTTGGAAGCTTCCTCTTTGTATGACTGGGATTCAAATCCCTACAGTAAGAGAAAGAAGTAGGAGTTTGTAGATGTAAAGAAATATCTTCATGATGTTTTCTTTCAGGTTAGTTTTCCCTTCCTTAGACTAGCATCATCATTTCTTAGATTAATGGCAATTCTAAACATTGAGGGGCATAAAATGGCATTCCATCTTCAATACCAATTTCTACTCGTTGTGGTACTGGTAATACTTGGAAGTGGAGATCAAGATGTGAACCTTGGAAACCATCCTGGGTGTTCTAAAGGGGCTACTGGGCAACAGCACTGGGGAAATCATTTTCCATAATTGTACAATGTCCTCTCTTCTCCACTGAGTCCAGTTGAAAAGTAAAATCTCCAGCAATACTCCTATTCCTTTTTTCTAACAAATTGTGTCAAAGCCAGATCTGGTGATCTTTTTGGAACAAAAGAGGGAGTTCTGGGAGGTCAAGAGAGAGGAGACAGTAGCTACACACCCAGGTAGGTGGGAATGAAGCCGATGACAAAGGTAAGGTGCCATTGTCCTGGAGGAACAGAGACTTGAAAATGTGGTTTGAGAAGCCCTCCTTGAATGGAAATTAGTTTGAGAAACCTAGTTTTATGTATCTTCCTCTCACAGTGGACTTCTGCTTTCCAACACATCACGCACTTATATTCTCTAAGGATTCTCCTTCAGTTCCACTGAAGGTCCTTCACATCCACAGTGAGGTCCTCCATAATCTGATTGGTTCTCCTTTGCTTTGAGTGTTTGGGGAAATCTCTGCATTTCTGAGGAAGTCTATGTTAATTCATTTCTGAGTATTTGCGTTGTGTGAGAAGTGTGTCAGGGTGGTGGTGGGCATATTGGTGGTTGGTACAGAAATCCCAGGAACACTGGGGCAGATATCACATGTTACCTGCTTTATGCTTTCCAGTATTATGGAGGCATTAATCTTAATCGTACAAAATTGAGACACCATAGTTTCAGATAATAAAGCACCTCCCCAAAATGAGAAAATCTAATCCTTTATTTCACTTTAAAAGTTCAGTTTTGAGGGCTCATGGTTAGATCCGTTGGTTAAGCATCCGACTTCAGCTGAAGTCATGATCTCACAGATAGTGAGTTTGGGCCCACCATAGGCCTCTGTGATAACAGCACAGAGCAAGCTTGGAATTCGGTCTCCCTCTCTCTCTGCTCCTCCCCTACTTGGTGTTTATCTCTCTCAAAATAAATAAAAATAAAGTTAAAAAAGTAAGAGAAGTCCATTTTTTTTGTTATTAACTAAACTAAGAGATTTCCACTCTATATGTTCTGTTCCTCAATGGTGAAATAATTTCAAGCACCTATTATTTTCCTAGAATTCCTACATAAATTAATGCAATAGGGGAGATAGAACATTTAGAATTTAAAACTCCCAGCCTATAATAAAGTCTCAATTGTTAGATTATTTCTTAATAATTGAGTCATTGTATAATTTTGTCTTGTATAATATGAAGTTCCTGTGACTTTGTCATATATGTTTTCACTTTCTGAGTGAAATAATTTATGAAATTACTTTGTTATTTATATACTTAATACATGAGACTATGATTTATTAGATCAAAATTAAAAAAAATTTTTTAAAGTTTATATTTGACAGAGAGAAAGAGATTGTGAGCAGGAGATGGCAGAAAGAGGGAGAATCTGAAGTAGGCTCCAGGCTCTGAGCTGTCCACACAGAGCCTGACACAGGGTTTGAACCCACAAATCACAACATCATGACCTGAGCTGAAGACTTATGCTCAACCAACTGAGCCACTCAGGTGCCCCTAGATCAAAAGTTCTGATATGACATGGGTATGTGCTTTATAAGAAATGAGGTAGGGGCGCCTGGGTGGCTCAGTCGGTTGAGCGCCGGCTTCGGCTCAGGTCACGATCTCGCGGTCCGTGAGTTCGAGCCCCGCATCGGGCTCTGTGCTGACAGCTCAGAGCCCGGAGCCTGTTTCAGATTCTGTGTCTCCCTCTCTCTGACCCTCCCCCATTCATGCTCTGTCTCTCTCTGTCTCAAAAAAAATAAATAAACATTAAAAAAAAAAAAAAAATTAAAAAAAAAAAAAAGAAATGAGGTAGATGATCAGTAAAATTCCTATATTTAGAGAAAAAGTTTTAATTATAAATGTAAATTTAAATCAGGAAAAATGAATCATTAGTGTTTCTACTTCCCTCAGAATGTATCTGAACTTAACACCAAAGATTTCTTTTTTTTTTTTTTTTTTTTTTGTAAAGTGCTTGTTGGCCTATTTACAACACTGATGGTGTTTGTTTATTTAGAAATTAAAGGTTTTGAAGCATCTGGGTGGCTCAGGGGGTTGAGCATTTGACTCTTGATTTCAGTTCAGGTCATAACCACTTCATAGTTTGTGAGTTCTAGCCCTGTTTGTGAGCTCTGTCCTGACAGCAGGGAGCCTGCTTGGGATTCTCTCCTTCTCTCTCTGTCCCTCCTACTTTCTCTCTCTGTCTCTGTCTCTTTCTCTTTCTCCTTCTCTCTTTCTCTCAATACACTTGAAAAAAACTTAAAAGAAAGGAAAGGTTTTTGTATGCTTGATTCTAAAGAATGGATTATACCCTTAAATTCTGTGTCATTGGAGGGATCTTTTAACTTAATACACTATTTAATGTCTTTTAGCTGCTTAATTTGTACAAGTTTTCCTTAGAGGTTTCATGGTTGATTTTAATGAATATAGTTTACAATTTTACCATCCATGAAGACATGCCAATAATTGATAATGTTCCTTTTTTCATGGGTACACAGTCACAGTTTAATATTGGGGTACATAGGATGTCAGGGTGCTCAGTTGGTCAAGGGTATGTCTCTTGATTTCATGGTCTCACAGTTTGTGAGTTCAACTCTTCTGTTAAGTTCTGTGCTGAATATAACTTTTGTTACACCTTTAAGATGTTTTAAGCAATCTCTAAAGAAACTGCAATGAAAATATGTACATAATACATCCACCAATAAATAGATAATGAAATTAATTCTATTATGTGACAACTCACATTGACGTGAAACATCATTCACTGATGACTAACCCAGGAAAGAAAAACACAGGATGATTCACAAAGTATCATGAATAATATATCTACACACGAATATTTAGATCATTTTATTGGCAAAGGGCATAAAGCTGATTCATTTTTGAATTACACTGACATTGTCCGAAAATATAATGAGTTGAAAATTGTCACCCTATAACAAAATATACAGGTAAAGCCAAAACCACACCTAAAGCTGAAGTTGAAAAAGAATGCTGTGGAAAGTCCCATACAAAAGGAAGCACGTTATTATGGAATTGCAAAGCCAGAATAAGATAAAAGATAATCCAAAAACTTCTACACAAAAAGGTGAATTATTTAAAGGAAACCTCATATAATTTTATTTTTTGTTTTGAGAGAGAGAGAGAGAGAGAGCTCAAGGAGGGGAGGAACAGAGAGAGAGGGAAAAGAAAGAGAGAGAGAGAGGGAGAATCCCAAGCATGTTCTGCACTGTCACCACAGAGCCCAATGCAAGGCTTGAACTCCTGAAATGTGAGATCATGACCTGAGCCGAAATCAACAGTCGGACTCATAACCAATTGAGCCACCACGCAGGATCCCCTTTGTGACTATAATTATAAATTGTTTGCTTTTTATAAATTTATTATGTTTATTTATTTACTTTTGAGATAGAAAGAGAGTGTGAGTGTGGGGTAAGGGGTGCAGACAGAGAGGGAGACACAGTATCTGAACCAGGCTCCGAGCTGTCAGCACAGAGCCTGACACGGAGCTCCAACTCATGGACCTTGAAATCATGGCCTGAGTTGAAACTGGATGCTGAACATACTGAGCCACATAGACACCCCTATAGATATAATACTAAACTGTGACTGTGAAAAAAGGAAACATGAAAAAAGGAACGTTTTCAATTATTGGCATGTCTTCATGGACAGTAAAATTGTAAAATATATTCATTAATGAAAACCATGGAGGGGCGCCTGGGTGGCGCAGTCGGTTAAGCGTCCGACTTCAGCCAGGTCACGATCTCGCGGTCCGTGAGTTCGAGCCCCGCGTCAGGCTCTGGGCTGATGGCTCGGAGCCTGGAGCCTGTTTCTGATTCTGTGTCTCCCTCTCTCTCTGCCCCTCCCCCGTTCATGCTCTGTCTCTCTCTGTCCCAAAAATAAATTAAAAATGTTGAAAAAAATAAAAAATAAAAAATAAAAACCATGGAAAGCTCTAAATTCAAACCCTTGGATATTGTATTTAAAAGACAGAATTTTTCTGGAATCAAGCAAGTAAAAACTCATTTCATTTAATTTATGTTTTTTTTCTTCTTCCGTGTATTTTGAGCAACAGGGAGAGAATTCAGAAGGGGCAAAGAGAGATTAGAGAATTCCAAGCAGGCTCCACACTGTCAGTGCAGAGCGGGATGTGGGGCTGGAACTCACAAAGGGTGAAATGATAACCTCAGCTGAAACCAAGAGTCAGATATTCAACCCTCTGAGCCACCCAAGCACCCCAAAACCTTTCATTTCTAAATAAACAAACACCATCAAAGTTGTAACATATGCCAACACTAAGTTTATTTAAAAAATATTTGGTATTGACTTCGGATACAATCTGAGTGATGTAGAAAAACTAATGATTCTTTTTTTCCTGAAATGAATGTTCTCTGATTTCAGTTTTGTGTATAAGAAATTTTAATTGTATTCATCTGACAGCAGATACTAGAATGATTTTACTTGTATTCATTACCTTTCAGCTGTATCTTCAAATGATACCCAGAGCCCCCTTCCAAACATGTGCAGAGAAATTTCTTTCCAAAGAGTGTTAGTGGATAGACATAAACATAGTGCCCGTGAGAATGGACACTTAGTGATAGACTAGAACAGTGTTGGGGAGAGACAAGGGCATCAAAGATCTCATGGAGCACATATGCAAACACAGACAACTGCCCATTATATGAGTCTCACTGCCCCAAACGGTGAAGGATATAAAACATTTTGGAAGACCACCCTCTCTAGGACTGTTACTTCTGCAAGGCAGTTTGCTTCTATAGTCAAAGGCTCAAATCAAGTGGTCAAACAGACATATTTGCAGGACAAAAATTTGGAGAATCTGGAAAGTGACCTAGTCCATGCTGAAAATACTTCTTTGCACCATTTTGACAATAGGATTGCATTAACCTTTCAGTCAAATATTTATGAAAGTCAGAGATTGAAAAAGGAAGAAAAAAATGGTAAGTGGTATCCATTTGAGCGGTCCTTCAATGAGCAGTCGACCTTACAACAAAACCACAGCATTTTCAATGAGAACAGAATTGCTCATTGCAGTGAATCTGAGAAAATATTTAACCAGGACTCAAATGTTAATAAATCTCTAAGGAGTCATTTGCTAGGGAACCATTGTGACTGTACTAAATGTAGGGAAGTCTTTTATCAAAGCTCAAACCTTATTAGACAGAAGAGAATACATTTGGGAGAGAATCCTTCTGAATATAATGAATGTGGGAAAATTCTTAACCAGTCCTCCAATGGTGGTGATCATCCAAGGAGTCACGTGGGAAAAAACCCATACACGTGGAATGAACCTGGGAACATGTTTAGTCAGTCATCAAGACTAAGTATGAATACAACAATCCATGCTGGACAGAAAGGTTACATTTGTAAGGAATGTGGCAAAGCCTTCAACTGGCACTCAACACTAATTCAACATCAGCAAACGCATACTGGAGAGAGACCTTACAAATGTAAAGAATGTGGTAAAACTTTGAAGTATCACTCATCTTCAATGGACATGGGAAAATCCATACAGGAGAGAATCCTTACATACATAAAATATGTGGGATGGCCCTTACCCAACACTCACCCCTTACTGAACATCGCAGAATTCACACTGGAGAGAAATCTTTGAAATATCAACAATGTGGGAAATCCTTTAACTGGCCTTCAGGCCTTCCTCGACATCACAGAATTCATACTAGAGAGAAATCTTACCAATGTAAAGAATGTGGCAAGGCCTTTAAATGGCCCTCAGACCTTAAACAACATCACAGAATCCATACAGGAGAGAAACCTCACCAATGTAAAGAATGTGGCAAGGCCTTTACCCGTCACTCAAAGCTTACTAAACATCACAGAATTCATACTTGACAGAAACGTTAACAATGTAATGAATGTAATAAGGTCTTTAATCACTCTTCAACCTTTACTCATTATCACAGAATTCATACTGGAATACATCTTCCAAATTTAAGAAATTTGGGAAATGTTTTGTGGACTGCTCACCCCTTCACATTGGAAAGTTTATACTGGAGAACAACCACTGAATACTAAAGAATGTGGTCAGGCTTTTAAACAATGCTAAACCCTGACTCCTGATCAGAGAAGGTATAGTGGGGAAGATTTTGCAAATACACAGAATTTGGTAAGCTTATAAATCAGAGGTGAATCTTCATTCTACATCACAGAATTCATACTGGAGAAAAAACTTAAAATGTGAGGAATGTGGTAAAACTTTTACAACTGCTCAACCCTACTCACCATCACAGACTTTATACTGAAGAGAAACATTACAGAGGTACAGAATGTGTCCAACCAAAGCTGGAACTCACAACTTACTCAACATCATAGCTGTCTTTCAGGAGAGAAACTAACATGTAGAAAAAGTTGCAATGATTTTGAGTGGAATTTGATCCTTAATCAATATCCCAGAGTGCACATGAGATTTAAATCCTACAGAAATAATGAATGAGAAAAGGCCTTCATAGTAAATGAACACTTTAGCCAACATGAGACAGGGCATAAAAGAAGGTAACTTGGAAGATATAAATATTTAGAAAAAGATTTAATTGAACATCAAATGTCAATAAATGCCACAGAATTCACAGGAGAAAGTACTACATCAGTCTCTCTATTTAGACATACATCAAAATACTGATAATAAGGAATAATACAAAGTTAAGCTTAATGTATAGGCTGTTATGCTTCAAAAGATTAAATGGATCAATTTTTGCATAGCATCATTAATTTCAGTGTGTGCTCTGTTTTTTCCCACCTCAACCCTATCAGACACTTGTGACTAGCAAATACTAATATATTTCTACTCTCAAATTACTTCCAAAATTCATTTTTTGTGAGTGGTTTCAGAAAATTATGTGGCTGATGTTGATGCATCAAAGATACAACATGCCCTTCTTCATTTGGTGTGACTCATGTGTCATTTCCCATGGAAGATGAAGGACAACACAATACACAATATATAAAGAAAATCTCCATGGAGATGCTGTTTTTGGTGAAGACATTGATGTCAGTTCTCATGACACAGGTGTTGAGAACATCATTCTTTTCCCCATATTAAAACTAAAAATCTTTAAGGAAAATATTTTTTTTTTGAAAAAGACAGAGACAGAGAGCAAGCAGGGAAGGGAGAGAGAGAGGGAGACACAGAATCGGAAGTAGGTTTCAGGCTCTGAGCTCTCAGCACAGAGCCTGACGTGGCGCTCGAACTCACCGTGAGATCATGACCTGAGCTGTAGTCAGTCGCCCAACTGACTGAGGCAACCAGGCGCCCCAAACTAAAAATCTCCTTGAATATTATAGAGAAAGTAATTTCCCAGCTGGTCTTTAAGGAAACAAGAGTTGGCAGTGCAGTGAAGCACTGGTATATCTTCATCACAGCAATAGTTAGAGAATGTCAGTTGGTATGGTTGAAATGATGAAATCCTCAGAGATATTAGAAAGAGCATAACCAACTCTTTCCCACAATGCATACAGTTACACATACACATTTTTAAAGAATGACCTCAGGCCGGAAAATTATGGAAGTGTCTATTCCCAATCATTTTATCAACAAATACTTTCTGAAGGCTTGTATTCTAGACTTTGAACAATGGTAATAAAGTGATGGATTTGAAATGCATAACTTAGTCTATGTGTGAACTTAATACATTTTCATTAATAAAACATAATTGTCTTTAATGATGTGTACAGAGTGAAGTGTTATCCCAATACCAGTGTTAACTTACCTCATATTATTAAATGTTGTAGGAAAGGGAAAGTAAGAAAATGTAAAGATCTCTTTCCAGTGTACAGTGGGAACCCGAAGTAACTCCCTTTTGAAACTCCAAAGTCACAGGCAGCTCTTGGTGGCATCATCTGATGAATAAATGTCATGGAAATAAGGAATTGGCAAATGTGAGTTTCTGAGGATTCGGGAAGTGCTATTTAATCTTCATGACTTAATTGAATTCCTGTGTGTTACTGAGAAGCATGACAATGATTACCGTGACTGCCCAGGCCTTGATCAGTGACAGTTACGTGGGCAGGCCTATTGGATGATGTAATAATCATCACAGGCATAGCTTTAAAATGTCACATGTTACAGTAGATACTGGAGAGGATGCTCAAAGGGCCTATACACGGGAATAGGTTCAAGACAGTGACCTGATGAGATTTATTAGAAAGCCATATTATTTGAACTGTTTTAGTTCTCTGAAGCAGGGGTTGTAGACCATCTACAAAGTCTCATAGCAAGCAGGGAATTTTACGGGGGAGTCACAGAACTGAGCATTGATAGGTAGGGGAAGCAGTGCTACAGTCCTGAATGATTCTCGATATGATCTCAGGACTTGCAGGCATTAGAAAAGGCCACTGTCTACCACGGTTAAGGTTGATCTTTTAGTAACATCGGGTTCCTTCTTTCCCCAGCATCGGTGGTCTGTTGAAATCTCAAGGAAGCTACTATTAGTCAAGCCATAAGCTAGAGAACAGAGATCAGTGAGTTAGATGTATGTACCTATTACAGTATTTGGAACAGTTCTAGTCTGAGGAAGTCTGTATTTGGAAATTAACATAAGTTAAGGCTGTGTTTACTGAGTTTATACTCTGTTCACACACAGGTCACATGGTGTTGTGGTGGGTACCTCAGGAACATGTATGTGAGTTAATCATCATACTTTAGGACTTGAAAATAGGTGTCCCATATTTCCTCCAGAATATAGATCCTGTGTCCTGCCTTTCTGTTTATTTTTCTTTCATAACATGGATTGCATAAAAGAGCTAAATATGGTTTGGAAGAATATACAAAAGCATGAATTGGAACCTCAGAGAAAGTTCTCATTGTTCACCAAGAATCAAGTTGGCATGAGGTAAACAGAAAATCAAATTTAATAGTATATGTGTGGAGACCACAAACACAGGAAAATTGCAAAGGAAGGAAAAGTAAGGTATATATGTCTTTGAAGAGGAAACAAGGAGAAGGAGAAGAAGGAAGAAAGAGGAGGGAAGAATCAGAAGTCTGGGGCCTCCAAGGGAAAGAATGTAATTCACAGGAAGATGAAAAAGTACATATTTGGTAAGCAATTATTTTGTGGGCCACTCTGAGACAATAGGACAGAAACCTTTGTTCACATAGTCCTTAGTGGGTTCCTCCCTGTCGACCATACCTAGCTTCTATCCAAATGTGGTCATGTATGGTGATTGCTCTCATCCTGGGCAGCTTTTCTATGTATATTATTTTTAGAGAGTGGGGAAAAGTAAACATTTTTCATGAAATCGCTTAATTTTGATTGCTTATTAACTCTAATCTTCCTGCCAAAGTGGTCCATCATAGAGAAGCTTGGGTGTAGCTCATAGAAACTGGAGGATATTTTGTTGAGTTAAATAAGAATTGCACAGAAAAAAAAAATACTGTATGGAATCACATGGAGTCTGAACTAAGTCAAAATCAGGGCACCTGGGTGTCTCAACTGGCTACTTGCCAACTTTGGTTCAGGTCATGACCTTGTGGTTCATGAGTTTCAGCCCCATTGGGCTCCCGGGCTTACATTGTGGACCTTGCTTGGTATTTTTCCTCTCTCCTCTCTCTCTTCTATTCCCCACTCATGCTTTCTCTAGTTAACTTTCCTTCAACTTGAAGCACAACTGATACATTCTTGAGACTTGCAGAGAATGACATTCCTCTAGGAATTCCTAGGAATCCTAGGAATGCCTTAATTTAATGCTTTTTTAGAGGTAGAGTCCCTTTACCTTGACAATAGCCAGACTTGCAAGATCCTATTGGTTTTCTTTAACACATGAAAATTCCTTTAGAAATTTCATCTTTCTCCCCAAATTAAAAGTATATAATCAATGTCCTCTCAAAATGACTGTGTAGGTCTTCCTGCCCAGGAGACTACATGCTTTATTAAAAACTGCTTTTTGCACCCAAACTTCTCAAGAATACTCCTTGGCCCCTCCAAGCCCATATCACATCTGTTTCCACTGGTTAAGGAAGGGCTCACCTTTCTGTTGTAAGGATATTGACTGGTGGGAGTGGAGATTCTAAATCATCCCTCCACCCAGCATGTTTTAAATTCATTTCACATCAGGATTTCTATAGGTCACGTCATCTGTGAACAGAGATCATTTTTTTTATCTTTTCCACTTACGATCCCTTTAATCTATTTTTTTTCTTGCCCACTTGTTCTGAAGAGACTATCCATTGCTGTGTGGAATTGAAGTGATGACGTCGCTTCATTACCTTGTTTCTGTTCGAATGGGAGAAGCTTTTAGTCTTTTATTATGGAATATGTGAGATTTCAGCTTTCTTTTTTTTAATTTTTTTTTTATAAATTTTTTTTTTCAACGTTTTTTATTTATTTTTGGACAGAGAGAGACAGAGCATGAACGGGGGAGGGGCAGAGAGAGAGGGAGACACAGAATCGGAAACAGGCTCCAGGCTCGGAGCCATCAGCCCAGAGCCTGACGCGGGGCTCGAACTCACGGACCGCGAGATCGTGACCTGGCTGAAGTCGGACGCTTAACCGACTGCGCCACCCAGGCGCCCCGAGATTTCAGCTTTCCATACATAAATGGCCTTTATTAGGTCGTGGTTGTTTCCTTCCATTCCTGCTTTATTGAGTATTTCTAACCACAAAATTATGTCCAATAAGCTTACTTCCTGTTTTGCATCACTTAATATCATCATGTCATTTTGATCTTCATTCTTTTTTTTTTATCTTCATTGTTTAATGTGCAGTTTTAAACAGATGGTTATCCATGTGCTGAAACACCCTCGAATTTCAGGAAGAATTCCCACTTGCTTATGGTTTAAAATACTACTTTTTAATTATTTCCTTCATCTTTACTTACAATGTCTTCCTATGTTTTGATAACTTATTAATGTTGGTGTCACAGAGACTGTGTTCTTAATATCCCTTCTCTTACTCCTTGGAAATATTTGAGGAGATTTGAACAATTTTCTCATTCAATATTTGTATGGATTATCCAGTTCATTCATCTGGATAAATACTTTTACTTTTTGGGAGGTTTTCTGTTTTTGTTTTTGATTTTAATTAATTTTTTATCATCTACCTAGTAGATGTAGATCAACGGAGATTTTTAAAAATATTTCCTCACAAGGGAGTCCAGATAGGTTCTATATTTCTGAAATTTATTCTCATTTTTCAATATCTATCTTGGCTTGTAATTCTCTATTGTCACCTCTTGTAATATTTTTATCTCTATGGTATCAGTTATACTGTGCCTGCTTTCAACTCTTCACTTTGATTGTAGTGGTCTTCTGTCTTCCTTTCCTTCCTGATTTAAAGGTTTGCCAATTTTGTTCATGTGCTGAAAACCAAGTGTTTCTATTCTTTATATTTTCCTAGTTTTGCTGTATCCTACTTTGTTCATTTCTGTTTTATGTTTGAATTTCCTTCTTGCTGATGAGTTTGGGTTCATATAGTATTTGACCTGGTATTTGAGGTAGAAGAAAGTGATTTGTGCTATGGCACGACAATACTATAGCATTATCTATTACGCTATGTGGTCAGTGCGTCATGTGCAAGTTTATGTGTCTATGGAGGAATGATATTCTCATGATTCCTTCTCAGCCACATTGCTGACATTCTCTGAGTGATTTTAGGGATGTAGATTAGAAGTTGTCAGCACATCCTGTGAGAGTAATAAGTGGAATTTTACCTCTCTGTTATTTGATATCTTTCAGCTGTAACTTCCCATGGCACCCTCAGCTTCTTGACAACATCGTGCATAGAAGCTTCTTGTCAACACATGTCAATGAGTAGTTATAAACCTAGTGCCCTTGAGAATTTACACTGAATGATAAACCAGGACAATGATGGGAAGAGTGAAGTTTATCAACAGTATCAGGAAGGCCATACCCAAATTGAGACAACTGTGTGTAATGAGAATCTCACTGCCCAAACTGGTGAAGGATATAAACCATTTTGGAAAACCTTCCTTTTAAGTCCAGTACTTTACTAAAGCAGTATGTTTCTGTCAGCAAAAGCTCAAATCAAATGGTGGAACATGCATACCTGTAGAACAACTATTTGGAAATCTGAAAGTGACCTAGTGCAATGTAAAATGTTCTGAAGGATGGTGATGGTGGTCTTTGCTGGGAACCAAAAGTAAACTCACAAAAGAAGAACGTAAGTGGTAAAGTCTTCCCTGGAAACTAAGCAGGAGTTGTTTGTGTTGAGTCAGATGGTGGCGATGGGGGGCTCAAGTGTGCTGTGCCTCATTGGCTCATGAGGTACTACTAATGGGTCTTGGGGAACAGCATCTGCACTAACAAGGAACTGGTGAAAGACGCCAGCCCATTCGTGGACCCCATTCCAAACTTACAAAATCACCGTTTCTTTTATGGGCTCTGGAGACCACATGATTTATATGCACATGAAAACTTCAAAGCACAGAACTGCTTATCAGCCTGGATTTACGAAAAACATCCCTTGGTGAGTTTTAGGAACCAGCATCACCTCTGCCCTCTGCCAGAGTCTGTCTGTTGATCAGGGTGAGAACACCAGTGCTTCTTTAACTATGAGCTCCAGGTGATTCTCAGGTGAGACCAGGGTGAAGCACGAGGATTCACAAACTACTTGGGAGGGTTGCATTCGCCTTTCAGTAGAAGAGATGATGATAGTCTGTTTGGCGTGGACCTGGAAGGGGCAGGTCAGTGCAGCCCATGTTCCCTGGGCTGTGGCAGAATGTGTGTCTGCCTATGGGAGGGGAGGACATCTGAAACTGGGAAGGAGAAACTCACATGTCAGAGGTCGGTTTTCTGAGTCTTTCCTTTGACAGAGTCAGGTAAAGGGCAGCCTTTTCTGCATTTCGAGTTCCTTCTGCCTCTGAGCTGATGAGAGCAGGTGAAGAGGCTGTGCTGAGGCCTTTAAAGGCCTACAGGTGTGATTGCTCCACATACTAGCACCTCAGAAAGCATTTGACAGCAGAAGGGTGAGGAAGAAATGGCTGCTTCTCAGGTAAATTTTGTCTTGATTTAGCGCAGAAGCTGTGTCCTCATTACTTAATGAAATGTCATGTTTTTAGAGCTTGCAAACATTTATTCCTCTACCTGTGCCTGACTAATAAATATGTTTTGGACTAGTATTTATCCCTTTTATGATAGTCAAATTCAGTTCTAGGATGTTCCTGTGTTATGTCCTAGAGCCTTCTCCATTCTCTACAACCAGGCTTTCTATACAGGTTGAGGAATTCCTGCCATGAATTCATGACCTGCAGATTATTGGAAATAACCCTTTGGTAACACATCAGTATGGGGATGTGTTGATACCCAAGTTTTTCATAGTAGATAGATCAGGTTTGAGGACTCCAGTAAAGGATGAGTTTATATATTTATGTCCTGTTTGGGTGTGGCACGAGTCTATGTAAACCGATTAAAAACATAAAAACAGCCCAGGTGGCTCAGTCAGTTAAGCGATGCAATCTTGATGCCAGCTCAGGTCAATATCTTATGGTTTGAGTGAGCCCTGTGTCAGGCTGCTTACTGTCAGAAGAGCCTGTCTGGCATATTCTCTTCCTTTCTCCCTTGCCCCCATTCACTCTTGCTCAAAATAAATAAACTTAAAGAAAAAAAGAAAAACAAATCGACTAGCTTTTGGGCCCAGATAAGTGAATGTTCTGAAAAAGAGCCTTGATGTCTAGATTGTTTCAAAGATTTACTATTTAGAAAGCATTAAAGACTAGAGGACATGGGAGGAATCTGTGGCTTAAAATTTGCAAAAACCTTCTATATTCTCATGATTCATATTCTAGTATGATTTTTTTGTTGTTTTTTTTCTTCCTTTGGAAACTCTATCACATCAATGATGAGTCCTTCTACATGCATGAGGCCCCTGATACCAATTTGTCTCACTACAGCTGATGCTAACATTGTTCACATGGATCAGGGTCTCTCTGACAGAATCCCAAGAAAATGAAATCTCTCTCCTTTGTTTACTAGAAATCCTGGCTTTTGCAAATAAAGGTTTTATATTGGTCCTTAATCTATTAAGTTTCCATTTTATTTTGCACAGTGTAGCAGATCTTTTATTCATTCATTTTTTTTTCAGCAAAAGCTAACAAGTATAACTACTGTATGCTCACAGGTCTTAAAATTCTATAATGCACTTGGCACAAATGCCAAATGATACCATTTCAAGGAAATAATCAGGAATTTGTTGGTGTAAGGAATAAAGTATTCATAATGTTGTATCTTGACTTAAACGTTCCCCTTCTCTGAGGTTCTCTGTTACCCTCACTGTGAATTAGTGATAATTCTAGAAACTAAATGGCATAGGATATTGTTGTCAACACCTTAAAATCTGATATACATTCCTTATTCTTTGGTTAGACTCTCTTTTTTATAAGTTTATTTATTTTTAGAGAGAGAGTGTATGTGAGGGGAGGGTCAGGGAGAGGGAGGCAGAGACCCCCAAACAGGATCCACACTGTCAGTGCAGACCCAGATGTGGGGTTTGAACTCATGAGACTTGAGCTGAAATCAGATGTTTAACCAACTGAGCTACCCAGGTGCTCCAATATTCATTATTCTTGATTCAGTACTACTTGGAAGTGGAGTTAGGAACTGAATATTGAAAAGCCTTCCTAAGTGTTCTAAAGAGGCCATCAGGAAAAGGCGTTGGGAGAAATAATTTTCTATATCCTTCTGTAATGTGTTCTCTTCTCTATAGAGCACAGTGCTGGATTTGTAATTGTAGATTGTCCAGCAAGGGTCCTGTATCTTTTTTCCTATACATAGGTCTTGCTGTCTTTAGAGTTGATCTGGGTAAGATCTTTGGAAAAAGAAAGAGACCTTGCACATGAAGAGACCGGAGAGAGTAACCACACACCCAAGTAAGTGGGAATGAATGAAGCAGATGACACAAGTGAGGGTCACAGGTCAAAGGAAAAAACTCAATCTTTAATATGTGGTCTGGGAAGCTCTACTTGAATAGAATGATTCTGGAAGCCTAGGTTTTTTTTTCCAATGGTCCTGGAAGGACTTTCCAGTCTCACTCTTCCCATGCTCCTACATCCTCTAAGGCTTACCCTCTGTGCCGATGTCTACCATGGCGTTCACAGTCAAATCCAAAAGCTTCCTCATGGCCAGTGAGGCTCTATGGGATCTGATTTGCTTTTGGGGACATGTGAAAATCTGTACACATAGAGAGAATCTAGTGGAGGCCCCAATGTAATTTACTCCTGTCCCAGTTTTGGGTGCCCTTATCTCCCAGGGACACACACAAAGTCTGGCACAACATCAGGAATGTGAGGCAGACTGACCATCCCCTATGAAAACTTACAGAGTGAAGTCTTCTTCATGGAGGCTTCCACATTGCCTGATACTCTGTACTCTTAAATGTACTGGGAGCCTCAGCATTTACATTGACCTCACAGTGGAATAATTGGGCCAGTTCATTTAGACCTAATTGATGCTGGGCCCCAAAAAGAACTAAGTGCCAGAATCTTTGGGGATGGGACAGTAGAGACGGTAGTTCAAAACTCTACACAGGGGATCCCAATATGAAGTCAAAGGTAAGAATGACATTTTGAACATTGCTTGTCAAAATTTCATGTATACACCAATCACTTGAGATTCCACTTAAAAACACACAGATATCATGTCTCCCTAGGTCTGGATGAAGGTCATTAATTTGTTCTTTTAACAAACACTGAGGTTGCTGTCCCCAGACGTCATCTCCAGTAGCACAAACTGCTCAGGTGGCTCTGTGTTCATGCTGAGGGGTGGGGAGAGGAAATGGTGCCACCCAGGTCCTTGGTTCTCAGACAGGCATTTCAGTGAATATTGCCTCTGAGGGAAGTCTCCTTGAATAGTGAATAATCTCCCCCCTGTGTGTGCCCCTGTGATCTTCAGATCGCCGTTTCCAATTTGTCTCTACCACAGGTTGTATGTGGTTTCCAACTCATACCCCCCCTCCCCCTCCCCACCTCCACCACAGGTTGCATGCCTGTCTTCTCTCCAGGAGCAGTGCAGTGCCCTCCTATCCACAGCTGACCTTTTAAACTCTAGGCATTAAGCCTTGCTGGTTGAAAGGACCCACAAGGTTCAACTTCTCTTGTTTTCCAAACCACTTGATTTGGGAAAACATTTTCCTTATGCATTCCTGTGTGCTCCTCTTTCTCTGACCTTCTCCACAATCACAGCTCAGTGCCTTCTAAGTGATTAACTTTGTATTCTTCCCTACAATGAATATTTTGATGTCCTATCTGAATAGAGTGACTGACCTGCTTTCTACTCTGAATTCTGTGACAGTTATTGATTTCTATGTTCAATTAAATACTTTTCTAAATATTTATGGCTTTCCAGTTACTTTTATGCATCTCTGATGTTTGTTTAAAGTGTACATTTAATATGAAGGCCTTTCCTCATTTGTTATGTTTGTAGAGTTTAAATCTAGTTTGCATGTTGGGATATTAAGGATTGAGTTCCAGTGAAAGGCACTGAAACTTTCTCTGCATGTTTTGGTTTCTATCCTGTAATACAGCTATGATGTTGAGCGAGTTACGAATTCTAGCTACAGGCTTGGCACATTTTTGACCTTTATAATGTTTCTCTTAAGTATAAACTATGTGATGGTGAGTAAGGATTCAGCAGTCCTAGAAGTTGCACCACATTCTTTACATTTTTAAGTTTTTTTCTCCAGTAGGAATTCTGTGTTGTAGAATGAATCTTGACCTTTGATTAACAGGCTCACCAAATTCTACATATTTGCCAATTCCTCCCCATATGCATTCTATGATCAGTAGTCAGGATTTAGCATTGCTTACAGGACTTGCCACACTCTTTTGTATTGAATTGTTATTCTCCACTATACGTTTTCCAGTGTGAAGTAAGGGTGACCAGTCCACAAAGATTTTCTCACCTTCCTTAAATTTGTAAGGTTTCTTCCAGTATGAATTATGTGATAATGAGTAAATGTCAAACCGTGATCAAACACTTTATAATTTGCATTGGTAAGGTTTTTTTCAAGTATGAGTTCTGTGATGTTGTGCAAGGTGTGAAGGTTGGTTAAACACCTGGCCACATTCCTTACATTTGTAAGTTGTCTCTCCAGTGTGAATTCTGTGATGTTGAGTAAGGGCTGAGTTCTGGTTAAAGGCCTGACCATTCTTTACATTAGTAAGGTTTTTCTCCAGTATGAATTTGGTGATGATGATGAGGAGTTGTGATGGATAAAGAGACATATTTGGGGGTGACAAAGTGCTCCCCTTCAGTAGGGAAATGTTTATTTTCCTTTAATGTTTTTATTTATTTTTGAGAGACAGAACGTGATTGGGGGAGGGGACAGAGAGAGAGAGACACAGAATCTGAAGCAGGCTCCAGGCTCTCAGCTATCAACGCAGTGCCCCCAACTTGGGGCTTGAACCCACAAACTGTGAGATCATGACCTGAGTCAAAGTCCTATTCTTAATGGACTGAGCCACCCAGGCACCTTGAAGTGTTTATTTTCATGCATAATTGCCATACCGTTTTCCAAAGTGAAGGTACTTTTTACATTCCCCTTAGTGACATAGGAGAATTCTAATTGCTTGACATTTTCATAGGTATTTGGTGTTACCATTTTTATTTCAGTGATTCCAGAAAATATTGAGTGGCTCGTCATTGTAAAATATGAAATGATCTTACTATAGTTACCCTGGTGACTCAAAATGATAACACTTAAATGCATAAAGTTGAACAAAGTCAAAATGGCTGCATTCAAATATCAGTGAGGCTTCATATTAAAATAACATTTTTCCTCTCTTGTGCAAACTTTCCATCCTCTCTTCTTAGCCTTTTTCTTCAGGAAGCCAGTACCACCTTGAAAACATGATGAACAAGGCCAGCAGTGATGTGGGAAACAAAGGCAAAGAAAAATTAAATTTTCCTACTACTTCCAAGATTCTGTGTCTCCCTCTCTCTGTGACCCTCCCCCGTTCATGCTCTGTCTCTCTCTGTCTCAAAAATAAATAAATGTTAAAAAAAAAAAAAACATGATGAACAAGGCCAGCAGTGATAAACAAAGGCAAAGAAAAATTAAATTTTCCTACTACTTCCAGCCCATTGACAAGTCCTTGAAACAGGCAGAACAACCTTCCTCTGGGAGCTCAGCAGCCTAGATGATGACTCTTTGGTAAGAGGAATAGGCCACCTTAGCTTAACATTATTCTAATCTCAAGGATCCTGTAAGTCTACTTTAACATACAAAAATTCCTTTGGGAACTTCCTTTTTCTTTACCCCCCAAGATATAAGCAGTCATACTCCGAACATCTGCCCAATGGATGTACATTTGAAGGATCTCATGACTGAGTTTTTTCTAAGCAGTAAGAAATGATTTTTTCCTAGCAGTACCTCCTATCCTCCTCAAGTTCCTGGAAACCTTGCTTCCAAAAATTCCTTAAAGACTTATGATATGAGAAACAAAGGAAGAAGGAAATGGTAGAGAAAATTAAACCTCCTTATAACCTAGAGCCCATTGGCAAATATTTGAGGCAGGCAGAGTCTACCATTTCTCCAGGACCTCCCTACGGTCTTCATGCTTTGCTAGAAGGAAAAACCATTTTAGCTTGACAATAGCTAGGCCTCTGGTATCTTATGAGTCTTTAGCATAGGACAATCCATTTGGGAACTTACCCTTGACTTTACCTCCCTCAACTCCTAACCATATAATCAGTCTCTCCTCAGGATCTGGGGAAACCCTTCTGCCCAGGGGTCCTGTCCTAGGGCTTTAATAAAACTACCCTTTTGCACCAAAGATGTCTCAGGAATTCTGTCTTGGCCTTTGGCTCTGGACCCCCACCCCCACTCCAAAACCCCATCAACTTACACTATCCCCAACCCCCTCCCAACTTGAAGTCCTATCACAACCTGTGACAGTCACCTGTCACAACCTCAGTGCAGCTCTTTCTGCCCAAAGGACCTGTCCCCATGTTTTAATAAAACCATCTTTTGGCACTGAAGTTGTGTCAAGAATTCTTTTTTGGCCATTGGCTCTGAAGGCCAAAGCTTCAAACTACTTCAGTAGCACAAACACAATTCCTCTTGAAACCAGCTAGACCCTGTATTTCCCTACATAACCCCCAGCCCTTCCCTCTGGGTGGCTTGCAGTCCTGAAGGCCCTAATGTGCTCCAGTCTCCTTTGCTTGACAAAGCAAGAAAGCTGTTGTTCCTCTTTACTCCCCACTATTTTTCTAATTATGTTTTGGCTCTGAAGCACAAAGGTCAGTTTCCACAACAGAATGTGTAGGAGAGGAAAATTTTTTCTTGCTCCCTTCTCTATTCTTTGGCTGGTCTAGTAATTAAACTGACTTAAGACAGATTCACAAGACAAAAAAATTATTTCTTAATTATGGGAACCTTAAAGATAGGAGTCTCAAAGATGATTGATGCTTATAACATGGGGACATTGAAGAAGGCAGTAGGAATTTAGAATTTCAGAGCAGGAGAAAGATATTCAATACAGAAGAAAGCAAAGAGCAACTGATTGTCACATACTAGTTTGCCACACCAGGCACCAACGTCTTATGATATAAACAGTTAATCTCTGGAATTAGCTCTCTTTCTGGTACAGTTGTCCCTCCTAATTTATTCTTGGTAACCATATCAGCCTCACAAAAGAAGGAACTCCTGGAGCACCTGGTGGCTCCATAGGTTAAGCATCAGACTCTTGATTTTGGCTCAAGTCATGATCTCCTGGTTGGTCTGTGAGTATGAGCCCCACATCATGCTCTGCACAGGTAGTCTGGAGCCTGTTTGAGTTTCTTTCTCTCTGCTTTTCTCTCTGCCTCTCTCTGATTGAGCAGTCTCTGCCTCTCTCAAAATAAATACATAAACTTAAAACAGAAAAGGAAGTCCTTCATTTACACCAACAATAAACCTAGAGGGCCTTTTTTTTTTTTTACATGTTACATTGAAGCCATAATGCAGCCCCTCTAGCCAAATAAGCAGTCTTTACATTTTTTGTTGTTGTTTTTTTTTTTTTAATTTAATACTGTTTTCATCTTGAGAGAGAAAGAGATCGTAAGTTCAGGAGGGATAGGAGGAGAGAGACAGAATCCTGAGCAGGCTGTTTTCTGCCAGCATAGAGCCCAAGGTGGGACTCAAACTCCGGGAACTGTGAAATCATGACCTAAACCAAAACCATGAATCAGGTGTATAACGGACTACACCACTCTGGTGCCCCAGGAATATTTTAGCATGCACCTGTGGCCTGCATAATTGATTAACCAGATCTCTCTTTGTAGATGCATCTATCATTCATTGTTTCTTAGACTTGGTCCCAAACCCTCTTGCACAGCCTCCCCCTGTGGCACCAATACACAACATTCCAGCACCCCAATAATATTTGTAGCTGCCTGAATTGAGTGTACACACAGCCAAGAGGTGTTACATATTACTGCCCTTCACTTTTACTGCCTAAGTGCTCTAAGGTGCCTTTAAAAATTTTTTGACAAGGAAGTAACCTTGAAGTTGGTGTTTGGAGAAGAGTCTGCCTGTTTCCCAAATGGCCAGCCTCCTGAAAAGACCTTAAATTCCTTTCCAGTCAAGCTCCTCTTGAGTATTGGCTTTTAAAGTGACTTGGCTTCCAAACAGGTTTTTAGGTAACAAAATTGTGGTGGAATCATTGGTCAGGAAAGAATTCTTGAGATGTTTTATGGTACAACTTCATAAGTTTATGCAAGTAGTACAGGGACAGGATAAGTGGCCAGACAGAGCTGCATTTTGGCTGAAGTTGATGAAGATGATGGTTATATGCTTAGTGCTCAAGGGGGAAGTTCATGCTGGGAGTATTAGTTCATAATTTTTTTTTCAAGTTTCTGCTCCTAAAATATTGCAAGATTTCTCTGGTGCTTATCATTCACTCTGATATTAATTATCAGGTATACCAGTAGTCATGAGATCCTTTAGAATATAGCAACCAGGGGAACCTGGGTGGCTCAGTTAGTTAAGGCATGCAACTTTGGCTTAGGTCATGATCTTGCAGTTCCTGAGTTTGAGCCCTGTGTCAGGCTCTGGACAGCTCAAAGCCTGGAGCCTACTTTGGATTCTGTCTGTGTGTCTGTCTGTCTGTCTGTCTCTCTCTCTCTCAAAAGTAAATATAACCATTACAATATTTTTTTTCTGTAATGTCACATGGCAGAGTAGATGTTGGAGATGAAGAAGCCTTGTGGACAATGTAATAGGCACGATCGCAAGGCATGTGCTGTGATACCACAAAGCACGAGTATCCCAGGTACATAACCGCACCGTAGATTGTTTCCACTGTAGATGGATGATCTTCCAGGGATGCTGACTCTACCTGACCGGTACATCCCTCCTGCCACTTAGCCCATGATTAGGGTAGTCACGTGCTCTGGGCTCTGTACCTGTTAGAAATTAGTGGGGTCACAATTCAGTAGTCAGAAGCAGCAAGTACAACTGCTTCAAACAGTCAACCCAATATTTAGTCAGGAAGCCCATGGTTTTCACTACCGTTGCTCTACAGGCACTCATGCTGTCTGGGATCTGAGAGTCATTCTCAATATGCTGAGAATTATATTAATCATATTGATTAAGCAGTGTAGCACTGCTTCTCCTACATGTCAGTGCTCACTAGTTCTGTGTGCCTCCCCCTTCAATACTCCCTGCTTGGTAGGTGATTTGTAGATAGTCTTTGGACATAAGTCTACCTTATTGCTGTAATGCTAGCCTCCTGAACAAAGCAAATTTTCCTTTCCAACAGTGAAAATTGGTAATTGGATACATCATTAAAATGGAATCGGGATTTGGCAGGAGGAGCTCTCTCTACATATCACTAGTAGTCATCTGACCCAATAGCAAGGGTTGGACTTGGTCTTGCTCGTGGAGGCTACTCCTCTATTCCAGCTGAAGAAAGAGATGGCTTCCTGATTTTAAAAATTAATTTCCTTCTGGGGTGCCTGCATGGTTCAGTCAATTGAGTGTCTGACTTATGCTCAGGTCATGATCTCATGGTTCATCAGTTCGACCCCTGTGCCAGACTCTGTGCTGACAGTGTTGAGCCTGCTTGGGATTCTCTTTCTCCCCCTCTCTCTGCATGCCCACTGGAAGTGCAAAAGAGATCCCCTCTCTCCACATCCTTGCCAACATCTGTAGTTTCCTGAGGTGTTAATGTTAGCCATTCTGACAGGTGTGAGGTGGAATCTCATTGTGGTTTTGATTTGTATTTCCCTGAGGGTGAGTGACGTTGACCATTTTTTATGTGTCGGTTGGCCATCTGCATGTCTTCTTTGGAGAAGTGTCTATTCATGTCTTTTGCCCATTTCTTCACTGGATTATTTGTTTTTTGGGTGTTGAGTTTGATAAGTTCTTTATAGATTTGGATACTAGCCTTTTATCTGATAATGTCGTTTGCAAATATCTTCTCCCTTTCTGTCGGTTGCCTTTTAGTTTTGATGAATGTTTCCTTCGCTGTGCAGAAGCTTTTAATTTTGATGAGGTCCCAATAGTTTAATTTTGCTTTTGTTTCCCTTGCCTCCAAAGATGTGTTGAGTAAGAAGTTGCTGCGGTGAAGGTCAAAGAGGTTTTTGCCTGCTTTCTCCTCGAGGATATTGACGGCTTCCTGTGTTACATTTAGGTCTTTCATCCATTTTGAGTTTATTTTTGTATATGGTGTAAGAAAGTGGTCCAAGTACATTTTTCTGCATGTTGCTGTCCAGTTTTCCCAGCACCATTTGCTGAGGAGACTGTCTTTATTCCATTGGCTATTCTTTTCCTGCTTTGTCAAAGATTAGTTGGTCATACGTTTGTGGGTCCATTTCTGGGTTCTTGATATTGGCTACTTCTTAGATTTTAATTTCCACTCCTTGTTATTGTATCAATAATACTTGGAGGTGGAGGTTTTCTTCTTCTTCTTCTTCTTCTTCTTCTTCTTCTTCTTCTTCTTCTTTTTTTTTTTTTAGCTAGATGCTTTTTAAATCAATATCGATGATTCAGGATCTTGATGGTTAAAATTTCTCTTTTTTGACAACTCTGTAACGATGCTTCCTTTTGTATGATAGGTTCCACAACACTAATTAATATTGTTTTTGTTTTTTTATGTTTTATGTTTGTGGATGACAATTTTCAACTCAGTACATTTTATGGCAGTTTAAGGGTTAATTCAAATAGGAATCAGCCATATGTCAATTTCCAATAAATTACTTATACATTTGTCTATATTAATATTACCCATACATTTTTTGCTTATGATTTATCTTGCTGCTTTTCTTGGTTAGTGGTCAGTGTTTATTTTATGCTGTCTTGGTGAATTGTTATAGTAGAATTCAGGTCATAATCTATGGATGAAAGTATATTCCCATTGTGAGAGAAATACTGTCTTGAATTGAAGGTAATATTTTAAAACTCATAACTGTGTATCAACTTTAAGTTTTATATTTTACTCTTAATTGTGGTTGAAACATATACCATAAAATTTACTATTCTGACCATTTTAAACTGTAGTGTTAAGTATACTTAAGTTGTTAAGAAACCAACCTCTGGAATTTTCTCATCTTGGAAAACTGAAACTCAATGCCTCTTAAATAACCACTTCCACATTTGTATCTATTCTAATCCCCAACTACATTTTCTTTCTCCCTCTTTCTTCCTTTCTTTCTTTGTGAGCCTCACTACATTACATTAGTCACATAAGTGAAATCATTGTATCTGTCTCTGTGACTCATTGATTTCACTAAGCATAATGTCATCACATTTTAGCCAGATTGTATAATGTGATGAGATAGGTTCTTTCAAAGCTGAATATTCTTCCAGTGTGTGTATATGGTACATTTTCTTTACCCATTCGTGCACCTGTGAACATTTCTATTGCTTTCGCTTATTATTGGCTTTTCTGAATAATGCTGCTAGAAATCTACTTGTGCACATGTCTTTTACAGACCCTACTTTGAATTCTTCTGGTTACATACCCACAAGTGGGATGCTGGATTTTATGATAATATTATTTAAATTTTCTTGACAAACCTTCATCTTGTTTTCCAGTGTAGTTGCACCATTTGTGTTTACTCTAGCAGTGTGTAAGTGTTCCAGTCTGTCCACATCCTTTGCAACATATGCTTGTTTAATACTGGGATGTGAACTGGTGTAATGTGATAACTCACTGTGATCAGATTTATATTTTCCTAAGGAATAATGGTTTTGAGCATCTTTCATATGGTTGGCCAGTTGTATATCCTCACTGGATGATGCCCATCTATCCTTTCTCCAAATTTAAATCATGTTATTTGCTTTCTGGTTGTTGATGCACGAGTTCTTTCTCTATTGTGGATATTACCTCCTTCTGCTCTAAGTGCTCTGCAAAAAATTTCCTTCCATTTCACAGGTTGTCTATTCATTCCTCTGTTTCCTTAGAATTACTTTGTCTGAATTCCGTATGTTTGAGTATATTGTGTGTCATTTCACTTCGCTCAAGAAATTTTCTGGTCGTTTTGTTCCATATCTGACTGTTCAAGAGCATATTGTTAAGCTTCCAAATGTTTGTGGAATTTACAATTTTCCATCTGCTCTTAAAACTCAGTTTCAAAAAAAAAAAAAGAAAGAAAAAAGAAAAAAAAAAAAAAACCAAAAACTCAGTTTCATTCCATGGTGGACAAGAAACATACTTGTATGATGTCAGTCTTCCCAAATGTCTTAAGACTTGTTTTGTAGACTAGCACAGTATCTATACAGGATGATGATCTGTGTGTAATTGACAAGGTTGTGTATTCTGCTCTTCCTTGGTGGAACTGTCTCTTGAGGTTTATTATGTGTAATTGGTATGTAGTGTTGCTTAAGTGCACTTCTTAATGGAATGCAATTTGGTCTTTCTATCCAGTTAAACTGTAGTGTTGACCTCTGCTACTCTTATGATGCTGTTTACTTCTTGCTTCAATTCCGTCATGTGTGCTTCACATATATGGGATCCTTGACGCTAGGTGCACACATAAATATAATTGTTATAGTGCCCTGGTAATTTCATGACTTTATATAATGTCCTTTTTCTCTTGTCGACACTTTTTGACACTTAATGTGTATTTGTTTGATAATAGTATGGCAACCTATGCCTTCTTTTGGCTCCCATTTGCATGGAATGTCTGTTGACACACTTTTACTTGCATCCTATGTGTGTCTTTAAATCTACTGTGAGTCTCTTATACAGAGGAGACTGTAGGGTTTTGTTGTTAACTCACTGAACCAGTCTATGCTTTTTGATTGGAGGACTTGAATCCCTTTACAATCAATGTATTACTGAAAGGGAACCACTACTGCTACCAACTTTGTATAGTTTTCTGTATTTGTTGTGGCTATTTTATGCCACTTCCTCGCTGTTCCTGTGTCCCATTATGTTTTTGTGGTGTTTGTAATGACATGCTTTGATACCATTCTCCTATCCTTTCTATGTCTTCTAGAGGCATTATCTATGTGGTTTCCATGAGAATGACTGAAAACCTCTCACACATGCCATGTCCACCACTGCACCCCCTTTGTCTTACCGATATCCCAAATTCTGTCTTTTATTTTGCATACACTATGATATGGATTCGTGATTTTTATAGTTTTAAATTTTTTAATACTCTGTCACAGAAATAAAAGTGATTTGTGGTACCTTTTTACAAACTGTAGGGTTTCTCTCTTTGTTTAAGTATTTACATAAAGCGGAGAGTTTTATATGTTCCTTTTGGGTCAGTTACTTCTACAGTCTTTGTACTTTAACCAGAATCTTCCTTGAATTTTTCTTGTAGAGACAGTTTACTGGTAAACTTCTAGGGGTGTTTCCTGGTAAACTTCTAGGGGTGTTTCCTGGTAAAGTCTTCATTTCTCCATTTTGAAGGACAGTTTTACCAGATACAATATTGTTGGTTGCTATTTTTTGGTATTTTAGTACTTGAGTGTATCATCCTATGCCTACTTCCTGTAGGATGTGTTGAGAAACCACTACTAACTTACAGTGGATCTGCTGCACAAGATGAGTTGCTTTTCTCCTAGTGTTTCAAAGTTTTCTGTTCACCTGTGATTTATGATCAGTTAATTATAGTGTGTCATTTTGTTTAAGAATTGGCATTCATCCTGTGTTAATAATTCGCTGAAATTCTTGCATGTTTGTTTCTTTCCACCAATGTGGGAATTATGAGCCATTAGTTTTTCATGTTAGCTCTCTGTCCCCTTTGACTCTGTTTTCATATGGGTTCCCCTTATGTATATTGATTTACTTTTGGTGTCCCATAAGTCCCTTGGACTCTGTTCTATTCCAATTGTAATTTGTTCCCTCAGTGATTAATTCTAAACAAGTGGTCTTTAAGTTGTTTGATTCTTTTTTTTTTCTGCTTGATCAAGTCTTTTCTTAACCCTTTACTACTTTTTCTTCTTTAAATAAATATATTTAATTTTTTAACTAATTTTTACACCCAACACGGGGCTCAAACCAAGAACCCTGAGAAGAGTTGCATGCTTTACCAACTAAGCCAGCTAAGCACTGCCACCCCTTCTACTGGTTTTCAAAATACATTTACTAGACTGTTTAACTCCTAAATTTTGTTTTATTTTTTTCAACACTTTCTGTTGGTTTGAATTTTTTTTGGCCATACATAGTTTTTCTGGTATCATTTAGTGCCCCATCTGTTCTCTCTTCTTCCTCCATGATCATGGTTATGATGATTGAGTTCTTTGTCAGGTAATGAATAGTTATGTAACAATTGTAAGTTTTAGAGTTTTATTTTGTTCCTTCAATTGTAAAACATTTTAATTTTTTTTTAATTTTTTTAAATGTTTATTTATTTTTGAGAGAGAGGGAGAGAGAGAGAGAGAGCGAGAGCATAAGCAGGGGAGGAGCAGAGAGAGAGGGAGACACAGAATCTGAAACAGGCTCCAGGCTCTGAGCTGTCAACACAAAGCCCAACGTGGGGCTCGAACTCACAAACCGTGAGATCATGACCTGAGCTGAAGCTGGATGCTCAACTGACTGAGCCACCCAGGTGCCCCGTAACACATTTTTCTGTTTCCTCGTATGCTTTGTGATCTTTCACTGAGTGTTTGGAATTTAAAAACCAGCCTCTGGTCCCAGGCTTTGTGAACTTGCTTTGTAAAGGAAAACAAAACACAGCTGTGCTAGTAAATCCTGGGTCCTGTGAAACATTCTGAAGATGTATGAAGCCTGAGCTCTTGTAATTTCCCAGTTAAGAAAGTGTGTGTTGGGTCTTAATTAGAACACATGATACATCTCTCTCTCCTTGATGTTTGGTTTAAGTTCTGCATTAGCTGGTGTTTGAAGAAATACTCAGTTTTTTTTTCTGAGCAGGCAGCACAATGCTTTCATAATATGCTTCTATTCCTTGAGCCCTCAGTGTCCTGTATGACAGGATCCAGTCCCCTCAGGTAGCTACAAAAGAGCCAGATCTTTACACAGGTCACTCATGTCTTATTTCCTATGCAGAGTTGAGCATTTTCTCATAATCTTGCCATGGAGTCCCAGGTAGAGTGAAGAGCTGTTGGGGGAAAGTTTCACTAACTTTTCTTCCCTCTTTGATGTGAGTCTTCTTCAGTTTGTCCTTGCCTGGGAGTGCTTTCTTCTCCCAACCGGATTCTGGGGCACTTGAAAGGGCAGTTGGGCCAGTCTGTTTCTGCTTCAAGGAGCAAAGTCTCTGTGCCTCCTATTTCTCAAGTCTGCTGACGTCTGGTGATGGGTATTAAGTTTTTGCATTAGCACCTTATAGTATATTGATGCAAGTGCAGTTGTTGGATCATTTACTTGGTATCTTTCAGTTATGCCTTTTGATGACACCTTGGGCTTGTTGACAAAGAGAAGCCAAGGAGATTCTTTCCATGGGGTGCTATTGGGAAGATATGGTAACTGTGACTTTTGAGTATTCACTGTTAGCGGAAGATTAGGAAGGTGAAGGAGAGAAGGAAGAGCAGAAGGAATATTATGATGGATAGAACCAAACTGGGTTATTTACCCACAATAGAATGTTTACTGACTAAAGAGATTGAGGAGGGGCACCTGGCTGGATCAGTCAGTTAAGCTTCCCACTCTTGACTTTGCTTCAGGCCATGATCTCATGGTTTTGTGAGTTTGAGCCCCAAGTTTGGCTGTGCACTGAGAGTGTGCAGCCTGCTTGAGATTCTCTGTCTCTCTTCTTTCTGTCCCTCCCTGCCTATCTTTTTGAATGAATGAAAGAATGATTGAATGGATAGATAGATAGATAGATAGATAAATAAACCTTAAAAAGAGAACAAGGATATAAAACTTTTGGGGGGTAACCCCACTTTAAGACAACTGTTTGTGGAACAATGTTGTTATGAACATAAAGACCAAAGTCCATTTTTTTACATATATATATGCTCTGAAAGGAAATTTGGAAAATCTAGAAATTCAATGAGTGTGTGCCAAAAGTAATAATTCCAATCATTTCAAATAGAGGATTGGATAAATTATTCCAACAGTTTTAGATTTTAGAAAGTTAAAAATAAAGATAAAATGTCTAAATATGATCAATTTGGGGTGTTCTTTTTTTTAAATTTTTTTTTAACATTTATTTTTGAGACAGGGAGAGAGAGAGCATGAACAGGGGAGGGTCAGAGAGAGGGAGACACAGAATATGAAACAGGCTCCAGGCTCTGAGCTGCCAGCACAGAGCCCGACGCAGGACTCGAACTCACGGACCAAAAGATAATGACCTGAGCTGAAGTCGGCCGCTTAACCGACTGAGCCACCCAGGCGCCCCTGGGGTGTTCTTTTTTGAGGGGTTATTAACCTTTCACGAACAAATAATTCCTCTTTGTTCCAAAGTTCTAATTTTGATAATTATGGGAAGGATTTTATCCAAACATCACTGTTCAATAGTATCATATAATCCTGAATTTGGAGCAACTTTTCATGTGTTGTGAATTCGGGAAGATGTTTAGTAAGGACTGTGTATTTAATAATTACCAATGTGTTTACTATGGAAACAAAACATAACAATACAGTGAATCTGGGGAAAAGGTTAACCATGTATCAAATCTGAATAAATAGCAGAGAGCTCAGTTTCAATAGAATAAGTTTAAAAGAGAGAAATGTTGGGGCGCCTGGGTGGCGCAGTCGGTTAAGCGTCCGACTTCAGCCAGGTCACGATCTCGCGGTCTGTGAGTTCGAGCCCCGCGTCAGGCTCTGGGCCGATGGCTCGGAGCCTGGAGCCTGTTTCCGATTCTGTGTCTCCCTCTCTCTCTGCCCCTCCCCCGTTCATGCTCTGTCTCTCTCTGTCCCAAAAATAAATAAAAAATGTTGAAAAAAAAAAATTAAAAAAAAAAAAATAATAAAAAATAAAAGAGAGAAATGTGGGAAAGTCTTTTATCCAACCTCAATTTTTCTTAAATGTCACTGTTTCCTTGCTGGAGAGGACACTTACAAATGTAGTAAGTTTGGCAAAGTTTTTAAGCAGTCTTCAAAACTTGCTAAAGGAAGAATTTTCATCCAGAGAAGAAACCTTACCTATAAAGAATGTGGCAATGCCGTTAACCAGTACTCAGGTTTTTTTGCTTTTGTTTTTGTTTTTCACATCACAGAGTGTATACTGGAGAAAAACTTTACAAAAGTAAAGAATGTGGCAAAGTCTATACCTGAAGTTGAAGTCTTCCTGGGCATCAGATATTTCATACTGGGAAGAGACCTTACAGATGTAAAGAATTGGCTGAATTCTTTAAACATTCCTCAGAATTTCCTTGACATCAGAGTATATATACTTTGAGAGAAACCCAACAACTGCAGAGAATATGACTGAGGAGAATATGATTTGGAGAGAAACCCAACTGTGGAGAATGTGGGCTCGATTTCATGAACCATGAAATTGTGACCTGAGCTGAAATCAAGACTCACAGACTTAACAGATTGGGCAACCCAGGAGCCCCCATAGAGTTATAATTTTAATGTGAATTTTTATTATGTAATTAATACTTGCAGAAGTGTGGCAGAGAGGACACAGTACTCATCTACTCCTCACCCTGTTCCCTTGTTGTTGACAATGGATATTACTCTGGTACTTTTGATGAAACCTACAACTAACAATGACACATGAATATTATAGAATTAAAGAATTCTTAATATTTCACTAAATTTAATTATTTTTCCCTCCACAAGGGTGTGATCCAAAGTAGCAGTTGATAATCACCAGAGGTTTGGATCACTCCTCCTCCCACTTCTTAAACAGGTTCTCAAACATTAGGTGCTAATGGTTTGTTGAAACCTCAAATCAGATATACATGGAAGCAAAGACTGTATGTTTTAGTGCTTTCATTTCTGTCTTTCTCACCAAATTCTGTGCTTTGGAAAGGGTTGGGATAGGCCCTGCCAGTATGTGCCAGTTGGGCATGTGGATTATTTGGAGCTGAAGGCAATCAAGACACTGGGCTCCAGGAAATTTTGGTTCCTCCCTTAACTACATAGAGGAATCTAAATTGGGTGCCCTTTTCAAAATAAGGGTTATTATAGGAGATAAATTTTATCTGAGTGATCCATAAATCCAGCAGAGCAAACATCTAATTACCAAAGTCAGGAAGTAATAACACATGTCTCCTTCAAGGGTCTTTCTAACTCGACTAAGAATCAAATTGACAGAAGACAGATTAACAGGAGAAAATCAAGTGGAATGGCATATGTACAATGAATCCACAGAGACATGGAAATTTTAAAGACAGACAAAATGAGGTATATATGGGCCTCTGGATTGTCAAGAAGGGAGTAGGGGTCTGGAATTTCAGAGCAAAGAAATGTAATTCACAGGGTGATAGGAAGAACAGAGGTTTGGTGATAAACATGAGCCCTACCATACAGAAGAATCACTCAGAAAATTTGTTAATACCCTTTATTCTGAAAAGACCTTCAACTTAGATTGTTCTGTGTGGTTAAGTGGGGGACAAACCTGTATCTTGAGACCATAGGGACTCATGTGTTTTCAGCTCAGAATAATCAACATACCAAATTGGCACATTCTGGGTGGGGTTAAGGGGCACCTGTCCTAAACCTCTTTATCAAACACCTGCTCGTCTCCTTTCACACTATCAATTGCATTTTTTTTATGTTGAAATCCCAGACTCCTGCTCCCTTCTACTTGGTTCAGGATGAGAGAGATACCTCATTTTGCCTGCTTGCCTTTGGGATGTCTATGTGTGTGTGTGTGGGGGGGGGGACTTCCTTATAATTACACTATTAAGTTTGATTCTCTCCCATTCATCTGTGTCATGTCAATTTGATACTTAGTCCACCCAGAATGACCTGAAAGGGACAGGGATTCTTACTCCCCTCAAAATGAGACAGGACATTTTTGTTCCATGGGAGCTTCAAGAGCCAACCCATCCATCACCTTGTTTTCCATTTCTGAATGTCTACTAGTTAACATTTTAAAAAACAGCACATACATGTTGTGAGATGAAAAAAGGACCCAGGAGTGCCTTCAACTGTCTCTAGTTTGACCTTTATCTATACTTCCTGATTCAGTTCTTTTTTCCAGCTCATCTTTAGGTCAGGCAGAAGCCCCGGCAGGCAAAGCATCCCATGATGGAAAAGGAAACTATCCCCTCCAGCAAGAAGGCCTGCCTTGGACCAGCAGGACCCCACATGTCTGACAGCAACACAGTGATTGTCTTGACCTTCACCACCACCTGTACGTACCACTACCTTTTGTTACAGCAAATACTCGGTGACCAGGAAGAGACAAGTGACACACACTTGGGGAATCAGGAGAGACTGTTTATTTCACACCAGTGCTGGCCCAGCAGAGTCACCTCCAAAGGCTGAGCCCTAGCCCTGGTGTGAGTCTCTCTTTATGGATGGGATTGCAGGGGCTCGAGAAAAAACGTGGAAAGGGGGGCACTAACTGGTTGTGCCACATGGGCAGTTGGCATATGAAGGAGGCAAGCGAGATGACAGAAGCCAAGAGCATGTAAGGGGAGTATCCAGCTTGGACATCTGGCTGGCCCCTTTTATCTGCTTTTACCAGCTTTCATTCTCATTCCCCAATTTTGATCCTCAAGTTGCTATAGCAGACTTAGAGAAAATCAGTTTGTGGGGACCAGGGAACCCTTTTCTGGAATTGGAGGAGGGGTGAAGACTATTCTGGCTTCTTCCTAGTGGACAGGGACATTGAAGTGAGGAATGTGACAGCTAGGGTTCTTCACCATCCAAAGGAGAGTAACGGCAGCTGGAATGGTCCAACTGGAGCATCATCTGGACTTTTATGACTTCTAGGAGAGAGGAAACAATCCTGGTTAGCATATTAAGGATACAACGACCAAACGGGAGGGGTATGAACTGCAGTAGGAGAGGACTAACTAGAGGGAGGAGCCAGGATGCCCAATTCTATATGTTGCTCCAAGAGTTCCATGAATCTGCTAATTCTTGCCTCTGTTTGAAGATCCACTCCCTTAGTTGTTGGGCTATACCTCTAACTATCCCTGAATGGTTAACATAGAAGCATTATTCCTCATTTAGGAAGAAACTTATTCCCCCCCCCCCTCAGAGTTAACAAGTCCAACTCTCTTCTATTTTTTTTTTTATTTTTTTTAACGTTTATTTATTTTTGAGACAGAGAGAGACAGAGCATGAGCGGGGGAGGGTCAGAGAGAGGGAGACAAAGAATCTGAAACAGGCTCCAGGCTCTGAGCTGTCAGCACAGAGCCCGACGCGGGGCTCGAACTCACGGACCGCGAGATCATGACCTGAGCCGAAGTCGGACGCTCAACCGACTGAGCCACCCAGGCGCCCCTCTCTTCTATTTTGTAATACTGCTAAAGAGTCCACCTGGTTTTGTAGGGTTACCAGGGAGTTTGCAAGTTGTTCTATGTCATCTGTCAGATCTTGGGACAGTTTTTGGTAAATGGAAACATATAAGGCTCTTCTCCAACTCTACCAGTTACTCCGGTGGTGATTCCCCACCCAATTAATAGAGGTATCTCTTGGATAGCTGGTTTAGAATGGGTATGTGGAACCAAGGGAAGTATAAGAGATTGGTTGTTAGGGAGAATATTTGGGGGGTGGGAATGCAAAGGCACAAATTCCCATCCAGTTAGCAGCCAGGCACAAAGAAGCATTAGTCACAAACAAAAGATATTCCCGCAGAGGGAAGGCACCAGGGTGACTCTTGTTTTTTACCTATTTGATTGTATATCTCAGTTTGGTTGCATTGGTTTTTAGTTAATTTACCTACAGGGGTTGTTCCTTGTTGGTCCTTAAAACATAAGGAGGCCTGCCCTATTAGTTTTATATCAGTAACCATGGGGTCTACTGTGACAGTTATGTTATCTCTTGACATGTTGTAGGGATAATCATATTGGTTACACCCTCTGGGACCGAGGTAGCCTCCTAACCGAAGGGGGATAGAGAGAGGCAAAGCCAACAGTCTTTGGCTCACTTAAGGTTAGAGGAGTTGGGTAGGTGATCAGTTGAATTTAGAATCTGCTATCAGTTACAGTCATAAGGCCCATTGTGTCTCAGTTTTGGGCGTTTGGGTCTCTTGGGCAGACTTCCAGAAATGTTCTTAATGGAATTTTGAACTGCCTCTTGGGTTGCCTGGTTACAGGCCTCTTCTTGGACTCCCCCTCCATCAGACAATCCCCAGTGGGTTTGTTGTGCCCAGCATGCATATTTGTCTGAGGTTCCATGCCATGTTGTTCCCTGCCAAAGGTGTCTTGCTTTAATTCTTGTCAGTAATTTTTTTGCCATAGGAATAGAGTGAGGCAGATTGATAACATCTTGGATGTTGATATGTGTATGTCGTGTGAATGTCTTGTGTGTGTGTGTGTGTGTGTGTGTGTGTGTGTGTGTGTGTGTCCGTGTCCATGTCCGTGTCCCTGTCCCTGTCCTAAGAGCTATTTTAGGTGACTCAGGGCAGGGGTAAAGGAGGAGATCGTGTGATAGACACTTACAGGAAGGTGTAAGTAAGGAGGCAAGGTTTAGTGCCAGGATTAGTTCAGCTGGGGTAGGAGACAGTTTTGAGGGCAGAGAACAACCATGCAGATAAGGATACCAGCTCCAACTCAAATCATATACATCTAAGGAGAATAAGGTATTCTGACACTAGTAAGCAGAGGGAGGCTAACAGAGTTTGTGACTGAGGTGCCAGTCTACAAGAGTAACTTGGGTAAGCCGTACAGCAAAGGGTATAGCAACAAGTATAGAAAAAGAAGCACACTGGGGATGACCATGAAATTTGAGAGAGAATGATTTATTGTAGTTCATTTAAGTTGCTTGGTGATTTCCTCAAGCCGCTGGTAACTGCAGGCCACTGTTAACTGCAGGCCACTTATCATCTGCTATCTTCTTAAGGGTGATCTGTAGAGAATTATGCTGGTTAGCAGTTACTTTCCCTTCCAAGTGGCTATCAGGTGTCAGGTGGACTGCCCTTAGTCCAGAATGATATATCCAGGTGGTTAGTCCTGCAACCTTGAGGGCTGTGTGGTTGGCACAACTAAATAGTGTCCCTTCTAGGTAGGTTTGAGTGGTTCCCTTTTCCAATATTTCATCCAAACCTGATCCCCAGGTTTGTGAGGGTGTACAGTTATTCCTAGGGAAATAGGTATCCTATCGTTCACCCACCTATGTATCTCAAATACAGTTTTTCTGAATCCTTGTAGTTGTTTTGTATTTCTAAATTCCCTAGCTCTTTCAGGTCCCCCTTGGATTTGACTAGTGGAGTGGGTCTTCCATATAGGATATCAAATGGGGAGAACCCTATTTTTGCCCTGAGTGTAGAGCATATTCAGAGAAGAGCCAGGGGTAGTATATCCGGCCAGGACAAGTTAGTTTCCTGACATACTTTTACCATGACTGATTTAAAGGTCTTGTTCATATGTTCCACTTTCCCTGAACTCTGGGGTCGGTAGACTGCATGTAAGTTCCATTGCTTACCTAAGGCTTTGCGTACTTGTTGCACCACCTCAGCCACAAAAGCCAGGCCATTGTCTGAGCCTTTGGTTCCCAGCATTCCATGTCTGGAAATGATTTTCCTTAGAAAGGCCTTGGTTAATTCTCTTGGCTTTTTGGTGCATGTAGGATAGGCTTCAACTCAGCCTGAAAACGTGTAGATGAATACCAAAAGATATTTAGATGCTCTACTGGGCCTTATTTTGGTCAACTCTACCTCTAAATCTTCAAAGGATGCCTGACCTCAGCGTTGGATTCCCATGGGCCCAGTGGGGCCTTGTTTGCCATTATTTTGAGCTCAGAAAAGGCAGCATTGAGGGATCAAGGCACAGAGGGATGGGAGTTGAGCAGTTACATAGTAAATGCTCAGTAAGGTTTCATGGACAGATTTGCCTAGTTATGTGAGCTCATGCTATTGTAGAACCACCTGGTGGGCTAGCTCCTCCTGTATATAGATTCTTTGGTCTAAAAGTACCCATCATCCTTCTTTTGTCTGGCCTCCTTTTTCCTGTTTTTCCCATTTTGTTTCTTGGACTGTGTACCTTGGGGAACTTGGCAGCTCCAGGGCCAGGATGATTTTTGAGTGTGTTGTTTGTTTTCCCACTGCTTGTTTAGCTGTGGCGTCAGCCCTTTGGTTACCTTTTAACACTGGGTCCTTTCCCCTTTGCTGTCCCTTGCAGTGAATGACTACTACTTAACTGGGTTCCCAGACTGCCTTTAAGAGTTTTAGGATTTCTTCCTGATTTTTTTCTTTCTTTTCTTCCTTCAGCCAAAAGTCCTGTCTCCTCTTACAGAACCCCATATATATGTAGAGTGGCATAGGCATAGTGTGAATCACTGTATATGTTGGCCCATTTGTCTTCACTGAGTCTAGTGCTCTTATTAGGGCCCACAGTTCTGCTCTTTAGGCTGACCATCCTTGTGGCAGGGCCTTTGCTTCTATCACCTCAAAAAGAGACTACTTCATAACCAGCCTATCTTTTCCCTTCATGAAGCTGCTGCCCTTAGTGTACAGGATGAGGTCAGGATTTTGTAAGGGCCTGATAGGTCTGGTTGGCTAGAATAGACTTCATCAATGACCTCTAGATAATCATGTTCTGAGAACCCTGCCACTGCAGGCAAGAAAGTGGCAGGGTTTAGAGTTTTTACCGCTTCCAATCTTACTCATGGGTTCTCACATAGCAGTCCCTGATAATCTATCATCCAAGCATGCGGTAGCAAGTATTGCCCTCTGGCATCTTATGAGACTCATAACCCTTACAGACATGTGAATCATCCTGCTTCAGAGGGTATGAGTCCTAGGAGACTGTATGGGTTAGGCATTGCTGAATGCAGTGTGACGACTGCTTCATTAATGGTTCTTAAGTCCTGTAGAGGGCGGTAATCATTTGTCCCAGGCTTTTTCATGGACAGCAGGGGAGTATTCCATGGGGACTGGCATCATTTTAGAAGTCCCCATTTGCATAGCCTGTCGAAGTGTGTCTGAATTCTCAGGCGTGACTCCCAAAATAGCATATTTTGACAGGTGTGGCCCCAGGCTTTAGGTCAATTACTATTGGGGGGTGGTTTTTATGCCAGGCTAGGGGGGTTTCCTTCTGCCCAAACTGAAGGAAATTCAGCTTCTAGCTCAGGGGGCCACTGTTGGCTCACCAGGAAGGGAAGTATTTAATTTCTATTCCTCTTCCCATGGAATTGTCAGGGACAAAATCATGGGTTGGGCCTTTTCATTTAGGCATAATTGCATCTATCCATCTGAGGTGAAGGCTATTTATGCACCCAAATTGGCTAGCAAGTGTCTACCTAACAGACTGGGCAGCCGGGTGGATACAGGAAGTCATGAGCTATTTGGTGGCCCTGCAGCTGGCACAGTCATGGACCACAAAATGGCCTTCAGGTTTATGCCCCTGTGGCTCTACAGTGGTGACTTCTTGACCTGACAGAGGTGCCATCTTGTGTGTTACCACAAAGTGTTTGGCCCCAGTGTCTACCATGAAGTCTATTGTTTGGCCCCCCACCTTTGTCTTGACCATGGGCTCATGGGGGCCAAGTTGGATAGAGCCCAGTCTTTTCTAATCAGAGTCTACTCCTGCTAGTCTGATCAGGTCAGCCTCAGGTGGTTCTGGTTGGTAGCGGCTCAGTGGAATGGAGGTTTTTGGTTTCCCTTTTTGGTAGTTGGGGCATGCATTTTTCCAGTGTTGAAATTCTTTGCAGTAAGAACATTGATCTGGTCCCAGTGGCACCCTTGTTTTTTGTTCTTGAATCCTTCGTGGTTTCCATGGGGGCCCTTCTGGAAAGGGTGGGTGCCCCAAGGACATGGCCAGGAGCTGCCTTTTGCTTCATTTGGTGTGCCTCCTTTCTGACAGCTCAATCCCAATTTACAAAAACTTTGTTGGTGGTTTCCAATAGTTTGACGGTGTTCTTTCCAGTGAACCCTTCTAATTTTTGGAGCTTCTGTCTAATGTCACTTTGGGCCTGTCCCATGAAGGCAGCATTGACCATGTGCTGATTTTGTGGGGGGGGGGGGGGTGAATACAGTGTAAACTCTGAAGGCTTCACATAATCTTTCATGAAAATCACCTGGACTGTCTTCGGGCTTTTGTAGGACCTCATATACCTTTGCCAGGTTGGTGGGCTTTTTGGCCCTGCTTTTACCCCCTGGAGGAAAGCAAGTCAGTATCTTTCTAATCTGACCCTTCCTGCCTTTGTGTTGGGGTCCCAATGGGGCTCCACTCAGGTATGGCCTCCCATGCTGAAGCCTCAACATCTGGTTGTCCATCCATTGCCTGCGTCTGGAGCCATTTTCTGGCTTCTGTGACAATTCATCGGCACTCTTCTATGTTGAAGAGGGTAAGAAGAAGCTGCTTACAGTCGACCCAGGAAGGGTGGTGAGTCTGGATTATGGATTCCAGGAGATCTATGATCACCTGCAATTTCTCAGAGTAGGGCGGTGTGTGGTGTTTCCAGTTAAGGAGATCAGCAGGGGAGAATGGTTGGTAGTAGAAAACTGATCACCCCTCTTGTAGGGTCCTGTCAGGGCCTATTCTCTAGGGAGTCATAGTCTCCTGAAGTGGCATCTGCATTGCTGTTGGGGGCCTTGGGCCTTGAGCCACGTACCCAAGGTGTCTTCCTATTGGTTCAGGTGTTCCACGTTGGGGCAGATTGGCTGCTGGCAGAAGTGAGACCAACTGGGGTGAACTATCAGGCAGGCGAGGTTTCCCTCTCTTGGATTGATGGGGCTCTGGGGGCATATGGTGGTAGAATTGGAAAGACTCTGGAATTTTCACAGAGGAGAGGAGGTGGTTTTTTTCCGCTGTGAGGTCATCTTCCTGGTCTGTGCTGCTAAGACTCTACATTGTCCCTTACTATTAACATAGAATCAGACCCAAGGAGGCTTGATTTGGGCTATTTCCAGCCACTGATTGACATATGAGAATTGATTTGGGTGGCCGGGATCTCCACTGACTACTTTATAAACAGGTCAGACTGTGGGGACATCTAGGGTGTCCTCAGGAGGCCAACCTACACAGAATGAACATAGGCCGTTCTAATTCACAGAAGGTACATAATTACCCGAGGGTAAATTTGACCCCATTGTCATGTGGAAATATCTTTTAAAAATTCTTAATTTATACTCCAAAACAGTTAGTTTTGAGGAATTTCCCTCTATCCTGGTATCCTAGACAGATCCCTCCCATGTACAGTATTGCAGGATGAACATGAGGGAAGAGGTTGCTTCATGCTCCTGGCTGCTCCTCTCGCAGGACTTACATACCTCTCAGCATTGGCAGGTCAGTATAAACTCCTGATTCAGATTGGCATCTGCAGACCTGATTCTGCCTTAAGAGCTGTATGAACTCATCACAAAATCCCAGGGCAGGACCCACTCAGGCTCCATAGCCAAAACCATGGAGCAAGGGCACTCACACATTCAGACAGATTGCAAACTTTAACCCAGAATTTCCCTGTTCTAAACTGCAACTATGTTGCCCAGGAAGTGATCAAGTTTCCCTTCTACCTGTAGGGTGGGCCTGAACTCAGTCCTCGGGTCCTGGGGACACTTACCCCATTTGATGTCCCATTCTGGCAGAATTTTCTGATTGTTCCTGGAATCCATTTGAGTGCAGTAGTGGCTGACTATTGTCCTGCCCAGCGAGGGTTGGGGTCCAGTGAAACCACCAGCGGCTGCCTTCCTTTCCCTCACAGGAGCCCACATGAGTGGACTCTCCACTGGTTTCTGACCATGGTGGCTCAAAAGGCCATTGCAGCTGTCGACCTCCTGTCCAATGCACCAAAAATGTTACAGCAAATATTTGGTGTACAGGAAGAGACCAGCGACACACACTTGGGAATCAGGAAAGACTGTTTATTTTGCACTGGTGCTGGCCCAGTGTATCACCTCCAAAGGCCGAACCCGTGGCCCTAGTGTCAGTCTCTTTTTATGGGTGGGAATACGGGGGTTTAAGGAAAAAAAGAAAGGGCGGGGCACTTTTTGGTTGTACTACGCTGGCATTTGGCGGATGCAAGAGGCAAGCAAGATTATAGAAGCCAAAAGCATGCGTGGGGATTATCTGGCCTCAGACATCTAGCTGGCCCCTAATACCTGCTTTAACCAGCTTCCCCTCTTTCTTTTGTCCTACATTTTCCTTATATGAACCTGGAAGTATGTTCAGCAGTTGTACAGTGTTTGAGACATTAGTGTACTGCCTTCTCATTGTTGACCTCCCTGAAGAAAGTCCCTTTCTGGTTTTGCCACCACAGATGTCTCTCTGAGTAACTGACATGAAGGGAGACCCACAAGACCACCTGTCTCTGGGGTCCCAAACAGACCAGGTCTGGCCACTCACCACTGACAAAACCAAAGGCAGAGGTGATGAAACAAGAAAAGAAGGTATTTCAAGGAGGCCAACACTGGGAAGATAGCTGACTGATGGCTCAAAGACCATCTTCAATGTGCTAGAAACACTTTCCGGTTTATATAAGGGAAACGGGGGCGGGGGGCAGGGGAGGATGGGCAAAAGTGAGTGGGTGCCTGCAGGTAGGCAGTGAAGTTTAAGTCATTGTCTTGGAGTCCTTCACAGGTGGGGTCTTTCTGACTCAGGGTACTCCTTGTGGCTGGAGGGGGTAGCTCCCGTTCTCCTGAGAGACTTTTTCCTGAGCCACGAGACACATGATGGAAAGCACCCAATGAGAAAGTTTGATATCAAAATTGTGTTAGTGGAAGTCCTCTTTCTTGCCTTTAACTTGGTCGGCCACGAGTGGCAACTGGGTCTTTCTGGGGTTCCCTGGAGCCAAATGCTCCTGCACCCTTGTGTCCCACTTAGAAAGTAATTACCTAAAACAATCTAATAAACATACACCTCACTTTCCATAGTTGTGTGTGTGTGTGTGTGTGTGTGTGTGTGTGTTGAGAACACTTATGACAGTCTCTCCTAGCAAATTTCACCTTTATAATACACTAGTATTGGGGCACGTGGATGGCTCAGACAGTTGAGCGTCCGACTTGGGCTCCGGTCATGATCTTGCAGTTTGAGTTTGAGCCCCGCGTTGGGCTCTGTGCTGACAGCTCAGAGCCTGGAGCCTGCTTCGGATTCTGTGTCTCCCTCTCTCTGCCCCTTCCCCATTCATACTCTGTCTCTCTCTGTCTCTCAAAGATGAATAAATGTTAAAAAGAAATTTTTTTTAATATATAATACACTGGTGTTAAATATAGTCACCATCAGGGGTGCCTGGGGGGCTCAGTGGGTTAAGCCTCTGACTCCTGCACAGGTCATGATCTCCCAGTTTGCGAGTACAATCCCCACATTGGACTCTGTGCTGACACCTCAGAGCCTGGGGCCTGCTTCGGATTCCTTGTCTCATTCCCTCTCTGCCCCTCCCCCACTTGTGATCTGTCTGTCTCTCAAAAGTAAATAAATGTTAATTTTTTACATTTACTTTTTTTTTTTTTTAAATATAGATACATTATATATATATATATGTAAATATATATATATAGTCACCATGCTATACATGTTCTGTGCTTACACATCCTGTGTAAGTATACCTTTTATCATTTGATCCAATATCTGAACAATTCCCCATCCTCAGCCCCTGGCAATAAACATGCTAATCTTCTACATTTTTGTCTTTTTATATATTCCACATATATGTGATTTCCTACATTGTGTATTTTGCTGTGTGGGGCTCATTTAACTTAAAATGTCCTCTAGGATTATTCTGTTGCTGCAAAGGGAAAGATTTGCCTGTTTTCTGAGGCTTTTAGACAAACCATAAATTAGATGAGGGACCTCTACCTGGAAAAGAGCTATTACCAGACAGGAACTTTTTATAAAGCATTACCTGCCTGGCATGGCAAACATTGGTTTGGCAAACATTTACTCTTTCCTTTTTCCTGTGAATGCACTTCCCCCTTTTTGAAATTCTAAAGCCTATCCCCTCTCCTTAAGACACAATGGAATGTAAGCATCACCTGCCTGACTTTGAGCCTCATACCACTGATGTTCCTATCATTAAATATTTTTCTCTTGTGGAACTGTCTTATGTCAGCTTAATTATTGGAATTACCAAACAACTGAGAAAAGGTGAAGAAAAATATTTTCCTCTCCTACACATTCACTCTCTTGCTGAAAACTCACCTCTGTACTTCAGAGCCAAAATATAATATGAAGACAGAGTTTGGGATAAAGAGGAACAATAGTTTTCTTGCTTTGCCAGGTAAAGGAGGCTGCAGCAGGTTAGGGTCTTGAAAACTGCAAGCCAACCCAGAGGAAGGAGCTGGGGGGTTGTAGGGAAATGCAGGAGCCATCCGGTTTCGACAGTTACTGTGTTTGTGTTGCCATCCTTGTTCATCATGTTTTCAGTGTGGTCCTGGGTTTCTCATTTTAAAAAGGCTAAGAGGGGCGCCTGGGTAGCTCAGTCATTTAGGCATCCCACTTTGGCTCAGGTCATGATCTCACAATATGTGAGTTCAAGCCCCACTTCAGGCTCTCTGCTATGAGTGTGGAGCCTGTGTCAGATCCTCAGTCTCCCTCTGCTCTTCCCCCACTCATGTGCCCTCTCTGTCTGTCTCTCTCTCTCTCTCTCTCTCTCTCAAATATTTTAAAAAAATTTTAAGGCTAAGACGAGATGAAGGGAGGATTTCCCAAGAGAAGAAAAATCATACTTGGTTAAAACTCAAGCCTCGCTGATGGTTTAATGCCGCCATTTTAATTTTTGTTCAACTTTATACTTTTAAGCGATTTCTGTTTCAGCCACCAGTGCAACAGTATTAAGACCACTTGATATTTACTGTGAGAAACCACTCAATATTTTCTAGAATAGCTAAAAAATAAAATAGTGTAACATCAAATGTCGATGAAAATAATGAACAATTCGAATTCTTGTTTGTGGCCAATGGGAGTTTGAAAAGTATGTCCTATTTGGATGATTATTTGGCAGTTGACGAGGGAAACAAAGACTGAAGGAAATGGCAGATAAAATTAAATTTCCTTATAACCTGCAGCCCATGGACAACTACTTGAGACAGGCAGAGTAAAAGTTTTTCCAGGAATTCTTTACTATCTTCATGTTAATGCTTTCCTAGAGGGAAAAACAACTTTAGCTTCACAATAACTAGGTCTAGGTATCCTGTGAGTCTTGATTAGCATAGGAAAAAAACTCATTGGAAACTACTCCTTGACTTCACCTCCCCCAGTTCGCAAGTGTAATGTCAGGGTCTCTTCAGGGTCCCAGGGCACCTCTTCCTGATTATGGGCCCTGTCCCCATACTTGAATAAAATCACCTGGGTGCACCAAAGATGTCTTCAAGAATTCTTTCTTGGCCATCAGCTCTGGACCACCCCACTATCACCCCAAAACTTGCTCATTCACATGTATCAGGGAAAGCTCCATTTGTAAACGTGTGTCCTTCTGTGAAGCAAATGGAGGAGAATGTGTAAATTTACATAAACTCTGATCAGTGGAGAAGGCATGGATTCAAATCTGGAAAATAACCATACCCATGGTTATTGTGTTTCCTTGCTCACTTCCCAAATGCTTCTCAATAGGATCCTGTGTGGAGTTTGCATTAATAATCATTGCTGCTACCCTCCCCCTCAGATTCCCTCAACTGGTGTGGGTGGAAACAACAGTGTTGTTTTAGTGAAGTGCTCCAGGGATTTCTGTTAAGGGATTTTTACATCAATACCCAGGATTCAGGGATTTGTTTTCTCAGCGATTCAAAGAATAAAGAGGTGGACACAAAATGAGCAACAGGCAAAACTTTATTACAGTATAACAGAGGAAGAGTAGTAGGAAAGCTCTCTTTACAGAGAGGGGGCATTGGAATGTGAATACCAGTGACAATAGGCAAGGGCCTTTGTGGTATAAGGTTCTGGTCTCTCCCTCTTCCCTTCCCCCTTGTTCCTTCTCAAGTCCTACGCATACTGGATTAACAACTCCAGGTGCTGGGTTTTCCCTCCTGATTGGCTCATTTCTATTCCAGGAGGAGTGGTCTATGGCCATACTGTTCCTTGTGGGTTTTAAATTTTATCATCTACTACCAGTTTTTAGTTAGGTCTTTAGTCAAATTCCTGCAGGGGAGTAGGTGGTGTCTGTCACATTCTTAAGAGGAACCTTACTCCTCAGGGGGTTTGCAGTAGTCAGACATTCCCAGCATTGTTCCAAAATGTGTTTTCCCAACCCAGGGACCTCAGGTCCTAATGGTTCCCTTTCTCCCTACTGAATCCAATCTTTTCCTATCAAAATGATAAGGGAAGCCAGAGTTAAGCCGAAAGGTTTCCCATTAAGTTATCAGAGTTGAGTCCAGGCTTTGGCTCAAGGGTCTCCGGTACAGGAGATGGGGAGGGTCAGGTCCATGTAACACACTGTTCCTATGCTCAAGCAGAATTTGTGGGCTTCTGTGCCAGGGGAGGCCCCCTGAAAGCAGAGACAGGAAACTCAGAGGCTGGTCTCCACGTGGGACACCATAGTTTCTGAATAGCTCCTGACACAAATGATGAGGAACTTGGGTCTTTTTTGCATTTCAAAGCCCTGCCTGCAGGTGACCAGGCTACTGGTGAAGAGGTTGCAGTGGTGGCTTTAAAGGCATTTGCTCCCACTTCAGCTGGGATTTCTCCACAAAAATCTTCTGAGAAAACTCTTGAAGAGGAGAGGAAAGGAGCAATGGCCAATTCTCAGGTAAGCTTCGGTCCATTGCAAGAGGACCTGTCACCTTGTTTTCAGGATAATCCATGCATGTAGAAATTGCAGGGCACCTGGGTGGTTCATTCATTTGAGCATATGACTCTTGATTTAGGCTCAGGTCTTGATCCCAGGGACCTGCTATCCAGCCCTGCATCAGGGTTCCTTCTGAGCTTGGAGCCTACTTAAGATTTTCTCTCTCTACCTGAGTCCCTGTCTTCCATTTGCATGCATTCTCTCTCTCTCTCTCTCTCTCTCTCTCTCTCTCTCTCTCTCTCTCTCTCTCTAAATGAAAAAATTGTAAATACCAATGGTTTTATTTGTTTAGTTCTTATGGTTCTGCTTTAGGTTTTCACCTAATTTTTTTATTAATTTTTTTCAACGTTTATTTTGTTGTTACAGAGACAGAGAGCATGAACGGGGTAGGGTCAGAGAGAGAGGGAGACGCAGAATCCTGAACAGGCTCCAGGCTCTGAGCACAGAGCCCGATGCGGGGCTCGAACTCACAGACCACGAGACCACGACCTGAGCCGCAGTCGGATGCTCAACCGACTGAGCCACCCAGATGCCCCAGGTTTTCACCTAATTTTTAACATTTCAGAAATGATATTCTAGGTTATGTCTTCAGAACACTCCTCCCCTATATCCCAGAGACTTCTCTCCCTTTTCTCCAACGTGGCTTCTAGTAGGGCAACAGCAGTTGTCACTTTGAATTAAATTCCTACAAGTATTGAAAATATTCCCTTTGTGACAGATCCAGAGAGGAAGGTGTTGAGGCCAAGTGTGCTGTTGCTGATGGGGTCTGGTCCTGGGATACCAATCAAGGAAAACCATTCCCGTTTAGGTCTTATCCGAATGCTTTCTGTGCCCCGGGTAGAGGAGGATTATGAAAATGCACAAATACACAAGATGGATATGAGGCACAGAATAACTTAGAATGTTCCTGCTCTTGAGGATGTGGAAAAGCTACTTTAAGATATCCTAGATATTCCAGGACATGACAAGTATATGTGGTAAAGTCTGTATAAATCCACTGTGTCCTTAACTTGTTTATATTGTGATTTACTGTTTGGGGTCACAAGAGCACACCCGGGATCCCGTGTCCTGAGTTGTGCCTTAGGCACTGATATCCATTTGTTTCCTTACAGCTGATGTTATCTTCTATTACTTGGGTTTGTGCTCTCTGCCAGATTCCTCCCCTGTAATGTTCATATTTTTCTCTTCAGTTGTAATGATTGCAGCCAGATTCCCTGAGCAATTTCCAGACACCATCACATTTAAACTGGAAATATCTTTCTCCTAGTTTGACTTTTCTTGTATTTTTTCACCTTGTAGCTTTTTTTCTTTTTTAAGTTTTTAAGTTTATTTTGAGAGAGAGAGAGAGAGAGGGAGAGAGAGAGAGAGACAGTGAGAGCAGGGGAGTAGTCAAGAGAGAGCCAAGTCCCAAGTAGGTGACACAGGGTCAGCACTGAGTCGGACACGGGGCTCGAACTCACAAATCAAGACGTCTTGACCTCAGCCTAATTCATAAGTCAGAAGCTTGATTGAGCCATCCAGGCACCCCTTCCTTGTAGTTTCTGAGGAGGAGGACAAATGCAAAAGCAATGTGGATAAAATTGAAATTTCTCACAACTTACAAGCCCCGCAGAAATACGCAAGACTGGCCAAGGAAGAAATCCCTAAAGGAATTCACAACTGCTTTAATGGTGATGCTTTCCTAGAGGCAAACAGCAAGCTTAGCTTTACCCTAGACAGACTTCCGGGTCCTGGAAGTCTTCTTTAACGTATGAAAGCCCTGTAGAAATTTATATTTCTCCCCCCCCCCCCCCCCCCGCCAACTTAAAGTATATAACCAACAGCTCCTCTCAGTCACCCTGCAGCTCATTCTTCCCACAGATCCTGTCCCTGTGCTTTTACACAAACAGCCTCGTTTACCAAAAAGGCTCAAGACCATTTCCTTGAACATTGACTCCTGGCCCACCTCACATTAGTCCCCACCAGACAATGAGACCCTCACTGTTGTGTAGTAGATGTAATGACCTCTACATCGAGGTTCTCAATGAGTCAGACCTTCATCCTGTAGCTTTTTGTTTTGCTGCATAGTCATGACACATGCATACTCTATTTACTTCTGTGTATTTCAGAAAAAGAAAGAAGAATCACATAGTACCAAGAATTACCATGTTTGAGTGTCTTAAAATCCTGAAATAAAACAGCACAAATGATGAATGAAATAAAGCTTTCAATGAGGGGCATGTGTATGGATCAGTTCATTAAGCGTCGGACTTCCACTCAGGTCATGATCTCATCAGTCCTGAGCTGGAGCCCAGCATCAGGTGAACAGGAGCCATGCCTCTCCATTTCTCTCTCCCTCTCTCTCTGCCCCTCCTGGTATTCTCTCTCTCCCTGTCTCTCTCTGTCTCTCTGTCTCTCTCTCCTTAGTAATAATTAAAAAATAAAATTTAAAAAAGCTTTCAAATAAAAACTATATTAGCAGATCATGGAGTACTATGGTCAAGACAATTCTTGAGATACTCTGTGGTGCCAGATAGTTTATTCAAGTAGCACAAGGCAGGACCTGTGGGCAGAAAGAACTGTACTTTGGCGACATGAAGCTTATATGTTCAAGGGGAGGGTAGGTGCACAGAGTGTTAAATCACAAATGTTTCCTTAAATTTCTACGTGTAAAACTGCTTCTGCAAGATTTCTCTGGTGCTTACCATTCAGTTCAATATGAAGCAGTGGTGACATGTACCCGTGGTCATGAGACCCTGTAAAAGTGTAATAACCAGAGATACCTGGGTGGCTCAGTCAGAGCCTGGAGCCTGGAGTCACAGCTTGGGTTCTCTCCCTGTCTCTGCTTCTCCACCTTTCACACCGTGCTTACCCATGCTCTCTTTCACAATATAAATAACCTTAAAGAAAAATGTAGGAACCAGCCTTTATTTGATGAATGTCCACATAATACAACTGTATGTTAGCTTTCTTTGCTAAAGGTGAAATTTTTTCTGATTGTATCCTTCATCATACTAGAGTCAGAAATAACTGTTGTATTTGTATCTTAATGTGTGTTTGTGTTGATAGTGTGAGTAAAAGACCTAAGCACCATTATCTACAATTAGTTTTATGAGTTTCATGTCACTGAAAATGTTTTGTTTGTTTTTGAGGAAGAGAGAGGCAGGGGCAGAGAGAGAGAATCCCTAGCCAGCTCCAGACTGTCAGCACAGAGCCTCAGGTGGGGTTTGAACTGGTGAACTGTGAAATCATGACCTGAGCCAAATTCAAGACGTGGACACTTAACCCCCTGAGCCACCCAGGTGTCCTTCATTGAAAATGTTTCCTAGTCACCAGTATACTTTTCTACATTTAATATCTATACAACTTCTTTGAATATTTATGGATGTGAGCATGGAACATATAAAGGTGATCAATTTTGTGTGCATACCTTCTTTCCATCATTCTTCAGGTTTGACACCTGCTATGATCATTTGGTTAGGGGCCCCTCCGTATATTTTAGGTGTCATTTTAGGTCAACTCCAGGTCAGATGACCTGGGTTAAAACCTGATCCCTACCACGTTGGATGCTTGAAAAAATATTCACATGGAAATAGAAGAATAATGTGTCTGTTGTCTTAGATTATGATTTATTTTCCAATAAGTTATGAAAAACTGTGAATGCTCTCTACTAACCAGGAAATGCTTGGAAAGGTTTATTGCCTTTCTTGCTATTCTAGTAAAACCTGTAGTTGCTATGAATCCCATTCAGTTCCAAGTTCCCCAAAAGTTCTTGTCTTTGAGTTCTACTTCTTCGCTATTGAAATATGTATCTCTTGGCCCATAGACTAATGCCTTGTTAGAAATGCAGACATCTACCCCAACTCAGAACTCCTGAACAGTATATGCATTTTAACAAGATCCCCAAGGTCCTGTTGTGAAATTCTAATTCATATTAGAATATGCTAAATACATTTGTCACTCCCCAGAACTTTCCATTTAAGAAATAGATAGCACATGTACTGTATGATGTAAATACAATATTCAAAATGTATATGCCTGTGTCGATGCCTTCATTTTAAAAATTCTCTTGAATAAAAACAGTATTTATAAAGGTTCTTACCTCCAAGGTAAAGAATATGCTAGAGAATAATACTGGGTGACAAATAATCTTACCTCATCAGGCAGGAACCTCACCTAAGCCAGAACCAGTTCTCCTGATCTAACTGAACTAACAGAAGTTCAGTCATTGGTGGATCACAAAAAAACTATACCAGGTGAGGATGTGAGCAAAGCAAAAATGACTTACAAGAAACAAGGAGATCACAGGGAGGAACTTCCAAATCAGATACTCACGGAGGAAGGGGGAATGGTGTCCTTTCATTTAGGGTTAGCGTGGATACTCAGAAAGGGGAGGCCATCATCTTATGTCAAGTGGAGTATAAGGTTGCACATAAGCCTTAAGAGAACAGTTGTGTACATACTCTGCATATTTCATAGGAAATGAGGTTTGTGCTCCTCCTTGGGTGAGATTTTAGTATTATAATGAGGTAAAAGGGAGCTCCTGGGTGACTGGGTCCATTGAGCATCCTACTCTTAATTTAGGCTCAGGTCAGGATGAAAGTCCTGAGGTCAGGCTCCACTCTGAGCATGGACCCTGGTTGGGATTCTGTCTCTCTCTCTCTGCCCCACCCCCACTTGGGCACGCTCTATCTCACTCAAAGACATAAGATTTAAAATAAAATGTATGTATGAGATGAAGGTAACTGTACTCACTCCGTAGTTTAGTCTATTATGCATTTGCTTAGGTGTGAGTCAGGGGTTAATCTCCAACTGAGTCCATCCAAGCTCTTCCTCAGGGCAGTCATTACCTTTTGTTGGATGGTTTCTGTTTCCACTACAGGAGACTGTACCCATGGGGTGTTTTTTGTGAAGTAAAAGATAAGATAGAAAAAGAGGTTAAGTAAAGTGTGGAACCAAGATCGGTGGGTACAAGCACAAGCATTAAAGTCAGGTCTTGGAGTCCGGCTGGTGACATTAACTGCCTCTTTCATTTGACCTAGCATTATGAACTCTGCCTGTGGCCACTTGACAAGTGTGTTTTTTATTGCAGGGATTGCTGACATTCAGGGATGTGGCCATAGAATTTTCTCAGAAAGAGTTGAGGTGCCTGAACCACAGTCAGTGGGAACTGTACAGGGATGTGATGTTAGAGAACTACGGCCACCTCCATTTCTTGGGTGAGGATAACTCCTTCCACGTTTCCCAAACCATACTCAGGGATTTGTTCCTTCCCTCGAAGACTGTCTCTTGGAATCTTCCTCTTTGCATGACTGGGATTCAGATCCCTGAAGTCAGGGAAAGAAGTATGGGTTTGTGGATGTACAGAAAAATCTTCATGGTGTTTCCTTTTCAGCTTTACCTTCCCTTCCTTAGGGTAACATCATCATTTCTGTACATTAATGACAATTCTAAAGGCTAAGTGGCATAAAACGGTATCTCTTTTGTCTTAAATACTGATTGCTACTCATTATTGTCATGGTAGTACTCGGAAGTGGAGGTCAAGATCTGAACATGGAAAATTTGTCCTGCATGTTCTAAAGGGGTTGTTGGGCCACAGCATTTGGGAAATCATTTTCTAGCTTCTACTCTGTCCTCTCTGCTCTACTGCGCACAATAGTGGATCAGAAGTTAGAATCTCCAACCACACTCATGTTCTGTTTTTCTAATAAACAGGTCTTGTTGTGTCAAAGCCAGACCTGGTCATCTTTTTGGAACACAAGAAGGATGTCTGGGCCGTGAAGAGAAAGGAGACAGTAGCTACACACCCAGGTAGGTGGAAATGAATCGGATGACAGAGCTGAGGTCCAGTCGTGAAGGAGGAATTGGACCTCAGAATGTGGTTGAGCAGCTCTCCTTGAATGCAAATTAGGTTGAAAAGGCCAGTTTCAGGTCTCTTCCTCTCACATCGGACATCTGCTTTCCAACATACCAAACTTTCCATTCTCTAAGGATTCTCCTTCAGTTCCACGGAGGGTTCTTCACATCCACAGTGAGGTCCTCCATAATCTAATTGGTTCTCCATTTGCTTTGAGGTCTTGTGGAATTCTCTGTATTTCTGAGGAACTGTACGCTAATGCATTTGTGACTTCTGTTTTGCTTCTTGTGTGAAGTGTGTCAGGATAGTGGTGGGCACCTTGAGGTGAGGTGCAGAAATCCCAGGAATGCTAGAGGGAGACATCACAAGTTTTCGGGTTGTTCCTTTTTCCAGGATTAAGGTGGCTTTCATTTTAATCATACAAAATACAGACCCAGTAATCACATCAGGTGATAAAGCAACTCCCTAATATGAGGAAATCTTGTTCTTTGTTTCACTTCAAAAGTTCATTTCTTGGGTTGCCTGTTGGCTCAGTTGGTTAAGCGTCTAGGTTGAGCTCAAGCCATGATCTGACAGTTTGAATTTGAGCCCTGCATCAGCCTCTCTGCTGTCAGTGGAGAACCCATTTGGGATCCTTTGCCTCTTTGTCCGTCTGGCACATGTTCTCTGTTTCTCAAAAATTAATATTAAAAGAAAAAAAAAAGAAAGTTCAGGATGCCTGGGTGAGTCAGTTGGTTAAGAGTCCAACTCTTGGTTTGGCTGAGGGCATGATCTCAGTGTTTCTGAGTTCAAGCCCCACATAGGGTTCTGGGCTGACAGCCCAGATAGTGCTTGGTTTCTCCCTCCCTCCCACAGTCCCTCCTTCCCCCCCCCCCCACCCTTTCCACACTGTTATTTATCTCTGCGTCTAAATAAACTTTCATTTTCTTTGTATTAAGTAAAATAAGAAATTTCCACTCAATGTTTTGCATTCCTCAATGGTGAAATAATGTAAAGCACCTATTATTTTCATATAATTCTATATAAATTAATGCCATAGGGGAGCTAGGATATTTAGAAGTGAAAACTCACAGCCTATAATTGTCTCAATTGTTACTTTATTTCTTAATTGAATCCTTTTATGAATTTATCTTGTATAATATGAAGTCCCTGTGACTTTGTCATATGTTTTTACTCTGAGTCGTTATATAGGAGATTCCTTTATGATGTGTTATATCAAAAGTCCTGATATACCATGGGCATTTGCTTTATAAGAAGTGAGGCAGACAATTAGGAAACGTCCTATGTTTAGAAAAAGAGTTCATTATAAATGTAATTTCACGTGAGAAAAAAAATCAATTATTATTTATTTACTCAGAATGTATCTGAATTTAACACCAAAGATTTTTTTTTAAAAAGCGATTGTTGGCTTTTTACATTTTTGATTGTGTTTGTTTTTTTAGAAATGAAAGGTTTTGGGGCACTTGGGTGGTTCAGAGGGTTGAGCATCTGACTCTTGATTTCAACTCAGGTCATGACTTCATGGTTTGAATTTAAGCCCTAAGTCCAGTTCTGTACCCAGTGTGGAGCCCGCTTGGAATTCCCTTCTCTCTCTCTCTCTCTCTCTCTCTCTCTCTCTCTCTCTCTCCCACCCTCCCTCCCTCCCTCTCTCCCTTTCTCTCTCAAACTTTTTAAACATTCACAAAAAAGAAATGAAAGGTTTTAGTTTGCTTGATTCTAAAGAATGGATTATAGGGGATCTGGGTAGGTCAGTTGGTTAAGCCTTCAACTTCAGCTTAGGAAATGATCTTGGGTTTGTGACTTTGAGCCCCATGTCTGGCTTTGTGCTGAGATCTCACATAGCCTGGAGCCTGCTTCGGATTCTGTGTCTGCCTCTCTAAGTCTCCCTGGCTTGTGCGCTCTCTCTCTCTCTCTCTCTCTCTAAGATACATAAACATTAAAAAAAAGAACAATGGATTATACCCTGAAATCTGTGTGATAGGAGGGATCTATTCACATAACACATTGTTTAATGTCTTAAGTGCTTATTCACAAAAGTTTTCATTAGAGGTTTCCATGGTTGATTTTAAGGAACATTCTTGACAATTGTAATGCCCGTGAAGACATGCTAGTAATTGAAAGTGTTCCTTTTTCATAGGTAAACAGTCACAGTTGAAAATTACAGCTATAAAAAAAAAAATTAAACAAAAAAAAAAAAGAAAATTACAGCTATAGCTAGGGGTGCCTGGGCTCTGGTCATGATCTCTTGATTCATGAGTCTGAGGACTGCATTGGGCTCTGAGCTGACACCGTGGAGCCTGCTTGGGATTCTTTCTTTCCCCTCTTTCTCTGTTTCTCCTCTGCTTTAGGAGAGCATTCTCTCTCAAAATAAGCTTTAAAAAATATCTACATTTATCATGGGCCTCTTTTAAATACTTCATCATTTTTATGTAGAATTTTTTGGGTTACATTTTGTGTGGTCTTGCAATTCCATAATAATGTGCTTCCTTTTGTATGGAATTTCCACAGCATTATTTCGGTGGGATTTTGCTATTACCTTTGTATTTTGTTTTAGGGTCATGATTTTTTAAATTTTTTTTTACATGTTATTTTACTCTTGAAGGCAAGAGAGAGAATATGAGTGGGGGTGGGGCAGAGAGGGAGGGAGACACAGAATCTGAAGCAGGATCCAGGCTGTGAGCTGACAGCACAGAGCCCGATGTGGGGCTCAAACTCATGAACACCAAGATCATGACCTGAGCTGAAGTCCAACACTTAATCGAATGAGCCACTGAATCAACCCTTAACTCAGGACTTGAATTCCCAAACTGGGAGATCATGCCTTAACTGAAATCAGGAATTGTACACATAACTGAATGAGCCACCTTCGTACCCCTAAGACACTGTTTTAAGCCGATAGTGTCAATTTTATACAAATTGTTCTACGTATCATCTCTGCACCTGCACCCACTTTATGTTGATGACATCATAAATTCTATTTTTATATTGCATATATTATTACCTAGATTTGATTTTTATGCTTTTATTTAAGAAAAAGATTGTAGCAGAAATAAATGTGACTTGTCCACCTTGTTACAACACTACAGGTTTCTATAATTGTGTAAATATTTATGCTTCTCAGCTTTTGGTTACCATGTATTTTCAGTTACTGTTTAGAATCTTTTTAGTTCAACAAGGACTTTAAGAAAAAAATTTTTTAATGTTTATTTATATTTTGAGAGAGACACAGAGACAGAATCTGAAGTAGGCTCCAGGCACTAAGGCGTCAGCAAGATAGTAACACAGGTCTCGAAGTCACGAACCGTGAGAACATGACTTGAGCCAAAGTTGGATACTTGACAAACCGACACACCCAGGTGCCCCTAGAAGGACTTTCTTTAACATTTCTTATAGGGGCACCTGGGTGGCTCAGTCACTTGAGCGTCCAGCTTCAGCTCAGGTCGTGATCTCACAGTCTGTGAGTTCAAGCCCCGCGTCAGGATCTGTGCTGACAGCAAGGAGCCGGGAGCCTACTTCGGATTCTGTGTCTCCCTCTCTTTCTGCCCCTCCCCTGCTCATGCTCTGCCTCTCTCTGTCTCAAAAATAAATAAAAACATTTTTTAAAAAAGTTGAAAAAAACATTTCTTGTAGGACAGATCTGCTGATAACCTTAGAGGGGTTTTGCCTTGGCAAAGTCTTCATTTCTACATGCATGGAAAATAGCTGTGCCAGGTAGGGTATTCTTGGTGGATATTTTTTGATCTTTCAGTATTTGAATACATCGTTCAATGCTATTCTTTCTATAACATCTACCGCGAACCCCACTAACAATCTTGTAGGAGCTCTCTTGTACAAGATAAGTTGCCTTTGTCAAGCTTTTCAAAATTCTCTTTTCACTGGTCATTTTTGGTCGGTTAATTACAACTGTGTTCATGTCCTGTCTTTTTTCCTTCCATTTTTGTTTAAATTTATTTAGGTAATATGCAGTGCAATATTGATTTCAGTATAATTCATTCAGTGGCTCATCATTTGCTACAGTGCTCATCATAACAAGTGCTTTCCTTAATAGCCATCACCAAGCAAACTGTCCCTCACCCATCTCCTGCCATTGATACTTATCCTACTGTGAATTTACTGTGCTTGTGAACTTGCCTCTCCTTTCCACATACAGGGGAACTACAAGACTTAGTTCTTCATGGAAACTCACTGCCCCCGTTCACTCTCTTTATGGGGTCCCCATAATGTACACATTGGTCCACTTGTAGGTGTCCCATGTGTCCTGAGTCTTTCTTCTTTTCCACAGTTTTCTTTGGTCCTCTTAGGTAATTTAAAACAAGGGGTCTCCAGGTTGCCCAGTTCTTTCTTGTGCTTGATCAAGTCTGTTGCTGACTCCTTAGTATATTTTTAAATTCAAAGATTCTCCACGTGAGCTCCCAAATTCTGGGTGATTGTTTCTTATACTTTGCCTCTTTGGGTTTCCATTCTGGTCATGCATAGTTTTTCTGCTCTCATTTAGTTACCTGTCTGTTTTCTCTTCTTCCTCCATGGGCATCTTTATGATGTTTTCTTCTTGAATTCTTGGTCATACCATTAATACTTCCTAATTAATTCAAGGTCAGTTTTGGAGATTTATTTCATTCCTGTGAGTGAAACAAGTTCTTCTATTTCTTTATGGCCTTGTGGTCTTTTGTTGAGATTAGTGAATTTAAGAAAACAAACTCTGGGTTTAGGCTTACGAACTTGTTTGTACAGGAGAACACAAGTAATTGGTAATGTCTGAATTTTTGGAATTTCCCAGTTTACGGAAGTATAGTTACTTCTTTAGAGCCCATGATGCCTTCCTCTGTTGTCCTCAGCTCTGTAGTCTCTCCAGTGTGTAAACAAAAGCTCACCTGTTGTCTGAGCAGCCATCACAGTGCATCCAGCGGGTGCCCTCATTCTCTCTGCTTCCGTGTCCTTCATGACAGAAATAAGTCCCTCAGGCACCTGCAAAAAAGCCAGATCACTGAACATAGAGGTCACTCCTGTGTTTTCACCTCCTGATGAGAGGTAACTGTTTCCGCACAGTGTTGCCAAGGAGTGTCAGGAAGGGTGAGTAGCAGTGTGGGCCAGTGTCAAAAACTGTCTCTTTGATGTTTTTCTGTTTCAAAGTATTCTGTTAAGCAAAATTAAGGTGTTAACAAAATAGATTTTTATAAGATGTCTCCTTAAAGCCTCCTGGTAACCACAAAGCAAAACCTGTAGTAGATACACAAAACCCAAATCGAAAGGAATCAAAGTACACCAGTAGAAAATCAACAAATCACAAAGAAAAAGACCAAATGGGTAAGAAAGGGGCAAGTACTTCTACAACAGCTAAAAACATGGAAAACAATGACAAGAGTAACTCCATCCATACCTGTGTCAATACGTACTTTAAATATAGAGGGACTAAATTCTCCATCCAAAAGATACATTGACTGAAAGGAAAGCAGTACAAAAATGAAGGATATGTGCTGCCTTCAAGAGACTCACTTCAGCTGTAGGAACACACTCAGGCTGAAAGCACAGGTGTGGGAAAAGATCTTCCATGCCAATGGAAAATGTCTTCAAGAATTCTTTCTTGGCCATCGCTCTGGACCACCCCACTATCACCCCAAAACTTGCTCATTCCCGTGTATCAGGGAAAGCTCCATTTGTAAACGTGTGTCCTTCTGAGAAGCAGAAAGTAGGAGAATGTGTAAATTTACAGAAACTCTGATCAGTGGAGAAGGCATGGATTCAAATCAGGACAATAACCATACCCATGGTTACTGTGTTTTCCTTGCTCACTTCCCAAATGCTTCTCAATAGGATCCTGTGTGGAGTTTGCATTAATAATCATTGCTGCTACCCTCCCCCTCAGATTCCCTCAACTGGTGTGGGTGGAAACAACAGTGTTGTTTTAGTGAAGTGCTCCAGGGATTTCTGTTATGGGATTTTTACATCAATACCCAGGATTCAGGGATTTGTTTTCTCAGCGATTCAAAGAATAAAGAGGTGGACACAAAATGAGCAACAGGCAAAACTTTATTACAGTATAACAGAGGAAGAGTAGTAGGAAAGCTCTCTTTACAGAGAGGGGGCATTGGAATGTGAATACCAGTGACAATAGGCAAGGGCCTTTGTGGTATAAGGTTCTGGTCTCTCCCTCTTCCCTTCCCCCTTGTTCCTTCTCAAGTCCTATGCATACTGGATTAACAACTCCAGGTGCTGCGTTGTCCCTTCCTGATTGGCTCATTTCCATTGCAGGAGGGGTGGTCTATGGCCTTATTGCTCCTTGTGGGTTTTAAGTTTTATCATCTACTACTGGTTTTTAGTTAGGTCTTTAGTCAAATTCCTGAAGGGGAATAGGTGGTGTCTGTCACATTCTTAAGAGGAACCTGACAGCTAAGGGGGTTTTCTGTATTCAGACATTATCAGCATTGTTCCAAAATGTGTTTTCCCCACCCAGGGACCTCAGGTCCTAATGGTTCCCATTTTCCCTACTGAACCCTATGTTTTCCTACCAAATGCTAAGGGAAGCCAGAGTTAAGCTGAAAGGCTTCCCATTAAGTTATCAGAGTTGAGTGCAGGCTTTGGCTCAAGGGTCTCCAGTACAGGGGATGGGGAGGGTCAGGTCCATGTAACACACTGTTCCTATGCTCAAGCAGAATTTGTGGGCTTCTGTGGGAGGGGAGGCCCCCTGAAAGCAGAGACAGGAAACTCAGAGTCTAGTCTCCACGTGGGACACCATAGTTTCTGAATAGCTCCTGACACAAATGATGAGGAACTTGGGTCTTTTTTGCATTTCAAAGCCCTGCCTGCAGGTGACCAGGCTACTGGTGAAGAGGTTGCAGTGGTGGCTTTAAAGGCACTTGCTCCCACTTCAGCTGGGATTTCTCCACAAAAATCTTCTGAGAAAACTCTTGAAGAGGAGAGGAAAGGAGCAATGGCCAATTCTCAGGTAAGCTTCGGTCCATTGCAAGAGGACCTGTCACCTTGTTTTGAGGATCATCCATGCATGTAGAAATTGCAGGGCACCTGGGTGGTTCATTCAGTTGAGCATATGACTCTTGATTTAGGCTCAGGTCTTGATCCCAGGGACCTGCTATCCAGCCCTGCATCAGGGTTCCTTCTGAGCTTGGAGCCTACCTAAGATTTTCTCTCTCTACCTGAGTCCCTGTCCTCCATTTGCATGCATGCTCGCTCTCTCTCGCTCTCTCTCTCTCTCTCTCTAAATGAAAAAATTTTAAATACCAATGGTTTTATTTGTTTGGTTCTTATGGTTTTGCTTTAGGTTTTCACCTATTTTTTTTTTTAATTTTTTTCAACGTTTATTTTGTTGAGGCAGAGACAGACAGCATGAACAGGGTAGGGTCAGAGAAGGAGGGTGACACAGAATCTGGAACAGGCTCCAGGCTCTGAGCACAGAGCCGGATGTGGGGCTTGAACTCACAGACGGCGAGACCATGACTTGAGCCACAGTCGACTCTAAACAGTCTGAGCCACCCAGGTGCCCCAGATTTTCCCCTAATTATTAACATTTCAGAAATGATATTCCAGGTTATGTCTTCAGAACACTCCTCCCCTATATCCCAGAGACCTCTCTCCCTTTTCTCCAACCTGGCTTCTAGTAGGGCAACAGCAGTTGTCACTTTGAATTAAATTCCTACAAGTATTGAAAATATTCCCTTTGTGACAGATCCAGAGAGGAAGGTGTTGAGGCCAAGTGTGCTGTTGCTGATGGGGTCTGGTCCTGGGATACCAATCAGGGAAAACTATTCCCATGTAGGTCTTATCCAAATGCTTTCTGTGCCCCGGGTAGAGGAGGATTATGAAAATGCACAAATACACAAGATGGATATGAGGCAGAGAATAACTTAGAATGTTCCTGCTCTTGAGGATGTGGAAAAGCTACTTTAAGATATCCTAGATATTCCAGGACATGACAAGTATATGCGGTAAAGTCTGTATAAATCCACTGTGCTTAACTTGTTTATATTGTGATTTACTGTTTGGGGTCACAAGAGCACACCGGCGATCTCGTGTCCTGAGGTGTACCTTAGGCACTGATATCCATTTGTTTCCTTACAGCTGATGTTACCTTCTATCACTTGGGTTTGTGCTCTCTGCCAGATTCCTCCCCTGTAATGTTCATATTTTTCTTATCAGTTGTAATGATTTCAGCCAGATTCCCTGAGCAATTTCCAGACACCATCACATTTAAACTGGAAATATCTTTCTCCTAGTTTCTCTTTTCTTGCATTCTTTTTACCTTGTAGCTTTTTTTCTTTTAAGTTTTTAACTTTATTTTGAGAGAGAGAGAGAGAGTGTGTGTGTGTGTGAGAACATGGGAGTGGCCAAGAGAGAACCAAGTCCCAAGTAGGTGACACAGGGTCAGCACTGGGTGGGACACGGGGCTCGAACTCACAAATCAAGACGTCTTGACCTCAGCCTAATTCAAAAGTCAGAAGCTTGATTGAGCTATCCAGGCACCCCTTCCTCGTAGTTTCTGAGGAGGAGGACAAATGCAAAAGCAATGTGGATAAAATTAAAATTTCTCACAACTTACAAGCCCCGCAGAAATACTCGAGACTGGCCAAGGAAGATATTCCTCAAGGAATTCTCAACTGCTTTAATGGTGATGCTTTCCTAGAGGCAAACAGCAAGCTTAGGTTTACCCTGGACAGAATTCCAGGTCCTGGAAGTCTTCTTTAACATAGGAAATCCCTGTAGAAACTTATAATTCTTCCCACCCCCAACTTAAAGTATATAATCAACAGCTCCTCTCAATCTCCTTCAGCTCCTTCTTCCCACAGATCCTGTCCCTGTGCTTTTACACAAACAGCCTCGTTTACCAAAATGGCTCAAGGCTATTTCCTTGAACATTGTCTCCTGGCCCACCTCACATTAGTCCCCACCGGACAATGATACCGTCATTGTTGTGTAGTGGATGTAATGACCTCTACATAGAGGTTCTCAATGAGTCAGACCTTCATCCTGTAGCGTTTTGTTTTGCTGCATAGTCATGACACATGCATACTCTATTTACTTCTGTGTATTTCAGAAAAAGAAAGAAGAATCACATAGTACCAAGAATTACCATGTTTGAGTGTCTTAAAATCCTGAAATAAAACAGCACAAATGATGAATGAAATAAAGCTTTCAATGAGGGGCATGTGCATGGCTCAGTTCATTAAGCGTCGGACTTCCACTCAGTTCATGATCTCATCAGTCCTGAGCTGGAGCCCAGCATCAGGTGAACAGGAGCCATGCCTCTCCATTTCTCTCTCCCTCTCTCTCTGCCCCTCCTGGTATTCTCTCTCTCCCTGTCTCTGTCTCTCTGTCTCTCTCTCCTTAGTAATAATTAATTAAAAAATAAAATTTAAAAAAGCTTTCAAATAAAAACTATATTAGCAGATCATGGAGTACTATGGTCAAGACAACTCTTGAGATACTGTGTAGTGCCAGATAGTTTATTGAAGTAGCACAGGGCAGGACCCATGGGCAGAAAGAACTGTACTTTGGCTGCATGAAGCTTATATGTTCAAGGGGAGGGTAGGTGCACAGAGTGTTAAATCACAAATGTTTCCTTAAATTTCTACGTGTAAAAGTGCTTCTGCAAGATTTCTCTGGTGCTTACCATTCAGTTCAATATGAAGCAGTGGTGACATGTACCCGTGGTCATGAGACCCTGTAAAAGTGTAATAACCAGGGATACCTAGGTGGCTCAGTCACAGCCTGGAGCCTGGAGTCACAGCTTGGGGTTCTCTCCCTCTCTTTGCCTCTCCACCTTTCACACCGTGCTTACCCACGCTCTCTTTCACAATATAAATAAACTTAAAGAAAAATGTAGGAACCAGCCTTTATTTGATGAATGTCCACATAATACAACTGTATGTTAGCTTTCTGTGCTACAGGTGAAAAATTTTCGGATTGTATCCCTCATCATATTAGAGTCAGAAATAACTGTTGTATTTGTATCTTAATGTGTGTTTGTGTTGATAGTGTGAGTAAAAGACCTAAGCACCATTATCTACAATTAGTTTTATGAGTTTCATGTCACTGAAAATGTTTTGTTTGTTTTTGAGGAAGAGAGAGGCAGGGGCAGAGAGAGAGAATCCCTAGCCAGCTCCAGACTGTCAGCACAGAGCCTCAGGTGGGGTTTGAACTGGTGAACTGTGAAATCATGACCTGAGCCAAATTCAAGACGTGGACACTTAACCCCCTGAGCCACCCAGGTGTCCTTCATTGAAAATGTTTCCTAGTCACCAGTATACTTTTCTACGTTTAATATCTATACAACTTCTTTGAATATTTATGGATGTGAGCATGGAACATATAAAGGTGATCAATTTTGTGTGCATACCTTCTTTCCATCATTCTTCAGGTTTGACACCTGCTATGATCATTTGGTTACGGGCCCCTCCGTATATTTTAGGTGTCATTTTAGGTCAACTCCAGGTCAGATGACCTGGGTTAAAACCTGATCCCTACCACGTTGGATGCTTGAAAAAATATTCACATGGAAATAGAAGAATAATGTGTCTGTTGTCTTAGAATATGATTTATTTTCCAATAAGTTATGAAAAACTGTGAATGCTCTCTACTAACCAGGAAATGCTTGGAAAGGTTTATTGCCTTTCTTGCTATTCTAGTAAAACCTGTAGTTGCTATGAATCCCATTCAGTTCCAAGTTCCCCAAAAGTTCTTGTCTTTGAGTTCTACTTCTTCGCTATTGAAATATGTATCTCTTGGCCCATAGACTAATGCCTTGTTAGAAATGCAGACATCTACCCCATCCTAGAACTCCTGAACAATATCTGCATTTTAACAAGATCCCCAAGGTCCTGTTGTGAAATTCTAATTCATATTAGAATATGCTAAGTACATTTGCTAAGTGACAAATGGGGTGTTTCCATTTAAGAAATAGATAGCACATGTACTGTATGATGTAAATACAATATTCAAAATGTATATGCCTGTGTCGATGCCTTCATTTTAAAAATTCTCTTGAATAAAAACAGTATTTATAAAGGTTCTTACCTCCAAGGTAAAGAATATGCTAGAGAATAATACTGGGTGACAAATAATCTTACCTCATCAGGCAGGAACCTCACCTAAGCCAGAACCAGTTCTCCTGATCTAACTGAACTAACAGAAGTTCAGTCGTTGGTGGATCACAAAAAAGCTATATCAGGTGAGGATGTGAGCAAAGCAAAAATGATTTACAAGAAACATGGAAATCACAGGGAGGAAGTTCCAAATCAGATACTCACGGAGGAAGGCGGAATGGTGTCCTTTCATTTAGGGTTAGCGTGGATACTCAGAAAGGGGAGGCCATCATCTTATGTCAAGTGGAGTATAAGGTTGCACATAAGCCTTAAGAGAACAGTTGTGTACATACTCTGCATATTTCATAGGAAATGAGGTTTGTGCTCCTCCTTGGGTGAGATTTTAGTATTATAATGAGGTAAAAGGGAGCTCCTGGGTGACTGGGTCCATTGAGCATCCTACTCTTAATTTAGGCTCAGGTCAGGATGAAAGTCCTGAGGTCAGGCTCCACTCTGAGCATGGACCCTGGTTGGGATTCTGTCTCTCTCTCTCTGCCCCACCCCCACTTGGGCACGCTCTATCTCACTCAAAGACATAAGATTTAAAATAAAATGTATGTATGAGATGAAGGTAACTGTACTCACTCCGTAGTTTAGTCTATTATGCATTTGCTTAGGTGTGAGTCAGGGGTTAATCTCCAACTGAGTCCATCCAAGCTCTTCCTCAGGGCAGTCATTACCTTTTGTTGGATGGTTTCTGTTTCCACTACAGGAGACTGTACCCATGGGGTGTTTTTTGTGAAGTAAAAGATAAGATAGAAAAAGAGGTTAAGTAAAGTGTGGAACCAAGATCGGTGGGTACAAGCACAAGCATTAAAGTCAGGTCTTGGAGTCCGGCTGGTGACATTAACTGCCTCTTTCATTTGACCTAGCATTATGAACTCTGCCTGTGGCCACTTGACAAGTGTGTTTTTTATTGCAGGGATTGCTGACATTCAGGGATGTGGCCATAGAATTTTCTCAGAAAGAGTTGAGGTGCCTGAACCACAGTCAGTGGGAACTGTACAGGGATGTGATGTTAGAGAACTACGGCCACCTCCATTTCTTGGGTGAGGATAACTCCTTCCACGTTTCCCAAACCATACTCAGGGATTTGTTCCTTCCCTCGAAGACTGTCTCTTGGAATCTTCCTCTTTGCATGACTGGGATTCAGATCCCTGAAGTCAGGGAAAGAAGTATGGGTTTGTGGATGTACAGAAAAATCTTCATGGTGTTTCCTTTTCAGCTTTACCTTCCCTTCCTTAGGGTAACATCATCATTTCTGTACATTAATGACAATTCTAAAGGCTAAGTGGCATAAAACGGTATCTCTTTTGTCTTAAATACTGATTGCTACTCATTATTGTCATGGTAGTACTCGGAAGTGGAGGTCAAGATCTGAACATGGAAAATTTGTCCTGCATGTTCTAAAGGGGTTGTTGGGCCACAGCATTTGGGAAATCATTTTCTAGCTTCTACTCTGTCCTCTCTGCTCTACTGCGCACAATAGTGGATCAGAAGTTAGAATCTCCAACCACACTCATGTTCTGTTTTTCTAATAAACAGGTCTTGTTGTGTCAAAGCCAGACCTGGTCATCTTTTTGGAACACAAGAAGGATGTCTGGGCCGTGAAGAGAAAGGAGACAGTAGCTACACACCCAGGTAGGTGGAAATGAATCGGATGACAGAGCTGAGGTCCAGTCGTGAAGGAGGAATTGGACCTCAGAATGTGGTTGAGCAGCTCTCCTTGAATGCAAATTAGGTTGAAAAGGCCAGTTTCAGGTCTCTTCCTCTCACATCGGACATCTGCTTTCCAACATACCAAACTTTCCATTCTCTAAGGATTCTCCTTCAGTTCCACGGAGGGTTCTTCACATCCACAGTGAGGTCCTCCATAATCTAATTGGTTCTCCATTTGCTTTGAGGTCTTGCGGAAATCTCTGTATTTCTGAGGAACTGTACGCTAATGCATTTGTGACTTCTGTTTTGCTTCTTGTGTGAAGTGTGTCAGGATAGTGGTGGGCACCTTGAGGTGAGGTGCAGAAATCCCAGGAACGCTAGAGGGAGACATCACAAGTTTTCAGGTTGATCCTTTCCAGGATTAAGGTGGCTTTCATTTTAATCATACAAAATACAGACCCAGTAATCACATCAGGTGATAAAGCAACTCCCTAATATGAGGAAATCTTGTTCTTTGTTTCACTTCAAAAGTTCATTTCTTGGGTTGCCTGTTGGCTCAGTTGGTTAAGCGTCTAGGTTGAGCTCAAGCCATGATCTGACAGTTTGAATTTGAGCCCTGCATCAGCCTCTCTGCTGTCAGTGGAGAACCCATTTGGGATCCTTTGCCTCTCTGTCCATCTGGCACATGTTCTCTGTTTCTCAAAAATTAATATTAAAAGAAAAAAAAAAAGAAAGTTCAGGATGACTGGGTGAGTCAGTTGGTTAAGAGTCCAACTCTTGGTTTGGCTGAGGGCATGATCTCAGTGTTTCTGAGTTCAAGCCCCACATAGGGTTCTGGGCTGACAGCCCAGATGGTGCTTGGTTTCTCCCTCCCTCCCACAGTCCCTCCTTCCCCCCCCCCCCACCCTTTCCACACTGTTATTTATCTCTGCGTCTAAATAAACTTTCATTTTCTTTGTATTAAGTAAAATAAGAAATTTCCACTCAATGTTTTGCATTCCTCAATGGTGAAATAATGTAAAGCACCTATTATTTTCATATAATTCTATATAAATTAATGCCATAGGGGAGCTAGGATATTTAGAAGTGAAAACTCACAGCCTATAATTGTCTCAATTGTTACTTTATTTCTTAATTGAATCCTTTTATGAATTTATCTTGTATAATATGAAGTCCCTGTGACTTTGTCATATGTTTTTACTCTGAGTCGTTATATAGGAGATTCCTTTATGATGTGTTATATCAAAAGTCCTGATATACCATGGGCATTTGCTTTATAAGAAGTGAGGCAGACAATTAGGAAACGTCCTATGTTTAGAAAAAGAGTTCATTATAAATGTAATTTCACGTGAGAAAAAATCAATTATTATTTATTTACTCAGAATGTATCTGAATTTAACACCAAAGATTTTTTTTAAAAAGCGATTGTTGGCCTATTTTACATTTTTGATTGTGTTTGTTTATTTAGAAATGAAAGGTTTTGGGGCACTTGGGTGGTTCAGAGGGTTGAGCATCTGACTCTTGATTTCAACTCAGGTCATGACTTCATGGTTTGAATTTAAGCCCTAAGTCCAGTTCTGTACCCAGTGTGGAGCCCGCTTGGAATTCCCTTCTCTCTCTCCCTCTCCCAGCCTCCCTCCTCCCTCCCTCCCTTTCTCTCTCAAACTTTTTAAACATTCACAAAAAAGAAATGAAAGGTTTTTGTTTGCTTCATTCTAAAGAATGGATTATAGGGGACCTGCGTAGCTCAGTTGGTTAAGACTTCAACTTCAGCTTAGGAAATGATCTTGTGGTTTGTGACTTTCAGCCCCAAGTCTGGCTCTGTGCTGAGAGCTCACATAGCCTGGAGCCTGCTTCAGATTCTGCGTCTCCCTCTCTCTCTGAGTGTCCCTGGCTTGTGCTCTCTCTCTCTCTAAGATACATAAACATTAAAAAAATGAACAATGGATTATACCCTGAAATCTGTGTGATAGGAGGGATCTATTCACATAGCACATTGTTTAATGTCTTAAGTGCTTAATTCACAAAAGTTTTCATTAGAGGTTTCCATGGTTGATTTTAAGGAACATTCTTGACAATTGTAATGCCCGTGAAGACATGCCAGTAATTGAAAATGTTCCTTTTTCATGGGTACACAGTCACAGTTGAAAATTAGAGTTATAGCTAGGGGTGCCTGGGCTCCGGACATGATCTCAAGATCCATTAGTCTAGGGGCGCCTGGGTGGCGCAGTCGGTTAAGCGTCCGACTTCAGCCAGGTCACGATCTCGCGGTCCGTGAGTTCGAGCCCCGCGTCGGGCTCTGGGCTGATGGCTCGGAGCCTGGAGCCTGTTTCCGATTCTGTGTCTCCCTCTCTCTCTGCCCCTCCCCCGTTCATGCTCTGTCTCTCTCTGTCCCCAAAATAAATAAAAAAAAAAAAAATAAATAAATAAAAAAAAAAAAAAAAAAAAAAAAAAAAAGATCCATTAGTCTAAGGACTGCATTGGGCTCTGAGCTGACACTGTGGAACCTGCTTGGGATTCTTTCTTTCCCCTCTTTCTCTGTTTCTCCTCTGCTTTAGGAGAGCATTCTCTCTCAAGATAAGCTTTAAAAAACATCTACATTTATCATGGGCCTCTTTTAAATACTTCATCATTTTTATGTAGAATTTTTTGGGTTACATTTGTGTGGTCTTGCAATTCCATAATAATGTGCTTCCTTTTGTATGGAATTTCCACAGCATTATTTCGGTGGGATTTTGCTATTACCTTTGTATTTTGTTTTAGGGTCATGATTTTTTTAATTTTTTTTTACATCTTATTTTACTCTTGAAGGCAAGAGAGAGAATATGAGTGGGAGTGGGGCAGAGAGAGAGGGAGACACAGAATCTGAAGCAGGATCCAGGCTGTGAGCTGACAGCACAGAGCCCGATGTGGGGCTCAAACTCATAAACACCAAGATCATGACCTGAGCTGAAGTCCAACACTTAACTGAATGAGCCACTGAATCAACCCTTAACTCAGGACTTGAATTCCCAAACTGGGAGATCATGCCTTAACTGAAATCAGGAATTGTACACATAACCGAATGAGTCACCTTCGTGCCCCTAAGACACTGTTTTAAGCCGATAGTGTCAATTTTATACAAATTGTTCTACGTATCATCTCTGCACCTGCACCCACTTTATGTTGATGACATCATAAATTCTATTTTTATATTGCATATATTATTACCTAGATTTGATTTTTATGCTTTATTTAAGAAAAAGACTGTAGCAGAAATAAATGTGACGTGTCCTACCTTGTTACAACACTACAGGATTCTATTGTGTAAATATTTATACTTCTCAGAGCTTTAGGTTATGTGTTTTCAGTTACTGTTTAGAATCTTTTTAGTTCAATAAGGACGTTTTAAAAAAAATTTTTTTTCAACGTTTTTTATTTTTATTTTTAGGACAGAAGGAGACAGAGCATGAACGGGGGAGGGGCAGAGAGAGAGAGGGGGACACAGAATCGGAAACAGGCTCCAGGCTCCGAGCCATCAGCCCAGAGCCTGACGCGGGGCTTGAACTCACGGACCGCGAGATTGTGACCTGGCTGAAGTCGGACGCTTAACCGACTGCGCCACCCAGGCGCCCCTAAAAAAATTTTTTAATGTTTATTTCTATTTTGAGAGAGACACAGAGACAGAATCTGAAGCAGGCTCCAGGCACTAAGTCATCAGCAAGATAGTAACACAGGGCTTGAAGTCATGAACCGTGAGAACGTGACTTGAGCCAAAGTTGGATACTTGACAAACCGACGCACCCAGGTGCCCCTAGAAGGACTTTCTTTAACATGTCTTGTAGGGGCGCCTGGGTGGCTCAGTCGGTTGAGCGTCCAGCTTCGGCTCAGGTCGTGATCTCACAGTCTGTGAGTTCGAGCCCCGTGTCGGGCTCTGTGCTGACAGCATGTAGCCTGGAGCCTACTTCGGATTCTGTGTCTCCCTCTCTCTCTGCCCCTCCCCTGCTCATGCTCTGCCTCTCTCTGTCTCAAAAATAAATAAAAACATTTTTTAAAAAAGTTGAAAAAAACATTTCTTGTAGGACAGATCTGCTGATAAACTTAGAGGGGTTTTGCCTTGGCAAAGTCTTCATTTCTACATGCATGGAAAATAGCTGTGCCAGGTAGGGTATTCTTGGTGGATATTTTTTGATCTTTCAGTATTTGAATACATCGTTCAATGCTATTCTTTCTATAACATCTACCGCGAACCCCACTAACAATCTTGTAGGAGCTCTCTTGTACAAGATAAGTTGCCTTTGTCAAGCTTTTCAAAATTCTCTTTTCACTGGTCATTTTTGGTCGGTTAATTACAACTGTGTTCATGTCCTGTCTTTTTTCCTTCCATTTTTATTTAAATTTTAATTAGGTAATATGCAGTGCAATATTGATTTCAGTATAATTCATTCAGTGGCTCATCATTTGCTACAGTGCTCATCATAACAAGTGCTTTCCTTAATAGCCATCACCAAGCAAACTGTCTCTCACCCATTCCCCCCATTGATACTTATCCTACTGTGAATTTACTGTGCTTGTGAATTTGTCTCTCCTTTCCACATACAGGGGAACTACAAGCCTTTAGTCCTTCATGGAAACTCGCGGCCCCCTTTCACTCTGCTCTCTTTATGGGGTCCCCATAATGTACACATTGGTCCACTTGTAGGTGTCCCATGTGTCCTGAGTCTTTCTCCTTTTCCACATTTTTCTTTGGTCCTCTTAGGTAATTTAAAACAAGGGGTCTCCAGGTTGCCCAGTTCTTTCTTGTGCTTGATCAAGTCTGTTGCTGACTCCTTAGTATATTTTTAAATTCAAAGATTCTCCACCTGAGCTCCCAAATTCTGGGTGATTGTTTCTTATACTTTGCCTCTTTGGGTTTCCATTCTGGTCATGCATAGTTTTTCTGCTCTCATTTAGTTACCTGTCTGTTTTCTCTTCTTCCTCCATGGGCATCTTTATGATGTTTTCTTCTTGAATTCTTGGTCATACCATTAATACTTCCTAATTTATTCAAGGTCAGTTTTGGAGATTTATTTCATTCCTGTGAGTGAAACAAGTTCTTCTATTTCTTTATGGCCTTGTGGTCTTTTGTTGAGATTAGTGAATTTAAGAAAACAAACTCTGGGTTTAGGCTTACGAACTTGTTTGTACAGGAGAACACAAGTAATTGGTAATGTCTGAATTTTTGGAATTTCCCAGTTTACGGAAGTATAGTTACTTCTTTAGAGCCCATGATGCCTTCCTCTGTTGTCCTCAGCTCTGTAGTCTCTCCAGTGTGTAAACAAAAGCTCACCTGTTGTCTGAGCAGCCATCACAGTGCATCCAGCGGGTGCCCTCATTCTCTCTGCTTCCGTGTCCTTCATGACAGAAATAAGTCCCTCAGGCACCTGCAAAAAAGCCAGATCACTGAACATAGAGGTCACTCCTGTGTTTTCACCTCCTGATGAGAGGTAACTGTCTCCACACAGTGTTGCCAAGGAGTGTCAGGAAGGGTGAGTAGCTGTTGTGGACCAGTGTCACAAACTTTGTCTCTTTGATGTTTTTCTTTGTCTTTTGTACTTGCCTGCCTGGGTGGGGTTCTCCTAATTGCCTTATGGAGCACTGACAAGGTAACTTAGTCCATTTCTGTCTCCATGGAGGAGCAACTTCCCGGTCCTCCCTATTTCTCCACTGCTGATGTCCTGTGATGGGTGTTAATTTTGCATATTAGCATTTTCACATATATGCATGTGAGTGTAGTAAGTGAGAGAACTGATTGTGTATCTTTTACTTGTGTCTTTCCATAACACCATAGGCCTATTGGCAAAGTCAGGTAAGGAATATTCATTTTAAAGAGTGATGTAGGAACAATGAGATACCACCTCACACCTATCAGAATGGCTAACATGAACAACTCAGGGAACAGTAGATTTTGGCAAGCATGTGGAGAAAGAGGATCTCTTGTGCACTGCTGGTGGGCATGCAAACTGGTGCAGCCACTCTGGAAAACGGTATGGTGGTTCCTCAAAAAATAAAAAAAAGAACTACCCTGCTATCCAGCAATTGCACTAATAGGTATTTACACAAGGGATACAAATATGCTGTTTCAGAGGGGCACATGCACCCCGATGTTTATAACAGCACTATCACCAATAGCCAAAGTATGGAAAGACCCCAAATGTCCATCGATGGATGGATAAAGACGATGTGGAGTGTATGTGTATGTGTATACACACACACACACACACACACACGCACACACACACACATATATACATACAGACAGACAGACATACACAATCGAGTATTACTCGGCAATCAAAAGTAATGAAGTCTTGCCATTTGCAAGTCCGTGGATGAACTGGAGAGTATTATGCTGAGCCAAGTTAGAGAAAGACAAATATCATATGACTTCACTACATGAGGACTTAAGACCCAGAACAGATGAACAGAAAAGAAGGAAAGAAAACATAGTGTAAAAACAGGGAGGGGGATAAGACATAAGAGACTCTTAAATATGGAGAACAGAGGGTTATGGGAGGGGTTGTGGTGGAGGGGTGGGCTAAATGGGTAAGGGGCATCAAGGAATCTACACCTGAAATTATTGTTGCACTATATGTTAACTAACTTGGATGTAAATTTAAAAAATAATAGAAAAATTATAATGAACAAAAAAAAAAATACCTCAGGCAACCTAGAGTATACTCTGTACTGATTATTTCTTCACTCTGGCATTTTCTGTGCCCGTGATTGTCCTCATACTTGCTCACTCATGTCCCAGTGTACCTGCCCCACCAACATGCATCCAACCATGTTTCATGCAGCAAAGGGGGCAATGGAAATCTGACAGGATATAGAGAACTGGATCTGAAGTCTTTCTGTTTCCATTCAGGGAAGGCCCTCCTCCCCAAGTCACTACTCCCTCCAAGTCTTGGACCAGAATTGTGATATATGGGTTAGTCTAATTAGAAACCGTAGCACTGGTGGACACATAAGATATTTGCAAACTGCTCCCGTTCTCTGAACTGTTTCACAGTATTTGAAAAAAGGCCATCACAGTTTGCCCTGAAATTAGCCCTTAAATTTAGAATATCCTTAAACGTAACGCACGGGGATTTATTCTACATGCACATGGACTGCTGAGGAAGAACCGCATAAACCTGCAATTACTGATGGTCTTAGGGTAAAAGCCAGCAAGTACAGATTTATAGTGAGAAGGCTATATTTGGTCTCTTTACAACATATAACATGTATTAATGTCTTGTACAGATTGTGTTATTAGAGTCAGTTTTACTTAAGAAAATAAACCTGTTGTGTATGGTGAGTGTGAGACCACATGAGCATGATCACAAACAGATTTCTAAGAGTCACTTATCTGTGGCCAAGTCAAGGATGATCTCTGACTTAGTTCCTGCAGAGGTTGTCAAATTTAGCTTTCATCAGAATCATCTGGAGTACTTGTAAATTTTGGAATAGTACTAGAAGGATACTGGAAGAAGAGAAAAGGAGGTAGAAAAAATATTTGAAGGAATAATAACCAAAACATTCCCTATTCTGGCTAAGGAAACAGATCCAGAAGGCACAGGAGCACCTGGGTGGCTCAGTCAGTTAAGCGTCGCACGTCAGCTCAGGTCATAATCTCACAGTCCGTAAGTTTGAGCCCCATGTCAGGCGCTGTCCTGACAGCTCAGAACCTGCAGCCTGCTTCAGATTCTGTGTCTCCCTCTCTCTCTCCCCCTCCCGTGTTCGGGTTCTGTCTCTCTCTGTCTCAAAAGTAAAAACTTAAAGTTTTTTTAAATAAAAAAAAAAAAAGATCCGAAAGGCACAGAGAACTCCAGTTAAAATCAACAAAAGCAGGCCCACAGGAAGATATATTAGAATTAAATTTTCAAAATACGGTGATAAAAACTCTTCAAAGCAGGAAGACATCTTTCACTTATCAGGGAGAACCATAAGGTTACCTGGTGATTCTTCAACAGAAACTTGACAAGCCAGAAGGGAGTGGCATGATATATTCCACGTGCTGACTGGGAAAAATAGGCAGCAGGGAATTCTCTATCCAGCAAGGCTATCATTCAGAACGGAAGGAGAGACAGAGTTTCCCAGACAAGCAAAATCTCAAGGAATTCCTCACCACTGAACTAGCCCTGCAGGAAATGTCAAAGTGGAATCTTGAAATGCAAAGAAGACACCAAAAGTGACACAGAAAAAGGATCAAGAAAGTTTCTAGAAACAATGACAAAATGAGTAATAAAATGGCAATAAATATGTATCAATAAATACTTTCAATGAAAATGTACTGTACATGCCAATCAAAACACAAAAGGTCTCTGAATGGAATAAAGCAATCAAACAAAAACAACAAAAAATAAAGCCCAGGCCCAACTATGTGCTGCCTACAAGAGACTCCATGCAGACCTGAAGACACAGATACAAAGTGAGGGTGATAGAGGAACCTTTCTCATGCAGATGAAGGTGCAAAGAAAGCCAGAGTAGCAATACTTAGGAAGGACAAACCAGATATTTTGTTCTTGTGTGGCAATTACCCTGCTTTGGTACCAGGGTAATGCTGCCTCCTAGGGTTATTTTGAATGGGTTCCTTCTATTCTATGTTTAAGATTTTGATGAAGAGTGCCCTAAATTTTGTTTTCTTTTTAATGTTTGTTAGAATTGACCAATGAAGGCAAGAGGCTGTGGGCTTTCCTATGCTGGGAGGTTTTTTATTCTAAACTCAACTTGTACATTTGTGATGGTCTAAGATGATTCCTTATTTCTTGAGCTCAAAATTCATTTCTCAATCTTGGTAACTTGTGCGTTCTTTAAAATTACATTTTTTCCTACTTTGTCTAACTTGTTAGTATATCATCGTTGATAGTGATCTGTTATCACACTACATATTTCTCTGGTTAACTGTTCTGGGGTTTCTGTTTCATTTCCCATTGGTGCTTGAGTTACCTCTCCTTTTTTCTTAGTTAATGGAGTTGGGGAATTTCCATTTTTGCTTGTTTTGAAAAACCTGGGCATTATTTTCCATGTTCTTGTTTACTCTGGTCTCTTTTTTCTAATTTTTAAATTTTTAGTTTTCTTTATTTATTTATTCTGAGCGGGAGAGAGCACGCATGCAAGCTGGGGCAAGGGGCAGAGTGGGAGAGACAGAATCTTAGGCTCCTCACTGGGAGTGAAGCCCACCCGGGACTTGATCCCACAACTCTGGGATCATGACCTGAGCTGAAATCAGGAGTTAGACACTTAACAGACTGACCTACCCAGGTGCCCCAACTATTTAATGAATTTCTGATTTTTCCTTGCTATTTCCTTCTCCTCCTGCAGAGCTGAATGTGGGGCTTGAACTGGCTAACCACGAGTTTGTGAACTGAGCCAAATTCAATTGCTCAAACGACTGAGGGGCTCAGGCACCCCTGTTGTTGTTTTAATATTTATTTGTTTTTGGAAAGAGAGAATCCCAGGCGGGCCCTGTATGGACAGTACAGAGCCCGAGAAGGGACTGGATGTCACAAACCATGAGATCATGAAAGGAGCCAAAATCAAGAGTCTGATGCTAACCTACTGAGTCACCCAGGCGCTCCTTAAAGGCAAAGACCGTTTTGTGTGTTTCATTCACATTGCAGAATTTGGGTTCCCGATTCTCCAGTTTACATTTGCACACACATTCATTGCCAAGTGATTGTGGGAAGGGTGCACTAGCTGAGGGAAATTTGAGAGAGCCACAATTGCTGGCCTATGAAGCAGACTCAAACCAGAAATACTGAACTCAGACTATGTGCCTTAAAAGATCAGCAAAATAGTGCCAATCATTCTGGGTGACCTTGGGGAGAAACAGGCATGCTTGCTATTGGGGGTGAAATTATCTAAGTAGCTGTGGAAGGCAATTTGGTAATATCTAGCAAAATTATGTATACTTTTTCATCTCTTGGCTAACAGTTTCCCCTCAAATTTACCTCCACAGTACTTGCAAACTTGCACAACAGTGACCTTCAAGTATTCACCACCCCTATGTAAAAGCCAAAGATTGGGAACAACCCAAAGTCCTTTGGTAGAAAACCAATGAAGTGGAATAATGCCCAACTATAAGGAAGGAGGAAAATAATCTGCATTTATAATTGCATTAAAAAAAAACTCTTTTGGAGAGTATCTAAGGAAAGAAATATTTATATTTTGATAGAGTATTAATAGGTGGATACATGGATAATTATACGGATAATAATTTTATAATCCTTTAAATGATAGGAGGGAGACTTTTCTATCATTTTAAGATTCTCATCCTTAGGATCTATTAAAAACTTGAAAGTCAGTGTAAATATTAGTGTCACCTAAGAAAATAGCTTATTCCAATAAAGCAACAACCAGTATTCTCCCCTTGGACCGTAGTTCTCATTATATCGCAATTGTTGGCAAGTGTTCAATAATATCCTGCCCAATGCCATTATATTCAAAATGTGCCCAAAGCCATAGAGAACCACCACGTGGTGACCAGGATCCACTGGCCAGCTCTTACCTGGAAACTGAGATGCTGCTTGCCCACAGTCTACCCCATCTCAAATGAGCCCCTCCCCTGACGATGGAGGCTTGAGCCCCAGTATTGCCTCTGGTCCTGGCAACCAATGATTCTGCCATGACAGGCCTGCAAGGACCAAATGTGCAAGGCAGACCACCCGTTGTAAATAATCAAGCCCTCTCACCCTGTGGAGCTGTGCCAACTTCCCCTCCTGACACTCCAAATACGAGGAAATCTATCTATGTCTAGTTCTTCAAAATCAGAGGCACAGTTGTTGTAACAATCATTTCTTGGGGATGTGGAAAAGAGGAGAATGATCTTTCCTCCAAAATCTTGGGCAGGAGCTGCTTTCTGACCACAAGAGTACTGGTACAGTTCTCAAGGCTGTAAGGGAGGACGTCAAAATGCCATTGTGGTACATGCCTGGGCTCTTGCTCTACTCTCCAAATGAACTTGGACAGTGTGCCAAAATGCATCTTTCTTTCCCCCAGGTACCCAAAATCTTTATGCTGTATAAACACCCCAGATTGGTATGTAGGTAGGTAAGTAGGTAGCTAGGTCTCTAGGGAGACAGACAGACAGACAGATGTCTTCATGATGGAGTCCTGGTAGGTTTTATCTTTTTGGAAAGTCATAACCATTCTTTGTTATCTACTTCTTGCCATATAATTGTCTATTGTGGGCCAGATTTATTTTTATTTCTATGGGATCAGTTATACTGTGTCTGCCTTCACTTCTTCAGTTCTGATTTTAGTCTTCTCTATCATTCTGACTTCATTAGAGACAGGTCTGTTGACTTTGGGGGGTTTTCTGAACACCAACTTTTCTGTTGTTGATTGTTCCTATTTTTGCTTTATTCTACAGTTTTCATTTCTGTCTTAGGTTTCAATTGCCTTTCTTCTGCTAATTTTGAGCACATACGGTACTTTCTTCACTTTCTGAGAGACAAGAACGTGATTTGTGCTACAGCAAGAGATGCTACAGAATTCTCTACTAAGCTATGTGGTCAATTCCTTGTGTGCAAGTTTACGTGTCCATGGAAGAAGGAAGTCCTGGTGATTTCTTCTTAGCTGTCTTCCTGATATTCTGATTGATGTTAACGTTCTATATTAGAAATTGTCAGTACATTCCTCTGAGAGTAGTACCCCAGAATGATTTTACTTTTCTCTTTTTTGACCTCAGTCAGCTATATTTTCACATGGCACCGACACATTCCTGCCAAAGTCATGCATTGACGCTTCGTTCCAAAAAGGGTCATGAGTAGATATAAACACAGTTCCCTTGAGAATGTACACTTAACGACAGACTGGAACAAGGTTAGGGAAAGTGAATGGCAAAGGTATCTGGGGACTCCTTTCCAGAGAACAATGATGAATGTAATAGATATGGGGAAGTCTTTTATCAAAGCGCCAACCTTATTCCACACAGGAGTATCCCTAAGAGAGGGAATCTTAATAAATATATTGAATGTGGGAAAAATTTTAACCAGTCTTCCAATGTTGGTGGTCATCAGAGGATTCATGAGGGAAGAAACCATTGCAGATGTAATGTGGCAATGTCTTTAACCAGTCCTCACCCCTTACAGGATATCAAATAATTCATACTGGAGAGAAAACGTACCAAGATAAAGAAGATGGCAAGTCCTTTATCTGGCCCTCATCCCTTACAAGACATCAAAGAATTCATACTGCAGAGACACCTTCCAAAGGTAAACGATGTTGTAAGACCTTTAGGCATCATTCACAACTTTCTGAACATCACAGGATTCATACTGAGGAGAAACCTTATCAATGCAAAGAGTGTGGCCAGGGCTTTAACTGGTGCACAGCCCTTAGGAGACATCACAGAATCCATACTGGAGAGAAACCTTACCAATGTAAACAATGTGGCAAGGCCTTTACCCGGCCCTCAGCCCTTACAGAGCATTACAGAATTCATACTGGAGAGAAACCGTACCAATGTAAAGAATGCGATGAAGGCTTTTACTGGCACTCAGCCCTTAAGTTACATCAGAGAATCCATAGTGGAGAGAAACCTTACCAATGCAAAGAATGCGGCAAGGCCTTTTCCCGGGCCTCAGTCCTTACAGAACATCACAGAATTCATACTGGACAGAAACCTTACCAATGTAAAGAATGTGGTAAAGCCTTTAACCGGCTCTTAGCCCTTACGATGCATCGCAGAATTCATACTGGAGTGAAACCTTACCAATGTAAAGAATGTGGTAAGGCCTTTTTCCACCAGGAACACCTTGATGTACATCACAGAGTCCATACTGGACAGAAACCTTACCAATGTAAAGAATGTGGCAAGGCTTTTGGGTTCGTCTCAAACCTCATACAACATCGCAGAATTCATGCTGGAGTGAAACCTTACAAATGTAAAGAATGTGGCAAGGCCTTTTCCCACCAGGCATATCTTAATGTACATCACAGCATCCATATTGGAGAGAAACCTTACCAATGTAAAGAGTGTGGCAAGGCCTTTAAAGGGCACTCAGAACATACTCGACATCACAAAATTCACAGTGGAGAGAAACCTTACCAGTGTAAAGAATGTGGCAAGGCCTTTAACAAGCAATCATCCCTTAGACAACATGAAGGAATTCATACTGGACAGAAACCTTACCAATGTAAAGAATGTGGCAAAGCTTTTAACTGGCAATCGGCCCTTAAGAGACATCACAGAATTCATAGTGGAGAGAAACCTTACCAGTGTAAAGAATGTGACAAGGCCTTTTCCCGCCAGGAACATCTTGATATGCATCACAGAGTCCATACCGGACAGAAACCTTACCAATGTAAAGAATGTGGCAAGGCCTTTTCCCGCCAGGCACATCTTAGTGTACATCACAGAATTCATACTGGAGAGAAACATTACCAATGTAAAGAGTGTGGCAAGGCCTTTAAAGGGCACTCAGAACTTACTCGACATCACAAAATTCACTGTGGAGAGAAACCTTACCAATGTAAAGAATGTGGCAAAGCCTTTAACTGTCAATCGGCCCTTAAGAGACATCACAGAATTCACAGTGGAGAGAAACCTTACCAATGTAAAGAGTGTGGCAAGGCCTTTAAAGGGCACTCAGAACTTACTCGACATCACAAAATTCATAGTGGAGAGAAACCTTACCAATGTAAAGAATGTGGCAAAGCCTTTAACTCTCAATCGGCCCTTAAGAGACATCACAGAATTCACAGTGGAGAGAAACCTTACCAATGCAAAGAATGTGGCAAGGCCTTTACGCACCACTCAAGCCTTACCAACCATCACAAAATTCATACTGGAGATTGACCTTACCAATGTAATGAAAGTGGCAAGGCCTTTTCCCCCGAGGCACATCTTAATGTACATCACAGAATTCATCTTGGAGAGAAACTTTACCAACGTAAAGAGCGTGGGAAAACTTTTGATTACTGTTCAACTTTGACTTATTAACACAGAATTCATACTAGAGCAAATCTTCTAAATGTTAAGACTATGACAGAATTTCTAAGGACTGCTCAACTGTTATTCCACATCAGATAATTCATAGTAAAGAGTAATGATACCCATTGGGAATGTGGCAAGATACTAAAGCAAAGCTTAAACCCTGATTCTTCATCAGAGGATATATACTGGAGATGATCTTACCAATCCAAAGAATTTGGCAAGCCTTTTAATCAGTACTCAAGCCTCATCCAACATCACAGAACTCATACTGCAGAGAAAACTTACAAAGAATGTGGTAACAAACGTTTCAGACTGCTCAAGCCTTACTCATTACCATAGTTCCTGTTGCACAGAGACGTTACAAATGTAAGGAATGTGGCAAACCTCTAGCCTGGACCTCACAACTGCCTCAGTATCATAGTTATGACACAAGAACAAAAGTATAACATGTAAAGGGAGTGGCCATGCCTTTAACTGGAATTCAGTCATGACTCAGTATCTCCAAATGCCTACTTGGGCATAATGTATGAATAAGGAAAGATCTTTTTAAGTATACACTTTGGAAAACAAAGCCATACAGAGAGGAAAGTAACCTGAAAGATATAGTTAGTGATCCAGTTACCTGAACATCAACTGTCAATAAACGTCACAATTCACAGTAGAAAGGAGTACATCGGTCACTCTATTCAGACGTTCTTCTCCATAAAAATACTTAACCATATGGGATAAAACAAAGTTGAACACTTAGGTATCGAATATGCGGGTATGCCTGAAAATAGACTGGGGCTGTTTTTTGCATAGGGATAAGTAATTTCAATGTGTTTTTGTTTTACCTTGGCCCTCTTTAAGATGTTGACTACAAGTATTAATGTATTGGTGCTCCCAAATCACTTCAGACAATTCACTGATTCCCAGTGGGTGTTGAAAGTATGTGGATGATTCTTCCTGCATCAAAGATATCAGATGCCCTTCCCTCTTAGGTGGGACTCCTGCATACCTGATTTTCCATGGAGATGGAGGACAATATCATGTACAATCTATGAACAAACCTAACTGGAGATGTCACTTATGTTTCTAACACTGATGTAAGTTATTACGAAATGGGTGTTGAGAACGTCATTCTTGAACATTTATGAAAACTGAAAAAGTTTCTGAATGTTAGAAATAAAATGTTTTGTTTATTGGTTTTGTGCAGTCCAGGCACATACTGAGACAAGTTCTTAACAGATTTAGTTACAAGTAGAGAATACCAGTTGATGTGGTTGAAACGAAGAAACCTTCACACATATCATAAAGGGAGTAACTAACTCTTCCCTAACATGGCATAGGATTGTACACTGACCTCTTTTAAGAATTACCTCAGGTCTCAAAGTGTTCTGGTATGCAAAATTAAGATGGTAACAAAATAGATTTTTATAAGATGTCTCCTTAAAGCCTCCTGGTAACCACAAAGCAAAACCTGTAGTAGATACACAAAACCCAAATCGAAAGGAATCAAAGTACACCAGTAGAAAATCAACAAATCACAAAGAAAAAGACCAAATCGGTAAGAAAGGGGCAAGTACTTCTACAACAGCTAAAAACATGGAAAACAATGACAAGAGTAACTCCATCCATACCTGTGTCAATACATACTTTAAATATAGAGGGACTAAATTCTCCATCCAAGAGATACATTGGCTGAAAGGAAAGAAGTACACAAATGAAGGATATGTGCTGCCTTTAAGACACTCACTTCAGGTGTAGGAACACACTCAGGCTGAAAGCACAGGTGTGGAAAAAGATATTCCATGCCAATGGAAAAAATGTCTTCGAGAATTCTTTCTTGGCCATCGCTCTGGACCACCCCACTATCACCCCAAAACTTGCTCATTCGCATGTATCAGGGAAAGCTCCATTTGTAAACGCGTGTCCTTCTGTGAAGCAGAAAGGAGGAGAATGTGTAAATTTACAGAAACTCTGATCAGTGGAGAAGGCATGGATTCAAATCAGGACAATAACCATACCCATGGTTACTGTGTTTTCCTTGCTCACTTCCCAAATGCTTCCCAAAAGGATCCTGTGTGGAGTTTGCATTAATAATCATTGCTGCTACCCTCCCCCTCAGATTCCCTCAACTGGTGTGGGTGGAAACAACAGTGTTGTTTTAGTGAAGTGCTCCAGGGATTTCTGTTATGGGATTTTTACGTCAATACCCAGGATTCAGGGATTTGTTTTCTCAGCGATTCAAAGAATAAAGAGGTGGACACAAAATGAGCAACAGGCAAAACTTTATTACAGTATAACAGAGGAAGAGTAGTAGGAAAGCTCTCTTTACAGAGAGGGGGCATTGGAATGTGAATACCAGTGACAATAGGCAAGGGCCTTTGTGGTATAAGGTTCTGGTCTCTCCCTCTTCCCTTCCCCCTTGTTCCTTCTCAAGTCCTACGCATACTGGATTAACAACTCCAGGTGCTGGGTTTTCCCTCCTGATTGGCTCATTTCTATTCCAGGAGGAGTGGTCTATGGCCATACTGTTCCTTGTGGGTTTTAAGTTTTATCATCTACTACCAGCTTTTAGTTAGGTCTTTAGTCAAATTCCTGCAGGGGAGTAGGTGGTGTCTGTCATATTCTTAAGAGGAACCTTACTCCTCAGGGGGTTTGCAGTAGTCAGACATTCCCAGCATTGTTCCAAAATGTGTTTTCCCAACCCAGGGACCTCAGGTCCTAATGGTTCCCTTTCTCCCTACTGAATCGATCTTTTCCTATCAAAATGATAAGGGAAGCCAGAGTTAAGCCGAAAGGTTTCCCATTAAGTTATCAGAGTTGAGTCCAGGCTTTGGCTCAAGGGTCTCCGGTACAGGAGATGGGGAGGGTCAGGTCCATGTAACACACTGTTCCTATGCTCAAGCAGAATTTGTGGGCTTCTGTGCGAGGGGAGGCCCCCTGAAAGCAGAGACAGGAAACTCAGAAGCTGGTCTCCACGTGGGACACCATAGTTTCTGAATAGCTCCTGACACAAATGATGAGGAACTTGGGTCTTTTTTGCATTTCAAAGCTCTGCCTGCAGGTGACCAGGCTACTGGTGAAGAGGTTGCAGTGGTGGCTTTAAAGGCTTTTGCTCCCACTTCAGCTGGGATTTCTCCACAAAAATCTTCTGAGAAAAATCTTGAAGAGGAGAGGAAAGGAGAAATGGCCAATTCTCAGGTAAGCCTTGAGTCCATTGCAAGAGAACCTGTCACCTTGTTCTCAGGATAATCCATGCATGTAGAAATTGCAGGACACCTGGGTGGTTCATTCATTTGAGCATATGACTCTTGATTTAGGCTCAGGTCTTGATCCCAGGGATCTGCTATCCAGCCCTGCATCAGGGTTCCTTCTGAGCTTGGAGCCTACTTAAGATTTTCTCTCTCTACCTGAGTCCCTGTCCTCCATTTGCATGCGTGCACGCGCTCTCTCTCTCTCTCTCTAAATTAAAAAAATTTTAAATACCAATGGTTTTATTTGTTTAGTTCTTATGGTTTTGCTTTAGGTTTTCACCTATTTTTTTTTAATTTTTTTCAACGTTTATTTTGTTGAGGCAGAGACAGACAGCATGAACAGGGTAGGGTCAGAGAAGGAGGGAGACACAGAATCCGGAACAGGCTCCAGGCTCTGAGCACAGAGCCGGATGTGGGGTTCGAACTCACAGACTGCAAGACCATGACCTGAGCCGCAGTCGACGCTCAACAGACTGAGCCACCCAGGTGCCCCAGATTTTAACCTATTATTAACATTTCACAAAAGATATTCTAGGTTATGTCTTCAGAACATTCCTCCCCTATATCCCAGAGACCTCTCTCCCTTTTCTCCAACCTGGCTTCTAGTAGGGCAACAGCAGTTGTCACTTTGAATTAAATTCCTACAAGTATTGAAAATATTCCCTTTGTGACAGATCCAGAGAGGAAGGTGTTGAGGCCAAGTGTGCTGTTGCTGATGGGGTCTGGTCCTGGGATACCAATCAAGGAAAACCATTCCCGTGTAGGTCTTATCCGAATGCTTTCTGTGCCCCGGGTAGAGGAGGATTATGAAAATGCACAAATACACAAGATGGTTATGAGGCACAGAATAACTTAGAATGTTCCTGCTCTTGAGGATGTGGAAAAGCTACTTTAAGATATCCTAGATATTCCAGGACATGACAAGTATATGTGGTAAAGTCTGTATAAATCCACTGTGTCCTTAACTTGTTTATAGTGTGATTTACTGTTTGGGGTCACAAGAGCACACCCGGGATCCCGTGTCCTGAGGTGTGCCTTAGGCACTGATATCCATTTGTTTCCTTACAGCTGATGTTATCTTCTATTACTTGGGTTTGTTCTCTCTGCCAGAATCCTCCCCTGTAATGTTCATACTTTTCTCTTCAGTTGTAATGATTTCAGCCAGATTCCCTGAGCAATTTCCAGACACCATCACATTTAAACTGGAAATATCTTTCTCCTAGTTTCTCTTTTCTTGTATCTTTTTTACCTTGTAGCTATTTTTTCTTTTTTAAGTTTTTAAGTTTATTTTGAGAGAGAGAGAGAGAGAGAGCAGGGGAGTGGCCAAGAGAGAGCCACGTCACAAGTAGGTGACTCAGGTCAGCACTGAGTGGGACAAGGGGCTCGAACTCACAAATCAAGACGTCTTGACCTCAGCCTAAATCAAAAGTCAGACGCTTGATTGAGCCATCCAGGCACCCCTTCCTTGTAGTTTCTGAGGAGGAGGACAAATGCGAAAGAAATGTGGATAAAATTAAAACTTCTCACAACTTACAACCCCGGCAGAAATACTCAGGACTGGCCAAGGAAGATATTCCTCAATGAATTCACAACTGCTTTAATGCTGATGCTTTCCTAGAGGCAAACAGCAAGCTTAGCTTTAACCTAGACAGACTTCCAGGTCCTGGAAGTCTTCTTTAACATATTAAATCCCTGTAGAAACTTATATTTCTCCCCCCCCCCCCCGCAACTAAAAGTATATAATCAACAGCTCCTCTCAATCACCCTGTGGCTCATTCTTCCCACAGATCCTGTCCCTGTGCTTTTACACAAACAGCCTCGTTTACCAAAAAGGCTCAAGACTATTTCCTTGAACATTGACTCCTGGCCCACATCACATTCGTCCCCACCAGACAATGAGACCCTCACTGTTGTGATGTAATGACCTCTGGGGGTCAAGGTTCTCAATGAGTCAGACCTTCATCCTGTAGCTTTTTATTTTGCTGCAAAGTCATGACACATGTTTACTCAACTTCTGTGTATTTCAAAAAACGAAAGAAGAATCACATAATTACCATGTTTGAGTGTCTTAAAATCCTGAAATAAAACAGAGCACAAATGATGAATGAAGTAAAGCTTTCAATGAGGGGCACATGCATGGCTCAGTTCATTAAGTGTCGGACTTCCACTCAGTTCATGATCTCACCGATCCTGAGCAGGAGCCCAGCATCAGGTGAACAGGAGCCATGACTCTCTTTCTCTCTCCCTTTCTCTCTGCCCTTCCTGGTATTCTCTCTCTCCCTGTCTCTGCCCTCTCTCCTTTCCACCCTGTCTCTCTGTCTCTCTCCATCTCTCTCTCTCTCCTTAGTAATAATTAATTAAAAAATAAAATTTAAAAAAGCTTTCAAATAAAAACTATATTAGCAGATCATGGAGTACTATGGTCAAGACAACTCTTCAGATACTATGTAGTGCCAGATAGTTTATTGAAGTAGCACAGGGCAGGACCCGTGGGCAGAAAGAACTGTACTTTGGCTGCATGAAGCTTATATGTTCAAGGGGAGGGTAGGTTCATAGAGTGTTCAATCACAAATGTTTCTTTAAATTTCTACGTGTAAAACTGCTTCTGCAAGATTTCTCTGGTGCTTACCATTCAGTTCAATATGAAGCAGTGGTGACATGTACCCGTGGTCATGAGACCCTGTAAAAGTGTAATAACCAGAGATACCTGGGTGGCTCAGTCACAGCCTGGAGCCTGGAGTCACAGCTTGGGGTTCTCTCCCTCTCTTTGCCTCTCCACATTTCACACCGTGCTTACCCACGCTCTCTTTCACAATATAAATAACCTTAAAGAAAAATGTAGGAACCAGCCTTTATTTGATGAATGTCCACATAATACAACTGTATGTTAGCTTTCTGTGCTACAGGTGAAAAATTTTCTGATTGTATCCTTCATCATACTAGAGTCAGAAATAACTGTTGTATTTGTATCTTTTTTTTTTTTTTTTAACGTTCATTTATTTTGGAGACAGAGAGAGACAGAGCATGAATGGGGGAGGGTCAGAGAGGGGGACACACAGAATCCAACAGGCTCCAGGCTCTGAGCTGTCAGCACAGAGCCCGATGCAGGGCTCAAACTCACGGACCGCGAGATCATGACCTGAGCCGAAGTCAGCCGCTTAACCGACTGAGCCACCCAGGCGCCTCTGTATTTGTATCTCAATGTGTGTTTGTGTTGATAGTGTGAGTAAAAGACCTAAGCATCATTATCTACAATTAGTTTTATGAGTTTCATGTCACGGAAAATGTTTTGTTTGTTTTTGAGGAAGAGAGAGGCAGGGGCAGAGAGAATCCCTAGCCAGCTCCAGACTGTCAGCACAGAGCCTGAGGTGGGGTTTGTACTGCTGAACTGTGAAATCATGACCTGAGCCAAATTCAAGACGTGGACACTTAACCCCCTGAGCCACCCAGGTGTCCTTCATTGAAAATGTTTCCTAGTCACCAGTATACTTTTCTACATTTAATATCTATACAACTTCTTTGAATATTTATGGATGTGAGCATGGAACGTATAAAGGTGATCAATTTTGTGTGCATACCTTCTTTCCATCATTCTTCAGGTTTGACACCTGCTATGATCATTTGGTTAGGGGCCCCTCCGTATATTTTAGGTGTCATTTTAGGTCAACTCCAGGTCAGATGACCTGGGTTAAAACCTGATCCCTACCACGTTGGATGCTTGAAAAAATATTCACATGGAAATAGAAGAATAATGTGTCTGTTGTCTTAGATTATGATTTATTTTCCAATAAGTTATGAAAAACTGTGAATGCCCTCTACTAACCAGGAAATGCTTGGAAAGGTTTATTGCCTTTCTTGCTATTCTAGTAGAACCTGTAGTTGCTATGAATCCCATTCAGTTCCAAGTTCCCCAAAAGTTCTTGTCTTTGAGTTCTTCTTCGTTATGGAAGTATGTATCTCTTGGCCCATAGACTAATGCCTTGTTAGAAATGCAGACATCTACCCCATCCTAGAACTCCTGAACAATATCTGCATTTTAACAAGATCACCAAGGTCCTGTTGTGAAATTCTAATTCATATTAGAATATGCTAAGTACATTTGTCACTCCCCAGAACTTTCCATTTAAGAAATAGATAGCACATGTACTGTATGATGTAAATACAATATTAAAAATGTATATGCCTGTGTTGATGCCTTCATTTTAAAAATTCTCTTGAATAAACACAGTATTTATAAAGGTTCCTACCTCCAAGGTAAAGAATATGCTAGAGAATAATACTGGGTGACAAATAATCTTACCTCATCAAGCAGGAACCTCACCTAAGCCAGAACCAGTTCTCCTGATCTAACTGAACTAACAGAAGTTCAGGCGTTGGTGGATCACAAAAAAAACTATACCAGGTGAGGATGTGAGCAAAGCAAAACTAATTTACAAGAAACAAGGAAATCACAGGGAGGAAGTTCCAAATCAGATACTCACAGAGGAAGGGGGAATGGTGTCCTTTCATTTAGGGTTAGCGTGGATATTCAGAAAGGGGAGGCCATCATCTTATGTCAAGTGGAGTATAAGGTTGCACATAAGCCTTAAGAGAACAGTTGTGTACATACTCTGCATATTTCATAGGAAATGAGGTTTGTGCTCCTCCTTGGGTGAGATTTTAGTATTATAATGAGGTAAAAGGGAGCTCCTGGGTGGCTGAGTCCATTGAGTGTCCTACTCTTAATTTAGGCTCAGGTCAGGATGAAAGTCCTGAGGTCAGGCTCCACTCTGAGCATGGACCCTGGTTGGGATTCTGTCTCTCTCTCTCTCTGCCCCACCCCCACTTGGGCACGCTCTATCTCACTCAAAGACATAAGATTTAAAATAAAATGTATGTATGAGATGAAGGTAACTGTACTCACTCCGTAGTTTAGTCTATTATGCATTTGCTTAGGTGTGAGTCAGGGGTTAATCTCCAACTGAGTCCATCCAAGCTCTTCCTCAGGGCAGTCATTACCTTTTGTTGGATGGTTTCTGTTTCCACTACAGGAGACTATACCCATGGGGTGTTTTTTGTGAAGTAAAACATAAGATAGAAAAAGAGGTTAAGTAAAGTGTGGAACCAAGATCGGTGGGTACAAGCACAAGCATTAAAGTCAGGTCTTGGAGTCCGGCTGGTGACATTAACTGCCTCTTTCATTTGACCTAGCATTATGAACTCTGCCTGTGGCCACTTGACAAGTGTGTTTTTTATTACAGGGATTGCTGACATTCAGGGATGTGGCCATAGAATTTTCTCAGGAAGAGTTGAGGTGCCTGAACGACAGTCAGTGGGAACTGTACAGGGATGTGATGTTAGAGAACTACGGACACCTCCATTTCTTGGGTGAGGATAACTCCTTCCACGTTTCCCAAACCATACTCAGGGATTTGTTCCTTCCCTTGAAGACTGTCTCTTGGAATCTTCCTCTTTGCATGACTGGGATTCAGATCCCTGCAGTCATGGAGAGAAGTATGGGTGGATGTAGAGAAAAATCTTCATAGTGTTTCCTTTTCAGCTTTACCTTCCCTTCCTTAGGGTAACATCATCATTTCTGTACATTAATGACAATTCTAAAGGCTAAGTGGCATAAAACGGTATCTCTTTTGACTTAAATACTGATTGCTACTCATTAGTGTCATGGTAGTACTCGGAAGTGGAGGTCAAGATCTGAACATGGAAAATTTGTCCTGCATGTTCTAAAGGGGTTGTTGGGCCACAGCACTTGGGAAATCATTTTCTAGCTTCTACTCTGTCCTCTCTGCTCTACTGCGCACAATAGTGGATCAGAAGTTAGAATCTCCAACCACACTCATAATCTGTTTATCTAATAAACAGGTCTTGTTGTGTCAAAGCCAGACCTGGTCATCTTTTTGGAACACAAGAAGGATGTCTGGGCCGTGAAGAGAAAGGAGACAGTAGCTACACACCCAGGTAGGTGGAAATGAAGCGGATGACAGAGGTGAGGTCCAGTCGTGAAGGAGGAATTGGACCTCAGAATGTGGTTGAGCAGCTCTCCTTGAATGCAAATTAGGTTGAAAAGGCCAGTTTCAGGTCTCTTCCTCTCACATCGGACATCTGCTTTCCAACATACCAAGCTTTCCATTCTCTAAGGATTCTCCTTCAGTTCCACGGAGGGTTCTTCACATCCCCAGTGAGGTCCTCCATAATCTAATTGGCTCTCCATTTGCTTTGAGGTCTTGCGGAAATCTCTGTATTTCTGAGGAACTGTATGCTAATGCATTTGTGACTTCTGTTTTGCTTCTTGTGTGAAGTGTGTCAGAATAGTGGTGGGCACCTTGAGGTGAGGTGCAGAAATCCCAGGAACGCTAGAGGGAGACATCACAAGTTTTCGGGTTGATCCTTTTTCCAGGATTAAGGTGGCTTTCATTTTAATCATACAAAATACAGACCCAGTAATCACATCAGGTGATAAAGCAACTCCCTAATATGAGGAAATCTCATTCTTTGTTTCACTTCAAAAGTTTATTTCTTGGGTTGCCTGGTTGGCTCAGTTGGTTAAGCGTCTGGGTTGAGCTCAAGCCATGATCTGACAGTTTGAATATGAGCCCTGCATCAGCCTCTCTGCTGTCAGTGGAGAACCCATTTGGGATCCTTTGCCTCTCTGTCCATCTGGCACATGTTCTCTGTTTCTCAAAAATAAAAAAAAAAATTAAAAAAAAAAGTTCAGGATGCCTGGGTGAGTCAGTTGGTTAAGAGTCCAACTCTTGGTTTGGCTGAGGGCATGATCTCAGTGTTTCTGAGTTCAAGCCCCACATAGGGTTCTGGGCTGACAGCCCAGATAGTGCTTGGTTTCTCCCTCCCTCCCACCATCCCTCCCTACCACCGTCCCTCCTTCCACACCCCCCCCCCCGCCTTTTCCACACTGTTCTTTATCTCTCTGTCTCAATAAACTTTCATTTTCTTTGTATTAAGTAAAATAAGAAATTTCCACTCAATGTTTTGCATTCCTCAATGGTGAAATAATGTAAAGCACCTATTATTTTCATATAATTCTATATAAATTAATGCCATAGGGGAGCTAGGATATTTAGAAGTGAAAACTCACAGCCTATAATTAAGTCTCAATTGTTACTTTATTTGTTAATTGAATCCTTTTATGAATTTATCTTGTATAATATGAAGTCCCTGTGACTTTGTCATATGTTTTCACTCTGAGTCGTTATGTAGGAGATTCCTTTATGATGTGTTATATCAAAAGTCCTGATATACCATGGGCATTTGCTTTATAAGAAGTGAGGCAGACAATTAGGAAACGTCCTATGTTTAGAAAAAGAGTTCATTATAAATGTAATTTCACTTGAGAAAAAATCAATTATTATTTATTTACTGAGAATGTATCTGAATTTAACACCAAAGATTTTTTTAAAAAGTGATTGTTGGCCTATTTTACATTTTTGATTGTGTTTGTTTATTTAGAAATGAAAGGTTTTGGGGCACTTGGGTGGTTCAGAGGGTTGAGCATCTGACTCTTGATTTCAACTCAGGTCATGACTTCATGGTTTGCATTTAAGCCCTAAGTCCAGTTCTGTACCCAGTGTGGAGCCTGCTTGGAATTCCCTTCTCTATCTCCATCTCCCACCCTCTCTCCCTTTCTCTCTCAAACTTTTTAAACATTCACAAAAAAGAAATGAAAGGTTTTTGTTTGCTTGATTCTAAAGAATGGATTACAGGGGACCTGCGTAGCTCAGTTGGTTAAGCCTTCAACTTCAGCTTAGGAAATGATCTTGGGTTTGTGACTTTGAGCCCCATGTCTGGCTCTGTGCTGAGATCTCACACAGCCTGGAGCCTGCTTCGGATTCTGTGTCTGCCTCTCTCTCTAAGTCTCCCTGGCTTGTGCTCGCTCGCTCGCTCTCTCTCTCTCTCTCTCTCTCTCTAAGATACATAAACATTAAAAAAAATGAACAATGGATTATACCCTGAAATCTGTGTGATAGGAGGAATCTATTAACATAACACATTGTTTAATGTCTTAAGTGCTTAATTCACAAAAGTTTTCATTAGAGGTTTCCATGGTTGATTTTAAGGAACATTCTTGACAATTGTAATGCCCGTGAAGACATGCTAGTAATTGAAAGTGTTCCTTTTTCATAGGTACACAGTCACAGTTGAAAATTACAGCTATAAAAAAAAAAATTAAACAACAAAAAAAAACAAAATTACAGCTATAGCTAGGGGTGCCTGGGCTCTGGTCATGATCTCTTGATTCATGAGTCTGAGGACTGCATTGGGCTCTGAGCTGACACTGTGGAACCTGCTTGGGATTCTTTCTTTCCCCTCTTTCTCTGTTTCTCCTCTGCTTTAGGAGAGCATTCTCTCTCAAAATAAGCTTTAAAAAATATCTACATTTATCATGGGCCTCTTTTAAATACTTCATCATTTTTATGTAGAATTTTTTGGGTTACATTTTGTCTGGTCTTGCAATTCCATAATAATGTGCTTCCTTTTGTATGGAACTTTCCAAAGCATTATTTAGGTGGGATTTTGCTTTTACCTTTGTATTTTGTTTTAGGGTCTCAATTTCCTTTTTAATTTTGTTTTTATGTCTTATTTCACTCTTGAAGGTGAGAGAGAGAGAGAGAGAGATGTGAGTGGGGTTGGGGCAGAGAGAGAGGGAGACACAGAATGTGAAGCAGGCTCCAGTCTCTGCGCTGTCAGCACAGAGCCCGATGTGGGGCTCAAACTCATTATTTGTGAGATCATGACCTGAAGGAAGTTCATTGCCCAACCGACTGAGCCACCCAGGTGCCCGATAGGGTGACAATTTTCAATTCCTAATGTTTTTGGACAACGTGAGGAAGTCTAACTCAGATAAGATCAGCTTTATGCCCTTCGCTAATAAAAGTATCTATGTACTTGTAGCAATATTACCTGTGCATACTTGTGACTCATCTTGTGTATTTCTTTCCTTGATTAGTGGTAAATGAATGTTGTATCCTGTTTAGGTGAGTTATCATGCTAATAGAATTAATTTCATCATGTATTTATTGGTGAATGTAATGTCTGTATGTACTTTCATTCCAGTTACCTTAGAGATTACTTAAAGCATCTTAAAGGTATAAAAAAGTTTTATACATGCTGCTAGTGCAGAGCTCAACACAGGGCTTGCTTTTTTTTTTTTTTTTTTTTAATGTTTATTTATTCCTCAGAGAGAGACCAAGTCCATGCAGGGGAGGGGCAGAGAGGGAGGGAGACACAGAATCTGGATCTCCAGGTTCCTTGCTGTTAGCATAGAGCCCAATGCGGGGCTCAAACTCATGAACCCCGAGATCATGACCTGAGCTGAAGTCCAACACTTAACCGAATGAGCCACTGGAGCAACCCTCAACTCAGGACATGAATTCCCAAAATGGGAGACCATGCCTTAACTGAAATCAGGAATTGTACACATAACCAAATGAGCCACCTTCGTGCCCCTAACACACTGTTTTAAGCCTAGAGTGTCAAGTTTATACAAATTCTTCTACTTATCATCTCTGCATCTGCACCCACTTTATATTGATGACATTACAAATTCTATTTTTATATTGCATATATTATTACCTAGATTTGATTTTTATGCTTTGATTTAAGAAAAAGACTGTAGCAGAAATATGTGTGACTTGTCCTACCTTGTTACAACACTACAGGTCTATAATTGTGTAAACATTTATACTTCTCAGAGCTTTAGGTTATCATGTGTTTTCAGTTACTGTTTAGAATCTTTTTAACTCAATGAGGACTGTTTTAAAAAAATTTTTAATGTTTATTTATATTTTGAGAGAGACGCAGAGACAGAATCTGAAGCAGGCTCCAGGCACTAAGGCGTCAGCAAGATAGTAACACAGGTCTCGAAGTCACGAACCGTGAGAACATGACTTGAGCCAAAGTTGGATACTTGACAAACCGATACACCCAGGTGCCCCTAGAAGGACTTTCTTTAACATTTCCTGTAGGTTGCCTGGGTGGCTCAGTCGGTTGAGCGTCCAGCTTCGGCTCAGGTCGTGATCTCACAGTCTGTGAGTTCGAGCCCCGCGTCGGGCTCTGTGCTGACAGCATGTAGCCTGGAGCCTACTTCGGATTCTGTGTCTCCCTCTCTCTCTGCCCCTCCCCTGCTCATGCTCTGCCTCTCTCTGTCTCAAAAATAAATAAAAACATTTTTTAAAAAAGTTGAAAAAAACATTTCTTGTAGGACAGATCTGCTGATAAACTTAGAGGGGTTTTGCCTTGGCAAAGTCTTCATTTCTACATGCATGGAAAATAGCTGTGCCAGGTAGGGTATTCTTGGTGGATATTTTTTGATCTTTCAGTATTTGAATACATCGTTCAATGCTATTCTTTCTATAACATCTACCGCGAACCCCACTAACAATCTTGTAGGAGCTCTCTTGTACAAGATAAGTTGCCTTTGTCAAGCTTTTCAAAATTCTCTTTTCACTGGTCATTTTTGGTCGGTTAATTACAACTGTGTTCATGTCCTGTCTTTTTTCCTTCCATTTTTATTTAAATTTTAATTAGGTAATATGCAGTGCAATATTGATTTCAGTATAATTCATTCAGTGGCTCATCATTTGCATACAGTGCTCATCATAACAAGTGCTTTCCTTAATAGCCATCACCAAGCAAACTGTCCCTCACCCATCTCCTGCCATTGATACTTATCCTACTGTGAATTTACTGTGCTTGTGAACTTGCCTCTCCTTTCAACATACAGGGGAACTACAAGACTTTAGTCCTTCATGGAAACTCACTGCCCCCGTTCACTCTCTTTATGGGGTCCCCATAATGTACACATTGGTCCACTTGTAGGTGTCCCATGTGTCCTGAGTCTTTCTTCTTTTCCACAGTTTTCTTTGGTCCTCTTAGGTAATTTAAAACAAGGGGTCTCCAGGTTGCCCAGTTCTTTCTTGTGCTTGATCAAGTCTGTTGCTGACTCCTTAGTATAATTTTTAAATTCAAAGATTCTCCACCTGAGCTCCCAAATTCTGGGTGATTGTTTCTTATACTTTGCCTCTTTGGGTTTCCATTCTGGTCATGCATAGTTTTTCTGCTCTCATTTAGTTACCTGTCTGTTTTCTCTTCTTCCTCCATGGGCATCTTTATGATGTTTTCTTCTTGAATTCTTGGTCATACCATTAATACTTCCTAATTAATTCAAGGTCAGTTTTGGAGATTTATTTCATTCCTGTGAGTGAAACAAGTTCTTCTATTTCTTTATGGCCTTGTGGTCTTTTGTTGAGATTAGTGAATTTAAGAAAACAAACTCTGGGTTTAGGCTTACGAACTTGTTTGTACAGGAGAACACAAGTAATTGGTAATGTCTGAATTTTTGGAATTTCCCAGTTTACGGAAGTATAGTTACTTCTTTAGAGCCCATGATGCCTTCCTCTGTTGTCCTCAGCTCTGTAGTCTCTCCAGTGTGTAAACAAAAGCTCACCTGTTGTCTGAGCAGCCATCACAGTGCATCCAGCGGGTGCCCTCATTCTCTCTGCTTCCGTGTCCTTCATGACAGAAATAAGTCCCTCAGGCACCTGCAAAAAGCCAGATCACTGAACATAGAGGTCACTCCTGTCTTTTCACCTCCTGATGAGAGGTAACTGTTTCCACACAGTGTTGCCAAGGAGTGTCAGGAAGGGTGAGTAGCTGTTGTGGACCAGTGTCACAAACTTTGTCTCTTTGATGTTTTTCTTTGTCTTTTGTACTTGCCTGCCTGGGTGGGGTTCTCCTATTTGCCTTCTGGAGCACTCACAAGGTAATTTAGTCCATTTCTGTCTCCATGGAGGAGCAACTTACTGGTCCTCCCTATTTCTCCACTGCTGATGTCCTGTGATGGGTGTTAATTTTGCATATTAGCATTTTCACATATATGCATGTGAGTGTAGTAAGTGAGAGAACTGATTGTGTATCTTTTACTTGTGTCTTTCCATAACACCATAGGCCTATTGGCAAAGTCAGGTAAGGAATATTCATTTTAAAGAGTGATGTAGGAACAATGAGATACCACCTCACACCTATCAGAATGGCTAACATGAACAACTCAGGGAACAGTAGATTTTGGCAAGCATAGTGCTGGAAGTTCTAGCATCAGCAATCAGACAACAAAAGGAAATCAAAGGCATCAAAATTGGCAAAGATGAAGTCAAGCTTTTGCTTTTTGCAGATGACATGATATTATACATGGAGAATCCGATAGACTCCACCAAAAGTCTGCTAGAACTGATGCATGAATTCAGCAAAGTTGCAGGATACAAAATCAATGTACAGAAATCAGTTGCATTCTTATACACTAACAATGAAGCAACAGAAAGACAAATCAAGGAACTGATCCCATTCACAATTGCACCAAGAAGCATAAAATACCTAGGAATAAATCTAACCAAAGATGTAAAAGATCTATATGCTGAAAACTATAGAAAGGTTATGAAGGTAATTGAAGAAGATATAAAGAAATGGAAAGACATTCCCTGCTCATGGATTGGAAGAATAAATATTGTCAAAATGTCAATACTACCCAAAGCTATCTACACATTCAATGCAATCCCAATCAAAATTGCACCAGCATTCTTCTCGAAGCTAGAACAAGCAATCCTAAAATTCATATGGAACCACAAAAGGCCCCGAATAGCCAAAGTAATTTTGAGGAAGAAGACCAAAGCAGGAGGCATCACAATCCCAGACTTTAGCCTCTACTACAAAGCTGTAATCAAGACAGCATGGTATTGGCACAAAAACAGACACATAGACCAGTGGAATAGAATAGAAACCCCAGAACTAGACCCACAAACGTATAGCCAACTCATCTTTGACAAAGCAGGAAAGAACATCCCATGGAAAAATGACAGTCTCTTTAACAAATGGTGCTGGGAGAACTGGACAGCAACATGCGGAAGGTTGAAACTAGACCACTTTCTCACACCATTCATAAAAATAAATTCAAAATGGATAAAGGACCTGAATGTGAGACAGGAAACCATCAAAACCCTAGAGGAGAAAGCAGGAAAAGACCTCTCTGACCTCAGCCGTAGCAATCTCTTACTCGACTCATCCCCAAAGGCAAGGGAATTAAAAGCAAAAGTGAATTACTGGGACCTTATGAGGATAAAAAGCTTCTGCACAGCAAAGGAAACAACCAACAAAACTAAAAGGCAACCAATGGAATGGGAAAAGATATTTGCAAATGACATATCGGACAAAGGGCTAGTATCCAAAATCTATAAAGAGCTCACCAAACTCCACACCCGAAAAACAAAGAACCCAGTGAAGAAATGGGCAGAAAACATGAATAGACACTTCTCTAAAGAAGACATCCAGACGGCCAACAGGCACATGAAAAGATGTTCAACGTCGCTCCTTATCAGGGAAATACAAATCAAAACCACACTCAGATATCACCTCACACCAGTCAGAGTGGCCAAAATGAACAAATCAGGAGACTATAGATGCTGGAGAGGATGTGGAGAAATGGGAACCCTCTTGCACTGTTGGTGGGAATGCAAATTGGTGCAGCCGCTCTGGAAAGCAGTGTGGAGGTTCCTCAGAAAATTGAAAATAGACCTACCCTATGACCCAGCAATAGCACTGCTAGGAATTTATCCAAGGGATACAGGAGTACTGATGCATAGGGGCACTTGTACCCCAATGTTCATAGCAGCACTCTCAACAATAGCCAAATTATGGAAAGAGCCTAAATGTCCATCAACTGATGAATGGAGAAAGAAATTGTGGTTTATATACACAATGGAATACTATGTGGCAATGAGAAAGAATGAAATATGGCCTTTTGTAGCAACATGGATGGAACTGGAGAGTGTGATGCTAAGTGAAATAAGCCATACAGAGAAAGACAGATACCATGTGGTTTCACTCTTGTGTGGATCCTGAGAAACTTAACAGAAACCCATGGGGGAGGGGAAGGAAAAAAAAAAAAAAAAGGTTAGAGTGGGAGAGAGCCAAAGCATAGGAGACTGTTAAAAACTGAGAACAGGGGGAGTTCCGGAAGATGGCGGCGTAGGAGGACGCTGGGCTCACCGCGCGTCCTGCTGATCACTTAGATTCCACCTACACCTGCCTAAAGAACCCAGAAAACCGCCAGAGGATTAGCAGAACGGAGTCTCCGGAGCCAAGCGCAGACGAGAGGCCCACGGTAGAGGGTAGGAAGGGCGGCGAGGCGGTGCGCGCTCCACGGACTGGCGGGAGGGAGCCGGGGCGGAGGGGCGGCTCGCCGGCCAAGCAGAGCCCCCGAGTCGGGCTGGCAAAAGCGGAGGGGCCGGATGGACTGTGTTCCGACAGCAAGCGCGACTTAGCATCTGGGAGGTCATAAGTTAACAGCTCTGCTCAGAAAGCGGGAAGGCTGGAGGACAAAGGGAGGGAGAGCTGCTGAGCCCCCGGACGGCAGAGCTCAGCTTGGCGGGGAACAAAGGCGCTCGCCAGCGCCATCTCCCCCGCCCATCCCCCAGCCAAAATCCCAAAGAGAACCAGTTCCTGCCAGGGAACTTGCTCGCTCCGCGCAAACACCCAACTCTGTGCTTCTGCGGAGCCAAACCTCCGGCAGTGGATCTGACTCCCTCCCGCTGCCACAGAGCCCCTCCTGAAGTGGATCACCTAAGGAGAAGCGAGCTAAGCCTGCCCCTCCCGCCCCCGTGCACCTTGCCTACCCACCCCAGCTAATACGCCAGATCCCCAGCACCACAAGCCTGGCAGTGTGCAAGTAGACCAGACGGGCCACACCACCCCACAGTGAATCCCGCCCCTAGGAGAGGGGAAGAGAAGGCACACACCAGTCTGACTGTGGCCCCAGCGGTGGGCTAGGGGCAGACATCAGGTCGGACTGTGGCCCCGCCCACCAACTCCAGTTATACACCACAGTACGGGGGAAGTGCCCTGCAGGTCCTCACCACTCCAGGGACTATCCAAAATGACCAAACGGAAGAATTCCCCTCAGAAGAATCTCCAGGAAATAACAACAGCTAATGAACTGATCAAAAAGGATTTAAATAATATAACAGAAAGTGAATTTAGAATAATAGTCATAAAATTAATTGCTGGGCTTGAAAACAGTATACAGGACAGCAGAGAATCTCTTGCTACAGAGATCAAGGGACTAAGAAACAGTCACGAGGAGCTGAAAAACGCTTTAAACGAAATGCAAAACAAAATGGAAACCACGACGGCTCGGATTGAAGAGGCAGAGGAGAGAATAGGTGAACTAGAAGATAAAGTTATGGAGAAAGAGGAAGCTGAAAGAAAGAGAGATAAAAAAATCCAGGAGTATGAGGGGAAAATTAGAGAACTAAGTGATACACTAAAAAGAAATAATATACGCATAATTGGTATCCCAGAGGAGGAAGAGAGAGGGAAAGGTGCTGAAGGGGTACTTGAAGAAATTATAGCTGAGAACTTCCCTGAACTGGGGAAGGAAAAACGCATTGAAATCCAAGAGGCACAGAGAACTCCCTTCAGACATAACTTGAATCGATCTTCTGCATGACATATCATAGTGAAACTGGCAAAATACAAGGATAAAGAGAAAATTCTGAAAGCAGCAAGGGATAAACGTGCCCTCACATATAAAGGGAGACCTATAAGACTCGTGACTGATCTCTCCTTTGAAACTTGGCAGGCCAGAAAGGCTTGGCACGATATCTTCAGTGTGCTAAACAGAAAAAATATGCAGCCGAGAATCCTTTATCCAGCAAGTCTGTCATTTAGAATAGAAGGAGAGATAAAGGTCTTCCCAAACAAACAAAAACTGAAGGAATTTGTCACCACGAAACCAGCCCTACAAGAGATCCTAAGGGGGATCCTGTGAGACAAAGTACCAGAGACATCACTACAAGCATAAAACATACAGACATCACAATGACTCTAAACCCGTATCTTTCTATAATAACACTGAATGTAAATGGATTAAATGCGCCAACCAAAAGACATAGGGTATCAGAATGGATAAAAAAACAAGACCCATCTATTTGCTGTCTACAAGAGACTCATTTTAGATCTGAGGACACCTTTAGATTGAGAGTGAGGGGATGGAGAACTATTTATCATGCTACTGGAAGCCAAAAGAAAGCTGGAGTAGCCATACTTATATCAGACAAACTAGACTTTAAATTAAAGGCTGTAACAAGAGATGAAGGAGGGCATTATATAATAATTACAGGGTCTATCCATCAGGAAGACCTAACAATTATAAATGTCTATGCGCCAAATACCGGAGCCCCCAGATATATAAAACAGTTACTCATAAACATAAGCAACCTTATTGATAAGAATGTGGTCATTGCAGGGGACTTTAACACCCCACTTACAGAAATGGATAGATCATCTAGACACACAGTCAATAAAGAAACAAGGGCCCTGAATGATACATTGGATCAGATGGACTTGACAGATATATTTAGAACTCTGCATCCCAAAGCAACAGAATATACTTTCTTCTCGAGTGCACATGGAACATTCTCCAAGATAGATCATATACTGGGTCACAAAACAGCCCTTCATAAGTTTACAAGAATTGAAATTATACCATGCATACTTTCAGACCACAATGCTATGAAGCTTGAAATCAACCACAGGAAAAAGTCTGAAAAACCTCCAAAAGCATGGAGGTTAAAGAACACCCTACTAACGAATGAGTGGGTCAACCAGGCAATTAGAGAAGAAATTAAAAAATATATGGAAACAAACGAAAATGAAAATACAACAATCCAAACGCTTTGGGACGCAGCGAAGGCAGTCCTGAGAGGAAAATACATTGCAATCCAGGCCTATCTCAAGAAACAAGAAAAATCCCAAATACAAAATCTAACAGCACACCTAAAGGAAATAGAAGCAGAACAGCAAAGGCAGCCTAAACCCAGCAGAAGAAGAGAAATCATAAAGATCAGAGCAGAAATAAACAATATAGAATCTAAAAAAACTGTAGAGCAGATCAACGAAACCAAGAGTTGGTTTTTTGAAAAAATAAACAAAATTGACAAACCTCTAGCCAGGCTTCTCAAAAAGAAAAGGGAGATGACCCAAATAGATAAAATCATGAATGAAAATGGAATTATTACAACCAATCCCTCAGAGATACAAACAATTATCAGGGAATACTATAAAAAATTATATGCCAACAAATTGGACAACCTGGAAGAAATGGACAAATTCCTAAACACCCACACTCTTCCAAAACTCAATCAGGAGGAAATAGAAAGCTTGAACAGACCCATAACCAGCGAAGAAATTGAATCAGTTATCAAAAATCTCCCAACAAATAAGAGTCCAGGACCAGATGGCTTCCCAGGGGAGTTCTACCAGACGTTTAAAGCAGAGATAATACCTATCCTTCTCAAGCTATTCCAAGAAATAGAAAGGGAAGGAAAACTTCCAGACTCATTCTATGAGGCCAGTATTACTTTGATTCCTAAACCAGACAGAGACCCAGTAAAAAAAGAGAACTACAGGCCAATATCCCTGATGAATATGGATGCAAAAATTCTCAATAAGATACTAGCAAATCGAATTCAACAGCATATAAAAAGAATTATTCACCATGATCAAGTGGGATTCATTCCTGGGATGCAGGGCTGGTTCAACATTCGCAAATCGATCAACGTGATACATCACATTAACAAAAAAAAAGAGAAGAACCATATGATCCTGTCAATCGATGCAGAAAAGGCCTTTGACAAAATCCAGCACCCTTTCTTAATAAAAACCCTTGAGAAATTCGGGATAGAAGGAACATACTTAAAGATCATAAAAGCCATTTATGAAAAGCCCACAGCTAACATCATCCTCAATGGGGAAAAACTGAGAGCTTTTTCCCTGAGATCAGGAACACGACAGGGATGCCCACTCTCACCGCTGTTGTTTAATATAGTGCTGGAAGTTCTAGCATCAGCAATCAGACAACAAAAGGAAATCAAAGGCATCCAAATTGGCAAAGATGAAGTCAAGCTTTCGCTTTTTGCAGATGACATGATATTATACATGGAAAATCCGATAGACTCCACCAAAAGTCTGCTAGAACTGATGCATGAATTCAGCAAAGTTGCAGGATACAAAATCAATGTACAGAAATCAGTTGCATTCTTATACACTAACAATGAAGCAACAGAAAGACAAATAAAGAAACTGATCCCATTCACAATTGCACCAAGAAGCATAAAATACCTAGGAATAAATCTAACCAAAGATGTAAAAGATCTGTATGCTGAAAACTATAGAAAGCTTATGCAGGTAATTGAAGAAGATATAAAGAAATGGAAAGACATTCCCTGCTCATGGATTGGAAGAATAAATATTGTCAAAATGTCAATACTACCCAAAGCTATCTACACATTCAATGCAATCCCAATCAAAATTGCACCAGCATTCTTCTTGAAACTAGAACAAGCAATCCTAAAATTCATATGGAACCACAAAAGGCCCCGAATAGCCAAAGTAATTTTGAAGAAGAAGACCAAAGCAGGAGGCATCACAATCCCAGACTTTAGCCTCTACTACAAAGCTGTCATCATCAAGACAGCATGGTATTGGCATAAAAACAGACACATAGACCAATGGAATCGAATAGAAACCCCAGAACTAGACCCACAAACGTATGGCCAACTCATTTTTGACAAAGCAGGAAAGAACATCCAATGGAAAAAAGACAGTCTCTTTAACAAATGGTGCTGGGAGAACTGGACAGCAACATGCAGAAGGTTGAAACTAGACCACTTTCTCACACCATTCACAAAAATAAACTCAAAATGGATAAAGGACCTGAATGTGAGACAGGAAACCATCAAAACCTTAGAGGAGAAAGCAGGAAAAGACCTCTCTGACCTCAGCCGTAGCAATCTCTTACTCGGCACATCCCCAAAGGCAAGGGAATTAAAAGCAAAAGTGAATTACTGGGACCTTATGAAGATAAAAAGCTTCTGCACAGCAAAGGAAACAACCAACAAAACTAAAAGGCAACCAACGGAATGGGAAAAGATATTTGCAAATGACACATCGGACAAAGGGCTAGTATCCAGAATCTATAAAGAGCTCATCAAACTCCACACCCGAAAAACAAATAACCCAGTGAAGAAATGGGCAGAAAACATGAATAGACACTTCTCTAAAGAAGACATCCGGATGGCCAACAGGCACATGAAAAGATGTTCAATGTCGCTCCTCATCAGGGAAATACAAATCAAAACCACACTCAGATACCACCTCACGCCAGTCAGAGTGGCCAAAATGAAGAAATCAGGAGACTATAGATGCTGGAGAGGATGTGGAGAGACGGGAACCCTCTTGCACTGTTGGTGGGAATGCAAATTGGTGCAGCCGCTCTGGAAAGCAGTGTGGAGGTTCCTCAGAAAATTAAAAATAGACCTACCCTATGACCCAGCAATAGCACTGCTAGGAATTTATCCAAGGGATACAGGAGTACTGATGCATAGGGGCACTTGTACCCCAATGTTTATAGCAGCACTCTCAACAATAGCCAAATTATGGAAAGAGCCTAAATGTCCATCAACTGATGAATGGATAAAGAAATTGTGGTTTATATACACAATGGAATACTACGTGGCAATGAGAAAAAATGAAATATGGCCTTTTGTAGCAACGTGGATGGAACTGGAGAGTGTGATGCTAAGTGAAATAAGCCATACAGAGAAAGACAGATACCATGTGGTTTCACTCTTGTGTGGATCCTGAGAAACTTAACAGAAACCCATGGGGGAGGGGAAGGGAAAAAAAAAAAAGGTTAGAGTGGGAGAGAGCCAAAGCATAGGAGACTGTTAAAAACTGAGAACAAACTGAGGGTTGATGGGGGGTGGGAGGGAGGGCAGGGTGGGTGATGGGTATTGAGGAGGGCACCTTTTGGGATGAGCACTGGGTGTTGTATGGAAACCAATTTGACAATAAATTTCATATATTAAAAAAAAAAACAGGGGCACCTGGGTGGCGCAGTCGGCTAAGCGTCCGACTTCAGCCAGGTCACGATCTCGCGGTCCGTGAGTTCGAGCCCCGCGTCAGGCTCTGGGCTGATGGCTCGGAGCCTGGAGCCTGTTTCCGATTCTGTGTCTCCCTCTCTCTCTGCCCCTCCCCCGTTCATGCTCTGTCTCTCTCTGTCCCAAAAATAAATAAAAAACGTTGAAAAAATTAAAAAAATAATAATAAATAAAAAAACAAAAACAAAGTGAGGGTGATAGAGAAACCTTTCTCATGCAGATGAAGGTCCAAAGAAAGCCAGAGTAGCAATACTTAGGACGGACAAACCAGATATTTTGTTCTTGTGTGGCAATTACCCTGCTTTGGTACCAGGGTAATGCTGCCTCCTAGGGTTATTTTGAATGGGTTCCTTCTATTCTGTGTTTAAGATTTTGATGAAGAGTGCCCTAAATTTTCTTTTCTTTTTAATGTTTGTTAGAATTGACCAATGAAGGCAAGAGGCTGTGGGCTTTCCTATGCTGGGAGGTTTTCTATTCCAAATTCAACTTGTATATTTGTGATGCTCTAAGAAGATTCCTTATTTCTTGAGCTCAAAATTCATTTCTCAATCTTGGTAACTTGTGCGTTCTTTAAAATTACATTTTTTCCTACTTTGTCTAACTTGTTAGTATATCATCGTTGATAGTGATCTGTTATCACACTATATATTTCTGCGGTTATCTGTTAGGAGGTTTCTCTTTCATTCCTATTGGTGTTTGAGTTACCTCTCCTTTTTTCTTAGTTAATGGAGTTGGAGAATTTCCATTTTTGTTTGTTTTGAAAAACCTGGGCATTATTTTCCATGTTATTGTTTATTATGGTCTCCCATTTCTAATTTTTAAGTTTTTAGTTTTCTTTATGTGTTTATTTATTCTGAGCGAGAGAGAGCGTGCATGCAAGCTGGGGCAAGGGGCAGAGTGGGAGAGACAGAATCTTATACCCGGGACTTGATCCCACAACTCTGGGATCATGACCTGAGCTGAAATCAGGAGTCAGAGGCTTAACAGACTGACCTACCCAGGTGCCCCAACTATTTTATGAATTTCTGATTTTTCCTTGGTATTTCCTTCTCCTCCTGCAGAGCTGAATGTGGGGCTTGAACTGGCTAACCACGAGTTTGTGAACTGAGCCAAATTCAATTGCTCAAACGACTGAGGGGCTCAGGCACCTCTGTTGTTGTTTTTAATATTTATTTGTTTTTGGAAAGAGAGAATCCCAGGTGGGCCCTGTATGGACAGCACAGAGCCCGAGAAGGGACTGGATGTCACAAACCATGAGATCATGAAAGGAGCTAAAATCAAGAGTCTGATGCTAACCTACTGAGTCACCCAGGCGCTCCTTAAAGGCAAAGACCTTTTTGTGTGTTTCATTCACATTGCAGAATTTGGATTCCCGATTCTCCAGTTTACATTTGCACACACATTCATTGCCAAGTGATTGTGGGAAGGGTGCACTAGCTGAGGGAAATTTGAGAGAGCCACAACTGCTGGCCTATGAAGCAGACTCAAGCCAGAAATACTGAACTCAGACTATGTGCCTTAAAAGATCAGCAAAATAGTGCCAATCATTCTGGGTGACCTTGGGGAGAAACAGGCATGCTTGCTATTGGGGGTGAAATTATCTAAGTAGCTGTGGAAGGCAATTTGGTCATATCTAGCAAAATTATGTATACTTTTTCATCTCTTGGCTAACAGTTTCCCCTCAAATTTACCTCCACAGTACTTGCAAACTTGCACAACAGTGACCTTCAAGTATTCACCACCCCTATGTAAAAGCCAAAGATTGGGAACAACCCAAAATCCTATGGTAGAAAACCAGTGAAGTGGAATAATGCCCAACTAAAAGGAAGGAGGAAAATAATCTACATTTATAATTGTGTTTTAAAAAAAAACACTCTTGGAGAGTATCTAAGGAAAGAAAGCTTTGTATTTTGGTAGAGTATTAATAGGTGGATACATGGATAATTATACAGATAATAATTTTATAATCCTTAAATGATATGAGGGAGACTTTTCTATCATTTTAAGATTCTCATCCTTAGGATCTATTAAAAACTTGAAAGTCAGTGTAAATATTAGTGTCACCTAAGAAAATAGCTTATTCCAATAAAGCAACAACCAGTATTCTCCCCTTGGACCGTAGTTCTCATTATATCGCAATTGTTGGCAAGTGTTCAATAATATCCTGCCCAATGCCATTATATTCAAAATGTGCCCAAAGCTATAGAGAACCACCACGTGGTGACCAGGATCCACTGGCCAGCTCTTACCTGGAAACTGAGATGCTGCTTGCCCACAGTCTACCCCATCTCAAATGAGCCCCTCCCCTGATGATGGAGGCTTGAGCCCCAGTATTGCCTCTGGTCCTGGCAACCAATGATTCTGCCATGACAGGCCTGCAAGGACCAAATGTGCAAGGCAGACCACCCGTTGTAAATAATCAAGCCCTCTCACCCTGTGGAGCTGTGCCAACTTCCCCTCCTGACACTCCAAATACGAGGAAATCTATCTATGTCTAGTTCTTCAAAATCAGAGGCACAGTTGTTGTAACAATCATTTCTTGGGGATGTGGAAAAGAGGAGAATGATCTTTCCTCCAAAATCTTGGGCAGGAGCTGCTTTCTGACCACAAGAGTACTGGTACAGTTCTCAAGGCTGTAAGGGAGGACGTCAAAATGCCATTGTGGTACATGCCTGGGCTCTTGCTCTACTCTCCAAATGAACTTGAACAGTGTGCCAAAATGCACCTTTCTTTCCCCCAGGTACCCAAAATCTCTATGCTGTGTTAAACACCCCAGATTGATATGTAGGTAGGTAAGTAGGTAGCTAGTTCGCTAGGGAGACAGACAGACAGGTGTCTTCATGATGGAGTCCTGGTAGGTTTTATCTTTTTGGAAAGTCATAACCACTCTTTGTTATCTACTTCTTGCCATATAATTATCTATTGTGGGCTAGATTTATTTTTATTTCTATGGGATCAGTTTTACTGTGTCTGCCTTCACTTCTTCAGTTCTGATTTTAGTTAGTCTTCTCCATCATTCTGACTTCATTAGAGACAGGTCTGTTGACTTAGGGGGGTTTTCTGAACACCAACTTTTCTGTTGTTGATTGTTCCTATTTTTGCTTTATTTTACAGTTTTCATTTCTGTCTTAGGTTTCAATTGCCTTTCTTCTGCTAATTTTGAGCACATACGGTACTTTCTTCACTTTCTGAGAGACAAGAACGTGATTTGTGCTACAGCAAGAGATGCTACAGAATTCTCTAAGCTATGTGGTCAATTCCTTGTGTGCAAGTTTACGTGTCCATGGAAGAAGGAAGTCCTGGTGATTTCTTCTTAGCGGTCTTCCTGATATTCTGATTGATTTTAAGGTTCTATATTAGAAGTTGTCAGTACATTCCTCTGAGAGTAGTACCCCAGAATGATTTTACTTTTCTCTTTTTTGATCTCAGTCAGCTATATTTTCACATGGCACCGAGACATTCCTGCCAAAGTCGTGCATTGACGCTTCGTTCCAAAAAGGGTCATGAGTAGATATAAACATAGTTCCCTTGAGGGGCGCCTGGGTGGCGCAGTCGGTTAAGCATCCGACTTCAGCCAGGTCACGATCTCGCGGTCCGTGAGTTCGAGCCCCACGTCAGGCTCTGGGCTGACGGCTCGGAGCCTGGAGCCTGTTTCCGATTCTGTGTCTCCCTCTCTCTCTGCCCCTCCCCCGTTCATGCTCTGTCTCTCTCTGTCCCAAAAATAAATACAAAATGTTGAAAAAAAAATTAAAAAAAAAAAACATAGTTCCCTTGAGAATGTACACTTAACGACAGACTGGATCAAGTTTGGGCAGAGTCAAGGGCAAAGGTATCTGGGGACTCCTTTTCAAGAGAACGATGATGAATGTAATAGATATGGGGAAGTCTTTTATCAAAGTGCCAACCTTATTCCACACAGGAGTATCCCTAAGAGAGGGAATCTTTATAAATATATTGAATGTGGGAAAATTTTAACCAGTCTTCCAATGTTGGTGGTCATCAGAGGATTCATGAGGGAAGAAACCATTGCAGATGTAATCAACCTGGGAGCATGTTTAGTCATTCATCAAGATTCAGTACAGGTCAGACAACTGGTACAGGAAAGGAAAGTTATATAGGTAACGTATGTGGCAAAGCCTTTGACCACCAGCAACGGCATACTGGACAGAAACCTTACGAATGTGTAGAGTGTGGCAAGAGCTTTAAATTGTGCCCAACCCTTACTCAACATAAGTTAACTCATATTGGAGAGAAACCTTACCAATGTAAAGAATGTGGCAATGTCTTTAACCAGTTCTCAACCCTTACAGGATATCAAAGAATTCATACTGGAGAGAAAACGTACCAAGATAAAGAAGATGGCAAATCCTTTATCCAACCCTCATCCCTTACAAGACATCAAAGAATTCATACTGCAGAGACACCTTCCAAAGGTAAACGATGTCGTAAGACCTTTAGGCATCATTCACGACTTTCTGAACATCACAGGATTCATACTGAGGAGAAACCTTATCAATGCAAAGAGTGTGGCAAGGCCTTTAACTGGCACACAGCCCTTAGGAGACATCACAGAATCCATACTGGAGAGAAATCTTACCAATGTAACGAATGTGGCAAGGTCTTTGGGTACCGCTCAACCTTTACACAACATCGCAAAATTCATACTGGAGTGAACCCTTACAAATGTAACAAATGTGGCAAGGCCTTTTCCCGCCAGGCACATCTTAATGTACATCACAGAATCCATACTGGAGAGAAACCTTACCAATGTAAACAATGTGGCAAGGCCTTTCGGTACTTCTCAAACTTTATAAAACATCGCAGAATTCATACTGGAGTGAAACCTTATAAATGTAAAGAATGTGGTAAAGCTTTTAACTGGCACTCAGCCCTCAAGACACATCACAGAATTCATAGTGGAGGGAAACCTTACCAATGTAAACAATGTGGCAAGGCCTTTACCCGGCCCTCAGCCCTTACAGAGCATTACAGAATTCATACTGGAGAGAAACCGTACCAATGTAAAGAATGCGATGAAGGCTTTTACTGGCACTCAGCCCTTAAGTTACATCAGAGAACCCATAGTGGAGAGAAACCTTACCAATGCAAAGAATGCGGCAAGGCCTTTTCCCGGGCCTCAGTCCTTACAGAACATCACAGAATTCATACTGGACAGAAACCTTACCAATGTAAAGAATGTGGTAAAGCCTTTAACCGGCTCTCAGCCTTTACGATGCATCGCAGAATTCATACTGGAGTGAAACCTTACCAATGTAAAGAATGTGGCAAGGCCTTTTTCCGCCAGGAACATCTTGATGTACATCACAGAGTCCATACTGGACAGAAACCTTACCAATGTAAAGAATGTGGCAAGGCTTTTGGGTTCGTCTCAAACTTTATACAACATCGCAGAATTCATACTGGAGTGAAACCTTACAAATGTAAAGAATGTGGCAAGGCCTTTTCCCGCCAGGCATATCTTAATGTACATCACAGCATCCATATTGGAGAGAAACCTTACCAATGTAAAGAGTGTGGCAAGGCCTTTAAAGGGCACTCAGAACATACTCGACATCACAAAATTCACAGTGGAGAGAAACCTTACCAGTGTAAAGAATGTGGCAAGGCCTTTAACAAGCAATCATCCCTTAGACAACATGAAGGAATTCATACTGGACAGAAACCTTACCAATGTAAAGAATGTGGCAAAGCTTTTAACTGGCAATCGGCCCTTAAGAGACATCACAGAATTCATAGTGGAGAGAAACCTTACCAGTGTAAAGAATGTGACAAGGCCTTTTCCCGCCAGGAACATCTTGATATGCATCACAGAGTCCATACCGGACAGAAACCTTACCAATGTAAAGAATGTGGCAAGGCCTTTTCCCGCCAGGCACATCTTAGTGTACATCACAGAATTCATACTGGAGAGAAACATTACCAATGTAAAGAGTGTGGCAAGGCCTTTAAAGGGCACTCAGAACTTACTCGACATCACAAAATTCACTGTGGAGAGAAACCTTACCAATGTAAAGAATGTGGCAAAGCCTTTAACTGTCAATCGGCCCTTAAGAGACATCACAGAATTCACAGTGGAGAGAAACCTTACCAATGTAAAGAGTGTGGCAAGGCCTTTAAAGGGCACTCAGAACTTACTCGACATCACAAAATTCATAGTGGAGAGAAACCTTACCAATGTAAAGAATGTGGCAAAGCCTTTAACTCTCAATCGGCCCTTAAGAGACATCACAGAATTCACAGTGGAGAGAAACCTTACCAATGCAAAGAATGTGGCAAGGCCTTTACGCACCACTCAAGCCTTACCAACCATCACAAAATTCATACTGGAGATTGACCTTACCAATGTAATGAATGTGGCAAGGCCTCTTCCCCCGAGGCACATCTTAATGTACATCACAGAATTCATCTTGGAGAGAAACTTTACCAACGTAAAGAGCGTGGGAAAACTTTTGATTACTGTTCAACTTTGACTTATTAACACAGAATTCATGCTAGAGCAAATCTTCTAAATGTTCAGACTATGACAGAATTTCTAAGGACTGCTCCATTGTTATTCCACATCAGATAATTCATAGTGAAGAGTAATGATACCCATTGGGAATGTGGCAAGATACTAAAGCAAAGCTTAAACCCTGATTCTTCATCAGAGGATATATACTGGAGATGATCTTACCAATCCAAAGAATTTGGCAAGCCTTTTAATCAGTACTCAAGCCTCATCCAACATCACAGAACTCATACTGCAGAGAAAACTTACAAAGAATGTGGTAACAAACGTTTCAGACTGCTCAAGCCTTACTCATTACCATAGTTCCTGTTGCACAGAGACGTTACAAATGTAAGGAATGTGGCAAACCTCTAGCCTGGACCTCACAACTGCCTCAGTATCATAGTTATGACACAAGAACAAAAGTATAACATGTAAAGGGAGTGGCCATGCCTTTAACTGGAATTCAGTCATGACTCAGTATCTCCAAATGCCTACTTGGGCATAATGTATGAATAAGGAAAGATCTTTTTAAGTATACACTTTGGAAAACAAAGCCATACAGAGAGGAAAGTAACCTGAAAGATATAGTTAGTGATCCAGTTACCTGAACATCAACTGTCAATAAACGTCACAATTCACAGTAGAAAGGAGTACATCGGTCACTCTATTCAGACGTTCTTCTCCATAAAAATACTTAACCATATGGGATAAAACAAAGTTGAACACTTAGGTATCGAATATGCGGGTATGCCTGAAAATAGACTGGGGCTGTTTTTTGCATAGGGATAAGTAATTTCAATGTGTTTTTGTTTTACCTTGGCCCTCTTTAAGATGTTGACTACAAGTATTAATGTATTGGTGCTCCCAAATCACTTCAGACAATTCACTGATTCCCAGTGGGTGTTGAAAGTATGTGGATGATTCTTCCTGCATCAAAGATATCAGATGCCCTTCCCTCTTAGGTGGGACTCCTGCATACCTGATTTTCCATGGAGATGGAGGACAATATCATGTACAATCTATGAACAAACCTAACTGGAGATGTCACTTATGTTTCTAACACTGATGTAAGTTATTACGAAATGGGTGTTGAGAACGTCATTCTTGAACATTTATGAAAACTGAAAAAGTTTCTGAATGTTAGAAATAAAATGTTTTGTTTATTGGTTTTGTGCAGTCCAGGCACATACTGAGACAAGTTCTTAACAGATTTAGTTACAAGTAGAGAATACCAGTTGATGTGGTTGAAACGAAGAAACCTTCACACATATCATAAAGGGAGTAACTAACTCTTCCCTAACATGGCATAGGATTGTACACTGACCTCTTTTAAGAATTACCTCAGGTCTCAAAGTGTTCTGGTATGCAAAATTAAGATGGTAACAAAATAGATTTTTATAAGATGTCTCCTTAAAGCCTCCTGGTAACCACAAAGCAAAACCTGTAGTAGATACACAAAACCCAAATCGAAAGGAATCAAAGTACACCAGTAGAAAATCAACAAATCACAAAGAAAAAGACCAAATGGGTAAGAAAGGGGCAAGTACTTCTACAACAGCTAAAAACATGGAAAACAATGACAAGAGTAACTCCATCCATACCTGTGTCAATACATACTTTAAATATAGAGGGACTAAATTCTCCATCCAAGAGATACATTGGCTGAAAGGAAAGAAGTACACAAATGAAGGATATGTGCTGCCTTTAAGACACTCACTTCAGGTGTAGGAACACACTCAGGCTGAAAGCACAGGTGTGGAAAAAGATATTCCATGCCAATGGAAAAAATGTCTTCGAGAATTCTTTCTTGGCCATCGCTCTGGACCACCCCACTATCACCCCAAAACTTGCTCATTCGCATGTATCAGGGAAAGCTCCATTTGTAAACGCGTGTCCTTCTGTGAAGCAGAAAGGAGGAGAATGTGTAAATTTACAGAAACTCTGATCAGTGGAGAAGGCATGGATTCAAATCAGGACAATAACCATACCCATGGTTACTGTGTTTTCCTTGCTCACTTCCCAAATGCTTCCCAAAAGGATCCTGTGTGGAGTTTGCATTAATAATCATTGCTGCTACCCTCCCCCTCAGATTCCCTCAACTGGTGTGGGTGGAAACAACAGTGTTGTTTTAGTGAAGTGCTCCAGGGATTTCTGTTATGGGATTTTTACGTCAATACCCAGGATTCAGGGATTTGTTTTCTCAGCGATTCAAAGAATAAAGAGGTGGACACAAAATGAGCAACAGGCAAAACTTTATTACAGTATAACAGAGGAAGAGTAGTAGGAAAGCTCTCTTTACAGAGAGGGGGCATTGGAATGTGAATACCAGTGACAATAGGCAAGGGCCTTTGTGGTATAAGGTTCTGGTCTCTCCCTCTTCCCTTCCCCCTTGTTCCTTCTCAAGTCCTACGCATACTGGATTAACAACTCCAGGTGCTGGGTTTTCCCTCCTGATTGGCTCATTTCTATTCCAGGAGGAGTGGTCTATGGCCATACTGTTCCTTGTGGGTTTTAAGTTTTATCATCTACTACCAGCTTTTAGTTAGGTCTTTAGTCAAATTCCTGCAGGGGAGTAGGTGGTGTCTGTCACATTCTTAAGAGGAACCTTACTCCTCAGGGGGTTTGCAGTAGTCAGACATTCCCAGCATTGTTCCAAAATGTGTTTTCCCAACCCAGGGACCTCAGGTCCTAATGGTTCCCTTTCTCCCTACTGAATCGATCTTTTCCTATCAAAATGATAAGGGAAGCCAGAGTTAAGCCGAAAGGTTTCCCATTAAGTTATCAGAGTTGAGTCCAGGCTTTGGCTCAAGGGTCTCCGGTACAGGAGATGGGGAGGGTCAGGTCCATGTAACACACTGTTCCTATGCTCAAGCAGAATTTGTGGGCTTCTGTGCGAGGGGAGGCCCCCTGAAAGCAGAGACAGGAAACTCAGAAGCTGGTCTCCACGTGGGACACCATAGTTTCTGAATAGCTCCTGACACAAATGATGAGGAACTTGGGTCTTTTTTGCATTTCAAAGCTCTGCCTGCAGGTGACCAGGCTACTGGTGAAGAGGTTGCAGTGGTGGCTTTAAAGGCTTTTGCTCCCACTTCAGCTGGGATTTCTCCACAAAAATCTTCTGAGAAAAATCTTGAAGAGGAGAGGAAAGGAGAAATGGCCAATTCTCAGGTAAGCCTTGAGTCCATTGCAAGAGAACCTGTCACCTTGTTCTCAGGATAATCCATGCATGTAGAAATTGCAGGACACCTGGGTGGTTCATTCATTTGAGCATATGACTCTTGATTTAGGCTCAGGTCTTGATCCCAGGGATCTGCTATCCAGCCCTGCATCAGGGTTCCTTCTGAGCTTGGAGCCTACTTAAGATTTTCTCTCTCTACCTGAGTCCCTGTCCTCCATTTGCATGCGTGCACGCGCTCTCTCTCTCTCTCTCTAAATTAAAAAAAATTTTAAATACCAATGGTTTTATTTGTTTAGTTCTTATGGTTTTGCTTTAGGTTTTCACCTATTTTTTTTTAATTTTTTTCAACGTTTATTTTGTTGAGGCAGAGACAGACAGCATGAACAGGGTAGGGTCAGAGAAGGAGGGAGACACAGAATCCGGAACAGGCTCCAGGCTCTGAGCACAGAGCCGGATGTGGGGTTCGAACTCACAGACTGCAAGACCATGACCTGAGCCGCAGTCGACGCTCAACAGACTGAGCCACCCAGGTGCCCCAGATTTTAACCTATTATTAACATTTCACAAAAGATATTCTAGGTTATGTCTTCAGAACATTCCTCCCCTATATCCCAGAGACCTCTCTCCCTTTTCTCCAACCTGGCTTCTAGTAGGGCAACAGCAGTTGTCACTTTGAATTAAATTCCTACAAGTATTGAAAATATTCCCTTTGTGACAGATCCAGAGAGGAAGGTGTTGAGGCCAAGTGTGCTGTTGCTGATGGGGTCTGGTCCTGGGATACCAATCAAGGAAAACCATTCCCGTGTAGGTCTTATCCGAATGCTTTCTGTGCCCCGGGTAGAGGAGGATTATGAAAATGCACAAATACACAAGATGGTTATGAGGCACAGAATAACTTAGAATGTTCCTGCTCTTGAGGATGTGGAAAAGCTACTTTAAGATATCCTAGATATTCCAGGACATGACAAGTATATGTGGTAAAGTCTGTATAAATCCACTGTGTCCTTAACTTGTTTATAGTGTGATTTACTGTTTGGGGTCACAAGAGCACACCCGGGATCCCGTGTCCTGAGTTGTGCCTTAGGCACTGATATCCATTTGTTTCCTTACAGCTGATGTTATCTTCTATTACTTGGGTTTATTCTCTCTGCCAGATTCCTCCCCTGTAATGTTCATATTTTTCTCTTCAGTTGTAATGATTTCAGCCAGATTCCCTGAGCAATTTCCAGACACCATCACATTTAAACTGGAAATATCTTTCTCCTAGTTTCTCTTTTCTTGTATCTTTTTTACCTTGTAGCTATTTTTTCTTTTTTAAGTTTTTAAGTTTATTTTGAGAGAGAGAGAGAGAGAGAGAGCAGGGGAGTGGCCAAGAGAGAGCCACGTCACAAGTAGGTGACACAGGTCAGCACTGAGTGGGACAAGGGGCTCGAACTCACAAATCAAGACGTCTTGACCTCAGCCTAAATCAAAAGTCAGACGCTTGATTGAGCCATCCAGGCACCCCTTCCTTGTAGTTTCTGAGGAGGAGGACAAATGCGAAAGAAATGTGGATAAAATTAAAACTTCTCACAACTTACAACCCCGGCAGAAATACTCAGGACTGGCCAAGGAAGATATTCCTCAATGAATTCACAACTGCTTTAATGCTGATGCTTTCCTAGAGGCAAACAGCAAGCTTAGCTTTAACCTAGACAGACTTCCAGGTCCTGGAAGTCTTCTTTAACATATTAAATCCCTGTAGAAACTTATATTTCTCCCCCCCCCCCCCGCAACTAAAAGTATATAATCAACAGCTCCTCTCAATCACCCTGTGGCTCATTCTTCCCACAGATCCTGTCCCTGTGCTTTTACACAAACAGCCTCGTTTACCAAAAAGGCTCAAGACTATTTCCTTGAACATTGACTCCTGGCCCACATCACATTCGTCCCCACCAGACAATGAGACCCTCACTGTTGTGATGTAATGACCTCTGGGGGTCAAGGTTCTCAATGAGTCAGACCTTCATCCTGTAGCTTTTTATTTTGCTGCAAAGTCATGACACATGTTTACTCAACTTCTGTGTATTTCAAAAAACGAAAGAAGAATCACATAATTACCATGTTTGAGTGTCTTAAAATCCTGAAATAAAACAGAGCACAAATGATGAATGAAGTAAAGCTTTCAATGAGGGGCACATGCATGGCTCAGTTCATTAAGTGTCGGACTTCCACTCAGTTCATGATCTCACCGATCCTGAGCAGGAGCCCAGCATCAGGTGAACAGGAGCCATGACTCTCTTTCTCTCTCCCTTTCTCTCTGCCCTTCCTGGTATTCTCTCTCTCCCTGTCTCTGCCCTCTCTCCTTTCCACCCTGTCTCTCTGTCTCTCTCCATCTCTCTCTCTCTCCTTAGTAATAATTAATTAAAAAATAAAATTTAAAAAAGCTTTCAAATAAAAACTATATTAGCAGATCATGGAGTACTATGGTCAAGACAACTCTTCAGATACTATGTAGTGCCAGATAGTTTATTGAAGTAGCACAGGGCAGGACCCGTGGGCAGAAAGAACTGTACTTTGGCTGCATGAAGCTTATATGTTCAAGGGGAGGGTAGGTTCATAGAGTGTTCAATCACAAATGTTTCTTTAAATTTCTACGTGTAAAACTGCTTCTGCAAGATTTCTCTGGTGCTTACCATTCAGTTCAATATGAAGCAGTGGTGACATGTACCCGTGGTCATGAGACCCTGTAAAAGTGTAATAACCAGAGATACCTGGGTGGCTCAGTCACAGCCTGGAGCCTGGAGTCACAGCTTGGGGTTCTCTCCCTCTCTTTGCCTCTCCACATTTCACACCGTGCTTACCCACGCTCTCTTTCACAATATAAATAACCTTAAAGAAAAATGTAGGAACCAGCCTTTATTTGATGAATGTCCACATAATACAACTGTATGTTAGCTTTCTGTGCTACAGGTGAAAAATTTTCTGATTGTATCCTTCATCATACTAGAGTCAGAAATAACTGTTGTATTTGTATCTTTTTTTTTTTTTTTTAACGTTCATTTATTTTGGAGACAGAGAGAGACAGAGCATGAATGGGGGAGGGTCAGAGAGGGGGACACACAGAATCCAACAGGCTCCAGGCTCTGAGCTGTCAGCACAGAGCCCGATGCAGGGCTCAAACTCACGGACCGCGAGATCATGACCTGAGCCGAAGTCAGCCGCTTAACCGACTGAGCCACCCAGGCGCCTCTGTATTTGTATCTCAATGTGTGTTTGTGTTGATAGTGTGAGTAAAAGACCTAAGCATCATTATCTACAATTAGTTTTATGAGTTTCATGTCACGGAAAATGTTTTGTTTGTTTTTGAGGAAGAGAGAGGCAGGGGCAGAGAGAATCCCTAGCCAGCTCCAGACTGTCAGCACAGAGCCTGAGGTGGGGTTTGTACTGCTGAACTGTGAAATCATGACCTGAGCCAAATTCAAGACGTGGACACTTAACCCCCTGAGCCACCCAGGTGTCCTTCATTGAAAATGTTTCCTAGTCACCAGTATACTTTTCTACATTTAATATCTATACAACTTCTTTGAATATTTATGGATGTGAGCATGGAACGTATAAAGGTGATCAATTTTGTGTGCATACCTTCTTTCCATCATTCTTCAGGTTTGACACCTGCTATGATCATTTGGTTAGGGGCCCCTCCGTATATTTTAGGTGTCATTTTAGGTCAACTCCAGGTCAGATGACCTGGGTTAAAACCTGATCCCTACCACGTTGGATGCTTGAAAAAATATTCACATGGAAATAGAAGAATAATGTGTCTGTTGTCTTAGATTATGATTTATTTTCCAATAAGTTATGAAAAACTGTGAATGCCCTCTACTAACCAGGAAATGCTTGGAAAGGTTTATTGCCTTTCTTGCTATTCTAGTAGAACCTGTAGTTGCTATGAATCCCATTCAGTTCCAAGTTCCCCAAAAGTTCTTGTCTTTGAGTTCTTCTTCGTTATGGAAGTATGTATCTCTTGGCCCATAGACTAATGCCTTGTTAGAAATGCAGACATCTACCCCATCCTAGAACTCCTGAACAATATCTGCATTTTAACAAGATCACCAAGGTCCTGTTGTGAAATTCTAATTCATATTAGAATATGCTAAGTACATTTGTCACTCCCCAGAACTTTCCATTTAAGAAATAGATAGCACATGTACTGTATGATGTAAATACAATATTAAAAATGTATATGCCTGTGTTGATGCCTTCATTTTAAAAATTCTCTTGAATAAACACAGTATTTATAAAGGTTCCTACCTCCAAGGTAAAGAATATGCTAGAGAATAATACTGGGTGACAAATAATCTTACCTCATCAAGCAGGAACCTCACCTAAGCCAGAACCAGTTCTCCTGATCTAACTGAACTAACAGAAGTTCAGGCGTTGGTGGATCACAAAAAAAACTATACCAGGTGAGGATGTGAGCAAAGCAAAACTAATTTACAAGAAACAAGGAAATCACAGGGAGGAAGTTCCAAATCAGATACTCACAGAGGAAGGGGGAATGGTGTCCTTTCATTTAGGGTTAGCGTGGATATTCAGAAAGGGGAGGCCATCATCTTATGTCAAGTGGAGTATAAGGTTGCACATAAGCCTTAAGAGAACAGTTGTGTACATACTCTGCATATTTCATAGGAAATGAGGTTTGTGCTCCTCCTTGGGTGAGATTTTAGTATTATAATGAGGTAAAAGGGAGCTCCTGGGTGGCTGAGTCCATTGAGTGTCCTACTCTTAATTTAGGCTCAGGTCAGGATGAAAGTCCTGAGGTCAGGCTCCACTCTGAGCATGGACCCTGGTTGGGATTCTGTCTCTCTCTCTCTCTGCCCCACCCCCACTTGGGCACGCTCTATCTCACTCAAAGACATAAGATTTAAAATAAAATGTATGTATGAGATGAAGGTAACTGTACTCACTCCGTAGTTTAGTCTATTATGCATTTGCTTAGGTGTGAGTCAGGGGTTAATCTCCAACTGAGTCCATCCAAGCTCTTCCTCAGGGCAGTCATTACCTTTTGTTGGATGGTTTCTGTTTCCACTACAGGAGACTATACCCATGGGGTGTTTTTTGTGAAGTAAAACATAAGATAGAAAAAGAGGTTAAGTAAAGTGTGGAACCAAGATCGGTGGGTACAAGCACAAGCATTAAAGTCAGGTCTTGGAGTCCGGCTGGTGACATTAACTGCCTCTTTCATTTGACCTAGCATTATGAACTCTGCCTGTGGCCACTTGACAAGTGTGTTTTTTATTACAGGGATTGCTGACATTCAGGGATGTGGCCATAGAATTTTCTCAGGAAGAGTTGAGGTGCCTGAACGACAGTCAGTGGGAACTGTACAGGGATGTGATGTTAGAGAACTACGGACACCTCCATTTCTTGGGTGAGGATAACTCCTTCCACGTTTCCCAAACCATACTCAGGGATTTGTTCCTTCCCTTGAAGACTGTCTCTTGGAATCTTCCTCTTTGCATGACTGGGATTCAGATCCCTGCAGTCATGGAGAGAAGTATGGGTGGATGTAGAGAAAAATCTTCATAGTGTTTCCTTTTCAGCTTTACCTTCCCTTCCTTAGGGTAACATCATCATTTCTGTACATTAATGACAATTCTAAAGGCTAAGTGGCATAAAACGGTATCTCTTTTGACTTAAATACTGATTGCTACTCATTAGTGTCATGGTAGTACTCGGAAGTGGAGGTCAAGATCTGAACATGGAAAATTTGTCCTGCATGTTCTAAAGGGGTTGTTGGGCCACAGCACTTGGGAAATCATTTTCTAGCTTCTACTCTGTCCTCTCTGCTCTACTGCGCACAATAGTGGATCAGAAGTTAGAATCTCCAACCACACTCATAATCTGTTTATCTAATAAACAGGTCTTGTTGTGTCAAAGCCAGACCTGGTCATCTTTTTGGAACACAAGAAGGATGTCTGGGCCGTGAAGAGAAAGGAGACAGTAGCTACACACCCAGGTAGGTGGAAATGAAGCGGATGACAGAGGTGAGGTCCAGTCGTGAAGGAGGAATTGGACCTCAGAATGTGGTTGAGCAGCTCTCCTTGAATGCAAATTAGGTTGAAAAGGCCAGTTTCAGGTCTCTTCCTCTCACATCGGACATCTGCTTTCCAACATACCAAGCTTTCCATTCTCTAAGGATTCTCCTTCAGTTCCACGGAGGGTTCTTCACATCCCCAGTGAGGTCCTCCATAATCTAATTGGCTCTCCATTTGCTTTGAGGTCTTGCGGAAATCTCTGTATTTCTGAGGAACTGTATGCTAATGCATTTGTGACTTCTGTTTTGCTTCTTGTGTGAAGTGTGTCAGAATAGTGGTGGGCACCTTGAGGTGAGGTGCAGAAATCCCAGGAACGCTAGAGGGAGACATCACAAGTTTTCAGGTTGATCCTTTTTCCAGGATTAAGGTGGCTTTCATTTTAATCATACAAAATACAGACCCAGTAATCACATCAGGTGATAAAGCAACTCCCTAATATGAGGAAATCTCATTCTTTGTTTCACTTCAAAAGTTTATTTCTTGGGTTGCCTGGTTGGCTCAGTTGGTTAAGCGTCTGGGTTGAGCTCAAGCCATGATCTGACAGTTTGAATATGAGCCCTGCATCAGCCTCTCTGCTGTCAGTGGAGAACCCATTTGGGATCCTTTGCCTCTCTGTCCATCTGGCACATGTTCTCTGTTTCTCAAAAATAAAAAAAAAAATTAAAAAAAAAAGTTCAGGATGCCTGGGTGAGTCAGTTGGTTAAGAGTCCAACTCTTGGTTTGGCTGAGGGCATGATCTCAGTGTTTCTGAGTTCAAGCCCCACATAGGGTTCTGGGCTGACAGCCCAGATAGTGCTTGGTTTCTCCCTCCCTCCCACCATCCCTCCCTACCACCGTCCCTCCTTCCACACCCCCCCCCCGCCTTTTCCACACTGTTCTTTATCTCTCTGTCTCAATAAACTTTCATTTTCTTTGTATTAAGTAAAATAAGAAATTTCCACTCAATGTTTTGCATTCCTCAATGGTGAAATAATGTAAAGCACCTATTATTTTCATATAATTCTATATAAATTAATGCCATAGGGGAGCTAGGATATTTAGAAGTGAAAACTCACAGCCTATAATTAAGTCTCAATTGTTACTTTATTTGTTAATTGAATCCTTTTATGAATTTATCTTGTATAATATGAAGTCCCTGTGACTTTGTCATATGTTTTCACTCTGAGTCGTTATGTAGGAGATTCCTTTATGATGTGTTATATCAAAAGTCCTGATATACCATGGGCATTTGCTTTATAAGAAGTGAGGCAGACAATTAGGAAACGTCCTATGTTTAGAAAAAGAGTTCATTATAAATGTAATTTCACTTGAGAAAAAATCAATTATTATTTATTTACTGAGAATGTATCTGAATTTAACACCAAAGATTTTTTTAAAAAGTGATTGTTGGCCTATTTTACATTTTTGATTGTGTTTGTTTATTTAGAAATGAAAGGTTTTGGGGCACTTGGGTGGTTCAGAGGGTTGAGCATCTGACTCTTGATTTCAACTCAGGTCATGACTTCATGGTTTGCATTTAAGCCCTAAGTCCAGTTCTGTACCCAGTGTGGAGCCTGCTTGGAATTCCCTTCTCTATCTCCATCTCCCACCCTCTCTCCCTTTCTCTCTCAAACTTTTTAAACATTCACAAAAAAGAAATGAAAGGTTTTTGTTTGCTTGATTCTAAAGAATGGATTACAGGGGACCTGCGTAGCTCAGTTGGTTAAGCCTTCAACTTCAGCTTAGGAAATGATCTTGGGTTTGTGACTTTGAGCCCCATGTCTGGCTCTGTGCTGAGATCTCACACAGCCTGGAGCCTGCTTCGGATTCTGTGTCTGCCTCTCTCTCTAAGTCTCCCTGGCTTGTGCTCGCTCGCTCGCTCTCTCTCTCTCTCTCTCTCTCTCTCTCTAAGATACATAAACATTAAAAAAAATGAACAATGGATTATACCCTGAAATCTGTGTGATAGGAGGAATCTATTAACATAACACATTGTTTAATGTCTTAAGTGCTTAATTCACAAAAGTTTTCATTAGAGGTTTCCATGGTTGATTTTAAGGAACATTCTTGACAATTGTAATGCCCGTGAAGACATGCTAGTAATTGAAAGTGTTCCTTTTTCATAGGTACACAGTCACAGTTGAAAATTACAGCTATAAAAAAAAAAATTAAACAACAAAAAAAAACAAAATTACAGCTATAGCTAGGGGTGCCTGGGCTCTGGTCATGATCTCTTGATTCATGAGTCTGAGGACTGCATTGGGCTCTGAGCTGACACTGTGGAACCTGCTTGGGATTCTTTCTTTCCCCTCTTTCTCTGTTTCTCCTCTGCTTTAGGAGAGCATTCTCTCTCAAAATAAGCTTTAAAAAATATCTACATTTATCATGGGCCTCTTTTAAATACTTCATCATTTTTATGTAGAATTTTTTGGGTTACATTTTGTCTGGTCTTGCAATTCCATAATAATGTGCTTCCTTTTGTATGGAACTTTCCAAAGCATTATTTAGGTGGGATTTTGCTTTTACCTTTGTATTTTGTTTTAGGGTCTCAATTTCCTTTTTAATTTTGTTTTTATGTCTTATTTCACTCTTGAAGGTGAGAGAGAGAGAGAGAGAGATGTGAGTGGGGTTGGGGCAGAGAGAGAGGGAGACACAGAATGTGAAGCAGGCTCCAGTCTCTGCGCTGTCAGCACAGAGCCCGATGTGGGGCTCAAACTCATTATTTGTGAGATCATGACCTGAAGGAAGTTCATTGCCCAACCGACTGAGCCACCCAGGTGCCCGATAGGGTGACAATTTTCAATTCCTAATGTTTTTGGACAACGTGAGGAAGTCTAACTCAGATAAGATCAGCTTTATGCCCTTCGCTAATAAAAGTATCTATGTACTTGTAGCAATATTACCTGTGCATACTTGTGACTCATCTTGTGTATTTCTTTCCTTGATTAGTGGTAAATGAATGTTGTATCCTGTTTAGGTGAGTTATCATGCTAATAGAATTAATTTCATCATGTATTTATTGGTGAATGTAATGTCTGTATGTACTTTCATTCCAGTTACCTTAGAGATTACTTAAAGCATCTTAAAGGTATAAAAAAGTTTTATACATGCTGCTAGTGCAGAGCTCAACACAGGGCTTGCTTTTTTTTTTTTTTTTTTTTAATGTTTATTTATTCCTCAGAGAGAGACCAAGTCCATGCAGGGGAGGGGCAGAGAGGGAGGGAGACACAGAATCTGGATCTCCAGGTTCCTTGCTGTTAGCATAGAGCCCAATGCGGGGCTCAAACTCATGAACCCCGAGATCATGACCTGAGCTGAAGTCCAACACTTAACCGAATGAGCCACTGGAGCAACCCTCAACTCAGGACATGAATTCCCAAAATGGGAGACCATGCCTTAACTGAAATCAGGAATTGTACACATAACCGAATGAGCCACCTTCATGCCCCTAACACACTGTTTTAAGCCTAGAGTGTCAAGTTTATACAAATTCTTCTACTTATCATCTCTGCATCTGCACCCACTTTATATTGATGACATTACAAATTCTATTTTTATATTGCATATATTATTACCTAGATTTGATTTTTATGCTTTGATTTAAGAAAAAGACTGTAGCAGAAATATGTGTGACTTGTCCTACCTTGTTACAACACTACAGGTCTATAATTGTGTAAACATTTATACTTCTCAGAGCTTTAGGTTATCATGTGTTTTCAGTTACTGTTTAGAATCTTTTTAACTCAATGAGGACTGTTTTAAAAAAATTTTTAATGTTTATTTATATTTTGAGAGAGACGCAGAGACAGAATCTGAAGCAGGCTCCAGGCACTAAGGCGTCAGCAAGATAGTAACACAGGTCTCGAAGTCACGAACCGTGAGAACATGACTTGAGCCAAAGTTGGATACTTGACAAACCGATACACCCAGGTGCCCCTAGAAGGACTTTCTTTAACATTTCCTGTAGGTTGCCTGGGTGGCTCAGTCGGTTGAGCGTCCAGCTTCGGCTCAGGTCGTGATCTCACAGTCTGTGAGTTCGAGCCCCGCGTCGGGCTCTGTGCTGACAGCATGTAGCCTGGAGCCTACTTCGGATTCTGTGTCTCCCTCTCTCTCTGCCCCTCCCCTGCTCATGCTCTGCCTCTCTCTGTCTCAAAAATAAATAAAAACATTTTTTAAAAAAGTTGAAAAAAACATTTCTTGTAGGACAGATCTGCTGATAAACTTAGAGGGGTTTTGCCTTGGCAAAGTCTTCATTTCTACATGCATGGAAAATAGCTGTGCCAGGTAGGGTATTCTTGGTGGATATTTTTTGATCTTTCAGTATTTGAATACATCGTTCAATGCTATTCTTTCTATAACATCTACCGCGAACCCCACTAACAATCTTGTAGGAGCTCTCTTGTACAAGATAAGTTGCCTTTGTCAAGCTTTTCAAAATTCTCTTTTCACTGGTCATTTTTGGTCGGTTAATTACAACTGTGTTCATGTCCTGTCTTTTTTCCTTCCATTTTTATTTAAATTTTAATTAGGTAATATGCAGTGCAATATTGATTTCAGTATAATTCATTCAGTGGCTCATCATTTGCATACAGTGCTCATCATAACAAGTGCTTTCCTTAATAGCCATCACCAAGCAAACTGTCCCTCACCCATCTCCTGCCATTGATACTTATCCTACTGTGAATTTACTGTGCTTGTGAACTTGCCTCTCCTTTCAACATACAGGGGAACTACAAGACTTTAGTCCTTCATGGAAACTCACTGCCCCCGTTCACTCTCTTTATGGGGTCCCCATAATGTACACATTGGTCCACTTGTAGGTGTCCCATGTGTCCTGAGTCTTTCTTCTTTTCCACAGTTTTCTTTGGTCCTCTTAGGTAATTTAAAACAAGGGGTCTCCAGGTTGCCCAGTTCTTTCTTGTGCTTGATCAAGTCTGTTGCTGACTCCTTAGTATAATTTTTAAATTCAAAGATTCTCCACCTGAGCTCCCAAATTCTGGGTGATTGTTTCTTATACTTTGCCTCTTTGGGTTTCCATTCTGGTCATGCATAGTTTTTCTGCTCTCATTTAGTTACCTGTCTGTTTTCTCTTCTTCCTCCATGGGCATCTTTATGATGTTTTCTTCTTGAATTCTTGGTCATACCATTAATACTTCCTAATTAATTCAAGGTCAGTTTTGGAGATTTATTTCATTCCTGTGAGTGAAACAAGTTCTTCTATTTCTTTATGGCCTTGTGGTCTTTTGTTGAGATTAGTGAATTTAAGAAAACAAACTCTGGGTTTAGGCTTACGAACTTGTTTGTACAGGAGAACACAAGTAATTGGTAATGTCTGAATTTTTGGAATTTCCCAGTTTACGGAAGTATAGTTACTTCTTTAGAGCCCATGATGCCTTCCTCTGTTGTCCTCAGCTCTGTAGTCTCTCCAGTGTGTAAACAAAAGCTCACCTGTTGTCTGAGCAGCCATCACAGTGCATCCAGCGGGTGCCCTCATTCTCTCTGCTTCCGTGTCCTTCATGACAGAAATAAGTCCCTCAGGCACCTGCAAAAAGCCAGATCACTGAACATAGAGGTCACTCCTGTCTTTTCACCTCCTGATGAGAGGTAACTGTTTCCACACAGTGTTGCCAAGGAGTGTCAGGAAGGGTGAGTAGCTGTTGTGGACCAGTGTCACAAACTTTGTCTCTTTGATGTTTTTCTTTGTCTTTTGTACTTGCCTGCCTGGGTGGGGTTCTCCTATTTGCCTTCTGGAGCACTCACAAGGTAATTTAGTCCATTTCTGTCTCCATGGAGGAGCAACTTACTGGTCCTCCCTATTTCTCCACTGCTGATGTCCTGTGATGGGTGTTAATTTTGCATATTAGCATTTTCACATATATGCATGTGAGTGTAGTAAGTGAGAGAACTGATTGTGTATCTTTTACTTGTGTCTTTCCATAACACCATAGGCCTATTGGCAAAGTCAGGTAAGGAATATTCATTTTAAAGAGTGATGTAGGAACAATGAGATACCACCTCACACCTATCAGAATGGCTAACATGAACAACTCAGGGAACAGTAGATTTTGGCAAGCATAGTGCTGGAAGTTCTAGCATCAGCAATCAGACAACAAAAGGAAATCAAAGGCATCAAAATTGGCAAAGATGAAGTCAAGCTTTTGCTTTTTGCAGATGACATGATATTATACATGGAGAATCCGATAGACTCCACCAAAAGTCTGCTAGAACTGATGCATGAATTCAGCAAAGTTGCAGGATACAAAATCAATGTACAGAAATCAGTTGCATTCTTATACACTAACAATGAAGCAACAGAAAGACAAATCAAGGAACTGATCCCATTCACAATTGCACCAAGAAGCATAAAATACCTAGGAATAAATCTAACCAAAGATGTAAAAGATCTATATGCTGAAAACTATAGAAAGGTTATGAAGGTAATTGAAGAAGATATAAAGAAATGGAAAGACATTCCCTGCTCATGGATTGGAAGAATAAATATTGTCAAAATGTCAATACTACCCAAAGCTATCTACACATTCAATGCAATCCCAATCAAAATTGCACCAGCATTCTTCTCGAAGCTAGAACAAGCAATCCTAAAATTCATATGGAACCACAAAAGGCCCCGAATAGCCAAAGTAATTTTGAGGAAGAAGACCAAAGCAGGAGGCATCACAATCCCAGACTTTAGCCTCTACTACAAAGCTGTAATCAAGACAGCATGGTATTGGCACAAAAACAGACACATAGACCAGTGGAATAGAATAGAAACCCCAGAACTAGACCCACAAACGTATAGCCAACTCATCTTTGACAAAGCAGGAAAGAACATCCCATGGAAAAATGACAGTCTCTTTAACAAATGGTGCTGGGAGAACTGGACAGCAACATGCGGAAGGTTGAAACTAGACCACTTTCTCACACCATTCATAAAAATAAATTCAAAATGGATAAAGGACCTGAATGTGAGACAGGAAACCATCAAAACCCTAGAGGAGAAAGCAGGAAAAGACCTCTCTGACCTCAGCCGTAGCAATCTCTTACTCGACTCATCCCCAAAGGCAAGGGAATTAAAAGCAAAAGTGAATTACTGGGACCTTATGAGGATAAAAAGCTTCTGCACAGCAAAGGAAACAACCAACAAAACTAAAAGGCAACCAATGGAATGGGAAAAGATATTTGCAAATGACATATCGGACAAAGGGCTAGTATCCAAAATCTATAAAGAGCTCACCAAACTCCACACCCGAAAAACAAAGAACCCAGTGAAGAAATGGGCAGAAAACATGAATAGACACTTCTCTAAAGAAGACATCCAGACGGCCAACAGGCACATGAAAAGATGTTCAACGTCGCTCCTTATCAGGGAAATACAAATCAAAACCACACTCAGATATCACCTCACACCAGTCAGAGTGGCCAAAATGAACAAATCAGGAGACTATAGATGCTGGAGAGGATGTGGAGAAATGGGAACCCTCTTGCACTGTTGGTGGGAATGCAAATTGGTGCAGCCGCTCTGGAAAGCAGTGTGGAGGTTCCTCAGAAAATTGAAAATAGACCTACCCTATGACCCAGCAATAGCACTGCTAGGAATTTATCCAAGGGATACAGGAGTACTGATGCATAGGGGCACTTGTACCCCAATGTTCATAGCAGCACTCTCAACAATAGCCAAATTATGGAAAGAGCCTAAATGTCCATCAACTGATGAATGGAGAAAGAAATTGTGGTTTATATACACAATGGAATACTATGTGGCAATGAGAAAGAATGAAATATGGCCTTTTGTAGCAACATGGATGGAACTGGAGAGTGTGATGCTAAGTGAAATAAGCCATACAGAGAAAGACAGATACCATGTGGTTTCACTCTTGTGTGGATCCTGAGAAACTTAACAGAAACCCATGGGGGAGGGGAAGGAAAAAAAAAAAAAAAAGGTTAGAGTGGGAGAGAGCCAAAGCATAGGAGACTGTTAAAAACTGAGAACAGGGGGAGTTCCGGAAGATGGCGGCGTAGGAGGACGCTGGGCTCACCGCGCGTCCTGCTGATCACTTAGATTCCACCTACACCTGCCTAAAGAACCCAGAAAACCGCCAGAGGATTAGCAGAACGGAGTCTCCGGAGCCAAGCGCAGACGAGAGGCCCACGGTAGAGGGTAGGAAGGGCGGCGAGGCGGTGCGCGCTCCACGGACTGGCGGGAGGGAGCCGGGGCGGAGGGGCGGCTCGCCGGCCAAGCAGAGCCCCCGAGTCGGGCTGGCAAAAGCGGAGGGGCCGGATGGACTGTGTTCCGACAGCAAGCGCGACTTAGCATCTGGGAGGTCATAAGTTAACAGCTCTGCTCAGAAAGCGGGAAGGCTGGAGGACAAAGGGAGGGAGAGCTGCTGAGCCCCCGGACGGCAGAGCTCAGCTTGGCGGGGAACAAAGGCACTCGCCAGCGCCATCTCCCCCGCCCATCCCCCAGCCAAAATCCCAAAGAGAACCAGTTCCTGCCAGGGAACTTGCTCGCTCCGCGCAAACACCCAACTCTGTGCTTCTGCGGAGCCAAACCTCCGGCAGTGGATCTGACTCCCTCCCGCTGCCACAGAGCCCCTCCTGAAGTGGATCACCTAAGGAGAAGCGAGCTAAGCCTGCCCCTCCCGCCCCCGTGCACCTTGCCTACCCACCCCAGCTAATACGCCAGATCCCCAGCACCACAAGCCTGGCAGTGTGCAAGTAGACCAGACGGGCCACACCACCCCACAGTGAATCCCGCCCCTAGGAGAGGGGAAGAGAAGGCACACACCAGTCTGACTGTGGCCCCAGCGGTGGGCTAGGGGCAGACATCAGGTCGGACTGTGGCCCCGCCCACCAACTCCAGTTATACACCACAGTACGGGGGAAGTGCCCTGCAGGTCCTCACCGCTCCAGGGACTATCCAAAATGACCAAACGGAAGAATTCCCCTCAGAAGAATCTCCAGGAAATAACAACAGCTAATGAACTGATCAAAAAGGATTTAAATAATATAACAGAAAGTGAATTTAGAATAATAGTCATAAAATTAATTGCTGGGCTTGAAAACAGTATACAGGACAGCAGAGAATCTCTTGCTACAGAGATCAAGGGACTAAGAAACAGTCACGAGGAGCTGAAAAACGCTTTAAACGAAATGCAAAACAAAATGGAAACCACGACGGCTCGGATTGAAGAGGCAGAGGAGAGAATAGGTGAACTAGAAGATAAAGTTATGGAGAAAGAGGAAGCTGAAAGAAAGAGAGATAAAAAAATCCAGGAGTATGAGGGGAAAATTAGAGAACTAAGTGATACACTAAAAAGAAATAATATACGCATAATTGGTATCCCAGAGGAGGAAGAGAGAGGGAAAGGTGCTGAAGGGGTACTTGAAGAAATTATAGCTGAGAACTTCCCTGAACTGGGGAAGGAAAAACGCATTGAAATCCAAGAGGCACAGAGAACTCCCTTCAGACATAACTTGAATCGATCTTCTGCATGACATATCATAGTGAAACTGGCAAAATACAAGGATAAAGAGAAAATTCTGAAAGCAGCAAGGGATAAACGTGCCCTCACATATAAAGGGAGACCTATAAGACTCGTGACTGATCTCTCCTTTGAAACTTGGCAGGCCAGAAAGGCTTGGCACGATATCTTCAGTGTGCTAAACAGAAAAAATATGCAGCCGAGAATCCTTTATCCAGCAAGTCTGTCATTTAGAATAGAAGGAGAGATAAAGGTCTTCCCAAACAAACAAAAACTGAAGGAATTTGTCACCACGAAACCAGCCCTACAAGAGATCCTAAGGGGGATCCTGTGAGACAAAGTACCAGAGACATCACTACAAGCATAAAACATACAGACATCACAATGACTCTAAACCCGTATCTTTCTATAATAACACTGAATGTAAATGGATTAAATGCGCCAACCAAAAGACATAGGGTATCAGAATGGATAAAAAAACAAGACCCATCTATTTGCTGTCTACAAGAGACTCATTTTAGATCTGAGGACACCTTTAGATTGAGAGTGAGGGGATGGAGAACTATTTATCATGCTACTGGAAGCCACAAGAAAGCTGGAGTAGCCATACTTATATCAGACAAACTAGACTTTAAATTAAAGGCTGTAACAAGAGATGAAGGAGGGCATTATATAATAATTACAGGGTCTATCCATCAGGAAGACCTAACAATTATAAATGTCTATGCGCCAAATACCGGAGCCCCCAGATATATAAAACAGTTACTCATAAACATAAGCAACCTTATTGATAAGAATGTGGTCATTGCAGGGGACTTTAACACCCCACTTACAGAAATGGATAGATCATCTAGACACACAGTCAATAAAGAAACAAGGGCCCTGAATGATACATTGGATCAGATGGACTTGACAGATATATTTAGAACTCTGCATCCCAAAGCAACAGAATATACTTTCTTCTCGAGTGCACATGGAACATTCTCCAAGATAGATCATATACTGGGTCACAAAACAGCCCTTCATAAGTTTACAAGAATTGAAATTATACCATGCATACTTTCAGACCACAATGCTATGAAGCTTGAAATCAACCACAGGAAAAAGTCTGAAAAACCTCCAAAAGCATGGAGGTTAAAGAACACCCTACTAACGAATGAGTGGGTCAACCAGGCAATTAGAGAAGAAATTAAAAAATATATGGAAACAAACGAAAATGAAAATACAACAATCCAAACGCTTTGGGACGCAGCGAAGGCAGTCCTGAGAGGAAAATACATTGCAATCCAGGCCTATCTCAAGAAACAAGAAAAATCCCAAATACAAAATCTAACAGCACACCTAAAGGAAATAGAAGCAGAACAGCAAAGGCAGCCTAAACCCAGCAGAAGAAGAGAAATCATAAAGATCAGAGCAGAAATAAACAATATAGAATCTAAAAAAACTGTAGAGCAGATCAACGAAACCAAGAGTTGGTTTTTTGAAAAAATAAACAAAATTGACAAACCTCTAGCCAGGCTTCTCAAAAAGAAAAGGGAGATGACCCAAATAGATAAAATCATGAATGAAAATGGAATTATTACAACCAATCCCTCAGAGATACAAACAATTATCAGGGAATACTATAAAAAATTATATGCCAACAAATTGGACAACTTGGAAGAAATGGACAAATTCCTAAACACCCACACTCTTCCAAAACTCAATCAGGAGGAAATAGAAAGCTTGAACAGACCCATAACCAGCGAAGAAATTGAATCAGTTATCAAAAATCTCCCAACAAATAAGAGTCCAGGACCAGATGGCTTCCCAGGGGAGTTCTACCAGACGTTTAAAGCAGAGATAATACCTATCCTTCTCAAGCTATTCCAAGAAATAGAAAGGGAAGGAAAACTTCCAGACTCATTCTATGAGGCCAGTATTACTTTGATTCCTAAACCAGACAGAGACCCAGTAAAAAAAGAGAACTACAGGCCAATATCCCTGATGAATATGGATGCAAAAATTCTCAATAAGATACTAGCAAATCGAATTCAACAGCATATAAAAAGAATTATTCACCATGATCAAGTGGGATTCATTCCTGGGATGCAGGGCTGGTTCAACATTCGCAAATCGATCAACGTGATACATCACATTAACAAAAAAAAAGAGAAGAACCATATGATCCTGTCAATCCATGCAGAAAAGGCCTTTGACAAAATCCAGCACCGTTTCTTAATAAAAACCCTTGAGAAAGTCGGGATAGAAGGAACATACTTAAAGATCATAAAAGCCATTTATGAAAAGCCCACAGCTAACATCATCCTCAATGGGGAAAAACTGAGAGCTTTTTCCCTGAGATCAGGAACACGACAGGGATGCCCACTCTCACTGCTGTTGTTTAATATAGTGCTGGAAGTGCTAGCATCAGCAATCAGACAACAAAAGGAAATCAAAGGCATCCAAATTGGCAAAGATGAAGTCAAGCTTTCGCTTTTTGCAGATGACATGATATTATACATGGAAACTCCGACAGACTCCACCAAAAGTCTGCTAGAACTGATACATGAATTCAGCAAAGTTGCAGGATACAAAATCAATGTACAGAAATCAGTTGCATTCTTATACACTAACAATGAAGCAACAGAAAGACAAATAAAGAAACTGATCCCATTCACAATTGCACCAAGGAGCATAAAATACCTAGGAATAAATCTAACCAAAGATGTAAAAGATCTGTATGCTGAAAACTATAGAAAGCTTATGCAGGTAATTGAAGAAGATATAAAGAAATGGAAAGACATTCCCTGCTCATGGATTGGAAGAATAAATATTGTCAAAATGTCAATACTACCCAAAGCTATCTACACATTCAATGCAATCCCAATCAAAATTGCACCAGCATTCTTCTTGAAACTAGAACAAGCAATCCTAAAATTCATATGGAACCACAAAAGGCCCCGAATAGCCAAAGTAATTTTGAAGAAGAAGACCAAAGCAGGAGGCATCACAATCCCAGACTTTAGCCTCTACTACAAAGCTGTCATCATCAAGACAGCATGGTATTGGCATAAAAACAGACACATAGACCAATGGAATCGAATAGAAACCCCAGAACTAGACCCACAAACGTATGGCCAACTCATTTTTGACAAAGCAGGAAAGAACATCCAATGGAAAAAAGACAGTCTCTTTAACAAATGGTGCTGGGAGAACTGGACAGCAACATGCAGAAGGTTGAAACTAGACCACTTTCTCACACCATTCACAAAAATACACTCAAAATGGATAAAGGACCTGAATGTGAGACAGGAAACCATCAAAACCTTAGAGGAGAAAGCAGGAAAAGACCTCTCTGACCTCAGCCGTAGCAATCTCTTACTCGGCACATCCCCAAAGGCAAGGGAATTAAAAGCAAAAGTGAATTACTGGGACCTTATGAAGATAAAAAGCTTCTGCACAGCAAAGGAAACAACCAACAAAACTAAAAGGCAACCAACGGAATGGGAAAAGATATTTGCAAATGACACATCGGACAAAGGGCTAGTATCCAGAATCTATAAAGAGCTCATCAAACTCCACACCCGAAAAACAAATAACCCAGTGAAGAAATGGGCAGAAAACATGAATAGACACTTCTCTAAAGAAGACATCCGGATGGCCAACAGGCACATGAAAAGATGTTCAATGTCGCTCCTCATCAGGGAAATACAAATCAAAACCACACTCAGATACCACCTCACGCCAGTCAGAGTGGCCAAAATGAAGAAATCAGGAGACTATAGATGCTGGAGAGGATGTGGAGAGACGGGAACCCTCTTGCACTGTTGGTGGGAATGCAAATTGGTGCAGCCGCTCTGGAAAGCAGTGTGGAGGTTCCTCAGAAAATTAAAAATAGACCTACCCTATGACCCAGCAATAGCACTGCTAGGAATTTATCCAAGGGATACAGGAGTACTGATGCATAGGGGCACTTGTACCCCAATGTTTATAGCAGCACTCTCAACAATAGCCAAATTATGGAAAGAGCCTAAATGTCCATCAACTGATGAATGGAGAAAGAAATTGTGGTTTATATACACAATGGAATACTATGTGGCAATGAGAAAGAATGAAATATGGCCTTTTGTAGCAACATGGATGGAACTGGAGAGTGTGATGCTAAGTGAAATAAGCCATACAGAGAAAGACAGATACCATGTGGTTTCACTCTTGTGTGGATGGATCCTGAGAAACTTAACAGAAACCCATGGGGGAGGGGAAGGGAAAAAAAAAAAAAGGTTAGAGTGGGAGAGAGCCAAAGCATAGGAGACTGTTAAAAACTGAGAACAATCTGAGGGTTGATGGGGGGTGGGAGGGTGGGGAGGGTGGGTGATGGGTATTGAGGAGATCACCTTTTGGGATGAGCACTGGGTGTTGTATGGAAACCAATTTGACAATAAATTTCATATATTAAAAAAAAAAACAGGGGCGCCTGGGTGGCGCAGTCGGCTAAGCGTCCGACTTCAGCCAGGTCACGATCTCGCTGTCCGTGAGTTCGAGCCCCGCGTCAGGCTCTGGGCTGATGGCTCGGAGCCTGGAGCCTGTTTCCGATTCTGTGTCTCCCTCTCTCTCTGCCCCTCCCCCGTTCATGCTCTGTCTCTCTCTGTCCCAAAAATAAATAAAAAACGTTGAAAAAAAAATTAAAAAAAAAATAATAAAAAAACAAAAACAAAGTGAGGGTGATAGAGAAACCTTTCTCATGCAGATGAAGGTCCAAAGAAAGCCAGAGCAGCAATACTTAGGATGGACAAACCAGATATTTTGTTCTTGTGTGGCAATTACCCTGCTTTGGTACCAGGGTAATGCTGCCTCCTAGGGTTATTTTGAATGGGTTCCTTCTATTCTGTGTTTAAGATTTTGATGAAGAGTACCCTAAATTTTGTTTTCTTTTTAATGTTTGTTAGAATTGACCAATGAAGGCAAGAGGCTGTGGGCTTTCCTAAGCTGGGAGGTTTTCTATTCCAAATTCAACTTGTATATTTGTGATGCTCTAAGAAGATTCCTTATTTCTGGAGCTCAAAATTCATTTCTCAATGTTGGTAACTTGTGCGTTCTTTAAAATTACATTTTTTCCTAGTTTGTCTAACTTGTTAGTATATCATCGTTGATAGTGATCTGTTATCACACTATATATTTCTGCGGTTATCTGTTAGGAGGTTTCTCTTTCATTCCTATTGGTGTTTGAGTTACCTCTCCTTTTTTCTTAGTTAATGGAGTTGGAGAATTTCCATTTTTGTTTGTTTTGAAAAACCTGGGCATTATTTTCCATGTTACTGTTTATTCTGGTCTCCCATTTCTAATTTTTAAGTTTTTAGTTTTCTTTATGTGTTTATTTATTCTGAGGGAGAGAGAGCGTGCATGCAAGCTGGGGCAAGGGGCAGAGTGGGAGAGACAGAATCTTATACCCGGGACTTGACTCCACAACTCTGGGATCATGACCTGAGCTGAAATCAGGAGTCAGAGGCTTAACAGACTGACCTACCCAGGTGCCCCAACTATTTTATGAATTTCTGATTTTTCCTTGGTATTTCCTTCTCCTCCTGCAGAGCTGAATGTGGGGCTTGAACTGGCTAACCACGAGTTTGTGAACTGAGCCAAATTCAATTGCTCAAACGACTGAGGGGCTCAGGCACCCCTGTTGTTGTTTTTAATATTTATTTGTTTTTGGAAAGAGAGAATCCCAGGCGGGCCCTGTATGGACAGCACAGAGCCCGAGAAGGGACTGGATGTCACAAACCATGAGATCATGAAAGGAGCCAAAATCAAGAGTCTGATGCTAACCTACTGAGTCACCCAGGCGCTCCTTAAAGGCAAAGACCGTTTTGTGTGTTTCATTCACATTGCAGAATTTGGGTTCCCGATTCTCCAGTTTACATTTGCACACACATTCATTGCCAAGTGATTGTGGGAAGGGTGCACTAGCTGAGAGAAATTTGAGAGAGCCACAACTGCTGGCCTATGAAGCAGACTCAAGCCAGAAATACTGAACTCAGACTATGTGCCTTAAAAGATCAGCAAAATAGTGCCAATCATTCTGGGTGACCTTGGGGAGAAACAGGCATGCTTGCTATTGGGGGTGAAATTATCTAAGTAGCTGTGGAAGGCAATTTGGTCATATCTAGCAAAATTATGTATACTTTTTCATCTCTTGGCTAACAGTTTCCCCTCAAATTTACCTCCACAGTACTTGCAAACTTGCACAACAGTGACCTTCAAGTATTCACCACCCCTATGTAAAAGCCAAAGATTGGGAACAACCCAAAATCCTTTGGTAGAAAACCAGTGAAGTGGAATAATGCCCAACTAAAAGGAAGGAGGAAAATAATCTACATTTATAATTGTGTTTAAAAAAAAAAACACTCTTGGAGAGTATCTAAGGAAAGAAAGCTTTGTATTTTGGTAGAGTATTAATAGGTGGATACATGGATAATTATACAGATAATAATTTTATAATCCTTAAATGATATGAGGGAGACTTTTCTATCATTTTAAGATTCTCATCCTTAGGATCTATTAAAAACTTGAAAGTCAGTGTCAATATTAGTGTCACCTAAGAAAATAGCTTATTCCAATAAAGCAACAACCAGTATTCTCCCCTTGGACCGTAGTTCTCATTATATCGCAATTGTTGGCAAGTGTTCAATAATATCCTGCCCAATGCCATTATATTCAAAATGTGCCCAAAGCTATAGAGAACCACCACGTGGTGACCAGGATCCACTGGCCAGCTCTTACCTGGAAACTGAGATGCTGCTTGCCCACAGTCTACCCCATCTCAAATGAGCCCCTCCCCTGATGATGGAGGCTTGAGCCCCAGTATTGCCTCTGGTCCTGGCAACCAATGATTCTGCCATGACAGGCCTGCAAGGACCAAATGTGCAAGGCAGACCACCCGTTGTAAATAATCAAGCCCTCTCACCCTGTGGAGCTGTGCCAACTTCCCCTCCTGACACTCCAAATACGAGGAAATCTATCTATGTCTAGTTCTTCAAAATCAGAGGCACAGTTGTTGTAACAATCATTTCTTGGGGATGTGGAAAAGAGGAGAATGATCTTTCCTCCAAAATCTTGGGCAGGAGCTGCTTTCTGACCACAAGAGTACTGGTACAGTTCTCAAGGCTGTAAGGGAGGACGTCAAAATGCCATTGTGGTACATGCCTGGGCTCTTGCTCTACTCTCCAAATGAACTTGAACAGTGTGCCAAAATGCACCTTTCTTTCCCCCAGGTACCCAAAATCTCTATGCTGTGTTAAACACCCCAGATTGATATGTAGGTAGGTAAGTAGGTAGCTAGTTCGCTAGGGAGACAGACAGACAGGTGTCTTCATGATGGAGTCCTGGTAGGTTTTAGCTTTTTGGAAAGTCATAACCACTCTTTGTTATCTACTTCTTGCCATATAATTATCTATTGTGGGCTAGATTTATTTTTATTTCTATGGGATCAGTTTTACTGTGTCTGCTTTCACTTCTTCACTTCTGATTTTAGTTAGTCTTCTCCATCATTCTGACTTCATTAGAGACAGGTCTGTTGACTTAGGGGGGTTTTCTGAACACCAACTTTTCTCTTGTTGATTGTTCCTATTTTTGCTTTATTTTACAGTTTTCATTTCTGTCTTAGGTTTCAATTGCCTTTCTTCTGCTAATTTTGAGCACATACGGTACTTTCTTCACTTTCTGAGAGACAAGAACGTGATTTGTGCTACAGCAAGAGATGCTACAGAATTCTCTAAGCTATGTGGTCAATTCCTTGTGTGCAAGTTTACGTGTCCATGGAAGAAGGAAGTCCTGGTGATTTCTTCTTAGCAGTCTTCCTGATATTCTGATTGATGTTAAGGTTCTATATTAGAAGTTGTCAGTACATTCCTCTGAGAGTAGTACCCCAGAATGATTTTACTTTTCTCTTTTTTCATCTCAATCAGCTATATTTTCACATGGCACCGAGACATTCCTGCCAAAGTCGTGCATTGACGCTTCGTTCCAAAAAGGGTCATGAGTAGATATAAACATAGTTCCCTTGAGAATGTACACTTAACGACAGACTGGATCAAGTTTGGGCAGAGTCAAGGGCAAAGGTATATGGGGACTCCTTTTCAAGAGAACGATGATGAATGTAATAGATATGGGGAAGTCTTTTATCAAAGTGCCAACCTTATTCCACACAGGAGTATCCCTAAGAGAGGGAATCTTTATAAATATATTGAATGTGGGAAAATTTTAACCAGTCTTCCAATGTTGGTGGTCATCAGAGGATTCGTTGGGGAAGAAACCATTGCAGATGTAATCAACCTGGGAGCATGTTTAGTCATTCATCAAGATTCAGTACAGGTCAGACAACTGGTACAGGAAAGGAAAGTTATATAGGTAACGTATGTGGCAAAGCCTTTGACCACCAGCAACGGCATACTGGACAGAAACCTTATGAATGTGTAGAGTGTGGCAAGAGCTTTAAATTGTGCCCAACCCTTACTCAACATAAGTTAACTCATATTGGAGAGAAACCTTACCAATGTAAAGAATGTGGCAATGTCTTTAACCAGTTCTCAACCCTTACAGGATATCAAAGAATTCATACTGGAGAGAAAACGTACCAAGATAAAGAAGATGGCAAATCCTTTATCCAACCCTCATCCCTTACAAGACATCAAAGAATTCATACTGCAGAGACACCTTCCAAAGGTAAACGATGTCGTAAGACCTTTAGGCATCATTCACGACTTTCTGAACATCACAGGATTCATACTGAGGAGAAACCTTATCAATGCAAAGAGTGTGGCAAGGCCTTTAACTGGCACACAGCCCTTAGGAGACATCACAGAATCCATACTGGAGAGAAATCTTACCAATGTAACGAATGTGGCAAGGTCTTTGGGTACCGCTCAACCTTTACACAACATCGCAAAATTCATACTGGAGTGAACCCTTACAAATGTAACAAATGTGGCAAGGCCTTTTCCCGCCAGGCACATCTTAATGTACATCACAGAATCCATACTGGAGAGAAACCTTACCAATGTAAACAATGTGGCAAGGCCTTTCGGTACTTCTCAAACTTTATAAAACATCGCAGAATTCATACTGGAGTGAAACCTTATAAATGTAAAGAATGTGGTAAAGCTTTTAACTGGCACTCAGCCCTCAAGACACATCACAGAATTCATAGTGGAGGGAAACCTTACCAATGTAAACAATGTGGCAAGGCCTTTACCCGGCCCTCAGCCCTTACAGAGCATTACAGAATTCATACTGGAGAGAAACCGTACCAATGTAAAGAATGCGATGAAGGCTTTTACTGGCACTCAGCCCTTAAGTTACATCAGAGAATCCATAGTGGAGAGAAACCTTACCAATGCAAAGAATGCGGCAAGGCCTTTTCCCGGGCCTCAGTCCTTACAGAACATCACAGAATTCATACTGGACAGAAACCTTACCAATGTAAAGAATGTGGTAAAGCCTTTAACCGGCTCTCAGCCTTTACGATGCATCGCAGAATTCATACTGGAGTGAAACCTTACCAATGTAAAGAATGTGGCAAGGCCTTTTTCCGCCAGGAACATCTTGATGTACATCACAGAGTCCATACTGGACAGAAACCTTACCAATGTAAAGAATGTGGCAAGGCTTTTGGGTTCGTCTCAAACTTTATACAACATCGCAGAATTCATACTGGAGTGAAACCTTACAAATGTAAAGAATGTGGCAAGGCCTTTTCCCGCCAGGCATATCTTAATGTACATCACAGCATCCATATTGGAGAGAAACCTTACCAATGTAAAGAGTGTGGCAAGGCCTTTAAAGGGCACTCAGAACATACTCGACATCACAAAATTCACAGTGGAGAGAAACCTTACCAGTGTAAAGAATGTGGCAAGGCCTTTAACAAGCAATCATCCCTTAGACAACATGAAGGAATTCATACTGGACAGAAACCTTACCAATGTAAAGAATGTGGCAAAGCTTTTAACTGGCAATCGGCCCTTAAGAGACATCACAGAATTCATAGTGGAGAGAAACCTTACCAGTGTAAAGAATGTGACAAGGCCTTTTCCCGCCAGGAACATCTTGATATGCATCACAGAGTCCATACCGGACAGAAACCTTACCAATGTAAAGAATGTGGCAAGGCCTTTTCCCGCCAGGCACATCTTAGTGTACATCACAGAATTCATACTGGAGAGAAACATTACCAATGTAAAGAGTGTGGCAAGGCCTTTAAAGGGCACTCAGAACTTACTCGACATCACAAAATTCATAGTGGAGAGAAACCTTACCAATGTAAAGAATGTGGCAAAGCCTTTAACTGTCAATCGGCCCTTAAGAGACATCACAGAATTCACAGTGGAGAGAAACCTTACCAATGCAAAGAGTGTGGCAAGGCCTTTACGCACCACTCAAGCCTTACCAACCATCACAAAATTCATACTGGAGATTGACCTTACCAATGTAATGAATGTGGCAAGGCCTCTTCCCCCGAGGCACATCTTAATGTACATCACAGAATTCATCTTGGAGAGAAACTTTACCAACATAAAGAGCATGGGAAAACTTTTGAGTACTGTTCAACTTTGACTTGTTAACACAGAATTCATACTAGAGCAAATCTTCTAAATGTTAAGACTATGACAGAATTTCTAAGGACTGCTCAACTGTTATTCCACATCAGATAATTCATAGTGAAGAGTAATGATACCCATTGGGAATGTGGCAAGATACTAAAGCAAAGCTTAAACCCTGATTCTTCATCAGAGAACATATACTGGAGATGATCTTACCAATCCAAAGAATTTGGCAAGCCTTTTAATCAGTACTCAAGCATCATCCAACATCACAGAACTCATACTGCAGAGAAAACTTACAAAGAATGTGGTAACAAACGTTTCAGACTGCTCAAGCCTTACTCATTACCATAGTTCCTGTTGCACAGAGACGTTACAAATGTAAGGAATGTGGCAAACCTCTAGCCTGGACCTCACAACTGCTTCAGTATCATAGTTATGACACAAGAACAAAAGTATAACATGTAAAGGGAGTGGCCATGCCTTTAACTGGAATTCAGTCATGACTCAGTATCTCCAAATGCCTACTTGGGCATAATGTATGAATAAGGAAAGATCTTTTTAAGTATACACTTTGGAAAACAAAGCCACACAGAGAGGAAAGTAACCTGAAAGATATAGTTAGTCATCCAGTTACCTGAACATCAACTGTCAATAAACGTCACAATTCACAGTAGAAAGGAGTACATCGGTCACTCTATTCAGACGTTCTTCTCCATAAAAATACTTAACCATATGGGATAAAACAAAGTTGAACACTTAGGTATCGAATATGCGGGTATGCCTGAAAATAGACTGGGGCTGTTTTTTGCATAGGGATAAGTAATTTCAATGTGTTTTTGTTTTACCTTGGCCCTCTTTAAGATGTTGACTACAAGTATTAATGTATTGGTGCTCCCAAATCAGTTCAGAAAATTCACTGATTCCCAGTGGGTGTTGAAAGTATGTGGATGATTCTTCCTGCATCAAAGATATCAGATGCCCTTCCCTCTTAGGTGGGACTCCTGCATACCTGATTTTCCATGGAAGATTTTCCATGGAAGATGGAGGACAATATCATGTACAATCTATGAACAAACCTAACTGGAGATGTCACTCATGTTTCTAACACTGATGTAAGTTATTACGAAATGGGTGTTGAGAACGTCATTCTTGAACATTTATGAAAACTGAAAAAGTTTCTGAATGTTAGAAATAAAATGTTTTGTTTATTGGTTTTGTGCAGTCCAGGCACATACTGAGACAAGTTCTTAACAGATTTAGTTAGAAGCAGAGAATACCAGTTGATGTGGTTGAAAGGAAGAAACCTTCACACATATCAGAAAGGGAGTAACTAACTCTTCCCTAACATGGCATAGGATTGTACACTGACCTCTTTTAAGAATTACCTCAGGTCTCAAAGTGTCCTGGTATGCAAAATTAAGGTGTTAACAAAATAGATTTTTATAAGATGTCTCCTTAAAGCCTCCTGGTAACCACAAAGCAAAACCTGTAGTAGACACACAAAACATAAAGAGAAAGGAATCAAAGTACACCACTCTAGAAAATCAACAAATCACAAAGAAAAAGACCAAACGGATAAGAAAGGGGCAAGTACTTCTACAACAGCTAAAAACATGGGAGGGGCGCCTGGGTGGCGCAGTCGGTTAAGCGTCCGACTTCAGCCAGGTCACGATCTCGCGGTCCGTGAGTTCGAGCCCCGCATCAGGCTCTGGGCTGATGGCTCGGAGCCTGGAGCCTGTTTCCGATTCTGTGTCTCCCTCTCTCTCTGCCCCTCCCCCGTTCATGCTCTGTCTCTCTCTGTCCCAAAAATAAATAAAAAATGTTGAAAAAAAAAAAAAAAAACATGGGAAACAATGACAAGAGTAACTCCATCCATACCTGTGTCAATACTTACTTGAAATATAAAGGGACTAAATTCTCCAACCAAAAGATACATTGGCTGAAAAGAAAGAAGTACACAAACTAAGGATACGTGCTGCCTTCAAGAGACTCACTTCAGCTGTAGGAACACACTCAGGCTGAAAGCGCAGGTGTGGGAAAAGATCTTCCATGCCAATGGAAAACAAAAGAATGTGGAGTAGCCATGCTTACATGAGACAAAACAGACTTTAAGCCCAAGACTGTAAGAAGTCACAGTGCATGGCCTTACAAAACAGAGGGGTCACCTCATGCAGCGTTTTTAGTTATGTGGTGTTTGGCAGAATGGCAATAAGGTGTTCACCCATTCTTGTTTGTGATGGACACCAAGAGTGTGTTCGCGTAACTCATATAGTGTTTAACACTTTGAAAACCAACACATTTTTCCATTAATGTTGGTGGTATTTGTGCAGGTATCTGAATTGTAGCTTGTGTAATGTTTATGAACATCTGTATCTTAGGAGTCTCCTAAATGGCTAGTTGATATTCAAAAACCTATTCCTGTGATTTGAGGGTTGGGGGGAAATAAAAGAACAGTGAATGACACTTTGAGAAACACCTATTGCTTCCAGGTTTTGATGAGTGTGGGAAAATAAATGTTGCAATGAAAATCTGGGTACTTGACTAACAAGTGACCAATGGTTTTTCAAAACCAACTTGTAGAGGTTAATAAATCTTTTCCACAGTATTCCATTTGCTAACCTCTTGCTGTAATACACTGCATTTTTTTTCTCTCACGTATCAATTAATTTGCATTGTTATCTGATGTTTTAAGCCCCCAAATAAGTTATTGGTCCTTTCAGGCAAGTTACCAAATTACCTGTCAAATTCGTAACATTCATCTCTGAGGACTTTTTCTTTGTATGAAATTGCCAGTCATCACTTTTTATGGATCACCTTTGCAATACTTGTGATAGTGGATTTATTTCATGTTGGGTTCTTTCTGAAATGATAGATGAAAACCTTACATTCTACTTGGCTCACAATTTGTAGACCTCCAGTACCTGTTACTAAAGTTTTTATACATTATATATGTATTCACCAAATAGAAAACAGGAATCCTTTCATGTTGCAGAAAGGTAGCTAATGCATGTATTTAGAATGTGTCCGTGTTACATTAAACCAATAGATTTGTATATTCATGTAGTGTCTGCATTAACAAGACATTTAATTGTGTTTGTTGCTTTTTATTCCTTGAGGTACATAATAATCTTTTTGTGCATCAGATTGTTGTGTTGATGTGGTCAACATTTGGTACATTAGAGTTATTTATTTTTAAAAACTACTTTTGTTTGTTAAATATATATATATATAGAAATCTTTTATAGATTTTTACAGAAATATAACCAGGTTTCCCCAAAAAAAGAATAAATAGAGGGGTGCCTGGTGGCTTAGTGAGATAAGCTGCTGACTTCGGCTCAGGTCATGATCTCGCGGTCTGAGTTTGAGCCCCACATTGGGTTCTGTGCTGATAGCTCACAGCCTGAAGCCTGCTGCAGATTCTGTGTGTGTCTCTCTCTCTCAACCCCTCCCCCGCTCAAGTTCTCTCTTGCTCTCAAAAGTAAATAAACATTAAAATTTTTTTTGTTAAAAAACTAATAGAAACTAAACGGATCAATTCAACACAAGGATAGAACTTTGGTAAATATTTGTCCACACCACACAAAAGCACCTAAATATAAAGCAACTATTAATAGACAAGAATAGAGAAAAAGACAAGATATATTAGCAGGGGACTTCAATAGTGCACCTTCCCATAATGAGTAGAGTATCCAGACAGAAAATAATATCAGACTTCAATGCCATTAAGTAGGTGTCTTACAACATTCCATCCAACAGGTGCAAGAAACACATTCTTCCCATGCACAAATGGAACATTCTGTAGTATATGTTATATGCTGGGTCACAAAATCAATCTTAATAAATTTAAGATTGAAATCCTATGAAGCAGGGTGCCTGGGTGGCTCAAAAGTGTCCAAGTCTTGACTTTGGCTCAGGTCACAATCTCACAGTTCTTGGGTTTAAGCCCCACCCCCCCAGACTCCACAATCACAGGGTGGAGCCTGCTTGGGATTCTCTCTCCCTCTTTCTGTCCCTCCCCTGCTCGTATGCTCACTGTGGTGCTCTTTACCTCCAAAGGAACAAACTTTAAAAAAAAAAAAAATTCAACAAGTATCTTTTTCAACCACAATGACATAAAACCAGAAGTCATTTAGAAGTACAAAACAAAATAAAAATCTCAAGTGTGAAAACTCAACAAAATGCAACATTCCTAAAAGCCAGGACTTGAAAAACATTTGTGGCCCCTGCCAGAGAAGTAGATAATGTGATGCGTATATAAGGTATATGCTGGCTTTAATTCACAATACTGTATTGCCTGTTTGAAAGATGCTAAAGGGAGTAGCTCCTCAAACTTCTTATCACACCCAAGAAATTTCTAACTGTGAGGTGATGGATGTTAACTAGATTTATGGTAAATACTTTGCAATATATACATGTATCAAATCCTTAAGTGACACATATCAGACTAAGGTCTACAGCTTGTCTCTGAATAAAAGTAGAAAAAAAAACCTAAGCAGACTAGTGGTTGTGCATACAAAAGGATAAGGGAATGAGGGTGGTGACTCAGAAGATATTTGCCTCATGAAACCTTGATTTTTAACCTCACAAGACCCTGAACAGAAAGCAAAGCCATGTCCACTGAAATTCACACTTAACAACAACACAATTGTGTTAACATTCGCTCATAAAATCATGATGACTGGTTATGGTAGTGATAGAAAACAACTACCTTAGGCATATCATTAATTATAATATGGAAATTATAAAGTATATGCTCATAAAATATTTAAAAAGTAACAATTCTTGTCAAAAATAGCTAGCTCTTCAGACATAACTTTTTCAAGTAGAGGTGGATCCTCCCTCATATGCAAATTCAGAGTGTATGTGAAATTGAACTTGAAATTGAGTAACACAGGCGCTAAAATATCTTGTGCTTGGTTCAATATTTCTATAAATATTGTCACATCAAACTTATTCTCAAATTGTTTTTCTTAATGCTACATGAGGGTGGTATTTTCACACCAGTAGAATTCAAGTTCACAAAAACAAAAACGCATCATATACCACGGTAATTATAAAGAAAACGTCCTTGTTCCAACGGTTTCTTATTTATATGCTTACATAGTTCAATGTGTCTGTCTCTTCCTATCACATACATCATGAAATGTGATCTTTGAGGTGAACACATGTGACTTAACTGGGTGGTTCTGGAGATTGTTGCATCATCATGACTGCATTCTTACACTGAATGGACTATTTCTACATGTCCCCTGCTAATGGATTTAAAACAAAGACCACATGATATCCTACCAACTATGTTTCCACAGTTAAATTAAATAGGGAAGCCATAGCCGGCAGTGGTTCTAATGCCACCAAAGCCTCTGTAGGGAAACTGTGACTTAATTCGCAGTCACTGCACTAGAAAGGAAGAAAATGAACTTAAGCAATTACAGTCAAATAGGCCTTCCAAAAATCAAGGAAATGCTTAAGGTGTGTGCACTGAAACACTCTCCTTCATTGGCTTCCACCTCTTCTCTTGTAAAATCCTTATCACTACCTCCTACAAGTGGAACATGCCCAATCATCTGAATAGATCAATTAAATGGTCAAATTAACCCTTGAAAATGTGAATGTACATCAGTTCATCATTTACCACCACACGATATCACCTTCCATTTTTGCCCACTTGCATTGTGGGCCTAAGAGTCAGTGTGACCTCTTTCCCTGCCCCTCGCTGCTCACTCTTGCACGTGCACCTTAGACCTCAATAAAACTCTGCCCTCACTTGCCCAGACTTCACTCTTGGTAATGGCTCCCCACCGCGCCTGCGCAGACAGGTTGCCACCAAGTGCAGCACATGCGCACAGGGGACTTGTAGCATAGACCTTTCCTCTTGGGACTAAACCTGTAGTCACGGGCTTCTCCTTTCACCTGCCCAGGGCTCCCCAGCACCAGCCTTGCATCTTGGCTCAACCAGACCCATCAATCCCACCTCCAGTGGCCCTTCTGACACACCACCCCCAGCGCCATTTCTGATCCATACTTCGGGCCTAACACTGGGCACAGAGCTCAGCTACCCCTGAATTTGCACTGGGAAGAGACCCTCTGCCTAAATGCAGCTTGCAAAGCCCAACAGAGAACTTTCCCTTCAGATTCTGTCAAAGATGACCTGTTGGGCCCTGATATTGCCCTCCATGCCTCTACAGTCAGGCCCCGATCCTCCTTTCAAAGAACAGCTCAGAGGACAGAGTTTCCAGCAGCTCCACCTACTGGGTGGCCCAAGTTGATGCTCAAAATTTCTTGAGGCTCAGACTCAGAGGAGAGTCAAGCACTTACAACTTGGTGAATCCTTTTCACCTATCTGGTTAAAACAGTGCTTCCAAGATAACCCAAAGCATCCCATCTTACGTTCCCGGGACATCCTTTGAGAGTCCACGTTTAGAATTAACCAAACACTGGGCACCTGGGGACGCCTGGGAGGCTCAGCTCACATGGTTAAGCCGCTGACTTCTGCTTAGGTCTTGATTTCACATTTGGTGGGTTGGAGACCCACTTTGGGCTCTGTGCTGACAGAACCTGGAGCCTGCTGCAGATTTTGTGTCTCCTCTCAATGCCCCTGCCCCTCCTCCCCCACTCTCTGTCTCTCTCTCTGTCTCTGTCTCTTTCTCTCTCAAAAATAAATAAACATTAAAAGAATTCTTTAATAAAACTAACCAAATAGGTAAGGAAAATTACTGGCCTATTAAATATCCCTCTAATCCACCCTTCTTTTCTGTTTCCCAATCTTTTCTCTATATTTGTGCCATTAAATCCAACATTGTTTCAAGATTACTGATGATGCAAAAGAAGAGAAGCCATCTCTAAACCCAGGAAGGCTCATTGAGCATCCAAAACCCACCTGGAACAAAGGAATGTGCAGTACCCAATTCCCAAGGTTTTAGAAAGATTAACCCATGTAATATATGTCTGATTCCCTGCACAGTATCTTGGACAGACTGCATCCTCCTATACCTAGGCCATGGAAAAGATGCTCAGTAGACATTCGAGAATGAGTACCTATTATGTACCCCAAACAGCCTTGCTCAGACATCCCTGCCTTATCTAGTCCCTTTCCAACTTGCAGGGGATGAGCAGAAAAGGCCATCTTTCCAGAAGCTGTTAATCTTCACACTGGCAACAGCAGTGTTTATGTTGAGATAAGATGGTTGGGTGTAAGGGGCTCGGGTGTGCTCTTCTGCTTTCTGTAGCTTAGTGCTACTGGAAATGCAGTCTTGGGTTACCAGCCTCAATGACTGTTAAAAGTACAAACTAATGACCTTCGTCTAGTCCTAGGGAGTCATGATATCTGAGTGTGGGGCCCTAGAATCTTTTTTAATGGTAACCTGAAGTGATTGGCATATACATGAAATTTTGACAAGCAACGTTTAGAAAAGTTCTCAGCTTTGCCTTCCCTTTGGGATACCCTGTGTAGTTTCTCACACAACCATCTCCAGTGTCCCACCCCAAAGATTTTGGCACTTAGTTCTTGATGGGGCCTAGCATCAATTAGGTATTAATGAAGTGGCCCAACGTATTCCATTGTGAGGCCAATGTGAACACTGAGGCTCCCAGGTACATTTCTTTTTTTTAATGTTTATTTAAGAGAGATAGAGCAAGCAAGTGAGCCAGGGAGGGGCAGAGAGAGAGAGGGAGACAGAATCCGAAGCAGGCTCCAGGCTCAGCTGTCAGCAGAGAGTCCAAAGCAAGGCTCGAACCCACAAACCATGAGGTCATGACCTGAGCCGAAGTTGGACGCTTGACTGACTGAGCCACCCAAGCACCACGCTCCCAGGTAGATTCCTGAGGATGGGCGACAGGGTCTGGTCAATTTCCTCTATGGGGAAAGCTGCTCTATATACTATTTGACATGGGAGATTCAATTTACCCACGCATTCCTGATGTACCAGTATTTGTGCATGTCTGCAACAGACAAGGGTACCCAAAAGTGGGAGAGGAATAAATCACATTGGGGCCTCCACTTAGAAACTGCCTATGTGTAGAGATTTTCACCTGCCACCCAAAAGCAACGGAATAGCCTTCAGATCACACAGACCCTCACTGGCCATGGAGAGGCATTTGGGTTTCACTGTGAATGCCATGGAAGACATTGGCACAGAAGGGAATTCTTTAGAGGATGTAGGAACATGACAAGAGGGAGACAGGATAGGTCCCTCTGTGACCACCACAGAAATAAACCCAGGTTTCCAGAATCAGTCCATTGAAGCAGAGCTTTCAAAACCACAGTTTAAGGTCACGTTTTCTCCTTTGATCTTTGGTCCTTACCTCTGTCATCTGGTGCATTCATGCCCACTTACCTGCATGTGTGGGTAATGTCTCCTTTCTCTTCACATGTCAGGGCTCTTTACTTTTCCAGAAATCTTGACCAGATCCAGAGAGAGCAAGACCTATTTACCAAGAACAAAAGAAAACAAAAAACATGAGTCTTGCCGGAGAATCTAGGATTTCAACTCAAGCATTATGTTTACCAGAGAAGACAGCATATTACAAACGATATACAAAATTATTTCTCCCAACCCTGTTTCCTGGTGGCCTCTTTAGAGCACTTGGGAAGACTTTTCAATGTTCCACTCCTTAATTCCAATTTGAAGTACTACTGAGTCAAAATAAAGAATAGATAGCTGCTTGTGCAATGTGTACAACAATATTCCATGCCATTTAGGTGGTAGAATTATATCTAATCTAGAGTGAGGACCACATTACCTCAGGGCAAAGGGAAGGCTCAAGTAAAGATAAAACATCATGAATACTTCCTCCTTTACACCAACAAATGCCTTATTAATTCCTTTTTGAAATGATGTCCTTTATCTGTATGGAATTTTAAGATACTTGAACATAGCATAATTATAGGATACTGATTGCCTTTTGCTGAAAATAAAAGAGTGATAAATGAGAGAATATCTGTGACAAGGTGCAGAACAAAGTGTAATCTTAAGAGATCAAGGACTAATATGAACTTTTATTTGCAAAGGCCAGGATCTCCAGTAAAGAAAGGTGAGAGCTTTCACTTTCTGCGTGAATCTGGGAGAGAGACCCTGAACCAAGTGAATAAAATCAACATGAACTGTAACGAATCAAATTGATAACCAGTGTCCTGATGCAGAGAACGACTCATTGCTGCTGTGATATAGTTCCCAAAAACACAAACCAACCACAAATCATGGTATAATTCCAAACATGCAAAATACAGCAGCTTTATACGAATTTCAAGCGACATATTGGTTCCATGTCCTATCATCTTTAGTGTATTTTAAATAGTCTCTCTCTTTCTTTCTTTTTTAAGAAATCTCAACAGCAAGGCTCTCTTTTCCAAAGACCCACTTATTTGGGGCCCAACAGTCATCTGTTTTGTTTGTTCATGTTCATTAACTAGTTTACATAGACTCAGGCCACACCCAGACAGTCCCTAAATATTACATATTCTCCTCCTTCACTGGGGTCCTGAAACCAGACCCATCTCAGTGAGAATCTTGGGTATCAACACAGCACCACATGGATCTGTCACAGAGGGAATATTTTCAATAGTTGCAGTTCATGAATTCATGGTACAAGTCCTCAAGCTATATGGAAACCCCAGTTGGAGAGAATGGAGAGAAGGCCCAGGGATGTAACACAGGAATGTCCTAAAGAGCTGAATTTGACTATCATAAAAGGGATAAATACTAGTCCAAAAGAAATTTGCCAGGCAGGTCCATCAAAGGTTAAGAAAAAAAAATGTTTTCAAGCTCTACAGTCATAGCATTTCAGTAAGAGATGAGGACACAGGCCCTGAGCTCAGTCAGGACAAGATTTACCTGAGAAGCAGCCATTTCTTCCTCTCCCTTCTGCTCTCAAGAGCTTTCTGAGGTGCTATTAGGTGGAGAAATCACACCTGTAGGCCTTTAAAGGCCTCACCACAGCCTCTTCACCTGCTTTCATCACCTCAGAGGCAGAAGAATCTTGAAATGCAGTAAATGCTGCCCTCTCCTTGACTTTGTCACAGGAGAGATTCAGAATAAAGGAGCTCCTCCGTGGACACTTACCTGTGAGTTTCTCCTTCCCGGTTTCAGATGTCCTCCCCTCCTACAGACAGCCACACTTCCTGCCACAGCTCAGAGAATGGGGCTGCACTGACCTGCCCCTTCCATGTCCCCGCCAAGCAGACTATCATCATCTCTTCTGAAAGGCAGACGCAGCCCTCCCAAATAGGCCTGCGAATCCTCGTGCTTCACCCTGACCTCACCTGAGAATCACCTGGAGCTCGTAAAGCAGCACCAATGCTCTCACCCTGACCAATAGACAGACTCTCACAGGGAGCACAGGTGATGCTGGTTCCTAAAACTTGCCAAGTGATGTTTATTGTAAACCCAGGCTGATAAGCACTTCTGTGCTTCCAAGTTTTCATGTGCATATAAATCATTTGGTGTTCCAGGTCCCATAGAAGAAACACCTGTCAACCTTGCCTGGTTCCACTACAGTAAAGGAAAATGATGACATTAGAAATCCTGCAGGTTTCCAGTGAAAATCTGGACCAGGAAGATCATTTCCACTCTCAATACACAGCTACCATTTTCCATGGTTCAATATTTATATTCAGAAACAGTGAAAACAGCAGGGAAACATGAGTTGTGGGCTCACGAAAAATGAAATCCAATCTACACTATTCACCAAAGTCTAAAGTCATTCTAAAGCTTTTAAAATGTATGGTTCACTGTTATTGCTTTATTCTAATGATTTAACCCTTATGGCTTTATGCATTTGGACATATCTGATTCCTTTTCTACTGATGTTAGATAACAGAGTGGGTATTTATTTGACTACTGAGGACAAGGTACACTGGTCAACCTTTCAGGCTTAAAACACAGGTTTCCCATCTAGAAACCAAGATCAGAGTCCACCTACAATAATTCATGGTCATCTGTGTATCTGACTGCATCATCCTGGGCTGATCTTTTTTTTTTTTTTAATATTTGTTCATTTTGAGAAAGAGTGAGTGAGTGCATTGTGGGGAGAGGCAGAGAGACTTGGAGACAGAGAATCTGAAGCAGGTTCCATGTTGTCAGGGCAGAGCCGATGTGGAGCTTGAACTCAAAAACCACGAGATCATGACCTAAGTCGAAGTCGTATCCTTAACCAACTGAGCCACCGAGACACCACCATGGGCTAATATCTTTACTGAAAATGACAACCATAAATATGCCCCCAGACATTTATTCTCCAACTAGCTTCCCAAAACTTAGCCCTTAGGTGTCACCTGAGAACTTGTGAGAAAGGAAAATTGGGGAGTTACAGCCCAGAACTATTGAAATAGTAACATGGGGGGCACCTGGTGGCTCAGTCGGTTGGGCATCCGAATTTGGCTCAGGTCATGATTTCATGAGTTCAAACCCCGCATTGGGCTCTGTGCTGACAGCTCAGAGCCTGGAGCCTGCTTCGGATTCTGTGTCTCCCTCTCTCTCTGCTCCTCCTTCCCACTCTCACTCTGTCTCTCTCTCTCTCAAAAAAAATAAACATGAAACATTAAAAAAAAAGAAATAGTAACATGGGAAGAGGCCTAGATATCTGATATTTTGTAAATGCTCCAAGTAAATCTGATCCAAAATTAATTTGACAGTCTCTGTAGTAACTAAATCAAAAGTCATCCCTGAGTTATGCACAGAAAAGTCAGTCTTAGGAACCCTCTATGTTCCACTAACATAGTGGAACACACACACACAACATACACATGTTAATAAGTCTGACTGTAACATGGTCTATTTCAGTTTTAATGTCTTCCATGACTCATTTTCTCCTCAACGCCCTCCTTGAGCATCCTGGAATTACCCAAAATACATTTGTCCTCACAAGCTTTCATCAAATAATACAATTTATTGTGAATTGGCATTTATTCAAACATTTCATCAGATAAGATATTAAACACATATAGCCACACATTAACAGGTGTTATATTTTATAATGGAATTGAATAAAGCAGCATTCTCACTATGAATCTGTATTTCATGATTTTTAGTACAAGACAATAAATAATTGCATGCTTAAGCAGCTCTTTGTGCCCAAGTATAAAGAATTAGCACTCCTTTTGCATACATTATACAATTCTTGCGCATCTGAGTAAGCACACTCTAAATTTCAGGTGCTTTCCATAGCAGCTGATTCCAGTGCAAGGCATGATGTCCTTTGTGTCAGATGCCTTGAAACACTTCAGGTAACACTGGCCATTCCCAACAATCTCACATATCCACCTGTGTTACAGATATGTTTTTACTTAGAGTTGTGGTATGCCAGCAAGACAGAACTGCCTTGAAAAGGATGGCCTATCCTGAGACAAAAAGGAGTGTTGCAGAGTAAGTTCCTTAAGTCCCATCATATTTACACTCCCTCCTTGCTGCGTGGAACACGGTCTGATACCTGATAGTGGGGCAAGCATCTATGACCACGAGAGAGCAAGTGTGACCACAATGCCTGCAGGTGGGCAATACCACAGGGAAGAAATGGAAAAGCTAGAGTGCACCATAGGGTGTATATGCCATTTTATCAGACATGAACATTTATCTACTCACTGTTTACATAATACAAATATACATCTTCTTTTGTATTATGTACACATTGGCCTTTTCATGGTATAGTGGAACACAAAAGAACAGCTACCCCCAAATGCATTATTATTAGTACTTGTGCTAATGTTAATTGCAAGCATAACCTGGTTCCCAACTTCATGGTATCATCTGTCTCCACAATGGACAGAAATCCTGTTTCTCCCCCCACACACACAGACACACACCAGATAGGAAAAAAATGCTACATGGACTGTGAATGAACAGAGGGGCTTCTAGCCTAAAAACTAGGCGACTGTTTGGGGCAAAAATACTCATTGCCTCTGACTGGTGAACTGCTCCCCACCTAATCAGTACCTTGCACAATCCTGAGTAGAACACTCATCATGGGGCTCAAGCAGGACTGAGTTTTCCTCCCAGCTGTGGATCAGCTTCACTGGAATGTCATCCATCTACAGTGGATCAGACAGACATGGGTTTATAAACCTAAGATTCTAGTGCTTTGTGGAAGGTCAGTGCAGTTTGCTGCTCCTGCCAGGGTCCACAAGGCTTCCTCATTTCCCGTATCTACTCTGCCATGTGACATTGGAAAGCTATGCCCACAACATTTGCATCTTCCAGCAAACCCTCTCCATCCACCACAACTGATTTTGGGCTGAAAAGTACAGGAATCTTTGTCATCCGGCATCCCCTGTCCTCAGCAATACATAGAATTTATGAACTCATGAAGATAGGAACTGACTTCTCTGAAACCCACATTTCCCAAGTCTCCATCTCTGTCACACTTGCTCATCACATGTAGGTTCCTAAGCCTTTGGAGTGACAAAAAGAACTCCTTCCCATTTGTGCACCCACATTTCAAGAGTTCTCCATATTTTCTTAGGTCGGTCTTATCTTCCTCTCAAAGGATACCATCATCATGTTTTATCTGCCCTCATAACTCTCTCAGTGCCAAGTGTCTGAATTAAACCTGTGGCCCACTGACACCTCTTTCCTCTTATCTCAATGAAGTGGTGACAATGTTGTATTTAAATCTTATATATAGGGGCGCCTGGATGGCTCAGTTGGTTGGGGGGCTGACTTTGGCTCAGGTCATGATCTCGCGGTTCGTGGGTTCGAGCCCCACATGGGGCTCTGTGCTGATAGCTCGGAGCCTGGAGCCTGCTTCAGATTCTGTGTCTTCCTCTCTCTCTGACCGTCCCTGCCTCGTGCTCTCTCAGAAGGAAATAAACGTTAAAAAAAAAAATCTTAAGTATGGCCTCCAATGATCTGTTTAAAGATCATTTCTCGGGGTACCTGGGTGGCTCAGTCGGTTGAGCGTCTGACTTCAGCTCAGGTCATGATCTCACAATTCGTGGGTTCGAGCCCCGCATCAGGCTCTGTGCTGACCGCTTGCTCACAGCCTGGAGCCTGCTTCAGATTCTGTGTCTCCTTGTCTCTCTGCCCCTCTCCCACTCACACTTTGTCTCACTCTGTTTCTCAAAAATAAATAAATGTAAAAAAAAAATTTTAAAAAAAGGTCATTTCTCATTGCTCAGAAAAAAATCCAAACTGCTCATGAGAACGAACCTACAAGGGCCCGAGTGACTGATGTGGGAGTAGGACAGCTCTGATGCCTAGGTTGATGGGAAAAGAAATGAGGAGACATCGAAGAACTAGAGATGATTTGGAAAGAAAACGATTAGAGTTTACCTTCCTAAGTTAAGAGTCACTAGTGCAGCCCAGGACAAGTGTCCTGTCTCTCTCTACATGCAGAATTCAGGCCAAGACTTCATCTGATTGTTTTCATCTCTTACATGGGGCAGTAACATTACTCCCAATGGAATACTGTTATCTTCCTAAGTATAGAAAACTACTACACACCCAGAACTGTCCCATGCTTGTTCACTTCAAACAAATATCAAAATGACCCATGACTTATGACATCTTCATATTTTTTAATTATTTTTTAATATCTAGTTTATTGTCAAATTGGTTTCCATACAACACCCAATGCTCATCCTAACAGGTGCCCTCCTCCATGCCCCTCACCCACCCTCCCCGCCCTCCTACCCCCCCACCCACCCCCACCATCAACCCTCAGTTTGTTCTCAGTTTTTAAGAGTCTCTTATTGTTTGGCTCCCTCCCTCTCTTTTTTTTCCTTCCCCTCCCCCATGGTCTTCTGTTAAGTTTCTCAGGATCCACTAAGAGTGAAAACATATGGTATCTGTCTTTCTCTGTATGACTCATTTCACTTTGCATAAAGCTCTCCAGTTCCATCCACATTGCTACAAAAGGCCATATTTCATGCTTTCTCATTGCCTGATTGTCACAGCAATGTGAACAAGTTGGAACATATCATTTATAAAAAGTGAAGGAAACATTAACTAAAGAAAGCTGAAACAGTGCTCTTGTCCCACTGAGACAAAATGAAATATATCAATTACACATGGAACTTAATAGGCTTACTGTATAACTAATCCCATGTTAATTAATATCTGCACAGCATGTAATTCAATGCAAGCCATTCTTAAAATCCCTGAGCAAGTCGTACAAACAATGGTTCATGAACATTGGAACAAGGAGAACAGAGTATATCCCACACAAGTAATAGGCAGATAGACATGACAGGATTTGCATGGGCAGATTCTCACATCAAAAGTCATGAGATTTGGGAGAGAAAAATTCAACACAATGTACAGAAAAGCGTTCTTATTATGAATCTGTAACGTTTGAGTTTGCCAGGAAATCATCAATTTTGAAATTTTGACATTACCTACATTGATCTGATGTTCCCTTTTATTGTGAAGATATTGGTACACATACATGCACAAACTTTTCCCTCGTTAGTCCTGTTACACCTCAATTATATCTTAAGCTTGGTAAATTTACAATTTGCATTCCATGCATATCAAAATCATGGGAGTCTTTTGTGTTCAGAACACTCAGAAAAAGGACATGAGCAAAGGATACTACAGAATAAAATTTTACAAATACTGATTTAGAATTGTGCAGGTATGGCTTATAATTATATTTGCAGTGACTGTGATAAATTATTATTTGTTAAGTAGAGCCCCTGGGAATTAGATCGTGAGCCATAGTTCAATGCAAGAACACAGAGGAAATTGAAATAGGTTTATTACTCATAGACCTAAGAGCATGTATACAGTATGCCTTCAAGTTGAGGCAGAGACTGGCAGGAACTGGGGCAGGTGCCTTTATTATGGTTCATGGTTGTAATGCCTTGCCATGCCTGGGCCAAGTCTAAAATGCACAATCTGAAGCAAAATGAGTGGAGTATGGTAAACTCTGTGGGCGTCTTCTCCAAAGGGTGCACAGGTAAATACACTGGGGGTGGAGACTGGTGTTCACAAGGGTTAATGGGGATGTCATATCAGGAACGTACACTAGCTTGTGACTTTGGGAGCTTTTACCTAATACATTAGCTATTAGAAGGAGCTAATGTCAGTTCGAACCTCCTACAGGTAACCTGGTTATATAAAATGGAGTCCAGTGCAATATAAACAAATTAGCTACACTCTCAATAATACTTTTATATCATCTATATTCGAACCATTATAATGTCTGAGTAGTTACAAAATGGAGGAAAAGATACAGTACATAAATTGGGGGAAAATAATCTCAAATAATTTCAGGTTACTGGAAAAAGGGAATATTGTGATGTTATCCCACGGCATTCATAAGTACAGTTGACTGTGGACTAATGGAGGGGTTGATTCTTCAATCCCCCAGCAGCTGAAAATACATATATAACGTTTCACTCCCCCAAATTTAACTTCAAATAGCCTACTGTTGACCAGAAACCTCACTGAAAACATAAACAGTCCATAAACACACATTTCCTATGTTATACATATTATAGACTATATTAAGGTAGACAAAAAATGTTATTGCAAAAATCATAAGGAAAATACACTTACAGTATTGTACCATTAAAAAATATGGATGTAAGTGGATATGCACTGTGCAAAACCACATGTTCAAGGTTCAAGTGTACTTTGTCATTACAGTCTATTTACCTACAATGTTGTTTAAGACAGAGTAGGTTAAGGTTGGTTCAAGGATAACACTTCCTTCATTACAAATCAGTGTTAACACATGAAAACCCATTCAGTTTTATTAATTAAAATATATTCAGTTCAAAAAAAAACACTGCAAAATCACTGTATAATACTTGGTCAAAATACAGACTACAAACATTCAATAACCCGTCTTCTTTCTCTGATATAATAATCTGAGAGTTGTGGTTTCCATGGTTTTGCTTATAACATTCCAAATATATGTTGACCAAATTGTTTATATTCTCAGTAAGGTTTCTGGTCAATAGTAGGCTGTTAACAGTCAAATTTTGTGGGAATCAAAAGCAACACACCTATTTCAACTGCATAGAGGTCAGAGCCCCTAACATGTGGAAGGCTCTACTGTAAACAATGTGTTTTAACCTGTTTTATTCTCGGTAATAAATACTCTGATTTAGATTAATATCTAAAAAGTTGTGTACACTTAGTGCTTTTCACTGTGAATTTTCTGCTGTTAATTATATATTTTTTTCATCTTACACATTGCCAGCTTTACATATTTAAATTTTTATGTTGTATGATTCTCTTTTTTTCTGATATGTACATTCACAACAACTTTTTTTGTCTGTTCATTTCAAGGGTTATTATCCACTATACATTCTCTGATGTTGAGTTCCATGTAAAGCTTTTCCACATTCTTTACATGCATTCCACATTCTTTACATTTATAAATTTTTTCCCCAGTATGCTTGTTTAACTTAGGTTGTAGTCCTGGTGAAAGGCTTTGCTATGATTTCTATATTGTTCAGGTTTCTCCCAGGAATGTATACTCTGATATCAAAGAAGATTTAAGCAGTGGTTAAAGGCTTCACCAAATTGTTCAGATTTCTAATATTTCTTCCCAGTAAATATTCTCTTATATTCAGAAAGGTTTGTGTGCTGATTAAAGGCTTTGCCACATTCTTGACATTTTCAAGGTTTCTCCCCAGTATGTACCTTCCAGATAATTTTGATTACTAGTTAAGGACTTTGCCACATTCTTTACATATGTAAGGTTTATTCTCAGTACGAAATCTATTGATGAGTGAGTTTTGAAGACTGGAAAAAAGATTTGCCACACTCACTACATTTGTAAATCTTCTATTCAGTAAGAATACAATGACATATTAAAAGGCTGAAGCTTTGAAAAAAGACTTTCTGACATTTTTTCTTTTATAATGATATCTGGAAAGTGAGTTCTCTAAACTTTATTATGATTTCAACCTTGTAAATGTTTTCCCCAGATTCGTTGTATTCATAAGTTCTGTCTCCACTATAAACACTTTGATACTTATTAAAGATAAAGTCCTCACAAAAGGCCTTCCTAAGGCATTACACATAGTTGCTGTAGGCTGTGTATTATGTGAAACCTATTTAACAGTGATGGTTGGATAAAGACGCCTCCATGTTTATCAAAATTAGGGACTTTGGAACAAGGAAGAATTTGTTGGTAGAAGAATAATGAACCTTTAGAAAAGGACTTCTCAAATTGATTATATTTAGCCTTTTTTTTTTTAATTTTTGAAGGAGAGAGAGAGCATGAGTGGGGGAGGAGCAGAGAGAGAGGGAGACATAGAATCTGAAGCAGGCTCCAGGCTCTAAGCTGTCAGCACAGAGCCCAATGTGGGGCTTGAACTCACGAACTGTGAGATCATGACCTGAGCCAAAGTTGGACGCTTAACCGACTGAACCACCCAGGCTCCCCTATATATATTTAGCCTTTTAAATCTTTATTTTCAAAGTTCTAATCTACAAAAATGCTCGAGTAATTAATCCTTCATATATTTGAAATGGTCCAAAACATTACTTTCAGCATGGAATACGTAGCTTTCCAGAATTTCCAAATTTCCTTTCAGAGAATACACATGCTAAAAAAAAAAAAAAAAATGGATTTGGGTCTTTGTGTTCATAAAGACCTTCTTCTGCAAACATCAGTGTCTTAAACTGGGGCTTTCCCCAAATATTTTATATTCTTTATCTCTTCTGGGAGTAAGGATTCCTTTAAAGGTAATTGTCCCAGTTTAGTTACATCCATTATAACATTCTACCCTTCAACTTTTTCCATCACCTTCTTAGTCTTTTATTACCCAAATTCTTGAAGCCACAGCTTCCATATCTTCCAAGTACCACTGTAGGGAATAAATCTTCTTCCCCTGTCTTTGTCAACAATCCCAGGATGTGATCAGAAGACATAGCTGGAAGTTATCAAAAGAATTAACCCACTTATTGCACTTATGTATATATATACTTTAAAATGTTAATGTACAAAATTCATATCCATCATAGGGCATTGGGAAGATGGAGAAATAGGAAGCACCAAGACTTTGTTCCTCCATGAAGACACAAATTGACCAAATTGCCTTTTTGAGTGCTCCAAAAGCCAGTTGGGAGAACACAGCACCCACAGGCAAGCACAAATGAAGAAGATCCAGTTTGAAGAAAGAAGAAAAGTTTGTTATACTTGCCCACAGTAGCTGCTCACCCTACCTGGCACTCCATGGCAAGACTGTGAGAAAATTCTCAACTCTGCTCAGGAGAGAAAGACGTGAGTGAAGTATATGGGCAACAGTCTGATTCTTTGCAGCTGCCTGGAGGACTTATTTCTGTCATGCCTGAAATGGAGGGCTGAGGGAATGGGAACACCCTCTTGTTGCATTGTAGTGGTTATTCACAGAATAGGTAAGTATTTGTTCCAACACGAGAGAGAATGCAGAGCTGAGGAACATCAAGAGAGGGGTGTATCATGTGCAATTAACATGATACAATAATTGTTTAACTGTGAAATTACAAGCACTCAGACATTACACATCTCCAGAGTGTTTGACAGACCCCAGAATTACTGTACAGTTGGCTGTTGTGTTCTCCATTTAAGCAAGTCCATAAATCCTGGGACCACAGGCTGTTTTTTGTTTTTTAATGTTTATTCATTACTGAGAGATATAGAGAGACAGAGCATGAGCAGGGGAGGGGCAGAGAGAGGGGGAGACACAGAATCCAAAGCAGGCTCCAGGCTCTGAGCTGTCACCACAGACCCCGATGCAGGGCTTGAACTCACAAACTGTGAGACCGTGACTTGAGCCAAAGTCGGACACCCAACCAACTGAGCAACCCAGGCGCCCCGATGGCTGTTTTTTAAATTCCCAATCCTCGAGGATTGGTTCAGTATGGGGATCCTGAGCTTGTCTTGTCCCTGAAACACAGCTAGATCAGGATCAAACCATTTTGAACACCTAGGAAGTTGATCTAAGGATTAAAACAACAATCTGCATAATTTGAGCAAGAGAACTTGGCAGGTATGTGGTATGGAAAGGTGAATTGGGGGAGAGAAAAGCGGCAGAGACTCAGACCTTAGGGAGCAGTTTTCACAGAGAGAGGACAGAGAGAGAAAGAGAAAGGGGAGAGTGCAGCACACTGTGATTGCACAAGAACACCATAACCCCCGAAAGTAGCTGGAGACAAAGAGTGAAAATATTTAAATATTTGTAGAGGAGTGGACAAGAAATCTGTTCCCCAAAACCATTGACAGGGAGAAAGGAGAGGGTTTCAATACCACCAGGACTCTATAAACAGTGGAGCACAGAGTCTGAAGTTTTGGAGCTCTCAGTGCCTGGTGGTGCTCTGGTGAGGAAGTAGGGCAAATCCCCAGAAGCAGAATCACAGTCTAAGGATTCCATGGGCCACATGGGCAGAAGTGGTTCCTCTGCTTGAAATGCGTTTGATAGAGGCTTAGGGGCCATACAGCTTCCCTCTGGGCAAAAGTTCCAGCAGATCCTGCAGAGCTGCCACATTTATGGATATTGGAAAAAAGATGCCAGAGCACAGCAAAACAAGATCCCAGCTGTGTATTGGGATTTACCATAAACTTTGAGCCTCTGCTGCTGTACAATCATGCAAATGTTTTCTGGGACAAGCTGGCACCCAGCCATTGCTCAGCAAGACCCATCCCAGATAATCAGTGTGGGTACAAGCTGCAGTGATCTCTGAAGTATGGGGTTTTGAAACATAGCCCAATCTTAGATAAAACTCTGGAGGGAGACACCATCTGGAAGGCACACAGCCTGGACACAAACAGGGTAAAGGTGGGGAGTGGACAGAAACCTGAGACAAAGGAGGGGTACCTGATCACATGCCTCTAAGGGCACAAAATTCCCACACCAGAGACTAGAGAGCTGAGTGAAGACTTAGAAAAATTGGTGACTTATTAAAGACAAATAACATTTGAATCATAAGAGTCCTAGAAGATGAAGATAGAGAAAAATGGGCAGGAGGCTTATGTGAGCAAATTTCCTAATCTGGAAAAGGACACACACATCAAAATCCAAGAAGCACATAGAACTCCCATTAGATTCAACAAAAACCCAGCATCACCAAGGCATATCATAGTCAAATTCACAAAATACACAGACAAGAAAGAATTATGAAAGCAGCAAAGGGGAAAAGTCAAACTTTCACTCTTTGAAGATAACATGATAACTCAACATGGAAAACCCAAGAGACTCATCAAAAAATTGTTAGAAGTGATCCATAAATTCAGCAAAGTCACAAGATAGAATAAAACCAGTGTACAGAAATCAGTTGCATTTATTTTCTTTCTTTTTGAGAGAGAGTGGGAAAGAGAGAGCATGCATCAGTGGGGGAGGGGCAGAGAGAGAGAGAGAGAACCTGAATCAGGTCCTGCACTGTCAGAGCAGAGCCTGATGCAGGGCTTGATCCTACAAACTATGAGACGATGACCTGAGCTGAAATTAAGAGCTGGATGCTTAACCTACTGAGCCACCCAAGCATCCCTCAGTTGCATTTCTATACACTAATAATAAAGCAGCAGAAAGAGAAATCTAAGAATCAATTCCATTTCCAATTGTACCAAAAACATAAAATACCAAGAATAAACCTAACCAAAGAGGTAAAAGATCTGTACACTGAAAATTATAGAAAACTTATGAAAGAAACTGAAGAAGACAGAGAAATGGAAAAACATTCCATGCTCATAGATTGGAAGAAAAAAATATTGTTGAAATATCAATACTACACAAAGCAATCTACACATTCAATACAATCTCTATCAAAATAACGCTGGCATTTTTCACAGAGCTAGGACAAACAATTCTCAAATTTGTGTGGAACCACAAAAGACCTTGAATAGCAATGTTGAAAAAGAAAACCAGAGCTGGTGACATCACAATTCCAAATTTTAAGCTGTATTACAAAGCTGTAATCATCAAGACAATATGATAGTGGCACAAAAACAGACACATAAATCAATGGAACAGAATAGAGAACCCAGAAATGGACCCACAAACGTATGGCCAACTAATCTTCAACAAAGTAGGAAAGAATATCCAATGGGAAAAAAGACCTTCTCTTCAACAAATGGTGTTGGGAAAACTGGATAGCAATATGGAGAAGAATAAGCCTATACCATTTTCTTACACCATGTACAAAAATAAACTCAAAATGGATGAAAGACATAAATGTAAGACAGGAAACCATCAAAATCCTAGAGGAGAAAACAGGCAACAAGCTCTTTGATCTAGACTAGAACAACTTCTCACGAGATCTGTCTCTGGAGGCAAGGGAAAGAAAGACAAACATGAGCTACTGGGACTGCATCAAGATGAAAAGCTACTGCATAGAGAAGGAAACAATCAACAAAACTAAATTCAACCTATGGAATGGGAGAAGATATTTGCAATGACATTTTAGACAAAGAGTTGGTATCCAAAATCCATATTATCAAACTCAATGCCCCAAAATCAAATAATCCAGTGAAGAAATGGGCAAAAGACATGAACAGACACTTTTCCAAAGAAGACATCCAGAAGGCTAACAGACACATGAAAAGATGCTCAACACCACTCATCATCAGGGAAATACAAATTTAAGCCACAATGAGATACCATCTCCCACCATCTCCCACCTTTCAGAATGGCTAAAATTATCAACATAGCCACCAACAGATATTGGTGAGGATGTGGAGAAAGGGAACCCTTTTGCACTGCTGGTGGGAATGCAAACTGGTGCTGTCACTCTGGAAAACAGTATGGAGTTTCCCCAAAAAATTAAAAATAGAGCTACCCTATGACCCAGCAATTGCACTAGTAGATATATATCCAAAGGATACAAAAATGCTGATTCTAAGGGGCACAAGCACAACAGTGTTTATAGCAGCACTATCAACAATAGCCAAATTGTGGAAAGAGCCCAAATGCCCACTGAAAGATGAATGGATAAAGAAAAGGTGGTGTACACACACACACACACACACACACACACACACACAGGAATATTACTTGGCAATCAAAAAGAATGAAATCTTGCCATTTGCAACAACATGGATGGAACTAGACTGTATTATGCTAAGTGAAATAAGTCAGAGAAACATATATATCATATGATTTCACTCATGTGGAATTTAAGAAACAAAACAGATGAGCATAGGGGAAGGGAAGGAAAAATAAGATAAAAACAGAGAGGAAGGCAAACCAGAAGAAACTCTTAAATACAGAGAACAAATTGAGGGTTGCTGGAGGGGTGTTGGGTGGGGGGATGGGCTAAATGGGCAATGGGCATTAAGTAGGGCACTTGTTGGAATGAGCACTGGGTGTTATATGGAAGTGATGAATCACTAAACTCTACTCCTGAAACCATTATTACACTACATGTTAACTAACTTGGATTTAAATAAAATTAAGAAAAATAAATTCCCAATCCTCACCAAAAGATCACAAGGCATACATTGAAACAGAAAAACATGTTCCAATCAAGGGAGCAAAATAAAACTACAAAACTGGCTCTAAATTAATAGAAAACTATTAATTACCTGACAAAGAATTCAAAATAACTATCATAAAGGTGCTCATGAAGGAAGAGGCAAAAATAGATAAGTAACTAAATGATATCCAGTAAACTATGCATGACTTAAATGAAAATCAAAAGAGACTGAGTATGAAGAATAACCAAGTATAAATTGGGAGCTGAAAAGCACAATAACTGAATTTAAAATTACACTAAAGGGCCAGCAACAGACTTGATCAAGCAGAAGAAAGAATTAGACAATTTAATTTTTTTAATGTTTATTCATTTTTGAGAGACAGAGAGAGACAGAGCATAAGCAGGTAAGGAGCAGAGAGAGAGGGAGACACAGAATCTGAAGCAGGCTCCAGGCTCTGAGCTGTCAGCACAGAGCCTGACACACAGCTCAAACTCACAAACTGTGAGATCATGACCTAAGCCGAAGTCAGACGCTCAACCAACCAAGCCACCCAGGGGCCCCAGAATTAGACAATTTAAAGACTCATTAGTTTAAGTTACCCATTGAGAGGAGAAAAAAAAACATGTGGAAAAGGACAGAGTCTAAGGGACTTATGGGATACCAACAAGTGGACCAATATACACGTTAAGGAGATCCCCTTAGGAGAGGAGAGTGAAAGGAGGTAGAGAGCTTACATAAAGAACTATTGGTTTATAATTCTCACAATTGTGAAAAGAGACAAATTCAAGAACCTCAGTGAATTCTAGGTAGGATAGATGTCAAGACATCAACACAGTGATGTATTATAATTAATTTATCAAAAATCACATGTGAACAGAGAATTGTGAAACATCATGAGAAAAGCAATCCAACTTGTGCAAAAGAGCTCCTCTAAGAATATGAATAGTTTCTCAGCAGAACATATATGAGGAAGTGCACAGGATAATATATTCAAGTACTTAAAGATCAGAAAATATCAACCAAAAATACTGTAGGGGCTCAATCGGTTAAGCATCCAACTCTTGATTTCAGCTCAGGTTGTGATCTCATACTTCATAAGATCAAGCCAGCATAGAACCTGCTTGGGATTCTCTCTCTTTCTCTGTCCCTCCCCTGCTTGCTCTCTCCCTCTCAAAATAAATGCATAAGTAAACTAAGGAAGAAAAAAAAAAGAAGTCTTCCTGCTTAAAATGCAAAGATTCTAAACAGTAACTAAAACCACATGAAAATATAAAGCTCTCTGGTAAATGTAAGTGTTTATACAAGTAGAGAAAACTGGACTATTGCTATGAATAGCACAAATTTCTTTTTTTGTGACAATTTTTTTAAGGCATAAAAATGATATATCTAAATTATAGAGTATAAAACAAAAGAATTTGGGTTATTGGTGACATAAAGTGGGTGCAGCGGTGGACATTTTAAGTAGTACATTTGTGTACGTATTGACAATATCAGCTTTGAGATGTTTTAAGTATCCCCATGGTAGCCAAAAACAAAACAAAACTATAGAAGACACAAAAAGGAAATAAGAATGGTATGAAAACATATCACTACAAACATCAAAAAAACATAATGGAACACAATAAAAGAGGAAAAGTGGGATGAAATAGGCACAAGAAGTATAGAAAACTATGAAAAAACAGCAGTAGTAGCCCTTCCCTTCCAGTAATTACTTTGATGGTAAGTAAATTAAACTCCCCCATTAAAAGGCATAAACTGGCTGAGTGAGTAAAACACAAAATCCAACAACTTCTTGTCTGCAAGAGAGTCACATCAAATCTAAGGACACACATAAGATGCAAGTAAAAGTATTTAAATGAACATTTCATGCAAATGGAGACCAAAAGAGGGCACAGGTGGCCATATTAATATCAGACAATACACATTAAGTGCAAAGAGTGCAGGAACAGAAGAATGGCATTATATGTAGATAAAGAGATGAAATTACTCAGGTACCAGAACAATTATCATTATGTGTGCACCTAACACCAGAGATCCCATATATATGAAGCACAAAAGACAGAACTGAAGCAAGATATAAACAGCATCATGATAGTAGCAAAGGGTAATACTTCGATTTAACTGGATAAAAAGACTACATTCAAGTTCAATAAGGAGAGTACTTGAACAATGTTATAGACCAATTACATATAATGGACATAACATAGATCACTCCACCAGGCAAGAGCAGAATACACAATCTTCTCAATCACACATGGAACATTCTCTAGTAGAGACAACCTGTTTGTCTATGAAATAAGTTTAACAAAATAAAGAAGATTAAAATCATACCAGTATCTTTTTTGACCACAATGGAATGGAACTAAAAATGAATAGCAGATGGAAAATTGGAAATTCCACAAATATTTGGAAATTGAACAACACGCTCTTGAACAATCAATGGGTCAAAATGAAATTCAAAAAATAACCAGTAAATATCTTGAGGCTAATGAAATGAAACACAATATATTTAAACTCAGGGAATTCAGAGAAAGTAATTCTAAGGAAACAGTGGAGTAGAAAGGCAATCTGAGAAATGGAAGCAAATTTTTTACAGAGCCTCTACAGCATAAAGAATTAACATCTAGAATATAGAAAGAACTCTTGCAACAACAACCAAAAAGCAACTAGCATGATTAAAAAATGGACAAAGGATTGAATGGACATAATCCAAGGAAGATATACAAATGGACAAGCATATGAGAGATGCTCAAAATCCCTATTCATTAGAGAAATACAAATCAAGCAGTGAGGTATCACCTCACACCCGTTCAGATCCCACCATTAAACAACAACAACAACAACAACAACAACAACAACAAAACCTACACATGTTGGAAAGCAAGACTAGAAATTGGAACCCTTATGCACCACTAGAGGAAATGCAAATGGCACAACCACTATGGAAAAGAGAATGGAGTTTCCTCAAAAATTTTTAAATCATATTTCATATGATCCAGCCCTCCCACTTGAGCGTATATAACCAAAAGAATTCAAAGTACTATCTTCAAAAGATATTTGCAAAAGCAGTTTCATAGCAGCATTATTCAGAAAACCATTAATAAATGAAAACAATAGAAATGTTCGTGAACAAATAAAGAAAATGTAGCATATACATGCACTAGAATAATACCCAGCTTTAAAAAAGAAACACATCTTGTCACTTTATACACATGCTTAAGATGTGATGATATTATGTTAAGTGAAATAAATGAGTCACAGAGAGCTACACTATGATTCATTTAAGTGACTAACCTAGTATCGAGAACCTCACGAAAAAGGAAGGATGAAACGATGGGCAGACGAAGGCAGGAAGGCAGGAAGGGAGGGAGGAAAGGATGGATGGATGGATGGATGGATGGATGGGTGGATGGAGAGGGAAGAAGGGAGGGAGGAAGGAGGGGAGAGAGAGAGAGAAAGAGAGAGAGAGAGCATGCCAGGAGCTTAGAAATGGAGACAAATGTCAAACTGGCTGCTTAAAAGGTATTGGGTCTCAGTTTTGCAAGATGAGAAAACTCCAGATTGACTTTACAATAATGTAAATACACTTAACACTTTAGTAAAAAAACGGTTAAGGGGCACCTGGGTGGCTCAGTCAGTTAAGCATCCGACTTCAACACATGTTATGATCTCACAATTCATGAGTTGGAGCCCCACTTCAGGTGAGCTTGAGCCCCACTTTGGGTGAGCACAAGCCCTGCTTCGGGTTAACCCTGTTTCTCTCTCTGCCTCACATGGGATTCTCTCTCTCTCCCTGTCTGTCTCTGCCTGTTGCTCACTTGTGCCCTCTCTCTCTCTCAAAAAAAAAAAAAAGATTAAAATGGTACATTTTATGGCATATATTTTTTGCCACAATTAAGAATAAATTATGACACCTAAAATTGATAGAGATATGAGTTTTTTAAGTTATTTTTATGAATTTGAAGGGGGCTTTTTTTAAAGTTTATTTTGAGAGAGAGAGCAGGGGAGGAAGGAGAGAAAGAGAGTCACAAGCAGTCTCTGCACAGTGTGGAGCCCAATGTTCGGCTCAAACCCATGAACCATGAGATCATGACCTGAGCCGACATCAAGAGTCAAACACTTAACTGACTGAGCCACCCGGGGGCCCCATAGATGTGAGTTTTAAAAAATTAATTTCAATTCAAAAAGGTGTTTCTCTCCCAAAGAGAATATGAATTCATTCCCAAATAGATGACAACACTAATTCTATTATGACAACTTACCCAGGATAAAACAGACAGGATAAAACAACCACTGACAACTAACCAAGAAAAAAAAAACAAATGTGGTAAGTCATGAACCAACAATGTATAGGTAGTATTTATACAAACAATACACGTATACTTTTTTTTTATTTTTTTTTTTTACATTTTATTTATTTTTGAGAAACAGAGTGAGACAAAGCATGAGCGGGGGAGGGGCAGAGAGAGAAGGAGACAGAATCTGAAGCAGGCTCCAGGCTTTGAGCAAGCAGTCAGCACAGAGCCTGAGGCGGGGCTTGAACCCACAAACTGTGAGATCATGACCTGAGCCGAAGTCGGACGCTCAACTGACTGAGCCACCCAGGCGCCCCAATACACGTATACTTTTATTGGCAATTGACATGTCTAACCCAAATCCTATTTGAATTAAACCCTACATGGTCTTCAAGTACTGGGTTGAATTGTTATCCAAAATTATAAAACATAGATTAAAAAACAAAAGCACAACTAATTAATGCTGTGGAAACCGTCATTAAACAGGAAGCTTTGTTACTAATTGCAAAACAAGAATAAGAGAAATGTTGGGGTGCCTGGGTGGCTCAGTCAGTTGAGTGTCCAACTTCGGCTCAGGTCATGATCTGGTGTTTGTGGGTTCGAGCCCAGTGACGGGCTCTGTGCTGACAGCTCAGAGCCTGGAGCCTGCTTTGGATTCTGTCTCCCTCTCTTTCTCTGCCCCTCCCCTGCTCACACTCTTCTCTATCTCTCAAAAATGAAAAAATGTTTAAAAAACTATTTTTTAAAGAAAAAGAGAAATGTTAAAAAATTCTGAATAAAACCTAGATATTCTAGCTTTCCAGCACCTGTCTCATACATAGCAGCTGCCAAGATGTTGATGCCGGAGAAGAACTGAATTGCCATTTATGAACTCCCTTTCAAGGAGGGAGTGATAGTGGCCAAGAAGGATGTCCACATGCCAGAACACCCCGAGCTGGCAGACAAGAACATGTCAAACTTCACATCATGAAGGCCATGCAGTCTCTCAAATCATGAGGCTACATAAAGGAACAGTTTGCCTGCAGACATTTCTACTGCTATCTTACCAATGAGGGTATCCAGGATCTCCACACTTACCTCCACTTGCCCCCTGAGATTATGCCTGCCACGCTGCCCCACAGAGGTCCTGAGACAGGGAGGCCATGGCCCAAAGGCCTGGAGGGAAAGTGACCTGCAAGTCTCACACAAGGGGAAGCTGACAGAGATACCAACAGATGAAACACTGTGCCCCCTGGTGCCAACAAGGAAGCTGGTGCCTGGGCTGCGTCAGCAACTGAATTCCAGTTTACAGGCAGATTTGGTTGTGGATGTGGTCAGCCACCTCATTAAAGCTGGAGATTGTTTTGTGTCAAATAAATCTACAGCCAGAAAAAAAATATTTTAAAAACAACACATAGATACTCTATTATAAAAGGATCCTTCTATATAACTCTCATTTTAAACTGAGACTGTGCACTCAAGAAAAGCAGCATTTGAAGAAGTAGCATGTGTTATATGACATAAATTGCTCAGAAAATCCATTGTAGTTGATCATAAAATGCTCTAATAAAAATCTTATGAAAGGGGCCAGCTGGCTGATTCAGTTGGTTAAGCATCTGGCTCTTGATTTTGGTTCAAGTGATGATCTCACCATTCCTGGGATGGAGCCCCATGCTGAGCTCTGTGCTGACAGCATGGAGTCTGCTTGGGATTCTCTCTCTCCCGCTCGCTCGCGCTCTCTCTCTCTCTCTCTCTCTGCCTCTTCTGCTTTCTCTGTCTCAAAATAAATACTTAAAAATTTTGTATGATAAATATTTAAATGACATCAGAGAATGTGTTATTAAGAGCTACTCCTATTTTTACACAGAATGGCAAAGCTGTTTATTCATTCCTTAGAAGCAACAACAATAACAAACATTTCTGAATAAAGAAACACCACGATTATTGCAAAATATGCTGAGAATCACAGCTGTATAAAATAAACATTTAGGTATTAATCATACCACAATTCAGATACATTTTAAGGAAAGTGGATGAAAATCCTGATGATTTTTGTCTCAAGGGAAATTTATATATATGAACAAAACATTTTAATAAATATGGGGACTTTCACTAATGATCAAACTCACTACTTTTAAAACACATGTACATTCAAGCATGTTCTGTCAGAACTTGAGAAATTAAAATCACAGCTGAATTTCACAGAAAACTAACCACAAAGTGAAAACATCTAGAACACAGTCATGCGAACTTAATATATGCAAGACAAAATTAGAAAATCATCATTGTTAAGAAATACAGTAACAATTGACATCTGTTATGGAGCAAAAATGAACTTAAAAAAAATGGCTTAGCATAGAGTTCCTCAGAAATATGCACAGATTTCCCCAGACCACCACCCCCCCCCACCGCCCAAAGCCATAGAAAAGCAGACAGATCATGCAAGCCCTCACAGACTATGGAAAGCACTTTGGCCCTCACTGTGAATATGATGGAAGACCAGGGGAGCAGAAGGAGAATCCTTAGAAGACATAGGAAGATACTGAATGTTGGATAGGACTGTCCTTCTGTGACAGCAGGAGATATGAACTGAAGCTTCTGGAAAATTATTTCAAGTAGTGCTTCTCAATCCACATTTTAAGATTTGGTCTCCTGCTTGACCTTTGGACCTCACCTTGGTCATCTGCTTCATTCATTCCAACCTACCTGGATGTAAGGCTCCATTCTATTCACATCCCAGGATTCCTTCTCTGCTCCATGAGGTGATCAGATAGGGCTTAGACTCATCCTATATTGCAAGACTCATTTATTTTAAAAATAGTAGTATGAGTTTTGTTGGATTCTTTAATTTTCAATCCAGTATTGTCCTCATTAGAGAAGAGAGGACATTGTAGAATTCTAGGAAATAGTTTCCCAAAATATTATTTGATGAATGAATGGAATAATTTTTATGACAATTATAGGTTTTATAGGTTATATGAAGAATGGCAACAATAATCCTCTTCAAAAATTTACTAGTCACTGGATAACATCACAACAATTTTTGTAAGTTAATGCAAAAAATAAAAGAAAATTTTCTAAAACTACACATATTGGGGAACCTGGGTGGTTCAATCGGTGAAACGTCTAACTCCTAATTTCAGCCCAGGTCATGATCCCCCAGTTTGTGAGTTCGAGCCCAGAGTCTGTCTCTACAGTGATAGCACTTCGAATTCTCTCTCTCTCTTCCACTCTCTCTGCTCCTCCCCCACTCACATGCTCTGTTTCTCTCTCAAAATAAACTTAAAAAAAAAAAAAACAAATATATTATTTTTCCTCTTTTATGACAGTATTTTGTCAACCAACCAATAAAGGCAAACCAGGTTTCAACCAAGGTTACCTGAACTAGAGTTTATCTAACATGACACACAGCTCTATGTACAGAGACTACCTTAGAGCAATGTTCTTTAGTGGCCCGGGCAGGCTGCTCCAAGATGGGACACTTTGGCATGAAGAGTTTTTTGAGCTAAAGACATTTGACACCCTGTAGACCCAAGAGAAATTTTTGCTCCTCCTTAACTACAGAGAAGAATCAAAATTGGTGGTTGTTGTGTTTTTTTTCTTCACAGAATAAGTATTACCAGAGACCAATCTTACCTGAGTCACCCACCTGTGTGAAAGGGCAAACATCTAATTACCAAACATCTGCTCTTATTATCACCCTGTGAAGGGCATTTCTCCACCGTGAAGTCCCAGACCTGCCTCCTTAGTTCAGGATGACCTGTATACCTCCTTTTGCCTGATTATCTTTGGGATTTCCATGTCTGTGAGGGTATCTTCTACTTACGAAATTTAATTTGATCTTCTGTTAATTTGTCTTATTTCAATTGGATTCTTAGTCCAGCTAGAAGGACCTTAAAGGGGAAAGAAATTCATATGCTCCCTGACACTATCTACACAAAATTGATCTAATGAAGCCAGCATTGATCTTGACGGTTCAGAGGAAACAGTGCACAGGTCATATTGCCCCTAGGCACAGCTGTACCAGCCAAGGAACAGGTAGCCTAGACTCAAGAGATTGGAATGCAACCCCACTATCAGCACTACCCTACTGACAGAACTACCAGATGCCCCTAGTGAAACCTCTAACATAAAGAAGAAAGATATTTTTCTGATTGAAAGACTTTTGAGATGGAATACACCTCTGGGGTACCAGGTGAAGTATGACCAAAAGTTATTAAGTAACATCTGCTAACATGGCCTCACAGGTCTCCAATCAAGGGCATTCACTTTCTCGGTGATACTAAAACTGACCCAGTCCTTGAGCTCTCTGATCAATAGAAATCAACAATGAAACAAATTGGGAGTTTCATGCAAGGCTTCACTGGGCTGCATGCTTGAGAATGAAGAACACAACACCAAGGAAAGGAAAGTGTCCTCTGGCATACCCCCTAAATTAGAGATCAGGGAATTCATCATGGCATACCCTAGTTTGGTCATCTTTACCAGTGTTCACAGTAAGCATCCTCCCTCTGAATTCCTGCAACACAAACTACTAAAGAGGCATAGAGTTTTAGGTTGGTTCCGCCCCCCTCCCCCTTATCCAGGGAGTCAAAAAATGCTGGATTTCATGGTTGAGGAGAGCTGAATCTAGTCTCTGCTCTATCTCATCAGAATACTGTTGAACCCAATTTTCTCCTTAAAAACCTTAATTTGCAAGCCATTGAGGAGTTCAAGTCTTTGGAGCATTAGCTCCTCCTTCTCCTGGGTGGGTCCATACAAATAGCTTAAATTGGTTTACTGAAAAAGCTCAATGTATGATTTTATGGTTTACTGCACATGGTAGACAAACTCTCATTTGCTTTGGTTACTATTTTGGTGAGCACAGCGGGAACCTAGTCCCATGTAGATGTTCTATACATGATTCATTGGCCCCTGGCCAGTGGGGGCATCTCAAAGATTTCAGCCAGCAGCTGCCAAGAGTGCTTATTTTGGGGAGAGTATTGACACACTGACCGCTGACCAGACCTTGTTAGTCAATGGCACTATCATTTTTTTTCTGAGATCTACTATATTTTTTCTTTTCTGTTTATTGCAGATTCACCTTACCCCACAAAATTACACCATTTCTATTATTTCTGATGAGCTAAGGACAATAGAAGTGCTCAATTTCACCTTATTGTAACAAGGCAATGAAAGGCTGAATTCTAACTAGATGTTTTTTATTTTAACATAACATGGGACTCATGGCATGATTTTAACGCTCACATGGCTTCAATGAAGACCCCTAAACATACTCAATTTGTATATGTATACATCCTCCTCCAGACAGCCATCTATTCACCTAAACAAATTAAATGGGGTATATATTTTGACTGCAACTTAGAAGCTTTTAAAGAAAACAGTGACAAGATAGTTACCATGCAAAAAATAAAAAAGGAGCCTTCTGAAATAGTGACAAAAACTGAGCTGGGTTAAATGTACCAACCCCAGGGTGTCTGGGTGGCTCAGTCAGTTAAGTGTGTGACTTCAGTGCAGGTTATATAATTTGGCAGTTCATATGTTCAAGCCCCATAGAGCCGTCGGACTCTATGCTGACAGCTCAGAACCTGGAGCCTGCTTCGGATTCTGTGTCTTCCTCTCTCCCTTCCCCTCCCCTGATCATGTTGTCTCTCTCTCAAAAATAAACATTAAAAAAAATTTTTTTAATCAACCTTGTAGAAGTATTTCCTACTTCTCAACCATCTTTTTATACTTGAAATGGGATGCCAGAAAATGAGGTATTAAAATCAAATCCTCTGTCAGAAAACAAGAATTCTTGTCCCCTCAAAGGTCATTCTGGATGGACTAAGAATCAAATTGACATGACAGAGATTAACAGGAGAAAATAAAATTTAATAGGTAGACATACAAGGAATTCACATAGATGGGGACATTCCAAAGACTGTCAGGCAAGATGAGGTACAAATATCATCCTGAACTAAGGAAAATGGTGTAGGTGCCTAGAACTCCTAAGGAAACGAATGGACTTCACAGGACAGTAAGAGCAGCTATTAGGTAATTAGATGTTTGCCCTGACTTACAGATGGGTCACTGAGATAAACTTTGCCTCTGTTAATAATTGTTCTTCTGGGAAAGACTTCCAATTTCAGATTCTTCCGTGTGGTTAAAGGAGGGAGAAGTTTTCCTCTTGAGGCTGCAGTTTCAGGTATTTTCAGCTGAAATTATCCACAGGCCAAACTGGCACATTATGGGGGTGGGGTGGGAACGTCTGTCCAAATCCCCTTCCGTTCCATCATCTGAAACTTCCTTGGGAGTTTCACGTATTAAAAGTTGACCAGGTTTCATGTCACTGATCCAGCATTTTAGTCCAGTTTATGATGAATAGCATTTAAGTCTAATATCCACAAAGATGTTTCACTGAAACATTTTTTACTATAATCACCCTCATTTTTACCAAACATAGCCAAATTTCATTGCAAAAAAAGTCTAGTTTAGGAGAAAAACACTTGGCCTGGTTATTTACATAAGTGCAGCAAGAATAGAGGTTTGACTTAAAGACTCTTTTTTTTCCCCTATTTAACAGAATTTAATATATTTCTACATTTGCAAAATAGGAGAAAATTGGAATATCACTAGACTTTTAACAGTGAAACTTTTTGCCAAAAGAAAGTGGAACAACATATTTAGGTCACATCCTCACCAACATCTGTTGTTGCCTGAGTTGTTAATGTCAGCCATTCTGACAGGTGTAAAGTGGTATCTCATTGTGGTTTTGATTTGTATTTCCTGAGGATAAGTGATGTTGAGCATTTTTTCATGTGTTGGTTGTCCATCTGGTTGTCTTCTTTGGAGGAGTGTCTGTTCATGTCTTTTGCCCATTTCTTCACTGGATTACTTGTTTTTTGGGTGTTTAGTTTGATAAGTTCTTTATAGATTTTGCGTACTAACCCTTTATCTGATGTCATTGGCAAATATCTTCTCCCATTTCATTGGTTGCCTTTTAATTCTGCTGATGGTTTCCTTTGCTGTGCCAAAGCTGTTTCTTTTGATGAAGTCTCATTTTTGCTTTTGTTTCCCTTGCTTCTGGAGACATGCTGAATAAGAAGTTGCTGCAGTGACTTAAAGACTCTTTAAAATCAGTTGTGCCAGGGCTTTTCACAATGAATCTCTAGATTTAATTTTAACAGCATTTCAAGCCCAGAAGCCAAGCCAAATACTTACCATCAGACTTTGGCAACAATACCTATAGTTGAAGTCCCCAAATGTCCTGAGGTTCCTGCACCTGTTAAGAAATGATCTTCTTGGGGCACCTGGGTGGCTCAGTTGGTTGAGCATCCGACTTCAGCTCAAGTCACAATCTCACAGTTTGTGAGTTCGAGCCCCTGCATTGGGCTCTGTGCTGACAACTCAGAGCCTGGAGCCTGCTTCAGATTCTGTGTGTGTGTCTCTCTCTCTCTCTTCCCCATCCCCACTCATGCTCTGTCTCTTTGTCTTAAAAATAAATAAAACATTTTAAAAAATTAAAAAAAAAAAGAAATTATCTTCTTGGGGAGCCTCGGTGGCTCAGTTGGTTAAGCATCTGACTTCAGCTCAGGTCATAATCTCATGGTTCGTGATTTCGAGCCTCACATCAGGCTCTGTGCTGACAGCTCGGAACCTGGACCTTGCTTTGGATTCTGTGTGTCCCTCTCTCTCTGACGCACCCTACTGTGCTCTATCTCTCTGTCTGTCAAAAATGAATAAACGTTTAAAAAAGTATATTAAAAACAAAAGAAATGATCTTCTTTACTCAACTCACAAGGCTGCTGAAAACTCTGTCAGCAAGGTACTAAGCTGATAATTCCAAGGGGGCTTTATTGGCTCCATAAAGTCAATCTCAATTCCTTATAGCTGTCTCTTCATATCTGAGTCTATGGAGCTCTTTCTCAGTGCTGACATTCTACACTGATTCTTGATTTCAGCTCAGGTTAGTATCCCAGTGTCATGGGAACTAGCCCTGAATCAGGCTGTTTGCTGAGCAGACTTGAGAGTCTCTCTCTCTCTACCTCTGTCCCTTTCTCATGCTCACGCTCTCCTTCCCTCTCTCTATCAAAAGGAAAAGAAAATTAAAAAAAAAAAAAAAAAGAAGTTCACTCACATTCTTTAAAATTGTAAGGTTTGCCCCAGTATGAATTCTGTGATTAGGAGTAAACATTGAACAGTGATTAAGGGTTTTCCCACATTCTTCACATTGATAAAGATTCTTTCAAGTATGAAATTTGTGATGTTGAGTGTGACTGCCTGTTAAAGGCCTTGCCACATTTTTTAGATTTCTAAAATTTCTGTCTAGCATGAATTCTGTGATGTCGAGTAAGCATTGACTGCTGGTTGAAGGCTTTACCACATTCTTTACATTCATAAGGTTTTTCTCCAGAATGAATTCTGTGATGTCTAATGAGGCTTGTGAGCTGGTTAAAGGCCTTGCTACATTCTTTACATTTGTGAAGTTTTTCTTCAGTATGAATTCTGTGATGATGGTGAAGCCTTGAGGCCCAGTTAAAGGCTTTCCCACATTCTTTGCATATGTGAAGTTTCTCTCCAGTATGGATTCTCCTATGTCCATATAGTGATGAGCCATACTTAAAGGTTTTACCACATTCTTCACATTTATAAGGTTTCACTCTAGTATGCATTTGCTGATGTTGAGATAGTCTTGAGTGCCAGTCAAAGGTTTTGCCACATTTCTTACAAATGTACCTTTTCTCTCTAGTACCTATTATCTTATGTATATTTAGTCCTGATGATTAAACATGCTCCCAGGTTTATCGCTTCTGTATGATTTTTTTCCCATGTGAATTTTCTGATGATCATCAATATTGGAGAACTGGTTAAAAGCTCTCCCACATATATTATATTTATAAGGATTCTCTCCCATATGTGTACTCTTATGTATAATAAGTTTTGAACTTTGATAAAAGACTTCCCCACATTTGTTACATTCATAATGGTCCTTTGGAAAATAAGTCCTCAGATATTTATTAACATCTGAGCCTTGGTTAAATTTTTTCTCAGATTCACTGCATTCAGTAATTCTGCCTCCATTAAAAATGCTGTGGTTATGTTGTAAGGTCAACTGCTCAGCGGAGGCCCTCTCAAGTTGATGCCACTTGGCACTTTTTTCTTCATTTTTAAATCTCTGATTTTCAGGAATATTTGACTGAAAGGTCAATCCAATCCTGTTTTTAGAAGGGTTCAAATAATTATTTTCAGCATGGACTAGATAACTTCCCAGAGTTTTCAAATTTTCTTTCCGTGAATATGTATCCTTAAGTATTTTATTTGAGTCTTTGCTTACAGGAACGCACTGCTTTGCAGAAGTAGCAGACTTAAACATGGATGTTTTCCAAACTGCTTTATGTTCTTCACCATTTTGGGCAGTGAGATTCTTATTATGGGCAGTTGTCTCCATTTGGATATGTACTTCAGGAAATCTTTGCTGCCCTTCACTCTCCCCATCACTGTCCCAGTACCCATTCTCAAGGGTACTAAGTTGATATCTACCCATTGACACATTTTGGAAAGAAGCTTCTATGTGTGGCTTTGGCAGGAATCTCTGGGCACCATATGAAGATACAGCTGAAAGATATCAAATAAGAGAAAAGTAAAATCATTCCACTTACTACTCTCAGATGAATATTCTGAAAACTTCTAATATACAATCAGAGGATGTAATCAGATGGCTGAGAAGCAAATGTCACTACATCATTCCTCTATGAACACATAAACTTGGCTAAGAGATAACTCTGTAATATTGTCATGCTGTAGCACAAATCACTTTCCTATACCTCAAAAAATTAGAAGTACCATGTGAGCCCAAAATTAACAGAAGGAAGAAAATTTAAACATAAAACCAAACTCAACAAAATAGGATACAGCAAAAATAGGAAAGTATCAACAATAGGAAGAATTGGTTTCAGAAAAGGTCAACAATGGAGTGCCTGGGTGGCTCAGCCAGTTAAGCATTCGACTTTGGCTCAGGTCATGATCTCGTGGTCTGTGGGTTCAAGCCCTGTGTCAGGCTCTGTGCTGCCTGCTTCAGATTCTGTGTCTCTCTCTCTCTATCTCTGATCCTCCCTTGCTCACACTATGTCTCTCTCTGTCCTCAACAATAAATAAACATTAAAAAAATTAAAAACAAAACAAAACCGTATCTGTTAAACAAGCATCACCCGGTTATCAAAGTCACAGAAAGAGACTACAAGTAAACAAGAAGACAAACTACTACCTGTGAGGAATATTCATGCAACATCCACAATAAAACAAAGCAAACTGAATCAAAAGCACATTTTATCATTTTACAGCATAATCAACTGGGAATTCTTCCTGGAATTCAAGGGTGTTTCAACCTATGGCAAGCTATCAGTTTAAGACTGCACATTAACAGATTAAAGATAAAAAATAACACGATTATATTAATTGATGCATAACAGGAATGAGAGCTTTTGGACACCATTTCATGATTGCAAACACTCATTAAAATACAAAGAAACCACCACAAATCTAAAAGACGGTACATGAGCATGAAAAGCCGAAATCTAACATATTCAATAGTAAAAGAATGAAAACTTCTCCTGTATGATCAGAAACAAGGTATGGAAGCACCTTCACCAACTTCCATTCAACACAGTACTGGATAGTCTAGCCAGAACAATTAAAGTATACCTGGCATACAAAGTTACATTGGTTCAGGTGTACAACATAGTGATTTGACAACTCTATAGGTTCTACTGTGCTCACCACAAGTATAGCTACCACCTGTCACCATATAATGCTATTATAATAGCACTGAATGCATTCCCAAAGCTGTATCTTTTACCCTAAGATGTATTCATTCCACAACTGGAAGCCTGTCCTTCCCATTCCCCTTTACCCATTTTACCCATGCTCCCTTCCCAGTTCACTCCAATAACCAGCACTTTGTTCTTTGTATTTATGGGTCTGTTTCTGCTTTTGTCGTGTTTTTTTTCTTCCACTTACAACAATGTGGATAGATGTAGGAGGTATTATGGTAAGTGAAATAAGACAAAGAAAGACATATAACCGTATGCTCTCATTTATAGGTGCGATCTAGAAAACAAAACAAATGAACAAATAAAACCAGAAACGTACTCATAAATATCTATTTTGTTTTGAAAAAAGTCCATAGATAATCTCAAGAATTATAAAAATTCCAAAATTCCACACATTTACAATGTAACAATTTGGCCTGTAACAATTTTCCAATGTTGGCAGAAAACAAGAGACTCCTAAATCAAACTCAAAAAATTTATGCCTTATGACACAGCTAACACCATAAACTTCTTCACACTAATTTCACTTGTCAGCCCCAACTCCCAGGCCCAACTCCCAATTCATACAGGTAAATCCTGCCTACGTAGATGGTTTGTGTAACATCTGTGAGACCTTGACCATAGGAAACCTCAATATCTTTTTAAAAATGTTTTTAATGTTTACTTATTTTTCAGAGAGACTGAGAGACAGAGCACAAGTAGGGGAGGGGCAGAGAGAGAGGGTGACACAGAATCTGAAGCAGGCTCCAGGCTCTGAGCTGTCAAGACAGAGCCCGACGTGGGGGCCCGTACTCCCAAACCATGAGATCATGACCTGAGCCCAAGTCAGATGCCCAATGACTAAGCCACCCAAGCATCCCAGGAAACCCCAATATCCTAAAGCAACACCTAGCACATCTGCCCAAACTTTTGCCATAGAAGACAACATCTGTTTTCATGTGCAATAAATAAATATGTCCTCTACCCCATGGACAAGATAATATCACTACATTCCAATGCTTTCTATATACAAACATGAGTGGAAAGACGTTTAAGAAAAAAAAAAAACTTACAATGCTCTATCTATAACACATGGAGAAACTGAAATAATTAAAAAATTGTCTCCCAACAATATCCACCACTCTGACCGTGGTTTGACTCCTGCCTAATTTTCTCATGTGTACACCACCTCATCAAACATTCATTAATCTGATATAGGATCTGGGATAAAATCTATTCAACTTATGTCATGAAACATTTTCCAATGCTATGATTGGCAGGATACAATGCAGAAGAATCCAGTGACTTGTAACGCTCACTTCTCCAATGTCTCTGTGAGTCATTGCATTCAACCAGGTAAAGAAATCCCAATACTCATGAGAGTCTACCTTAAATTTCAGTAGTGGGCTTTCTAAGAGAGATGGGTGAAGAAACAACTAAACTATGCAAAATCATATGATTTACATGAATCTGATAAGGTGAGGGGATTTTGTACTCCTTACCCAGGCAAGGCAGGTCCTGGATACCATGAAATCATGGTTTATTATAAGAAAAGGGCTGAGAGTTGAGAAACACATAGGAATTAGGGAAGAGGTGTTTACCAACCATCAACAGAGAATATTTAAAGGAGCAACATAGATATAAAAGATGAAGGAGATTGTGTAAAATGAAACAGAGGTGGTCACAAGGACAAAAATACTTTGGGCTGCCCTGAACTCAGTTGAAGAGCTGGAAGAAACATTGATGGAAGAAACACTGATGCAAGAAAGCACTGTTTGTGCCTCTACTGGATGAAAATCAAGGAAATGTTGGTCTAGATCATAAGCTGACAGCATAATTTCAAGGGATAATAACAATGCTGTATGTAGGAATATATCATTTTGTTCTGATATCCACAACAGTGGGTTGTTTTCCACAGCAGTGGGGAAACTCAAAATGGGTTTCCCTTCATGATGTTTTTGCTGCTCATTTGGCAATGACATATAGAGGAAAAATTTTAAAAACTCAGTGTACCTGGAAGCTTTTACTTTAAGCTCCAATCAATGTCCATAGGGCTAATCTTAACAGTCTAGAAGACACCCAATACAAACATTATAACACAACGGACACACCACTGGCAGGAAAAGATGGAGAGAAATCACAGTACAAATGTGCTCCAAGATGGTGGTGATGTTAATCCATGTCAAGAAATGACTTGTGCGGGGCGCCTATGTGTGGCTCAGTCAGTTAAGCGTCCGATTTCAGCTCAGGTCATGATCTCAACACTCATGAGTTCGAGCCCCCCATCAGGCTCTATATTGACAGTTCAGATCCTGGATCCTGTTTCAGATTCTATGTCTCCCTCTCTCGCTCTGCCCCTCCCCTGCTTGCACTTTTTCTCTCTCTCTCTCAAAAATAAACTTAAAATAATTTAAAAACATAAAAAAGAAATAAAAGAAATGACTTGTGCAAGCAGAAGGAAAAAAGCACAATACAGCATTTTCAGAATATGTTTCAATTTGTTAGCCATGTTGTGAAAAAAAGAAAAAGAATAAAAAACATCAGTCACTACACAAACCACATAACTCATTGATTTTTAATACATTTCTCACCAAAATTGTAAAGATAATTAATGATGCTTTTAGAAAAACACAAAGGATTCTATCTATGTGGTCTTGGTATAAGAGAAGATTTCTAAAAACAATAAAAAACACTAACCATAATGGGTAAAGTGACAAATTAGATACATTAAAATTAAGAACTTCTTTGTACTACAAGCTCAAGAGCTAGAAATAGGCACGAGAGAGGAGACAATGGAGTCATTCTCAGCATATATACGGAACTACAAAGCCTGAAGAAAAAGATATCACAACAGAACAAAATGGTCATAATAACTAACTAGACATTTTGAAAAGGTGATTACCCAAATTAATGCCTAACCCCATAGTAACATGAAGTAACAACAACAACAAAGCAAATAAAACCATGACTTGGTCATTATCACATACCAACCAGAAGCCTAATGTGAAGATGACCTAAACTACCAAGTTTTGCAAAGTATGTAGATAAGCCAGAAATCCCATATACTGCTGGTGGGTGTGAAAATTAGTACAAAGATTTTGGCAAAGTATTGGGTACTATCTATAAAAGCTGAACACATCTGTATTTACCAGCAATATGCTCCCACATATATAGCCAGCAGATATGTGTGCATGTTCCACTAGAAGGCAAATTAAAGATTTTATATGCCAGTACTATTCATGACAGTTCTACACGGAGAATTCTTCACCTGCCCAGTAATAGTAGAATGATGAGGGGCACCTGGGTGGCTCAGTCGGTTAAGCGTCCGACTTCAGCTCAGGTCATGATCTCATGGTCCGTGGGTTCGAGCCCCGCGTCGGGCTCTGTGCTGACAGCTCAGAGCCTGGAGCCCATTTCAGATTCTGTGTCTCCCTCTCTCTCTCTGCCCCTCCCCTGTTCATACTCTGTCTCTCTCTGTCTCAAAAATAAATAAATGTTAAAAAAAAATTTTTTTTTTTAAATAGTAGAATGATGAGATCAATGGATATTCACACAATGGAATTGGATCCATCCAGTCTAATGAATGATGCACAACAACGTGCAGTAAATACAGATAAATTCACAAGCAATAGATGGAAAGAAAAAAAGCCAAACAGAAGAGTTCTTCGTGCCTGATTACATTTACAAAAAAGTGCAAAAACGAGGACAGCAATCTATTATCTACATGTTAAAAGAGTGCTGGGCTTTGGGCAAAGCTACTGAGGACCTCAAGGGGGAATTTTGGAGGACAAATGATATTCTGTTTCTTGATCTCAGGGGCTTATAGAGATGCGATCAGTTTGTGAAATTCCATTGAGCTGTGTGTTCACTTATGATCTGCACGTGTGACTTTAAAAAACTGATCGAAAAAAATAGGTATAAGTAAACAGATAAGTATCATAATGTACACATATTGACAAGTTGAAATTAAAAGTAGAAAGTAACTTCAAACTGTGACTAGACTTTGAAAGCATGCTTTAATTTCTAGCTAAACCATATGGTACTGAGTACACAGTGTTCACAGAGAAAGAATGAAATTTAGAATTATTTTCTTTTTTTTTAACTTTTTTTAACGTTTATTTATTTTTGAGACAGAGAGAGACAGAGCATGAATGGGGGAGGGTCACAGAGAGAGGGAGACACAGAATCTGAAACAGGCTCCAGGCTCTGAGCTGTCAGCACAGAGCCCGACGCGGGGCTCGAACCCACGGACCCTGAGATCATGACCTGAGCCGAAGTTGGACACTTAACCGACCAAGCCACCCAGGCGCCCCTAGAATTATTTTCTTAAAATGCACACAGGAAAGCACATAAAACATAATAAAAAAAAAATAGAGTGTAAGGGAAAATATAAAAAACTTGGTAAACCCAAACCCCAACATCTCCCTTAGGATATTAACATAAATAAACCAAATGTTCCTCCTAACATTTGCTTGACTATATTCAATTGGATTATTCCTAGAGCTGTAACTAAAACATGAGGATGAAAAGTTAAAAATAAATAAATAAAACCCATATTCATACACATATATAAGCATATGCAGATGTACATACATGTATATAGAATTATAAGATATTAGATTAAAAAATAAAATATTACAAATAAGTCTGGAAAATCATCCACCATCTTGCTTTTTCTGAAGCTGGACAACTGAGATCTTATTGATCAGATGCTGAGTTGTTCCTTTTTCAGAAATAGATACCATCCCAAAATTTTGTGATATCCTTGTTTTTAACAGTTGTGGCTTGCTGAATCAAAGCAGCTGGGTTTCGTACAAGTTCAATGACATTTCCTTCAAGAATTAACTTATTTTTAGGGGCTTGAGATACAGAACAAGCAACACCTGGCCTCATCCAAACCCTACAGATGTATTTTCCACCCGTGAAATTTTGAATTTCAGCAAGAGAACCATTCTCCTGACTAACCATGTTGGTGGGGAAGTGAGCATACGCAGACCTCATCTTGTTACAAAAGCCCGGTTAACGCCCTTCCTTGATAATGCACCGTGCATGATGACAGATGGTGCGAACAGTAGCCACTTCTTTTCTATTTCCCCACCATTTGTCAACTCAGAACCTCCTCTTTTTCCTTTCCAGGAGACTGAGTTCTACACTGATGTGATTGATTTCCCTTCACAGGGTTCCTCTGGGGCCCTTCTCAATAACAGTGCATTCCTCCAGAGTGATGTTTGATGTCAACATTTTCTGTCATGTCTACAGTCGGCTGAGAATGGTCTTCATTCTCTCACTAATGCAGCAAGTGGGTACTATCTATAAAAGGGAAACATCCGTTTTTAGCTTATGAGATGGGGCACCTGGGTGGCTTGGTCGGTTAAGCTACTGACTTTGGCTCAGGCGTGATCTCACCATTCATGACTTCAAACCCTGCATCGGGCCCTCTATCAACAGCATGTGAAACCTGCTTCAGATCCTCTGCCCCAAACCCCTCTCTGCCTCTGCCTGACTTCACTCTCTCTCAAAAATAAACAAACATCAAAACAATCTAGATCATGAGACATGAAAATATTGATTACAGAGGGGTGACATCATTAAGATGGTGAAATATATGGTTCCCACTTCAGTCTGTCTTGTAATAAGCTCAACTAGCAACTATTCACATAAGACACCATTGGGCAAATCTCAGTTCTCAGGAATGAGACTGAAGCACCCCTGGACCAGAGACCCCAGACCAGAGACCAAGGACAGCATTAGAGGGGTGCCTGGCTGGCTCAGTCGGTTGAACGTCCAACTTCAGCTCAGATCATGATCTCGCAGTTTGTGAGTTTGAGCCCTGCATCGGGCTCTGTGCTCACAGCTCAGAGCCTGGAGACTGCTTTAGATTCTGTGTCTCCCCCTCTCTCTGCTCCTCCCCTGCTCATGCTCTGTCTCTTAATAATAAGTAAATGTTAAAAAAAAATTTTTTTAATATTAAAAAAAAAAAGGACAGCATTAGAAGGGTAAGAAGAGCCATTTCACTTTGACCACAAGCACCTCCCCCAGGACAGCACAGTGCCCCACCATGAGAGACCACCTCAAACAATGATTCCTCCATCAAAAAGAGAGAGAGACCAAGGTGGGAATCCAACATTCTGCAAATGGCCGGCCTCTTCCTGGGTGGCCCAGTTAGGTCTCCTATCAAGTGGATCCTTGGGGGAATCTATACTGCTGGACCATAGGGTATCATATAAGGATGGAGAAGGTGGGTAAGCCTTACAACAACCAGTGTTCAGATCTTGGAAGACTGTCAGAACAGACTGTGTTCCACCTTGTGGTGACGCCCAATCAGAGATGTCAGTGACTCTGCCCACCTGCAGAGCTGAGATGGACCTACTTGGTCGAGGAGCTTTGTTAGCAGCTATGCCTGACTTGTGTCTCCAGCCAACAGGTTGAACTAGAGCATGGAAGCCATTCTATGGCCTGTCTCAGCAGGCATGCAAGTTGGAAGTCACCTCCCACTGCTGAGCATAGTGTCCAAACCTGCCCCACCATAAGTCTTCGCAGAGAACAGACTCTATGAAATGAGACTTCAAAGTGAAAATTCCAGCCCAAACCACACACATATAACCTGAGTGGCTTTCTGGTTGACTACTAAGACCCAGACATAGAGGTCAGACATCCAAATTACAAGTGCAGGGAAGGTCTGGCACACACATGAGTTCACTTTCACATCTGGAAAACCAAAATTAGACACCTATGTGCCTGATTGCATTGTGCAATATGCTAATATTTTTACTGAGTAACACAACCATAAACATGCCCCAGGACATTGGTTCTCAGAGTGGGTTCCATAGACAGGCACCTGACAATGTGTATGAAAGGGAACTGGGGGAGCTGTACCCCAGAACTACCAAAGTAGTAATGTGGGGACAGGCACAGCAATCTGATTTACAAGTTCACTTGGGGATTCTGACACTAATTTGAGAGCCTCTGTGGTAACTAAGTTACAGGTCATCACAGGTAAATCACTGTTAGAATTGCTCTATGCTTGTAGTCATGCTAGTGTTGTCACACACACACACACACACACACACACACACACACACACAAGATCCACAAGACACATTCTCGTTATTCAAAAATAACAAAAGCCTGTCTTATTTTCTTCCTCTCCCTTCAGTCAATACCCTCCTTGAGCTTTCTGGAATGACCCCAAACACACTTCTGTTCATGCTCCTGAATGAAAGCAATCCAAGTTAGAGTGAATTGGAACTTATTTAAATATTTTATCAAGTGAGTTATGAAATGCATACCAGACATTAACACATGGTATATATTATCATGGGATTGAATATAGCATTCTCACTATAGATCTGTATTTGATGATTTAAACATGAGACCATAAGTAATTGCAGGCTTAAGAAGTGCTTCATCAGCACTCCATTTGTATGCAGAATAAAATCCCTATGAAGTAAGGTTAAGGAAATTGTAAATTTTAGGGACTTAAAAAAAATTTAAGTCGTTATTTATTCTTGAGAGAGAGAGAGAGAGAGAGAGCATGAGCAGGGGAGGGGCAGAGTGAGAGAGGGACACAGAATCTGAAGCAGGTTCCAGGCTCTGAGCTGTCAGCACAGAGCACAACACGGGGCTCGAACTCACGAGCCATGATATCATGACCTGAGCCAACGCTTAACTGACTGAGCCACTCAGGCACCCCTACAGACTTTTTGTAATAGCTAGTTTCAATGCAAAATGTGATTGCCTTTCTGTCAGATGCTGTGATACGGTTCAGAGAAAAAGAGCCCTTCACAAACATCTTATATGTCTACCTGTGTTACACTTATATATTTCTACTTAGACTGGCCCATATGTCAAAGTTCATGTCAATGACTTGGAGGGAGAAGAGCCTTGGGGAGGATGGCCTTCCTTGAATGAAAACAAGACTTCAAAACAAATTCCCTAGCTCAATCAGATTTACACCGCCTCCTTTGCTGCATAGAACATACTATGATGCCTGGTGGTGGTGTAGGTATCTTGGGGCCATGGGAGAGCAAATATGAGCACAACACCTGGGGGTAGACAATACAAGAGAGAAGAAAATGGAAAACCCAGAGCACACCAAAGGGTGTCTGTGCCATTTTATCAGATATGAGCATCTACCTACTCACTGTATACATAACACAAAATCCACCTCTTTTCTATGTATACACATCAGCCTTTTCATGGTAGAGTTGACCATAAAATCGGAGGTACTGAAAAATGAATGATTAATCTTCATTTGAATCTATGTTAAATGTGAGTATAACATGCTACCAAACTTTATTCTATCAGTTTCTACAACTGATAAAAATCCTCTTTCCGCTTGGGTCAGAATGGGTGAAAGGATAGCATGGGCTGTGAAACAATGTAGGGACATCTAGACTAAAAAGTGGGTGGGCTGTTTGAAACAGAAATGTTCACGGCCCATGAACAGTGAACTGCTCCCTAACTAAAAGGTGCCTTATACACAGTCCAGAGCATGGGACTAGATTCATCACAAGCTGAAAGGGGAAAGGTGGAAGTGAAAGGGGTCCCTGCCAGCTGCAGATCAGCATCCTTAGAAAGTGATCCATTTATACTACATCAGACCTATACTGGGGTTTTATACCTGGGAGACCAGTGCTTTGAGGAACTATCCACATGCCTTGCTGATTCTGATTATTCATGTCCAGAAGACTTCTTCGTCTTCAGTATGTACTCTGTCATGTGATATCTTAAAACAATGGCCATAATGTTTAAATATCCAATCTCCCCTTTCCATCCACTGCCACCCACCTGGGCCTGGGAAAGTACAGTTATCCCTGCCATCCAATAACAACAGTCCTCAGAACCACCAGGGAATTCATTAAATCATGAAGAAAGGATCTGACTCCCTCAATCCCAGGAAACCACATTTTCCAAGTCCCCATCTCTGTCACATTTTTCCATTACAAGTAGCTTCCTAAGACCTTGCAGTGACCAAGAGGGGCTCCCTACCAGATCTTTCTCTGTATCTCAAGAGTTCTCCGTATTTGCTTCTAGTAGGATTTATCTTCCTCTTAAAGGATACCATCATCATGTTTTATCCGTCCCCACACATCTTAGTACCAAGTGCCTGAAACAATCCTGTGACCCATTGATGGTGTTTTCCTGTTCTTCCAACGAAGTGGTGACAACATAGTATTTAAGTCCCAAGTATGGCCATACATGCTCCAGTGACCAACCATTTCCCATTGAATTAAAAAATTCCAAACTACTCCTAAGAGCCTAGAAGGGCCTACATGGCTTATGTGGGAGGAGACAGCAGTGAAAATGGGGTCTCCATAACACAGGAAAGAAGGATAGCAGTGATGCCTACATCACTGGAATGGAGATGAGGACATCGAAGAACTGGAGATGATTTGGAAAGAAAACAAGTAAAGTTTATCCTTCTAAATTTAGACTCAGTAGTTCAGCCTTAGACAGGTGTCCTCTACCTAAATGAAGAATTCATGCCAATGCTTCAGCCTGGACATTTTATCTTTTACCCTGGGCTGCATCATCACTCTTAGTATTTGTTTTCTTCCTAAGTCAAGAACACCTACTAAGCACCCAGCACTGTCCCAAGTTTGGTTCCTTTAAATTAATGTTAAAATAACACATGACTCATGAAATCTCCAAGTTTTCACCTAATCAAATTGTTCCAGTAAAGTGAATAACGTGGATGATGTCACTTCCAAGAAGGAAAAAGAACAGTAACTAAAAAAAATCTTACTTAGTATTCTTGTCCAGTTGAGAAGTAAAAGGGAGCAATTAAACCACATAGAATTAAATTACTGTGGAATTACTCCCATATTCAAATTAATTTTGGAACACCATGTCATTTCACGCAACGTATTCTTAAAATCCCTGAGCAAGTCATAAAAGCAATTCATGAACGTTGGAACAAGGGAAACAGAGTAGATCCTACATGAGTAATAAGTAGGTAGACAAGGGGCGCCTGGGTGGCGCAGTCGGTTAAGCGTCCGACTTCAGCCAGGTCACGATCTCGCGGTCCGTGAGTTCGAGCCCCGCGTCAGGCTCTGGGCTGATGGCTCGGAGCCTGGAGCCTGTTTCCGCTTCTGTGTCTCCCTCTCTCTCTGCCCCTCCCCCGTTCATGCTCTGTCTCTCTCTGTCCCAAAAATAAATAAAAAACGTTGAAAAAAAAATTTTTTTTTAAAATAAGTAGGTAGACAAGACAGGATTTGCATGGGGAGATTCTCAAACCAAGATACAAGTGATTTAGGAGAAATCAATTCAATACAATGTAGAGAAAATTATTCCCACTATGAATATATAACATTTTGCTTGCTAGGAAATCATCAATTTTGAAATCTGGAAATTACTTCATTTGATCTAATATTCCCTTTCATTCTGAAGATATAGATATACATGCATTTCTTCTTAATTTGTTCTCTTACTACAAGATATACCTTTAGCTTAATATAGCATATTATTTTCTGTGCATATCAAAAGCAAAAAACTGTGTTCAGTATGCTCAGAAAAGCAACATAAGCAAAGAAAAATATAGTGTAAAGTTTTAAAAACAGTGATTGAGAATTCTGTAGATATGGCTTATAACTATATTTGCAGTGACTTTGTTCAATTAGCAGTTAAGTAGAACCAGTACTTGGTAGTCACATGGATGGTGACCCATGGTTCAATAAAAGAAAACAAAGAAATTTAAATACAGGAAGTTTATTACCCTTAGATCCTGGAGGATGTACACAATATCCCTTGAGGGACAACATGGAGAGGTCAAGGCTGAGTGCAGGTAGACAGAATGGCAGAAACTGGGGCAGATGCCTTTTTTGGGGTACATGGTTGGAGTGCTTTGGAGTTCCTGTGCTAAGTCTAGAATGCACAATTCAAATCAAAATGAGTGGAAAATGGTAAACTCTGAGAGAGTCTTCTGTAGGGGGTACACAAGGTAAATATATAGGGAGGGAGTGGACACTCATTCACAGAGGCTACTGGGGAAGTCATAGGAGGATCTTACCTTTGCTTGTGACTTTAGGGACTGTTATCTATAGTGTATTTGCTACTGGGCAGAGCTAGAGTCACTTCAAAAGCCCCTGCAGGCAGTCTAGTTGTACAAGATGGATTCCAAGGCAGCAGTATGAATTGATTAGCTACAGTCTCAATAATACTTCTATATCCTTATTAAAAATATCATAATGTTCCAGCAGTCACAATAAGGAAGAAAATATATGATACATGAACATAGGGAAAATAATCTCAAGTAATGGTCAGTGTACCCACCACTCATGCAGTTGAAAATCATGTGTAATTTTGACTCCCCAATACTTAATTTTAATAGCTTTAAAAAAATAAACAAAAAATAATAATAGCAGCTTTCTTTTGACAAGAAACGTTATGAAAACCAGTCAATTATTACACCTTTATATGTTATATATGTTACATATGGTATCCCTACAATAATGGAAACTCAAGAAAATCAGAAGCAAGAGAAAATGCATTTACAGTACTGTACTATGAATAAATCTGACTGTAAGTGGACCCACACAGTTCAAACCCATGTTGATCAAGGGTCAAGTGTACTTTGTGTTACCATCTGTTAACCTGCAACAGTCCAGGGTTTGTGTAGGTTAAAACTTCATTTATTACACATCAGTGTTAACACATTAAAATCCATTCAGTGTTATTAATGAAAATATATTAAGTTCAAATGCACTCTAAACAAACCACTGCAAAATTACTGTATGATTCTTGGTTAAAATGCCCATGACAAGCATTCAAGAACCATTCTTGTTCCTGTGATATAAGGATCTGTGAGTTATACTTCCTACACTTTCAAATAATTATTCATTATTGAGTAAATGTGGATTATAATAATTTCATACCCTTTTATGGAAGAGTTAGCTATAATTTCCCCAGATATCTGAGAAAATTTTTTAAATTTCAACCACATAACTAATATTCTTGACTTGTATCAATTGCTATTATGAAAATACATCCAGATTTTAATGAACTGCCATTCTCCTTAAACAGCAACTAACACAACTATTTAAAACTCAAAATGTTTCTCTAGCTTACTTTATTTCAAATAATAATGCCCTGAACCCTTACTTCATCATGAGTTGTATCCCTCTTAGACATCAAACACAAACAGCATCTCCAAGTAGATTTTCTTCATACATTGTACACTACAGTCTCAATCTTCCATGGAAAAGTAGGTATGAATGAATTCCCCATCATAAAAGAGCCACTCATGTCTGTGAGACAACAATCAAATCATTTTGCACGCACACAAATAAAGGCATTGCATGACATGATTTAAGGGTGAAATTAATAGTATTTGTCATGCAAAAAAAAATCTCAAACGTGGTCAATAGAAAAAAAAAAAAAAAAAAGAGACACACTGAAATTATTCCCCTCCAGACATCCATCTTTCCTTTAGACTTTCAGGCACATTAACAAATACAGTTGATCATTGAGTAAGATGGGTTTGAGCAGTGTGGGTCCAAGTAGATTTATTTTTTGACAAACACGTTGCAGTACTATAAATGTTTCCTCTCTGTTATGATTTCCTTAATCTTTTGTTTTTTCAAGCTTACTTAATTATAACAATACCATTTATAATACAGACAACAAAGAATGAGATGATTGTTAATATTCTAGGTAAGACTTCTAGTCAACGATAGGCTCTGTGGAAAACCAGGTATGGTTTTAATTTGGGGGACTCAAAAGTTACAGTAAGATTCTCAGGTGTGGTGGGGTCATACCCCCAATGCCTACATTCTCCAAGGTGAAAATGTAATTCATATTAGAGTTTTATATTCATATTTCTCTCTATAATAAACGCTCTGATTTAGAATAGTGTCTGAAAAATGATATTGACCTATTGCTTTCTGCTGTGAAACCTCTCATTTTATTTAGATTTTGTTTTCCATTACATACTCTGCCAATTGTTTACAACTTTCATGTTTTTACCTGTTATAAAGACTCTTTTTTCCCTGAAGCATGTATTAAAAACAAAGGTCTTTCATCAACCATTACATTTATAGGGCTTCCAACCATTATGATTTCTCTGATGTTGAGTTAAGTGTTTGAAGCCAGATAAAGACATGACCATCATTCTTGTCATATGTAAGTTATCTCCCCAAGAGATACTGCCTCACGTTTGATATTTTTGGTTATGAATTAAATGCTTTACCATATTCTTTACATTTGTAGGGTTTCTTTCAGTATGCACACTACGATGTTCAGAAAGTTTATAGTTCTGCTTAAGGGCATTGTCACATTTTTGTAAACATTTTTCAGCCTTCTCTCCATAACATATTACCTAATTTTGATGTTTTGAGTGGTAAATATTTTGCCACATTGTTTACATTTGTAAGATTTATTTCCATTATTAAATCTCTATTGTTGACTGAGTTTTGAAGACTAGTTAAAAGGTTTGCCAGAGTTACTACATTTGTAAGTCTTCTGCCCAGTAAAGATACAATAATGTACAATAAGATTTGAGCTTTTATATGGGGCGCCTGGGTGGCGCAGTCGGTTAAGTGTCCGACTTCAGCCAGGTCACGATCTCGTGGTCCGTGAGTTCGAGCCCCGCGTCGGGCTCTGGGCTGATGGCTCGGAGCCTGGAGCCTGTTTCCGATTCTGTGTCTCCCTCTCTCTCTGCCCCTCCCCCGTTCATGCTCTGTCTCTCTCTGTCCCAAAAATAAATTAAAAAAAAAGTTGAAAAAAAAAAGATTTGAGCTTTTATAAAAGACTTTCCCACATTTATTACTTTTATACTGGTTCATTGGAAACTGAGTTTTCTGATGTTTACTAGGATTTGACCCTTAACTGACATTTTTTCCCAGATTCATTGCATTAGTAAGTTTTATCTCCACTACAAATACCTCAGTAATTACGGAAGACTGAGTCCTCACTAAAGACCTTCCTAAAATCACAATACATAAAAACTTGCTCCAAATTAAGTGTCATGTGATAACTATAGAACAGTGATGTTGGGATAAAGACCTTCTGAAGTTTATCAAAATTAGACGTTAGAATGAGGAGGGATTATGTGTTGGTGGGAGAATAATGAATACTCTGAAAAGATCTTCTCAAAATCACATGTAGAATTTTTATCTTTATTCTTAAATGTCTAACTTTCAGAAATATTTCAGTGAATTACTAATCCAATCTTGTATTTGAAACGGTTTCAATGATTACTTTCGGCATGGTTTAGGTGACTTTCCAGAATTTCCAAATGTCCTTCTAGAGAATATGAAGGATTACAAAATGGATTTTGGGGGCACCTGGGTGGCTCAGTTGGTTGAGTGTCCAATTTCACTTCAGGTCATGATCTCACAGTTTGTGAGTTCGAGCCCCACATTGGGCTTTGGGCTGACAACTCAGAGCCTAGAGCCTGCTTCAGATTGTGTCTCCCTCTCTCCCTGCCCCTCCCCTGCTCACGCTGTCTCTTTCTCAAAAATAAATAAACGTCTTTTTAAAAATGGATTTTGGTCCTTGGGTTCAAAGACACTTTCTGCAAATATCACTGACTTAAGGTAGTGTTTTCCCCCAAATGTTTTATACTCTTGATCTCCTCTAGCAGTAAGGATTTCCTCATGGATAATTGTCCCAGTTTGGTTATATCCATCATAATATCTGTTCTGCCCATCACTACCTCCCACCACCTTCCCAGTGATTCATTAAGTATAAATACTCAAGGCCACAGCTTCCATATTTTCCCATATCATTCTATGGAATGAATCTCCTTTGCTTGTCTGCCAACAGGCCTAGGGTGTTATGGAAAGATGCAATCAAAAGATACAAAGTAAGTTATACCATTTGTTACACTAACATGCATGTACATTAAAATGCTAATGTGCAAAATTAATTGTTTTTTTTTTAATTTACATCCAAATTAGTTAGCATATAGTGCAACAATGATTTCAGGAGTAGATTCCTTAATGCCCCTTACCCATTTAGCCCATCCCCCCTCCCAAACCCCCTCCAGGAACCCTGTGTTTGTTCTTCATATTTATGAGTCTTTTGTGTTTTGTCTCCTTCCCTGTTTTTATATTATTTTTGCCTCCCTTCCCTTGGGTTCGTCTGTTCTCTCATCTTAAAGTCGTCATATGAGTGAAGTCTTATGATATTTGTCTTTCTCTGACTGACTAATCTCACTTTGCACAATACCCTCCAGTTCCATCCACGTAGTTGCAAATGGCAAGATTTCATTCTTTTTGATTGCCAAGTAATACTCCATTGTGTATATATACCACATCTTCTTTATCCGTTCATCCATCGAGGGACATTTGGGCTCTTTCACTTTGGCTCTTGTTGATAGTGCTGCTATAAACATGGGGGTGCATGTGTCCCTTCAAAACAGCACACCTGTATCCCTTGGATAAATGCCTAGTAGAGCAATTGCTGGGTCATAGGGTAGTTCTATTTTAGTTTTTTGAGGAACCTCCATACTGTTTTCCAGAGTGGCTGCACCAGCTTGCATTCCAACAAAATTAATTTTTTTTAAGGTTTACTTATTTTTCAGGGGAGGAGCAGAGAGAGAGGGGGAGACATAGAGTCCAAAGCAGGCTCCAGCTGTCAGCACAGAGCCTGACAGGGCTCAAACCCACAAACCATGAAATCATGACCTGAGCTGAAGTTGGAAGCTTAACTGGCTGAGCCATCCAGGTACCCCACTAACGTGCAAAATTAATACTCATAACAGGACATCAGCAGAATGGAGGAATAGGAAGCAACCTGGACTTTACTCCCCCGTGGAGACAAAAATGGACCACATTACCTTGTGGAAGCTAGTTAGGAGAACATAGCACACCCAGGCAAGTACAAATGAAGAGCCACATCAAAGAGACAAGAAAAGTTTGTGACACTTACACACAACAGCTGTTCACCCTCTGTGGCATTCCATGGCAAGACTGAAAAAACGGTTACCCCTCATCAGGAGAGAAACAAGTAAATGACCTGTATATTCAGTGATCTTGCTTCTTTGCAGCTGCCTGGGGGGCTTGTTTCTGTCACACAGGACATGGAAGCAGAGGGAATGACAGCACCCTCTGGATGCACTGTGGTGGCTGCTCAAACAAAAGGTGACTGTTTGTTTAAACAATGAAAAGACTACAGAGCGAGGACACACAGAGAGAGGAAGGTATCATGGGCTCTAAAGAAGTAATTACACTTTTGTAAACTGGAAAATTACAAAATTTCAGACTTTGCAAATGCCCAGAAGATGTATGACAGGCCCCAGAATTACTATTATTTTTGTTCTCCTGTACAAAGCAAGTCCATAATCCTGGGCCCAGAGGCTTTTTATTTTTGTTTTTGTTTTTAATTCCCAAATGTCAGTAGAAGATCACAAGCCATACAAAGAAATAGAAAACTGTGTTCTAATCAGAGGAACAAAATAAATCTCTAAAACTGGCCCTAAATTAAGAAAGAACTTGGGGCGCCTGAGTGGCTCAGTTGGTTAAGTGTCCAACTTCAGCTCTGGTCATGATCTCACGGTTTGTGAGTTCGAGCCCCGTGTAGGGCTCTGTGCTGACAGCTCAGAGCCTGGAGCCTGCTTCGGATTCTGTGTGTCCCTCTCTCTGCCCCTCCCCTGCTCATGCTCTGTCTCTCAATAATAAATAAACGTTAAAAAAAATTACAAAAAAAAAAAAAGAACCATAAGTTTCCTGACAAAGAATTCAAATAACCATCATAAAGATACTCATGGAAGGAGAGAAAACAGGTAACTAAATGATGTCAGGACAACTATGCAGGACCAAAATGTAAACCCAAAGAGACAGCAAGTATATCAACCAGAAATTGGGAGCTGAAGAGTACCATCACTGAATTTAAAAATACACTAATGGGTGAGCAATAGACTTGATCAAGCAGAAGAAAGAATCAGACAATCTAAAGACCCTTTTTGTTATCTACTGAGAAACAAGAAAAATGTGGAAAAGGAATGAGGATAAGTGACCCATGGGACACTAACAAGTGAACCAGTATGTACATTACAGGGACCCCATAAGGAGAGGAGAGTGAAAGGGGACAGAGAATTTCCATGAAGAAGTAAAGGCTGGTACTTCCCATGCATGTGGAAAAAAGAGACAAATTCAATGAGCTCAATAAATTCAAAGTAAGATAAATGTCAACATGAACACAATGACACATTATAATTAAACTATCAAAAATCACAAGTGATAAGAGAATTTTGAAAAGCATGACAAAAGCAACTCTTCTTGTACAAGAGAGCTCCTGTAAGATTATTAGTGGGGTTCTCAGCAGACCTGATAGGAAGAAGCGCATGGGACGATGTATTCAAGTACTGAATGATCAAAAAATATCCACCGAGGATCCCTATTTGGCAAAACTGTTTTCCATGAAAGTAGAAATGAAGACTTTGCCAAGTAAAAACCTCTGTATGTTTACCAGTAGACCTGTCCTATAAATGTTCAAGGAAGTCTTAGTTAAAATAGGATTCTAAACAGTAATTAAAATGACACAACACAAAGCTCTCTGCTAAATATAAATATTTACACAATTATAGAAATCTGTAAGGTTGTAATGAAGCAGCACAACTCACTTTTATTTCTGCTACAGAATTTTTTTAAATAAAAGTATAACAATCATAAATCTAGGTAATAAAATACACAACATAAAAGACAGAACTTGTGATATCAGGAACTTAAGGTGGGTGCAGGGGTGGAGTTGATAAGTAGAAGAGTTTTGTATGCAATTGACAATATCACTTTATAATGATTTGTTATCTTTAGAATGTTTTAGTAATCTCTAAGGTAAAGTGATGAAAATACATTCAGAGGATGCAAAAGTTAATGAGAATGGTATCAAAACATGAGATGGGTAGAACAAAATTAAGGATAAAATATAATACCTAATCTTGGGAAAGAGCATAAAGATGATTCATATTTGGGTAACACACACATTGTCCAAAAACATCCTAAGGTGAGAAATGCCATTCTGGGACAAACTACATAGGTAAAAGAGAAGGCACAATTCTGCCCCTCTCCTGCTTACACATATGTGTGCGCTCTTTCTCTCTCTCTCTCTCTCTCTCAAAATAAATAAATAAACATTTAAAAAATAAAAACAAAAAAATAGATAAATTATAGAAAGTCACATTTAAAAGGAAACCTTCGGGGCGCCTGGGTGGCGCAGTCGGTTAAGCGTCCGACTTCAGCCAGGTCACGATCTCGCGGTCCGTGAGTTCGAGCCCCGCGTCAGGCTCTGGGCTGATGGCTCGGAGCCTGGAGCCTGTTTCAGATTCTGTGTCTCCCTCTCTCTCTGCCCCTCCCCCGTTCATGCTCTGTCTCTCTCTGTCCCAAAAATAAATAAAAAACGTTGAAAAAAAAAATTTAAAAAAAATAAAAATAAAAATAAAAAAATAAAAGGAAACCTTCTATGGAACAATAATTTTAAGGGGGAGGAGTTAAGATGGCTGAGGAGTTGGGAGACCTTAAGCTTGTCTCTTTCCTTGAACACAGCCAGATAGTTATCAAATCATTCTAAACACCGACGAAATCAATCGGAGATCTGAGAGAACAAAAACTGCAAGACTACAAGTAAAAAGTGACCACCTTTCAGCAAGTAGGAAGTTCAGAGAGTTTACCCAGGGACATACTGCTCTGGGTATGGCCCAGGGAGGGAGCCTAATATGGAGGCCACTGCAAAGTAGTATAAGCTGTGGAGCACAAAATCTGAACTTGTAGCGGTCTGCTACTGTAGGGGGAGTGCCTGACTTAAAGGTGTTCATGTGGTGAAGAGGGGCAGAATGCCAGGAGTGACAGGGTGATCTGAGGATTTCTGGGGTCTCAGGAAAGATGGGTTGTGCCAACATGCTGGGATATTTCCAGGCATGAGATGGGACTCACTCTGGCTGAGGGTGGCAAGCAGGGGTGCCGGCTTTCTGCTGTTTTGACATAAACTCTGAACAGCTGCATAGTCACATGACTTTTTTTAAGATGGGCTGGCAAAAGCATGGCCAGACGCTACCCCAGAGGAACGGCGTGGGTCCACACTGTGGGAATCCATAAAATTTGGGGTTTTGAAATTCAGTTGCTGCCTGCAATAAAAAAGCTTGGACATAGTCAGGGTGACCGCGAGGTTCTGACAGAAACTGGGGACACAAGAGGGATGATTAGTTGCTCTTTAATCAGGTTTCCCCTTAAGAGTGGGGGTCATGAACTTTAAGCTCTGGGGCTACAGAATGGGAAAACCCCATATTCATTCTGTCATTCAGAACTGAAAGCCTACAGGGAGCAAAACAGCCCCACCTAGTAAAGGCCACTGCCACTTACACCAAAACCCACTCCCTTGCAATCTGGAGGTGCATTTCCACTGGAACAATTTAACCTGAGAATCAGCACAGCAGGCCCCTCCCCCAGAAGACCAGCACAAACAACTCACTTGCACCAACTCTACACTAACAGACTTTACCTCTAGGGGAAATAGGATCTAACTTCTCTTTTATTTCTATTCTTTATTGTTTATTATTATTTTCTTCACTTATTTTCTTATTTTTTCAATTCCCTTTGTTACTTTTTAGTATTATTTTTTAAGTTTTTTTTACATTTTTAATTGTTTGTTTGTTTGTTTGTTTGTTTAGATCAAGCTTGGGAGGGGCAGAGAGAGAGGAAGACAGAAATTCCAAGCAGGCTCCAGGCTGTTGGCACAGAGCCTGATGCAGGACTCAAACTCACAAACTGTGAGACCATGACTTGAGTTCAAATCAAGAGCTGGATGCTTAACTGACTGAGCCACCCAGGTGCCCTTATTTTTAATTTTTATATATACATATTATTTTTATTTTGATCTAATTAGTTGCTTTCATTTCATTTTATTATATTTTATTTTATTCTTGGATCTAGATTCTTTTAACAAGCAGAAAAAACACACAAGATCTAGTTTGTTTTTTCATTTTGTTTTGTTTTGTTTTGTTTGTTTTCTTTCTTTTCTTTCTCTCCTCTTTTCCTTTCTGGACAAAATGATGAGATGGAGAAACTCATCCCAAAAGAAAGAACAGGCAATAGAACTCACGGCCAGGAATTTAATCAACACAAATACAATCAAAATGTCTGAACTAGAATTTAAAACCACGATTATAAGAATACTAGCTGGGGATGGAAAAAAAAGCATAGAAGACACCAGAAAATCCCTTTCTGCAGAGATAAAAGAACTAAAATTTAGGCCAAAATTAAAAATGCTATAACTAAGATGCAATCTCGGATGGATGCCATGACATGACAGTGAGGATGGATGAAGCAGAGTAGTAAATCAGTGATATAGAAGATAAAATTACATGGAATGCAAGCTGGTGCAGCCATTCTGGAAAACAGTATGGAGGTTCTTCAAAAAATTAAAAATATAACTACCCTATGACCCAGCAATAGCACTACTAGGTATTTATCCAAGGGATACAGGCATGCTGTTTTGAAGGGACACATGTACTCCCATGTTTATAGCAGCACTATCAACAATAGCCAAAGTATGGAAAGAGACCAAATGACCATCGATAGATGAATGGATAAAAACGACGTGGTATATATATATGTATGGAGTATTACTCAGCAATCAAAAAGAATGAAATCTTGCCATTTGCAACTACGTGGATGGAACTGGAGGGTATTATGCTAAGTGAAATTAGTCAGTCAGAGAAAGACAAATATCATATGACTTCACTCATATGAGGACTTTAAGAGACAAAACAGATGAACATAAGGGAAGGGAAATAAAAATATATAAAAACAGGGAGGGGGACAAAACATAAGAGACTCTTAAATATGGAAACAAACAGAGGGTTACTGGAGGGGTTGTGGGAGGAGGGATGGGCTAAATGCGTAAGGGGCATTAAGGAATCTACTCCTGAAATCATTGTTGCACTATATGCTAAATGATGTGGATGTAAATTTAAAAAAATAAAATTAATAAAATTAAATAAATAAATAAATAAATAAATGATAAAATTATGGAAAATAATGAAGCAGAAAAAAGAAGGAAACACAGGCAAAAGATCACAATACAAGACTTAGAGAAATCAGCAACTTATTAAAGAATTACATTCGTATCATAGAAGTCCCAGAAGTAAAGAGAAAGAAAAGGGGGCAGAAGGATTTGTGAGCAAAGTATAGTTGAAAACTGCCCTAATCTGTGGAAGGACACAGACATCAAAATCCAAGAAGCACAGAGAACTTCCATTAAATTCAACAAAAGCAGACCATCACCAAGACATACCATAGTCTTGCCATAGGCCACAATTAACAACTTAGGAAACAACATATGTTGGCAAGGATGCAAAGAAAGGGGAACCCTCTAGCACTGTTAGTGGGAATGCAAACTGGTGCAGCCACTCTGGAAAACAGTATGGAGGTTCCTCAAAAAAGCTTAATATAGAACTTCTCTATGACCCAGCAATTGCACTATTAGGTATTAACTAAAAGGATACAAAAATACAGATTTGAAATGGTGCAGGCACCACAATGTTTATAGCAGCATTATCAACAACAGCCACACTATGAAGAGAGCCCAAACGTCTATCAAGTAATGAATGTATAAGGAAGATACAGTGTGTATGTGTTTATATAGAATGGAATATTACTCAGCCATCAAAAAGAATGTACTCTTGCATTTGCAATGGTGTGGATGAAGCTAGAATGTATTATACTAAGTGAAGTCCATTACAGAAAGACTAATACTATATGATTTCACTCATATGTGGAATTTAGAAACAAAACAGATGAACATATGGGAAGGGGGTGGAAGAGAAGAGAATTTTATTGGCAAAGTGCATAAAGCTGATTCATATTTGAATTACACTCACATTATCCAAGAATGTAATGAGTTGAAATTTATCCTATAACAAAATACACATGTGGAAACGAAACCACAACTAACTAATACTGTGGAAAGTCACATATAAATGGAAGCTGATTACTATGGAATTGCAAAAACAGAATAAGAAAAAATTTAACCCAAAAAATTCTACATAAAAAAGATGTATTATTTAAAAGGAAACCTACTGGGGCGCCTAGGTGGCTCAGTTGGTTAAGCGGCCGACTTCGGCCCAGGTCATGATCTCGCGGTCCGTGAGTTCGAGCCCCGCATAGGGCTCTATGCTGACAGCTCAGAGCCTGGAGCCTGTTTCAGATTCTGTGTCTCCCTCTCTCTGACCCTCCCCCGTTCATGCTTTGTCTCTCTCTGTCTCAAAAATAAATAAACGCTAAAAAAAAATTTTAAAGGAAACCTACTATGTATACAACTGTAATTTTTTTTTTTAATTTTTTTTTCAACGTTTTTTATTTTTATTTTTGGGACAGAGAGAGACAGAGCATGAATGGGGGAGGGGCAGAGAGAGAGGGAGACACAGAATCGGAAACAGGCTCCAGGCTCCGAGACATCAGCCCAGAGCCTGACGCGGGGCTCGAACCCACGGACCGGACGGCGAGATCATGACCTGGCTGAAGTCGGACGCTTAACCGACTGCGCCACCCAGGTGCCCACAACTATAATTTTTAACAGTGACCGTGTACCCATGAAAAACAAGCATTTTGAATTACAGACATGTCTTCATTGATAGTAAAATTATAAAGAATATTCATTAAAATCCACCATGAAAAGCTATGATAAAAATTTTTATAAATAAGCACTTATAAGACATGAAAAATATATTGTTATTAATATATTCCTCCTCATACAGAGTTTAAGGCTATAATCCCACATTTAGAACCAAGCAGAAAAACAAAAACTTTTCATTTCTAAACAGACAAATACCATCAAAGTTGTAAAATATGTTGACAATCACTTTATAAAAATTAAATATTTGGGATTAAATTCAGATACATTCTGAGGAAAGTAGAAAAAATCGTACTGATTAATTTTTCCTGAAGTAAAATTATATGTATGAACAAACCTTTTTTATTCAATGAGAATTTTACTAATTATCTATTTTACTTCTTATAAAGCACATGCCAATGTCAAAGCAGAAATTTTGATTTAATAAATCAGAAATGAATCTCATATGTATATAATTAGAAAGTAAAAAATATATGACAAAGTCATAGGAACTTCTTATAAGACAAAATTATGAAATGATGCAATTATTAAGAAACAAGTTAACAATTGAGAATTTATTTTACACTGTGAGTTCTAAGTTTTAATGTTCTAGTTCCCCTATGGCATTAATTTATATAAGATTCTAAGAAACAAAAAGATACATTAAATGATTTCATCATTGAGGAATGAAACACATGGAGTGGAAATTTCTAGTTTTAGCTAATACAAAAAAAAATGAACTTTTGAAGTGAAATAAAGGACTAGATTCTCTCATTTTAGGGAGGTGTTTTGTTATCTGATGAAATTACCTAGCACCATTCTGTGTAAAACCTTTGTAACATTGGAAATCATAAATCAGTAAACACATGATATTGGTCTCCAGTGTTCCAGGATTTCTGTACCAAACCACAATATGCCCACACTACCCTGATACACTTCTCACAGGAGGCAAAGCAGAATTTAGAAAGGCTTTAGCATAAAGTTCCTCATAAATATGGAGATTTCCCCGGGGCCCTCAAAGCAACGGAGCAGCTCTCAGAATATGGAGGCCCTCATGCTGCAAGGAAAGTCTCCTGGCCCTCGCAGTGGACAGGATGGGCCATCACTGGAGCTAAAGTCAAATCCTTACAGAACATAGAGCATGATAATGTGGGATACCAGATGTTTTATCATGAGAGGGAGAGACCTAAAACTAGGCTTCTCAGACTTTTATTCAAGGAGAGCTACTGAACCACATTTTAAGGTCTATCTTCCTCCTTCACATTTGGACCCCACCTCTGTCATCTGCTTCATTCATTCAACCTACCTGGGTGTCAGGCTACCTTCTCCTTTCTCTTCACTCCCCATGGCTCCTTCTTTTGCTCCAAAAAGGTGTCTAGGTCTGGCTTAGACATAAGACCTGTTTAGTAGAAAAAAGAAATGAGTATTGTTAGAGATTCTAACTTTCAATCCAGTATTGCACTCAGCAGATAAGAGAGGACATTGTAAAATTCTAAGAAATGATTTCCCAAAGGCTGTTACCCAATAGCCCCTTTAGAACACATAGGAGGGATTTCCAATGTTCAGATCTTGACCTCCGCTTCCAAGTACTAGACACAATGATAAAGAGTGGAGGGGCGCCTGGGTGGCTCAGTCAGTTAAGCGGCCGACTTCGGCTCAGGTCATGATCTCGCGGTCCGTGAGTTCGAGCCCCGCGTCAGGCTCTGTGCTGACAGCTCAGAGCCTGGAGCCTGCTTCAGATTCTGGGTCTCCCTCTCTCTCTGCCCCTCCCCCGTTCATGCTCTGTCTCTCTCTGTCTCAAAAATAAATAAATGTAAAAAAAATTTTATTAGGGGCGCCTGGGTGGCGCCGTCGGTTAAGCGTCCGACTTCGGCTCAGGTCACGATCTCGCGGTCCGTGAGTTCGAGCCCCGCGTCAGGCTCTGGGCTGATGGCTCGGAGCCTGGAGCCTGTTTCCGATTCTGTGTCTCCCTCTCTCTCTGCCCCTCCCCCGTTCATGCTCTGTCTCTCTCTGTCTCAAAAATCAATAAACGTTAAAAAAAAAAAAATTTAAAAAAAAAAAAAATTTTATTAAAAAAAGAGTGGAAATTGGAGTTTGATATGTGGGCAGGACCATTTTATGTCACTTAATGTTTAGAATTGCCACTAATCTACAGAAATGATGTTACTCTAAGGAAGAGGAAGCTAAAGCTGAAAAGGAAACATCATGAAGATATTTCCTTACATCTACAAACTCCTACTTCTTTCCCTTACTGCAGGGATCTGAATCCCAGTCATGCAAAGAAGAAGCTTCCAAGAGACTCTTCAAAGGAAGGAACAAAACCCGGAGTGTGGTTTGGGAAGTCTAGAGGGAGTTATCCTCACCCAAAAAGAGTAGGTGTCCATGGGTCTCTAACATCACATCCCTGTACAGTTCCCCCTGACTGTGATTTATGAATCTCCATTCCTCCTGAGAGAATTCTACAGCCACATCTCTGAAGGTCAGCACTCCCTGCAACAAATACCACAGTTACCAAGTGGACACAGGCAGAGTTCATAATGGTACCTATGATGAAAGAGGGAGTTAATGTCACCAGCTAGACTCCAAGACCTGACCTTTACTGCTTACCTGCTTGTACCCGCTGACCTTAGCCCCTCATTTTACTTAACCTCTTCTTTCCATCTTATCTTTCACTTCAGGCCATAGTCTCATGGTCATAGTCTCCCATGAGGGGAGATAGAAACTAACAAAAGGTAATGACTGCCCTGAGGAAGAGCTTGGGCAGGCCCAGGTTGAGCTTACTCCCCACTTATATCTAAGCAGATCAACTATGGAGTAACTCATGGAGTGAGGACTTGCCTTGACCTCATTGTAATACCAAAATCTCCACGTAAGAAGGAGCACAAACCTTATTTACATAATATACGAAGCATGATAGAACTGGTTTCTTTTTTTTTTTTTAAGTTTATTTATTTATTTTGAGAGAGACAGAGAGAGTGGGAGAGGAGGGGAAAGAGAAGTAGACAGAGAATCCTAAGCAGGCTCTGTGCTGTCCATGCAGAGCCTGATGCAGGGCTCAAACCCACAAAACTGTGAGATCATAACTTGAGCTGAAACCAAGAGTCGGACACTTACCTGACCGAGCCAACCAGGTGCCCCTCGAACTTCTTTCTTTTTAAAAAAATTTTTAATATTTATTTTTGAGAGAGAAACAGAGCACAAATGGAGGAGGGACAGAGAGAGAAGGAGACAGAATTTGAAGCAGCTCCAGGCTCTGAGCTGTCAGCATAGAGCCCAACATGGGGCTTGAACTCACAGACTGGACTGAGAGAGCATGACCTGAGCAGAAGTTGGTCACTCATCTGACTGAGCCTACCAGGTGCCCCTAGAATTGCTTTCTCAAGGCTCATGTGTGACCTTATGCCCAACTCTACATAGATGATAAAGCTCCCTTTTCCAAATATCCATCCTAACCTTAAATAAAAGGAAATAATTCCCCCTTACTCTGTGAGTCTGTTTTAGAAGTTATTCCCTGTGGGGGTGCCTGGGTGGCTCCGTTGGTTAAACATCCAACTCTTGATTTCCCTTGGGTCATGATCTCACAGTTCATGAGTTCGAGCCCCACATGGGGCTCAGCACTGATAGCAAGGAGCCTGCTTAGGATTTTCTCTCCCTCCCTCTCTCTCTGCCCCTGTCCCACTGGTACTATCTCTCTCTCTCTCAAAATAAACAAACTTAAAAAAAAAAACAAAAACAACCTTACCCTTCTGTCTCTTACACACCAGGGAACAACAGTGTCTTGAAAAGAGGACTTGGTATGCTGATGTTATTCCTACCATCTGGAATCTCTGCGCCTTTCACAGAACTTCCAACAGCACTATGTTGGGACAGAGCATCCAAGGGTTCACAACATCTGTGGTCCATAGGAGCCACTATGAGGAGGGCCCAGGGAAGAATTTGCCAAGTTCAGTGGAAAACAAGTGACAGTTACTAATTATGATGACTATGTATTTTGGATCTGGATTTGCTGCCCCCTTTTTTATGGTAAGACACCAACTGCTTAGCAAATAAGGATGTTTTCATTAATCCATTACACAGATGTGGAAAGGAGCATTTTAAGAGGTGCAGTCTCTTTGAAAAATGGATCAAACTCTTGAATACAACATACTCAATATGTTTGTAAATAAACTTATGGCATTACTTCTTAATGCCTCTTTTCTGAAAAAATAAATAAATAACTTTAAAAAAAAAAGTTATTCTCTGTGATCTCCTTTTTGGCTGCACATGAAGTTTCCTTTGTGTGTGATATGCCCCGATTCGAGAGACCCCCCCCCCCCCCGAAAACAAACCACCAGAGTCCAGAGTCAAAGCCAAGCAGCAAGGGTCATTTATTGCAGGTTCGAACCCGGTCCTCCGCGCACTTGTTGCCAGTGACGCTAAGAGGCCCCGAGCAAGGCTCTTACAGCTTCTTTTATAGACAGGCACAAACAAGTTAGGGATTTTTTGCGGTTACAGAGCTGTTATTGGTTGACATTTAAATTTGAACGCTCAGCAGAACTTGTTTGGTTCCCGCCTTTATTTCAAACCACTCAGCAGAACTTGATTGGTTCCTGCCTTTAGGTCAGACTACAACGGGCACGCCCTGGCTGGTTTCCAGGAATGGCGGGGGGGGGGGGGGGGGGGGGGGGGGGGGGGGGGGGGATCTTTTCTTTGCAGTTGTGAGTACACCTGGTAATTTTTCTTAGTCTCTCATGTGACAACCCCATATGGTGTAGTTTCTACCTGTGAGTCACCAGGAAGTAAACTCATGCTAGTTCAGTCATAGTAAAAAAAAAGTGGTTCTGACTTAAGTGAGTTTCACGCTTTCTGCAGTGAGATAATTTTTAACACAGTCCCATATGCTCTAATGTATTCTCTAACTTAAAAAAAGTTTTTTCTTAATGTTTATTCATTTTTGAGAGACACAGAGAGAGAGCGCGCGCATACACACACACACACACACACACACACACACACACACACACGAGTGGAGGAGGGGCAGAGAGAGAGGGACACAGAATCCGAAGCAGGCTCCAGGCTCTGAGCTCTGGGAAGGGACGGGGCTCAAACTCACAAGCTGTGAGATCATGACCTGAGCTGAAGTTGGACGCTCAACCGACTGAGCCACCCAGGCGCCCCATGTATGCTCTAACTTTAAGGTAAGAACTGTTACAGGCATACACCTTTTCTGAGTACTATGTGATGAGGTTTTGGGGGGCCAGGGGGAATAGTGGGGCTCCCAGGGTCCGGAGCCATGGCCAAGAAAGAATCTTGAAAATGTCTTTGGTGCAAAAAGGTGATTTTACTAAAAGCACAGGGACAGGACCCGTGGGCAGGAAGAGCTGCCCAGGGACTGTGAGGAGAAGACTGGTTATATATACACTATCGAGCTGGGGGGAGGTAATGTCCAGGGGAAGTTTTCAGTGAGACTTTCATATCCTAAAGAAGACCCACAGGGTACTGGAAGCCTTAGCTATTGTCAGGCTAAGGTTGTTTGCCCTCTAGCAAACCATTAGCATTAAGACTAGGAAGTTCCTGGGGCGCCTGGGTGGCGCAGTCGGTTAAGCGTCCGACTTCAGCCAGGTCACGATCTCGCGGTCTGTGAGTTCGAGCCCCGCATCAGGCTCTGGGCTGATGGCTCGGAGCCTGGAGCCTGTTTCCGATTCTGTGTCTCCCTCTCTCTCTGCCCCTCCCCCGTTCATGCTCAGTTTCTCTCTGTCCCAAAAATAAATAAAAAACGTTGAAAAAAAAAAATTTTAAAAAAAGACTAGGAAGTTCCTGGAGAAATGTTTTATTCTGCCAGCCTCAAGTATCTGTCAATGGGCTGCAGGTTATAGGGAAATTTAGTTCTATCCGCCATTTCCTTCTGCCTTTGTTTCCCCCATCACTATGGAGAGGTGATGTTGGTGCTCCAGAAAACAGTCTATAGGTTTCTGGAGATTAGGCTGTTGATAAGATTGCCTTTTTCTCGGTGATTTACTAAGATATTTGTAAACAGATGGAGACTCAGGTCCTTCAAGACTATGATCTCTATCAGTTAACCATTTGGTTTTTTTCCCTTTCCTTTGTTCTTGGGCAGCCAGGAGTGCCCTGAGGAATATCACACCTGGGAGTCAGGCAGTATTTGTGGCCTGTCAGCTTGCCTCATGCTCTCTCATCACTATGGTTATATCATACAGTATAATTTGTGTGTATTTCTTTGATAGAAAGTTTTGTGGTGAGTTACAAATATACTTATCAAATTCTAATCTGAATTAGACTTTCACAAAAGCACATTGGAGATGTTGTTAAAATGCAAATTTTATTCAGGAGTTCCGCTCTGGGATCTGAGTCTGAATTTTTTTTTTTTTTAGTTTATTTATTTATTTTGAGAGACAGAGAATGAGAGAGAGAGAGAAGCAGGAAGTGGTAGAGAGAGAGGGAGAGAGAGAATCCCAAGCAGGCTCTGAAAGGGCGGGCCTACACTGGCCGACTCCATCTTGTTCTGTGTCCTTCACCTTGACCACACCTCCTCCCCTTGAGTAACCCCCCCCTCACCTGCCTAACAGGACTCGGACCCTTCCCCAGGACCCTTCCCCAGCCAATCAGCTGAGGCCATAGCCATTACCTCACCAACTGCCCCTAGGCCCCAATAAAACCTTTGTCCTTTTGAAACTCTCTCTCCCAGGTATCTCACCGCTGCGTCGGTGCAGGTAGGGGATTGAGCTCGAGCTAGCTCGAATAAAGGCTCTTTTGCTTTTACATCGGACTTGGCTCCCTGGCGGTATTTGGGGATCACGAATTCTGGGCATAACAGCTCTGCACTGTCAGCACAGAGCCCAATGTGGGGCTTGATCTCATAAATAGTGAGAACATACCCCGAAGCTGAAGTCAGATGCTCAACCAACTGAGCTACCCTGGCACCCACTGAGCCTCCGTTTCTTTCTTTCTTTTTTTTTTAATTTTTTTTTTTAACGTTTATTTATTTTTGAGACAGAGAGAGACAAAGCATGAACGGGGGAGGGTCAGAGAGAGGGAGACACAGAATCTGAAACAGGCTCCAGGCTCTGAGCTGTCAGCACAGAGCCCACGCGGGGCTCGAACTCACAGACCATGAGATCCTGACCTGAGCCAAAGTCAGCCGCCCAACCGACTGAGCCACCCAGGTGCCCCTGAGCCTGCATTTCTTCCAAGGTATTAGCCTATGGGCCAAGGGATACATTTTTGAATAGTAAAGAGTTGAACTCCCAGGCAAGAATTCTTGGAGGACTTGGAACTGAATGGGTTTTGATGAGGAAAACAAAGGCAAGAGAAGTGTAGCCAAAATTAAATTTACAACTTGCAGCCCACTGATAGATACCTGAGACAGGCAGAGTATGACATTCCTCAAGGAACTCATGGCTGCCTTAATGTCGGTGTTTTGCTACAGAGTACAGGCAATCTTATCTTGCCAATAGCCAGACCTCCAAGGTCCAGTAAACTCCACTTGAGCATAAAAAAAAAAAATTCCTTCAAAACTTATGTTATCTCTCCTCCCCTAACTAAAAAGTATAGAACCAGTCACTCTTCACAATCCCAGTGCAAGCTCTTTCTGCCCACGGGTCCTGTACCTGTGCTATAATTAAAACACATTTTTGCACCAAAAACATCTCAAGAATTTTTTCTTGGCCTTTTGCTCTGGAACCCAAACTTCAAATCACATTAGGTTTTATAGCAATTACAGGTTCTACTAGAAGAGCAAGAAAGGCAACAACAAGCCTTCTGAGCATTTCCTATTTACTACATAGTATGTAACAGTTTTTCATAAGTTAATAAAAACATAGATAATCTAAGACAGCAAACACATTATTCTATTTGTATGCAAATATTTTTTTAAAAAATTTTAACGTTTATTCATCTTTGAGAGACAGGGAGAGACAAAGTGTGAACGGGGGAGGGGCAGAGAGAGAGGGAGACACAGAATCCAAAGCAGGCTCCAGGCTCCAAGCTGTCAGCACAGAGCCTGACACAGGGCTTGAACCCCCGACCGTGAGATCATGACCTGAGCTGAAGTCAGTCACCCAACTGACTGAGACACCCAGATGCCCCTGTATGCAAATATTTTGTCAAACATCCAGTACATGGAGTGGATCAGTCTTTTTTGTTTTTTAATGTTTATTTATTTTGAGAGAGAGAGAGACAGAGAGAGAGAGAGAGAGTATGCAGAGAATCCCAAGCATGCTCTGTGCTGTCAGCCCAGAGCCTGAGGTGGGGGCTGGATCTCATGAACCCTGAGATCATGACCTGAGCTGAAACCAAGAGTCAGACATTTCACCAACCACCCAGATGCCACTCAATCATTTCTTTTGAAGGCCATGGATTTTTGCTCTGTCATCTTCAATTTTGACTTCTCAAATTTCTCAATCCCAGCCATATTGGGTTTGTCAGTCATGGTTGCAGAGGAAGCAGAGTAAGACTCATGAGCAGGTCAAGTCTAGTCTGTGCAGTGACGACCACCAAGTGCCTAAAGATTTTATGGTTAAGTAATCTCTACACCCAAGGTAGGGCTCGAAATCACAACCCTGATTTTGCTCCACCAACAGAACCAGCCAGGTGGCCCTCTACAGGTACTTTCTTATGTTAAAGAAGACTTACAGGATCCTGGAGGTTTGGTTACTGTCCAGCTAAGGTTGCTTTATGTCTTGAGAAAAGCATGAACATTAAAGCAGTTGTGAATTCCTTGAGGAGTATCTTACTCTGCCAGTCTCAACTATTTATCAGGGGGCTGCAAGTCAGAAGGAAATTTAATTTTACCTACCTTTCTTTTGTCTTTGTTTTCCTCATCAGAAACTACAAGCAAAGGTAACTCGAAAGAAGTTTCCAGTTTAAAGGTGATAACTTCTGCACGTCGCAGTAAATCCATCTAAGATCCTTAGGAATGATTGACAGGAAAAAATATGAACTTTAAAGGGGAAATATCAGGGCGCCTGGGTGGGTCAGTGGGTCGAGTGTCCGCCTGGCTGGTCCAGTGGGTTGAGTGTCTGCCTTCGGCTCAGGTCGTGATCTCGCAGTCAGGGGGTTCGAGCCCCGCGTCAGGCTCACAGCCTGGAGCCTGCTTCGGATTCTGTGTCTCCCTCTCTCTCTGCCCCTCCCCGCTCACACTCTGTTCTGTCTCTCAAAAATGAATAAATGTTAGAAATATTTTTTTTAATTAAAAAAAATTAAAACAAAGGGGAAATATCTACCAGAGAGCCCCAAGCCAAGTAAAAGAAGTTAACATCATCTATAATGAAAGAAATTTATATCAGTGCCTAAGTCAGACTAAAGGACCTATTATCACTGGTGTGTTCTTGTGGACAGCAAAAAATAAATCAGAATATAAATCAAATTACAAGCATATGGTTGATTTATACAAAGTTCAATCACCTACAATCTCTATGTCCTGTAATATTTAATGTATTTTAAATAAAGTATCCTTTTCACATTCTAAACAGCAGGACTCCCTTTTTATTTGAGAACCTTCTGAGTTATCCTGGGTCTCATATCCATCCTATTTATTTGTGCATTTTCTTAATCCTGGTCCACACAGAGCTAATAAGGCATCTAGATGGGACCTAAATGTGAAATGGTTTTCTTGACTGATATCCCAGGACCAGACCCCATCAGCAATAGGAATCTTGGATTCAAGGCCTTCCCCTGTGAATCTGTCACAAAGGGAATATTTTCAATACTTGTAGGACTTTAACTCAAAGCGACAATTGTTGATGTGCTATTGGAGGCCAGGCTGGAGAAGGGAGAGAAAGCTCTGGGATATACAGGAGATGTGTTCTAAAGACCTAACCTTAAGTATCATTTTTTAAAAGGTGTAGGGGCGCCTGGGTGGCTCATCGGTTAAGCATCCGACTCTTGGTTTCGGCTCAGGTCGTGATCCCACGGTTCGTGAGTTCAAGCCCTGTGTTGGGCTCTGCACTGACAACACTGAGCCTGCTAGGGATTCTCTCTCCTCTCTGCCCACCCCCCACTCATGCTCACACACTCTCTCTCTCTCTCTCTCTCTCTCTCTCTCTCTCAAAAGAAATAAACTTGAAAAATATAGTACTTTAAAAAATAAATAAAATGGCTTAAAAATGAGGTGAACACATAAGGCAGAAATATCAGAGCTAGAGGAATCAACATTCGCAATTTCTAAAAGCACGGAATTTCAGGAGAAAATGATGACACAGCCTCTGACGTGGGACATGCGGCTTACCAGAGAACTGGCCATTGCTTCCGGGGGCCTCCTGTCCCACAGATGCTCACAAACTCAACTTAAAGCGTAGGAAGACTGTGCTGCCTGGACCCGATCCTCCCAGACTCGTGTAGAGGAGACCCTGTTACCTCTCCTTGAGCCAAAGCTTGCCCTCAACTCTCCTAAATTCTTGGGAATCCTTCCTGCTTAACCCTGGCCTTGCTTAGAATCACCTGGAGCAGTTGTAATTAAAACAACACTGTTGTTTCCACCCACACCAACTGACGGGGGAGGGCACCAACAACGATGGTGTTTGAAACTCCACACGTGAACCTATTGGGAAGCATTTGGGCAAGTGACCAGACGGAAAACTAACCATGGCTATTGTTGTTGTCCAAATTTTAAAAAAAAAATCATCTTATTAACATTTATTTATTTTTTGAGAGTCAGAGAGAGACTGAGCACGAGCAGGGGAGGTGCAGAGGGAGGGTGACACAGAATCGAAAGCAGGCTCCAGGCTCTGAGCTGTCAGCACGTGGCCGATGAGGGCTCAAACCCAAACCCACGAACCGTGAGATCATGACCCAAGGTGAAGTCAGTAGCCCAATGGACTGAGCCACCCAGGCGCCCCGATTGTTGTCCAAATTTAAATTCATGCCTTCTCCACTGCTCAGAGTTTTCTGGAGATATACACATTCCCCCCTCTTTCTTCTACGCAGAGGGAGCTTTCCAAATGGAGATTTCCTTTATAAATGTAAATGTCTCTTTCAAAGGAAACTTCTGTGTTTCAGAGATTTCCCTTTGTCTGCTGTTTCTTTAAAATAACAAGCCTAGGGGCACCTGGATGGTTCAGTCAGTTAAGTGTCCGTCTTCGGTTCAGGTCATGATCTCTCAGTCGGTGAGTTCAAACCCCGTGTCGGGCTCTGTGCTGACCGCTCAGAGTCTGGAGACTTTCAGATTCTGTGTCTCCCCCTCTCTCTGCCTCTCCCATGCTCATGCTCTCTCTCTGTCTCTCAATAATAAATAAATGTTAAAAAACAATTTAAAAATAAATAAAATAACCAGCCTAAACTAACCCATGTTTTGGGTGGCAAAATGCTTTCCTTCAGTAGGTAAATGCCTATTTTCATAAGTAACTGCCAAACAGTTCTCGAAAGTAAATGTAACTTTTACACTCCTATCTGCAATACATGAGAATTCTAATTCCTCTACATTTTCATGGAAAGTGGTATTATCCTTTTGTCTTAATTTTAGCCATTCTAGAAAATATTAAGTGGTTTCTCACTATAAAATATGAAGTGGCCTTGCTATATTTGTCCTGATGACTGAGAAGACTGTGTAGGAGAAGAAACATTTTGTTTTTGCATCTAGATTCCTTGGCTGATCTAATAATCAAACTGACATAAGACAGATTTGATAAAATTTGCAAGTGAGGTTCATGAGCAAATTGCTAAGAAAAAAATCTTGAGACGTTTTGGTGCAAAAACATGATTTTGTTAAAGCAAGGTACAGGAGCTGTGGGCAGAAAGAGCTGCACTGGGCTTGTGAGAAGTGACTGATTATATAACTTCTAAGTTTGTGGAGGAAGGGGGGTTAGAGATGATGTAAATTTCTAAGGAATTTTGAAGCAAGGCTTTCCAGACCTTGAAGGGCTAGCTGTTGTTAAGAGAAGGTTACTTTTAAGTCTTTGATATGATATAAACATGAAGGCAGCCATGAGTTCCTTGGGGAAGAGTCATGCTCAGCTGTCTCAGGTGTCCATCAGTAAGTAGGCTGCAAGCTGTAAGGAGACTTAAGCTACATTTCTCTTTGCCTTTGTTTCCCACACCTGATTAACAGGACAAAAATTTAATTTCTTAATTACAGGAATCCTAAAGATATGAGGCTTAAAAACAGGCAATTCATGCTTATATGCCATGCTGACTTAACAAGAAGGGGGTAGGGATTTACAGTTTCAAAAAGGGGGTAAGTAGGGGCACCTGGGTGGCTCAGTTGGTTGAGCATCTGACTTTGGCTCAGATCATGATCTCAATGTTCGTGAGTTCAAGCCCTGCATCAGGCTCTGTGCTGACAGCTCGGAGCCCAGAGTCTGTGTCTCCCTCTCTCTCTGCCCCTCTCCCACTCATGCTCTCTCTCAAAAATAACAAACATTACCAATAATAATAATAAACAAACGGGGGAAGTACATCCACAGGGAAATGGAAAGAAGAAATATTTGGTAAACTAATATTTGCCATGCCAGGCAGGTAACTCTTTCTAATATAAAAATTTGTCTCGGGGAGGGTGCGTGATGGGTATTGAGGAGGGCACCTTTTGGGATGAGCACTGGGTGTTGTATGGAAACCAATTTGACAATAAATTTCATATATTGAAAAAAAAATTTGTCTCTGGAGGGCACCTGGGCAGCTCAGTCGCTTAAGCATCTAACTTCAGCTCAGGTCATGATCTCACAGTTCATGAGCTCGAGCCCTGTGTCAGGCTCTGTGCTGACAGCTCAGAGCCTGGAGCCTGCTTTGGGTTCTGTGTCTCCCTCTCTCTCTCTGCCTCTCCCCTGCTCTCTCTCTCTCTCTCTCTCTCTCTCTCAAAAATAAACATTAAAAAATTTTTTTTTGTTTAAATTGTCTCTGGTGTAAACTCTCTTCCTGATAGAGTGATAGAGGCCCCCCATCTAATTTCTTTTTGGTACATATATCAGCCTCAGAAAAGAAGAGAATCCTTCTATGTACAGCAACAGAATAAAACTGGAGGACATTTTGTTAGGTTAAATAAGCCACATAGAGAAAAATAGATACTGTTTGAAACTACATATATGCAGGATCTTAAAAAAGTTAGAATCATAAAAGTGAAGATTAGCAATGTTTGTTGCCAGGAGCTGAGGGTGGGGAAAATGTTGAGATTTTGGTCAAGTGGTAAAAAGGTTCACATATGCAGGAAGTGTAAGCATGCAACATCAAATGTACATCATGGTGACTCTAGTTAATAATAGTGTATTGCACGCCTGAAATTTGCTAGGAGAGGGCATCTGAAGCATTCTAACACACACACACACACACACACACACACACACACATACACTTTTTTAAATTTACATCCAAATTAGTTAGCATATAGTGCAACAATGATTTCAGGAGTAGATTCCTTAGTGTCCCTTACCCATTTAGCCTCCCACAACCCCTCCCGTAACCCTCAGTTTGTTCTCCATATTTAGGAGTCTCTTCTGTTTTGTCCCCCTCCCTGTTTTTATATTATTTTTGCTTCCCTTGTGTTCATCTGTTCTGTGTCTTAAAGTCCTCATATGAGTGAAGTCATATGATATTTGTCTTTCTCTAATTTCGCTTAGCGTAATACCCTCCAATTCCATCCACGTAGTTGCAAATGGCAAGATTTCATTCTTTTTGATTGCCGAGTAATGCTCCATTGTATATATAGACCATATCTTCTTTATCCGTTCATCCATCGATGGACATTTGGGCTCTTTCCATACTTTGGCTATTGTTGATAGGGCTGCTATAAACATGGGGGTGCATGTGTCCCTTCGAAACAGCACACCTGTATCCCGTGGATAAATGCCTAGTAGTGCAATTGCTGGGTCATAGGGTAGGTCTATTTTAGTTTTTTGAGGAACCTCGATACTGTTTTCCAGAGTGGCTGCACCAGCTTGCATTCGCAACACACACACACACACACCTTAACTACAGGAGGTAAGGGACATGATCATTAGCTTGACTTGTTGGAGAAATGAATAAAGTATGCCAAAGATGGCAGATGCGGCTAAAACAAACTCTGGTCTCTAGCTTATTAGAGATCCCTCCGGGTTCTTCTTCCTTTGTTTGCTGCACGTGCAACCACCCCCCCCCCCAACACACACACACACACACACACACACACACACACACAAATGCGGAGGCTTACAAGTATAAATTACTCTACCTGCTCGCATCTGGGGCTCAGATCTTTGGAGAAAATCTCCTCTGAGCCCATCGGTGTTAAATAAATCTCTGATCCACCAAGATCTCCGAGTGCCGCTTGATTTTTCCGCCAGCGTTCCAGCCTGGTTCTGAAACAGATTGTGGCGATCTTTTTTTTTTTTTTTTAAGAGTTTATTTTTAAGTAATCTCTACACCCAAACGTGGGGCTCGGACTCATGACCCCAAGATCAGGATTCACATGCTCTTCTAACGGAGCCAGCCAGGTGCCCAACTGTGTTAATCATTTTGTAGCTAGTGCAGAGCGGGGAAGGACATCTGGTTCCGGGGATCCCAAACAGACCAGGGATTGTTTTGTTTTGTTTTGTTTTGTTTTTAAATGTTTTATTTATTTTTATTTTTTAGAGGCAAAGAGAGAGAGGGGGAGACACAGAATCCGAAGCAGGCTCCAAGCTCTGAGCTGTCAGCACAGAGCCCCACGCGGGGCTAGAACACACAAACTGTGATCAGGACCTGAGCCAAAGTTGGATGCTTAACCGACTGAGCCTCCCAGGCACCCCCAGACCAGGTTTGACCACTAGCTGCTGACAAAATCCAAGGCAGAAGAGCAGTGGTGGAACAGGAAAGGGATTTCCTTCAGTGGGACCAAAGGGGATATGCAGGTGAGCCGGACTCTAATTTCCAAACATCTGCTCTCCTTATCCTGTAAAGTGTATGCCTTCACTCTGAAATCCTAGACCCCTATCGATGTGGGGAACAAAGGCGAAAAAAAAAATCAATCTCCTTGCAACTTGCAGCCCATTGACAAACCTTGAGACAGAGTGATCTTCTAGGAACTTAAGCGCCTCCATGTTAATAGTTTGCTAAGGGCAAAAGGCAATCTTTTCCTTCCTCCCTTCCTTCCTTCCTTCTTTCCTTCTGAAGGACAGAGAAAGCAAGCAGGGGAGGGGCAGAGAGAGAGGGAGAGAGAGAATCCTAACCAGGCTCCACCCTGTCAGCCCAGAGCCTGACATGGGGCTCCAATCCACAAACTGTGATATCATGACCTGAGCTGAAACCAAGAATCTGCCACTTAACCAACTGAGCTACCCAGGCACCTCAGCAGTCTTTTGCTTTAGCTTGACATTATCCCAAGCACCACACCCCCTCCCAAGATGCTGTAAGTCTCCTTTAACATATAAAAATACCTTTGGAAACTTCCTTTAACTCTACTCCACGATAATAGGTTGGCAATCATGCTCCAAGCATATGGCCCACTGATATACATCTGAAGGGTCTCATGACTGAGTTTTTAGTAAACAGTAATAAATGACCTTTTCTGAACAACAGGTAGTCCCTCAAGGTCCTGGAAACCTTGTTTCCAAAATTCCTTAGAGACTTACACTATCCCTAACCCCCTCCCCACCTGAAGGTATATAACCAGTCACTCTTCACAGTCCTAGTGCAGCTCTTTCTGCCCACGGGTCCTGCCCCTATGTCTAAATAAAACCACCTCTGCACCAAAGTCGTCTCAAGAATTCTTTGTTCACTTCTGAACCCCAACATTGCCACATCACCTACCCCCTTGTCTTTACCTCAGAATGACATATATACCTCATTTTACCTGTGTTTAAAATTTCCATGCCTATGTGGTATTCATCATAGGTACAGTATTAAAATTTATTTTCTCATGTTAATCTGGTCTCATGTCAATTTCTTTTTTTTTTTTTTTTTTTTTTTTTGAGAGAGTGAGCACAAGCAGGAGAGAGGAGCAGAAAGAAAGGGAGAGAGAGAATCTATCAGTGCAGAGCCTGACACAGGGCTCAATCCCACAAACCATGAGATCATGACCTGAGCTGAAATCAAGGGTCAGATGACCAATCAACTGAGCTACCCAGATGCCCCAGGATCCTTAGTCTAGAAGGACCCTTGAGGGGACAGGTCTACTCTAGCTCCCCAACAATGGTAATTAGATGTTTGTCCTGCCAACAGATGGGTCACTGAGATAAAATGTACCTCTGGTAATAACCAGAGTTTGGAAAGGGCCCCCAGTTTAGATTCCTCTGTGTCATTAAGGGAGAAGCAAAATTTCTCTTGAGCCTACAGGGTCTCAATTGTCTTCAGCTGAAAATAATCCACGTGCCAAAGTGGCACATTCTGGCAGGGGCGGGGGAAGCGGGGTGCTGTCCCAAACCCTTTCAAAGCACAGAATTTAATGAGGAAGAAATCAAGGCACCAAACCATACAATCTTTGCTCCTGTATATCTGTTTTTAGATTTCATCAAAACATTAGCACTACCATTGAGACATGGGAGGAGCAGTAAACCAAACCTCTGACATCCTCTAATCAGTTCAGTGAGGCCACAGCCCAGGGTGGGGCCAGAGATGGAAAAGCTTCTGGAGAGAGGGCTCTGGGTGGAGCTGGGGAGGCAGATTGCTCTAGGCTTCTGAGCTCCCTGCCTGTGGGGTATTTATTCCCAATTCTGTCTTCCTACATTTGCCTAGTAAAAACTTTGTATGATTATATTTCACTTAAGCCAATTACCTACTTTACAACATAATAATAAGCAATTTAACATAAACTCTTAAGAGTTTTCTGGGACAATCCCACCAGAAACTAAAGTTGGCCCTTGAAAAACATGGGTTTGAATTTGCGCCAGACTACTGAGACATGGATGTTTTTCAACAAATACAGTACAGTACTGTATTTTCCTTTTGATTTCCTGAACACTGTCTCTAGCTTTCTTTATTAAGACTCTAGTATATAATCTGCATATAACACACAAGATACATGTTAATCGATTGTTTATGTCATTGGTAAGGCTTCCAGTCAACAGTAGCCTGGTAAGAGTCAAGTGTTTGGGTGTTCACATCTGCAGCACATATACTAAAAATGGAATAGTACAGATTAGCGTGGCCCCTAGAATGACATGCAAATTCATGAAGCATTCCATATTTAAAAAAAAAAAAAAAAAAGAGCTAAGTTTTTAGGGACTCAAAAGTGACACACAGATTTTCATCACCGTGGGGTCAGTGCCCCCAACCTCCGTGATGTTTAAGGGTCAAGTAGATCTTATTCTTAACAAGGTAAACAAATACTACGACTACAAAACTCTTTTCTTTGTGGATGGCCTTCAGGGGCCACAAGAGTACTCATAAAACCACAGAGAAATGAACCCATAGTCCCGTGAACCACCCCTTCCTTGCACTGACCCCACAGTCTGGAATTCAACCGTGTAACCATTTGCTCTAGACTGGAAGTCTCTAGATGGTAGGGGCCATTGCTCTTCATCTGTTTTTCTCATGACCACATTAAGTAGACACAATCACTTTCTCTAGCAGTTTGCAAGCCTCCTCAGTGTTCATCCCAGAACAAGGAACCTGGACTAACTCACACCTGGGTGCCATGGAGATTCCTTCTATGGGGGAAGAAGAGGACCCTGAATGACTCACCCCACCTCCTCTGAGATAGAAGCAAATTCAAATACTGTTGTCATCCAGACCCCAGTCTGCACACGATATTCCCCACATCCTAAACAGTCCCCGGTGCTGGAGAGAGTGTCCCCAGTGAGACTGACCTGCTGCCTCCAGAGTGATGAAGAGGAGAGACTAGGGGTGGGTCTGTGGCATCAGGTAGATCTTGGATCTGCTAGGTTGAGAGCACCCATGGCCCCAGGTGTGATACAGCCTGTCCCTGAGCAGGACACTCTTATGTAAGATGTCTCTACACCAGTAACACAGTTTACACTTAGGTTTAATTGTGGTCATGGCTCTGGATATTTTGAGTCCTGACCTCCCATGCCTAGGGACCTTCTCCCCTCTTGACATGGCATCAAGGCAGGGCTTACGTCCCTGAAAAGGGCTGCTTTTGCTGCCCATACTCGTTGGCACTGAACTGGACAGCAGGAGCACCTCACACAGCTGCAGCAGATCACTGAATGAAATCTGGACAACACTGGGGGCCCGTTCCGGTGAGGACTTTGACTTCATGTCTCTGTCCATCTGTCAAGCTCAAGAAAACATGTCCCCTGGATTACCTGCATGTGCTCAAAAATCTTGCCTTCTCTCATGAATCCCAAGTAGAGAAGAGACTCTGTGTGCAGATTCTAGGTGGAATTGTACCTCTATCTTTGTGGTTGCTACAGAGATAGGAGGGAGTCCCGAGGGGAGATGATGCTCTAACCCATCTTAAAGATCCCCATGCACTGGATGCAGAACTTGTTGCTGCAGGGGTGACGGGGTGGCTCCGTTGGTTGAGCATACAACTCTTGACTTTGGCTCAGGTCATGATCCCATGTTTCGTGAGTTCCAGCCCCACATGGGGCTCTGCACTGGCAGCAGGGAGCCTCTTTGGGATTCTGTCTCCCTTTCTGTCCCTCCCCTGCTTGCTCTCTCTCTCTCTCTCTCTCTCTCTCTCAAAATAAACAAATATAAACTTAAAAAAACAAAAAAAGAATTTGAATCTGCAGTGTTAGGTCTCTGTAGGGAAGGGGAAGCAGCAGGTATTCTCTTCACATGTACGGACATTTGGGCAACAGATGGAGGCAGTTCAGAACCTCAGGTCAACTTGGTGCATGCACTTATCTCCCTGGGATTCCCAAGCCCCACTGTCTCCATCAGTTTTAGGTGTGAACATTAAAACAAGCTGGAACTGCTGATGGTCACCCTGTGATGTTGTCTTCAATGGAATCTGGTCTAACTTTGCTCTAGTGGAGACAGTAGGACTCATATAAGCAAAGACATCTTCCTGCGTGCGGATTTTGGGGCATCTGAGCTCTGTGCTGCACAACTGTGGGTTAGAGCTGGAAGCCCCAGAAGGAATTGGGAAGAGGTACTCTGTGAAATGCTCCTCCAGAGGGGGTCTAATGGGCACCTGAAGTGGTTAGGTGGGGATTGGTAGTTCTGGTCAGTGGTGAGGGGAACAGAATTAAAAACAAAATGTCCTCCCAAACCAGAAAACCTCCAGACAAAAGCAGAAGAGAAAGAGAACACTTTTATTACAGAATAAGCATTAAACTGGAATGTGATGCCAATTACAGGCAATCCACTAAGTGATTTAAGACCAAAAGAAATCTAACGTTTTTGGATAGCCAAGCAGATACATATACTTATCATATTTGTGTGATAAGGTAAATAACAGGCCTCAAGTAAGAGGATTGGACAGCATTTGCTATTTGGGGTGACTGTGTGCTGACTGGCCTATTCCAAGTTACAGTAAACCCACATCTTTAGGACAGGAAGTATTTTTTTGCACCATGGAACTTTTTCCTGCTGGACTTAGGCTCCTACCCTTCATGCAGAAATGGAGCAGCGGGCATGCTATCCCTTGATGTTCACACGTCAAAGAGCTAGATCCCATGCATTTGAGAAAGATATTCGTCGACCTGAAAGTTGAAGAAAGCTTTCTTCAGCTTAAAAAGATTTACATATATTTCAAAGATATGGAGAAACAAATGACAAGATTGGTAAAGTGAATATTCCAAGAAAAGGGAGGTGATGGAAAATCTCTTATTTTTGGCTCGGAGTATTAGGCTTCCTGGGTTGTTTGTCCTTACCACAGCCAGGCCCAAGGCCCTGACCACCTAGGGCTCGTTGACATGTGGATTCCCGCAGGCCCAGGATTCAGGCAGCTGGCGGTGGCCTCGAACTCACTTTGCTCCTGCAGAGGGGTTAGATAAGGAAGGAGGAGGCAGTGCTGGACAAGGCTCAGCAAGGACACGAGTAGGGAGCCTGCACAGGCTTGGTGTTAGGACTGCTACTGCCGTAGACACGGATTCAGGTTGGGGTTGGGTGTGCTCTGCCTTACTCCTGTGTGCATGCAGGCACATGGCATTCTGAGGGCTGCTCCATGAGCCTAGGTTGCTGCAGGAGACTCGGGGCCCGAGTGTGGTATATGCCAGGTTTGCTGGGGGCACTTGTGAGGGTTTGGGTGGAATTTCTAAGAGCACAGGCTCTGTGGCCCCTCTTCTTGAGAGGGGAGGTGTGTGTGTGTGTGCGTGTGTGTGTGTGCGTGTGTGTGTGTCTATTGCTGGGGAGCGGTGTGTCATTGCTTAGTACACATGTGTGGGTAGACAGAAGTCCATGGTGACTGCACAGTGGGTGAAGGGGACTCAGGGCCAGAATTCTGTCCTCCAGAAACTCCCCAGTGCACAGCTTCCTCCCCAGTCCACTGCGTCACAGGATGATCCGTGGTCTGAAGGCCTGGAGCGGGTGAGTGGCGTCTCCCTCCAGCCCAGGTCCCTGCAGCCAGGTCTGAGTCAAGACAATGCACTCAAGTGTCCTGCCGCAACCAGGTTCACTCTCTGGAGACATTTGGTCCAAATGGCAGGGCTTTAGAACGACGACACGCCTCTCCTTTGGGCATCTCTCACGGGGCGGCATCAGGAATTATTGTAGCTGAGCGTGAAGGTGTCTTCACAGCTGTGTTTGAAGTGAGCAAAAGGACCACAACAGAGGACAGCTGGGGACAGAAGGAAGCCTTTGACGGCAGTGCCATCCACACGTCTGTGAGTTGTTGAGTTGTCTCGTACACAACGTAAGTCGTGATCGGTGTTAAGTAATAAAGCAGATTATAACTGCACTAACCGACCAGGTTGTGCTCATCGTCCCTTGGGTTGTATGTGCATGCCTGTGTCTTCCTGGACTTTGTGCTGCCACAGGCCTTTGATCTCTGTCCGTTAGGTACTTGTATTTCCTCACATCTTTAAATAGCTAATAAAAAACTCACTGGGGAGGGTGCCTGGGCGGCTCAGTCGGTTGAGCATCTGACTTCAGCTCAGGTCATGATGTTGTAGTTGGTGGGTTCGAGCCCTGCACCGGGTTCCACACTGTCAGCACAGAGTCCGCTTCAGACACTCTGTCCCCCTCTCTTCTGCCCCTCCCCTGCTCGTGCTTGTGTGCGTGCTCTCCTTCTCTCTCAAAAATAAACATTAAAGGGGCGCCTGGGTGGCGCCGTCGGTTAAGCGTCCGACTTCAGCCAGGTCACGATCTCGCGGTCCGTGAGTTCGACCCCCGCGTCTGGCTCTGGGCTGATGGCTCGGAGCCTGGAGCCTGTTTCCGATTCTGTGTCTCCCTCTCTCTCTGCCCCTCCCCCGTTCATGCTCTGTCTCTCTCTGTCCCAAAAATAAATTAAAAACGTTGAAAAAAAATTTAAAAAAAAAAATAAACATTAAAAAAAAAAAAAAACCAAACCCTCTTTGGGGAAATACATGATTCTAGGTCTGGGACAGACCTGAGAGTCTGGAAGCATCTTATACTGGTATAAAAATGGAAACTTCCCAACCCCCCCCCCCCCAAAAAAAATTGGAACATATCAAAGCCACATGAAAGAAAACCTTTAAGGACTCCTGATGCCCAAAGCTGGAATAATTTGAGCGATAAAATAAATAGCATCATACTGGATTATAATACCTACTGTAAGTTAACATACATGAGTTCATTCTGACATGAATAAATAATTGAATAAACAAATAAATGAGGAAGGGACAAATCTTCCTGGCAGAAAAATGCTAACGAGAATATACATATATTCTCACACACACACAGATATATACATATACATATACATATACATATACATATACATATACATATACATATACATATATATGCCTCCTTTCAGGAAAAAGGCATTAATTTAACTCCCCTTGGTTTTCTTTTGGGATGAACTTAGTGACTTCTAAACAAGTATGGAAATGGGAACACAGTAACTTCATGAAGATACCTGGCAAGCATCAGCTGAACCAAGGGATCACGGTTAACAGCACCAGTGATACATCAAGATTATTTCCTGAATCTCCGATATGATATGACAGGAGATTGGGATATTCTTCTAACAATCTACGAACATATTCTAATCATTAAAAAATAATCAGACAAACTCAACTTTAGTGACATGCAAAAATAACACCTGACCAGACTTCCCCTAACTCACTAAAACCATGAAAAACTAGGAAGGGTTAAAATACTGACACAGCACAAGGGACACTGAGGAGATATGATGACTAAGGAAAATGTGGTATTCTGAAATGGATCCTGGAACATGAAAATATATTGTTACAACTGGTGAAATGCAAATAAAGCGTGAAGTAAATTAACAGTGCTGCGCCGATGCTGGTCCTCAGTTTTGTCAACGGTGTCATGGGGGTGCCTGGCTGGCTCAGTCAGTAGAGCATGGGACTCTTGATCTCAGGGTCATGAGTTTGAGCCCCACATTGGGGGTAGGGATTATATAAACAAACAAATAGAAAGAAGTATCTTGGTAATGTACAACATTAATATGTAGATACACTCAGTGAGAAGGTATATAGGAAGTTTCTGTATTATCTTTGCTACTTATCTGCACATATAAATTTATTCCAAAATAAAAATTTACATTAGAAATTGTAACTGCTTGTAATTTAATTATAGAGAATTACATTACATTATTGGCATGTTTAAGTTAATATCCTTTGTTGTTGCTGTTATTCTGAAGTTATCCAGTGTGCTTCCTTGGTGATTTCAAAAGCAATATAACTCTTCATTAAACAAAACCAGTTTCGTATCTTTTGCCCCCAAACTGTTACTACAGGTGACCCTTGAACAACATGGGTATTTGGGCTGTCAACCCACTGTGCAGTTGACAATGCATGTATAACTTTTTTTTTTTTTTTTTGAGAGAGAGGGAGAGAGAAAGAGAATGCATGAATGGGGGAGGGGCAGAGGGAGAAAGAGAATCTTAAGCAGGCTCCATGGCCAGCATGGAGCCCCATGCGAGGCTTGATCTCGTGATTGAGAGATCACGACCTGAGCCAAAATCGAGTCAGACCCTCAACCGACTGGGCTACCCAGTGCCCCATAACTTTTGATTCTCCCAAAACTCAACTAATATTGACCAGAAGCCTTACCAAAACCATAAGTCTATTAACACCTATTTTGTATGTTATATATATTATGTACTGTTTTATATCTTCATACATATTATATAATTTATTCTTACAATAAACCTAGAAGAAAATGTTATTAAGAAAACCATAAGAAAAATACATTTGCAGTACTGTACTATAAAAAAATCTATACATAAGTAGACCTATGCAGTTCAAAAACCATGGTTCAAGGGTCAACTGTATACAATATTATAAATTGATTTATAAGTTTGTGCTAATTTATCATTTTCATGTAAATATTATATAGATATATAATACCTGTCAATGACCATTCAAGGGTCTTAATAAAATGCTGAATAATTTTCTATTGGGTTTATATACTAAAGGTCCACATTTGGATAGCAACATAAATAATTCTATCACATTTGTTTCTCAATGAGACCAACTATAAAAATTATGTATAATCTAGGTTTCATTCTAATTTATGGTATATGAAATTCAAGTGATAAAATATTTTATGGTAGAAAGTAATCATCACTAGAGTTATATACAAATTTTATATATATATATTTGAAAATATTATATATAGATTTTAGAAAAAATTAACTGAAAATAATAAGTGATTTGGGAATAAGATATAAGACAATGCAACATGGAAATTCAAGGCATTACATTTTGTTCATTCAATAAATTGAAATGAGAGAAATACAGGATGAACCTTAAAATAACATGAGATTTTTTTTTTTTTTGAGAGGAAGTATGCAGAGGGAGAGGGAGCAAGAATCGTAAGCAAACATATTTGAGCCCGAAAAATGCTGAAACCCTTAATTTTTCTCCTATCTGAACCTCTCAAGTGGGATGTTAACTTTTCCAAATGTCTTCTCTAACTTCACAAGAGAAAACTGTCTCCCTATGAACAACAGATTACAGATATTTTCAAGAGAGACTTAATTATACTTCAGCAATTTCCACTCAATCACATTGGGTGCACAGAGGGAGATGATTCAGTGAGCTCCTTCCAACTCCCTATTACATGCACAGAACTGCTGTGAAGCAACTATACTAATCATGCAAATTTCTCTGTGATTTCTGTAGAGCAGATTGAATAGCAAATTAATTTATGAGTCATAGTCTTAAGGATCATAAAAGTTAGACTTTATTACTGCTTGGAACAAATTCCAACAATCATCATCAGAGTTTTTATGAAAATATATGCATGCAAATACACACTTTCACATGTATAAACACGCACACATGTTGTTATGCATACATATACAGATACACACACATACACATACGTACACAACACACAGAATCCAGTATGTTAGAAATGTTCTCTGTAGAAAGTAAACAAAAGATGAAGTTTAAAAATCTAAACATATTAGAAAAAAGCATTATATATTTATAAATTATAATGAAGATATGAAATGTAATAAAACTGTACAAAACACTTACATATTGAATACCTTAAATAATATTCATTGATACCATAAAAGAAACTGATTTTATTAATCAAAATGAGACAGTACATTCTAATGAGGTTGTTTTTTTGTTTAAGTAAACTCTATGCCCAAAATGGGGTTTGACCCGTGTAGAATAAATTCTAAACTGAATAATATTGATGGAAGAAACAACGGGGATAATCTATCAAAGAGCCCCCCCCCACCCAACAAACACACACAAACGTACCCTGATGACATGGCTTAACAGTGAGGAGGTTATGTTCATAGGTAAACCAATAGTATTTAAGCCGTTCAAAAGTAAAGAAGGACGCCTGAGTGACTCAGGAGGCTCAACATCAGACTCTTGATTTCGGCTCAAGTCATGATCTCAGAAGGTAAGATCGAATCCTGTGTCAGGCTCCACACTGGGCATGAAGCCTGATTGGGATTCTCTCTCTCCCTCTCAAAATAATAAACATTTAAATATATACATATTAAAAAAAAAAAGAAAACATATAGAAGATGAACATGAGTATCTTGTACTGACAGAAAGTAAGAAAGTTAAAAAGTATATACATATCCGAGTATGCCAAATGGCCAAAGCTGGAACAATCTGAATAAGACAATAAATGTCAGTTTCAAATTATAATGCAAAATATTAGAAACTATATGTGAGGGGCACCTGAGTGGCTCAGTCGGTTGAGCGTCCGGCTGCAGCTCAGGTCATGATCTCACGGTTGTGAGTTCGAGCTCCACGTCAGGCTCTGTGCTGGAGCCTGGAGCCTGCTTGGGATTCTGTGTCTCTTTCTCTGTCTGCCCCTCCCCTGCTCACACTCTGTCTCTCTCAAAAATGAAGAAACATTAAAAAAAAAAAAAAAAGTGAAAGTATACTGATATAAATAATAGTACAATCAATAACTTCCAAATGCTACTACTCTAGCTGTTCCAAGTTTGATGAAAGACTCCTCCTTAAAATTGCTTCATAAAATCGGAAATGTAGGAGATGACCCTAAATCCATTTCTTGTTAACAGAGCCAACTGGTATCAAGACTTAGAACAAATTACCTTCTAAAAAAAAAATTTTTTTTTTAATGTCTATTTATTTTTGAGAGAGACAGAGTATGAGTGGGGAAGGGGCTGAGAGAGAGGGAGACACAGAATCTGAAGCAGGCTCCAGGCTCTGAGCTGTTGTTAGCACAGAGCCCGATGTGGGGCTCGAAGCCACGAATGGTGAGATCATGACCTGAGCTGAAGTCAGAGGCTTAACTGACTGAGCCACGCAGGCACCCCAGAACAATCTACCTTCTAAAGACTCCCCACATACATTTAACTTGATGAAACGAAACGTCTGTTTGCTTCCTACCTGCACACTTTCTAAGTATCAGCTGACATGTCTTCTTGCTTGTTTTCCTTTGTCTTCTGCAATTCATTGTTCTAATGTTTACCTGAAAGTATTTTACATGCTCATCTTTCTCCAGAAGTATTTTCATATTTCAGTTGTTACTGAAACAGATGCACTTCCTGTCTTTTTCACAACTCAATCTACAAGGAGACTGGCTTGTAATTGTGAGTAGGATTCTACTGGGAATGAATATATCAATGACCAAACATGGTAAAAAACATACAATTTATATGTTTCTGGTGAGATGGGGTAGTTGTGTATTTCTTCTAGTACATGTACAGAAGAGTCTAGATACACAGGGGTTACAACTTAAGAGAATAAAGGGGCTGACAGTTGGGAAACAGATATTGATTAAGGCAGAGGTGTTCACCAGCCACCAAGTGGTCTTGCCAAAATAAGAAAAACAAATGTAAATGATGGAAGAGAGGGTATAAAAAGATACAAAGGTGCTTACCAGGACAAGGATGGTTTGAGTGGCTCTGGTCTCGGGAGAATCTAGATGACAGGTTGTTCCTATGAACGTGTTGGACCCTCTGCTTGTGTGTGTAAAGGATGAAAACCATGGAGCCGCTGGCCCAGGACATGAGCCCCAAACACAAAACATCAGGAATGGATGTGACAGTTGCACATAGGAAGTCTGTACCTTTGTCATGAAGTGTAGCTGAACAGTACTTAAAGTCTATAGTTGTGATGTTTTCATTACTCCCATTTTTTAATCACATACATAGGTACTATGATATTTACCAACATGTGCAGAATCCAGCACAAAATGGTGGAGGGGCCAGTGTACTTCAGGGCTTTCGCTTTCATCTCTGCCCACCTGGAACTCCTGGGACTGATGGTGATGGCCTGGAAGATACTCAAGAGGCAGGTAGTGCCAATGGACACACCCCTGGCCACTCTGTGCATATAGAAAACAACTTTGCATCCAAAGTCATTGAGAAAATATCTCAACCCAAAAGCTGCCATGGTCTCCGGGATTCCTCTCGAGAGAATACCAAAGAGTTGGCTACAGTCAAGTGCCTGAAAATCACATCTGTGGATCTTGACCTACCTTCACTGAAGCAAAGGGACGTATAATGATGTAAGAGTGAGAAATTCCCCAGGATTCCAATGGTAATCTGGACCAGGAAGATTACTGCAATTTTCAAATCCACAGACGTCATTCAGTTATTTTCCAGGGCTCAATATTCACTTTCGCAAATAAGAGGATTCTGTGTGGAGACACCGGGAATGCGCTACAATTTTCAAGAAAAATTAAATCCCAAAATCTCTACTTACTCTTACTTTTCCCTGATAACTTATTTCTAATATATATTCTTCTTTTGTTAAGAGATTTTTCCAAGTTTGATGTATTTCCTTATACAGCACTTGCAATGTATGGGTCTCTGTTATTAATGCTTTATTTATAACATTTAATATTTACAACTCTCCAAGTTAGTACCTAACATTATCTTCCTTTTACAGATGAGGAGAATTTATAGTGTTTTTGTTGTTGTTGTTAACTCCCAACGTGGGGCTCAAACTCACGACCCAGAGATCAAGAGTTGGTCATAAGCTCTACTGACTGAGCCAGCCAGGTGCCCCCAGATAAGGAGAATTTAGCTGAAAAGAGGTTAAGTGACTCAACTAAATGTTAGTAGTAGAGCCATGGTTTGAACCTGAGTAGCCGGGTTGCAGTGACATTGGCCGTTGGCATCGTACTACTTTCTCAGATCTTGTATTCTTTAAATAATCCAAATATACTTACACATTGTCATATTTGAAACTTGCTGTATTTTACATTTAATTGTGCTAATTAATTATTTTTTTAGTATTTAGGCTATTGACTAGCACCACTAGCAAGACCATCGAAGGTCTTACAATGCAGATGCACTAAATAATTCTCCAGTATCAAATTGACTGTAGAATATAGGTCAGTGGCGTCTGGGTGGTTCAGTCACTTAAGGGTCCAACTTTGGCTCAGGTCATGATCCTGAAGTTCCTGAGTTCGAGCCCCGCATCAGGCTCTGTGCTGACAGCTTGGAGCCTGAAGCCTGCTTCAGATTCTGTGTCTCCCTCTCTCTCTGCTCCTCTTCCACTTGTGCTCTGTTCCCTCCCCCACCCCCCAAATAAATAAACATTAAAAAACAATTTAGCTAAAAAAAAAAAAATTAGAATATGGGTTAATATGGGGATAGCAAAGTAATGAATCATATCATTTATTTTTTCCAGTGAGATCTACCATATAAATTATTGCATACTATGGGTTTTTTTTTTTCTCCTAAGCAGTTGAATTTGAAATTTAAGTAAGTACTGAAATATGTTTAGGGTAAAAACTCAATTAGTCTTTATTTCATGTAAAAATATAAAACATATAAAAATATAAAACAAGTCCTATGCAAGATGGAATTTGAGACATGAAATCTTATGCGCTGAAAAAATTCAAATAGGAGAACACAGGGATGAGTCTGAAAATGACACATTAGAGTATTACAAGCTAGAGAAAATATCAGAAGGCACATTTGTGATTGAAAAATGCCAAGTCCTTAGTTTACTCTGCCATCTAAACCCTCAAGTTAACTTTTCCTTGAAGGCTGCTTCACTAACTTCATGGAGGAAAACTGTCCCACCTTGATCAATAGACTATGGGTATTTTCAAAAGAGAGATAAGGGGCGCCTGGGTGGCTCAGTCGGTTAAGCGGCCAACTTCGGCTCAGGTCATGATCTCGCAGTCCGTGAGTTCGAGCCCTGCGTTGGGCTCTGTGCTGACAGCTCAGAGCCTGAAGCCTGTTTCAGATTCTGTGTCTCCCTCTCTCTGACCCTCCCCCGTTCATGCTCTGTCTCTCTCTGTCTCAAAAATAAATAAACGTTAAAAAAAAAAAAAAGAGATAATTAACACCTCCATTAAACACACCAAACCTAAGTAACAGAAAAATCACACGCCAGCAAGTGTCACTTGACCACACTGTTCATACAGGGAGGAATGGTTCAATGAGCTCCATCAAACTCATCACATCTACACAACTCTTACTGAAATAACAATGCTAATCCTGGAAATCACTCCATGATTTCTATAGAACAGATTAACTTCTGAATTATAGTCTTAAGGATCATAAAAACCAGAATCCACTAATGCTCAGAATGAAGCCCAACCATCATCATCAGTGAAGATCACAGTAAGATAAACATTAGGAACAACTGGAGATTGATATAGGGTCTCAGACCTCTGGTTCCTCTCCCCAAGTTCAGCCTGTGCCTCAGAAAATATTATTTCTTCCTGTATGGGGCTGTTTCTGTGTCACTTTCTACCCTCAGAAGAATCCCTTCCCCAGACAGGAGCATTTCCCCGGACTGTGATATACCTCATCTCTAAACATAATCTGTGTCTCAGGCTGAAACAGATAAATACTCACGTATCTCTTTCCTGCTGCTGGGACAGTGAGCTCAGTGTGACAGTCATGACACCCTTTGCTCATGTGGGAGGGAGGCAGCCAGACCCCATGATAAGAGTCTGTGATTCTGTGATCTCAACTCTCCAGAACTACAATCATCACTTTGCGGGCAGTTCCAATGACGCTGTACAATGTGGCAGCTGAAATTAATCTTAAAAAAAAAAAAAAAAAAAATCCTTCCAGTTCCCAATTCCCAGAAACAATTAGAGTTTCTAGTTAGCCTCTCCAAAGAGACAGACTGAATGTTTTGGAGGAGTGTTTTCCTTTTCCATAATAGCTGGGGATAGACAGAGTCTCACTTGGTAGAAATAGAAAAATGTTCAGATCTGGCCCAGGAGAGAAGAGCAGTGAAGCACAAGTATTTAATCAGACCCTGCACTTCCTGGAGAATGTCACCGTCCTTGAAATATAATTGTCTGTTTATGCTCAGGCTCCTAAGCTGAAAAATAAGGCACGTTCTGAGCAGGGACAAGTAAGGATACAAAAGGCCCAGGGAGGATTTTTCAAGAAGAGCGAAAGGAAGGCTGTGATGCAACAAACATGTATCACAAATCATTAGATATGCTTTGTACAACTTGGTGCAGTTAACTGGAAAGTCCAGTCGACATGGACATTTCTAGGAATGTGTACTTCATGGTACTGACCCCAGAAGAAGTACAAATTCTGAAGTGAACCCTGTGCACGGGCCAGTGGGGGGGGGGGGGGAGCGGCGGAAACAGCAATATTTGTACAGGAAGTCTTTCACAAAGACAGCACCAGATGATAGTTTATCAGTGATACTCTATTATTCTTCACTATCAGATAGATCCATGTTACTTGGGCCATTCACAAATGTTATGTTTACTATACTTCAAAAGAATAATGCTTGCAAATAATTTCCCAATATCTTACAAAGATTGCCACCAATATTTAACAAATCTCACATACATAAGGGATCCCAAATTATTAAATATATTTGCAAATACTGTCACCAATAAAAGATTACAGCATAGGGGCACCTGGCTGCTAAGTCTGTAAAACATGTAATTCTTGAGTTGTGAGTTCAAGCCCCAACGTGGAGGGACAGTTTACTTAAAAAAAAAAAAAAGAAGGAAAGAAAGGAAGAAAGAAAAAGAAATTAAGGAGGAAGACAGATGATCATGTTGGTAACTGCAAACCAAGATATTTGGCAGAATTTTATAGGTGACAATGACAAAAAAAAGTAATATTAGGATGTCCTTAAGTTGATAAATATCACTGATTTCTTCTATTAAGTTTATTTATTCTGAGAGACAGCGAGCGAGCATGCATGAATGATGGAGGGGCAGACAGACAGGGAGAGAGAGAGAATGCCAAGCAGACTGCACACTGTCAGCACAGAGCCTGACGCGAGGCTCAAACTCACCAACCGTGAGATCGTGACCTGAGCCAAGATCAAGGGTCAGATGCCTAAGCCACCCAGGCACTCATAGTATTACTGTACCTACTGCTTGTAGAAGACACAAATATATAACTGGGAAGCCCAAATAATTAATTTTTTATTTAAAAAAAGATAATCAGGCACCTGGGTGGCTCAGTTGGTTAAGCGTCCAACTTTGGCTCAGGTCATGATCTCACAGTTTCTGAGTTCGAGCATCGCATTGGGCTCTGTGCTCACAGCTCAGAGCCTGCAGCCTGCTTCGGATTCTGTGTCTCCGTCTCTCTCTGCCCCATCCCCATTCATGCTCTCTGTCTTAAAAATAAATAAAACATTTAAAAAAAATTAAAAAAAAAATCAATCCATCAATGAAAAAATATTAGGATAGAACATTAACATACATAACATATGGGTCTTCATGTATGCAGACTGCATATGGAGGGGGATTGCGATTAATACAAGTATGAGATGATAGGAATAAATCTAACAAGAAATGTGAAAAGCCTATATGTGGAAAATTATCAAGCACTGATAACACACACACATTTGGAGAAATGGAAAAATGAACAAGATCAAGGCAGGTGGGGCTCAAAGGACAGAATACCAGACAGGAAGGGATCTGCATGTTGAAAGAACCCCAGAAATCTGCAGAGCACTCCCAAATACTCGGCCGAGTCCTGACTGCACAAACATGTGAGGAAACAAGCTGATACCACAGAAAAAAGCCACATGATAGGGTTGGAGGGAACAGTGTTTGGTGCTCACAGAGGGCCAGACATAGTACCCATTCCAAACAGCTACACTGGAAAAACTCACAATTCACAGGGATCGAGTGGATTAAACAAGAAGGCCTTGTCTCAGGTGTGGAGAGATAATCACTCCCACACTGAGTTCAGGCTCCACCTGAGAGAAACTGCCTCTCCTGCCAGACCCACGATGGTCACGTCCTGTCCCTGGTATCCCCAAGAGAGAGAGAAAAGGTTGTGGCACACTGGACGCTCTGAATCCTTCCTTTACTTGGATGTTCAACTTAAGGGGTTTTCAGGGTTGTTTCTGCCCTCATTTTTGCCTCATGATCTCAAACTCGGATCAAACCATGATGAAGCTGTGAGTTGACTGTAATGAGCGAACTGATGAGTGAGGGAATTCATGAGGGTTTTATAAATGGGCCAAAGACAGCCCTTGTGGCTCCCTTTTTCCTTACTTCACCACAGGAAGGGCTAGGAATATTGGCCACTGGAACCAAACTCAAATTATTATACAGTCAGCTGCTTTACGTTTAGCCCAAACAAACATATCTCTACCCATTTAAAGCTACCTATTTGCTGAAAACCCTACCCAACGCGTGCCAAGCACAGGTAAGCAGACCCGGTAGCTACAACAGACTCCAGATGGCTGCAGCACGTGGGAGCTAAGTCAGCATCCTCAGTCACATGGGACTCTCTGTAATCTCCCCTTCTCCTGGGCGGGGTGGGACCGTTACCCATTTCCCTCTGGGAATTGGCCTCGTGACACTGTCTGTGGAAGGTCTCTTGCTAGCAGGGACCCTTTGCCTTTCATGCAACCCTGTTCAAATACCACCCAATGAAGCTTGTTGTGTGTTCTGCCTTTCTTGATCGATCCCCAAATCCTGACTTACCACAATTACATGGCCTCCGATCTGTCTCAGTGATTTCCACCAGCCTGTCTGTCCTCCATTCTGTCCCTCCTTCCACCTTTATCTCCTTTAATGAAGTTTGTCTGCCACTCTTGTGACTCTTAGCCATTCCCAAGACATTTGTGTGTCACCCCACATCTACCCGACACTGCTAGACTTCTCTATTGGGCCCCGTCTCCATCCCGTGCCCTTCTGACCTCCATCCCTCCATGCCACCTATACCCCTGAGAACTGCAGAACTCTAGAATGGCTCCTGACAGCACAAGGCCATGTCCCCCTCCTGTTAAAATGCCTGCATGAGAAAGCCCCAATGCTGCCAGGAGAAGTTTGTGTTTATTCTAGCCCACACCTGATGACAGGCCCCTGACTTCCCTTTCTTAGAGGAATTAGTAAAAAAGGGCTTACAACCGTGCATATGTATCTTTTACAATTCAGGAGTATCTTCCTCAAGGACTGGGAACCACTCCTGTAGAGTGTGATCATCAGGAAGGACAGGGTCTCTCTCAGTCTGTGGGAGGACAGAATCTAATTTCAGTGACTGTCTGCAGACACACAGCAGGCCTAATCCCATTTACGATGACCAGCCTTTGGTAATGCTCACTTCTCCGACTCCACTGAGCCCCTCCCTTTCCCTCTAAAACACCCAGTCACCTTGGCACAGACTGTAACGGAGCCCAGCTCTCCTACCGTCAGTATTTACTGAAGAGAATCTGTGTTCACCACTTCTCTCTCCCCTCCACGGATGCCGGTCAAACCTTCCTGCCTTCCACTGCCCCGTTCATCCTCATGTGAATTCCCAGCCGTGTTTCCTCAGCTTCCCCATGACCACCACGGCTGCTCTTTGCCCCCACTTGTGATCACCATCCTCCCCAGCTCCCTTCACGGCCTTGCTCCCATTCTGCCTCCAGTGCCCACCACCCCTCCAAACCCCAGCCCTCTACCTACACCCCATCTCTGCCCGTGATCCTCCTCCAGCTCTCCTTTCTGTAACTCCTCAGACATCAAGTCTCGTGTGCCTTTTACCCTTTGCTGCTCTTTACTGTTGCCTGCTATCTTGCTGGCCGCATATCCCTTTGTTCCATGGTGCCAAACACCCCCAATGCCACGGCATCCCATAGTTCCTGCACTCTCAACTTCCTTGCACATTGTATCACCACCAATACCCTCTAATCCCTCTGCAACATTAACAAAATCCTGCCTTTGACCCTCTGTCTTCTTTCCTGTTTCACATTCCCGCATCTCCAGGCTCTCTGTACCCCCACGTTCTCCCAATTCCATGCTCTCCCTGGGCTTTCATTCCTACCCTGCTCTATCACACAACTGTGCACTGTCACCGCCTCCAGCACTCGATTTTCTTACATGCTTTAAACTAAGGGAGTGATGCTCAGATCACTTGTTGTATTTTGGACACTGTAGTATCATCCCCATGAGATGGTACAGAGTTGAAAATATAAAGGGTGGATTGAGGGGAACCTGGGTGGTTCAGTCAGGTAAGCATCCAACTTCAGCTCAGGTCATGATCTCACAGTCCATGGGTTCAAGCCCCGCATCAAGCTCTGTGCTGACAGTATGAAGCCTGCTTGGGACTCTGTCTCCCCTACTCTCAAAAATAAACAAACATTGGGGGAAAAAAAGGTGGATTGACACAAGTGGTCTAGAAATACAACTATTTCATTTATACACGAACACAATGTCAAGACACACATGCGTAGGTTTACCATCTGAGTTTGATTTCTTGAATGAAAATGAGACCTTGTGAGTTTTGTGAAAGAGCATAACACTGTGTATTATGTGAGTGCGTACTTCTGTAGAGTAAGTCGGTCTATAGAGGAGTGTGTTCGTGGTGGGATGTATGTGCATAAATATGTGAGTATATGTGGCTGTGTATTTGGCTGAGTGTGAATGCACGTGTGTGCTTGCATCTGTATGTAAGTGTGTCACTGTGTGTGTGCTGGGGTATGTGGGTAGGTGTATTGGGGGCTGTCCATACAGTTCTAATATCTGAGTTCAACATTGAGAGACACTGCATAATAAACCTGGATCAAAAGTGGGTTTGTATGACACAAAATTTTTATTCAAATTCATGTTTTATATTTCTTTTTTTTAATATAAAGTTCATTTATTTTGAGAAAGAGAGAGAGAGAGAGACAGAGACATACATGAGTGGGGGATGGGCAGAGAGAGAGAGAATCCCAAGCAGACTCTGAGCTGTCAAAGCATAGCCCAACTTGGGGCTCAATCTCATAAACTGTGAGATTATGACTGGAGCCAAAATCATGAGTTGGTCACTTAACCAACTAAGGCACCCAGGCGCCCCTATATTTCTTGATTAATTACAAAGGTAATCAGGGTTCGCTACTAAAAATTCAGCAAAAAACAAGTACAGAGAACTGTGGCAACCACTCAGTGCTCCTGAACTGTGTAAGTAGCATTGGTTGATCCAGAATTTACAGGAATGACCTTTTATTATTATTATTTTTAATGCTTTTTATTTTTATATTCATTCATTCACTTTAGAGAGAGAAGAGAGCACATGGGGGGGGCAGAGAGGGGGAGAAGGACACAGAAAGAGATAGAGATAGAGAGAGAGAGAGAGAAAGAGAGTAAGAGAATCTTAAGCAGGCTCCATGCTCACCATGGAGCCCAATGAGGGGCTCAATCCCACGACTGTGAGATCATGACCTCAGCTGAAATGAAGAGTTGGACGCTTAACCAACTGACCCACCCAAGCGCCCTAAGGAATGACCTTTTAAAGCATCAGATCCTGGTGCTATTACTAGTCCAGACCTCACGAACTTCTCTCTTTCTATGGTTATTGTTCTCCCATCCAAGTACTAACCAGACCTGACCCTGCTTAGCTGCCGAGATCAGACGAAATCGGGCGCATTCAGGGTGGTATGGCCACAGACTTTGTTTATTGTTCTTTTTAGACCTCCTATTACTCCTGCGAGTTGAGTATCAGTAAAGTATATTTTCCCACAAAACTTCCATATTGTCCAGAGTTCCAAACTGTCAGTGAATGCTTGACATCGTGTTCTTCCTGTTACTAAAACTCTTTGAAAACCATTGGACTTTGTTCCAACTTCTTTGCTTACAACTTAAATTATGTTGTGGCTTTGGAGGTGTGAAGATTAAGAAAGGACTCACTTTTGGCTGGAAAACCTTCTCAGGGAAGCAGAGCATCTGGTGAGACACACACGCTTCACTGCCAGGCCCTCACAGGTCAGCCCTTAGCATTCTGTGCTCCCATGTGCGAGACCCTTTCTGCTCCCCGAAATGTGGAAAAGAGCCTTTCCCAGACAGTTCAATGTCTCTTTGGAGCTGCTACCCGGAAACTTTTAATGTGTTTGAGTAATTAGCAACTGGGAAAAAGTTCTCCAGAAATGTTCTCAGTTCCCCAAGCGCATAATATCAATGTTGTTACTGATGAAATGATAATTGCAGTTCTCAGGGGAGGTGGAGGTCACAGATTCACAATCCTTTATCTCAGGATCTGCCTCCCTCCCTCCTGTACACTTACTCACTAGCCATTATGATCTTCACAGGAGCTCACTGTCCAGACCGATGGTGTGTGGTGAGTATTTTGTTTCAGGCTGAGAGTTATCGTCTGTAAGGGAAGCAAGCATATCAGAAGTCCGAGTTAGTGATCATATTGGAAATTGGGATTCTTTCAGGTTTGAATGGGATCCAGTGCAAAAACCCCACAGGAAGGAGAAATTATCCCTTAAGTGTGAATTGAACGAGCAAACAGAAACGGGGTCCTAAAGTCTGCAGCACTCAACAGCTCCATAAGTGATTTAACGTAATCGCCACTGAGAATTGTTGATGTTTAATTCAAGTAACAATAAAATCTGATTTTTAGAGTGCTTAAGAACTGTAGTTATGAAATCAATTGTTTTCAGCCTACCTTACAGGAACCATAGACAAATTCTTCAGAATTATTAAAGTGCCTTAGAATACTTCCATGCTTGCAATAAAGAGTAGGGTAAATCCACAGGAATCGCCAATTCAATGAAAAACATTTTATCTGAAACTGCTAGAATGCGAATGTTTTATCTAGCTTGCATAAGTAGAGAGCGCTTAATGAAGACAGTAATTGTGTTTCCCCTGAAAATACCCACTGTCTGTTGGTGTTCATGAAACTGTTTTCTGCTTGAAGTTAAGGAAGCCAAATTTAAGGAAAAGGCAACTATATCTGCATGTCAGACAGAAGCTGTCAGACCCAAATCTACCTCGTGATCTTTTCTCTAATTTAAATTTATTCTAATACAAATCCAAAAATCTAAAAGTTACACTTAATGAAATGCAGAAAACCCTATCCCTTACATCTTCTGTGTGTCTGATATTTTACAATCTTTCATAAATGTGGCCTCACTGCTAATAGTCTCACTTCTAAAGTGTTAACAAGCAGACAGTTATATAGTCTGAAATTAGTGATAATTTAGTTTTTAATCCTATATGTTTTTATACTGGATTAGCGTTCTACAACCCACAGTTTAAGGCAAGACATGCAACTGTTCAGTGGTTTCCATATAGGTGCTAATGTACTTGTCTTCCTAGCATAAAGGCAAATACGTTTTTCTCTTACCTCCTAATATGGAGCAACTCCTGAATTAATCAAGTCCAACCTGGTCACAGGCAGGCCTCTGCAGCCCCCTACTGAAGTCAGCGCATCTACCCTGCCCTAACATCTCAAGTCTTCGTTCATGATGTGTGTTGTCATCTAGAATAAGAAATCTTCTCACAGAAACTGAAACTTGTTACGACCAAAATTGGAAACTAAACATACCAGCGATATAAAACAAAATGACAGGTTTAAAAACAAAACTAAATCTTTATCTAAATTATTCAAAGAAAACAGCTAACCTAACAGATTTGGTTAGTTTGGCATGACTGCTAAGTGCCCTGTCTTTGCAACCAGCCCAGATGGGTTACATTCCCTATTTTCCCCTAAACAAGGTGTGAATTTAAACAAATACGGTGTGTCTATATTGTTCTGATCTTTATAATGAAATAGCAGTGCAGGTTTATAGATTTACAAGAGTAAACTAAGCTACCATGTGTATGGACTTCATAGCAGTTTTTACACGCAGTAAGTGATTTTATTTTTTTTTAAGTTTATTTGTTTATTTTGAGAGTAAGAGCAAGCAGGGGAGGGGCAGAGGTGGAGGAAGAGAGAATCCCACGCAGGCTCCGCACTATCAGCACCAAGCCCAAGGTGGGGCTCAAACCCACAAACCATGAGATCGTGACTTGAGCTGAAATCCAGGTACCCAGGTACCCCTAAGTGATTTTAAAAGTTATATATTCAGGGCGCCTGGGTGGCCCAGTTGGTAAAGTGTCTGACTTCGGCTCAGGTCGTGATCTCGGGGTCTGTGAGTTCGAGCCCTGCATCGGGCTCTGTCCTGACAGTTCAGAGCCTGGAGCCTGCTTTGGATTCTGTGTCTTCCTCTCTCTCTCTGCAAATGCCCCTGCTCACTCTCTCTCAAAAATAGATAAACATTAAAAAAAAAACCTTATATATTCAACACTTGAAAGCATGTATAGAAAAAAACACAAAACACCTATAAATACTTCTAAAGGGGAACCAATGGTAACTGGAGAATACTGAATTGCAGTGGACAAGATAAATGTAGCCTGTGCACCATAATCCCAAGCAGGGAGGATCTTATTCTGGCTCTAAAGACATTATCAGTCACTGCAAGCTGGCAGAATGGCATCCATGGATGTGGCCACTGGAACAATCTTCTTATCACAGACAGTATTTGGAACTCTTGGAAATTTCTCTCTTCTCTACCATTATCTCTTCCTTTACTCCACTGAGCACAGGCTCAAGCCCACAGATTTGATTCTCAAGCACCTGATGATAGCCAACTCCTTAGCCCTGCTTTCTAAAGGAGTCCTGCAGACAATGACAGCTTTCGGTTTCAAAGATTTCCTCAACGAAGCCGGATGCAAACTGGTTTTCTATCTTCACAGAATTGGAAGGGGCATGTCCATGAGCAGCATCTGCCTCTTGAGTGTCTTTCAGGCCATCATGATCAGCCCCAGAGACTCCACACAGGCAGAACTTAAACTGAAGGCTCCCAAGCACACTGGCTCCTTTGTTTTCTTGTGCTGGATTCTGGCAATGCTGGCAAATATCTCTTTTCCCGTAAATTTGACTGGCAAATGGAGCAACGCAAACATCACCATGAAAAAGGATTTGGGATACTGCTCTGGCATGGGCAATAACAAACTCATGTTATCAGTACTGGCAGCGATGTTATCATTCCCTGATGTCTTATGTCTGGGGCTCATGATCTGGGCCAGCGGCTCCATGGTTTCCATCCTGCACAGGCACAAGCAGCGGGTCAGATACATTCGTGGCAACAAACTCTCTGCTAGATGCTCCCCTGAGTCCACTGCCACCCAAAGAATCCTTGTCCTTGTGAGCATCTTCGTGTCATTTTACACCCTGTCCTCCACCTTCCAACTCTGCATTGCTCTTATTAATAATCCCAGTTGGTTGCTGGTGAACATCTCTGCCTTCATCAATGGATGTTTCCCAACTGTCAGCCCCTATGTTCTCATAAACCACGGCTCCAGCCTGTCCTAGCTCTGCTTTGTCTGGCCAAGGAACAAAATCTCCTGATCTCATCAGAAGCGTATCAAGTTGTTTCTGCACAGCGTGTTTACTGTTTATTCACTCCTCTTCACAGAGTTGTGTGCACAGTGGTGATGCAGCCATATTACAAGAAATGTTGGACCACACTGAACTTATGCCCGATAACAAACCATAAATGCTAGTTACTGTAAATGTAATACTATGTAATTATCACATAAGTCCTTACATAATTGTTGGTCATGTTTGTAGTGTAGTAGTTCAATGTCTAGAAATAATAAAATGTGGGTCCTGACACAACCTGGATATTAAGGGGGTGTCTTTGAGTATGTAACTTTCAATAGACAGAACACATTTATCCAGAAATTAACCAAGCATGGAATGTCTCGTAAAGTTCCATGAAAAAGGAACAATAAGTGAGCTGGCCATTCAGGAAACTGAAAAAACAAAATGTTCTCTGAGAAAAAGGAAACAGAACGGGGTGAAGTGGAAACAGTAATCGGGTTCAGGTATTAGGTGTATCTGGGCTCAAGTTATGAAGTTAGTACATTTCAAGCTTACAGTGATGGTGGTCATTTGGAAGACCACTGTATAGAGGGAGATAAGCATACATTTTTTCCTGTAGAAAGATCCAGATTAAACTGCAGTGGGAGGGGCGCCTGGGTGGCGCAGTCGGTTAAGCGTCCGACTTCAGCCAGGTCACGATCTCGCGGTCTGTGAGTTCGAGCCCCGCGTCAGGCTCTGGGCTGATGGCTCGGAGCCTGGAGCCTGTTTCCGATTCTGTGTCTCCCTCTCTCTCTGCCCCTCCCCTGTTCATGCTCTGTCTCTCTCTGTCCCAAAAATAAATAAAAAACGTTGAAAATAAAAAAAAAAAAACTGCAGTGGGAAAAAGCACACAGATGTACGGCCAATTTTTAACAAGACATCAGGCGAGTGAGAGGCAAAAAGGCAAGATGTCTAGGATGCAGTGACATGGGTTTTGGCAACTGTACAGGGTAGAGTTTTCTATGTAATGTGAAGATGACAAGTGTCATTTTGTTAAGAATCCTGGGGGGCCCTCATCTCACTTAGGAGGAAGTAAGCAGAGCTTTTCGCTACAACTGCAGGAGCTCAGGAACAGTCATTTAGAGGTAAAGTCAGGAATCCCATTTGTTTATATCCAGTGTGTGGCAGGGGGATTTCCACAGGAGCAAATGGTTATTTCTCAAGTGCAGAAAAATTTATAATGTAGCTATCTCTGTATTTACTTTATGAAACCATAGTAAAATATTAGATTCAGTAATTTGAAAAGACAATTAGTTTGATACAACATTGATATGTTGAACCTTGTGGCACCAAATAGAGAACACATTTTTAGATGACAAGAGACACTTAGAAATATTTATCACAGGGGCGCCTGGGTGGCTCAGTTGGATAAGCATCTGACTTCAGCTCAGGTCATAATCTCTCAGTTCATGGGTTCGAGCCCCACGTCGGGCTCTGTCCTGACAGCTCAGAGCCTGGATCCTGTTTCCGATTCTGTGTATTGCTCTCTCTCTCTCTCAAAAAAAATATTTACCACACATTAGACCATGAATGAAGATGCACACATACACTTGTATATGTGTCTGTGCGTGTATGAACATGTATGTGTGGTGAGTTCTCAGATAATGTTTGTTATTCACTGAGTAATGGAACTGGACAACTGTACATTAATAAATGTCAAGAATAGCACTCAAAATAATAATTATGATGGTAACCTACAATAAACTCTATTATGTGGTCTAGTTGGCAATTTACTAGGCTAAAATGTCAACAGATTATATTTCATTATTTTACTTTAATCCTAATGTTTTGCCCATTGGAAAAAAAAATCCTACTGAACAGAATCAAACAATGTTAGACCATAACAAGAACAATTACCCAATTTGTGTTTAGTATAATAGTGGTGAGTTAGGATTCGATTTACCAACTTACTGCATGTTCCTCGTTACTCGTGGTCTATTTTCTTTTTTTTCTATCTTCTGTGTAAATGTTTAACAATTCTGTGTTTTACCCATTAACTTAGAAGGTTTCCTAACCCATATCTTAATTCTCAACCTAGAAATTAAGCACACGTTTAAACACAAATTATGGGGGTGCTTGGGTGGCTCAGCCGGTTGAGTGTCCACCTTCAGCTCAGGTCATGATCTCGTGGTCTGTGAGTTCGAGCCCCGCATCGGGCTCTGTGCTGACAGCTCAGAGACTGGAGCCTGCTTTGGATTCTGTGTCTCCCCCTCTCTGTGCCCCTCCCCCGCTCATGCTCTGTCTGTCAAAAATAAATGTTAAAAAATAAATAAACAAAAACAAATTACGTTGTTATTCAATATCTCTACAATAGCACTGCAAGGACATGAAACCACTAATCTACTTACCTTCTCCTGAATTTTAAAAAATTGGTATTTCAAAATGAGTTTTAAAGACCGATGTACAGGGATTAAGTACAGAGTCTGGCGAAACAGTACAAACGGAACAAACTTATATATCCATGCCCTAGTTCAAAAGACCGGCTTCTCAGCCCAAAATACCTCCTTGTAACCCTCCCAGTGACTCCATACCAGGGTAAACAGTAATGTGACATCTAACAGCACAGATCACTTTTCTTTCTTTTCTTTTTTAATGTTTTATTTTTGAGAGAGAAAGACAGACAGACAGACAGAGAATGAGTGGGGGAGGGCAGAAAGAAAGGGGGACACAGAATCTGAAGCAGGATCCAGGCTCCGAGCTGTTAGCGCAGAGGTCAACACAGGGCTCAAACCCACGAACCATGAGATCGTGACCTGAGCTGAAGTCGGACACTTAACCGACTGAGCCACCCAGGTGTCCCCAGACCACTTTTCAAAGTGTCCGTTTGGCACTTTATAGAAATGGAACCATACAGAACAAAACCTTATGTATTTGGCTTCTCATTACAAATGCTGTTTGTGAACTCATCCTTGCTATCATGAGGTCATCTATTAGCCTTAATTCCGTTGTGTGGACCCTAACACATAACAGATTCCACTGTATAAATATCTACCAATTGCTCCAGTCTTTCCACTCTCCATGCATTTGTGGGTGGTTTTCAGTTTGGGGCTATTAAGAAAAGCCCTGCTATGTAAATTCTAGCACTTGCGTTTTGGTGACACATGCACAAAATTTCTGTTGTTTACAATATGGGGGTAGTGAATTTCATGGATCAGAGATTTACATCTGTTCACTTTATTATTACTTTCTAACGTTTACTCATTTTGGGAGAGAGACAGACAGAGTGCAAGTGGGGGAGGGGCAGAGAGAGAGGGAGACACAGATTCTGAAGCAGGCTCTGGGCTCCGAGCTGTCAGCACAAAGCCCGAGGTGGGGCTCAAACTCACGAACTGTGAGATCATGACCTGAGCTGAAATCGGACGCTTAACCGTCGGAGCCACTCAGGCCCCCCAACATCTGTTCACTTCAGCAAATACTTTGACATACTTTTCAAAATGTTTTACCACTTTTTACAGCCATTACCATTTGTATGAGATTCCACATTTATCCACATTCTTCAGGGTGAGCTGAAGCTAGAGAAGTGTTAGCGTAGCAAACTCTCCAGGCGTCTGCCATCCGTAGGTGGGTGAGGATATAGCACAACTGCCTCAGCCCTCTGTTGTCAAAGTTTCACCAGGTGGATGAGTTCTTTGTTGGAAAGTTAGAGACATCAGTCTCAATAGCCCTGCCTAGCACGTTCCTTGTCTGCCAGTAGGTAAAGGACCCAACCCCTTAATAGACTTCCAGTGTATCAGAGACAAAGCAAAACTCTGTGCCAGATTCCGCCATTTGGAGTCTGTGACCAAGGCAGGCAGTCTCCATCTGGAAGACTCCACTGGGGTTCAGACTCAGGTTTAACGTAACAGGTAAATTGCTTTGGAAAAGCAGCCGTTAGCTTGCTACTGAATTTGTCGAAAGTGAAGCCTGATCTATTCAGGACTTGTGACTATCTGGTGTGACATTCCCATGTGGATGAGTCAACTTGGACTCTAAAAGAACAAGGCAGAAAGGTCCTAAATGACTTGCTGGCTAAATGAAGTCGGTATATTTAAGAATGAATTCTGACCAGCCTCAGCAACATCTCAGGTCTACAGAGCTGAGTCCTATCTGCAGCCGGAAGCAAAGCCCCTGGCACCGTGAGGCCCTCAATCATCCCAGATTCCCCTCAATATCTGGCACTGGTCCACTGATGGTTCAGCTAAAGCTGGAACCTCATATGGGTTCACCGGGCTGGATGTTTATCCTCAACGCCAAATATACAGAAATGTGAGCTGTTGTGGTTGTTTTACTCAGTGGTCAGAATCCAGGATCTTGGCTTACTGCTCATGTCGGAGCTGTCTGACCTGCCACTTGAAAAACTATACACTGGGGGCACCTGGGTGGCTCAGTTGGTTAAGCATTCAATTTCTGCTCAGGTCATGATCTCGTGGTTCGTGAGTTCGAGCCCCATGTTGGGCTCTGTGCTGACTGACAGCTCAGAGCCTGGAGCCTGCTTCAGATTCTGTGTCTCCCTCTCTCTGCCCCTCCCCTGCTCACACTCTCTCTCTCAAAAATAAACGAACATTTTTTTAAAAATGGATTTTGGTCCTTGGGTTCAAAGACACTTTCTGCAAATATCACTGACTTAAGGTGGGGTTTCCCCCCAAATGTTTTATACTCTTGATCTCCTCTAGCAGTAAGGATTTCCTCATGGTTAATTGTCCCAGTTCGGTTATATCCATTATAATATCTGTTCTGCCCATCACTACCTCCCACCACCTTCCAGTGATTCATTAAGCATAAATACTCAAGGCCACAGCTTCCATATTTTCCCATATCATTCTATGGAATGAATCTCCTTTGCCTGTCTGCCAACAGGCCTAGGGTGTTATGGAAAGATGCAACCAAAAGATACAAAGTAAGTTATCCCACTTCTTACACTAACATGCATGTACATTAAAATGCTAATGTGCAAAATTAAATTTTTTTAAGGTTTATTTTTTGAGAGACACAGAGAGAGAGAGCAGGGCGGGGGGGTGGGGCAGTGAGAGAGGGAGACAGAGTCCGAGGCAGGCTCCAGACTTTAAGCTGTCAGCACAGAGCCTGACACAGGGCTCAAACCCACAAACCGTGAGATCATGACCTGAGCCTAAGTTCCAAGCTTAACCGGCTGAGCCATCCAGGCACCCCGCTAACGTGCAAAATTAATATGCGTAACAGGACATCAGCAGAATGGAGGAATAGGAAGCAACCTGGACTTTACTCCCCCGTGGAGACAAAAATGGACCACATTACCTTGTGGAAGCTAGTTAGTGTCTCTCTGAAAAATAAAATAAACATTAAAAAAAATTAGAAAAACTGTAGACTAAGATTAAGGGCTGGTATCATTGTGTCGGTAAGTTGTACAAACAAATCATTGGGGCTGATATAATCATCTGCGTCATTCAGAAGCCATGGTGAGCAAATGCCTGTTCACTGAAGAAACGGATGGTAGTCATGCTGCTGGTGAAGCTGGACATGTTTTTATTTTTTTAAGTTTATTTATTTTGAGAGAGAGAAAGAGAGAGAGAGAATGTGCACACATGTGAGCCAGGGAGGGGCAAACAGAAAGAGAAGGGAGAGAGAGAATCCTAAGCAGACTCTGCACTGTCAGCTTGGAGCCCGACACCAGGCTTGAACCCACAAACCGTGAAGTTGTGACCTAAGCTGAAACCAAGAGTTGGGAGTTTTAAGGGACTGAGCCACCCAGGTGCCCCAAGTGGGACATGTTCTTAAAACACCATTTGTGGGTCTGTAGGTGGACACATTTGTCTCATGTTTTGGAATTCCCTCACCTGTTTATCTCCAGCTTTATAAAGCCCCTTTACTCTGCATCCTAAAACTCTCTTTCTTCTTACATTCCCTACGAATTCTCTTTCCCATGACCACTCCTGGCTGTTATGCAATCCTGGGACTGCATCAGTCGTGTGAGGAAAAAGGATACTTAATCAGCTTTGTGTAAGAAACAGCAGGTGCCACATTACCTCACTTTTTCCACAAACCCTCCAGGTTAGGACAATAGGAGGCAAGGTTACAGGGGATGCAGGCAGGTGCAGAGGGATGATGTGGGACATTAAGAATTGCTTTTGGGGTGGTACTCTGGCTAGATGAGACTGAGAAGCTCCTGAATTTGGATACTAGGTTACTCGACCTGTAACTATTACACAAAGGCACACACATGTACAATGGCTCCCGCTGACCACACCATTTCACAGGAAGGTCCCACACAATATCCAGCTGAGCCTTGCAGGGCGGGCGCCACCCAAAGGAGCCAGCTGAGAATTAACAAAGGTCAAACAACATGTCCAAAGTCAGGACCCAGAAGTTCTGCCACCAACACAAGTACCAATCCTCCCATGACACCAGAACCAATCCTGATACCTCTCTTCTTGTCTCACGCTGCATGAAAACAAAAGAATGTCCCCATTGCCTCCTTGAGGGCTGTGACAATCACCAATACCCCACGGTATTCTCCCAGAAGCACAGGGAGGGCCTGGCCCCTGCTCAGAGAGCTTAGGGGTAAGGTCAAGATATGGAATTAGAGAACTACCAAAAACTGGTTGTCTTGTGTGGGGACGGCTTCCCTTCATGAGGCAGGAGCTGTTCTGTGTATCTCTACTTCTTCCGTTGAGAGTGTCCTGGGAACTCCTGTCTGGAACGGAGGGTTTCTTATCCTTGTTCTTAAGAGAAAGACGAAGCTTTGTTCATTCAGACATTAAGAGACTTTCAATGGTGCTTCTGGACTCATCATCCCATTTCCTCAGACCATGTGCCCACTTCGTGCAGGATCAGTGCTGGTTCCAGAACAAAGTATCCACCAATACACAGGAAAGCAAACACTTTACACCCCAATCCTCTGGATGTACTCCTGTGCTCCTGACTCAGTTCTTAAAAGAAGAGCAACTAAATGTTATGTCGGGTGGAGGCATACCCACATTTACAGTGTTCTGGAAAGTTCCCAAAGAGGTGATGTATTTTAACAATGATTTCTGGACTCACCTGTAATGTCCTTTATTCCCATCTGAACACAGAGCTGCACGAGAACTTCATAAAAGCCACCGAACATCCATCGTGTTGCCTTTCTTATTTTGAAGGAATTATAGACACACAAACTGTGCGAAGATAGTATGGAAAAGTCCTTGTAAACTTTACCCAGGTTCCTCAGAGAGTTACATGTTACATAACACAGCACAGTGTATGCCCCAGCAAGCAAATTTACATTCACAATCAGGGAGAAAATGCTCCTATCCAAAAGCTGTCACTGTTCTGGAGATTCTTGTAAAGATGATGAGTAAGGAGTTGGCTACAAACAGATGCCTGACACTCACATCTGTGGACCTTACCCTTAACCTATGAAGAAAAGGAAGATGTAATGGTAAGGAAGAGGGAAATTCCCCAGGATTTTAATCAGAATCTGTGATAAGGAGACCATTCCTACTGCCAAAACCCTGGAGGCCATATGTGGGTTCCCAATGATGCATGTCCTTCACTTGTCCTTCCTTCCTGAACCATTGGCTACATTTACCATTTCAACTGAAATCCAGTATTCTCCACTTACCTTTACTACCCATTGAGAAATACTTACTTTACCTTCTTTTTAGAGCCTTATCTGTAATTCTGACTGTGACCAGTGTCCATTTATGTGTAGAGATTTATTCTAATGCCAATACCAATTATGCATAAAGCTTCCGAGATCCTGTTAACTACAGATACTCAGATTGCAACAACTACACATGAACCTGCCCCATGACCAAGTGGTCATTAAGTGGGACTGAATGATTGCAAGATTCACTCAGTAATAGTATGGTAACAGAGAGTCCTTTGTTTTTATGCTAGGAACGAAGCAGAGTAGCACCTGTCACCACAGCATTGAACTATTTCATATGATGCCCAAAGTATGGTAGATAAAACACTAATATGCAATTTTATCATGGATGCAGGATACAAAGCTAAGGTACAAAAGTTAACTGCCTTCCCAGATACTAAAGATGAACAAGTGAATTGAAAATTGAAAACAAAATACCATTTACATTAGACCAAAACAAGAGGTTTCATCACAGACACTGTCATGGCAACATATGAAAGGTCTGTGATGAAGACATAACATGAATAACAGATTTTCAGCCAGAAGTCCAAAGTCAATAATGAAGTAACCTCATCAAGATATCTATCATTTCATTTAGGATGCCCTGTTTCTTTTATCTAAGTAAGTAAAATGTAAGCTTTTGTGAAACCCTAAATGAATCATGTGCTTTTTTTTTAATGTTTATTTTTTGAGAGGGAGAGAGTGTGAGCGGGGAAGGGTCAGAGAGAGAGGGAGACACAGAATCTGAAACAGCCTCCAGGCTCTAGCTGTCAGCACAAAGCCCAATGCGGGCTCAAAGCCACAAACCCTGAGATCATGACCTGAGCCGAAGTTGGCCACTTAAACAACTGAGCCACCCAGGTGCCCCCATGTGCCTTTTATTAGCCCAGGTGCATCCCAGCTCACTGGGGCATTTCATAATGATACTAGTAATACATTCTTGGACTCTCCAGGTTGAATGTCATCCATAACAATTTTCTTCCATGTTAGATTCAAACCTACAATTTTGGAAATACATATTCATAAGCTGAATGTGTTTGAGAGTTATGCACTCCACAGTATGTCCCAGATTATTTTTCTGGCTATAATGAAAATACCATAATAATGCAATTTCAAACTCTCACCTTCTACAATCTGCCTCCCCATTCATAAATATACACCATATGATTATATTTTGGCATGCCTTTTGTGCTGCAGTGAGATCCATGTGTTGCACCATTATATTAAATGACAACAGAAAAGTAGTAGGCATATGAAAAGAATTAGGAACTAAAAGAAAATTTCAGAAGGATAAAGATAACGCAAACTACATTTTTGCTGGAGTGCTCAGGGAATAATTTGAAAAGATAAGGCTTCATGAGTTTACTCTCAAGAATGAACATACACGGGGCGCCTGGGTGGTTCAATCGGCTGAGCGTCTGACTTCAGCTCAGGTCAAGATCTCACGGTCTGTGAGTTCGAGCCCCACATCGGGCTCCGTGCTGACAGCTGAGAGCCTGGGGCTTGCTTCAGATTCCATGTCTCCCTCTCTCTCTGCCCCTTCCCTGCTTATGCTCTGTCTCTGTCTCAAAAATAAATAAATTAATTTAAAAAAGAAGAATGAACATACACGATGGCAATTTTGATAACTAGAAATCTCTTATTTACCCTCTAAAACATTTATGCTCACTTGCATTGTGCTTAGTCCACTGGAACAGGATGTCAGATGTCAAGAATGATGACTGCATGCACTGAAGTGTAAGGAGAATGTTTATTACATAATGATGCTTTCTCAGGAGAGCAGGGTAGGCTTCTCAAGTTCTGAAAATGGGTAGAGAAAGCAGGGAATGGTGACTACTTTTGTTATGATGCATCCTGTGTGGGGCAGGGGTGATGGTACTCACGGACACTGTGAACTTATGACTCCTGCCAAGGGAAGGGCCTCGCGGGCTTCATTATTAGCTTTTCCTGCCCAGATGGGCAGAATGGTAAGAGGTTGTAATGATGCTTCACAAGTATCACTAGTCAGGCATCAAAAGTAGAGTCAGACTCTTTAATATAATTTACTCCTGACTGACTTGGTTGGGAAAGACCACAATCTTCCTCATGCTTCCTTTTGTTCCTGATGCACAAATAGCCCCCACTGCACAGTATGATTGTGGAAACTGGTTGTGAATTACTGTTTAGATCAACTACCTAAGATATTTTTAGACAATGTCCCAATTCTTTTTCTATTAAGTTCTAGTCTATTACTAAAACACATTCAGAAGTGATAGAATATTTCCCAACGACAAGCCTTTTATAGAGCTTTCACTTTAAGGGAGAATGGAATGAATGGAATCTCAAAATCACTCATTCCATTTTTCTACCAAGATACTAGAATCAGAGAGTGCCTGGGTGGCTCAGTCAATTAAGCATCCAACTCTTCATTTTGCTGAGGTCATGATCTCATGGTTCATGGGATCAAGCCCCCCGCTGGGGTCCACACTGGGTGTGAAAAAATAAATGAACAAATTCTTAAAAACTTTAAAAAAAGGTACCAGAATCAGAACATCTGTATTGAAACATGGCAAACTAGTTGATTCAGATAAAATTAACTTAAAATGAAGTCAATAAATTTCATAGGAAATAAATCTGTAAGTTAGAAAACACTAAGGATTAACAATTTTTTACTCATTTCAAACACATATCAGACTGGTCATGGGTTGCATGCAATATTATACATTCAGGATAAAGAACAAAGTCCACTGAAAAATCTGTCTCATCCCAAAGTTATCCTTGAGTACCTTGTCAGTTAATATTAATAGAGGGTATTTTTAAATTTGGTCTATGAAATGTTTTTTGTGTTTTTTTTTTGTTTATTCATTTTTGAAAGACAGAGACAGAGCACAAGCAGGGGTGGGGCGGAGAAGAGAAGGGGACACAGAATCTGAAGCAGGCTCCAGGCTCTGAGCTGTCAGCACAGAGCCTGGCGTGGGTCTCGGACCCACGAACTTTGAGATCATGACCTGAGCCGAAGTTGGACGCTCAACCGACTGAGCCACCCAGGCGCCTGAAATGTTTTCTTTAGCATTGTTTTCTTTTACCTTCTGTTGTTGAGGTGGGTGGTAATATGAAATTTGAAAATTCCTCAATATATTTATTTTATTTTAATTAATTTTAGAAAGGGTGCACACAAGTAAGGGACAGGGCCAGAGGGAGAGGGATAGAATCTTAAGTAGGCTCCATATTCAGTGTAGAACTGACCTGGGGCTCAATCCCACAACCCAGGGATCATGGCCTGAGCCAAAATCAAGAGTCGTGACAGTCAACTGACTGAGCGACCAAACCGCCCCCCCCAATATCTTTATCAAAATTGCACTTTTAAAATGTGTAGCTAATTAGGAAGAACCCTCTTGGATTACTTCCATGTAAATAAGACAAAACCTAATAACGAAAAGGCCTTTGCCCCTTACTATTCATTCTTCTTGGTCATACAGTGACCAAGTGGTCATACATCTCTCTTCTTGCAGTAAGAAGAGAGAGAGTGCTGAGTGCTAAGGGAGGTGGAGCAGGCAGACGACTGCCCTGGGGACCCGTCCCATCCCAACCTGCATCTCTGGGCTTCCTGTTATGTGAGAATGATAGACCACCTAGTTGTTTCAGCCACTGATTTCCAGGAGGTCTGTCCCTCACAAATAAGAACTGTCCGACCTGACCAATAAGATTAATATCTGTATTGAGAGTAGAATGGAGCAAGTGAGAGGGAATCTTGAATTTAACATTTTGTAGCTGAGAAGATCTACAAAAGGCATCATCCTTCACAGATGGGTTAGAGCTGTTTGGCACGTGCTGCCTAAAACTCACAAGATGAACCAAACAAAATACAGCTTGAGAATTTATGAGGAATGTTCAGAACACTAGGGTACAAAGTTACAGGAGTAAAGAATTTGGTGTCACAAATGGAATTACATGTTTACTTGAGCATGTGACCTATTAGTCTCGTAGCTTTTATGCACTGCAGTAACTTTCTGCTTTGTACAGATAAAAGGCATTCGATCATTCTACCAGTCAGGAACTATTCTAATCACTGATATTAGCAGGACACAAAATTCCCTGCCTTCAAGTAGCTTATATTCTATAAGGTTAAGTCTGTAAGGATAAAATATGATAGCGGTAAGTACCGTAAACGTTTCATGTACAAAGACAGATCACAGGGTTTCCTAATTTAAACAATGTTTTCAGGCAATGCCCACATGATGAGGTCATCTTTGAGCAGAACCACTGAAAGCGTATCATGCAAATACCAATGAGGAAGGGCAAGTGGGTGGAGGAAACAAGTAGAAAATTGTCAGAATGGGAACATATTTATAGTGGATTGGGAATATCCACAATTGTTGTGTGGCTTAAAGAAATGGGATACTAAGTTTCCACTGGAGACATTTAAATTTTGGGAATCCTTGCAGTTAGAATTTTTAAAATTTTAATAAGAAAACTGCCCAGAGTGTTTAAGATTATATGTAACAGATCCAAAACCATGACCTATTTGGAGAATGCATGGACCTATTTCTTTATGGCAACCTTACCCCTACTGGGAGAACATAGTGGTGGGGTGGACAAGGACTTAAAGGAAAGACAGTAAATACTATTTGTCAAAACTGTCTGAGGGATTTGATCCTAGAACTTGTTAAGATACATACTTTTCGTCTTGTCTACCCCTGTAGCCAGCCAGGGGTATACTGCTACTTAAGAATGTCTATCAAGTAAAATTTGGTGGGTCTTTTATACCTCAGTTATATCTTCAATGTCAATGTCAACAAATTTTTAACATATAATAAGATATTGTACTTAAAAATTGAATAGTAACAAAATCACATATTTCATGTTTCCTCATTAGTACAAGATCTACTAACCTCCAATTATTCCTAGTCTTATGCTTCCATGTGAGACCAATCTTGTGCCTAGTATTTATACAAAGTTGACTTTTCGTATGTTTCATATCCCAAATTTTATACTAACTCAGATGTGATGATAATGTGACTCTATGTGTGAGGTCGGCAAACTTTTATGCAAGGAACATACATTAAATATTTTATTCTTTGTAGGCCATACTGATTCTGTTACCACTCTTCCAGTATGTCCTTACTGGGTCAAAAGTACCTAAATATGAATGTGGCTGCATTCCAGTTACACTGTACTTAAAAACAAATGTTAGGCTGTTTTTGGCTCATGTTCTGTAGGTGGCAGACTCCTGATCTACACAAAGGAATTAAGAGCACTAGAAGTAGTAACTCTATGGATAAATAAACAATATCTTTCCTATTTTTTAGCCTCCTTAAAATATGGTGGACTGTTTAATAAACTAACACTCTAGTATATGTGTGTATAGCATATATAAAAGAAACCCATACTAATGGTAGCACACGGCAGAAACAGAGAAATGGAAGTCCATGTGGAAAGGAAGTGCCGGGTGCTCTACATGAAGAAGTATAAACTCACGTGTGGTAAGCTGTATAGGATAACCCCTAAAACAAACACATAAAAGATAGTTATAGGTAATACCAGTAAACCAAAAAAGAATAAAAAGGATTTAAAACAAAATCATCTGTAAAAACTGAGTTATTTCAAACAAGGCAGAAAAAGAGGGAACAGAGAAAGGAGATCTAAAAGCAACAGCAAGATAATTTAAATTTATATAGTAAATCTGTAAAAGGAAACAGTCTAAAAACCCCATTGAAAAGGAAAAATTGTCACTGATATTTTTTTTTTTTATTTATTTTGAGAGAGAGAGAGAGAGGGAGAGAAAGAATCTCAAGCAGGCTGTGTACTGTCAGTATAGAGCCCAGCAACCTCATCAAGATATCTAAAAGAATAGGGGCACCTGGGTGGCTCAGTCGGTTGAACGTCTGACTTCGGTTCACCATCTCAGTTTGTTAGTTTGAGTCCTGCATCAGGGCCACTGTCTGCTGCTGTCAGCACAGAGCCTGCTTGGATCCTCTGTTCCCCTTTCTACCCCTCCTCCACTTGCACGCGCTCTCTCTCAACAATAAATTATGGAAACATTCACAAATAAAAAGAGAGGCGCCTGGGTGGCTCAGTCGGTTAAGCGTCTAACTTTGGCTCAGGTCATGATCTCACGGCTCCTGAGTTTGAGCCCCGCGTCGGGCTCTGTGCTGATGGCTCAGAGTCTGGAACCTGCTTCGGATTCTGTGTCTCCCTCTGCCTCTGCCATACGCCACTCATGCTCTGTCTCTCTCTCTCAAAAAATAAACATTAAAAAAACTCTTTTAATTAAAAAAAAAAAATCTAAAAAAAGACTGCATAAACTGAAGAGAAGTGGATGTTTCCACAGGTGCCCTGCTCCTTTGACGCCCAACATCTTCGGAATTTTAAGTCATTTTGAGTTTTAATTTTCCCGCAGGGTGAAACGTTTGATTTGATTAACTTTAAGAGCTAGACTTCGTTCTTAGTTCTCATGCACAACACACTGTGGAACCTGCTTAAGCAATTAACCACACTCATTATATTTGTTCTCCAACATGAAATCTTTGGTAAATCCTGAGGCCAAGTCATAGCATGAAGGCTCTGCTATGCTGTTTGTAAGGTTTCTTTCCATGACTCCGTGATTCTGTGGTATGGAGTTCCCCCACGACATTGCTTTACATTCATATCTTCATTCTACATGTATTCTGGAGTTTACTGAGGCTTGAATACTGCTTAAAGGCCTGGCCACATTTGTGACATTTGTAAGGTTTCTCTCCAGTATGAATTCTCTGGTGAACTGTCAGGCTTGAATTCTAACTAAAAGCCTTGCCATACATATTACATTCATAGGGTTTCTCTCCAGCATGAATTCACTTATGTTGAGTAAGGTCTGAACTCCTGACCAAGGCCTTGCCACACTCATTACATTTGTAAGGTTTCCCTCCCCTGTGAATTCTCTCATTACCCCAAAGGTGTCAATGTGTAGTAAAATCTTTACCGCACTGATTACATCGGTAAGGTTTCTCTCTAGAATGAATTGTTACGTTGAGCAAGATCTGAACACTCAGAAAAGTGCTTTGCAACACACATTGCATTTGTAAGGCTTCTCTTCGGTATGAATTTACTCATGACCCCAAAGGTGTGACCATGCGGTAAAATCCCTTCCATATACATTTATATGGTTTCTCTCCACCATGGATTTTCTGATGACTTGTGAGGTTCGAGAACCTGTTAAAGGCTTTGCCACACTCATTACATTTGGAAGGTCTCTGCTCAAAATGAATTCTTGGATAATTAGCAGAGGTCAAGCAATGGCTAAAAGCCTTCCCACACTCATTAAGTTTGTAAGTTTTTTCTCTGTTGGGGGTTTTCTCACATTGTGTCAGTAATGAAGGATGCATAAGAACCTTCCCACATTTATTAACAATGTTGCTTTTGACAGTAGAAGGAATTCTTTGAGGTAGTGAAATCGAAGGCTTTTTTTTCTTTTATCTTTATTTATTTTTGAGAGAGAGAGAGACAGAGTGCGAGCAGAGGAGGGGGCAACGAGAGATGGAGACACAGAATCCGAAGCAAGCTCCAGGCTCTGAGCTGTCAGCACAGAGCCTGACGTGGGGCTCGAACTCACAGACCGTGAGATCATGACCTGAGCCGAAGTCGGACGCTTAACTGACTGAGTTGCCCCAGGCTCCCTATAAATTGAGGACTTTTTGATAGACTTCTCAGCTTGATTACTTTCATAAATTTCCTCTTGGGTTTGAAATCTCTGAAGTTCAGCCAGATATGAATGAAAGCTTATTCCAAGCCTATTGCCCAAGCAGTTCTTATACTTGTTTCCTGAATAGCCTACCTTGCTCTTTAGTGACTTCTTCATCATATCATGTTTGTAATACTGAGATATACTTCTTCTTATGGAAACACTGTGCTTTACCGGGAAATGATTCCAGAATTTATGATGTTGTTGGTCTTCTCTACAGATGAGATTTAAAAAAAAAAAAAATTTTTTTAATGTTTATTTATTTTTGAGAGGGACACAGAATGCGAGTGGGTTAGGGCAGAGAAAGGGAGACACAGTATCTGAAACAGGCTCCAGGCTCCGAGCTGTCAGCACAGAGCCCGACATGGGGCTTGAACTCACGAGCTACGAGATCATGACCTGAGCCGAAGTCGAACACTCAACCAACTGAGCCACCCAGGCGCCCCGTGGTGAGATATTTATAATGGGATGTGGTTATTCTTTCATAATTTGTTTTCTTCATATACCCACTGAGTGGCAAATTTGTTCACATCTTGCTGGATTCCTCTTAAAGTCATCAAAGTCATGACTTATGCATCTTTCCAAAATCAACATTTAGAATAACTCTCCATTATTAAGGCCATCTTTTAATGGTAATTCTTTGCTCACACATCTAGTAATATCTGTAAGATATAAATAATCATAGCCTTCCTATTAATCAGGGTGGGAAGATGAATATTTTATACTGAAAAGTATTACACCAAAAGTAAAACTCATAACTGACAGAGTTATCAACTTTCTCCAACTATGGTTTCGAAACACAAAGGACCTAAGATTCCTCAGTGTAAAGACAGTGTCATTACATATAATCCAAATTGTTTTCAGGGAAGCCTATTTCCAAATAATCTGTGACCAAGAGTTACAAGAACCCTGAGAAAACGTAAATTTGCCACAGGCATCCCAAAGCACACAGAACCTCACAAGAAGCATAAAGGTGTCTCACATATGAAAACAGATAGTAAAGCTGATTATCAAATGCTTATTGTACACAACATTAAATCATGACTTAAAGAGAAACAAAATATTCTTCTGAATATGTGTTACAAAAATATATCCAGGTAGAACAGGCATACTGCAGTGTTAATAATCCAGAATATACATTAAAAATTATCTGTTAGTCATAAAATATAATAAACATTTTGTTAACCCCAAAAAAATCTAGCAATTAACAAGTATTTACAATTATAAGACATATATAGTCTGTGGAATTATAAAGAATTCACCCATAAGAACAAAGGAAAGGACCTGCATTTCAGAAAGAGCACACAATATTGAGAAATGGAAAATATGCTGAACATCATGGATTCTGAAATAAGAGATTCAGATAAATAGCTAATATTATAGAGATTAACAATGGGAAAATGGGACATCAAAATGATCAAGCTGGGAACTCCAAATGTACCTCCCTTTATAAAAGCAGGAAACAAGCTAGAAAAAAATGTCAGAATGAACTTAACTCTGGAAATTAATCACAGGATTCCAGCAACCAGGCACACTTTTAATCAAGAAAAAGGTAGCTGTGCCCCAGCTAAGAAGTGGCCTTGAAGATAGGAGCCTGCAGGGGGTACAGACTTCCTGAACTACAGGGGAACAGATGGGACCTTTAAGGAATTGTTGCTGTGTTTGTTTAATCTGAAGGACTGGCTCAAAGTGCTTGCTGTCTTTGGCCTACTTCAGATCTCTACTTAGGTGGAGGTGATAACCAGGGGTCATATGTCACAAACTTTTTTTTTTGTTTAAGTAATCTCTACACTCAATGTGGGACTTGAACTCACGACCCCAAGATCAAGATCTGTATGCTCTATGGATTGAGCCAACCAGATGTCCCTAAATTTTTTAAAAAAACATTTATTGACGCATTTCAAAAAAATGTTTAAAGGTAAATTAATGCCACCTAGGGCAAGGGATAACAATTGGAGCAAACAATGGGACAAACCTAAAACCCTGGTAAAAACATTGCGGAGTGAGGTGTACTGGGGAATAAGGCTTAGAAAATCCCCACATATTCCAGGGATTCTGGAAGGTTGTGAGCATGCCTGGGACTGGGTACTTAGGAAAAGACCTGAGAAATCCCCAAGCTTTTACCTCCTGTTAACCACCCAATTCTGAGCAAGCAGAAATGAAGGGTAAGGCACTGGTGTAATCTTCTTCCTGAATACATAAGTCATTCCCTAAAATAATCTACCCCATACACAAACACACAGAGTTCGTCTACAGAGAACATAAGCAGGTCTTGTTTTGAATATGGATGCAAAAATATTCAACAAAATACTAGCCAACTAAATATACACAGCATATGAAGATTATACACCATTAAAATTGAGATTTACCCAAATGTCCATCAATGTATGAATGGATAAAGAAGATGTGGTGTGTGTGTGTGTGTGTGTGTATATATACATATATATATAATGGAATACTAGTCGGCAATCAAAAAGAAGGAAATCTTGCCATTTGCAACTACATGGATGGCAGTGGAGGGTATTATGCTAATAGAAATTAGTCAGTCAGAGAAAGACAAATGTCATATGACTTCACTCACATGAGGACTTTAAGAGACAAAACAGATGAACATAAGGGAAGGGAAACAAAATTAATATAAAAGCAGGGAGGGGGACAAAACAGAAGACACTCATAAATATGGAGAACCGAGGGTTATGGGAGGGGTTGTGGCGGGGAGGGATGGGCTAAATGGGTAAGGGACATTAAGGAATCTACTCCTGAAATCATTGTTGCCACTATATGCTAACTAATTTGGATGTAAATTTTAAAAAATGAAATTAAAACAAATAATAATTGAGATTTGTTCGAAGAATTCAAGGGTAAATGGTTCAACACATGAAAATCTTTCAATGTAATAAACCACATTCATGTAAGAAGGCAAGAAAAAATACAAACCTACATAATCATCTCATTGTATGCAAAATGTTTGAAAAATTCAGAACTCTTTATTGATAAAAAAAAAAATTCAGCATATGAGGGGCGCCTGGCTGGCTCAGTCAGTAGAGCATGTGATTCTGGATCTCAGGGTTGTGAGTTCAAGCCCCACATTGGGTATAGAGATTACTTAAGAAATCAAGGAAAATATTTTTAAAAATTCAGTATACTAAAAAGAAAAGTGAACTTCCTCAACCCCTTAATGATCATTTATGAAAAACCCACAGCTAATATCACAGTCAACGGTGAAAGAATAAAAGCTCTCCCCCCATAGGCAAAGAAAAAGACACAAATGCACACTTTTACCACTGCTATCAATGTGTTCTGGAAGTTTTACCCAAAGCCATTAAGCATGAAAAAGGAATAAAAAGTATACATATTGGAGAAGTAAAAGAAAAACTACCTCTGCATGTAGATGGCATAATCCTATCTACAGAAAATTCCATAAAATACCCCCAACACACACACACAACCTTCTAGTGTTACAAATGATGTCAGGAAACACAGCATCAATACATGAAAAATCAGCTGTGTTACTACTACACATTAAATGGACAATGTGAAAAAGAAATGTTAAAAATTATTCCCTGTATAACATAACATCCAAAGAATCAGATACTTAGGAACAAATTTAACCAAGGAGATGAAAGATCAACAGACTGAAAACTATAAAACGTTGCTGAAAGAAATTAAACACCTAAATAAACGGAGAAGATGTTCCATATTTATGGATGGGAACACTTCATAGTTTTGAAAATGGTAACATTCACCAAAGTGGTCTGGAGATTCTACAGACACACTATCAAAATTCCAAGACTTGTTGAGAAATAGAAAACATGATCCAATACATATGGAACCACAAAGGGCCCTAAAGAGTCCAGACAATTTTGAAAAAGAAGAAATCTACAGAACAGAAAAACAGAGACAGAATGCACACAGGCAGTTTCAGGGACTGGGGACAGAGGAAAATGTGGAGAAACTGATTAAGGGTAACGGACACTAATTTGGAGTGATGGGAATGTACAACCAGACAGAGATGGTGGTTGAACACCTGGTAAATGCACTAAATGCCACTGAATTATTCAGTTGAAAATGGTTAATTTTGTTACGTAAATTCCACTTTAATTAAAAGTTCATCTTTAGGGACGCTTGGGTGGCTCAGTTGGTTAAGTATCCAACTCTTTATATCGGCTCAGGTCATGATCTCACGGTTCGTGAGATCAAGCCCCATGTTGGGCTCTGTGCTGACAATGTGGAGTCTGCTTGGGATTCTCTCTCTCCCACTCTCTCTCTCTGCCCACCACCCAGTATTTTTTTAAAAGTTAATTTTTAAATAACAATGTAAGTAATTTCACAACAGCTTTAAAAATATATATCTTCCAATTTTAATACCTTAAAATTTTGAAGCTAAGTCTGTTTATATTATATAAAAATAATAGTTTCTCTTAGGCTGGCTTCCTCTAATACACTGAAATTCTCACTGGATCCCTCATCATAATTCCATGCATGAAACAGACATGAGGTGAGGGTAATACATTTTACTATGTATTAGTAAACATATAATTATCAAGAATAAATAAAAATTAATGTGCACTTGCCCACAATTAATAATCCTGACTTCATAAAGATTATTAGGGAACTATAGATAACCTTAAGGGTCATATGACCAAAAGAACAAGGAATAACTTTTTTTTTTTTTAATTTCTTTTGAGAGAGAGACAGAGAGACAGAGAGAGCGAGAGACAGAGGAAGGAAGGGGCAGAGAAAGAGAACCCCACGCAGGCTCTGCACCACAAGCATGGAGCCCGATGCAGGGCTCAAACCCACAAACTGTGAGATAATAACCTGACCCAAAGTCCGATCTTAACCAACTGAGCCACCCAGGGGCCCCAGGAAGGAATAACTTCTAATGAAGGCAGTTTTATCAGTTAAAAGAAGAAACAATATTTGCCAGTTCCAGAAGGTCCATGCAGGAGGTGGCTGTGCAGCGGTGACCAACAAATAAAAACCAATAACAGCCTGAGAACAACAGAACACCAGGATATGGGTCAAGAAGGACAATGTGCACTTCAAACAGAGTTGAGGTTAATAGAATATGGGGAAGAAAACAGCCATCATGGGTTAATGAATAATAGGATTTCCAGAACCTTAGAAATTTTGTGGATACTGTCTCATGAATAACAGTGACGAAGAAGTACATGAAATGTAAGAAATTGGCTATGTTTCTATAAAATGAACTTAGATATTTAAGTACTAGTTCAATGTACCAAGAGTTACATGGTGAATCTAGACCGGGAGATGATTAATTAAAATAAAGCACTTAAACCAAAATATAAAACATCTATAAAATTCATATAAAATTCAACAAGTTATATTTAGAAAATTTTAAATATACCATAGAAAAAACAAGGTATTTTATATAACAAATTATGAATAAATTACTTTGTTTTTCTGGGATGAACACAGTCACTTCATAACAAAAGCATATTCTCAAGATATCCAATATTCTTGATTTTAAAAATCCAAATTCAGGGCGCCGGGGTGGCTCAGTCAGTTAAGCGACCGACTTCAGCTCAGGTCATGAACTCATGGCTTGTGGGTTCGAGCCTCGCGTCATGCTCCGTGCACAGCTTGGAGCCTGGAGCCTGCTTCATATTCTGTCTCCATTTCTCTCTCTCTGCCCTTCCCCTGCTTGTGCACTATCTCTCTCTCTCTCAAATATAAAACATTAAAAAAAATTTTTTTTTATTCTAAATTCATTCAGATGGGCCAGGTATTTGTTAATGAGCAGGTATAAATTCAAGCAAAACATGTGCAGGAAGGATAAATATGATATATCTTCCCAAAATTCTAGACATTACATAGGTTTTAGAAAAACACTTGCTCCACCATAACCCTGAACACTCAGGAAGGAAATCTGTAATACCTGGAAATGTGCATCAAAGTACCAGCATCTTCAACAAAAGAAATGGAGTAGAGCTCAATAATGTAATAAGCATCATGAACTCATAAATTCCCTCGATACGATCATTTAAAATCTTATTTGCTGGGGAAGGAACAAGGACGTACACATGGAACGAACGCTGTTGTGTGAATAATAGTTCAGTTAACAGTCTCATAGATGGGGTAATGAAGGCGGACAATGATCCCTCTAGAATAACTTCCTGTATTTCTTCGGCCAAATCAAGGGGGGTGACCCTTAGTGTACTCAATCACCACTGCCACAGTGCCCTTGAGAGACACTTTTGTGACACTCCAAAAACCAGAAGTCCTGGAGCCCTAAGCCAGGCTCTCATGCTACACTCGATGCCAGCATCCTGGAACATGCTGACCACTCTACTCAGGTGCTTTGGGGGCACAACTCCACTTAGCAGAATGGTGCTGTGACATCTAAATATAAGTGTTCTGCATCTAGAATGTTCTTTTTACCACTAAAACTTTGTATGGAAGAGTTCACCACACAAGTCGTCCAGTACATAATGGGTAGGTTATCACAACAGAAAATACGAGGATAAAAGTTCAGACACTAAGGCAGTGTATTTCACAACCCAGAAAGTTTCAGAGGCAAACCACACAAACTTAGGAGACTATGAAATCAGGGAGAGCCAAGGTTTTCCCACACTCCCAGACTAAGGAAGACCTGCAAGACAGAGACAAAGAAGATAAGAGACTAAGGAAAGGGGTTATACTTTGTGGGATGCTGAAACAGGACCTGGGATCTACCTACAGACTCCTGGCTGATGGCCTAAAGCCTGAAATATGGTTCCCATGAAGGACTGGGGATCAAACAAAGGTCCCCCCACCCGACCATTCCCAGTACACATGCCCCTAGAGCGTGAAAGTGGAAATGAAGAAATGGCAGAGGCATGGAGCAGGCAGAGGGCTTGGGACAGCCCATGCACTTGCCTCTGGCCCTAGATGCAAAGAGTGTTGCCATCGGTCACTCAAGCACATGAAACAGGATACAAGCTGGAGAAGGCCCGCAGTCAGGACGAAGGGGGCCTCACCTAAGATCTGTGTGACTGACTAGAGAAGGAAACGCAACGAAGGAAGACGCCCCTTACAAACAGCCCTCCATGTGCTCCCCAAGGTCGAACCAGTAAGGACTCCTGGGGGCAGAGAAGGGCATGCCTGGGTCGTGACAAAGACTTTGCCCTTCTTGCTGCCAGGAGCTGCACTACCACTGAGGAGGGCAGGAGACATGCACACACCAAGAAGAGGGTGAAGGAGGAGAATAACACCCTCCTTTGAGAGCCCACAAGAGATCAACTCTTCTTTTCCAAACACCTCTCCCACCCGGGGAGAATGTCCCAAACAACATTTCAGGGAGTCAATTCCTCTCTGCCACCTGACCCTCACTTGCCTTCACATCTTTGATACGTTCCCACCCACCTGGGTTTTGCCGCTAGTTTCACCCCACTCTTGGCCGTGCAAGGCTCTTCCTTCCTCCACAGTGGAGATGATATTCAGCTCAGAAAGAGGGTCTTGCTGACATGGAAACCGGTAGATGATGCCCTGCAGCTTTTCCATAAATTAATCCCAGTCCCTGGACAGCTGAGACCAAGACATTCAACATAGGCGGGTTGTGAATAGCATTTCACAGACTTGTTCAGTGACCGACCTACATCTTCCAAATGCTTGAATGTCTGACATACACAGATATCCAGCTCTCTTCCCAGAACTACTGAATCAAGAGTACAGGAGTAAAACCAGGCAATCCGATGTTTTAAAGTTTTGACATAAAGTCTTGTGTCTCCTCAACTTCTAGCGCCACCACTAACCTGCATGTAGTGAGCACGTCATCGGACGAAAGGGGGCACTTCAAATCCAGACACCTCGGTGTGAAGCTTTTCATTTCTGGATCAGCAAGGCTTCACTCTCAGTCAAACAGGGCAGGGACTCTCAAGCGCCTCCCAAAAGAAACACAAAGGTAGCCTAGAGCAGTTCCCAACCTCTGCAGGGAAACTATCCTCACCCAGGGAGACCAGGGTCCTGTAGTTCTCCAACATCACGTCCCTGTACAAGGCCCTCTGAGCGGGGTCCAGGCACTCCCACTCCTCCTGAGAGAACTCTATGGCCACATCCCTGAACGTCAACAGTTCCTGAAATGAAAGCACATTTCACCAAGAGGCCATCAGGAGAGTACTTCTTTCACAAAAATGAGAAGAGGAGAGAGGTATAAGCATCAACTAGAAATGAGTGCTGGAATAATCTACAAAAGGTCATTTTCAGCAAGTCATATATCCCTGATTTTACACTTTCCATCAGAGAATTTCCCTTAGCTACACTCTGAGATTTTACAATATTGTGCAAGAAAAGAAAATATACATACAATACTGTGTATATGAAAACTGCTGAGTTGATCTGAAAAGTTCTGATCATAAGAAAAAAAATGCCGTAACAACGTATGGTGATGGATGTCAATTAGACTTACTGTGGTGACAATCTCACAGTATATACAAATATCCAATCATTAGCCTACATCACTCAAACTAGATTGATGCTATTTGCCAATATTCCTAAATTTAATAAAATGATTAAAACAAAAGAAAAGTAATGATAAGTAGTAACTCTACATATACTTAGTGGAATGGAGAAGCTGAGGGTACAATATTGTGACTGGGTGGAAATGAAAGGTACTTTTTTCTTTTAATTTTTTTTTAAAGGTTTTTACTTTATTTTTGAGACAGAGAGAGACAAAGCATGAGCAGGGGAGGGGCAGAGAGAGAGAGGGAGACACAGAATCTGAAGCAGACTCCAGGCTTTGAGCTGTCAGCACAGAGCCCAACACGGGGCTCGAACTCATGAACTGTGAGATCATGACCTGAGTGAAGTTGGATGCCCAACCGACTGAGCCACCCAGGCGCCCCTGAAAGGTACTTTTGATGGTCATTCTATGTACGGCTTCAACTAGAAAACAAAGAAAAACGGTACCTGGGTGGCTCAGTCGGTTACATGTCTGACTTTGGCTCAGGTCATGATCTCATGGTTGAGGAGTTCAAGCCGTGTGTAGGGCTCTGTGCTGACAGCAGCCTGGAGCCTGCTTCAGAGTCTGTGTCTCCCTCTCTCTCTGCCCCTCCCCCACTCACACTCTGTCTCTCTTTCTCAAAAAATGAATAAAAACTTTAAAAAAAAAAAAGGAAACTGATACTCTGAGAATGAACATACTTTTGTAAACAATGTACTGGGAAGCAAAGAACATCTAAGGAAATGTTTTTTGTTTTTTTGTTTTTACTTTTGAGAGAATACAAGAAAATTTCATGAAATCATCACATACTAGAAAGAAATAATGGTACAGAAGAAAAGACTACATGACCTTCCCATTAGGACAAAGAATTAAGTATGCCGGAGGCTTAAGGATGTTTGCTCACCTTCCACTGATATTTTCATGGAATGAAGGGGAACAAATGGACACTGCATTAGCTCTGGAAGTTAGCAGTATCACCCATCCACAGAATGATTTTCTAGTCCCCAAATTACTAAACGGGGCCCTAAGTGACAATAGCTGGCCCAGGAAGAATGGTGGATTTATATCATCTCCATAATGTACCCCAACATACAGACTTAACATTATGTGAAGGAAGGGAAAAAAATACAAACGAAAAACCTTCAATGGTAGATTATATGCAAGTTCTAGATAGTATGATTATATGAGTTCTATATCTAGAACTATTATAAGTTCTAGATAGTATGTTGTATACACCAAATGACAGCTAATTTCTCCATGAGCTAGGGCATGAGTAGTGTCTTCAGGGATGACCAAGTCCATACAGGCATCACCAAAGGTAAAATTTGGAAAGATGGGAAGCTAATAATTACAGAACTCACTAAAAGTTTTGAACATTTCCCATATGGTAAGCATTACTCTGATGCTTTACAAGTTTTAACTTGTAAAAGGATATAGCATCCAATTAAATTAGTATTTGTTCCCATTTTATACAGGACCCAATTCTGTCACACACACTCTAAGGAACATGCCTCAAGTCATATAGGTAATAAGTGACAGAGCCCAGACCTGAACAAGTTGTCAGGCTTTAGCATGGAACCCATGGCACCACACAGTGAAGTAATGGACACAACAGTAAGAGTGTGTTGACAGAGGGCTTCCTAGTGGAGAAAACCTGAAACAAGTTCAAGGCTGAAAAATAAACACGGATAAAGATCAATATATATGTCTGCACACGTGCATGTGCACACAAAGTATTCCTACTGCTGTTATCTCATTTAGGTGATGGTGCAAAAAAGAATTAAAGGCCATGGAAAACATGTCAGGCATACTTTCAGAGTTAAAATAAATAAAAATTATTTATGAAATGAAACACACTGAAAATAACTGAAATCAAAGTACCAGTCTCTAAATGACATCTATGTTTAGATAAATCTTCATTATCTATGATTTTGTGCATTTCGTGTGCATTTCAGCATTTCTAGTACAACGAACATGTATAAATTGTACTAAATGTAAATAAAACTGTCAATGTTTTTCTCTTAGCCTACGACAAAAACCTTGTAAAAACTTTTTTAAAATAGCAACATGTAAATCCAATCTCCATTAAATACATCCACAGAATTGTAGGAGCTGGAATCTGCGTGGAGATAGAGGGGCTGAGATAAGGTCCTGGGGTGAGCGTGAGCAAGCATGTCAGGGGGGACGCTTCAGAGTGAGATGAGCATGGCCCAGTGGTAGTGCAGGACACAGAGGACAGAGCAAGGAACCCAGATATGACTTTACCTGAGAAAGAGTCCTTCTTGACGCCTGGACTTTCCTCCTCTGAGCTTCTGTCCCAGGCAAGCTGGGTCTCGAGACGTCAAACCTGAGTGTCAAATATATGCTGTTTAACGCTGAGAGTCAACTTACCCCTTTCTGTGCCACAACCACAGACAGGTAGACCTCCCCGTGTGGGAGACGGCCCTCTGCTGCCCACTGCCAAAGAGGGGTTCAGAACAGTAAACTGCTACACAGAGACCTCTTCCTGCAGAACGCACTCCCCTCCTGGTGAGGCACACACACAAGCTGCAGCAGGGGGCATCTGGGCTGCACTAACCCTCCCCTTGGAGTCACAGGCTCCCCCAATAACACCCCATGTCAAGGACAGCCCGCCTCACCTCTCTCTGTGTCTCTAGATCCGGGGCTGGTTCATTCCTCATTAATGGATGAGCTAAGGCCCTGGGGCCCAATGCTGGATACAAATTAGAATCACCTGGGGCATTTTCAACACCACTGAGTCTGTTCCCCATCATCCCAAACACAAGAAGGGGAATTCCTGGTGACTGGGCATAAGAGGTAACTACAAAATGCCTCAGCAATCCAATGCAAAGTCAGGGTCGAGAACCACTCAGAGGGCACCAGCCCAGCACGCCTCCCACCTGAGGCTCTGCTCTCTCCTGGGTCCCTGTCCCCTGTATCCAGACAGTGGAAGAGGAAGGAGCAGAGAGACCCATGCGGAGTAGGCATTACAGGCCAGAGCCGGGGTAGGGACGAGGCTAGGATGTGACAGGGCAGTGTCAGAGGTGGCCCCACAAGAAAGTGATATCAAGACAAAGACCTGGGGAAAGAAGTTCACCATGTGCATTTGAGGAGTCACAGAATTCTAGGCAGAGGGACCACCCTTGGGAAAGCCCTGAGGCAGTGCTGACCCTGGCCTCGGGAAGAGCAGACCTTTGAGAGCCTCTATCCCAGCGAGGGAGGAAGAGACAAGCCGGGTATTAGGTCACAGAAGTAGATCAGGAATAGCCAGCCGGCCATTGTCTTCAGACACTGTTCTCCCCCATCCCAAGTGAATTTTGGAAACCATGTAGTGTTTTACCCATATTAATGTATTTTCTTTTAATCTATTTCTTTTTTTTAGCGTTTATTTTTAGGGAGAAAGCGTGCATGCACACATGCGGAAGTGGGGGGGGGGAGGGGAGAGAGAGAAAGAGAGAGAAAGAGAAAAAATCCCAAGTAGGCTCTGCACTGGCATTGCACGAACCGTGAGATCATGACCTGAGCCAAAACTGAGTTAACCAACTGAGCTACCCAGGTGTCCGCCCCACCCCTTTTTTTTATTCTGTCTTAAGTAAAAACAGACACAATTAATGTAATATGCTCTGGAATTCGAAAACATGCCAAGATGGTCACCTAAGCCCCAGGAAGGATGGCACTACTCTTCACTGAGAAGTGGAGGACTGCAGGGAACATAATTGGGGGAGTTCAGGAGCTCATGTTTGGACATCATAAGGTGGAGATGCCTGTTAGACGTCCCAGCAGACGTGTCAAGGAGCTGGACAACACAATCTGGAGTTCAGGGAGGAGGTCTGAGATAAGACTGTGAAATTGGGACCCCGCGAGGTATTTAGAGCCATGAGATATAGTGACACAGAAAGTGACTTGGTGTAGGCTGAGAAGGAAAATGTCCAAGACTATGTTATGGGGCCCCCTTTCAATTAGAGAGCAGGGAGCAGAGGAAAAGTGGGCAGAAGAAATGGGCAAGTGAACAGCAAGAAGAAAACTGAAACAGACACACAGATGACAGGTAAGATTTGTCAACAGAGGGATGTCCTGAAAGCCATTAAAAAAAAGTCTGTAAAGGAGTCACCACTGTTCAACATGTTGATAAGACAGATGAAGACAATGAATTAACCAGTAGATTTAGAAAACTGGAGGACATTACTGCCTCTGACAAGGAGAAAGAAATGGTAGATGGGAAAGCTGGGTTGGATGAGGACTGAGACAGAATACACACAAGCGTTTTGTGTTTTGCATAGAAGGGCTCTTTGGGTCTTTTGACTACTGTGAATAATGCAGCTATGAACATAGATGTACAAAATACCTGTTTGGGTCCCGGCTTTCAATTTCTTTGGGTATATACACAGAAGTAAATCTGGCGGATTATATGGTAATACTATGTTTAATTTTCTAAATTTATAGTGAAAATAATTATAAAATTATTTTATACAGGAGCTGTATAAACAGGAGTTCCGTAATTCTCTTTCCCATCGGTTCAATTCAAACAGGCAAATTTCAAGTTAAAAACCTTACGAAGACACAGGTCACTGGATCACAACTTAATCACCCATATCCCATCAACCACCACTCATCCAGACCTGGGTTCCCCTTTTTTCTCCCTCCGGAGCACTGATTTCTATCAATCTGTTCACGTCTCCCTCTTTCCTGATTCTCTCCGCTGTTTTTCCTGTGTTTCCCCATCTCCTCCCTTGCTTTCTCCCCTTTCCTCTCTTCCTTTCCCTACACCTACACTTTCCGGGGAACTCTTCACACCTATTTCGCCTTGTCCTACTCTTTCTCCCCAGTCTTTCTGACTGTTCCACTCGCCATACGTTTCTGCCTCTCTCTGCCCCCACGGGTGTCCCCTCTGCTCTCCCTGTTCCATTCCCGCTTTCCGGTTACACCCCCTCCGCCCGGCTCACTGGCACCCCCATCGGATCTCGCACCGCTGTTTCTCTCCCCGCTGTCATCCTACCCTCTCCTGCTGTCTCTGTCTCTGCGTCGCCCGCCCGCAACCTTTTGCTCCTTCCCGCTCTGCGTTCGAAGCGCCTCGCTCTTGTGGCCCCACTTCTGCTTGTGCTCGCTATTTTGCTCCCCTTGGCCTGGGGCGCCTCCCTTTTCTCCACGTTTCGCTCTTTTCTCTTCTCCGCCTGCCACTCTCCCGAGTTACTGCGTCCGCTCCCACGGTCCCTCTGTGTCGACCCTCTCACTGATCCTCCCTCCCTCATTCTCTCTGTCTCTCTCTCCTCATCCCTGGCCTCCCTGCCGCAGTCACGGCTTCCACAAGGCCCCTCAGCCTCGCGTGCGGGACGTGACCCGCGCTCTGACACCCCGCGCTCTCCCGTCCTCGGTCCCGCTCCTGAAAGCCCCCGCTCCACAGTGTGCTCGTCCCGGGCATCGGTCCTCCCATCACACGCGGGGCTGCACGGGGGTTTCTCAGGAGGCGGCGGGGTCTGCGCCACCCGAGGGCCAGACTCGGAGCCCCGATGGGCCCAGACCCACCAGGCTGCGGGCACAGGCGCCGAGCGCTGCCATCCACCCCGCACGCCCATCTCCCGAGACTCACGCGGCGCGGGGGACACGGGTGCCCAGGGACACAAGGCGGCAGGCGGCGTCTGAAGGCCCGAGGGCCCCGCGCACCACAGGCGGGACCGACTCCGAAAGATCCAAACCGAAACCAACTGGGACCCCCGAGCCAGTCGTAGGGTTCGGTGTGTCCGCGACGCCACTCACAGCGGTGGGAGGCGCGGGGGGAGGCGACGCTAACGTGCGTTGAGACCCCCAGGCCCTGGGCGTGTGCGACTGTTAACTGGAGACGCTCACGTACAAAACGGAAAGCTCAAAACGCAGAGACGGATTTGACGTCCGCTCCCGACAGCCGCTTCCGGCCGGTGAAACGCAGCGCGTGCGCACAGGAGGAACGCGGGTGGAAGACAGGACCTATAGAGACGGCTTCCGGTAGTGTTGGAGGAGAGGGCGAGGCCGTCCCGGATGCGCACCGCTTGGGCGGGGCTTGGGTGGAGCGCTTCTGGCTCGGGTCGGCTCGCGCTCTCAGGTCCCGCCTGGCCGCGGTCCACGGGACGGGATGGGGCGCTTTGCGGGAGCGCTTTCGGTAATAGGAAGAAGTGGATACGTCCGTAGACGCCACGATGTCGGGAGAGCGGGCCCGGGCGGAACGTGGGCCAAGAGCTTACGGAACTTGGCGAGCCCAAGGCCGCCCGGATTGGGGCCAGAGGACGAGGCCACGACTGCCGGGCTGGGTCTGGGTTGAACATGGACGTAGAGATCTGACTTCAGCCAGCCCGTACAGCTGTGAGCTGGATCCTGGGGACGAGGCCAGGACTCAAGGACCTGCCCGAGTGTGGCCCGATCACCTCTGGGCCCCAGGGCCGGGACGTGTCTTTGTTTGGAATTTCCAACCCTGTCCATTTCTGGCCCGTCCTGTGGTACAGGATGGCGTCTTGCCTATTTACGTCGGTGTTTTCAATAGTTTGAGGTAGAGCTGCGAGTTAGCATTCAGCTACTGTCAATGCTAATACGGTTACGTTTTATCTAGGTGAAAATGGCTTTCCTCAAAAACTGTTTTGACAAGAAACAGGTTTTGGCAAGGATGTGGAGAGAAAGGAACCCTCCTGCACTGTTGGCAGGAATGCAACCTGGTGTAGGCACTGTGGAAGACCCTAGTATGGAGGTTCCTCAAAAAATTAAAAGTAGAACTACCTTCCTACCAGAAATGGAACTACTTGGTAAATATGAAAGAATACAAAAACACTTATTTGGAAGGACATAGGCACCCCTGTGTATACTGCAGTATTATTTACAGTAGCCAAATTATGGAAACAGAGAAGCTTCCATGATAAATGAATGGATAAAGATGTGGTACATATACAAGGGACTATTACTCAGCCATAAAATAGTGAAATCTTGGCATGTGCAACATGGATGGACCTAGAGAGTATAATGCTGAGTGAAAAGTCAGAGAAAGACAAATACCATATGATTTCACTCATATGTGGAACTTAAGAAACGAAATAGATGAATAAAGGAGGAAAAGAGGTAATCCCAAAAATGGACTTTATAGGAAACAAACTGAAACTTACCAGAGGGGAGGTGGATGGGGGATGGGATAAATAAAGGATAGGAATTAAGAGCACATTTATCATGATGAGCACTAAGTTTTATAATTGTTGAATCACTATATTTTATACCTGCAACTAGTTTAACACGGAATGTTTACTACTTTGGAATTAAGAACCTAATTGAAGAAAACCTCTTTTCCCGAAGAGGTAGAGATGCAAATCCTGGGAGAGGTGGGTACTGCCGGGTCTGGGACCAGGTTCTACCTGGGGAGTGATGTGGGGCCGTGGCTGGATCCAGAAATGTCTCCTGCATTAGACTTTAAGCAGTTTAACTAAGCAAGGAGTGTTCCTGTGTGTGCAGGGGATGCATACTAAAATGTGAAATACAGTACTCTGCTTATGTGAAATGTGCTTTTACCAATATTTTTCAGAACGTCATTTCCATCTCTATCTACATTCACTACGTGCTCAATCTCTCAATCCTGTGCTCATTTCCAGAGATGTTCATAGGCCCAAGACCTGGGATGTAGGAGATGGGGGCTAAGACTATTGCTAAATAAATAAATAAATAAATAAATAAATAAATAATCTGAGTTGTACTTTATATTTGTCACCGTGTTCCACACTAAAGGTGACTAATAAGCCCAAGTAACTTGAGGTAAATCTTTGTGACATAATTCATTTCTCAGTAATTTCTTTATTTATTTTGAGAGAGGGAGAGTGCACATGTGCACACAAGTGGGGAGGGGCAGAGAGAGGGGAAGAGAGAGAATCCCAATCAGGCTCCTTGCTCGATCTCCCAACCATGACATCATGACCTGAGCTGAAATCAAGAGTAGGGCGCTTAATTTCTAAATATAACTTCAAATTCACTTTACATTTTTTAAAGGCGATTTTTTTTTTTTGAGAAACTTAAGACTTGAGTACATCAAATTTCTGGGGGGAAAAAATCAAAATCCACAATAGAAAAAGTTAATACTGTCTGGGCCATAGCAGAACCCAACGCATATATTAATTGAAATTTTCTAAGCATTTCATAATTGACTTTTTGATACAAAATGACCTATTAAATTTACTCTTATCCAAAGTAACTAATCATAAAAAATTGTTTCTTTTGTTTCTTTTCTATTTCTAAATGTTCTGTAAGGTGTATATTACAATCCTGCTCAAGTACATATTCCTTTTTTTTTTCAGTATATGAAATTTATTGTCCAATTGGTTTCCATACAACACCCAGTGCTCATCCCAAAAGGTGCCCTCCTCAGTACCCATCACCCACCCTCCCCTCCCTCCCACCCCCATCAACCCTCAGTTTGTTCTCAGTTTTTAACAGTCTCTTATGCTTTGGCTCTCTCCCACTCTAACCTCTTTTTTTTTTTTCCTCCCCCTCCCCCATGGATTTCTAAGTTTGTCAGGATCCACATAAGAGTGAAAACATATGGTATCTGTCTTTCTCTGTATGGCTTATTTCACTTAGCATCACACTCTCCAGTTCCATCCATGTTGCTACAAAGGGCCATATTTCATTCTTTCTCATTGCCACATAGTACTCCATTGTGTATATAAACCACAAATTCTTTATCCATTCATCAGTTGATGGACATTTAGGCTCTTTCCATAATTTGGCTATTGTTGAGTGTGCTGCTATAAACATTGGGGTACAAGTGCCCCTATGCATCAGTACTCCTGTATCCCTTGGGTAAATTCCTAGCAGTGCTATTGCTGGGTCATAGGGTAGGTCTATTTTTAATTTTTTGAGGAACCTCCACACTGTTTTCCAGAGTGGCTGCACCAATTTGCATTCCCACCAACAGTGCAAGAGGGTTCCCGTTTCTCCACATCCTAGCCAGCATCTATAGTCTCCTGATTTGTTCATTTTGGCCACTCTGACTGGCGTGAGGTGATATCTGAGTGTGGTTTTGATTTGTATTTCCCTGATGAGGAGCGACGTTGAGCACCTTTTCATGTGCCTGTTGGCCATCTGGAGGTCTTCTTTAGAGAAGTGTCTATTCATGTTTTCTGCCCATTTCTTCACTGGGTTATTTGTTTTTTGGGTGTGGAGTTTGGTGAACTCTTTATAGATTTTGGATATTAGCCCTTTGTCCGATATGCCATTTGCAAATATCTTTTCCCATTCCGTTGGTTGCCTTTTAGTTTTGTTGGTTGTTTCCTTTGCTGTGCAGAAGTTTTTTATCTTCATAAGGTCCCAGTAGTTCATTTTTGCTTTTAATTCCCTTGCCTTTGGGGATGTGTCAAGTAAGAAATTGCTACGGCTGAGGTCAGAGAGGTCTTTTCCTTCTTTCTCCTCTAGGGTTTTGATGGTTTCCTGTCTCACGTTCAGGTCCTTTATCCATTTTGAGTTTATTTTTGTGAATGGTGTGAGAAAGTGGTCTAGTTTCAATCTTCTGCACGTTGCTGTCCAGTTCTCCCAGCACCATTTGTTAAAGAGACTGTCTTTTTTCCATGGGATGTTCTTTCCTGCTTCGTCAAAGATGAGTTGGCCATACGTTTGTGGGTCTAGTTCTGGGGTTTCTATTCTATTCCATTGGTCTATGTGTCTGTTTTTGTGCCAAGGTACATATTCTTTAGAAAACTGGATTTATTGTCATTTAATGAATACCTTTGCAATATTTCCAGGGCCATTTAATAGGCGTGTGAATTCTCATCATATGAACTCTATGGAAAGTGAAGCTAAATTATCAACTTTCCAAAAGTCTCATTTATACCTTCAGTAATCTTTAATACAATATCCATGAGTTAAAACCCACCATGAAATATGTTTCTCTAAAATCTATACATGTTAAAGATGAATTCTCCACTAAGAATATTTGAAGACATAAAGGCATTTTGGATACAAAACTTTTTATATTAACTTTGTAAAGTTTCATTACCATATACATTATGTGGCATTTTATAAGCTTTAAGCATTGCTTATAGCCTTGTGATGTTGATTACATTTGAATTACTTCACATTTACTAAGGTTTGAGTATCATTACTTGTAAAATTTTCAAGTTTTTATTTAAAAGTAATGTGATCATCCCACTAGGATTGAGTTTTGGATGAAAACATTGCCATGTCTGTTACATTTTAAGATTTCTTTGAGGTATTTATTTACTGAGTTTAGTAATGTTTGATTGTTGGTTAAATACAGTGGCCCACAAGTATAGTTTTAAGATCTCCCCAGTATGAATTTCTAATTAGTGAAGATTGGTCCTGTCTAAAGACTTTCCAAGTTCATTACACTTGTAGTTTCTTTGTAATATGTATAACTGTGATATTTTGTTATCAACAAAGAAGGGATCAAAACTTTCCTACATTGATGCCAGTGTTGGTTTTGACACTGGGAAGAATTCTTTCAAGATTGTGACACCCAGAAACCATTTCATAGATTTTTTTACTTGACTGCATTTACATTGTGCATCCTCAGTTTTAAATGTCTGCAAATATCCTACATGTAACTGAAAGAGAATTGAATCCTATTGTCAAATCATTCCATGCATTTAATTCATGCACATTAAAACAAAAAAAAAGCAGTGCTGGGCATCAGTTTGGGGATATTCAGAAGGTAGATTCTGTAGATTATGCTGTATTATGTAATACTGCCTACCAGCCATGTTGGCATGAAAGAGGTTTCACAGCATGGACCCCCGTGTTCACAAACAAGTGACCTGTGGAACTTGCAATGAACTCTCAACAGTTGGGAAGAAGGCAATTATACATGAAAGTCATGGATCCATTTTGTTTATGGAGAATTTCACTGCTTGTAAAATTCATCTTATGCTGCATCATAAAGCGTTCCTTCATGTCATGTGAGAATCTCACATGACAACCCCAGATTGTACTGCAGTCCTGGGACTGCATCAGCCATGTAAGAAAAATGGATACAGGAAAAATTCATCAGATTTGTTTAAGAAATAGATACCATGTTACCTTTTTTTTCCCCTCCCCCTCAGGCAAACCCTCCAGGTAAGGACAACAGTACACCTATAATGTAAAATTCTATGCTATAAGGGCAGTTAATGTCTTTATTCCTCACAAATCTAGGGTGGGACCTACTACTCTTTCCATTCTAAAGATGATTCAGAGTCACAGCATTGAATGATGTCAGTACCTTCACATCCTGTTTAGCAGCAGGCTGCAGACTTAAACCTACTGGGGGTGGTAAAAAAAAAAATCGCATCATGTAATCAACATGATACACAGAAAAAGATGGTTGGTGATGTTCTTCCAATAATCTAGATATACATTTAGGTGTTTTCATAACCAAGTTATGGTATTTATGATATAAATATGGTATTTTTACTTTTGGCTGTGACCAGTTTCTATTTATGTGTAGAGATTTATTTTTCTAAGTCAATATCAGTTATGTGTAAAGCTTCTGAGACCTTAGTATAACTCCAGATACTGAGATTTCAACATAGTACAACAGGACCTGCCCATGACCAAGTTGTACTTAATGACTGCAAGATTCACTCGATATTAGTATGATGAGAGTCCTTTCTTTATATGCCAGGAACAAAACAATGGCATCTGTCACCACAGTAGTCAACTATTTCATATTATGCCCCGAAGTATGGGAGATAAAACACTAGTATGCAATTATAGCAAGGTGACAGGATACAAAGCAAATGTACCAAAGTTAACTGCCTTCCTAGATGTCAGAAATGAATCAAGTGAATTAAAAATTAAAAACAAAAAACCACTTATATTAGGACCAAAACAAAAGGTTCTATCATAGACAGTGACATGGCAACCCATGAAAGGTCTGTGATGAAGACCATCACTACCAGATTTTCCACTGCACGTCCAAAGTCAATAATAAAATCTCCTCATCAAGAAATCTAAAAAACTGTATAAATTGAAGATAAGTGGGCAATTCCACAGATGTCCCTGTTCCTTTGACACCCGTCATCTCATGAATTTTAAATCATTTTGAGTTTTAATTTTCCTGCAAAGTGTAATGTTTGATTGTATTAATCCCTGAGAACTAGACTTCGTTATCACCAGTAATAATTCTCTCATGCACAGTATGTTGTGGAACCTGCTTAAGCAATTTACCACCTAATTATATTTGTAGGGTTTTCTCCAACATGAAATCTTTGGTGAATCCTGAGGCCAAGCCATGGCATGAAAGCCATGCTACATTCTTTGGTGAGGTTTCTTTCCAGTATAAATTCCCTTACAACTCCAAAGCTGAGAACATTCAATAGAAGCCTAGCCACGTGTTCTACATCTATATTTTCACTCTATGTATATTGTGGTGCCTATTCAGGCTTGAATAGTGCTTAAAGGATTTGCCACATTTATGAGATTTGGAAGAATCTCATGACTGCAGTAGAATTTGAATTCTCCATTATGAATTCTCTCCAATATGAATTCTCTCATGACTCCAAAGGTATTAATATTTAATAAAAGTTTTACCATGCACTTTACATTTGTATCTTCACTGTATTATGGTACTTACTGATGCTTGAGTAGTGCTTAAAGGCTTTGCCACATTCATGACATTTGTACTGTTTCTTCCCAGTATGAATTCTTTGGTCAACCGTAAGGCTTGAATTCTGACTAAAGGCCTTGGCATATATGTTACATTTATAGGGTTTCTCTCCATCATGAACTTTCTTAAGTTGAGTAAGATTGAAGGCCTTGCCACACTCATTACATTTGTAAGGCTTCTCTCCAGTATGAATTCTCTCATGAATCTGAAGGTATGACTGCCATAAAATCTTTACCATACTGATTACATTTATAAGTTGTTGTTTTTTTCCAGAATGGGTTTTCTTATGTTGAACAACATCTGAACCACTAGAAAAGGCTTTGTGACACTCATTACATTTGTAAGCCTTCTCTCCAGTATGAATTCGCTCATGATCCCGAAGCTGTGAAGGTATCGTAAATTTCTTATCACATACATTACATCTAAATGGTTTCTCTCTAATATGAGTTCTTTTATGAATACAAAGGTATGAATGTGTGGCAAAATCCTTACCACACTGCTTAAAGGCTTTGCCACATTCATTACATTTATAAGGCTTCTCTCCAGTATGAATTCGTTCATGACCCCAAAGGTGTGACTGTGTGGTAAAATCTTTACCACATACATAACACTTACATGGTTTCTCTCCAGTATGGATTCTCTGATGCCTCCTGAGGTTTGAGAACCTCTTAAAGGCTTTGCCACAATCATTTCATTCACCAAGGTCATGCGGTTCACCAAGGTCTCTGCTCAGAATGAATTCTTTGATGATTAGCTAAAGGTCGAGCAATGGATAAAAGATTTCCCACACTCATTACATTTGTAAGGCTTTTCTCTATTGGTGTTTTCTCCTGTTGTGTCAGTAATGAAGGGTGCATAAGAACCTTCCCATGTTTATTAACAATGTTGGTTTTGACACTAGAAAGAATCCTTTGAAGTTGTGAAACTGAGGACTTTTTGGTAGACTCCTCAATTTGATTACTTTCATAAATTTCCTCTTGGGTGTGAAATCTCTGTAGTTCAGCCAGATGTGAACGAAAGCTTAATACAAGCCTATTGTCCAAAGAGTTCCTGTTCTTGTTTCCTGAATAGCCTATCTGGTTTTTTAATTCCTTATTCATCGTATCATGTTTGTAATATTGAGATGTACTTCTTCCTTTAGAAACATTGTGCTTGATAAAAATATTTATCCAGAATTTACAATACTGTTGATCTCTACAAGTGAGATTTGTGTAATGGGTTGCAGTATCTCCATAATTTTTTTCTTCATATAGGCACTAAGTCTCAAATTTGTTCACATCTTGGACTTTCCTCAAATCAAAATCATCAAACTCATGACTTATGTGTCTTTCCAAAATTAATGTTTGGAATAATTCTCCATTATTAATGTCCTCTTTGGGTAGAAATCCTTTGCTCATACATCTAGTAAAGACATCTGTAAGGTATAAAGAATTATATGCTTCCTATTAACCCGAGTTCGAAGATGGATATTTTATAATGAAAAGTATTATACCAAAAATGAAACTCATAATTAACAGAGCTATTACCTTTCTCAACCATGGTATGCAGATGTTTAGAAACGCAAAGGGCGTAAGACTCCTCAATAAAGAAAGGGTGATTACACTCAGTTCAAATTATTTTCAGGGAACTCTATTTACAAATACTCTGTGATCAAAAGTTATAACAGCCCTAAAAACTCAAATTCCACAGTCACCCCAAAGCTCACAGGAACCAACAGGAGGCATGAAGGTGGCTCATATTTAAAAGAAAAATAGAGGGGCACCTGGGTGGCTCAGTTAAGTGTACAACTCTTGATTTCAGCTCAGTTCATGATCTCATGGTTCATGGGATCAAGCCACATGTAGGCTCTGTGCCGACAGCATGGAGACTCCTTGAGATTCTCTCTCTCCCTCTCCTACTCACATGCACTCATGCACATTCTGTCTCTCAAAATAAATATTTTAAGCAATTAAAACTTTTCTTTAAAAGTATTTTTAAAAAAGAAAAATAGACATTAAACCTAATTATCAAATACGTATTGTACATAACATTAAAACATTAAAAAAAATTTAAGGGGCACCTGGGTGGCTCAGTCAGTTAAGCATCTGACTCTTGATCTCCGCTCAGGTCATGATCTCATGGTTCATGACATAGAGCCCTGCGTCAGAGTCTGTGCTGACAGCATGGAACCTGTTTGGGATTCTCTCTCTCCCTCTGCCCCTTTCCTGCTCACACATGCTCTCTCTCTCAAAATAAGTAAACTTTTTTAAAAATCAAAGCTTTAAGAATAACAGTATATTCTTCTGTATACTCACTATAAAACTGCATCCATGCAGAATAGATATATTGCAATGTAATAATCAGTGTTCTGTGTTTATATTCCATAATATATGCTAAAAATTATCTATTAATCATGAAAAAACAAACATGTTTGTAACCCCAGACAAATCTAGCAGTAATTAATATGTATGTTTATAAAAATATATAGAGACTTTAGATTTTTAAATAATTCACCCATAAGAAAAAAACAGGTTGTATTTCAGAAGCAGCACACAATATCATAAATGGAAAATATGTTGAAATCTCCCATTTGAAATAGAAGTTCTGATAAATATGTAATATTATAGAGACTAACAATTAGGAACTGTGACATCAAAATGGCAAAGAAGGGAACTCCATATGTACCTCCTTCTACAAAAGCAGGACATAAACTAGCAAAAACTGTCATAATGAACTTTATAAGACCTCTGGAAATTAATCACAGGATTCCAACAACCAGACACACTCTTTAGAAAATGGTAGCTGTTTTAACTTGTCCCAGCTCTGTGCCCTGTACCCCAATGAGGAAGTGACCTTTAAGATGGGAGCCTGCAAGGGTATAGACTTCCAAACCATAGGAGACAGTCAGGACCTTTAAAGAATTGTGGCTAGGGGCGCCTGGGTGGCTCAGTCGGTTAAGCGGCCGCCTTCAGCTCAGGTCATGATCTCGCGGTCCGTGAGTTCAAGCCCCGCGTCGGGCTCTGTGCTGACAGCTCAGAGCCTGGAGTCTGTTTCAGATTCTGTGTCTCCCTCTCTCTGACCCTCCCCCGTTCATGCTCTGTCTCTCTCTGTCTCAAAAATAAATAAACGTTAAAAAAAAAATTTAAAAAAAAAAAAAAAAAAGAATTGTGGCTAGTCATTTGTTTCATTAATCTGTTTGCTGGCTCCCTGAACTGGCATAAAGTGCTGGCCTTTCTTTGGCCTACCTCGGCTCTTTACCTAGGTGGAAGTGATAACCAAGGGCCATTTGTCACAAACATTTAAAGGTAAGTGTAGTAGCCACTGCCACCTAGGGCAAGGGTAACAGTTGGGGCAAACAGTGGGACAAACGAAAACTCTGAGAGAAAAATGGGGGAATAAGGCTTTGAAAATCCCCTACATATTCCAGGGACTCTAGAAGGTTACAGGCATGCCCAGAACCAGGCATGTGAGAAAAGACATGGGAAGCCCCCCTAAACTTTTACCCTCCTGCTGACCATCAGATTCTGGGCAAGCAGAAGTGAAGGGTAAAGCACCATCGTAAACTTCTACCCTGTGTGTTTCATGCACTCTCCAGCACACACATACAGTGCATCTATAAAGTGTGGAAAGTTTGTTTGTATTTGGCTCCAGTGGTTTCAGGAAATCTGTTGAATCACTTAGCTAACTAAGAAGTGGATCAAAGTCTTCACCAGCCACACACACCAACAAAAATACGCCACACAAAATTTGTTGAGAGAGAGAAATACACAGCAATCATAAGAAACATAAAAAAACCCTAGAAAGGGAGAATATTATTATCTCCAAAGTTTCAGCATTCAAAATGTCCTGTTTCTAACAAGAAGGTACAAAGAAGGCAACACAATAATAAAGTATGACCCATACAGAAAAGTAAATAAATAAATAACAAAACTTGGCCCTAAGGAACCCCAAACTCTGGACTTACTAAACAAACACTTTATGTTTTAATTTTTTTTTCTTAATGTTTATTTATGTTTGATAGACACAGAGAGACTGAGCCACCCAGGAGCCCCCGAAACAAACATTTTAAATCAACTATTTATTTTATTTTATTTTATTTTATTTTATTTTATTTTATTTTATTTTATTTTATTTTTTAACATTTTTATTTATTTTTGAGACAGGGAGAGACAGAGCATGAACAGGGGAGGGTCAGAGAGAGGGAGACACAGAATCTGAAACAGGCTCCAGGCTCTGAGCCGTCAGCACAGAGCCCAACGCGGGGCTCGAACTCATGGACTGTGAGATCATGACCTGAGCCAAAGTCGGCCGCTCAACCGACTGAGCCACCCAGGCGCCCCTTAAATCAACTATGTAAACTAAAGGAAATGATGGACAAAGAATTAAAAAGAAATCAGGAAATCAGCCTTTAAATAAACAGAGTATCAGTAAAGAGGTAGAAGGTGGAAGATGAAACTAAACACATTCTCAAGTTTAAATGTAAAATACTTGAAATGTAAAATACTGAAAAGTAAAATTTCATATGGAGGTTCAATAACAGATTTAATGAGGCAGAGATAAGATTCAGCAAACTGGTAGGGAGATCAGTTGAAATTACCTTGTTTGAGCAGCACAAAGAGAACGAATATAAATGAACAGAGTCTATAATCCTGCAGGACAACATCACGGGGACCAATATATGAACAATGGGAGTCCCTCAAAGAAAGGAGAAAGAGAAGGAGGCAGAAGGAATACTAGGAGAAATACGGTAGACAATTTCTAAACTGTTAAAAGACATGAACCTACAAATCTAAGAATTCAGTGAACATGTAATTGAAACCTGAGAGATGCACACTGCGGCAAAGCATAATCAGTATGTGGAAACACAAAGGTAAAAGTAGAGTCTTGAAAGCAGGAAGGGAGAAGCATCATGTACAAAGGACACACAATAACTTCCAGAGCGGATTTTTCAGCTAAAATATGAAGCCCTTATTTTAGCTGGATAAATGCAATAACATTTAAAATGGACCTAGGTGAGGGGCACCTGGGTGGCTCAGTCAGTTAAGTGTTCGACTTCGGCTCAGGTCATGATCTCGCTCGTGGTTTGTGAGTTCGAGCCCCCCATCAGGCTCTGTGCTGACAGCTCAGAGCCTGGAGCCTGCTTCGGATTCTGTGTCTCCCTCTCTCTCTGCCCCTCTCCCCTGCTCATGCTCTGTCTCTCTAAAATAAATAAATGTTAAAAAAAAATTTTTTTTAATAAATAAAAAATAAAAAGGACCTGAGTGGCTCAGTTGGTTAGGTATCTGACTCTTGTAAAAAGAGAAAAAGAAAAACCTACATAATCATCTCATTGTCTACAGCATATTTGAAAAAATCCAGAACTCTCTTTCATGATAAAAACATCAGCATACTAAAAACAGAAGTGAACTTCACTAACTTCTTAAAGGTCTATTATAAAAAATCCACAGTTAATACCATCATCAATGGTGAAAAAATAACACTTTCCCTTCAAGATAAGGAATAAGACATGAATACCCATTTTTATCAATGTTATCCAGCAATGTACTGGAAGTTCTATATGACCAGTAAGACAAAAAAGGAAAGAAATTTTTAAAATACACATTAGGGAAGAAAAAGAAAAATTATCTCTATGTCCAGGTGACATAATCCGATATATAAAAAATTCCATAAAACACACACACACACAGCCTGCTCTAATGATGTGTCCTAATAATGTCAGGAAAGTTGTAGGAAAGAGTATCAACATATGAAAGCAGTTGTGCTTTACACTATAATGAACAATATGGGAAGCAAATGTTAACAATTATTCCATATATGATGAAACATCCAAGAAATAAAATACCTAGAAATAATCTTAATACAGGAGGTAAAAGACCTATAGACTGAAAAGCATAAAATGCTGCTGAGAGAAATACCTAAATAAATGGAAAAGACATTCCACATTTTATGGGTTGGAAGATTTCATATTTTTAAGATGGTAATATTCACCAAAGAGGTCTAGAAATTTTATATACACAGTATGAAAATTCCAAAAACCTTTCCTGGAGAAATAGAAAACATGATCCATTACATATGAAACTGCAAAGGGCCCCGAAGAGTCAAGATAATATTGAAAAGGGGAGATCTGAAGAATAAACAGAGTCAGAACACAGACTAATAGTTCCAGGGACTGGGGAGAGAGCAAAATGTGGAAAAACTGCTTAATGGGTAACGGATGTTAATTTGGAGTGATGGAAATGTACAACTAGACAGAGGGAGTAGTTGAACAACTGGTAAATGCGCTAAATGCCATTGAATTGTCCACCTGAAAATGGTTAATTTATGTTATGTGAGTTCCACTATAATAAAATGTTCTTTTTTAACTAGCTAACAATCTAAGTGATTAATTTCACAATGGATTAAAAATAGGTATTTTCCACATTGCTGCCAATGGCAGGATTTCATTCTTTCTCATTGCCAAGTAGTATTCCATTGTATATATAAATCACATCTTCTTTATCCATTCATCAGTTGATGGACATTTGGGCTCTTTCCATAATTTGGCTATTGTTGAAAGCACTGCTATAAACATTGGGGTACATGTACCCCTATGAATCAACACTCCTGTATCCTTTGGATAAATTTCTAGTAATACTATTCCTGGGTCATAGGGTAGTTCCATTTTTTAATTTTTTGAGGAACCTCCACACTGTTTTCCAGAGCAGGTGCACCAGTTTGCATTCCCACCAACAGTGCAAGAGGGTTCCCGTTTCTCCACATCCTCGCCAACATGTTGTTTCCTGAGTTGTTATTTTTAGCCATTCTGACTGGTGTAAGATGGGATTTCAGTGTGCTTTTGATTTGTATTTCCTTGATGATGAGTGATATTGACATCTTTTCATGTATCTCTTGGTCATCTGGATGTCTTCTGTGCTAAGTGAAGTCAGTCAGTCAGAGAAAGACCGATATTATATGTTTTCACTCATATGTGGAACTTGAGAAACTTAACAGAGGACCATGGGGGAAGAGAAGGGGAAAAATAATAGTTACAAACAGAGAGGGAGGGAGGCAAACCATAAGAGACTCTTGAATGTAGAGAACAAACTGAGGGTTGATGGGGGAATGGGGGAGGGAGAAAATGGGTGATGGGCATTGAGGAGGGCACTTTTTGGGATGAGCACTGGGTGTTATATGTAAGTGATGAATCAAGGGAAACTACCCCCAAAACCAAGAGCACACTGTATACATTGTATGTTAGCTAACTTGACAATAAATTTTTAAAAATAATAATAAAAATAAAAATGAACATTAGCAATCTAAGAGAATAAATGAGTAAGTAAAAATAGGTATTTTCCAATTTTAATATGTGAAAATTTTGAAGCTAAGTGTGTTTATAACATAGAAAAATAACAGTGTCTCTTAAGCTGGCCTTCCCTAATACCCTGATACTCTACCACTGGATTTCTCAATGTAATTCCACACATGAAACAGAGATGAGGTGAGGAGGGTTTTTATTATAGGTATCGATAAACTAAAAGTTCTCATGAAAAAATGAAAATTAATGTACACTTGCCCAAAATTAACAAATCGTGACTTCACAAAGATTATCAGTGGACAACAGAGGACCTTAAGGATCACGTGACCAAGAGCAAGGAATAACTTCCAATGAAGGCGGTTTTATGAGTACCAGGTTAAGGACGAAAACAGTATTTGCGGGTTCCAGGAAATCAATGGAGGAGGTGGCTGTGCAGAGGTGACAAACAACATAAGAACAAATAACAGCCAGAGAACAAGACAATAGCTGAGAACAAAGCACTCTTTATGAATTAATGAATAACAGGATTCCCAGAACATGAAAAATTGTGTGGAAATCTGTGTCATAAGTAACAGTGATGAAAAACTATATGAAATGCAAGATATTGGCTATGTTCCTATTAAATAAAATTAGATATTTAACGATTAGTTCAGTATACCCAGAATTACATTGTGAACCTAGGTAGGGAGAGGATTTTTAAAATAAAACATTTTAACTGAAATAAAAAACTCTGTAAAATTCATACAAAATCCAACAAATTATGTTTAGAAAACTTAAAATATACTATAGAGAAACTGAAATATCTTATAAAACAAATTATGGATACATTTCTTTCTATTTAAGGGACAAATACAGTCACTATAACAATAACAATACTCTTCAGATATCCAATAAAATCCAAATTCATTCACATGGGAAAGTACTCGTTAATAGACAAGTATTAACTCAAGCAAAACAGATGTAGGAAGAATAACTATGATGATATTTTTAGCAAATTCTAGAGGTTATTATAGGTTTTTGGACAACAGCTCCACCATAACCCTTAACATCCAGGAACAAATTATAATTATATGAAATAATATTCATTCCATGGTCAAACAGCCCAACAAATTACAATGACAAAACAAAGAACACTTATGGGTGTCATAAAAAATACATAACCAATGATTATATATTTAAATAACAAGTTCATTTATAATACACGGAAACCTGAAGAACAAAGTAAACAGCATTTTCAACAAAAGAAATAGGGTAGAGGTCAATAATGTAGGCATCATGAACTCATAAATTCGTTCAATACAATAAATCAAATCTTATTTGCTGAAGAAGGAACAAGGGCATACACATGGAATGAACATTGTTGCATGAACAATAATTTGGTCAACAGTCTCATAGATGGGGTTATGAAGGCAGGCAATGATCTCCTCACAATAAATTCCTGTACTTGCTCATGCCAAATCAAGGGGGATGATCCTCAGTGAACTCTATCACCATCGCCCCAGTGCCCTCAAGGGACACCTTTGAGACACTCCAAAAACTGGAAGGACACTGGAGCCTTATGCCAGGCTCCCATGCTACACTAGATGCCAGCATCCTGAACACGCTCATCACTCTACTCAGGTGCTTCGGGGGCACAATTCCACTTAGTAGGATGGTGCTGTGACATCTAAATCTAAGTGTTCTCCATGCAGAATGTTCTTTTACCCAGTAAAACTCCTCATGGCAGAGTTCACCACACAAGTTGTCCAGCACCTAACGGGTGGGTTATCACAGCACAAAATGCAAGAATAAAAGTTCAGATGATGAGGAAGTGTATTTCAGAACCAAGAAAGTTTCAGAGGCAAAACCACACAAACTTAGGAGACTATGAAATCAGGGAGAGCCAAGGTTTTCCCACATTCCCAGACTAAGGTGGACTAGCATGTTGGAGACAAAGAAATGATAGGAGAGTAAGGAAACGGGGTCAGATTTTGTGGGATGTTCAAATAGGATCTGGGGTCTGACTACAGACTCCACGCTGATGGCCCAAAGCCCGAGATATGGTCCCCATGAAGGACTGGGGATCAAACAAAGGTCCCCCCACCCGACCGCCCCCTGCCACACACTGTCTTTACAGCATTGCTGAGTAACAATCTCGAAACACCCACTCCATTCCCAGTACACATGCCCCTAGAGCGTGAAAGTGGAAATGAAGAAATGGCAGAGGCATGGAGCAGGCAGAGGGCTTGGGACAGCCCATGCACCTGCCCCTGGCCCTAGATGCAAAGAGTGTTGCCATCATGACAGGTCACTCAAGCACATGAAACAGGATACAAGCTGGAGAAGGCCCGCAGTCAGGACGAAGGGGGCCTCACCTAAGGTCTGTGTGACTGACTAGAGAAGGAGACGCAACGAAGGAAGACGCCCCTTACAAACAGCCCTCCATGTGCTCCCCAAGGTCGAACCAGTAAGAACTCCTGGGGGCAGAGAAGGGCATGCCTGGGTCGTGACAAAGACTTTGCCCTTGTCGCTGCCAGGAGCTGCACTACCACTGAGGAGGGCAGGAGACATGCACACACCGAGAAGAGGGTGAAGGAGGAGAATAACACCCTCCTTTGAGAGCCCACAAGAGATCAACTCTTCTTTTCCAAACACCTCTCCCACCCGGGGAGAATGTCCCAAACAACATTTCAGGGAGTCAATTCCTCTCTGCCATCTGACCCTCACTTGCCTTCACATCTTTGATACGTTCCCACCCACCTGGGTTTTGCCGCTAGTTTCACCCCACTCCTGGCCGTGCAAGGCTCTTCCTTCCTCCACAGTGGAGATGATATTCAGCTCAGAAAGAGGGTCTTGCTGACATGGAAACCGGTAGATGATGTCCTGCAGCTTTTCCATAAACTAATCCCAGTCCCTGGACAGCTGAGACCAAGGACATTCAACCAGGTGGGTTGTGAATAGCATTTCACAGACTTGTTCAGTGACCGACCTACATCTTCCAAATGCTTGAATGTCTGACATACACAGATATCCAGCTCTCTTCCCAGAACTACTGAATCAAGAGTACAGGAGTAAAACCAGGCAATCCGATGTTTTAAAGTTTTGACATAAAGTCTTGTGTCTCCTCAACTTCTAGCGCCACCACTAACCTGCATGTAGTGAGCACGTCATCGGACGAAAGGGGGCACTTCAAATCCAGACACCTCGGTGTGAAGCTTTTCATTTCTGGATCAGCAAGGCTTCACTCTCAGTCAAACAGGGCAGGGACTCTCAAGCGCCTCCCAAAAGAAACACAAAGGTAGCCTAGAGCAGTTCCCAACCTCTGCAGGGAAACTATCCTCACCCAGGGAGACCAGGGTCCTGTAGTTCTCCAACATCACGTCCCTGTACAAGGCCCTCTGAGCGGGGTCCAGGCACTCCCACTCCTCCTGAGAGAACTCTATGGCCACATCCCTGAACGTCAACAGTTCCTGAAATGAAAGCACATTTCACCAAGAGGCCATCAGGAGAGTACTTCTTTCACAAAAATGAGAGAAAGAGAGGTATAAGAGTCAATTATAAGTGAGTAATCAGATAAGTACATAAAATATTTTAAACAAGCCACAAATCCCCGAATTTGCTTTGTTACATTTTCCATCAGAGAATTTCCATCAGCTAAACTATGGAGAATTTTGCAATATTGTGCCAGATAAAATACACAAATAAAAAACTTCAACAAATGGTAGACTATATGCAAGTTCTAGACAGTGTCATTCCAAAATTCCAGCATCATTCACAATATGCCTGACCAAAGAAACTTCTTTCATGGTTTTAGTCACATTAATCCCAAACAATTAGTGCCTCTTTTCCAGGAATTTATAGGGAAATATTTTAAACATATAAAATGATAAACACAGAGATTTGCTGCTTAACATTTGGGTCAGCTATGGAAATGAGCTCCGAGCACATTTCCTGACCATGAATAGATGGGTTCTGTTGGAACAAAGTTCCAAGTCAACCCAGCCTACCTTCAACATATTCAGACGATGGACAAGGCGGACTTGAGGGAGCATCTACTTCAAAGCTGACACCTAACTCATAGACAAATCACATCAAGGAAGACACGTTGTGCAATATTAGACTAACTTACTAAACTAGGTTCTGACTGTCTAGATCATAGACACACCAAGTGCACAGTGAAATCGTAAAATTATTCACTGATTAGAAAAAATGTTCCAACATATGACAAAAAGTAGAAAGAATGGAGAGCTGCTCATCTGAACTACACAAAATATATACTTTTTAATCAGCAATTTTCATTTAATCTAATGTCTTCTGGGGTCAAAGCTTTAAAAACTGCAACTACGTCCTATTTAGAAAAGAATAATAAGGGCTGGTTTGAGATGTCAACAAAGCTTATTGAAGAAGTTAATGATTATTTACAGAACACCAGATATCCAATACACTAACATTTACCTCTATTTAAAAAGATAATAATAATTAAATGCGAGAGAGGTAGAAAAATTAAATCCATTTAAAAGGAAAAGAAACACTTGATAGTGCTTTAAAAAGCATCATGTAGTGCCCGATTCAGTAATTTCTTGCTCTAGTCCACCTCCTTCCTGCCATCCCAGGATAAGAGAAGGGGGTGACCCATAACTGACTGAAACAGGTCTCTCCCCTCTGGCTGATTAAGGTTGCAAATGCAAGCTATGTTATGATGCAAATAACTATAAAATGCGCAAGCCATATAAGCAGGAGTTCTGTAATTCTTTTTCCCATCTGTTCAATTCAAACCAGCAAATTTCACTTGTTATTTATTTTTTTAGAGAGAGAGAGAGAGACACAGAGTGCGAGCGGGGGAGGGGCAGAGAGAGGGAGACCCAGAATCCAGAGGCTCCAGACTCTGAGCTGTCAGCACAGAGCCAGCGGTGGGGCTTGAGCTCATGAACCATGAGATCTTGACCTAACCCCAAGTCGGATGCTTAACCGACTCAGCACCCAGGTGCCCCCAAACCAGCAAATTTCAAGTTAAAAACCTTACGAAGACACAGGTCACTGGATCACAACTTAATCACCCATATCCCATCAACCACCACTCATCCAGACCTGGGTTCCCCCTTTTTTCTCCCTCCGGAGCACTGATTTCTATCAATCTGTTCACGTCTCCCTCTTTCCTGATTCTCTCCGCTGTTTTTCCTGTGTTTCCCCATCTCCTCCCTTGCTTTCTCCCCTTTCCTCTCTTCCTTTCCCTACACCTACACTTTCCGGGGAACTCTTCACACCTATTTCGCCTTGTCCTACTCTTTCTCCCCAGTCTTTCTGACTGTTCCACTCGCCATACGTTTCTGCCTCTCTCTGCCCCCACGGGTGTCCCCTCTGCTCTCCCTGTTCCATTCCCGCTTTCCGGTTACACCCCCTCCGCCCGGCTCACTGGCACCCCCATCGGATCTCGCACCGCTGTTTCTCTCCCCGCTGTCATCCTACCCTCTCCTGCTGTCTCTGTCTCTGCGTCGCCCGCCCGCAACCTTTTGCTCCTTCCCGCTCTGCGTTCGAAGCGCCTCGCTCTTGTGGCCCCACTTCTGCTTGTGCTCGCTATTTTGCTCCCCTTGGCCTGGGGCGCCTCCCTTTTCTCCACGTTTCGCTCTTTTCTCTTCTCCGCCTGCCACTCTCCCGAGTTACTGCGTCCGCTCCCACGGTCCCTCTGTGTCGACCCTCTCACTGATCCTCCCTCCCTCATTCTCTCTGTCTCTCTCTCCTCATCCCTGGCCTCCCTGCCGCAGTCACGGCTTCCACAAGGCCCCTCAGCCTCGCGTGCGGGACGTGACCCGCGCTCTGACACCCCGCGCTCTCCCGTCCTCGGTCCCGCTCCTGAAAGCCCCCGCTCCACAGTGTGCTCGTCCCGGGCATCGGTCCTCCCATCACACGCGGGGCTGCACGGGGGTTTCTCAGGAGGCGGCGGGGTCTGCGCCACCCGAGGGCCAGACTCGGAGCCCCGATGGGCCCAGACCCACCAGGCTGCGGGCACAGGCGCCGAGCGCTGCCATCCACCCCGCACGCCCATCTCCCGAGACTCACGCGGCGCGGGGGACACGGGTGCCCAGGGACACAAGGCGGCAGGCGGCGTCTGAAGGCCCGAGGGCCCCGCGCATCACAGGCGGGGACCGACTCCGAAAGATCCGAACCGAAACCATCCGGGACCCCCGACCGGGCAGCGCCGCCAGCACGGTTCGGTGTGTCCGCGACGCCATTCACCGCGGTAGGGGGCGCGGGGCAGGGGACGTTAACGTGTATTGAGACCCCAGACGCTGGGCGTGTGCGACTGTTGACTGGAGACGCTCACGTACAAGACAGAAAATTCAAAACCCACTGAGGTCGATACGACCTTCGCTTCGGCCAGCCGCTTCCGGGTCTTTCAATAACTGCGCAAGAGCGCAGGTGGAAGATCCGGCAGGGGACATGCCTGGAGGGAACGCTTCCGGTAATGGGCGGGGTGTGTCTATTGGCCAGGCCCCGACGCGCAACGGCTGAGGGCGGGGTTGAGGCGGGGCCTAGGTGAAGCTCTTCGGGCAACGGAGTGGACGCAGGCACCTGCCACACCTTGGCCCAAACGCTGCAGGCAGGATGGGGCGGGGCTTTGGAGGGGCGCTTCCGGTAATGGGAGGAAAACAAATATGGCCGCTGGACTGAGAGTATCCGGAGGGCCTTGACAGGGCGGTGACCTGAGCAGACTGTTTAGGCACCCGTTGAAACGCGACGTTCGCTCGGACTGGGGCTTGAGGGCAAGGCCAAGACTTCTGGGCGGGATGTGCGGGGGCGGGGGGGAGGCGTGCTGGTCTTCTCTGGGTGCCGATCCCTGGGCGTGTCTTGTTTTGGAAATTCCCACTCTCTGAATATGCTTTGTGTTCTCTGGGTCAAGACTGTTCCCTCCCCCCAATAAATTTTTTTTTACGTTTTTTTTTTTAATTTTTGACAGACATAGTGCGAGGGGGAAGGGACAGAGAGAGAGGCAGAATCCGAAGCAGGCTCCAGGTTCTTAGCTCTCAGCCCGGAGCCTGACAGTGGGGGATCATGACCTGAGCCGAAGTCAGAGGCTCCACCGACCGAGCCCCGGGGCGCCCCTAGAGTTTTAGAGTTGTGTGGGCCGCTTGTGTTGAAAGTTTACATTTTATCAAAGTGACAATGGCTTAACTCAAAAACTTTTCAGAACAATCTCTTTATCCCTCTCTCGCTGCCCCTTCCCCACTTGCACTTTCTCTCAAAATAAATGAACTTAAATATATATATATTTCCACAACAAGAAACACTAAGCCCCTTGGCTGGGTGTGGAGACAAAGGAACTCCCTTGCACTGTTGCTGGGAATTCCATAGTGCCGTCACTATGGAATACAGTATGAAGATTGCTCAAAAATTTAATTCTGTAACTACCTTATGACACAGTAATTTCATTGCTGGGTATTTACCCAACCAAGAGGAAAACACTAATTCACAAGGATACATGCACTCCTGCGTTTATAACAGCATTATTTACAGTAGCCAGAGTATGGAAAGCAGATTAGTGTCCATTGATAGAGGAATGGGTAAAGAAGATGTGGCATAAATACACAATGGACTATTACTCAGCCGTAAAATGCAGTGAAATTTTGCCATTTCAAAGAAATAGATGGAGCTAATGTATATTATACTAAGTGAAATAAGCCGGTCAGAGAAAACAAATACCATAGGAATTCACTCGTGAAATTTAAGGAAAAAAGAAAAAAGAAAGAACAAAGGCGGGGGGGAAAGACCAAAAAAAAAAAAAAAAAGCTTTTTATTGTTTTGAGAGAGAGAGAGTGTGTGTGTGTGTGTGTGTGTGAACAGGAGAGTAGCAGAGGGAGGGAGGGAGAGAGAGAGAGAGAGAGAGAGAATCCCAAGCCAGCTGTTCATTGTCAGCCCAGAGCCAGACACATTCTGGCCTTGATCTCACCTACTGTGAGATCATTACCTGAGCTGAAATCAAGAGTCAGACACTGAACTAACAGAACCACTCAGGTGCTCACCCCCTAAAACAGACCTTGAACCTTAGAAAATTTATGGTTAGCAGAGGGGGAACTGGGTGGGGATATGGGAGAAATAGGTGATGGGGATTAAGTCTATACTTATGATGAACACTGGGTAGTATACAGATTGGCTAAATCATGATACTGTACACCTGAAACTAATGTAATACTGCATGTTAACTATATTGTAATTAAATTTTAAAACTTAATTAAAAAAAACTTTTCACAAAGTGGTAAAAAGGTGAGAGGCTAAGAGAAAAATTACCAGGTGTACTCACAACTGCAAAGAAAAGATCTTCCCCCCCCCCCCCTTCCCAAAACCAGCCAGGGCGTGCCGGTTGTAGTCTGACGTAAAGGCGGGAACCAATCGAGTTCTGCTGAGCATTTAAATTTAAATGTCAACCAACAACAGCTCTGTAACCTCTAAAAAAGGTCCCTAACTTGTTTGTGCGGGGCTATAAAAGAAGCTGTAAGATCCTTACAGCTCTCTCAGCGCCACCGGCAACGAGTGCGCGGAGGACTGGGTTTGAACCTGCAATAAACGACCCTTGCCACTTGGCTTTGATTCTGGACTCTGGTGGTTTGTTTTCGGGGGGGTCTCTCGAATCGGGGCATATCATTGGCACATCCTGTGAGAGGCAGGCAGGGTCTGCAGTCTGGGACCAAGTCACCCATGGAGAGTCTATGTGGGGCCATGGCTGGATCCACATATGTCTCCTGCATTAGAATTTAAGCAATTTAACTAAGTAAGGAGTGCTTCTGTCTGTGTAGGGGATGCAAACTGAAATGTGATATGCAATGCTCTACCAATGTGAAATGTGCCACTATTTACCGACATTTTTTCAGAACGTCATTTCCATTTCTATCCCCGTTTACCATGTGCTCAACCCTGTGCTCATTTCCAGAGATGTTCATAGCCACAACACGTGGGATGTGGGAGATGAGGGATAAGACATGTGATAATTTAGCGTACCAACCATTGCTAAAAAAAGAAAAGAAAAGAAAAGAAACCCAAAACTTCAAAATGTGAAACTAAGTTGAGTTGTTCTTTATATTATTCATCGTGTTCCACACTTGAGGTGATTGATAAACTCAAATAAGTTTCAGGTAATCTTTATGACATAATAATTCATTTTTCAGTAATCTGTAAATATAATTTCAAAATCACTTTACTTTTTTAATTTCAGAAGATTTTTTTTATTTTTAAAAAATTGTTATAGTTTATTTTTATTTCCACTTAGCTAACATATAGTGTTAATATTAGTTTCAGGTGTAAAGTAGAGTGATTCAGTAATTCTATACATCACCCAGTGTTCATCAGGACAAGTGCACTCCTTAATCCCCATCACCTTTTTTTTTTCTTAATTTTTTTTCAACGTTTTTTATTTATTTTTGGGACAGAGAGAGACAGAGCATGAACGGGGGAGGGGCAGAGAGAGGGAGACACAGAATCGGAAACAGGCTCCAGGCTCCGAGCCATCAGCCCAGAGCCTGATGCGGGGCTCAAACCCACGGACCGCGAGATCGTGACCTGGCTGAAGTCGGACGCTTAACCGACTGCGCCACCCAGGCGCCCCACCCCCATCACCTTTTTAATCCATCCCTCCGTCCACCTCCCCTGTGGTGACCATCAGTTGTTTTTTTTTTTTAATTTTTTAAAATTTATTTCTTTATTTTTGAGAGAGACAGAGAAAGAGTGGGTGGAAGGGGGCAGAAATAGAAGGAGAGAGAGAAAATCCCAAGCAGGCCCCTCACTGTCAGCACAGAACTGGTCACGGGACTCGAACCCACAAACCCTGAGATCATGACCTGAGCTGAAATCAAGAGTCAGATCTTTACCCAACTGAGCCACCCAGGTGCCCCCTACCCCCATCAGTTTGTTTTCTATAATTAAGAGTCTGTTTTTTTATTTGTCTTTCATTTTTTCCCCTTTGGTCTTATGTTTTCTTTCTTAAATTACACATGAGTTAAATCGTGTGATATTTGTCTTTCTCCAACTGACTTATTTCACTTAGCCTAATACACTCTACCTCCATTCATGTTGTTGCAAATGGAAAGATTTCATTCTTTTTTATGGTTGAATAATATTCCTGTGTGTGTGTGTGTGTGTGTGGCACGTCTTTTATTATTATATTTTAATTTTTTAAAGTAAGCTTTACACCTAACATAACACTTGAACTCACAACCCTGAGATCAAGAGTTCTGTGCTTTACCGACAGAGCTAGCCGTGCCCCTATACTACATCTGCTTTATCCATTCACCAATCGATGGACATTTGGGCTGTTTCCATATCTTGGCTATTGTAAATAATGATGTTGTAAACAGGGATGCATGTATCCCTTTGAATTAGTGTTTTTGTATTCTCTAGGTAAATACCCAGTAGTGTGATTGCTGGATCATAGGGTAGTTCTATTTTTAACTTTTTAAGGAAGCTCCATACTGTTTTTGACAGTGGCTGCAACAGTTTTCATTCCCACTAACAACGCGTAAGCGCTCCTTTTTCTCCACGTCCTTGCCAACACCTGTTGTTTCTTTTGTTGATTTTAGACATTCTGACATGTGTAAGGTGATACCTCACTGTAGTTTTGATTTGCATTTCCCTAATGGTAAGTGATGATGAACATCTTTTCATGTGTCTTTTGGCGATCTGGTTGTCTTCTTTGGAGAAATATCTGTTCATGTCTTCTGCCAAATTCACTTTACTTTTTATCCATAGGAAATAACATGTTTTCATTGAAGAAAGTTATTTTATAGTTTAGCAATTTTGTTTCTTTCCTGTTTCATTTTGGATAAAGACTTTTAATATATTAAATTTGTAAGGTTTTTCTTCCTTACATGCATTATGCATGTAAGTAGTGCTTATAGTCTTTTGATGGTCATTACATTTGAATCACTTAACATTTACTAAGGTTTGAATATCATTACTCATAAAATTCTTAAGTTTTCATTACAAAATTAATAATGTGATTATCCCACAAGGATTGCATTTTGAATGAAAATGTTGCCACATATATGACATTTTAAGATTTCCCAGCACCTGGGTGACTCAGTCAGTTGAGCATCCGACTTCAGCTCAGGTCATGATCTCGTGCTTTGTGAGTTCAAGCCCTACATTGAACTCACTGCTGTCAACCTATCAGCACAGAGCCTGCTTCAGATCCTCCACCCCCCGCCCCCCCTTCCTTCTCCCACTTGGGTTCTCTCTCAAAAAATAAATAAAACATTTTTTTGTCAAGATGTCTCTGAGACACTTATTTACTGGTGTTTAGTAATGTTTGAGTGTTGGCTAAATACAGTGCCCCATTCAGTATAATTTTAAGATCTCTCCAGTTTGAATTTCTGACTAGTGAAGATTTATCCTAAAAACTTTCCAAGTTCATTACTTTTGTAGTTTTTTTTTTTTTTTTGGTAATAACTGTGATATTTTATCAACAAAGAAGGGACCAAAACCTTCCCACATTTATACAAATGTTGGTTTTGACACTAGGGGAAATTCTTTCTGATTGTGACACAAAGGGACTATTTTGCTAGATTTCTTTACTTGATTACATTTACAATGTGCATCCTCAGTTTTAAATGCCTGGAATTCGCCCAGATAGATGTGAAAAGAGAATCCAATCCTATTATAAATCATTCCATGAATTTGTTTCCTGCACATTAAAAAAAGCACAGTGCTGGGGATATATTTGGGGATCTTCAGAAGGTAATGTATATAGATTATGCTGTATTACATAATATTAACAACCAACCATGTTGGTTTTAGAGATTTTAGCATGGACTCCCATGTTCACAAGCAAATAAGTGACTTGTGGAACTTCCATCAAACTCTTAATAGTTGGGGAGAGAAGCCAATTATTGGTTGAAGTCATGGACCCATTTTGTTTATGGGGAGTTTTGTTCCTTATAAAATTTACAAGTCAGCAAAATTAAGACATTCACAGGAAAAAGAAGAGACTATCTCCTCAATCACAGGAAGATTTTGACATATGTCTCCCTGTTACATCATTATATAACAGATGCAAATTATTAAAGATGGAAGACTTCAAAATCATTAGACTTCAAACTTCAAAAAAAGCATAGGAACTAGCTTAACTAGGTGAATTAAAAATTAAACTTTGTACCACAAAAACAGAGACATTTTTAAAGAACACATATTTATCAGTATAAAAATTTTTAAATCTGGACTTAGATAAGGAGAGTACATACAAAACATTCTTGCAATAGAGAAAATTCTCTGATCACAAAATGTGCAAATATTTCAAAGGACAGACAGAAAAAAAGTGTTTCTTTTATAAAAAGGAGTAAACAAGACCAGAGAGGAGAGGAGATGGGATAGTTGGATGAACAGGTGTCATGACCTATAGCTGATGAGGGAATGTTTTGCCCAGAGGTCAGCCCTCTCTTTGGACAGGCTATTAGGAGGAAGGATTTTTTCCTAATTATAATGCTCAAGGATGAGGCAATGTTCAGGGTCCTTAGGAGATAAGCTTAAGTAACATTTGATTAAATCATTTACAAATATTAAATTCTGATTGATCAGTAGAACAATCAGTTCACCTAATTATTCATAAGAAATGGGAATTTCAAGGATCTGTGTCTAACCTTGTCCTAAGCAATCTATGGGCTATCTATAAGTCCTAACAAGTAATATAAGAAAGGGTGTTTTTGCAGGAAGTTGTTTCCTGGAACTGATATAATTGGGGGAATTTCTTAACCATACTGTTTTCCAGGATCTCATACAGATAAATTTCAGTATTGTCACTACCCATTAGGAGACCCTAAAATGAATGTAGTTCGAAAAATGAATACATGTTATATTTGTAAAAAGTAACATTAAAAATGTGGATTAAAAATGTGATGATGAACTTGCCTAGGAACTTTGAAGCATATGCCTTTGTATGTCACTGAAAGGCCCTGCATCTTTATTATGTCATTTTTGCAAAATTTTGACAGGAAGCTTAAAAATTATTATACAAAATACAATGAGGTGCAGAATGATAACCCCATTTTGTATGATAGTATCACATTTTATGAGAGTCCATTTCATCTTAAAGGGGTCTTTTCTAAAAACCTGGAAAAGAGAGTCCATGTGTATTTTCCTAGGATGCAGGGGAACAGATCATAGTTAGGTAAGCAGAAGAACATGGAGAAGTGACGGTTGTATAATTGACAAAAATGGTGATGTTTAGTTAGTTCAGCTAGTATGGTTATGACTGGGGAAAGATCAAAACAAGCTATGGGAACACCTACTTGTAGCAACCTAATTTGATAGATAACATACCTAGGCTTTCGGGTATAATCAGTAGTAGCATTTGGGAACTAAAGGGAAATTGGTTACAGTAAAATCAAGTGGTCTTCAACATAGTGAACAGATCACAATTTTTGGTGACAAATCCAACAGTCAGAAAGATTTTCCCCTTTTGGAATGGATTGACACAGTGTTGGAGTACTGTCTAGGAAAGAAACCCCAGAAATTAAATCTTTGTGTGAAACCACAGAAGAAGAGTTTTCCTTGCTCAAGCACATGAATAAGTCCTGGAATAGAAGAGGGGTAGTGAGGAAACCAAACCCTGACCACTGGCCCCTCCAAGACAATGGCTTATTTTTTGGTTGGGAGGTTTTGATAACAGATTCCACTTCCTTACTTGTCATCAGTCTGTTTAGATAGATTTTGTTTGTGATTTAGTCTTTGTAGATTGTATCTTTCTAGGCACTTTTTAAGGTTATTTAATTTGTTGGATGGTTCATACTTTCTTATGATCCTTTGTATTTCTATGTTATCTGTTGTAATGTCTCCTCTTTTCATTTGATTTTGAGTTTTCTTTCTTTTCTCTCCTAGTGTAGCTCAAGTTTTGTCATGTGTATTTATTTGTTAAAAAAAAGTCTTTAATAATAAAGGGGACAGTCCAACAAGAAAATATAACAATTATAAAATTTATGCACCCAACATAGAACACCAAATACATAAAACCATTAATAACAAACATAAAGGAACTATTTGATAATAATACAATCATAGTAGGGGACTTTAACACCCCACTTACATCAATGCACAGATAATCTAAGTGAAATCAACAAGGAAACAATGGCTTTGAATAACACACTGGAACAAATGAATTTAACAGATATACTCAGAACATTTCATCCTAAAATAGCAGAATACACATCTTAAAGTGCACATGTAACATTCTCCAGAATAGATCATATATTAGCTCACAAAACAAGACTCAACAAATTCAAGATAGAGTTCATACCATGCATATATTCTGATCACAATGCTATGAAACTAGAAGTCAACCACAAGAAAAAAATATGGAAAGACCATAAATACACAGAAGTTAAATAACATGTTACTAAGCAATGAATGGGTCAACCAGGAAATAAAAGAATAAATCTAAAAATATATATGGAACTAAATGAAAATGAAAACACAATGGTCCAAAACCTTTGGGACACAGCAAAAATGGTTCTAAATGGGAAGTTTATAGAAATACAGGAGTACTTGAAGAAGCAAGAAAAATCTGTAATAAACAACCTAGCCTTACACCTAAAAGAGCCAGAAATGAACAACAAACAAAACCTAAAACCAGCAAAAGGAAGGAAATAATAAAGATCAGAGCAGAAATAAATGATATAGAAAGTAAAAAACAAGAGAACAGATCAATGAGACCAGGAGCTTGTTCTTTGAAAAGGTTGGAAAATACACACACACACACACACACACACACACACACACACACACTAAACCTCTAACCAGACTTATCAAAAAGAAAAGAGAAAGGACTCAAATAAAATTGCAAATGAGAGAGGAGAAATAACAACCATCACCACAGAAATACAATTAGGGGCCCCTGGGTGGCTCAGACAGTTAGGCCTCTGACTTCGGCTCAGGTCATGATCTCACAACTCATGAGTCGAGCCCCGTGTCAGGCTCTGCGCTGACAGCTCAGAGCCTGGAGCCTGCTTAGGATTCTGTGTCTCCCTCTTTCTCTGCCCCACCCCTGCTTGCTCTCGGTCTCTCAAAACTGAATAAACATTAAAAAAAAAAAAAGAAATACAAACAATTATAAGAGAATTATGAAAAATTATATGCCAAAGAATTGGACAACCTATAAGAAATGGATAAATTCCTAGAAACATAAACTACAAAAACTGGAAAAAGGAAGAAATAGAAAACTTGAAAAGACTGATAAAGAAATTGAATCAGTATCAAAAAACTCCCAACAAGCAAAAGTCCAGGGCCAGATGAATTCACAGGTGAATTCTACCAAACATTTAAAGGAGAGTCAAATCTTACTCTTCTCAATCTTTTCCAAAAAAGGAAAAGGAAGGAAACCTTCCAAATTCAATCTATGAGGTCAGCATTATCCAGATATCAAAACTGGATAAAGACAACACTAGAAAAGGGAATTATAGGTCAATATCCCTGATGAACATAGAGGCAAAAAAACTAAATAAAATACTAGCAAACCAATTAAAAGAATCGTTCACCATGATCAAGTGGAATTTACTCCTGGGTTGCAAGTTGGTTCAATATTTCCAAATCAGTGTCTACATCACATCAATAAGAGAAAAGATAAGAACTATATGATTATATTATTAGATGCAGAAAAAGCATTTGACAAAGTACAACATCCATTCATGATAAAAATCCTCAACAAAGTAGGTTTAGAGGAAACATATCTCAACATAATAAAGGCCTTATATGAAAAACCCACAGCTAACATCATCCTCAAAGGAGGAAAATGGAGAGTTTTGCCCCTAAGGTCAGGAACAAGACAAAGATGTCAACTCTCACCACTTTTATTCAACATTGTACTAGAAGTTCTAGGCACAACAGATAACAATAACAACAACAACAAATCCAAATCGGTAAGGAAGAAGCAAAACTTTCACTATTTACACATGACATGATACTATATATGTAGAAAACCTGAAGACTTCACCTAAAAAATTTGCTAGAACTGATACAGTCAAGTTGCAGGATAAACAACCAAAGTACACAAATCTGTTGCATTTCTATACATCAACAATGAAGCAGCAGAAAGAGAAATTAAGAAAACAATCCCAGAGCATCTGGGCGGCTCAGTCGGTTAAGCGTCCGACTTGGGCTCAGGTCATGATTTCACAGTTTGGGAGTTGGAGCCCTGCATTGGCTCTTTACTAATAGCTCAGAGCCTGGAGCCTGCTTCTGATACTGTGTCTCCCTCTCTCTCTGCCCCTCCCCCACTTTCTGTCTCTCAAAAAGTAAATAAACATTAAAAAATATTTTTTAAAATACCATTTACAATTGCACCCAAAGTAATAAGATACCTAGGAATAAAACCTAACCAAAGTGAAAGACCTGTACTCTGAAAACTTTAACACTGATGAAAGAAATTGAAGATGCATACAAATGGAAACACCCACACCCACCCATGAGCATACACACACACACACACACACACACACACACACACACACAGGGAAAGACATTCCATGCTCATGGATAGGAAGAACAAATATTGTTAAAATGTCTATACTACCCCAAGCAATCTATACATTTAATATAATCCTTATCAAAATACCAATAGCATTTTCCACAGAACTAGAGCAAACAATTCTAAAATTTGTATGGAACTGTGGCACCTGGGTGGTTCAGTCAGTTAAGCGACCAATTTTGGCTCAGGTCATGATCTCATGGTTTATGGGTTTGGGCCCCATGTCAGGCTCTGTGCTGACAGCTCAGAGCCTGGAGCCTGCTTTGGATTCTGTGTCTCCTTCTCTCCCTGCCCCTCCCCCACCTGTGCTCGGTCTCTCTTTTTCTGTCTCTGTCTCAAAAATAAACATTAAAAAAATAATAAAATAAAATAAAATTTGTGTGAAACTGCAAAAGACCCTAAATAGTCAAAACCATCTTGAAAAAGAAAAGCAAAGCTGGAGGCATCACAATTCTGGACTTCAAGTTATATTACAAAGCTGTAGTAATCAAAACAGTATGGAATTTGCACAAAAATATTCACATAGATGAGGGAACAGATGGAAAGTTCAGAAATAAACCCACAACTATATGGTCACTTTCTCTTTGACAAAGCAAGAAAGAATATCCAATGGGAAAAGGACAGTCTCTTCAACAAATGGTGTTGGGAAAACTGGACATCAACATGCAAAAGAAAGACACTGGACCATTTTCTTACACCATATACAAAAATAAACTCAAAGGTCTAAATGTAAGACCTGAAACTATAAAAATCTTAGAACAGGCAGTAAACTCTTTAACATCAGCCATAGCAACTTTTTCCTAGATATGTCTCCTGAGGAAAGGGAAACAAGAGGAAAAATAAGTAACTGGGACTTAAAATAAAACTCTTCTGCACAGAGAAGGAAACAATCAACAAAACAAAAAGGCAACTTACAGAATGGGAGAAGATAGTTGCAAATCACATATCCAATAAAGGGCTAGTATCCCAAAATATATAAAGAACTTATAAAACTCAACACCCAAAAACCAACTAATCCAATTAAAAACTGGGCAGAAGACATGAACAGAATTTTTTCCAAAGAAGACATCCAGATGGCCAAGAGATACATAAAACGATGTCATCACTTACCATCAGGGAAACGCAAATCAAAACTACAGAAAGATGACCTCACACCTGTCAGAATGGCTAAAATCAACAACACAAGAAATAACAGGTGTTGGAAGGATGCGGTGAAAAAGGAACACTTATATATTGGTTGGTGGGAATGCAAACTGGTGCAGCCACTCTCTTTTGGTTTCCATTTACATGGAGTATCTTTTTCCATCCATTCACTTTGAGCCTTTGTGTATCCTTAAGTCTAAAGTCTCTTGTAAGCATCGTGCAATTGGGTCTTTTTTTTTTTTTTTAAGCCTTCCAACAACTGTCTTTGATGAGATAATTCATTCATTTACATTGGCTAATTATTGATAGGTAAGGGCTTACTAATGCCATCTTATCAATTGTTTTTCTGGCTGTTTTGTAGTTCCCTTATTCCTTTTTTCCTTTCTGGTTTCCTTTAGGAATTGATAATTTTCTATAGGGGTATGCCTTAGTTTCCTTTTCTTTCTCTGTGTATCTACTGCAGGTTTTTGCTCTGTGGCTATTATAAGGCTTACATAAACCATCTTGTAGATAAAAGTTCATTTTATGGTGATAAGAACTTAAATTTGATTGCATATAAAAACTTTATTCCCCTCTCACATTTTGTTTTCGATGTCACTGTTTTTACATTGCATGTGCATTAAAAAATAGTTATATTTTTATTACTTTTGTCCTTTAATTTTTTTATACTTGATCTAAGTGGTTAACACACCACTATATTGCAATATTAGAATATTCTGCATTTGACTACATACTTTGCCAGTGTGTTTTCTATTTTCATATTTTTATATTACTAATTAGCATCCTTTCATTTCGGCTTGAAGACCAATGTCTGGACATCCTCAAAGGTTGTTTCTGTTTTTTAATTTTTTTTTGTTATTGTTGCTTTAATATGAAATTTATTGTCAAATTGGTTTCCATACAACACCCAGTGCTCATCCCAACAGGTGCCTTCCTCAATGCCCAGCACCCACTTTCGCTTCTCTCCCACCCCCATCAACCCTCAGTTTATTCTCAGTTTTTAAGTCTCTTATGGTTTGCCTCCTTCCCTCTCTGTAACCTTTTTTTTTCCCCCTTCCCCTCGCCCATGGTCTTCTGTTAAGTTTCTCAGGATCCACCTAAGAGTGAAAATATATGGTATCTGTCTTTCTCTGTATGACTTATTTCCCTTAGCATAACACTCTCCAGTTCCATCCATGTTGCTACAAAAGGCCATATTTCATTCTTAATTTCTTTTTTCTTGTGACTGAGTCATACTTTTGTTTCTTTGAGTTCCTCGTAATTTTGGTAAAAACTTGCATTCAAAATAGTATAAAGTGGAACTCTGGAAATCAGATCCTCCTCATTTTTTAGAGTATGTTTTTGCTGTTTGTTATGGGTTATAATTCGCTTAGTGACTTTCTCAAACTTATTTTGTAAAGGCTGTTTCCATTATCATGTGTGATCAATAGTCTCTCTTCCATTAGCTTAGTAATCATATTGTGGTTTGACAGATTTCACCAAATGTCTAGCACTAAAAGAAAGAAAAGAGGAAAAGAAAAAGAAAGAGGAAACAAAAAAAGAAAGAGGAAAAGAAAATATTCTCCCATCATTTGCAGATTTGCTCTTAGTTGTGACACTCCAACTCTTAACCAAGTGGTTTACCACTCTGCTTTTACCTTTGTTTTACACTTTGTGCAGAGCCAGAGGAGACAGCTTATGGTTTTCTCAGGTACTTTATTCTCCAGTATATGTAGGCTTTATTCCATACACATTTTTTTTTTCTCAGCCTCTCCCCATGCTTTTGGCCTATTGCTTATCCTATTTTCAGTCTACTATGGTCAATCTTTTGCTTTTAAACACTGTATGATTCTCACTGGTTTGCTAATGAGAAAAACCTAGATGGAATTTGGAAGGCAAAGTGAAACAGAATATGTTAATCTCAGGAGAAACCAGTGACCGGATAAAGATTTTGCAGACCTCCGCACTAGCTCTAACTACATATTTAAGGCAACCAGAGGCAGTAATTTCTCAGATATATGCATGATTTTTGGCTTCTCCACCCACTGTGGAGCTTTAAGATGTAACTGTTAGTAACTGTTCCTATGATCTACCAGTCTTTCACACATTTCACTGCTCAAACTCCTTCCAAAATCTTGCCTTAATTTATACAATTCTTACTCTTAAATAATTTTATGTATATATTTCCCTGACCAAACACTGATCACTACAGTCCCTCAGAATACTACTATTTATGTATTTTCAAAGTCTAAAAATGTCAACCAGCCTGACTATATTGATTCCATGGCCCAGTGGTCTTATCATTTCTCTTAATAAAAGAGCAATTTTGATCTTTTTAAATATAGTAAAGGAACTCTGATGCATGCTTAAAAACATTGAATAGATGGAGGGGAGCCTGGGTGGCTCAGTTGGTTAGGTGTCCGACTTTGGCTCAGGTCATTGATCTCACAGCTTGTGAGTTCAAGCCCCATGTCAGGCCCTGTGCTGACAGCTGTCTGGAGCCTGCTTCAGATTCTGTCTCCCCCCCCTCTCTCTGCCCCTACTCCACTCATGCTCTCTCTCCCTCTCTCAAAAATAAACATTAAAAAATTAAAAAATATACATTGAATAGATGGGACAACTGGGTATCTACATGGAGAAGGATGAAGTTGGACCCCTACCTCACACCATATACAAAGGTCAATTCAGAGGCACCTGGGTGGCTCAGTCGGTTAGTCATCCGACTTTCGTTCAGGTGATGATCTCATGGCTCATGGGTTCAGGCCCCACATTGGGCTTTGTGCTGACAGCTCAGAACCTAGAGCCTGCTTCAGATTCTGTGTCCCCCCCCCCCCGCCCCTCCCTTGCTTGTACTCTCTCAAAAATGAATAAATGTTAAAGAAATTTTTTTTTAAAGTCAATTCAAAACAGATCAAAGAACTTAATGCAAGAACTATAAAATATTTGGAAGAAAACATAGGTATAAGTCTTCCTGACATTTGAGTTAAGCAATGGTTTCTTAGATACAACACCAAAAGTGCAAGCAACCCCTTCCCAAAATAAAGTTTCACCAAAACTTAAAAGTTGTGTGTCAAGGACATTGTCAAAAAAGTGAAAAGATAACCCACAAAATACTTACAAATTATATACCTGATAAGGGTATAATATATCTATCATATGTAAATTATTCTTAAAACAAAAAACAACTTCTCAATTTAAAAATGTGTATAGCACTTGAATAGTTTTTTTTTTTTCCTCCAAACAAGATATACCTATGGCCAACAAACACATGAAACACATTAGTCATTAGAGAACGCAAGTCAAAAACACAGTGAGATACCACTTTCACCTGTTGGGGTAGCTGTAATAAAAAAGGTGGAAAACAACTGTTAACGAGGAAGTGGAGAAGCTGAAACACTTGTATATGATTCTTATGATACTACAATCTCAACTCAATACATGTACCCAAGAGAACTGAGAATGTCCACCAAACACACACAGGCGCGCACACACACACACACACACACACACACACACACACACCAAAACCCAAAACCCAAAAGGTTGTAAATGCAACATTACTTAAATAGCTTAAAAGTAGGAGTCCAAAGAATTTCATACAATGATTTCATATACAATATTTCAGGACACTTATAATACTACAATTCAGCCATAAAAAGGACTCATGTAATGATCCATTACAACATGGATCAGTCTTGAAAACATTTTCACAGAAGAAAGACATGACAGGCCACATATTGTATGATTTCATTTATATGAAATGCCCAGAATAAGGACAAACATGGAGACAGAAATTACAGTGCAACTTCCAAGGGGTGGGGGTGTGAAGTGCTAAAGGGTATGGGGTTGCTTTATGGGGTGATGAAATTGTTCTGGAGTTAGTACTGATAGGTTTTACAAAATTGTGAATACAAAGTGACTTAATTGTACATAGTTAAGGTGTCAGTTTTATGGCATGTGAATTATATATAAATAAAATGAACAAATATCCATTATATTTGCATTGAATTCAGGAAAACATTCTGACTGACTGTCCTGCAAGACCTTGGAGATATGGGTCCCAATCTCCATTGCAACAGAAGTGATGATGACAGCAATTTTAACAGCAGAAAGAGCATGTATTTTAGAAACTTTTCAGGTGAAATGAGCATATTTTTAACTAAAATTCTAGTGTGACTTTCAGGGAAGCACTAGGTCTCCTGCCTCCACATTACAAGATACCAGTTCATCATCCTGTACCATTGCAATTGTTACACTGAACTAAAGACATGACAGACCCTCTTTCTTTACATTCATAAAGCACTTTGTACCTCTCATTTTTATGTTGTAAAAGTTTCAGAAGCCCTTTGTCATACATCCTCCAAATTTTTTACTGACTAAAGGGATAAAATGTAAATTAAATATATAAGTTGATTTAAAAGATGTGAAGGGAAAAGTGGTAAGAAAAAAACTTATAAGAAAATCAACATGAGATGTGCCTGGGTGGCTCAGTCGGTTAAACAGCTGACTTCAGCTCAGGTCATGGTCTCGTGGTTTGTGAGTTTTAGCCCTGCATTGGTCTCTGTGCTGTTGGCGCAGAGCCTGGAGCCTGCTTCAGATTCTGTGTTTCTCTCTCTTTCTATCTCTTCCCTGCTCACACTCTGTCTCTCTCTTCCTCTTAAAAATATATAAACATTTAAAAAGTTAAAAAAAAAAAAAGAAAATTAAAATGAATCTCCAGCAAAGTTGAAAAAGAACCATGAACCATAAGGCTTGTTACCATAATCCCAAATTGAGATTTTGATAGCCTTTGAAAAACTGCTTTCCTAGTAAAATCCCTAAATCATATCTATTGTCTGATAAAACTTCCTACACATTCATTTTCATCAAATTACCCTAAAAATGTCACAGGCAACTTATCTAAACAGTATTTCACAAACACTTTCAACATATTATATAAATGATCCTACATGTGCAGCAAAGGACACGTGATTATTAGCACAAGGAAAACTCATCTTTCCCAACCAAGAAGTGAAAAACTTAAAGAGTAAACAGTGTTAAATTAGTCTGACTTTATTTTTTGTTTATTCATTTTGAGAGAGGGAGGGAGGGAGGGAGGGACAGAGAGAGGAAGAGACAGAATCCCAGGCAGGCTCTACACTGTTAGTGCAGATCTGATGTTGGGCTCAAGCTCAGAAACTGCAAGAGCATGACCTGGGCCAAGATCAAGAGTCCAACGCTTAATTGACTGAATCATCCAGGTGCCCCATTCTGACTTCATTTTTTAATTATTTGACTATTAACGGCTTCAAGTCTCCCATCCCTCCTCCCTTCTACCAATTAGGTAAGCTGATTAGATAGCCTATCTACTCTTTCTTTGGCATTGGTTGGGAAGTTTAAGCCACATTCAATACTCTCCTCAGTTCCACTATAAAAGCCCCATACCAACAAATCTGGAGAAGAGGGTCCTTAACACATTGATCTTGAAGACTGAGATCATAGTTTTACATCCACTATATGCCACCCACACTGTCACTCAAATTCATGGTTCTTGTTCTTGCAGGAAACTCTGGACATGGATGAACATCACCTAATGAAGTTTGCCCTTTTATCTTATTAAATCCTTCCAAGAGATCTTCATGGTGACATGAAAGGATTGTAATGAAGGTATAACATGAACAGATTTCAAACCTCAGGATGAAAATCAACAGTAACTTGGTCTTTTCAAGAAACCTGAAATAAACTATATAATAAGAGGAAAGTAACAGGACCTTTTCACAGATAGCCTTGTAACTTAAATAACCAATTAATAGGTATTATTTTGATTTTTTAACTAATCACTATTAACATTATTTGGAATTTTTTTTTAATTTTTTTTTTTTAGTTTATTTATTTTTGAGACAGAGAGAGACAGCATGAGCCGGAGAGGGCAGAGAGAGAGGGAGACCCAGAATATGAAGCAGGCTCCAGGTTCTGAGCTGTTAGCCCAGAGCCCCACACGGGGCTCGAACCCACAGACCGCGAGATCATGACCTGAGCCAAAGTCGGACACTCAACGACTGAGCCACCCAGGCGCCCCAACATTATTTGGAATTTAATTGAATAATCCTTCAGGAGAACTTAGACATTATCTTCTCCACTATGAATTATCTGATGTGTAGCTGATTGTGAGAAATGGTTAAAGAAATTATCACATCATTTCATTTTTAAGGTTTCTCTACAATATCAACTCTCTGATGAATCTTAAAAGTCAGACCATTGTCTAAAGGCCTTGCCATTTTCAATACATTTGTATGTTTTCTCTCATGGCCCCTAAGGTAAACATTTTAACATCTGACAAAAGTTTAACACATTCATTATATTTATATGGTTTCTTTCCAGTAGGAGACATTACATACGCTTGATCTTTGGATAAAAGCCTTGCCATACCCTTTACCTTTTTGTGGTTTCTTTCAAAGATGCATATTCTGGGGTCTAATTAAACGTGAACCCTCGTTACAAGCTTTGCAAATACATGACTTTTATATGGTTTCTATTCAGCATGGATTCTTTGATGTTGAGTAAGTCTTGAACACACATTAAAGGTTTTACTATAAACATTGTTATTTGTGAGGTTTCTCTTCACTACAGATTCTCTGATGATCCCCAGTACTTGATTTTTGGACAATAGCATTTCTACACGTATTGAATTTACAGTGTTTCTATTCAGTATGCATCTTCTCATGTCTAGTAAGGTTTGCAAATTGAGTAAAGGACTTGCCACATTCATTGCATTTGTAAGGCTTCTCTCCAGTATGGATTCTTTGATGCCGGACAAGGCTTGAACACACATTAAAGGCTTTGCCACACTCATTACATTTGTAAGGCTTCTCTCCAGTATAAATCATCTGATGTATGACAAGGTTAGAGGACTGGTTAAAGGCTTTGCCACATTCTTTACATTTGTAAGGCTTTTCTCCACTATGGATTCTCTTATGTTGAGTAAGGCTTGAACCCTCCATAAAGGCTTTGCCACACTCATTACATTTGTAAGGCTTCTCTCCTGTATGAACTCTCTGATGAATTACAAGATTTGAATATTGACTACAGACCTTGCCACACACATCACATTTATATGGTTTCTCTCCAGTATGGATTCTCTGGTGTCTAGTGAGGTGTGAGATGCAGTTAAAGGATTTGTCACACTCATCACATTTGTAAGATCTCTGCCCAGAAGTTCTCTGATGATTGGTGAGGTTTGAGCTGCCTCTAAAAGTTTTCCCACAATCATTACATTTATAAGGTTTCTCTCCAGAATGGATTTGTTTATGTCTAGTAAGGCTTGAATACTCAGAAAAGGCTTTGCCACATTCATTACATTTGTAAGGTTTCTCTCCTGTATGAATTTTCTGATGCCGTGAAAGATTTGAATTTTGACTATAACCCTTGCCACATATATTACACTTACATGGTTTCTCTCTGGTATGGATTCTCTGATGTCTAGTAAGTTTTGCAAATTGGGTAAAGGCTTTGCCACATTCTTCACATTTGTAAGGCTTTTCTCCGCTATGGATTCTCTTATGTTGAGTAAGGCTTGAATGCTCCATAAAGGCTTTGCCACACTCATTACATTTGTAAGGCTTCTCTCCTGTATGAACTCTCTGATGAATTACAAGATTTGAATATTGACTACAGACCTTGCCACACACATCACATTTATATGGTTTCTCTCCAGTATGGATTCTCTGGTGTCTAGTGAGGTGTGAGATGCAGTTAAAGGATTTGTCACACTCATTACATTTGTACGGTCTCTGCCCAGAATGAATTCTTTGATGAAGGGTGAGATTTGAGCTTCCTCTGAAGGTTTTCCCACATTCATTACATTTATAAGGTTTCTCTCCAGAATGGATTCGCTTATGTCGAGTAAGGCTTGAATACTCAGAAAAAGCTTTGCCACATTCATTACATTTGTAAGGTTTCTCTCCTGTATGAATTTTCTGATGCCGTGAAAGATTTGAATTTTGACTACAGCCCTTGCCACATATATTACACTTATATGGTTTCTCTCTGGTATGGATTCTCTGATGTCTAGTAAGTTTTGCAAATTGGGTAAAGGCTTTGCCACATTCTTCACATTTGTAAGGCTTTTCTCCGCTATGGATTCTCTTATGTTGAGTAAGGCTTGAATGCTCCATAAAGGCTTTGCCACACTCATTACATTTGTAAGGCTTCTCTCCTGTATGAACTCTCTGATGAATTACAAGATTTGAATATTGACTACAGACCTTGCCACACACATCACATTTATATGGTTTCTCTCCAGTATGGATTCTCTGGTGTCTAGTGAGGTGTGAGATGCAGTTAAAGGATTTGTCACACTCATTACATTTGTACGGTCTCTGCCCAGAATGAATTCTTTGATGAAGGGTGAGATTTGAGCTTCCTCTGAAGGTTTTCCCACATTCATTACATTTATAAGGTTTCTCTCCAGAATGGATTCGCTTATGTCGAGTAAGGCTTGAATACTCAGAAAAAGCTTTGCCACATTCATTACATTTGTAAGGTTTCTCTCCTGTATGAATTTTCTGATGCCGTGAAAGATTTGAATTTTGACTATAACCCTTGCCACATATATTACACTTATATGGTTTCTCTCTGGTATGGATTCTCTGATGTCTAGTAAGTTTTGCAAATTCGGTAAAGGCTTTGCCACACTCATTACATTTGTAAGGCTTCTCTCCTGTATGAACTCTCTGATGAATTGTAAGATTTGAATGTTGACTATAGACCTTCCCACACACATTACATTTATATGGTTTCTCTCCAGTATGGATCCTCTGGTGTCTAGTGAGGTGTGAGATCCGGTTAAAGGATTTGTCACAGTCATTACATTTGTAAGGTTTCTGCCCAGAATGAATTCTTTGATGATTGGTGAGGTTTGAGCTTCCTCTAAAAGCCTTCCCACAATCATTACATTTGTAAGGCTCTTCATTATTATGTGGTTTTTGATGTGTAAGTAATGGAGGATGAATAAGAAATTTCCTGGATTTACTACAAATGCTAATGTTGATATCAGAAGGAATTCTTTGAAATGGCGACGCAGAACTACTGTTGATCAACCTCTCAACTTGATAACATGCATGAATTTTCTCTTCAGTTTGAAACTTCTGAAGGTCAGTCAGATGTGACTGAAACCTTAATCCAATCCCATTTTCAAAACATTTTATATACTTGTTTCCTGCACAAGTTATGTTATTTTCTAGTTTTAACAAATAACTTTTATATGACTTCTCGCATTTGTAAGATTGAGAAGTACTTTTCCTTACAGAAACATCCTGTTCTAGAGGGAAAACATTCCAGGAGATGTTATGCTGTTGATCTCTTCTACCAGTGAAACTGTGGTTATGGGCTGCAGTTACTCCTTTGTAATTTGTTTCATTATATCCATAGTGACTCTCAAACTCATGTGTATTTTGCTGGGCCTCTCTGAAACCCAAACCCTTGATGTCATTTCTTTTGTGTCTTTCCAACATCAGTGTTTGAAACAGTTCTTCTTTGTTAATATCCTCTTTTGTTGATAATTCCTTAATCACACTTCTAACAGAAATATCTGAAAGATATAAAGAGCCATAGGTTTGCTATTAACTAGAGTTGTAAAATGAATATTTTACCTTGAAAACATAACATTATGCCAAAAGTTATTCTTAGATAGTTCTAAAACTTCTCAACCAACGTATGCAAATATTTAGGAATACAAAGGGAATTGGATTCCTCAATTAAGAAAGGGTGTTTACACATAGATAAAATTATTTTCAGGAAAGCCTACTTCCAACACCCTATGATCAAACCGCTCAGAGTATTTACCTAGGCCCTGAAACAAGTAGTATCTTTCTGTTGCCACCCCAAAGTACTCACCATTTGGCAGTAGATATTTGGGTGTCTCATATTTGAAGAAAAGCAATATTATATTAATGCACATACACTGTAAAGGTACCTAACTATTTAGGTACAACAATAAAGGCTAAAGCAGAGCATTCATAATATAATGATAATTAATATCTTATTTTTTTTTTATGTATGTTTATTTTTGAGAGAGAGACAGACAGAACACGAGCAGGTGAGGGGCAGACAGAGAAGGAGACACAGAATCCAAAGCAGTCTCCAGGCTCTGAGCTGTTAGCACAGAGCCTGACACTGGGCTCGAACTCACAAACCACAAAATCATGACCTGAGCCAAAGGTGGACACTTAACTGACTGAGCCACCCAGGCACCCCAATGATAAATAATATCTTAACAAACTTCTCTATTAAATAAATGGCAATTCACAATTACAAAATAAAAACAGCTCTGAGAAAATGAGGCAAACTTGATAAAACACCATTGTAAGAATAACAAAATATTGTTCTGAATTTCTATAATAAAACTATATTCATGCAGACATTAACCACTGGTGCATGACAGTCATAATACATAATGGATACAGAAAACCATTATCTGTAAATCATAATAAAATGAATCTAACATTTTTAGAAACCCACAGTAAATCTAGAAGATAAATAATAAGCAAACACAATTACAAACCATTTCAATCTGTGACATTCTAAAGACTTCTTCCGTCAGAACAAAGAAAAAGGCTCCTATTTCGGAAGAAGTACGTACTATGAGCATTGGAGTCAAATGTTCTACCACTGAGCTATACCCCCACCATAATATGAGAATTGAAACATATGTTAAGAGGGGCGCCTGGGTGGCTCAGTGGGTTGGGCGGCTGACTTCGGCTCAGGTCATGATCTCGCGGTCCGTGAGTTTGAGCCCCGCGTCGGGCTCTGTGCTGACAGCTCAGAGCCTGGAGCCTGTTTCAGATTCTGTGGCTCCCTCTCTCTGACCCTTCCCTGTTCATGCTCTGTCTCTGTCTCAAAAATAAATAAACGTTAAAAAAAAAATTAAAAAAAAAAAAAAAAAGAAAGAAATATATGTTAAGAACCACTGATGTTTTAAATATCTGGTTCAGGTATATACATAATATTTTAAGATAAAGAATTTGGGAAGGCGATCAGAAATCAGAATTATGATTTCATACTTGCAGTTAACTAACAACCAATAGAGCTATTTCCTAACTATGAAACAACACTTAATTATGCAATTCTGCAATTAAGAAATACATGTACTAGAGGGGTGCCTGGGTGGCTCAGTCGGTTAAGTGACCAACTTCGGCTCAGGTCATGATCTCATGGTTCATGGGTTCGAGCCCCGTGTTGGGCTCTGTGCGGAACGTTTGCTCAAAGCCTGGAGCCTGTTTCAGATTCTGTGTCTCCTTTTCTCTCTGCCCCTCCTCCGCTTATGCTCTGTCTCACTCTCGCTCTCAAAAATAAATAAATGTAAAACAAAAAAAAAAATTTTTTTTAAAGAAATACATGTACTAGAGTATGTGCCTCGAAAATTTACTAAGGCAGAGACAACATTGAGATGAGACAAATTACAAAATGAATACAAACACAATACACTGCAGGCAAAGGTCAATCACGTAAGAGGGATTAAAAAATATTAGAAAAACAAAAGTAAATTTTCAGTCCTTGCTATATGGTATACAAAAATCAAAATGTTCTCACAGCATTAACATATTTAATATTCTTGAGGTAAATCACCACATTACTTCAGGTAAAAACAATGGGCCCATGGTGTTTATGTATCCAATACTAATTCACCCAGAAAGTAAATGTGAAAGCCAAAACTTGAACCTGGGCCTGCAAGCTCAGAGCACAGGTCCTTGAGCACTAGACACCACTGCCCACCCCAGGAAGTAAGCAAAAGGGCATAATAAATCCCATCAACCTGCAGAGAAATGCTTCAGGAGAACTATGGGAATTGAGTCATGTCACTAATATGGGTACTGACTCCTCCCTCCTGGATAACAGCATCTGAATCATCACTCCCTGAAAGTGTTGATTTAGAGAGTGACCAGGAGTGGTGCTATCCTGAGCAAGATGTCCTCTGGAAGAGTATGGATCTTTATACAATATGGGAGAAGGTGTAAGGATAGGGTTCTCTGAGGAGACTTGGGTGTCCAGGGGCTCAACAATACACTAATAAAGGAACAGTGTGCTCCATTCAGATCAATGAACAATCTGAGAAAAGGTAGAAGAACAGAGCCTATGCTTGCAAATTTATGAGAATACAATTGTGCTGGGACAGTACAAATCTTTATCTTACAAAGAGACATGAACTGATGTATCAAGTGGCACAATACTGACCCATTCTTTAGGAAATGCACTATGGATGTGGCAGGGGTGGGGCAGGGAAGAATGAAGAGATTAGAAAGGCAGTAGGTATGATACAGTGGGAGGAATATAGGTTTACCTTCCAACATTTGCCTTAAAGTTTATCAAACTGAATATCCTTGGCTTTCTGTTTATAAGCATATACTCAAAAGAGTTCTACATACATATTACATCAGACATGTACAAAAAATGTTCTCAACAGGTATCAAAAGCAAAATTCTTAGGGCGCCTGGGTGGCTCAGTCAGTTGAGCATCTGACTCTTGGTTTAGGCTCAAGTCATGATCTCATGGTTCATGGGAATGAGCCCTATGTGGGGCTCTGTATTGACAGCATGGAGTCTGCTTGGGATTCTCTCTCCCAGAGAGAGAGGTTCTCTGCCCCTCCCCACTGTGTGTGCGCTCTCTCTCTCTCTCTCCAAATAAATAAATAAACATTAAAAAAAATAAAAGCTAAATTCTGGACATGGCCATCAAGGAGAGAATGGATGAATTCATTCCAGGTACACATGCAGATGCAAAGAAAGTCTGTCAAGAATTCACCAATGGAGGGTGACACATGGCAAGATGATGAATCCCTGGTAGGGAAGACAAAGGGTTTGTTAGGAGGAAACAAATTTAGCAGCAGATTTTTGTCAAGTTCTGAACTTGGGGGGATGTGGTTAGATTAGCTAAAAAAATAAAAATAAGGGGCGCCTGGGTGGCTCATTCGGTTAAGCGTCCAACTTCGGCTCAGGTCATGATCTCATGGTCTGTGAGTTCGAGCCCCGGGTCGGGCTCTGTGCTGACATCTCGGAGCCTGGAGCCTATTTCCAATTCTGTGTCTCCCCTCTCTCTCTGACCCTCCCCTGTTCATGCTCTGTCTCTCTCTGTCTCAAAAGTAAATAAACGTTTAAAAAAAATTTTTTTTAATAAAAACTGAAAAAATATATATATACCAACCAAATTATTTACATATCTTATAAATAGAAATTTACCAATTTTGGCATGTTAGCCTTTTTGAGGCTAAGTATCCTTGTTTGTTATGTAAAAATAAGAGTGCTTCTTTTGCACTCTCCTCTAGTTGTCTGAAATCATATATTTGGATCTCTTCACACAACTGCTGGCATAAAGAGACATGAGGTAAAGGATGCTCTTACTATAGGTATTGGTGGATATATAGTTATTATGAATCAGTGGAAATTATGTATACTTCGCCAAAATTAATAAATTCTGATTTCATTAACAATTATCACAGCCTAGGCAACCTCAAGGGGAAAATGATGACTCACAGTGTGGAATGGATTCTACCAAAGGGTAATGTTAGTACCAGGTGACTCTACAGAAACAACTTGTGGCAGTGCCACGCAGGAGGCAGATGTGCAGAGAGGTGGTTAGCAATGTAAGCAGTTGACTGTAGCCAGGGAACTGCAGAGTACTGACAGGTGAGAGTCAACGAGGACCAGGTGAACTTTTTGTGGAATGCAGTTTAAAAGATGAAGATCAAAACCGCCTTCAGGTATTAAGCAAAGAATGTAGTTTCCAGAACATGAAAAATTTGGTGGAAAATTCCAGGAGTTATAGAAGCAATAGTGGTGAGGATGTACATGGAGTGGAAGAGGTTGGCTAAATTCCCAGTAAGATAAAATGAGACATTCAAACATTAGTTTAGTATACCAAGATGTACATGATAAATCTAGAGAGGGAAATCAATTATCAGAGTAAAGCATTTGGGGGTGACTGGGTGGCTCAGTTGGTTAGGTGACTGACTTTAGCTCAGATCATGATCTCACTGTTCATGGGTTCGAGCCCCGCGTCGGGCTCCGTGCTGACAGCTCAGAGCCTGGGGCCTGCTTCAGATTCTGTGTCTCCCTCCCTCTCTGCCCCTCCTCTCTCTCTCTCCCTCTCAAAAATAAATAAACACTAAAAAATTTTAAAAAATAAAGCATTTGTACCAAAATAGAAAAAGTCAGTAAAATTCAAATAAAATCCAAGAAGTTGCATGTATGCATGTATTTATTTATTTTGAGAGAGCAAGAACACGAGTGGGGTAGGGGCAGAGAGGAAGAGAGAGAATCCCAAGCAGGCTCAATGCCTGGTATGAAGCCCGATGTGGGGTTCAATCTCATGACTGTTAAATCAATCATGACCTGAGCCAAAATCAAGAGTCTGATGCTTAACCAACTGAGCCACACAGGTGCCTCCAAGAAGTTGTATTTAGAAAACTTAAATATACTATAAAAAAAAAAAAAAAAAAAAGCAAGGTATCCTATATAACAAATTGTGGCAAATCAATTTAATGGTTTCTGGGACGAACACAGTAACTTAATAAAAAAATATTTTCTCAAGATATCCAATAGTCCCACTTTAGAAATCCCATCAATTTGAGAAAAGGGTACTTTAATAACAGGTACACCAGGTGAAAGAGAAATAAAGGGACTAAGATAAATTTTTCACAAAATTAGGAGTTTGAATAGATTTTGGGGAAACTGCTGCTGAGCCATAACTCTCAACATTCAAGAAGCAAATCTTATAAAACACATTTAAAAATATTTATTACTTGATCCAGCAGCCCACAAATCACAGATATAAAACAGAATTCTGAATGTCATCAAAAACATATAATCAATGATTAAATTTTTGAAGTTCATTTTTTAAAAATGCTTATTTATTATTGAGAGAGACAGACAGACAGAGTACAGGCGGGTGAGGAGGCAGAGAGAAAGGGAGACAGAATCTGAAGCAGGCTCCAGGCTCTGAGCTGTTAGCACAAAGCCCAACAAGGGGCTGGAACTCATGAACCGCGAGATCATGACCTGGGCCAAAGTCAGACATTCAACCGACTGAGCCACCCAGGCGCCCCTAAAGTTCATTTTTAATATGTACATGGAAACAAAGATAATGAAAACTGCTGTGGTTTAAACATAACAAATTAGAAGTTAAATGGAGGCATAATATTGTACACCTAAAACTAATACAACACTATGTTAACTACACTAGAATTAAAAAAAAAAAATGGAGGCATCATTTAACTTCAGAAGTTCCCTCAAGATGGATCACAATCAGGGACGCCTGGGTGGCTCAGTCAGTTAAGCGTCTGGCTCTTGATTATGGCTCAGGTCATGATCTCATAGTTTCATGAGTTCGAGCCCCGTGTCGGGCTCTGTGCTTACTCTGCAGAAGCTGCTTGGGATTCTCTCTCTCTCAGCCCCTCCCCTGCTCATGCTCCCTCTCTCTCAAAATAAATAAACTTTTAAAAAAAATCATTATTTGTTTGAAGGAGAGTAAACAATGGTGCATGCCAGGGGAAAAATATGACATGAACCACAGTTTGGCCAAAGCCTCATAGACACACAGTTGTGACATTTTCCTTTGGATAAGTTCATACACCTTTGATTGCTGGCTCAAAGGGAATGATCATTAGATATTTGATCAATATCGCCACACTGCCCTTGAGAGACAGGGTGACACCCCACCAACAGCAGAAAGCTAACTATTATCACTGATCAGTCGGGCTATCCTGACACTTTCCACGTCAGCATCCCTAGGACTTGCTGACCACTCCACTCAGTGGCGTAAACGGGCACTTCCTGTCTAAGTAGCAGGACAGCACTGTAATACATTAATCAAAGCGTTCTTCAAAAATTTTGTTACCCACTAAGCCCCCTCCATAGGTAAGTCCACCAGAGGTTGCCCATCATCTAAAAGTGGGTTATCAGAGCAGATAAAGAAGCTATTTCAGACCCTAGGAAAACAAGTTTCACGGGCAAAATTGCACTTACGAAAATTGTACTTAGGAAAAGACGAAATCTTGAAGAGCCAAGTTTCACCTGCATCCCTAGCCTAGGCAGAGCGCTGGAAAGACAACAAGGCAAGATAACAGAAGTAAAGGAGTTAGATTTTATAGGGTCTTTGAGAAGACTAAGGCACTCTCCCCACATAGGACTGGGTTTCAAAGAGACAATCTCTCTGTCCACTGTCTTTACGGTACTGATGACCAACAATCTGAGAAGAGCCACCCCACTGCCTGATTATACTCTTGATGTGTGGCAACAGCAGGTCTGACAAAATGGCTATGAGGCCTTGAGGCAGTCCCACGAAGCCTTGGGGCCCAAATGCAATGGAGGAGCACTCAGTGTTTTCCTATCTCGTAAACAGTTCTCCCAAACACAGGAACTGAGGACGAAACCTGGACAGGTCCTGGGGCGAGGACTACAGAGGAATTGATGGATCAGTTGGAATCAGATGGAATCAAGTATGGGAGGAGAGACCACGGGAACGAGGGCCCCCGTGACACAGCCCTCCTCATCCCTCTCAAAGCCTAGGGCCCAAAAAGGTCACAGCAACCAGATAATAGAGTGTTGTAGGTCATGATAAAGATTCTGCCTCCGTCTCTGCATCAGCTGGGACACCGTCAGAGGGTTGGAGGATACTCCAACTGTATGACAGAGTAATGGGGGAGATTTCCTTTGCGTGCTCACAAGTACTTTTCTTTTCCCAGACCTCTCCTTGTTGGGGAGGGTTTCTCAGACAATATTTGACGAAGCAGCTTCATCTCTGACTGTCTCAGCTGTTACCAGCGTTCACAGCTTTGACATAGATGTGGAAAACCCACTTGGTTTTCTCACTATTTTCATCTTGCCCTCCAGACCCCTGGGCTCTGTCCCTGGCTCCAAAACAGAGATAATATTCAGGTCAGAGAGATTCCTGCTTATAAGAAATGAAAGTTATGTGCTGGGGCTTTTCCAGAATATAATCCCAGCTCTTAGTTCATCTGAAGACGGAAGATGTTACAGATGGGTCTACACTAATTTCATCCACTGACTGCCTTCTTCTGCTTAAGGAACATTTTACATATATAGCCATCTAGCTCTCTTCTGAGAATTACTGGATCAAAAGCATGGGAGGAAAACCAGGGAATCCAGTATTTTAAAATTTTGCTGTACGGTTTGGTGATTACTCAGGTGGTGGAAGCAATACTAATCTAGGGAGGAGTGGGCAGATAATCTGAAGAAAGGAGGAGATGAAAGTCCAGATGCCACTTCATAAAGCTTTCATTTCAGAGTCAAAACAGCTTTGATCAGTCAGGCAGGGCAGAGGATCCCAAGAAACTCACTAGGGCAGATCCCAACATCTGGACGCACTTTATCCACACCCAGGGAGACCAGGTTCCTGTAGTTCTCCAGCATCACGTCCCGGTACAAGGCCCTCTGAGCGGGGTCCAGGCACTCCCACTCCTCCTGAGAGAAATCTATGGTCACATCCCTGAAGGTCAACAGCACCTGTAACGAGAAACACATTTGACTAAGAGACCATGAGGAGAGTTGTTATCTTCACGCAAATTATAAGAGAGAGATGTAAGGATTGATTTGGTGGTAGTGAGTTTTTTGACAAATCAGTAGAAGATATTTTGGAGCCAGTCATATAGCCCTAATTTTGTGTTATTATACTTCTCAAAGAGAGGACACACATCCACAAAGTCACTGTGCATTCTGCAATTTTGTGAACAAAATGCACAAATTAAAAAGTTCATCACAAGGTGGACTACACAGAAGTGTTAGATAGTATATTTTACACATTAATGATTTCTCTGATGAGCTACGCTATGAGTAGTGTCTTTAGAGACTACAAAATTCAGAGACTTTTAAGAAAGTCTGAGATCTAAGAATGTGAGGATGATTATAAGAACAGAGACAAAAAGTTTTTGAACATTTATAACATGCTACATATTATTCAAATGGGTATTATTTTGGGTAATAACATTAAAAATTTTTTTTAATGTTTATTTATTTCTGAGAGACAGAGTGCGAGTTGGGGAAGGGCAGAGAGACAGAGAGAGAGAGAGACACAGAATCCGAAGCAGGCTCCAGGTTCCGAGCTGTCAGCACAAAGCCTGATCTGCGTCTTGAACTCACAAACCATGAGATTAGGACTTGAGCCAAAGTCAGACGTTTAACTGACTGAGCCACCTAGGCACCCCTTAATTTGGGTAATAACATTAGAGAAATATCTGTTCCTGCCTTATAGAGGAGGCAACTGTCACAGAGACTCTAAGAAATTTGCCTTGGGTCAAATAGCTAAGAAATGGCAGAGCTGGAACCAAAACCAGGTGTTTGGAATTTAGACTTGAACCTAGAGTCCACAGTTAAGTAACAGAAGCAGCATTAAAATTACGCTGAGGAGGGCCGCCTGGGTGGCGCAGTCGGTTAAGCGTCTGACTTCAGCCAGGTCACGATCTCGCGGTCTGTGAGTTCGAGCCCCGCATCAGGCTCTGGGCTGATGGCTCGGAGCCTGGAGCCTGTTTCCGATTCTGTGTCTCCCTCTCTCTCTGCCCCTCCCCTGTTCATGCTCTGTCTCTCTCTGTCCCAAAAATAAATAAAAAACGTTGAAAAAAAAAAAATTACACTGAGGGGTGCCTGGGTGGCTCAGTCCGTTAAGCGTCCAACTTCAGCTCAGGTCATGATCTCACAGTTCATGGGTTGGAGCCCCCACATTGGGCTCTGTGCTGACAGTGCAGAGCCTGCTTCAGATCCTCTGTCTGTCTCTCTCTCTCTCTCTCTCTCTGCCCCTCCCCTGCCCACATACTCTCTCTCTCTCTCTCTCTCTCAAAAATAAACATTTAAAAAAAAATTTTTTTTAACGTTTTTATTTATTTTTGAGACAGGGAGAGACAGAGCATGAACAGGGGAGGGTCAGAGAGAGGGAGACACAGAATCTGAAACAGGCTCCAGGCTCTGAGCTGTCAGCACAGAGCCGGATGCAGGGCTCGAACTCACGGACCGCGAGATCATGACCTGAGCCGAAGTCGGCCGCTCAACCGACTGAGCCACCCAGGCGCCCCAACAATAAACATTTTTTTAAAAAGTACATTGCTAGCAGGTTTTCTAAGTGAGAAAGCATGAAGAATTCAAAGCTGAAAACATGGACCTGCATATAATGTCATTATATGCGCACACACATAGTACATTACTATTCTTACCACTATTAATTTACTAATGAGTTAGTGCAGAAAAAAACTTAAGGCCATGAAAAGTATGTAAGAACAATTTTCAAAGGCTAAAATAAATATAAAAGTTATCTTTGGGGGCTCCTGACTGGCTCAGTCAGTTAAGCATCTGACTCTTGATCTCGGCTCAGGTCATGATCTCAGTTTCATGGGTTCAAGCCCCATGTCAGGGTCTGCATTGGCAACTCAAAGCCTGCTTGGGATTCCCTCTCTTCACCCCTCCCTGTTCATGCTCTCTCTCTCTCTCTCTCTCAAAAATAAACATTTTTAAAAAGTTATTTATGAAACAATGTGTCTTTAATACAGTTTTTTTTTAATGTTTTTTAACGTTTATTTTTGAGAGAGAGTGAGAGTGAGTTAGAGCAGGGGAGGGGGAGAGCGAGAGGGAGACAAAGATTCTGAAGCAGGCTCCAGGCTCTAAGCTATCAGCACAGAGCCCAACATGAGGCTCAAACTCATGAACCATGAGGATCATGACCTCAGCCGAAGTTGGATGCTTAACCGACTGAACCACCCAGGCGCCCCTCACATCATAGGTTTCTGCTTGCATACATGCACACACACTTAAACACACTTTCATTAAAAGCAGTTGTCTCAGACAGATTTGGGGGATGAATTTTTTTAATCTATCATTTTTTTTACTCATCTGTATTTCAGTATTTTGGGTAAAATAACATTCAGAAATTGTGCTTAATTTTAATGAGGTTGTTGTTAACATTATTCTTGTATTAACCTAGTCATAAAAAAATAGAAAACTTTACCTTTTCCACTAAATACATATATATGTAAATATCAAAATTTTGTCCATTTAAATATAAGCCAAGCATAGTATATCCAATAATAAAACAATGATTGAAGATTATAAAATGCATTAATGTTCTACATCAATTTAATAGATTAAGATAGAAAAATGTTTTGAAAGCATTAGATCTTTGAAGATATTATTGGATAATTAAGTCATGCTGAATAAAAAATGAGAAGTGTCATTAAGCAAGAAAATTCTAGTAAACATCATGATCAGCAGTAAACAACAGAAGCATTTCCACTAAAACTGAGGCTGACACAAGGGACATTATGGCTCCTGCCATTCACCACTGCACACAGTGCCTGTTCATTGGGAACCATGTGGGACCCATGCATCCTCATTCAGAGAATGCTTTTTTTTTTTTTAATGTTTATTTATTTTTGAGAGAGAGAAAGAGAGTGCAAGCAGGGAAGGGGCAGAGAGAGAGGGAGACACAGAATCCGAAGCAGGCTCCAGGCTCCGAGCTGTCAGCACAGAGCCCGACGTGGGGCTCGAACCCATGAACCGTGAGATCATGACCTGAGCCGAAGTCAGACGCCCAACCAACCGAGCCACCCAGGCGCCCCTAGAGAATGCTTTAATGAGGATCTAAAAAGAACAAGCTGTCTCTATGTATACTGGCACGAAAACAACTCCACGATCTGTGTACGGAATAAAATACCACAATATAACATTCACTAAATAATTTTAACTAAAATCAACGAATGCTGCTAAATGCATTTTTATAAGACTTGCACTTAATCTTGCACAGAACTAACAAAAGTCAGCGAGTGATGATGGAGGGCGTGACAGGGAAGTAGATGTTTTACTTCTTAGTCCAGAACGTGCAACACTGTTTGGAGTTTCACCTGAAAACAAAGATATATAGCATGTGATGTTTAAAACAAACTGGTGTTTAGTAACAACTGGTGGGGCCAGAATTTGCCTCCAGGCACTCTGACGACAAAGACCAAGTTTTTTGCTTCACTGGAATTGCTGAAACATTTTTACCTCAAACACCTGCGCAAAAGCCCCAGGGTGAACAAGGTCTTCACGGGATGGATATGCTTTGAGTGATCTTAAAGAACTTACTGTTAAAACAAATTACACAATAAAACACCCTTTATCATTGTTATGTTTCAGAACTTTCCATTCCAATCCAAATCATTACTATCTCAGAGCCAGAAACACGCCCATTCACTTGGTTAGTTTCAAACGCCTTGTAAAAGCAGGGACAACAGGTTTCCCCTCTTCAGTCTTCTTTTCCAGCTGTTCCTGCAGGTTAACTGGGCGCACAAATGTGCAGTTCTTATTAATTTTTTTTTTAACGTTTTATTTATTTTTGAGACAGAGAGAGACAGAGCATGAACGGGGGAGGGGCAGAGAGAGAGGGAGACACAGAATCGGAAGCAGGCTCCAGGCTCTGAGCTGTCAGCACAGAGCACGACGCGGGGCTCGAACTCACGGACCGTGAGATCGTGACCTGGCTGAAGTCGGACGCTTAACCGACTGAGCCACCCAGGCGCCCCTGCGGTTCTTCTTAAAGCTGTCTACAAGGAACTGACGGCGCGTTCCTATGCAACCCCTAAGACAATCCCCTTTGCCAACCTCACTGACACCAAAGGCCCACTCCCGGCTTCTGATCCAAACCTAAGCATGAAACCTTCCTCCTAGATGATCCCCAGCACGGCCTCTTCACAAATTCCACGTCTCCGGTCTCCATGCGGGAGGAATGGAATCTAAGTGACGATGAGAGGTACTGAGACAAGGTCTGGGGGAGTTCCTGCACACGTGTGAGGCAAGTCCCTCGAGAGAAAATTACCAATTTCAGTTAAGAGACACAGCAGAAACAACCAAGAATGTGACTGTTACCTGGGAACGATTCATTTCGACCTCCTCTTTCTTTCCTGTTCCTCGGGGCTTCTTTCTCGGATAAGAATCAGTCTTGAGAAGTGAACCCTGAGTGCTGAAAATAGGCTGTTTCATGCTTAGAATGAACAAACCGTCTTCCGGTGACACAACCACACACAGAGGTAGAACCTCAACACGGGAAGGGACAGGGCTCTGCCGCCCCAGGAGGAGCCCGAGGAGGGGCTCGTGAACGCAGAGGCGAGCAAAGGAGCGGGTTCTTCCCCTTTTCTGCAGAACTCGTTGGCCTGCTGAGTGGCCCACGCGCTCTGCTGCTGCAGTGGGACCTGGGCTGGACTGACACTCCCCTCCAAGCCACAGACCCGGCCCTGACCAAACACCGCACAGAAAAGAGCCCCTCCCCCCCCCCACCCATTCTTGGACCAGGGACGGAGGAACAGGACAGTGAAGCACGTGAAGCGGCGGAGGGGCTGTAAGCGGAGCCGGACGCCGGGACTCGGGGCTACCGGGCCTCGGAACGTCTCACAGCCACGCCGGGACTCACCGTGAGCGGGAGGGCGAGAACGGTAGTTGTAGCCACCAGAGAACCTCGGAGTGGAGGACAGCAGGCTGTGCTGCCTCGAAACACGGGTTTGAGACTGGGTATCCCAAATTCACTCACCGGAGAGTTTCTGCCCGTCAGCTCGATTCACTTCCGGGTCTGAAGGAAACTGCGCACGGCGGCCTGGAGAAGTAGTTTAGGGGGCGGGGCCGGGGCGGGGCCGCGTCCAGCGAAGGGCGGGACGTGGAGCGTAGGGACTGGGCAGGAAGCGCGCGGTGGGGGCGGGCCAGTGTGGGGGCGGAGCCTCGACTCTACTGGCCCTGCTCCGCCCCTGGCTGTTTATGGGTCTGTTAGTCCCTCTGCCCCGGCTGTGCTTGTTTCTCTGCTTTTTGATCGCTGTGGAACAGAGCTGCTTCCTGCGTGTTCTAAATTAACGTTTCTAACAATTTAAGGTAAGAGAGTAGTTATAAGGCCAATTATATTATAAGCTGAGATGTTTTCCTCGAGTTGAGGGTGACTAAATTCAAAAGCTCTTGGTGCCAGCTGGTGGAGACGTGCCTTGTGAGCGATGGACGCTGCAATGACATCTCAGGAAAGAACTAAGAAGTATCATCGGGAGCTGAGACCTGACAACGAGTAAGAAGGACCATCGTTTACATTTATTCTATTGCCACAGTTAGTTGAATTTACCAGTTTGCTTCTACAAATTAGTTAGAAAGGATTTGGATTTGATATAGGTCCTGAGTGTAATAATATGCTATATTGATGATATCATAAGAATATCAGAAACTTAAAAATAAGATAGGTAGAACTGATATAAATGCATTAATGGCACCAAAAAAGACTGGTTGTTAAATCTAGCAAAGATCTAGGGACTTGCCCAAATGGTGAAATTCTTGGGAATATTCTGGGCAGAGGCCATCCATGACGTTCCACAGGTGACTACAAAGAAACTAGTATCCTTACCTACCCCTAGAACTAAACAAGAAGCCCTATGTTTGAGTGGTCTATTTGGATTTTGGAGAATGCATATTCCACATCCAGGAATATTGCTAGTTCCTATCCATGAAACTATCTCAAAGAAGGCCATATTTAAATTAGGACCTAACAAAGACAAGTCATGTCTGATTTGCAAAAGTAGTGTCTCTCAATGTCTATCTTTGGACCCCTGTGATGCTTTAAGAAACGATTTTGGAAGGGACTGCAATGCAGAGTAGTGCAGACTGTAATTAAGGGTAAAAGCCTTGGAGTGCCACCTAGTGGCAGCCGCTAAGATATGGGACCAGAGGATGTTTGGATGCCTGGGCATTACATATACTATCTGAGATAAAGTTACTACCTTGCTACTAGGTGTTAACTGAGATGGCCATAAAGGACATAAAATAATATTGAAACACGAAATTATTATGCTGTTTCGGCCCATACTGGAGAAACACTCTGCTAAGGGATGAAGTGCCTATAAGTGTTCCATAATAAAAAGGAAACCATTTTCACAGGAGCGTGCTACAGGGGGAGTGCAAGTAGGCAGCCATCATATCCACGGCTGGTAGCCCCTTTTCTCCTAAGAACAACTTTAGCAACACCTAGCAACACCCGAATTACTGCCAGAGCCTACTGACACTTGTTTTTCTGGATGGAAAGCTATTAAACAGAATAGGAGAAAACTATGGGCTTCTGATGACCAGTAGGCATCTTACGGTGGGTCTGAATTCCCCTGGAAAACTGCCCCACCCTGAACCTAGGAAGGCAGTGGGAAACCCAATGACATACTCAAACTAAATTTTGTCTAGGTGTAACTACTATGCATTTAACTCTAGTTTGGGGACTCCACATTTTCGGATACAAAACATGTATCACCCTCACATACATATACATACGTTGGTGAGCCTTTATTAGTATTACATTGGGTTTGCAGATTATTAGCATTAAGAATTGATATATTCATGCTGTGAATGAAGATGCTCCCACTGACAAAGATGCTCTTTATTCAAGTCTTTCTCATATCCCAGCACTCTGAGGCTAACTCTCCTTGAAATTTGTCCCATGCAGATAATCCAAGATATTCTCTGCATCTCAAGATCCTTAATTTAATCGCATCTGCAAAGCCTCATTTGCTTTGTAAGGGAACATAGTCAAAGGTTCCAGGAATTAGAATGCAGAGATCTTTGGGGGGGGCATTATTCTTTATACTATAGGTTCTAAGCTTCTCTATTACATTAATTAATAACATGGAAAAATATATAATATATATAATATATAATATTAATATATAATATATAATTATATATTATATATTATATTAATATAATAATATATATATGGTTCTTTAAAGAATTGAGCACAGTATTTCTTTCAATGCCTGCTGCTCCTACTAAATTATAGCTCTTATATGGGCAGAGACTCTCACTGTTCACATTCTCACAGTTATGTGATAGCTTATTGGAACTTAAAACTCTGAGATGGATGACTGAATAAGTGACTATAATTGTGAGGAGAAAACATAAAATTATATCTGTCAAACAAGATTGGGGGATTTTATTCTTTTTATTTTTTAAGGTACACTTCACATCTTCACAGCATGGAGCCCAATGTGGAGGGCCTGAACTCATGACCCTGAGATCAAGACCTGAGCTGAGATCAAGAGTTGGATGCTTAACCCGCTGAGCCACCCAGATACTCCAAGATTGAGAGATTTTATATAACTTCTAGAGGTAAAGGAGACACAACAGAACCAGGATAAATGGGTGTGCCAACTATTGAAGGGGCTAACAGTTGAGAAGCATGAAGGCATTAGAGCAGAGGTGTTCAGGAACCAGCAACTGGAATTCTCCAAAACCACCATATAAATTGAATTAGAGGAAAGAGATGATGTAATAGGATACTAAGGTGCTCACTAAGACAAGGACATATCAGGTAGCCCTGGTCTCAGGGGAGGACCTGGCAGAGAAGTTGGTCCTGTGAATATGTGTCTGTATAGGATGAACATCATGGAGCTTCTGGAGAAGTTTGTAAAGTCACAAATGTGCAACATCCGGAGAGATAACAATTCTGCATGGAATAACTGTGATTTTCTTACCAACCATTCCAGAACAATATGCCAGATCCTTTTGCTTTTGGGATATTTTTTGCTGCCCCATTTGCCAGAAACATACATAGGAATTATACTTACAAGCATTTGTATGGTCCAGAATAGGGTAACCAAAGAGCCAACGCACTTGGGACCTTACACTTTAAGCTCTGTTTGCTCTGAGTTCCTGGGGCTGATCGTGATGGCCTGGAAGACACTCAATAGGCCGATGGTGCCAATGGACACACCTCTGGCAACCCTGAATACTGAGAGAGTTTACATCCAAAATTACTAAAAAAAAAAGAAAAAAAAAAAGCTTTAATCCAAAAGCTTCCAGTGTATGAAGGACTCACTTAGAGACAATAAACAAGGAGTTGGCTAAAATCAGGTGCTTGAGAATCAGATCTCTAGACCTTAACATACATCCAAGGAAGCAAAGGTAGTGGTAAATAAGAAAGAAATTCTCCAAGGTTCCAACTAAAGTCTGTGATAAGAAGATCATCTCTATTGCCAAATTCCTGGTGGCCATTCTATCATTTCCCACTAAATAATATTCATATTCAGAGTCCTTCATGGAACCAAGAGGTTTGGGTTATTATTATCATGGCAACTGAAATCCTATGTTCTCCACCTACAATTTTTTTCCAAGATATATCTCCTGTCCTTGTAAGATTGTCTAGGTTTGTACATTTTACTCAAGGAGAACCCCTTTTCCACATGTGAACACTTAATTACCTGGATTCTTGATAAGCCTCCTTCCCATACAGAACATCACTCAAACTGAAATAGAAAGTACAGTAAAACCTTGGATTGCATGTAACTTGGTCTTCGAGTGTTCTACAAGACAAGCGAACATTTCTAACAAATTTTAACTTGATAAATGCGTGATTCTTGCAATACAAGTATTACGTGATGCCGAATGTGACATGATCACAACTGAGCCAATGTTACCTAAATTTGTTTTCATATACAAGTCCTTTGGATTACAAGCCTATTTCTAGAGCGAATTATGCTTGAAAACCAAGGTTTTACTGTACTCACCTGATTCTTTCCTGATGATATGGACACCTCTGCCAGGATTACTCACAGGAGATATTCAGTTTAAGTGTGATGGCAGAACCAGCTATAAATTAAATTTAAGACACTTGCAATGGTTTAGAGTGCTGTACCAGGATGGAGGTTATTTGCTTCTGGAGGGAAGCCCTAGGGGCAGAGATTCGGAAAGACAAAATATCATCAACCCCCTCCCTCCTTGTATCTCCTGGGGCTAAGATGTTCCTTAAAACACAAACCAAGACAAAAGTAAAAACAGGTGCCAGTTTTTTGCTTTTCCTTTTCCTACAGAAATCAATGTATCCCATTTCAAGATCTACAGTTTTATTCTTCACAATCATCTCTTATTTCTATCCAGACATTTCATCCCAAAGAGCCAGGTTATAAGAGGGGCACATTCTTCTGTATAAAATGTAACCAGACTTACATTTGGGTCCCATAACTCCCTTCGGGCTGGGTTACCACTTTGAGGTATACAAACCCATCTGGCCTGGGGTGGCCACTGAAGGAAGGAAAGCCACATTATGCCCAGGAATGGTCAGTGTGGAATTCAAATTTGGAAAACAGATCCATATAATCCCCACTGCTCCTTCCCTCCTTTTCCTGGAAGCAGCTGAGAGAAACTGATAATCCCTTTTTGATTATCCCTTTTTGACACTAACATCTAATCACCAAATTACCTTGTAACCAAGACATTGGACCAGCTGGAAGAAAGGAAGTAAAATGGGTCAGCCCATTTTTTAGTGTTTTTTGTGATAAAAAGCATAACATGGTCAAGGGTGCAAACGGACAGGAAAGTCTAAAAGGCGACACAGATTAGTTTCAAGGGGCACAGTGGTGTGGCTGGAGTCAATCTATAGGAATGAGTGAGTGCAGTAGTGAGGCATGACCAATAAACTGGACAGGCGGGTCAAAGGTCCAGTGAAGTCATTCAACCAGGAGTGACTGGGAGCCTTCCAAACCACGAAACAAACGGGTCAACTTTTTCCTGCAGCCACAACTCTGGCATGCAATGGTAGCCGATGCATCAACAGAGAGCTGGGTTTGATCAGCATCTTGACAGTGGTCAGTCTGCTCAGACAATAGGTCCTTACCATGGGCTTCCAAATGAGTGGCTCAGACAACAGGGTAACTGCTGAGATTTATTTCTGATTCACAGCCCCGAAGAAGGTGTCATTAATCAGACAGTCTATGGTTTCCAACACGGAAGACCAAATCGCTAAAACACGGGCAACAACCCAAACCCCTGAGTTCCGACCCCTGAGTGGAGTGATTGCACCGCTTTCAGTTCTGCATGGCTGGCTCTGAAGCTAAACAGCTGCAGAGCCCAGAGGACATCAGCTCCTGTGACCCATCAGTGAACAAGGGACAGATATTTAGAAGACCCTTGGTGAACCAGGCACCCTATACAGCCAGCAAGCTTTGCTTCAGGCACTGGAGGGGGGCATAAAATGTCCATCGAACACAGCTCCAAAATTTTCCTGGACAGCCGAGAACTTGCTTGGGCAAGTCAGGTTTCCTTTTAAATATACCATATCCAAATAAACCAATACATGTAAGTAAACTTCTGAGTTCTGTGAGCCGCTCTAGCAAATTAACTGAACCCAAGGAGGTGGGGGTCATTGGAACCTCCAGTCTATAGCTGGTCAGTCAGAAGCACAGGTTGACAACCTGTACTTGCAAGTGGCATCTGAAGGATGAGGGAGGAGGGTGGTCTTGTGGGACTGAGCCTTTAACCTGTGGAATCTGATGCCAGCTTGGGTGTCAGAATTAAGCTGAGTTGTAGGACACCCTGCTGGTGTGTCACAGAAGTACTTGTTGGTGTTGGGAACACCCTCCCCCCCCCCCACACACACACAAACACACCCCCACCACTGCCATACCCCATGGTGGAATTTGGTGCTCAGACCCCTTCTTAAGGATCCATACCTAAATAGTATGTATTTCCATGTGTCTGGCTTCTTTCACTCAATGTTAAGTTTATGGGATTCATCCATCTTGTTGAGTACAAATGAATTTTATTCATTTTTATTACTAGAGAATTATCCCATTGTGTGAGTAAATTATAATTGTAAACCACACCAAAAATACACACACACACACACACACACACACACACACACACACACACACACACTATATCTATTTGGCAAGCAAAGTCTTGGGTATTCTCTACCTACTAAGTTCATCAACCCCAAAATGAAAATATTGGACTAGGAAGGTCCATTCTCTACGGGTCAGGCTTCAGTTTTAATCAGAGCTCTGTAGCAACCAAATAGCCTCTTTTGGAATCCACATCACTATTAGTTGTGACAGGGCAGCTCTGAGTCCAAGACCCCAAGGGGGGCCCTCAGATGGAGGCTGTCTCCCTTTGCCAGAGGCTTCAAATGACGAAATTACCAAGTTTTCTTTGGTCACTGGAAGAATCGAGTGTCATAAGTCTGCCCATATAGTTCCAACAAACTTTAACTGGATGACAGGACTCTGATTATTTTCAGGTTTTATCAGCCTTCCCTAGTGTCAGAGATGTAATACAGACAACTAAGTGCTATTGATACCGAGACTTATTACTTTCCAACAAAAAGACCATCTATAGGGTGAGCATTTGGATACCAGATGATAGAGACATCATGCTAGATTCTGACCTACCCACAGGGGGCAAATGACAGTGGAGTGTGTCTCTTGAACACTTTGTTTTTGTTTACTTTTAAAAATTATTTTATTTTTTATTATTTTTTAAATATTTTTTTAATGTTTATTTGTTTTTAAGAGAAAGAGAGAGAGAGCGTGAGCAGGGAAGGGGCAGAGAAAGAGGGAGACACAGAATCCAAAGCAGGCTCCAGGCTCTGAGCTGTCAGCACAGAGTCCCATATGGGGCTCGAACTCACAAACTGTGAGATCATGACCTGAGCCGAAGTCGGACGCTTAACCGACTGAGCCACCAAGGCATCCCTAAAAATTATTTGAGAGAGAGACAATGTGAACAGGGGAAAGAGGCAGAGGGAGGGGGAGATTATTTATTTATTTATTTATTTACTTATTTATTTATTTAGTGGTGGGGGGAGGGGCACAGAGACAGGGAATCCCAAGCAGGCTCCACACAGGGCTCGAACTCATGAACTGTGAGATCATGACCTGAGCCAAAACCAAGACTTGGACGCTTAACTAGGCACCAAGCTAGAGAGACAGAGAGGGAGAGAGAGAGAGAATGAAAATCTTCAGCAGGCTCCATGCTTAGCTCCTGAATACTTTGAGACCAAACCCAAGTCCATCTGCCCAATGCACAGCAAAGCCGATCACTGAGACATCAGGCTTTCAGCAAGGAAAGGGTTTGAGAGGCAGCCAGACAAGAAGACAGGAGGGCAAGCCTCAAATACCCTTCCTCCAAGGTGGAAAAAATGAGGTGTTTTTTTTTAATGTATATATAATCATAGGGGTTGAGATTACATACATATTGATGAGAAGGGCCAGAAAAGGTATGACTATTCATGAGGAAAGATGGAGCGTGCACACTGAACAAATATATGTAACATATGCATTCTGTGTTCACTTTGGGGTGGAGACTTAACATCAGAATAGGGCAAAATTCAGTCCCTGACATCAGGAGGTTATCTTAGGACAAGGAGAAGGGCTATGGGTATGCTCTGAGAGCTGGTACAAACTGAATGGGGTCTTGGGCTCATTATCTCAGGTAAGCAATGCAGGACCTTGCTTGTTCATGGGCTGGAACCATATCAGTTGACCTTGAGCCCAGGCTTCTGTAGAGACAGCTAGTGGGTTTTTTAGTTGGGTCTGAAAAGGCACAATCTTGTTTCCTGAAAAACAAGATTTAAAATTTTTTGCCAGTTTCAACCTCATTAACCCTATGGGGCACGGTTTCAACTTCTCAGCAGATGGCAATAATCGCCTCTCACACTACGGGACCAGAAAGTACAAGGACATACTGCATCAATCCCTATTATAGATGCTGATGTAGACACAGCAAGAGGATGTGGAATTAGCACCTGCATCATCATTGTAGCTTCATTCTGTCACTGTGGACCTTGCCCACACCTTATCAGTTGAGTTTGGGTCCTTTTTTTCCCTGTGTGAACACGGATGAGGACATTTAACACCTGTGTGAGTCAGAGGCTGTAGTAAGATTATGTTATTCCCTGAACAGGAGCTTGGAAATGCAAGGGGCAAGAAAAAGCTAACATGGAGGGTGGGGATGGCCAGGGAGGTGGGGAGGGTACCCCTACTTTTCATTCTTTAATGCTTTTCACCTTAAGGTCTGATCTGGCTTCCTCCTTGCACATCCCAGAAACTGAAGGGTGGCCTGGTTTAGAGGTTTCTTTATTCCTGCCTATTTGCAACCATAGTTGACCCTATAGTCCTTGTCACTTAGCCTTCCCTCCCATCTAGTAAGATGAGGCGTGGCACCTGATCTAACACAGCTATACAATTTTGAGTTCCTTCCCTCCCTCAAGCATATTCAGCTTGCTGCTCAAGCTGTTGAAGTCTGAGAGAGACTGAGGTGATAGGCTGAGAGACACATCAGGAGGTCCAGAGGGAGAGAGTGACCCCGTGCTGTAAGCAAGGCGCTAGCAAGGCACATTGCCTTTTGGTTTCTAGTGGGCTACAGGCTGCGTGCAGCTCAATCACATTAACTTATAATGTTGATTCACCCGAACCTCTTTATTAGCTCTGGGGACTCCTTGTTCCTCCCTCCCCTGCATCAGAAGAAGAATGAGCAGTACTTCTAGACCCTTCCTCCTTCCTCCAGGGAGTGACTGAACAACAAACAAAGCACATTCAGGTTGCTTGCTTCAATCCTACCTCTCACACAGCAGCCTCCTTAACAAGTAAGACAGTGGAAGGCCCTACTCACACCTTGTGCAACACCTGGGTGAGAGAATTTGCTACTGGTCCCAGAGAACCTTCTCTTATTCCCTAACCAGACCCATAAAGGGACCTTGTCCTTTTCTTTACAAAGAGTCATACCTCTCTCACCACCCCATCCTTGTCACCAAGACTGCCAAGACTGCTGGCAAGACTGTTAGATTTTATAACTTATCTGCAAGCCAAAAAACTAGTTTTCCCGTTTCATAGCTGCCAGCAGAAGGCATGAGACTCCTGGATTGCCCACAAAGGGGCTTATTATTCCCTGTACAATTGGAAGCACAAACTTCAGTTCACGTGCCCCTTCCTCACCCCACATCCCACAAGGTGAGGCAAAGAGGCTCAGGTAGATGCTACACAAACAATAGATCTTTGTCACAGATGATGAAAGTCAGTCCAGATCTTTGCCATTTATCACACACAACCATTCAACTTTTGTCTCAGAAGGAGGCATAATTGTTGTTATACTGGTCAGGAAATCAATCCATCCCTTGGTCTCGAGAAAGACACTACCACCATCTTACAACCATCTGTGGCAAGAGAACCTGGAACAGAGCTGACACAAGACATGAAAAAAAAAAAAAAACCCACCCAAAACTGAGATGCCCACAGAGAGGGAGAGAAAAAAATGAGTGGGGGAGGGCAGAGAGAGAGAGAGGGAGACACAGTATCAGGAGTAGTTTCCAGGGGCGCCTGGGTGGCTTGGTTGGTTAAGCGTCCGACTTCGGCTCAGGTCATGATCTCACGGTCCGTGAGTTTGAGCCCCACGTCGGGCTCTGTGCTGACAGCTCAGAGCCTGGAGCCTGTTTCAGATTCTGTGTCTCCCTCTCTCTCTGCCCCTCCCCCGTTCATGCTCTGTCTCTCTCTGTCTCAAAAATAAATAAAACGTTAAAAAAAATTAAAAAAAAAAAAAAGAGAAGTAGGTTCCAGGCTCTGAGCTGTCAGCACAGAGACCGATGTGGGGCTTGAACCCATGATCTGCGAGATCATGATCTGAGCCAAAGTCAGATGCTTAACCTACTGAACCACCCAGGCACCCCCTCTTTTGTGAAAGATTTTTAAATATAAGGCATATATAAAAAATAGAATATATCGGTGAGAGATCTTGTGCATTATATACCTATAATTAACAGAGTTTGGGATTGACATAAGAATACTTTTTAGTCAGAGAGTGTGTCACAAGATACATTTGACCCTAACAGAGGTTCTTGGAAACCAATCATTATGAAGTTATCTTTTCATGAAATGCTGCTTCCCTAACTACAAGAGGGAAACAGTCTCACCATAATCAACAGACACAGGTGTTTTCAGTAGAGAACCATTAACTGTCTCCACTAAACCCTTCATGCACCCAGAGTTAGAGAAACATTTTCTAGTTTAGCAATTGCCTTCAGACTCATTTTTTCTGCACAGAATTAGATGATGTCTATAGATTCATCCCACTATTTATAACAAGCATGGAAGCGTTATAGGCACACTTCTAGCAATTCCTGAAAAGATAGTCTATGATTCTTATAAGGTAGACTGAACAGACTGATTTCAAAACTATAGTCCTCAAGCATAAAGTCTATAAGCAGAAAACCAGATTTCATTACCACCTGGATTAAACTTCAACAACCAATGTCATTGTGGATTACACTAAATTATAAAGAAGTCATCAGAGGTTGGTATAGAATCTTGAACTCCCATCTCTCTTTACACGTCAGTTCATGTCTCAGCAATTACTCTTCCCTTCTTTGAAACTGGACCAGTTTCAAACTCAGAAGAGTCTCTTTTTCCAATTTAAATATTTGCCCAGATTCCTGATACACCTTCTTCCCTTATAGACTCTGCCTCTGACAGTGAAATAGGACACGCTCGCCTGCCTCCTTCCTGTTACCAGAACTCTAGTCTCAGTGTGATGGTCATTTGCTGCCTCTCCTCCCCATGGAACATAATTATCATCTCACCTTGTAGCAGCAATGGGAATGCCACCTTGGGGAGATGAGAATATTTCTTAAAAATTTGTCCCAGTTCATACTTACTGAAAACAATTACAAGTACCTACTTAGCATCTCGTAAAAGACTGCCGGAGTGTTTGGATGAGGCTCTTCCTTTTCTATCAACCCTAGATTCAAACCAGGTCTCACGTGAAGGAGAGCAGGAAATACCAAGGTCACACATGTGAGGGACTGGCAACAAAACATGTGTGGCTCACTAGATTCTCTGAGAGTACCTTTCCCTCTCACCTGGGAGCAACTCTCCACATCGGCCCAACTCTGGAGGCCTCTGTGCAGACAGTTTAACCATGAGATACTGCCTCACAACTGTCAGAGTGGCTAAAATAAAAAAGATAAGAAATAACAAGTGTGTCAATGATGTGGGGAAAAGGGCACCCTCAAGCACTGTTGGTGGGACTGTAAACTGGTGCATCTATTGTGGAAAACAGTATGGAGGTCTCTAAAAAAATTACAAATAGAATTACCCTGTGATCCAGTAATTCTACTACTGAGTATTTATCCCCCCAAAATGAAAACACTAATTTGAAATGATATATGTACCCTCTATATTTATTGCACCGTGTTTACAGTAGCCATGATATTGAAGCAACCCAAGTATCCATCAATAAATGAATGGATAAAGAAGATATTGTACACATGTACAATAGAATATTAAGCAGCCATAAAAAAGAATGAGTTTAGGGGTGCCTGGGTGGCTCAGTCAGTTAAATGTCCGACTTTGGCTCAGGTCATGATCTCATGGTTCACGGGTTCGAGCCCCACATCGGGCTCTGCACTGACAGCTCAGAGCCTGGAGCCTGTTTTGGATTCTGTATCTCCCTCTTTCTCTGCTGCTCTCCCCCACACCACACACACACTCTCTCTCAAAAATAAATAAAAACATTATAAATTTTTGAAAAAAAAGTGAATTTGTGCCATTTGCAACAATATTGATGGACGTAGTGGGTATAATGTGAAGAGAAATAAGTTAGTCAGAGACAAATACCATATGATTTCATTCATTTTTGAAATTTAAGAAACAAATGAAGAAAAAAAGACAGACAAAAACAAAAACAAAAACAAAACCCACATTCTTAAGCACAGAGAACAAACTGTCCCTCACATTCTTCTACTGCTCACAGACATTAAGTCTTAGGTGCCTTTTACTCGTTATTGGTCTTTGACCACTTTTTTCTATCTATCTACCTACCTACCTACGTACCTACATCCAAGTTAGTTAGCATATAGTGCAATAATGATTTCAGGAGTAGATTCCAGTGATTCATCCCCTATGTATAACACCCAGTGCTCATCCCAACAAGTGTCTTCCTTAATGCCCCTTGCCAATTTAGCCCATCCCCTCACCCACAATCCCTCCAGCAACTTTCAGTTTGTTCTCTGTATTTAAGAGTGGCTTATGTTTTTGTTCTCTCCCTCTTTTAATATTATTTTTGCTTCCTTTCCATTATGTTCATCTGTTTTGTATCTAAAATTCGACATATGAGTGAAGTCATATGATATTTCTTTCTCTAATTTCCCTTAGCATAATACCGTCTAGTTCCATCCATGTTGTTGCAAATTACAAGATTTCATTCTTTTTGATTGCCAAGTAATACTCCACTGTATGTGTGTGTACACACACACACACACACACACACACATACACTACATCTTCTTTATCCATTCATCTGTCAGTGGACATTTGGGCTCTTTCCATATTTTGGCTATTGTCAATAGGGCTGCTATGATCATGGGGTTGCATGTGCCCCTTCAAAACAGCACACCTGTGTCCCGTGGATAAATACCTAGTAGTGCAATTGCTGGGCCATAGGGTAGTTCTATGGTAGTTTAATTTTTTGAGGAACCTCCATACTGTTTTCCAGAGTGGCTGCACCAGTTTGCATTCCCACGAGCAATGCCAAAGAGATCCTCTTTCTCCGCATCCTTGCCGACATCTGTTGTTGCCTGAGTTGTTAATGCCAGCCATTCTGACAGGTGTAAGGTGGTGTCTCATTGTGGTTTTGATTTGTATTTCCCTGATGATGAGTGATGTTGAGCATTTTTTCATGTGTCGGTTGGCCATCTGGATGTCTTCCTTGGAGAAGTGTCTAGTCATGTCTTTTGCCCATTTTATCACTGGATTATTTGTTTTTTGGGTGTTGAGTTTGATAAGTTCTTTATAGATTTTGGATACTAACCCTTTATCTGATATGTCATGTGCAAATATCTTCTCCCACTCCATTGGTTGCCTTTTAGTTTTGCTGATTGTTTCCTTCGCTGTGCAGAAGCCTTTTATCTTGACGAGGTCTCAATAGTTCATTTTTGCTTTTATGCCTCCAGAGATGTGTTGAGTAAGATGTTGCTGCGACCAAGGTCAAAGAGGTTTTTGCCTGCTTTCTCCTCTAAGATTTTGATGGTTTCCTGTCTTATGTTTGGGTCTTTCATCTATTTTGAGTTTCTTTTTGTGTATGGTGTAAGAAAGTGGTCCAGGTTCATTCCTCTGCATGTCACTGTCCAGTTTTCCCAACACAATTTGCTGAAGAGACTGTCTTTATTACGTTGGATATTCTTTCCTGCTTTGTCAAAGATTCGTTGGCCATATGTTTTTTATGGGTCCATTTCTGGGTTCTCTATTCTGTTCCATTGATCTAAGTGTCTGTTCTTGTGCCAGTACCATACTGTCTTGATGATTACAGCTTTGTAGTATAGCTTGAAGTCCAGGATTGTGATGCCTCCTTCTTTGGTATTCTTTTTCAAGATTCCTTTGGCTATTCAGGGTCTTTTGGGGTTCCATACAAATTTTAGGATTGTTTGTTCTAGCTCTGTGAAGAATGCTGGTGTTATTTTAATAAGGATTACATTGAATATGTAGACTGCTTTGGGTAGTATTGACCTTCAGTGATATTTGTTCTGCCAATCCATGAGCATGGAATATTTTTTCATATTTTTGTGTCTTATTTAATTTATTTCATAAGCTTTCTATAGTTTTCAGTGTATAGATTTTTTTTACCTCTTTGGTTGGATTTATTCCTAGGTATTTTATGGGTTTTGGTGTAATTACAAATGGGATTGATTCCTTGATCTTTTTCTGTTGCTTCATTATTGGTGTGTACAAATGCAACCAATTTCTGTGCATTTGATTTTATATCTTGCGACTTTGCTGAATTCAGGATCAGTTCTTGCAGTTTTTTGGTGGAATCTTTTGGGTTTTCCATATAGAGTATCATGTCGTCTGCAAAGAGTGAAAGCTCGAGTTCCTCTTTGCTGATTTGGATGCCTTTTATTCCTATGTGTTATCTGATTGTTGAGGCTAGGACTTCCAATACTATGTTGAATTAACAGTGGCATGAGTGGACATCCCCGTCGTGTTCCTGACCTTACAGGGAAAGCTCTCAGTTTTTCCCCATTGAGGATAATATTAGTGGTGGGGCTTTCATATATAGCTTTTATGATCTTGAGGTATGATCCTTCTATCCCTACTTTCTTGAGGGTTTTTATCAAGAAAGGATACTGTATTTTGTCAAATGCTTTCTCTGCATCTATTGAGAAGATCATGTGGTTCTTGTCCTTTATTTTATTGATGTGATGTATCACATTGATTGTTTTGTGGATATTGAACCAGCCCTGTTTCCGAGGTATAAATCCCACTTGGTTGTGTTGAATAATTCTTTTAATGTATTGTTGGATCCGGTTGGCTAGTATCTGGAAGATTTTGCATCCATGTTCATCAGGGAAATTGGTCTGTAGTTTTCCCTTTTGGGTGGGTCTTTGGTTTGGAATCATAACCACTTTTTTCTCATGATCTTTTCCCTCTTAACCCACTTATTTCCATCATATTTGTAAGCCATCCACCCAGCATGCATCTCCAGCTCCCTGAACTTTCTGGCACACTTTGCCCCTTGTGCTCTTAAATCCTGCCCTTCAACACTCTGTGACTTTAGCCTTCTTGTGTCTTGTAACCTCTTTCCTCTCTTTCCATGTCCTGGGCTGTCGGCACCGTTACCTATACACCCCTTCCCTTGCTCTCACTTTACCCCTCTCTCCCCACTTCCCCTTCCCATCCCCTCACATGCACACATGCACGGTCACTCTCCTGATATCACAGCTCTGCAGCTATGTGCCTTGAATGGAAATGACAGTGCTCACAGCACAATTGAAATGTTGTGCTTCGTAAATACCCTCTTTACAGGTTATTGGAGGGATGGAAGGAGTAACAAAGGTGAAAAACGCCCTTTTTGGGGCATCTAGTGGTGTGATGAAACTATTTTCCATTTTGAACATCTTATCCAGATACACATGCGATGATGGTGTGTGACTTTGTGCAACTGCGTGTCATAAGGTGTACAAATGCAAATATGTGTTGATATGTGTTGAGCCGTGGAGGAGTCTGAGTATATAAAGCAAAGTCTATGCAAGTGTGTGTGTGGTTAAGTATGTGAGGGTGTGTGACTGTATTTGTGTGGGTGTACATGCACATGTGTGTTTGCATATGTGTGTAAGGGTATAAATTAGAGTGTGTGTGTGTGTGCATGTGCGTGTGTGTACTAGAGTTTGTCCACCATAATGGTATTAATCCCTGACTTTGAAATTGGGGGTGCATTAAATACTGAATGTGGATCATAGTGGGCATTTGTTTGTAGGAAAAAGCAATGGACTAATTAGAACTCATAGGGTTTTGTTGTTGTTGTTGTTGTTGTTGTTAATTACAGAAGAAAACAAGGCTCCTTATGAAAATTCAGGAAAAATAAATAAATAAATAAGGGCATGAGACTGGTAATCATTCAGTGTTCTAGAATTGAGGAAGTGGCATTGGCTTATCTCATAGCTGAAGGAATTGTAAGAATTATTTGTACAAATCATCTGATCCTGCCTATAAAGCCATGCTTTATTAGCAAGTTCATAAACCTCTATCTTTCAATGGATTTTATTCTATTTATAATTCATATCCCTACTGGGGGTGATAGGGAAGAGTGAATATGGGGAGATTACATATTGTTATAAGTTTTCCACATCACCTAGACTTCCAAATCAATTGCCATTGGGCTGTGGGTTTCTCGTCCAGAGATTTCCAGTGAAAATTGTCATCTGTGCTTCCTTGACATCAGTTTCAAAATCCTTCTCAGGTATGTCATCTGTTTCCACTACTCTCCCGTTAATTAAATGATGGTGTGGCTTAGTGGTTTGAAGATTAAGACAGAACTCACTTTGGGCAGTGGGGGTTGGGGGGGGGAGACTTTTCTGGAGAGCAGAGAATCCAGTGAGACACATGAGCTTCCCCTGCCAGCTTCTCACATGTCAGACCTCAGAATTTCTTGCTCCTTCCATCCGATACCCTGTCTGTCTCCAGGGATAAAAGGAAGAGCTTCTTCCAAACTCCATAATGATCTCTTTGGAGATAATACCTACAAACTTGTAATTGCTTTTTTGGTAATTGGCAACTGATGAAAAAAAAGTTTGTCACAAATATTCTCAGTTCGCCAAGGCTGTTTTCTCACTGCAGCTACAGGTGAAGAGACAATGCAGTTCCACAGGGAGGCGATGTCGCAGAACCACAAACACATATCTAGTGGTCTGGCTGCCTCCCTATTCCATATGCTGGCTGTTGCAACTGTCACTCTGACATCCATGCTGACAGCCAGAGGAAGTCAGGTGAGTATTTTCTATTTTGTCTGAGAGGTAGAGTCTGCAACCAAGGAATGGTATCAGGAGTCTGGGTAAGCGGTCATCTTGGGAAAAAAAGATTCTTCTGTGTTTCAACCTGGTCCAGAGCCAAAGATACAAGGGAAGGAAGCATAACTCTGAGGCTTGAATTGAACTAGTAAAGAGAGAAGGGGTTGTAGACATTTACCAATCTCTGATGGCTCCTGATGTGTTTAGTGTAATCCTCACTGAAAGTGACTATTGGTATTTAATCAAGTGATAAGGAAACCTGGTTCCTAGTGTTTAGGACTGAACTACCAAAATCAATCTGTTGTTCCCGCTATGTTACAGGAATCATAGACTAAATTCTCAGGATTGCCAGAGGTGCCTGTAACACTTCTGTGTTGTTAAAAAAAAAAAAAAGTGGGATGAAACCACAGGAATCCTCTAACCTTGTGTAAAAAGGGTATTTCCAAATGATAAATGCAAGAGTAGAAAGGCTTTCTCTGACTGTGTTAAGTGTTTAATGGAGACAGTGATAGTTTCCTATTGAGAATATCCAGGATATGTTCATTTTAGTGAGAAACAGCAGTAAATGAAATGATAACAGAATAACAATTGGTGTCAGATAGTGGCTTTAGGCCCAATGTATCTGTTGATGTACTATCTGATTTAAAATTTCATGGCACCTGGGTGGCTCAGTAGTTTGTTTGAGTGTCTGACTCTTGATTTCAGATCAGGTCATGATCCCAGGGTTGTGGGATTGAGCTTCCTGAGCTGAGCATGGAGCCCGCTTAAGATTCTCTTCCTACCTCTGTCCCTACCCTGCTTACATACTCTGTCTCTCAAATAAAAAATAAGTTATTTCATGAATTTTAAACTTTTTAATTTCAATTTATAAAATACACATACATCACATTCTTGAGATTCTGTTTTGAAATGAGTCTATATTTTAATAGTTCATAAATTTTGCCTTATTGTTAGCACTTTTTACTTTAGCCATGTATTAATAAACAGGTTAGTTTATGATTTGAAAATGCTAATGTTTAGTTTCTACCTTACATGATTTTATCACATACTGTGGTTCATGTCCCACAGTTCAGGGACTGACATCGTGTTAAATGATTCCTGTGATAGGTGCCATATTGCACCCAGCATAAAAGCATATTAGTGTTTCTGTTGCCATCCCAGAATAGAGCCAATTGTACCTTCTTTAAAGATAATTTGTCATAATGCAGTCCCTGACAGAATTATACTATAATTAATGTATCAATATTTTATTATGAAATCTAAATCTATATTTGTATTTTGTAATGGCCTATACACATAAATGGAAACTTGTCACACAAAATTGTAAAGCAAAGTAAAACCAATCTAAAATAAGAAGAGGGGCGCCTGGGTGGCTCAGTTGGTTAAGCGTCCGACTTCGGCTCAGGTCATGATCTCACGGTCTGTGGGTTTGAGGCCTGCATCGGGCTCTGTGCTGACAGCTCAGAGCCTGGAGCCTCTTTCAGATTCTGTGTCTCCCTCTTTCTCTGCCCCTCCCCTGTTCATGCTCTGTCTCTCTCTGTCTCAAAAATAAAAATAAACGTTAAAAAAAAATTAAAAAAAAAAGAAGACAAAGTATGAAAATGAATAAACGTACATCTGTATTCTTCAGGAACACAGTTAAGTAGTCATGTTAGAATAGTTTAGTGGGTTTTTTTAAATGCTTATTTTTGAGAGAAAAAGAGACCTGGGGGTGGTTGGGAGGGTCAGAGAGTGGGGGACAGAGGATCAGAAGCAGGCTGTGTGCTGACAGCAGTGAAGCCAACAACACAGAGCTGGAACTCCTGAACCTGAAGGTCCTGAACTCAGCTGAAGTCTGACGCTCAACCAACTGAGCCACACAGGTACCCCAGAATAGTTTAGTGTTTAAATGCACTGTTTTTGGGGGCCTGGGTGGCTCAGTTGGTTAAGCGTCCTACTTGGTCTCAGGTCATGATCTCATGGCTCATGGGTTTGAGCCCCGGGTCAGGCCCTGTGCTGATGGTTTGGAGCCTGGAGCCTGTTTCAGATTCTGTGTCTCCCTCTCTCTCTGCCTCTCCCCCACTCGCTCTCTCTCTCTCTCAAAAATAAATAAACATTAAAAAATTCTTTTAACGCATTGTCTTTTTACCAGCCAAGCCAAGTCCACCCTTTGCCCATAATATGGCTTACATTTAGAGAAATCATTAAACTTTATCTGTCCAAGTCCTCCCTATTTTTCCAATAGAAATAACGCTATTGCCTGTCTCATGGAGTTATGAAGAACACAGAATTTATTATAGGTATGGCCTCATTGGAGTGACTTGTATTTCGTGAGAGCTTTTCAAAGGTGATGTATTCAACTCTTAAAAATGCGTAATAAGAATCATTGAGTAGGTATTTCTAAGTATGAACTAAAATTAGTGGAGAACATTGAATTCCAGCCAACATGACATGTGCCTCACGCCTCCTGTTCCCATGCAGGAACCTGGCTCAGAAGAAGAATTTCACTCCTTGGGATTTTGAAGAATGACCGCCATTGATTTGGTAATGGTAATGATCTTCTTATTACAAACTATAGTTGGACTTCTGGGGAATTTTTATCTTCTTTACCATTATCTCTTACTTTCTCTAACGGGATGGGGGTTCAGGTCCACAGATTTGATTCTCAAGCACTTGACTATAGCCAACTCCTCGGTCATTCTCTCTAAAGGAGTCCCCCACATGATGGCAGTTTGGGGACTAAAAGAATTCCTCAATGATATTAGATGCAAATTTGTTTTCTATGTTCAAAGAGTGTGCAGGAATGTGTCCATTGGCACTGTCTGCCTCTTGAGCCTCTTCCAGATGATCATCATCAGTCCCAGGGATTCCAGGTGGGGAGGGCTAAAAGTGAAAGCTTCCAAGTACCTGGGCAGATCCAACATCCTCTGTTGGATCCTGAACATTATGTTTAGTATTATCATTCCTATGTATATAACTGGCAAGTGGAGCCACCCAAATGTCAAAAAAGGCAAAGAGTTATGGCTATTGTTATTCTAGAGGTCCTGACTACATAGCACAGTTACTGCATTTAGCATCAGTATTATTCCATGATGGTTTCTGTTTGGGGCTCATGATCTGGGCCAACGGCTCCGTGGTCTTAATCCTGCACAGGCACAAACAGCAAGTCCAATACATTCACAGCAACAATCTCTCCACCAGATCCTCCCCTGAGTCTACAGCCACCCAAAGCATCCTTATCCTCGTCATCACCTTTGTATTTTTGTGCATTCTCTCCTTCATCTTTCACAATTGTTCAGTGATTTTTGACAATCCCAGTTGGTGGCTGATGAACACCACTACACTAATCACCGCATGTTTTCCAACTGTAAGTCCCTACATCCTCATGAGCCATGACTCTAGATTGTCCCGGTTCTGCTTTGTCAAGAAAAGAAATACAAAATTGCTTAAATTTATCATAAATGTGTAAATAATATGCATATCCACAACAATTAGTTTTTTTATTCATTAATTCATTTGATGGTTTAACCACAATCCTGAAACTGTCATATTACAAGAGGGTGATAAACAACACAGACTAGGCTTCTGCTGTGAAATGAATAAGTGAAATGCAATTATAAATGAAATATTGGGGAGAGTTCCGGAAGATGGCGGCGTAGGAGGACGCTGGGCTCACCGCGCGTCCTGCTGATCACTTAGATTCCACCTACACCTGCCTAAAGAACCCAGAAAACCGCCAGAGGATTAGCAGAACGGAGTCTCCGGAGCCAAGCGCAGACGAGAGGCCCACGGAAGAGGGTAGGAAGGGCGGCGAGGCGGTGCGCGCTCCACGGACTGGACTGGCGGGAGGGAGCCGGGGCGGAGGGGCGGCTCGCCGGCCAAGCAGAGCCCCCGAGTCGGGCTGGCAAAAGCGGAGGGGCCGGACGGACTGTGTTCTGACAGCAAGCGCGACTTAGCGTCTGGGAGGTCAGAAGTTAACAGCTCTGCTCAGAAAGCGGGAAGGCTGGAGGACAAAGGGAGGGAGAGCTGCTGAGCCCCCGGACGGCAGAGCTCAGCTTGGCGGGGAACAAAGGCGCTCGCCAGCGCCATCTCCCCCGCCCATCCCCCAGCCAAAATCCCAAAGAGAACCAGTTCCTGCCAGGGAACTTGCTCGCTCCGCGCAAACACCCAACTCTGTGCTTCTGCGGAGCCAAACCTCCGGCAGCGGATCTGACTCCCTCCCGCTGCCACAGGGCCCCTCCTGAAGTGGATCACCTAAGGAGAAGCGAGCTAAGCCTGCCCCTCCCGCCCCCGTGCACCTTGCCTACCCACCCCAGCTAATACGCCAGCTCCCCAGCACCACAAGCCTGGCAGTGTGCAAGTAGACCAGACGGGCCCCACCACCCCACAGTGAATCCCGCCCCTAGGAGAGGGGAAGAGAAGGCACACACCAGTCTGACTGTGGCCCCAGCGGTGGGCTGGGGGCAGACATCAGGTCGGACTGCGGCCCCGCCCACCAACTCCAGTTATACACCACAGCACAGGGGAAGTGCCCTGCGGGTCCTCACCACTCCAGGGACTGTCCAAAATGACCAAACGGAAGAATTCCCCTCAGAAGAATCTCCAGGAAATAACAACAGCTAATGAACTGATCAAAAAGGATTTAAATAATATAACAGAAAGTGAATTTAGAATAATAGTCATAAAATTAATCGCTGGGCTTGAAAACAGTATACAGGACAGCAGAGAATCTCTTGCCACAGAGATCAAGGGACTAAGGAACAGTCACGAGGAGCTGAAAAACGCTTTAAATGAAATGCAAAACAAAATGGAAACCACGACGGCTCGGATCGAAGAGGCAGAGGAGAGAATAGGTGAACTAGAAGATAAAGTTATGGAGAAAGAGGAAGCTGAAAGAAAGAGAGATAAAAAAATCCAGGAGTATGAGGGGAAAATTAGAGAACTAAGTGATACACTAAAAAGAAATAATATACGCATAATTGGTATTCCAGAGGAGGAAGAGAGAGGGAAAGGTGCTGAAGGGGTACTTGAAGAAATTATAGCTGAGAACTTCCCTGAACTGGGGAAGGAAAAAGGCATTGAAATCCAAGAGGCACAGAGAACTCCCTTCAGACGTAACTTGAATCGATCTTCTGCACGACATATCATAGTGAAACTGGCAAAATACAAGGATAAAGAGAAAATTCTGAAAGCAGCAAGGGATAAACATGCCCTCACATATAAAGGGAGACCTATAAGACTCGTGACTGATCTCTCCTTTGAAACTTGGCAGGCCAGAAAGGCTTGGCACGATATCTTCAGTGTGCTAAACAGAAAAAATATGCAGCCGAGAATCCTTTATCCAGCAAGTCTGTCATTTAGAATAGAAGGAGAGATAAAGGTCTTCCCAAACAAACAAAAACTGAAGGAATTTGTCACCACGAAACCAGCCCTACAAGAGATCCTAAGGGGATCCTGTGAGACAAAGTACCAGAGACATCACTACAAGCATAAAACATACAGACATCACAATGACTCTAAACCCGTATCTTTCTATAATAACACTGAATGTAAATGGATTAAATGCGCCAACCAAAAGACATAGGGTATCAGAACGGATAAAAAAACAAGACCCATCTATTTGCTGTCTACAAGAGACTCATTTTAGGTCTGAGGACACCTTTAGATTGAGAGTGAGGGGATGGAGAACTATTTATCATGCTACTGGAAGCCAAAAGAAAGCTGGAGTAGCCATACTTATATCAGACAAACTAGACTTTAAATTAAAGGCTGTAACAAGAGATGAAGAAGGGCATTATATAATAATTACAGGGTCTATCCATCAGGAAGAGCTAACAATTATAAATGTCTATGCCCCAAATACCGGAGCCCCCAGATATATAAAACAGTTACTCATAAACATAAGCAACCTTATTGATAAGAATGTGGTCATTGCAGGGGACTTTAACACACCACTTACAGAAATGGATAGATCATCTAGACACACAGTCAATAAAGAAACAAGGGCCCTGAATGATACATTGGATCAGATGGACTTGACAGATATATTTAGAACTCTGCATCCCAAAGCAACAGAATATACTTTCTTCTCGAGTGCACATGGAACATTCTCCAAGATAGATCATATACTGGGTCATAAATGAAATATTATATGATTATCATATAAACACTATATAATATAAATGTCTTAATATTTGAAGTGAGGGAGTTTGAAACCCATGTACTATTAAAACAGCAGTTCCTGAAACAATCTGGAGATTATGAAGTCATTGAGCATGTAACTTTCAATGTGACATAATAAATTTTCTGCAAAATTAACTAGTCATGGGATTCTATGACAAATTCCCTAAACTAGGGACACCATTTGACATGGTCATTTAATATACTGAAGACAACAAAAACTTCCGCAGAATAATGGATAACCCGGAGTTAAGCTGAAGAGTAAATTCGTTTTCAGAGAATGGAGGCATCACAGGCCAAGTATGAATTTGGTATGTCACACTCTTCTAGAGGTGTTAATCATTTGAAGTCTGATGTTTAGAAGGGAGACTTAAGCATTTTCTTATAGAAGGGCCACACTGACCTGGTGTAGGACAAGGAAAACACAAAATAAGTTTTGCTGGTTTTTAAAAAAATATTCAACTGAGTGTTGACTCTTAAAAAAAACACATGTTGTCTGGGATAAAAATGCATAGATTTGGGGGTCTGTGGAGGTTTGATCTTGATCTATTATGCAAAGATGCCATGAAGGCATGTTGGCAAGAAACAGTCTCCATGGTGCACTTTCTTGGGTAAGGAAATAACTTTATTTAGGGGACTTTCATTGAATTTGAGTAGTGGGGGAGTAGCCATTGGAAGAATAAGTCATGGATCCATTTTGTTTATTTGGGGTTTTTGAGTGAGGTTGTCAAAAGATGAAAATGGATATTTCCTTAACTTTAGGAAATATTTTAATGTAGCTGTCTCTGTACTTATAAAGTTGATGTAAATATTAATGATTCATAATTTGAAAAACAGAAGAATTAGTTTGATCTAATGGATATATATTGACCTCTTTGCCACAAAAAATAGAGAAATGCATACTTTTTTAGCTCATGTGAAACACAGAAATATTTACCATACATTAGAACCACAAGCAGTATGTAGATGGATAGATACAACATATCTATGTTTATATTTGTGTATATATATGTGTATGAGTTTGTATATGTGTATATATGCACATATATGCTCATATAAGTCATTTTTTCTGTCAGTAATATTGGAAAACTAAATTGAGGAATAAATATAATACTCATTATAATAATATGTTTTAACTGTAAATTGTATATTATCTGATCTCTTCATCCTAGTGGTTTAATTGGTAGAAGTTATATAGAATACATTTTTAATTTTTCTATTTTAATCCTCATGTCTTACCTATATCTCTGGAAAATGAAACCAATTGAATATAGTAAGAAAATGTTTGACTTTATTAGTTGTAATTAGCCTTTTATGGTTAGTATAAGAGTCCATATATCCAGAATTGGATTCATCAACTTTTTATATGCTCATTACACCTGTTCTATTTTCTTATCCTTTCTCCATTAACTTATTCTGTATCATGTTTTAAACATTATTTTAGAGAGAGAGAGAGAGTGAGTGCGTGAGTGAGGGAGAGGGGTGGAGGGAGAGGGAGACAAAGAATCTTAAGCAGGCTCCAAGCTTGGTGTGGAGCTGGAGGTGGGGCTCCATCCCACAACTGAGATCATGACCTAAGCCAAAAATTAGAGTCAGATGCTCAACCAACTGAGCCACCCAGGTGCCCCTGTATCCATTTTTTAAAATAACTCCATATTTTGTCCCCCCTTTTTTGGAGTATGTGTAATTACTGGGAAAATTATATAGAGTATGTTTTTCTTTTTTCTATTTTAATCCTTATATTTAACTTTATCTCTTGAAAAATACTCAGCTGTATATAGTAAAATGTGTTTGACTTGAATGAGATTAGTCTCTTATGTTATCATATTAAATATATTTCAGATTGCATTTATCAATTTATACTATGTTCTTCATTATGCCTGTAGTCCATTCTTAGTTTGCCAGTTCTAACTTCTTCTGCATTAATTTTAAATAATTCTACATTGTACCTCTCTTATCTTGGAAGTCATACATTCAGTATTTCTTAGTTTTTAACCTAGAAATTATAGTGTACTTTAAAAAACTAGTCAGAGCCTGCTTTAGAACTTCTGTCATTTTCTCTCTCTCTGCCCCTCCCCAACTTGTGCTCTCTCTCTCTCTCTCTCAAAAATAAATAAACATTAAAAAAAACTAGCCAGAATGTAGTTATTTAATACGTCTGTCTCTACCTGGACAATATGATGGCAATCCAACACTAGTAGATTAACTTTCACTCAATTTGTTTTTGTTTATATGCTCTATATGATGTCTTTGGGACTTATTTATTTTATAGATGGAAGTCTGTACCTTTCAACCACCTTCTCCCATTTCACCCTTGTCTCTGGCAATCACTGATCTATTCTCTGGATTTATGAGTTCAGGTTTTGTTTCTTAGTTAGTTAGTATGTTTGTTTTAGATTCCAGATATAAATGAGATTATATGGTGTTTGTCTTAATGCTGCAGTGAACACAGGAGTGCATATATCTTCTTGAGTTAGTATTTTTGTTTCCTTTAGATAAATACCCAGAGGTGGAACTGCAGGATATGGTAGCTTCAGTTTTAATTTTTTGAGGAACCACCATACCATTTTCCATAGTGGCTGCACCAGTTTACATTCCCACCAACAGTGCACGAGGGTTTCCTTTTCTGTGCATCCTCATCAACACTTGTTATTGCTCATCTTTTTTTTTTTTTTTTTTAATTTTTTTTCAACATTTTTTATTTTATTTTTGGGACAGAGAGAGACAGAGCATGAACGGGGGAGGGGCAGAGAGAGAGGGAGACACAGAATCGGAAACAGGCTCCAGGCTCCGAGCCATCAGCCCAGAGCCTGACGCGGGGCTCGAACTCACGGACCGTGAGATCGGGACCTGGCTGAAGTCGGACGCTTAACCGACTGCGCCACCCAGGCGCCCCACTCATCTTTTTACTAATAGCCATTCTAATGGGTGGGAGGTGATATCTCATTGTGGTTTTAATTTGCATTTTCCTGATGATTTATAATCCTGAGCACCTTTCGTGTACCTGTTGCCCATCTGTATGTCTTCTTTGGAAAAATATCTATTCAGATCCTCTGTCCCTTTTTAAATCAGATTGTTTGTTTCTTTTTGTTGTTCTTGTTGGTGTTTGTGGTAGTAGTTGTTGTTTTTTGCTATTGAGTTATATGTGTTCCTTATATTTTTTTGATACTAATCTCTTATCAGATATACAGTTTGCAAATATTTTCTTCCATTCAGTAGGCCGCCTTTTCATTTTGTTGATGGTTTCCTCTGCTGTGAAGGAGCTTTTTACTTTGAAGTAAAAGTATTTATTTTTGCCTTTGCTCCTTGTGATGTTAGATCCAGAAACAACATGGATGAACCTGTAGAACATTATGCTCAGTAAAATAAGGCAGATACACAAAGAGAAGCACTGCATGATATCCCTTATTTGTGGAACCCTAAAGAGTTAAACTCGGGACGCCTGGGTGGCTCAGTCGGCTAAGCGTTCGACTTCAGCTCAGGTCACGATCTCACAGTCCGTGGGTTCGAGCCCCGTGTCGGGCTCTGTGCTGACAGCTCAGAGCCTGGAGCCTGTTTCAGATTCTGTGGCTCCCTCTCTCTCTGACCCTCCCCCGTTCATGCTCTATCTCTCTCTGTCTCAAAAATAAATAAACGTTAAAAAAAATTTTTTTTAATTAAAAAAAAATAAAAATAAAAAAAGAGTTAAACTCAATATATTTAAATATATATTTAAGCTTTGCTAAGAGAGTAGATCTTTAGTGTTCTCCCTACACACACACACACACACACACACACACACACACACACACAAAAGGTAACTGTGTGTGGTGATTGATTTGTTAATTAATTTTATTTCATTAATCACTTCACAGTGTATACATCTACCAAAACATTATGTTGTCCACTTAAAATATAAACATTTTGGTTTGTGAGACCTCAATAAAACTGGAGAGAAATAATTTATTTAAGATCTGTCTCACTATGTCTGACTTTGTGAATAAGATATATATTATACTTTGGAAACATTAAAGAGGTTTTCATTATGCCCTATTTCAGCACAAAACCTCAAGACCTAGGCCAAGTTGGGTGGAGGATATCCAGGCACCTCTTTCTTTCACTGAACACCCAGTACCAGTTAACAGCCCCTCCTGCCACCTAGCTCACATCCTATATACTTGTTATTCTGAAAGAAGAACAAGATGGCTGGGCCATCGTGCACCCCAAGTCCCACATGCAGGCATCTACTCTATGTTCAATTTAAAGTATTTTGGTGGTTTGGGGGTGGGGGGCACCTGGCTGGTTCTATCAGTAGAGCATGCAACTCTTGATCTTGGGGTTGTGAGTTTGAGCCCCACACTGGGTGTAAAGATTGCCTAAAAATAAAAATAAAATCTTAAAAAGTATTTTAGGGGTATTTTATATAGGCACTTTTTTGGCCTAATGAGCTGAAATTAGAATCTATTTATGATTAAGTTGTGACTCAGTCCTCTACGAGGGAAATAATGAATGGCACTGAACTGTTGACTTCCAAATTGCCCTTGTGACTTTCATTACAACAGCCTGCATTTTGCACCTAGCTCTTCCTCAGTGACCTCCACCCTCATGAACTGCAGCCCTCCCCTAAAACTACCATAGACACCCCCACCATTCCAACACTCCTAGATTGTTTACAACTAACCCCTATCTCCATCTTGTGAACTTTATAACCTCAAAATCTTCAAAAGTTCTATCCCCACGTTTCAACGACCACACACAAATGCTCTTTACTTTCCATCCCCCTTGAATGCACCAGCCTCCATTCCCTCCTTCTTCCTGTCCCTAAATTTACCCTCCTGTTCCAATGATCTCAGGCCATTTCCCATGTCCCCTGTGGCCCTAGGCCTCCTCAGCCCTTAACCATTGGATTGCCTCATTTTCCCCATGACCTCCATGCATTGTGCCTACCCTACAATCCCTACCCACTTCTCCTGGTCCCTTTAGCTCAAGATTCCCACCATCCTTCCCAGCTTCCAGCAGCACTCTGCTCCCATTTTGCCTCTTTGTACCCACTCCCAACCCTCAAGTTCCATCTCTCCCTGCACCCTGCATCTCTACTTTCATCAACTACTCCTATGAACTGAAGGCCCCAATGGATATACCCCTTCATTTGTCATATTATCTGACTTCTCACAGACAATAACTATAATGTACCTTTTACCTACTCCTGCACTTAAACCACCTCCCGCCATTATTATTCCATCCTTAGTGGCCCCTTCATCCCCATGACCTTCTCCGTCATCCATCCACCAAGTCCACAAGTTCTCTAGTACCTTAACTTCCTTTCACTCTAGACCCCTTGTGCCAATAAATCTTTCTGTTTAGCTTCTCAGTTACTTGAACCCACTTGTTCCTTTTACCCCTCTTTCCTCTCTCTCCCTATGGTTGGTTTGTACCCTTCTCTGCAGCTTCCCAGATGTTCTCAGAAACTGGCCTCTATACATGGAGGTCAGGGAGAGAGGAAGAAAGAGGCAGGCCACTCCACATTGGTAGGTGGCAGTTTAATAAGTAAAGGGAACTTACATAGGAGGCTTGTCTTGGGCAGTGGCACAGTGAGCAGATCCCTATACCTGCCTGTCCAGTCTTAAAGTTGACAGAGAGAGAAGACTTAACTGGGCTCATGCACATCATGCACACCATGTAGGTGTTCTCCACACCATGTCACCATCTCAAGGCTGTGTCCTTGGAGCAGCCTCTGGGAGTGGGAAAGGCAAGTGGAACCCACATTCCAAAGACGGGGGAGGAGCCTCTGAGTGCCTGGGGGCCAGCTCATGGGGCAATCAGTGATCACATTTCACTTTTTTGATGATATTTCCCGGTACCCCTGAGCTCTCCCTCTCTTCACTCCCCATGCTGTCTGCACCCTACCTGTATGCCTTTTCCCTGCGTCTTCATTTTACCTTGTATGCACTCTTGGGGCGCCTGGGTGGCTCAGTCAGTTAAGCATCTGACTTCAGCTCCGGTCATGATCTCATGGTTCATGAGTTCGAACCCCACTTGGGGCTCTGTGCTGACAGCTTGGAGCCTGGAGCCTACTTCGGATTCTGTGTGTGTGTCTCTCTCTGCCCCTTCCCTGCTCATGCTCTGTCTCTTTCTCTCCCTCAAAAATGAATAAACATTAAAAAAAATTAAAATACCTGTGTGTGCTCTCTCTTTCACACACACACACACACACACACACACACACACACACACACACACAGAGCCACTCCCCCAACATTTCACCTTTCCTGCTATGCACCTTGACATGAAGTAGTAATGCTCACAGCAATTTCTAATGTTGCACATTCTGAATATCTTTGTAGGTTGTTCAGAGATGGAAAGAGTAAAACACGGCCTCCCTTCCTGTACCTCCAGAAGGTCGGAACATATCATGATTCTTTCACATGTGAATACCTTTCTGAGATACGAATATCTGTGTTGATGGTGTGACTGTTACTTTATGAATATGAGTGAGCTGTGTGAGCTTGTGTGTGTCACAGTGTGTATGACACACTGTGCATATGTGTATATACAGTGTGTGTGTTTATATATAGTGAGTTTGGGACGAGTGAGTGTTTGTTACAGAAAGTGTGAGTGTATATGTGTTCAAGTAAGTGAGCGCGTGTGACTGCATTTGTCTGTGTGTGAACACATGTGTGCGTTTGCATCTGTGTGGAAGGCTGGAAAGCACATGTAGACGAGAAACTGAGCACCATCAGGATTCTAATACCACACTTGGAAAGTAGGGGCTTTAGATAGAGGAACCAGATCATATTGTGGATTTGTTTGAAGGAAAAACAAAAGGATTAATTTGGACTCATATTTTTAAAATCAATTATGAAAGCAATCAGGCTCATTACTAAACATTCAGCAAAAAACATTAAAAAAAAATAGGGGCACCTGGGTGGCTCAGTCGGTTCAGCTCAGGTCATGATCTCGCGGTTTGTGGGTCTGAGCCCCGCCTTGGGCTCTGTGCTGACAGCTCAAAGCCTGGAGCCTGCTTTGGATTCTGTGTCTCCCTCTCTCTCTCCCCTCCCCTGTTCATGCTCTGTCTCTCAATAAATAAATAAATAAATAAATAAATAAATAAATAAATAAATCGTTAAAAAATAAGTAAATAAAATAAATAAATAAGGTTTGAGGGGCGCCTGTGTGGCTCAGTTTTGCATCCGACTTCAGCCCAGGTCATGATCTCACGGTTCATGAATTTGAGCCCTGCGTCTGGCTCTGTGCTGACAGCTCAGAGCCTGGAGCCTGCTTCAGATTCTGTGTCTTATTCTCACTGTCCTACTCCCATTCATGCTCTGTCTTTCTGTCTCTCAAAAATAAATAAATATTTAAAAATTAAAAAGATAATAAAGCTTGAGGACCAACGTAACCATTCAATGCTCTTGGATTAAGGAAATAATATTTGCTTATATGCTAATTAAAGAATTATAAAATTATCTCTTTAAATTATCTGATCCCAGGGGCTCCTGGGTGGTTCAGTTGCTTAAGCATCCAGCTTCATCTCAGGTTCATCACGGTTCATGAGTTCAAGCCCTGCGTCGGGCTCTGTGCTGACACCTTGGAGCCTGGAGCCTGCTTCGGATTCTGTGTGTGTCTCTCTCTCTGCCCCTCCCCCAGTAGTGCTCTATCTCTCTCTGTCTTTCAAAAATAAATAAATGTTAAACAAATTTTAATTATCTAATCCTGTCTGAAAAAAGCACGCTTTCATTGGTGAGAGGCTCATTAACTTGTGTGTTTCTATGGTTGTTGTTATTATTATTATTATTATTATTATTATTATTATTAAAATAAGTAGGCTTCACACCCATCATGGAGCTCAATGCAGGGCTTGAACTAAGGACCCTGAGATCAAGGGTGGGACGCTTAACCAACTGAGCCTCCCAGGTGCCCCTCTACAGTTATTACTCTGTTTAGATTTCCTATATTACATGGGTGGGAGAAATGGTGAATATTGGTACACTATATTTTGCAATATATCTGGCCCGAAGACTAGAAATAATTTATTTGGGGAAGAAAAACTTTTCAAGGGAACAGAGAATTCAGTGAGACACTGTGGGAGGCCGGACCCCGGTGCCAGGCTAAGACCGGGTTGAGCAACGGCTCCCTGTTGACTCAGCCAACCCGGTGGTTCCCCCTCCCATTCCCCCACTCTCAAGGGCATACAAAAGCCTTGCCAAGGCTGAGAAATCTAATTCCTGAAGCCTGTGGTCTGTGGGTGTTGGCAGTAATGTTACCCCTTTCTATCCCGGGTCAAATAGGAACAAACATGGGAACTGTGCTTCGCGCTAGCAATCTATCAACAGGGTCTTGCGGTGACCTGTTTAGAAAATTCACAAGAGACACAGAACTAAATGTTTTGGTTGGCAGCGATTATGTGAAACCTGATTATTCTTAGAATCACCTGATCCATAAGAGTCTTATATTATAAAAGATTGTGTACAGCAACAATAAAGCCGTCACTTGGGCCATCAGCCCAGGGGACCCTCCTGTTCCCAAACTTTCTCTTCTCTCTTTTTTTCTTACATTCCCCTACCCTCAGGACCCTGACCTCGGTGTTTGTCGCGCCGGTCGCGGTCGCGACAAGTGGCGCCCGAACAGGGACCTGAGACAACAAGGAGGAAAGCGAAAGCGGACCGCGCAGCGTCTAATTCAGGTAGGGGAACTGTGCCAGCAGCACAGACGAAGGGAGTAAAACTATGGGACAGAAACAGTCCGCGGAACATGGATATTTTGTAACTGCCTTGCAGGCTCTTATGAAGGAGAAGGGAATTAAGGTTTCTCAGTCAGCCCTTAGGGAATTTTTTGACATGGTGCACGATTATTGCCCATGGTTTCCAGACGGGGGTACAGTTGATTTAAAGGATTGGCAGCGAGTTGGTCAAGAACTTAAGAATCAAATGAAGATTCGTGAGGCTGCTGTTCCAGGGACTTTGTGGTCTACTTGGACCTGTATTAAAGAGGTCCTTGATCCTCAGGATTCTATTGAAATAATTTCTCTTAGCTCGGAAGTAGCCCAACCCCTAATGACTTCAGATGCTCCTCTCCCTCCAGAAACTACTTTCAATGCTCTTTCGGGACAGTCACGGGTGCCTTCACCTTTACCTCCTCTCCCCCTCCTAGAACAGTTATCTGTACAGGATCCAGAAAATGATGACAACTCCCCTTTTGGGGATCAGGGGGATGATGGGCCTTATTTGGAAGACCAGAGGAGGCCTACCTTCCTGGCCCCTCTGGTCCAGAAGGTACCTTTAAAACGACCTTCCTTTCAGGCACGAGATAGAGGTTTACCTCACCTGGCTTTCCCTATTACTCAGAATCAACAGTCCACTGAACCTTACCCCGTTATGGGAGCTACCCCTTTGCAGCGGACTCTGTACCAAGCGCAACAGCATGGGGAAGACACCTCTGCTTTTCACGCTGACCCTGTTATTCAGCAGGGGGGACAGAGAGTGTACTCCACCCTAAGTTTTAAGTTGCTGAAGGATTTGAAATCCTCTGCAGCCCAGTATGGTCCAACAGCTCCCTTTACCCTGTCTATGCTTGATAGTTTGAGCAGGGAGGCGTTATGCCCAGGAGATTGGAAGGTCATTGCTCAGGCTTGTTTGAGTGTGGGTGATAACTTTTGTGGAAAGTGGAATTTGCAGAGAATGCTGAAAAACAAGCCATGTATAATAAAAGAACTAATATACCTGTGGATTTCAACATGCTCACAGGTACAGGACAATATTATGACGTGGGCCTCCAACTGGATTACCCTGAAATCGCGTATAATCAAATTAATACCTGTTCCATTACAGCTTGGAAAAAACTTCCCTCCACAGTGGGCAGAACTGAGGAATTATCTAAAATTAGGCAGGGGCCAGATGAGAAGTACCAGGATTTCATTGGGCGTCTTTTGACTGCAGTCAGTCGTATCATTACTGATGGGGAGGCAGGTACCATTATTGCAAAACAATTGGCTTATGAAAATGCTAATTCTGCATGTCAGGCAGCCATTCGTCCTTGGAAAAATCAGGGTACCTTGGAGGATTATATCAGACTGTGTGCTGAGATTGGACCATCTTATATTCAGGGCATTACCTTGGCAGCCACCTTAAAGGGAATGGACCCCTTACAGGTGCATGCCCAGCTTCAGGGTAAAAACGTAAAAACTAATCCAGGGAAGTTGGGTGGAATAGTGTGTTTCAAATGTGGCCAAAAGGGCCATATGAAGGCTTAATGTCATAGTAAAAAAATAATTCCAACCACCCCCGGTTTGCCCAGTGGCCCTAACATTAATAATAAGCCGGCAACTATTTGTCCCAGATGTAGACGGGGGTATCACTGGGTCAATGAATGCCGCTCTAAAACTGATTGTAATGGCAATCCTCTTCAGGGAGACTGGGAGCGGGGCCAGCCGCAGGCTCCTCAAACAATTGCGGCAATGTTCCCACAGGCACCTTCTCACCCTTTGTGTCCAACACTGGAGACCTCCCAGGTATCAGCCAGCTACACCGCGGTACCCCCGCCAGTGCAGGACTAGATCTTACCCCAGCTCAGTCCGTTTACCTAGAAGGAGGACAGCCCCCTAAAGCCATCCCCACAGGGATATGGGGACCTCTGCCCAGGAACACTTGGGGGTTATTATTGGGAAGATCTAGCTGGACTCTTAAGGGATTGATGATCTATCCTGGAGTTATTGATGAAGATTACACTGGAGAAATAAAAATTTTGGCCAGCTTAACTATGGGAACTTTGGTGCTTGTGCCCAAGACTCCCATAGCACAATTGATCTTGATACCCCGGATATCCTCCAACAATAAGGCTGTTAAACCTTACCGAGGAAATCAGGGGTTCGGCTCCACAGATCTTTATTGGGCTAAAGTGATCTCTGTAGAAAAGCCCATGCTTACATTGCATATCCAAGGAATCCCTTTTGAGGGACTAGTGGATACAGGTGCAGATGTCTGAGTTATCGTTCAAAAAAATGGGCCTGTCACATGGCCTACTCAAGTGACTAATATTCCAATTAAAGGTGTTGGTTACGCCTCCGCTCCATTGCAAAGCTCTGATTACTTACATTGGAGACTGCCTGATGGTATGACTGGAACTTTTCAGCCTTTTGTTTTGAATATAGATCTTAATCTTTGGGGCAGGGACATATTAACTGCAATGGATTTGACTCTGGAGACTAAGGCAGTCCCGATTCAAAAACAGACTAATCTCATTATGCACCTTATGAAAGAAATGGGCTATGTTGAAAGGAAAGGCTTGGGGAAAGAGTTGCAAGGGAACCCTGAGCCATATATCCCCGAACCTAAGAGAGACCATTTTGGCCTGGGTTTTTCTTAGGGCCATTGGAAACTCCCCACGCTATGCCTCTCCAGTGGATGACTTCCACTCCAGTGTGGGTTGACCAGTGGCCCTTACCTACTGTTAAGAGGGAGGCTGCTGCTCACCTCATAGAGGAACAACTGCAATTAGGTCATTTAGTTCCCTCCACCAGTCCCTGGAACACTCCAATCTTTGTGATTAGAAAAAAGTCAAATAAATGGAGGTTGCTGCAAGATTTGAGAGCAATTAATGCTGTCATGAAGCCCATGGGGGCTTTGCAACACGGCCTCCCTTCCCCATCGGCCATTCCTTTACAATATCAATTACCAGTTTTGGACTTAAAAGATTGTTTTTTTACCATTCCGTTGACCCCTGGCGACGGAGAACATTTTGCATTCTCCCTGCCTTCCACTAACTTACAGGAACCTGCTAAGCGGTATCAGTGGAAGGTCTTACTGCAAGGCATGGCTAACAGTCCGACTTTATGTCAAGAGTTTGTGGCCAGAACAATTACCCCTTTTGACAGAGTTTTCCCCATGTATATTGTATCCATTATATGGACGACTTACTTTTGGCTGCTGAAACTGAGGGATTATTACAGGAGTCTTTTATTTCTCTTCAAAGATGCCTTAAAGCATGTAATTTGATTGTTGCCCCTGAGAAAGTTCAAAAGGAAGCCCCTTTTGAATACCTAGGGTATCTCATCTCCACATCAACTGTTCGACCTCAGAAAGTATCAATTAGAACCAGACATTTGACTGCTCTAAATGATTTTCAGAAGTTATTAGGAGATATAAATTGGATTAGAAATACATTAGGGGTCACCACAGAACAATTACTGCCTTTGTTTAATATTCTAAAAGGAGATAGTTCTCCAGCGTCCCCTCGAAGTCTCACTCAAGAAGCTAAAGAAGCTATAAGACATATAGAACAGGCCATTCAGCAGGCCCACATCACTAGAATTGACCCTTCTCAGCCTTTGTATCTAATAATATTAAAACCTCAGGTCATCCCCTTTGCAATTCTGTGGCAATCTCATGGCCCACTTGAATGGCTACATTTAGCCTTACACTCCCTGCATGTCATTAATCCTTTGCTATCTATGGTTTGTCTCCTTATCATTAGAAGAAGATCCCAAGCTGTTCAGCTCTTTGGGCATGATCCAGAATTTATTACATGTGCCTTTCTGACACAGAAGCTGGTGGACGCTGCTTTTGCTCAGTCCATCGAATGGCAACTTGCCTTGGCTAATTTTACAGGCCAAATTAAATTTCATCTACCTTCTGATTCTTAATACAAGGTTTTAATCTTATAGATATTTTGCCCTATAATCCTATTGTTTGTCAGCCGATTGAAGATGCTGCCTCCATTTTTGTGGATGCTAGTAAAGAGGGTAAAATTGCAGTGTATTATGTCACTTCTCAACATAAAAATTTGATCACTTTAAATTATACGACTAAATCTGTCCAAAGGGCCGAGCTTTATGCTGTACAGGTAGCCCTAAAAACTTACCCGGAATCTATAAATGTCTATTCTGACAGCCAATACATTGTCAAAGCCGTGTTGCAATTTCCCACTGCCTTTATACTGACAGCGGATGAGGAACTTTATCATCTATTTCATGCTATACAAAAACTTCTTAATCTACGGCACAATCCAATTTTTATCTCTCACATTCGAGCTCACACTGATCTGCCTGGTCCCCTAGTTGCTGGGAATCGGATAGCCGATGCAGCAACCCATTTATTGCAAGTTCTGCCCATTACCACTCCTTTGGAAACAGCCGAAAGGAGTCATGATAATTTTCATCAGAATGCGGCAGCCCTTCGACGAGAATTCAAAATATCTCGTGAAGCGGCCAAATTGTTAAACAATGCGGCATCTGTCCGCAGTTCTTCCCGCAGCTGGTCTATGCCATTAATCCTCAGGGTCTTCGGCCCAATGATTTGTGGCAAATGGACGTCACCCAATATTTACCTTTTGGGAAATTGCAATATATACATGTATCTGTAGATACTTGCTCAGGCTATATACATGCTTCAACCCACTCGGGAGAAGCATTTGTTGATGTTCAAAATCACCTATTTTCTGCCTTTGCAGCAATGGGCAAACCTCATAAAATAAAAACTGACAATGGTAGTGCTTATACTTCTAAATCTTTTGCAGAATTTTGCCACCGACTCCGAATTGACCGTACAACTGGCATTGCTTGTAATTCCACAGGACAAGCCATTGTTGAGCGAGCTCACCTGACCTTAAAACAATATTTGCAAAAACTTAAAGAGGGGGAAACATTAAAGGGAAAGATAAAGTATTCCCCACATGTACACCTCACTCTTGTGTTGTATGTTTTAAATTTTTTAAATGTCAATGAGGCAGGGATGACTGCCGCAGAGCGTCGCTGGGGAAGGAATCAAGAACCTCTCTGAATGGCAAGATGGAAAGATATGCCGGAAGGCATTTGGCGAGGCCCAGACCCAGTCCTTCGGAAAGGGTGAGGGTATGCTTGTGTTTTTCCACAGGATGAGGAAGCGCCGCGCTGGGTCCCGCTTCGGCTCCTCAGAGATATTACGGTTGTGCCGAAAAATGGCCAAATTGACAGTGACGGAACCCCCCCAAAAGCGACGACGGCGGAGTCATAAGGCGAGTACACCAACCTGGGGACAGATAAAGAACCTGGTGACCCAGGCCACTGATGTAGTGATGGCCTCAGGTAGAGAGGTAACGGCCACACATGTCTTCTTGACATGCCTGTGCATTCTCACTACAGCCGGGGAGTCTGCCCTCTATTGGGCATACATGGTAGGTCCTCCTACAGTACAACCTGTAACATGGAGAGACCCCACACCCAAAGTATACACCAACCTCGCCTTTATGGGAGGGGAAGATGCAGGGTTTTTGCCCACTGTGTCGGCCTCTATAAATTGGACGGCGCTCTCTGCAGGAGTACCCATCTGCCTGCAAAGGGAGTCTACGCCGTACAAACTTGCTTATGGGTGTTTGGGTATGAAACCAGTAGGGCGATCTATTACTTATACTATGTGGCAAAATGGCGAGCATAATTCTGAATGGGTGGCCCGCTCCGTTGCCGCTTATTGGCAAAAGAGAGAATTATTAGGAGAATGGATGTTTTTTGGACCGCGTGATCCCCCTCAGAATCTTCCTATATGTCCCTCAGTTGGTCAAGGCCTTACTGGGGACTCACCTTGGGGTAAATGTGCCCAATCCTCTTCATTGAGGATGACTCCTAAAGGCATAAACTATACGATTACAGATTATTCCCGAAAGGCCTGGCATTCATTCTTTCAAGAAACACCTATGGCTATTTTGGAAGTACAAAGGGAAACAAGGAGACCTTTAGTGGCTCCTTTAAGAGATATGGGCCCACCTCCTAACAAGGTACAGGAACACCACAAGGTTATCCCACAAACCATTTTGCAATCCCCTGAAGGAAGAATTCATTCTGATCTTTGGAAGTTATATGCTACCTTTGATAAAATATATACTAATGACAGCTTTAGTTTTCCAGAATATTATCTTTCTCCAGCTCTACAATTGCGTGCCTGTGTTCCTCCTCCCTACTATTTGATTGTTGGAGATGGGACTATTATTCCAGTGAAAGAAGATGGTCATCAGTTATACCGGCTGATGTGTCCTGCTTGTGTTTTGACCAATTGTCTACCAGTAGATGGGCCCTCTAGAAGTGAAATGAAGGTTTACTTGGTCTTACAACCTCCCTATTGGATGTTGCCAGTAAATGTTACAGGACCTTGGTATCCTAATTATGGGATGCAATTGGCCTTAGAAATCAGTAAACGGCTGCGCAGGACCAGACGGTTTCTTGGACTCTTGATTGCTGGACTTATAGCAGCAGTGACTGTAATTGCCTCTGCAACTGTATCTGTAATATCCTTACATGAAAGTGCCCAAACAGCATCCCATGTAAATGAATTGGCTCATAATGTATCCAAGGCGCTTGCCGCTCAAGAACGAATAGACCATAAATTGGAAGCCCAATTAGAGGCACTACAAGAAGCATTGATATATCTTGGTGATCAGTTTGCTGTTTTGCATACCAGACTTTCTTTAATTTGTCATGATGCATATAAGCATATCTGTGTTACCCCTTTAGAATATACCAATATGACATGGGGACAAGTACGTTGTCATTTGCAAGGGATTTGGCATGACGCTAACACTAGCTTAGACCTCTTACAGCTACAAGAAGAGATAAATGCTATTGCAAGTAGCTCACTCAGTTTCCCTGACCCTGGAAGTCTTGCTGGAACCATACTGCACCAACTTAATGGGTTTAATCCATTTAATATTCTTCAGCATTCCTTTTGGATCTTTATTGGAATTGTTTCCATAATATCTGTTATACTTGTCTTGCTGTGTTGTTTCTGGAAATGGGGTCTCACTGCCTTTACCACATACCAAGCCAGGATGCACATGTTGCAATTACAAACAATAGGGGGAAATGTGGGAGGCCGGACCCCGGTGCCAGGCTAAGACCGGGTTGAGCAACGGCTCCCTGTTGACTCAGCCAACCCAGTGGTTCCCCTTCCCGTTCCACCACTTACAAAGGCATACGAAAGCCTTGCCAAGGCCGAGAAATCTAATTCCTGAAGCCTGTGGTCTGTGGGTGTTGGCAGTAATGTTACCCCTTTCTATCCCGGGTCAAATAGGAACAAACATGGGAACTGTGCTTCGCGCTAGCAATCTATCAACAGGGTCTTGCGGTGACCCGTTTAGAAAGTTCACAATGTACACGGAACTAAATGTTTTGGTTGGCAGCGATCATGTGAAAACTGTTTATTCTTAGAATGGCCTGACCCATAAGAATCTTGATAGAAAAGATTGTGTACCGCAACAATAAAGTCGTCACTTGGGCCATCAGCCCAGGGGACCCTCCTGTTCCCAAACTGGCTTCTCTTTTCTTTCTTACATTCCCCTACCCTTAGGACCCTGATCTCGGTGTTTGTCGCACCGGTCGTGACAAGACACACGTGTTTCATGGCTAGTCCCACACGTGTCAGACTTCAGTATTTCCTCCTTCCTCCCTATGAGACCCTGTCTGCCTCCAGGGATCAAGGAGAAGAAAGAGCCCTCCAAATACTTGCAAAGGTCTCTTTGGAGATGGTAACTAGAAACCTGCTGTTGTTTTCAGCAATTAATAATTGGGGAAAAAAAGTTTGTCACCCCCAAACCTGTACTCTCACTGTGGATACAGGTGAAGAGAAAATTGCAGTTCCATAGGGAAGCGACATCACAGAACCGCAAGCCCGTATCTAGTGGTCTGGCAGCTTAACCTCTCTCTCACATGATACTAGCTGTGGTGACCATCGTGTTAACCCCTCTGTCCTGGCAGCCAGAGAGACTCCAGTGAATATTTCTATTTCAGTCTAAGGGGGCAGAGTCTGCAAGCAAAGAGGGGTATCAGGAGTCTAGGTAAGTGATCATATTGGGGAAACAAAATGACGCTTCTGGGTTTCAGCCTGGTCCAGTGCCAAAGCCACACAGGAAGGAGGAATAATTCTGATGCTTGAGTTGAATTGGTAAAGAGAGACAGGGTCCTAGACTTTCACCAATCCCTGATGGTTCCTGATGTGATTTAGTATAACCCTGACAGTGACAGTTGGTGTTTAATCCAAGTGATTATGAAATGTGACTTTTAATGTGAATCATGGCTGTAGTTCTAAAATAGATCTGCAGTTAGGCTGCCTTACTAGTGTGGGTCAGGATTACTACAGGTGCCTATAATACCCCCATGGTTAATAAACGCTAGAAAAAATCTACAGAATTATCAAATCCTTTGCAGAAGCAGTGCATATGAATGACAATGGCTGGAGGAGAAATGTTTCTCTAACTCAAGGTGTGTGATGTGATTAGTAGAGACATTAATTTTTTCCTATTGAAAACATCCATGATCTGTTGATGTTAGTAAGACCCTTTTTCCATCTTTGAATTAGGGGAGGAGCACTTAAAGAAATGACAATATTACAAAATGGATTTCAGATGGCCATTAGACACAAAACTATCTTGTGAGCAATTCTCCTTTTTAAAATTTTATCATATCGGGGCACCTGGGTGGCTCAGTCAGTTAAGCGTCCGATGTCAGCTCAGGTCATGATCTCACGGTCTGTGAGTTGGAGCCCCGTGTTGAGTTCTGTGCTGACAGCTCAGAGCCTGAAGTCTGCTTCGGATTCTGTGTCTCCCTCTCTCTCTCTGCCCCTCCCCTGCTCATGCTCTGTCTCTCTCTGTCTCAAAAATAAAATAAAAACATTTAAAAATTTTTTAAAAATATTATATCAATCACAAACTCTGAAATTTCAATTTATAAAATGTACAAGTTTTCACATCTTAGAGATTTCATTTTATATATGTGTCATAGGTAAACATGTTTAACAAAGCTTGCCTTATTTCCAATGTGTTTTCTTTTTTTAAATTAATTTATTTGAGAAAGAGAGTGTATAAGTAGAGGAGGGGCAGAGGAAGGGAGGCAGAGAGAGAATCTCAAGCAGGATCCACATTGTCAGCACAGAGCCTGATGTGGGGCTCAATCTCACAACCCTGGGATCATGACCTGAGCCAAAATCAAGAGTCAGATGCTTAACCAACTGAGCCACCCAAATGCCCCGTCAATGTGTTTTCTTAAGCTATGTTACTAAACACATTGGTTTGGAACTTGAAATTAGTGATACTGAGTTTCTACTCTATAGTACTTTATCACATATTGGTGTTTCAAGTTCCATAGCTCAGAGCATAATAGAGCATTAAGTGATTTTTGTGATAGGTGTCATTTCATTGCTGATATAAAAGCAAATTAGTGTTTCTGTGGCCAATCCACACAGCCAGTAGTGCATTCTTTCAATGTAACTTGTCATGGAGCAGGTCTGTATACAATTATACTACAATCAGTGCACCTAGATTTTATGAAGATATTTATAACCTTATTCATAATAGGTCTTAGCCTATATAATAAAAATTTACACATAAATGGAAACTTGTTACAAAAATATAAAAATGCCAAGTATAAAATTATATGTACAAAACATCTAAATATACACCTGTATTTTGAAGAATACATCTAACTAGCTTTGTTAGAACAGCATTGTGCTTAAAGGCACTGCCATTATACCAGCCCAGTCAGGTTCAAATGTCCCCATTCCCGTAAAAACTTTGAATTTGACAAATCACTAACCTTTCTCCATCTCAGCGCTCCTTATTTTGTCCATGAAAATGCTCATACTGACACTCTCATGAAGTTGTGAAGAATCCAGGATGTACATACACACCTTTTCTAGTATTAATCACACTCTGTAGAAAGTACCTAACATTAACAGTCAATACATGAAAACCTGTTAAAATGTGTTAATTGTAAACAATTATTTCTAAGTGGGAGCTAAAGTAAGAAGAAAATATTGAATTCAAGCTGACATGACACATGTAATCATGCCTCATGTCCCCACACAGGAATCTCTGGCTCAGAAGATGACTATTGCTCCCCGGGAACTGGGAGAAAGGCCAACAGGGATTTGGCAATGAGATTGATCTTTCTATTACAGACGATAGTTGGGGTTCTGGGGAATTTCTCTCTTCTTTGCCATTATCTCTTCCTTCACTTGAGAGAATGCAGGGCAATGTCCACAGATCTGATTCTCAAGCACCTGATTGTGGCCAATCTCTTAGTTATTTTTTTCCAAAGGAATCCTCCAAACATGGTAGGTTTGGACGTGGAACATTCCCTTAGCAATTTTGAATGCAAACTTGTTTTCTATGTTCACAAAGTGGGCAGGAATGTGACCATTGGAACCATCTGCCTCTTGACTGTTTTCCAGGTGATCATGATCAGTCCTGTGGACTCCAGGTGGGCAGGGCTTAAAGTGAAAGCTCTGAAGCACCTGGGCACCTCCAACATCCTCTGCTGGGTCCTGAACATGATGCTAAATATTATGGTTCTTTTCTTTATGACCAGAAAAAGGAGCAACACAAACATAACAAGGAAAAGAGATTATGGCTACTGTTATTGCATAAGTAGTAGCTATATAGTACAGTCACTGTATGTAGCATCAGGATTATCCCATGATGGTTTCTGTTTGGGGCTCACAATCTGGGCCAGTGGCTCCATGGCCTTCATCCTGCGCAAGCAGGCACAAGCAGCAGGTCCAATACATTCTCAGGAACAATCTCTCCACCAGATCCTCCCCTGAGACGAGAGCCACCCAAAGCATCCTTGTCCTGGTGAGCACCTCTGTGTCCTTGTGGGCACTGTCATTCTTGCACATTTGCGTGGTAGTGTTTAACAACCCCAGCCTGTGGCTGAGGAACACTCCTACACTAATCGCTGCATGTTTCCCTACGGTCAGCCCCTGCATGCTCATGAGTTATGACCCCAGAGTGTCTACCCTCTGCTTTCCTTATAAAGGAACACAAATCACTTAAACTTGTCACAAACATGTAAACTGTATGTTTATTCAAATGGTTATTTGTTTATTCATAATCCCCTTCAGTGTAGAAACACAGCTATGAAATAGTCACAAGAGTAGCAAACAAGAATGACCAACCTTCTGCTCCTAAGTAAATAATGTGAATGGCAACTGTAAATGAAATATAATCATGTTAATATTTACGTAATTGAAATTTATTTATTTATTTACTTATTTATTTTTGAAATTTTAATCTTTATTTATTTTTGAGAGAGAGAGAGACAGAGCCCCAGTGGGGGCGGAACAGAGAGAGAGAGGGAGACACAGAATCCGAAGCAGGCTCCAGGCTCTGAGCTGTCAGCACAGAGCCTGATGTGGGGCTTGAACTCATGAACTGTGAGTTCATGACCTAAGCTGAAGTCGGACACTTAAACGACTGAGCAACCCAGGTGGTCCTATGTAATTGAAATTTATTAACGTTTGCTGTGGAGGAGTTCAGCTTCTATAAAGTGATTATTCCAGAAACAATTTGGAGATTATAAAGAAGTCATTAAGAATACAACTTTCAGGGCATCTGGATGACTCAGTTGGTTAAGCATCCAACTCTTGGTTTCAGCTCAGATCATGATCTCATGGTTTGTGAGATCGAGCCCTGTGTTGTGCTGTGTGCTGACAATGGGGAACCTACTTGGGATTCTTTCTCTCTGCCTGTCCCTCACTCATGTGCTCTCTCAAGATAAATAAGACTTTTAAAAAAACAAAAAGGATACAGCTTTCAACCTGACACAAATTTTCCAGACATTGAGTGCTAATAAGATTGTAGGAAAAGTTCCCTAAAACAGGAGCACCAATATAGATTGTCATTCAAGAAACTGAAAAATGAAGAGCAGTAAGTGAAATTGGTGGGTAAATTCAATTTCAGATAGTACAGCCATTGAGGGATAAGTAATGAATTTTACATTACATCTTCACAGAGACCCTAGTCATTTGAAATAAGACGTTATGAAAGGAGAGGAGTATATTTAAAACATTTTCATGGGGAAGTAGCCATTTAAACTGAAGTCAGACAAATGAGATATAATTTTGCAGATTTTAAAAAAATATTGTGCAAAGTGTTGCTTATTAAAAATGCATTCCACTTGGGATAAAATTTTATGGATTTGGGAATCTGCATAAGGTAGTTTCTTTCTATGATGTGAAGATGCCAGTTGGGCATGTTGGCAGAAATACGTTCCCAAGGTGCAATCCCATCACCCAGAGGTAAAGAATAAGGTTAGGGCAGTGTCTTCCATTACCCAAGAAGTGATGGGGGAATGGCCATTTGGAGGGGTAAACCATGAATCCACTTTATTGATGTGTAATTTTTGGCCTGTGGCTATTGAAAGGAAGAAAATGGACATTTCTACAATTTTACAAATTATTTTAATACTGGTTTCCACTATATTTATATCATAAAGCTAATAGGAAGAACTGAAGTTTTAAATATAAGAAACAAAGAATTTGTTTTGCCTGATATATTGATATATATATATATATATATATATATATATATATATATATATATATGTTCTATCAAAGAAATGAGAAACATATCTTAAACTCACGGTACACTTAAAGATATGTACAACATATTACACACTAAACGATATGCTTGTGTGTATTTCCATCTGTGTATTTGTATTTGAATGTATATACATATGTGTATTCATGATTGTTGTGCTTATAAATGCACAAGTATACGTTTAGGATCAAATTATGTTTGTTTTGCATCCAAAACATTGGAAAATTGTAAATTAATGAAAAATAATAGCAAACTGCTTTAACATTAAATTCTATTTTATTTGATATGTGTATCCAGACATTAGTTGTTTAAATTTACATGAAACACATTTTTCATCTTTTTAATATGAATCCTTAAATTTGAGGTATCTCTCTTGGAAAAATACCCAAATGAATACACTAATTTTTTTTTTTTTTTTTTTTACTTATTTAGAAGTAGCCTTTATGGCTAATACAAAAGTGCATATATTTAAGAATGGATTCAACAAGTTCGTGTCCAATCTTCATTATACCTGTTATATTTTCTTATTCTTTCTAAATTAATTTTTTCATATCAAGTATTTAAAATAACTGTAACTTGGGACACCTGAGTGGCTCAGTTGGTTGAGCATCTGACTTCAGCTCAGGTCATGATCTCACAGTTAGTGAGTTCAAGCCCCACATCAGGCTATCTGCTGTCAGCACAGAGCCTGCTTCAGATCCTCTGTCCCTGGCTCTCTGCCCCTCCCCTGCTCTCTCTCTCTCTCTCTCTTTTTTCTCTCTCAAAAATAAACAATATTTAAAATAACTAGGTGCTTCTGGGTGGCTCAGTCGGTTAAGCATTGGACTTCAGCTCAGGTCATGATCTCATAGTCTGTGAGTTCGAGCCCTACGTCTCACTCTGTGCTGACAGCTCAGAGCCTGGAGCCTGCTTCAGATTCTGTGACTCCCTCTCTCTCTGCCCCTCCCCCGCTCACAGTCTGTCTCCCTCTGCCTCAAAAATAAATAAAAACATTAAAATTTTTTTTTAAGTTTTTAAAATGCTTCTTCTGTTATGTCCTGCAGATCCTAGACAGCCAGAAGCATTCATTCTTGGGTAAAGATTTGAGGGAATTTGAGTTTAGGGCTGAACTTTGTGTTATTGATGGAAGAGGTCATCAAGAAGATGTGACCACCGCTTGACTTAAGAGCTTGCCCTAGGCAACAGGCTCCTCATTCCCTCTCCTTCCCTTGGAACATACACACTGCCCACTGTGCCTAGTAGGAGCTGTTCCAACGACATAGCCTTGAGAGTAAGAGGTTGTTGAGACCATCTATGCAGTACACGTGACTAAATCCTGCTAAAACCACTCCATAAACTTCTAAGATTCTGGCAGATGGGTATGAAGATCTACTCATCTTGTGGCCACCCAAGACAAGCCTCTTAAATTCCTTTGCTCATTAAAGCTGCCACCTACCAAACTGAGTGGCCTGCCTCTTTCTTCAGTGTCTGTCTACCCTCTGTGGACTGCCAGTTTCAGATTTCACCCAGAAGCTCATGAGTTTGTGACCCAACAGTTATGCTAGAAGTACCAGGTAATCTGGAGGCATCTGTGAAGGGCCAATTTAGAATAGGGTCTATGGGGAGCCCTATTCATTTATACCATGCAAGATGGTTCTGGGTGTCCAGTTCCAGGACCTTGATGTTAGATTTCAGGCAGGTGATTTACAGGAAGCACTGGATTCAGGTATGCACCTCTGTCCTTGGGCACCCACCAATAATGGATTTATCTTACCTATCTCCCCATACATCCATGGGAAGGAAGAGAATTAAAATAGGGGAGGAACAATGAAGCACCCATGGAGGGGATGGTATCGAGTTGGTGGAAAGAACAGTTTTGTGCTACAGATTCTGGTCTTAGGAGTGCCTGGGCTCTGACTCAGACCTGTGCTCTTGAGGCCAAGTGCATTCTAGGTAAGTGGTTCATAGGCTGAGGTCTTTGGAGGGACCAGCTTCCTCTACTGGCCTTCGTGGCCAGTATGGAGCAGGGATGTGCTGGGAGTCTTTTGGACACATAATCTAATGTGTGGCATTTGGGTGGGGACTACTTGTAGCACTAGCATGTGAGGAGTAAGTCCCTGGGACTCAGTGGGAACCCAGGGGCCAGAGTCACAGCATTGCTCTGGATATACACCTGGGTCTGCAGGGTAGAAGATCCCCACATTTCAATGTAAGAATTCCTCTCTCCAGTCCCTTTTTCCTGGGAAGCCTCCACTCTTTCTGAGGCCCTGCCACACTGGGGAAGAGGTACAGGAAGCCCCAGAACAGAAAAGGAAATAAAAAATATATGGTGTGGCATGTGAAGTCACAGTTGGTGGGACATTATGTTTTATATCCAAGTGCAAGGACCTGTTAGCAATTCCCCATCAATAGTGAAAATGTGCTCATGATGGTGAAGGAATCCCATGTCTCAGAACCATATGGATAACCCACATGTGCACAGATCAATATGATTAATGATCTATTTGTCATAATGTGTCTGACAGCAGGTGACAGACATATTTAGCCCTGGACATGTATAAATAGGAGGTGTTTCAAAAAGATGGTTCATTGGTAATCAACATGGAATATTATGTAGCATTTCAGAGGATTTGGTATAAGAATATCTCCTTCCTAGGTCACTGATTGAGGAAGGAAAAATTATTGAATAAGTGTAATATGATAATATTTATGGAAATATTGAACCAAGAAAAAAAGAATGTTAATGCTGTGTGTGTATATTTTTCATACAATTTGGGACATAGTCTAAAATTCCATAAGAAGGAGGATACAATTGGCACAAAAACAGACACATAGACCAATGGAATAGAATAGAAACCCCAGAACTAGACCCACAAAAGTATGGCCAACTAATCTTTGACAAAGCAGGAAAGAATATCCAATGGAAAAAAAGACAGTCTCTTTAACAAATGGTGCTGGGAGAACTGGACAGCAACATGCAGAAGGTTGAAACTAGACCACTTTCTCACACCATTCACAAAAATAAACTCAAAATGGATAAAGGACCTGAGAGACAGGAAACCATCAAAACCCTAGAGGAGAAAACAGGAAAAGACCTCTCTGACCTCAGCCACAGCAATTTCTTCCTTGACACATCCCCAAAGGCAAGGGAATTAGAAGCAAAAATGAACCATTGGGACTTCATGAAGATAAAAAGCTTCTGCACAGCAAAGGAAATAATCAACAAAACTAAAAGGCAACCAATAGAATGGAAAATATATTTGCAAATGACATATCGGACAAAGGCCTAGTATCCAAAATCTATAAAGAGCTCACCAAACTCCACACCCGAAAAACAAATAACCCAGTGAAGAAATGGGCAGAAAACATGAATAGACACTTCTCTAAAGAAGACATCCGGATGGCCAACAGGCACATGAAAAGATGCTCAATGTCGCTCCTCATCAGGGAAACACAAATCAAAACCACACCGAGATATCATCTCATGCCAGTCAGAGTGGCCAAAATGAACAAATCAGGAGACTATAGATGCTGGAGAGGATGTAGAGAAACAGGAACCCTCTTGCACTGTTGGTGGGAATGCAAACTGGTGCAGCCACTCTGGAAAACAGTGTGGATGTTCCTCAAAAAATCAAAAATAGACATACCCTATGACCCAGCAGTAACACTGCTAGGAATTTACCCAAGGGATACAGGAGTACTGATGCATAGGGGCACTTGTACCCCAATGTTTATAGCAGCACTCTCAACAATAGCCAAATTATGGAAAGAGCCTAAATGTCCCTCAACTGATGAATGGATAAAGAAATTGTGGTTTATATATACAATGGAGTACTACATGGCAACAAGAAAGAATGAAATATGGCCCCTTGTAGCAACATGGATGGAACTGGAGAGTGTTATGCTAAGTGAAATAAGCCATACAGAGAAAGACAGATACCATAGGTTTTCACTCTTACATGGATCCTGAGAAACTTAACAGGGACCCATGGGGGAGGGGAAGGGAAAAAAAAGAGAGAGGTTAGAGTGGGAGAGAGCCAAAGCATAAGAGACTCTTAAAAACTGAGAACAAACTGAGGGCTGATGGGGGGTGGGAGGGAGGGGAGGGTGGGTGATGGGTATCGAAGAGGGCATCTTTTGGGATGAGTACTGGGTGTTGCATGGAAACCAATATGACAATAAATTTCATATATTTAAAAAATAAAAGGAAGGAGGATACAAGACAAACACCTAAAACTGGATGTGGGATAATTAACGTGGGATTTCTTTTACTTCGTTCTATAACTCTTTTATAATTACACTTATTTCCACATGTACAGGCATACCAGAAATATTGTGGGTTTGGTTCTAGACAACCCTGACAAAGTGAGTATCACAATAAAGCAAGTCAAGTAAATGTTTTGGTTTCCTAGTGCATATAAATGTTTACATGACACTGTAGTTTATTGAGTATGCAATAGCATTATGTCTAAAAAAAAAAAGTGTATATGCCTTAATTTTAAAATACTTTATTGCTACAACGTGCTAACCATCATCTTAGCTTTCATTGAGTTGTGATTTTTTTGCTGGTGGACAGGATCTTGCCTCCATGTTGATTTGGCTGCTGACTTGTCAGAGTGGTGATTGCTGAAGACGGGGTGGCTGTGACAATTTCTTAAAATAAGAGAACAGTGAAGTTTGCCACATGCGTTGACTCTTCTTTTCACTAACAATTTCTCTGTAGCACGTGGTGCTTTTCCATAGCATTTCACCCAGCAGAACTACTTTAAAAATTGGAGTCCATCCACCCAAGCCCTGCTGCTGCTTTATCACCTAAGTCTATGTAATATTCTAAAGATTTTGTGGTCATTTCAACAATCTTCCACAGCATCATCAACAGGAGTAGATCCCAACTCAAGAAACTACTTTTATTGCACATCCATAAAAAGCAACTTTTTCATCCATTAAAATTTTATCATGTGATTGCAGCAGTTCAGTTCCATCTTCAAGTTCCACTTTTTTTAATGTTTATTTATGTTTAAGAGAGAGACAGAGAGAGAGCATGCACGCACGCACACACACAAGCAGGGGAGGGGCAGAAAGAGAGGAAGACACAGAATCCAAAGCAGGCTCCAGGCTCCAAGCTGTCAGAACAGACCCTGACGCAGGGCTGAAACTCATGAGCCACAAGATCATGACCTGAGCTGAAGTCGGACGCTTAACCCACTGAGCCACCCAGATGCCCCCAAACTTCTAATTCAGGTTCTCTTGCTGTTTCCACCACATCTGCAGTAGGTTCTTCCCTGAAGTCTTGAACCCTTCAACTTCATCCATGAGGGTTGGAATCAACTTCTTCCAAACTCCTGCTCATATTGATATTTTGAGCTCTTCTCATGAATCAGAAATGTTCTTTTTTAAAAAAATATTTTATTTATTTTGACAGAGAGAGAGAGAGAGAGTCAGGAAGGGACAGAGAGAATTCCAAGCAGGCTCTGTGCTGTAAGCACAGAGCTCAATGTGGGGCTCGATCTTGTGAACTGTGAGATCATGATCTTATCTGAAATCAAGAGTTGGATGCTTAACCTACTGAGCCACCCAGGTGCACCTGAGTCAAAAATGTTCTTAATGACATCTAGAATGGTGAATTCATTCCAGAAAGTTTTCAGTTCACTTTGCCCAGATCCACCAGAGGAATCACAATCTATGGCAGTCAAAGCCTTATGAAATTGCTTTCTTTTTTAAAAAAAATTTTTTTAACGTTTTTTTTTTTAATTTTTGAGACAGGGAGAGACAGAGCATGAATAGGGGAGGGTCAGAGAGAGGGAGACACAGAATCTGAAACAGGCTCCAAGCTCTGAGCTCTGAGCTGTCAGCACAGAGCCCAACGCAGGGTTCGAACTCATGGACCGCGAGATCATGACCTGAGCTGAAGTCAGCCCCTTAACTGACTGAGCCACCCAGGCACCCCGAAATTGCTTTCTTAAATAATAAGACTGGAAAGTCAAAATGGCTTCTCAATCCATGGGTTGCAAAATGGATGTTGTGTTAGCAGGCATGCAAAGAACATTAATCTCATTGTGTGTCCCCATCAGAGCCCTTGGGTGACCAGGTACGTTGCCAATAAGCAGTCACATTTTGAAAGAAATCTTTTTTTTTTTTTTCCTGAGCAGTAGGTCTCAACAGTGGGCTTAAAATATTCAGTAACTGTGTTGTAAACAGATGTGCTGTCATCCTGGCTTTGCTGTTCCATTTAGAGAGCACAGGCAGAGTAGATATAGCATAATTCTTAAGGACTCTAGGATTTCCAGAATGGTCACTGAGCACTGGTTTCCACTTAAAGTCAGAAGCTGCATTAGCCTCTAAAAGGAGTCAGCCTGTCCTCAGAGGCTTTGAAGCCAGGCATTGACTTCTCCTCTCTAGCAATGAAAGTCGTACATGACATCTTCTTCCAGTAGAAGGTTGTTTTGTCTACACTGGAAATCTGTTGTTTGGTGTAGCCACATTCACAAAAGATCTTAGCGAGCTCTGGACAACTCGTTGCAGCTTCTACATCAGCACTTGCTGCTTCACCTTGTGATGTTATGGAGATGGCTTCTTTCCTTCAGCTTCCTGAACCACCTCCGCTAGCTTCAGACCGGTCATCTGCCGCCTCCATGCCTCTCTCGTGGCCTTCACAGAATTGAAGGGAGTCAGGGCCTTGCGCTGGATTCGGCTTTGGCTTAAGGGAATGTTGTGGCTGTTTTGATTCTTCTCTGCAGACCATGACAGATTTCTCCATATCAGCGTAGGCTCTTTTGCCTTCTTATTTGTGTGTTCACTGGACTAGCACTTTTAACTTCCTTCAAGAACCTTTCCTTTGCATTCACAGTTTGGCTGTTTGGTACGACAGACCCAGCTTTCAGCCTGTCTTGGCCTTCGACATGCCTTCTCACTAAGCTTAATCATTTCTAGCTTTTAAGCTGAGAGGCATGTGACTCTTCCTTACACTTGGAAGCCACTCCCTCTCTCTCTGCTCCTCGCCCCTTTCTCTGAATAAATAAACTTATATTAAGTCGCCTGATCTCAATGCTGTTGTGTCTCAGGGAATAAGGAGGTCTGGGGAGAGGGAGAGGGAGAGGGAGAGGGAGAGGGAGAGGGAGAGGGAGAGGGAGAGGGAGAGGGAGAGGGAGAGGGAGAGAGAGAGAGAGAGAGAGAGAGAGAGAGACGGGGACATAGCTGGCCAGTGGAGCACTCAGAACACACACAACGTTTATCGATTAAGTTTGTCGTCATACGTGGCTGTGGTTTGTGGCACCCCAAAGCAATTACAATAGTAACTTCAAAGATCACCAATCACAGATCACCATCACAAATATATTAATGGAAAAGTTTGGACTATTGCAGGAATTACCAAAACGTGACAGAGACACAAAGTGAGCAACTGCTGTTAGAACAATGGTACTGATAGATTTGTTGGAGGCGGGGTTACCAGAAAGTTTCAACTGAAGCAAAACAAAGTGAAGCATAACAAAATGAGGTATGCGTATTTTGTATTTCCAACCTAACAAATTGCCACATACTTAGTGGCTAATATAACACCCACTTATGGTCTCACAGTTCATAAATCAGAAGTTCTGTAGGCTTGGCTGGGTACGCTGCTTAGAAGCTCAAAAATCAAAAATCCAGTGGGCAACCCACATGGGCTCTTCTGTGTAACACTAGGGAAGAATTCGGGTTCCAAGATCCTTTGGTTATTGGCAGAAATTATTTCCTCCTCATGGTTTCCATGTGCCCCTAGTCACCTGTCTCCAAAGAGAGTCACGGCATGGGAAGAAACCCTCAGGCCTCTCATCTCTAACTTACTCCTTGGTCTAAGACTTCATCTGGTTACATTGCGCCCATTCGATAAACCCTTTTTGTGGTCACTTTATCACCTACACGCAGAACCTTAAGGACATCTGCAACCTTAAAGACATCTGCAAAGTCCCTCTTGTAAATTTTTTTTTAACGTTTATTTATTTTTGAGACAGACAGAGACAAAGCATGAACGGGGGAGGGTCAGAGAGAGGGAGACACAGAATCTGAAGCAGGCTCCAGGCCCTGAGCTGTCAGCACAGAGCCCGATGCGGGGCTCGAACTCACAGACCGTGAGATCATGACCTGAGCCTAAGTCGGCCGCTTAACCGTCTGAGCCACCCAGGCGCCCCTGCAAAGTCCCTCTTGTAATGCGACATGACATAAACCTCCCAGTTACAACAGTGGGTGGAGATGTATTGGCCACATTATGAGACCAGTGATTTTTCTCAATAAAAACATAGGTTTAAAATAAATTTCAGTAAATCTACAAAAATAGTACAACTCTTCAAATGGTTTCCAATAAGGGGACAAAATAAAAGAAAGAAGAATACTTAGAAATTTAAGTTTTACCTTGCTCTGTCTCATATTTTAATAAAGCACATATTATATTCTAGCAACAGTGGAACAAAGGGATTTTCACCATTAACTGTGAGGTACTCAAGGTCTTCAAGACATAGGTAAAGCCAGATAAGGGACATTCTGACACCACTTTCCATCACTGAGTACCTGATACTGGTTAAAGGTGGCTCCTGGCCAAACCACCATGGTCACACTCTTTGCTTCACATCTTAAAGGAGCAAAATGAGGGCACCTGGGTGACTCAGTCAGTTAAGCATCTGACTCTTGATTTTGGCTCAGTTCATGATCTCATGGTTCATGAGCTTGAGCCCTGCTTCATCAGGCTCTGCACTGTCAGTGCAGTCTCCAAAGACTGGGATTCTTTTTCTCCCTCTCTGCCATGCCCCCCTTTCTCTAAATAAATAAATAAACTTAAAAAACATATTTTAAAAAAAGAGCAAAATGGCTGTGGCTTGTAGTACACCCCAATTCCTCCATGCAGTTCTCCACTACATATTCAATTTCAGGTATTTTATGCCTAAGTTTTTTTTTGCCTTGTGAATTAAACCTAGAATCTTTCCAAGATTAAGTTGTGAGTCAAATGTAAATGAGGGAATTAATGAATGTGGTGAGTGAATTAGTGATATCCAGTCTTCCCCTGTGACCTCCATCACTCCAGGCTCCATCTGTCCCCACCCTTTGGATTTCCCCACTCCCACTCACTTGACCTTGAACGTCCCCTAAAACTCCATAGGACCTCACCACCATATGATCCTTCAAAACTCCTCTATTGTGCTCTGAACTCAAATCTCCACCCCTCCTGCCCTACTGCATTCCAGATATCACAGACAAGCTTTCTTCACCAGCCATCACCCTTCTGTTAGCCCTCCAGTGCTGCCTTTCCCTAGACATAAATCAGTCCTCTGTTCTAGAGATCCCAGTCTGTTTCCACTGAACTCGGTGCTCCTGGAACCTAGCAGCCCTGGGCCCCAATCACCCAGCTTTCTTCTCTCACCCAACAGCCTCACACACCATCTCAACCATGAAATCCCCGCCCCTTTCCCTGGGCTGTTTAGCACATGGTGGAAGTATCCTCCCAATCTCCGTTCATCACTCTTCCGCCATTTTGCCTCACTCTTCATTACCATGGCCCACAGCTCTACCTCCCCTTCTACTCTCCGCCACTGTTTAGGCTCATTAACCACCCCCAGGACCTGCATGCCCTACTTGTAATACCCCCTCACCCATCACAATCTTTAACCTCTCAAAGATGTAAACTCCCTTTTACCCACTCTCCTTAACCACCTTCTCCCATTACCTGCCCATTCCCATTAAGCCCTTCTTTCCCGGGACCCCAAACCACTTATTCACCCAGCACACACAGTATCTTCCTACCCTTAACTTCTCTGCACAATTTGCCCCTCACTTAGCGAAACCTACACTTTAACTGCTCTATGAATCAACCACTCCTGTATCTTTTAAACCCCTTTCCTCCGCTCCTCAATTTCTGTCTCCCCACATCCCCATGCTCTCTAAACCATATCTATACCCCCATCCTGTGCCCTTGTTGTAGGTCACTCTATCCCACATTCTCGTTCTCTGTCACACATGCAGAGCAGCACATCCCCAACACCCCAACTTTACCACTGTGTGCCTCAACCTGAAGTGGCCTTATCACAGCATCTTTGAAATGTTACAGTTAGTAAATAACATCACAGGGATGGAAGGATGTAAAATGGGCAAGATATGTCTCCTTTGCAGGTATCTAGAGTTCTGGAGCTACCACTGTTCTACACGTGAACCCCTTTTTAAGACTTATTGGGGATTATTAGGGCTGTGTGTCATAGTCACATAGGAATGTGACTGTGGCTGATCATGAGTTTGTCACCGAAAGTACATGCGAGTGTGAATGTGTTTAAGAAGTGTATATTTGAGTGTGTTGATATGTATGTGTGTAAATTTACAATTGTGAAAGTGTATGTGTGTGTAGGGGTTATCATCATTATGTCTCTAATCCCTGATTTGTAAATTGGGGAAACTGGATAGTGTAATAGTGTTAAATATTGGATTTGTTTCTTAGGAAAAAAAAACATAATGAATTAATTATAGAAGTTCCACCATTAGCGGTCTTGAAGTAGTATCAACTTATTTCATAGTTTAAAAATTATACAATCAGCCTGAATAACCATCTGATTTTAGTGCTTGTCTTTTAACAGACACCTATAAATCTCTAACGTTCCATGGATGTTGTTCTGTTTAGACTTCCTGTTGGAAGTTTTTATAGACTTCTTCTATGTTAGAAAAAAAATCCCATATCACCTAAACTACCAAATTAATTGACACTGTCTTCTGGGGGGAAAAGAGTCCAATGTTTTCTAATATAAATGATTATTATGTTCTTTTTTTAACCACATTTTTTAACTGCTTTAAAAATCCTTCTGAGGTACATTGTCTGGTTTATGTTCTCGTAATTTAAATGATGGAACAGAACACTGGCCTGAAAATTAGTTAAGGCTCACTTCTGGGATGAACAACTCAGGGGAGCAGAGGAGCCCATGAGACACCTCAGCCTTACTGCCAGTCCCACACGTGTCAGACCTTAGTATTTCCTGCTCCCTCCCTATGAGACCCTGTCTGCTTCCAGGCATTAAGGAAAAGAAAAAGCCCTCTTAACACTTGCAAAGGTCTTTTAGGAGCTGATAACTAGAAACTTGTCATTATTTTCAGCAATTAGCAACTGGGGGAAAAAGTCTGTCACAAATATTCTCAGTTCCCCAAGGCTGTCCTCTCACTGTGGCTACAGGTGAAAAGATAATTCTGCAGGGAGGTGAGATCATAGAACTGCAAACCCATATCTTACGGTCTGGCTGCCGCCCTCCCTATCACACAAACCCTGATTGTCGTGACCAGCACACTGAGCCCACCGTCCTGGCGGCTGGAGGGAGTCAAGTGAGTTTTTTCTTTATCAGTCTGAGAGGCAGAGTCTGCAAGCACAGTGGGGTACCAGGAGTCTTGGAAAGTGACAGTCTCAGAAAGAGAGAGTCTTCTGGTTGAGTGCCAAGGGCGCACAGGAAGGAGGAATAATTCTGAGGCATGAGCTGAGCTAGTAAAGGGAGATGAGTTCCTAGACCTGATGGCTCCTGATGTGATTTAGTGTAATCCTGACAGTGACTACTGGTGTTTAATCCAAGTGATAAGGAAAACAGACTTTAAAGTACTTAGGACTGTGTACAGGAATCACAGACTACATTTTCAGGATTTGTAGCAGTGTGACTCTAACATCTGCATGATTGTCATAAGGATTAAAATAAATCTACAGGAATCCTCTAAACTAGTGTAAAACCAGTGCATCCAAAAGGCAATTTCTGATATAGGAATGATTTCTCTAATTCTGGGTGTATGAAGAGCTATGGAGACAAGAGTTGTTTCCTACTGAATATATCCTTGGTCTATTGAGTTTGGTGAGACTGTTGTCCCTCTTCAAATTAAGGGGGAAGCAATTGAAATAGTAACGTTACAAAATGGGTTTCAGACAGCAACTATTACCTGGGAAATATCTTGCGATGTATTCTCTGGTTTAAAACTATTCTTATATTAACCCCAAACTCTACAATCTCAATTTATATAATACACACACTTTCAAGCTAAGAAATTCTCTTGTGTAAGTCTTACATTTTGATTTTTCACAAACCTTATCTTATTGCTAATACCTTTTCTTAAGTGGTGGTAAACAGAGCAGCTTAAGATTTGAAATTAGTAATATTGAGTTTCTATTCTACACCAGCTTATCACATACTGGCATTTCAAGTCTCACTATTTACGGCATGACATGGCATTCAATGATTTCTATGGTAGGTGTCATAAAAGAAAAATAGTGGATCAATTGCCAATACGCTAGAAAGCTAACGACACACTCTTTTCTTTAAACACAATTTGTCATGGAGCAGGTCCCTAGAATTATACTACAGTCAGTGAGTCTAAATTTGATTGAGATATTAAAATATTCATTATTGTTAGTGGTCAACACAAGCAATCTTTAAACATAAATGAAAAAATGTTAGAAAAAATACTACTTATCTAAAATAAGATCACAAGGTATGAGAATGTCTGAATATATGCCTGTATTTTGAATGTTTTTTAAAGTTTATTTATTTAAGTAATCTGTACACCTGATGTGGGCTCTAACTCACAACTCCCAGATCAAGAGTCACATGCTCTTACAACTGAGCCATCCAGGCATACCTATAGACCTGTATTTTTTTTTTAATATTTATTCAATGAGCGATTGAAAGAGAGAGAGAGAGAGAGAGAGAGAGAGAGAGAGAGAGAGAGAATGAGAATGAATCCCAAGCAGGTTCCACACTCAGTGCAGATACCCTCAGATCACGACCTGAGCCAAAATCAAAAGTTGGATGCTCAAGCGACTAAGCCTCCCAGGTGCCCCTATACACCTGTATTTTGAAGAATACATCTAATTAGCTTTGTTAAAACAGCACTGTGTTTAAAGGCACTTCCATCATACCAGCCCAGTCAGGTTCTAATCTCCCCATTCCCATTCAAATGTCAAAACATTTGAATTTGACAAATCACCAAACTTTCTCTGCCTCCTTATCTTTTCCATGAAAATACTGACTCTCAACAACTTATGAAGAATACAGAATGTACTACATACACAGCCTTTATAGCAATGATCTATGTTACGTAAAAAGCTCTTCTAGTGTTCTAAGTTCAGCCCTTGGAAACTTGTTAAAAAGTAAATATTCTAAATAATTATTTTTAAGTGGGAACTCAAGTTAAGTGGAGAACATTGGATTTTAACCAATGTGACACATGTGCCTCACACCTCCTGTTCCCATGCAGGAACCTGGCTCAGAAGAAGAACTTCACTCCCTGGGATTTTACAGAATGACCACCAGGGATTTGACGATGGCAGTGATCTTTTTCTTACAAACTACAGTTGGACTTCTGGGGAATTTCTCTGTTTTTTACTATTATCTCTTCCTTTATTTGACAGGATACAAGCTTAGGTGCACAGACTTGATTCTTAAGTATCTGACTGTAGCCAACCTCTTAGTTATTTTTTCTAAAGGAATCCCTCAAACAATGGCATCTTTTGGGTTGACACATTTTCTCGATGATTTTGGATGCAAACTTGTTTTCTTTGTTCACAGAGTGGGCAGGGATGTGGCCATTGGAACCACCTGCCTCTTGACTGTCTTCCAGGTGATCATGATCAGTCCTGGGGACTCCAGGTGGGCACAGCTTAAAATAAAAGCTCCCAAGTACGTGGGCACCTCCAACATCTTCTGCTGGGTCTTGAATATAGTGCGAAGTATTGTGGTTCCTTTTCATCTAACTGACAAAAGGAATAACATAAACGTCACAAAGAAAATAGATCAGGACTACTGTTACGCGATATCTTATGACAAAATCGCAGAGTCATTCTATGTGCCATTGCTATTATCCCATGATGGTTTCTGTTTGGGGCTCATGTTCTGGGCCAGCAGCTCTATGGTTTTCATCCTGCACAGCCACAAGCAGCGGGTCCAATACATTCGTAGGAACAATCTCTCCCCCAGATCCTCCCCTGAGAGCAGAGCCACCCGAAGGATCCTTGTGCTGGCGTGCTTCTTCCTTTCTTTATGGATGCTGTCCTCTATCTTCCACATTTGTTTGTCAGTTTTTAACAACTCCAGTCTGTGGCTGAGGAACACTTCTACACTACTCACTACGTGTTTTCCTACTCTCAGCCCCTATATCCTCATGAGACATGACCCCAGAGTGTCCACCCTCTACTCTGCCTGGATAAGGAAACAAAACCCCCTAAACTTATCATAAATATGTAAGTTATATGCCTATTCACAGTGGTTATTTATTAACCCCTTTCAATGTACAAGCACATTTATGAAATATTCATATTATGAGAGAGGGGTAAACGAGACAAACTGAGCTTCTCCTAAATAAACAACATCCAGAGCAATTATAAACGAAATGTGGTATAGTTATCAAGTTAAAATACAGTAGCACCTCCTTATCCAAGGTCTCACCCTCTGCAGTTTGAGTTCCATGTGGTCAACGGCAGCCCACGAGCAGACAATTCTCCTTCTGATTTATGGTCAGAAGCTCCATAGCAGCCTAGCTCTAAATCACAAGCCTACCTCATTCCCCTCACTTCATCTCATCACGTAGGCATTTTATTGTCTCACATCATCATAAGAAGTGTGAGGACAGCACAATATTTTGAGGGAGGAAGAGAGAGAGGGAGAGAGAGAGACCAGATTCACAGTATTATTACAGTATATTGTTATAATTTTTATTATTACTCATTATTGTTAATCTCTCACCACGTCTGACTCATAAGTTACACTGCATCATAGATATGAGATATGTATGTGTGGAAAAAATCTCGTATGTATACAGTTCAATACTATCTGCAGTTTCAAGCATCCACTGGATCTGGAATCCGGAACATATCCCGAGTGGATAAGGGAAGACTGCGGTATATTTCTACGTATATGTTGCCAGATTAATATCTTCTCCATCAAATAATATTGGATAATTGCACATTCAGGAACATTAAAATAATTCTTAGTCCAATAACTGCAAACTACCTTTTCTTTAAATTCTTTTTAATCTGATATTTATCTCACCATGCTGGTTGATTAATTGGGTGAAGTTGCATGCTTTTCAGTTTTCTACTATATTCCTTATGTTTTAGCTCTATCTCTTAATACATGTCCAATTGTATATACAACGTTTGATTTTAACAAGAACAATTTGATAGGATGTATATTTTTAGGATTTGCTTTACATATATGTTGTGGTCTCTCAACGACATGTTTTACTTTCTTATTCTAGCTTACTTCTCTCGTGTTTTCATTTTTTTTACATTTATTTAGTTTTGAGAGAGAGAGTGTGTGAGAAACAGTGGGGGAGGAGCAGAGAGAGAGGGAGAGAGAAAAACCCAAACAGGCTCTGTCAACTCAGAGCCCGATGTGGGGCTCAATCTCATGAGACCATGACATGAGCTGAAATCAAGATGTGGACGCTTAACCAACTGAGCCAAAATCAGGTGCCCCTTTTGTGTTAATTTTTAAATTATTGTACAATTTATCCTTTTTCTTTAGAGATTGTAATATTCACGATCTCTTCGTTTTTAACCCAGATATTACAAGAGATTTTTAGGGTTTTTTTTTCAAAGTTTGTTTATTTATTTTGAGAGAGAGATGCGGGAAAGGCAGAGAGAGAGGAAAAGAGTGTCCCAAGCAGGTTCTGCACCATCAGCCCAGACCCTGATGCGGGTCTCAGACCCATGAACCACAAGACCATGACCTGAACCAAAACCAGGAGTTGGATGCTTAACTGACTGAGCCACCCAGGTGCCCCACAAAAGACTTAAAAACTAGCCAAAGTGCCAAGTTATTTAGTATCTTTAACTTCTACCTGGAAAACATAAGGACATTTCAACACTAACATATTTACATCTTCCCAGGTTTTTAACATTTCTTTGCAATGATAAGCCTTGTATCTCCTACCCAGAGACTCATGCCCTCTGCCAGCATCCATGAAACTTACAGGTAACTTGTTGGTTTGCAAATAGGATAAAATGGAAAACTCTCCATGCTTCTTGACAGTTTTGGTAAGGGGAATGATAGAAGAGGGAGAGAGATTTTCTGGAAGAGAAAATGACAAGGCCCTTTGTGGGGCTGGTTAGGGGATAAGAGAAAGTCTCCTGAAACTGGTAGCTAGCACTCTTCACCAATGTGGGTAAAGTTGCAGAAGAGCCTCCACATCCTCCACGGTGATGAGGCTGGAGGAGGTGAGCGGCAGGACTGAACCAAGCAGCCTGTAAGAGCTTTGTTTGTCCATTTACCACCTGGCAGGAGGGAAGGCCAAGGAGCCCCCAAACTTGAGGTAAAACTTGGAGTGAATCAAAATACAGTAAAGCCTTGGTTTGCGAGCATAATTCATTCCAGAAACATGCTTATAATCCAAAGCATTGGTATATCAAGTGAACTTCCCCATAAAAAATAATGACAATTCAGATGATTGGTTCCACAACCCAAAAATATTCATATTAACTATTATTACAATACTGTAATACAAAATAAAGAAAACATAAAATATAAAGAAAAATAAACAAATCAACCTACACTTATCCTTGCAAACCTTCATGGCTGGTGTGAGGGAGACAAGAGGGAGGAGGGTTATCTATTAGCATAATAGTGCTAACCTGTGGGGGGTCAGAACATATCGTGAACTCTTTTCCACAGTAGAGATATAGATCACATACACCATGTGATCGGGCTACTCCAGATCTTCTAGCTCTTTATACGAGAGAATCTTCTGCAGAAGTGCACATGGTATATGCTTCTGCTTTCCCACCCCATACAGCCTGGGATGATCTCCAAAACTCGACTGTATCTTGGCACCTGTGGGGGGTCAGAACATATCGTGAAGGTCTTCACATGCCACGTCTTCTTTTCCACAGTAGAGAGAGGGTGTTTGTTGTGAACACCAAGCGCTTCTGTCCCAATAGCCCGGATAAGGATTGAGTCTTCTGTCCGTGACTGTGGTGAATAAAGCCCTGGTGAAACTCTGAGTCCTGTTTTCACTTTAAGGCTTTTTGGAACAATGAGGTCAGTTTATACTGCTCTACTCTTCCAGAAGTTAGGGGAAGTGGGCGGATTCTTTTTTGTTTTCTCCCAATGTTTTTTTCACATTTTTATTTAAATTCTGGTGAACATACAGTGCAATATTGGTTTCAGGAGTGAGTTTCTGTGATTCATCACTTACATACAATACCCAGTGCTCATCCAAACACATGTCATCCTTAGGACCCATCATCCATTTAGCACATCCCCCACCCACTTCCCCTCTATCAACCTTCAGTTTGGTCTCTATCATTAAGAGTTTCTTTCGGGGGGGCGTCTCGGTGGCTCAGTTGGTTGAGCACCCGACTTTTTTTAAATTTTTTAAAAAATTTCCCCTTAATGTTTATTTATTTTTGAGAGAAAGAGAGATGAAGCACAAGTGGGGGGAGGGAGGGAGAGAGAAAGATGGAGACACAGAATCTGATGCAGGCTTCAGGCTCCCAGCTGTCAGCATAGAGCCTAACACAGGGCTCTAACTCACTAGCAATGAGATCATGATCTGAGCTAAAGTGAGATGCTTAATCAACTGAGCCACCCAAGCACCCCGGACTGATTATTTTATGATCCAGAACCTCTGGCAAAGGGAGGCATCCTCCACCTGAGGGCCCCCCTTGGGGCTTTGTTTTATGGACTCCCTCTCAATACTACTAGCTACACTGCCTTTGGAAGTCAATTATTATCTTACTACTTAGCTTTTACCAAAACTGATGCCTGAACTAGAGAGGCTCTTTGGCTCCCCAAACTGAAATTCCCTCTTTAAATTCCCTCTTGAACTCCATGACTAACAACTTTAAAGGGTGCCCAAATCCTTGACAAATAGAAGCGTAATATTCAAGAACAAAACCAGACTGCCCCAGGAACGTCTCAATAATATCGGAAACGACTGAGAGAGAGCTCTCTTTGGTGTAAATGATATGCCCCCTTCAGGCACAGGAAGGAGAGTCTTGTGGAAACTTTTCATTACAACAACCCTCCCTCCTGAACACACAGTGACTTGAATTTCAGGGGTGAGGGGATCCATTCGTCTTGTTGCTGTTCAAGACAAGTCTGGTATAAAAGCACCCTTTGCTTCTTAAAACTGCCACCTACCGCCCTGAGTGGTCTGCCCCTTTCTTCAACTCTCCCTGCCCTCTGTACAAGGGCTTGTTTCAGATTTCACCTGGGAAGATCCCAAGAAAGTTTCAAACTGACAGCCATTTACATCCAACCATCCTATCTCAAAACAGAAACTCATGGATGGTTCTCCATGAAGACCACCTGTCACTCCCTGGAAAGAGCACTTTCTTTGCTGCCCTTTTGGAAGATGAGAAGTTAGTGATGTGGGAAACAAAGGCAAATGAAAAGTTTCTTTACAACTTACAACCCATGATCAAGTCCTTGAGACAGGCAGAGTGACCTGCTGGGAACTCAACTCCTCCATGAGGACACTTTGTTAAGGGCAAAGGCAATCTTAGCCTGGCCCCCCAGGATCCCAGAAGTCTCCTATAATTAATCAAAATTCCTTTGGAAACTTCCCTTAGCTCTACCCCCGAAGATATAGGCTGGCAATCATACTCCAAGCTTCTGGCCCTGTGTTACACATTTGAGGGGTCTCATGACTCAAGTTTTACTACACAGTAATAAACGACCTTTTCCTAACAGTAGCTAGCCCCTCAAATTCCTGGAAACCTCGTTTCCAAAATTCCTTAGAGACTTACTCTATCCCCAACCCCCTCCCGACCCGAAGGCATATCGCCAGTCACTCTTCACAGCCCCGGTGCAGCAATTCCTGCTACAGGTCCTGCCCCTGTGCTTTAATAAAACCACCTTTTTGTACCAAAGACGTCTCAAGAATTCTTTCTGGGCTGGTGGCTCCAAACCCCAACACTTCAAACCCCACCAGTGACTTTCAGGAAGCAGCACTTGGAGTCTCACTTTATTGGGGGAACAACATGCATTTATTCACCAGAGTGGTTCTTACTGAGCATCTCCTCTGGGCTCACACATGTGTTAGTCAAGGGGCACTGTGAACAGGGCTGTGACTGGAATCCCACACGTGTGTGCAACACCCAGGACTCACTCACATAAATGATTGGATATTGGCAAATATAGATAAGGAGTCACCTTCCTGAGAGTGAACCATGGTGGGTAAACCTAATGGAAGAGAGGGGAGTAGGAAGGGGATGCAGACCAGTGGTTCTGAAGGATCTTTGATCATCTGTCCACTTGTGCTCCTGTAGTTGGGTGGTTTTTAGCTAATGAATGTGGAGCTCATAAAGAGCCTCCAGGAATGGACAACCAAATACTGAAAAGGATTCGCATACCACAGATTCTATCCTGAAAGACAGAATCCTTTCAGCAAATGTTAAGCCCTTTGCTTCACTTTTTCTGTGTCCAGGTATCAGGGTCAGAGAATATTTTTGAAAACTCCCCCACCCCCAGTTAATTACTGGGAAACAATTACAAGTTTGTAGTTATTTCCAAAGACTGTTGCAGTGTTTAGGAAAAACTCGTCCTTTCTCCCTGGAGGCAGACAGGATGTCCCATGGAGGGAGCAGGAAATACCTGTGGGACTAGGAATGAAACTCTGCTATCTTATCCTATTTTCTGATCCCCCGAGAAATTTTTCTACCCCAAACAGAAGGGTTCCCCATTTTCAGACACCTGGCCTGCAGCATCATTAAATTATGAGTAGACATATTTGGCCAAAGTTCCTGGGAAGGATTTTCAGAAGGATACAAGTAAAAGGAAGAACACCATGACAATAATTTGCATTAGAAACCACTGGACATTTTTGGGTTTTTTTGGTTGTTGTTCACTATTAATTTGGAAGTGTAGGGGAGTTGGAAATTCTTTAGCATAGTTTATAACATTGATCTCTCCCCCCCCAACCTCTAGTAGGAATACAAGGGCCAAACAATATCCATCAGAAAAATATAAAACGATCTCCTACAAATAAAAGCACACGGATCAGATGAGTCAATGGGCAGATTCTAGAAGTCTGGGATAAGCCCGTGCTGCTTACTCATTTTAATGGCACTGGGTGGTTACATTTTTCTGCACTTATTTTTTGCTGAATGTGCAGTAGTTACCTGTGATCGCTTTTTTAAATTAAGAAACATAAAAGGAGCTCAAATTAATTCTTTGGGTTTTTTTTTTCCTAAAAAATAAACATACAATTTGATGTCCACTATCTAGTACTCCCCATATTCAAGTCAGGGATTAGAGGCATAACTGTGGACAACCCTTACCGCACACACACGCCCGAATACAAACACATTTCTACATAAATGACAACACATGTATATGCAAAAAACGTATTTGGATACAGGCATATACCCTCACATCTTCCTCTGTAACTCACGCGGACCATACTCACACATTCCCATTCACATTAATAAAACCACATACATGCCATCAATCGTGTATCTTGATGATATGGTTCTATACGGGAAGGGGAGATATATTGTAAAGCATTGGCCCACGGGATTAATGGAGGCTGAGAAATCCCAAAACCTGGGGGCCTGGGTGGCTCAGTCGGTTGAGCGTCTGACTTCAGGTCAGGCTATAATCTCAAAGTTCGTGAGTTCGAGCCCCACATCTTTCTCGCTGCTGTCAGCACAGAGCTCGCTTCAGATCATCTGTCCCTCTCTCTCTGTACCTCCCCCACTTGTGCAGTCTCTCAAAAATAAATAAAAACTTAAAAAAAATTTTTTTTAATTTTATTTTTGAGACAGAGAGAGACAGAGCATGAACGAGGGAAGGGCAGAGAGAGAGGGAGACACAGAATCTGAAACAGGCTCCAGGCTCTGAGCTGTCAGCACAGAGCCCGACACGGGGCTCGAACCCACGAACCGTGAGACCATGACCTGAGCTGAAGTTGGACACTTAACCGACTGAGCCACCCAGGTGCCCCAACATTAAATAAATTTTTAATAAAGATCCCCAAATTTGTCGTTGGTCATCTGGAGACGCTACCTCTCCAAGTCCAAATGCAAGAGAAAACCTGTGTCCTGGCTCAAAGGCACAGAGAACAGGTTTCCTTTACTCAACATATTTGTTCTGTTCAGGCCCTGGAGGAATTGGAGAGGGGAATCGGCTTTAATCTACGGATTCAAATGTCAATCTCCTCACACACCCTCACAGACACACAGAATGATGTTTAACTCAATATGGGGACACCCCATGCACCGGGCAGGCTGACACCTCAAACTGCCCATCACAGCATTTAAGGCCACAGCCGTCCTGCCGCTCAGAGAGCTGCGTGGTGATGGGGCAGAGTGTACAGAGAGGAAGCGGCTGGGTCCCGGGCGACTTCCTAGAACACCTGTCACATCTGAACGGCAGCCCCTGGACATCCTATTACAGGAGATGGTAAACCTCCTACTGATCCGGTCACCATGGTCCAGCTGCTCCTTCCTCCACAATCCTAACTGCCTGTGCTTCTGACCAACGGGTCATGGATCCGAGGTTCCAAATGCCACCCCCCACCCCCCGGGTTTGATGAACTTGCTAGAGCTGCTGACAGAGCTCAAGAAAATAGCTCACACACTAGATTAGGTGTTCATTGTTAGAGCAGAGAACTCGGGAATAGTCAGACGGAAGAGATGCACAGGGCCAGGTGGGGGCACAGGGCCAGGTGGGGGCACAGGGCCAGGTGGGGGCACAGGGCACGGTGGGGGCACAGGGCACGGTGGGGGCACAGGGCACGGTGGGGGCACGCCCTCTCCAGTCGGGGAAGCTGCCCACGTCCCATCAGGATCCCCGTCAAACAAAGGCGAGCCCTTCCCCTGCCCCTTGGGGCACATGGGCCCAAAAGATCGCGCACAGTTCCTCGAGAGGACGTTCTAATCACTCGTCCTGGCATCAGCAGTAGGAATAGGGGTGCGGGCTGGCAGCCCTGGGCCACGACACGAGTGGGCTGTGGGGACAGCAGCAAGCAATTTCATGCCCCGCAGCGCTCTCTCTCTCTCTCTCTCTCTCTCTCTCTCTCGCTCTCTCTCTATGATAAAGCGGCGTCTTCTTCCTACAGGAAGTCTTCCCCCGGTTGTAATTTTTTATTTGAGGCAGATTCTGCAAAAGTTGCCTCTGACAATGCTTGCCGACCCTTCAGCTGCCTTTGTGGACAGATGGGGCCTGGAGTTTCATTCAATCGCCCCATCTGTTTTTTGTTTGTGTTTGTTTGCCGCAAAAAGCCTTACTGTTTCCATCTGGTCCGCAGCTTGGGCGAGGGCTCCAGGCGGGCTAAAAAGCTGCCTCGTGGCTGCAGGCTCAGGCTCAGTCACGAGTCCTGGCACCTGGGGGATGCCAGAGGGGCCCCTAAAGGTCTGTGGGCTCCAGAGGCTCCAAGTCGTGCCTGACCATGAGCCTTTCCAAGTGATTCTTGCGCAGCCCAGCCTGGGGGCCAGCGAGCCCGCGGAGGTTAGTCAGGTGGTCAAACATCTTGAAGTTTCCCCTCCCGATCTAGGAAATGGATCCTCAGGACATCACAGAGATGGGGGGCCTGTGCGAGAACAACCCAGGTCACGCAGGTTCGAGAGGGCCTGGTTCCGGTTCTTGTCCAGGACCACAACGGCTGGTTTCATGGAAATCAGTGATGCCATTTGATTACACGCAACTGATCCAACTGGGTCAGGATGGAGTGGTTGCACAGAGACTGTGCGGCTTACAAAGACTAAAACGTTTACTATCTGACCATTTAAAGAAAAGTAAACGGCCATTTCTGATGCGGATTCACATTTGTCACGTATGTATAAAACTACAAAACTTCAGAAATAAAAGGACACAGCAAAGTCCATTTTAGAGTCAAGCTTTAAGCAAGGGGGAACACAAGATTGGGCTCAGCTGAAAGGAAACCAGCAATCATTTCCAGCCACCAGGTGTTGGATTGAAAACAGGGTGAATAGAGAGATGAGGGCTTGTATTGTAATGTGGTTGAGATTACAATCTCTCTTGTGAAAATATTTTCCTTGATGTCTTTAATATTGAAGTTACAGGGTGGGGACACTGCAGGTTACAATTTTTTTTTTAAGAAACCCACTAATTTCACTTGCTGCGTGCTCATAAGTGAAGGGAGCACCACCCCCTGGGTGGCTGCTGTGTTAGGCTCCAGGAGAAGGCTGTGTCCTAAAAAGTACATGCAGTGCTACGATCACAGACCTCAGGCAGTTCTGACAAGCGACGTCAACGGTCTTCCCATGACTTCATTATTTCACTCCACCCTAGGAATTACTGAGGTTGTCCTAAAGGAAATGGCCCAGGAGTTCCCCAAAAAGGTCATCCAGATTATGGATCCGCTATTCATATATGCAGATCCCTAGGGAATTTTTTCTTTAGGTTGGTCCTAAAAAGAAGTATCAGTCATCAAAAGTATACAAAATAAGTTTACATAGGTCTGGACTTGAATGTTTATTTATTTTTAAGATGGAGGGAGAGAGAGAGCGAGCAGGAGATCACGAGCAAGGAGAGGAGAGGCAGAGAGAGAGGGAGACACAGAATCCTAAGCAGCTCTAGGCTCTGAGCTGTCAACACAGAGCCCGACTTGGGGCTCAAAAGCACAGACCGGGAGGTCATGACCTGGGCAGAAGTCAGCTGCTTAACCAACTGAGCCATCCAGGCGCCTGCATAGGTCTGGAGTTTTAAGTCTTGGAGATTTGAAAAAAATCTGAAATCCCAAATTGTATATTATTTTTAATTTTTTTTAATATTTATTTTTGAGGGAGAGAGACAGTGTGAGCAGGAGAGGGGCAGAGAGAGAAGGAGACACAGAATACAAAACAGGCTCCAGGCTCTGAGCTGTCAGCACAGAGCCTAACATGCGGCTCGAACTCACAAACTGCGAGATCATGACCCGAGTCAAAGTCGGATACTTGACCTACCGAGCCACCCAGGTGCTCCTGAAATCCCAGATTTTAAATATGTGCAATAGAAACTTACATGCCTCATAAATATATCCTCAGCATTTTACACCATCATGGTAAATATATCCCCACCCCAGAAATTTTCTATTTTCTCTGCCTAAAAGCATTTTGTCTCATCTGCAGGAATCACTACTTCATTCATTTCAGTAAGAATCAGAATACTGGCATCTTGATTGTCCCCAAATGCTAAAATCTAGATCACCAAAAAACAATAGCTTTACTGAGATATTTTCAAAAGCCAAGAATTAATAACAGCTCTACAAGGAGTTTTAAAAATATTCAGAATTGGAAATATATATTGAACATGGGAAATTGAACATTTCCTGTGATGAATGTTTTCCATTCTATCAATTTTTCAATAGTATATGGGTACCAAATTTATACCAAACACTTTAAAACTATTATCTGTTGCTACCTTATCTCATTTTTACTGTTTCTCTCAATTGTTAAACCTCTCCCAGTAAATTCTAGGCTCAATAAACTGGGTTCAAACTCAGTCCCAAAAGTTCACTAGGTATTTTATACAATATTCTCATCAAATGGGAATTAAGGTGTCTCATGAATGTGTGGTTTTATACATTAGTGTAATGATAATACAATTTATAATATAAAAAATGTTCATAATATAAACAGCTAAATGACATCTAATGTGTAAGTGTTAAATTATTGAGACCTTTTTATTTGTGTATTTTTTTTTTGTAGCATGAAACCCAGGAACAAACAATCAATTTCTTGATGTTAAAAGTTATCCAAGGAATATTTTCTTAACACTCTAGCTCCTTGCCATCCATACACCCCAAAATTTGACATCACTGGACCTTGTCACTTGTTAAAATGTGGAAATCTCAGGGCCCACCCCAGACTTCCTGAAACAGAGTCAGCATTGTAACAAGATCCCAATACAATCTTGTGAACATCAAAATTTGAAATGTACATTTTCCACTAACCCGACTTCTCCCATATGTGAAAAGTAGGGCATGTTGTCTGTATGATACCAAGAACACTCAGTACAGTAGGTACATATGTGTGTGTTGCCTCTTACACTGGCCACCTACCCATCTAGGGCGACCTGCCTCTTTCTTTGGTCCCTCCTGGCCCTCTGTGCAGGGGGCTGGTTTCAGATCTTAGCTGGGAAGCTCTCAAGTTGGCAAACCAACACTTGGTGTATCCTCTCTCTTTCCATTGGCACCTGTACCTCTACACTAGGAATCAGGGCTGTCAGGAAGACAGAATGACCTAAAGTGGTAAAAAAAAAACCACTTAGTTCAGCTCCCGACATGGACCAAATGCTAGCAGCAAGAAGGATGTTGTCATCATATTATAAATATATTTGCTACTGTCCTTCATACAGTGTTTAGGCATACTATGGAAAGGAAATCCAATATCAAATGTATATTTAAATTTTTATTATTTATTTACCTATTTATTTATATAGAGAGAAAGAGCACATGTGTACAAGCAGGGAAGGAACAGAAAGAGATGGAGATATAGAACCTGAAGCAAGATCTGGGTTCTGGGATGTCAACACAAAGCCCGACACGGGGCTTGAACCCACGAACTGCGAGATCATGACCTGAGCTGAGGTTGGATGCTCAACCTACTGAGCCACCCAGATGCCCCACAAATGTATATGTTTTAAATAGTTACATGTATGAAGAACTTACCAAAGTCAACACCCAAAAAACAAATGATCCAGTGAAGAAATGGGCAGAACACATGAATAGACACTTTTCCAAAAAAGACATCCAGATGGCTAACAGACACATGAAAAGATGCTCACCATCATTATCAGGGAAATACAAATCAAAACCACAATGAAATACCACCTCATCCATGTCACAATGGCTAAAATTAACAACTCAGCAAACAACATGTTAGCAAGGATGTGACAAAAGGGGAACCCTTTGGTACTGTTGGTGGAAATGCAAACTGGTTCAGCCAGTCTGGAAAGCAGTATGGAAGTTCCTCAAAAAATGAAAAAGAGAACTACCCTACGACCCAGAAATTGCACCACAAGGAATTCATCCAAAGGGCTACAAAAATGCTGATTCAAAGGGGCACATGTATTCCAATGTTTATAGCAGCACTATCAACGTTAGCCAAAGTATGGAAAGAGCTCAAACGTCCATCAACTGATGAATGGATAAAGAAGATGTGGTATGTATGTATGTATGTGTACACACACACACACACACACACACACACACACACACACACTGGAATACTAATTGGTGATGAAAAAGAATGAAAACTTGCCATTTGCAACAACCTGGATGAACTAGAATATATTATGGTAAGCAAAAAAGTAGAGAAAGACAGGTATCATGTGATTTCATGCCCTATGTGGAAATTGAGAAACTCAACAGATGAACAAAGGGGACAGGAAGGAAAAATAAGACAAAAACAGAGAGGGAGACAAAACCATAAGAGACACTATGGGGGTTGCCACCCAAGTCTGTATCCCCTGCATTGCAATTCTTTGATCCTAGATTAACGCTTTTGCTTAATTATTGCCTCCTGGCAATTTTAGGTGATGAGAGCCATTTGCTGTTGTTGATTCAAGACAGAGCTTTCCCCAGAATTAAAAGAGAAGAGAGGTTAATGATGTGTTATCTTTGCCCTCTCCCTCCAGCTTCCTGGCCTTGGTTGCATGTTACAAATAACCACAGTGGGTTTAACACCCAAATACCCAACATCCACACAGGTAAGGAAACAGTTTCTATCTCCTCCATCTCCAATAAGGTCACACAGAGCACTTCACTTGTGACATTTCTGGGCCCCACAGGTGGGCGGTTTTCTGAGACCAACAAGCAAGCCTCCAACGCCAGCTGGGTGTCCAAGAATTCAGCTCAATTCTGCCACCATCTACCCGAGACAGCAGCAAGTTCCAGGGTGAGGGCTCAGCCCCAAAGGCCACCCACACACACATACACACTTCGAATGCCTGTTATCACCCGGGGTTCAAAACAATGGGCGACAGACCAGAGGTTCCAACAACCCCTCCTTGAGCTTGATTAATTTGCTAGAGCAGCTCACAGAACTTAGGGAAACACTTACATTTATCACTCTATTAAAGAGCTGGGATGCGTCGCCCTCCTGGTATGGGTGTGTGCGCCAGCCTGGAAGCTCTCCAAATGCTCCACCTTGAGGATTTTATGGAGGCTTCCTCACGTGAGCAAAATGGATCATTAACTCCATTTCTAGCTCCGCCCTATGGGGGAGAAGGGAGGTGGGGGTGGGGCTGAAGGAAGGTGGTGGCTTGCTCTTGCTGGAGACCAGCCCCATCCAGGAGCCCACCCAGGGTCACCTATTAGCGCCTGTTAGTGATAATGCTCTTATCACTCACAAGGATATTACAGGGACTTTAGGAGCCCTGTGTCAGGAACCTGGGGCAGGTTCCATATCCATATATATATATATATATATATATATATATATATATATATATATATATGTGTGTGTATAGTCTATATATACACATATTTTTCAAGTTTATTAATTTATTTGAAAGATCATGCTCACACAAGTGGGGAAGGGGCAGAAAGAGAGAGAGAGAGAGAGAGAGAGACAGAGAGAATCCCAAACAGGCTCTAGGCTCATTGCACAGGCCAATGAGGGCTCGAACCCACAACCGTGGGATCATGACCTGAGCTGAAATCAAGAATCAGCCACTTAACCACTGAGCCATCTCTACATATTTTTCTATTATCTCCTGCCACATTTCAAATCCGACCCAGCAAATGAATATCCCCAGGAGTGAACCAGTCATTATGGTAGTTAAAACTTACCAGGTGATTCTGATGTGTCAATTAAGAACCATTCCATTTTCACTCTTCAACCTGCATTTGGAATGCCTGGGATTGTTACTGAGAAACCCCAGATCCTGGTTCAGTAGGGCTAGCTTGTGCCTGAGAATTTCTATTTCCTACAAGTTACAGGTCCTTGGATTAGACTGTGCATTCCCTTTTGTCTTTAAAAGTCCCTGACTTCTCCCTTGTGAGACACTATGGGATTCACACCAAGGTCCTCATTACTCAGGTGAAATTGGATGAAGAAAAAGAAACTGACCTGAGGTGTAAGGAAAAATGACAAAAGTTGTAATACACGTTCCATTTCAGACAATTTTATTCATATTGAAAGAAAGTAGTCAAACATAACATTGCAACCATTTTTAATAACAAAATGTGCAAGGTTAAAAGAATATTCCCATTTCCCCAAGGCAAGGAGAATTTCCACTGAAATTCCTTCAAAGTCAAAATCTCGATAACCAGGAGAGGGCACTCTTCCGGAGGGTTCAGGCCTTCTCCACCATCACAGAGAGGCCTTTTCCCCAGTTACCCAAATACTAGTCATTTATCCACCCACACAGATAAATTAATAGCTTTCTATTCATGTTAGGGTACAACATAGCTTCCCCTTGTTGACTTAGTTTCTTAAATAACCTCTGATTTACAAAGGACTACCCATGACAATTTCATACGCTCCATTCCCACCATGACTTAAATGTACAAAATGTAAAGGTGATGTCTGTCCGGTGACCCACAGTATCACCTGGAGCCCCAGCAGGTGCACAGGCACCACCGGCAGAAATGCCGACTCAAGGGACACAGATGTTCCTGCCTCTTTTCCCACCTTTCAGCCACTTCCAGGGTGGGACATTGGCCACACTCAGTCATTCTCAGCAGGGGAAGAGACCAGGAGGTCCTCTCAGTGGAACACCGGGAACCTGTCTCTCCGAGGCCTCTGAGATGGGAGGGCTCTGACCAGCGGGTGGAGACTTCTCCAGAGGGAGACAGGAACAGTGGAAAGCCTGGAGCCCTGCCACGCCCTGTCCCATCTCATGTCCCATCCTCGCCCCTGCTGGCCTGGAACATGCCTGGGTGGTCAGGGTTAGGGGACAGCACAGGTCTGAACGGGGCTCAGACCAGGTGAGTCAGGTGGAGCCTGGCGTTCAAGACTGGGCATTAGGACCGGTATCTTCCCGGTCACTTGAGGTATCTGTTTGGATACTGGGGGGAAGCTGAGACCGGGACAACCCCCAGACCAGGTCACTGAGACCCACCTGGGAGGGGGGTTAGAAGAAGTTGAATCTTGCTTTCTTTGGAGGGTTCTGGGAAGGCTGCATGGGGACCTGGGGAGACCTCTTCCCCTGTGCCTGGATGCTGACTTTGGAGCTCTGGCCATGTGTTCCCGTGGCAGGCTGTGGGTGGGGCTTTGAGTCCACAGGAGGATGCTTGGCTTGTGCCTGGTGGTGACACACAGGACCCAGGGCCAGTGTCTTCCTGGCCGACGGGGGAACATCACGGGAGGAAACCTCAGGCCAGCCGGCTGTCGACTTGGAAATGAGAGCCTGGTCCCAGAGGGAGCTCTTTGGATCTTCGCAGGGCAAGTCCGCACCGCATCTTCGGGCTGGTTCACAAGCACGCACTTCAGGGGCCTTATAGAGGGGCCGTGTAGGGCAGGACGACCACATGTCACCTGTCCTAGCAGGTGGCTGACCCGTGGGGACAGGGCCCAGGACAGATGGCTTCGTATTGGTTTGGACGGGCAACGGCCTGGTGGGGCGCTGTGGGAGAAGGAACCTCATATTAGACACCTCAGGAGTCAGGACAAGTTGGGATTCTCTCTACGTCAGGGAGAAAGAAAGGAGCAACCCAATTTAAACAGACAACTCATGCAATACTAAGTGTCACCGAAAATGATGTGCTCGTAGTCACTGCACATTTGCCGAGATCCGCTCCTCAGAGGTGGTGGGGGGAAACAATTACAAGGCCCATCTGGTTTTTGCTGCTTATCAGATATGACAATTGAACCTTCCCTTGTCTTTGTTGTTAAGATCCAGGGAACACACAATGTGCAGAGTATAAATGGCAACCATCCTTTTCAAGGGTGATTTGGGTATTTACAAAAGTTTAAAAGAAGCCTCATCTTGGGCGTCTGGGTGGCTCAGTCGGTCAAGCGTCCAACTTCAGCTCAGGTCACGATCTCCCGGTTCATGGGTTCAAGCCCCGCCTTCGGCTCTGCACTTGTGGTGCAGAACCTGCTTGGGATTCTCTGTCTCTCGCTCTCTCTCTCTTTGCCCCTTCCCACTCATGTTTGCTCTCTCTCTTTGTCTCAAAACAAATAAATAAGGAAATAAATAAATAACTTTTTTAAAAGTCTGAATTATGAAAAAGATAAAAATAAATAAAAGAGGCCTCGTCTTGACATAGGATCACAGAAGGCATCCGACAGAACCCTTCACCTGTGCACAGAAATGCCCCCACCAGCGTTTGCTGGCTGACTTGCACAAAATCGGGAAAAAATACATTTTGAAAATAAAGAAGCTGGGATTTGAAAACTCCCAGGACGCCTGTGCGGCTCCTACAGTCCAGCCCGGAAGTGAACATGGCCCTGCACCCCCCAGCAAGTCACAGATGGAGACGCAGAGCTTCCTAGAAACAGGAGCGAGCAAGACTCACCCGCAGGTGGGCGCCCGAGTCCGCGGGTTCCCTGCAGGCGCTCTGCGGCTTCCGCTGGGGTCTCCCGGGTAATTTCCGGGGCAGGTCTTTCTCTTTCCGCTCCTCTTGCCTGCGGAACAAATCACGGGAACTGCCGGATGCCCCCGACCCCGGTGGCCACCACTGACTGGGAACCAAGAAGACCCCGGAGCCCAGTCGTTGGCCTGGTTTAGGGGCGACGGAGGCCCCGCGGCCCCTGTGGACTTTGCCAAGGCAGCTCCTTCCGGGACCTCAGCGCAGCCCCCGCTTCCAGGAAGCATCCCCTTCCCCGCCGTGGCTTCAGCATGAAATACTCTCACTTAGACTCCCTGCGCCTCTGCCGCGTGCAACACCCCAAGATAGACATTCCCGGCCCGACTCCTTGGAAATCCCGAGGACTCGAGGGAGCTCTGAGGTCAACCCCGGGCACCGCTTGCCTACTTCTCTCCGGTCCGTGCCTGACACAGCTGCACGGGGACAGCAGGGGGAGGGGCTCCCCGTCCTCGGGGCTCCGTTGCCCCAATCATTCTGACCCTGCGAGTCCTCACCTCTGTCCTGGTTCCTTCCCGCTGCCAGTCGTGTGGAAGGACCCTGGGGTGTGGCAGTCCTGAGGCCTCCTGGGTTCCAGGTTTTCATTCTTCCTGGAGCCCAAGGGCTGGGGGGCAAGGGCCCCACACCAGCGCTTCATGGGGCACCTTCTGCTGCTGGCCAGGTGCCCAAAGGCTCCGCAGTTCTCGCACTTCACCTGTGGATGGAGGGAGAGGGTCCTCCGTGAGCCCGCGGAAATCAGGGCAGAAATGAAAGGTTAACAAAAGGACAGGTATTTGGAGATCAGTCGAGTGGGGGGAGGACATAGACCCAGGGCCCCTGGCCAGGAAATCCGAGAGGCTATGGTCCTGCCCAGGGCCCATTTCACAGAAAGTGACCTGAGAGGAAGGAACTTCGTGGCTAAAGGTGATGACTATGAACTGGATTTGAGTGTGGCACCAAGCTGAACGTGACGCTAAATACGGAGTCAGTTTGCTCCTCAGAGAATCCAAATGGGCCAGTCTGCCAGCTGAGGCCCTCACAAACCCGGCCAGCCTTGGATAAGCAAGAATCCCTGAGGACAGAGACACACAGGTTTCTGTTGAAACCCGCTCTTTGGGGTCCATGCCGATCCTCTGGTTCTTGAAACATCCACGCCTCCGCTTACCCTGGTATTCTCCTCTTCTGGTGGGGGATTCCTCTGCCCCACCGGTCCCTTCTGGAGCTTCTTCAGGTTCTGAGTCATGGGGAGTCTTATGGGCCGCTGGTGTATGTAATGACGTGCCATCTGCCCCATGTCCTTGGGCCTCCGGTCATTCTTCCTCAGGACCTGATTGTTGGATTTCCTATTCACAAGCAAAGGACAAAAAAAAAGAAAAAGAAAAAGATGTAGACACAGAGACAGAAGTCCCTCATAGCCTTTTACCTCTCTGCATGGAATGGGTGGGGGACTCGCTGATCACTGAGTGACCCCCCAGTGATGGGGTCTTCTCATGAACTGAGGTCCCATTGTGTGCCATTTTGTGACCTGTTTTCCATCATTGCGTACTCCCAGAATAGGACACTGCCTGAGAAAAGGCCACTTGGAATAAACATGGTGAAATGAGATTGGCAGCCATGAATGTCTGTACAGGTCCTCCCCGAAAACCTCAGTGTCGCTCAGGCCTGTGTGCTGGGTTTTTGTCCAACTGCTTCCTCCAAGCTTAAAGCGTCTACCCATATTTATCAAAACCAATGAGCAGGCCAACACTATTGAGTTTTTCCCCCTACGCATTTCCAGAAAACTCACAATTTTCATAGAACATCTTCCTGAGAAAACCTGCCATTTCCTCTGACAAAGGTTTGCAGAGATTTGACGTGACGCTAATGAACACCTGTGAAATGTCATACGTGACCCCCGTAACCACATGCCAGTTCTCAACAGAGGCATGCACAAAGTCACACGGGGACACGCAACCTGTGGACGCCCGTGCCAGCTCACATCCACGTGCAAGCTCACAGAGAAAAGCCTGTGTGACGGTGAGGGACACACAAGTCAGAAGCCCCTTACCCACCCCACCCCTGGTCTGAGCAGAAGTCTACAGCCCACACCTGCGCCCGGAGGGGATTTTTTTTTTCCCCCCAGGCTCTACCCACGTCACTCCTGACGTTTGCCCCACCTCTCCTCTTGGTCTTTGTGTCTTTGTGAAGCCATGAGCCGGTCCACTGAAGGCTGACATTTCTTATTGGAGACACAGCGGGCACCTGGATCCTCTCCCGGCATCAGTGGGAACCGTAGCAGAACCTCCACGGCGGCATCAACGACCCATTTCTCTGTCATCGAGTCAATCTGACAGAGAGTAAAGAGAACCAAGATACAATCAGAGTTCTGCACGAGGAAGCCTTGAGATATGAGAAGATAATAAACCAGCTCCCAATTCTGTGAGTTCTTCCACTCAGTGTTAATCAGAGAGTAAAGGCTCTTTCCTCTGGTTCAACAGTGAGTTTGCCCATGACCTCCACGCGGGGGAGCCCTGTGCTCAGGGAATGCTGGCGGTCCCAGGAGGGAACTGAGATTCCTGTACCCTGCCCTCTGATCACTGCACATCCCTGTAATTGGCCAGCCGGCAAATATCCACATCGCTAATCACGGGCTTTCACCCATGGTCACCATCATGGGAGGGGAAGCTGCCTCAGCACTAGACTGGGAGGCCACCTCCTTCCTCCACATGCCACCTGCCCAACCTCTCCCACACTTACATCTCTCTGCGGAATTCCAAGCTGCTTTAAGAACTCTTTCCCCTGTTCCATGGAAAGCCTGTCGGGGTCCATTGGGGTTGGTCAGTCCCAGGGACTCTGTTGCCCTGTGCGGGATAGAAAATGAAACCGCTGAACGCTGCACACCCCTGGACACCCCCCGCCCCCTCCATGCTCAATGCAGCCAGCTCCTACCTCTCTGCCCACCATCTCCCCTTTCACCTTTTGTTCAAACTACACGTGCATATCCTTCTACTAGTAACATAGTACCAATGAATGAGAAATAAGACGATAGATTTTTTCTAAATTTCTCCACTAGACTATATATATATATAACATGTTTTATATATACATGAAATGCAGATTCCATATTTAGAGACCTTATGTAATACACCATAAAACCCTTGGAAAAAAGTGATCACATAGTTGGTTTCAAAGAGAAAATTCAAAATGTAAGAAAACTGGATATTTTACATTCTCTAGTTCCCCTCTGGCATAACTGAACAAAATTAAATATAACTACATTATTTAACTTCTTTATCAGATGAACTATTTTCAAACTATGCAATATATTTCCAGCAATTTCTGAAATCAGATTCCTTAAAATCAAAAATGAAATTCAAATGGAAATTATAAAAAAGAGAAAAAAGATAAAACAGTTTATGCCAAAACTTAGGAGCAGGGCAAAACGTGGTTTAGGGGTAAATTCCTTAGTCTACACACGCATATTATATACAAACATAAAATTTATAGGAAGTTTTGATCTTAAGAAATTGGAGCAAGGAAAATAAAAGATTACAAAAGGAAGAAAGAAATGAAATTGATGAATCAAAAACCAAATAGGATTAGGAGTGCTTGGCTGGCTCAGATGGTGGAGCATGAAATTCTTGAAATCGAGGTGGTGAATTTAAGTCCCACATTGGGTATAGAGTTTCCCATAAACAAACAAACAAACAAATAAACAAACAAACAAGTAAATAAAAGCTAATGGGAAAATGAAGCATAATAGGAAAATATATTGTACCTTCGAAAACAGCAATAGAGTACCTTATCCGAGACTGTCATAATAAAAAGACAATAAAATTTATCGTAATAGATTATATTAGGAGGAAAAAAAAGACGAGGGGCATGTGGGTGGCTCAGTCGATTAAACTTCCGACTCTTGATTTTGACTAAGGTCATGATCTCACGGTTGATGAGTTTGAGCCCCGAAATGGGCTCTGCACTGAGACTGTGGAGCCTGTTGAGATTCTCTTTCTCTCTCTCTCTCAAAATAAATACATAAACTTAAAAAAAAAAAGACCATTTTCCCATAGAAACAGGAAGGAAAGGGGTCAGGGAATCTGTATCTAATCTCAGGGAAACATATTTGAAAACCTAGAATAAAGTATATGTTCCTTTTCAATTTTTATTTTATTTAAGTAAACTCTGTGTCCAACATGGGGCTGGAACACCTGACCCCCTTTTCACATTTTTTAAAAAACGTTTATTTATTTTTGAGAGAAAGAGTACCAGTGAGGGAGGGGCAGAGAGAGGGGGACAGAGGATCTGAAGCAGACTCTGTGTTGACAGCAGCAACCCCGATGCGGGGCACAAACTCATGAACTCTGAGATCCCTGAGATCGTGACCTCAGCCAAAGTCAGACGCTCAGCCAACTGAGCCACCCAGCCACCCCTATCCTTTTCACATTTCAAATGGCCAAAACTGAGTAAGGAGGAAGCCTTTCCCAAGTACAAATGAAGGTAGAGTAATTCTTGTCTCTCCATTCGACTGGGAGCTTCATAGCTCAGGTACTGCTGTTTTATTTACAGGTTCAGGATCAGGGTTCCGAATTTCAACCAGCTTTCAAACAAGTTCTCATGAATACACTGGCATAAAAGATAAATTACTAAATCACCCACAGTTTTAAAAACCCTGGGTCTGGGTGATCATTCTCTGTAATGATCTAAAAGTTAACATTTGCTTGGGGCTCCTGGTTAAGGTCTGACTCTAGATTTCTGCTCAAGTCATGATCTCACGATTCTTCAGATTAGGCCCCAAGTCAGGCTCCTCACTGGCAGCACGAATCCTGGGATGCTCTCTCTGACCCTCCCCTGCTCATGCTCTCTCTCCCTCTCGCTCCCTCTCTCTCTCTCTCTCAAAACTTTAAATAAACTTTAAAAATAAAAAAGGGCCATCTGGGAGGCTCAGTTAGTTGAACAACCACCTATGTTTGTGCTCAGGTCATGATCTCAGGGTTCTGGGATAAAGCCCCATGTCTGGCTCCTTGCTGAACATGAAACCTGCTTAAGATTTTCTCTCTCTCTCTCTCTCTCTCTCTCTCTCTCTGCCCCTCCCCCCAATCACTCTCTCTCTCTTTCTCTCTCTCTTAAATAAAATAAAATAATAAAAGTTAACATTTGTCTAAAAATTAACATTTTTGAAATAGTTTTTTAATCAGGCTCTGTGCTAAAAATTCCATTAGTTAAGGGGCGCCTGGGTGGCTCAGTTGGTTGAGCGTCTGACTTCAGCTCAGGTCATGATCTCACAGCTCGTGAGTTTGAGCCCTGTGTCCAGCTCTGTGCTGACAGCTCAGAGCCTGGAGCCTGCTTCAGATTGTGTGTCTCCCTCTCTCTCTGCCCCTCCCCCACTCATGCTCTGTCTCTCTCTGTCTTAAAAATAAATAAACATTACAAAAAGTTTTTAAAAAATAAAAAAATTCAAGTAGTTAAGGAATCCTTACTTCAACACGTAAAATGGCCCTCTCCCCTTATTTCCTCCTATTTCTGTGAGGGGTAAAGGGAGGCCCCAAATAGTCATGGAAACTAACCTGTGATTTTGTGTCTGTCAGTGGCCACTCAGATAACGTAGACGCTGGTCCAATACTACTGGACCCAGAAGGGTTTCCGGGATGACTGAGAAGGTCAGGTCTTCTGCTGGGCTTTTATACAGCTCAGGAATCCCAGGAAATCCCCTTCCACCAATAATCAGCTTATCCTAATTGAGTGTGAGCTCATCTTTGTGTGTGAGCTGGTTTTAGCCGGCTCACCCAGGATGAGAAAGGACGTTTTATTGGAAGAAATGTTTATTGAGTTATTGAGTGTTTACACCCTCAGCACTTTCATTGTATCTCATATGTCTGTGTCTGATACAAGACACTATAATTTGGTCTTTGCCATTCCCAGGGATTTTTAAAAGATAAACCTATAACTAGGCAATTTTAACACTATACACAATGCTGAAAATGTTTACACACATGTTGCCAATGGGAGGGGTTGTGCCTGCATGGGGGCGGGGCTCTATTTGAGATCTCTGAACCTCTGCTCAGTATCGTTTGAGCCAAAAATTGCCCCAAAGAATAAAATCTCATTTTTAAAAAATAGTTACGCATATGCCAACGCACTGGCTGATTCCTTCTGCATCTTGCTGCAGATGGGATAAGGTTAGTCTCCCCAAGGCAAGGAGCTCATTGGCATCCAGGGATTCAAAAACCAAGGGGGAAGAATGGCTTTCTTTATGCACGGAATCAGAGCCCCGCTCAGATGCAGGGAATGCCAGCATTCCCGGACTCCACGGCCAGGGCCAGGTTCCAAGATAGCGCAGGCAGGATGCTGCTCTCCGGTCCCCAGGGGACCTGCAAACCAGCAGGTCTGGCTGAGCTGGGAAGGAGATGCTCTGCCATGGAAAGGGATCTCGGGAAGATTTGTTTATGAGGACAGAGGGGTGCAGAAGGAGATGGGCGGAGCTCAGCAGAATTCACAGGGAGGCATTTCGCTGGGTGGGGTCGGCATTCAGGTGGGTTTCTCCACCCACATGCTTCCTGACTCTCTCCTAGGACTGGGGAAAGGGAAGGCTCTTCTGCATTTCAGAGTCCTTCTGCCAGGGGATGCGGGGGTGATGTGGGGGTGGGTATATTGATGACCCATTCCTCAAAACGCAGGGGTGATGTCCAAGATAATCTCATCTGAAGGCGAAGCTCAGAGAATTAGGAGGAGAAAGAGAAGGGGGAGGAGGAAGGAATGACTGGTTTCAGGTAAATGTCCCATCCTAGATGGATTAATGTGTTCTCCCTGTCTCTACCAACACCATATTCTTAGACCTTGAAAACGTTGATTTCTCTACCTCCGATGTTCCAGCCTAGTGAGTTTTTAAAACCACTTTGTTCCCTCGATTCTCATTCAAGTCAAGGTTGGCTCACTCGAAAAATAAAAACAGATTATTTTTGTGGTTTTATGTATTCTAATGTGAAAAGCATTTAGAACGGTTTCCAGTAAATGGAAAATGGTAAAATTCTTTGTTTTTGCTCTTCTCAAAACTACTTTAAACCCTGTTATTTCTCTAAAATTTCTTGATTACAAAGTGCTTCATTACACCTTTCCTCAGTATCTTAATTCCCTGTCACTCAGAGTGTGAACCACAGATTGGCAGTATTCGCATCAGAGATCTTCCACAAATGGAGAAGCTTTGGTCCCACCCAGCATTTTTCTATAAAGTTCTGCTATTTAACATGGTCTCCAGGTAATCATTGAGTACATGAAAATTTGAAAAGTGCATTACTTTTTTTTGTAAGAAATATACCAGTAAGTTTATTTCAAATTAAAAAAAATTTTTTTTAACGTTTATTTATTTTTGAGACAGAGAGAGACAGAGCATGAACGGGGGGAGGGTCAGAGAGAGAGGGAGACACAGAATCTGAAACAGGCTCCAGGCTCTGAGCTGTCAGCACAGAGCCTGACACGGGGCTTGAACTCACAGACTGTGAGATCATGACCTGAGCTCAAGTCGGACGCCCGACGGAGCCACCCAGGTGCCCCAGTAAGTTTATTTCAAAATCTATCTGCATACAAAAGTGTTTATGTTTATAAGGAGTAAAGTGCACTTCTAAGTCACCCTGCACCTCCTGAAAAATACACAACACTATGTATGATTTAAAAAAGAGCTCTTAGGGGCGCCTGGGTGGCTCAGTCAGTTGATTGTCTGACTTGGCTTGGGTCATGATCTCACAAACTGTGAGCCCCATGTCGGGCTCTGTGCTGACAGCTCAGAGCCTGGAGCCTGGTTCGGATTCTGTGTCCCCCTCTCTCTATCTGCCCCTCTCTCACTTGCTCTGTCTCTCTCTCAAAAATAAGTAAAAACATTAAAAAAAGTTTTTTAAAGAGCTCTTAGATATGCATATAGGTGCGTATTAGATAGGTGGACAGGTGCTGGATAGACAGACAATCTGTGTTGCTTCCATGCCTGTATGTTTTTTTGTTCCTCAAAAATATTGTATTGATGATAGTTGTTAACAACTCTCGCGTTACCCTCTTTCTTTCAATCAGTATCTAAGACTAAATTAAAGAATATTATTCTTCCAGGGAGCGTGTGTGACTCAGTCAGTTAAGCATCTGAGTCTTGATTACAGTTCAGATCATGATCTCATGGTTGGTGAGACTGAGCCCCATGATGGGCTCCATGGGATTCTCTTTCTCCTTCCCTCAGTGCCCCTCCCCCACCTATGTGAGAGCACCGACGTTCTCTCTCTCTTTCTCAAAAAGAATTTAAAATTTTTTAATTAAAATAAGTATTATTTCCCCAAAAAGTTACTTATTGAAACCATCAGATCGCTCATATCAACTGAAACGGTTCTTGCAACCCTTTCCTTTTGTCTTGGGGTAAATTAACAAGTCTTCTCGCGAGTCTTGCCAAATGTGTTTTCATTTCAGAAAATGTTTCCCTTCAGAATTTTATGTCCATATAAAATTGACAGTGGGAATGCCTGGACTCTCTTTAACCTTGAACTGAAGTGGAAACACTGCTTGGATTTTGTCCTTGAGCGCTGGGCTATGCAGAGATAGATCAGGAGTTTGGGACAGAAGCCCTATGTATCCCCGTTCTCATGGAAACTTCAGCCCCGCTCACACTGCTTCTTAGAAGGACGATGTTCTAATCTTTCCTGAGATTCCCCCTCTTCCGTTGTCTCCTCACTGCAGTATAATTGATTCTAAGCGGGAAAAGGAAAATGCTGGCCGCTGAGAGGAGAACTGTCTTACTCGATTATTCTGTTTTACGCAAATTCTGATTTTTTTCAAAAAACAATTCTTCTGTAGGCAGCCGGGAAAAAGAAAGAGGCGCTGCACCCCACACGGGATGTGTGAGGCAGAGTCCAGCTTCACATCACCACAGTTAGCATAGTTAGCAGTCTTCTGTCATCAGAAGACATACCTTCAGGTGGACCTGTGGGTGGAGACAGAAGTCCCAGGTCTGCATCACAGAGGAATGGAGCAGTCATGAAGGAGACCCAAGTATGGAAGCTGGAGCCAAAAGAAGGAAGTGGACCCTCCCGTCGCCCACCCTTCTCCAGTCCTGCACACCCTCCACCTCCCCTCTTGTCATATCGTGCATATATTTTTGTTGACTCTGTGTATTCCTCATGCAACCCCTACATCACAGGGGTCCACCTTCACTCTCTGGAAATCTTGGTTATGATACCATCCTTTCCACAAATTTGAAGGTGAGAAGCTTCCCCAAGAGTTGTTGCCAATTCTCAGGGATCAATACTCTCATGATTTTCTCTGTTCTCCCCTTAACCTTCCCCCATAAAACCCATCTTTGCCTCATATCCACACAGACCTAGAACTCAGCCCCCAACATCGCCAACCTGAAAGAATCCATGTGGAGACAAAATGGGCTAGTTCTCCATGTGGTCTTTATTAAAGACTCTGAAAGCATGATGGTGGGCAAGGAGCCCTGGCACACCCAGCAGTGTAATGAGTGCCAATCCGCACAGCACATTTCCACTTGACCCAAGAAAATAATTCCACATATTGACATTTCCACTTGAACCAAGAAAATAATTCCAACAGCATGGTATATTATTTACCATATAGACTCCGCCTATGCCAGAAAGGAGGGCATCCAGGACACGTGCAATATCAGACCCCCAACACTCCAACTTTTCCACTTTGTGCTTTAACCTAGAGTAACAATACTCACATCATTTTTTATACATTGCACATCATGATATCCTTGTGGGTGGTTGCAAAGTGGGAAGTATAAAACATGGATTCATAAAGAGGCATGTACTGCTCTCTTCTTGCATACATGGATATGATGGCTAGATACACATACATGTGTGTGAGTGTAATTTTTGAGATATGGTGGGACTGTGGGAGTCCATGTGAGTGTGAGTCGTAGTAGGCGTGTATAATTTTGGCTGAGAGTTTGTACATAGGGATGGGCATGAGTTGGTGAGAGAATATGTGTGTCTATAAGTATGTGAGTATATGTGACTGTGTATGTGATTTATATGGAGGTGTGTGCATGTGTTTGTATGTGTGTGCATGTGTGTGTGCTCACATGCATGTGCAGTAGAGGCTGCCCACCGTATGGCTCTCATCCCAGGCTTGGAATTTGACAGGCATTGGATAGTGGGCCTGGATAAGATGTAGATTTATTTGTAGGAGACAACTAAGGGGTAATCTGAACTCCTATTTTATATTTCTTCATGTGTTACAAAAGCAACAGTTCTCATTACTGAAAATACATCAAAAAACAAGTATGGAAAACTGTGGTAACCATCCAGTGCTCTTGAATTGCATATGTAGCATTTATTTCACAGAAAAGGAACCATCTGAGGCTTAATTTAGACTCCCAAATTAATTGGCATTGAGTGCCTTTGAGTTTCAACTTTTGAAAACCCTCAGGTATTTTTTCTGGTACCAACTTTTTGCTTCTAATTTAATGGTAGTTCACCTCTGTGGTCTGAAGATTAGGAAGAAATCACTCTTGGGTGGAAGAACTTGTCAGCAAAGCAGATCCAGGGAGAGACACCTACTCGTTCCCAGTCCCTCACCTGTCAGACCTCTGCGTTTTGCTCCCCTCCACGTGAGACCTGTCTGCCTTCAGGAATGGAAAACAGCCTGTACCAGTCATTTCAATGGTCCCTTTGTAGTTATTAACTGGAAATTGGTAATTGGTTGTGGTAATTACCAACTTCAGAAAACAAGTTCTTTATAAATGTTCTCAGATCCCCAGCCGGCGCTGTCATGGCCACTAAAGGTGAAATGATAATTGCAATTCTGAAGGGAGGGGAGGTCACAATCACTGCCCCATATCACAGGGTCTCGTGGCTGCCTCCCTCCCACATGCATGAGCCCTCATGACCTTGCACTGAGCTCACCATCCACACGGAGAGATGTTTCTGGGAAAATATTTTCCATTTCAGTCTGAGAAGCAAGTCTATAAGGTATAGACATCTATGGGGAGTAAATGTGGGTAAGTGATTGTATATGAAACGGGGATTATTCTGGGTTTGAGACGGATCCAGTGTCATAGCCACAGAAACATGAGCTGGGTTAGTAAAGAGAGATGGGGTCCTAGACTTTACCTAATGCCTGCAGGCTCCTGGTGTGATTTAGTGTAATCCACAATGACAATTATTGTGGGTATTTAGTCCAGTGAAAAGGAATCCTGATTTTTCAGGTAATTTGGGCTAGAGTTCTTTTTTTTTTTTTTTTAACGTTTATTTATTTTTGAGAGACAGAGAGAGAGAGACAGAGGGTGAGCACGGGAGGGGCAGAAACAGAATCAGAAACAGGCTCCAGACCCTTAGCTGTCAGCACAGAGCTCGATGTGGGGCTCGAACCCACAAACTGTGAGATCATGACCTGAGCAGAGAAGTTGGACCCTTAACCAACTGAGCCACCCAGGCGCCCCATTTTTTTCCCTGGCCTGTACTTCTGAAAGCAATTGCTTTCAGCCTACCTTACAGGAATCAAAGATCAACTTTGTAGCATTACTGAAGGTGTGCCTGTAATCCCTCCTTATAATATTATACTATTATAATCCTTATAATAAGGACTAGGATAAATAAATCTGTATGAATCATGCAATCTTGTGAACAAACAGGATATCCAAATGACAACTGCCAGAATAGAAATGTTTTCTCTAACTCTGAGTATGTTGTGCTTAATGGAGACAGTAGTATCTCTGCTGAAAATATCATGGTCTGTGGATTACGGTGAGACTGTTTTCTTCTGGAAGCTATTGAAACTAGCATTTAAGGAAAAGACAGTTCTGTAATAATGTGTTTCAAAGAGTAGCTGTTAGGCTCACGTGTATCCTATGGTGTTTTCTGTGGTATCAGTTGTAAATTCTATAACATCGATTTGTAAAGTACACAACGGTCCTGTATTAGAGTTTACAATTTGCATATGTCATATTTTAATATATTTCAGAGAACTTACCACATGGTTAATAGTTCCTAACCTGGTATTAATAAATAAGCATATGATCTAAATTACTAATACTTCAGTTTTTACCTTACTCTATTTTATCCCATATTAGAATTCAACATCCCATACTTCAGGGCAAGACATGAGATTATGATAGGTTTCCTTATACTTTTGTTCTTGACATAAAGGCAAATGCCCCAAAGGTTTTTTTCTTTCTGTTTCCATCCTACTCTTGAGTCATTCTTGCTTGCATTCATTCAATTCAATTTGTCATGGGACAGGTTCCTATAACATGAATCTGCAATCAGTGCATCTACATTTTATTAAATCTCTAAAGCTTTATTCATTTTGATATTGGTCTACAGAACAAACCTTTACACATCGTGAAAGTTATAACAAAAATTATAAAGTAACATACTATCAAGCTAAAATAAAAAGGCAAAGCTAAAACCAAAACTCTATATATAGATTTTTCAAAGAACACAGCTGTCTAGCTTACTTAGCATAGTATAGCCATTAGATGCACTGTGTCTGCAAACAACTCAGCCAGATTCAAGTCCACACTTTGCCCCAAGTACGGTATGAATTTAGGCAAATCACCTATCCTGTCTGCATTCTCCTTGTCTTTAAAATGAAAGGGATAGTGTGATGACTCAGAGTTTTGTTTAAAAAGTAAGTTACAGGGCGCCTGGGTGGCGCAGTCGGTTAAGCGTCCGACTTCAGCCAGGTCACGATCTCGCGGTCCGTGGGTTCGAGCCCCGCGTCAGGCTCTGGGCCGATGGCTCGGAGCCTGGAGCCTGTTTCCGATTCTGTGTCTCCCTCTCTCTCTGCCCCTCCCCCGTTCATGCTCTGTCTCTCTCTGTCCCAAAAATAAATAGAAAACGTTGAAAAAAAAATTAAAAAAAAATAAAAATAAAATAAAAATAAAAAGTAAGTTACAACATGTATGAACCTCATAGCAATGGCTCATACATTGTTATTTGCTTTAAACGCTTGGGGCGCCTGGGTGGCTGAGTCAGTTGCACATCTGACTTCAGCTCAGGTTGCGATCTCATGGTTCTTGAATGTAAGCCCTACATCGGGTTTGCTGCTGTCAGCACGGAGCCTGCTTTGGATATCCCAATGCTCACTCTCTCTCAAAACTGAATAAACAATTTTTTAAAAAAGGTTATATACTCAACTCTTGAAAATCTCTTTAAAAGTTAATATTTCTCTTGTTAACCTTTATTGATATACAATTGACATGGCAAAAATCGCACATATTTAATGTATATATTTTGATGAGTTTGGAAATCTGCTTACCTATGTGATGCCATCACCACAATCAAGGTACTAAAATATCCAGCACTTCCAAAACATTCCTTGTGTTCCTGTGTGTGTGTGTATGTGTGTTTGGTCAGAGCACTTCACTTAAAGTATAGGCTCTTTTCATAATTGGAAGTGCACAATACTGTACTACTAACTATAGTCACCATATTGTACAACAGATCTCTACAACTCACTCATCTTGTAAAACTGAAACTTTACACACATTGAACAATTCCCCATTCCCCCTCCCTCCAGCCCCTGGCAACCACTGTTCTATTCTCTGCTTCTATGGGTTTGACTATTTTAGATTCCACATGTAGGTGAAACCATACCGTATTTTTCCTTCTGTGGTTCGCTTATTTCACTTAGCATAACGTCTTCTATGTTCATCCAAGTAGGAGTTCCTTCTTTTTGAAGCTTAGATAATATCTCATTGTATGTATATACTCCACTTTCCTCATCCATTCATAGTCAATGGGCATTTCAATTGTTTCCATAACTTGGCTATTGTGAATGATGCTGTAATGAATGTGGGAATGCAGACACCTCTTTGAGACCTTGGTTTCAATTTTTTTGGATATATACCAAGAAGTGGGATTTCTGGATGATGAGATAGTTCTATCACATTTTTTTTTGAGGAACTTCTATACTTTTCCATGGTGGCTGCAATATTCTACATTTCTACCAGTAGTGTATAAGGACTCCAATTTTTCCACATCCTTACCAACACTTGTTATCTTTGGGGCTTGGAAGATACTAGTCATTCTAACAGATGTGAGATAACATCTCTTTGTGGATTTGATCTGCATTTCCCTGATGATTAGTAGAGTCGAGCACCTTTTCATATCCTTGATCATTCATATGTTCTTTGGAGAAATGTCTATTCCTAAAGTTGCCCATTTCTTAATTGGGTTATTTGGTGGTTTCTTCTATTGAGTTGTTGGAGATTCTTATGTTTGGTATATTAACCCCTTGTCAGATGAATGCTTTGAAAGTATTTTGTCCCGTTCCATAGACTGCCTTTTCACTTTCGTGATTATTTCCTTTGCTCTGCAGAAGCTTTTTAGTTTTATATAATCCCACTTGTGTTTTTTTGGTTTTGCTGCCTCTGCTGTTGATATCAGATCCAGGAATTCATTGCCAAGACCAATGCCAAGAAGATTTTCCCCTATGTTTTCCTGAAGGGATTTTACAGTTTCACATCTTATGTTTAAGTCTTTCATCCATTTTGAGTTGATTTGTTGTGTATGGTCAAAGATAGGGGTCCAATTTCACCCTTTTACATATGGATATCTGGTTTTCTCAACACCATTTCGAAGGAGAAACTAATGATAAGTGGAGAATATTGGATTTTAGTTGACAAGACGCATGATGCCCACACCTCATATTCCCATGCAGGATCCTCTGGTTCTGAAGATAAATCTCAGTGACTGGAAACTGGCAGAATGGCCTCCAGGGATTTGGTCATAGGCGTGATCTTCTTAACCCAAACCGTGGTCGGAATCTTGGGGAATTTCTCTCTTCTTTACCATTATCTCTTCCTCTCCTTCACTGGGTGCAGGTTGAGGCCCACAGATTTGATTGTCAAACACCTGGTTGCAGCCAACTCCTTATCCCTCCTCTGTAAAGGAGTCCCCCAGATGATGGCAGCTTTCAGGTGGAACAATTTTCCAGGTGATTTTGGATGCAAACTTCTTTTCTATCTTCACAGAATAGGCAGGGGTGTGTCCATAGGCAGCACCTGCCTCTTGAGTGCCTTCCAGGCCATCACAATCAGCCCCCAGAAGGCCAGGGGGATAAAACTTAAAAGGAAAGCTCTCAAGTACATTGACTTCTCTATATTCCTGTGCTGGACCATCTACATGCTGGTAAATATCATTTTCCCTATCCACGTGACTGGCAAACAGAACAACATGAGCATCTCAATGAGAAAGGATTTGCAATACTGTTCGGGGACAACTAATAACAAAATCACACAATTGGTATATGCAGCGTTGTTATCATTCCCTGATGTGTTATGTTTGGGGCTCATGGTCTGGGCCAGTGGCCACATGGTCTTCATCCTGCACAGGCACAGGCAGAGGGTCCAGCATATTCACAGCACTAATGTCTCCCCCAGATCCTCTCCTGAGTCCAGAGCCACCCAGAGCATCCTCGTCCTGGTGAGCACCTTTGTGTCTTTCTACTCCCTCTCCTCCATCTGTCAAGTCTCTATTGCTGTTTTCGATAATCCCAGCTGGTTGCTGGTGAACGTCTCTGCCTTGATCAGTGGATGTTTCCCAACTGCCTGCCCCTTTGTTCTCATGAACTGTAACTCCTGTGTGTTCAGGTTCTACCTTCCCTGGCTGAGGTACACAACATCCACGAAAGTGATAACAAACGCGTAAATTGTATGTTTTTGCGCAGTGTACAGTTGTTACTTCATTCATTCCCCGAGCTGCCAGCATAATGACGCAACAATCACACCCCAGGAGAGTGGTCAGCAAGCCAGAATGAGCATCTGTCCCAATAAAAAACAATCAGTGGTAATAGTAAATGTGAATGAAATATTAATGCAATTATTATGAAAATACTTATGTAATTGAAATTTTGTTCACACTTCCAGTGAAATAGTTTGGAATCTGTGCAATTAAAACATGTTCCTGAAACAATCTAGAGATTGTGAGGGAGTATTTGAGTGTTGTGATTTTTAATTTGACATACTAAATATATCCAGAAATTAACTACGCTTGGAATTGTTGAAAAGTTGCAAGAAAAGTTAACATGTGAGACGGCTATTCAAGAAAGTGAAGAAAAGAATGTTCTCAAGTAATAATGAAGTAGGATGGGGTGATGGTGGAGTGCAAATTCAGGTTCAGTTAGGAACATTTGGGGCTAAGTTATAAAACTTGTAGTTTAAACCTTAGGGAGACAGTAATCTTTAAAATATGATGACATGGAGGGATATTAGCACATTTAAGGCATTTAACATAGAAATGGACAAAGGGACCTGGGTTGGGACAAAGGAGAGCACAAAAACCTGTTGTCACTGATGAAAAAAGTGAGAGGGTGGCAATTTTAAAAAACACATCAGGCAGCCTACTGAATGGGAGAAGATATTTGCAAATGATATATCTAATAAGGGGTAAGGGGTTAATGTTCAAAATATATAAGGAGCTCACACAGCTCAACCAAAAAATAATAATAATCTGATTTTAAAATGAGCAGAGGAGTGCATCTGGGTGGCTCAGTTGGTTAAGTGTTTGACTTTAGCTCAGGTCATGATCTCAGAGTGTGTGAATTCAAGCCCCACATCAGGCTCTGTGCTGACAGCTCAGAGCCTGGAGCCTACTTCAGATTCTGTGTCTCCCTCTCTCTCCCCCTCCCCTACTCTCACTCTGTCTCTCTCTCTCTCAAAAATAAATAAACATAAGAAAACTTTTTTTAAAAATGGACATAGGGGGGCGCCTGGGTGGCTCAGTCGGTTGAGTGTCCGACTTCGGCTCAGGTCAACAAACTCACAGACTGTGAGTTCAAGCCCCGCGTCGGGCTCTGTGCTGACAGCTCAGAGCCTGGAGCCTGTTTCATACTCTGTGTCTCCTTCCCCTGTTCATGCTCTCTCTCTCTCTGTCTCAAAAAAATAAAGGTTAAAAAAAAATGGACATAGGACCTGAATCGACATGTTTCCAAAAAAGACACTCACATGGCCAACAGACACATGAAAAGATGTTTCATATCACTAATTGTCAGGGAAATGCAAATCAAAACCACAATGAGATATCATCTCACACCAGTTAGAGTGGCTAGTATCAAAGATATAAGAAATAACAAGTGTTGGCAAGGATATAGAGAAAAGGGAGCCCTTGTGCATTATTGGTGGAAATGTCAGTTAGTGCAGCCACTTTAGTGGCCACTAGTAAACAGTATGGAGATTTCCACAAAGTATTAACATCAGAAATATAATACAACCCAGTAATTCTACTTTTGAGTATATGCCCGAGGAAAATTAAAACACTAATTTGAAAAGATACACACAATGCCGCTGTTTACAGCATTAGTTACAATAGCTAAGGTATGGAAGCATTCTGGGTGTCCATCAATAGATAAAAATGGGATATATATACATGATGGAATATTACTCAACCATAAACAAAAATGAAATCATGTCATTTGTGACAACATGAATAGACCTAGAGTTTATTATGTTCCATGAAATAAGTCAGAGAGAGAAGGACAAATACCATATGATTTCACTTATTTGTGGAATCTAAAAATCAAAAGAAATGAATGAATGAACAACAACAACAACAAAAGAGACACATACTCACAAACACAGACAATGAACTGGTGGTTGCCAGTGGGGAGGGTGTAGAGGGATAGATGAAAGAAATGAAGGGGACTAAGAGGCACACACTTTCAGTGATAAAATAAATAATCCATGAGGATGAAGAGTTACAGCATAGGGAATATAGTCAATAATACAGTAACAACTGTGTGAGGCGACAGACGGTGACCATACTTATCATGGTGAGCATATCAGAATGTACATAGTTGTCAAATCACTACGTTGTACACCTGAAACTAATATGATATTATGTGTCAACTCTACTTCAATTAAAAATTTTAAAAAAGGAAAAAAACGCAAATACATGCCATCTGGGATAAACTGGCATGAATTTGTAGAAGGTAGGTTTTTCTTTAAAGTGTGAGGGTGCCAGTTGGCCATGTTGGAATGAGGGAGATTTGGGAGGAGGTGAGGAAGTAAAGGGAGGCTTCCACTTTACTGAAATTCACTTCAATGGATAAAGAAAATGTGGTGTATCCATATACAATGGAACATTATCCAGCAACACAAAAGAAGGAAATCCTACCATTTGCAACAACACAGATGGCTCTCGAGGGCATTCTGCTAAGCAAGATAAGTCAGATAGACAAAGATGCATATATGACATATATGATATTGTTTGCATGTGGAATATAAATAAAACCAAACTCCTAGACAATAGAATGGTCATTGACAGGGATGGGTGCCAGGGGAGATGGGGAGACGGTAGTCAAAGGGTACAAGCTTCCAGTTATAAGATGAATAAGTTTCTGGGGTTCTAATGTACAGCATGGTGACTACAGCTAACAATACTGTGTTATATACTTGGAAGTTGCTAAGAGAATAGACTTTAAACATTCCCAATACACCAAAAAAAGAATTACGTAATGAGATAAAGGTCTTAACTACCCCTGTTGTGGTATTCATTTTGCAATATATATGTGTATCAAATTGTCACGTTGTATATCTTAAACTTGCACAATGTTACATGTCAATTGTATCTCAATAAAACTGGGAGGGAAAAACGCTCATTGTCTTCATGGTGGTTGCTTAAGATATTAGAATCCCTTCCATACTGTGGGAGGATGCCAATAGTTTTGCTTCTTTTTTGTTTTTTTTGTTTTTGTTTTTGTTTTTGTTTTTGTTTTTGAGAGAGAGAGAGCACATGCAAATGGGTAGGGGCAGAAGGAGAGATAGGGAGAAGAGGATCTTAAGCAGGCTCCATGCTCAGCATGGAGCTCAGTGTGGGGCTTGATCTCATCACCCCGGGATAATGACCTGAGCTGAAATCAAGAGTCCAAAGCTTACCTGATTGAGCCACCAAGGAGCCCCTCTATTTTTCTTACTTGGACCATTCCTGCTGGGCACTGCAAACCTTGTGCACACTGTGACTGCCAGCATGGCAGTGAAATTGGGGTCCTGGCCAAAGTGCTTGGGTGCAGCATGGGATGCATCAATAAGTCCACCTCCCATCCTAAGGCTGGTTCATGAGCTAAGAGAGAATTCAGTTCAAGTCTTTTTTTTTATTTTTTTAAGTTTGAGAGAGACAGAGAGAACACAAGTGGGGGAGGGGTGAAAGAGAGAGAGAATCCCAAGCAGGCTCTGTACTGTCAGCACAGAGCCCAACATGGGGCTTGAACTCACAAAACGACGAGATCATGACCTGAGCTGAAATCAAGAGTCAGATGCTCAGCCGACTGAGCCACCCAGCCCCTTCAAATCAAGTCTTTAGATGGAAGGCTGGATGGATCCACATGGGCGGATGTCATCTCAGGTTTCCTGACAGGTCAGATCTATTCCTGGATATGTGGGTAGGCGTCAGCCTGGTAGGATGTTGTAGAAAAACACCAGTCAAATAAAATATGTTTTACCCTCAATGAAGAGTAAAAAGACATCTCAAAAAAGGAAAAAGAGGGGCGCCTGGGTGGCGCAGTCGGTTAAGCGTCCGACTTCAGCCAGGTCACGATCTCGCGGTCCGTGAGTTCGAGCCCCGCGTCAGGCTCTGGGCTGATGGCTCGGAGCCTGGAGCCTGTTTCTGATTCTGTGTCTCCCTCTCTCTGCCCCTCCCCGCGTCAGGCTCTGGGCTGATGGCTCGGAGCCTGGAGCCTGTTTCCGATTCTGTGTCTCCCTCTCTCTCTGCCCCTCCCCCATTCATGCTCTGTCTCTCTCTGTCCCAAAATAAATAAAAAATGTTGAAAAAAAAAATTTAAAAAAAAAAAAAAAAAAGGAAAAAGAGACCTAGGACCTATGGAAACATTTCACAGTAAAAGAAATGCAAATGGTCATTTCACATATACAGAGGTATCCAACCTCAAGGGGCGCCTGGGTCGCTCACTTGGTTGAGCATCCGACTCATGATTTAGAGTTGGTGATCTCACAGTTGGTGATCTCACAGTTGATGAGTTCCAGCCCCAAATCAGGCTCTGCGCTGGCAGCACAGGTCCTGCTTGGGATTCTGTCTCCCTCTCTCTCTGCCCCTCCCCCACTTAGTCTCTCTCTCTCTCTCTCTCTCTCTCTCTCAAAATAAATAAAAATAAACTACAAAACTAGAAATTTCAGCATACATATTCCTTAAATTTTATAATTTTATTTTATATTTTTATATATTTTATATACAATACAAAATTTAAAATATAATATGTAATATAATAATATATAGAAATTTAAACATTATATATTAAATATGTATCTGTTATATATAACATACAAGTTATATATATCATATATATTTACATATATTATACAATTTAAAATATGTGTGTTATAGGGGGACCTGGCTGCCTTAGTCAGTGGAGCATAAAACTCTTGATCTCAGGGTTATGAGTTTGAGCCCCACATTGGGTGCAGAGATTACGTGAAAGTAAAATCCTTAAAAATATGTTATATCTATATCTATATATATAGATATATATAGATATATATTTCATATATTTATATAACATAAAATATATATTTACGTATACAATGGGTAAATTTTTATGTATTATTATATTCTATACATATATTATTATTATTTATCATTTTGCGTTCCTGAGTGAGGAACCCTGAAAACTATTGAGCTCTTTCTATATTTCTATTGAATCTCTGTCTGAGCTTGGAGATGGCTGTGCATGCAGAACAAAGAAAAAGACATCAGATTCCAGCATCCTCGGATTCCAGTTCTAAGAATGGCTTCGACCACCCAGATTCCTCACCTTTGCCTTTTTTGCTTCTGTCAGTCTTGCCAAGAGGCCCGGGGTCTGGAATTGCTGAGGCTTCCTTGGTTCCAGGTTCTTCTCCTCCCTGGAGGCCGAGGGCTGGGAGACAAGGGCCCCAGCCCAGCCCTTCAGGGGACATCTCCTGGTCCTCGCCATGTGTCCACAGGCCTGATAACAGTTCTTGCACATTATCTGTGGGTCGAAGAGGACAGTGGTCAGTGAGACAATCACAGGCAGTTTTCAAAGGTTACTATCAGGACAAGTGTTTTGATTTGGGAATTGTTTTTTCTGGAGGGGACACAGATATGTAACCTGTTAAGTGTCTGGAACTTCATGATGCAATCAATAGTCATATCCGCAACTCATTTTATTTTATTTAAAAAAAATTTTATTTAAGTTTTTATTGAAATTCCAATTCACAACCTATTTTAAATCGGGAACCAAGGACAAAAGATCAAAAGATCTGAGGAGGATGATAATGGCTCAGCTATCCTTGCAGTTCAAATTTTGGAGGCCGAGCAAACTCCATGGGACATATTGAATATGTCCAGGATAATTGAGAAAGGATGAGGCGGACCAGAAGCCTCCCCCTCCAGCTGGCCTTTTTACTGCCCGAGGAGGCCCTGCTCCAGCTTTGGAGCTCACCGCACCAGCTGGAGACAATCCACTTTGGTTAATCACTCTGAAGATATAAAGGGATTATTTCCTGTTTATTTTCCTCTGCATTTTTATTTCATTCTTATTTGTTTTTTATTTTGCCACACATCTGATATCATCAACTATAATTTGATGAGTGTCATTTCCAAGCATTTAAGATATTTTAACATATATGCACCTATTTTTTAAATTATATATTGCTTTCTGCAAGTGCAAGATATGTATACACATCCAAATACTGTTCAATTCTGTATCATGACGTTTCTCTCAATTGTTTCTGAAGATTCTCCCTTTCACACATATACCTGTAGTTCATCCCGTTTCAGCACTGTTTGCCATTTACTTGGACTGGACCTTTGGTTTTAATCTCTGATCCTATTCAAGGGGACTTATGTTGTTCCTAATATTTTCCTTCCACTGGCAATGCTGCCACGAACATACTTGGCCCATGTTCTTGTTTGCTATGAATTCCCTGTTGCTATAAACAGAAAGTGAGGAACCAAATTTCCGGATCATGGTTTTCAGGCATCTTTATATTTAGTGCCCATATTGTCCCCTGAAGGGGTTAACCAATCACAACCCACACTAACCCTGGAGGAGAGTCTTCAATTCCCCACATCCTTGATACACAGGGTAATGTCTGAATTTTTACTAATTACATGCATGTGAATTGGTGATGTTGTTTATTTCCATTTGTTTTATTGTAAGCAATGCTGTACATAACACAACATCATATTCATCACAGTCTTACTAACACGTGAATTGTCCTTTTGAATTTCTTATTCAATTCACTGCGGATTGTTTTTCTTTCCTTTTAATGGGTAGACATTAATTTTTATATATTCTGGACATATTTCTCTCAAAGTGATGGGAATTGCAAGTATGCACTTCCATTTTGTACCTGGCCTTAAATTATATTTTCAGACAGAATGTACCAGATAGTAAGTGTTAGTAATGTAGGAACTTTATTTAGATCCTGGTTCAAAACAAAGAAAAACAATTAAAAAATGTGTTTGAGTAATTTGGGAGAATGTGACTATGAACTGGGTATTAGATGATATTAAGAAACTAAACAATAGGGGTGCCTGGCTGGTTCAGTCGGTAAAGCATGTGACTTTTGTATTCAGAGTTGTGAATTTGAGTCCCAGGTTGGGTGTAGAGATTACTTAAAAATAAAATCTTCAAAAAAATAAAGTAAAAAGTAATTTGTGTTGTAATAGACTGGGAGTCTTTTTATTATCTTTTATATCCTTGAGTAGTTATTTATTAGAGATGAATTTTATGGCTCGCCACTGGTTGATTACAGAAATCCTGAATTCCACGATTTGCACTCAAGATTCCAGCTCCATTTCCCACCGAACCCCCATTCCAAAGGAGAAGTTTTCAGTGGATGATACAAGAATGGCAAAACACTAACACATTTTGAGGTGGCCTTAAAAAACAGATTCACTTTATTTTCTTTAATTGTGTGAATGCTTGAAATTTCCATATTAAAACCTTTAATGAGGGCGCTTGAGTGGCTCAGTCAGTGAAGCTCAGGTCTTGATCTCAGGGTTGGTGGGTTGAAGACCCACATGGCTCTGAGCACTGTGAGTGAGGAGCCTGCTTGGGATTCTCTCTGCCCCTCCCCCCACTTGCACGTGCATTCTCTCTCTCAAAATAAATAAACTATTAAAAAGGCTTAAAAACCTTTAATGAAAATAAATCAATATTGGCGAACTATCTTCACCGTGAATTATTTTTAGTTCATTGCTGGTTTCACTTTTATATAAACATGTGGTATTTGTCAGATGTGCTCATAGGTAAGATTGACTTGTTGATGTTCCTACAGTGACATCCAGTCCTTAAAGGTCCAGGCAGAGTTCCCGCTCTCTTTGGCCAAGAATGGAAACACAGGAGAGAAATACGCCCTTTGCATCAGAGGGGTCTGGTGGACATTTTTTTTAAGTCCGATTTTCCTGTGACTTACTCAGAACGAAATTATCAGTGAGAAGAATACTGACAATACATGTTTTCCAACGATATGGAAGAAATCTTTCTGATAAACCTACCTAATTCCTGTACTCTTGGGAAGAAGGAACACAAATCCAGTAAGGTCTTAACTAGTTGTGGGTGGGAGTTGGACCAGAAGTAAGACAGGGAGGGGTCCCCAGCCTTCCAGTCCCTCTGCCCCCTGGCTTTGTTGTCCCGCTTTTTGTCACCACGACAGGCCCCTGCAAAAGGCTCCCCTTGGCTGCGTGGGGCCCCCCACAGGAAGCACGAGCGGCCACGTTCCATCTCTCGCGAGAGCCCAGGTTCCAGAGCGGCAGGAAGGTGGAATTTTTCCAGCCAATAGGAGCGAGCCACGCCCTGCGAGGGTGCCTATAAAAGGCAGGTGCCAGCGGCCAGTCTGCACTTGGGAGACCTGGCGGTGCAGGGAGAAGGCCGTCCCCGGGGGCTTCCAGATGGACTCTGGAACAGAAGGGTCAGAGCCCCGCAGCTCATCCGTGCGACACCCCACTGACCGGCCGCCCTGCCACCAGAACTCGTTCACAGAAAGCGGCTCAGATGTGGCGGAGAAAGCACTGGAAGGGAAAGAGGAGACTTTACTGTCGCCGTTGAGAGAGAGCCGCACCCAAAGGCGAGGTAGGAGTCGGGTGGTTTGTGTGTGGGGGCTGGAAGGAGGGGTAGGGGTCAGGGTTGTATTCGGAAATCGGTGGTAGGGAGCATCACCCAGCTCCAGGGAGGCTTTGAGAAACGGGGCATTGATCCCCCGGGACCAACTTGCTCAGGTTCACCTCGGACCCTGGCTGAACAGGCTGTGTTGAGAGAACCGTCCACAAATCGGGCTCTGGGATGGACTAGAGGGTTCTGCGGGCCTCGAGAGAGGCCACTCGCGCAAACGGCCTCTTTTCCCCCAGGGCCAGAGCCCAAGACAGAGGAGGAGGATCCCAGGGAAAGTGAGCCCAAAAGGGACAGCTGCATTTCCGGATCAGGTGAGAGCTGGTTTTGCTGGGGAGGGGCCACAGGACGTGGGGCGGCTCAGTCTCCCCGGTCAGGGAACTGGAGCTCGGTGGCACCCTCGCACATCCTGGGCTCTAGGAAGAGCTGGGAGCCTGGCCTTGGTTGCCAGCCCCGGTCCTCGCGTGTGCAGGACGGATTAGGGCCGCGAGGGGTCGGCCCGAGGCGGTCACAAAACCTCTGGCCTTGTCCGCAGAATCGGAAGGCTGCTCCAGTTGGGAGGGCTCCGGCAAGAGGAAAGTCACTTCCAGCGACAGCACCTGCCCCCCAGCAGCAGGTAGGATCTTGCTTTGGGGCGGAGGTGCGCGGAGAGGAAGGCAGGTCAAGCACGCGGGGCGTGGGCACAGAGGGTTGTTGAGGGGCTGCATCGGGTGAGGAGGCCCTGGAATCCAGGGAGCTCTGGGGGACCCGTGCCGGGCCTGGCCTCGCCTCGTCCCAGAGCCGGGGCAGGAAGGCTTAGGAGACCGGCGGGGTTCACCCGAGGGGGTGGGGTCCCCGGGACTCCAGCTGGCGGGGCGCTCGGCCACGTGCTGCCTCCGCAGGGGCCTCTCCAGCAGGTGAGCGCAGTGTGACTCCGGGAAAGAGGAAACGGACGACGCCGGACTCGGGCCAGGGCAGCGAGAGCGAGGAGACCGCGGGTGCCCAGCGCAGGAGACGCGGGGCGCGGGGCGCCGGGCGGCGGAGCAGGTGCAGGTCCCCGGGAGACCGGCTGCCCCCACTTCGGAAGAGGCTGGTGACCGCCGTGCGCGCCCTGTCTGAGGCGGTCCGTCAGGACGTGGCTGGGGCGTGGGAGCAGCGGGAGCGTTCCCCGCTGACCTGGGAGCAGCGCTCCGGGCTCGGGCGGCTCTGGGCGCCTCTGTGCGCGGCCTTGCAGACCGTCTACACCATGGCCAACCAGGCGGCCTACGTCTTCCCTGCAGAGAGCTGGCTCGTCCCAGCCCCGCCGCCGGGCCCCCGGGCTCCAGCTGGGGATACAGGAGAAGCCCGGGGCTCCCCTCCCCGGGTCGGGAGGGAAGCCGCCAGCGCTCAGGCAGGCACCCGCGCTGCCGCAGAGCTGCGCGCGCAGCCCCCGGGGAGAGACCAAGGCCCTGCTACCGCCCACACTGCGGGTACCGCGCGTGTCAGACTTGGGGCGCTCGGAGCAAAGGCACTGCCAACACCGAGTGCGGAGCTGACGAGCTCGTGTCCGATTTCGTGTTAGGCACTGTGGTGTGTTTTGAGGGTCTTAGGACGGCCGAGCATTATTTCACGATGAGAACAGGTATCGGGGTGTAATTCCTATGTTGTTGCCAACGTCTCGCCAAGTAAACATACTTCTCTCCTCCCCTTTGATCCGAAAAGGCGCTAAGTCGTGGGTCCCCTGCCTCCGGTCTTGGAGGACTGAAGCCACAGGCCTGGGGGAGCATCTATGTGGCGGGATGGTTGTACTGTTCAGTTTGGTGAAGTCACCATGTCGGTTTGTCCTTCGCTTTTCAGTTACTCTATATGAAACCTGGTTCAAGATACATTAGTGTTATTGACCGTATGTGCTTATTCTCACAGCTGGCTCATATGCCAAATTTTAAATTTTCTTCTATTTTGCAGATTTCAAGTTATCCTATTTATGAGAGGATATTAAATCCAAGATAGATGCTGTCATTTTGTATATATTTTATGTACTTTCCAATTTGTATTTTACACTGGGATGATGTAGTCTTTCATCTATAAATGTGCAGAATTTTATGTAAGCAAAATAAACCTTTTTCCTCATTGTCTTGTCCTTTGGTTCCTAATTTCTACATAACAGCGATAAAATAAAAATGCTGCTCATGGATTGTAGGTCTTAGATAATTTCATATTTATCTAGATGGAGTTTGTTTTATGGCAAGTGAGGGTTAGGAAGGAGGCTGTTTTCTTTTCACCTCTACTGCATTTCCACCTTGACTTTCCTACACGTACCAGCTCTTATTGTAGGACGGGGATAGCAGTTAATTATCCCACTGAATGGGGCGATTCAATTATAACATATTATAAATCAGTTTGAACCCATGCCCTGGCTTCAAATTATACAAAACAAGTGCCTGCATGTGTACAAAAAATTACAATTGGCAAGTTACATTTGGGGATTGGAGGTGCTATTACCAAAGGATGAAAAATAAAATTTTAAAATAATAAAGTAATACAACAAAATAAAAAACAGAACACCTGGGAATAAATCCAATAAAAATGTATCTAGTGTATATGAGAAACCATATAAGATTTCAGAAATATATGAAAGTAGACATAAACAAATATAAAATCACATCATTGTTCTTAGGTAGAAAAACTCCATATTATCAAACATCAATTGTCCCTAAGCTAATTTATAAATTTAATTTGTTTCTGAAACAGATACCACCAGTTCCTTATTGAATCCAAGCATGTTATTACAAAAAAAAAAAATCCCTACAGCTGAAAATACAAATAAAAATATGCAAGAAAACTCTGAAAAAGAAAAAAAGATGAGGGTAAACTTTTAGTTAAGCAAGAGCTCCAGAGATCTGTACAACATCGCACATGTAGTCATCAATGTATTTGTACACTTAAAAATCCATTAAAAGTGGGGTAAGTGGACATGCACCCCAATGTTTAGAGCAGCGCTATGGACAATAGCCAAATTTTGGAAAGAGCCCAAATGTCCATTGACTGATGAAGGATAAAGAAGTGGTATATATGTGCAATGGAGTACTACTCAGCAATCAAGAAGAATGAAATCTTGCCGTTTGAAACAATGTGCATGGAACTATTATGCCAAGCAACATAAATGAGAGAAAAACAAACATGATTTCACTCATGTGGAATTTGAGAAACTCAACAGATGAACATAGGGGAAAGGAAGGGAAATTAAGATAAAAACCAAGAGGGAGGCAAACCATAAGGGACTCTCAAGTACAGACAACAAACTGAGGGTTGCTGGAGAAGGGGTGTGTGGGGGGAATGGGTTTTGGGTGACGGGCATAAAGGAGGGCACTAAGACCACTAAGGTGACCTATCATATAAGTTATAAACATAGAAATGAAATGAAAGTACCTGAAAAGGATTTTCAGAGTTACAATCAAAGAGAAGAACATGCCAACAATAATTTACATCAGGGATCACTGGATTATTTGCACAACTCAGTTTCAGTATATTTGGAAGTGTACATGTTGCGGAAATTTGGTACGAAGATATGCTTTACCAGTATTGATCTCCCTAGTGTTAACAGGAAGTCTAAACAGACCAGTATCTACAAAAAGGGAGAAGTTTCTGAGACCCTCACAAATAAAAGCACCAGGATCAGAAGGTGAAATGCGAAGATTCAATAATTCCTCTAACTCTCGGTTAAGTCAATATTCATTTAAATTAAATTAATTTAAAAAATTTTAAATTTAATTTGAGAGAGAGAAAGAGAGAGAACAAGCACACAAGTAAGGGAGGGGCAGAGAGAAAGAGAGAGAATCCCAAGCAGGCTCTGGGCTGTCGGCACAGAGCCTGACATAGAACTCAATCTCACAAACTGTGAGATCATGACCTGAGTCGAAATCCAGAGTTGGATGCTTAACCAACTGAGTCACCCAGGTTCCCCAATACTCTTTTATTTTTTTTTTTTTTTTTTTTTTTTTATTTATTTTTTTTGGGACAGAGAGAGACAGAGCATGAACGGGGGAGGGGCAGAGAGAGAGGGAGACACAGAATCGGAAACAGGCTCCAGGCTCCGAGCCATCAGCCCGGAGCCCGACGTGGGGCTCGAACTCACAGACCGCGAGATCGTGACCTGGCTGAAGTCGGACGCTTAACCGACTGCGCCACCCAGGCGCCCCCCCAATACTCTTTTAAATAGCATTGGGTGGTTACCACATCTTTCCACACCTGTAGTTTTGCTGATTTTTCAGTCATCAGCTCTGATTAACTTTATTATTAAGAAACAAGAGTTCAGGGGCGCCCGGGTGGCTCAGTCGGTTAAGCGTCCGGCTTCAGCTCCGGTCACGATCTCACGGTCCATGAGTTCGAGCCCCGCGTCAGGACTCTGGGCTGATGGCTCAGAGCCTGGAGCCTGCTTCCAACTCTGTGTCTCCCTCTCTCTCTGCCACACCCCCCCCCCCTTCATGCTCTGTCTCGCTCTGTCTCAAAAATAAATAAATGTTAAAAAAATTTAAAAAAAAAAGAAACAAGAGTTCAAATTAATCCTTTGTTTTCTCTACCCACAAATACACAATCAAATACTCCCCATATCCAAGTCAGACACTAGAACCATAATGGTGGACAACCCTTAGTTCACAAATATAAATACCGAAACATTACACATAGAGGCAAACACACATGCATATGCACAACATACACTCAAATGCACAGCCATACACATTTACATACTCACATACACTCCATAGCAAACTCACACTCATGCACACGCTCATCAAATACAAGCACACACTCACAGTTACACACTCACCCATATTCCTACATTCCCAGTCCCGTGTATGTAATTACATTCAAACTGTCTGCATGCACATGTGTGTCTCGACGATATGCTCCCATGTTGGAAGAATACAGGAATCTCCTGACCTTGGATGCCTGAAAGCGGGGGGCACTTTCCACCTTTCTAACTTCTTCCATCCCTGCAACAACCCCAAACATGATATTTACCACGTGCTACATCTTAAAGTGCTGGGAGCATTGCCACTGCAGGTGCAGGCAAACAGGGCAAAGTTGGAAGGTTGCAGGTGTGTTGGAGCAGGGTCCAAATGAGGCCAGAGGGAGAGGGTATAATTAGTTTGCAGAGAGCATGGGAGCATGGAGAAACAGATGCAAAACTCTTCAAAGGCATACGAGGCCACAGTACTTGGTAAATACAGATAGGGACAGAAAAAAGCAAGGGGGAAATGCTAAGATGAACCCTGAAGTATGGGATCAGAGTCAGGGACATCAGTATGTGCACAGAGTTGGCTGTAGATGTGCAAGTAAAATCACTATGAAAAATAATTCAGTAAGCTAATAGGATATACTATTGATATGCAAAGAAAAATGAAAGAGGGCTCATGAAATAAATAGCTTTAAAAAAATAAAATGAAATAAACCCACCAGGTATGAACCTAACAAAAATGTGTAAAGCCAATATGTAGGAAAAAATAAAATATTCCTGACATATACTCAAGTAGAAATAAATGAATGTAAATTTACATCATGTTCTTGAGTGGAAAAACTAAATATTATAAAAGGTCAATTTTCCTTAAGCTAATTTATAAATTTAATTGGATCACGATACAGATACCATCAGTTAGTTTTCGAATTAACAATGTTACTGCAAAAATCTAACAGAATAATGAACAAAGAAGAATAGGCACAAAAACTCTAAAAAAAAAAAAGAAAAGAAAATGGGTATGGTTATCCTTCTGAGATGTTTTTTTATTAACAGACTATTAGGTCAGTGAAGTCAAAAATTGAGATGTCAAAGTGCACAAGAAAAGTTAATAACCAGCAAAAACTAAAGTGGGGACACATCATTAACGCTTGGCATTTGGGAAATGGGAATTCCTATCAAAATGACCATGAATGGTCTTTTCTTTAAATCCCTCAGCAAGATAAAGGTCAAACAAAAGGGAAGTCTATAGGGTAAAAAATAATTAAAACAAGGTTAAATTCTTCGTAAGACTTGCTTCTTTCTCCCTGAGTAAACTTTTCTTAAAAATCTAATTTTCAAGCATAAAATAGTCTTCCAAAGTAACTGAGAACAAAGGTTTTTTAAAAATTGCGATTGATGGGGCGCCTGGGTGGCGCAGTCGGTTGAGCGTCCGACTTCAGCCAGGTCACGATCTCGCGGTCCGTGAGTTCCAGCCCCGCGTCAGGCTCTGGGCTGACCGCTCAGAGCCTGGAGCCTGCTTCCGATTCTGTGTCTCCCTCTCTCTGCCCCTCCCCCGTTCATGCTCTGTCTCTCTGTCCCAAAAATAAATTAAAAACGTTGAAAAAAAAATTAAAAAAAAATAAAATAAAAATTGCGATTGCAATGATATTTAGCAACTAAGGAGCTTAATCAATATACAGGTGCAATCTGGTAGTTCTGAAAGGCGTTTGGATTTATAATTCATCTCGAGAGGTGCAGATTCGAACATCAAAGAGAGAAAATTGATGACCACCCACAGAGGCAGAAATGTTTGTTCCTTTAAAACAACAAGCCGCCCTCCACCCCCCACAGCCCAGGGCCCAGAGGTGAACGCCAGGGAAGGCAGTCCAGCAAACGGGGAGCAGAAATGACAATTCAGTGCAAAGCTCTGATGGGGAGTTAGTACCAAACTGCACATTGTCCACAGAACAGTTTTGCATTTCGCAATGTAGCGTCCATCACCGACACTGACCACCCCGGCTTTTGCTGCATTAAACAAGGTGCTGTCCCTGTCCGAGTCTCAGTCGCCCCTCAAAGACCCCAGGTCACAGGTTCCCGCACAGCTCCGCCTCACTAGCCGGAGCGCGTCTCCACCGCTGGCTACAAATGTTTCCCAGGGTACTGAGATCAACTTGTCAAATACCACCACTCCCAACAGAAGCGGCCCACCCTTCCCTAACGTTGTACCCAGGCTGGATCCGAACGACACCAGCGAGATTGGAATGAATCCAAAAGCGGAACCCGAAACCGCCGGTCTGCAGGACAGAGGACCAAATGCCAGGCGAAGGACGGTGCCGGAGGCGAGATCCGGCTCGCCCAGGCTCCCGCCCGCACCCGCCTCTTCCTAGACCGCTTCGGCCCCACCCCGAGATCGCCCCGCCCGTTCGTCTCGACGCACGCGCATGCGCGCCTTTCTGCAGACCCGGAAGCGGATCCCGCGGAGCAACGATCGAGCTGGCGGGAGTGAGTCTCCATTTTTCTGGATCTTGCCCTGGAGGCGTTCCTAGTGCCCGCCTCCACATCCAGATTTCGGGGATCGCCTGGTAAGGTAGAATCCTTGAACCCTCTCACCCCTCTCGCTGGGAGTTCGTCCCTTTCGCCTTCGCGGCGTTACCGTAAGACGTTTCGATCCCAGTCGCTCGGTGCGGGTCCCGGGCGTCCGCGTCGTTTCTGGTTAAAATCTCTCTGAGGCAGGTTCGGGCCAAGCCTTTCTGCCTCTGGTCCTTGCAGACCCCAGTCGCCTTGCCAGTCGCTTTCCTGCTCAGAGCCTTTCTCTGACTCCCGAAACTCCCCCTCCCCTCTCCCCTCAACCGCGTCCGGCACAGTCGTCATTAGGAAGGTGGATGCAGGCCCTTCGCCCCGCCGCGGAGAGGGCATAGTGGGGACAGAGATGGCAGGGGAAGACGCAGGAATCTGCGGAGTTAGAGGGTCATCGGAAAGTGTGGGGAGAAAGAACGGTGGGGTTTCAAACAAAGGCTGCCACAGAGTACGGTGAAACTTTTGGAAGAGGAGTAGTGAGGGAGGGAAACGGAAATGGACTAAAGGACAGAAGAGAAACAAGGACACAGAGAGACTTATTCAGAGAACAAAACATGTAGTGATCTCAAAGCACGGGACCCAAACGCTAGTGAGTACAGAAGATAGTAAGTTGTGAAGTACTGATTTGTGGCTCTATGATCTTGTTAATCTAAACTTTGGTAAATTTTTTCAGTTGTGCAGAAGAAAATGAGAGTTGTGAAACCTGGTGTTTGAGGCAACTGCACTTTCTAAGTATTGCATCGGAAGATAATTCCATTTGCAACCCCTACTCATCTAGAGGGCAGAGGTCTAGCTCAGTCAGTCAATGGGGGAAGACTTTCTGTAACCACATGGTGCTTTTTACAGTGGCCATTATTAACAGTACTGTTTCTCTCCCCCTTTTTTCTGTGGCTCATGGCATTCTTTTCTAAACTTGATGTTATCCCCACACTTGTTTTATCTTTAATCTCAGAATCCATTGGATATCTTTTTAATTTACAAATTATTTTACCTCTTAATTTTATTGTTCAGATTATGAGTTTTACTTTCTTACCAATCATATATTGGAAGTATTCTGGATGTCTGTTAAAGAACTTTATAGTATTTCATTACACATCCGTTAAGAATGTTGAGAATCTCTTAACACTCAAAACCTAGTTTAGCCAGTTAATTTAATATTCAACAGTTCTCTTCTTCCGCTAAGTTATCTTTTCTTTTCTTTTTTTTCAACATTTTTTTTTTTTTTTTTTTTTTTTTTTTTATTTTTGGGACAGAGAGAGACAGAGCATGAACGGGGGAGGGGCAGAGAGAGAGGGAGACACAGAATCAGAAACAGGCTCCAGGCTCCGAGCCATCAGCCCAGAGCCTGACGCGGGGCTCGAACTCACGGACCGCGAGATCGTGACCTGGCTGAAGTCGGACGCCTAACCGACTGCGCCACCCAGGCGCCCCACCGCTAAGTTATCTTTTAAATTACCAAGTGCTGAGCCGAAATCTCCAACTAAATAGATGTTCCCCTCAAGTCCCCTCTGCCTTCTCTGTACAGATGTTGAAGGGTGGTCTGGATTGATATGGAACTTTGTTCCAACAGTGCTCATCTGTTCATAATACAGAGATTGCACAGAGCTCATCCCCACAGGTGACCCTTTTTCATGTTTTCCAGGACTAGTAACTATTTGTAATTTCATATAGGTTTTCTGGAAAAGAGGAATTAAATGCTTGGGTTTGGTTAAACCCATGAAAGAGAAGCTTCTCTTGTTCAGGAATATGAACAGTAATCTGGAATTACGATAAGCCCTTTGTACTTAAACCTGTCCAGACCACCTTTTCAGAATTTACTCACACACAGTTCTGCTCACTCTACTCAGATTTCTTAAGGCTAACTTGGTCAAATTACTCCCCTTTGGAGTGCACCCACCTGTAACGTGAGATGATAGGCCAAGAATTCTGAACCTGGGCTAATAATATCCCTGAAATGATTTTCAGAATTGGGTGTGTGTTTGTCTTTGGCCATTTTCTAGGAGAGGGTGTGCAGTTATCATTAGAGTTTACAGTGTGGGCTAGTTCCAAAAATAATGAAAACCACTAAGAAAGAGGCAGGAGCATAGTCTCAGAGACAGAGGCTTGCTTCTGTCTGTCAGCCCCACCCTCTCTGTGTATCCTGGCTAAATCTTAAACATTTGATCATGTCATCTTTTGACATTAAACCCTCTTACAGGCTTCCCATCACCATCAAGACAAAGATCTAAACTCTCAGTATGGCTACCAGGGAGCTCTGGAGCTGGGGTGACCCTTAAGAATTATTCCAAATTGATGGCATGGACAGGCTTCTGTATCCTGCATCAACCATTCCTTGGATGCTGGCTGCCTAGGGAGGAGCCAAGAACTTGAATGAAGCAATTCCTTTTGGTCAAGTGCCGGGATAACGTAGACTGTGGAGTGTGTTGGTTTCAGCAGCGGGGAGGGCTTTCTGAAGGAATGGGTGAAAAATGCACCTGTTGGACTCCATATAAGACTTTATTGTCCCTGCATCCCTCCTTTTGCAATGGGCAGCAAAGAACTCTTTCTCCCACAGTGAGGTTCTCTCTATGTATTGTGGCAGAGGAAGGGGTTATGTTGATTCTAAACATTAAACAACATACCTTTTGCCACACAGTATAACCTTACCTGAGAAAGAAGACCTGAAGAGGGAAAAAAGGAGGAATGGCTCTTTTCCAGGTAAAAGTCCTATTTTTCACTGATTGTTCTTTTTCCTAAAATGTCACACTTTGGACTCATTAATCTTCTCTGTCTCCATAGTATCCTGCCTAAATTATTTACTGACACCCACGGCCTTCTCCCTATTTCCTCTCATCTCCATGTAGATTCCATCTCACTGTGACCCAGTGACATGGCACTTGGGAAGACTCTCCTTTTAGGTGGTCATCCTGTGAGGGATTTTCTCCGCAGGCAGGAACTGGAGATGGGGAGTAGGCTCTGTGGTGTCCATGAGGTTGGGCAGTAAGGATTCTTCACAGACCCCTTCTGGATGCCCTTCAGCTCATATAAACCAGAATTAAAGAGATTACTATTATGTAAGTAATGTGTTAACATGCACAAGTACCTGAGAAACCCTGAAAAATAAGACGACTAATGGGGGAAGTTTGCTTGTCCAATTTTATAATGCCGTTTGACGTTAAACAAGGGAATCAGTGTGCTTCTGACTACAAAACATTAATATTTTGGGATAGAATGGGAAGTTCAAAGTAGGAATAAGGAATAGAGAGGGTGTTTTATTTAATTAACATAATTAGTTTTATTTTTTTGTTTTGTTTTGTTTTTTTATTTTTTTAATATATGAAGTTTATTGTCAAATTGGTTTCCATACAACATAATTAGTTTTAAAGTGTAGAATCAACCTATTTCTCTAACAGTAAGTGTTCCTTGAATTATTTATAGCACATCCATCTCAAAAGACCATGGTGTTCCTTTAGGAACTCTTACACCATACATCTTTTAGATAAAAATGTTTATAACTTAACCAGACATAGGAGCAGAACTTTCTGTCATCAGAGAGGCTGATGCTCAATTTTCATTTTATGAATTATTGTTAAATATTGTTATTTTTCTATTTTTCTATTAAACTCCCCTAGAATATATATTTTTGTGGTTCAGTTCCACACAGGTATGTATTCTGGAAACTAAGAAGTAAAATACCTCCTTCGCTGTCTTATCTTCCACCATCAATGATTGTCTTCATCAGGAAGTGGTGTTCTCTTTAGTGCAGATCTTCTAAAAATGCATTTATATATTATAATGTGATTTTAGAAAATATTCTTCTGTAAATGTTTTATCACATTTTCTGCAAATTTGAAATGTTTACATATGATATGTTTGGATGTTGTTTTCATGTTAGTAAACATAGAGATAACTGCTTTTTTTAGATCCTCATTGGAACTTTCTGTAAGTGAAGATATGTGAGTCCTTTACAATTTCTTACTGTTACAAAGAATGCCATGGTTGCTGCTTCTGAGCAGGCCGACTTCACTACAGACTTCTAAGGATATCTTATGATTCTGCACCTTAAGCATGATTACCAGATTAATGATGGTCTTTCTGAGGAGACAGAGACGTTCCACTTACTAAATAAAGATTTTAAATCAACTGTCTTGAGCATCCTCAGCTAAAGGAAAACATGGAAGAGAACTAAGAAGTAGGGAAACAGTGTTTCAACAAATAGAAAATATCAGTAAAGAGACAGAAATTATAGTAAAGGGAAGGAATAGAAATTCTAGAGTTGAAAGAGTATAAACACCAAAATTAAAAATTCACTAGAGGGTTCATTAGCAGATGGGCAATAAGAATAATCAGTGAACCTAAACATCGATTAACTGAAATTATCAAGCAGAAGAAAGGGGGAAAAAAGCTGAATAAAAGGGGAAAAAAAGAAGAAAAATGACCAGAGACTAAGAAACCTTTATGATACTATCAAGAATACTTATATACATATAATAGGAGTCCCAGAAGAAAAGGACAGAGAAAAAAGGTACAGAAAGAATATTTGAAGAAATAAGACCTGAAAACCTAATTGTATCAAAAACAACCTATATATTCAAAAAACTCAATGAACTTCAACTCTGACAGGTGCATGGAGATCCCTGGCAGTCACATAATCAGTCAAATTTTATAAGACAAAAAAAAGAATGTGGAAAGCAGCAAGACAGAAAAACTTCTTGCATACAGGGATTCTGAATACGTTTAACGGCCTGTTTCTCATCAGAAACTGTGGAGGCCAGGAAGCATTCTCATGACGTATTTAAAGTTTGAAAGATTAAAAAAAAAATTTATGAGGAATTCGTTATCAGGCAAACTATGCTTTAAAATTGATAGCATAATTAAGAGCCTCCTACATGAACAAAAGCAGGTGGAGTTCACACTTACAGACTCAGCCTACATGAAATACCAAATGGAGTTCTTCAGGCTGAAATGGGTAGTAATTAGTGGTACATCACTAATAATAAAGAACACTAGTAAAGGTAACTACGTAAGTAAATACAAAAGCCAGTATTATATATTTGTTTTCTAAGTCATTTTTTCCTATGTGTCTTAAAAGACAAATGTGTAAAACAATAAGCAAACCTGACTTCGAGTGAGTGAAACATCTGTTCATTTGTTATAAAGTAGTTTTGACAGTAACATAAAGGGAGACTGTATAGCAGCAGGTGTTGTATGCTATTAAAGCTAAGTTAATATCAACTAAACTGTAAACTGTAGTTCCCAGGATATCCACTCAGAAAATAACTTGAAAATAGACAAAAATAAATACAAAGGCAATCAAAATGTTACGCACACACATAGACACCAAAAGAAAGGAGGAATTCCGAAAGAAAATAGACATACAAACAGCAGATGTCAGAAGTATTTCTTACCAGTTGTAATTTAAAATATGCATAGATTAAACTCTTTAATAAAAGACAAAGGAATTGAGTTTTAAAAATGATTCCACTCTATGTCTATAAAAGGTCCACTTTTTAAGTCTTTATTTTTATTTTGAGAGAGAGGTTGAGTGGGGGAGTGGCTGAGACAAGGAGAGAGAGAATCTTTAAAAAAATTTTTTTTTTTAACGTTTATTTATTTTTGAGACAGAGAGAGACAGAGCATGAACAGGGGAGGGGCAGAGAGAGAGGGAGACACAGAATCCGAAACAGGCTCCAGGCTCTGAGCTGTCAGCACAGAGCCCGACGCGGGGCTCGAACTCACGGACCGTGAGATCATGAGCTGAGCCGAAGTCGGACGCTCAACCGACCGAGCCACCCAGGCGCCCAAGGAGAGAGAGAATCTTAAGCAGTCTTCACACTGTCAGTGCAGAACCAAATGCAGGGATCGAACTCATGAACTGTGAGATCATGACCTGAACTGAAATCGAGAGTCAGATGCTTAAGCGACTGAACCACCCAGGTGCTTCAAGGCTTACTTTAGGTACACAAATAGGTTGAAAGTGGAAAGATGGAAAAAGATATTCCATGCAGATAGTAATGAAACCTAGCTGGGTAATTATACAGATATCAGCCCAAATAGAGTTTAAGTTGTAAAATTGTTATCAACGATGTGGAAGGACCTATACTGAAAAAAGTGCTGATCCATCAGGAAGATAAAACAAGTATAAGCAATATGTACATGGAAGCAAAGCCCCCAAATTTTTGAAGCAACCATTGAGGAGATGGTTCTATAGTAGTTGGAGACCTCAATGCTCCCTTTTTTTTTAAATAATGCATAGAACAACCAGACATCAATAAGAAAGGAGTGAGCAATGCTGTAAACCAGCTAGGCTCCGCAGACACATACAGAACACTGCATCCAACAAAAACTGAAAAATTAGGAGTAGAAAGGAACTTGCTCAGTCTGAAAAAGTGTATTATTAAAATTCCATGGCTAACTTCATACTCAATGAGCAGCTGAAAACTTCCCCTTAATATCAAGAACAAAACAAGTGTGACTCATTTTGCCACCACAAATCAACACTACTGGAAGTTCTAGCCAGAGAAAACACAGAAGAAAAATAAATACAGTATGTCAAAATTGGAAAAAAAATCAAACTATCTATATTCATAGTATACATGATCTTCTACTTAGAAATAAAGAATCCTCAGAATGAATTCATTGAAGTTACAAAATACAATATCAACACTCAAATTTAGTTGTATTTCTTCTGTACAGTAGCAATCAACAAATGGAAAGTAAGTAAACAATTCCATTTACAAGAGCAAGAAAATGAATGACAATAAATTTAACCGAGGAAATGGAAGATGAATATACAGTGAAAACCAAAAAGTTGCTGAGGAAAATTAAAGAAAACTTAAATGTCAAGATATCCAGTGTTTGTGGATTGGAAGACTGTAAAATGTGAGTCCTCCCCAGAGCAGTATAAAGTAATACAGTCCTCAGCAAAATCCCAGCAGCGTTTTTTGCCCAAATGGGAATCCTGATTCTAAAACTCATATTGAGTTGGTAAGGATGCCACATAACCAAAATAAACATGAGAAAGAACAAAATTTGAGGACCTACAATTCCCGACATCAAACCTTCTACAATAACTTGGAGTAATCAAAAGTATAATTGCATCATAGGCTAGAAATATTGATCAAAGCGATAGAACTGAGTGTCCACAAATAAACCCATACATCTATAATCCATTGCTTTTTTATAAGTGTGTCAAAAACAGACAGTGGAAAAAGAATAGTCTTATAAATCGTACAACTAGTTGTCTGTGTGAGAATGAAATTGAAACTACCTTGTACCATATAAGGAAATCAATTCAGAATTAATGATTAAATGTAAGAGCTAAAACTATAAAAGTCTTAAGTGAAAACATAGGGGTAAATCTTTAGTACCTTAGGGTTGGCAGTGGATGTTTACACATGACCCCAAAAGCAAAAGAGAAAAAGACAAAGTAGATAAATTGGTCATCATCATAATTAATCATGTCTGTGCATTGAAGGACATTATCACATAAACGAATCGGTTTACTTAATGGGAGGAGATAATTTGCCAATCCCGTATCTACTAAGGGTCTAGAACCTAGAATATAAGAACGTATACTTTATACATTTCATTATACATTAACGTACAATATATGAAGAACATATACAAGTCAACAACCAAAATACAAAGAACCCAACTTAAAAAATGGTCAAAGGATTTTAATAGCCATTTCTCCATAGAAGATACACAAAGGAAATAAGCACATGAAGAGATGTTCAGTGAAAGGAGTCATTAGTAAAATGCATATCAAAACCACAATGAGATATCATTTCACACCCACTAGGATGACTATTGTAAAACAACAACAAAAAAAAGTGTCTGTAAAGAGGTGGAGAAATTAGAATCATGACACACGGTGTTAGAAAGTAGCTGCTGTGGAAAAGAGTGTGGCAGATTCTTAACAAAATTAAACCACGTGACCCAGTAATTACACTTCTAGGTATTTATATAACCAAAAGAATTGAAAACAAATATCTAAGCACTTACTTGTACTCGAAAGTTCATAGCAACTTACTAATATTAGCCAAAGTTGATAACAACGAAATGCCCATCAGTAGTTGAGTGAATATGGTCTAGTCCTGCAGTGGAATACTCTGCAGCCAGAAGAAAGGAAATGTTCCACTGATATATACTATATCATGGATGAACCCCAAACATTATTCTAAGTGAAAGAAGGCAGATGCAAAAGGTCACATTTTTGATACCATTCCATTCACATGAAAAGTCCAAAATCGGTAAATCCGTAGAGACAAAGCATTAGTGGTTGCCAGGGACTGGGCAATAGGAAGCACCTGTTAATGGGTAAAGGATTTTCTTTGGGGATGATGAAAATGTTTTCAATCTAGACAGAGGTGATGTTTGTGCAACATTGTGAATGCACTAAATGCCACTGGATGGTACTTTAAAATGGCTAATTTTATGTTAACTGTAGCTCATCAAAATTATTTTACACGGAAAGGGAACAGTCACTCCAGCCTAGTCAGTCTTTACACATCTCTGCTTCTCTAATTTTGTGTCAAATAAGAACACTTTCCCTGTCCACTTGGTGAAATGTCTTTTCTTTTCAGGGACGGTTGACATTCAGGGATGTAGCCATAGAGTTCTCTCAGGAGGAGTGGGAATGCCTGGACCCTGCTCAGAGGGTCTTGTACAGGGATGTGATGTTGGAGAACTACAGGAACCTGGTCTCCCTGGGTGAGGATAACTTCCCTCCAGAAGTCGGTAATTACTTTTTATGTCTGCATTTTCTACTGAGAGCCACTGTTTTGATCATAGGAGTTTCAAATTCCTGTTCTTAAGGGAGTGATTGCAGCTGTTTTGATTGAGAATGGAAAGACTTCATAATGTGGCAAATGGATTCTAACTTCGTTTTCTTCAAAAGTTCTGCATTCCTGCATGTGTAGTTGGGAGGTGATGACAGGCACTTGATGTTATATGTAAGTGATGAATCACTAATTACTACTGAAACCAATATTATACTATATGTTAACCAACTAGAATTTAAAATCTGGGAGTTTGGGAAATAGGATTTAAAAACCCTTAAATTCTTAGTAAAGTCAACTCTCATTGACATCTTTAAAGATAAGGCTCAGAGAGAAGTTACTTAAAGTTGGGGGAAAAAAGGAAACCTTATAGTCAATTTTCATAAATATCTGATTCTGTGGTCTTACCCTTGTGCTTTTGGTTAGTCGTTCTTGGAAAAGAACCAGATCTCTGCATTCCTACAATAATCCTTAAGCATTCTGGCAGTTAGCTGATTAATTTTCGAAATATGTTTCTACACCCACATAAAATGAATGTCCTTTTTTCTTTGCTGAACAAAGAGCTGGGAATGTATTCTGGAAGAGCAAAGCAGATCATGTTCTGTTTTTCTTTATAAATGGAAATCTCTTCTTGAGCTGAATATCATCTCCATTTTGGAAGAAGGGAAAGATCCCAGGACTGTGGAAAGTGAACTGAATATATGGGAATATCCAGACAGGTGGGAATGTGTTGGGATGTGAGCACAAGTCAGAGCTCAGATGGGCACAGAGTAAGCAGCTCCAATAAACATTGTTTGGGAAGGATCTGTGGGAAAATAAAAGTTTATTTCTTAGGAGCTTTCAAAGGAAATCCCCTGCCACCCCCTACACACTTCTCATTCTGTTATTCAGATGAGTAAATCAAATATGTACAAGGTTTTAAACTCCAACTTTTAGAACCTATAACACAATTACCTGGCCTCTCTGACCATACTGGTTCCGAGCTTTCAGAGGGACTGGGATGGCTGTCCCTAAGGAGTCTTTTCCCTGATCTCTCTTGGTTCTCATTCCACACAGGTCAGAGCTGAGGCCTCTGTAGTGCAGACCCCAGGACCTATTCACTTTCCATTTCCATTTTGTATCCTTGGGAGAACTTCTAAGGAGACAAACAAAATGTAATCAATGTCTAATAAAGTAGAGCTAAAGTTTATCTCTTTCTTTCCTGGGCCATCCTGGCTTCTTGAGGTCGGGTGCTTTTGCATTAATTAGGAGGAAGTCGTGATGTGGATAATTCCAAAAAGTGAAATTCCAAAATTAGATGTAGTTTACATATAGTACAGCTTAACTGATATCTCTAGTTAGCTTTTCTATTGAAAAAAACCTGTATTATTCCATAGATGTTTATCGTATTCTCAGTATACAGAAAGTACCATATTGACACATATATATATATTTGTTTGTTTGTTTGTTTGTTTGTTTCCTGCAGGAGGGGGGAGTTGTTTTAAGAACTCGACGCAGCAGCAATTTTTGTTTTGTTTTTAAGTAATCTCTGCACCCTTTTGATCCCTTCACCCGTTTGTGCCACCATCCCCTCAACTTCCTGCCTCTAGTAACCACAAATATGCTCTCTCTATCTAAGAGGGGTTGTATTGTTTTTTTAAGATTCCACATATGAGAGAAATCATACTGTCTTGGTCTTGTACTCATTCTACTTAGTACAGTGTCCTCAAGGTCCGTCCCTTTTGTCACAAATGGCAAGATTCTACTCTTTTTTATGGCTGGATAATGTGTCATATACACACATCTTTATTTACCCATCAATGGACATTTAGATTGTGTCTGTATCTCAGCTATTGTAAATAGTGCTGCAGTGAACATTAGAATGCTTCTATCTTTTTGAGTTAGTATTTTGATTTCTTCAGATAACTACTCAGAAGTAGAATTAGCGGATCACACAGTAGTGTGTGGCCACACCAATTTTGGCTCCAACCAATAGTGCACAAATTTCTCCACCCATCACCAACACTTGTTGTCTATTTCTTGTCTTTTAGATAATTGACATTCTAAGAGGTGTGAAGTGAAACCTGATTGTGATTTTGATTTGCATTTCCTTGATGATGAATGATGTTGAGCATCTTTTCATGGTCCTGTTGGCCATCTCTAAGTCTTTGGAAAATGTCTATTCAGATCTTCTGCCCATTTCTTAAATTGGGTTATTTGAGCATTTTTGGGCAATATTTTAGATTACCAGTCCATTATCAGATACATGATTTGCTAATATTTTCTCCTATTCAGTAGGTTCCCTTTGTATTTTGTTGAAAAGGTGTTTTTTTGCTGTGCAGACACTTTTTAGTTTGATGTAGTCCCACTTACTTTTGGTTTTGTTGATTTATCTTTTGGTGTCAACAGTCACAAAAACAAAAACAAAAACAAAACCATCATTCCCAGGATCTGTGTCAAGGAGCTCTTCCTATACCCCTATCTTATAGGAATTTTATGGTTTAAGGTCTTAAGTTTAAGTCTTTAATGCATTGTGAGTTAATTATCGTGTATGATGTCAGACAGTGGTCCAGTTTCACTCTTTTGCCTGTGCCTGTCCAGTTTTCCCAAACCATCTATTAAAGAGATTGTGCTTTCCCCATTGTATAGTCTTTTCTCCTTTGTTGTAAATTAAGTGACCATCTGTGTGAGTTTATTTCTGGGCTCTATTTTGTTTTGGTGATCTATGTGTCTATTAGATTTATGCTAATACCACACTGTTTTAATTACCACAGATTTGTAATCAGGGTGTTGAAATCAGGGAATGTTATGCCTCCAGCTTTGTTCTTCTTTCTCAAGATGCTTTCACTTTGCAGGGTCTTTTGAGGTTCCATACATATTTTAGGATTTCTCTGTTTCATGTGTAGGTTTTTATGTGGACATAAATTTCAACTTGTTTGTGTAAATACCAAGGAGTGCAATTGCTACATCACATTTGAGAGTATGTTTAGTTTTGTAAGAACATGCAAACTGTCTTCCAGACTGGTGCACCATTTTGCGTTCCCACCAGCAATGAATGAGAATTCTTATTGGTCCACATTCTCACTAGTATTTGTGTTAGTGTTCTGGATTTTGGCCATTCACCTAAATGTGTAGTGATAACTCATTGTTACATATTTACCTCAGTTAAATTTATGACTTTTTTTAAAAAACATTTTTGAGAGAGAGCGTGAGTTGGGTAGGGACAGAGAGAGAGTGAGAGAATCTGATGTAGGCTCCAGTCTCAAGGCTGTCAGCACAGAGCCCGACATGGGTTTCAAAACTAAAAACCATGCAATCATGACATGAGTCAAAGTCGGACCCTCGAACGACTGAGCCACCCAGGCCGTCCCTATGGCATTCTTTAAACTGAGTGTTTCTGATATCTTGAGAACGTATTTTTTTAAGTTACTGCTTTAGTCAGAGAGATATCATTAACTTGATTTGTCATAGGTTTTTAAATAATGATACATTATTTTTGTGAGCTTGTGTGTCTCAGTCGGTTAAGCGTCTTGACTCTGGATTTTGTCTGAGGTCATGATCTCACAGTTCCTGAGTTCGAGTCTGGCATTGTGCAGTGTGCTTACAGTGTGAAGACTGCTTGATATTCTCTCTCTTCCTGCCCCTCCCGTATTCACAAGCTTGCTCTCGCTCTCTAAGTGAATAAACTTAAAAAAAAAAAATTCTTGTACATGTCTCCTGGAACATGTATCTATTATATAATTCTTTTGATTATATACCTGGAAAAGGAATTCGTGGGATATTTAGTTTGATAATTTTTAGAGCAAATACTGAAATAGATATAAGCCTACAGTCTTCTTATAATACCATACTGTCTCCCTGTTGAATGTTTTCTACTGTTACTTCATACCCATAGTATAAGTTCTTACAGAATGAGTCACTATTATGCCTGTTGCTAAATCAGTTCCTTTTTCTTTTTTAATTTTTTTTTCAACGTTTTTTATTTATTTTTGGGACAGAGAGAGACAGAGCATGAACGGGGGAGGGGCAGAGAGAGAGGGAGACACAGAATCGGAAACAGGCTCCAGGCTCCGAGCCATCAGCCCAGAGCCTGACGCGGGGCTCGAACTCACAGACCGCGAGATCGTGACCTGGCTGAAGTCGGACGCTTAACCGACTGCGCCACCCAGGCGCCCCAATCAGTTCCTTTTTCTAACATGAGGCTTTAAACTTATAACACAATCATATTCCCATAGATGTGCAAGTACAAGCACTGTCCCCACATTTATAGAAAGAAAACTTTAAAACATTGTAAATAACAATAGTGTTTGAAGTCTGTGCTTGAGAAACTCCTGTATTCATTATAAAATAATATTTTGGTGTTAATTATGGAATTTAGTATAAAATATTTACCTTCCAATTCTATTTGATAGGGAGTTCTGCTGGATTTGCAATCAAGGAATTATCACCAATACAGGACATTAATAAAGGAGAATTTTACCACTTAGTGATATTGGAGAGAAATGAAAGTCCTGACATCAAGGATTTTGATCTCAAGGAAGTCTGGGAAAATAGGCATGAGTTTGAAAATCACTGGGGATATGATGCAAGAAATTACAAAGAAGTGTCTTTGACCCATAACAAAAATGTCACATGGAGAAAAGATCAAAAACTTAATCAGCCCTCAGTTACTCTTCCTCAAAAGCAGTGTGCTTCTGTAAGAAATAATACATACCTGTATTTCATGGATTATGAGCCATTTGTAAGGAATGTATTAAAAATGGACAATAATAGAAGTGGTGCTGGAAACCAGTACATAGACTGCTTGGAAAATAGAATTGGATTAAGTTTACAGGCACACCTGGCTGAACTGCAGACATTTCATAGTGAGGAAAAAATGTATGAATGTAATCCAACTGAGAAGTCTGTCAGCAATGGTTCCTCAGTCTCACCACTTGAAAGAATTCCTCCCAGGACCCAAAACATTTGGAATAAGTCTAGGAAGATTTTTAAATATCGTTTGTTACCTGCACAAGACAGGAAAGCACACACTAGAGGAAAATCTTACAAATGTAATGAATGTGGGAAGGCTTTTAGCAAAAGCTCAAACCTCATGAGTCATGAAAGAATTCATTCTGGACAGAGACCTTATAAATGTAATGACTGTGGCAAAGCCTTTACGGAGCACTCACATCTTACTCAACATAAGAAAATCCATACTGGAGAGAAACCTTATAAATGTGATGAGTGTGGCAAAGCGTTTAACCAATGTTCGAACCTCACTAGGCATCAGAGAATCCATACAGGAGAGAAACCATATAAATGTAACATATGTGGCAAGGTCTGTAGTCAAAATTCAAACCTTGCAAATCATCAGAGAATGCATACTGGGGAGAAACCTTACAAATGTAATGAATGTGGTAAGGCTTTTATCCAACGTTCACACCTTTGGAGTCATGAGAGAATTCATACTGGGGAGAAACCTTACAAATGTAATGAATGCAGCAAAGCCTTTGCTGAGCGTTCAAGCCTTACTCAACATAAAAAAATCCATACTGGAGAGAAACCTTACAAATGTAATGAGTGTGGCAAAGCTTTTAAACAGTGCTCTCACCTCATTAGACATCAGAATACACATCCTGGAGAGAAGCCACACAAATGTGATGTATGTGGCAAGGCTTTTATCCAGAGTTCTAGCCTTGTAGAACATCAGAGGATTCATACAGGAGAAAAACCATATAAATGTAATAAATGTGATAAAGCTTTTATCAGACGTTCACACCTCTGGGGTCATGAACGAACTCATACTGGAGAGAAACCGTTCAAATGTAGTGAGTGTGGCAAAGCCTTTGCTGAGCGCTCAAATCTTACTCAGCATAGAAAAATCCATACTGGAGAGAAACCTTATAAATGTAATGAGTGTGGCAAAGCGTTTACCCAATTTGCAAACCTTACTAGGCATCAGAAAATACACACTGGAGAGAAACCACACAAATGTAATGTGTGTGGCAAGGCTTTTATCCAAAGTTCAAGCCTTATGGAACATCAGAGAATTCATACAGGAGAAAAACCTTATAGATGTAATAAATGTGATAAGGCTTTTATCAAACGTTCACACCTTTGGGGTCATGAGAGAACTCATACTGGAGAGAAACCATACAAATGTATTGAGTGTGGCAAAGCATTTACGGAGCGTTCACATCTTACTCAGCATAAGAAAATCCATACCGGGGAGAAACCTTATAAGTGTAATGAGTGTGACAAAGCTTTTACCCAATTTGCAAAACTTACCAGGCATCAGAAAATCCATAATGAAAAGAAACAGTATAAACCTAATATGTGTTGCAGTGCTTTTATTCAAAGCTCAAGCTTTGGAGATCATCAAAGAACTCATAGGAGAAAGAAACCTTGCAAATAATATGAGCAAGTATTCAACACTTACTTAACATCAGAGATTCCATCATGGAGAGGAACCATATGAAACTAACATATTTGGGAAAGCTAGTAACCAGGGTTCACACTTCACCTGATATCAGAATACAAATCTCTGAAAGGAAGCACACTGAAGAAATGTATGGCAAGGCTTATCCAAAGCTTGTTACACCTTGTGGAACATAAATTTTACCAGAGAATTCTTACAAATGTAATGAGTGTGGTCAGGTTTATAAAAAATGTATAAATTGGGGAGGGGGGTAAAATAGATGAATGAGATTAAGAGGTACTGACTTGCAGTTATAAAAAAAAATGTACAACTCTGCTTTGTGGTCTTGAAAGCATTCACATAACATGGAAGCCATACAAATATGTCAAGGTCTTTACCTCAGGAAGCACCTAAGAATTTATCCTGGACAGAAACATTACACATGTAATGAAGGCGATAATTTCTTTAGCCAGTTCTCTCAGATTGCAATTAAAGAATTCACACTAGAGGGAACTAGGTCTGTTTTGAGGATTAACTATTCTTAAGTATTAAATTCCACAGAAAATTAAAATTATTTAAAACTCATGAGATAATGTATGTCAACGGAACAAGTAGATCTGTGGAAAGACCTAATCATTTTCTGTTTAGATATTTTGTAAAGATTTTATTTACCTCTCTACACCCAACGTGGGGCTCATAGTCACAATCCTGAGAGCAAGAGTCATGCTTTTCCAACTGAGCCAGCCAGGAACCTCTATGACGTTTTTCACTCAGTTATTTAAGGTTTCTTGATGCTACATTATTATTGATGACTTACAACCTCAAGTTTGGAATCCACTGATGTTATACTTTCATTACATGTGTTTCATTTGTCAACCATCGTGGTGGTCTCAGAGAAAGTATGAAAGGAACCTCTTTTATTAGGTGGGGCTTAGTCATACCTATATACCCTGGAAAAACTAGGATGCTGGTTTTAAGATGTAGAATAGTATATATTTTGGAGCATAAGGAGTGACCAGGAATAAATCTAAAAGCCATTATGTAAATTACCATGTTTTCTATGGTCACAGCCCCTTCTCTGGATTTGTTGGTATGATTGAGAGCCTTGGTTGATAACTATATGAAAGGGTTATGCTATCAAATATGTGATCGTGAAACACTAGACTGAGACATTGAGACAATGATATTTTCATGTGGGAATGAGGGGTTATTAAGGATGGTATTTATGTTAGAGAAAATGGAGGGGGAATGATGGTCTCTCCCTCTTTTGAAACGTAATAGCTATTATATATCATGGATGAGTAAAAATTAGTCTTAATTTTGGAAACTGAAGAGAAAGTTCTAGAGGACATTTAAATCAAAAGAACCAAAGTAGGAGCACATAGGTGGATCAGTATGTTTAGTATCTGCCTCAATTTCTGCTCAGGGTCATGGGATCAACCTCTATGTTGGGCTTTCCTCTTGAGTGTAGAATCTGCTTACAATTTTCTCTCTCTCTCTGTCCCTCTTGCCTACTCATGCTCTTTCTAAAAAATAATAAGTAAATAAATAACCCAAAAGAGTATGCTTGTGAAAGACCCAAATTTGGCCACTTAAAATGCATTTTCATACCATTTTATTTAGGGTACCCTATTTCCCATATCTAAGTAAGTAAAATATAAGCTTTTATGTAACCCTGAATGAATCCTGTTCCTTTTATTATCCCAAGTGCATCACACTTCTTTGGGGCATTTCATAATGAACACTAATAAAACATCCTTAGACTCTTAGGTTGAATGTCATCCATAACAATTTTTTTTCATGTTATATTCAAACCTACAGTTTTGGAAATATATGTTGAATTTCAGAGTTACCCACCCATAGCACATCCCAAGTATTTTTGTGGTTCTAATTAAAATACCATAGCAATGCAGTTTCAAACTCTGACCCATCACAATTTGCATCCCCATTCATGGATTCAGACCATGATTCTATTTCTGCCTGCCTTTTGTGCTGAAATGAGACCCATGGTTTGCTTTAAGTGAAATTTACATTAAATGAAATTAGAAAAAGAGCAAGCATATGAAAAGTATTAGGAACTGAAGGAAAATTTGAGGAGTAAGGATAAAGGTAACACAATCTATATTTTGTGCTGGAGTGCTCAGGGAATAATTTGAAAAGATAAATCTTCATGAGTTTACTCTCAAGAATGAACAACACAATGGGAATCTTGTTTGATAACTAGAAATCTCACATATTTACCCTCTAAAACATTTTTTGCTTTTGTTTGCATTTGTGCTTACTCCACTGGGACAGGATGTTCGGATGTCAAGAATGATGACTCCGTTCACTCAAGTGTTCGGAGAATGTTGGTTATATAATGACGCTTTCTCGGGAGAGCAGGGCAGACTTCTCAAGTTCTGAAAATGGCTAGAGAAAGCAGGCAATGGTGACTACTTTGTTACGATGCATCCTGTGTGGGGCCGGGGTGATGGTACTCATTGACACTGTGAACTTAGAACTACTGCGAAGGGAAGGGCCTCTCGGGCTTTATTATTAGCTCTTCCTGCCCAGATGAGCAGAATAGTAAGAGGTAATGACGCTTCACAGGTATCATTAGTCGGCCATCAAGAGTAGAGTCAGACTCTTTTCTATAAAACTGAATGTTTACTCCTGACTGACTTGGTTGGGAAAGACCACAATCTTCCTCATGCTAACTACTACCTTCTTTTTCCAGCTGTATATGTAGCCCCCACCACACAATATGATTGTGGAAAAGGGTTATGATACACTGTTTAGATCAGTTACTTAAGGTATTTTTAGACTTGTTATGATGTCAGGATTTTTTAAATTAAGTTATAGCCTAATATTAAAATACATTCAGAAATGATACAGTATTTCCCAACTACAAACCTTTTGTAGATTGTTCACTTTAAGGGAGGTTAGAATGAATTGAATCTCAAAATCAGTCCTATCATTTTTCTAGCAAGATGCGAGAATCAGAGAGTGCCTGAGTGGCTCAGTCAGCTAAGAGTCCAACTCTTGATTTTTTGTTCAGGGCATGATTTCATGATTCATGGGTTTGAGCCCCGGGTCAGGCTCCACACTGAGTATGGAAAAATAAACAAACTTTAAGAAACTGTTTTAAAAAGTACTAGAATCAGAATATCTGTATTGAAACTTTGCAAATTAGTGTTAGATGCAGGTAAATAAAATTAACTTAAAATTAATAAATTTCAAAGGAAATAAATCTGTAAGTTAGAAAACACTAAGGACTAATAATTTTCACACATTTGGAACACCTATGACACTTTTCATGGGTTGCATGCAGTATTACACACTGAGGATAAAGAACAAAGTCTGGTGATGAAATCTGTCTCATCCACAGTTCTCCTTGACAACCTTGATCTTTAATATTAATAAGGAGTATGTTTAAATTTTTCTGCAAAATGTTTTCTTTAGCATCTTTTTCTTTTACCTTCTGTTGTTTAGGCATGAATATGAAGTTTGAAAATTCCCCAATATGGGGCGCCTGGGTGGCGCAGTCGGTTAAGCGTCCGACTTCAGCCAGGTCACGATCTCGCGGTCCGTGAGTTCGAGCCCCGCGTCAGGCTCTGGGCTGATGGCTCAGAGCCTGGAGCCTGTTTCTGCTTCTGTGCCTCCCTCTCTCTCTCTGCCCCTCCCCCGTTCATGCTCTGTCTCTCTCTGTCCCAAAAATAAATAAAAAACGTTGAAAAAAAAAATTAAAAAAAAAAAATTTAAAAAAAAAAAGAAAATTCCCCAATATACTTAATTAATTAATTAGAGAGAGAGAGAGAGTACACACAAGTGGGAGGCAGGGACAGAGGGAGAGGCAGAGAATCTTAAGCTGGTTTCACTCTCAGTGCAGAGCTGACACAGGCTCGATCCCAAGTCCCTGGGATGTTGGCCTGAGCAAAAATCAAGAGTGATGCTCAACTGACTGAGCCACCCAACTGCCCCCTAATATTCTTACAAAATTGCATTACTAAAATGTGTAGCTAATTGGGAAAAAACCCTCCTGGGATTATATCCACGTAAATAAGACAAAACCTAATAAAAGGCCTTTTGCCCCTCCCCATTCATCCTTCTTGGTCCTACAGCGCCCATCCTGCTGTAGGGAGAGAGAATGCTGTGTCCTAAGGGAGGTGGAGCATGCAGAGGACTGCCCAGGGGACCGTCCCATCCCAACCTGCATCTCTGGGCTTCCTGTTATGTGAGAATGGTAAACCACCTAGTTGTTTCAGCCACTAACTTCCAGGAGGTCTGTCCTCACAAATGAAAACTGACCTGACCAATAAGATTAATATTTGTATTGAGAGTAGAATGGAGCATTTGAGAGGGAAGCTTGAATTTAACATTTTGTAGCTGAGAAAGGCTGCAAAAAGCATCATCCTTCACAGATGGGTTAGAGCTGTTTGGCACATGTTGCCTAAAACTCACAATGTGAATGAAACAAAATATAGCGTGAGAATTTATGACAAATGTTCAGGGTGCTAGGGTAGAGACTTACAGGAGTAAGGAATTTGGTGCCATAAATGGAATAACATGTTTACTTGAGTATGTGAACTATTAGTCTCTGAGTGTATACGCTGCAGTAACTTTCTACTTTGGACAGATAAAATGCATTCACTCATTCTACCAGTCAGAAACTATTCTAATCACTGATATTAGCAGGAAACAAAACTCCTGTCTTCAAGTAACTTATATTCTATAAGGTTGAGTCTATAAGGATAAAATATGATAGTGATAAGTACCATAAACGTGTTCATATGTAATGATCGGCTGACAGGGTTTCCTAATTTAAACAACATTTTCAGGCAATGCCCACATGCTGAGGTCATCTTTGGGCAGAACCACTGAAAGTATCATGCAAATACACATGGAGAAGGGCAAGTGGGTATAGGAAAGAAGCAGAAAATCACCACAATGGGAACAGAATTACGGTGGATCAGGAATACCCACAATTGGCATGTGGCTTGGTGAAATGTGAGGCTAAGTTTCTACTGGAGACCTTTAAAATTTGGGAAACCTTATAGTTAGAATTTGTACAATTTTGATAACAAAACTCCCCAGAAGGCTTAGGAGCATATGTGATAGATCCAAAACCATGACCTGTTTGGAGAATGCACAGACCTATTTCTTTATGGCAGCCTTACCACTATTGAGAGAACACAGCAGTGAGGTGGGGTAATGAATTAATGGAAAGATGGTAAATACCATTTGTGAAAACTGTCTAGGGAGTTGATCCCAGGACTTGTTAAGATACATGCTTTTCCTGTTGTCTATGCTTATACCCAGCCAAGGGTATGTTGCTTCTTCCACTTACGAATGTGTACCAAGTAATACTAGTCAGGTCGTTTATGCCCCAGTTATATCTTCAATGTCAATATCATCAAAAAAAATTGTTTACATGTAAGAAGATACTGTACTTACAAATTGAATAGTAACAATATCACATATTTCATGTTTTCCTCACTAATTCAAGACCTAGTAACTCCCAATTATTCCTAGTTTTATTCTTCCAGTTGAGACCAGTCTTGTGTCAGCGTTGCCTAATATTTTAACTATAAAAGTGACTTTTCAGTATGTTTCATATCCCAATTTTATACTAAATCAGATGTGATGAGAATGGGACTATGTGCAAGGTCGGCAAACATTTATTTAAGAAACATATAGTAAAAATTTTATTCTTTGTAGGCAATACTGTTTCTGTTACCACTCTTCCAGTATGTCCTTATTGAGTCAAAAACACCTAAATATGAGTGTGGCTGCATTCCAGTTACACTTCACTTAAAAACAGACTGTAGGTTGCATTTGGCTCATGTTCTGTAGGTGGCAGACTCCTGATCTACCCAAAGGAATTAAGAGCGCTATATAGTAATAGTAACTATATGGTAAATAAAAAACTGTCTTCCCTATTTTTAAGCCTCATTAAAGAAACTAACAGTCTAGTGTATATGTGTATAGCATATGTAAAAGAAACCTATACTAATGGTAGCACAAGGCAGGAGTGGAGAAATGGAAGTCTTTGTGGAAAGGAAAGGTTGGATGATCTATATGAAGATGTATAAACTCTGAAGGTACTGTGGTCAGCTGTATAGGATAACCCCCAATGCAAACAAAAGCAATACTTAGAGCTAACAACAGTGAACCACAGTAAAGGATTTAAAACCATCTGTAAAAATCAGTTATTTCAAAGAAGACAGAGAGGGAATAGAGCAAAGGAGACATTATAAAAGCAAGAGCAAAATAATTTAAATCTATCTGTAAAACGAAATCATCTAAAGGCCCCATTGAAAAGCAAAATTGTGGGGCGCCTGGGTGGCGCAGTCGGTTAAGCATCCGACTTCAGCCAGGGCACGATCTTGCGGTCCGTGAGTTCGAGCCCCGCGTCGGGCTCTGGGCTGATGGCTCGGAGCCTGGAGCCTGTTTCCGATTCTGTGTCTCCCTCTCTCTCTGCCCCTCCCCGTTCATGCTCTGTCTCTCTCTGTCCCAAAAATAAATAAAAAACAAAACAAAAAAAAAACGTTGAAAAGCAACATTGTCACTGGATTTTTTTTTTTTTAGTTTTTAGTTATTTTGAGAGAGAGAGACTCAAGGAGGCTCTGTGATGTCAGCGTAGGCCCAACATGGGGCTCCATTTCAAGAGCCATGAGATCATGACCTGAGCTGAAATCAAGAGTCTTACACCAATAACCATGTGAGCCAACCAGGCGCCCCTGACAATTGGACTTTTTAAAGACAACACAATATTTCCTATGAGAAATTCACAAATTAAGGACACAAAGTAAACTCTTGAACAAAAGATAAACAAATGCTATAAAAAAATAGCTATATTAAGATCAAAGTAATTTCAAGACCAAGCAATATGACTGGGGAAAATGAAATCTATTTCCTAATCATAAAGAGGCACATTCACCAGAACGACATGAAAATCCTAATCCCTTGTTTTCACTACAAACAAATATGTAATCAAATACTCCTCATTTCCAAGTCAGACACTAGACCATGATGGCAGACATTCCTTAGTTCACACACACACGCACACACACACAAGCATTACACATAGATGCAAACACACATGCATATGCGCAACATACACTCAAATGCACAGCCATATACATTTACCCACTGACACTCACATGCACTTCACAGCAAACACACTCATGCACACACTCGTGAAATACAAGCACACACGTTTACACACACTCATCCGTACTCCTACATTCCCAGTCCCGTGTATGTAATTACATTCAAAGAGTCTGCATGCACATGTGTGTCTCCACAATGTGCTCACATGTTGAAAGAATACAGGAATCTCCTGACCTTGGATGCCTGAAAATGCCTCCAACTTTTCACGTTTTTTACTCATTCCATCCCTGCAACAACCCCCAAAAATGATATTTACCACATGCAGTATCTTAAAGTGCTGTGAGCATTGCCACTGCAGGTGCAAGTGAACGGGGCAGAGTTGGAAGGTTGGAGGCATGTGATAGAGCAGGGTCCAAATGAGGCTAGAGGGAGGGGGTTATAGGCAGTGTGCAGAGAGCATGGGACCGTAGAGAAATAGATGCAAAACTCTTCAAAGGCATAAGATGCCATAGTACTTGGTAAATACAGATAGGGACAGAAAAGCAAGGGGGAAAGGCTAAAATGAACCCTGAAGTATGGGAACAGAGTCAGGGACATCAGTATGAGAACAGTTAGCTGTAGTTATGCAAATAAACTGACAGGTAAAGAGACAACTATAGATATGGGTGTGAATAGGTTATTCCCAGGTCATTCTACTCAGAGAGTCTTAACAGCAATGACATCCCAGTAGCAAGGAGAACACTCAGCACCCACATCTTGGTTTCTAACACTATTCTCTTAAAAAAATAAAAAAGCCTCCTTGTAATTATGGCTGATTCTATGGCAGGAGCAGGGAAAATACAAGATGTGGCCGGAGGATCTTGTAATGGCAGAATGTTAAGAGTAAGGAAGTAATAAAAAAAAAAAAATGGGGACATATCAAAGGGACATAATAGCCAAACCTGAAAGAGCTCCTGCCTCCTGTTGCCAAATCTCTGATACCAACTGGGTGTCCTGCGATTCAGTGTAATTCTGACTTTATCTGGTGTTAGTAGAGACCCCACAAGTTAAGGGCAAAGTCCTTTCCAGGACTGCCCCCACTTCAGACACCAGTTACAAGTCAGGCATTCCCAAACCTCCTGTGCATCTCCAGCCAACTACAAATTTAAGGCTTCCTCTGAGCCCTGGTCTTCAATATTTGCTGGAAAGACTCACAGAACTCTGAAATTGCTATATGTATGATAATCCTTGATAAAGTTAACTCATATATTGGGACCCACAAAAATGGAGGCCACCCCAGTGGCCCCACTCACATTACAAATCTAAACCTAAATCAGCCTGCTCTTATGTGACACATCCAGCAAGGGAGCCAATCACAGTCCTCCAACTCAGTTTCAGGTGGCTGACCATGCCCTAGAAAACACCTGCTAGTCTTCCTTATAAGGAAATCCCTGACCTCCTAGCCAATCATGCACTGTTTCTGCACTGCCTCTTCTAAAACTCAATCTTGCCCCAAATCCCCCAGGAAGAGCACTCCACTCACTGCATGTGAGGCTCTGTCCTCCTCTCAATCAAGGGTTGTCTTCCCTGGAATAAAAGACAGCAAACTCATTACTAAATTGTTTTAGTTTTGTCATTTCTCATTTTATTATAAAGGATAGCAGTAAAGATCCAGATGAAGGCATCCATAGAGCAAGGTTTGGGAGGACTCCCCATACAGTAGCTTTTGTCCCCCACCAATAAACTCCCAGTATCGTCTCCAGGTGTTTAATCCAAGCGTCACTACCTAGGCATGAATGATTAAATCATTGGCCATATGACTGAACTCAATCTCCAGACAGACTCCTAACTCTCCCCAGAGGCTGTGCTGCTGAGTGATTCCATCTGATCGTGTAGGTGGCTTTCACAGGTGTCCAGTCCCTTTTTTGAAGTTCTGTGGGGGAACTCACGAATGGTGAGTTCATGACCCATGCCAAAGTCAGATCCCCAGTGGACTGAGCCACCTAGGTACCTCTAAAATATTTCATTTAAGAAATGTTCTATTTTTACGTAATCTCTACACCCAATATGGAGCTCAAAGTCACAATCCAGAGATTAAGGGATGCATGCTATACTGATTGAGCCAGTCAGGCCCTCCTTAAATAGTTCTAGGTTTCAGTTACCTCTTCTTTTTCCCCTTTCAATGGTGTCTACATTGCCTTGATGGTGTTTTCAAAAGCAATACTACCCTTGTTAAACAAAATATGTTCATATACTCTACCTTCAAATTGCTACTCGTCTCCTGCACCAAGCTTGATGAAATGGTCCTCTGTAACATCTTGTATCGTCAGGTTGGAAAAGCAGAAGTCCATCTTGAAATCTCTTTCTAGCCAACACATCCAACTGCCATCAAGATTTAACACAGAACAATCTACCTTCTAAACATTTCAACAGTCCATTCAGTCTTTTCCCACATACCCAATCTGTTTACTGGCTGCCTCACACCTGCACTTTTTGGAAAATTTAGCTGACAACTCTTCCTATGTTCTTTGTCCACTGCAGTTTACTCTTCAAATGTTGAGCAGAAAATATTTTCATACCCTCATCTTGCTCCATAAACATTATCATATTGAAACATCTCCAATTTCTCTTAGATATGAGGCATAATATTCACAACATAGCCTCCAAAGCCAACAATAAGTAAAACCTAGTTTTCCCTCCACGTTCACTCCAGGCCATTTGCATCACAAATCAGGATTTACAATTCCTGGATAATTGGAATTTAATGTCTTAGAAAATTTAATATCTTAATTTGAAAGTTACACATTCAAACATATTTCCAGTATGTTCACAGTATTTCAGGACTCTTTTATGGAATCTTAACTTAGGCACTATTACCAATAATAAAATACAATTATAAAAGTACACACATATTGATTACAGAAGATTTCACGTACCATGCTCTTTACTACTTCATATTAGGCTAGTGTCAATGTGTCCTGTTCACCCCTCTCTCTGTAATAAAGATGGCACATGTTTGTTCTTAACATTCTTTGAGGTCTCAATGCATCCATGACTGAACAGGTGGAAGAAGATTCATAATTCCCTGATGAGATAGGGAATTAAGTATTTCCTCCACAGAAGACAAGATACAGCCTGAATATAGTGGGGTCATGGTTCGTGAGAACAAAGGGCTAGTATTGAAAACCACACAGTGATTAGTACAGCGACATTCACCAGCCACCAACTAGAATTATCCAAGAGAGCCAAGTAAACAAATGATGGACAAAACAGCATAAAACCATACAAAGGTGGTCACCAAAACAAGGATGCTTTGGGTAGCTCTGGTCTCATGGTATCACTGGAGGGTCTCGGGGAGAGATTATTCCTAATGATACCCTGGACCCTCTGTTTGTGCCTATGAAGGAGAAAAACCATGGAGTTTCTGGGCAGGGTCATGTGTCCCAAACACAAAATGTCATGGAAAGATGTCATTGCTGCATCTAATGAGCCTGTGATCTTGTCTCTACGCTGTGAAGCAGAACAATATACCAAACCACTTCTTTTGGTAATAGTTTTGTTGTTCCATTTACCAGTCATATAAATAGGAAAAAAACATGTTTACGAACATGTGGAACACCCTACACAGGATAGTGGAGGGGCCAATGTATTTTGGAGCTTTCACTTTAAGCTCTGTCTGCCTTGAGTTCCCAGGGCTGATCATGATGGCCTGAAAGACACAAATGGACGTACCTCTGGCCACTCTGTGAACACATAAAAGAACATAGCATCCATAATGATTGGTGAAATGTTTCAGCCCTAGAGGTGCCATGGTCTCTGGGATTCCTCTAGAGAGAATGTGCAAGGAGTTGGCTATAGTCAAGTGCCTGAGAATCAAATTCATGGGTTTGCCTTGCATCCTCTGAAGCAAAGGGACATCTAATGATAGAAGAGGGAGAAATTGCCCAGGATTCTAATGACAATGTGGGATAGGAAGATCACTGCTATATACAAATGCACTGAGGCCATTCTATCATTATTTAGAACACAGTATTCAAATTCACAGGCAGCTAGGTCTGCCTGAAAAGGTGTTTCAGACTTCATGGAAAATAAAATGTCCACTTACCTTTCCTTTCCCTTCAGAATGAACATCTAAACTGTATTGTCTTTTGTTAAGAGATGTCCAAAGTTACATGTGTGTCTTTTTATAGCACTTACAATGTGTGGGTCACTGTTATTACTGCTTTCCCTATTGCAACTTATATAATATTCACAACCCTATGAGTTAGGAACTAACATTACTCTCATTCTATAGACGAGGAGAATTTAACCATGGGAAGTTAAGTGACTCGTGTAAATAGTAGTAGAATCAGGATTTGAACCTGGGTAGCCTAGTTGCAATGACACGAATGCTTCCTACTATACTATAGTCTGCCAGGAACCTCGTTATGGGCATAAACACACATACAGATGCCTTCTCATATTTTAAATTTATTTTACTTAATAAACCTGGTTTGATCATTTCCCACTTTTGTTTAAGTATCCTTTATAACGAATGTAACTAAGGAGTGAATATTCAAAGGTCTTAATAAATTATACTTGCACTGAATAGTTTTATATGAGCCAGTCAGATTTTTTTAATGTAGACAACTGTTAGGATAGTAGCTGAACTCATTTCATTTTTTTCCTGGACCAAAAGGGCAATGGCATCCATAACAAATTATTGTGCTGAACTGCACTGTGTGCTAACATATAGGACATGAAATATCACATAGTGATAAAGCATGTTAGGGCATAAAATAAGTTAATCCTATTTAAAGATCACATCCCTGTATGTTTCTTGTTTTAGAGTAAACAAATGGAAACTCAAATCGATATTTGATTTGGAAAAGCTATTAAAATAAGTAAATAAATAAATCTGCAATATGGAATTTGAAGACTTGGAATCATGGGCATCTAATGAATTGAAAAGCAAGATAGGTGAGTGGTGAGCTGGGAATACTATTGAAGTGATTTTCACCAGAAGAAACATGGCTTAAAATTGCTTTTTTTTTCTTGATGAGATTATATTTTTAATTAATTTATTATTTTAAAATGAAATTAAAATGGAAAAATAAAGTCCTTAATACTTTGCTCTTTAAAACCCTCTATAGTGATGTTATCTTTTTCTTAAAGGATCTTTCCTAATTTTAGGAAAGAAGATTCTCTCACATATCAAGAGTCCACAGAGATTTTCAGTAGAGACACATTTACTGTCTCCATTAAGCACATGAAACTCAAGTTACAGAAGAGTAAATTTCAGCAGTTCGCATTCAGTCACACTGTTTCTGCTGTGAATCAGGTATTTCAGTTAGTTCCATCATACTTATTGTAACATGCACATGCGTTCCCAGGGCTCCCAGTATTGCTCCTGAAAATGTCTCTGTGACTCTTGCTCATGGTATTGAATAGCAGACAAATTCTGAAAGTATGATTTTTTTTTTAAGTAGACTGTCCCTGCCCAGTGAGGGGTTGGAACTCATGACCCTGAGATCAAGAACTGAGCTGAGGTCGAGAGTTGGATGTGTAAACGACTGAGCCATCCCAGTGCTACCTGAAATTATAATCTTGAAGCAGCATAAAATTCAGCCTCTGACAGCACTTGGATCAAACACAAAGCACCCCTTCAAGGAGGATTTTGGTGAATTACATCATCAGCAGTCATGCACTGATTGAGCAGTCTCTCTCAAGCTCAGCCTGTGCCAGAAGATTCTTTCCCAGACATGCTCACCTACCCAGATTCCTGCTGCATCTCCCAACCTTAGAGACTGTGCTCTCACACTAAACTAGAAGATTCTCACAGACTCCTTCCTGCTGCCAGGACTGGAAGCTGGGTGTAAAGTAGCAGGCAAAGCATGTGTGGGAGGGAGGAAGCCAAACCCTGAGATAGAGGTTAGTGATTCTGTGACTTCACCTCCCCAAAGAATTGCCGTCATCATGTCAGCTGTAGTGACAATGATAGTTCAACACTTGGGGAACTGAGAACGGTTCTGAAAAACTCTTTAATTACCAGGATCTATTAGAAGTTTCTAGTGAACATATCCAAAGTGACTGTTGGAGTGTTTGAGAGAGACTCTTCCTTTTCCGTTATTTCTGGAAGCAGACAGGGTCTCACATGGAAGGAGGAAATGCCGAGGTCTGAGCCACTAAAGACCAGCCTCATTGGATTCTGTGCCTCCCTGAGAATTTCTTTTACTCCTGTCTAATTCTTTGTTAGTCTTCAGACCCAAGTACCACCACCATTTAACTTACGGGTAGAGAGAAAGAATCCTCCAAATGACTCAAGAAGGATGTTCTAGTTTTAAAATTTTCAATATCTGCAATTCATTTTAAATTTTCAATAAGTGGAAATAAAGGACATGAGGTCAGTAAGTGAGATTAAAAATAACTTGTTCCACTTCCCCAACTCAAAACAAATTAACTAGAAAGCCTATATAAAATGGACATTTACTAGGAAAATACATTTTGCCAAAATTGACTTCAGTAGGAGGGAATTTAAACAGATCAAAATCCATAGAGAAGAGGAAGACATTTATCAGAGTCCCTTATGAATAAAAGCACCTGGATCAGATTAGCCGCCAGATTCTTCCATTCTTTTAAATACCAGGTAAGCTAATGCTACTTACTCAATTCAAGAACATCAAAGAGGAAGTAACATTTCCAAATTATCTTTATACATCACATACAATTCTGTAACTAAAGCATCCTAAAGTTTGTACCAAAAAGAATACCACAGAAAGATGTCACCTTTTCCTACAGATGGTACCATGTAAAATAATGTAGCCCCAAACCCCTGAGAAATAAAATAAAAATATGATGAGCAAAGAAATTCGTGTCTCCAATTCAAGAATGATTCATTATTAGGAAGTTCATTAGTATGCTTCATCATATTTATGAAGAGAAATCAAGAAATCTTACTCATAGTTAAAAAACATTTTTGGAAGAATTCATCATGTAAGAATGTGAAATCAAAACACTAGGAAATTCTTTAGAATCTTTCCAAACTTGAGAAAACAAAGTCTTCATCCTGCTCATAGGAAATCACTAGAGATATTCCACTAAGGCCAGAAAACCACAGTAAAAAAAGTACGTGATCACCTGTTCTATTTATTTATCACTGTGTTGCAGGGTTAGCCAGGGCCATTTAAAATGGCAGAGGAATTCGAAAGAAAGACCTAGAATTATGTTTTCATATGATGCAAGTATACCTCTGGAAACATAAAGGAACTCATAGAAGATCCACTTGGAAAAACTATTCAGTATGCTAATGGGTTATACTGCTGATATACAAAAACAATAGGCTTTTGTACATAGGGTATTATTTTTAAGATTATATTTTTAAGTAATCACTACAACCAACATGGGTCATGATCCTGAGGTCAAGAGTGGCAGGCCCTACCAAGTAAGCCACCCAGGTGCCCCTGTACATAGCATATGTTTGTACAATAGCCTATGTACAACAAAGAATCATTTATGAGTTTTAGCAGGAGTGTCTCCAATTACAAAAGTGTAATATAAAATGAAAGAGGGGAATAGGGGACTCAGTCAGTTAAGAATATGACTTTTAATTTCAGCTCAGGTTGTGATCCCAGGGTCATGGGATTGAGCCCTGTGTCTTGTTGTGCTGAACATCGAGCTTGCTTGGGATTCTCTCTCTCCCCCCCTTTCTCTCTCTCTCTCTCTCTCTCTCTCTCTCTCTCTCAAATAAATGAACAAACATACAAACAAATATTGTTGTAAAAAAAATAAAATGAAATAAAGTAACCAGGAATGAATCTAACAAAAATGTGTAAAGCCTATATGGGGAAAAAAAATTCCTGAAATATAGGAAAGGAGAAATAAATGAATGGAAATTTACATCATGTTCTTGGGTGGAAAAACTCAATATTATAGAAAGGTCAATTCTCCTTTAGCTAATTTATAAATTTAGTTTGATCCTGATATAGATACGATCAGTTTCTTCAAACTATCAATGTGACTGTAAAAATCTTACAGAATACTGAAGAATAGGCACAAAAACGTCCTCATTGAGTTTTGATGCAACTTGTTTTGTATGTTCCGAGTGGCCAGTGGTGTATCCATTGGCAGCACCTGCTTCTTGAGTGTCTTCCAGGACATCACGATTGGCCCCAGGAACTCCAAGATGATAGAACTTAAAATAGAGGCTCTGCGTGCCTCTCTAACAGTCAGCTGCCCAATCGTAACTTGGTGGTAAATACCACTTTAATCTTCCTGTGACTGACTGAACCGAGAAAACATCACATAGAAACATGACTGGGGGTGCTGAATACCAAGATCACAGGATCACCACTTTTAACCTTCCCTCCTGTCAGACATTTGGGATTCATGCCCTGGGGCAGTATCTCCCTAGTTTTCAAGCTTCTAAGATACAAGCAGTGGGTCCAGCACATTTACAGGAACAACATCTCCAGAATTTCCCCAGAGGTGAGGTCTACCCAAGGCATCCTTGTCTTGGTAAGCACCTTTGTGTCTTTTTAAGCTCCCTCTTCCACCTTTTCATGTCATTTGGCTCTTTCTGAAAATCCCAGTTGGTGGGAGCTGAACCCCTGTGCTCTAATCACTCCATGTTTGTGTTTCTTTCTTTTTTTTTTTTTTAATTTTTTAAACGTTTATTTATTTTTGAGACAGAGGGAGACAGAGCATGAACGGGGGAGGGTCACAGAGAGAGGGAGACACAGAATCTGAAACAGGCTCCAGGCTCTGAGCTGTCAGCACAGAGCCCGACGCGGGGGCTCGAACTCACGGACCACGAGATCATGACCTGAGCCGAAGTCGGCCACTTAACCGACCAAGCCACCCAGGCGCCCCCCCCCTTTTTTTTTTCTTAACAGTCAGCCCTTTTGTTCTCTGGAGCCCTGACCTTAATTGTGTCCAGGATCGTCTCTGCACGCTGCAGAAGGAATACCCAACTGTCTAAAATGACAAGATACCTATAAACTATTGTAAACTGTTAGACAATGAGTAGTTACTTTTTAATTCACTCCTTGCAGAGATTTAAGCCCTGGAAGGGTCAGTCACATAATAGAGAGGATGTGAAAAGCAAATGCAGCCAGCACCACCTTCAGAATTTCCACAGGAAACAGAAGAGGAGCTATCAACTGGCACATTTCCTATTAAAAATTATTAAGAGTGTATATGACGCTGCTGAAAACGTGAAACACTAGTGGTAGAGTTTGCTTGCACCATTTACGTACAGAACAGAAATCCTTATCACATGTTTGTGGAAATACTTCAAAACCAGTATTGCATCAGTACTAGGAAAAGTTACATCTCTCTGAAGGAGTCCACCTTTTAGAAGCTTCCTTATTGGCCCTTGACACCAAGCAATCAGAAACAGAAAACAAAAGGATCAGTTAAAATATCTAATTTTCTGGGTACCTGGGTGTCTCAGTTGGCTAAGCCAGGGACTCTGGGTTTCGGCTGAGGTCATATCTTTTGTGATAGCCAGTCCAGACATGGGGTGAGGGGCGGTGTACAGAGGGCTCTGCTCAGAGCCTGCTTGGGATTCTAGATCTAGCTCTCTGCCCCTTCCCGCTTGCATTCCCTCCCGTGCTCTCTCTCAAAATAAATAAATTTTTAAAACTCTAATTTTCAAGAAAAAAATAGACTTCTAAAATACCTGAGAACAATTTGTTTAATTAAAATTGCAATGAAATTTTTTTTTTTTACACTTTTATTTTTTTATTTTTTTTATTTATTTTTGGGACAGAGAGAGACAGAGCATGAATGGGGGAGGGGCAGAGAGAGGGAGACACAGAATCGGAAACAGGCTCCAGGCTCCGAGCCATCAGCCCAGAGCCTGACGCGGGGCTCGAACTCACAGACCGCGAGATCGTGACCTGGCTGAAGTCGGACGCTTAACCGACTGCGCCACCCAGGCGCCCCAAAATTGCAATGAAATTTGGCAATTAAGGGCTTAAGCACATACAGGTCCCACTGGTAGGTCTCAAAGACATTCGGATTTGTAATTCATCTGGAGAGGTGTGGAGTTGAATATCAAATTTAAGAGAGAGAGATTAATCAACACCCATTGACACAGGAACTTTTATTCCTTTAAAGCAACGTGCCAGCGCTCCGTCCCACAGCCCAAGGCCCGGCGGGGAAAGCCTGGAGTGCAGTCCAAGGGATGGCGAGAAGTGACAGTTGAGTGAAAAGTCTGAGGACGAGTTAATACCGAACAGCACAATTCCCACAGGACAGTGTTTATTTCTTTTAATGTTTATTTTATTTTTGAAAGAGAGAGAGTGCGAGCGAGGTAGGGGCAGAGAGAGGAGACAGAATCCAAAGCAGGCTCCAAGCTCTGAGGTGTCAGCACAGAGCCCGATGGGAGGCTCCAACCCACCATAGGGAGATCAGGACCAGAACCAAAGTCAGGCTTAACCTACTGAGCCACACAGGCGCCCCCCGCCCCCCAGAACAGTTGTGCGTGTCGCATTCTAGCGTCCATCACCGACACTGACCACCCCGGCTTTTACTTTATTAAACAAGGAGCTGTCACTATCCGGGTCTCAGTCGACCCACGAGGACCCCGGGCGCCAGGTCCCCACACTGCTCCGCCTCCCCCCTAGAGCGCATGTCCACGGCTCTCTAAACACTTTTCTCTCACCCCCCCACCCCAACCCGCCCCCCCCCCCAAAAAAAAATTGCTTCCCCGGGCACCGGGCTCAACTTGTGAAATACCGCCGCTCCCAACAGAAGCGACCCACCCTTCCCTGAGGTTGCACCCAGCCTGGCTCGAAACGACACCCGCGGGATTGGACGGAATCCAAAAGCGGAACCCGAAACCGCGCGGCCGGAAGAGAAAACAGACCCGCAGACGCTGGGAGGAGAGTGGTGCGCTGGACCCGCCCCACCGGATGTGTCCTGGACACGCCCCGGCACCGCCCCGCGACGCACGCGCGTGCGCCATTTTCTGCAGCCCCGGAAGCTGATCCAGCAGGGCAACGTGCGCTGTGGGGTGAGCGAGTCTCCATTTTTCTGGTTCGCACCAGCGGTTGCGCTGCTCAGTGCCTGGGGCTCCACCCCAGGTTCCGGGGTCGCCTGGTAAGGTAAAATTCTTGAACCGTCTTCTCCCTTTCATCGCTCGCGGCCTGGCTAAGACGTTCCGAGTCCTTTCTCTCGGGGCGGGTCCCAGGGGTCTGTGGTCGTTTTCGGTTAAAATCGCTCCGAGGCAGGTTCGGGCCAAGCCGTTCTGCCTGTGGCCCTTGCAGACCCCGATATCCTTGCCGGTCACTTTCCTGCTCAGAACCTTTCTCTGACTGCCGAGTGTCCCCCGTGCCCCCAACCCCATACTGCGTCGGGCACAGTGGTCACTAGGGAGGTGGGTGCAGGCCGTTGGCCGCAGGGTGGCCGTCCGTCTGGGTGTGGACGGAGATGGCGGGGAAGGACGCAGAAATCTGCGGAGTTAGAGGGTCATCAGAAAGTGTGGGGAGAAAAACCGGAGGGGATTGACACAGGCTGCCGCAGAATAGGGTGAAACTGTCTGTTGGAGGAGGAATAGCGACGGAGGGAAACGGAAATGGACAAAAGGACTGAAGAGAAACAAGGACACAGACTTCTACAGAGAAGAAAACGCGTAGGGGTCACAGACAAGGCACAGGACCCAAACCCTAGTGAAGAACCGAGGATATCAAGTTGTGAAGTACCGACTTGAAGTTTTATGACCTCGTTAATCTAACATTTGGTGAATTGTTTCAGTTGTGGAGAAGAGATTGAGAGTGTGAAACCTGATGTTTGAGGCATCTGCACTTTCTAGCATTGCATCAGAAGATAATGCCATGGGCAACCCCTCCTCATCCAGGGGGACTAGAACTGTCAGTTAAAGGGGACTTTCTGTAACCACATGGTGCTTTTACGGTGGCCATTGTTAACAATACTGTTTGTCTCTCCCCCTTTTTTCGTGGCTCATGGCATTCTTTTCTGAATTTGATGTATCCTCACACTTGTTGTGACTTTAATCTCAGATTCCACTGGAGAGCTTTTCAACTTCCAAATTATTTTTTCTTGTAATTTTATTGTTCAGAGTAAGAGTTTTATATGCTTTCTACTCTACCATATGTTGCAAGGATTCTTTGATATCTGTTAAAGAACTTTATGGTATTTCATTACACATCCGTTAAGGATGGTGGTAACCTTTTAACACTCAAAACCTAGTTTAGTGTGCTAATTTAATAATTCAGCAGTTCTCTTCTTGCGTTAAGGCAGTTTATAAATTATCAAGCTTTGAGCTGAGTTCTCCAGCTAAGTGGATGATCCCCTCAAGTCCCCTCTGTCTTCTCTGTACAGATGTTGAAGGGTGGTCTTGATTGATGTGGAACTTGGTTCCAGCAGAGCTCATCCGTTCATAATACAGAGAGTGTTCAGACCTCGTGCCCACAGGTGACCCTTTTTCATGTTTTCCAGGAGCAGTAACTATTTGTAATTTCATATAGCTTTTCTGGAAAAGAGGAATTAAATGCTTGGGTTTGCTTAAACCCATAAAAGAGAAGCTTCTCTCCTTCAGGAACATGAAAGGTAATCTGGAATTAGGACAAGGCCTTTCTACTTCAACCTGTCCAGGCCGCCTTTTCAGAGATTTCTTACACCCAGTTCTGCTCATTCAACTGAGACTTCTTCAGGGTAACTTGGCAAATTAACTGCCCCGCTAACCCCCGATGGACCCACCTGTAACAGGAGACAATAGACCAAGAATTCTGAACCTGAGTTAATAAGATGCGTGAAATGATTTTCAAAACTAGGTGCGTCTTTGGTAGTGTTGTGGGAGAGAGTGTGCAGTTATAATGGGAGTTCACAATGTGACCCAGTTCCAAAAATATCGAAAGCCACTAAGAAAGAAGCAGGAGCATAGCTCAGAGACCGGGATGTGCCTCTGTCACCTCCACCCTCTGTGTATCCTGGCTAAATCTTAAAAATTTGATTGTGTCGTCTTTTGACATTAAACTCTCTTACAGGCTTCCCATCAGCATCAGGACAAAGGTCTAAACTTCTCAGTATGGCTTCCAGGGAGCTCTGGAGCTGGGTGGCCCTTAAGAGTTGGTCCATATTGATGGCACGGACAGGCTTCTCCGACCTGCATCATCCATTCCTTGGATGCGGGCTACCTAGGGAGGAGCGAAGAACTTAAATGAGCCCATTCCCTTTGGCCAAGTGCCAGGTAGACAAGACAATGCAGTTGCAGTGGAGTGTGTAAGTTTGAGCGGTAGGGGAGGCCTTCGTGAAGAAGTGGGTAAAAAATGCACTTGTTGGCCTCCACATAGGACCTTATTGTCCCCGCATCCCTCCTGTTGCAGTGGGCAGCAAAGGCCTTTTTCCCATGGCAAGTTTCTCCCCATATGTATATTGTGGCAGAGGATGGGGTTATGTTGATTCTGAAAATTAAACAACATCCTTTTTGTCACACAGTATAACCTTACTTGAGAAGGAAGACCAGAAGAAGAGGGAAAAAAGAAGGAATGGCTCTTTTCCAGGTAAAATCCCATTTTTTGTTGATTTTTCTTCCTAAAATGTCACTTTGGACTTGTTAATCTTGTCTGTCTGTGAGGTGTCCTGCCTGAGTTGTTTACTCACACCCAGGGCTTTCTCCCAATCTCCCCTCCTCTCCATGCATATTTCATCTTAACTGTGACCAAGTGACGCGGAACTTGGGAAGAGGCACCTGTTAGGTGGTCATCCTGGGAATGTTGTTCTACACAGGCTAGGACTGGAGATAGGGAGTTAGCTCTTTGGTATCTTCAGGAAGGATTCTTCAGAGATCCCTCCTGGATCCTTTTTCAGCTCATATAAACCAGGATTAAAGAGATTATGTATGTAAGTCATGTATTAATGTGCAAAAGTACCTGAGGAACCCTGGAAAATAAGAGTGCTGGAAATTTACTTCATCCGGTTTTACAAATGCATTTTGATGTTAAACCAGGGACTCATTGTGCTTCTGACTCCACGATATTAATACTTTGGAATAGAATAGAAAGTTGAAAGTAGGAATGAGAAGTAGAGAGGGTGTCTTGGTTTATTAACATAATTGGTTTTCAAATGTAGAACCAACCTACTTGTCAAACAGTGTCACAGACGATGAGACTGGAGTTCTCTCTTGTCCAGAAGAGAGCAGATGCAGAATGGAATATGAGAAAGGGTGATGTCCGCAAGGAAACAGGAGCCCCCAACAGGGGTTTTTTCTCAGTATTTATTGAGCCCATGAGATATTACACATGTGGTACACATGAAGAAAACAAGTACTTACACACATGAACGTGGAGAAACCATCAGACAGGAACATTAACTTGTGTGTGTAGGAAGCAGAGGGTCTGGAGGCAAGTGGAGTGTGTGACCAAAGTACATTAGTAGATTGGCGTCAGATGGAAAGGAATTTCCTGCAGGTGCTGTAAGAAGTTACTCGTGATCCCATTGCAATATCTTGCTAGCTAACTTTGGGCACGTTCGCCCCATGGTGGGAGATTTTCGCCCTAAGCTTTTCTGTAGCTAATGACTTTACCTTGGATGCTTTTGTCCCGTGGTGGCAGCTTTCTGCCCTAAGCTTTCTAACCTGTTTGTGGAAGTCTAAGGGATTCTTGAACCTATTTCCCCCTGGCTCCCCATTTTGGTTTTTTTCATCTTAAGTTTGCGTGTGAGGACAGTCATGATGGCTACCTGATCCGTATTTTGCTGTCTGGTGGTTTGGAGAGTGATTCTGCAATGGCATAAAAGGAGACATCGTACAAGTATTCCGCTTCACAGAGTTATAATGGAGGTTTAGCACCTGTTGTCTTTTTTCTATAAGTTGGATGGCCGCCATAAGGGCTTTGAGGTGTGCCATTATTTGTTTGTAGAAGTTTCGCTTATTAGCTCTTTGATAGTGTTGACCAAAACTGGGTTAAGTACATGTGCAGTTTCAGTGTGCTGAAGACTAATTTGAGCAATGGTAGCAGAGGCTATAACGCTTACTGTGGCTTGGATCCCCATGAGTAAGAGGCCTATGAAACGCCTTTGTCTGGTTAATGAATACCAGTGATGGAGATCATTGCCATCAGATGCAAATCAGGTGTGTAGGCTATACCACTTCGTTGTAAGAGGAAGCGGGCCTGGTTTGACAGGCGTTTAGGCTTCCCTCATGTTATATGAGGAGCTAGGAATTGCATTTGTGGAGCGACTTCAGGATGATGAACAGTGAAGTGGTTTCTTCCATCCTGAAAGTGGAGCGGTGGTCGTTCATTCTGAGTCATTCTCTGGAAGTCCTGGTTGATTGGAAGGTGTTCTGGGTTCTCCCCCATGCTGTGATACAGCTTCACCAACCAAGATAGAATCCCCAGAGGTCCAGAATATGAAAGAATACAAGCATATTCTCAGACCCAAGTGACAAGTTTGAACTGGCACCATAGGATGAGAGGGTTTATGGAATTTAGGAAAATGGAGCTTAGCTGCGTTAGTCCTTGAGGGTCAAGATTTGAAAACGTAAGAGGGATCATAGTGTGATCGAGGAGAAGTTGAGCTTGTAATGTAGACAACCATGGGTAATTCTGCCTTTTTTGTTGTTTTTAACATATTTTTATGTTTATTATGTGCTTGTTCTACAATTGCTTGTCCTTGCGGATTGTAGGGAATTTTAATTTTGTCTGCCATTTCCTTCTTCCTTTGTTCCACATTGTACCCCCTGAAAGTTTTGACTCTTCAAATCTTCAAGGTTGCTGAGGGTGGATGGTCTTCTCTTCTGTAACTTCTTCTTGTTGAATAGGGCCATAGAGAGTCCATCCCTAGGGGCAACATTGGTAAGTTGGGGTAGGTATAGCAGAGTTAGGAAAAGGAAAGACAGTGCAGGGGAAACAGCCTCCTTGAGTATAAAGGATCATCTGTCTACTGGGAGTGATAGCGGTGAAGAAGTCTTCCAACAGGAGTCGCAAAACTATGACAAAAAAGACTCAAAAATGGACATGATTAAAAGATCTAATGCAGGTGAGAAGGAAATTCAGTTATTTCTGTGGCACATAACACTTCAATTATCAGAATATCAAGTGATGACCTTATGCCAAAAAATATTAAAGCTAGGAATTGCATATAATCTCTATAATAGGTATAGCATGTACTCAAATGTAACCTAAGGATTATTATTTGTTTGCCATTTCCAGAGTAAGTTAACATAATAAAGAAGTCTAATTGGTCAAAAAGACTTCATTTACAATTTAAATTTTGGAAAATTTGTTAGAAAAAAACTCAAAGTTGTATACCACCAAGTGTGTTTACCATCAGACCCCGATATCCTCACTTTCCCTGCAATAAGAAGCTGAAAGCAGATGAGCCTTACTTAGGAATCAGTGATTTAGCATCCCATCCTATTTAGAAAAGGCCTAGATGTCCCAACAAATTCAATCCCAATTTATCATGCACGGAAAACTTTTCGAGTTACTAAAGCCTTTGAAAGCTAGTGTAACAATGACTCATGAAACCTGTGAGACCAAGTTTCCAATTACTTTAAGTTGTAACATGAGCTTATTTGACCTTTGATTAACAGGTCTGTTTCAAACCAACAAACTTACATTCGGGTCCCCCTAACACAGTTTGTTCCATATGGTTAATTTTTATCTGAAACACTGGTGAGGAAGTCTGAAGTGGATGGTCTTGGCTTGTTGACATCTCAGAGACAATTTTAAGGTTGGGTAAAGGTTTCTATAGGTCATGATATGGCTTGCAGTTATGAATATTAGGTAGACCCTGGTTCAGTTTATAATATGTGTTCCCATATTTTTTCCAATTTTCCAAAGGCAAGAAGTCTTGTGAGTTTTCTTGAGGTGTCTGTAAACACCATAAGGGCATTCTTAGTAGGTTGTTGCATCGGAGTAAGGATGTATTCAGAAGGAATCTTTTGTTCCTTTAACAGGTTAGATTTTTCCCATTGACAAAGTGGGGAGTTGGCATTCTCAGGGTGTAGGGGTGCTGAAGGGGCTGGCTGACAATAAGGAGGTTTAGGTTCCGTGGCAGAAGGTTTTATTTACTTTCAGTGGGTCTACATCTTCATAAACATCTTCTGCACCCAGGGGGAAAATGGCCATAGGGACAGTAGACTATATAAGAATAACTCAGGCAGAACATTGGCGCCTTCCATATGTCATTCCTTTAGTGTGTCTTACCTATTCGTTCCAAATGTCTAAGTCGAAGGTTCCTTGCTTAGGAGACCAAGGATAGTGTTGCTGGATAACCATTAGTAATTTAAGGAGTGCTGTATGAACTTGTTGTTTTCTGTTCTAGGGATAGGGAGTCTCCCATAATAATTCTCTCAAAAGTTCCACAGCAGTGAATAATAATATAGTTTTGCTTTTCTCTTACCTCATCAGGAGAGATTGTAGACCCGTGCACTTTTTCTGTTTGTAGAGTTCTAGTCGTTCTGTGGCTTTCTGCAGTCCCTGAGTTACATTCGCTTCTTAGCCACGTTGGCCTCTAGCTCCATTGTGTTCTACCACATTGTCTTCTTAGACACGTCCCCTGCTTCACGTCGACTTCTTAGTCACGACGGTTTTTCTTCTAATTATGTTGACTTCACGTCACCTTCTATCACATGGACTTTGGTCACCTTGGTTTTTATCATGTCGATTTCTATCCCATCGGGATCACCATCTGGCAAAGATTATGAGCCTTGAGTTCTCTCTTGCCCAGCGAGAGAACAGACCTAGAATGGAATACGAGAGAGGCTAATGTCCGGGAGGAGACAGGAGGCCCCAACGGGTTCATCTCTGTATTTATTGAGCTCCCAAGATACTACACACATGGTGAATGTGAAGAAAATAAGATCTTAACACGCGTTAATGTGGACAAAACCATCAGACAGGAATCATTAAATTGTGTGGGTAAGAAGCAAAGGGTCTGGGGTGTAAGTGGAGTTTGTGGTTAAAGTACATTAGTAGTTTGGTGTCAGATGGAAAGTAATTTTCTGCAGATGATATACAAAGTTGCTCAGTATCCCATTACAATATCTAGCTAACTAACCTCGGGTGATTTTGCTCCATTGTGGCTTCTTTCTATCCTAAGCATTTCTCTATTTAATGACTTAACCCTGGGCGCTTTAGCTCCGTGGTGGCATCTTTCTGCCTTAAGCTTTCTTAACCCATTTAGGTAAGTAGAAGTGATTCTAGAACCTATTTCTCCACATAATAGTAAATGTTGTATAAATTATTGATAGCACATCCATCTCTTAAAGACCATGGTTTCTTTTAGGAACTCTTATACGTTGTACATTTTTTAGAGAAAAATGTGTATAATTTAGCCAGACATAGCATAACTTTCTGTCATCACAGAGGATGGTGCTCAGTTTTAATTTTACATATTATTATTACATTTTATTATTTTTGTGTGTATGTATTAAACTTCAGTTGTACAGATTTTTGCAGTTCATTTCCACACACTAATGCATTTTTGAAACTAAGAAGGAAAACATCCTCTTCCCTGTCATGTCTTCCACCATAACAGATTTTCTTCATCAAGAACCGATGTTCTCTTTCGTGCATATTTTCTAAACGTGCATTTATGTATTGTAGTATGATTTTAGAATATATTCTACTGTAAATGTTTAATCCTATTTTGTTCTGCAAATTGGTATCTTTACATGCCATATGACTTGAAGTCGTTTTCATGAAAGTCAACAAGAGGTAACTGCTTTTTTAGATCCTCATGGGAGTATTCTCTAAATGAAGATACATGGGTCCTTTACAACTCCTTACTGTTTCAAAGAATGCCACGATGGCTGCTTCTGAGCAGGCCGACTTCACTACAGACTTCTAAGGATGTTTTAAGATTGTACATCTTTTAAGCATGATTACCAGGTTGATGATGGTCTTTCTGAGGAGGCACAGACATTCAACTTAGTAAGTAAAGATTTTAAATCAACTGTCTTGACTATCCTCAGCTAAAGGAAAATGTGGAAGAGAACTAAGAAGTAGGAGAACAATGTTTCAACAAATAGAAAGTATCAGTAAAGAGATAGAAATTATAGCAAAAGGAGGGAATAGAAATGCTGGAGTTAAAGTAAAAACTTTATACTTTATATATATACACGTATACACACACACACACACACACACACACACACACAGACTTTATATACACCAGAATTGAAAATTCACTAGAGGGTTCATCAGCAGATGGACAAAAAGAATAAAGAATCAGTGAACTTAAACATAGGTTAACTGAAATTGTCAAGTGTGAGGAGGAGAGAGGGGAATAAAGCTGAATAAAAGGGAATAAAAGAAGAAAAATGGCCAGAGGCAAAGAAACCTTTGGGACACTATAACTAATACCCCTATAAACGTAATAGGAGTTCTAGAAGGAAGGGCAGAAAGAATAATTGAAGAAAGAAGAGCTGAAAACTTCCCAAATTTATCAAAGAGAACCTACACACCCAAAAAACTCAATGAACTTCAACTAGGTCCAATGCATGGAGATCCCTGGCAGTCACATAATCAGTCAAGTTTTATCATAATAAGACAAAGAATGTGGAACGTACAAGACAGAAAAACTTCTCATGTACAGGGATTCTGAATAAGATTAATGGTCTGTTTCTCGTTAGAAACTGTGGAGGCCAGGAATCCATCTCCTTTGGTATTAAAAGATTGAAAAATTTAAAAAAAAAAAACACAACCATATCAGGAATTCCTTACAAGGCAAACTATACTTCAAAATTGGTAGTGAAGTTGAGATTCCTAGATGAACAAATGCTGAGGGGGTTCACACTTACAGACTTAGACTATAGGCAATGCCACGTGGAGTTCTTCAGGCTGAAATGGATAGAAACTAGCAGTACCTCAGAGCCATAGGAACAAGTAAACAACGCTAGTAAAGGTAACTACATAAGTAAATATAAAAGCTAATTATTGTCTTTCTGTTTTGTAACTCATTTTGTCCTACATGTCTTAAGAGACAGTAAAACAATCAGAAAAATCTGCTCTTGAGTGTGTGCAACATCTGTTCGTATCTTTTATGAAGTAGTTTTTAACAACAACATAAAGGGAGAATGTATAACAGCACTTGTTTGTATGCCATTAAAGCTAAGTTAGCATCAACTGAAATTCAAGTATTAGTTGTTTAATATGTAAGCTATAACTCCCAGGATAACCACTCAGAAAATAACTTGAAAATGTACAGAAAAATAAATAGACCATCAAAATGGTATGCACGCACAGACACCCGAAGAAGGAAGGAATTATGTAACAAAATATTAGCCATACAAACAGCAGATGTTAGAATAATTCTTACCAGTAGCAATTTAAAATGTACCTAAATTAAACTCTTCAATAAAAGAGAAAGGAATTTTACAAATGGTTCCACTCTATGTCTGCATATGGCTCACTTTATTTTTTCAAAGCATTTTTTGATTGTGAGAGAATGTGAGTGGAGGAAGGGCAGAGAGAGCGAGGGAATGAGAAATTCTCTCAAGCAAGCTCTGCACTGTCAGCCCAGAGACCAGTGTTGGGTTGGAACCCACAAACTGTGAGATCATGACCTGAGGTGAAACGGAGAGTAAGACGCTTAAGCGACTAAGCCACCCAGGCGCTCCAAGGCTCACTTGAGATACACAAATAGGTTGATAGCAGGATGGAAAAAGATAATTCCATGCAGATAGTAATGAAACCTAGTTGGGGAGCTATATAGATATCAGACTAAATAGAGTTTAAGTTGTAAAATAGTCATCAAAGATATTGAAGAACATATATTGAAAAAAGGGCCAATCCATTAGGAAGATAAAACAAGTATAAACAATACTTACATAGAAACAAAGCCCCCAAGTTTCTGAAGCAAACATTGAGAAGCTTGTTCTATACTAGTTGGAGATCACAGTGCTCCCTATTTAATAATGGATAGAACAACCAGATATCAATTATAAAGCAGTGAGCAGCACTGTAAACCAGCTAGGCTCCACAGACACATACAAAACACTGTGTGCAACAAAAAGTCAAAAATAGGGAGTAGAAGGGAACTGGTCAGTCTGAAAAAGCGTTATTAAAATTCCATGGCTAACCATACACTCAATGGTGAACACCTGAAAACTTCCCCCTAATACCAAGAAGAAAACAAGCATGCCCCATGTTGCCTCCACTTAGTCAACACTCTCCTGGTAGTTCTAACCAGAGAAATCACAGAAGAAAAATAAATAAAATGTGTCAAAATGAGAAAAGAAATCAAACTATCTCCATTCATAGATTACATGATCTCCTATTTAGAAATAAAGAATCCTCAGACTTAGAATGAATTCATTGAAGTTACAAAATACAATATCAACACTCAAAATTCAGTTACATATCTGTACAGTAGCAGTTAACAAATGGAAAGTAAACAATTCCATTTACAAAAACAAGAAAGTAAATGGGAATAATATTAATCAGGGAAATGGAAGATTCATACAGAGTGAAAACTACAAATGTTGCTGAGGAAAATTAAAGAAAACCTAAGTAAATGTCAAGATATCTTGTGATTCTGGCTTGGAAGACCATAAAACAGAGGGATCCCCAGAGCGATATAAAGAGTAATGGAGTCCTCAGCAAAATCCCAGCATGTTTTGCCCAAATGGGAATCCTGATTCTAAAACTCATACTGAATTGGTAAGGACGCCACATAATCAAAATAAACATGAGAAATAACAAAATTGGAGGACCTACAATTCCCGACATCAAACCTTCTACAATAACTTGGAATAATCAAAAGTATAATTGCATCAGAGGCTAGAAATATTATTCAAAGATACAGAACTAAGCATCCACAAATAAACCCATACATCTATAATCCATTCCTTTTTTCCAAGTGTGCGGGAAACAATGGAAAAAGAAAAGTCTCTTTAATAGTACTGACGTATCTAGATATCTGTGAGAATGAAATTGGAACTACCTTGTACCATATAAGGAAATCAGTTCAGAACTAATCAAAGACTATATGTAAGAGCCTAAACTATAAAAGTCTTAACTGAAAACATAGGGGTAAATTTTCATGACCTTAGGGTTGACAATGGATTTTTATACATGATCCTAAAAGCAAAAGTGAAAAAGACAAAGTAGATAAATTGGTCATCATCTCAATTATTCACGTCTGTGTGGTGAAGGACGTTATCACCTAAGTGGAACAAATGGGAGGAAATAATTTGCCAACACATATCTACTAAGCGTCTAGAACCTAAAATATATGAAGAACTTACACAAGTGACAACCAGCATACCAAGAACCCAATTTGAACAACGGTCAAAGGATTTTAATAGACACTTCTCCATAGAAGATACACAAATGAACCCAGCACATGAAGAGATGTTCAATGAAAGTAGTCATTATTAAAATGTAAAATCAAAATCACAGTGAGCTATCGTTTCACATCCACTAGGATGACTATTATGAAACCACAAAAATAAAGACGTTGAGAAATTCACATCATGACACGTTGCTATAAAAACGTAGGTACTGTGGAAAAGAGTGTGACAGAGTCTGAAAAAATTAAACCATGTGACCCAGTAATTCCACTCCTAGGTATATAACCAAAAGAATTGAAAACAGGCATCCAAACACTTAACTTCTACTGGAACTTAGTAATATTAGCCAAAGGTAGTAACAAACAAATGCTTTACAGTAGTTGAGTGAATATGGTCTACTCCTGCAATGGAATATTCTGAAGCCAGAAGAAAGGAAATGGACCACTGATACATACTATATCGTGGATGTACCCCAAGGATGATTCTGTGTGAAAGAAGGCAGATGCAAAAGGCCACATATTTGATCCTTTTCCTTTTATATGAAACGATCCCAGATCGGTGAATCCACAGAGACAAAGCATTAGTGGTTGCCAGGGACTGGGCAATAGGAAGCACCTGTTAATGGGTAAAGTCTTTCCTATGGGGCTGATAAAAAAGTTTTGGATCTAGACAGAGGTGATGTTTGTGCAATATTTGAATGCAATAATTGCCCCCTAATGGTATTTTAAAGTAGCTAATTTTATGTTCACTGTAACTCACTCAGAATTATCTTGCACGGATCAAAGAACACTCACTCCAGTCAAGTCAGTCTTTACACATCTGTGCTTCACTTGTCTTTGGTCAAATAAGAGCACATTCCCTGTGCACTTGGTGAAATGTGTTTTCCTTTCAGGGACGGTTGACCTTCAGGGATGTGGCCATAGATTTCTCTCAGGAGGAGTGGGAGTGCCTGGACCCCGCTCAGAGGGCTTTGTACAAGGATGTGATGTTGGAGAACTACAGGAACCTGGTCTCCGTGGGTGAGGATAACTTGCCTCCAGAAGTCGGTAATTACTTGTTATCTGTGTGCTGTGCCTTTTCTATTGAGAGCCCCTGTTTTGATCATAAGAGTTCCAATTCCTTGTTCTTAAGGGAGTGATTGCAGCTGTTTTGATTGAGAGTGCAAAGGGCTCATAATGTGGCAAATGGACTCTAACTTCCCTTTCCTTCAGAAGTTCTGCATTCCTGCTTGTTGATGTGGGTGCAGAACTTAGCAGTCAGAAAAGCCTAAGGGAGGGAACTGGTCATGAGGAGCCCTGGTCGTTGTATGTAACTGATGAATCACTAAATTCTACTCCTGAAACCAGTACTACACTCTGTTAAGTAACTAGGATTTAAATAACAATCTGGGAGTCTGGGGAATAGGATATAAAAACGCTTATATTCTTAGCAAAGTCTAATTTCGCTGAAATCTTTAAAGATAAAGCTCAGAGACAATAATGTTATTTAAAGTTGGGGGGAAAAGGAAACCTCGTGGTGAATTTATTTAAATCTCTGATTCTGTGGTCTTACCCTCGTAAGGGTTTTGGTTGAGTAGTTCTTAGAAAAAACCCAGATGTCTGCACACCTAAAATAATCCTTAAGCCCTCAGGCACTCATTTGAGTAATTTTTGAAATACGTGGTTTCTACACCAAGCAAAATGAACGTTCTTTCTTGTTTGGTGAACCAAGAGCTGGAAACGTGTTCTGGAAGAGCAGAGGAGATCATGTTCTGTTTTTCTTTATGAATGGAAATCTCTTCTTGAGCTGAATATCATCTCGGTTTTGGAAGAAGAGAAAGAGCCCTGGACTGTGGAACATGAAGTGAGGATAGGGAAACATCCAGACAGGGAATGTGAATGTATTGGAATGTGAGCACAAGTCCGCTCAGAAGGGCAGAGAGTAAATTGCTCCAGTAAATGTTGTTTGGGAAGGATCTATGGGAAAATACAAGTTTATTTCTTAGGAGCTTTCAAAGGAAATCCTCCCCCACCCCACACACACTTCTCATTCTGTTATTCAAATGAGTAAATCAAATGTGTAGAAGTTTAAACTTCCAGTGATAATACCTACAACACTGTTACCTAGCCCCTCCGACCATACTGGTGCTGTGGCTTGAGAGGGACTGAGATGGCTGTCCCTAAGGAGTCTTTTCCCTGATCCCTCTTGGTTCTCATTCCATACAGGTCAGAGGTGAGGCCTCTGTAGTGCAAACCCCAGGACCTATTCACTTTCCATTTCCATTTTGTATCCTGGGGAGAACTTCTCAGGAGACACAAAACTTGTAGCATCTGTCTAATAAAGTAGATAAAAGTCTATGTCTTCCTCGGCCATCCTGGCTTCTGAAGGTTGCTCCCTTGTGCATTAATTAGGAGGAAGTCATGATGTGGATAATTCCAAAAAGTGAAAATCCAAAAGTAGATGTAGTGTAAATACAGCTCAGCTTGGTGATACCTAGTTAGCTTTTCTATAGGAAAAATATGTATCATTCCACAGATGGTTATTGCATTCCTGGTACACCAAAAACACCATATTGATATTTTTTGGTTTTGTTTGTTTGTTTTAAGAATTCAAGAGGCATGGGGCGCCTGGGTGGCGCAGTCGGTTGAGCGTCCGACTTCAGCCAGGTCACGATCTCGTGGTCCGTGAGTTCGAGCCCCACGTCAGGCTCTGGGCTGATGGCTCGGAGCCTGGAGCCTGTTTCCGATTCTGTGTCTCCCTCTCTCTCTGCCCCTACCCCGTTCATGCTCTGTCTCTCTCTGTCCCAAAAATAAATAAAAAACGTTGAAAAAAAAAAAATTTTAAGAATTCAAGAGGCAGCAGCAACTTTTGATTTTAAGTAATCTCTACAACCAGAGTGGGGTTTGAACTCAACTACAAAGTCAAGGGTTGCATGGTGTACTGACTGAGACAGCCAGGCAGCCCAGTTTTTTTCTTTATTAACCTTTTGATCACCTTCACCCTTTTCTGCTCAGCTACCTGTGTGTAGCAACCACCAGTATGTTCTCTGTATCTAATGGGTTTTTGTTTCTTTAAGATTGCACACATAGGAGCAATCATACTGCAGTGGTCTTTGACTCATTCCATATAGCATATTGTCCTCAAGGTCCATCTCTGTTGTCACAAATGGGAAGATTGTATTCTACTTAGTGGCTAGATAATATTGTGTTATATATACACATCTTTATCCATTCACCCATCAACGGACACTTAGATTGTGTTCATATCTCAGCTGTTTTATAAATAGTGCTGCAGTGAACATCAGAATGCTTCTATCGTTTCTAGTTAGTATTTTTGTTGTCTTCAGATAAATACCCAGTAGAATTGGTGGATCACACAGTAGTTCTCTTGGCTACACCAATCATTCTCCACCCGTTGACAACACGTGTTGTTTCTTGTCTTTTTACTAACTGCCATTCTAATATTAGGTGTGAAGCGATATTGTGGTTTTGATTTGCATTTCCCTGAGGATGAATGACGTTGAGCACCTTTTCATGGTCCTGTTGGCCATCTCTAAGTCTTTGGAAAATGTCTATTCAGATCTTGTGCCCATTTCTTAAATTGGGTTATTTGAGCATGTTTTGGCAGTGTTTTAGATTACCAGTCCATTATCAGAAGCATGATTTGCTAATAGTTTCTCCCATTCAGTAGGATGCCTTTTCATTTTGTTCAAAAACTGTTTCCTTTGCTGTGTAAACACATTTCAGTTTGATATAATCCCACCTTTTTTACTTTTGTTGTTTTTCCTTTTTGGTGTGGAGAGTTAAAAATAAAATCATTGCCCACACATGTGTCAAGGAGCTCATTACCCAACTTTTCTTTCTTTTTTTCAATTTTTTTTTAATGTTTATTTTTGAGAGACAGAGAGAGGCAGAGTGTGAGTGGGGAAGGGACAGAGGGAGAAAGACACAGGATCTTAAAAGGCTCCAGGCTCTGAGCTGTCAGCACAGAGCCCGATGTGGGGCTCGAACTCACAAGCCGTGATATCATGACCTCATCCAACGTCAGAAGCTTATCCAGCTGAGCCACCCCGGCCCTTCACCCCTAACTTTTCTTAATAGGAGTTTTATGGTTTCAGGTCTTAGATTTAAGTCTTTAATCCATTCTGAGTTAGTTTTTGTGTATGGTGTCAGATAGTGGTCCAGTTTCATGCTTTTGCCTCTGGCTGTCCTGTTTTCCCAAACCATTGATTGAAGAGATTATACTTTCCCCCATTTTATAGTCATGTCTCCTTTGTTGTAAATTAAGTGACCATGTGTGTGGGTTTATTTCTGGTCTCTATTCTGTTCTGTTGATCTATGTGTGTATTTTTATGCTAATACCATACTGTTTTAATGACTATAGCTTTGTAGTCCGGGGGTTTGAAATCAGGGAACGTGATGCCTCCAACTCGTACTTCTTTGTCAAGATGCTTTGGTGATTCGGGATCTTTAGCGGCTCCATAGAAATTTTAGGATTTTCCCTTTTGCGGATATGTTTTCATGTGGACAGAAATATTCCACTTCTTTGAATGAATACCAAGGAGTGGGAATGCTAGGTCATATTTAAGAGTACATTTAGTTTTGTAAGAAAGTGCAAACTTCTCCAAAGGGGAGTACCATTTTGCATTTCCACCAGCAATGAATGAGAGTTCTTATAGTTCCACATTCTCACTAGGATTTGGTGTTGGTTTTGTGCATTTTGGCCATTCTCATAAATGTGCAGTGATATCTAATTGTTACAACACATATTTTCCTTCATTAAAGTTACCACTTTTCTTTAACATTTATTTATTTTGCGAGAGAGAAAGAGAGGCAGCAAGGGAGCAAGCGTGAGCAGTATAGAGGCGGAGAGAGAGACACACAGAATCCAAAGCAGGCTCCAGGCTCTGAGCTGACACAGAGCGTGTCGCAGGCTTTGAAGTCCTAATCTGTGTTCATGACCTGAGTTGATGACAGACACTTAACCAACTTAGCCCCCCAGCTGATCCTATGGCATTCTTTAAATTAAGAATTTGTGATATCTTGGAAACATATTTTTTAAAGTTCCTGCTTTAGTCCCAGCAGTATCATTAACCTGATTTGCCGTAGCTTTTTCTATAATGATATATTATTTTGGGGCTTGGGTGGCTCAGTCGGTTGAGCATCTGACTCTTTTTTTTTGGCCTAGGTCATGAAGTTACAGTTAGTGAGTTCAAGTCCCACATTGGGCAGTGCGCTTACAGTGTGGAGACCTCTGGGGAATCTCTCTCTCTCCCTGCCTCTCCCCCATTCACAAGCTTGTTCTCAGTATCTCTCTCTATAAGTAACAACCTTAAAAACGTGTCTCCTGCAACATGTATGCATTATATAATTGTCTTGAGTATATACCTAGAAGCGAAGTCTTGGTATATTTAGTTTGATAATTTTTAGAGCAAATATTGAATTAGATATAACTGTACAGTTTTCCTGTAACCCCCTACTGTTTCCCTGTTGAATGTTTTCCACCTTTGCTTCATGCCCATAGTTGCGTTCCTACAGAATGTGTCAGTATTATACCTTTTGCTGAATGTGTTTTCTTTTTCCCCAAGGTCCTGCATTAAACTTATACCACAATCATATTCCCATAGATGTGCAAGCACAGGCACTGTCCCCACATGGTCAGTTACTTCTTATGCTTCACTCTTGCTTTTCTGAATCCAAGTCCTGGCCTTTCCTCAGATGTTTCATTGAGCTAAACAAACCACCCTCGTATATCCTGGTATATTAATTTTGATCAACAAAGCACCTCAGTTTACACAGCACCTGACTCCCCTGCCCTCCGTACTGCAGAAGGAACCCTATTCATACACAGGGGACATGTGTATGAATTGCTCAGGACAGCAGCTTGATCTGGTGGTTAATTATACTGTGTGTTTACTAATGTATGAGCATATGATGAAAGAAACAAGATATTTTAAGGACTCTGTATGTTACAACCTACATGTTGATCTAGGGGGTTAAGTTAATAAGTAACCATAGTTACACAAACTAGTAGTCTCTGGAATTCTAAAGCAGTTTTTCTTGGAGACGTAAAGACAGGATTTACATTCCATAAGTAACTCCTACTAGAAGGAATGAAAGATTCATTGAGCATCACTGAATTATGAGATACTGGGTTCAGGTAAACACGTTTTTATAAAGATTAAGAATTAAGGAAGAGAGACAACACTATAATTTCATGCACAGTTATAAAATAGCCATTGTATAAATGGGGTCAGTAATCATGAAGTTTCATTTAATTATCCAGTTATGTGTCCAAAAAATATGGATAGTGTAAAATGTGTTTCGAAAAATTACCTTAAAATCAGAGAAATTGTTAATATGGAAAACGTTATAAAAAGAGAACTCAAAAACATTGTATATGACAGTAGTGTTTGAAGACCATGGTTGATTAACATCCTTTGTTTATAATAAAGTGTTATTTAGGCATGTAATTATGTAATTTAGTATAAAATATTTATCTTCCAACTCTATTTGATAGGAAGCCTTTCTCCTGGATTTGCAGTCAAGGAATTGTCATCAGTAGAGGACATTTATAAAGGAAAATTTTACCACTTAGTGATATTGGAGAGAAATGAAAGCCATGGCATCAAGAATTTTGATCTCAAGGAAGTCTGGGAAAATAGGCATGAGGTTGAAAATCGGTGGGGAGATGATGCAAGAAATTACAAAGAAGTGCCTTTAACTCATAACAAAAATCTCACTTGTAGAAAAGATCAGCCACTTAATCAGCCTTCATTTACTCTTCCTGAAAAGCAGAGTGTTTCTGTGAGAAAAAATACATACCAGTATGTCATGAATAATGAACCATTCATCAGGACTTTGTTACAACAGGACAGTAACATAAGTGGTTCTGGAAACCAGTATATAAACTGCTTGGAAAATAGAATTGGATTAAGTTTACAGGCACACCTGGGTGAACTCCAGAGATTTGACAGTGAGGAGGAAATGTATGAATGTAGAAATCCAATTGAGAAGTCTGTCAGCAATGGTTCCTCAGTCTCACCAGTTGAAAGAATTCCTCCCAGGACCCAAAACATTTGGAATAAATCTAGGAAGATTTTTCATTTGTTACCTGCCCAAGCCAGGAGAGGATACACCAGAGGAAAATCTTATAAATGTAATGAATGTGGGAAGGATTTTAGCAAGAGCTCAAACCTCATGAATCATGAGGGTATTCTTTCTGGACAGAGACCTTACAAATGTAATGCATGTAGCAAAGTGTTTGTTGTGTGTTCAAGCCTTACTCAAGATAAGAAAATCCATACCAGTGAGAAACCTTACAAAGGTAATGAGTGTGCCAAAGCGTTTACCCAATTTGGCAACCTTAGTAGTCATCAGAAAATACATGCTGGGGAGAAACAGCACAAATGTAACGTGTGTAACAAGGCTTTTATCCAAAGGTCAAGACTTAAGGCACATCAGGTAATTCATACAGGAGAAAAACATTATAAATGTACTAAATGTGATAAGGCTTTTATCAAACATTCAGCACGTTTGCGTCATGAGAGAACTCATACCGGTGAGAAACGTTACAAATGTATTGATTGTGGCAAGGCCTTTTTGAGGAGTTCACACCTTACTCAGCATAAGAGAATCCATACTGGAGAGAAACCTTACAAGTGTAGTGAATGTGGCAGGGCTTTTAACCAATTTTCACACCTTTGGTGTCATGAGAAAATTCATACTGGCGACAAACCTTACAAATGTAATGAGTGTGGCAAAGCCTTTACCCAGGCTTCAAGACTCACTAAACATCAGAGAGTCCATACAGGACAGAAACCATATAAATGTAATGAATGTGGTAGGGCTTTTATCCAATCTTCACACCTTAGGCGTCATGAGAAAATTCATACTGGTGACAAACCTTACGTATGTCATGAGTGTGGCAAAGCCTTTACCCAGCGTTCAAAACTCACCACACATCAGAGAGTCCATACAGGAGAGAAAGTATATAAGTGTTTCGTAAGTGGCAAATCCTATAGTCAAAATTCAAACCTGGCAAATCCTCAGAGAATGCATACTGGAGAGAAACCTTACAAATGTAAAGAGTGTGGCAAATCATTTACACAATTTGGAAATCTCACTATGCATCAGAAAATACACACTGGGGAAAAACCACACAAATGTAATGTGTGTGACAAGGCTTTTATCCAAAGGTCATACCTTGTGGCACATCAGAGAATTCACACAGGAGAAAGACCTTATAGATGTAAAAAATGTAGTAAGGCTTTTGTCAACCATTCAGAACTTTTGCGTCATGAGAGGACTCATACTGGTGAGAAACCTTACAAATGTATTGATTGTGGCAAGGCCTTTTGGAGGAGTTCACATCTTATTCAGCATAAGAGAATCCATACTGGTGAGAAACCTTACAAGTGTAATGAATGTGGCAGGGCTTTTAACCAATTTTCACACCTTTGGTGTCATAAGAGAATTCATACTGGCGACAAACCTTACAAATGCGATGAGTGTGGCAAAGCGTTTACCCGACTTGGAAAACTTACTAATCATCAGAAAATACACACTGGCTAGCAACCACCCAAATGTGATGTGTGTAACAAGGCTTTTATCCAAACATCAGGCCTTTGGCACCTCAGAGAATCCGTACAGGAGAAAAACCTTGTAAATGTACTAAATGTGATAAAGCTTTTAGCACACGTTGAGACCTTTGTAGTCATGAGAGTACTTCTACTGGAGAGAAACTTTACATATGTAGTGAGTGTGGCAAAACCTTTGCTGAGCACTCACATGTTAACAGAAAAATCCATACTAGAGAGAAACCTTAACATGTAATGAGCGTGGCAAAGCGTTTACCCAATTTGGAAACCTTACTGGGCCTCAGAAAATACACACTGGGCAGAAACCACACAAATGTAATGTGTATAACAAGGCTTTTATCCATTGTTCAAGTCTTATGGCACATCAGAGAATTCATACAGCAGAAAAACCTTACAAATGTAATATGCGTAATGAGGCTTTTATCAAACATTCTCACCTTTGGTGTCATGAGAGATCTCATACTAGAGAGAAAGTGTACAAATGTATTTAGTGTGGAAAAGCCTTTATGGAGCATTCACATCTTACTCAGTGTGAACCTAATATGTGTGGCAGTGCTTATATTCAAAGCTCAAGCTTTGGGGAGCATCAAAGAATTCATAGGAGAAAAAAACAATGAGCAAGGGTTCAACACTTGCTCAGCATCAGAGATTCCATCATGGAGAGGAACCATATGAAACTAACATAACATAAGTGGGAAATCTTGTAACCAGGGTTCACAACTCACCTGATAGAATAGAAGCCTCTGAAAGGAAGAACACTGAAGGAATGTATGACAGGGCTTATCCAAAGCTTATTTTAAGTTGTGGAATGTAATTTCTACTAGAGAGAAAAACCTTACAAATAAAATAGGTTTGATCTGGGTTATAAAAAATATACAAATTGGGGAGGGGATAAAAATAGGTCAATGGAGTTAGGAGGTACAGACTTCCAGTGATAAGAAAACAAAATGTACAACTTTGTGCTTTGTGGTCTAGAAAGAATTCACATAACACGGAAACCATACAAATGTGTCAATGTCTTTATCTCAGGAAATACTGAAGAATTCATTCTGGACAGGAACATTAACGTATAACGAAGGCGGTAATTTGTTTAGCCAGTTCTTCAATGGACTACAATTTAAAACTTCACACTAGGGGGAAGTAGGTCTATTTTGAGGATTAACCAATCTTAGGTGTTAAGTTCCACAGAAAATTAAAATTATTTAAAACTCATGAGATGGTGTGTCAATGGTACAAGTATATCTGTGGAAAGACCTAATCATCTTTTGTTCAAATATTTTATAAAGATTTTATTTTCTTCTGTGCACACAACATGGGGCTCAAACTCACAACCCCCAGAGCAAGAGTCACATGCTCTTTTGGCTTAGCTTGCCAGATTAACATTTTTTTACTCAATTATTTGAGGTTTCTGGTTTTTTTTTTTTAATGTTTTTATTTTTCATAGAGTGAGAGGAAGAGAGATCTAGTGGGAGAGGGGGAGAGAGAGAGGGAGGCAATCAGAAGTAGGCTCCAGGCTTTAAGCTGACAGCAGAGAGCCAGACTGGAGTGTTGAACTCATGAACCACAAGATGACCTGAGCCGAAGTTGGATGCTTAACCGATTGAGCCATCCAGGCACCCCAATTATTTGAGGTTTCTTGACACTACATTTTTATTGATGACTTATAACCTCAAGTTTGGATTCCATTGATGTTATAATTTCATTATATGTGTTTCATTGACAACCATAGTGGTGGTCTCAGAGAAAGCATCTGTATGGTGAATGGAACCTCTTCAATGGGGGTGAGGGGCTTAGTCATACCTATATATATCCCGGGAAAACTGGTATGCTAAGTTTAAGATAGACTATACTATATACATTTGGGAGCATAGGGAGTGGCAAGGAATAAACCTAAAACTCTTATGTAAATTGTAATGTTTTCTTTGTGGTCACAGCCCCTTCTCTGGATTTGTTGGTACGATTGAGCACCTTTGTTGATTACTACAGGAAAGAATTACTCTATCAGATAGTTGACCATGAAGCAGTAGGTCAGGACATTGAGAGAATATTTTCAAGTAACGCTGGGTTACTTAGGATGGCATTTGTACTAGAGAAAATGGACAGTGAGCAATGGCCTCTCCTTTTGAAAGGTAATAGCTATTATATATCATAGATGAGTAAAAATTCATCTTAATTTTGGGAACTGAAGAGAAAGTTCTAGAGGACATTTAAATCAAAAGAACCAAAGTAGGATTGCCTGTGTGGTTCAGTATGTTGAGTATTTGACTCCATTTTGGCTCAGGGTCATGGGATCAATCTTTACGTTGGGTTCTCCACTGAGTGTAGAGCCTCCTTACAATTCTCTTTCTCTCTGCCGCTTTCTGCTACCTGTGCTCTCTCTCAAAAAACAAAACAAAAATACACCCAGAAGTAGTATGCTTGTAAAAGATGCAAATTTGGGCACTGAAATTGCATTTTGATTCCATTTTTTTTAGGATACCCAATTTCTCATATCTAAGTAAGTAAAATATAAGCTTTTGTGTAAACCTAAATGAATCCTGTGCCTTAATGAATCCTGTGCCTTAATGAATCCTGTGTGCATCACACTTCTTTGGGGAATTTCATAATGAACACTAATCATACATCCTTAAGCTCTGTATGTTGAATGTCATCTGTAGTAATTTTCATGTTATATTTAAACCTATAGTTTTGGAAATATATATTCATAAGTTGAATTTGAGAGTTACCCACCCATTGTATATCCCATAGTATTTAGTGGCTCTAAGGGAAATACCATAGCGATGCAATTTCAAACTCTCACCCTCTACAACCAGCCTCCCCATTCATGAGTATACATCATATGATTCTATTTCTCCCTGCCTTTTGTGCTGAAATGAGACCCATGGTTTGCACCTTTACATTAAATGAAATTAGAAAAATAGCAAGCATATGAAAAGTATTAGGAACTAAAAGAAAAGTTGAGAAGTAAGGATAAAGGTAACAATATTTCGTGCTGGACTGCTCAGGGAATAATTTGAAAAGATAAGTTGTCCTGAGTTTACTTTCAAGAATGAACAACACAATGGGAATCTTGTTTGATAACTAGAAATCTCACATACTTAGCCTCTAAACCATTTTTTGCTCGTTTGCACTTGTGCTTACTCCTCGAACAGGATGTTCAGATGTCACGAATGTTGACTGCACATACACTGAAGTGTTAGGAGAATGTTAATTATATACTGATGCTTAGGAGAGCAGGGTAGACTTCTCAAGTTCTGAAAATGGCTGGAGAAAGCAGGGAATGGTGACTACATTGTTATGATGCATCCTGTGTGGGGCCAGGGTGATGATACTCATAGGCACTGTGAACTTACAACTACTGCCAAGGGAGGGTCCTCTCCGGCTTCATTATTAGCTTTTCTTGCCCAAATGGGCAGAATAGTAAGAGGTTGTAATGCTGCTTCATAGGCATCATTAGTCAGGCATCAAAAGTACAGTCAGACCCAGTAATACAAAACTGAAGTTTACTCCTGACTGAATTGGTAGGGAAAGACCACAATCTTCCTCAGGCTAACTACTACCTCCTTTTTCCTGATGCACACATAGCCCCACCACACAGTTGATTATGGAAAATGGCTGTGAAATAACTGTTTGGAGCAATTACTGAAGACATTTTTAGACTTGTATGATGTCATGGTTCTTTTTCTATTAAGTTATAGTCTAATATTAAAATATTATTCAAAACCGAGAGAATATTTTCCAACTCCAAGCCTTTTGTAGATCTGTCACTTTAAGGGAGAAAGCAACGAATGGAATCTCAAAATCACTGCTTCAGTTTTTCTCCCAAAGTACTAGAATCAAGGAATTGCCAGGTCAGCTCAGTCAGTGAGGCTTCCAACTCTTGATTTTGGCACAGGTCTTGGTCTCACAGTTCAAGGGATCACGCCCTGTATTGGGCTCCACACTGAGTGTGGAAAAATAACTGAACTTTAAAAAACTTTTTAAAAAGGTTCTAGAATCAGAATATCTGTATTGAAACTTTGCAAATTAGTGTTATATTCAGGTAAGTTAAATTAATAAATTTCAAAGGAAAGACCTCTGTAACTCAGAAAACACTAAGGACTAATAAATTTTGACTCGTTTGGAACACCTATGACACTGGTGATAGGTTGCATGCAATATTATACATACAGGATAAAGAAAAAGTCTAGTGATTAAATCTGTCATCCTGTTATCCTTGACTACTTTTTAATTTAATATTATTGTGGGGTATATTTAAATTTGGTCTCCAAATGTTTTCTTTACCATCTTTTTCTTTTACCTTCTGTTGTTTAGGTGTGAATATGAAATTTTAAAATTCCCCAATATCCTGATTTTAATTAATTTATTAAGTTTATTTTAGGAAGAGAGTGCACACAAGTGGGGGACAGGGGCAGAGGGAGAGGGAGAGAATCTTAAGCAGGCTACACGCTTGGTGCAGAGTGTACACAGATCTCGATCCCACAACTCTGGGATGTTGGCCAGAGCCACCTGACTGAGCCACCCAACTGCCCCCCTAATACCTTTTTAAAATTGTGTTATTATTTTTTTATGTTTTTATTTATTTTTGAGAGACATATTGCGAGCAGGGGAAGGACAGAGAAGAACGAGACATAGAATCCAAAGCAGGCTCCAGCCTCTTGAGCTGTCAGCACAGAGCCCGATGTTGGACTCGAAGTTTTGACCCACTAGATCATGACTTGAGCCAATGTCAGAGGCTTAAGTGATTCAGCCACCCAGGAGCCCTTCATTCATTTTTCTTGGTCATACAGCAGCCATCCTGTTGTAAGGAGAGAGAGTGCTGAGTGCTAAAGGAGGTGGCCCATCCCAACCTGCGTCTCTGGGCTTCCTGTTATGTGAAAATGATAAACCACCTTGTTGTTTCAGCCACTGATTCCAGGAGGTCTGTCACTCACAAATAAGAACTGTCCTATTGTGACCCATAAGATTAATATTTGTATTGAGAGTAGAATGGAGCATTTGAGAGAATCCTGAATTTGACATTTTGTAGTGTAGAAGAGCTACAAGAGGCATCCTCATTCCCAGATGGGTTATAGCTGTTTGGCACGTGCTGCCTAAAACTCAAAGTGTTAACCAAACAAAATACAGCTTGAGAATTTATGACGAATGTTCAGAATGCTAGGGTAGAAAGTGGAGCATGTGAACTTAGTCTCTGACCTTATGCACTATAGTAACTTTTTACTTTCCACAGATAAAATGCATTTGCTCATTCTACCAGTCAGGAACTATTCTAATCACTGATATTAGCAGGAAACAAAACTCCCTGTCTTCAGGTAACTTATATTCTATAAAGTTGAGTCTATAAGGATAAAATATGATAGTGGTAAGTACCATAAATATGTGCATGTACAATGATAGATCAGAGGGTTTCCTAATTTAAACAATGTTTTCAGGCAATGCCCACATGATGAGGTCATCTTTGAGCAGAACCACTGAAAGTGTATCATGCAAATACCAATGAGGAAGGGCAAGGGGGTGGAGGAAAGAGGCAGAAAATTGCCCAAATGGGAACATGTTTATAGTGGATTGGGAAAATCTCCAATTGGCGTGTGGCTTGGTGAAATGTGAGGCTAAGTTTCTACTGGAGATATTTAAAATTATGGACTCCTTGTAGTTAGAATTTTAAAAATTTTAATAACAAAACTCCCCAGAAGGCTAAAGAGTATATGTGATAGATCCAAACCATGACCTGTTGGGAGCATACACAGACCTATTTCTTTATGGCAGCCTTACCCCTACCAAGAGAACACAGCCATGAGGTGGAGTAATGAATTAATGGAAAGTTGCTAAATACCGTTTGTGAAAACTGTATAGGGAATTGATCCCAGGAGTTGTTAAGATACATACTTATCCTGTTGTCTACGCTTATACCCAGACAAGGGTATATTGCTTCTTCCACTTACGAATGTGTACCAAGTAATACTAGTTGGGTCTTTTATGCCCCAGTTATATCTTCAGTGTCAATATCATCAAAAAAAATTTTTTACATATAATAAATACTGTACTTACAAATTGAATAGTAACAATATTGCATAAAACATACTCATGTTTTCCTCACTAATTCAAGACCTAGTAACTCCCAATTATTCCTAGTTTTATTCCAGTTGAGACCAATCTTGTGTCAGCGTTGCCTAATATTTTGACTATAAAATTGACCTCAGTATGTTTCATATTCCAATTTTATACTAAGTCAGATGTGATGAGAATGGGACTATGTGTGAGGTCAGCAAATATTTATGTAAGGAACATATAGTAAATATTTTATTCTTTGCAGGGGACACTGTTTCTGTTACCACTCTTCCAGTATGTCCTTATTGAGTCAAAAACACCTAAATATGAGTGTCCCTGCATTCCAGTTAACACTTCACTTAAAAACAGACAGTAGGTTGCATTTGGCTCATGTTCTGTAGGTGGCAGACCCCCGATCTACCCAAAGGAATTAAGAGCGCTATATAGTAATAGTAACTATATGGTAAATAAAAACCGTCTTCCCTATTTTTAAGCCTCATTAAAGAAACTAACAGTCTAGTGTATATGTGTATAGCATATGTAAAAGAAACCTATACTAATGGTAGCACGAGGCAGGAGTGGAGAAATGGAAGTCTTTGTGGAAAGGAAAGGTTGGATGATCTATATGAAGATGTATAAAGTCTGTGAAGGTACTGTGGTCAGCTGTATAGGATAACCCCCAATGCAGACAAAAGCAATACTTAGAGCTAACACCAGTGAGCCAAAGAAAAGGATTTAAATCATCTGTAAAAATCAGTTAATTCAAAGAAGACAGAAAGAGGGAATAGAGGAAAGGAGACTTTATAAAAGCAGGAGCAAAACAATTTATCTGTATTTATCTGTAAAAGGGAATCGTCTAAAGGCCCTATTGAAAAGCAAAAATTGTCACTGCATTTTTTTTTTCAGTTTTATTTATTTTGAGAGAGAAGGAGAGAGACACTCAAGGAGGCTCTGTGATGTCAGCATAGGCCCAACATGGGGCTCCATTTCAAGAGCCATGAGATTATGACTTGAAAGAAATGCGGAGTCTTATACCAATAACCATGTGTGTCAACCAGCCATCCCTGACCATCAGATTTTTTAAAGACAGGCAACACAATATATCCTATGAGAAATTCACTTCACAAATTAACACACAATAAAATCCTGTACAAAAGATAAACGCTATAAAAAATAGAATGGCTATATTAAGATCAAAGTAATTTGAAGAGCAAGTAATATGACGGGATAATGAAATCTATTTCCTAATCATAAAGAGTTACATTCACCAGAATGACATGAGAATCTTAATTAATCCCTTTGGTTTTCACTACACACAAATACATAATCAAATACTCCCCATATCCAAGTCAGAGACTAGGACCATGATGTGTGCACAAACGCACACACTCATACATAAATATTACATATAGATGCAAACACACGTGCATGTGGGCAACATACACTCAAATGCACAGCCATATACCCTCACACTCACATACACTCCATAGCAAACGCACACTCACGCATTCATTCGTGAAATACAAGCACACGTGTTTACACACACTTGCCCATACTCCCACATTCCCAGTCCCGTGTATGTAATTACATTCAAACAGTCTGCATGCACATGCGTGTCTTGACAATATTCTCACATGATGGAAGAATTCAGGAATCTTCTGACCTTGGATGCCTAAAAATGGGGAGCACTTTCCATGTTTTTTACTTCTTCCATCCCTGCAACAACTCCTAACGATATTTGTCACATGCAGTATCTTAAACTACTGTAAGCATTGCCACTGCAAGTCCAGGCGAACAGGGCAGAGTTGATAGGTTTCAGGGTAACCTATCAGAGTGATAGAGCAGGGTCCAAATGAGGCCAGAGGGAGAGGATTATAGTTCGTGTGCAGAGAGCATGGGAGCGTGGAGGAATAGACACAAAACTCTTCAAAGGCATATGTTGCCATAGTGCTTGGTAAATACAGACAGGTACAGAAAAGCAAGGGGGATAGGCTAAAATGAACTCTGAAGTACAGGATCCGAGTTGGGGGCATCACTATGAGCACAGAAGTAGCTGTAGATAAGTAAATAAAACGGCAAAGAAAAAACTATAGATCTGTGTGAGGACAGGTAATTCCCAGGGCGGTCTACTCAGAGAGTCTAAGAGCAATGACACCCCAGTAGCAAGGAGAACACTCAGCATCCACATCTTGGTCTCTAACACAATTCTCTTAAGAAAAAGACTCCTTGGAGTTATGGCTGATTCTATGGCAGGAGCAGGGAAAATACAAGAGGACCCTAGAGGATGTTGAAGTGACAGAATGTTAAGAGTAAGGAAGTAATAAAAAAAAAAAATGTACATATCAAAGGGACATAATAGCCAAACCTGAAAGAGCTCCTGCAGCCTGTCACCAAATCTCTGGTACCAACTGTGTGTCATGCAATTCAATATAATTCTGACTTTATCTGGTGTTAGTAGAGACCCCACAAGTTAAGATCAAGGCCCTTCCCGGCACTGCCCCCACTTCAGACACCAGTTACAAGTCAGGCATTCCCATACCTGTGCATCTCCAGCCAACTACAAATTTAAGGCTTCCTCCAAGCCTCTCTGCTTCAATATTTGCTGGGAAGACTCACAGAACTTGGAAAGTGCTATCTGTATGGTAATCCTTGATAAAGTTACCTCGTATTTTGGGACCCACAAAAATGGAGGCCATGCCAGTGGCCCACCCACATCACAGATCTAAACCTAAGTCAGCCTGCTTTTATGTGAAACATCAGAAGGAAACCTAACATACACCAATCATAATCCTCCAACTCAGCTTCAGCTAGTGGACCTTACCCTGGAAAACAGCAGGTCTTGTAAGGAAATCCCCGATCTCCTGGCCAGTCATGCCCTGTTTCTGTACTGCCTCTTCTAAAACTCAATCTTGCCCAAATCCCTCAGGAAGAGCACTCCATTCACTGTATGAGAGGCTCTGTCCCTCCCCCAAATCAAGGGTTGTCTTCCCTGGAATAAATTACAGCAAACTTGTTACTAAATTGTTTTAGTTTTGTCATTTCACATCTTATTGTAAAGGATAGCAGTGAAGAGCCAGATGAAGGCATCCATAGAGTAAGGTTTGGGAGGAGGACTGCCCATACAGTAGCTTTTGTCCCCCACCAAGAAGCTCCCAGGAGCTTCTCCAGGTGTTTAATCAGGGCTTCACTACCTAGACTTGGTTGAGTAAATCATTGGCCATATGACTGAACCCAATCCCCAGCCAGCCTCCTTTCTCTTCCCAGAGGTTGGGCTGCTGCGCATTTCCATCCAATCATGTAGCTGTTCTTTCAGAGGTGTCCAGTACCCCATTTTGAAGTTCTGTGTTGGAACTCACAAACTGCGAGTTCATGACCCAAGCTGAAGCCAGATGCTCAATGGACTGAACAAGTCAGGCTCCCCTAACATATTTCATTTAAGAAATGTTTATTTTTAAGTAATCTCTACACCCAATATGGGACTCAAAGTCACTATCCGGAGATTAAGAGACACATGCTCTACTACTGAGCCAACCAGGTCGCCCTAAAATAGTTCTATGTTTGAGTTACATCATTTTTTTCCTTTCAACGGTGTCTACATTGTCTTTTTGGTGATTTCAAAAGTGATACTACCCCTTGTTAGACAAAATATGTTCATATACTCCACCTGCAAATTGCTACTCGCCTCCTGCACCATGCTTGATAAAATGGTCCTCCTGTAATGTCTTGTATCCTCAAGACAGAAAAGTGGAAGACCATCTTGCAATCTCTTTCTCATCAACACACCCAACTGGTGTCAAGATTTAACACAGAACAGTCTACCTTCTAAACATCTCAAAAGTACATTCAGTCTTTTTCCCACATACCCAGTGTGTTTACTGGCTGCCACCCATCTGCACCCTTTGTAAAATTCAGCTGACACCTATTCCTGTGTTCCTGTTTGTCCTCTGCAGTTTAGTGTTCAAATGTTGACCAGAAAATATTTTAATTAAAGCACTCATCTTGCTCCACAAACGTGATCATATTTCAAACATCCCCAATATCTCTTAAATACGAGGCATAATATTCACAACATAACCCCCAAAGCCAACAATTGTAAAACCTGTTATAGAATCTTGATTTCTCCATGGTTATCAATAAAAATAAAACTAAATAGACACATATTAATTCAAGAAGATTTCATGTACCATGCTCTTTAATATTAGGCTGGGTGTCAGTCTGTCTCATTCAGCCATGTCTCTGCAAGAAACTACTCATAATTTTCTTAACGTTCTTTGAGATCTCAGTGTATCCATGTCTGAACACGTGAAGACAATTCATATTTCCCTGATGAGGTAATTATGTATTTCTTTTACAGCAGACACAGTACAGCCTGAATATGTTGGGGTCATGGTGCATGAGAGAAAAAGGGCTAATAATTGGAAAACAACATGCAATGATTAGTACAGTGACATTCACCAGCCACCAACTAGAGTTTGAGAGCCACTTAATCATAAATGATGGACAAAACAGCATAAAACAATACAAAGGTAGTCACCAAGACAAGGATGCTTTGGATGGCTCTGGTCTCATGGTCTCAAGGGAGGGTCTGGGGGAAAGATTGTTCCTATGGATGCCTTGGACCCTCTGCTTGTGACTGTGAAGGAGGAAAACCATGGAATTCCCTCATAGAACTTCAAAATGGGGGACTTGCTGGCTAAGGTCATGAGTCTCAAACACAAAATGCCATGGAAAGATGTCATTGCTGCATAGAATGAGCCTGTGATCTTGTCAGTACACTATAAGGCAGAACAATATCCCAAGCTACTTTTTTTGGTACTTTTTTTGTTGTTCCATTTACCAGCCATATAAATAGGAAAAAAATAAAAACGTATTTACCAACATGTGGAACACCCTGCACAGGATACTGGAGGGGCCATTGTACTTTGGAGCTTTCACTTTAAGCTCTGCCCATCTGGAGTTCCCAGGGCTGATCGTGATGGCCTCGAAGACACACAAGGGGCAGGTGGAACAAATGGACATACCTCTGAACACTTTGTGAACATATAAGAGAATGTAGCATCCATAATAATTGGTGAAATGTTTCAGCCCTAGAGGTGCTGTGGTCTCGGATTCCTCTAGAGAGAATGTGCAAGGAGTTGGCTACAGTCGGGTGCCTGAGAATGAAATTGGTGGGTCTTGGCTTGCATCCCCTGAAGCTAAGGGACATCTAATGATAGAAGAGCCAGAAATTGCCCAGGATTCCGATGACAATGTGGGATAGGAAGATCACTGCTATATTCAAATCCACCGAGGCCATTCTGTTATTGTCCAAAACTCAGTATTCAGATACACAGGGAGAAGGTTCTGCATGAAAATATGTTACAGGCTGCATTTTCCTGGAAAATAAAATCACTTACCTTTTCTTTCCCCTGAGAATTGACATGGAACTTCCCTAACCTTATGCGTTAGGAACTAACATTACTCTCATTCTATAGACAAGGAGAATTTAACCATGGGAAGTTAAGTGACTCATGTAACTAGCAGTAGAATCAGGATTTGAACCTTGGTAGCCTAGTTGCCATGACAAGAATGCTTCCTACTGTACTATACACCACTAGGAACCTCATCATGGGTACACACACACACACACACCTCATATTTTAAATTTATTTTAACATGGTGTGATCATTTCCCATTTTTGTTTAAGTATTCTTTGTGAGTAATATAACTAAGGAGTGAAGATTCAAAGGTCTTAATAAATTATACATGCACTGAATAATTTTATATGAGCCAGTCTGATTTATTTAATATAGACAATGTTAGGATGACAGCAGAACTCACTTCATTTTTTTCTTGGACCAAAAGGATAATGACATCCATAACATATTATTGTGTGGAACTGCACTGTGTGCTAACATACGGGACATGAAACATCACGTACTGATAAAACATGTTAGGGCAGAAAATAATCCTATTTAAAGATCACATAGCTGTATATTTTTTATTTTAGAATAAAGAAATTGAAAATTAAATTGATATTTGAGTTGGAAAAGCTATTAAAATTCTATATAAACATGCAAAATGGAATTTGAAGACTTGAAATCTTGGGCATTTAATGAATTGAAAAGCAAGAGAAGTGAGTGGTGAGCTGGGAATACTATTGAAATGATTTTCACCAGTAGAAACATAGCTTAAAATTGCTTTTTTTCTTGATGAGATTATATTTTTAAATTAATTATTTTAAAATTAAATTACATTTTAAAAATATAGTCCTTAATATTTTACTCTTTAAAACCTTCTATACTGACGTTTTCATTTATTTTTTCTTTCTTTTTTTTGACGTTAACTTTTTCTTAAAGGACCTTTCCTAATTTTTGGAAAGAAGATTGTCTCACAGATCGAGAGTCCACAGAGATTTTTCAGTAGAGACACATTTACTGTCTTCATTAAGCACATCACACTCAAATTACAGAAGAATAAATTTCAGCAATTCCCGTTAGACATGCTGTTTCTGCTGTGAATCAGGTATTTCAATTAGTTCCATCATTCTCATTATCACATGCACATGCCCTTAAAGTGCTCACAGTATTGCTTCTGAAAATGTCTCTGTGACTCTTGCTCACTGTATTGAAAAGCAGATTAAATCTGAAAGTATAATCTTTATGTTTTTAAGTAGACTGTCCATGCTCAGTGTGGGGCTTGACTTTGAGATCAAGACCTGAGGTGAGATCAAGAGTTGGATGCTTAAATGACTTAGCTACCCAGGTGTCCCCTGAAATTATAATCTTGAAGCAGCTTAAAATTCAGCCTCTGACAGCACTTGGATCAAACACAAAGCACCCCTTCAGTGAGGATTTTGGTAAATTACATTAGCAGCAGTCATGCACTGATTGAGCAGTCTCTCTCACAAGCTAAACCTGTGCCGGAAGATTCTTTCCCTGACATTCTCACCTACCCAGATTCCTGTCGCATCTCCCAACCTTAGAGACTGTGCTCTCACACTAAACTAGAAGATTCTCACAGACTCCTTCCTGTTGCCAGGACTGGAAGCTGGGTGTAAAGTAGCAGGCAAAACGTGTGGGAGGGAGGGAGCCAAACCCTGAGATATAGGTTAGTGATTCTGAGACCTCACCTCCCCAAAGAATTGCCGTCATCGTGTCAGCTGTAGTGACAATGATAGTTCAACACTTGGGGAACTGAGAATGGTTCTGAAAAACTCTAATTACCAGGATCTATTAGAAGTTTGTAGTGAGCAGGTCCAAAGGGACCATTGGAGTGTTTGAGAGAGACTCTTCCTTTTCCATTATTTCTGGAAGCAGACAGGGTCTCACATGCAAGGAGGAAATGCTGAGGTCTGAGCCACTAAAGACCAGCCTCATTGGATTCTGTGCCTCCCTGAGAATTTCTTTTACTCCTAATTCTTTGTTAGTCTTCAGACCCAAGTACCACCACCATTTAACTTATGGGCAGAGAGAAAGAATCCTCCATATGACCCAAGAAGGATGTTCTAGTTTTAAAATTTTCAATATCTGCAATAGATTTTAAATTTTCAATGAAGGGAAATAAAGGACATGAGGTCAATAAGTGACATTAAAAATTACTTGTCCCATTTCCCCAACTCAAAACAAGTTAACTAGAAAGCCTACAAAATAGACATTTACTAGGAAAATACATTTTGCCAAAATTGACCTCAGTAAGAGGGAATCTACACAGATCAAAATCCATGGAGAAGAGGAAGACATTTATCAGTATCCCTCATAAATAAAAAGCACCTGGATCAGATTAGCAGCCAGATTCTTGCATTCTTTTAAATAGCATATAAGCTAATGCTGCCTACTCAATTCACGAGCATTAAAGAGGAGGTAAAATCTCCAAATTATCTTTATACATGACATAAAATTCTGATACTGAAACATCCTAAAGTATGTACCAGAAAGAATACCACAGAAAAATGTCACCTCTTCCTACAGGTGGTACCATGTAAAATAAAATAGCCAAAACTCCTGAAACTATATGAAAATATGATGAGCAAAGCAATTTGTGTCTCGAATTCAAAAATGATTCACCTTTAGGAAGTTCATTAATGTACTTCATCATATTTATGAAGAGAAGTCAGGAAATCTTACTCTTAGTTACAAAACCATTATTTGGAAGAATTCATCATATACGAATGTTAAAACACTCAATATTAGGGAATTCTTTAGGATCTTTCCCAACTTGACAAACCAAAGTCTTCGTTTTGGTCATAGGGAAGCGCTAGAGATACTCCACTGAGGCCAGAAAACCCCAGTAGAAAAGGTACATGATCACCTGTTCTATTCATTTGTCATTGTGTTGTAGGTTTAGCCAGGGCCATTTAAAATGGTAGAGGAATTAGACGTAGAACTATGTTTGCAGACGATACAAGTATACCTCTGGAAACAGAAAAGACCTCATAGAAAATCCACTTTGAAAAATAATTCAGTAGGCTAATAGGTTTTGGTACTGATATACAAAACCATAGCCTTTTGTACATGGGGTATTATTTTGAAGATTTTATTTTTAAGTTGGGATGAGCACTGAGCATTGTATGGAAACCAATTTGGCAGTAAATTATATTTAAAAACAAGATTTTATTTTTAAGTAATCTCTATACCCAAGATGGGGTTCAGGTCATGATCCTAAGGTCAAGAGTGGCAGGCTCCACAAACTGAACCACCTAGGTGCTGCTGTACATATTATTTGTTTGTACAACAGATTATGTACAACAAAGAATCATTTATGGGTTTTAGTAGGAGGGTCTGCAATTACAAAAGTATAACATAAAATAGGGACACATGGGGGGCTCAGTCGGTTACGAGTACAACTCTTGATTTCAGCTCATATTGTGATCCCAGGGTTATGGGATCAAGTCTTGTGTCTTGGTCTGTGCTGAGCATAGAAACCACTTGGGATTCTCTCTCTCTCTCTCTCTCTCTCTCTTTCTCTCTCTCTCTCGCCCCCCCACCATCTCTATCTCTCAAATAAACAAACAAGTAAATAGCTTTAAAAAAGTAAAAGGAAAGAAACTACCAGGAGTGAATCTAACAAAAATGTGTAAAGGCTCTATGGGGAAAAAACTAAAACATTCCTGAAATATGTGAAAGGAGAAATAAATGAATGTAAATTTACATCATGTTCTTGGATAGAATATCTCAATTTTATAAAATCCCAATAATATAAAAATCTCAATATTATAAAAGAAAATCTCAATATTATCAATTCTCATTTAGCTAATTAATAAATTTAATTTGATCCTGATATAGATATGATCAGTTAGTTTTTCGAACTAATAATGTGATTGCAAAAATGTTACAGAATACTGAACAATAAAAATAGCCCAAAAAGTCTAAACAAAACAAAAAACCCAAAATGAGTATAGTTATCCTTATGAGATGTTATTTATAAACAGGCTATTATATCAGTGAAGTTAAAAAGTTAAATGTATGCCAAAGTGCATAAGAAAAGTTAATAACCAGCAAAAACTAAAGTGGGGATAATATTAATGCTTGGTATGCGGGAAATGAGAATTCCTATCAAAATGACAATAAGTGTTCTTACTCTTCACATCCTAGAGCGGGATAAAGGTCAAACAAAAGAGAAGTCTATACAGTAAAAAATAATTAAAAATGATTAAATACCTTCCTAAGACCTGCTTCTCAAGCACCTGACTGTAGCCAACCTCTGGCTCATCTTCATTAAAGAAGTTGCTCAGCAACACTTTTGGCTTGAAAAACATCTTTGTTGAGTTTTTGTTTTTTTAATTTCTTTAACGTTTATTTATTTTTGAGACAGAGAGAGACAGAGCATGAATGGGGGAGGGTCAGAGAGAGGGAGACACAGAATGCGAAACAGGCTCCGGGCTCTGAGCTGTCAGCACAGGGGCCCGATGTGGGGCTCGAACTCAAGGACCGGGAGATCGTGACCTGAGCTGAAGTCGGCGCTCAACCGACTGAGCCACCCAGGCGCCCCCATCTTTGTTGAGTTTTGATACAACTTGTTTTGTATGTTCCGAGTGGCCAGTGGTGTATCCATTGGCAGCACCTGCTTCTTGAGTGTCTTCCAGGACATCACGATTGGCCCCAGGAACTCCAAGATGATAGAACTTAAAATAGAGGCTCTGCGTGCCTCTCTAACAGTCAGCTGCCCAATCGTAACTTGGTGGTAAATACCACTTTAATCTTCCTGTGACTGACTGAACCGAGAAAACATCATATAGAAACATGACTGGGGGTGCTGAATACCAAGATCACAGGATCACCACTTTTAACCTTCCCTCCTGTCAGACATTTGGGATTCATGCCCTGGGGCAGTATCTCCCTAGTTTTCAAGCTTCTAAGATACAAGCAGTGGGTCCAGCACATTTACAGGAACAACATCTCCAGAATTTCCCCAGAGGTGAGGTCTACCCAAGGCATCCTTGTCTTGGTAAGCACCTTTGTGTCTTTTTAAGCTCCCTCTTCCACCTTTTCATGTCATTTGGCTCTTTCTGAAAATCCCAGTTGGTGGGAGCTGAACCCCTGTGCTCTAATCACTCCATGTTTGTTTTTTTTTCTTTTTTTTTTTTTAATTTTTTTAAACGTTTATTTATTTTTGAGACAGAGGGAGACAGAGCATGAACGGGGGAGGGTCACAGAGAGAGGGAGACACAGAATCCGAAACAGGCTCCAGGCTCTGAGCTGTCAGCTCAGAGCCCGACGCGGGGCTCGAACCCACAGACCATGAGATCATGACCTGAGCCAAAGTCGGAGGCTTAACCGACCGAGCCACCCAGGCGCCCCCCCCCCTTTTTTTTTTCTTAACAGTCAGCCCTTTTGTTCTCTGCAGCCCTGACCTTAATTGTGTCCAGGATCGTCTCTGCACGCTGCAGAAGGAATACCCAACTGTCTAAAATGACAAGATACCTATAAACTATTGTAAACTGTTAGACAATGAGTAGTTACTTTTTAATTCACTCCTTGCAGAGATTTAAGCCCTGGAAGGGTCAGTCACATAATAGAGAGGATGTGAAAAGCAAATGCAGCCAGCACCACCTTCAGAATTTCCACAGGAAACAGAAGAGGAGCTATCAACTGGCACATTTCCTATTAAAAATTATTAAGAGTGTATATGACGCTGCTGAAAACGTGAAACACTAGTGGTAGAGTTTGCTTGCACCATTTACGTACAGAACAGAAATCCTTATCACATGTTTGTGGAAATACTTCAAAACCAGTATTGCATCAGTACTAGGAAAAGTTACATCTCTCTGAAGGAGTCCACCTTTTAGAAGCTTCCTTATTGGCCCTTGACACCAAGCAATCAGAAACAGAAAACAAAAGGATCAGTTAAAATATCTAATTTTCTGGGTACCTGGGTGTCTCAGTTGGCTAAGCCAGGGACTCTGGGTTTCGGCTGAGGTCATATCTTTTGTGATATCCAGTCCAGACATGGGGTGAGGGGCGGTGTACAGAGGGCTCTGCTCAGAGCCTGCTTGGGATTCTAGATCTAGCTCTCTGCCCCTTCCCGCTTGCATTCCCTCCCGTGCTCTCTCTCAAAATAAATAAATTTTTAAAACTCTAATTTTCAAGAAAAAAAATAGACTTCTAAAATACCTGAGAACAATTTGTTTAATTAAAATTGCAATGAAATTTGGCAATTAAGGGCTTAAGCACATACAGGTCCCACTGGTAGGTCTCAAAGACATTCGGATTTGTAATTCATCTGGAGAGGTGTGGAGTTGAATATCAAATTTAAGAGAGAGAGATTAATCAACACCCATTGACACAGGAACTTTTATTCCTTTAAAGCAACGTGCCAGCGCTCCGTCCCACAGCCCAAGGCCCGGCGGGGAAAGCCTGGAGTGCAGTCCAAGGGATGGCGAGAAGTGACAGTTGAGTGAAAAGTCTGAGGACGAGTTAATACCGAACAGCACAATTCCCACAGGACAGTGTTTATTTCTTTTAATGTTTATTTTATTTTTGAAAGAGAGAGAGTGCGAGCGAGGTAGGGGCAGAGAGAGGAGACAGAATCCAAAGCAGGCTCCAAGCTCTGAGGTGTCAGCACAGAGCCCGATGGGAGGCTCCAACCCACCATAGGGAGATCAGGACCAGAACCAAAGTCAGGCTTAACCTACTGAGCCACACAGGCGCCCCCCGCCCCCCAGAACAGTTGTGCGTGTCGCATTCTAGCGTCCATCACCGACACTGACCACCCCGGCTTTTACTTTATTAAACAAGGAGCTGTCACTATCCGGGTCTCAGTCGACCCACGAGGACCCCGGGCGCCAGGTCCCCACACTGCTCCGCCTCCCCCCTAGAGCGCATGTCCACGGCTCTCTAAACACTTTTCTCTCACCCCCCCACCCCAACCCGCCCCCCCCCCCAAAAAAAAATTGCTTCCCCGGGCACCGGGCTCAACTTGTGAAATACCGCCGCTCCCAACAGAAGCGACCCACCCTTCCCTGAGGTTGCACCCAGCCTGGCTCGAAACGACACCCGCGGGATTGGACGGAATCCAAAAGCGGAACCCGAAACCGCGCGGCCGGAAGAGAAAACAGACCCGCAGACGCTGGGAGGAGAGTGGTGCGCTGGACCCGCCCCACCGGATGTGTCCTGGACACGCCCCGGCACCGCCCCGCGACGCACGCGCGTGCGCCATTTTCTGCAGCCCCGGAAGCTGATCCAGCAGGGCAACGTGCGCTGTGGGGTGAGCGAGTCTCCATTTTTCTGGTTCGCACCAGCGGTTGCGCTGCTCAGTGCCTGGGGCTCCACCCCAGGTTCCGGGGTCGCCTGGTAAGGTAAAATTCTTGAACCGTCTTCTCCCTTTCATCGCTCGCGGCCTGGCTAAGACGTTCCGAGTCCTTTCTCTCGGGGCGGGTCCCAGGGGTCTGTGGTCGTTTTCGGTTAAAATCGCTCCGAGGCAGGTTCGGGCCAAGCCGTTCTGCCTGTGGCCCTTGCAGACCCCGATATCCTTGCCGGTCACTTTCCTGCTCAGAACCTTTCTCTGACTGCCGAGTGTCCCCCGTGCCCCCAACCCCATACTGCGTCGGGCACAGTGGTCACTAGGGAGGTGGGTGCAGGCCGTTGGCCGCAGGGTGGCCGTCCGTCTGGGTGTGGACGGAGATGGCGGGGAAGGACGCAGAAATCTGCGGAGTTAGAGGGTCATCAGAAAGTGTGGGGAGAAAAACCGGAGGGGATTGACACAGGCTGCCGCAGAATAGGGTGAAACTGTCTGTTGGAGGAGGAATAGCGACGGAGGGAAACGGAAATGGACAAAAGGACTGAAGAGAAACAAGGACACAGACTTCTACAGAGAAGAAAACGCGTAGGGGTCACAGACAAGGCACAGGACCCAAACCCTAGTGAAGAACCGAGGATATCAAGTTGTGAAGTACCGACTTGAAGTTTTATGACCTCGTTAATCTAACATTTGGTGAATTGTTTCAGTTGTGGAGAAGAGATTGAGAGTGTGAAACCTGATGTTTGAGGCATCTGCACTTTCTAGCATTGCATCAGAAGATAATGCCATGGGCAACCCCTCCTCATCCAGGGGGACTAGAACTGTCAGTTAAAGGGGACTTTCTGTAACCACATGGTGCTTTTACGGTGGCCATTGTTAACAATACTGTTTGTCTCTCCCCCTTTTTTCGTGGCTCATGGCATTCTTTTCTGAATTTGATGTATCCTCACACTTGTTGTGACTTTAATCTCAGATTCCACTGGAGAGCTTTTCAACTTCCAAATTATTTTTTCTTGTAATTTTATTGTTCAGAGTAAGAGTTTTATATGCTTTCTACTCTACCATATGTTGCAAGGATTCTTTGATATCTGTTAAAGAACTTTATGGTATTTCATTACACATCCGTTAAGGATGGTGGTAACCTTTTAACACTCAAAACCTAGTTTAGTGTGCTAATTTAATAATTCAGCAGTTCTCTTCTTGCGTTAAGGCAGTTTATAAATTATCAAGCTTTGAGCTGAGTTCTCCAGCTAAGTGGATGATCCCCTCAAGTCCCCTCTGTCTTCTCTGTACAGATGTTGAAGGGTGGTCTTGATTGATGTGGAACTTGGTTCCAGCAGAGCTCATCCGTTCATAATACAGAGAGTGTTCAGACCTCGTGCCCACAGGTGACCCTTTTTCATGTTTTCCAGGAGCAGTAACTATTTGTAATTTCATATAGCTTTTCTGGAAAAGAGGAATTAAATGCTTGGGTTTGCTTAAACCCATAAAAGAGAAGCTTCTCTCCTTCAGGAACATGAAAGGTAATCTGGAATTAGGACAAGGCCTTTCTACTTCAACCTGTCCAGGCCGCCTTTTCAGAGATTTCTTACACCCAGTTCTGCTCATTCAACTGAGACTTCTTCAGGGTAACTTGGCAAATTAACTGCCCCGCTAACCCCCGATGGACCCACCTGTAACAGGAGACAATAGACCAAGAATTCTGAACCTGAGTTAATAAGATGCGTGAAATGATTTTCAAAACTAGGTGCGTCTTTGGTAGTGTTGTGGGAGAGAGTGTGCAGTTATAATGGGAGTTCACAATGTGACCCAGTTCCAAAAATATCGAAAGCCACTAAGAAAGAAGCAGGAGCATAGCTCAGAGACCGGGATGTGCCTCTGTCACCTCCACCCTCTGTGTATCCTGGCTAAATCTTAAAAATTTGATTGTGTCGTCTTTTGACATTAAACTCTCTTACAGGCTTCCCATCAGCATCAGGACAAAGGTCTAAACTTCTCAGTATGGCTTCCAGGGAGCTCTGGAGCTGGGTGGCCCTTAAGAGTTGGTCCATATTGATGGCACGGACAGGCTTCTCCGACCTGCATCATCCATTCCTTGGATGCGGGCTACCTAGGGAGGAGCGAAGAACTTAAATGAGCCCATTCCCTTTGGCCAAGTGCCAGGTAGACAAGACAATGCAGTTGCAGTGGAGTGTGTAAGTTTGAGCGGTAGGGGAGGCCTTCGTGAAGAAGTGGGTAAAAAATGCACTTGTTGGCCTCCACATAGGACCTTATTGTCCCCGCATCCCTCCTGTTGCAGTGGGCAGCAAAGGCCTTTTTCCCATGGCAAGTTTCTCCCCATATGTATATTGTGGCAGAGGATGGGGTTATGTTGATTCTGAAAATTAAACAACATCCTTTTTGTCACACAGTATAACCTTACTTGAGAAGGAAGACCAGAAGAAGAGGGAAAAAAGAAGGAATGGCTCTTTTCCAGGTAAAATCCCATTTTTTGTTGATTTTTCTTCCTAAAATGTCACTTTGGACTTGTTAATCTTGTCTGTCTGTGAGGTGTCCTGCCTGAATTGTTTACTCACACCCAGGGCTTTCTCCCAATCTCCCCTCCTCTCCATGCATATTTCATCTTAACTGTGACCAAGTGACGCGGAACTTGGGAAGAGGCACCTGTTAGGTGGTCATCCTGGGAATGTTGTTCTACACAGGCTAGGACTGGAGATAGGGAGTTAGCTCTTTGGTATCTTCAGGAAGGATTCTTCAGAGATCCCTCCTGGATCCTTTTTCAGCTCATATAAACCAGGATTAAAGAGATTATGTATGTAAGTCATGTATTAATGTGCAAAAGTACCTGAGGAACCCTGGAAAATAAGAGTGCTGGAAATTTACTTCATCCGGTTTTACGAATGCATTTTGATGTTAAACCAGGGACTCATTGTGCTTCTGACTCCACGATATTAATACTTTGGAATAGAATAGAAAGTTGAAAGTAGGAATGAGAAGTAGAGAGGGTGTCTTGGTTTATTAACATAATTGGTTTTCAAATGTAGAACCAACCTACTTGTCAAACAGTGTCACAGACGATGAGACTGGAGTTCTCTCTTGTCCAGAAGAGAGCAGATGCAGAATGGAATATGAGAAAGGGTGATGTCCGCAAGGAAACAGGAGCCCCCAACAGGGGTTTTTTCTCAGTATTTATTGAGCCCATGAGATATTACACATGTGGTACACATGAAGAAAACAAGTACTTACACACATGAACGTGGAGAAACCATCAGACAGGAACATTAACTTGTGTGTGTAGGAAGCAGAGGGTCTGGAGGCAAGTGGAGTGTGTGACCAAAGTACATTAGTAGATTGGCGTCAGATGGAAAGGAATTTCCTGCAGGTGCTGTAAGAAGTTACTCGTGATCCCATTGCAATATCTTGCTAGCTAACTTTGGGCACGTTCGCCCCATGGTGGGAGATTTTCGCCCTAAGCTTTTCTGTAGCTAATGACTTTACCTTGGGTGCTTTTGTCCCGTGGTGGCAGCTTTCTGCCCTAAGCTTTCTAACCTGTTTGTGGAAGTCTAAGGGATTCTTGAACCTATTTCCCCCTGGCTCCCCATTTTGGTTTTTTTCATCTTAAGTTTGCGTGTGAGGACAGTCATGATGGCTACCTGATCCGTATTTTGCTGTCTGGTGGTTTGGAGAGTGATTCTGCAATGGCATAAAAGGAGACATCGTACAAGTATTCCGCTTCACAGAGTTATAATGGAGGTTTAGCACCTGTTGTCTTTTTTCTATAAGTTGGATGGCCGCCATAAGGGCTTTGAGGTGTGCCATTATTTGTTTGTAGAAGTTTCGCTTATTAGCTCTTTGATAGTGTTGACCAAAACTGGGTTAAGTACATGTGCAGTTTCAGTGTGCTGAAGACTAATTTGAGCAATGGTAGCAGAGGCTATAACGCTTACTGTGGCTTGGATCCCCATGAGTAAGAGGCCTATGAAACGCCTTTGTCTGGTTAATGAATACCAGTGATGGAGATCATTGCCATCAGATGCAAATCAGGTGTGTAGGCTATACCACTTCGTTGTAAGAGGAAGCGGGCCTGGTTTGACAGGCGTTTAGGCTTCCCTCATGTTATATGAGGAGCTAGGAATTGCATTTGTGGAGCGACTTCAGGATGATGAACAGTGAAGTGGTTTCTTCCATCCTGAAAGTGGAGCGGTGGTCGTTCATTCTGAGTCATTCTCTGGAAGTCCTGGTTGATTGGAAGGTGTTCTGGGTTCTCCCCCATGCTGTGATACAGCTTCACCAACCAAGATAGAATCCCCAGAGGTCCAGAATATGAAAGAATACAAGCATATTCTCAGACCCAAGTGACAAGTTTGAACTGGCACCATAGGATGAGAGGGTTTATGGAATTTAGGAAAATGGAGCTTAGCTGCGTTAGTCCTTGAGGGTCAAGATTTGAAAACGTAAGAGGGATCATAGTGTGATCGAGGAGAAGTTGAGCTTGTAATGTAGACAACCATGGGTAATTCTGCCTTTTTTGTTGTTTTTAACATATTTTAACATATTTTTTAATGTGCTCATTCTACAACTGCTTGTCCTTGTGGATTGTAGGGAATTTTAATTTCATCTGCCATTTCCTTCTTCCTTTGTTTCCCACATTGTTCCCCCCTGAAAGTTTTGACTCTTAAAATCTTCAAGGTTGCTGAGGGTGGATGGTCTTCTCTTCTGTAACTTCTTCTTGCTGAATAGGGTCATAGAGAGTCCATCCCTCGGGGCAACATTGGTAAGTTGGGGTAGGTATAGCAGAGTTAGGAAAAGGAAAGACAGTGCAGGGGAAACAGCCTCCTTGAGCATAAAGGATTATCTGTCTACTGGAAGTGGTAGCGGTGAGGAAGTATTCCAACAGGAGTCACAAAACTATGACAAAAAAGACACAAAAATGGACATGATTAAAAGATCTAATGGAGGTGAGAAGGAAATTCAGTTACTTCTGTGGCACATAACACTTCAATTATCAGAATATCAAGTGATGACCCTATGCTAAAAAATATTAAAACTAGGAATTACATATAATCTGTATAATAGGTATAGCATGTACTCAAATGTAACCTAAGGATTATTATTTGTTTGACAGTGCTTCCAGAGTAATTCAACTTACTAAAGAATCCTAATCGGTCAAAAAGACTTCATTTACAATTTAAATCTTTGAAAATTTGTTAGTAAAATACTCAGTAAGTTGTAATCCACCAAGTGTGTTTACCATCAGACCCCGATATCCTCACTTTCCCTGCAATAAGAAGCTGAAAGCAGATGAGCCTTACTTAGGAATCAGTGATTTAGCATCCCATCCTATTTAGAAAAGGCCTAGATGTCCCAACAAATTCAATCCCAATTTATCATGCACGGAAAACTTTTCGAGTTACTAAAGCCTTTGAAAGCTAGTGTAACAATGACTCATGAAACCTGTGAGACCAAGTTTCCAATTACTTTAAGTTGTAACATGAGCTTATTTGACCTTTGATTAACAGGTCTATTTCAAACCAACAAACTTACATTCGGGTCCCCCTAAGACAGTTTGTTCCCCATGGTTAATTTTTACCTGAAACACTGCTGAGGAAATCTGAAGTGGATGATCTTGGCTCGTTGACATATCAGAGACCATGTTTAAGGATTGGGAAAGGTTTCTATAGGTCATAATATGGCTGAATTTTGGGTAGACCCCGGTGTAGTGTATAATATATGCTCCCAGTTTTTTCGAGTTTTCCAAGGGCAAGATGTCTTGTGAGTTTTCCCGTGGTGTTTGTAAACATAGTAAGGGCATTCTTAATAGGTAGTTGCAAAGGAGTGAGGATGTCTTCAGAGGGAATCTTTTGTTCCTTTGACAGGTCAGATATTTCCCATTGACAAATGGTATAGTTGGCATTCTCAGGGTGTAGGGGTGCTGACGGGGCTGGCTGACAATAAGGAGGTTTAGGTTCCATGGAAAAAGTTTTTATTTACTTTGAGTGCATCTATATGTTCATAAACATCATCCGCACATAAGGGGAGAGTGTCTGTCAGAACAATAGATCACGTAAGAATAACTCAGGCAGAACATTGGCGCCTTCCATATGTCATGCCTTTAGTGTTTTACGTATTCATTCCCAAGTGTCTAAGTGAAAGGTTCCTTGCTTAGGAGACCAAGGACAGTGTTGCTAGATAATCATTAATAATTTAAGGAGTGCTATATGAATGTGTTTTTTCTGTTCTAGGGATAGAGAGTCTCCCATAATAAGTCTCTCAAAAGTTCAGTGGCAGTGAATCCCTATAGGTTCTGTTTCTCTTACCTCATCAGGAGAGATTGTAGTCCCGTGCATTTTTCTATTTTTGGAGCTCTAGTTGTTACACAACTAGTTGTTTCCGCATCCTTGAGTAATGTTGGCTTCGTAGCCATGTCGCCTTCCAGTCTCGTCAGCCCTTAGTCACATTGGGTTCTCCCACATTGTCTTCTTAGCCACGTCCCCTGCTGACACACCCACTTCTTAGTCACGCTGGCTTTTCTTCTAATCATGTTGACTTCTCGTCGCCTTCTATCACGTGGACATCTGTCACCTCGGCTTTTATCATGTCGACTTCTATCCTGTCGGGGTCACCATCTGGCGAAGACTAGGAGCCTGGAGTTCTCTCTTGCCCAGCAAGAGAGCAGCTGCAGATGGAATACGAGAGAGGGTACTGCCTGGGAGAAGACAACAGCCCCCAACATGGGTTTCATCTTGTATTTATTGAGCTCTCAAGATACTACATACGTCGGGAACATGAAGAAAAGAAGATCTTACACATGTGAACATGGAGAAAGCCATCAGACGGGAATCATTAACTTGTGTGTGTAGGAAGCAGAGGGTATTGGGGGCAAGTGGAGTTTGTGATCAAAGTACATTAGTAGATTGGGGTCAGATGGAAAGTAATTTCCTGCCGGTGATGTAACAAGTTGCTCGGTATCCCATTACAATATTTCCCTAACGAATCTCGAGTGATTTTGCCCCTTGGTGGCGGCCCTCCGCCGCAAGCTTTCGTAACTTATTTAGGTAAGTATAAGTGATTCTAGAACCTATTTCCCCCCATAACAGTAAATGTTTTATAAATTATTGGTAGCACATCCATCTCATAAAGACCATGGTGTTCTTTTAGGAACTCTCACATGTTGCACATCTTTTAGAGAAAAATGTGTATAATTTAGCCAGACATAGGAGCAGAACTTTCATCACAGAGGATGGTGCTCAGTTTTAATTTTACATAATATTATTAAATTCTTTTTATTATTTTTGTGTGTATGTATTAAACTTCAGTAGTACAGATTTTTGCAGTTCAGTTCCACACACTAATACATTTTTGAAACTAAGAAGTAAAACATGTTCTTCCCTATCATATCTTCCACCATCACTGATTTTCTTCATTAAGAACCAATGTTCTCTTTCGTACATATTTTCCAAACGTGCGTTTATATATTGTAGCATGAGTTTAGAATATATTCTTCTGTAAGTGTGTAATCCTATTTTATTCTGCAAATTGATATCTTTACATGCGATATGACTTGAAGTCGTTTTCATGAGAGTCAGCAAGAGATTACTGCTTTTTTAGATCCTCATGGGAGCATTCTCTAAATGAAGATACATGGGTCCTTTACAACTCCTTACTGTTTCAAAGAATGCCACGATGGCTGCTTCTGAGCAGGCCGACTTCACTACAGACTTCTAAGGATGTTTTAAGATTGTACATCTTTTAAGCATGATTACCAGGTTGATGATGGTCTTTCTGAGGAGGCACAGACATTCCACTTAGTAAATAAAGATTTTAAATCAACCGTCTTGACCATCCTCAGCTAAAGGAAAATGTGGAAGAGAACTAAGAAGTAGGAGAACAATATTTCAACAAATAGAAAATATCAGTAAAGAGATAGAAATTATAGCAAAAGGAGGAAATAGAAATGCTGGAGTTAAAGTATAAACACCAGAATTGAAAATTCACTAGAGGGTTCATCAGCAGATGGACAAAAAGAATAAAGAATCCGTGAACTTAAACAGAGGTTAACTGAAATTGTCAAGTGTGAGGAGGAGAGAGGGGAATAAAGCTGAATAAAAGGGAATAAAAGAAGAAAAATGGCCAGAGGCAAAGAAACCTTTGGGACACTATAACTAATACTCCTATAAACGTAATAGGAGTTCTAGAAGGAAGGGCAGAAAGAATAATTGAAGAACGAAGAGCTGAAAACTTCCCAAATTTATCAAAGAGAATCTATACGCCCAAAAAACTCAGTGAACTTCAACTAGGTCCAATGCATGGAGATCCCTGGCAGTCACATAATCGGTCAAGTTTTATAAGATAGAGTGTGGAACGTAGCAAGACAGAAACAACTTCTCATGTACAGGGATTCTGAATAAGATTAATGGTCTGTTTCTCGTTAGAAACTGTGGAGGCCAGGAATCCATCTCCTTTGGTATTAAAAGATTGAAAAATTAAAAAAAAAAAAGCTGTATGAGGAATTCCTTACGAGGCAAACTATACTACAAAATTGATAGTGAAGTTGAGATTCCTAGATGAACAAATGCTGAGGGGGTTCACACTTACAGACTTAGACTATAGGCAATGCCACGTGGAGTTCTTCAGGCTGAAATGGATAGAAACTAGCAGTACCTCAAAGCCATAGGAACAAGTAACGCTAGTAAAGGTAATTACATAAGTAAATATAAAAGCTCATTATTGTGTTTGTTTTGTAACCCATTTTTTCCTACATGTCTAAAGAGATAGATGAGTAAAACAATCAGAAAAATCTGCTCTTGAGTGTATGCAACATCTGTTCATATCTTTTATGAAGTAGTTTTTGACAACAGCATAAAGGGAGAATGTGTAAGAGCAGTTGTTTGTATGGCATTAAAGCTAAGTTAGCATCAACTGAAATTCAAATATTAGTGGTTTAATATGTAAACTGTAATCCCCAGGATAACCACTCAGAATATAACCTGAAAACATACAGAAAAATAAATAGACCATCAAAATGGTATGCACGCACAGACACCTGAAGAAGGAAGGAATTATGTAACAAAATATTAGCCATACAAACAGCAGATGTTAGAAGTAATTCCTATCAGTAACAACTTGAAAAGTACCTAAATTAAACTCTTCATTAAAAGAGAAAGGAATTTTTAAGAATGGTTCCACTCTATGTCTACATACAGCTCACTTTATTTTTCAAAGTATTTATTGATTGTGAGAGAGTGTGAGTGGGAGAGGGGGAGAGAGAGGGAGAGAGAAATTCAAGCAGGCTCTGCAGTGTCAGTGCAGAGACCATTGCTGGGTTCGGTCTCACAAACTGTGAGATCATAACCTGAGCTGAAATTGAGAGTCAGATGCTTACGCGACTGAGCCCCCAGGCACTCTGAGGCTCACTTTAGATATACAAATAGGTTGAAAGTTGAAGGATAGAAAAAGATATTTATGTGGATAGTAATGAACCCTAGCTGGGTAGCTATACAGGTTTCAGACCAAATGGGCTTGAAGGTGTAAAATTGTTACCAAGCATGTTGAGACTCATTATATATTGAAAAAAGGGCAAATCATCGAGGAAGTAAAACAACTATAAATAATAGGTACATAACAACAAAGCCCCCAAGCATTTGAAGCAAACATTGGGGAGATTGTTCTACTATACTAGTTGGAGCACTCAATGCTCCCTATTTAATAGTTGATAGAACAACCAGACATCAGTAATAAAGCAGTGAGCAACACTGTAAACCAGCAAGGCTCAGCAGACATATACAGAACAGTGCATCCTGCAAAAACTCAAAAATTAGGGGTAGAAGGCAACTGGCTTAGTCTGAAAAAGCTTATTACTAAATTTCTATAGCTAACCTCATATTCGCTGGTGAACACCTGAAAACATCCCTTAATGCTGAAAACAAAACAAGCATGCCCCATGTTGCCACTCCAACTGAGCACTCTACTGGAAGTTCTAACCAGAGAAATTACAGAAGAAAAATAAATAAAATGTGTCAAATGGGAAAAGAAATCAAATTATGTTTACTCATAGTATACATGATCTCCTCTTTAGAAATAAAGAATACTCATTCCTAGAATGAATTTACTGAAGTTACAGAATACAATATCAACACTCAAAATTCAGTTGCATTTCTGTACACTAGCAGTCAACAAAGGGAAAGTAAGTCAACACTTCCATTTACAAGAGCAAGACATCAAATGGGAATAAATTTAATTGAGTTTGAAGTTGTATACAGAGTGAAAACTACAAATGTTGGTGAGGGAAATTAAAACCTAAGTAAATGTCAAGATATCTTGTGTTTCTGCCTTGGAAGACTGTAAAACGGAGAGCTCCCCAGAGTAACATAAAGAGTAATGCAGTCCTTGGCAAAACCTCAACAGTGTTTCTTGCTATATTGGGAATCGTGATTCTCAAACTCATATTGAATTGGTATGGACACCACATAACCAAAATAAATGTGAGAAGGAACAAAATTGGAGGACCTACATTTCCCAACATCAATACTAATATAGTCATGTGAAGTAATGAAAAGCATAATTGCACCAGAGGCTAGAAATATTGATCAAAACGATAGAACTGAGCATCCACAAGTAAACCCACACATCTTCAGTCCATTCCTTTTTTTACAAGTGTGCTGAAAACAGACACTGGAAAAATAAAAGTCTCTTAAATGGTACTGGCACATTTAGATATCTGTGTGAGGATGGAATTGAAACTACCTTGTGCTGTGTAAGGAAATGAATTCAGATTTAATCAAAGACTAAGTGTAAGAGCCTAAACTATAAAAGTCTCACGTGAAAACATAGGGGGTAAGTCTTCATCACCTTCGGGTTGGCAGTGGATTTTTACACATGATCCCAAAAGAAAAAGAGAACCAGACAAAGTAGATAAATTGGTCATCATCTCAATTATTCATGTCTGTTCACTGGAGGACATTATCACCTAAGTGGAACAATCTAGCAAATGGGAGGAAATAATTTGCCAGCACATATCTACTAAGCATCTACAACCCAGAATATGTGAAGAACTTATACAACTCACAACTAACATACAAAGAACCCAACTTGAACAATGGTCAAAGGATTTTAATAGACATTTCTCCATAGAAGATACACAAATGAACCCAGCACATGGAGAAATGTTCAATGAAAGTAGTCATTATTAAAATGTAAAATCAGAACCACAGTGAGCTATCGTTTCACATCCACTAGGATGACTGTTGTGAAACAAAAATAAAGATGTGGAGAAATTCGAATCATGACACGTTGCTGTAAAAATATAGGTACTGTGGAAAAGAGTGTGACAGAGTCTGAAAAAATTAAACCATGTGCCCCAGTAATTCCACTCCTAGGTATATAACCAAAAGAATTGAAAACAGGCATCCAAACACTTCTACTGGAACTTAGTAATATTAGCCAAAGGTCATAACTACCAAATGATTTACAGTAGTTGAGTGAATATGGTCTACTCCTGTAATCGAATATTCTGCAGCCAGAAGAAAGGAAATGGACCACTGATACATACTATATTGTGGATGAGCCCCAAGGATGATTCTATGTGAAAGAAGGCAGATGCAAAAGGTCACATTTTTGATCCCTTTCCTTTTACAAGAAAAGATCTAAGATCGGTGAATCCACAGAGAAAAGCATTAGTGGTTTGCCAGGGACTGGGCAATAGGAAGCACCTGTTAATGGGTAAAGTCTTTCCTATGGGGCTGATAAAAAAGTTTTGGATCTAGACAGAGGTGATGTTTGTGCAATATTTGAATGCAATAATTGCCCCCTAATGGTATTTTAAAGTGGCTAATTTTATGTTCACTGTAACTCACTCAAAATTATCTTACACGGATCAAAGAACACTCATTCTAGTCAAGTCAGTCTTTACACATCTGTGCTTCTCTTGTCTTTGGTCAAATAAGAACATGTTCCCTGTCCATTTGGTGAAATGTGTTTTCCTTTCAGGGACGGTTGACCTTCAGGGATGTGGCCATAGAGTTCTCTCAGGAGGAGTGGGAGTGCCTGGACCCTGCTCAGAGGGCCTTGTACAGGGACGTGATGTTGGAGAACTACAGGAACCTGGTCTCCGTGGGTGAGGATAACTTGCCTCCAGAAGTCGGTAGTTACTTTTTATGTCTGTGCTGTGCATTTTCTAATGAGAGCCCCTGTTTTGATCATAAGAGTTCCAATTCCTTGTTCTTAAGGGAGTGATTGCAGCTGTTTTGATTGAGAGTGGAAAGGGTTCATAATGTGGCAAGTGGACTCTAACTTCCCTTTCCTTCAGAAGTTATGCATTCCTGCTTGTTGATGTGGTTGCAGAAAAGCCTAAGGGAGGGAACTGGTGATGAGGAGCCTTGGGTGTTCTGTGTAAGTGAAGAATCTCTAAATTCTACTCCTGAAACCAGCATTACATTCTCTGTTAACTAACTAGAATCTAAGTAACAATCTCAGAGTTAGGGAATAGGATCTAAAACCCTTATATTCTTAGCAAAGTCCAAGTTTGCTGACATCTTGAAAGATAAGGCTCAGAGAGAAAAAACGTATTTAAAGTAGGGAAAAAAGGAAACCTCGTGGTGAATTTATTTAAATCTCTGATTCTGTCGTCTTACCCTTGTGCCTTTGGTTAAGTGATTCTTGGAAAAAACCCAGATGTCTGCACACCTAAAATAATCCTTAAGCACACAGGCACTCATTTGAGTAATTTTTGAAATATGTTTCTACACCACTTAAAATGAATATCCTTTCTTGTTTGCTGAACCAAGAGCAGGGAATTTGTTCTGGAAGAGCCAAGCAGATCATGTTCTGTTTTTCTTGATAAACGAAAATCTATTCTTGAGGTGAATATCATCTCTGTTTTGGAAAAAGAGAAAGAGACTTGGATAGTGGAAAGTGAAATGAAGACAGGGGAACATCCACATAGTGGGCAATGTATTGGGGTGTGAGCACAAGTGAGAGCTCAGATGAGCAGAGGAAGCTGCTCCAGTAAATATTGTTTGGGAAGGATCTATGGGAAAATACAAGTTTATTTCTTAGGAACTTTCAAAGGAAATCCGCCTCCACCCCCCAAACATTTCTCAGTCTGTTAAATGTGTAGAAATTTAAACTTCCACTATTATACCTACAACCCTGTTACCTAGCCCCTCCGACCATACTGGTGCCGTGGTTTGAGAGGGACTGGGATTGCTGTCCCTATGGCGTCTTTTCCCTGATCCCTCTTGGTTCTCATTCCATACAGGTCAGAGGTGAGGCCTTTGTAGTGCAGACCCCAGGATGTATTCACTTTGCATTTCCATTTTGTATCCTTGGAGAACTTCTCAGGAGACACAAAAATTATAGCATCTGTCTAATAAAGTAGATAAAAGTCTGTGTCTTTCCTCGGACATCCTGGCTTCTGAAGATCACTGCCTTGTGCATAAATTGGGCATAAGTCACGATGTGGATAATTCCAAAAGTGAAAAATCCAAAAGTAAATGTAGTGTAAATACAGCTCAGCTTGGTGATATCTCTCGTTTGTTTTTCTGTAGGAAAACCATGTATCATTCTACAGATGTTTATTGCATTCCTGGTATACTGTAACTACCATATTGATTTTTTTGGTTTTGTTTGTTTGTTTTAAGAACTCAAGAGGCAGCAGCAATTTTTGATTTTAAGTAATTTCTACAACCAGAGTGGGGTTTGAACTCAACTGCAAAGTCAAGGGTTGCATGGTGTACTGACTTAGCCAGCCAGGCAGCCCTCTTTTTTGTTTATTAACCTTTTGATCACCTTCACCCATTTCTGCTCACCTACCTGCGTGTAGCAACGACCAATATATTCTCTGTATCTAATGAGTTTTTGTTTCTTTAAGATTGCACACATAGGAGCAATCATACTGTAGTGGTCTTTGACTCATTCCACATAGCATATTGTCCTCAAGGTCCATCTCTGTTGTCACAAATGGGAAGATTGTATTCTACTTAGTGGCTAGATAATATTGTGTTGTATATACACATCTTTATCCATTCACCCATCAACGGACACTTAGATTGTGTTCGTATCTCAACTGTTATAAATAGTGCTGCAGTGAACATCAGAATGCTTCTATCTTTTCTGGTTAGTATTTTTGTTGTCTTCAGATAAATACCCAGTAGAATTGGTGGATCACACAGTAGTTCTCTTGGCTATACCTGATTCTCCACCCTGTTGACAACACGTGTTGTTTCTTGTCTTTTTACTAACTGCCATTCTAATATTAGGTGTGAAGCGATATTGTGGTTTTGATTTGCATTTCCCTGATGATGAATGATGTTGAGCACCTTTTCATGGTCCTGTTGGCCATCTCTAAGTCTTTGGAAAATGTCTATTCAGATCTTGTGCCCATTTCTTAAATTGGGTTATTTGAGCATGTTTTGGGAATGTTTTAGATTATTAGTCCATTATCAGATACATGATCTGCTAATAGTTCCTCCCATTCAGTAGGCTGCCTTTTCATTTTGTTGAAAAAGTGTTCCTTTGCTGTGTAGACATGTTTCAGTTTGATATAATTCCAAACGTTTTTGCTTTTGTTGTTTTTCCTTTTGGTTTTGAGAGTCAAAAAACAAAAGCAAAAGTCATTGCCTAGACATGTTTCAAGAAGCTTATTACCCCCTAACTTTTCTTAATAGGAGTTTTATGATTTCAGGTCTTAGGTTTAAGTCTTTAATCCATTCTTAGTTAACTTTTGTGTATGGTGTCAGATAGTGGTACAGTTTCATGCCTTTGCCTCTGCCTGTCCCGTTTTCCCAAACCATCAATTGAAGAGATTGTGCTTTCCCCCTTTGTATAGTCATGTCTCCTTTATTGTAAATTAAGTGACCATGTGTGTGGGTTTATTTCTGGGCTGTATTCTGTTCTGTTGATCTATTTGTGTATTTTTATGCTAATACCATACTGTTTTAATTACCACAGCTTTGTAGTCAGGGGGTTTGAAATCAGGGAATGTGATGCCTCCAGCTACGTACTTTGTTGTCAAGATGCTTTGGCCATTCAGGATCTTTAGTGGCTCCATAGAAATTTTAGGATTTTTCACTTTTGTGGGTATGTTTTCATGTGGACAGAAATTTTCCACTTATTTGTGTGAATACCAAAGAATGGGACTGCTAGGTTGTATTTAAGGGTACGTTTAGTTTTGTAAGAAAGTGCAAACTGTTCCAAAGAGGAGTACCATTTTGCATCCCCCCCCAGCAATGAATGAGAGTTCTTATGGCTCCACATTCTCACTAGTATTTGGTGTTAGTGTTGTGGATTTTGGCCATTCTCATAAATGTGCAGTGATATCTAATTGTTACAACAGATATTTTCCTCGATTAAAGTTATGACTTTTCTTTAATGTTTGTTTACTTTTGAGAGAGAGAGAGGAGGGAGGGAAGGAGCATGAGCGGGGTAGGGTCAGAGAGAGAGACACAGAATCCGAAACAGGCTTCTGGCTCTGAGCTATCAGCACAGAGCGTGTTGCGGGCTTTTGAAGTCCTAAGCCTGCAATCATGACCTGAGTCGATGTCAGACACTTAACTGACTGAGCCCCCCAACTGGTGCTATGGTATTCTTTAAGAATTTGTGGTATCTTGAAAACATATTTTTTAAGTTCCTGTTTAGTCCCAGAAATATCATTAACCTGATTTGCCATAGGTTTTTCTGTAATGATACATTATGTTGGGGTGCTTGGGTGGCTCAGACAGTTAAGGATCTGACTCTTGATATCGACTCAGGTCATGAAGTCACATATGTGAGTTTGAGCCCCGCATTGCACAATGCGCTTACAAGCTGGAGACCTCAGGGGAATTTCCCCCCTCCCCCCTCCCCCCACCCCTCCCCCTTTTGCAAGCTCGCTCCCTCTAAGCAACAACCTTAAAAAGCATTCTAGTACATTTCTCCTGGAACATGTATACATTATGTAATTCTCTTGAGTATATACCTAGAAATGGAATTCATGGGATAGTTTGATAATTTTTAGAGCAAATACTGAAATAGATACAACTGTACAGTCTTCCTATAACCCTGTCTCCCTGTTGAATGTTTTCCACCTTTGCTTCATGCCCATAGTTGTGTTCCTACAGAATGTGTCATTCTTCATTCACATAAGAATGTGTCTTATGCTTCATTTTTGCTTTTCTGAATCCAAGTCCTGGCCTTTCCTCAGATGTTTCATTGAGCTAAACAAACCATCCTCGTATATCCCAGTATATTAATTTTGATCAACAAAGCACCTCAGTTTACACAGCACCTGACTCCCCTGTCCCCTGTACTGCAGAAGGATCCCTATTCATACAGGGGAACATGCATATGAATTGCTCAGGACAGCAGCTTGATCTGGTGGTTAATTATACTGTGTGTTTAATAATGTGTGAACATATGATGAGAGAAACAAGATATTTTAAAGACTATGTTAACAACCTACATATTGATAGATCTAGGAGGTTAAGTTAATAAGTAACCATAGTTACACAAACTAGTAGTCCCTGGGATTCTGAAGCAGTTTTTCTTGGAGACATAAAGACAGGATTTACATTCCATAAGGAACACATACTAGGAGGAATGAAAGATTCGTTGAGCATCACTGAAATATGAGATACTGGGTTCAGGTAAACACGTTTTGATAAAGACTAAGATTTAAGGAAGATAGACATCTCTGTGATATTCATGCACAGTTATAAAATAACCAGTGTGTAGATGGGCTCTGTAATCATGAAGTGTCATTTAATTATCCAGTTATGTGTCCAAAAAATATGGATAGTGTAAAATGTGTTTCGAAAAATTACCTTAAAATCAGAGAAATTGTTAATATGGAAAACGTTATAAAAAGAGAACTCAAAAACATTGTATATGACAAAAGTGTTTGAAGACCATTGTTGACTAACTTCCTTTATTTACTGTAATTGTTTAGGTGTGTAATTATTGAATTTAGTATAAAATATTTACCTTCCGACTCTATTTGATAGGAAGCCTTTCTGCTGGATTTGCACTCATGGAATTGTCACCAGGGGAGGACATTTATAAAGAAGTATTTTACCACTTAGTGATATTGGAGAGAAATGAAAGCCATGGCATCAAGGATTTTGGTCTCAAGGAAGTCTGGGAAAATAGGCTTGAGGTTGAAAATCGGTGGGGAGATGATGCAAGAAATTACAAAGAAGTGCCTTTGACCCATAACAAAAATCTCACTTGTAGGAAAGATCAGCCACTTAATCAGCCCTCAGTTACTTTTCCTGAAAAGCAGAGTGTTTCTGTGAGAAAAAATACATACCAGTATGTCATGAATAATGAACCATTCATCAGGACTTTGTTACAACAGGACAGTAACATAAGTGGTTCTGGAAACCAGTACATAAACTGCTTGGAAAATAGAATTGGATTAAGTTTGCAGGCACACCTGGATGAACTCCAGAGGTTTCACAGTGAGGAGAAAATGTATGAATGTAATCCAACTGAGAAGTCTGTCAGCAATGGTTCCTCATTCTCACCACTTGAAAGAATTCCCAGGGCCCAAAACATTTGGAATAAATCTAGGAAGATTTTTCATTTGTTACCTGCACAGGCCAGGAGAGCATGCATTAGACAAAAATCTTATCAATGTACTGACTGTGGGAAGGATTTTAGCAAAACCTCAAACCTCATGAGCGATGAGGGTATTCTTTCTGGACAGAGACCTTACAGGTGTAATGCATGCAGCAAAGCCTTTGCTGAGCGTTCAAGCCTTACTCAAGATAAAATCCATAGTGGAGAGAAACCTTACAAATGTAGTGAGTATGGCAAAGGTTTTAAGCAGTGCTCACACCTCTTTAGACATCAGAGTACACATCCTGGAGAAAAACCACACATATGTGATGTGTGTGGCAAGGCTTTTATCAGAAGCTGTAGGCTTAATCAACATCGGAAGATTCACACAGGAGAAAAACCTTATTCATGTAGTAAATGTGATAAGGCTTTTCACACGCGTTCTCACCTCTCGGGTCATGAGAGAACTCATACTGGAGAGAAACCTTACAAGTGTAGTGAGTGTGGCAAAGCCTTTACCGATGGTTCACATCTTAGTCAACATAGAAAAATCCATACTGGAGAGAAACCGTACAAATGTAATGAGTGTGCCAAAGCGTTTACCCAATCTGGAAACCTTACTAGGCATCAGAAAATACACACTGGTGAGAAACCACACAAATGTAATGTGTGTGACAAGGCTTTTATCCAAAGTTCAAGCCTTATAGCACATCAGAGAATTCATACAAGACAAAGACCTTATAAATGTAATAAATGTGATAAGGCTTTTATCAAACATTCACAGCTTTGTGGACATGAGAGAACTCATACTGGAGAGAAACCTTACAAATGTAATGAGTGTGGTAAAGAGTTTACCCAGTCTTCACGCCTCTCTACTCATCAGAGAGTCCATACAGGAGAGAAACTATATAAATGTAACATATGTGGCAAGGTCCATAGTCAAAATTCAAACCTTGCAAATCATCAGGATATGTATACTGGAGAGAAACCTTACAAAGTCAATGAGTGTGCCAAAGCGTTTTCCCAATTTGGAAACCTTACTAGGCATCAGAAAATACACACTGGGGAGAAACCACTCAAATGTAATATGTGTGACAAGGCTTTTATCCAAAGTTCAAGACTTATGGCACATCAGAGAATTCATACAGGAGAAAAGCTTCATAAATGTACTAAATGTGATAAGGCTTTTATCAAACGTTCAGAACTTTTGCGTCATGAGAGAACTCATACTGGAGAGAAACCTTACAAATGTATTGATTGTGGCAAGGCCTTTTCATGTAGTTCACATCTTACTCAGCATAAGAAAATCCATACTGGAGAGAAACCGTACAAATGTATTGATTGTGGCAAAGCCTTTGCGATGCGTACACGTCTGACACAGCATAAGCGAATCCATACAGGAGAGAAACCTTACAAATGTAATGAATGTGGTAAGGCTTTTACCCAACGTTCACACCTTTGGAGTCATGAGAAAATTCATACTGGTGACAAACCTCACAAATGTAATCAGTGTGGCAAAGCCTTTACCCAGCCTTCAAAACTCACTAGACATCAGAAAGCCCATACAGGAAAGAAAACATGTAAATGTAACATATGTGGCAAGTTGTATACTACAAACTCAAACTTTGCAAATCATCAGAGAATCCATACTGTTGAGAAACCTTATAAATGTAATGAGTGTGACAAAGCGTTTACCCAATTTCAAAGTCTTACTAATCAACAGAAAATACACACTGGCTAGAAATCACACAAACAATATGTGTGTAACAAGGCTTTTATCCAAATGTCAAGCCTTTTGGCATTTCAGAGAATCCATACAGGTGAAAATCCTTGTAAATGTACTAAATGTTGTAAAGCTTTTAGCACAAGTTCAAACCTTTTTGGTCATGAGAGTACTCATACTGGAGAGAAACCTTACAAATGTAGTGAGTGTCGCAAAACCTTACTGAATGCTCAAATCTTACTCAACATAAAAAAAATCAATACTGGGGAGAAACTTTACTAATGTAATGAGTGTGTCAAAGCGTTTACCCCATTGGGCAACCTTGCTAAGCATCAGAAAATATACACTGGCATAATGTATACCATTATGTAATTACAAATGGTAATTTGTAATTTTCCAAGCATTATGTAATTACAAATGTAATTACAAATGTAATGTGTGTAACAAGGCTTTTATCCAGTGTTCAAGCATTACAGAAGATTAGAGAATTCATTCAGGAGGAAAACCTTTTAAATGTAATAAATGTGGTGAGGCTTTTATCAAATGTTCTCACCTTTGGGGTCATGATGGAACTCATACTGGATAGAAACTGTACAAATGTATTGAGTGTGGAAAAGCCTTTATGGAGCATTCACATCTTACTCAATGTGAACCTAATATGTGTGGCAGTGCTTTTATTCAAAGCTCAAGCTTTGGGAAGCATCAAAGAACTCGTAGGAGAAATAAACAAATGAGCAAGTGTTCAAGACTTGCTCAGTATCAGATTTCACCATGGAGAGGAACCATATGAAACTAACATAAGTGGGAAAGCTTGTAACCAGGGTTCATACCTCACCTGATAGAATAGAAGCCTCTGAAAGAAAGCACACACTAGGAATGTATGACAAGGCTTATCTAAAGCTTCTTATACTTTGGGGAATGTAATTTCTTCTAGAGAGAACCCTTACAAATAAAATGAGTGTCATCTGGGTTATAAAAAGTGTACAAGTTGGGGATGGGTTAAAACAGGTGAATGGAGTTAAGAGGTACAGACTTCCATTGATAAAAAAAACAAAATATACTATACAACTTTGTGCTTTGTGGTCTAGAAAGAATTCACATAACATGGAAACCATATAAATGTATCAAAGTCTTTACATCAGCATACACCAAAGAATTCTTACTGGACAGGAACATAAAGAGTAATGAAGGTGATAACTTCGCCAATTCTTCAATGGACTACAATTTAAAACTTCATGCTAGGGGGACCTCGGTTTGCTTTGACAATTAACCAATCTTAGGTGTTAAATTCCAGGAAATAAAAAGTATTTAAAACTCATGAGATGATGTGTGTCAATGGAATAAGTATATATGTGGAAAGACCTAATCATATTCCATTGAAATCTTTTTATAAAGATTTTATTGTCAGGGCGCCTGGGTGGCTCAGTTGGTTAAGCAACTGACTTTGGCTCAGGTCATGGTCTCACAGTTTGTGTTCAAGCCCCACGTCGGGCTCTGTGCTGACAGCTCAGAGCCTGGAGCCTACTTCAGATTCTGTGTCTCCCCATCTCTCTACCCCTGCCCTGCTCACCCTCTGTGACTCTCTGTCTCTCAATAATAAATGTTAAAAAAAAAGTTTTTTCAAAGATTTTATTTTCCTCTGTATATCCAACATGGGGCTCACACTCAGAACCCCAAGAGCAAGAGTAACGTGCTCTTTTGACTGAGCTAGCCAGGTACCCCTATAACTTTTTTTACTCAATTATTTCAGGTTTCTTGACACTGAATTATCATTGATGACTTGTAACCTCAAGTTTGGACTCCACTGATGTTATACTTTAATTGTATGCATTTCATTTGTCAAGTGTAGTGGTGGTCTGAGAGAAAGCATTGGTAAGGTGAAAGGAACCTCTTTCATTGGGGGTGCTTAGCCATACATATATACCCTGGAAAAGCTAGGATTCTAAGCTTAAGATAAAGTGTACTATACATTTGGAAGCATAGGGAGTGGCAAGGAATAAACCTAACACTGATATGTAAATTGTCATGTTTTCTGAGGTCATGGCCCCTTCTCTGGATTTGATGGTATGATTGAGTTCCTTTGTTGATTATTATAGGAGAGAATTACTCTGTCAGATAGATGATCATGAAATAGTAGGTTGGGACATGGAGAAAGAGATTTTCTTTTTTTTTTTTTTAATTTTTTTAACATTTATTTATTTTTGAGACAGAGCATGAACAGGGGAGGGTCAGAGAGAGAGGGAGACACAGAATCTGAAACAGGCTCCAGGCTCTGAGCTGTCAACACAGAGCCCGACGCGGGGCTCGAACCCACAGACCGCGAGATCATGACCTGAGCCGAAGTCGGACGCCTAACCGACTGAGCCACCCAGGTGCCCCGAGAAAGAGATTTTCATGTGAGAACTATGGGTTACTTGGGATAGCATTTGTACTAGAGAAAATAGAGGGGGGATGATGGTCTGTCCATGTTTTGAAAGGTAATGGCTGTTGTATATCACAGATGAGTAAAAACTAGTCTTAATTTTGGAAACTGAAGAGAAAATTTTAGAGCATTTAAAGGAACCAAAGTAGGCGTGCTTGGGTGGCTCTGTTGGGTGACTGACTCAATTTCGGCTCAGGGTCATGGGGTTGACCTCTGTACTGGGCTCTCTGCTGAGTGTAGAGCCTGCTTGCTGTTCTCATTCTTTCTCTGTCTCTCTGTCCGTCTCGCCTACTTGCGCTCTAAAAAGAAAAAGAAAAACTAAACTCAAATGTAATATGCTTGAGAAAGACTCAATTTTGGCCACTTAAACTGCATTTTGATACCATTTTGTTTGGGATACCCTATTTCTCATTTTTGGGTCATTTCATAATGAACACTAATAATACATCCTTAGGGTTTGTGGTTGAATGTCATGTATAACAATGTCATTTCATGTTAGATTTAAACATACAGTTTTGGAAGTATATATTCATAAGTTGTATTTGAGAGTTACCTACCCAACGTATATCCCATAGTATTTTTGTGGCTCTAATGAAAATACTATTGCAATGCAATTTCAAACTGTCACCCTCTACCACCGGCCTCCCCATTCATGAATATACACCATATGATTCTGTTTCTCCCTGTCTTTTGTGCTGAAATGTGACCCATGGTTTGCACCTTTACATTAAATGAAATTAGAAAAATGGCAAGCATATGAAAAGTATTAGGAACTAAGAGAAAATGTGAGAAGGAGAAAAGTAACACAATCTTTATTTTGTGCTATAGTGCTTAGAGAATAATTTGAAAAGATAAATTATAATGACTTTACCCTCAAGAATGAACATTACACAATGGGAATCTTATTTGAAAACTAGAAATCTCCTATTTACCCTCTAAAACATTTTTTGCTCGTTTGCATTTGTGCTTACTCCACTGGAACAGGATGTTCACATGTCAAGAATGATGGCTGCATGCAGCTAAGTGTTAGGAGGAAGTTGAGTATCTGATGATGCTTTCTTGGGAGCCCAGGATAGATTTCTCAAGTTCTGAAAATGGCTAGGGAGAACAGGGAATAGTGAACTACTTTGTTATGATGCATAATGTGCGGCGTCAGGTTGATGATACTCATTGACACTTTGAACTTACAACTACTGCCAAAGGAAAGGCTTGTCTGCCTTATTAGCTTTTCCTGCCCAAATGGGCAGAATAGTAAGTTGTAATGAAGCTTCACAGGTATCATTAGTCGGGTATCAAAAGTACAGTCAGATCCTGTAATACAAAACTGAAGTTTACTCCTTACTGACTTGCTTGGGAAAGACCACAATCTTCCTCATGCTAACTAATACCTTCTTCTTTCTGATGCATTCATAGCCCCACCACACAGTCTGATTGTGGAAAATGGTTGTGAAATACTGTTTATTTCAGTTACTGAAGATATTTTTAGATTTTGATGTCACGATTCTTCTATAAAGTTTTGGACTAATATTAAATACATTCAGACATGATAGAATATTCTCAGCTACAAACCTTCTGTAGATGTTTCACTTTAAAGGAGAATAGAAAGAATGGAATCTCAAAATCGTTCCTTCCATTTTGCTACCAAGACACTAGAAGCAGGGACTCCCTGGGTGGCTGTCGGTTAAGCATCCAACTCTTGATTTTGGCTCAGGTTGTGATCTCATGGATCATGGGATTGAGCCCTGGGTCACTTTCAACACTGAGCATGGAAAAATAAACAAAATTTAAGAAGCTTTTTAAAAAAGGTACTAGCATCGGAAGCTCTGTATTGAAACTTGGCAAATTCGTGTCAAATTCAGGTAAATAAAATTAAAATTAATAAATTTCAAAGGAAATAAATGTGTAAGTTAGAAGACACTAAGGACTAATAACTTTTCACTCATTTGGAATACCTACGATACTGGTCATGGGTTGCATGTGATACTATACACTCAGGATAAAGAAAATCTGTGATGAAATTGGTCTTATCCACAGTTATCCTTCACTACCTTTTCAGTATTATTGAGTACGTATTTTTTGTTTTAATTTTTTAACATTCATTTATTTTTGAGAGACAGAGCACAAGTGGGAGAGGAGCAGAGAGAGAAGGAGACACAGAATCCTAAGCAGGCTCCAGACTCAGCTGTCAGTGCAGAGCCCGACACGGGGCTCGAACTCACAAACTGTGAGACATGACTGGAGCCAAAGTCAGATGCTTAACCGAATGAGCCACCCAGATGCCCCAGTTATGGGGTATATTTAAATTTGGTCTGCAAAATATTTTCTTTACGATCTTTTACTTTCTGTTGTTTAGTCATGAATATGAAATTTGAAAATTCCCCAATACCCTTATTTTAATTTATTCATTTATTTATTTTACAGTGAGGGTGCACGCTAGTAGGGGACAGGGGCAGAGGGAGAGGGAGAGAATCTTATGCAGGCTCCACAATCAGTGCAGAGCCTACCCAGGTCTCCATCCTACAACCCTGGGATGTTGGCCTGAGCCCAAATCAAGAGGCAGATGCTCAACTGACTGAGCCACCCAGTCATCCCCCTAAGACCCTTATCAAAATTGAATTACAATGTGTAGCTGATTGGGATGAACCTCCTGGGATTATTTCCATGTAAATGAGACAAAACCTAATAAAGAAAAGGCCTTTGCCCCTTACCATTCATCCTTCTTGGTCCTACAGCAGCCATCCTGCTGTAAGGAGAGACAGTGCTGAGTGCTAAGGGAGGTGGAGCAGGCAGAGGACTGCCCAGGACCCATCCCATCCCAACCTGCATCTGTGGGCTTCCTGTTACGTGAGAATGATAAACCACCTAGTTGGAAATCAGCCACTGATTTCCAGGAGGTCTGTCCCTCACAAATGAACACTGACCTGACCAATAAGATTAGTATTTGTATTGAGAGTAGGATGGAGCAAGTGAGAGGGAATCTTGAATTTAACATTTTGTAGCTGAGAAGATCTACAAAAGGCATCCTTCACAGATGGGTTAGAGCTGTTTGGCACGTGCTGCCTAAAACTCACAAGATGAGCCAAACAAAATACAGCTTGAAAATTTTGAGGAATGTGCAGAATGCTGGGATAGAGAGTTACAGGAGTAAGGAATTTGGTGCCACAAATGAAATTACATGTTTACTGGAGCATGTGAACTATTAGTCTCTTAGCTTTTATGCAATACAGTAACTTTCTACTTTGTAGCAGGAAACAAAAATCCATGTCTTCAAGTAACTTAGATTCTCTCAACAGAAGTGTATAAGATAAAATATAGTGGTAAGTACCATGAACGTGTTCGTGTGTAATGATCGACTGACAGGGTTTCCTAATTTAAACAGTGTTTTCAGGCAATGCCCACATGCCGAGGTCATCTTTGTGCAGAACCACTGAAAGCGTATCATGCAAATACAAATGGGGAAGGGCAAGTGGGTGGAGTAAAGAAGCCGAAAATTGCCCAAATGGGAACATACTAAACTGGTTGAGGAATATCCACAATTGTTGTTTGTCTTGGTGAAATGTGATACTACATTTCCACTATAGACATTTGAAATTTGGGACTCCTCGTAGTTAGAATTTTTATTTTTTATTTATATATTTTTGAAGTTTTTTTAATGTGTATTTATTTTTTAAGAGATGGAGAGATGGTGTGAGTGGGGAAGGAGCAGAGAGAGAGTTACAGAATCCAAAACAGGCTTCAGGCTGCGATGTCAGCACAGAGCCTGATGCGGGGCTCAAACCCACCAGCCATGAGATTATGACCTGAGCTGAAGTGGGGCGCTCACCCAACCGAGCCACCCAGGTGCCCAGTAGTTAGAATTTTTGAAATTTTAATAACAAAACTCCCCAGAGGGCTTAAGATTATATGTGATAGATCCAAAACCATGACCTGTTTGGAGAATGCACAGACCTATTTCTTTACGTCAGACTTACCACTACCGAGAACGCAGTGGTGGGGTAGGGTAATGAATTAATGGACAGATAGTAAATCTCATTTGTCAAAACTGTCTAGGTATTTGATCCCAGGACTTGTTAAGATACATACTTTTCCTATTGTCTACCCTTATACCCAGCCAGGGGTATGTTGCTTCTTCCACTTACAAAAGTGTATCAAGTAATATTGGGTGTGTCTTTTACACCTCAGTTATATCTTCAATGTCCATATCATCAAAAAAAATTGTAAGATATAAGAAGATATTGTACTTGCAAATTGAAAAGGAACAAAATCGCATTATTTCATGTTTTCCTAATTTAAGACCTAGTAACTCCCAGTTCCTAGTTTTATTCTTACAGTTGAGAGCAATCTTGTGTTACCATTGCCTAATATTTTGACTATAAGATTGACCTTTCAGTACGTTTTATGTCCCAATTTTATACTAACTGAGATGTGATGAGAATGGGACTCTATGTGCAAGATCGGCAAATTTTTATGTAAGGAACGTATAGTAGATATTTTATTCTTTGTAGGCCATGCTGTTTCTGTTATCGCTCTTCCAGTATGTCCTCATTGGGTCAAAAGTACCTAAATATGAGTGTGGCTGCATTCCAGTTACACTTCACATAAAAACAGACGGTAGGCTGTACTTGGCTCATGTTCTATAGGTGGCAGAGTCCTGATCTACACAAAGGAATTAAGAGCACTAGAAGTAGTAATTATATGATTAAATAAAACCTGTCTTTCCTATTTTTAAGCCTCTTTAAAATATAGTGGACTGTGTAAGACACTAACAGCCTAGCATATATGTGTATAGCGTTTGGAAAAGAAACCTACACTAATGGTTACGTAGGGCAGGAATTTAGAGATGGAAGTCCATGTGGAAAGGAAGGGTCAGGTCAGATGCTCTATATGAAGAAAGTATAGACTCACGTGAAGGTAGATTGTGGTAAGCTGTACAGGATAACCCTTAAAGCAAACAAAAAACAATAGTTACAGCTAACACCTGTGAACCAAAGAAATGGATTTAAAATAAAATCATTTGTAAAAATTCAGTCATTTCAAAGAAGACAGAAAGACAGGGAACAGAGGAAAGGAGACATTATAAAAGCAAGAGGAAAATAATTTACATCTATATATGTGTAAAAGGAAATCGTCTAAAGGCCCCATTGACGAGCAAACATTGTCACTGGATTTTTTTTCTTTTTGTTTTTTTGTTTATTTCTTTTGAGAGTGAGGGAGAGTGATAATCTCAAGCAGGTTCTGTGCTGTCGGTGTAGGTCCATCATGGGGCTCCATTTCAAGAGCCGTGAGATCATGACCTGAATGAAATGCAGAGTCTTACACCAATAACCATGTGAACCAACCAGGCGCCCCTGACAATTGGACTTTTTAAAGACAGGCAACACAATGTATCCTAAGTGAATTAAGAGAAATTCACTTCATAAATTAAGAACACAAAATAAAATCCTAGACCAAAGATAAATGGAAACGCTATAGTGAATATAGTGGCTATATTAAGATTAAAGTAATTTCAAGAACAAATAATATGACCAGGGATGATGAGAACTATTTCAATATCATAAAGAGGTACATTCACCAGAATGACATGAAAATCCTAATTAATCCTTTGTTTTCACTACAAACAAATATGTAATCAAATACTCCCTATTTCCAAGTCAGACACTAGGACCATGATGGTGGACATCCCCTAGTTCACAAACACACACATACAAACATTACACATAGATGCAAATACATATGCATATACACAACAATCTTTTTTTTTTTTTTTTTTTTAATTTATTTTTGGGACAGAGAGAGACAGAGCATGAACGGGGGAGGGGCAGAGAGAGGGAGACACAGAATCGGAAACAGGCTCCAGGCTCCACGCCATCAGCCCAGAGCCTGACGCGGGGCTCGAACTCACGGACCGCGAGATCGTGACCTGGCTGAAGTCGGACGCTCAACCGACTGCGCCATCCAGGCGCCCCAACACAACATAATCTTAAATGCACAGCCATATACCCTCACACTCTCAACATACACTCCATACCAACTCACACTCATGCACACACTCGTGAAATACAAGCACATATGTTTACACACACCCGTACTCCCACATTCCCAGTCCCTTGTATGTAATTACATTCAAAGAGTCTGCATGCACATGTGTATCTCAACAATGTGCTCATATGTTGGAAGAATACAGGCATCTCCTGACCTTGGATGCCTGAAAATGGGGGACACTTGCCACCTTTTTTACTTCTTCCATCCTTTCAACAACCCCCAAGGATGATATTTGTCACATGCAATATCTTAAACTGCTGTGGGCATTGCCACCTCAGGTCCAGGTGAACGGGGCAGAGTTGGAAGGTTATAGACGAGTGATCCAGCAGGGTCCAAATGAGGCCAGAGGGAGGGGGTTATAGGCAGTGTGCAGAGAGCATGGGAGCGTGGAGGAATAGATGGAAAACTCTTCAAAGGCGTATGATGCCATAGTACTTGATAAATAAAGGTAGGGACAGAGAACCTAGGGGAAAGGTGAAAATGAATCCTGAAGTATGGGATCTGAGTCATCTACATCAGTATGAGCACAGAGTTAGCTGTGGATAAGTAAATAAAATGGCAAAGAGAAAACTATAGATCTGTGTGAGGACAGGTAATTCCCAGGTTGGTCTACTCAGAGAACCTAAGAGCAATGACACCCCAGTAGCAAGGAGAACACCCAGCACCCACATCTTGGTTTCTAACACTATTCTCTAAAAAAAAAAAAAAAAGTGCTCCTTGTAATTATGGCTGATTCTATGGCAGGAGCAGGGAAAATACAAGATGAGCCTGGGGGATCTTATAGTGACAATGTTAAGAGTAAGGAAATAATGTTTTTAAAAAAAATGGGGACATATCTAGGGGACATAATGGCCAAACCTGAACAGAACTCCTGCAGCCTGTCACCAAATCTCTGATACCAACTCAGTGTCCGGTGATGCAATGTAATTGTGACTATTTGGTCTTAGTACAGACCCCACAAGTTAAGGGCAAAGTTGTTCCCGGGACTGCCCCCACTTCAGACACCAGTCATGAGTCAGGCATTCCCAAACCTCCCACACATTTCCAGCCAGCTAAAAATTTAAGGTTTCCTCCACAGTTCCCTCTGCTTCAATATTTGCTGGGATGACTCACAGAACTCGGAAAGTGCTACATGTATGATAATCGTTGATAATTAATTTCTATATTGGGACCTAAAAAATTGTAGGCCACATTAGTGGCCTGACCCACATCACAAATCTAAACCTAAATCAGCCTGCTCTTACGTGAAACATCCAACAAAGAAACCAAACATACACCAATCACAGTCCTCCAATGAAGCTTCAGGTAGCCGATCTTACCCCGTATTCAGCACCTCTTGGTCTTCCAAGGAAATTCCTGACTTCCTAGCCAATCATGCCCTAATCATGCCCTTTAGATTGAGTTCTAAAAGTCAATCTTGCCCCAAATCCATCAGGAAGAGCACTCCACTCCCTGCATGGGAGGCTCTGTCCTCCCCAAATCAAGGGTTGTCTTCCCTGGAATAAAAGCAAACTCGTTAGTAAATTGCTTTAGTTTTGTCATTTCACATTTTATTGTAAAGGATAGCAGTAAAGAGCCAGATGAAGGCATCCATAGGGCAAGGTTTGGGAGGACTGCCCATACAGTAGCTTTTGTCCCCCACCACGAAGCTCCCAGGAGCTTCTCCAGGAGTTTAATCAGGGCTTCACTTAAGTCATTGGCCATATGACTGAACTCAATCTCCAGGCAGACTCGTTCCTCTCCCCAGAGGCTGGGGTGCTGAGTGTTTCCATCCAATCATGTAGTTGGTCTTTCAAAGGTGTCCAGTCCCCCATTTTGAAGTTCTGTGGGGGAACTCGACAAACTGTGAGTTAATGACCCAACATGAAGTCAGAAGTCCAAGCAACTGAGCCACCCAGGTGCCCCTAAAGTATTTCTTTTTTTTAATTTTCTATTTTTAAGCAGTCTTGATACCCAATATGGGACTCAAAGTCACTATCCAGAGATTAAGAGACACATGCTCTACTGACTGAGCCAGCCAGGCCCCGCAAAAGTCATTCTATGTTTCAGTTATATCTTTTGTTTTCCTTTCAATGGTGTCCATGTTGCCTTGGGGGTGATTTCAAAAGCAGTACTACCCCATGTTAAAATACGTTCCTATACTCCTGTCACAGAACCTGGTCTGGATCACCCGGTGAAGAATCAAGTGGCACTTGAAGAAACTGGAAGGCAGGAGGTTTATTTCACACTGGCAGGCTCAGAGGAGATCACTCTCCAGAGATCTGAGCCCCGAGCACAAGGATGGGGAACAATTTATAGTCTGTTACTTCTGCATTAGTAGTAATTTGGTGCGTGGCAAGCAGGGTAGGAAAAAGAACCCAGAAGGGGAGTCTTCGGGCAGCGACTGAAATTCTCCTACCAGTCCTGTCGGTCATCTTCTAACATAATTTTTCCCTATCACTCCCGCTTCAAATTGCTAGTTCTCTCTGGCACCAAGCTTGATGAAAGGGTCCTCCATAACCTCTTGTATCCTCAAGTTGGAAAAGCAGAAATCCGTCTTGAAATCTCTTTATCGCCAACACAGCCAACTGCCATCAAGATTTAACACAGTACAATCTACCTTCTAAACATCTCAAAAGTCATTTAGTCTTTTCCCACATACCAATCTGTTCACTGGCTCCTTCCCACCTGCTCCTTTTGTAAAATTCAGCTGACACTTCCCCCTTGTTCCTCTTTGTCCCCTGCAGTTTACTCTTCAGAAGTTGACTAGAAAATATTTTCATGCACTCCTCTTGCTCCTTAAGCGTTACCGCATTTTCAGACATCCCCAATTTCTCTTAGATATGAGGCATAATATTCATAGCATAGCCTCCAAAGCCAGCAATAAATAAAACCTGCCCCCCCTCCTCCCGCCACCTTCACCCAAGGCCATTTGCGTGACAAATCAGGCTTTACAATTGCATTCTCAAGTACATCTTGGGAAAGTTTAATATCTCAATTTTAAAGTTACACATTGAAACATAATTCCAGTATGTTCACAGTATTTCAAGACTGTTTTATGGAATCTATCCTTCTGTGACCAGTAATAATACAACTATAGAAGTACATCGATATTAATTACAGATGATTTCATGTACCATGCTCTTTACCATTTCATACTAGGTTAGTGTCAGTGTGTCTCATTTACCCCTGTCTATGCAATGAAATTGGCTCATTGTTCTTAACATTCTTTGAGGTCTCAGTGCATCTATGACTGAACAGGTAGGTGGAAGACAATTCATATTTCCCTGATGGGATGAGGGAATTCTAGATTTCTTCCACAGCAGACATGGTACAGCCTGAATATGCTTGGGTCATGATTCATGAGAACAAAACGGCTAATAGTTGAAAAATATGTAGTGATTAGTCCAGTGACATTCACCAGCTACCAACTAGAATTATCGAGGAGATCCAAGTAAACTTGAATGATGGACAAAATGTCATAAAACGATACAATGGTGGTCACCAAAATAAGGGTGCTTTCGGTGGCTCTGGTCTCATGGTCTCACAGATGGGTCTGGGGGAGAGAGTGTTCCTATGGATGCATTGGACCGTCTGCTTGTACCTGTGAGGGAGAAAAACCATGGAGCTGGTGGCCAAGGTCATGAATCCCAAACACAAAATGTCAAAGAAAGATGTCATTGTTGCATATAATGAGCCTGTGATCTTGTCGCTACACTGTGAAGCAGAACAATGTCCCAAACCACTTTTTTTGGTAGTAGTTTTGTTGTTCCATTTACCAGCCATATAAATAGGAAAAAACAAGTTTATGAACATGCAGAACACCCCACACAGGATACTGGAGGGGCGAATGTATTTCGGAGTTTTTACTTTAAGCTCTATCCACCTAGAGTTCCCAGGGTTGATTGGGATAGCTTGGAAGACCCTCAGGGGGCAGGTGGAACAAATGGACATACCTCTGGTCACTCTGTGAACATACAAAAGAACATAGCATCCATAATAATTAGTGAAATGTTTTAGTCCTAAAGCTATCATGGTCTCTGGGATTCCTCTGGAAAGAATGACCAAGGAGTTGGCTACAGACAGGTTCCTAAGAATCAAATTCATGGATCTCGGCTTGCATCCCTTGAAGCAAAAGGACGTCTAATGATAGAAGAGTCAGAAATTGCCCAGAATTCCAGTGACTCCCAGGATAGGAAGATCATTGCTATATTCACATCCACCGAGGCCATTCTGTCATTGTCTAGAATTCAGTTCTCAAAATCACAGGCAGCGAGTTCTGCATGAAAACATGAGTTTCGGCCTACATTTTCCTGGAAGACAAAATCTGCACTTACATTTCATTTCCCGAGAATGAACATCTAAACTATGTTGTCTTTTGTTAAGAGATTTCCCAAGGTACATATGTGTCTCTTTATAGCACTTACAATGTGTGAGTCTGTTATTAACGCTTTCCCTATTGTAACATATAATATTCACAACTCTATGAGTTAGGAATTAACATTACCCTCATTCTATAGACGAGGAGAATTTAACCGCAGGAAGTTAAGTGACTCATGTAAATAGCAGTAGAATCAGGATTTGAACCTTGGTGGCCTAGTTGCCATGACACAAATGCTTTCTACTGCTCTATACTCTGCCAGGAACCTCGTCATGGGTACATGCGCGCGCGCGCGCACACACACACACACACACACACACACACACACACCTCATATTTTAAATTTATTTTACTTTCTAAACCTGGTTTGGTCATTTCCCAGTTTTAAGTATTCTTTATAACTAATATAACTAAGGAATGAAGATTGAAAGCTTTAATAAATTTTACATGCATTGAATAATTTTATATGAGCCAGTCTGATTTATTTAATGTAGAGAACTGTTAGGATGACAGCAGAAGTCATTTCATTTTTTGCCTGGACCAAAAGGACAATGGCATCCGTAACAGAAATTATTGTGCGGAACTGCACTGTGTGCTAACGTATGGAACATGAAACATCACATAGTGATAAAGCTTATTAGGGCAGAAAATAAATTAATCATACTTAAAGATCACATCACTGTATATTTGTTATTTTAGAATACACAAATTGAAACTCGAATTGATATTTGATTTAGAAAAGCTATTCAAATACAATACAAACCTGCAAAATGGATTTGTAGACTTGGAGTCTTGGGCATTTAATGAGTTGAAAAGCAAGAGAGGTGAGTAGTGAGCTGGGAATACTGTTGAAATAATTTTAAACCAGAAGAAATGTAGCTTAAAATTGTCTTTTTTTCTTGATGTCATTATATTTTTTAATTAATTTATTATTTTAAAATTAAAATATAAATTAAAGTCCTTCATTTTCCCCCCTTGAATCACTCTATAGTTAATAACCTTAAATGACCTTTCCTAATTTCAGGAAAGAAGATTGTCTCACAGATCAATATTGCACAGAGGTTTTCAGTAGAGACACAGTTACTATCTCCATTAAGCACATCACACTCAAATTACAGAAGAATAAATTTCAGCAATTCCCATTAGACATGCTGTTTCTGCTGTGAATCAGGTTTTTCAGTTAGTTCCATCATACACCTTATCACATGCACATGCCTTTACAGTGCTCACAATATTGCTTCTAAAAATGTCTCTCTGACTCTTCCTCACGGTATTGAATGGCTGCTTAATTCTGGAAGTATATATTTTTTTTCTAAATAGACTGTCCATGCCCAGTGCGGAGTTAGAACTCACATCCCTGAGATCAAGACCTGAGTTGAGGTCGAGAGTGGATGCTTAAACGACTGAGCCACCCCGATGCTCCCTGAAATTACCATCTTGACATACCTTAAATTCAGACTCTGATGGCACTTGGATCAAACACCAAGAACCCCGTTAATGGGGTTTTATTAAATTTCGTTAGCAGCACTCATGCACTGATTGAGCAGTCTCTCTCACAAGCTCAGCCTGTGCCGGAAGATTCTTTTCCCAGACATGCTCACCTATTATGCTCAGCAGATTCCTGCTGCATCTCCCAACCCTAGAGACTGTGGTCTCACACTAAACTAGAAGATACTCACAGACTCCTTCCTGCTGCCAGGACTGGAAGCTGGGTGTAAAATAGCAGGCAAAGCACGTGTGGGAGGGAGGAAGCCAAACCCTGAGATAGAGGTTAGTGATTCTGTGACCTCACCTCCCCAAAGAATTGCCATCAACATGTCAGCTGTAGTGACAATGATAGTTCAACACTTGGGGAACTGAGAACGGTTCTGAAAAACTCTTTAATTACCAGGATCTATTAGAAGTTTGTAGTGAGCAGGTCCAAAGGGACCGTTGGAGTGTTTTAGAGAGATTCTTCCATTATTCCTGGAAGCAGACAGGGTGTCACATGGCAGGAGGAAATGCCAAGGGATGAGCCCTGAAAGACCAGCCGAGAAGCACATGAGCCTCATTGGATTCTATGCTTCCCTGAGGATTTCTCTGACCCCAGTCTAATCCTTTGTTACTCCCCAGACCCGAGGACCACCACCATTTAACTTATGGGCAGAGAGAAAGAATCCTCCAAATGACCCAAGAAGGATTTTCTGTTTTTAAAATTTTCAATAAATGCAAATAAAGAGCTTGGTGAACAAATGAGATTAAAAATCATTTGTCCACCTCTGCAATTCAAAAATAACTAGAAAGCCTATATAAAGTGGACATTTTCTCAGAAAATACATTTTACCAAAATTGACTTAAGTAAGATAGGGAGTCCAAACAGACCAATATTCATAGAGAAGAGGAAGTCGTCTTTTTTTCATTTATCAGTCCCTCACAAAAAAAAAAAAAAAAAAAAAAAAAAAAAACAACGAAAAAAACACCAGGATCAGATAAGCCATCAGATTCTTCCATTTCTTTTTTTTTTTTAATTTTTTTTCAACGTTTTTTATTTATTTTTGGGACAGAGAGAGACAAAGCATGAACGGGGGAGGGGCAGAGAGAGAGGGAGACACAGAATCGGAAACAGGCTCCAGGCTCCGAGCCATCAGCCCAGAGCCTGACGCGGGGCTCGAACTCACGGACCGCGAGATCGTGACCTGGCTGAAGTCGGAGGCTTAAGCGACTGCGCCACCCAGGCGCCCCGATTCTTCCATTTCTTTAAATAGAAGACGTGCTAATGCTGCTTACTGAATTCAAGAGCATTAGAGTGGAAGTAAAATTTCCAAATTATCTTTATACTTCAAATGACATTCTGAGACTAAAACATCCTAAAGTTTGTACTAAAAAGAATACTATAGAAAGATGTCATCTCTCCCTACAGATGGTACCATGGACAATAAACAGCCAAAACCCTGAAGAAGAATAAAGAATTATAATGAGCCAAGAAATTTGTGTCTCCCATTCATGAATGAGTCACTGTTAGGAAATTAATATACTTCATATTTTTGAAGAGAAATCAGAAATCTTACTCATAGTTACAAAAACATTATTTGGAAGAATACAACATCTAAGGATGTTAAGTCAAAACACTTGAAATTAGGAATTTCTTTCGGATCTTTCCCAACTTGGCAAAACAAAATCTTCTTCTTGTTCATAGGGAAGTGCTAGAGATACTCCACTAAGGCCAGAAAACGACACTAAAAAAAGTACATGATCACCTGTTGTATTCATTTCTCATTGTGTTGGAGGTTAGCCAGGGCAATGTAAAATGGCATAGCAATTAGAAACAAAGACATAGAAGTATGTTTTTCAGATGATAAAAGTTTGTCTGGAAACACAAAGGAACTGTTAGAAAATCTACAACAAAAAATAATTCCATAAGCTAACAAGACAGGATACTGACATTCAAAAACAATAACGTCTTTTTGCATAGGGTTTTTTTTTTTAATTTTTAAATGTTTATTTATTTTTGAGAGAGAGAGACAGTGTAAGAGGGGGAGCGGCAGAGAGAGAGGGAGACAGAATCCAAAGCAGACTATAGGCTCCGAGCTGTCAGCACAGAGCCCGACATAGGCCTCGAACTCACCAACTGCGAGAGCACGACCTGAGCCAAAGTTGGACGCCCACCCGACTGAGCCACCCAGGTGCCCCAATAGGGTAGTATTTTTAAGATTTCATTTTTAGAAATCTCTACACCTAACATGGGGCTCAGGTCATGATCTTGAGGTCAAGAGTGGTAGGCTCCACCAACTGAGTCACCCAGGTGCCCCTGTACATAGGATATGTTTGTACAGTAGCCTATATACAACAAATAATCGTTTATGACTTATAGTAGGAGGGTCATGCAGTTACAAAATTGTAACATAAAATGAAATAGGGGCACATGTGGTGCTCAGTCGGTTAAGCATCCAACTCTTGATTTCAGCTCAGGTTGTGATCCCAGGGTCAAGGGATTTAGCCTTGTGCCTTGTTCTGTGCTGAGCCTGGAGCCTGATGGGATTCTCTCTCTCCCTCCCTCTGCCCTTCTCCCTCACTCTTTCTCTAAAACAAACAAACAAATAACTTTAAAATCATAAAATGATATAATCTAACCAGGAATGAATCTAACAAAAATTTGTAAAGCCTATAGGGAAAAAAAAACATTCCTGAAATATATGAAGGTAGAAATGAATGTAAATTACATCACGTTCCTGGGTAGAAAAACTCAATATTATAAAAAGGTCAATTCTCCTTTAGCTAATTTATTAATTTAATTTGATCCTGATAAGAGATACCATCAGTTTTTCAAACCAGCAGTGTTGCCGCAAAAATCTCAGAGAATAGTAAGAATAGCCACAAAAAGCTCTAAAAAAAAAAAAAAAAAGGAAAACCCAAAATGACTACAGTTATCCTTCTGAGATGTTTATTTTTGAACAAACTATTAGATCAGTGAAGGTAAAAAGTCAAAAGTATGCCAAAGTGCGTAAGAAAAGTTAATAACCAGCAAAAACTAAAGTGGGGATAACATCATAAACACTTGGTATTTGGGGAATGGGAATTACTTTCAATAAATGGTCTTATTCTTCACATCCTACAGTGAGACAAAGGTCAAACAAAGAGAAGTCTATATGGTAAATAATAATTAAAATGGTTAAATTCCTTCCTAAGACCTGCTTCTCAAGCACCTGACTGTAGCCAACCTCTGGCTCATCATCTTTAAAGAAGTCATTCAGCGATAGCTTTGTGTGTGAAACGTCCTCATTGAGTTTTTATGCTAACTTGTTTTTTTAATGCTTTTATTCATTTTGGAGAGAGACAGATGCGAATGGGGGAAGGGCAGAGAAAGAGGAGGAGACACAAATTCGAAAGCAGGGTTCAGGCTCTGAGCTGTCAGCACAGTGCCTGACATGGGGCTGGAACTCACGAACTTCGAGATCGTGACTGGGAGAGAAGTCAGATGCTCAACCCATGGAGCCACCCTGGTGCCCCATATGCAAACTTGTTTTGTATGTTCACAGTGGCCAGTGATGTATCCATTGGCATCACCTGCTTCTTGAGTGTCTTCAGGACATCAAGATTGGCCCCAGGAACTCCAAGATGACAGAACTTAAAATAAAAGCTCTGCATGCATCTCTAACAACCAGCTGCTTGATCCTAAGTGTGATGGTAAATACCACTTTGTCTCTTCCTGGGACTGACTAGGAACAGTGAAAACATCACAAAGAACTTTGACTGGAGGGGCGCCTGGGTGGCTCAGTCAGTTAAGCCTCCGACTTCAGCCCAGGTCATGATCTCAGTTCATGAGTTCGAGCCCTGCGTCAGGCTCTGTGCTGACAGCTTCAGATTCTGTCACTCCCTCTCTCTCTCTCTCTGCACCTCCCCAGCTCATGCTCGCACCCTGTGTCTGTCAAAAATAAATAAACTTAAAAAAAATAATTAAAAAACATTTTTTAAGAAGTTTGGGGATTCTGAATAATAGTATCTCTTGCCCTACTTTTAGCCTTCCCTCCTGTCGATATTGGGATTCATGATCTGAACCAGGACCTGCATAATTTTCAAGCTCTTAAGATATAAGCAGTGGGTCCAGCACATTCAGAGGAACAACATATCCAGATTTTTTCCGGAGGTGAGGTCTACCCAAGGCATCCTTGTCTTGGTAAACACCTTTGTATCGTTTTAGGCTCTCTCTTCCACCTTTTCATGTCATTTGGCTCTTTCTAAAAACCTCAGTTGGTGGGTGCTGAATCCCTGTGCTCTAATCACTCCATTTTTTTTTTTTAATAATCAGCCCTTTTGTTCTCTGGAGCCCTGACATTGTGTCCAGGGTCGTCTCTGCATGCTGCAGAAGGAATACTCAACCCTCTAAAATGACAAGATACCTATAAATTATTGTAAACTGTTGAACAATGTGTAGTCATGTGTTCATTCACTCCTTGCAGAGATTTAAGCACTGGAGGGGGCAGTCACATAATAGGATGCGAAAAGCAAATCCAGCCATCACCTCCTTCAGAATTTCCACAGGAAACAGAAGGGGAGCTACTAACTTGCATATTTCCTGTTAAAAATTATTAAGAGTGGAGATGATGCTACTGAAAATGTGAAAAACTAGTTTTATAATTTGCTTGTATTATTCACATAAAGAACAGACATCCTTATCACATGTCTCTGGAAATATTTCAAAACCAGTATTTCATCAGTACTAGGAAAAGTTCAATATCTCTGAAAGAGTACACCTTTAGGAAGCTTCATTATCTGCACTGGGTACCAAGCATTCAGAAACAGAAAACGAAAAGATCAGTTGAAATATCTAATATTCGGGGTGCCTGGGTGACTCAGCTGGCTAAGCCTCAGACTCTTGGTTGTGGCTCAGGATCTCAGGTTTTGTGATATGCAGCCCAGAGGTGGTGGCGGCGACAGAGGGCTCTGCTCAGAGCCTCCTTGGGATTGTAGATCTAGCTCTCTGCTTCTCCCCACTTGCACTCCCTCCTGTGCTTTCTCTCAAGATACATTTTTAAGAATCTAATTTTCAAGGAAAAAATAGCCTTCCAAATAACAGAAGAAAGATTATTAAAAATGCAATTGCAATGATATTTAGCAATAAGGGCTTAAGCAAATACATGTGCCATCTGGTAGGTCTCAAAGGCGTTTGGATTTATACTTCCTCTCGAGAGGTGTGGATTCCAATATCAAATTTAAAAACAGAGATTAAATTAATGAACTCCCATAGAGGCAGAAATGTTTGTTCCTTTAAAGGAACATGCCAGGCTTCATCCCCCACCGCCCAGGGCCCAGAGGGGAAGGTCAGGGAACACAGTCCAGCTAATTAGAAGTGACCATTCAGGGGAAAACTTTGATGGGAGCTAATACCAAACTGCACATTCCCCAGAGAAGAGTTTTTGCATTTAGCGTCCATCACCGACACTGACCATCCCGGCGTTTGCTTCATTAAAGAAGGAGCTGTCACGTCCGGGTCTCAATCGTCCCGTGAGGACCCCTGACCCCAGGTTCCCGCACTGCTCCGCCTGCCGCTGGACGCGCGTCTCCACTGCTCGCTACAGAAGTTTCCCCGAGCACCGGGCTCAGCTTGTCAAATACCGCCGCTCCCAACACAAGCGGCCTTACGTTCCCTGAGGTTGTACCCAGCCTGGCTCCAAAGTACACCAGCGGGTCTGGAAGGGATCCAAAAGCAGAAGCAGAACCAGAAAACGCCAGACAGGAAGGACAAACAGACTGGCCGACGTGACGAGGAGATTGGCAAACGGGGTACCACCCTGCGCGCCCAGGCCCCGCCCCCAACCAACACGTCCTTTACCTGCCTTGGCACCGCCTCGCCACGAACGCGCCTGCGCGATTTTCTGCAGCCCCGGAAGCTGATCCCGCAGAGCAACGTGCGCTCTCGGTTGAGTGAGTCTCCATTTTTCTGGTTCACACCAGCGGTCGCGCTCTTTAGTGCCCGCCTCCACCCCAGGTTTCGGGGTCGGCTGGTAAGGTAAAGTTCTTGAACCGTCTCCTCCCTCTCCCCTCTTGCGGCGTGGCTGTAAGAAGTTCCGACTTCTTTCGCTCGGGGCGGGTCCCGGGGGTCTGCCGTCGTTTCCGGCGTAAATCGCTCTGAGGCGGATTCGGGCCCAGCCTTTCTGCCCGTGGTCCTGCAGATCCCGATATCTCTGCCGGTTACGTTCCTGCTCAGAACCTTTCTGTGATTCCCGAGTCTCCCCCCGACCCCATCCCCCAACTGTGTCGGGCCCAGTCGTCACTAGTGAGGTGGATGCAGGCCGTTCGCCCCGCCACAGGGAGGGCAAAGAGGGGACACACACGGCGGGGAAAGACGCAGAAATCTGCGGAGTTAGAGGGTCATCAGAAGGTGTGGGGAGGAAGAACGGCGGGGATTGAAACAGAGGCTGCAGCAGAGTGGGGTCACACGGTTGGAGGAGGAATAGCGAGGGAGGGAAACGGAAAATGGACCAAAGGACAGAAGAAAAACAAGGACACAGAGAGACTTATACAGAGAACAAAACACGTAGTGGTCTGGGCCAAAGCACAGGACCCAAACTCTGGTGAGTACTGAATTGATTGGGTATGGGATGTTACGTCGTGACGTACTGATTTGTGGCCCTATGACCTCATTCATCTAAAATTTGGTGAATTGTTCCAGTTATGCAGGAGATATTGTGAGTTGTGACACCTGGTGTTTGAGGCATCTGCCCTTTCTAAGTATTGCATCGGAAGATAATGCCATTTGCAACCCCTACTCATCTAGAGGGCAGAGGCCTAGCTCAGTCAGTCAATGAGGGAAGACTTTCTGTAACCACATGGTGCTTTTTACAGGGGCCATTATTAACAGTACTGTTTCTGTCCCCCCTTTTTTATGGCTCATGGCATTCTTTTCTAAATTTGATGTATCCTCTTTATCTTTAATATCATAATCCATTGGATAGCTTTTTAATTTCCAGATTATTTTACCTCTTAATTTTATCGTTCAGATTATGAGTTTTACATGCTTTCTACTCTATCATATATTCGAAGTATTCTTGGATGTCTGGCAAATAACTTTATAGTATTTCATTACACATCCGTTAAGGATGTTGATAATCTTTTAACACTACCTTAAACCTACTTTAGTGTGCTAATTTAATATTCAACAGCTCTCTTCTTCCCTTAAGTCAGTTTTTAAATTACCGAGCAGTGAGCTGATATCTCCAAATAAGTAGATGATACCCCCAAGGCCCCTTTATCTTTTCTGTAAAGAAGTTGATGGGTGGGCTGGATTGATGTGGAACTTTGTTCCAACACTGCCCATCCTTTCATGATTGCTCAGAGCTCAACCCCACAGGTGACCGTTTTTCATGTTTTCCAGGACTAGTAACTATTTGTAATGTCATACAGTTTTTCTGGGAAAGAGGAATTAAATGCTTGACTTTGATTAAACCCATAAAAGAGAAGCTTCTCTTGTTTATGAGTATGAAAGGTAATCTGGAATTAGGACAAGCCCTTTCTACTTCAACCTGTCCAGGCCACCATTTCAGAATTTACTTACATCCAGTTCTGCTCACTCAACTCAGACTTCTTTCTTTTTTCACAAACAAGTTGGATTTATTTTAGGAATAAAAGAATGGTTTAACATTTCAAAGGCAATAATGTAATCCATTACATTAACAGAAAAGAAGACTATATGATCATCAGAATAGAGGCAGAAAAACATCTTTGATAAAATTCAACACTTATTCATGTGTGAAAAAATCTTGGAAAACTAGGAATTGAAGGAAAGTTTCTTAATTAGATAAAGGGTTTTAAAACATTCCCAACACAAGGCATGTTAATAGTGAAATATTGGAACCTTTCCCTCTAAGATGACAAATGAGAACTGGTTGTCTGTGTTACCATTTCTAATCACACTTGAACTGGGTGTTTTAGAAGATAAACTAAGAAAGAAAAACAGATCAGGGTGCCTGGGTGGCTCTGTCAGTTAAGTGTCAGACTCTTCAGTTTGGGCTCGGGTTGTGATCCCACAGTTTCCTGAGTTGGAGCCCCACATCAGGCTCTGTGACAACAGTGCTGGACCTGCTTGGGATTCTCTCTCTCTCCCTCTCTCTCTGCCCCTCCCCCGCTCGTGCCATCTCCATCTCTCTCAAAATAAATAAATAAACTTAAAAACAATGAAGAAAGAGAACCGGATCTTACAAAGATTGAAAAGGAAGAAATAAGTGTTTCATTACTTACAGATGTGTGTGTGGAAATTCTAAAAGTATTTGCAGAAAAAACTTACGAGAATTAATAAATAAGTTTAGCAAGTTTAACAGATAGAAGGTCACCAATAGGATATATTTAGGAAAGGAGGTATTATGAGCAATTGCTTTACACAATTAGGGAGGTTGTGAAGTTCCTCAATTTGCCATCTGCAGGCTGGAGATCCAGGAGAGCCAGTGGTGTAACTCAGTCAGTCTGAAGGCCTGTGAATGAGGATCCAGGCCAGCAGGAGAAGATTGATACCCCAGCTCAAGCAGTTAGGTAAGAAGGGCTCAATTCTTCCTTTGCCTTTTTTTTTTAATTTCATTTTTTTAAATTTACATCCAAATTAGTTAGCATATAGTGGCAACAATGATTTCAGGAGTACATTCCTTAGTGCCCCTTACCCTTTTAGCCCATCCCCCCTCCCACAATGCCTCCAGTAACCTCGTTTGTTCTCCATACTTATGAGTCTCTTATGTTTTGTCCCCCTCCCTGTTTTTATATTATTTTTGTTTGCCTTCCCTTATGTTCATCTGTTTTGTCTCTTAAAGTCCTCATATGAGTGAAGTCATATGATTTTTGTCTTTTTCTGACTAATTTCACTTAGCATAATACCCTCCACTTCCATCCACATAGTTGCAAATGGCAAGATTTCATTCTTTTTGATTGCCGAGTGATACTCCATTGTATATATATATATGTATACCACATCTTCTTTATCCATTCATCCATCAATGGACATTTGGGCTCTTTCCATACTTGGCTATTGTTGATAGTGCTGCTGTAAACATGGGGGTGCATGTGTCCCTTTGAAACAGCACACCTGTATCCCGTGCCTAAATGCCTAGTAATGCAATTGTTGGGTCATAGGGTAGTTCTATTTTTAATTTTTTGAAGAACCTCCATACTGTTTTCCAGAATGGCTGCACCAGCTTGCATTGCCACCAACAATGCAAAAGAGATCCTCTTTGTCCGCATCCTCACCAATATCTGTTGTTGCCTGAGTTGTTAATGTTAGCCATTCTGACAGGTGTAAGGTGGTATCTCATGGTGGGTTTGATTTGTATTTCCCTGATGATGAGCATTTTTTCATGTGTCGGTTGGCCATCTGGATGTCTTCCTTGGAGAAGTGTCTATTCATGTCTTTTGCCCATTTCTTCACTGGATTATTTGTTTTTTGAGTGTGGAGTTTAATAAGTTCTTTATAGACTTTGGATACTAACCCTTTATCTGATTTGTCGTTTGCAAATATCTTCTCCCATTCCATCAGTTGCCTTTTAGTTTTGCTGATTGTTACCTTCTCTGTGCAGAAGCTTTTAATTTTGATGAGGTCCCAACAGTTCATTTATGTTTTTGTTTCTCTTGCCTCCAGAGACGGGTTGAGTAAGAAGTTGCTGCGGCCAAGATCAAAGTGGTTTTTGCCTGCTTTCTTCCCAAGGATTTTGATGGCTTCCTGTCTTACATTGAGGTCTTTTGTCCATTTTGAGTTTCTTTTTGTGTATGGTGTAAGAAAGTGGTCCAGGTTCATTCTTCTGCATGTCGTTGTCCAGTTTTCCCAGCACCATTTGCTGAAGAGACTGTCTTTATTCCATTGGATATTCTTTCCTGCTTTTGTCAAAGATTAGTCCGTCATACATTTGTGGGTCCATTTCTGGGTTCTCTGTTCTGTTCCATTGATCTGAGTGTCTGTTCTTGTGCCAGTACCATACTGTCTTGATGACTACAGCTTTGTAGTATAGCTTGAAGTCTGGGATTGTAATGCCTCCTGCTTTGGTTTTCTTTTTCAAGATTGCTTTGGCTATTTGGGGTCTTTTCTGGTTCCATACAAATTTTAGGATTATTTGTTCTACCTCTGCGAAGAATGCTGGTGTTATTTTGGTAGGGATTGTATTGAATATGTAGATTCCTTTGGTTAGTATCAACATTTTAACAATATTTGTTTTTCCTATCCAGGAGCATGGAATCTTTTTCCATTTTTTTGTGTCTTCTTCAATTCTTTCATCAGCTTTCTGTAGTTTTCAGTGTATATGTTTTTCATCTCTTTGGTTGGATTTATGCCTAGGTATTTTATGGGTTTTGGTGCAATTGTAAATGGGATTGATTCCTTGATTTCTTTCTGTTGCTTCATTGTTGGTGAATAGGAATGCAACCGATTTCTGTGCATTGATTTTATATCCTGCAACTTTGCTGAATTCATGAATCAGTTCTAGCAGTTTTTTGGTGGAATCTTTAGGGTTTTCCATATAGAGTGTCATGTCATCTGCAAAGAGTGAAAGTTTGACCTCCTCCTGGCCGATTTGGATGCCTTTTATTTCTTTGTGTTGTCTGATTGCAGAGGCTAAGACTTCCAGTACTATGTTGAATAACAGTGGCGAGAGTGGACATCCCTGTCTTGTTCCTGACCTTTGGGGGAAAGCTCTCAGTTTTTCCCCATTGAGGATGATAATTAGCTTTGGGTCATTTATATATGGCTTTTATGATCTTGAGGTATGATCCTTCTATCCCTACTTTCTTGAGGGTTTTTATCAAGAAAGGATGCTGTATTTTGTTGAATGCTTTCTCTGCACCTGTTGAGAGAATCATATGGTTCTTGTCCTTTCTTTTATTGATGTGATGAATCACGTTAATTGTTTTGCAGATATTGAACCAGCCCTGCCTCCCAGGTATAAATCCCACTTCGTCGTGGTGAATAATTTTTTTAATGTATTGTTGGATCCGGTTGGCTACTATCTTGTTGAGAATTTCTGCATCCATGTTCATCAGGGAAATTGGTCCGTAGTTCTCCTTTTTAGTGGGGTCTCCGTCTGGTTTTGGAATCAAGGTAATGGTGGCTTCATAGAATGAGTTCGAAAGTTTTCCTTCCATTTCTATTTTTGGAACATCTTCAAGAGAATAGGTGTTAACTCTTCCTTAAATGTTTGGTAGAATTCCCCTGGAAAGCCATCTGGCCCTGGACTCTTGTTTTTTGGGAGATTTTTGATGACTAATTCAATTTGCTTACTGGTTATGGGTCTGTTCAAATTTTCTATTTCTTCCTGTTTCAGGTTTGGTAGTGTATATGTTTCTAGGAATTTGTCCATTTCTTCCACATTGCCCATTTTATGGCATATGGCATATGGCTTCTGATTTCATTGATCTGTTCTACTGGTTTTTTTGGTTTTGATAGCATTAATTTCTCCTCCAGTCTTTATTATTTCCTGTCTTATGCTGGTTTTGGGTTTTATTTGCTGATCTTTTTCTAGCTCTTTAAGGCATATGGTTAGGTTGTGTATCTGAGATCTTTCTTCCTTCTTCAGGAAGGCCTTGATTGCTATATACTTTCCTCTTATGACCTCCTTTGCTGCGTCCCAGAGGGTTTCGGTTGTGGTGTTATCATTTTCATTGGCTTCCATATACTTTGTAATTTCCTCTTTAACTTCTTGGTTAGCCTTTTCATTCTTTAGTAGGATGTTCTTCAGTCTTCAGGTATTTGTTACGTTTCCAAATTTTTTCTTGGGGCTGATTTCGAGTTTCATAGCGTTGTGGTCTGAAAATATGCACAGTATGATCTCAATCTTTTTGTACTTGCTGAGGGCTGATTTGTGTCCCATTATGTGGTCTATTCTGGAGAACGTTCCATGTGCACTGGAGAAGAATGTATATTCTGCTGCTTTAGGATGAAATGTTCTGAATATATCTGTTCAGTCCATCTGGTCCAGTGTGTCATTCAAAGCCATTGTTTCCTTGTTGACTTTTAGATCAGATAATCTGTCCAGTGCTGTGACTCGGGGGCCTTTTTGATTTGTTCAGGCTCTCCACAGATTGGATGATACCAATTCACCCTGCGGGTGTTTGTTTTTGGCAGCTTTCTGGGAGAGGGTGTGCAGTTACAATTGGAGTTCACAATGTGACCAGTTCCAAAAATATTGAAAACCACTAAGAGGCAGGAGCATAGCCTCAGAGACAGGGACATGCCTCTGTCAGCTCCACCCTCTCTGTTTATCCTGGCTAAATCTTAAACATTTGATTGTGTCAACCTTTGACATTAAACCCTTTTACAGGCTTCCCATCACTATCAGGACAAAGATCTAAACTTCTCAGTATTGCTACCAGGGAACTCTGGAGCTGGGGTGGCCCTTAAGGGCTGGTCCATATTGATGGAATGTACTGGCTTCTGTGTACTGCATCAACCATTCCTTGGATGCTGGCTGCCTAGGGAGGAGCCAAGATCTTGAAAGAGGCCATTCCATTTGGCCAAGTGCCAGGCAGACAAGACAATGCAGTTGCAGTGGAGTGTAAATTTGAGCAGTAGGGGAGGCCTTCGTGAAGAAGTGGGTAAAAAATGCACTTGTTGGCCACCACATAGGACATTATTGTCCCTGCATCCTCCTGTTGCAGTGGGCAGGAAAGGACTTTTTCCAACAGTAAGTTTCTCTCCTTATGTATACTGTGGCAGAGGAAGGGGTTATGTTGATTCTAAACGTTAAACAACATACCTTTTGTCACACAGTATAACCTTACCTGAGAAAGAAGACTAGAAGAAGAGGGAAAAAAGAAGGAATGGCTCTTTTCCAGGTAAAATTCTTTTTTTCGTTGATTGTTCCTTTTCCTAATGTGTCACACTTTGGACTTGTTAATCTTCTCTGTCTCCAAGATGTCCTGCCTAAATTGTTTACTCACACCCAGAGCCTTCTCCCAGTCTCCTCTCCTCTCCGTGCAGATTCCATCTCACTGTGACCCAGTGATGTGGAACTTGGGAAGATGCTCCTTTTAGGTGGTCATCCTGTGAAGGGTTTTCTTCACAGTCAAGAACTAGAGATGGGAAATAGGCTCTGTGGTGTCTGTGAGGTTGGGCAGTAAGAATTCTTCAGAGGTCCCTTCTGAGTGCCCTTTCAGGTCATATAAACCAGGATTAAAGAGATTACATATGTAAGCAATGTATTAATGTACACAAGTACATGATAAACCCTGGAAAATACGTTTGACGGAAATTGTTTCGTCTGTTTTTACAAACACCTTTTGATGGTAAAGATGGGTCATTGTGCTTCTGACTGCGCAATATTAATACTTTGGAATAGAATGGGAAGTTCAAAGTAGAAATAAGAAATATAGAGGGTGTTTTATTAACATAATTAGTTTTCAACTGTAGAATCAACCTGCTGCTCTAACAGTGTCACAGCGTATGAGTCTGGAGTTCTGTCTTGTCCAACCAGAGACAGACGCAGAATGGAACATGAGCGAGGCTAATGTCCAGGAGGAGACAAGATCCCCGAACAGGGGATCTCTGTATTTATTGAGCTCACAAGATATTACACACATGGTAAACGTGATGGAAACAAGATCTTACAGACGTGAATGTGTAGAAAACAATCAGTAATCATTGTGTGTGTAAGAAGCAAAGGGTTTGGGTCAGGAGGTGGAGTTTGTCATCAAAGTACATTAGTATATTGACGTCAGATGGAATGTAATTTCCTGCAGGTGATGTAGTAAGTTACTCCTGATCCCATTACAGTATTTCCCTAGCTAACCTCAGGAAGTGTTCTTTAAATTATTTATAGCACATCCATCACATAAAGACCATGGTGTTCTTTTAGGAACTCGTACACGCTGCACATCTTTTAGATAAAACTGTTTATAATTTAGCCAGACATAGGAGCAGAACTTTGTATCATCGGAGAGGCTGGTGCTCAATTGTCATTTTGCAAATTATTGTTAAATTTTATTATTATTTTTGCACTAACCCACTCTAGTATATATTTTTCTGGTTCAGTTCCACGCAGTGATGCAATTTAGAAACTAAGAAGTAAAATGTCGCCTTCCGTGTCATATCTTTCAGCATCACTGATTGTCTTCATCAGGAACCTGTTTTTTTAGTGCAAATCTTCTAAAAAATCATTTAAATATTGTAATGTGATATTAGAATATATTCTTCAATAAATGTTTAATCATATTTTATTCTGCAAATTGAAATATTTACATACCATATAAATGGAAGTTGTTTTCATCTTAGTAAACATGGAGGGGCACCTGGGTGGCGCAGTCGGTTAAGCGTCCGACTTCAGCCAGGTCACGATCTCGCGGTCCGTGAGCTCGAGCCCCGCGTCAGGCTGGGCTGATGGCTCGGAGCCTGGAGCCTGTTTCAGATTCTGTGTCTCCCTCTCTCTCTGCCCCTCACCCGCTCATGCTCTGTCTCTCTCTGTCCAAAAAATAAAATAAAATACATTTAAAAAAAAAAAAAAAAAAACATGGAGATAACTGCTATTTTAGATCCTCATTGGCGCATTCTCTAAATGAAGGTACTTGGGTCCTTTAAGGAATGTTTTAAAGAATGCCATGATGGCTCTTTCTGAGTAGGCTGATGTCACTACAGACATCTAAGGATATCTTAAGATTGTACATCTGTTAAGGAAGATTAGCAGGTTAATGATGGTCTTTCTGAGGAGGCAGAGACATTCCACTTATTAAATAAAGATTTTAAATCAACTGTCTTGAACATCCTCAGCTAAAGGAAAACATGGAAGAGAACTGAGAAGTAGGAGAACAATGTTTCAACAGATAGAAAATGTCATTAAAGACAAAGAAATAACAGTACAGGGATGGAATAGAAATTCTGGAGTTAAGGGGCGCCTGGGTGGCTCAGTCGGTTGAGCGTCCAGCTTCGGCTCAGGTCATGATCTCACAGTCTGGTCCATGGGTTCGAGCCCAGCATCGGGCTCTGTGCTGACCGGTCAGAGCCTGGAGCCTGTTTCGGATTCTGTGTCTCCTTCTCTCTCTGACCCTCCCCCGTTCATGCTCTGTCTCTGTCTCAAAAATAAATAAATGTTAAAAAAAAAAAAAAAATTCTGGAGTTAAGAAAGTATAAACACCAAAATTGAAAACCACTAGAGGGTTCATCAGCAGATGGTCAAAAAGAATAAGAATCCATAAACCTAAACATAGATTAATTGAAATTATCAAATGTGAGGAGAAGAAAGGGGAAAAAAGCTGAATAAAAGGGAAGAAAGGAAGAAGAATGGCCAGAGACCAAGAAACCTTTGGGACATTATAACGAATACTGATACAAACGTAATAGGGGTTCTAGAAGGAAAGGCAGAAAGAATATTTGAAGAAAGAAGAGCTGAAAACCTCCCATGTTTATCAAATACAACCTACACATCCAAAAAAACGCAGTGAACTTGAACTAGGTCAAATGCGTGGAGATCTCTGGCAGTCACATAATCATTCAACTTTTATAAGACAAAAAGAGAATGTGGAACATAGCAAGATGGAAACTTCTCAGGTACCGGGATTCTGAATAAGTTTAACAGCGTGTTTCTCATTAGAAACTGTGGAGGCCAGGAAGCATTCTCATGACATAAAGTTTGAAAGATTAAAACAAAATCTACCAGAAATTCATTATCAGGCAAACTATACTTCAAAATTGATAGTGAAATTAAGAGACTCCTAAGTGAACAAAGGCTGAGGGAGTTCACACTTACAGACTTAACTTACATCAAATGCCAAATGGGTTCTTCAGGCTGAAATGGGTGGAAATTAGTGGTACCTCGAAGCCATAGGAACAAATAAAGAACACTAGTAAAGATAACTACATAAGTGAATATAAAAGCCAGTATTAATTTATTTTTGTTTTCTAACTCAGTTTTTCCTGTGTGTCTTAAAAGACAAATGTGTAGGGGCGCCTGGGTGGCTCTGTCGGTTAAGCATCCGACTTCGGCTCAGGTCATAATCTCGCAGTTTGTGTGTTCAACCCCTGTGTTGGGCTCTGTGCTGACAGCTCAGAGCCTGGAGCCTGCTTCGGATTCTGCGTCTCCCTCTCCGCCCCTCCCCTGCTCATGCTCTTGTCTCTCTCTCTCTCAAAAATAAATAAAAACATTAAAAATTTTTAGAAAAAAGACAAATGTGTAAAACAATAATAAAAATCTGCTCTTGAGTGTATGAAACATCTGTTCATATCTTTTATGAAGAAGTAGTTTTTGACAAGATAAAGGTTGTATAACAGGCTTGTTAGTATGCTATTAAAGCTAAGTTAGTATCAACTGAAATTCAAATATTAGTAGCCTAATATGTAAAAACTGCAATCCCCAGGATAACCACTCAGAAAATTACTGGGAAATATACAGAAAAATCAATACAAAGGCAGTCAAAATAGTATGCGCACACAAATACAGACATCCAATGAAGGGAGGAATTACGAAAGAAAATAGTAGACATACAAGCAGCAGATGTTAGAAGTAATTCTTAACCAGTAGTAACTTGAAATGTGCATAAATTCAACTCTTCAATAAAACACAAAGGAATTGTATTAAATGATTCCACTCTGTGTTTACAATGGCTCACATTTTTTTTTAAGTTTTTATTTATTTATTTTGAGAGAGTGAGTGAGGGAGGGGCAGAGAGAGAGAGAGAGAGAGAGAGAGAGAGAATCTCAACCAGGCTCCACACTATCACCGCAGAGCCTGATGCAGGGTTCAAACTCATAAACTGTGACATCATGACCTTAGCTGAAATCCAGAGTCAGACACTGCATCCAACAAAAACTCAAACATTAGGAGTGGAAAGGAACTTGCTCAGTGTGAAAAAGGTCATTATGAAAATTCCGTGGCTAACAACACACTCAGTGGTGAACAACTGGAAACTTCCCCCTCTTACCAACAACAAAACAGGTGTGCCCCATTTTGCCACCACAAATCAACACTCTACTGGAGGTTCTAACCAGAGAAAATACAGAGGAAATATAAAATGTGTCAAAATTGGGAAAGAAATCAAACTAGCTTTATTCATAGCATACATGATCTTGTATTTAGAAATAAAGAATCCTCAAACTTAGAGACAGTGTATTGATGGAAGTTACAAAATACAATGCCAACACTCAAAATTCAGTTGCATTTCCATGCAGTTACAACCAATGGAAAGTAAGTAAACAGTTTCATTTACAAGAGCAAGAAAACAAATGGAGATAGATTTAACCATGAGAATGGAAGATTTATACACAGTGAAAACCAAAAAGTTACTGAGGAAGATTAAAGAAAACCTAAATAAATGTCAAGATATCCTGTGTTTGTGGATTGGAAGACCATAAAGTGGGAGTCCTCTCCAGAGCAATACAAAGAATAATGCAGTCCTCAGCAAAATCACAACAGCGTGTTTTACACAAATGGGAATCCCGATTCTAAAACTCATATTGAATTGGTAAGGATGCCAAATAACCAAAAGAAATGTGAGAAAGTACAAAATTGGAGTGCCTACAATTCCCAACATAAATCTCACTACAGTCACTTGGAGTAATCAAATCTGTAATTTCATCAGAGGCTAGAAATGTAGATCAAAGTGATAGAACTGAGCATCCACAAATAAACCCATACATCTGCAATCCATTCCTTTTTCACAAGTGTGCCAAAAACAGACAGTAGGAAAACAATAGTCTCTTAAATGGTACTGGCACAACTAGATATCTGTGTGAGAATGAAATTGAAACTACCTTGTACCATATAAGGAAATCAATTCAGAATTAATCAAAGACTAAATGTAAGAGCTAAAACTATAAAAGTCTTAAGTGAAAAGATAGGGTTGAGTCTTTATGACCTTAGGGTTGGCACTGGATTTTTATCCATGACCCCAAAAGCAAAAGAGGAAAAGACAAAGAAAATAAATTGGTCATCATCAGAATTAATCATGTCTGTGCACTGAAGGACATTATCACATAAGTGAAACAATCTACCAAATTGGAGGAAATAATCTGCCAATCACATATCTATGAAGGGTCTAGTAGCATAAAGGAAGAACTTGTACAACTCAACAACCAAAATACAAAGAGCCCAACTTAAAAAATGGTCAAAAGATTTTAATAGACATTTCTCCATAGAAGGTACACAAATGAAACCAGCACATGAAGAGATGTTCCATGAAAGTAGTCAATTAGTAACATGCAAAATTAAAACCACAATGAGGTATCCTTTCACACCCACTAGGATGACTATTGTAAAACAACCACAACTACAAAAATAAAGATGTAGAGAAATTCGAATCATGACACGTTGCTGTGAAAACATAGCTGCTGTGAAAGAGCTTGTGGAAGATTCTGAAAAAAATTAAACCATGTGACCTCGTAATTGCACAGCTAGGTACAAACGAAAAGAATTGAAAACAGGTATCCAAACACTTAACTTGTACTAGAAAGTTCATAGCAACTTATTAACATCAGCAAAGGTAATAACAAAATACCCATCAGTAGTTGAGTGAAAATGGTCTAGTCCTGCAATGGAATACTCTGCAAACAGAAGAAAGGAAATGGACCACTGATGCTATTATATCATGGATGAACCCCAAACGATTCTATGTAAAAGAAGGCAGATGCCAAAGGTCACATTTTTGATACCTTTCCTTTACATGAAAAGATCCAAAATTGGCAAATCCATAGAGACAAAGCACTAGTGGTTGCCAGGGACTGGGGACTAGGAAGTACCTGCTTAATGGGTAAAGGATTTCCTTTGGGGATGAGACGTGATGTTTGTGCAACATTGTGAATGCACTAAATGTCACTGAATGGTACTTTAAAATGGCTAATTTTATGTTATCTGCTCTTCAAATTATCTTACATGGGTAAAAGAACACTCACTCCAGCCAAGTATAATTTTGCTTCTCTCATTTGTGTCAAAATAAGAACATTTTCCGTGTTCACTTGGTGAAGTGTGTTTTCATTTCAGGGACGGCTGACATTCGGGGATGTGGCCATAGAATTCTCTCAGGAGGAGTGGGAGTGCCTGGACCCCGCTCAGAGGGCCTTGTACAGGGACGTGATGTTGGAGAACTACAGGAACCTGGTCTCCCTGGGTGAAGATAACTTCCCTCCAGAAGTCGGTAGTTAATTTTACGTGACTTTGCAGTTTCTTGAGAGGCCCTGACTTGATCATAGGAGTTTCACATCCCTATTCTTGAAAGGACTGATTGCAGCCGTTTTGATTGAGAGTGGAAAGGCTTCGTAATGTGGCAAGTGGACTCTAACTTCCCTTTCCTTCGAAGTTCTGCATTCCTGCTTGTTTAGGTGGTTGCAGAACTTAGCAGTCAGAGAAGCTAAAGGGAGGGAACTGGTGATGGGTGTTCTATGTAAGTGAAGAATCACTGAATTCTACTCCTGAAACCAGTACTACACTCTGCTAACTAACTAGAATCTAAGTAAAAATCTCGGAGTCTGGGGAATAGGACCTAAAACCCTTAAATTCCTAGCAAAGTCCAGTTTCTCTGACCTCTTTAAAGACAAGGCTTAGAGAGAATAACGTTATTTAAAATTGGGGGGGAAAGGAAACGTTATGGTGAATTTATTTAAATCTCTGATTCTGTGGTCTTACCCTTGTGCTTTTTATTCAGTGGTTCTTAGAAAAGAACCAGATCTCTGCATACTTAAAATACTCCTTAAGCATTCAAGTAGTCAGTTGATTAATTTTCACCCACATATAATGAATGTCCTTTCTTCTTTTCTTTGCTGAACAAAGTGCTGGGCATGTGTTCTGGAAGAGTAAAGCAGATCATGTTCCGTTTTTCTTTTAACTGGAAATCTCTTCCTGAGCTGAATATCATCCCCATCACCTGTTTCCAGAGAAAAGAGCCCTGGACTGTGGAAAGTGAAGTGAATATAGGGGAACATTCAGGGAATGTATGGGAATGTGAGCACAAGTCAGAGCTCAGATGAGCAGAGAGTAAGCTGCTCCAGTAAATATTGTTTGGGAACAATTTGTGGGAAAATACAAGTTTATTCTTAGGAGCTGTCAGAGGAAATCCTTCCCCACCCATACACACTTCTCATTCTGGTATTCAAATGAGTAAGTCACATGTGTAGAAGTTTAAACTCCCACTGATAGGACCTACAACTGATAGCACCTGGCCCCTCTGACCATACTGGTGCCTTGGTTTGAGTAGGACTGAGCTGAGGCCTCTGTAGTGCAGACCCCAGGACCTATTCACTTTCCGTTTCCATTTTGTATCCCTGGGAGAACTTCTCAGGAGACAAACAAAACCTAGTATCTGTCTAATAAAGTAGAGCTAAAGTTTATCTCTTTCTTTCCTGGGCCATCCTGGCTTCTTGAGGTTGGATGCTTGTGCATTAATTAGGAAGAAGTCATGATTTGGATAATTCCAAAAAGTGAAAATCCAAAATTAGATATAGTGTAAGTACAGCACAGCTTACTGATATCTCTAGCGAGCTTCTCTGTGGGAAGAACTTGTATCTTTCCATAGATGTGTATTGTATTCCTGGTATACAGAAAGTACCATATTGATATTTTGGGGGGCTTGGTTTTGTTTTGTTTTCTTTTTATTGTTTTAGGAACTCAAGCGGCAGCAGCAATTTTTGTTTTGTTTTTAAGTAAACTCTGCACCCATCGTGGAGTTTGAACTCACAACCCCAGGATCAAGGGTTGCATGCTCTACTCACTGAGCCAGCCAGGCATCCCTCATTTTTTTTTTAAACGTTTTAATCACCTTCACCCTTTTCTGCCACCATCCCCTCAATACCTGCCTCTAATAACCACCACTATGTTCTCTGTATCTAAGAGGGGTTGTTTTGTTTTTTTAAGATTCCACACATAAGAGAAATCATAATGTATTGGTCTTTGACTCATTCCTCTTAACATAATGTCCTCAAGGGTCCATCCATGTTGTCACAAATGGCAAGATTCTGTTCTTTTTTATGGCTGGATCATACTGTGTTATATATACACAACTTTACCCATTCACCCATCAGTGGACACTTAGATTGTGTCTGTATCTCAGCTACTGTAAATGATGCTGCAGTGAACGTCAGAACGCTTCTATCTTTTCGAGTTAGTAGTTTTGTTTTCTTCAGATACATACTCAGAGGTAAAATTGGTGGATCACACGGTAGTTCTCTTGGCTACACCAATTTTGGCTCCACTAACAGTGCACAAATTCTCCACCCTATCAGCAATACTTGTTATTTCTGGTCTTTTTGAGAACTGCCATTCCAATAGGTGTCAGGTGATATTGTGGTTTTGGTTTGCATTTCGCTGATGATGAATGGACGTTAAGTCTCTTTTCACGGTCCTTTAGGCCATCTCTAGGTCTTCGAAAATATCTATTCAGATCTTCTGCCCATTTCTCTAGTTGGATTATTTGAGCGATTTTTGTCTATGTTTTGGATTATTAGGCCCTTATCAGATACTTAATTTGCTAATATTTTCTCCTATTTACTAAGGATGCCTTTTCATTTTGTTGAAAAAGTGTTTCCTTTGCTGTGCAGACACTTTTTAGTTTGATGTAGTCCCACTTACTTCTGCATTTGTTGTTTTTTCTTTTGCTGTCAGCAGTCAAAAACAACAAGAAAAAAAAAAGCACATCATTCCCTAGACCTCTATCAAGGAACTCATTACCCCCTATCTTACAGTAATTTTTTGGTTTCAGGTCTTAGGTTTAAGTCTTTAATCCATTGTGAGTTACTTTTTGTGTATGGCGTTAGACAGTGGTCGAGTTTCAGTCTTTTGCCTGTGGCTGTCCAGTTTTCCCAAACCGTCTACTAAAGAGATTGTTCTTTCTGCATTGTATAGTCATGTCTCCTTTGTTGTAAATTAATTGACTGTGTGTGGGTTTATTTCTGAGCTCTTTTCTGGTGATCTGTGTGTCGATTTTTATGCTAATACCCTGCTGATTTAAAAAAATTTTTCTAATATTTATTTATTTTTGAGACAAAGAGAGACAGAGCATTAATGGGGGAGGGTCAGAGAGAGGGAGACACAGAATCTGCAGCAAGCTCCAGGCTCCGAGCTGTCAGCACAGAGCCCAACGTGGGGCTTGAACTCAGACTGTGAGATCATGATCTGAGCCGAAGTTGGATGCTTAACCGACTGAGCCACCCAGGCGCCCCTAATACCCTGCTGATTTAATTACCACAGCTTTGTAATTAAGGAGTTTGAAATCAGGGCATGTGATGCCTCCAGGTTTGTTTTTTTTCTCAAGATGCTCTGGGCTTTCACAGTCTTTTGTGGTTCCATACACATTTTAGGATTCCTCTATTTCGTGTGTAGGTTTTTATGGGGACATAAATTTTTAACTCATTTGTGTGAATACCAAGGAGTGTGATTGCTAGATCATATTTAAGAGTACACTTAGTTTTCTAAGAAAGGGCAAACTGTCTTCCAAAGTGGCATACCATTTTGCATTCCCATCAGCAATGAATGAGAGTTCATACTGTTCCACATTCACACTAGTATTTGGTGTTAGCATTCTGTATTTTCACCATTCTCACATGTAGTGATATCTCATTGTTATAATACATATTTACCTCAATTAAATTTATCTCTTTTTTATTAATGTTTATTTATTTTTGAGAGAGAGCGAGCATGAACAGGGTACGGGTGAGAGAGAGAGACAGTGTCTGAAGCAGGATCCAGGCTCCAAGCTGTCAGCACAGAGCCTGAAGCAGGGTTTGAACCTATAAACGGTACGATCATGACCATAGTCAAAGTCGGGCACTCAACAGACTGAGCCTCCCAGACGCCCCTGTGGCATTCTTTAACCTGAGTATTTTTTATATTTTGAAAGCATACTTTTTTTTTTAAGTTACTGCTTTAGTCACAGACATATCATTAACTTGATTTGCCATAGCTTTTGTATATAATGATACATTATTTTGGTGAACTTGGGTGGCTGAGACTGTTAAGTGTCTAACTCTGGATTTTGGCTGAGGTCATGATCTCATAGTTCCTGAGTTTGAGCCCCGCATTGTACATTGCGCTTACAGTGTGAGGACTTCTTGGGATTCTCTTTCTCTCCCTGTCCGTCCCCCATTCACAAGCTCAGTCTTTAAATAAACTTCAAAAAAAAATTCTTGTATGTGTCTCCTGGAACATGTATATATTATTTAATTCCTTGGAGTATATACCTAAAAATGGACATGGGATACTTAGTTTGATAATTTTTAGAGCAAATACTGAAATAGATGTAAGCCTACAATCTTCCTACAACACTATACTGTCTCCCCGTTGAACGTTTTCCACTTGTCCTTCATATCCATAGTATAAGTTCTTACAGGATGAGTCAGTATTATGTCTATTGCTACATCAGGTGCTGTTTGTAAGGTCAGGCTTTTAACTTAATAACACAATCATATTCCTATAGATGTGTAAGTATAAGCACTATCCCCACATTTCTAAAAAGAAACTTAAAAACATTGTATTTAGCAATAGTGTTTGAAGACCATGTTTGAGAAACTTCCTGTGTTCAGTGTAAAGTATTTTGGTGTGTAATCATGTAATTTGCTATAAAATATTTACTTTCCAACTCTTTGATAGGAAGTACTTCTGCTGGATTTGCAATCAAGGAATTATCACCAACAGAGGACATTAATAAAGGCGAATTTTATCACTTAGTGTTATTGGAGAGAAATGAAAGTCATGGCATCAAAGATTTTGATCTCCAGGAAGTCTGGGAAGATATGCATGAGTTTGAAAGTCAGTGGCAATGTGATGCAAGAAATTACAAAGAAGTGCCTTTGACCCATGACAAATATCTCACTTGGAGAAAAGATCAGCAAGTTAATCAGTCCTCAGTTACTCTTCCTGAAAAGCAGGGTGTTTCTGTAAGAAACAGTACATACCAGCATTTCATGCATGATGAACCATTTATAAGGAATTTATTAAAAATGGACAATAACAGAAGTGGTGCTGGAAACCAGTACATAAACTGCTTGGAAAATAGAATTGGATTAATTTCTCAGGCACATCTGCCCAAACTGCAGACATTTCATAGTGAGGAGAAAATGTATGAATGTAATCCAACTGAGAAGTCTGTCAGCAATGGTTCCTCAGTCTCACCACTTGAAAGAATTCCTCCCAGTACCAGAAACATTTGGAATAAATCTAAGAAGATTTCTAAATATCCTTTATTACGTGCACAAGCCAGGAGAGCATACACTAGAGGAAAATCTTACAAATGTAATGAATGTGGGAAGGTTTTTAGCAAAAGCTCAAACCTCATGAGTCATGAGATAATTCATTCTGGACAGAGACCTTATAAATGTAATGACTGTGGCAAAGCCTTTTCTGAGCGCTCACGTCTTATTCGACATATGAAAATCCATTCTGGAGAGAAACCTTACAAATGTAATGAATGTGTCAAATCCTTTAACAGGGTTTTGAGCCTCACCAGACATCAGAGAGTCCATACAGGAGAGAAACCATATAAATGTAACATATGTGGCAAGGTCTGTAGTCAAAATTCAAACCTTGCAAATCATCAGAAAGTGCATACTGGAGAGAAACCTTACAAATGTAATGAATGTGGAAAGGCATTTATCCATCGTTCACAACTTTGGAGTCATGAGAGAGTGCATACTGGTGAGAAACCTTACAAATGTAATGAATGCAGCAAAGCCTTTTCTGAGCGTTCAAATCTTACTCAACACAAGAAAATCCATACTGGAGAGAAACCTTACAAATGTAATGAGTGTGGCAAAGCTTTTAAACAGTGCTCACATCTCATTAGACATCAGAATACACATCGTGGAGAGAAACCACACAAATGTGATGTATGTGGCAAGGCTTTTATCCAAAGTTCTAGCCTTATAGAACATCAGAGGATTCATACAGGAGAAAAACCGTATAAATGTAGTGAATGTGATAAGGCTTTTATCAGACGTTCACACCTCTTGGGTCATGAGAGAACTCATACTGGAGAGAAACCTTACAAATGTAGTGAGTGTGGCAAAGCCTTTGCTGAGCGCTCAAATCTTACTCAACATAAAAAAATCCATACTGGAGAGAAACCTTACAAATGTAATGAGTGTGGCAAAGCTTTTACCCAATTTGCAAAGCTTAGTAGGCATCGGAAAATGCACACTGGAGAGAAGCCACACAAATGTAATGTGTGTGACAAGGCTTTTACCCGAAATTCAAGCCTTGTGGAACATCAGCAAATTCATACAGGAGAAAAACCTTGTAAACGTAATAAATATGCTAAGGTTTTCACCAAACGTTCAGACCTTTAGAGTCATGAGAGAAGTTATACTGGAGAGAAACCATACAAATGTATTGAGTGGCAAAGCCTTTAGGGAGCATTCACATCTTATTCAGCATAAGAAAATCCATATTGGAGAGAAACCTTGTAAAGGTAATGAGTGTGGCAAAGCTTTTACTCGATTTGCAAAACTTACTAGGCATCAGAAAATACACTGTGAAAATAAAGTATAAACCTAATATGTGTGGCAGTGCTTTTATTCAAAGCTCAAGCTTTGCAGATCATCAAAGAACTCATAATAGAAACAAACCTTACAAATAAAATGAGCAAGTGTTCAAGCCTTACTCAACCTCAGAGATTCCATCAGGGAGAGGAACCATGTGGAACTAACGTATGAGGGAAAGCTGATAACCAGGGTTCACACCTCACCTGATACCAGAAACAAATCTCTGAAAAAAACACACAAAATGGATGTATGGCAAGGCTTATCCAAAGCTTATTATCCCTTATGGAACATAATTATTATTAGAGGGAAGCCTTACAGATGTAATGAGTGTGATCAGGTTTATTAAAAATGTAGAAATTGGGGAGGGGGATAAACAAGGTTAATGGGATTAAGAGGTACAGACTTCAAGTGATTAAAAAGACAGTAAACAGTGATTTAAAAACACTGATTAAAAAAATTACAACGTTGTGTTTTGTGGCCTTGAAGAAATTCACATAACATGGAAACCATACATATGTGTCAAGTTCTGTACCTCAGGAAACACCAAAGACTTCATACTGGACAGAAACATTACACCTTTGTAATGAAGGTCATTTTTTTTTTTAATATTTTTTTTTTAATTTTTTTCAACGTTTTTTATTTATTTTTGGGACAGAGAGAGACAGAGCATGAACGGGGGAGGGGCAGAGAGAGAGGGAGACACAGAATCGGAAACAGGCTCCAGGCTCCGAGCCATCAGCCCAGAGCCTGACGCGGGGCTCGAACTCACGGACTGCGAGATCGTGACCTGGCTGAAGTCGGACGCTTAACCGACTGCGCCACCCAGGCGCCCCTCAAAGGATTTATTAATGGTCAGTTTTACCCGCTAGAGATGAGGCACAGTTACGTCCTTAAATCCTACTTGCACATCAGGTCATTCACTTCTGACATCAGGTCTTTCTTGGAATACTGTGTTAAATGCAGCTGAGAACAAAGTGGCATGGTAGTATCTTTTGCTTTCCTGATCTCTATATTGGTGGAATTGATATACAGGGGGGAAAACCATCCCCCACCTCGGGAGCATTTGCAAAGTTCTGGGGACATTTTTAATGTCATCATTGCGGTGGTTCCACTGGTATCTAGTGGGTACAGGCCGGCGATGCTGCTAAATATCCCACAATGCACAGTACAGCTTCACACATGAAAGAGTTATCTGAGCCCCAATGTCTACAGAATAGTATAACTTATACCATGTAAACCTCAATCAAAAGAAAGCAGGAAGGTCTATATTAATATCAGATAGAACAAATTTCAGAGAAAACAAAATTACTGAGGATAGAGGGGGAAATTACATGATTGACGGGTCAAACAAGGTGACTTTGCAATGCTGAGTGTATATCCACCAAAGAATAGCTGCAAAATATGTTAACCATCAAATGATAGAACTGAAAGGAAAAACGGACAAATTGACAATTACAGCTCGAGACTTGTCTCAATAATTGATAGAATAATGACAGAAAGTCAGCAGGACACTGGTGAACACTACAACACCATCAAGTCACATGATCTCATCAACATTTTTCTAACACCACCCAAACACAGGAGATTACACATTTTTTCCCCCTCAAGAACATATATCAAGACAGTTCTTCTGCTGGGTCCTAAGGCACCCTTCAGCAAATTCAAAAGAATAGAATCCTAGAGTGTGTTCACTGCCCACAATGGAATCCAAATCCAAAAAGAAAACAAAACAAAAAAAATAACTGGAAAATCTCCAAACATTTGGAAAGTAAACAAAATACTTTCAAATACCCCACAGTTCAAAGTGGAAGACTCAAGTGAAATATACAGGCTGAAAGAAAATGAAAATACAACCTGCCATTTCTGTGAGGTTCAACTAAAGCAGTACTGAGAAGGAAACTGATAGGACTCAATGTACTAGAAAAGAGGGAAAATATCCAAGAATAATCTAAGTTGCAGTAAGAAATCAGAAGGAAAAAAAAGAAACACAACTGAAGCAGAAAGAAGGAAATAATAAAGGCAAGAGCAAAAATAAGTAAAATTGAACACAGGAAAACAGTAGAGATAATAAAGCAAAGAGATAGTTCACTGAAAAAAATAATGTTCATGATTCACTAGCAAAACTACCAAATAATATAAGAGAAAACACAAATTCCTCCTAACAAATTAAAAAGGGAATATTACTCCAGAACCTGGAGACATCAAAAGGGTAGTAAGGGATTAATACAAAACTCTACACAGATATACTTGAAAATTTAGGTGAAATAGATCAATTCCTCTAAAGGCACACCTTACCACAAGTCACCCATGTGAAAGAAATGATAGGAATGCTTTGAATTGCAGAATAAGGTTGTAATCTTGAAATTCCCTCCCAAAAAAGAAACCTGCAGGTACGTAGAGTGAGTGTTGAGAGTTTAGCTAATACTGGTGCCTCAGGATCCATTCTGTGTGGCCAGGTGGTCTGTAGGGACCTTGAACTGATACTAGCCTTTCCCTTGAGCACATACCCTATAAGAGCCCACGAAGTCAGAAGCAAACTGTACCTTTTCTTTCAATGGTGTCCATATTGCCTTGGTGGTGATTTCAAAAGCGATACTACTCCTTCTGAAACAAACTACATCGTGTACTCCAGCTTCAAATTGCTACTCATCTCCTGCACCAAGCTTGATGAAAGGGCCCTCCATAACCTCTTGTATCCTCAAGTTTGAAAAGCAGAAGTCCATCTTGAAATCTTTCTCCCCAACCATGCCAGCTACCATCAAGATTTAATACAGAACAGTCTGCCTTCTAAACATCTCAAAAGTATGTTCAGTCTTTTCCCACATACCCAATGTTTACTGACTGCCTCTCACCTGCACCCTTTCTAAAATTCACCTGACACCTCTTCCTATGTTCCTCTTTGTCCCCCACAGTTTACTCTTCAAATGTTGAGCAGAAAACATTTTCATGCACTCATCTTGCTCCATGAGCATTACCATATTTCAAATGTCCCCAGTTTCTTTTAGGATATAAAGCACAATATTCACGACATAGCCTCCAAAGCCAGCAGTAAGTAAACCTGGTTTTCCCTCCGCCTTCACACCACGCCGTTTGTATCACAAATCAGGATTCACAATTGCAATCTCAGGTACATCTTGGGAAATTTTAATATCTCAGTTTGAAAGTTACACATTCAAAGATCTACCCAGTATGTTCACATTATTTCAGGACTGTTTTGTAGAATCTTAACTTCTCCACTGTTACCATTAATAAAAATAGAAACTATATAACTACACACATATTAATTACAGATGATTTCACGTACCATGCTCTTTACTATTTCCTATTAGGCTGGTGTCCGTGTGTCTAGTTCACCCCTCTCCCTGCAGTGAAACTGGTTCATTATTGTTCTTCACATTCTTTGAGGTTTCAGTGCATCCCTGACTGAACAGGTGGAAGACAATTCATATATCCCTGATGAGATGAGGGAATTATGTATTTCTTCCACAGGAGACACAATACAGCCTGAATATGCTGGGGTCATGGTTCATGAGAACAAAAGAGCTAATACTTGGAAAACATACAATGATTAGTACAGCGACATTCACCAGCCACCAACTAGAATTATCAAAGAGAGGCAAGTAAACATAAATAATGGAAGAAATGGCATTAAACAATACAATGGTGGTCACCAAAACAAGGATGCTTTGGGTGGCTCTGGTCTCAGGGGAGGTCTGGGGGAGAGATTGTTCCTATGGATGCATTGGACCCTCTGCGTGTGACTGTGAAAGAGAAAAACCATGGAGCTGCTGGCCAACGTAATGTGTCCCGAACACACAATGTCAAGGAAAGATGTCATTGCTGCCTATAATGAGCCTGTGATCTTGTCTCTACACTGTGAAGCATAACAATATCCGAAACACTTTTTTGGTAATAGTTTTGTTGTTCCATTTACAGTCATATAAATGGGAAAAAACTTATTTGCTAGCATGTGGAACACCCTGCACAGGATACTTGAGGGGCCAATGTACTTTGGAGCTTTCACTTTAAGCTCTGCCCACCTGGAGTTCCCAGGGCTGATCGTGATGGCCTGGAAGACACTCAAGGGCAGGTGGAACAAAGGGCCACTCCGTGAACATATAAAAGAACGTAGCATCCATAATAAATGGTGAAATGTTTCAGCCCTAGCGCTGCCATCGTCTCTGGGATTCCTCTAGAGAGAATGGGCAAGGAGTTGGCTACACTCAGGTGCCTGAGAACCAACTTTGTGGATCTCGGCTTGCATCCCCTGAAGCAAAGGGACATCTAATGATAGAAGAGTGAGAAACTGCCCAGGATTCCAATGACTATGTGGAATAGGAAGATCACTACTATATTCAAATCCACCGAGGCCATTCTGTCATTGTCCAGAACTCACACGTAGAGGATTCTGCATGAAAATAATGAGTTTTGGGCTACACTTTCATGGAAAATAAAATCTTCACTTACCTCTCCCTTTCCCTGAGAGTGAACATCTAAACTCTATTGTCTTTTGTTAAGAGATGTCCAAAGTTACATGTGTGTCTTTTTATAGCACTTACAATGTGTGGGTCACTGTTATTACTGCTTTCCCTATTGCAACTTATATAATATTCACAACCCTATGAGTTAGGAACTAACATTACTCTCATTCTATAGACGAGGAGAATTTAACCATGCGAAGTTAAGTGACTCATGTAAATAGCAGAGGAATCACGATTTGAACCTTGGTAGCCTAGTTGCAATGACATGAATGTTTGCTACGGTACTCATTATGGATACACGCACACACATACACACACACACAAACACCTTGTCATATTTTAAATTTATTTTACTTACTAAATCTGGTTTGATCATTTTCCACTTTTTTTTTTTTAATTTTTTTTTTTAATTTTTTCAACGTTTTTTATTTATTTTTGGGACAGAGAGAGACAGAGCATGAACGGGGGAGGGGCAGAGAGAGAGGGAGACACAGAATCGGAAACAGGCTCCAGGCTCCGAGCCATCAGCCCAGAGCCTGACGCGGGGCTCGAACTCACGGACCGCGAGATCGTGACCTGGCTGAAGTCGGACGCTTAACCGACTGCGCCACCCAGGCGCCCCAATCATTTTCCACTTTTGTTTAAGTATTCATAACTAATATAGCTATGGAGTGAAGGTTCAAAGGTCTTAATAAATCATACATGCACTGAGTAATTTTATTGAGCCAGTCTGATTTATTTAATGTAGACAACTGTTAGGATGGCAGCTGAACTCATTTCATTTTTTTCCTGGACCAAAAGGACAATGGCATCTGTAACAGAAATTATTGGGCAGAAGAACTGCACTGTGTGCTAACATATGGGACATGAAACATCACATAGTGATAAAGCATATTAGGGCAGAAAATAAATTAATCCTATTTAAAGATCTATCACTATGTTTGCTATTTTAGAACAAACTGAATCTGGAGCCAATATTTGATTTGGAAAAGCTATTAAAATACAATGCAAACATGCAAAATGGAATTTGAAGACTTCAACTCTTGGGATCTTGAAAAGCAAGAGAGGTGAGTTAGTGAATTGGAAATACTGTTGAAATGATTTTAAACCAGAAGAAATATAGCTTAAAATTGTCTTTTTTTCTTGATGAGATATTTTTAAATAAATTTATTATTTAAATATTAAAATATAAAAACAAAGTCCTTAATTTTTTGCTCTTTAAATCCCTCTGTGGTGACATTAGCTTTTTCTTAAAGTATCTTTCCTAATTTCAGGAAAGACAATTGTCTTGCAGATCAATAGTCTGCAGAGATTTTCAGGAGAGGCACACTTACTGTCTCCATTAAGCACACAAAACTCAAGTTATAGAAGAATAATTTTCAGCACTTCCCATTCAGTCACACTGTTTCTGCTGAGAATCGGGTATTTCAATTGGTTCCATCACATTCATTATCACATGCACATGCCTTCACAGGGCTCACAATATTGCTCCTGAAAATATCTCTGTGACTCTTGCTCATGGGATTGAATAGCACATAAGTTCCTAAAGTATAATCTTTTTTTTTTTTTTTTTAAGTAGACTGTTCATGCCCAGTGCAGGGCTTGAACTCATGACCCTGAGATCAAGACCTGAGCTGGGATCGAGAGTTGGAAGCTTGACTGAGCCACCCAGGCGCCCCCTGAAATTATAATCTTGAAGTATCTTAAAATTCAGACTCTGAGCGCACTTGGATCAAACACGAAGAACCCCATCAATGAGGATTTTGTTAAATTATGTTAGCAGCAGTCATGCACTGATTGAGCAGTCTCTCTCACAAGCTCAGCCTGTGCCGGAAGATTCTTTTCCCAGATATGCTCACCTATGCTCAGCAGATTCCTGCTGCATCTCCCAACCGTAGAGACTGTGGTCTCACACTAAACTAGAAGATTCTCGCAGACTCCTTCCTGCTGCCAGGACTGGAGGCTGAGTATAAAGTAGCAGGCAAAGCATGTGTGGGAGGGAGGAAGCCAAACCCTGAGATACAGGTTAGTGATTCTGAGACCTCACCTCCCCAAAGAATTGCCGTTATCATGTCAGCTGTAGTGACAATGATAATTTAACACTTGGGGAACTGAGAACGGTTCTGAAAAAGTCTTTAATTACCAGGATCTATTAGAAGTTTCTAGTGAGCATAGCCAAAGGGATCGTTGGAGTGTTTGAGAGCGACTCTTCCTTTTCCATTATTCCTGCAAGCAGACAGGGTGTCCCATGGAAGGAGGAAATGCTGAGGTCTGAGCCATGAAAGACCAGCCGAGAAGCACATGTGCCTCATTGGATTTTGTGCTTCCCTGAGAATTTCTTTTACCCCAGTCTAATTCTTTGTTACTCCTCACACCCAGGTACCACCACCATTTAAAACTTATGGGCAGAGAGAAAGAATCCTACAAATGACTCAAGAAGGATTTTTCTATTTAAAAATTCTTCAATATCTGCAGTACATTTTAAATCTTCAATAAATGCAAATAAAGAACATGATGTCAATACATGAGATTTAAAAATATTTGTCTCACTTCCCCAACTCAAAACAAATTAACTAGAAAGCCTATATAAAAATGGACATTTTTTAGGACTATACATTTAAAAAAATTTTTTTTAATGCTTATTTATTTTTGAGAGAGAAACAGAGTGTGTGTGAGCAGGGAGCAGGCAGAGAGAGAGAGAGAGGGAGACACAGAATCCAAAGTAGGCTCCAGGCTCTGAGTTGTCAACACAGAGCCTGACATGGGGCTCGAGCCCACAAATCATGAGATCATGACCTGAGCTGAAGTGGGTCGCTAAATGGACTCAGCCACCCAGGCGCCCCTCTAGGACAATACATTTTATCAAAATTGATTTCAGTAAGATAAGGAGTCCAAACAGACTAATATTCATAGAGAAAAGGAAGACATTTATCAGAGTCCCTCACAAATAAAAGCACCCAGATTCTTCCATTCTTTTAAATAGCAGATAAGCTAATGCTACTTACTCAATTCAAGAGCATCAGAGAAGAAATAAAATTTCCAAATTATCTTTTTTTTTTTTCAACATTTATTTATTTTGGGGACAGAGAGAGACAGAGCATGAACGGGGGAGGGGCAGAGAGAGAGGGAGACGCAGAATCCAAAACAGGCTCCAGGCTCCGAGCCATCGGCCCAGAGCCCGACGCGGGGCTCGAACTCACGGACCGCGAGATCGTGACCTGGATGAAGTCGGACGCTTAACCGACTGCGCCACCCAGGCGCCCCTCCAAATTATCTTTTTATGTCAAATAAAATTCTGATACTAAAACAACCTAAAGTTGGTACCAAAAAGACTGCCACAGAAAGATCTCACGTCTGCTTAGATATGGTACCATGTAAAATAAATATAGGCAAAACCCCTGAAAATAATCTAAAAATATGATGACCAAGTGAAATTTATGTCTGGAATTCAAGAATGATTCACTATTAGGAAATTCATTAATATAAGTTCATCATATTTGTGAAGATAAATCAAGAAACTTACTCATAGTTACAAAAATATTATTTGGAAGAATTCAACATGGAAGAATGTGGAATCAAAATACTCAAAATTAGGAATTTCTTTAGGATCTTTCCAACTTGATAAAACGAAGTCCTGTTCTTGCTCTTAGGGAAGCCCTAGAGATAGTGCACTAAGGCCAGAAAAACCACAGTAAAAAAAGTACAAGATCACCCATTGTATTCATTTATCATTATATTAGAGGTTTAGCTAGGGCAATTGATGTATGTGTGTATCTATATTTTTATTATTTATTATTATTATTTTTAAATATAGTTTATTGTCAAATTTGGCTAACATACAGTGTGTAAAGTGTGCTCTTGAGTTTTGGGGTAGATTCCCCTGGTTCATTGCTTACATATTACACCCAGTGCTCATCCCACCAAATGCCCTTCTCAATGCCCATCACCCATTTTCCCCTCTCCCCATCCCCTCAGTTTGTTCTCTGTATTTAAGAGTCTTTTATGGTTTGCTTCCCTCCCCCTCTGTTTGTATCTATTATTTTTCCCCTTCTCTTCCCCCATGGTCTTCTGTTAAGTCTCTCAAGATCCACACATGAGTGAAAACATACGATATCTGTCTTTCTCTGACTGACTTATTTCACTCAACATAATACCTTCCAGTTCCATCCACGTTGCTCCAAATGACAGGATTTCATTCTTTCTCATTGCCAAGTAGTATTCCATTTATATATAAACCACATCTTCCATATCCATTCATCAGTTGATGGACATTTAGGCTCTTTCCATAATTTTAGCCAGGGCAATTTAAAATGGCAGAGGAATTAGAAACAAAGATGTAGAACTATGTTTGCAGATGATACAAGCATACCTCTAGAAACACAATAGAAAATTCACTATGAGAAATAATTCAGTAAGATAATAGGATATAATACTGATATGCAAAAACAATAGCCTTTTTGTACATAGGCTATTTTTTTGAAGATTTTATTTTTAAGTAATTTCTACACCTAACATGGGGCTTAATCTCACGATTCTGTGATCAAGAGTTGCAAGCTCCACTGCCTGAGCCACCCAGGCGCCCCTGTATATAGGATATTTTTATACAATGGCCTATGTATGACAAATAATCATTTACCAGTTATAGTAGCAGGGCCTGCAATTACAAAAGTGTAATGTAAAATGGGGTCGCATGGGTAGCTCAGTTGGTTGAGCATCCGACTTCAGCTCAGGTCGTGGTCTCAAGATTCCTGGGTTCAAGCCTGGAGGGGGGGCTCTGTGCTGACAGCTCAGAGCCCGGAGCCTGCTTTGGATTCTGTGTCTCCCTCTCTCTCTCTGCCCCTCCCCCACTTGTGTGCACTCTCTCAAAAATAAATAAATAAATAAACGTTTAATGAAAAAATGCAACATAAAATGAAATAGGGACACGTGGGCGGCTCAGTCAGTTGAGCGCCTGACTCTTGATTTCAGCTCAGGTAGTTATCCCAGGGTTGTGGGATCCCGCCTTGCTGAACATGGAGCCTGCTTGGAATTCTCTCTCTTTCTCTGTCTGCCCCTCTCCCCTGCCTTTGCACTCTCTCTAAATAAATAAATAGCTTTAAAGTATGAAATTAACTAGGAATGAATCTAACAAAAATGTGTAAAACCTATATGGGGGAACCAATAAAACATTCCTGTAATATATGAAAGTAGAAATAAATGAATGTAAATTTACATCATGTTCTTGGGTAGAAAAACTCAATATTATAAAAAGATGAGTTCTTCTTCATCTAATTTATGAGTTTAATTCGGTCCTGACATAGATACCCTCAGTTAGTTTTTTGAACTAGCAATGTTACTGCAAAGATCTTACAGAATAAAGAACAAATAAGAATAGCCACAAAAACTGTAAAGAAAAGAACACCAAAACGAGTATTGTTATTTTTATGATATGTTTATTTATGAACAGACTATTACATCAGTGACATTAAAAATTCAGAAGTATGCCAAAGTGCATAAGAAAACTTAATAACCAGCAAAAACTGTAGTAGGGATAACATCATTAATGCTTAGTATTTGGGAAATGAGAATTCCAATCAAAATGATAATAAATGGTCTTATTCTTCACATCCTACAGTGGGGTAAAGGTCAAAAGAGAAGTCTATATGGTAAAAAATAATTAAAAATGGTCAAATTCCTTCCTAAGACCTGCTTCTCAAGCACCTGACTGTGCCCAACCTCTGGTTAATTGTCTTTTTAAAAAATTTTTTTAAATGTTTTTATTTATTTTTTTTTTTTTGAGACAGAGAGGGACAGAGCATGAGCAGGGGAGGGGCAGAAAGAGAGGGAGACACAGAATCCAAAGAAGGCCCCAGGCTCTGAGCTGTCAGCAGAGCCCGATGCGGTGGTCGAACTCACGGAGTGGGAGATCATGACCTGAGGTGAAGTCGGACGCCCAACCAACTGAGCCACCCAGGCGCTCCTGGTTCACTGTCTTTAAAGAAGTCCCTCAGCAACAGATTTGGGTTGAAAAACGTCCTCAATGAGTTTTGATGCATATTGTTTTGTATGTTCAGAGTTGCCAGTGGTGTATCTATCGGTTCCACCTGCTTCTTGAGTGTCTTCCAGAACATCACGATGGTCCCAGAAACTCCAAAATGTTAGAACTTAAAATAAAAGCTCGGCGCGCCTCTCTAACAATCAGCGGCTGGATCCTAACTGTGGGGGTAAATACCACTTTCTCTCTTCTTGTGACTGAGAATGAACAGTGGAAACATCACAAAGAAGTTTGACTGGGGGTGCTGAATAACAAGATCACACAATCACCATTTGCCTTACTTTTAACTTCCTTCCTGTCGGCCATTTAGGATTCATGATCTGGGCCAGCATCTCCATAGTGTTCAAGCTCTTAAGATATAAGCAGCAGTCCAGCACATTCACAGGAACAACATCTTCAGAATTTCCCTGGAGGTGAGGGTTACCCAAGGCATGCTTGTCTTGATAAGCACCTTTGTATCGTTTTAAGCTCTCTCTTCCACCTTTTCATTTCATTTGGCTCTTTCTGAAAATCCCTGTTGGTGGGTGCTGAACCCCTCTGTCCTAATCACCCCATGGTTTTTTAACAATCAGCCCTTTTGTTCTCTGGAGCCCTGACCTTATTGTGTCCAGGGTCATCTCTGCACGCTGCAGAAGGAATACACAACCCTCTAAAATGACAAGATACCTATAAACTATTGTAAACTGTTAAACAATATGTAGTCATTTGTTCATTCACTCCTTGCAGAGATTTAAGCACTGGAGGGGGCAGTCACATAATAGGATGTGAAAAGCAAATGCAGCCATCACCTCCTTCAGAATTTCCACAGGAAACAGAAGAGGAGCTATTAACTTGCATATTTCCTATTAGACATTATTAAGAGTGGATATGATACTACTGAAAATGTGAAAACCTAGTTTTACAATTTGCTTGTATTATTCACATATAGAATAGATATCCTTATCACATGTCTCTGGAATTATTTCAAAACCAGTATTTCGTCACTACTAGGAAAAGTTAAATATCTCTGAAAGAGTACACCTTTTAGAAGCTACGTTATCTGCCCTTGGTACCAAGCATTCAGAAACAGAAAACAAAAAGATCAGTTAAAATATTGAATTTTGGGGGCACCTGTGTGGCTCAGTTGGTTAAACCTCGGACTCTGGGTTGTGGCTAGCTCAGTTAATACCAAGCTGCACATTCCCCACAGAACAGTTGTGGTGTTTTTTTTTTGTTTGTTTGTTTTTTAATGTTTATTTTATTTTTGGGAAAGAGTGAGACACAGTGCGAGCAGGGTAGGGGCAGAGAGAGAGAGAGGGAGATACAGATCCGAGGTAGGCTCCAGACCCTGAGATGTCAGCACAGAGTCCAATGGTGGGCTTGACCCCACAACCCGGGGATCATGACCTGAGCTAAGTAGAGGCTTAACCTACTGAGCCACTGAGGCTCACCCTCACAGAAGAGTTTTGCATGTCTCATTCTAGCGTCCAACACCCACACTGACCACCCCGGATCTTGGTACATTAAACAACGAGTTGTCAGGTGGGTCTCATTCGCCCCACGAGGATCCCCGATCCTAGGTCCCCGCGCTGTTCCGCCTCCCTCGCTGGCGTGCGTCTCCACCACTCGTTACAAATGTTTCCCTGCGCAACAGGCTCAACTTGTCAAACACAGTCGCTCCCAACAGAAGCGGCCCACCCTTCCCCTAAGGTTGTACCCAGCCTGGCTCCAAACGACACCAGGGGGATTGGAAGGAATCCAAAAGCACGACGCGAACCCGCCGGGCAGGAAGGACGCACCGGCAGAAACCCGGAGGAGGATGGCCTGCGGGGCGGGATCCTGCGCGCCGGGATCCTGCGCGCCTCGGCCCCGCCCCACATGCCACGCCCTCGACCCGCCTCGGCCCCGCCCCGCCGCGCACGCGCAAGAGCGCTTTCCCGCAAACCCGGAAGCGGATCGAGCAGAGAAGGGGCGCGCTCGGGTGAGTGAGTCTCCCGTTTTGCTGGTTGGTTCCAGGGCTCGCGCTCCTCAGGCCCCTCCTCACAGCCAGGTTTCGGGGGTCGCCTGGCAAGGTAGAATCCTTGAACCCACTCGTCGTTCTCGCTGGGAGTTCGTCCCTTTCGCCTCTCGCGGCGTGGCCATAAGACGTTCCGAGCCGAGTCAGTCGGTGCGGGTCACGGGCGTCTGCGTTCGTTTCCGGTTAAAATGTCTCTGAGGCACGTTGGGGCCCAGCCTTTCTGCTTTTGGCCCTTACACACCCCAGTCGCCTTGCCGGTCGTTTTCCTGCTCAGAACCTTTCTCTGACTCCCGAGTCTCCCCCCGGCCCCCACCCCCCACCCCCAACCGCGTCAGGCACAGTCGTCACTGAGGAGGTGGATGCAGGCCCTTCGCGCCGCCGCAGGGAGGGCAGAGTGGGGGCAGAGACGGCGGGGAAAGACGCAGAAATCTGGGGAGTCGGAAAGTGTGGGAAGAACGGCGGGGATTGAAACAGAGGCTGCAGCAGAGTGGGGTCACACGGTTGAAGGAGGAATAGCGAGGGAGGGAAACGGAAACGGACAAAAAGACTGAGGAGAAACAAGGACACAGAGAGACTTACACAGAGAACAAAGCACATGGTGGTCTGGGCCAAAGCACAGGACCCACACTCTGGTGAGTACTGAATTGATTGGGTATGGGATGTTACGTCGTGACGTACTGATTTGTGGCCCTATGACCTCATTCATCTAAAATTTGGTGAATTGTTCCAGTTATGCAGGAGAGATTGCGATTTGTGACACCTGGTGTTTGAGGCATCTGCCCTTTCTAAGTATTGCATCGGAAGATAATGCCATTTGCAACCCCTCCTCATCTAGAGGGCAGAGGCCTAGCTCAGTCAGTCAATGAGGGAAGACTTTCTGTAACCACATGGTGCTTTTTACAGGGGCCATTATTAACAGTACTGGTTCTGTCCCCCCTTTTTTCTGTGGCTCATGGCATTCTTTTCTAAACTTGATGTTATCCCCACACTTGTTTTGCCTTTAATCTCACAATCCATTGGATAGCTTTTTAATTTCGAAATTATTCTACCTCAATTTTATTGTTCATGAGTTTTACATGCTTTCTACTCTCATATATTGGAAGTATTCTTGGATGTCTGGCAAATAACTTTATAGTATTTAATCACACATCCGTTAAGGATGTTGATAATCTTTTAACACTCAAAGCTAGTTCAGCCAGTTAATTTAATATTCAGCAGTTCTCTTCTTCTCTTAAGTCATCTTTTAAATTTCCTAGTTCTGAGCTGAAGTCTCCAACTAGGTAGATGTTCCCCTCAAGTCCCCTTTGTCTTTTCTTTTTCTTTTTCTTTAAAAAAACGTTTTTTAAATGTTTATTTTTGCGAGAGAGAGAGACACACACACACAGAGTGTGGGTGGGGGAGGTGCAGAGAGAGAGGGAGGACAGAATCCAAGGCAGGTTCCAGGCTCTAAGCTGTCAGCACCGAGCCCAACGCGAGTCTCGAAGTCATGATCCACGAGATAGTGACCCGAGCCAAAGTTGGTCGCTTAATTGACCGAGCCACGCAGGCGTCCCCCCTTTGTCTTTTCTGTACACATGTTGAAAGGTGGTCTGGATTAATGTGCAACTTTGTTCCAGCAGAGCCCATCTGTTCATAATACAGAGATTGCTCAGACCTCATCCCCACAGGTGACCCTTTTTCGTGTTTTCCAGGACTTGTAACTATTTGTAATTTCATATAGTTTTTCCGGAAAAGAGGAATTAAATGCTTGGGTTTGATTACACCCATGAAAGAGAAGCTTCTCTTGTTCAGGAATATGAAAGGTCATGATCTGGAATTAGGCCCTTTCCACTTAAACATGTCAAGGCCACCATTTCAGAATTTACTTATACCCAGTTCTGCTCACCCAACTCAGACTTGTTAAGGGTAACTTCATAAATAATTTCCCCCTCTGACCCCCATTTTACTCACCTTTAACATGAGACAATAGACCAAGAATTCTGAACCTGAGCTAATAAGATTTTTGGAATGATTTTCAAAATTGGGTGTGTGTTTGGCAGTTTTTTGGGAGAGTGTGTGCAGTTATCATTAGAGTTTCAATGTGACCCAGTTCCAAAAGTAATGAAAACCACTAAGAAAGAGGCAGGAGCATAGTCTCAGAGACAGAGGCTTGCTTCTGTCAGCCCCACCCTCTCTGTGTATCCTAGCTAAAGCTTAAAAATTTGATTGTGTCATCTCTTGACATTAAACCCTCTTATGGCTTCCCATCACCATCAGGACAAAGATCTAAACTCAGAGTGTAGTTACCAGGGCATTCTGGAGCTGGGGTGGCCCTTAAGTGTTGTTCCAAGTTAATGGAATGGACAGGCTTTTATGCCCTGTGTCAACCAGTCATTGTATGCTGGGAGGAGCCCAGAACTTGAGTGAGGCAATTCCTTTTGGTCAAGTGCCAGACCGACAGAGGACAATGTAGTTGCAGTGGAGTGTATTTGAGCAGGGGAGGGCTTCCTGAAGAAATGGGTGAAAAATACACTTGTTGGAATTTATATAGGACTTTATTATCCCTGCATGCCTTCTGTTGCAATGGGCAGCAAAGGACTGTCTTTCTCCTACATTACAACTCTCACCAAATGTATATTGTGGTAGAGGAAGGGGTTATGTTGATTCTAAACATTAAACAACATACTTTTTGTCACACAGTATAAACTTACCTGAGAAAGAAGACCAGAAGAGGGAAAAAAGGAGGAATGGCTCTTTTCCAGGTAAAAGTCATAATTTTGTTGATTGTTCTTTTTCCTAAAATGTTACATTTTGGACTTGTTAATACTCTCTGTCTCAGAGGTATCCGGCCTACAATGTTACTCACACCCAGGGCCTTCTCTCATCTCCATTCGGATTCCATCTCACTGTGACCTAGTGACGTGGAACTTGGGAAGATGCCCCTTTTAGGTGGTCATGCTGTAAAGGACTTTCTATGCAAGCAAGGACTGGAGATGGGGAGTGGGCTCTGTGGTGTCCATGAGTTTGGGTAGTAAGGATTCTTCAGAGACTCCTTCTAGATGCCCTTTCAGGTCATATAAACCAGAATTAAAGAGATTATATATGTAAGTGATGTATTAATGTGCACAAGTACCTGAGAAACCCTGGAAAATAAGACTGATGGGGGAAATTTCCTTTGTTTCTACAAATGCCTTTTGATGTTAAACAAGGGAGTCAGTGTGCTTCTGACTCCAAAATATAAGTACTTTGGACTAGAATGGGAAGTTCAAACTAGGAATAAGGAATAGAGAGGGTGTTTTGTTTTGTTAACATAGATTTAAACTGTAGACTCAACAAATTTGTTTAACAGTAAATGTTTTTTAAATTATTTATAGCACATCCATCTCATAAAGACCATGGTGTTCTTTTAGGAACCCTTATGCCACAGATCTTTTAGATAAAAATGTTTATAATTTAGCCAGACATAGGAGCAGAACTTCTGTCATCAGAGAGGATGTTGCTCAATTTCATTTTGCAAATTATTTTTAAGTGTTTTTTTTTGTTGTTGGTATAAACCTCTCCAGTGTATATGTTTTTTTGGTTTCAATTCCATACAGTGATGCGGTTTAGAAACTCAGTAGTAAAATATCCCCTTCCCGTCATATCTTCCACCATCACTGATTGTCTTCATTGGCAACGGATGTTCTCTTTATTGCAAATCTTGTAAAAGTGGATTTACATATTGTAATGTGATTTAGAAAATATTTTTCAGGGGTGCCTGGGTGGCTCAGTCGGTTAAGCAGCCGACTTCGGCTCAGGTCATGATCTCACGGTCCGTGAGTTCGAGCCCCGCGTCGGGCTCTGTGCTGACAGCTCAGAGCCTGGAGCCTGCTTCAGATTCTGTGTCTCCCTCTCTCTGACCCTCCCCCGTTCATGCTCTGTCTCTCTCTGTCTCAAAAATAAATAAACATTAGGGGCGCCTGGGTGGCGCAGTCGGTTAAGCGTCCGACTTCAGCCAGGTCACGATCTCGCGCTCCGTGGGTTCGAGCCCCGCGCCGGGCTCTGGGCTGATGGCTGGGAGCCTGGAGCCTGTTTCCGATTCTGTGTCTCCCTCTCTCTCTGCCCCTCCCCCGTTCATGCTGTCTCTCTCTGTCCCAAAAATAAAAAACATTGAAAAAAAAAATTTAAAAAAAAAAAATAAATAAAAAAATAAATAAATAAACATTAAAAAAATTAAAAAAAAAAAAAAAGAAAGAAAATATTTTTCAGTAAATGTTTTATCCTGATATTTTATTCTGCAAATTGAAATATTTACATACTACATGTCTTCATATTGTTTTCTTGTTAGTGAACATAGAGGTAACCGCTTTTTTAGACCCTCATTGGAACATTCTCTAAATGAAGATACATGGGTCCTTTACAATCTCTTACTGTTTTGAAGAATGCCATGGTCACCGTTTCTGAGCAGGCCAACTTCACTACAGATATCTAAGGATATTTTAAGATTGTACATCTTAAGCATGATTACCAGGTTAACGATGGTCTTTCTGAGGAGTCACAGGCATTCCACTTAGTAAAGATTTTAAATCAACTGTCTTGAACATCCTCAGCTAAAGGGAAATGTGGAAGAGAACTAAGAGGTAGGAGAACAATGTTTCAACAAATAGAAAATATCAGTAAAGAGATATAAATTATAATAAAGGGATGGAATAGAAATTCTGGAGCTCTGGGTGCCTGGTGGCTCAGTCGGTTAAGTGTCCGAGTTCAGCTCAGGTCATGATCTCATGGTCCGTGAGTTCAAGCCCCGAAATGAAAACATGGAGGTAAATCTTCATGACCTTAGGGTTGGCAGTGGATTTTTATATATGATACCAAAAGCAAAAGAGAAAATGACTAAGTAGATAAATAGGTCATCATCACAATCATGTCTGTGCGCTGAAGGACATTATCACATAAGTGAAACAGTCTACCAAAAGGGAGGAAATAATTGCAAATCACAAATCTAGTAAGGGTGCAGAACCTAGAAATACATGAAGAACTTCTCTACAACTCAACAACCAAAATACAAAGAGCCCAATTTGTAAAATAGTCAAAGTATTTTAATAGACGTTTCTCCATAGAAGATATACAAATGAAACAAGCACAAGAAGAGGTGTTCAATGAAAGTAGTCATTAGTAAGATGCAGAGTCAAAACCAAATGAGTTATCATTTCACACCCACTAGGATGCCTGTTGTAAAACAACAACAACAAAAAATAAGTGTTGGTAAAGATGTGAAGAAATTAGAATCACAGCACATTGCTGTTAAACTATCGCAGCTGCTGTGGAAAAGAGTGTGGTCGATTCTCAAAGTATTAAACCATGTGACCCAGTAATTCCACTCCTAGGTGTATATCCCAAAGAATTGAAAACAGATATCCAAACTTACTGCACTTGAAAGTTCATAGCAACTTATTAACATCAGCCAAATGTGGTAACAACCGAATGCCCATCAGTAGTTGAGTGAATATGGTCAGTCCTATGGAATACTCTACAGACAGAGGAAAGGAAATGTACCACTGATAGATACTATATTATGGATGAACCCTAAACATTATTCTACATGAAAGAAGGCAGATGCAAACAGTCACATTTTTGATATCATTCCACTTACATGAAAAGACCCAAAATCGGTAAATCCATAGAGACAAAGCATTAGTGGTTGCCAGGGACTGGGGAATAGGAAGCACCTGTTAATGGGTAAAGGATTTCGTTTGGGGATGATAAAAATGTTTTTGATCTAGACAGGTGATATTTGTGCAACACTGTGAATTCACTAAATGCCACAAAGTGGTACTTTAAAATGGCAAAATAGTACTTTAAAATGGCTAATTTTATGTTAATTGTAGCTCTTCAAAATTATCTTGCACGGATCAAAGGGCACTCACTCCAGCCAAGTCGGTCTTTACACGTCTCTGCTTCTCTAATTTTGTGTCTACTTGGTGAAATGTGTTTTTATTTCAGGGATGGTTAACATTCAGGGATGTGGCCATAGAATTCTCTCAGGAGGAGTGGGAGTGCCTGGACCCTGCTCAGAGGGCCTTGTACAGGGACGTGATGCTGGAGAACTACAGGAACCTGGTCTCCCTGGGTGAGGATAACTTCTCTCCAGAAGTTGGTAATTAACTTTTTATGTCTTTGCATTTTCTATTGAGAGCCCCTGATGTGATCATAGGAGTTTCAAATCCCTATTCTTAAGAGAATGATTGCAGCTGTTTTTATTGAGAATGGAAAGGTTCATAATGTAGCAAATGGACTCTAACTTCCCTTTTTCTTCAGAAGTTCTGCATTCCTGCTTATTTAGGTAGTTGCAGAACATTAGCAGTCAGAAAACCTTAAGGTTTTCTGCTTCCTTAAGGTTTAAGGGAATTGGTGATAAGGAACATTGGGTGTTATACGTAAGTGATGAATCACGAAATTCTGCTCCTGAAACCAATATTACACATGTTAACTAACTAGAATTTAAATAAAAATCTGGGAGTCGGGAATAGGGTTTAAAACCCTTAAATTCTTGGAGCACCTGGATGGCTCACTCAGTTAAGTGTCTGACTTCAGCTCAGGTCATGAGCTCACTGTTCCCAGGTTTGAGCCCTGCATCGAGTTCTGGGCTGCCAGCTCAGAGCCTAGAGCTTGTTTCAGATTCTGTGTCTCCCTCTCTCTCTTTCTGCCCCTCCCCTGCCCATGCCATCTCTCTCTCTCTCTCTCTCTGTCTCTCTAAAAAATAAAAAACATTAAAAAAAATTTTAAACCTTGAAAATTCTTAGTAAAGTCAAATTTCACGGACATCTTTAAAGATACGGCTCAGAGACAATGAAGTTGGGGAAAAAAAGGAAACCTTATGGCGAATTTTTTAAAATATCTGATTCTGTGGTCTTACCCTTGTGCTTTTGGTTTAGTAGTTCTTGCAAGAGAACCAGATCTCTGCATACCTAAAATACCCATTAAGCATTTAGGTAGGTAGTTGACTAAGTTTTGAAATATGTTTCTACACCCACATATACTGAATGTCCTTTATTGTTTGCTGAACAAAGAGCTGGAAATGTGTTCTGGAAGAACAAAGCAGATCATGTTCTGTTTTTCATTATAAACGGAAATCTCTTCTTGAGCTGAATATCATCTCCATTTTGGAAGAAGGGAAAGAGCGCTGGACTGTGGAAAGTGAAGTGAAGATAGGGGAACATCCAGACAGGTGGGAATGTATTGGGGTATGAGCACAAGTCAGAGCTCAGGTGCACAGAGAGTAAGCTGCTCCAGTAAATACTGTTTGGGAACGATTTGTGGAAAAATACAAGTTTATTTCTTGTAAGCTTTCAAAGGAAATCCTTCCTCACCCACACACACTTCTCTTTCTGTTATTCAAATGTATATATCAAATGTGTACATGTCTAAACTCCCACTGTTATGACCTACAACACTGTTACCTGGCCCCTCTGACCATACTGGTGCCGTGGTTTGAGAGGAACTGGGATGGCTGTCCCTAAGGAGTCTTTTCCCTGATCCCTCTTGGTTCTCATTCCATACAGGTCGGAGGTGAGGCCTCTGTAGTGCAGACCCCAGGACCTGTTCACTTTCCATTTCCATTTTGTTTCCCTGGGAGGACTTCTCAGGAGATAAACAAAGTGTAGTATCTGTCTAATAAAGTAGAGCTAAAGTTTATCTCTTTCCTGGGCCATCCTGGCTTCTTAGGGTCGGGCCATTGTGCATTAATTAGTAGGAAGTCATGATGTGGATAATAACAAAAAGTGAAAATCCAAAATTAGATGTAGTTGAAATATAGCACAGCTTACTGACATCTCTAGTTAGCTTTTCTGTAGGAAAAACATGTATCATTCCACAGATGTTTATTGCATTCCTGGTATATGCAAAGTCATAATTTTGGATTGTGGTTTTTGTTTTGTTGGTTTTGGTTTTGGTTGCTTTAAGCACTCAAGAGGCAGCAGCAAGTTTTGATTTTAAGTAATTTCTGCATCCAGCATGGGGTTTGAACTCACAGCCCCCAGGTCAAGGGTTGCATGCTCTACAGACAGAGCCAGCCAGGCATCCCCTTTTTTTTTTTTTTTTTTTTTTAAACATTTTAATTACTTTCACCCATTTCTGCCACTGTCCTCAACTTCCTGTCTTTAGCAATCACAAATATGTTCTCTGTATCTAAAAGGGGTTGTTTTGATTTTTTTAGACTCCACATACAAGAGAAATCATACTGTATTGGTCTTTGACTTCTTCCTTATAGCGTAAAGTCCTCAGGATCCATCCATGTTGTCACAAATGGCAAAATTCTCTTCTTTTTTATGGCTGTATAATATTTTGTTGTATATATGCATCTTTATTCTTTCACCCGTCAATGGACATTTGGACTGTTTCTGTATCTCAGCTATTGTAAATAGCGCTACAGTGAATATCAGAACACATCTGTCTTTTTAAGTTAGTATTTTTGTCTTCTTCAGATAAATACTCAGAAGTAGAATTGGTGGATCACACAGTAGTTCTCCTGGCTGCACCAATTTTGGCTCACACCAACAGTGCACAAATTGTCCACCTTGTCACCAACACTGGTTATTTCTTGTCTTTGATAACTGCCATTCTAATAGGTGTGAAGTGATAGCTCACTGTTGTTTTGACTTGCATTTCCCTGATGATAACTGATGTTGAGTATCTTTTTATGGTCCTGTTAGTCATCTCTAGGTCTTTGGGAAGTGTCTATTCAGATATTCTGCCCATTTCTTAAATTGGATCATTTGAGCTTTTTTTTGGCTATGTTTGGACCATTAGCCCCTTATCAGATACATGATTTGCTAATATTTCTCTCATTCAGTAGGTTGTCTTTTTGTTGAAAAAGTGTTTCCTTTGCTGTGCAGACACTTTTTAGTTTGATGTAGTCCCACTTATTTTTGCTTTTGTTCATTTTTCTTTTGGTGTTGAGAATCAAAAAAAAAAAAAAAAATCATTGCACACCTGTGTCAAAGACCTCATTAGACCCTTTCTTTTCTTTTAGAAGTTTTATAGTTTCAGGTCTTAGATTTAAGTCTTCAATCCATTCTAAGTTTTGTGTATGGTATCAGACAGTGGTCCAGTTTCATGCTTTTGCCTGTAGCTGTCCAGTTATCACAAACAATCTATTGAAGAGATTGTACTTTACCCATTGTATAGTTATGTCTCCTATGTTGTAAATTAATTGACCATGTCTGTGAATTTATTTCTGCGCTCTATTCAGTTCTGTCGATCTATGTGTCTATTTTTATGCTAATACCATACCGTTTTAATTACCACAGCTTTGTAATCAGGGAGTTTGAAATTGGGAATGTGATGCTTTGTTCTTCTTTCTCAGGCTGCTTTGGCCATTCGGGGTCTTTTGTGGTTGCATAAAATTTTAGATTTTTCTATTTTGTGTGTAGGTTTTTATGTTGACAAATTTTCAACTTATTTGTGTAAATACCAAGGAGTATGATTGCTAGATCATATTTAAGAGTATGTTTAATTCTCTAAGAAGCTGCAAACAGTCTTCCAAAGTGATGTACCATTTTGCATTCCCACCTGCAGTGAATGAGAGTTCTTACTGCTCCATATCCCCACTAGTATTCAGTGTTAGTGTTCTGGATTTTGGCCATTCCCATACATGTGGAGTGACAGATCATTGTTATAACACACATTGTCCTCAACTAAATCTATGACATTCTTTAAACTGAGAATTTATGATATCTTGAGAACATACTTTTTTTGTGGTTTTTTAAAGTTACTGCCTTAGTCACAGAAATATCATGAAATTGATTTGCCATAGCTTTTTATATAATAATACATTATTTTGGGGCACCTGGATGGATCAATCAGTTTAGCATCTGACTCTGGATTTGGGCTCAGGTCATGATCTCACAGTTCAAGAGTTTGAGCTCTGCATTGGGCTCTGTGCTGACAGTGTGGAGCCTGTTTGGGATTCTCTCTCTCTGCTCCTCCCCCACTCTCCCTGTTACTCTAAGTAAATAAACTTCAAAAAAAAATTATTGTATGTGTCTCCTGGAACATGTATATATTAAATAGTTCTCTTGAGTACCTAGAAATGGAATTCATGGGCTATTCAGTTTGATACTTTTCAAAACAAATACTGAAACAGATGTCAGTCTACACTCTTCCTATAACACCATACTGTCTCCTTTTTGATATTTTCCACTTTCACCTCATACCAATACTATACATTCTTACAGGATGAGTCCGTATTATGCCTGTTGCTAAATCAGTTCCTTTCACCAAGGTCAGGCATTTAACTTAAAACACAACCATGTTCCCATAAATGTGCAAGCACACACATGGTCGCCACATGGCCTGATACTCCTTGGGCTTCACTCTTGCTTTTCTGAATCCAAGTCCTGGCCTTTCCTCAGATTTTTTATTGAGCTAAGAAACTATACTGGTATCTCCAGGTATATTAATTTTGAGCACCAAAGCACCTAAGTTTCCACGTGATATGCTCCTCCCCACAGTGCAGAAGGACCCCTCTTCATACACAGTACAAGTTGCTGAAGACTGCATCTTGATCTGGTGTTTAATAATAATGTGTGTTTAATAATGTATGAGAATATGATGAAAGAAAGAAGATATTTTAAGAAACCTGTATATTACAATCTAAAAATTGGTAGCTCTAGCAGGTAAAGTTAGTGAGTAATCACAGTTACACAAAATAATAGTCTCTGGAATTCTAAAGAATTCTTCCTTGAGAACTAAAGACAATTTACATTCCATAAGGAACACACAGTAAGAGAAATGAAACATGTTGAGATTCACTAAATTATGAAATATCAGGTTCAGGTGAACACACATTTTTTAAAGATTAAGAATTACGGAAGATAGAAATCCCTATGACTGTATGCACAGTTGTAAAATAGCCAGTTTATAGATGAGCTCTTTAATCATGAAGTATTTCATTATACAGTTACATGGCCAAAAAATATGGATAGTGTATACTGTATGCTTGGAAAAATGACGTTAAGATCAGAGAAACTATTAATATGGAAAAACTTATAAAAAGAAAACTTAAAAATGTTGTATACTACAGTAGTGTTTGATGGCCATGCTTGAGAAACTTCCTATGGTCACTATAAAGTGCTATTTTGGTGTGTAATTGTGTAATTTAGTAGAAAATATTTACCTTCCAATTCTATTTGATAGGAAGCCCTTCTGCTGGATTTACAGTCAAGGAATTATCACCAGTAGAGGACATTAATAAAGGAGAATTTTACCACTTAATACTGGAGAGAAATGAAAGTCATGGCATCAAGGATTTTGATCTCAAGGAAGTCTGGGAAAATATGCACAAGTTAGAGAGTCAGTGGGAGTATGATGCAAGAAATTACAAAGTAGTGCCTTTGACCCAGGACAAAAATCTCACTTGTAGAAAAGACCAGCAACTTAATCAGTCCTCAGTTACTCTTCCTGAAAAGCAGAGTGTTTCTGTAAGAAATAATACATACCAGTATTTCATGGATGATGAGCCACTTACAAGGACTTTGTTAAAACGGGATGGTAACAGAAGTGGTTCTGGAAACCAGTACATAAACTGTGTGGAAAATAGAATTGGATTAAGTCTGCAGGCACATCTGGCTGAACTCCAGAGATTTCACAGTGAGGAGAAAATGTATGAATGTAATCCAACTGAGAAGTCTGTCAGCAATGGTTCCTCAGTCTCACCACTTCAAAGAGTTCCTCCCAGTTCCAAAAACATTTGGAATAAATCTAGGAAGATTTTTAAATATCCTTTGTTACCTGCACAATACAAGACAGCATACACTAGAGGAAAATACTACAAATGCAATGACTGTGGGAAGACTTTTAGCAAAAGCTCAAACCTCATAAGTCATGAGAGAATTCATTGTGGACAGAGACCTTACAAATGTAATGACTGTGATAAAGCCTTTACATACCGTTCAAATCTTACTCGACATAAGAAAATCCATACTGGAGAGAAACCTTACAAATGTAACGAGTGTGGCAAAACATTTACCCAATGTGCAAACCTTACTAGGCATCAGAAAATACACACTGGAGAGAAACCACACAAATGTAACGTGTGTGGCAAGGCTTTTAACCAAAGTTCGAGCCTTATGGCACATCAGAGAATTCATACAGGGGAAAAGCCTTATAAATGTACTAAGTGTGATAAGGCTTTTATCAAACGTTCAGACCTTTGGTGTCATGAGAGAACTCATACTGGGGAGAAACCTTACAAATGTAGTGAGTGTGGCAAAGCCTTTGCTGAGCGTTCGAATCTTACTCAACACAGAAGAATCCATACAGGACAAAAACCTTATAAATGTAATAAATGTGATAAGGCTTTTATCAAACGTTCAGACCTTTGGGGTCATGAGAGATCTCATGCTGGTGAGAAACCTTACAAATGTAATGAGTGTGCCAAAGCTTTTTCCCATTTTGCAACCCTTAGTACACATAAAAAAATACATACTGGAGAGAAACCACACAAATGTAATGTGTGTGACAAGGATTTTATCCGAAGTTCAAGCCTTAGGAGACATCAGAGAACTCATACAGGAGAAAAATCTTATAAATGTAATAAATATAATAAGGCTTATATCAAACATTCAGACCTTTAGAGTCACGAGAGAACTCCTACTGGAGAGAAACAGATGTAATGAGTGTGGCAAAGCCTTTACGGAGCATTCACATCTTGCTCAGCATAAGAAAATCCATATTGGAGAGAAACCTTATAAATGTAATGAGTGTGGCACAGCTTTTAGTCAATTTGCAAAAGTTACTAGGTTTCAGAAAATACATAGTGAAAAGAAACAGTGTAAATCTGATATGTGTGGCAGTGCTTTTATTCAAAAGTCAAGCTTTGGGGATCATCAAAGAACCCATAGGAGAAAGAAACCTTGCAAATAAAATGAGCAAGTGTTCAGGCCTTACTCAACATCAGAGATTCCATCATGTAGAGGAACCATATGAAACTAACGTACGTGGCAAAGTTTGCAACCAGGGTTCACACCACACCTGGTAATCAGAATATAAATGTCTGAAAGAAAGCACAGAAATGGAATGTATGGCAAGGCTTATCCAAAGCTCATAGCTTGCTGACCATAATTCTTGCTGGAGAAAAACCTTACAAATGTAATGAGTATGATCAACTTTATAAAATTGTACAACTTTGGGGAAGGGGATAAAAATAAGTGAATGGGATTAAGAGGTACAGTCTTTCAGTGATAAATGTACAACTTTGTGGTTGCAAGAATTCACATACAATGGAACCCATACCAGTGTGTCATGGTCTTTACCTCAGGAAACACCAAAGATTTCGTACTGGAGAGAAACATTACAAATGTAATGAAGGTGATCATTTGTTTACCCAATCCTTTGAAAAGACTACAGTAAGAAAATTCATACTAGGGGGGGAACTAGGTTTATTTACAGCAGTAACCAATCTTAGATGTTAAATTCCACAGAAAATTAGAATTATTTAAATTCATGAGATGAAGTGTTTCAGTGGAACAAGTGTATCTGTGGAAGGACCTAATCATCTTCTGTTTAAATCTTTTTTAAAGATTTTATTTTCCACTCTACACCCATCAAGGGGCTAAAACTCCCAACTCTGAGATCCAGAGTCACATGCTCTTCCAACTGAGCCAGCCAGGCACCCCTATAACTTTTTTTCTAAATCGTTTGATGTTCCTTGAGACTACATTATTATTGATGACTTATAACCTTAAGTTTGGAATCCTCTGATGTTATACTTTAATTACATGCATTTCATTTGTCCACTGTGGTGGTCTCAGAGAATCCTGGATCAGTCAGGTGAAAGGAGCCTGTTTGATTAGGTCGGGTTCAGTAATAGTATATACCCTGGAAGAACTAGGATGCTAATTTTAAGATAAGTTTTAGTATAAATTTGAGAGCATGAGGAGTGGCCGGAAATAGATGTAAAAAACTATTATCTAAATTGCCATGTTTTCTGTGGTCACAGCCCCTTTTCTAGATTCGTTGGTATGATTGAGAGGCTTTGTTGATTTTATTACAGGGAAGGATTCTCTGTCAGGTGATCATGAAACAGTAGGTTGGCACACTGAAAGAATGAGATTTTCACATGAGAATGATAGGTTACTAGGGATGGCATGTGTGGTAGAAAAATGGATGGAGAATGATGGTCTTCCCTCTTTTGAAAGGTGATAGCTATTGTGTATCATGGATGAGTAAAAATCAGTCTCATGTTTGGAAACTGAAGGGAAAGTTCTAGAGGAGATTTTAATCAAAAGAAGCAAAGTAGGAGCGCCTGGGTGGGTCAGTATGTTGAGAGTCCGGCCTAATTTCGGCTCAGGGTTGTGGGATAAACCGCATTGTTAGGCTCTCTGCTGAATGTGGGACCTGCTTAAGATCGTCTCTCTCTGCCCTTCTCACCTACTCATGCTCTCTCTGAAAAAATAAAACAAAAACCTAAAAGTAGTGTGCTTGTGAAAGATTCAAATTTGGCCACTGAAATTCCATTTTGATACTATTGTATTTAGGATACCCTGTGTTTCATAGTGAGTGAAACGCTTAGTGAGTGAAAGCTTTTGTGTAATGCTGAATGAATCATGTGCCTTCTCTTAGCCCAAGTGCATCCCAACTCATTGGGGCATTTCATAATGAATACTAATAATACATCCTTGGGCTCTCTAGGTTGAATGCGATCCATAACAATTCTTTTCCATGTTAGATTCAAACCTACAGTTTTGGAAATAAATATTCATAAGTTGAATTTGAGAGTTATGCACTCAATAGTATATCCGAGATGATTTTTTTGGCTCTAATGAAAATACCATAGCAATGCAATTTCAAACTCACCCCCCTACAACCTGCCTTCCCATTCATGAATATATACTGTATGATTATATTTCTAACTGCCTTTTGTGCTGAAATGAGACCGTGTGTTGTACCTTTACAATAAATGAAAATATAAAAGTCATAGGCATATGAAAAGTATTAGGAACTAAAAGAGTATTTCATAGGTAAGGATAAAGGTAACACAGTCTATATTTTGTGCTGGAGTGCTCAGGGAAATAATTTGAAAATCTAAATCTTCATGAGTTTACTGTCAAGAATGGACATACACAATGGGAATCTTTTGATGACTAGAAATCTCACATATTTACCCTCTTAAGACATTTTTTGCTAGTTGCACTTGTGCTTACTCCACTGGAACAGGATGTTTGGATGTAAAGAATGATGACTCCCTACAATTAAGTGTTCACAGAATGTTACATAAAGATGCTTTCTCAGGAGAGCAGAGTAGACTTCTCAAGTTCTGAAAATGGCTAGAGAAATGCAGGAATGGTGGCTACTTTGTTATGATGCATACTGTGTGGGGCCAGGGTGATAGTAATTTACAGTGTGAACTTACAACTACTGCCTAGGGAAGGGCCTCTCAGGCTTCTCTCCATAATAGTACAAGTAGACAAAATCAATACCTAGTGACTGAAAGAACTAGTCAGTTTTGCAGAAGCTTTTCTGCAAGTATCCTTGAATTCTCATGGGTTTATGAGAACAAACATTTATTTCTTCCTTCTATCACATCTATCATTATTCACCTCTTCCTTCGTTCTGTCATTGAGTCTGGGATTCACAGTAGAACTTAAGTCTATGTGGGACATAACCATTCTTGCACCAGGGAGAAGAGAGGGTTAGAAGAACCAAACAAAGGTTTTAAAGTTTCCATTTGCAATTAAAATGTGTCAATCTGCTCACATTGGTCTACTCACATTGGTCAAGCTGTCTATTAATTGGCAAGAAAGTATAATCCCCTCAACAAGAAGGAAGGGTTGCCTAAGTCAAGTGGCCAAGTTGCTATCAAAGAGCAGAGACATATACTCTCACAAGAGGGTGATAATTAATTGGAAATATTAAAATGTATGATACTACAACTTCTTTCAGAAATCATTTGTCCCTTCTTTGTATTTCACACAAAATACTTTTGTCCCAAGAGAAAAACAAAATTCTACCCAAATGTGACTATGGTCACACATGAGGGTCTCGTAACAGTCTCATGAAATTCCTCTTGGTTGAGACCCTTATGTAGAGTCCTCATTCCTAACATATAGTGGAATAGAAAAAACTCAATAAACCTTCCCATTCAGAAAAGAAATGGAAAGGAGGGACCCCGAATTCTTCCCCATCTCCTAAAGTCTTCCTCTTGTGCCCTGTAGACAAGACCCTCCCCACCCACCTCCAAAAGCTTGCCAAAACAGTGCTCTGTTTGGTTTGAATTGACCAATGCGGCCTGAGCTCAGAACCCCAAAGCATTCCTTTGAGGGACCCTAATAAAGGCATGCGCCCTTGGTCCTGCCCTAGGATCTCTGCCTGTACCCTGCCTTAATCTCACACAGCCCCCATAGGTGTGCAGAAGAGCTCCCCCACGATCTGTGAGTAATAAACTTCTCTACTTTCCCTTATAATCTGTTGAACCATGGCTCACCATCTGACATCTAAGACTCTACCTAATAAATACTAGTACAACAAAGTCACAACAGCAACACTAGGCAATTCTGTCAAACCTACAAAGAATTAACAGAAATTCTCCACAATTTATTTCAAAAAATAGAAGAGTGAATGCTTTTCCCAACTAAATGTATGAGGCCAGTATTAGCATAATTCCAAAACCACACGTAAACATTAAAGGGGGGGTGGGGGTGGGGGTGGGGAAGATAACTACCAACCAAATCCCAAATGAAGGTGCAAAATTTCTTAGCAAAATATTAACAGAAGTCAGCAATACACAGAAAGAATTGTACACTATGACTAGATAGATTTATTTGAGGGACAGAAGGCAGTTTCAAATTCCAGTCAATATAAGCCATCATGTTAATAGGCTGGACAAGAAAAACCACAGGATCCTGTCAATTGATACAGAAAAGCATTTGATACAATTCAGTGCTATAAACTTTCAGAAAGCTAGGAAGAAAGGAAAATTTCCTCAACTCAGTAAAGAACACCTGTGAAAATCTTATAGCAAACTTCGTACTTACTGGTGAAAGATGGGATGTTTTTCCCCAGAGACTTAGATCAAGATAAGGATGTCCACTATCACCACTGATATTTGACATGTTTTTATAAGTTCTAGTCAGTGAAGTAAGGGAAGAGATGCAAACAAAAGTAAAGAGAGAAAAGATAAAATAGTGTAGCTACTTGCAGAAGACATCATGGTTGTGGTAGGCTGGATAACACCCTCATTCCAAAGTATGGCCATGTCCTCGTGCCTATCACCTGGGAGTGTTACTGTAATGTTGTAAGGGAGTCTGCAGATGTGCTCTGGTGAAGATCATGAGGTGGGCGATTATGCTGGATGATCTGGTAAATGCGATATGGTTCCGAGGGTCTTTATAAGAAGAATGCAGGTAGAGTTACTCATGTAAAGGTTGGTGAAGTGATGACAGAGGTAAACACGATTGAAGATGCTGTTTTGCTGGCTTTGAAGAGGGAGGAAAGGGACCATGAGGCAGAGAATATAAGGGGACTCCGGACATAGGAGGGTGTCTTCTTTGGAAAACTATCTGTACATCTCTTCTGCCCATTTCTTCACTAGATTATTTGTTTTTCAGGTGTTTGGTAAGTTCTTTATAGATTTTTTTATACTAACCCATTATCCAGTATGACATTTGCAAATTTCTCCCATTCTTTCGGTTGCCTTTTGTTTTGTGGATTGTTTTCTTTTGCAGACACTTTTTATCTTGTTGAGGTCCCAGTGGCTCATCTTTGTTTTTATTTCCCTTGTCTTAGGAGACATGTCAAGTAAGAAGTTGCTGCAGCTGAGGTCAAAGAGGTTGCCTGTTTTCTCCTGTAGGATGTTAATGGTTTCCTGTCTCACAGTTAGGTCTTTCATCCATTTTTAATTTATTTTTGTGTATGGTATAGGAAAGTGGTCCAGTTTCATTCTTCTGCATGTATCTGTCTAGTTCTCCCAGCACCATTTGCTACAGAGACTGTCTTTTTTCCATTGGATACTCTTTCCTGCTTTGTCGAAGATTGGTTGGCCATACTTTTGTGGGTCAATTTCTGGGTTCTCTCTTGTATTCCATTGGTCTATGTGTCTGTTTTTGTGCCAATACCATACTGTCTTGATGATTACAGTTTTGTAAGATAGACTAAAATCCAGGATTGTGATGCCTCTGGCTTTGATGTCTTTTTCAACATTACTTTGCTTACTTGAGGTCTTTTGTGGTTCTGTACAAATTTTAGGTCTTTTTTTTCTATCTCTGTGAAGAATGCTGGTCCTGTTTTGATAGGGTTTGCATTGAATGTGAAACTTGCTTTGGGTAGTATAGACATTTTGACAATATTTGTTCTTTCTGATCCATGAGCCTGGAATGTTTTTCTGTTTCTTTGTGTCTTCTTCAGTTTCTTTCATGAGCTTTCTGTGGTTTTCAGCATACAGATATTTTATCTCTGGTTAAGTTTATTCCTAGATACTTTATAGTTCTTGGTGCAATTATAAATGGAATCAATGCCTTGATATCCCTTTCTGTTGCTTCATTATTGGTGTAGAGAAATGCAACCAATTTCTGTACATTGATTTATATCCTGGTACTTTGCTGATTTAAAGTATCAATTGTAGCAGTTTTTTGGTGGAGTGTTTGGGTTTTCCATGTAGAGTGTCATGTCATCCGTGAAGAGGGAAAGTTTGACTTCTTTGGTAATTTGGATGCCTTTCATTTCATTATGTTGTCTGATTGCTGATGCTGGGACTTCCAACACTGTGTTAAACAACAGTGGTGAGAGTGGACATCCCTGTTGTATTCCTGATCCCAGGGGGAAAGCTCTCAATTTTTCCTGAGATTGATACTAGTTGCGGGCCTTTCATATATAGTTTTTATGGTGTTAAGGTATGTTCCTTCTATCCCAAATTTATTGAGACTTTTTATTAAGAAAGGATGCTGTATTTTGTCAAATGCTTTTTCTGCATCTATAGACTGGATTCTATATCCTTTCTTCTATTAATATGATGTATCACACTGATTGATTTGTGAATATTGAACCAGGCTTGCAGCCCAGGAAGGAATCCCACTTGATCATGGTGAATAATTCTTTTAATGTACTGTTGAATTCAATTTGCTAGTATCTTGTTGAGGATTTTTGCGTCCATGTTGATCAGGGATATTGGCCTGTAATTCTCCTTTTTAGTGGGGTCTTTGTCTGGTTTGAGGATCAAGGTAATGTTGGCTTCATAGAGTGAGTCTGGAAGCTTTCCTTCCATTTTTATATTTTGGAACAGCTTGGGAAGCATAGGTATTAACTCTTTTTAAATGTCTGGTAGAATTCCTCCTGGGAAGCCTTCTGGCCCAGGACTCTGATTTGTTAGATTTTTGATAGCTGATTCATTGTCTTTGCCTGTTATGGATCTGTTCAAATTTTCTATTTCTTCCCTTTTGTGTTTTGGTAGCTTATGAGTGTCTAGGAATTTGTCCATTTCTTCCATATTGTCCAGTTTTGGGCATATAATTTTTTTTTTTTTCCAACATTTTTTATTTATTTTTGGGACAGAGAGAGACAGAGCATGAACGGGGGAGGGGCAGAGAGAGAGGGAGACACAGAATCGGAAACAGGCTCCAGGCTCCGAGCCATCAGCCCAGAGCCTGACGCGGGGCTCGAACTCACGGACCGCGAGATCGTGACCTGGCTGAAGTCGGACGCTCAACCGACTGCGCCACCCAGGCGCCCCTATAATTTTTTATAGTATTCTCTAGTAATTGTATTTCTGTGATGTTGGTTGTAATCTCTACTCTTTCATTTATGATTTTATTTATTGGGGTTCTCTCTCTTTTCTTTCTGAGAAGTCTGGCCAAGGGTTTATCAATTTTGTTTATTCTTTCAAAAAATCAGCTCTTAGATTCATTGATCTGCTCTCCTAATTTTTTGGATTCTATATTATTTATTTCTGCTCTAATCTTTTTTATTTCATTTCTTCTGCTGGCTTTGGGTTTTTTTTTTGTTTTGTTTTTTTTTGTTTTTGTTTTTGTTTTTTTTTTTTTTGCTGCTGTCTTTCTAGTTCCTTTAGGTGTAAGGTTAGGTTCTGTATTTGTGACCTTTCTTGCTTCTTGAGATAGACCTGGATTGCAGTGTATTTTCCTTTAGGATGGCCTTTGCATCCCAAAGTGTTTGGACTGTCATGCATTCATTTTCTTTTACTTCTATATATATATTTTTTTGTTTCTATATTAAAAAAAATTTCTTCTTTAATTTCCCGGTTAACCTGTTCTTCTTTTATTAGGATGTTCTTTAACCTCCATGTATGTGAGGGCTTTTCAATTTTTTACTTGTCTTTGATTTCAAGTTTCATATGATCTGAAAAATATTTATGGTATGATCTCCATCCTTTTATACTTGTTGAGGACTGTTCTGTACTTGATGAAGGCTTTTTTTCACCCAATATGTGATCTATTTTAGAGAATGTTCCATGTACCCTTGAGAAGAGTATGTATTCTGCTGCTTTTGGATGAAAAGTTCTGAATATATATGTTAAGTCCATCTGGTCCAGTGTGTCATTCAGAGGCATTGTTTCCTTATTGATTTTCTGCTTAGGTGATCTGTCCATTGCAGCACAGTGGAGTATTAAAGTCCCCTACAATCACAGTTTTAGTATTTATACATTTATTTATGTTTGTGTTTAATTGATTTATATATGTGAGGGCCCTCAGGTTGGGGGCATAAATAATTACAATTGTTAGCTCTTCTTGATGGATAGATCTCTCAGTGATGATATAATGCCTTTTTCATCTCTTGTTACAGTCTTTGTTTTAGAATCTAGTTTGTCTGTTATAAGTATGGCGACTCTGGCTTTCTTTTGACATCCATTAGCATGATAGATGGTTCTCCATCCCCTCACTTTCAATCTGCAGGTATCCTCAGGTCTAAAATGAGTCTCTTATAGGCAGCATGTAGGTGGATCTTGTTTTGTTTTGTTTTTTATCCATTCTGATACCCTGTGTCTTTTGATTGGGGTATTTAGTGCATTTATAGAGTGATTATTGAAATATATGGATTTAGTTTCATTGTGTTATCTATATGTTTCGTGCTTGTGATGATGGCTCTGGTCTTTGTAGTCTCTGCTGCTTTTCACTCACAGAGTCTCCTTTAGGATCTCCTGTAGGGCTGGTTTAGTGGTCATGAACTCCTTTAGTTTTTGTTTGTCTGGGAAAGCCTTTATCTCTTCTCTTCTGAATGACAGTCTAGCAAAGTAAAGGATCCTTGGCTGCATGTTTTTCCTATTCAGCACATTGAATATTTCCCGCCACTCCCTTCTGGCCTGCCAAGTCCCAGTGGACAGGTCTACTACTACCCTTCTGTGTCTACCCTTGTAGGTTAAGGCCCATTTGTCCCTAGCTGCTTTCAGAACTTTCTGTTTGTATTTGCCGGTTTCACTATGATATGTTGTATTGTTGGCTTGCTTTTGTTGATTTTCAGCGGAGTTCTCTGTGCCTCCTGGACTTGGATGTCCATTTCCTTCCAAAGATTAGGGAAGGTCTCAGCTATAATTTGTTCAAATAAACTTTCTGCCCCCCACTCTCTCTCTCTTCATTCTGGAACTCCTATGATACAGATATTATTTTGTTTCATTGAATCACTTAGGTCTCTAATTCTCCCCTCGTGGTCTAGTAATTTCTTTTCCCTCTTTTTCTCAGCTTCATCATTTTCCATAATTTTATCTTCTATCTCACCTATTCTCTCCTCTGCTTCTTCCATCCTTGCTGTCACTGTATCTTCTTTGGCATCTCATTTAAAGCATTTCTTAATTCATCATGACTATTTCTTAAGTCTTTGATCTCTGCAGCAATAGATTCTCTGCTGGCTTCTGTGCTCTTTTCAAGTCCAGCTATTAGTCTTATGACTATTCTAAATTCTTGTTCAGATAAATTGTTAAATCTGTTTTGAGCAATTCTTTTGCTGTCATTTCTTCCTGGAATTTGTTTTGAGGAGAATTCTTCCATTTCATCATTTTGGCTAGGTTTTTGTCTTTTATGTGTTTTAATGGCTTGTTGTATGTCCTGCACCTGCAAGTACTCCTATATTAAAAAGGGGTCATGGGGCACCTGGGTGGCTCAGTTGGTTAAGTGACTTTGGCTCAGGTCATGATCTCATGGTTTGTGGGTTCGAGCCCTGCGTCGGGCTCTGTGCTCACAGCTCAAAGCCTGGAGCCTGCTTTGGAGTCTGTGTCTCCCTCTCTCTCTCTCTGTCCCTCCTCTGCTCATGCTCTGTCTCTCCCTCTCAAAGATAAATAAACATTTAAAAACTTTTTTTAATTTAAAAATAAATATAAAAAGGGGTCATACACTGTCCAGAATCTGGCACTTCAGGAAGTGTTTTTAGAGTGTGTTGTGTGCACTCTGTTGTTGCGGCTTTGGCTGTTCAATCCCACCGCTCATAGTGGTGGATTGTTTGGACCTTCCACTAGGTGTGCTTTGATTTGGAAAAAAAGGGGGGAAAGGGGGGGGAACCTTATCCTGTACAGAGAGAGAAATCAAAGGGGCAAGAAAAAAAAGATCAGGCAGAGAATCAAAGAAAATATAAGACTTAATCCAGAGAGAGAGAGAAGAAAGTAAAGAAGGAGATATAGAAAAGGTGAAAGAGAGTAGAATAAAAATACCTCATCAAACAACCAGAACAGAGAAAGAAAGGGAACAAAAGACTATATATGTATGTATGTATGTATGTGTGTATGTGTGTGTGTGTGTGTGTTTGTATGTATATGTATATGTATATGTATATGTATATATATATATATATATGCGCAGATCAGAAACTGTGAACCTGAATCCAAAGGGAGAAAAAAAGAGGACAGTAGAAAGAAAAAGAAGAGAGAAGAGAAGGGAAGGAAAAAAAAGAAAAAATAATTAAAAACTCAAAAAATAGACTAATATACAAAACCACAGGCCAGTTGTCTGTCAGTGCCTGGGACTGATGGCTTTGCTGGTCTGGAGGAGAGTCCATCTTGCTTGTTCAATGTCAGTCTCATTCCAGTAGATAAGCAGTTACCAGCTACAGAGGGGCAGGGTTTGGTGTAAGCAGGTCCTGCCTCCACTAGGGGCTCTGTCTTGTTCCCTGAAGCCTCACCGTGTTGGTGATAGGGGGATAAATGATAACACCCCAGTCTCTCCTCCCTGGACCAGGTGTCTCAAACCACATTGTTCAGTGGTTTTGTTTGTTTTTCATGAATTTGATGTAATGGGGCACAAAAATAACGTTACTTTCTATACAAGTTATATGTTATATTTATTCCAATGGGAAATTAATGAAATGTGAGCACTAAAATATTCCATGCTAGAAAGAATGCATTCCCCCCCCCCGCCCCCGCGCATTATTACTGTCTTATGTTTATATCCATGGAGGACCTACTACCTGCCAGGTGCCAGTAATATGGAAATGGGTAAAACACAGTTGAAAATCCCAAAAGAGCCCTCACAGAGTAAAGTAGATGGTCTGCCTGTCCTGCTTCACAGTTTCCCGTGCCTCCTGGGTGCTGTGCTGGGATCGAAAACCCAACGTCTTAAAGAATCCAGCACCCCACAGATCTGGTTTTGAGGCAGAGCCACTCTGCACAGCCGACAAAGGGCCGGTGGCTGACACTGGCAGGGTCTTTTGTCCTTGGGGGCAATAAACCCTCTTCCCACAGTACTTGAGGGAAGGGACTGCTCTCTCCCAGTGTTCTCCCAAAATCCCTGCTGCACCTTGGGCCGGCTGCCCTTCATCCCAGGCACTCACAGCAGCAGCTCTGGTCCAGAGAAAGTCGTGCATGCCTGAAAACTCTCATCTTTAGCTTTAAGGCTGTTTGCAAAAATAGAAACTGGTTTCTCCCAACTTTTGGTTCTCCTGCCCCTCATGCGGGGAGGTTTTTCTCTTGTCCAAGTACAATCTCACACTTCCACAGTCTCTCTTTCTCTTCCTTTTGTCTCTCTACAGAAGGCGTCCCTTCCCCTCCTGTGCCTATGCTGCCCACAGCTTTATCTATCCCGATTCGCAAACACACACCTCTGTCCTGCTGAGCTGTCTCAGTCCACCTGTGGAGATTATTCTGTCACTCCAGCAACTGATTTCCTGGGTGTTCTAAGTGTTCTGACTTCAATACAACTGTGTTTGAGGGAGGAGGGAAATCCCGGTCCCCCTACTTCTCCGCCATCTTGACTACTCCCTCTGGGAATTTTACAGTTTTATGACTCATGAGTTTAGGTGTCTGATCCATTTTGAGCTAATTTTTGTGTATGATGTAAAATAATGAACCAACTACATTTTTTTTTTTATGTGGATATCCAGTTTTTTCAGATCTTTCATTGAACAGACTGCCTTTCCTCCACTGAGTGCTCTTAATACCCTGGTGGAACATCATTTACTATATACAGAAAAATTTCTGACATCTGTATTCCATTTCACTGGTCTCTGTCTTTCTTTATGCCAGTACTACACTGTTTTGATTACTTTAGCTTTTAATAAATTTGGAATAAGGAAGTGTGAGACCTTCAACGTGGTTCTTGTTAAGTTGTTGCTATGCAGTGGTCCTTGAGATTCCATATGAATCTTCGGATAGGATCATGTACTTCATCAAAAGATTTTATTAGGGATTGTATTGAATCTGTTGATTGCTTTGAAGAGTATTGACATCTTGGCAATACTAAGTCTTCCAATACATGAACTTGGAATATCTTTGCATTTATTTGTGTCTTCTCCCCAAATTTCTTCAGCAGTGTTTTTAGTAAGAGTGTACAAATCTTTCCTCCTAGGCTAAATTTAAGCTTAATTATTTTATCCCTTTTGATGCTATTGTAAATGGAAATGTTGTCTCAATTGCCTTTTTGGATTGTTCATGGATAATGTGTAGCAACACAATTGATTTTGGCATGTTGGTTTTCTCTCTTGCAATTTTTCTAGATTTCATTCTTCAATTCTAGCAGTTATATGTTTTGTGTCTGTGTATGTGTGTGTAATACACAGATTTTCTACATATAATATCATGCTGTGAACAGAGGTAATTTTGCTTCTGCTTTTTTTTATTTGAATACCTTTTATCTCTCTTCCTCTTTTTGCAGGGGTGGCTATCTGTTACGGCTAGGACTTCTAGTAGTACGTTTTATAGAAATAGAGCAGGCATCCTTGTATATATAAACTCTGTGAGTCTACTCACAGGGTTGGAAAAATGCTGCTAATTTAGCTGAATTATTTAAAAGCAAATTAGTGCTGTTAGATGCACTGAATATTGCATGTTTTATAGTAGACTCAGAAGTTACTTTTGTAAGATGAGAGGTCTTAACAAATGTAATGAGTGTGGCAAGACTTTTAGCAGGGATTTACACCTTTGACTTCATGAGAAAATTCATACTGGAGAAAAGCCATACAAATATATTGAATGTGGCAAGGCTTTTAGACAATGGTCTGACCTCAGGATTCACCAAAGAATTCATCCTGGAGAGAAACCTTACAAATGCCACGAGCGTGGCAAAGCCTTTACTCGAGGCTCACCCCTCACCAGTCATCAGATAATCCATACTGGAGAGAGCCTTATAAATGTACTGAATGTGGCAAGGCTTTTAGGTATTGCCTTAAACTCAGCGTTCACCAAATCGTTCATATTTACAAATCCAACAAATGTAGCAAAGTTTTAAATTAGTACTTTTCACTAGATATGAGTAAATCTCCTGGAGAGAAACCACACACGTGTAATGTGTGTGGCAAGGATTTTACCCAAAGATCAAAATTGCAGGAACATACTAGAGCATTTACCTTATAAATGCAATGAGTGTGGCAAAGCTCTTAGCTTGAGTTCCAAGTATTTTGCAACAAGAGTCCATGTTGAAGGGGAACCATGTAAAAGTTTGTGGCAGAGCCATTTTCCATGCCTTACAATGAGATTAGAATATATACCTTTCAGACAAACCACACAAAACTAATGTGCATGCTAAGTCTTTTGCCTCAGGGTCAAAACTGTGGAACGTCAGAGGATTTATATTGGAGAGCCACCTTACAAATGTAAAGAATATCATAAAATTTCAATAAATTGTCATGCCTTTAGAGTAATGAGAGAATTTATTCAGGGGAAACTATACCAAATATGCTGAATGTGGAAATACCTTTAAAAAACCGTGTGTCCTCAGGATTTGAACACAAATTTGTACTGGTGAGAATCCTTGCAAATCCTTACAACTTTGGTAAATATTTTGACCAATTCACAGAACAGACCACACATTAGAAAATCCAGGAATAACTGGATCCAGCTGGAATAACTAAGTCTGTAGGTCTCAGTGATTAATGTGAAATGTTACACACTGCAGAATAATTATGTCACAAAATGTTAAAACATCTCTATCACGGGAACAAGGATGTGTGGAAGTAGCTCATGATTTTCTGTGTATAAGATATTTGAGTTTTCTTGAAAAGTCTACATTACTATTTATGAGTTTCACCCTCAAGTTTGAAATCTGTTGATCTTAAGCCTTCCTTACAGGCCTTTCCTAACGGTCTCTGAGGAGCAGTCATAAGATGAAGGGGCCTACTTCCTTGGGTGTGACCCATTCATATCCATGTTCCCTAAACTCCAAGGACATGGAGTTGTCAGGTTCAATTTTGTGTGAATTTCCATTGGGGAGGGGCAGAGAATAAATGCAAAACCACCATAGAAGTCATCCTGCTTGTTATGTTCAAGGCATTCTTCTCTAGATAGACGCTTCTTTAGATGAGTTACAGGGACTGACCTTTTCATGAGATGATGGTGATAGTTTGTTTGCTAGGGACGGATTATGTGGTAGAAACAATGCAGGGGAAGATAGGAATAGCTGTGCTATACTATCAATGACAAACTGATGGATCATTAATGCCATTTCCCTTTTCTTGGAAAATGAAGAGAGCAGTTATCTGAGAGGGCAGTTGAATCAAAAGAACCAGAACAGTTTGTGCATGATTCATACTTAACCCCTGCCATTACATTTTGCTACTGTGTACTTTGGAATGTATCACAAGTCTCATGTTTTCATTAATGAAGTTTAACTAATTTTTCTCCATAACCCTGAAGGAGTCATGTTCTTTTTCCAACATAGTTTTATCCCATCTCTATAGAGTACTTAGTAACACATAGTAATAAGGTGCCATTAGGCTCTCAAGGTTGAAAGAATCTATAATAATTTCCTTCCATGATGGAATAAAAGAATGGACAGTTTGAAGATTATATACTTAACACTTTGCATTTGAGTTGTTCTCTCCACACTTTGCCCCAGGATATTTATGTGGCTATAATAAAAAATGCCACAGCAGTGCAAGTTCAAGACTCTGATTCCCTAAAACCTGCCCCCCATTCAAGAATCTGCACCATATGATTCTCTTTCTTCATGTGTTTTGTGCCCAAATAAAACCCATGGTTTCTAACATGGTTTAAATAAAGTGAAAATAGGAACATAGTACACATGAAAAATTCAGAAATAAAATTTCAGAAATAAGGCTAAAAATAATCATTTTTAGCTTGGAGCACTAAAGAAGTAATTTAGAATGAACAGTATACAATGGGAGCATTTGTTTCATAGTTAAACTAGAAATTTCACATATTTATTGTCTAACACATTTTTTGTTAACTTCCACTTGTGGCCATCCACTGGAACAGATGGAACCCTAACCAAAGTTGGGTTTGGATATCGAGACTGGTGGTGCCATGCACTAAAAGTGTGATGAGAACACATGTAATTAAGATTTCTAGGGAGAGCACAGACTTCCAAGCTGGTCAAAAAAAAAAAAAAAAAAAAAAAAAAATGGCTTGAGGGAATGAAATGGTGAGTGGTTTGGTGTGTTTTGGGTGGTGACTGGGTGGAGCTGGGGGGAGGATGCCTTCTGTGGTTTGAACTTCCGGCTGATACCAAAGGAAGGAGCACCAGGCTTTTCTCTCAGCTTGGGCAGGTGGGCAGAACAGATGTGGTGGTGAGGCTTAAAAGGTGTCAGTCATCAGCCACCAAAAAATGGATACTCTTTAGTAATACACTGAATATGTAGTCTTGAAACTCCTGATTTCTTGGGGCGCCTGGGTGGCGCAGTCGGTTAAGCGTCCGACTTCAGCCAGGTCACGATCTCGCGGTCCGTGAGTTCGAGCCCCGCGTCAGGCTCTGGGCTGATGGCTCGGAGCCTGGAGCCTGTTTCCGATTCTGTGTCTCCCTCTCTCTCTGCCCCTCCCCCGTTCATGCTCTGTCTCTCTCTGTCCCAAAAATAAATAAAAAACGTTGAAAAAAAAAAAAAAAAAAAAAAAGAAACTCCTGATTTCTTGGTTGGGAAAGACAAACTTTTCTTCATGCTAATTTGTTACATTCCTTTTCCTTCTGTACACCTAGATTCCATTGTATGATGTGCTTGTTGATATGCTTATAGAATACTATTTAGATAAATTGCCTTAAGATATTTTTATCCTAGCTTAATGAAGATGTTTGGAAATGTTTATTAGATCATAAATGTTACTAAACAATTTTATTAGAACAATTTTCCAGAGGATTTTAAAATGTGAATTTCAAAGTATGGTCTTGAGCAATTTATTCCATGGCTCATTTTCAACTGTAGTAAAACTTCTTTTTTTTATACAATTTTCCCTTGTCATTATCTTTTCTTTCCACACATTGTGACCCAGATTATATGTTTCATTTACATTTTTTCCCAAGTTTACACCAAGGGATACATAAGTCAGTGAGTTGTTGGGAGACTCTTGTGACGTGAAAAATGCATATGAGATGGTGACAGGTACAAAGTAGGTGCTAAATCTGAAGAGTTCCTTCAGGTCTTGAGTGAAGTAACTTGAAACGTCTTAACTGTAGTAGTTGGCTGTGGTCTGGTGCTTGGAAACCAAGTGTGTAGAGGTTAACGAGCACACAGTGAAGTAAATGAAAAAGTAAATAAAAAATGAAAAATGATGAATAAGATAGAGTCCCCGCGATTCCAACCCCGGTGTCTGACAAGGAGATGATGGCCTCAGTTGCCTGGAGGCCATTCTGCCATTTCCCAGTGACTGATTCTTGTCTTCAGAGCCACAGGTCCCTGCACTGGAACGTGGGCTCATATTTCTTTTACTTTTTATTTTCTAAGCAATCATACATGGATTGTTTTTAAGTAGGTTTCATGCCCAGCTCAGAGCCCAATGGACGGCTTGAACTCCTGACCCTGAAATCAAGACCTGAGCTGAGGTCAAAAGTCAGACACCTAACCAACTGAGCCACCCAGGCACCCCGGTATTGTACCCTTTTTTTTTTTTTTTTTTTTAATTAATTTTTTCCTTTTTTTTTTGTTTTTTTGTTTTGTTTTGTTTTTAACATTTATTTATTTTTGAGACAGGGAGAGACACAGCATGAACAGGGGAGGGTCAGAGAGAGGGAGACACAATCTGAAACAGGCTCCAGGCTCCCAACTGTCAGCACAGAGCCCGACGCAGGGCTCGAACTCACGGATCGCGAGATCATGACCTGAGCTGAAGTTGGCTGCTTAACTGACTGAGCCACCCAGGCGCCCCTGTACTTTTAATTTCAGGTTCAAAGTGTAAATTGCTAGTATATAGAAATGCAATGGATTTTTGCATGCTTCTGTGTTCTGACACTTTGTAAATTTTCATTCTTGTAGAAATTTCTGTACGTTCCTTTGTATTTTCTATATATACCACTTCAAAAACATTCCCGTTGATGCTGTGACAAATCACCACAGCCTGAATGACTTTAACAAATTTATTCTCTTACAGTTCTGGAGGCGAAATGTGTAAAATGGATCCATAGCGCCGTGCTCTGTCTGGATATGCCAGGTCAGATTTTGTTTCCTTACCTTCCCATGTCTGGAGGCCACTTATATCCTCTGCCTCATGGTGGTCCCCTTCCTCCCTCTTTGAAGCCAGCAGGATAACATCTTCAAACTTGTTTACCTCTGTCATCACTTCACCAACCTTTACATAAGTAACTCTACCTGCATCGTTCTTATAAGTCCCTCGGGACCATATCGCATTTACCAGATCATCCAGGATAATCGCCCGCCTCATGATCTTCACCAGAGCACATCTGTAGACTCCCTTACGACATTTACAGTAACACTCCCGTGTGATAGGCACGAGGACATGGCCATCCTTTGGGATGGGCGTGTTATCCAGCCTACCACAACCATGATGGCTTCTGCAAGTAGCTACGCTATTTTATCTTGCTTTTCTCTCATTACCACTTTTGTTTACTCCTCTTCTGTCACTGACTAGAACTTCTGATAACATGTCAAATATCAGTGTGGAGAGTGGACATCCTTGCCTTGTTTCCAGTCTCTGAAGAAAAGCATCCAGTCTTTCACCATTAGGGATGAAGTTTGCTGTAAGTTTTTTGCAGGTGTTCTTTACTGAGTGTAGGAAATTTCCCTCTGTTCCTAGTTTTCTGAAAGTTTAGATCATAAATAGGTGTTGAATTTTGTCAAATGCTCCTCTGTATCAGTTGACAGGATCCTGTGATTTTTCCTGTCCAGCCTGTTAACATGATGGCTCATACTGCTGGAATTTGAAACTGCTTTCTGTCCCCCAAATAAACCCATTTGGTCATGGTGTACAATTCTTTCTGTGTATTGCTGACTTCCAGTGTTAATAGTTTGCTAAGAATTTTTGCACCTTCATTTGGGATTTCTTTGGTAGTTATCTCCCCCTGCCTCCTGAATGTTTTTGTGTAGTTTTGGTATTACGCTAATACCGGCCTCACACGGTTAGTTGGGTAAAGTATTCACTCTTCTATTTTCTGAGAGACATTGTGTAGAATTCCTGTTAATTCTTTGTAGGTTTGATAGAATTGTCTAGTGTTGGTGTTGTGACTTTGTTGTACTAATATTTGTTAAGTAGAGTCCTAGATGTCAGATGGTGAGCCATGGTTCAACAAGAGATTGTAAGGGAAAGTGAAGTAGAGAAGTTAATTACAGATCGTGGGGGAGCTATTCTGCACACCCATGGGGGTCATGTGAAGAGATTAAGACAGGGTGCAGGCAGAGATCTTAGGGCAGGGTCCCTCAATGGAATGCCTTGGGGTTCTGGGCTAAGGCCACAATGGTCAATTCAAACCAAACAGAGTAGGGTTTCGGTAAGCTTTTGGAGGTGTGGGGGGTATTATCAAAAGGGGACAAGGGGAAGACCCTGGGAGATGGGGAAGAATGCTTATCATAGGGAAGATTGGGAAAGTCCTATGAGGAAATCACGTTTGCTTCTGTCTCTGTGGACTCTTATCTAGGCTATGTGTTCAAGGGAAGGGCTGGTTATCATTTCGAGGTCCCTACAGTCCAGTCCACCTGGCTACACAGAATGGATGCTGAGGAACACTCAACACTCACTCTGTGTGCCTGCAGGTTTCTTTTTCGGGAGGGAATTTTCAGATTGCAGACTTATTCTGCAGTTCAAAGGATTCCTATCATTCCTTTCACATGGGTGATTTGTGGTAAGGCGTACGTTTAGAGGAATTGGTCCATTTCCCCTAAGTTTTCAAGTATATGTGTGTTTTGTATTAGTTCCTTACTATCTTTTTGATGTCTGCAGGTTCTGGAGTTATATTCCCTGTTTAATTTATTATGAGTCATTTATGTTTTCTCTTATATTTTTTGGTAGTTTTGCTAGTGAATCATGAACTTGATTTTTTTCAGTGAGCCAGCTTTTTGTTTTATTTTCTCTATTGTTTCCTATGTTCAGTTTTACTTATTTTTGTTTTGCCTTTATTTCCTTCTTTCTGCTTCATTTGTGTTTCTTTTTTTCCCTTCTGATTTCTTGCTGCAATTTAGATTGTTCCTGGATATTTTCCCTCGTTTCTAGTATAAGCATTGAGCATCAATGTCCCTCTTAGTACTGCTTCAGTTGAATCTCACAGATAATAACATGTTGTATTTTCATTTTCATGCAGCCGTATATTTCCCTCAAGTCTTCCTCTTCTTCCTGTGGATTATTTGGAAGGTATGTTGTTTAATTGCCAAGTGTTTGGAGATTTTCCTGTTAACTTTATGTTTTTGTAGTTGGATTCCATTGTGGGCAGTGAACACCCTCTAGGATTCTATTCTTTTGAATTTGCTGAAGGGTGCCTTAGGACCCAGCAGAAGAACTGTCTTGATATATGTTCTTGAGGGGGAAAAAATGTGTAATCTCCTGTGTTTGGGTGGTGTTAGAAAAATGTTGATGAGATCATGTGACTTGATGGTGTTGTAGTGTTCACCAGTGTCCTGCTGACTTTCTGTCATTATTCTATCAATTATTGAGACAAGTCTCCAGCTGTAATTGTCAATTTGTCTGTTTTTCCTTTCAGTTCTATCATTTGATGGTTAACATATTTTGCAGCTATTCTTTGGTGGATATACACTCAGCATTGCAAAGTCACCTTGTTTGACCCGTCAATCATGTAATTTCCCCCTCTATCCTCAGTAATTTTGTTTTCTCTGAAATTTGTTCTATCTGATATTAATATAGACCTTCCTGCTTTCTTTTGATTGAGGTTTACATGGTATAAGTTATACTATTCTGTAGACATTGGGGCTCAGATAACTCTTTCATGTGTGAAGCTGTACTGTGCATTGTGGGATATTTAGCAGCATCGCCGGCCTGTACCCACTAGATACCAGTGGAACCACCGCAATGATGACATTAAAAATGTCCCCAGAACTTTGCAAATGCTCCCGAGGTGGGGGATGGTTTTCCCCCCTGTATATCAATTCCACCAATATAGAGATCAGGAAAGCAAAAGATACTACCATGCCACTTTGTTCTCAGCTGCATTTAACACAGTATTCCAAGAAAGACCTGATGTCAGAAGTGAATGACCTGATGTGCAAGTAGGATTTAAGGACGTAACTGTGCCTCATCTCTAGCGGGTAAAACTGACCATTAATAAATCCTTTGAGGTCAAGGGCAAGTTAAAATTCAAAATCATGGCAAAGTCTACATGAAAGACATGGCCCTAATTAATGCCCTATGAAGTTACCTGCCGTTGACTACAGTAGGTCCTGTGGGATTGCTTCTCTTGGACAGCATGGCTTAGTGAACGGAAAGCACAGGCGTGGCTCTATTAGAGGGGCCCGAGAGGCTCAATGGCCCTGAAATAAATACGAAGAGCATGGCATGTCTAGCTAAATATGGTGGGTGTAGCTAATAGATGTAGCTGTTTGGTATCACATAAAGTGCTGTTTAAAAATGCTGTGCTGTCCACGATGCGCCAAGTTTGCACCAGAAGGAAACTGTGATCATGCAGTAATGTTTGGTGATGTACATTATGATGGCAAGGAGGTCACTGGGGAAAACGGCTGGTTGTGCAAGGAAGACAGGGTTTCTGACACTTTAGCAGATGCAACTACATGAAGTCAAGAACGGTGAAACACAAAGGACTGGAAAGCTATTCTCAGGGGAAAAGTACGAACCTAAGAAAAGATCCTTCCTCATTCCTGCCCCTCCCTGTTTGCTGTGGACCAGAGACGGCTGGGTCCCTCCTTTCCTTTTCTTTTCCGAATGGGAGGGTTTATTGAGTTTTTTTCTGTTCCACCATAATGTGTTAGGAGTGAGGACTCCACGTCAGGCTCTCAACCAAGAGGAATCTCACGAGACTGTTGCAAGACCCTCCCATGTGACTGTAGTCATGTTTGGGTAGAAATTTTTTCTTTCGGGACAAACCTAAGTGTATTTTGTGTGAAATACAAAGAAGGGATAAATGATTTCTGATAGAAGTTGTACTATCGTACATTGTAATATTTCCAATTAATTATCACCCTCTTGTGAGATTATATGTCTCTGCTCTTTGATATCAAGCTTGGCCACATGACTTACGCAACCCTTCTTCTTTTTGAGGGGACTACACGTCCTTCCCAATTTATAGCCACCTTGACTAATGCAGTGTGAGTAGAATGGCATATTTTAAGTGTAAACAGAAGCTTTCAAAGCTTTGTTTGCTCCTTCTCTTCTCTCTGGTGCAAGAATAGTTATAACCACATAGACTGAAGTTCTATCCTGAATCCCAGACTCAAATGACAGAACCAAGCAAGAGGTGACTAATGATAGAAGTGATATGAGGAAGAAAGAAATGTTTGTTCTGATGAACCCAAGAGAATTCAGGGATATTTGTTACCACAGAAAACCCTTCTAGAAAGCTGACTGGTACTTTGTGACCTTTTCTTTTCTCCTTACCCATCTTAACTACCCAAAGTCATTGTCTCCAGTAATTGTACCACCTTTGAAATCATGTTTTCACTTACTCCCCCCTATATTACTACCCTCATATCTGCCATGTTATATTCTCTACTTCCATTAAAATATCCATTTATTTTTAATTTTATTGTTTTAATTTTGTAACTTTATTTCATGAGAGAGCTCATGCACACGTGGAGTAGGGGCAGAGACAGAGAGAGGGAGAGAGAGATTTAAGGGAGCTCCACGCTCTGTTCAACTGACTCTGCCACCCAGGTGCCCCCATTTATTTTAATGCATCTAGAAATATATTGCCCTTTACAATCCAACTACCCTCAGTGGACTATGGGTTCTCAGTTACAACATTTTCAACTGGTTTATCATAATCAAATATTTATAAATAACCTCAAGAACCTTGCCGTCTTCACTGTCCTGCTTCACCTAAGTAAGCCTCAGAACTGCATGAGCTCACTTAGGAGGAGGTTCACACCCCTTGGTTAAACACCCAAAGCAAACAAAGAAACAAAAAGGAAGAGTCTTTGGCTTAGGTGTTCTGTGGCTAGCCCTTTCCCAAGGACGTGGTCTTCAGTTTCTCCCGCTGTGGTGGCAAATTATGAATGTTCTGCTTTCATTTTCATTCACTTCAGGCTACATTCTCATTTCTTTCTCTACGTCTGCTTTGTCCCAGGGTTAGTCACAAGGAGGTCATTGTTTTTCAAGTATTTGTGGATTTTCCAGAGGCTTTTCTATTAGTGATTTCTATCATAATTCCATGGTGGTCATACACATATTTTGTGTGATGTGAATTCTTTTAAAATTTAGCGAGACTAGTTTGATGGCCCAGAATATGGTTTCTCTTGGTAAAGTACTGTGTGCACTTTTAAAGATTGTGTTTAATTCCCTGGTTAGGTGGAGCATTCTTATGAATGAAAAAAATCAGTATTTCTCCTGTGTAGGGAAAAAAATCTGTTTTTTCCCCTACTGTGTGCTTCTATCCTGTCTCCCTCACTACTCACACAGAAGACTTCACTTCTGACACTTCTGGTCACAAATACATGGAGGGTTTCCCCCACCCATAAGCAGTCTCCGACACCAGCTGGCTTCCTACCATTCACCTCAACTGTGACACCCTCTCCCTGGATGCCCCTCCACACACTCCAGCCGCCCCGCAAGTCCAGGCTGACTCACGTGCTTCTGCAAACTGGTCTAGATCAGAGGTGCCAACAACCCCCTCATTGTCTGTGACTAGCCTGCTAGAGCCCCTCACAGAACTCGGCGAAACACATTTACCAGTTTATTACAGGCTATGATACAGGATACGGATGGACAGTCAGATGAAGAGACACACGGGATGAGGTCTGGGAAGGTCCTCAGTGCAGAAGCTTCTGTCCCCATGGAGTTGGGGTGTGTCACCTCCTGGAGGGGCGGTGTTCGCCAGTCTGAAATCTCTCTGAACCTCCAGCCATTGGGCTTTTGAGGAGACTTCCTCATATATGCATGACCAGTCATTAACTCCATTTCCAGCCCCTGTCCTCTTTCTGGAGGATGAGGGGATAAGGCTCAAAATCACCATCCTTCCGGTGAGCAGCCCCACCCAAAGAGCCCACACAGGAGAGGCCTCATTATAACAAAAGATGCTGCTGTTACCCTCGTCACTTAGGAAATACAAGGACGTTAGGGGTTCCATGTAGGAGCCAGGAGCAGAGAACAATACATACTTTTTCTTTTATCTCACAGCTCTGTAAATGTCAATTGGGGCAGTTTCCTTGATAGTCATGTTACGGTCGCCGAGGTACTGATTTTGTCTACTTGTTCTATTATGGAGAGAAGGGACATGGAGATCTCTGACTGTCATTGTTGATTGGTCTGTCATTGCGTTCCTGTCCGTTTTCTCAGGGGTTGTGAAGTTCTGTTGCCATGTGTATGGTTTAGGATCCTCATGTCATACTGGGGAATGTATCCCTTTATGATTATGAAATAGATTTCATTATCCCTGGTCATAGAATTTGCTCTTTAATTAACTTTGATATGATATAGCTACTCTATTTTAATAACATTAATAGCATTTATGTTTATCTTTTTTCCATGACTTTACATTGTGTCTTTAATTTGTGAAGTGATTCTCCTAGGGAATACATTGTTTTCTGTTTTTTAAAAATCCAGTTGACAGGAGCGCCTGGTTGGTTCACATGGTTAGGTGTAAGACTCTTGATTTCAGCTTAGGTGCTCTCACGGTTCCTGAGATCAAGCCCCTTGCTGGGCTCTGTACTGATAGTACAGAGCCTGCTTGAGATTCTTTCTCTCCTTCTCTTCTCTCTCTCGAAATAAATAAAACTAAAAAAAAAAAAAAAAAAAAAAATCAGTGACAATTTTTCCTTTTCAATGGGGTTTTTAGACTGTTTCCTTTTACAGATATTACTGTATAGATTTAAATCATCTTGCTATTGCTTTTAGATCTCCTTTGCTCTCTTCCCTCTTTTTCTGCCTTTGAAGTAACTCAGTTTTTACAGAAGATTTTGTTTTAAATCATTTTTATTCTTTTTCGGATTACTGGTATTACCTATAACTATTTTTTATGTGTTTGTTTCAGGGGTTATCCTATACAGCTTACCACAGTCTACCTTCACGTGAGTTTATACTTCTTCATGTAGAGTACCTGACACTTCATTTCCACATGGACTTCCATTTCTCTGTTTCTGCCGTGTGCTACCATTAGTATGGGTTTCTTTTATATATGCTATACACACATATACTAGAGTGTTAGTTTATTAAACAGTCCACCATATTTTAAGGAGGCTAAAAAATAGGAAAGATATTGTTTATTTATCCATAGAGTTACTACTTCTAGTGCTCTTAATTCCTTTGTGTAGATCAGGAGTCTGCCACCTACAGAACATGAGCCAAAAACAGCCTAACGTTTGTTTTTAAGTACAGTGTAACTGGAATGCAGCCACATTCATATTTAGGTACTTTTGACCCAGTAAGGACATACTGGAAGAGTGGTAACAGAATCAGTATGGCCTACAAAGAATAAAATATTTAATGTATGTTCCTTGCATAAAAGTTTGCCGACCTCACACATAGAGTCACATTATCATCACATCTGAGTTAGTATAAAATTTGGGATATGAAACATATGAAAAGTCAACTTTGTATAAATACTAGGCACAAGATGGAAGCACAAGTCTCACATGGAAGCATAAGACTAGGAATAATTGGGGGTTAGTAGATCTTGTACTAATGAGGAAACATGAAATACGTGATTTTGTTACTATTCAATTTTTAAGTACAATATCTTATATGTTAAAAATTTGTTTGTTGACGTTGACATTGAAGATATAACTGAGGCATAAAAGACCCAGCAAATTTTACTTGATTCACATTCTTAAGTAGCAGTATACCCCTGGCTGGCTACAGGGGTAGACAAGACGAAAAGTATGTATCTTAGCAAGTCCTGGGATCAAATCCCTCAGACAGTTTTGACAAATGGTATTTACTATCTTTCCTTTAAGTCCTTGTCCACCCCACCACTATGTTCTCCCAGTAGGGGTAAGGTTGCCATAAAGAAATAGGTCCATGCATTCTCCAAATAGGTCATGGTTTTGGATCTGTTACATATAATCTTAAACACTCTGGGCAGTTTTCTTATTAAAATTTTAAAAATTCTAACTGCAAGGATTCCCAAAATTTAAATGTCTCCAGTGGAAACTTAGTATCACATTTCTTTAAGCCACACGACAATTGTGGATATTCCCAATCCACTGTAAATATGTTCCCATTCTGGCAATTTTCTGCTTGTTTCCTCCACCCACTTGCCCTTCCTCATTGGTATTTGCATGATACGCTTTCAGTGGTTCTGCTCAAAGATGACCTCATCATGTGGGCATTGCCTGAAAACATTGTTTAATTTAGGAAACCCTGTGATCTATCATTGTATATGAACATGTTTATGGTACTTACCAGTATCGTATTTTATCGTATTTTATCCTTACAGACTTAACCTTATAGAATATAAGCTACTTGAAGGCAGGGAATTTTGTGTCCTGCTAATATCAGTGATTAGAATAGTTCCTGACTGGTAGAATGATCGAATGCCTTTTATCTGTACAAAGCAGAAAGTTACTGCAGTGCATAAAAGCTACGAGACTAATAGGTCACATGCTCAAGTAAACATGTAATTCCATTTGTGACACCAAATTCTTTACTCCTGTAACTTTGTACCCTAGTGTTCTGCACATTCCTCATAAATTCTCAAGCTGTATTTTGTTTGGTTCATCTTGTGAGTTTTAGGCAGCACGTGCCAAACAGCTCTAACCCATCTGTGAAGGATGATGCCTTTTGTAGATCTTCTCAGCTACAAAATGTTAAATTCAAGATTACCTCTCACTTGCTCCATTCTACTCTCAATACAGATATTAATCTTATTGGTCAGGTCGGACAGTTCTTATTTGTGAGTGACAGTCCTCCTGGAAATCAGTGGCTGAAACAACTAGGTGGTCTATCATTCTCACATAACAGGAAGCCGAGATGCAGGTTGGGATGGGACGGGTCCCCTGGGCAGTCCTCTGCCTGCTCCACCTCCCTTAGCACTCAGCACTGTCTCTCCTTACAGCAGGATGGCCGCTGTAGGACCAAGAAGGATGAATGGGGAGGGGCAAAGGCCTTTTCTTTATTAGGTTTTGTCTTATTTACATGGAAGTAATCCAAGAGGGTTCTTCCTAATTAGCTACACATTTTAAAAGTGCAATTTTGGGGCGCCTGGGTGGCGCAGTCGGTTAAGCGTCCGACTTCAGCCAGGTCACGATCTCGCGGTCCGTGGGTTCGAGCCCCGCGTCAGGCTCTGGGCCGATGGCTCGGAGCCTGGAGCCTGTTTCCGATTCTGTGTCTCCCTCTCTCTCTGCCCCTCCCCCGTTCATGCTCTGTCTCTCTCTGTCCCAAAAATAAAATAAAAAATGTAAAAAAAAAAAAATAAAAAAAAAAATAAATAAAATAAAATAAAAGTGCAATTTTGATAAAGATATTTGGGGGGGGGGGTGCGGTTTCGTCGCTCCGTCAGTTGACTGTCACGACTCTTGATTTTGGCTCAGGCCATGATCCCTGGGTTGTGGGATTGAGCCCCAGGTCAGTTCTACACTGAACATGGAGCCTGCTTAAGATTCTATCCCTCTCCCTCTGGCCCTGTCCCTTACTTGTGTGCCCCCTTTCTAAAATTAATTAATTAAAATAAAATAAGTATATTGAGGAATTTTCAAATTTTACATTACCACCACCTCAACAACAGAAGGTAAAAGGAAACAATGCTGAAGAAAACAGTTCATAGACCAAATTTAAAAATACCCTTTATTAATATTAACTGACAAGGTAGTCAAGGATAACTTCGGGGTGAGACAGATTTTTTGGTGGACTTTGTTCTTTATCCTGAATGTATAATATTGCATGCAACCCATGACCAGCCTGATATGTGTTCAAAATGAGTGTTCAAAAATTATTAATCTTTAGTGTTTTCTAACTTAGAGATTTATTTCCTATGAAATTTATTGCTTTCATTTTAAGTTAATTTTATTTATCTGAATCAACACATAATTTGCCATGTTTCAATACAGATGTTCTGATTCTAATACCTTATTTTAAAGTTTTTAAGAGTTTGTTCGTTTATTTTTTCAACCTTATTTTAAAGTTTTTAAGAGTTTGTTCGTTTATTTTTTCACACTCAGTGTGGACCCCAGCGGGGGGCTTGATCCCATGAACCATGAGATCATGACCTCAGCAAAATGAAGAGTTGGATGCTTAACTGACTGAGCCACCCAGGCACTCTCTGATTCTAGTATCTAGTAGAAAAATGGAATGAGTGATTTTGAGATTCCATTCATTCCATTCTCCCTTAAAGTGAAAGCTCTATAAAAGGCTTGTCGTTGGGAAATATTCTATCACTTCTGAATGTGTTTTAGTAATAGACTAGAACTTAATAGGAAAAGAATTGGGACATCGTCTAAAAATATCTTAGGTAGTTGATCTAAACAGTAATTCACAACCAGTTTCCACAATCATACTGTGCAGTGGGGGCTATTTGTGCATCAGGAACAAAAGGAAGCATGAGGAAGATTGTGGTCTTTCCCAACCAAGTCAGTCAGGAGTAAATTATATTAAAGAGTGTGACTCTACTTTTGATACCTGACTAATGATACTTGTAAAGCATCATTACAACCTCTTACCATTCTGCCCATCTGGGCAGGAAAAGCTAATAATGACACCCGAGAGGCCCTTCCCTTGTCAGGAGTCATAAGTTTGCAGTGTCAGTGAGTACCATCACCCCCGCCCCACACAGGATGCATCATAACAAAAGTAGTCACCATTCCCTGCTTTCTCTACCCATTTTCAGAACTTGAGAAGCCTACCCTGCTCTCCTGAGAAAGCATCATTATGTAATAAACATTCTCCTTACACTTCAGTGCATGCAGTCATCATTCTTGACATCTGACATCCTGTTCCAGTGGACTAAGCACAATGCAAGTGAGCATGAATGTTTTAGAGGGTAAATAAGAGATTTCTAGTTATCAAAATTGCCATCGTGTATGTTCATTCTTCTTTTTTAAATTAATTTATTTATTTTTGAGACAGAGAGAGACAGAGCATAAGCAGGGAAGGGGCAGAGAGAGAGGGAGACATGGAATCTGAAGCAAGCCCCAGGCTGTCAGCTGTCAGCACGGGGCCCGATGTGGGGCTCGAACTCACAGACCGTGAGATCTTGACCTGAGCTGAAGTCAGACGCTCAGCCGATGAACCACCCAGGCGCCCCGTGTATGTTCATTCTTGAGAGTAAACTCATGAAGCCTTATCTTTTCAAATTATTCCCTGAGCACTCCAGCAAAAATGTAGTTTGCGTTATCTTTATGCTTCTGAAATTTTCTTTTAGTTCCTAATTCTTTTCATATGCCTACTACTTTTCTGTTGTCATTTAGTATAACAGTGCAACACATGGGTCTCATTGCCGCACAAAAGGCATGCCAAAATATAATCATATGGTGTATATTTATGAATGGCAAGGCAGGTTGTAGAGGGTGAGAGTTTGAAATTGTGTTATTATGGTATTTTCATTATAGCCAGAAAAATAATCTGGGATATACTGTGGAGTGCATAACTCTCAAACACATTCAGGTTATGAATATGTATTTCCAAAATTGTAGGTTTGAATCTAACATGGAAGCAAATTGTAATGGATGATATTCAACCTGGAGAGTCCAAGAACATGAAATGCCCCAGTGAGCCAGGATGCACCTGGGCTAGTAAAAGGCAGATGGGGGAGCCTGTGTGGCTCAGTAGTTTAAGTGTCCAACTTCAGCTCAGATCATGATCTCATGGTTCGTGGGTTTGAGCCCTGCGTTGGGCTTTGTGCTGACAGCTAGAGCCTGGAGCCTATTTCAGATTCCGTGTCTCCCTCTCTCTCTGCCCCTTCCCCACTCACACTCCCTCTCTCCCTCTCAAAAAATAAACATTAAAAAAAAACAGGCACATGATTCATTTAGGGTTACACAAAAGCTTACATTTCACTTACTTAGATAAGAGAAACAGGGTATCCTAAATAAAATGATATAAATATGCAATTTCTGTGACCAAATTTGAAAACTTCACAAGTATAATACTGTTGGGTTTATTTTTGTTTTGCTTTTGTTTTTGAGAGCAAAAGTAGGTGAGAGGGGCGGAGAGAGACAGAATCTTAAACAGGCTCCACACTCTGTGGAGGACCTAACACAAAGATTGGTCCCACGACCCTGAGCCAAAATTGAGTTGGAATCTCAACATACTGAGCCACCCAGGCACCCCTACTTTGGTTCTTTGTTTTGTTTTGTTGTTTTTTAATATGTAATTTACTGTCAAATTGGTTTCTATACAATACCCAGTGCTCATCCCAACAGGTGCCCTCCTCCTCAATGCCCATCACGTACCCTCCCCTCCCTCCCACTCCCCATCAACCCTCAGTTTATTCTCAGTATTGAAGAGTCTCTTATAGTTTGTTTCTTCCCTCTCTGTGACTTTTTTTTCCCCTTCCCCTCCCCCCTGGTCTTCTGGTAAGTTTCTCAGGCTCCGTATATTAGTGAAAACATATGTTATCTATCTTTCTCTGCCTGACTTATTTCACTTAACATAATACTCTCCAGTTCCGTCCACGTTGCTACAAAAGGCCATATTTCATTCTTTCTCATTGCCACGTAGTATTCCACTGTGTATATAAACCACAATTTCTTTATCCATTCATCAGTTGATGGACATTTAGGCTCTTTCCATAATTTGGCTATTGTTGAAAGTGCTGCTATAAACATTGGGGTACAAGTGCACCTATGCATCAGCACTCCTGTATCCCTTGGGTAAATTCCTAGGAGTGCTATTGCTGGGTCATAGGGTAGATCTATTTGTAATTTTTTGAGGAACTTCCACACTGTTTTCCAGATCGGTTGCACCAGTTTGCATTTCCACCAACGGTGCAAGAGGGTTCCCATTTCTCCACATCCTCTCCAGCATCCATAGTCTCCTGATTTGTTCATTTTAGCAACTCTTACTGGTGTGAGGTCGTATCTCATTGTGGTTTTGATTTGTATTTCCCTGATGAGGAGTGACGTTGAGCATCTTTTCATGTGCCTCTTGGCCATCTGGATGTCTCCTTTAGAGAAGTGTCTATTCATGTCTTCTGCCCATTTCTTCACTGGATTATTTGTTTTTCGGGTGTGGAGTTTGGTGAGTTCTTTATAGGTTTTGGATACTAGCCCTTTGTGCGATATGTCATTTGCAAATATCTTTTTCCATTCCATTGGTTGCCTTTTAGTTTTGTGATTGTTTCCTTTGCAGTGCAGAAGCTTTTTATCTTGATGAGGTCCCAATACTTCATTTTTGCTTTTAATTCCCTTGCCTTTGGAAATGTGTCAAGTAAGAAATTGCTGCGGGTGAGGTCAGAGAGGTTTTTTTCCTGCTTTCTCCTCTAGGGTTTTGGTGGTTTCCTATCTCACATTCAGGTCCTTTTTCCATTCTGAGTTTATTTTTGTGTATGGTGTAAGAAAGTGGTCTAGTTTCATTCTGCATGTTGGTGTCCAGTTCTCCCAGCACCATTTGTTAAAGAGACTGTCTTTTTTCCATTGGATATTGTTTCCTGCTTTGTCAAAGATGAGTTGGCCATACGTTTGTGGGCCTAATTCTGGGGTTTCTATTCTATCCCATTGGTCTATGTGTCTGTTTTTGTGTCAATACCATGCTGTCTTGATGATTATAGCTTTGTAGTAGAGGCTAAAGTCTGGGATTGTGATGCCTCCCGCTTTGGTCTTCTTCTTCAATATTACTTTGGCTATTTGGGGTCTTTTGTGGTTCCATTCAAATTTTAGGATAGGTTGTTCTAGCTTCAAGAAGAATCCTGGTGCAATTTTGATTGGGATTGTGTTGAATGTGTAGATTGCTTTGGGTAGTATTGACATTTTAACAATATTTATTCTTCCAATCCATGAGCACAGAATGTTTTTCCATTTCTTTATACCTTCTTCAATTTCCTTCATCAGCTTTCTATAGTTTTCAGCATACAGATGTTTTCCATCTTTGATTAGGTTTATTCCTAGGTATTTATGATTCTTGGTGCAGTTGTGAATGAGATACATTTCTTTATTTGTCTTTCAGTTGCTTCATTATTAGTGTATAAAAATGCAAGTGATTTCTGTACATTAATTTTGTATCCTGAGACTGCTGAATTCATGTATCAGTTCTAGCAGAATTTTGGTGGAGTCTATCGGGTTTTCCATGTGTAGTATCATGTCATCTGCAAAAAGTGTAAGCTTGACTTCATCTCTGCCAATTTTGATTTCATTTGATTTCATTTCTGCCTTTTATTTCATTATGTTGTCTGATTGCTGATGCTAGAACTTCCAACAGTATGTTAAACAATAGTGGTGAGAGTGGACATCCCTATCATGTTCCTGATCTCAAGGGGAACGCTCTCAGTTTTTCCCTGTTGAAGATGATATTAGCTGTGGGCTTTTCATAAATGGCTTTTATGATGTTTAAGTATGTTCCTTCTATCCTGACTTTCTCGAGGGTTTTTATTAAGAAAGGATGCTGAATTTTGTCAAATGCTTTTTCTGCATTGATTGACAGGATCATATGGTTCTTATCTTTTATTAATGTGATGTATCACATGGACTGAGGTGTGAATATTGAACCAGCCCTGCAGCATAGGAATGAATCCCACTTGGTCATGGTGAATAATTCTTTTTATATGCTGTTGAATTTGATTTGCTAGTATCTTATTGAGAATTTTTGCATCCATATTCATCAGGGATATTGGCCTGTAGCTCTCTTTTTTTGCTAGGTCTCTGTCTGGTTTGGGAATCAAAGTAATACTGGCTTCATAGAGTGAGTCTGGAAGGTTTCCTTCACTTTATATTTTTTGGAACAGCTTGAGAAGGATAGGTATTATCTCTGCTTTAAATTTCTGGGAGAATGCCCCAGGGAAGCCATCTGGTCCTGGACTCTTATTTGTTGGGAGATTTTTGATAACTGATTCAATTTCTTAACTGGTTATGGCTCTGTTCAAATTTTGTATTTCTTCCTGTTTGAGTTTTTGAAGTGTGTGGCTGCTTAGGAATCTGTCCATTTCTTCCAGGTTGTCCAGTTTGTTGGCATATAATTTTTCATAGTATTCCCTGATAATTGCTTGTATTTCTGAGGGATTGGTTGTAATACTTCCATTTTCATTCATGATTTTATCTATTTGGGTCCTCTCTCTTTTCTTTTTGAGAAGCCTGGCTAGAGGTTTATCAATTTTGTTTATTTTTTCAAAGCACCAACTCTTGGTTTCATTGATCTGCTCTACTGGTTTTTTTAGATTCTATATTGTTTATTTCTGCTCTGATCTTTATTATTTCTCTTCTTCTGCTGGGTTTGGGGTGTCTTTGCTGTTCTGCTTCTATTTCCTTTAGGTGTGCTGTTAGGTTTTGTATTTGGGATTTTTCTTGTTTCTTGAGATAGGCCTGGATTGCAATGTATTTTCCCCTCAGGACTGCCTTCGCTGCATCCCAAAGCGTTTGGATTGTTGTATTTTCATTTTCATTTGTTTCCATATGTTTTCAAATTTCTTCTCTAATTGCCTGGTTGACCCATTCATTCTTTAGTAGGGTGTTCTTTAATCTCCATGTTTTTGGAGGTTTTCCAGACTTTTTCCTGTGGGTGATTTAAAGTTTCATAGCATTGTGGTCTGAAAGTATGCATGGTATGATCTCAATTCTTTTATACTTATTAAAGGCTGTTTTGTGACCCAGTATGTGATCTATCTTGGAGAATGTTCCATGTGCACTCAGGAAGAAAGTATATTCTGTTGCTTTGGGATGGAGAGTTCTAAATATATCTGTCAAGTCCATCTGGTCCAATATATCATTCAGGGCACTTGTTTATTTATTGATTCTCTGTCTAGATGATCTATCCATTACTGTAAGTGGAGTATTAAAGTCGCCTGCAGTTACCACATTCTTATCAATAAGGTTGCTTATGTTTGTGATTGTTTTGTATATTTGGGGGCTCCTGAATTCGGCGCATAGACATTTATAATTGTTAGCTCATCCTGATGGATAGACCCTGTAGTTATATAATGCCCTTCTCCATCTCTTGTTACAGCCTTTAAAGTCTAGTTTGTCTGATATAAGTATGGCTACTCCAGCTTTCTTTTGACTTCCAGTAGCATGACAGATAGTTCTCCATCCCCTCCCTTTCATTCTGTAGGTGTCCTCAGATCTAAAATGAGTCTCTTGTAGACAGCAAATAGATGGGTCTTGTTTTTTTTATCCATTCTGATACCCTACGTCTTTTGATTGGAGCATTTAGTCCACTTACATTCAATGTTATTATTGAAAGATACGGGCTTAGTCATTGTGATGTCTGTAGGTTTCATGCTTGTAGTGCTGTCTCTGGTCCTTTGTGGTCCTTGCAACATTTCACTCACAGAATCCCCCTTAGGATCTCTTGTAGGGCTGGTTTAGTGGTGATGAATTCCTTCAGTTTTTGTTTGTTTGAGAAACCCTTGATCTCTCCTTCTATTCTAAATGACATACTTACTGAGTAAAGGATTCTTGGCTGCAAATGTTTCCTGTTCATCACCTTGAAGATTTCCTGCCATTCCTTTCTGGCCTGCCAAGTTTCAGTAGAGAGGTCTGCTACTACCCTTATGTGTCTGCCTTTGTATGTTAAGGCCCGTTTATCCCTAGCTGCTTTCAGAATTCTGTTTTTCCTTGTATTTTGCCAGTTTCACTATGATATGTCGTGCAGAAGATCGATTCAAGTTACATTTGAAGGGAGTTCTCTGTGCCTCTTGGATTTCAATGCCTGTTTCCTTCCCCAAATCGGGGAAGTTCTCAGCTATGATTTGTTCAAGTACACCTTCAGCCCCTTTCTCTTCTTCTTCTGGAATTCCTATGATACAGTTATTGTTCTGTTTGATTGCATCACTTAGTTCTCTAATTGTCCCCTCATAGTCCTGGATTTTTTCTCTCTCCTTTTCTCAGCTTCCTCTTTTTCCATAATTTTATCTTCTAATTCACCTGTTCTCCCCCCTTCCCTTCAATCTGCACTGTGGCCACCTCCATTTTATTTTGCACCTCATTTATAGCATTTTTTTATTCATCATGACTATTTTTTAGTCCCTTGATCTCTGTAGCAATAGATTCTCTGCTGTCCTCTATTATTTTTTTCAAGCCCAGCAGTTAATTTTATCACTATTATTCTAAATTCTTGTTCAGTTATATTTCTTAAATCATTTTTGATCATTAGCTGGCACTACTTCCTGGCATATCTTTTTAGAATTCTCCCGTTTTGTCATTTTGGCTAGTTTTCTGCCCCTTACACATCTTAAAAGCTTGGTGTGTGCTCTGCACTTATGAGCACTGCTGTATTAAAGTAGGGTCCTACAGTGCCTAGGGCCTGGCCCTTCAGGCGGTATTTTTTCAGAGGTTGTTACTTGCTGTCTGTTGTGACTTTGGTTATTTTATTGCCCTACTCATAGAGATATTTTGGACCCTCCACCAGGTGTGCTTTGATTTGTTCCTGGGAGTAGCCCTGTAAAGGAAAACAGATAGACAAACAGGAGACAAAAACACAGAAACACACAAACAAAAAGCGCAAACAAAAAACTAAAGACTAAACAAAAAACCCCAAAACACCGACTACAAGTAAAGAAGACAGTGGAGGCGGTGCCGATGGAAGAGCACATACAAAGAGAGAAATGACGGGGGGAAGGGGGAGAAAAAATAAACATTGACTAGGCAGAGACACTAAAAGGCTTCATCATGAGAGAAAGGAAAGTAAAGGAGGGGTGGCAAACAAAACGAAGATAAAGTTACTCAGAGAAACTATTTGGCTTGATTATTCCAGAGAAGGAGAAAGGAGTGTAAAGAAGGAGGTGTAGAACATGTATCAAGACAATGGATTAAATATGTCTGTTTAGACAAACCAATAACCAGAGTAACCAGCCTAGGGGAGGGAAGAGATAAGGAGGAGAAGTGGTGGGGGCGGGGAGGGGAGAATATTTCTATATATCCGGAATTGACCTAGAGTGAATGCAGGCAATGCTACAGCGCTTGTCAGGAGGAGCTGTCCACAGGGCCTGTGCCGCCCTGGTGGATATGCAGTTACCCAGTGAGAAGGGGCGTGGTTTGGTGTAGTCTGGACCCACCTCCCCTATGGGCGGGGGAGTGATCCCTGAGGCCCCTCTTGGTGGTGGTGGTGGTGGTGGCAGTGGGGAGGAATGGTGATCCCCTAGTCTCTTCCTCAGGGAGCCAGACCCAGTGGACTCTGAGTCGTCCTCACTGTGCCCCGGGCACAGATGGGGTGGTCCTTCTCACTCCGCCAACTCCCCTGACCCCGCGCTTGGCTAGGATTCAAAGTCCTGCTGTGTGCGCTCTGGCACTGGGGAAGCGCCTCTCAGTGCGCCGGGTATGTGGTTCCTCTGGCTTGGTCTGTGACGCTGCACTTCCGGGAGGACCACCTTCTCCCACTGCGGACTGAGCCGCTGCCCTCGCCACCCCTGCTGTGGCAGACACCGGCAGACTTTGTCTTTCCTCACAGCACTCCAGGGAGATGGCTGCCTTTTCCTACTGCAGACTGTACCCTCGGCCCAGCCACTGAGCCCCAGGGGTGGCAGACGCAGGCAGGCTTTGTACTGTCGCGCAGCCCTCCAGGGAGGGAACCACTTTCTCCAACTGGGGACTGAGCCCATGACCTACCACCGCACCCAGGCCTGGCTCCCCTCCTCCTCAGGTGCACGAGTAGGGAGCCGGCCCTAGTCAGTAGAAAGCCCCACAGTTAGAGATCGGATCCCAATTAATCTCAGTCCAAGGTCTTTCTCCTGTCCAGATATGGACCTACACTTCCTTAGCCGCTCTTTCTCTTCCCTTTGTCTCTCCGCAGAAGGGGGTCCTTCCCCTCCATGCCCACGTGGCCTTTTTTTATCTCCCCCAGTTCACAGTCATTCACTTATCTTTTTTCCAGTTTTCCCATTTTCTTCCCAGTAAATTCAGTCTCTTCTCCTCCCAGGCTCTAGTGTTCAAAGTCCTTTGACTTCTGCCCTTTTTTGTTTGAGAGATGCAGGAAGTATGGATCCCCCTACTTCTCCTCCATGTTGGCCCCTCCTCTCTCCCCTACTTTGGTTCTTTTGATTAAAAGGTCCTCTAGACTTTTCAGTTTCTAAAAATAAGACTAATTTTTTACTCATTGATGATATACAACAGCAGTTACCTTTCCCAAGAGGGAAAGACCATCATTCCTCTTCCATTTTCTCTACCACATACACCATCTTTAGTAACCCATCACTCTCACTTGAAAATCTCATTCAGTGTCCCGACCTACTGTTTCATGACCATCTATCTGATAGAGTAATCCTTGCCTGTAATAAAATGAACAAAGGCTCTTAATGATACCACTGAATCCAGAGAAGTGCCTATGACCACAGAAAACATGGCAATTGAGATAATAGCTTTATATCTATTCCCTGCCACTCCCCATGCTCTCAGATTTATACTGTATCTTAAAATTAGCATCCTAGTTTTTCCAGGTTATAGAGTATGAGTAAGCACCACCTACCTAATCAATTAGGTTCCTTTCACCTTACCATTTCTTTCTGAGACCACTGTGGTTGACAAGTGAAACACATGTAATGAAAATATAACATCCATGGACTCCAAACTTGAGGCTTTAAGTCCTCAATAATACTGTAGCCTCAAGGAATATCAAATTGAGAGAGAGAAAGAGAGCGTGAGTGGGGGAGGGGCACAGAGGGAGAACCAGAATCCAAAGCAAGTTCCAGGCTCTGAGCTGTCAGCACATAGCCTGACGTGGGGCTCAAACCCATGAACTGTGAGATCATGACCTGAGCTGAAGTCAGACACTTAACTGACAAAACCACCCAGGTGCCCCAAGAATAGCAAATGTAGTAAAAAAAATTATAGGGGTGCCTAGCTGGCTCAGTCGGAAAAGCATGTGACTCTTGATTGTGTGGTTGTGAGTTTGAGTCCCATGATGCATGTAGAGAAGAAAATAAAATCTTTCAAAGAGATTTAAACAGAAGATGATTAGGTCTTTCCAGATATACTTGTTGGATTGACACACTTCATCTCATGAATTTAAATAATTTTAATTTTCTGTGGAATTTAACACCTAAGGTTGATTAATACTCAAAATAAACCTAGTTCCCCCTAGTATGAATTTTCTTATGGTAGTCCACTGAGAGAATTGGCTGAATAAATTATCACTTTCATTACGTTTGTAATGTTTCTGTCCAATATGAATTCTTTGTTGTAAATTCTTTTAGGACCAAAAGTTGTACATTTTTTTTTTATTATTATTCTTGGAAGTCTGTACCTCTTAATCCCATTCACTTATTTTTACCCTCCATCCCAAAGTTGTACACTTTTATAAAGCTGATCACACTCATTACATTTGTAAGGTTTCTCTCTAGAAAAAATTATGTTCCCCAAGGTATAACCTTGTATAAGCCTTGCCATACATTCCATTTGTATGGTTTGGAGATTTACATTCTGATACCAGGTGAGGTGTGAGCCATGGTTACAAGTTTTGCCACGTACATTAGTTTCATATGTTAACTCTCCTTGATGGAATCTGTGATGCTGAGTACAGCTTGAACACTTGCTCACTTTATTTGCAAGTTTTCTTTCTACCGGGAGTTCTTTGATGACCCCAAAGCTGAAGCTTTGAATAAATGCACCACCACACATATTAGGTTTACTGTGTTTCTTTTCATGATGTGTTTTCTGATGCCTCATAAGTTTTGCAATTGGGCAAAAGCTTTGCCACACTCATTACATTTATAAGGTTTCTCTCCAGTATGGATTTTCTTATGCTGAGTAAGATGTGATCATTCCACTAGAGGCTTTGCTACACTCATGACATTTGTTTCTCTCCAATATGCATTCTCTCATGATACCAAAGGTCTGAATGTTTGATATAAGCCTTATCACATTTATTACATTTATAAGGTTTTTCTCTCGTGTGAATTCTTTGATGTCTCGTAAGGCTTGAACTTCGGATAAAATCCTTGTCACACACATTACATTTGTGTGGTTTCTCTCCAGTGTGTATTTTCCGGTGTGTATTAAGGGTTGCAAAATGGGTAAATGCTTTGCCACACTCATTACATTTGTAAGGTTTCTCTCCAGTATGAGTTCTCTCATGACCCCAAAGGTCTGAACGTTTGATAAAAGCCTTATCACACTTACTACATTTATAAGGTTTCTCTCCTGTATGAATTCTCTGATGTGCCATAAGGTTTGAACTTTGGATAAAATCCTTGTCACACACATTACATTTGTGTGGTTTCTCTCCAGTGTGTATTTTCTGATGCCTAGTAATGGATGCAAATTGGGTAAATGCTTTGCCACACTCATTACATGTGTAAGGTTTCTCTCCAGTATGGATTTTTCTATGTTGAGTAAGATTTGAACGCTCAGCAAAGGCTTTGCCACACTCGTTACATTTGTAAGGTTTCTCTCCAGTATGAGTTCTCTCATGACCCCAAAGATCTGAACGTTTGATAAAAGCCTTATCACACTTACTACATTTATAAGGTTTTTCTCCCGTATGAATTCTCCGATGTGCCATAAGGCTTGAACTTTGGTTAAAAGCCTTGTCACACACGTTACATTTGTGTGGTTTCTCTCCAGTGTGTATTTTCTGATGCCTAGTAAGGTTTGCACATTGGGTAAACGCTTTGCCACACTCGTTACATTTGTAAGGTTTCTCTCCAGTATGGATTTTCTTATGTCGAGTAAGATTTGAACGGTCTGTAAAGGCTTTGCCACAGTCATTACATTTGTAAGGTCTCTGTCCACAATGAATTCTCTCATGACTCATGAGATTTGAGCTTTTGCTAAAAGCCTTCCCACAGTCATTGCATTTATAAGATTTTCCTCTAGCATAACCTCTCCTGTATTGTGCAGGTAATAAAGGGTATTTTGAAATCTTCCTAGATTTATTCCAAAAGTTTTTGGTACTGGGAGGAATTCCTTGAAGTGGTGAGACTGAGGAACCATTGCTGACAGACTTCTCAGCTGGATTACATTCATACATTTTCTCCTCACTGTGAAATCTCTGCAGTTCAGCCTGATGTGCCTGCAAACTTAATCCAATTCTATTTTCCAAGCAGTTTACGTACTGGTTTCCAGCACCAATTCTGTTATTGTCTCGTTTTAACAAAGTCCTTATAAATGGCTCACCACCCATGAGATACTGGTATGTATTATTTCTTACAGAAACACTCTGCTTTTCAGGAAGAGTAACTGAGGACTGATTAAGTTGCTGGTCTTTTCTACAAATGAGAGTTTTGTTATGGGTCAAAGGCACTTTATAATTTCTTGTATCATATCCCCACTGACTTTCAAACTCATGCATATCTTCCCAGACTTCCTGGAGATCAAAATCCTTGATTCCATGACTTCCATTTCTCTCCAATATCACTAAGTGGTAAAATTCTCCTTTATTAATATCCTCTGTTGGTGATAATTCCTTGATTGCAAATCCATCGGAAGGGATTCCTATTAAAGAGAGTTGGAAGGTAAATATTTTACACTGAATTACATAATTACACAACCAAATACTTTATACTGAACACAGTAAGTTTTTCAAGGATGGTCTTCAAACACTATTGTAATAATGTTTTTAAGTTTGCTTTTTATAAATTTTTCCATATTAATAATTTCTCTGATTTTAAGGTAATTTTTCCAAACACACATTATACACTATCCATATTTTTTGGCCATATAACTGGATAATGAAATGATACTTCATGATTACAGAGCTCATCTGTACACTGGCTATTATATAACTGTGCATGAAATCATAGAGATGTTTATCTTCCTTAATTCCTAATCTTTATAAAAATGTATTTATCTCAAGCTGTTATTTCATAATTCAGTGATTCTCAACATATCTTTGATTTCTCCTACTGTGTGTTCCTTATGGAATGTAAATTCTGTCTTTAGTTTTCAAGGAAGAATTCTTTAGAATTCCAGAGACTATTATTTTGTGTAACTGTGATTACTAACTTAACTTGCTAGATCTATCGATTTTTAGATTGTAATACACAGGTTTCTTATAATAGTGTCATGTTCTTTTCATCATATCCTCATACATTATTAAACACACATCATTATTAAACACCAGATCAAGTTGCAGTCATCAGCAATTTGCACTGTGTATGAATAAGGGTTTTTCTACAGTGTAGGGAGGGGCAGGACATGTGGAAACTTAGGTGCTTTGGTGCTCAAAATTAATATACCTGGAGATACCAGTATAGTTTCTTAGCTCAATAAAAAATCTGAGGAAAGGCCAGGACTTGGATTCAGAAAAGCAAGAGTGAAGCCCAAGGAGTTTCAGGCCATGTGGCGACCGTGCTTGTGCTTGCACATTTATGGGAACATGGTTGTGTTGTAAGTTAAATGCCTGACCTTGGTGAAAGGAACTGATTTAGCAACAGGCATAATACGGACTCATCCTGTAAGAATGTATAGTATTGGTATGATGTGAAAGTGGAAAATATCAAAAAGGACACAGTATGGTGTTATAGGAAGAGTGTAGACTGACATCTGTTTCAGCATTTGTTCTGAAAAGTATCAAACTGAATAGCCCATGAATTCCATTCCTAGGTACTCAACAGAACTATTTAATATATACATGTTCCAGGAGACACATACAAGAATTATTTTTTAAAGTTTATTTACTTAGAGTAAGAGGGAGAGTGGGGGAGGGGCAGAGAGAGAGAATCCCAAACAGGCTCCACACTGTCAGCACAGAGCCCAGTGCAGAGCTCAAACTCTTGAACTGTGAGATCATGACCTGAGCCCAAATCCAGAGTCAGATGCTAAACTGATTGATCCATCCAGGTGCCCCAAAATAATGTATTATTATGTAAAAAGCTATGGCAAATCAATTTCATGATATTTCTGTGACTAAGGCAGTAACTTTAAAAAACCACAAAAAAAGTATGTTCTCAAGGTATCATAAAATCTCGGCTTAAAGAATGCCATAGATTTAGTTGAAGACAATGTGTGTTATAACAACTGTCACTCCACATGTATGGGAATGGCCAAAATCCAGAACACTAACACTGAATACTAGTGGGGATATATAGCAGTAAGAACTCTCATTCACTGCTGGTGGGAATGCAAAATGGTATGCCACTTTGGAAGACTGCAAGTTTCTTACAGAATTAAACATACTACTAAATGTTGTCTAGCAGTCATACTCTTTGGTATTTACAAAAATAAGTTGAAAATTTATATCCACTTAAAAACCTACACACAAAATAGAAAAATCCTGTATTTGTATGGAACCACAAAAGAACCCAAATGCTAAATCATCTTGAAAGAGAAGAACGAAGCTACAGGAATCACATTCCCAATTTCAAACTCCCTGATTACAAAGCTGTGGTAATTAAAACAGTATGGTATTAGCATAAAAATAGATACACAGATCAACAGAACAGGAGCCTAGAAATAAACTCACACACATGGTCAATTAATTTACAACAAAGAAGACATGACTGTACAATGGGGGAAGTACAATCTTTTCAATCGATGGTTTGGGAAAACGGGACAGCCAGAGGCAAAAGCGTGAAACTGGACCACTGACTGACACCATACACAAAAATTAACTCAGAATGGATTAAAGACTAAATCTAAGACCTGAAACCATAAAACTCCTAGAAGAAAAGATAGAGGGTAAGAAGCTCCTTGACACAGGTCTGGGCAATTTTTTTGTTTTTTTGACTCTTGACGCCAAAAGAAAAAACAAGAGCAAAAATAAGTGAGACTACATCAAACTAAAAAGTGCACAGCAAAGGAAACACTTTTTCAACAAAATGTAAAATTAGCAAATGATGTATCTGATAAGGGACTAATAATCCAACACAGCCCAAAAATGCTCAAATGATCCAATTTAAGAAATGGGCAGAAGAGCTGAATAGACATTTTACAAAGACCTAGAGGTGGCCAGCAGGACCATGAAAAGATGTTCAACGTCATTCATCACCAGGGAAATGCAAATCAAAACTACAATGAGGTATCATTTCACACCTATTAGAATGGCAGTTATTAAAAAGACAAGAATAACAAGCATTGGTGACAGGGTGGGGAATTTGTGCAGTGTTGGTGGGAGATGAAATGGTATAGCCAAGAGAACTGTGTGATTCACCAATTCTACTTCTGAGTATTTATCTGAAGAAAACAAAAATACTAACTCAAAAAGAAGCGTTCTGATGTTCACTGCAGCACTATTTATAGTAGTTGAGATACAGATACAATCTAAGTGTCCATTGATGGGTGAATGGATAAAGTTGTGTATATATAACACAATATTATCCAGCCATAAAAAAGAAAGAATCTTGCCATTTGTGACAACATGGATGGACCTTGAGGACATTATGCTAAGAGGAATGAGTCAAAGACCAATACAGTATGATTTCTCTTATATGTGGAATCTTAACAAAACAACCTCTCTTAATAGATACAGAGAACAGATTGGTGGTTACTACAGGCAGGAAGTTGAGGGGACAGTGGCAGAAATGGGTGAAGGGATCAAAAGGTTAAGAAAAAAAAAAGAAGGATGCCTAGCTGGCTCATTTGGTAGAGCATGCAACCCTTGACCTTGTGGTGGTGAGTTCAAACCCCACAATGGGTGCAGAGATTACTTAACATCAAAACTTGCTGCTGCCTCTTTAGTTCTTAAAACAACCTAAACAAAACACCACCCAAATTTATTAATATGGTGCTTTCCGTATATCAGGAATGCAATAAACATCTGTGGAATGATACATGTTTTTCCGACAGAAAAGCTAACTAGAGATGTCAGTAAGCTGTGCTGTATTTTAACTACATCTAATTTTGGATTTTCACTTTTTGGAATTATCTACATCATGACTTCTTCCTAATTAATGCACAATGGCCCGACCCTAAGAAGCCAGGATGGCCCAGGAAAGAAAGAGATAAACTTTAGCTCTACTTTTATTAGACAGATACTACATTTTGTTTGTCTCCTGAGAAGTTCTCTCTAGGACACAAAATAGAAATGGAAAGTGAACAGGTCCTGGGGTCTGCACTATAGAGGCCTCAGCTCTGAGGCCTTTCAGCATTTGTTCTGAAAAGTATCAAACTGAATAGCCCATGAATTGAGAATGGAATGAGAACCAAGAGAGATCAGGGAAAAGATTCCTTAGGGACAGCCATCCCAGTCCCTCTCAAACCATGGCACCAGTATGGTCAGAGGGGCCAGGTAACAGCATTGTAGGTCCTAACAGTGGGAGTTCAGATGTGTACACATTTGATTTACACATCTGAATAACAGAATGAGAAGTGTGGGGTGGGGGGTGAGGGAGGCTTTTCTTTGAAAGCTCATAAGGAAGGAACTTGTATTTTCCCACAGACCCTTCCCAAACAGTATTTACTGGAGCCGTTTACTCTGTGCCCATCTAAGCTCTGACTTGTGCTCACATCTCCAATACATTCCCACCTGTCTGGATTTCCCCAAATATTCAGGTCACATTCCACAGTCCAGGGCTCTTTCCCTGCCTCGAAAATGGAGATGATATTCAGCTCAAGAAGAGATTTCCATTTATAAAGAAAAACAGATCTGCTTTGCTCTTCCAGAATACATTCCCAGCTTGTTGTTCAACAAAGAAAGGACATTCAGTATATGTGGGTGTAGAAACATATTTCAAAAAGTAGTCAACTGAGTGCCTGAATGCTTAAGGATTATTTTAGGTATGCAGAGATCTGGTTCTTTCCAAGAAGTACTGAACCAAAAGCACAAGGGTAAAACCACAGAATCAGATATTTTAAAAAATTCACCATAAGGTTTCCTTTTCTTTCCCCAACTTTACGTAACTTTATTGTCTCTGAGCCTTATCTTTAATGATGTCAGTGAAATTGGACTTACTAAGACTTTAAGGGTTTTTACATCCTATTCCCCAGACTTCTAGATGGGTATTTAAATTCTAGTTAGTTAATAAACAGTATAGTATGGGTTTCAGTAGAATTTAGTGATTCATATAACATATAATACCCAGTGCTCGTCATCACCATTTCCCTCCCATAAGGTTTTCTGACTAATGTTCTGCAACCACCTAAACAAGCAGGAGTGCAGAACTTCTGAAGGAAAGGGAAGTTAAGAGTCCATTTGCCACATTATGATGCCTTTCCATTCTCCATCAAAACGGCTGCAATCACTCCCTAAAGAACAGGGATTTGAAACTCCTATGATCAAGTCAGGGACTCTCAAAAGGAAATACAAACACAAAAAGTAATTACCGACTTCTGGAGGGAAGTTATCTTCACCCAGGGAGACCAGGTTCCTGTAGTTCTCCAACATCACGTCCCTGTACAAGGACCTCTGAGCGGGGTCCAGGCACTCCCACTCTTCCTGAGAGAACTCTATGGCTACGTCCCTGAATGTCAACCGTCCCTGAAAGGAAAACACATTTCACCAAGTGGACAGGGAAAGTGTTCTTATTTGACACAAAATTAGGGATGTGTAAAGATGGACTTGGCTAGAGTGAGTATTCTTTGATTTATATAAGATAATTTTGAAGAGATACAGTTAACATAAAATTAGCCATTTTAAAGTACCATTCAGGGACGCCTGGGTGGCTCAGTCGGTTAAGCGGCCGACTTCGGCTCAGGTCATGATCTCGCGGTCCGTGAGTTCGAGCCCCGCGTCGGGCTCTGTGCTGACAGCTCAGAGCCTGGAGCCTGGTTCAGATTCTGTGTCTCCCTCTCTCTGACCCTCCCCCGTTCATGCTCTGTCTCTCTCTGTCTCAAAAATAAATAAATGTTAAAAAAAAAAAAATTTAAATAAATAAATAAATAAATAAATAAAGTACCATTCAGTGACAGTGCATTCACAATGTTGCATAAACCTCACCTCTGTCTAGATAGAAAACATTTTTATCAGCCCCAAAGGAAATCCTTTACCCATTAACAGGTGCTTCCTATTGCCCAGTCCCTGGCAACCACTAATGCTTTGTCTCTGGATTTACTGATTTTGGATCTTTTCATGTGAATGGAATGGCATAAAAAATGTGACCGTTTGCATCTGCCTTCTTTCACTTAGAATAATGTTTGGGGTTCATCCATGATATAGTATGTATCAGTGGTACATTTCCTTTCTTCTGCCTGCAGAGTATTCCATAGCAGGACTAGACCATATTCACTCAACTGCTGATGGGCATTTGCTTGTTACCACCTTTGCCTGATGTTAATAAGTTGCTATGAACTTTCAAGTACAAGTAAGTTTGAATATTTGTTTTCAGTTCTTTTGGTTATGTACCTAGGAGTGGAATTACTGGGTCACATGGTTTAATATTTTGAGAATTGGCCACACTGTTTTCTGCAGCAGCTACAACAGCTTAACAGCAGTGTGTCATGATTCTAATTAGAATCTTTATATCTTTACCAACACTTATTTTTTGTTGTTGTTGTTGTTTTACAATAGTCATCCTAGTGGGTATGAAATGATAACTCATTTGGTTTTGACTTTGCATCTTACTAATGACTACTTTCATTGAACACCTCTTCTTGTGCTTGTTTCGTTTGTATATCTTCTATGGAGAAATGTCTATTAAAATACTTTGACTGTTTTGCAAATTGGGCTCTTTGTATTTTGGTTGTTGAGTTGTAGAGAAGTTCTTCATGTATTTCTAGGTTCTGCACCCTTACTAGATTTGTGATTTGCAAATTATTTCCTCCCATTTGGTAGACTGTTTCACTCACGTGATAATGTCTCAGTGCACAGACATGATTGTGACGAATACCAATTTATCTAGTTAGTCATTTTCTCTTTTGCTATTGGTATCATATATAAAAATCCACTGCCAACCCTAAGGTCATGAAGAGTTACCTCTATGTTTTCATCTAAGACTTTTATAGTTTTAGCTCTTACCTGTAGTCTTTTGATTAATTCTGAATTTATTTACTTATATGGTAGGAGGTAGTTTCAGTTTCATTGACACAAGGATATCCAGTTGTTCCAGTACCATTAAAGAGACTATTCTTTTTTCCACTGTTTTTGGCAGACTTGTAAAAGGGAATGGATTGCAGACGTATGGGTTTACTTGTGGACGCTCAATTCTATCACTTTGATCTGTATTTCTAGCCTCTGCTAGAATTATAGTTTTGATTACTCAAAGTTATTGTAGTCAGGTTTGATGTCAAGAATTCTAAGTCTTCCAATATTGTTCTTTCTCATATTTATTTTCGTTATTTGGTGTCCTTACCAATTCTATGTGAGTTTTAGAACCAGGTTTCCCATTTGGGCAAAACATGCTGTTGGGGTGTTCTAAGGACTGCATTACCCTTTATATTGCTCTGGGGAGTACTGCCATTTTAAGGTCTTCTAAGCCACAAGCACAAGATATCTTGACATTTGTTTAGGTTTTCTTTAATTTTCCTCAACGACTTTGTATGAAATTTCAGTGTGTGTAAATCTTCCATTTCCTTGGTTAAATTTATTCCCATTTGTTTTCTTGCTCTTCTAAATGGAACTGTTTACTTACTGTCCATTTGTTGATTGCTCCCGTACAGAAACACAACCTGAATTTTCAGTGTTGATATTGTATTCTGTAACTTCAGTGAATTCATTCTAATAGTTTGAGGATTCTTATTTCTTTTTTTTTATATATAAAATATAATTTATTGTCAGTTTGGTTTCCATACAACACCCAATGCTCATCCCAAAAGGTGCCCTCCTCAATGCCCATCACCTACTTTCCCCTCTCCCCCACCCCCCACCAACCCTCACTTTGTTCTCAGTATTTAAGTCTCATGGTTTGCCTCCCTCCCTCTCTCTAACTCCACCCCCCCATGGTTCTCTGTTAAGTTTCTCAGGATCCACATATGAGTGAAAACATATGGTAACTGTCTTTCTGAGGATTCTTATTTGTAAATATAAGATCATGTACACTATGAATGGAGATCATTTGATTTCTTTTCCAATTCTGACACGTTTTATTTATCCTCTGTATTTTCTCTAATTAAAGTTTCCCATACAGTGTTGATATGTGGTGGCACAATGGGGCATACTTGTTTTGTTCTTGATATTAGGGGGAAGTTTTCAGTTGTTCACCAATGAGTATGATGTTAGCTATGGAATTTTTATAATATCCTTTTTCGGACTGATCGGGTTCCCTTCTATTCCTAATTTTGAGTGCAATGTTTTTGGTGGGTGGAGTGTTCTATATATGTCTGCTGAGTTTAGCTGGTTTAGTGTTGCACAGTCCTCTATTACTGATGTCTGGCGGTTCTGTCCATTATTAAAAAGGGAACACTGAGGTCTCCCTCTGTTATAGTAGAACTCTTTTTTTGCTTCAAAAAATTGGGGGCTTTGCTGTTATATACATATCATTTATAGTTGTTTTATCTTCGTGATGGACTGACTCTTTTTTCAATATAGAATGTCCTTCAACATCTTTAGTAGCAATTTTGCAACTTAAAGTCTGTTTGGTCTGATATGTGTATAGCTACTCAGGTAGGTTTCATGACTATCTGCAAGGAATGTCTTTTTCCATCCTTCCACTTTCAACATATTTGTGTATCTAAAGCGAGCCTTGGGGTGCCTGGGTGGCTCAGTTGGTTAAGCTTCCAACTTTGACTCAGGTCATGATCTCATGGTTTGTGGGTTCGAGCCCCACATCGGGCTCTGTGCTGACAGCTCAGAACCTGGAGCCTACTTTAGATTCTGTGTCTTCCTCTCTCTCTGCTCCTCCCCCACTCGTGCTCTGTCTCTCTCTCTCTCTCCCAAAAATAAAATAAACATTAAAAATTTTTTTAAAAAGCTGACTGATTGAGGCGCCTCGGTGGCTCAGTCAGTTAAGCGGCCGACTTCGGCTCAGGTCATGATCTCGCGGTCCGTGAGTTCGAGCCCCGCGTTGGGCTCTGTGTTGACAGCTCAGAGCCTGGAGCCTGTTTCAGATTCTGTGTCTCCCTCTCTCTCTGACCTTCCCCTGTTCATGCTCTGTCTCTCTCTGTCTCAAAAATAAATAAACGTTAAAAAAATTTTTTTTAATAAAAAAATTAAAAGCTGATTATGTGCTTGCCAGGGATCTCCATGCATTTGTCATACTTGAAGTTAATTGAGTTTTTTGGATGTGTAGGTTGTTTTGACATATTGGGGAGGTTTTCAACTCTTATTTCTTCAGATATTCTTTCTGCCCTTTCTTTGTCTTATCCTTCTAGGACTCCTATTACATGTATATCAGTATTCTTTTTTTTTTTTTTAAACGTTTTTTATTTATTTTTTTGGGACAGAGAGAGACAGAGCATGAACGGGGGAGGGGCAGAGAGAGAGGGAGACACAGAATCGGAAACAGGCTCCAGGCTCCGAGCCATCAGCCCAGAGCCCGACGCGGGGCTCGAACTCACGGACCGCGAGATCGTGACCTGGCTGAAGTCGGCCGCTTAACCGACTGCGCCACCCAGGCGCCCCTGTATATCAGTATTCTTGATAGTGTTTGAAGATTTCTTGGTCTCCAGTCATTTTTCTTCTTTTTTTCCCTTTTATTCTTTTTCTCCCTTTCTTCTGCTTACACTTGATAATTTCAGTTAACTTATGTTTAGGTTCACTGATTCTTTATTCTTATTGTCCGTCTATTGTCCATTCACCCTCTAGTGAATTTTGAATTTTGGCTATTATACTTTTTTAACTCCAGAATAACTATTCCATCCCTTTCTATTTCATCTGTCTGTTTACTGATATTTTCTATTTGTTGAAACATTATTCTCCTACTTCTTAGATGTTTTCCATGTTTTCCTTTAGCTGAGGATGTTCAAGACAGTTGATTTAAAATCTTTATTTAGTAAGTGGAACGTCTGTGCCTCCTCAGAAAGACTATCATTAACCTGGTAATCATGCTTAAGCTGTACAATCTTTTTTTTTCTTTTTTTTTTAAATGTTTATTGGTTTTTGAGAGAAAGAATGTGAGCAGGGGAGGGGCAGAGAGAGGGAGACACAGAATCCGAAGTAGACTCTAGGCTCTGACCTGTCAGCACAGAGCCCCACGTGGACCTCTTATTCATTAACCATGAGATCATGACCTGAGCCCAAGTCGGACACCTTATCGACCTAGCCAACCAGGCACCCCATAACAATTTTAAGATATGCTTAGATGTCTGTAGTGAAGTCAGCCTGCTGAGAAGCCACCACCATGGCATTCTTTGAAACAGTAAGAAATTGTAAAGGACCCATGTTTCTTCATTTAGTGAATGCTCCAATGAGGATCTAAAAAAGCAGTTATCTCTACGTTTACTAACATGAGAACAACTTCAAGACATATGGTATGTAAATATTTCAATTTGCAGAGTAAAATATGATGATAAAACATTTAGTGAAGAATATTTTCTAAAATCACATTACAATATGTAAATACATTTTTAGAAGATTTGCACTAAAGAGAACATCAGTTCCTGATGAAGACAATCCGTGATGGTGAAAGATGTGAGAGGGAATGGTTATTTTACTTATTAGTTTCTAAGATGTACCACTGTGTGGAACTGAACCACAAAAATATATACTAGAAGGGTTTAATACAAAAAAAAAATTAACAATTATTAGTAAAATGAAAATTGAGCATCAGCCTCTCTGATGACAGAAAGTTCTGGTCCTATGTCAGGCTAAGTTATAAACATTTTTATTTAAAAGATCTACAGCATAAGAGTTCCTGAAAGAACACCACACATGGTCTTTATGAGATGGATGTGCTATAAATAAAGAACACTTACTGTTAGAAAAGTAGGTTGATTCTACATTTTAAAACTAATTGTGTTAACAAAACAAAACTCTCTATTCCTTATCCATATTTTGAACTTCCCATTCTATTCCAAAGTATTAATATTTGGGAGTCAGAAGCACACTGATTCCCTCGTTTAACGTCAAAAGGCATTTGTAAAATCAAAGCAAATTTCCCCGTCAGTCTTATTTTCCAGGGTTTCTCAAGTACTTGTGAGCATTAATATATTACTTAGTATGTAATCTCTTTAATCCTGGTTTATTTATATGAGCTGAATGGGCATCTAGAAGGAGTCTCTGAAGAATCCAACTGCCCAACCTCAAGGACACGACAGCCCACTTCCCCCATCTCTAGTTCTTGCCTGCGAAGAAACTCCTTCACAGGATAACCACCTAAAAGGAGCCTCTTCCCAAGTTCCATGTCACTGGGTCACAGTGAGATGGAATCTGCATGGAGATGAGAGGAGACCGGGAGAAGGCCCTGGGTGTGAGTAAATACTGTAGGCAGGACAACTCTGAGACGGAGAAGATTAATGAGTCCAAAATGTGACATTTTAGGAAGAACAATCATCAAAAAATATGACTTTTACCTGGAAAAGAGCCATTCCTCCTTTTTTTTTCCCCCTCTTCTTCTGGTCTTCCTTCTCAGGTAAGGTTATACTGTGTGACAAAAAGTATGTTGTTTAATGTTTAGAATCAAGATATCCTCTTCCTCTGCCATAGTATGCATATAGAGTATGCATACAGAGAGCACCTTACTATGGGAGAAAGACAGACCTTTGCTGCCCACCGCAACAGAAGGGATTCAGGGAGAACAAACTCCTATATGGAGTCCAACAAGTGCATTTGTCAAGCATTTCTTCAGAAAGCCCTCCCCTCCTGCTGAAACGTACACACTCTACTGAAACTGCATTGTCTTGTCTACCTGGCACTCAGCCTAAGGGAACTCCCTCATTCAAGTTCTTGGCTCCTCCCTAGGAAGCCAGCATCCAATGAATGGTTGATGGAGAACACAGAAGCTTGTCCATGCCATCAATTTGGAACAAGTCTTAAGAGCCACCTGAGCTCCAAAGCTCCCTGGTTACTACACTCTGAGTTTAGATCTTTGTCCTCATGGTGATGGGAAGCCATGAGAAGGTTTAATGTCAAAAGATGACACAAATTTTTAAGATATAGCTAAGACACACAGAGAGGGTGGAGCTGACAGAGACAAGTCTCTCTTTCTAAGACTATTCTGCCTCTTTCTAAGTGGTTTTTATTATTTTTGGAAATGGGTCACATTGTAAACTCTAATGATAACTGCATACCCTCATCCAGAAAACTGCCAACACAAAAACACACCCAACTTTGAAAATCATTTCAGGGATCTTATTAGCTCAGGTTCAGAATTTTTGCTCTGTCGTCTCCATGTTACAGGTAGGTACACTGGGGCTCAGAAGGGGAGTAATTTTACCAAGTTACCCTTAAGAAGTTTGAGTTGAGTGAGCAGAACTGGGTGTAAGTAAATTCTGAAATGATGGCCTGGATAGCTTTAAGCAGAAAGGGCTTGTCCTGGCATCCTAATCAGCAAGGAGGAAGTCAAACTTTCACTCTTTGCAGATGACTTGTACTTTATATGGAAATCCCAAAGTTTCCACCAAAAAACTGCTAGAACTGATCCATGAATTCAGCAAAGTCTCAGGATATAAAATTAATGCACAGAAATCAATTGCATTTCTTTTTTTTTTTTAATGTTTATTTTAGAGACAGAGAGAGAGGCAGAGCATGAGGAAGGGAGGGGCAGAGAGAGAGGGAGACATAGAATCCGAAGTAGGCTCCAAGCTCTGAGCTGTCAGCACAGAGCCCAACGCAGGGCTCAAACTCAAAAACAGTGAGATCATGACCTGAACTGAAGTCAGACACTTAACGGACTGAGCCACCCAGGTGCCCCTAATTGCATTTCTATACACCAATCATGAAGCAGCAGAAAGAGAAATCAAGGAATCGATCCCATTTACAACTGCCCCAAAACCCATAAAATGCCTAGGAATAAACCTAACCCAAGAGGTGAAAAATCAATACCCTGAAAACTATAGAAAGCTTACGAAAGAAATTGAAGACACCAAAAAAAAAAAAAAAAAAGGAAAAATATTCCACACTCATGGATTGGAAGAACAAATATTGTTAAAATGTAAATACTACCCAAGGCAATCTACATATTCAATGCAATCCCTATCAAAATAATACCAGCATTCTTCACAGAGCTAGAAAAAACAATCCTACAATTTGTATGAAACCACAAAAGACCCCAAATAACCAAAGCAATCCTGAAAAAGAAAACCAAAGCTGCAAATATCACATTTCCGGACTGTAAGCTGTAACACTGTAAGCTGTGTTACAAAGCTGTAATCAGCAAGACAGTATGGAACTAGCACAAAAACAGACCCACAGATCAATGGAACAGAATAGAGAACCCAGAAATGGACCCACAAACATATGGCCAACTAATCTTTGTGACAAAGCAGGAAAGAATATCCAATGGAATAAAGACAGTCTCTTCAGCAAGTGGAGCTGGGAAAACTGGACAGTGACATGCAGAAGAAATCTGGACCACTTTCTTACACCATACACAAAAATAAATTCAAAATGGATGAAAGACCTAAATGTAAGACAGGAAGCCATCAACATCCTCGAGGAGAAAGCAGGCGAAAACCTCTTTGACCTTGGCCGCAGCAACTTCTTACTCAACATGTCTCCAGAGGCAAGAAAAACAAAAACAAAAATGAACTATTGGGACCTCATCAAAATAAAAAGCTTCTGCACAGCGAAGGAAACAATCAGCAAAACTAAAAGGCAAACAGCGGAATGAGGAAAGATATTTGCAAATGGCATATCAGATAAAGGATTAGTATCCAAAATCTATAGAGAACTTCTCAAACTCAGCACCCAAAAAACAATCCAGTGAAGAAATGAAGACATGAATAGACACTTTTCCAAAGAAGACATCCAGATGGCCAACCGACACATGAAAAAATGCTCAACTTCACTCACCATCAGGGAGATACAAATCAAAACCACAATGAGATACCACCTCACACCTATCAGAATGGCTAACAGTAACAACTCAGGCAACGACAGATGTTGGCGAGGATGCGGAGAAAGAGGATCTCTTTTGCACTGCTGGTGGGAATGCAAATGGGTGCAGCCACTCTGGAAAAAGTATGGAGGTTCCTTAAAAAATTAAAAATAGAACTACCCAATGACCCAGCACTTGCAGTGCTACGTATTTATCCAAGGGATACAGATGTGCTGCTTCGAAGGGGGACATGCACCCCAATGTTTAAAGCAGCACTATTGACAATAGCCAAAGAATGAAAACAGCCCAAATGTCCATCGACTGAATAATGGATAAAGAAGATGTGGTATAGGGGCGCCTGGGTGGCGCAGTCGGTTAAGCGTCCGACTTCAGCCAGGTCACGATCTCGCGGTCCGTGAGTTCGAGCCCCGCGTCAGGCTCTGGGCTGATGGCTCGGAGCCTGGAGCCTGTTTCCGATTCTGTGTCTCCCTCTCTCTCTGCCCCTCCCCCGTTCATGCTCTGTCTCTCTCTGTCCCAAAAATAAAAAAAAAATAATAAAAAAAAAAAAAAAAAAAAAAGATGTGGTATATACATATATATGTGTATATATACATACATACATACATATACACACACACACAAGTATATATGTATATAAGTATATATATATATATATATATGTATATACAAGTATTATATGTATATATATAAGTGGAGTATTAACTTGGCAATCGAAAAGAATGCAATCCTGCCATTTGCAACAATATGGATGGACTAGAGTGTATCATGCTAAGTGAAATTAGCAGTGAGAGTAACACATACAACATACGACTTCACTCATATGTGGAATTTATGACACAAAACAGATGAACATAAGAGAAGGGAAGCAAAAATAATGTACAAACAGGGAGGGAGACAAAACATAAAGACTCTTAAATACAGAGAACAAACTGAGGGTTGCTGGAAGGGTGCTGGGTGGGAGGATGAGCTAAATGGATAAGGGGCGTTAAGAAGACACTTCTTGGGATGTTCACTGGGTTTTATATGTAGGGGATGAGTCACTGGATTTTGCTCCTGAAATCATTATTGCACTACATGCTAACTGGGATGTAAATTAAAAAAAAAAAAAAAAAAGTGTTGGTCCTAATTCCAGATTACCTTTCATATTCCCGAACAAGAGAGGCTTCTCTTTCATGGGTTTGATCAAACCCAAACATTTAATTCCTCTTTTCCAGAAAAGCTGTATGAAATTACAATTAGTTACAAGTCCTGGAAAACATGAAAAAGGGTCATCTGTGGGTATGAGCTCTGAGCAATCTGTATTATGAACAGATGGGCTCTGCTGGAACAAAGTTCCACATCAATCCAGACCACCTTTCAACATGTGTACAGAAAACACAAAGGGGACTTGAGGGGATCGTCTAATTAGTTGGAGACTTCAGCTTGGAACTCAGTAATGTAAAAGGTCACTTAAGGGAAAGAGAGAACTGTTGAATATTAAATTAACTGCCTGAACACGTTTTGAATGTTAAAGATTATCAACATCCTTAACAGATGTGTAAGGAAATATAAAGAAATCAAAGAATGGTTCCAACATATGATAGAGTAGAAAGTATATAAAATTCATAATCTGAACAATAAAATTCAGAGGGAAAATAATTTGGAAATTAAAAAGATATCCAATGGATTCTGAGATTAAAGCCAAAACAAGTGTGAGGATACACCAAAGAATACCATGAGCCACAGAAAAAAGGGAGAGAGACAAACAGTACTGTTAATGATGGCCATTGTAAAAAGCACCATGTGGTTATAGAAAGTCTTCCCTGGTTAACTCACTGAGCTAGTCCTCTGCCCTCTAGATGAGTAGGGGTTGCAAATGGAATTGATCTTCTGATGCAATGCTTAGAAAGAGCAGATGCCTCAAACATCAGGGTTCACAACTCTCAATCTCTTCTGTATAACTGGAACAATTCACCAAATTTTAGATTAATGAGGTCATAAAGCCACAAATCAGTACTTCACAACTTAATATCCCCATATCCAATCAATTCAGTACTCACCTGGGTTTGGGTCCTGTGCTTTGTCTGAGACCACTACGTGTTTTCTTCTCTGTATAAGTCTCTGTGTCCTTGTTTCTCTTCTGTCCTTTCGTCCATTTCTGTGTCCCTGCCTCACTATTCCTCCTCCAACAGTCTGACCCCACTCTATTACGGCCTCTGTTTCAATCCCCGCCGTTCTTTCTCCCCACACTTTATGATGGCCTTCTAACTCCGCAGATTTCTGCGTCTTTCCCTGCCATCTCTGTCCCCACTCTGCTCTCCCTGCGGCGGGGCGAAGGGCCTGCATCCACCTCCCTAGTGACGACTGTGCCCGACGCGGTTGGGGGTGGACGGCAGGGGGGAGACTCGGGAGTCAGAGAAAGGTTCTGAGCAGGAAAGCGACTGTCAGGGCGATCGGGGTCTGCAAGGGCCAGAGACAGAAAGGCTGGGCCCGTACCTGCCTCAGAGCGATTTTAAACGGAAACGATGCAGACGCCCGGGACCCGCCCCGAGCGACTGGGATCTGAACGTCTTATAGCCACGCCGCGAGAGGTGAACGGGACGAGTGAGTGCAAGGATTTTACCTTCCAGGCGACCCCGAAACCTGGATGTGGAGGCGGGGCTTTAGGAGCACGGCCCCTGGTGTAAACCTAGAAAATGGAGACTCACTCACCCGAGCGCGCTGGTTGCTCCGGGCGATCCAGTTCCGGGTCTGCAGGAAAGTGCGCAAGCGCGAGCCGCTGGGCGGGGCCGAGGCGCGTCTATGACGCGGCGGGTTTAGGCGGGGCCTGGGCGTACAGTGTCCTCCCCTGCGCAGGGTCTGCTTCCTGGTGTCTGTCAGTCCTGTTTGTCTTTCCTGCCCCGCGGTTTCAGGTTCTGCTTTTGGATTCCTCCCAATCCCGCTGGTGTCGTTTGGAGCCAGGCTGGGCACAAGGTTAGGGAAGGGTGGGCCGCTTCTGTTGGGAGCGGCGGTATTTGACAAATTCAACACGATGCCGGGGGAAACATTTGTAGCAAGCAGTGTAGACGCGCCTCCAGCTGGGGAGGCGGAGCAGCGCGGGGACCTGGGGCTGGGGGTCCTAGTGGGTCGACTGAGATGCGGACAGTTACAGCTCTTTGTTTAATGCAGCAAAAGCCGGGGTGGTCAGTGTCGGTGATGGACGCTACATTGCGAAATGCAAAACCGTTTTGTGGAGAATGTGCAGTTTGGTATTAACTCCCCATCAGAGCTTTTCACTGAATTGTCACTTCTCTCTACTTGCTGGACTGCTTTCCGCCCTGGGCTGTGGGAGCGAAAAGCTGGCAAGTTGCTTTAAAGGAACATTTTTGCCTCTATAAGTGTTCATTAATGTCTTTTTCTTTAGATTTGATATTCGAATCCACACCTCTCGAGATGAATTACAAATCCAAACGTCTTTGAAACCTACCACATGGCACCTGTATTTGCTTAAGCCCTTAATTGCCAAATTTCATTGCAATTTTAATTTTTTTTAAAGCTTTGTTCTCGGTTATTTTGGAAAGATTTTTTTTCCTTGAAAATTAGATTTTTAAAAATGTATTTATTTTGAGAGAGAGCACCGGAGGGAGAGCAAGCGGGGAGGGGCAGTGAGCTAGATCTACAATCCCAAGCCGGCTCTGAGCAGAGCCCTCTGTCCCCTCCCCCGCCCCCCCAACTCTGGGCTGGATCTCACAAACCCTGAGATCCTGACCTCAGCCAAAAGCAAGAGTCTGAGGGTCAGCCACTGAGTCATCCAGGTACCCGGAAAATTAGATCTTTTTGTTTTCTGTTTCTGAATGCTTGGTAACAAGTGCAGAAGAGGAGGCTTGTAAAAGGTGTACTCTTTCAGAGATACTTAACTTTTCCTAGTACTGATGAAATGGTGGTTTTGAAATATTTCCAGAGACATGTCTGTTCTTTATGTGAATAATACAAGCAAATTGTAAAACTAGGTTTTCACATTTTCAGCAGCATCATATATACTGTTAATAATCTTCAATAGGAAATATACAAGTTAATAGCTCCTCTTCTGTTTTCCTGTGGAAATCCTGAAGGTGGTGCTGGCTGGATTTGTTTTTCACACCCTCTCTATTAAGTGACTGCCCCCTCCAGTGCTTAAATCTCTGCAAGGAGTGAATGAACACATGACTACACATTCTTTAACAGTTTACAATAGTTTATAGGTATCTTGTCATTTTAGAGAGTTGTGTATGCCTTCTGTAGCATGCAGAGATGACCCTGGACACAATAAGGTCAGGGCTCCAGAGAACAGAAGGGCTGATTGTTTAAAAAAAACCATGGAGTGATTAGGGTAGAGGGGTTCTGCACCCACCAACTGGGATTTTCAGAAAGAGCCAAATGAAATGAAAAGGTGGAAGAGAGAGCTTAAAACGATACAAAGGTGCTTATCAAGACAAGGATGCCTTGGGTAGCCCTCACCTCTGGGGAAATTCTGGAGATGTTCCTGTGAATGTGCTGGACCCACTGCTTGTATCTTAAGACGTGGAAAACTATGGAGATGCTGGTCCAGGTCATGAATCCCAAATGGCCCACAGGAAGGAAGGTTAAAAGTAGGGCAAATGGTGATTGTGTGATCTTGTTATTCAGCACCCCCTGGTCAAATTTCTTTGTGATGTTTCCACTGTTCATTGTCAGTCACAAGAAGAGAGAAAGTGGTATTTACCCCCACAGTTAGGATCCAGCCGCTGATTGTTAGAGAGGCGCGCAGAGCTTTTATTTTAAGTTCTATCATCTTGGAGTTCCTGGGGCTAATCGTGATGTCCCTGAAGACACTCAAGAAGCAGGTGATGCCAATGGATACACCAGTGGCCACTCAGAACATACAAAACAAATATGCATCAAAACTCAACGAAGATATTTTTCAAGCCAGAAGTGTTGCTGAGCAACGTCTTTAATGATGATGAGCCAGAGGTTGGCTACAGTCAGGTGCTTGAGAAGCAGGTCTTAGGAAGGTATTTAATCATTTTTAATTATTTTTCACCATATAGACTTCTCTTTTGTTTGACCTTTATCCCGCTGTAGGATGTGAAGAATAAAAACATTTATTGTCTGGGCACCTGGGTGGCTCAGTTGGTTAAGCGTCTAACATTGGCTCAGGTCATGATCTCATGGTTTCTGGGTTTGAGCCCTGCGTTGGGGTCTGTGCTGACAGCTCGGAGCCTGGATCCTGCTTTGGATTCTGTGTCTCCCTCTCTCTCTGACCCTCCCCTGCTCACACACTGCCTCTGCCTCTCCCTCAAAAATAAATGAACTTAAGAAAAAATTTTAAAAAACAAAAAAGAACATTTATTGTCATTTTGATAGGAATTCCCATTTCCCAAATACCAAGCATTAATGATGTTATCCCCACTTTAGTTTATGCTGGTTATTAACTTTTCTTATGCACTTTGGCATACTTCTGAATTTTTAGCTTCACTGATCTCATAATCTGTTTATAAATAAACATCTCATAAGGATATCCATACTGATTTTTTTAAGTTTTTGTGAATATTTTTATTTGTTCATTATTCTGTAAGATTTTTGCAGTAACATTGCTAGTTCGAAAAACTATGTCAATATATTTAAAAAACTATATCAGGATCAAATTAAATTCATAAATTAGGTTAAGGAGAATTGACCTTTTTATAACATTGACTATTTCTACCCAAGAACATGACATGAATTTATATTCATTTATTTCTATTTTCATATATTTCGGGAATGTTTAATTTTTTCCCCCATATAGGCTTTACACATTTTTGTTAGTTTCATTACTGGCTAGTTTATTTCATTTATTTTTTAAAGCTATTTATTTATTTGTTTATTTTAGAGAGAGAGTGGGGGATTGAGGCAGGTGGAGAGAGAGAGAGAGAGGGAGGGAGGGAGGGAGGGAGGGAGGGAGGGAGAGAGAGAGAGAGAGAGAGAGAGAGAGAGAGAGAGAGAGAGAGAGAGAGAATCCCAAGCGAGCTCCACACTCAGTGCAGCACCAGACAGGAGGCTTGATCCCATGACCCTGGGATTACAACCTGAGATGAAATCAAGAGTCGGATGCTTAACCAATTGAGCCACCCATGTGCCCCTATTTCATCTTATGTTACACTTTCTTAATAACCTTCTTAATAACTCATAAATGTGTCTTTATTGCACCTAGGCTATTGTATAAACATATCCTGTGTACATGGGGGCCTGGTTGGCTCAGTCGGTTAAGCGTCCATCTTGGGCTCAGGTCATGATCTCACAGTGTGTAGGTTCAAGCCCCGCATTGGGCTCTGTGTTGAAAACTTGGAGCCTGGAGCCTGCTTCGGATTCTGTGTCTCCCTCTCAATCTGCCTCTCTCTCTCTCAAAAATAAACATTAAAAAATGTTTTTAATAAAAAAATAAAAAATACTAGCCTATGTACAAAAAGGCTATTGTTTTTGAATGTCAGTATTATGTCCTATTAGCTTAGTGAATTATTTTTAATACTGGATTTTCTATCAGTTCCTTTGTGTTTTGGGACGTATACTTGAATCATATACAAACATAGTTCCGCATCTTTGTTTCTAATTCTTATGCCATTTTAAATGGCCCTGGCTAACCCCCCAATACAATGACAAATTAATAGAACAGGTGACCATGTACGTTTTTTAGTGTGGTTTTCTGGCCTTAGTGGAATATCTCTAGTGTTCGTCTATGAGCAAGACAAAGAGTTTGTCTAGTTGGGAAAGGTCCAACTGTGTTCTATCTGTCTCTAAAATAAATAAACATTAAAAAATTTTTTAAACAAAAAGATTATAATTTCAAAATTAATCTGCCATTCAATAACGTGAGCAAGAGTCACAGAGACATTTTCAGGAGCAATAATGTGATTTCTCTAAAGGCATGTGTGTGTGATAATGAGTGTGATGGAACTAATTAAAATACCTGGTTCACAGCACGAATAGCATGACTGAATGGGAATTGCTGAAATGTGTTCTTCTGTAACTTGAGTGTGATGTGCTTAATGGAAACAGTAAATGTGTCTCTACTGCAAATCTCTGTAGTCTCTTGATCTGTGAGATAATCTTCATGAAATTAGGAAAGGTCCTTTATGAAAAAGTTAACATTGTAACCGATGGTTTCAAAGAGCAAAAAATTAAGGAATTTATTTTTGTACTTTAATTTAAATTAATAAATTAGTTTAAAAATAAAATCTCATCAGGAAAAAATTTTTCAGTTATATTTCCTCTGTTTTAAAATCATTTCAGTAGTATTCCCAGCTCATGATTCACCTTTCTTGCTTTTCAATTTATTAAATGCCCAAGATTCCAAGCCCTCAAATTCCATTTGGCAGGTTTGTGCTGTATTTAAATAGCTTTTTGAAATCAAATATCAATTCAAGTTTCAGGGTTTTTTTTTTATAAAATACCATACAGTGATGTGATCTTTAAAGAGGATTAATATTTTCTGCCCTAATATGCTTTATCACTATGTGATGTTTCATGTCCCATATGTTAGCACACAGTGCAGTTCTGCCCAATAATTTCTGTTACGGATGCCATCGTCCTTTTGGTCCAGGCAAAAAATGCAATGAGTTCAGCTGCCATCCTAACAGTTGTCTGCATTAAATAAATCAGACTGGCTCAATAAAATTACTCAGTGCATGTATAATTTATTAAGACCTTTGAATCTTCACTCCATAGTTATATTGGTTATAAAGAATACTTAAACGAAAGTGGGAAATGATCAAACCAGATTTAGTAAGTAAAATAAATTTAAAATATGACAAGGTGTGTGTGTGTGTGTGTGTATGTGTGTGCGTGTATCCATAATGAGTACCGTAGCAAACATTCATGTCATTGCAACTAGGCTACCAAGGTTCAAATCGTGATTCCTCTGCTATTTACATGAGTCACTTAACTTCGCATGGTTAAATTCTCCTCGTCTATAGAATGAGAGTAATGTTAGTTCCTAACTCATAGGGTTGTGAATATTATATAAGTTGCAATAGGGAAAGCAGTAATAACAGTGACCCACACATTGTAAGTGCTATAAAAAGACACACATGTAACTTTGGACATCTCTTAACAAAAGACAATAGAATTTAGATGTTCACTCTCAGGGAAAGGGAGAGGTAAGTGAAGATTTTATTTTCCATGAAAGTGTAGCCCAAAACTCATTATTTTCATGCAGAATCCTCTACGTGTGAGTTCTGGACAATGACAGAATGGCCTCGGTGGATTTGAATATAGTAGTGATCTTCCTATTCCACATAGTCATTGGAATTCTGGGCAGTTTCTCACTCTTCTATCATTAGATGTCCCTTTGCTTCAGGGGATGCAAGCCGAGATCCACAAAGTTGGTTCTCAGGCACCTGAGTGTAGCCAACTCCTTGCCCATTCTCTCTAGAGGAATCCCAGAGACGATGGCAGCGCTAGGGCTGAAACATTTCACCATTTATTATGGATGCTACGTTCTTTTATATGTTCACGGAGTGGCCCTGTGTTCCACCTGCCCTTGAGTGTCTTCCAGGCCATCACGATCAGCCCTGGGAACTCCAGGTGGGCAGAGCTTAAAGTGAAAGCTCCAAAGTACATTGGCCCCTCAAGTATCCTGTGCAGGGTGTTCCACATGCTAGCAAATAAGTTTTTTCCCATTTATATGACTGTAAATGAAACAACGAAACTATCACCAAAAAAAGCGTTTGGGATATTGTTGTGCTTCACAGTGTAGAGACAAGATCACAGGCTCATTATAGGCAGCAATGACATCTTTCCTTGACATTTTGTGTTCGGGACACATGACATTGGCCAGCAGCTCCATGGTTTTTCTCCTTCACAGTCACAAGCAGAGGGTCCAAAGCATCCATAGGAACAGTCTCTCCCCCAGACCTCCCCTGAGACCAGAGCTACCCAAAGCATCCTTGTTTTGGTGACTACCTTTGTATCGTTTAATGCCGTTGTGTCCATCATTTATGTTTATGTGGCTCCCTTTGATAATTCTAGTTGGTGGCTGGTGAATGTCACTTTACTAATCATTGCATGTTTTCCAAGTATTAGCCCTTTTGTTCTCATGAATCATGACCCCAGCATATTCAGACTGTACTGTGTCTGCTGTGGAAGAAATACATAATTCCCTCATCTCATCAGGGATATATGAATCGTCTTCCACCTGTTCAGTCACTGATGCAGTGAGACCTCAAGGAATGTTAAGAACCACAATGAGCCAGTTTCATTGCAGAGAGGGGTGAGTGAGACACTGACATCAGCTTAATATGAAATACTAAAGAGCATGGTACATGAAATCATCTGTAATTAATATGTGTATATTTATATAGTTGTTTTTTTATTTAAAATTTTTTTAATGTTTATTTTTGAGAGAGAGACAGAATGTGAGTGGGTTGGGGCAGAGAGAGAGGGAGGCACAGAATCTGAAGCAGGCTGCAGGCTCCAAGCTGTCAGCACAGAGCCTGATACGGGGCTCGAACTCACAAGCTGTGAGATCATGACCTGAGCTGAAATTGGATGCTCAACTGACTGAGCCACCCAGGCGCCCCAATAGTTGTATTTTTTTAAATTGTAACAGTGGAGAAGTTAAGATTCCAGAAAACAGTCCTGAAATAATGTGAACATACTGGCAATACCACTGAATGTGTAATTTTCAAATTGAGATATTAAATTTTCCCAAGATATACCTGAGATTGCAATTGTAAATCCTGATTATGATGCACATGGCCTGGGGTGAGGGTGGAGGGAAAACTAGGTTTACTTACTGCTGGCTTTGGAGGCTATGCTATGAATGTTATGCCTCATATCTAAGAGAAATTGTGGACGTTTGAAATATAATGCTTATGGGGCAAGATGAGTGCATGCAAATATTTTCTGGTCAATATTTGAAGAGTAAACTGTGGGGGACAAAGAGGAACATAGGAAGAATTTTAGAATTCTGAATTTTAGAAAGGGTGCAGGTGTAGCCAGTAAACAGATTGCGTATGTGGGAAAAGACTGAATGACTTTTGAGATGTTTACAAGGTAGACTGTTCTGTGTTAAATCTTGATGACAGTTGGCTGTGTTGGTGAGAAAGAGATTTCAAGATGGACTTCTCCTTTTCCAACTTGAGGGTATGGAGGACCATTTCATCAGGCTTGGTGCAGGAGACGAGTAGCAGTTTGAAGCTGGAGTATATGAACAGATTTTGTTTAAAAAGGGATAGTATCGCTTTTGAAATCACTACCAAGGCAATAGACACCATTGAAAGGAAAAAAAAAAGATATTAACTGAAACATAGAACTATTTTATGGGCACCTGGCTGGCTCAGTCAGTAGAGTATGCATCTCTTAATCTACGGATGGTGACTCTGAGCCCGTTATTGGGTGTAGAGATTACTTAAAAATAGAAAATTTAAAAAAAAAAACAAAGATTTTATGGGCGCCTAGGTGGCTCACGCAGTTGGGTGTCCATCTTTGGCTCAGGATATGAACTCGCAGTTCATGAGTTCGAGCCCCGTGTCAGGCTCTGTGCTGACAGCTTACAGCCTGGAGACTGCTTCAGATTCTGTGTCCACCCTCACTGTGTTCCTCCCCTGCTCACACTATGTCTCTCTCACTCTCAAAAATAAAGATTTAAAACACTTAAAAAGAAGAGGTTAACATAATTCACTGTTATTAAATCATAAACATTTGCAAGTTTTTCAAAGTAAACATTTTAGTTTGGAATAACTTAGATTTGCAGAAAATTTGTAAATATAACACTGTGAGTTCCAAAATATCTCTCACCCAGAACCCCCAATGCTACCACCTTAACCTTACCATAGTTCATTTTCACAACTAGGGAACCTACATCGCTATGTCATAGTTAAATAACTCCAGACTTTATTTACATTTCAATGGTTTTAACACAGTCATTTTTCTGATCAGGATCCATCCAAGATTTTACATTATATGTAGCTGTCCTGTCTCCCCGGTCTCCTCTGCTCAGTGGAGCACGTTCTCACACTTTCCTTGTTTTTCATGACAGGTTTGAGGTATATGGGTCCCTCACATTTTAGAATGCCTCTAAAGTTGAATTTCTCGGAAGTTTTCTTTTTCTTTTCCTTAAGTTTATTTATTTGATAGGGAGGACAGGGGGGCAGAAAGAGGGAAAGAAAGAATCCCGAGCAGGCTCCACGCGGTCAGCGCAGGGCCTGACCTGGAACTTGATCCCACTAACTGTGAGATCATGACCTGAGCTGAAATCAAGAGTCAGTCGCTCGACCAGCTGAGCCACCCAAGCGCCCCTGAAGTTGTTCTACTGGATAGACTGGGTTTATGGATTCTTGAGAAGAATATCACATCTCATCACGGCATACAGTCTGAGAGGTTTCATGCAATTAACACGAGTTACCCTGGATGATGTTAAACATGATCAGTTAGTTAAGGTCATGTTCACCAGACTCCTCCACTGTAAAATTACCATGCGTGCCTTTCCATACTCTATTCTTTGGGAAACTCTAAACACAGCCCACAGTCAAGTGAGGGGGCGGTGGGGGACGATGGTACTTGAGGGTAGGGGTGTGCTGTTGAACTAACCTCCACATCCTAGAGGGCTAAGTAGCCCAATTTATTATCTGCCATTCTTCTGTGTGGAAGCTGTGTCACTTCTCCTTCATTTATGTGTTTATTCAATTGGTTACTCATATCAGCATGAACTCATTTATACTTATTTTATACCTTGTGTTATACTTCAATGCTCTGCAAATTATTTAGTTGCTTAGATTGTTCAAGCTTTGGTCATTGGAAGCTGTGGTATAAAGTACACTCAGGGGGCGCCTGGGTGTCTCCATCAGTGAAGCATTCAATTTCAGCTCAGGTCATGGTCTCACAGCTTGTGGGTCCAAGCCCCCCATTGGGCTCTGTTTTGATAGATCAGAACCTGGAGACTCCTTCGGATTCTGTGTCTCCCTCTCTCTCTGCCCCTCCCACTCCTGTGTGCGTGCATGCACTCTTTCTCCCAAAAATAAACATGAACACACACACACACACACACACACACACACACACACACACACTCACCTGGTCTTTGTCTCAGGTTCCTGGCTCAGAGCTTCAGAAACCTTTAAGAATTCCTAAGTGGTAGGCGTGTCCTTATTACACTAAGGAGGCAACTCTGGGCAAGGGTTCCCCACAGAACTTCAAAATGGGGGACTGGACACCTCTGAAAGACCAACTATGTGATTGGGTGGAAACGCTTAGCAGCCCAACCCCTAGGGAGAGGAAGGAGGCTGACTGGGGATTGAGTTCAGTCATGTGGCCAATGATTTAATCAACCAAGTCTGGGTAGTGAAGCCCTGATTAAACACCTGGAGTTGCTCCTGGGAGCTTCTTTGTGGGGGGCAAAAGCTACTGTATGGGCAGTCCTCCCAAACTTTGCCCTGTGGATGCCTTCATGTGGCTCTTTACTGCTATCCTTTACAATAACATGTGAAATGACAAAACTAAAACAATTTAGTAACAAGTTTGCTGTCTTTTATTCCAGGGAAGACAACCCTTGATTTGGGGAGGACAGAGCCTCCCATGCAGGGAATGGAGTGCTCTTTCTGATGGATTTGGGGCAAGATTGACTTTTAGAAGAGGCAGTGCAGAAACAGGGCATGATTGGCTATGAGGTCAGGGATTTCCTTGGAAGACCAGGAGGTGCTGAATACAGGGTAAGATCGGCTACCTGAAGCTGCATTGGAGGACTGTGATTGGTGTATGTTTGGTTTTCTTGCTGGATGTTTCACATAAGAGCAGGCTGTTTTAGGTTTAGATTTGTGATGTGGGTCAGGCCACTAATGTGGCCTACAATTTTTTAGGTCCCAATATAGAAATTAATTAATTATCGACGATTATCATACATATAGCACTTTCCAAGTTCTGTGAGTCATCCCAGCAAATATTGAAGCAGAGGGACTTGGAGGCAACCTTAAATTTTTAGCTGGCTGGAGATGCGTGGGAGGTTTGGGAATGCCTGACTCATGACTGGTGTCTGAAGTGGGGGCACTCCCGGGAACAACTTTGTCCTTAACTTGTGGGGTCTCTACTAACACCTGATAAAGTCAGAATTATAATAAATTGAAGGACACCCAGTTGGTATCAGAGATTTGGTGACAGGTGGCAGGATTTCTTTCAGGTTTGGCTATTATGGCCCTTTGATATGTCCCCCTTTTTTTTTTTTATTACTTCCTTACTCTTAACATTCTGCCACTACAAGATCCCCCAGGCACATCTTGTATTTTCCCTGCTCCTGCCATAGAATCAGCCACAACTCCAAGGAGCCTTTTATTAGAGAATAGTGTTAGAAACCAAGATGTGAGTGCTGAGTGTTCTCCTTGATACTGGGATGTCTTTGCTCTTAGTCTGAGTAGACCGACCTGGAATTACCTGTCCTCACACAGATCTATAGTTTTCTCTTTGCTGTTTTATTTACTTATCTACAGCTACCTCCGTGTGCATACTGATGTCCCTGACTTTGATCCCATACTTCAGGGTTCATTTTAGCCTTTGCCCCCTTGCTTTTGTGTACATATCTGTATTTACCAAGTAGTGTGGCATCACATGCCTTTGAAGAGTTTTGCATCTGTTCCACTATGGTCCCCATGCTCTCTGCACACTGCCTATGCCTACGCCTATGCACTGCACATGCCTGCAACCTTCCAACTCTGCTCCATTCGCCTGCCCCTGCAATGGCAATGCTCACAGCAGTTTAAGATACTGCACGTGGTATATATCATATGTGGGGGTTGTTGCGGGGATGGAAGAAGTAAGAAAGGTGGGAAGTGCCCCCCATTATCAGGCATCCAAGATCAGGAGATTCCTGTATTCTTCCAACATGTGAGCACATTGTGGAGACACACATGTGCATGCAGACTCTTTGAATGTAATTACATACATGGGACTGGGAATGTGGGAATACAGGCGAGTGTGTGTAAATGTGAGTGTGTGCCTGTATTTGATGTGTATGCATGAGTGTGAGTTTTCTATGGAGTGCGTGTTTGTGAGGTTATGACTGTGCGTTTGAGTATATGTTACGCATATGCACACGTTTGCATCTGTGTGTAATGTTTCTGTATTTGTGTGTGTTTGTGAACTAAGGTTGTCCACCATCATGATTCTAGTGTCTGACTTGGATATGGGGAGTATTTGTGTATTTGTGTGTAGTGAAAATAAAGGATTAATTAGGATTCTCTTGTCATTGTGGTAAATGTACCCCTTTATGATTATGAAATAGATTTCATTATTCCCAGTCATGTTGTTTGCTCTTTAAATATAGTTAATATAGCTACTTTATTTTTAGTAACGTTTATGTTATCTTTTGTCCAAGATTTTACTTTGTGTCCTTAATTTGTGAAGTGAATTTCCTGCAGGAAATACATTGTCTGTTTTTAAAAACTTTAATTGTCAGGGGCGCCTGGTTGGCTCATCTGTTTATAGGTTCTAAGACTCTTGGTTTCAGCTCAGGTCATGACCTCATGGCTCTTGAAATGGAGCCCCATGTTGGACCTATACTGACAGCACAGAGTCTGCTTGAGTTTCTCTCTCCTTCTCTCTCTCTCAAAATAAATAAAACTAAAAAAAAATTAGTGACAATTTTTGCTTTTCAATGGAGCCTTTAGACTATTTCCTTTTACAGGTATTATTATATAGATTTACATTATCTTGCTGTTGCTTTTATAATGTCTCCTTTGCCCTATTCCCTCTCTTTCTGTCTTCTTTGATGTAACTCAATTTTTACAGATGATTTTGTTTTAAATCCTTTTCTTTGGTTCAGTGGTGTTAACCTGTAATTATTTTTTGTGTATTTGCTTTAGGGGTTATCCTACACAGATGACCACAGTATACCTTCACGTGCGTCTATACTTCTTCATACAGAGCATCCGACCTTTCCTTTCCACATGGACTTCCATTTCTCCACTCCTGCCCTGTGCTACCATTAGTATAGGTTTCATTTACACATACCGTACACATTTATACTACACTATTAGTTTCTTAAACAGTCCACTGTATTTTAAAGGGGTTTAAAAATAGGACAGACAGTTTTTACTTACTCATATAGTTACTACTTCTAGTGCTCTTAATTCCTTTGTGTACATCGGGAGTCTGCCACCTACAGAACATGAGCCAAGTACAGCCTACCGTCTGTTTTTACGTGAAGTGTAACTGGAATGCAGCCACACTCATATTTAGGTACTTTTGACCCAATAAGGACATACTGGAAGAGCAGTAACAGAAACAGTATGGCCTACAAAGAATAAAATATTTATATATTTTCCTTACATAAAAGTTTGCCGACCTCACAGAGTCACATTATCATCACACCAGAGTTAGTATAAAATTGGTATATGAAACATACTGAAAAGTCAATATTGTAGTTAAATATTAGGCAATGGTGACAATATTGGTCTCAACTGGAAGACTAGGAATAATTGGGAACTACTAGGTCTTGTACTAATGAGGAAAACATGAAATGTGTGATTTTGTTACAATTCAATTTTCAAGTATCTTATGTTAAAAATTTGATGATACTGACATTGAAGACATAACTGAGGTATAAAAGACCCACCAAATATTACTTGATACAGATTCGTAAATGGAAGAAGCAATACACTCCTGACTGGCTACAGGGGTAGACAACAGGAAAAGTATGTATCTTAATAAGTCCTGGGATCAGCTCCCTAGATAGTTTTAACAAATGATATTTACTATCTTTCCATGAATTCATTAGCACATCCCATTGCTGTGTTCTCTTGGTAGTGGTAAATCTGCCATAAAGAAATAGGTCTGTGCCTTCTCCAAATAGGTCATGGTTTTGGGTCTATTCCATATAATTTTAGCTATTATTAAAATTTGAAAAATGTTCACTACAAGGAGTCCCAAATTTTATTTAGTTAAAATGTTTAACTAAATAAGGCATTTGTTATGTTAAATAGGCGTAAGACTAAAGGGAGACATGTAACAGGGAAGAGGGAGAGAGCAGGAGTAGATGAAATCAGAGATGCAAGGAGGGTTGGGGCCAGCAAACTTTACAGGGCCTGTTGGTCCATGAAGTGACTTTGATTTTCCTTTTGGAAATGAGAAGCCATGAGAGGATTTTGAACAGAAGTCCCCAAGTTTAAACGTCTCCAGTAGAATCTTAATATCACATTTCACCAAGCCACACACCAATTGTGGATATTCTGGATCCACTGTAAAATGTTCCCATTCGGGTAATTTTCTGCTTGTTTCCTCCACCTACTTGTCCGTCCGCATTTGTACTTGCATGATACATTTTCAGTGGTTTCTACTCAAATATTGCCTCATCATGTGGGCATTGCCTGAAAACATTGTTTAAATTAGGAAACCCTGTGGTGTATCATTGTACATGAACATATTTATGGTACTTTTACCACTATTCTTTTTTATCCTCATAGACTTACCTTATAGATATATACTTGAAGGCCAGGAATTTTGTCTCCTGCTAATATCCGTGATTAGAATAGTTGCTGACTGATAGAATGAGTGAATGCATTTTTTTCTGTGCAAGGTAGAAAGCTACTGCAGGGTATAAGCTCAGAGACTAATAGTTCAAATGCTCAAGGAAACATGTAATTCTGTTTGTGACACCAAATTCCTTACTCCTGTAACTTTCTATCCTAACATTCTGAACATCTGCCATAAACTCTCAAGCTGTATTTTGTTCATATTTTGAGTTGTAGGTATGTGCGAAACAGCTCTATCTCATCAGTGAAGGAATGTTTTAGTAAAGCTTTTCTAAGCTACAAAATGTTAAATTCAGGATTCCCTCTCAAATGTTCCACTCTACTCTCAATACAAATATTAATCTTATTGGTTAGGTAGGACAGTTTTATTTGTGAGTGACAGTCCTCCTGGAAATCAGTGGCTGAAACAACTAGGTGGTTTATCATTCTCACATAACAGGAGGCCCAGAGATGCAGGTTGGGATGGGACGGGTCCCCTGGGCAGTCGTCTGCCTGCTCCACCTCCCTTAGCACTCAGCACTCTCTCTCCTTACAGCAGGACGGCCGCTGTAGGACCAAGAAGGATGAATGGGGAGGGGCAAAGGCCTTTTCTTTATTAGGTTTTGTCTAATTTACACAGAAATAATCCCAGGTGGTTTTTCCTAATCAGCTACATATTTTAATAATGCAATTTTTGGGGCGCCTGGGTGGTTCAGTTGGCTAAGCAGCTGACTTTGGCCTGGTCATGATCTCATGGTTCATGGGTTCAAGCCCCGCAGTGGGCTCTGTGTGACAGCTCAGAGCCGGGAGCCTGCTTTGGAGTCTGTGTCTCCGTTTCTGTCTGCCCCTCGCCCACTCCCTCACTCTCTGAAAAATAAACATTAAGAAAATGCTTTAATAATGCAATTTTGATAAAGATATGGGTGGGGGGTTGGGTGGCTCAGTCAGTTAGTTGAGTGTCAAGACTCTTGATTTGGGCCCAGGCCATGATCCCAGGGTAGTGGGATCGAACCCCGTGTCAGCTCTGCACCGAGCGTGGAGCCTGATTCTCTCCCTCTCCCTCTCCCACTGTTCCCTACTTGTGTGCACTCTGTCAAAAATAAATTACTTAATTAAATACAATAAGGATACTGGGGAATTTTCAAATGTCATATTCATGCCTCAACAACAGAAGATAAAAAGATGGTAAAGAAAACATTTTGCAGACCAGGTTTAAATATACCCCTTATTAATATTAAATGACAAGGTAGTCAAGGATAACTGTAGAATGAAACATTTTGTCAGTGGACTTTGTTCTTTATCCAGAGAGTATAATGTTGTGTGCAACCCACCAGCAGTCTGAGAGGTGTTAAAAATGTGTCAAAAATTACTAATCCTTAGGGTCTTCTAACTTACAGAATTCCTTTGAAATTTATTAATTTTATTTACATGAATTTAAAACTAATTTGCCAAGTTTCAATACAGATATTCTAATTCTAGTACCTTTTTGAAAAGTTTTTTAAAGTTTATTTTTCCATGCTCAGTGTGGAGCCCAACCTGAGGCTCAATCCCATGAACCATGAGATCATGACCTGAGACAAAATCAAGAGTTGGATGCATAATTGCCTGAGCCACCCAGGCATTCCCTGATTCTAGTATCTTGGTAGAAAACTGGAAGGACTGATTTTGAGATTCCGTTCATTCCATTCTCCTTTAAAGCGAGAGATCTACAAAAGGCTTATAGTGGGGAGATGTTCTATCACTTCTGAATGTATATTAATATTAGACTATAACTTACTAGAAAAAGAATCATGACGGTCTAAAAATGTCTTTGGTAGTTTAGCTCAACTGTAGTTCACAACCAGTTTCCATAATCATATTGTGTGGTGGGGTCTATGTGTGCATCAGGAAAGAGAAGGCAGTAGTTAGCATGAGGAAGATTGTGATCTTTCCCAACGAAGTCAGTTAGGAGAAACATTCAGTTTTATACTAAAGAGTCTGACTCTACTTTTGATGCCCAACTAATGATACCTGTGAAGCGTCATTACAACCTCTTACTATTCTGCCCATCTGGACAGGAAAAGCTAATAATGACGCCTGAGAGGCCCTTCCCTCGGCCGTAGTTATAAATTCACAGTGTAAATGAGTACCATCACCCCGGCCCCACACAGTATGCATCATAACAAAGTAGCCACCATTCCCTGCTTTCTCTGGCCATTTTCAGAACTTGAGAAGTCTACCCTGCTCTCCCGAGAAAGCATCTTTATGTAATAAATATTCTCTGAACACTTGAGTGAATAGAGTCATCATTCTTGACATCCAAACATCCTGTTCCAGTGGAGTAAGCACAAGTGCAAATGAGCAAAAAATGTTTGAGGGTAAATATGTGAGACTTCTCATTATCAAAAAAGATTCCCATTGTGTGTGTTCATTCTTGAGTAAATTCATGAACGTTTACCTTTTCAAATTATTTCCCTGAGCACACCAGCACAAAATATAGATTGTGTTACCTTTATCCTTACTTCTTACAGTATCTTCTTAACTTCTTCTGTCTTCTTATAGTATCTTTATCCTTACTTCTGAAATTTTCTTTTACTTCCCAATACTTTTCATATGCCTACTTTTTGTTTTCATTTAATGTAACAGTGCAACACACTAGTCTCATTTTAGCATAAAAGGTATGTATAAATAACATCATATGGAGTATATTCATGAATGGGGAGGCAGGTTTTAGAGGGTGAGAGTTTGAAATTGCACCATGGTTATTTTCATTACAGCGACAAAAATAATCTGACATATACTATGAACTTTGAGATATACTGAGATATATTATGAATTTGAACTCTCAAATTCAACTTATGAATATATATTTCCTGAACTGCATATCTGAATCTAACATGGAAAAAAATTATGATATTCAACCTACAGAGCCAAAGGATGTATTATTAGTGTTCATTATGAAATGCCCCAAGGAGGTGGGATGCACGTGGGCTAATAACAGTCACATGATCCATTTAGGGTTACACAAAAGCTTACGTTTTAGTTACTTAGATATGAGAAATAGGATATCCTAAATCAAATAGTATCAAAATGCAATTTCAGTGGTCAAATTTGAATCCTTCACAAGCATACTACTTTTGGGTTTGTTTTTGTTTTGTTTTGTTTTGTTTTTAGAGAGCACAAGTAGGCAAGAGGGGCAAAGAGAGAGAATCCTAAGGCTCCACGCTCAGCAGAGAGCCCAACAGAGAGGTTGATCACATGACCCTGAGCCAAAATCAAGCCAGACACTCAACACACTGAGCCACCCAGTCACCCATACCTTGGTTCTTCTGATTAAAATGTCCTCTGTAACTTTTCAGTTTCCAAAAATAAGAGTAATTTTTATTCATCCATGATATATAACTATTACCTTTCAAAGAGGGAGAGACCATCATTACCCTCCATTTTCTCTACCACGTATATCATCCCCAGTAACCCATCATTCTCACATAAAAATCTCATTCTCTCAATGTAACGACCTACTCTGTTTCATGATCATCTTTCTCATAGAGTATTTGTTTCCTGTATTAACCAACAAAGGCTCTCAATGATACCACCAAATCCAGAGAAGTGCCTATGACCACAGAAAACATGACAATTAGGGTAATAGTTTTAGATCTATTCCCTACCACTCCCCATGCTCTCAGATTTATACTATACTGTATCTTAAAATTAGCATCCTAGTTTTTCCAGGGTATACACATATGACTAAGCCCCACCTAATGAAATAAGTTCCTTTAACCTTACTGATGCTTTCTCTGAAACCACCATGGTTGACAAATGAAATCCATGTAATGAAAGTATAACATCATTGGATTCCAAACTTGAGGTTATAAAGTCACCAATAATAATGAACCCTCAAGAAACCTCAAATAATTTAAAAAAATAAGCTATAGGGGTGTGTTGCTGGCTCAGCTGGAAGAGCATGTGACTCTTGATCTTAGGGTTTTGAGTTTGAGCCCCATGATGAGTGTAGAGAGGAAAATAAAATCTTTAAAAAAAAGATTTAAACAGAAGATGTTCAGGTCTTTCCACAGATACACTTGTTCCATTGACTCACATCATCTCCTGAGTTTAAATTTCTATGGAATTTAACACCTAAGATTGGTTAATCCTCCAAATAGACCTACTTCCCCCTAGTGTGAATTTTCTTATTGTAGTCCACTGGCTAAACAATCACCTTCATTACACATGTAATGTTTCTGTCCAGTATGAATTCTTTGGTGTTTCCTAAGGTAAAGACTTTGACATATTTGTATGGTTTCCATGTTATGTGAATTCTTTCAAGACCACAAACCACAAAGTTGTACATTTTGTTTTTTTTTTAATCACTGGAAGTCTGTACCTCTTAATCCCATCCACCTATTTTACCCCCCTTCCCAATCTGTACATTTTTTATAAACCTGATCATACTCATTACATTTGTAAGGTTTCCCTCTAGTAAAAATTACATTCACAAGATATAATAAGCTTTGGATAAGCCCTGCCATACATTCCATTTGTGTGCTTTCTTTTAGAGATTTATATTCTGTTATCAGGGGAGGTGTGAGCCATGGTTACAAGCTTTGCCACGTCAGTTTCATATGATTCCTCTCCATGATGGAATCTCTGGCGTTAAGTCTTGCTCATTTTATTTGCAAGGTTTCTTTCTCCTATGAGTTCTTTGATGATCCCCAAAGCTTGAGCTTTGAATAAAAGCACTGCCACACATATTAGGTTTATGTGGTTTCTTTTCACTATGTATTTTCTGATGCCTAGTAAGGTTTGCAAATTGGGTAAAAGCTTTGCCACACTCATTACATCTATAAGGTTTCTCTCCAGTATGGATTTTCTTATGCTGAGTAAGATGTGAACGTTCCGTAAAGGCTTTTCCACACTCAGTACATTTGAACGGTTTCTCTCCAGTATGAGTTCTCTCGTGACCCGAAAGATGTGAACGTTTGATAAAAGACTTATCACATTTATTACATTTATAAGGTTTTTCACCTGTATGAATTCTCTGATGGTCAGTAAGGTTTGAACTTTGGATAAAAGCCTTGTCACACACATTACATTTGTATGGTTTCTCTCCAGTGTGTATTTTCTGATGTGTAGTAAGATTTGAAAATTTGGTAAAAGCTTTGCCACATTCATTACATTTGTAAGGTTTCTCTCCAGTATGAGTTCTTTCATGACCCCAGAGGTTTGAACGTCTGCTAAAAGCCTTATGACATTTTCTACATTTATATGGTTTTTCTCCTGTATGGATCCTCTGATGTTCTATAAGGTTATAGCTTTGGATAAAAGCCTTGCCACATACATCACATTTGTATGGTTTCTCTCCAGGATGTGTATCCTGATGTCTAATGAGGTGGGAGCACTGCTTAAAAGTTTTGCCACACTCATTACATTTGTAAGGTTTCTCTCCAGTATGGATTTTCTCATGTTGAGTAAGGCCTGAACGCTCAGCAAAGGCTTTGCTACATTCATTACATTTGTATGGTTTCTCTCCAGTATGGATTTTCTTATGTCGAGTAAGATGTGAGCGCTCCATAAAGGCTTTGCCACAGTCATTACATTTGTAAGGTCTCTGTCCAGAATGAATTCTCTCATGACTCATGAGATTTGAGCTTTTGCTAAAAGCCTTCCCACAGTCATTGCATTTGTAAGATTTTCCTCTAGTGTATGCTCTTCTGTCTTGTGCAGGTAATAAAGGATATTTAAAAATCTTCCTAGATTTATTCCAAATGTTTTTGGTACTGGGAGGAATTCCTTGAAGTGGTGAGACTGAGGAACCATTGCTGACAGACTTCTCAATTGGATTACTACATTCATACATTTTCTCCTCACTGTGAAATCTCTGGAGTTCAGCCAGATGTGCCTGCAAACATAATCCAGTTCTATTTTCCACGCAGTTTATGTACTGGTTTCCAGAACCACTTCTGTTACCTCCCAGTTTTAACAAATTCCTCATAAATGGCTCCTCATGCATGAAATACTGGTATGTATTATTTCTTACAGAAACACTCTGCTTTTCAGGAAAAGTAACTGAGGACTGATTCAGTTGCCGATCTTTTCCACAAGTGAGATTTTTGTCATGGGTCAAAGGCACTTCTTTGTCATTTCTTGCATCATACTCCCACTGAGTCTCTAACTCATGCATATTTTCCCAGACTTCCTTGAGATCAAAATCCTGGATGCCATGACTTTCATTTCTCTCCAGTATTACCAGGTGGCACAATTCTCCTTTATTAATGTCCTCTATTGGTGATAATTCCTTGATTACAAATCCAGCTGAAGGGCTTCCTATCAAATAGAGTTGGAAGATAAATATTTTATACTAAATCGCATAATTACACACCCAAATGATACTTTATAATGAACAAAGGAAGCTTTTCAACCATGGTCTTCAAACACTATTGTTATATACAATGTTTTTAAATTTTGTTTTTATAAATGTGGGGATAATGCTTGTATTTGCACATCTATGGGAATATGATTGTGTTGTAAGTTAAAAGCCTGACCCTAGAGAAAGGAACTGATATAGCAACAGGCATAATATTGACTCATTCTGTAAGAATTTACACTATGGTATGAAGTAACAATGGAAAACATTCAACAGGGAGACAGTATGGTGTTATAGGACAGTATTTCCTCTAAAAATTATCAAACTAAATATCCCATGAATTCCATTTCTAGGTATATACTCAAAAGAATTATGTAACATATACATGTTCCATGAGACATGTACAAGAATGTTTTTTTATTTACTTAAGAGAGTGAGAGGGAGCTTGCAAATGGGGAAGGGGAAGGGAGAAAGAGAGAATCCCAGGCAGTCTTCACACTGTAAGTGCACTGCACAATGCTTGACTTGAACTCACAAACTGTGGGATCATGACTTCAGCGAAAATCCAGAGTCAGACACTTAACCGACTGAGCTACCCAAGCACCCCAAAATAAGGTATCATTATCTAAAAAGCTATGGCAAATCAAATTAATGACATTTGTGACTAAAGCAGTAACTTAAAAAAAAAAAAAAAAGTACGTTCTAAAGATATCACAAATACTCCGTTTAAAGACTGCCATGGGGGGGCGCCTGGGTGGCGCAGTCGGTTAAGCGTCCGACTTCAGCCAGGTCACGATCTCGCGGTCCGTGAGTTCGAGCCCCGCGTCAGGCTCTGGGCTGATGGCTCGGAGCCTGGAGCCTGTTTCCGATTCTGTGTCTCCCTCTCTCTCTGCCCCTCCCCCGTTCATGCTCTGTCTCTCTCTGTCCCAAAAATAAATAAAAAAAAAAAAAAAAAAAAAAAAAAAAAAAACGTTAAAGACTGCCATGGGGCACCTGGGTGGCTCAGTTGGTTGAGTGTCCGACTTTGACTCAGGTCATGACCGCATGATTTAGAAGTTCAAACCCCACTTCGGGTTTTATGCTGACACCTTGGAGCCTGGAATCTGCTTCAGATTCTGACTCTCTCTCTCCCTCCCTCTCTCTCTCTCTCTCTCCCTCCCTCCCTCCTTCCCTCCCTCCCTCCCTCCCTACCCAACTCATGCGCTCTATGTTTCTCCCTCTCTCTCAAAAATAAACTTTTAAAAAAAGACATAAATTTAATTGAGGAAAATATATGTTACAACAATAAAATATCCCTACACATTTATGAAAATGGCCAAAATTTAGAACACTAATACCAAATACTAGTGAGAATGTGGACCAATAAGAACTCTCATTCATTACTGGTGGGAATGTTGTACACCACTTTGGAAGACAAGTTGCACTTTCTTACAAAACTAAACATACTCTTAAATATGATTTAGCAGTCTCATTCATTGGTATTTACACAAATAAGTTGAAAATTTATATCTATACAAAAACCTACACATGAAATAGAGAAATCCTAAAATTTGTATGGAACCACAAATGACCCCAAATGCCCAAAGCATCTTGAGAAAGATGAACAAAGATGGAGGCATCACACTTCCTGATTTCAAACTCCCTGACTACAAATCTGTGGTAATTAAAACAGTATGGTATTAGCATAAATCTAATAGACACACAGATCAACAGAACAGAATAGAGCCCAGAAATAAACCCACACACATGGTCAATTAATTTACAACAAAGGAGACATAACTATACAATGGGGAAAGCACAATGTCTTTAATAGATGGTTTGGGAAAACTGGACTCCAACAGGTCAAAGAATGAAACTGGACCACTGTCTGAAACCATACACAAAAATTAGCACAGAATGGATTACAGACTTAAACCTAAGATGTGAAACCATAACATTCCTATAAGATACGGGGTAATGAGCTCCTTGATTCAGGTCTGGGCAATGATTTTTTTTTTTTTTTTTTTTTTTTTTTTTTTTTTTACTTTGATACCAAAAGAAAAATCAACAAAAGCAAAGGTAAGTGGGACTACATCAAACTAAAAAGTGTCTGCATGGCAAAGGAAACACTTTTTTAACAACATGAAAAGGCATCCTACTGGACAGGAGAAAGTATTAGCAAAATATGTATCTGATAAGGGGCTAAGAATCCAAAACATGGCAAAAAGAAGCTCAAATAATCCAATTTAAGAAATAGGCAGAAGATATGAATAGATATTTTCCAAAGATCTAGAGATGGCAAAAGGACCATAAAAAGATGGCCAACATCATTCATCATCAGGGAAATGCAAATCAAAATCACCATGAGATATCACTTCACACCTATTAGAATGGCAGTTATCAAAGTATGATTTCTCTTATATGTGGAATCTTAAAAAAACAAAATAACCCCTCTTAGATACAGAGAATATATGTGTGGTTGCTAGAGGCAGGTAGTTGAGGGGACGGTGGCAGAAATGGGTGAAGGTAATCAAAATATTAAAAACAACAACAACAACAACAAAAGATGCCTGCCTGGCTCAGTCCACAGAGTATGCAACCCTCGACCTTGGGGTTCTGAGTTCAAGCCCCATGTTAGGTGTAGAGATTACTTAAAAACAAAACAAAAATTGCTGCCACCTCTTGAGTTCTTAAAACCAAAAAATAAAAACAAAACAACCAAAAAAATATCAATATAGTGCTTTCCATATACCAAGAATACAACAAACATCTGTGGAATGATACGTTTTTCCTACAGAAAAGCTAACTAGAGATATCAGTAAGTTGTGCTCTATTTAACCTACATCTAGTTTTGATTTTCACTTTTTAGAATTATCTACTTCATGCCTTCCCCCTAATTACTGCACAAGCGCCCAACCTCAAGAAGCCAGGATAGCCCAGGAAAGAAAGAGGCCTTAGCTCTACTCTAATAGACAGTTATTACCTTTTGTTTGTCTCCTGAAAAGTTCTGTCAAGGATACAAAATGGAAATGGAAAGTGAATAGTTCCGGGGGTTTGTACTACAGAGACCTCAGTTCTGACCTGTATGTTATGAGAACCATGAGAGATGGAGGGAAAGACTCTCTTAGAGACAGCCATCTCAGTCCCTCTCAAATCACAGCACCAGTATGGTCAGAGGGCCCAAATAACAGTGTTGTAGGTCCTAACAGTAGGAGTTTAAACTTGTACGTAATTTGATTTACTCATATGAATAACAGAATGAGAAGTGTGTGTGGGATGGGGGAAGATTTCCTTTGAAAGCTCCTAAGGGGGGCACCTGGGTGGCTCAGTCGGTTAAGCGTCCGACTTCGGCTCAGGTCATGATCTCGCGGTCCGTGAGTTCGAGCCCCGTGTCAGGCTCTGTGCTGACAGCTCAGAGCCTGGAGCCTGTTTCAGATTCTGTGTCTCCCTCTCTCTGACCCTCCCCTGTTCATGCTCTGTCTCTCTCTGTCTCAAAAATATAAATAAACGTTAAAAAAAAAAAATTAAAAAAAAAAAAAAAAGCAAGCTCCTAAGAAATAAACTTTTATTTTCCCACAGATCCTTCCCAAACAATACTTAATGGACCTGCTTACTCTGTGCCCATTTCAGTTTTGACTTATGCTCACATCCCAACACATTCCCACCTGTCTGGATGTTCTCCTATATTCACTTCACTTTCCACAGTCCAGGGATCTTTCCCCTGGAAAGAGATGATAGAGATGATATTCAGTTCAAGAAAAGATTTCTATTTAAGAAGAAAAACAAAACATGTTCTGCTTCTCTTCCAGAACACATTCCCAGCTCATTTTTCAGCAAAGAAGAAAGGACATTCAGTATATGTGGGTGTAGAAACATACTTCAAAAATTAGTCAACTGAGTGCCTGAATGCTTAAGGATTATTTTAGGTATGCAGAGATCTGGTTCTTTCCAAGAAATACTGAACCAAAAGCACAAGGGTAAGAGCACAGAATCAGATATTTTAAAAAATTCATAAGGTTTCCTTTCCCCCCCCAACTTTAAGTAACTTTATTGTCTCTGAGCCTTATCTTTAATGATGTCAGTGAAACTGGACTTTACTAAGACTTTAAGGATTTTTATATCCTATTCCCCAGACTCCCAGATTGTTATTTAAATTCTAGTTAGTTAACATGCAGTGTAGTATGGGTTTCAGTAGAATTTAGGGATTCATCACTTACAAATAACACCCAGTGCTCATCCTCACCAGTCCCCTCCCTTAAGCTTTTCTGACTACTAATGTTCTGCAAGCACCTAAACAAGCAGGAATGCAGAACTTCTGAAGGAAAGGGAAGTTAGAGTCCATTTGCCACATTATGATGCCTTTCCATTCTCAATTAAAACAGCTGCAATCATTCCCTTAGAAACAGGGATTTGAAACTCCTATGATCAAGTCAAAAGAAAATGCAGACATAAAAAGTAATTACCGACTTCGGGAGGGAAGTTATCCTCACCCAGGGAGACCAGGTTCCTGTAGTTCTCCAACATCACGTCCCTGTACAAGGCCCTCTGAGCAGGGTCCAGGCACTCCCACTCCTCCTGAGAGAATTCTATGGCCACATCCCTGAATGTCAACCGCCCCTGAAAGGAAAACACATTTCACCAAGTGGACAGGGAAAGTGTTCTTATTTGACACAAAACAAGAGAAGCACAGATGTGTAAAGACTGACTTGGCTGGAGTGAGTGCTATTTGATCCGTGTAATATAATTTTGAGCAAGTTACACTTAACATAAAAACAAGCCATTTTAAAGTACCGTTTGGGGGCATTTAGTGCACTCACAATATTGCACAAACATCACCTCTGTCTAGATCCAAAACATTTTTATCATCCCCAGAGAAAATACTTATTAAATACTATTAAAGCAGGTGCTTCCTATTCCCCAGTCCCTGGCAACCACTAATGCTTTGTCTCTATGGATTTACCAATTTTGGATCTTTTCATGTAAGAAGGGATCAAAAATGTGACCTTTTGCATCTGCCTTCTTTCATGTAGAATAATGTTTGGGGTTCATCCATGATACAGTATGTATCAGTGGTGCATTTCCTTTCTTCTGGAAAGGACTAGACTATAGACTAGTCATTGCAGGACTAGTCTATTGCAGACTATAGGACTAGACATTGCAGGACTAGACTATATTCATTCAACTACTGATGGGCATTTGGTTGTTATCAACTTTGGTTAATATTAGTAATTTGCTATGAACTTTTAAGTACAAGTGTTTGGATATCTGTTTTCAATTCTTTTGTTATATACCTAGGAGTGGAATTACTGGGGCACATGGTTTAATTTTTTTAAGAATCTGCCATGTGCTTTTGCACAGCAGCTACACTTTAACAGCAATGTGTCATGATTCTAATTTCTTCACCTCTTTACCAACACTTTTTTTGCTGTTGTTCTTTTACAGTAGTCATCCTAGTGGGTGTGAAATGATCACTTGTGGTTTTGAGTTTGCAATTTACTAATGACTACTGTCGCTGAATATCCCTTCATGTGCTTGTTTCATTTGTGTATCTTCTATGGAGAAATGTCTATTAAAATCCTTTGACCATTTTTTAAGTTGGGTTCTGTGTATTTTGGTTGTTGAGTTGTAGAAGTTCTTCATATATTCTAGGTTCTAGACCCTTTGTAGATATGGACTGGCAAATTATTTCCTCCCATTTATTAGATTGTTTCACTTGTGTGAGAATGTCCTTCATTGCACAGACATGATTAATTCTGATGATGACCAATTTATCTACTTTGTCTTTTTCTCTTTCGATTTGGGATCATGTATAAAAATCCACTGCCAACCCTCAGGTCATGAAGATTTACCCCTAAGTTACCCCCTATGTTTTCACCTAAGAGTTTTATAGTTTTAGCTCTAACATTCAGTCTTTGATTAATTCTGAATTGATTACCTTATAGGGTACAAGGTAGTTTCAATTTCATTCTCCCATAGACTCTAGTTTTGCCAGTACCATTTAAGAGAGTATTGTTTTTCCGCTGTTTTTGGCACACTTGTAAAAAAGGAATGGATTATACATGCGTGGTTTTATATGTGGAGGCTCAGTTCTATTACTTTGTTCTATATATCTAGTCCCTGCTGGAATTGTAGTTTTGATTACTCAAAATTTGTAGTAAGGTTTTATGTCAGGAATTCTAGGTCCTCCAATTTTGTTCTTTCTCACATTTATTTTGGTTATCTGGCGTCCTTACCAATTCAATATGAGTTTTAGAATCAGGATTCCCATTTGGGCAAAGATATTGGGATTTTGCTGAGGACTGCATTACTCTTTATATCGCTCTGGAAAGGATTCCCATTTTACAGTCTTGCAATCCACAAACACAGGACATTTTCACATTTATTTAGGTTTTCTTTAATTTTCCTCAGCAGCTTTCTGGTTTTCACTGTGTATAAATCTTCCATTTCCTTCGTTAAATTTATTCCCATTTGTTTTCTTGCTCTTATAAATTGTTTACTTACTTTCCATTTGTTGACTGCTACTGTACAGAAATGTAACGTGAATTTTGAGTGTTAATATTGTATGCTGTAACTTCGATGAATTCATTCTAAGTCTGAGCTTTATTTCTAAATAGGAGATCATGTATACTATGAATAGAGAGATAGTTTGATTTCTTTTCCCATTTTGACACATTTTATTTTTCCTGCGTTTTCTCTGTCTAGAACTTCCAGTACAGTGTTGATATGTGGTGTCAAAATGGGCCACACTTGTTTTGTTCTTGGTATTAGGAGGACGTTTTCAGTTGTTTACCATTGATGTTAACCATGGAATTTTAATAATACCCTTTTTCAAACAGCAAGTCTACTCCTAATTTTTGAGTGTTTGTTGGATAAAGTGTCCTGTATATGTCTGCTGAATCTAGCTGGTTTACAGTGTTGCTCACTCCTTTATTATTGATATCTGGTTGTTCTACCCATTATTAAAAAGGGAGTATGAGGTCTCCAACTAGTAGAGAACTGTCTCCTCAATTTTTGCTTCAAAAAATTGGGGGCTTTGTTGTTATGTATTTATTATTTATACTCGGTTTATCTTCCTGATGAATTGGCCCTTTTTTCAATATATAATGTCATTCAACATCTTTGATAATAATTTTACTTAAAGTCTATTTTGTCTGATATTTGTATACCTATCCAGATAAGTTTCATTATTATCTGCGTGGAATATCTTTTTCCATCCTTCCACTTTCAACATATTTGTGTATCTAAGGTGAGCCTTGGGGCACCTGGGTAGGTCAGTCAGTTAAGCGCCTGACTGGATTTCAGCTCAAGTCATGATTTCACATTTCGTATGTTCGAGCCCCGCACGGGCTCCGTACTATCAGTGTGAAGCCTGCTTGAGACTCTCTCCCTCTCCCTCTCTCTTTCTGCCCCTCCCCCATGCACACTCTCTCAAAATAAATAAATAAAAACTTAAAAAAATAAAGTGAGCCTTTTGTAGACAGAGAGTGGAATCATTTTTAAACATTAATTCCTTTGTCTTTTATTAGAGAATTTAATTTATGTACATTTCAAGTTACTACTGGTAAGAATTACTTTTGACATCTGCTGTATGTCTGATATTTTGTTTCATAATTCCTCCCTTCTTTGGGTGTCTGTGCCTCTGTGTACATGCCATTTTGACTGCCTCTGTATTTATTTTTCCATTTTCAAGTTATTTTCTGAGTGGTTATCCTGGGGATTGCAGTTTACACATTAATAATATTTGAATTTCAGTTGATACTAACTTAGCTTTAATAGCATACAAACAACTGTTGTTATACAGTCACCCTTTATGTTCTTATTGCCAAAAGTTATTCCTTTGTAAAAGATATGAACAGATGTTTTATACACTCAAGAACAGATTTTTATTATTGTTTTACACATTTGTCTTTTAAGACACATAGGAAAAACTGAGTTAGAAAACAAAAATATAATAATACTGGCTTTTATATTCACTTACGTAGTTTTACTAGTGTTCTTTATTTGTTTCTATGGCTTTGATGTACCGCTAGTTTCCATCCTTTTCAGCCTGAAGAACTCCATTTGGTATTTCATGTAAGCTAAGCCTGTAAGTGTGAACTCCCTCAGCTTTTGTTCATCTAGGAGTCTCTTAATTTTACTATCAATTTTGAAGTATAGTTGCCTCATAAGGAATTCCTGACAGGTTTTTATTTTTGTTTTTTAATACTTCAAGCTTTTAATACCACAGGAGACTGCTTCCTGGCCTCCACAGTTTCTGAGGAGAAATAGGCTGTTAAACTTATTGAGAAGCCCTGTACATGAGAAGTTGTTTCTGTCTTGCTACGTTCCGCATTCACTCCTTTGTCTTATAAAAGTTGACTGATTATGTGCTTGCCAGGGATCTCCATGCATCTGTCATAGCTGAAGTTCATTGAGTTTTTGGATGTGTAGGTTGTTTTTGATAAATTTGACAAGTTTTTAGCTCTTATTTCTTCAAATATTCTTTCTCCCCTTTCTTCTTTATCCTTTCCTTCTGGGACTCCTATTATGTGTCTATCAGTATTCTTCATAGTGTCCCAGAGGTTTCTTTGTCTCTGTTCATTTTTCTTTTTTTCCCTTTTCTGCTTTTGTCCCCTTTCTTCTGCTCACACTTGATAATTTCAGTTAACCGATGTTTACGTTCACTGATTCTTTCTTATTGCCCACCTGCTGATGAACTCTCTAGTGAATTTTGAGTTTTGGTGTCTATACTTGCCTAACTCCAGAATTTCTATTCCATCCCTTTACTATAATTTCTATCTCCTTAGTGACATTTTTTATGTGTTGAAACACTGTTCTACTTCTTAGTTCTCTTCCATGTTTTCCTTTAGCTGAAGATTTTCAAGACAGTTGATTTAAAATCTTTATTTAGTGAGTGCCTGGGTGGCTCGGTCGGTTAAGCGTCCCACTTCGGGTTGGGTCATGATCTTGCAGTTCGTGGGTTTGAGCCCAGGTCGAGCTCTGTGCTGATGGCTCAGAGCCTGGAGCCTGCTTCGGATTCTGTGTCCCTCTCTCACTCTGCCCCTCCCCTCTCATGCTCTGTCCCTCTCTCAGAAATAAATATTAAAAAAAAAAAAAAATTTAAATCTTTATTAAGTGGAATGTCTCTGCCTCCTCAGAAAGACCATCATTAACGTGCTTAAGATGTACAATCATAAGATATCCTTAGATATCTGTAGTGAAGTCAGTCTTCTTAGAAGCAGCCACATTGACATTCTTTGTAACAGTAAGAAATTGTAAAAGACCCATGTTTCTTCATTTAGAGAATGTTCCAATGAGGATCTAAAAAAGCAGTATCTCTACGTTTACTAACATGAGAACAACTTCAAGACATATGGTATGTAAATATTTCAATCTGCAGAGTAAAATATGATGAGAAAACATTTACTGAAGAATATATTCTAAAATCACATCACAATATGTAAATGCATATTTAGAAGATTTGCAGTAAAGAGAACATAGCTTCTGGGTGAAGACAATCTGTGATGGTGGGAGATGTGACAGGGAAGGGGATATTTTACTTCTTAGTTTCTAAAATGCATCCCTGTGTGAATCTGAACCACAAAAATATACACTAGGGGGGTTTAATACAAAAGAAAAATAATAACATTTAAGAATAATTCGTAAAATGAAAATTGAGCACCAGCCTTTCTGATGACAGAAAGTTCTGCTCCTATGTCTGGTTAAACTAGAAACATTTTTATCTAAAAGATGCACAGTGTAAGAGTTCCTAAAAGAACACCATGGTCTTTATGAGATGAATGCACTATAAATAATTCAAGAACATGTAGTGTTAGAGAAGTAGGTTGATTCTATACTTTAACACCAATGTTAATAAAACAAAACACTCACTCTATTCTTTATTCCTACTTTGAACTTCCCATTCTATTCCAAAGTATTAATATTGTGGAGTCAGAAGCACAAGGACTCCCTCATTTAACATCAAAAGGCATTTGTAAAATCAGACAAAGCAAATTTCCTCCATCAGTCTTATTTTCCAGGGTTCCTCAGGTACTTGTGCACATTAATATGTTACTTACATATGTAATCTCTTTAATCCTCATTTATTTATATGAGCTGAAAGGGCATCCAGAAGGGGTCTCTGAAGAATCCTTACTGCCTAACCTCAGGGACACCACAATGCCTACTCCCCATCTCCAGTCCTTGCCTACATAGAAAATCCTTCACAGGATGACTATCGAAAAGGAGCCTCTTCCCAAGTTCCATGTCACTGGGTCAGAGTGAGTTGGACTCTGTATGGAGATGAGAGGAGACCGGGAGAAGGCCCTGGGTGTGAGTAAACAATTTAGGCAGGACATCTCGGAGACAGAGAAGATTAACAAGTCCAAAATATGACATTTTAAGAAGAAGAACAATTAATGAAAAATATGACTTTTACCTGGAGAAGAGCCATTCCTCCTTTTTCTCTCTCTTCTTCTAGCCTTCCTTCTTAGGTAAGGTTATACTGTGTGACAAAAGGAATGTTGTTTAATGTTTAGACTCAACATAACCCCTTCCTCTGCCACAATATACATACGGGGAGAAACTTACTATGGGAAAAAGTCCTTTGCTGCCCACTGCAACAGGAGGGATGCAGGGACGATAAAATCTAAAAGGGAGCCAACAAGTGCATTTTTCACCCACTTTTCCAGAAAGCCCTCCACTCCTGCTGAAACATACACACTCTATGCAACTGCATTGTCCGCTGTCTCCTTGAACTCAGCAAAAGGGAACTGGCTCTTTCAAGTCCTTGGCTCCTCCCTAGGCAGCCAGCATGCAATGAATGGTTGATGCAGGCCACAGAAGCCCGTCCATGCCATCAATTTGGAACAACTCTTAAGGGGCACCCGAGCTCCCGAACTCCCTGGTAACTATACTGAGAGTTTACATCTTTGTCCTGATAGTGATGGGAAGCCGTAAGTGGGTTTAACGTCAAAAGATGACACAATCAAGTTTTGAAAATTTAGTTATGATACAGAGAGGATGGAGCCGACAGAGGCATATCCCTGTCTCTAAGACTATACAGCTGCCTCTTTCTTACTGGTTTTCATTGTTTTTGGAACTGGGTCACATTTTAAACTCCAACCACACACCCTCTCCCAGAAAACTGCCAAAGACACACACCCAACTTTGAAAATCCTTTCAGGGATCTTATTACCTCAGGTTCAGAATTCTTGGTCTATCGACTCATGTTACAGGTGAGTGCACTGGGGCTCAGAGGGGGAGTTACTTTACCAAGTTACCCTGAAGAAGTCTGAGTAGAATGAACAGAACTGGGTGGAAGTAAATTCTGAAATGGTGGCCTGGACAGGTTTAATGAGAAAGGGTTTTCCAGATTACCTTTCATATTCCTGAACAAGAGAAGCTTCTCTTTCATGGGTTTAATCAAACCCATTTTATTCCTCTTTTCCAGAAAAACTATATGAAATTACAAATAGTTACAGACAGTGGAAAACACAAACAAGGGTCACCTGGGGAGATGAGCTCTGGGCAATCTCTGCACCATAAACGGATGGGCTCTGCTGGAACAAAGTTCCACATCAATCCAGACCATTCTTCAACATCTGTACAGAAAAGACAAAGGGAACTTGAGGGGAACATGTACTTAGTTGCAGACTTCAGCTCAGAACTCAGTAATGTAAAAGATCACTTAAGGGAAGAAGAGAACTGTTGAATATTAAATTAACTGCCTAAACTAGGTTTTGAGTGTTAAAAGATTACCGACATCCTTTATGGATATGTAACGAAATACCATGAAGTTATTTACCAGACATTAAAGAACAATTCCAACTTGTGAAAGAGCAGACAGCATGTAAAACTCATAATCTGAACAATAAAAATTAAGAGGGAAAATAACTTGGAAATTAAAAAGATATCCATCCAATGGATTATGATATTAAAGATAAAGAGGATACATCAAATTTAGAAAAGAATGCGACAAGCCATAAAAAAAGGAGAGAGAAATAGTACTGTTAATAATGGCCATTGTAAAAAGCACCATGTGGTTACAGAAAGTCTTCCCCCATTAAGTGCCTGAGCTAAGCCTCTGCCCTCTAGATGAGTAAGGGTTCCAAATGAAATTATCTTCTGATGCAATACTTAGAAAGTGCAGATGCCTCCAACACCTGGTTTCACCCCTCTCGTTCTCTTCTGCATAACTGAAACAATTCCCAAGTTTTAATTAACGAGGTCACAGGGCCAGAAATCAGCACTTCACAACTTAATATCCCATACCCAATCAATTCAGTACTCACCAGGGTTTGGGTCCTGTGCTTTGTCCCAGACCACTCACTACGTGTTTTGTTCTCTGTATAAGTCTCTCTGTGTCCTTCTCTTAAGTTCTTTTGTCCATTTCTGTTTCCCTCCCTCGCTATGACTCCTCCAACAGTCTGACACCACTCTATTAACGGCCTCTGTTTCAATCCCCGCCGTTCTTTCTCCCCACACTTTCCGATGACCCTCTAACTCCGCAGATTTCTGCGTCTTTCCCCGCCGTCTCTGTCCCCACTCTGCCCTCCCTGCGGCGGGGCGAAGGGCCTGCATCCACCTCCCTAGTGACGACTGTGCTCGACGCGGTTGGGGGTGGGGGGTGGCGACCGGGGGGAGACTCGGGAGTCAGAGAAAGGTTCTGAGCAGGAAAACGACCGGCAAGGCGACGGGGGTCTGTAAGGGCCAAAGCAGAAAGGCTGGGCCCGAACCTGCCTCACAGAGATTTTAACCGGAAACGAACGCTGACGCCCGTGACCCGCACCGACTGGGCTCCGAACGTCTTATGGCCACGCCGCGAGAGGCGACAGGGACGAACTCCCAGCGAGAGGGATGAGTGGTTTCAAAGATTTTACCTTATCAGGTGCCCCCGAAACCTGGGTGGGGAGGCGGGGCCCGAGGAGCCGCTCCAGGGCAAGAACCAGAAAAATGGAGACTCACTCATCCGAGCGCAACCGTTGCTCCGGGAAATCGGCTTCCGGGTCTGCAGGAAAGCGCGCATGCGCATGGGTCTCGTCGGTCAGCCGGGGCGCTCTCAGGGCGGAGCCGGGGCGGTTGCGGAAGCGGCGGGTGTGGGCGGGACCCCGGCGCGCTGGGTAGCCTGCCCTGCACCACACGGGGGCCTGCCGTTTGGTCTTCTGTTTGTCCTTCCTGCCCCGCGGTTTCGGGTTCTGCTTTTGGATTCCTTCCAGTCCCGCTGGTGTCGTTTGGAGCCAGGCTGGGCACAAGGTTAGGGAAGGGTGGGCCGCTTCTGTTGGGAGTGGTGGTATTTGACAAGTTGATCACGGTGCCCATGGAAACATTTTTAGCGAGCGGTGGAGATTGGCCTCCAGCGGGAGAGGCAGAGCAGCGATGCTACCTGGGGCCGGGGGGTCCTCGTGGGGCGACTGAGACCCGGACAGTGACAGCTCCTTGTTTAATGAAGTTAAAGCCGGGTGGTCAGTATCGGTGATGGACGCTAGAATGCGACATGCAAAACTCTTCTGTGGGGAATGTGCAGTTTGGTACTAGTTGTAATTTTCACTGAACTGTCACTTCTTCTCCCCATTGGCCCTTCTGGTCTCCTGGGGGTTCCAGGCCAGGCTCTGGGCTGTGGGGGGTGAGGGTTGGCACATTGCTTTAAAGAAGCAAACATTTCTGCCTCTATGGGTTATCAATTTTTCTCTCTTTATTTGATATTGGAATCCACACCTTCGAGGTGAATTATAAATCCAAACGCCTTTGAGACCTACCAGATGGCACCTGTATTTTGCTTAACCTTTAATTACTAAATATCATTGCAATTTTAGTTTAAAATTTTTTTCACTTCTTTTGGAAGACTAGTTTTTACTTGAAAATTAGATTTTTAAATATGTATTTATTTTGTGGGAGAGTACAGGGGCAAGTGCAAGCAAGGGAGGGGCAGAGAGCTAGATCTAGAAACCCAAGCAGGCTCTGAGCAGAGCCCTCTGCCCACCCCCCACTACCCCCACTCTGGGCTGGATCTCACAAATCCTGAGGTCATGACCTGAACCAAAACCAAGAGTCTGAGGCTTAATTAACCAACTGAGCCAGCCAGGTGCCTAGAAAATTAGATGATTGTAACTGATCGCTTCGTTTTCTGTTCCTGAATGCTTCGTTTGAAGTGCAGTTAACGTAGCTTCTAAAATGTGTACTCTTTCAGAGATACTTAACTTTTCCTAGTACTGATGAAATACTGGTTTTGAAATATTTCCAGAGACATGTGGTAAGGATGTCTGTTCTTTACGTGAATAATACAAGCAAATAGTAAAGCTAGTTTTTCACATCTTCAGTAGCATCATATACACTCTTAATAATTTTTAATACGAAATATGCAAGTTAATAGCTCCTCTTCTGTTTCCTGTGGAAATTCTGAAGGTGGTGCTGGCTGCATTTGCTTTTCACACCCTCTCTGTTATGTGACTGCCCCCTCCAGTGCTTAAATCTCTGCAAGGAGTGAATGAACAAATGACTACACATTGTTTAACAGTTTACAATAATTTATAGGTATCTTGTCATTTTAGAGGGCTGTGTATTCTTTCTGCAGCATGCAGAGATGACCTGGGACACAATGAGGTCAGGACTCCAGAGAACAAAAGGGCTGATTGTTAAAACAAAACAAAACAGAAAACAAACATGGAGTGATTAGATCAGAGGGGTTCATGACCCACCAACTGGGGTTTTCAGAGAGAGCCAAATAAAAAGGTTGAAGAGAGAGCATAAAACGATACAAAGGTGCTTATCAAGACAAGGATGCCTTGGGTAGCCCTCACTTCTGGGGAAATTCTGGAGATGTTGTCCTGTGAATGTGCTGGACCCACTGCTTGTATCTTAAGAGCTCGAAAACTATGGAGTTGCTGGCCCAGATCGTGAATCCCAAATGTCTGACAGTAGAGAACGTTAAAAGTAGGACATGTGCTGATTGTGTGATCTTCTTATTCAGCACCCCCAGTCATATTTCTATATAATGTTTCCACTGTTCATTGTCAGTCACAAGAAGAAAGTGGTATTTGCCAGCACAGTTAGGATCCAGCCGCTGGTTGTTAGGCACACAGAGCTTTTATTTTAAGTTCTATCATCTTGGAGTTCCTGGGGCCATCGTGATGTCCTGGAAGACACTCAAGAAGCAGGTGGTGCCAATGGATACACCAGTGGCCACTCGGAACATACAAAACAAGTTGCATCAAAACTCAACGAAGATATTTTTCAAGCCAAAAGTGTTGCTGAGCAATGTCTTTAATGATGATGAGCCAGAGGTTGGCTACAGTCAGGTGCTTGAGAAGCAGGTCTTAGGAAGGTATTTAATCATTTTTAATTATTTTTTACTGTATAGACTTCTCTTTTGTTTGACCTTTATCCCGCTGTAGGATGTGAAGAATAAGAACACTTATTGTCATTTTGGTAGGAATCCCCATTTACCAAATGCCAAGCATTAATAATGTTATACCTACTGTAGTTTTTGCTGGGTATTAACTTTTCTTATGCACTTTGGCATACTTCTGAATTTTTAACTTCACTGATCTAATAGTCTGTTCATAAATAAACATCTCATAAGGATAACCATACTCATTTTGGGTTTTTAAAAGAGTTTTTGTGTGTATTGTTTTTTGTTCAATATTCTATAAGATTTTTGCAGTTAACATTGTTAGTTCAAAAAACTGGCTGATGGTATGTATGTCAGGATCCAATTAAATTTATAAGTTACTTTAAGAAGAATTGACCTTTTTATAATATTGAGTTTTTCTACCCAGGAACATGATGTAAATTTACTTTCATTTATTTCTACTTTCATGTATTTCAGGAATGTTTTATTTTTTCACCATATTTTGTTAGATTCATTCCTAGTTAGTATATTTCATTTTTTAAAGTTACTTGTTTTTTTATTTAGAGTGCAAGAGAAAGAGAGAGGGTAGGAAGAGGGAAGGGGGGTGGAATTCCAATCAGTCTCCATGCTCAGCATGGAGGTGGATGTATCACTCCCTGGGCTGAAACCAGGAGTTGGCCACTCAACTGACTGAGACACACACCCACGTGCTCGTATTTCATTTTAGGATACACTATTTTTTGTTTTCTTTTGTTATTTATTTGTTTATTTTTATTTTTTTCATTTACATCTAAGTTAGTTAGCATATAGTGCAACAGTGATTTCAGGAATAGATTCCTTTATGCCCCTTACCCATTTAGCCCATCCCCCCTCCCACAACCCCTCCTGTAACCCTCTGTTTCTTCTCCATATTTAAGAGTCTCTTATGTTTTGTCCCCCTGTTTTATATTATTTTTGCTTCCCTTCCCTGTGTTCGTATGTTCTGTGTCCTAAAGTCCTCATATGAGTGAAGTCATGATATTTGTCTTTCTGACTAATTTCACTTAGCATAATACCATCTAGTTCCATCCACGAAGTTGCAAATGGCAAGATTTCATTCTTTTTGATTGCCAGTAATACTCCATCGTGTGTGTGTGTGTGTGTGTGTGTGTGTATGGCACATCTTTATCCATTCATCTATCGATGGACATTTGGGCTCTTTCCATACTTTGACTATTTTTGATAGTGCTGCTATAAACATTGGGGTGCATGTGCCCCTTCGAAACAGCATACCTGTATCCCTTGGATAAATACCTAGTAGTGCAATTGCCTGGTCGTAGGGTAGTTCTATTTTTAGTTTTTTGAGGAGCCTCCATACTATTTTCCAGAGTGGCTGCACCAGCTTGCATTCCCACCAGCAGTGCACAAGAGATCCTCTTTCTCCACATCCTCACCAGCATCCATTGTTGCCTGAGTTGTTAATGTTAGCCATTCTGGCAGGTGTGAGGTGGTATCTCATTGTGGTTTTGATTTATAGTTCCCTGATGGTGAGTGATGTTGAGCATTTTTTCATGTATCAGTTGGCCATCTGGATGTCTTCTTTGGAAAAGTGTCTATTCATGTCTTTATTTCTTCACTGGATTATTTGTTTTTTGGGTGTTGAATTTGATAAGTTCTTTATAAATTTTGGATATTAACCCTCTGATATGTCATTTGCAAATATCTTCTCCCATTCCATCAGTTGCCTTTTAGTTTTGCTGATTGTTTCCTTCTCTGTGCAGAAGGTTGTTATTTTGGTGAGGTCCCAGTAGTTCATTTTTGCTTTTGTTTCCCTTGCCTCCAGAGACATGTTGAGTAAGAAGTTGCTGCGGCCAAGATCAAAGAGGTTTTTGCCTGGTCTCTCATCGAGGATTTTGATGGCTTCCTGTCTTACATTGAGGTCTTTCATCCATTTTGAGTTTATTTTTGTGTATGGTATAGGAAAGTGGTCCAGGTTAATTCTTCTGCATGTTGCTATCCAGTTTTCCCAGCACCACTTGCTGAAGAGACTGTCTTTATTCCATTGGATATTCTTTCCTGTTTTGTCAAAGATTAGTTGGCCATATGTTTGTGGGTCCATTTCTGTGTTTTCTATTCTGTTCCATTGATCTGAGTGTCTGTTTTTATGCCAGTAACGTACTGTCTTGATGATTACAGCTTTGTAATACAGCTTGAAGTCTGTAGGTTACACTATTTTTTAAAAAATGTTTATTATTTTTGAGAGAGCACAAGTCCAAGAGGGGCAGATGGAGAGAGGGAGACACAGAATCTGAAGCAGGCTCCAGGTTCTGAGCTGTCAGCACAGAGCCCGACTCATGGCTCAAACCAAGGAACCAAGAGATCGTGGCCTGAGCCCAAGTCAGCCACTGAACTCACTGAGCTACCCAGGCACCCCTATTTTATGTTATACCCTTGTAATTGCTGGCCCTGCTACTATAACTTGTAAATGATCGTTTGTTGTATAACAGCTATTGTACAAAAATATTCTATTCTATGTATAGGGTTGCCTGTGGGGCTCAGTTGGTGGAATGTGCAACTCTTCAACTTGGGATCATGAGTTTGAGCCCCATGTTGGGTGTAGAGATTACTTAAAAACAAAATCTTTAAAACAAATAGTCTATGTGCAAAAAGGCTATCGTTTTTCTGTATCAGTACTATAGCCTATTAGCTTACTGAATTATTTTTCAAAGTGGATTTTTCTAGGAGTTCCTTTGTGTTTCCAGAGGCATACTTGTATCATTTGCAAACATAGTTCTACATCCTTCTTTCTCATTCCTATGCCATTTTAAGTTGCCCTGGCTAAACCTCCAACAAAATGACAAATATATACAACCGGTGACCATGTACTTTTTTAGTGTGGTTTTCTGGCCTTAGTGGATATATCTAGCACTTCCCTATGAGCAAGACGAAGACTTTGTTTTGTCAAGTTGGGAAAGATCCTAAAGAATTTCCTAATTTCACGTGTTTTGATGTAACATTCTTACATGATGAATTCCTCCAAATAATGTTTTTGTAACTATGAGTAAGATTTCTTGATTTCTCTTCATAAATGTGATACAGTATATTAATGAGTTTCCTAATAGTGAATCATCCTTGAATTTTAGGCACAAATTCTTTGCTATCATATTTTTATATGATTTTTCAGGGGTTTTGGCTATATTTATTTTACATGGTACCATCTGTCAGAAGAGGTAACATCTTTCTGTGGTATTCTTTTTGGTACAAACTAGGATGTTTCAGTATCAGAATTTTATGTGACGTATAAAGATAATTTGGAAATTTTACTTCCTCTCTGATGCTCTTGAGTAAGTAGCATTAGCTTATCTGCTATATAAAAGAGTGGAAGAATCTGGCTGCTAATGTGATCCGGGTGCTTTAATTTATGAGGGACTCTGATAAATGTCTTCCTCTTCTCTATGGATATTGGTGTGTTTGGACTCCTTATCTTACTGAAGTCAATTTTGATAAAATGTATTTTCTTAGAAAATGTTCATTTTATATAGGCTTTCTAGTTAATTTGTTTTGAGTTGGGGAAGCAGGACAAATATTTAATTTCATTTCTTGGCATCATGTTCTTTATTTGCATTTATTGAAAATTTTGAATGTATTGCACTTATTGAAAATTTTAAAAATAGAAAATCCTTCTTGGGTCATTTGGAGAATTCTTTCTTTCTGCCCATAAGTTAAATGGTGGCGGTAGTTGTGTCTGAGGATTAACAAAAAATTAGACTGGGGTAAGAGAAATTCTCAGGGAAGCACAGAATCCAGTGAGGCACATATGCTTCTCCACTGGTCTTTCATGGCTCAGACCTCAGCATTTCCTCCTTCCATGGGACACCCTGTCTGCTTCCAAGAATAATGGAAAAGGAAGAGTTGCTCTCAAACACTCCAACTATTTCTTTGGATACGCTCACTAGAAACTTCTAATAGATCCTGGTAATTAAAGAATTTTTCAGAACCATTCTCAGCTCCCCAAGTGTTGAACCAACATTGTCACTACAGCTGACATGTTGATGGCAATTCTTTGGGGAGGTGAGGTCACAGAATCACTAACCTCTATCTCAGGGTTTGGCTTCCTCCCTCCCACACATGCTTTGCCTGCTACTTTACACCCAGCTCCCAGTTCTTGTGGCAGGAAGGAGTCTATGAGTATCTTCTAGTTTAGTCTCTAAGGTTAGGAGATGCAGTAGGAATCTGGGTAGGTGAGCATGTCTGGGAAAAGAATCTTCCGGCACAGGCTGAGCTTGTGAGAGAGACTGCTCAATCAGTGCATGACTGCTGCTAACGTAATTTAACAAAATCCTCATTGACGGGGTTCTTTGTGTTTGATCCAAGTGCGCTCAGAGTCTGAATTTTAAGATACTTCAAGATTATAATTTCAGGGGGCACCTGGGTGGCTCAGTCATTGAAGCATCCAACTGTTGATCTCAGCTCAGGTCTTGATCTTGGGGTCATAAGTTCAAGCCAGTGCTGGGAATTGACAGCCTACTTTAAAAAAAAAAAAAAAAAAAAGATTATACTTTCAGAATTGATCTGCCATACAGTGTGCAAGGGTCACAGAGACATTTTCAGGACCAATAATGTGATTTCTCTAAAGGCATGTGTGTGTGATAATGAGTATGATGGAACTAATTGAAATACAGTAGAAACAGTTGTCTGAATGGGAATTGCTGAAATTTATTCTTCTGTAACTTGAGTATGATGCGCTAAATAGAGAGAGTAAATATGTCTCTACTGAAAAATCTCTGTGGTCTCTTGATCAGTGAGACAATCTTCTTTCCTAAAATAAGGAAAGGTCCTTTAAAAAAAAACTAACGTCACTATAGAGGGTTTTAAAGAGCAAAAGATTAAGGACTTTATTTTTATATATTAATTTAATTTTAATATGATGGATTAATTTAAAAATATAATCCCATCAAGGAAAAAAGCAATATTAAGCTATATTTCTTCTGCTTTAAAATCATTTCAATACTATTCCCAACTCACTACTCACTTCTCTTGATTTTCAATTTATTAAATGCCCAAGATTCCAAGTCTTCAAATTCCATTTTGCATGTTTGTATTATACTTTAATTGCATTTTCAAATCAAATATTAGTTCAAGTTTCAGTTTGTTTATTCTAAAATAACAAACATACACTGATTAATATGTATTTAAATAGGATTAATATTTTCTGCCCTAATACGCTTTATCACTATGTGAGTTTTATGTCCCATATATTAGCACACAGTGCAGTTCTGCACAATAATTTCTCTTACGGATATCATTGTACCTTTGGTCCAGGCAAAAAATGAAATGAGTTTTCTGCTGCCATCCTGACATTTGTCTACATTACATAAATCAGATTGGCTCATATAAAATTGTTCGGTGCATCTATAATTTATTAAAGCCTTTGAAACTTTGCTCCTTAGTTATATTGGTCAAAAAGAACACTTTAAAAAAGTGGGAAATGATCAAACCAGGTTTATTAAGGAAAATAAATTTAAAATATGAGAAGGTGTCTGTGTGTATGTATATACCCATGACGAGTTTCCTGGCATAGTATAGTACAGTAGGAAACATTCATGTCATTGAAACTAGGCTACCCAGGTTCAAATCCTGATTCTACTTCTATTTAGATGAATCATTTAACTTCCCGTGGCTAAATTCTCCTCATCCACAGAATGAGAGTAATGTTAGTTCCTAACTCATAGGGTTGTGAATATTATGTAAGTTACAATAGGGAAAGCAGTAATAACAGTGACCCACACATTATAAGTGCTATTAAAAGACACACATGTAACTTGGGAAATCTCTTAACGAAAGACAATATAGTTTAGATGTTCATTCTCAGGGAACAGGAGAGATAAGGTGAGATTTTATTTTCCATGAAAGTGTAGCCTGAAATTCATACTTTAATGCAGAACTCTCTGCCTGTGAATTTGAATATTGAGTTCTGGACAATGACAGAATGGTTTCAGTGCATTTGAATATAGCAGTGATCTTCCTATCCCAGATAGTCATTGGAATCCTGATCAGTTTCTCACTCTTCTATCATTAGATGTCCCTTTGCTGCAGAGGATGCGAGCCGAGATCCACAAAGTTCGTTCTCAGGCACCTGAGTGTAGCCAACTCCTTGCCCATTCTCTCTAGAGGAATCCCAGAGACCATGGCAGCTCTAGGGCTGAAACATTTCACCATTTGTTATGGATGCTACGTTCTTTTATATGTTCACGGAGTGGCCAGAGGTATGTCCCTTTGTTCCACCTGCCCCTTGAGTGTCTTCCAGGCCATCACGATCAGCCTTGGGAACTTCAGGTGGGCAGAGCTTAAAGTGAAAACTCCAAAGTACATTGGCCCCTGCAGTATCCTATGCGGGGGTGTTCTGCATGTTGGTAAACATGTTTTTTCCTATTTATATGGCTGGTAAATGGAACAACAAAACTATTATCCAAAAAAAGTGATTTGGGATATTGTTGTGTTTCACAGTGTAGAGACAAGATCACAGGCTCGTTAGATGCAGCAGTGATATTTTCCATACATTTTGTTTTTGGGACACATGACCCTGCCCAGCAACTCCTTGGTTTTTCTTATTCACTGGCACAGAGGGTCCAATGCATCCATAAGAGCAATCTGTCCCCCACCAAGCCCTCCAGTGAGACCGTGAGACCAGAGCCACCCAAAGCATCCTTGTTTTGGTGTCCACCTTTGTATCGTTTTATGCCATTTTGTCCATCATTTGTGTTTACTTGGCTCTCTTGAATAATTCTAGTTGGTGGCTGGTGAATATCACTGTACTAATCGCTGCATGTTTTTCAACTATTAGTCCTTTTGTTCTCATGAACCATGACCCCAGCATATTCAGGCTGTGTGTACTGTGTCTGCTGTGGAAGAAATACATAATTCCCTCATCTCATCATGGAAATATAATAGTCTTCCACCAGTTCAGCCATGGATGCCCTGAGACCTCAAATAATATTAAGAACAAATATGTTCCAGTTTCCATGCAGAGAGAGAGGTGAATGAGACCCACTGACACCAGCCTGATATGAAATAATAAAGATCATGGTACAAGAAATCCTCTATAATTAATATGTGTGTGCTTATATAGTTGTATTTTTATTAATGGTAACAGTGGAGAAGTTAAGATTCCATAAAACAGTCCTGAAATAATGTGAACATACTGGAAATATCTTTGGATGTGTAACTTTCATATTGAGATATTAAATTTTCCCAAGATGTACCTGAGAGTGGAATTGTAAATCCTGATTTCTGACGCAAATGGCCTGGGGTGAAGGTGGAGGGAAAACTAGGTTTTACTTATTGTTGGCTTTGGAGGCTATGTTGTGAATATTATGCCTCATATCTAAGAGATATTGGGAATGTTTGAAATATGATAACATTTATGGAGCAAGATGAGTGCTTTAATTAAAATATTTTCTGGTCAACGTTTGAAGAGTAAACTGCGGGAGACAAAGAGGAACATAGGAAGAGGTGTCAGCTGAATTTTAGAAAGGGTGCAGGTGCAGCCAGTAAACAGATTGCGTATGTGGGAAAAGACTGAATGACTTTTGAGATGTTTACAAGGTAGACTGTTCTGTGTTAAATCTTGATGGCAGTTGGCTGTGTTGGTGAGAAAGAGATTTCAAGATGGACTTCTGCTTTTCCAGCTTGAGGTTATGGAGGACCATTTCATCAAGCTTGGTGGGTTGGTGCAGGAGACGAGTAGCAATTTGAAGGTGGAGTATATGAACATATTTTGTTTAACAAGGGATAGTATCAATTTTGAAATCACCACCAGGGCAATATAGACAGCACTGAAAGGAAACAAAGATATTAACTAAAACATAGAACTATTTTAGGGGGGCCTGGCTGGCTCAGCCAGTAGAGTATGCGTCTTTTAGTCTCTAGATGGTGACTTTGAGCCCGTTATTGGGTGTAGAGATTAATTAAAAATAAAAAATTTAAAGAATAAAGATTTCAGGGGCACCTGGGTGGCTCAGTCAGTTGGGCATCTGACTTTGGCTCAGGTCACAACCTCGCAGTTTGTGAGTTTGAGCCCCGCATCTGGCTCTGTGCTGACAGCTCTGTTTCTGTTCCACCCCTGCTCGCGCTCTCTCTCTCTCTCTCTCACTCTCTCTAAACTAACGAAACTCTAAAAAATGTTTTTAAAGAAATATTTTAATCTAATTGTTAATAAATCATAAGCACTTGCAAGGTTTTTTTAGATAAATATTTTAGTTCGGAATAACTTGAGATTTTCAGAAAATTTGTAAAGATAACATTGAGAGTTCCAAAATGTCGCTCACCCAGTACCCTAAATGCTGCCATCTTAACTTTATCATTGTTCATTTGTCAAAACTAAGGAACCAACATCGGCATGTCACAGTCAGACTTTATTTACATTTCAACTGTTTTAACACGTTCGTTTTTCCCTATCAACATCCAACCCAGGATATCACATACATGGAACTGTCCTGTCTCCCCCAGTCTCCTCTGCTCAGTGACATGTTCTCACACTTTCCTTGTTTTTCATCACACGTTTGAGGTGTACTGGTCCCTCACATTTTAGAATGCCTCTAAAGTTGAATTTCTCAGACGTTTTCTTTTTCTTTTCCTTAAGTTTATTTATTTGATAGGGAGGACAGGGGGGCAGAAAGAGGGAAAGAAAGAATCCCGAGCAGGCTCCACGCGGTCAGCGCAGGGCCTGACCTGGAACTTGATCCCACTAACTGTGAGATCATGACCTGAGTTGAAATCAAGAGTCAGTCACTCGACCAGCTGAGCCACCCAAGCGCCCCTGAAGTTGTTCTCCTGAATAGACTGGGTTTATGGATTCTTGAGAAGAATATCACATCTCATCACGGCATACAGTCTGAGAGGTTTCATGCAATTAACACGAGTTACCTTGGATGATGTTAATCGTGATCAGTTAGTTAAGGTCATGTTCACCAGACTCCTCCACTGTAAAATTACCATGCGTGCCTTTCCATACTCTATTCTTTGGGAAACTCTAAACACAGCCCACAGTCAAGTGAGGGGGCGGTGGGGGACGATGGTACTTGAGGGTAGGGGTGTGCTGTTGAACTAAGCTCCACATCCTGGAGGGCTAAGTAGCCCAATTTATTATCTGCCATTCTTCTGTGTGGAAGCTGTGTCACTTCTCCTTCATTTATGTGTTTATTCAATTGGTTACTCATATCAGCATGAACTCATTTATACTTATTTTATACCTTGTGTTATACTTCAATGCTCTGCAAATTATTTAGTTGCTTAGATTGTTCAAGCTTTGGTCATTGGAAGCTGTGGTATAAAGTACACTCAGGGGGCGCCTGGGTGTCTCCATCAGTGAAGCATTCAATTTCAGCTCAGGTCATGGTCTCACAGCTTGTGGGTCCAAGCCCCCCATTGGGCTCTGTTTTGATAGATCAGAACCTGGAGACTCCTTCGGATTCTGTGTCTCCCTCTCTCTCTGCCCCTCCCACTCTTGTGTGCGTGCATGCACTCTTTCTCCCAAAAATAAACATGAACACACACACACACTCACCTGGTCTTTGTCTCAGGTTCCTGGCTCAGAGCTTCAGAAACCTTTAAGAATTCCTAAGTGGTAGGCGTGTCCTTATTACACTAAGGAGGCAACTCTGGGCAAGGGTTCCCCACAGAACTTCAAAATGGGGGACTGGACACCTCTGAAAGACCAACTATGTGATTGGGTGGAAACGCTTAGCAGCCCAACCCCTAGGGAGAGGAAGGAGGCTGACTGGGGATTGAGTTCAGTCATGTGGCCAATGATTTAATCAACCAAGTCTGGGTAGTGAAGCCCTGATTAAACACCTGGAGTTGCTCCTGGGAGCTTCTTTGTGGGGGACAAAAGCTACTGTATGGGCAGTCCTCCCAAACTTTGCCCTGTGGATGCCTTCATGTGGCTCTTTACTGCTATCCTTTACAATAACATGTGAAATGACAAAACTAAAACAATTTAGTAACAAGTTTGCTGTCTTTTATTCCAGGGAAGACAACCCTTGATTTGGGGAGGACAGAGCCTCCCATGCAGGGAATGGAGTGCTCTTTCTGATGGATTTGGGGCAAGATTGACTTTTAGAAGAGGCAGTGCAGAAACAGAACATGTTTGGCTAGGAGGTCGGGGATTTCCTTAGAAGAACAGAACTGCTATTTTCCAGTATAAGGTCGGCCAGCTGAAACTGAGTTAGAGGTCTGTGATTGGTATATATTAGGTTTCTTTGCTGATGTTTCACATAAGAGCAGGCTGGTTTAGATTTGTGATGTGGGTCGGGCACCTGGGGTGGCCTCCATTTTTTGTGTCCCAATATACCAAATAACTTTATCAAGGATTATCACACATATAGCACTTTCCGAGTTCTGTGAGTCTTCCCTGCAAATATTGAACAAGAGGGGATCAGAGGAAGCCTTAAATTTGTAGTTGGCTGGAGATGCATGGGAGGTTTGGGAATGCCTGACTTGTGACTGGTGTCTGAAGTGGGGGGAGTCCCAGGTAGGACTTTGTCCTTAACTTGTGGGGTCTCTACTAACACCAGATAAATTCAGAATTATATTGAATTGAAGGACACCCAGTTGGTATCAGAGATTTGGTAACAGGAGGCAGGAGCTCTTTCAGGTTTGGCTATTACATCCCTTTGATATGTCCCCATTTTTTTTTTTTATTACTTCCTTACTCTTAACATTCTGCCACTACAAGATCCCCCAGGCCCCCAGGCTCATCTTGTATTTTCCCTGCTCCTGCCACAGAATCAGCCACAACTCCAAGGAGCCTTTTTTTTTTTTTTTTTTTTTTTTTTTTAGAGAATAGTGTTAGAAACCAAGATGTGGGTGCTGAGTGTTCTCCTTGCTACTGGAATGTCATTGCTCTTAGACTCTCTGAGTAGAACGACCTGGGAATTACCTGTCCTCACACAGATCTAGTTTTCTCTTTCCCATTTTATTTACTTACCTACAGCTAACTGCTCTCATACTGATGTCCCTGACTCTGTTCCCATACTTCAGGGTTCATTTTAGCCTTTCCCCCTTGCTTTTCTGTATCTGTCTATATTTACCAAGTACTATGGCATCATATGCCTTTGAAGAGTTTTGCATCTGTTTCTCCATGTTCCCACGCTCTCTGCACACTACCTATAACCTCCTCCCTCTGGCCTCCTTTGGACCCTACTCTATCACACGCCTGTAACCTTCCAAATATGCCCTATTCACCTGCCCCTGCAGTGCTCACAGCAGTTTATTTTTTTTTTTTAACGTTTATTTATTTTTGAGACAGAGAGAGACAGAGCATGAACGGGGGAGGGGCAGAGAGAGAGGGAGACACAGAATTGGAAGCAAGCTCCAGGCTCTGAGCCATCAGCTCAGAGCCCGACGTGGGGCTCGAACTCACGGACCACGAGATCGTGACCTGAGCTGAAGTCGGACGCTCAACCGACTGAGCCACCCAGGCGCCCCGCAGTGCTCACAGCAGTTTAAGATACTGTATGTGGTAAATGTCATCTTTCAGGGTTGTTGCAGGGATGGAAGAAGTAAAAAAAGGTGGAAAGTGCCCCCCATTTTCAGGCATCCAAGGTCAGGAGATGCCTGTATTCTTCCAACATGTGAGGACATTGTCGAGACACACATGTGCATGCAGACTCTTTGAATGTAATTACATACACAGAACTGGCAATGCGGGAGTACAGGCGAGTGTGTGTAAATGTGAGTGTGTGCTTGTATTTGATGAGTGCATGCACAAATGTGAGTTTGCTACGGAGTCTGTGAGTGTGAGTGTGTAAATGTAAATGGCTGTGGATTTGAATGTAGCGCATAGGCAAGTGTTTGGATCTGTGTGTAATGTTTCTGTATGTGTGTGTGTGTGTTCGTGAACTACGGGATGTCCATCATGATTCTAGTGTCTGACATGAATATGGGGAGTATTTGTGTATTTGTGTGTAGTGAAAACAAGGGCTTAATTAGGATTCTGATATCATTCTGGTAAATGTACCCCTTTGTGATTATGAAATAGATTTCATTCTCCCTGGTCATGTTATTTGGTCTTTAATTAACTTTGATCTTAATATAGCTACTCTGTTTTTAGTAGCATTTATGTTTATCTTTTGTCCAGGATTTTACTTTGTGTCCTTAATTTTTGAAGGGAATTTCCCCTAGGAAATATATTTTTGTCTGTCTTTAAAAATCCAATTGTCGGGGGCGCCTGGTTGGCTCACATGGTTATAGGTTTAAGACTCTTGATTTCAGCTCAGATCTTGATCTCGTGGGTCTTGAAATTGAGCCCAATGTTGGGGTCTAAACTGACAGCACAGAGCCTACTTGAGATTCTCTTTCAACCTCTCTCAAATAAATAAAACAAAAAAACAAACAAACAAACAAACAAAAAAAACAACCAGTGACAATGTTTGCTTTTCAATGGGGCCTTTAGACTATGTCCTTTTACAAATATTGTTATATAGATTTACATTATCTTGCTATTGCTTTCATGATGTCTCCTTTGCTCTATTCCCTCTCTTTCTGTTTTCTTTGAAATAAGTCAATTTTTACAGATGATTTTGTTTTAAATCCTTTTCTTTGGTTCAGTGGTGTTGCCTGTAATTATTTTTTGTGTGTTTGATTTAGGGGTTATTCAGTACAGCTGACCACAGTATACCTTCACGTGAGTTTATATTTCTTCATATAGAGCATCTGACCCGTCCTTTCCACATGGACTTCCAGTTCTCCACTCCTGCCCTGTGCTACCATTAGTATAGGTTTCTTTTACATATACTATAAACATATATGCTAGACTGTTAGTTTCTTAAACAGTCCACTAGTTACTAATTCTAGTGCTCTTAATTCCTTTGTGTAGATCAAGAGTCTGCCACCTACAGAACATGAGCCAAAAACAGCCTAACGTCTGTTTTTTACGTGAAGTGTAACTGGAATGCAGCCACACTCATATTTAGGAACTTTTGACCCATTAAGGGCATACTGGAAGAGTAGTAACAGAAACAGTATGGCCTACAAAGAATAAAATATTTACTGTATGTTCCTTACATAAAAGTTTGCCAACCTCACACATAGTCACATTATCTTGACATCTAAGTTAGTATAAAATTGGGATATGAAACATACTGAAAAGTCAATTTTGTAGTCAAATATTAGGCAATGGTGACACAATATTGGTCTCGACTGGAGGAGTAAGACTAGGAATAAATGGGAGTTAGTAGGTCTTGTACTCTCGAGGAAAACATGAAATATGCAATTTTGTTAGTATTCAATTTGCAAGTACAGTATCTCATTTGATGTTAAAAATTTGTTTGATGATATTGGCATTGAAGAAACAACTAAGGCGTAAAATACCCACCAAATATTACTTGATACATGTTCTTAAGTGAAGTAGCAATAAACCCCTGGCTGGCTTCAGGGATAGACAACAGGAAAAGTATATATCTTAATAAGTACTGGGATCAAATCCCTCAGACAGTTTTGACAAATGGAATTTACTATCTTTCCATTAATTCATTACCCCATCCCACTGCTGTATTCTCTCATTAGTGGTAAGGCTGCCATAAAGAAATAGGTCTGTGCATTCTCCAAACAGGTCATGGTTTTGGATCTATCACATACAATCTTAAGCCCTTTGGGGAATTTTGTTATTAAATTTCTTTTGTTTTGTTTTAATTTTAGTTTTAATTTTTTAAAATTTACATCCAAATTGTTAGCATATAGTGCAACAATGAATTCAGGAATAGATTCCTTAATGCCCCTTACCCATTTAGCCCATCCCCCCTCCCACAACCCCTCCAGCAACCCTCAGTTTGATCTCCACATATGAGTCTCTTCTCTTTTGTCCCACTCCCTGTTTTTATATTATTCCTGTCTCCCTTCCCTATGTTCATCCATTTTGTCTCTTAATGTCCTCACATGAGTGAAGTCATATTATTTTTGTCTTTCTCTGACTGATTTCACTTAGCATAATACCCTCCAGTTCCATCCACGTAGTTGCAAATGGCAAGATTTCATTCTTTTTGATTGCCGAGTAATACTCCATTGTGTATATATACCACATCTTCTTTATCCATTCATCCATCGATGGACATTTGGGCTCTTTCCATACTTTGACTATTGTTGATAGTGCTGCTATAAACATGGGGGTGCATGTGTCCCTTCGAAACAGCACACCTGTATCCCGTGCATAAATGCCTCGTCGTGCAATTGCTGGGTCATAGGGTAGTTCTATTTTTAGTTTTTTGAGGAATCTCCATACTGTTTTCCAGAGTGGCTGCACCAGCTTGCATTCCCACCAACAATGCAAAAGAGATCCTCTTTCTCTGCATCCTCGCCAACATCTTTTGTTGCCTGAGTTGTTCATGTTAGCCATTCTGACAGGTGTAAGGTGGTATCTCATGATGGTTTTGATTTGTATTTCCCTGATGATGAGTTATGTTGAGCATTTTTTCATGTGTCAGTTGGCCATCTGGATGTCTTCCTTGGAGAAGTGTCTATTCATGTCTTTTGCCCATTTATTCACTGGATTATTTGTTTTTTTGGGTGTGGAGTTTGATAAGTTCTTTTTAGATTTTGGATACTAACCCTTTATCTGATATGTCGTTTGCAAATATCATCTCCCATTCCATCAGTTGCCTTTTAGTTTTGCTGATTGTTATCTTCTTTGTGCAGAAGGTTTTTATTTTGTTGAGGTCCCAGTAGTTCATTTTTGCTTTTGTTTCCCTTGCCTCTGAAGACGTGTTGAGTAAGAAGTTGCTGTGGCCAAGATCAGAGTGGTTTTTGCCTGCTTTCTCCTCGAGGATTTTGATGGCTTCCTGTCTTACATTGAAGTATTTCATCCATTTTGAGTTTATTTTTGTGTATGGTATAGGAAAGTGGTCCAGGTTAATTCTTCTGCATGTTGCTGTCCAGTTTTCCCAGCACCATTTGCTGAAGAGACTGTCTTTATTCCATTGGATATTCTTTCCTGCTTTGTCAAAGTTTAGTTGGCCATACGTTTTTGGGTCCATTTCTGTGTTCTCTATTCTGTTCCATTGATCTGAGTGTCTGTTCTTGTGCCAGTACCATACTGTCTTGATGATTACAGCTTTGTAGTATAGCTTGAAGTCCAGGATTGTGATGCCTCCTTCTTTGGTTTTCTTTTTCAAGATTGCTTTGGCTATTTGGGGTCTTTTCTGGTTCCATACAAATTTTAGGGTTATTTGTTCTAGCTCTGTGAAGAATACTGGTGTTATTTTGATACAGATTGCATTGAATATGTAGATTGCTTTGGGTAGTATCAACATTTTAACAATATTTGTTCTTCCTATCCAGGAGCATGGAATCTTTTTCCATTTTTTTTTTTTTTGTGTTTTCTTCAATTTCTTTCATAAGTTTTCTATAGCTTTCAGAGTATAGAGTTTTCACTTCTTTGGTTACCTGTATTCCTAGGTATTTTATGTTTTTTGTGCATTTGTAAAGGGGATCAATCATTGATTTCTCTTTCTCTTGCTTCATTGTTGGTGAATAGGAATGCAACCAATTTCTGTGCATTGATTTTATATCCTGCAACTTTCCTGAATTCATGAATCAGTTCTAGCAGTTTTTTGGTGGAATCTTTTGGGTTTTCCATATAGAGTAGCATGTCGTCCGTGAAGAGTGAAAGTTTGGCCTCCTCCTGGCTGATTTGGATGCCTTTTATTTCTTTGTGTTGTCTGATTGCAGAGGCTAAGACTTCTGATACTATGTTGAATAAGAGTGGCAAGAGTGGACATCCCTGTCTTATTCCTGACCTTAGGGGGAAAGCTCTCAGTTTTTCCCCATTGATATTAGCGTTGGGTCATTCATATATGACTTTTATGATCTCGAGGTATGATCCTTCTATCCCTACTTTCTTGAGAGTTTTTATCAATAAAGGATGCTGTATTTTGTCGAATGGTTTCTCTGCATCTATTGAGAGGATCATATGGTTCTTGTCCTTTCTTTTATTGATGTGATGAATCACGTTAATTGTTTTGCAGATATTGAACCAGCCCTCCCTCTCAGGTATAAATCCCACTTGGTCATGGTGAATACTTTTTTTAATGTATTGTTGGAGCTGGTTGGGTAATATCTTGTTGAGGATTTTTGTATCCATGTTCATCAGGGAAATTGGTCTGTAGTTCTCCTTTTTAGTGGGGTCTCTGGTTTTGGAATCAAGGTAATACTGGCCTCATAGAAAGAGTTTGGAAGTTTTCCTTCCATTTCTATTTTTGGAACAGCTTCAAGAGAATAGGTGTTAACTCTACCTTAAATGTTTGGTAGAATTCCCCTGGAAAGCCATCTGGCCCTAGACCCTTGTTTTTTAGGAGATTTTCCATTACTAAATCGATTTCTTTACTGGTTATGGGTCTGTTCAAATTTCCTATTTCTTCCTGTTTCAGTTTGGTATATGTTTCTAGCAATTTGTCCATTTCTTTCAGATTGTCTATTTTATTGGCATATAATTGCTCATAATACTCTCTTATTATTGTTTTTATTTCTGCTGTGTTGGTTGTGATCTCTTTTCTTTCATTCTGGATTTTATTTATTTGGGTCCTTTTCCTTTTTCTTTTTGATCAAACTGGCTTAGGGTTTATCAATTTTGTTAGTTCTTTCAAAGAACCAGCTCCTGGTTTCATTGATCTGTTCTACTGTTTTTTTGTTGTTGTTTTTTCGATAGCATTAATTTCTGCTCTGATCTTTATTATTTCCTGTCGTCTGCTGGTTTTGGGTTTTATTTGCTGTTCTTTTTCCAGCTCTTTAAGGCATAAGGCTAGGTTGTGTATTTGAGATCTTTCTTCCTTCTTTAGGAGGGCCTGAATTGCTATATAGTTTCCTCTTATGACTGCCTTTGCTGTGTCCCAGAGGTTTGGGGTTGTGGTGTTATCATTTTCATTGGCTTCCATATACTTTTTAATTTCCTCCTTAGCTTCTTGGTTGGCCCATTCATTCTTTAGTAGGATGTTCTTTTGTCTCCAAGTATTTGTTACCTTTCCAAATTTTTTCTTGTGCTTGATTTCAAGTTTCATCATGTTGTGGTCTGAAAATATGCACAGTATGATCTCAATCTTTTTGTACTTGCTGAAGGCTGATTTGTGTCCCATTATGTGGTCTATTCTGGAGAACGTTCCATGTGCACTGGAGAAGAAATATGTTCTGCTGCTTTAGGATGAAATGTTCTGAATATAACTATTAAGTCCATCTGGTCCAGTGTGTCATTCATAGCCATTGTTTCCTTGTTGTTTTTGCGATTAGATCATCTGTCCATTGCTGTGAGTGGGGTGTTGAAGTCTCCTACTATTATGGTATTACTGTCAATGAGTTTCTTTATGTTTGTGTTAACATTGTGTTATGTTCTTTATGTATGTTATGTTTATGTTTGTGATTAATTGATTTATATATTTGGGTGTGCTCACATTTGGTGCATAAATGTTTACAATTGTTAGGTCTTCTTGGTGGATAGACCCCTTAATTATGATATAATGCCCTTCTTCATCTCTTGATACAGTCTCTATTTTAAAGTCTAGATTGTCTGATATAAGAATGGCTACTCCGGCTTTCTTTTGTTGACTATTAGCATGAAAGATGGTTCTCCATCCCCTTACTTTCAATCTGAAGGTGTATTTAGATGTAAAGTGGGTCTCTTGTAAACAGCATATAGATGGATCTTGTTTTCTTATCCATTCTGTTACCCTATGTCTTTTGATTGGAGCATTGAGTCCATTGACATTTAGAGTGAGTACTGAAAGATATGAATTTATTGCCACTATGTTGCATGTAGAGTTGGAGTTTCTGGTGGTGTTCTCTGGTCCTTTCTAGTCTTTGTTGGTTTTGGTATGTATGTATGTATGTATGTATGTATGTATGTATGTATGTATGTATTCATCTTTTCTCCCCTCAGAGAGTCCCCCTTAAAATTTCTTGCAGGGCTGGTTTAGTGGTCACTAACTCCTTTCGTTTTTGTTTGTCTGGGAAACTTATCTCTTCTGTCATTTTGAATGACAGCCTTCCTGGGTAGAGAGTTCTTGGCTGCATATTTTTCTGAATCAGCACATTGTATATATTCTGCCACTTCTTTCTGGCCTGCCACGTTTCTGTGGATAGGTCTTCTGCAAACTTGATCTGTCTTCCCTTGTAGGTTAAGGACTTTTTTCCCTTGCTGTTTTCATGATTCTCTCATTGCCTGAGTATCTTTTGAATTTGACTATGATAAGCCTTGTTGATGGTTGGTTGTTGTTCAATCTAATGGGAGTCTTCTGTGCTTCCTGGATTTTGATGTCTGTGTCTTTCCTCAGGTTAGGAAAGTTTTCCACTATGATTTGCTCACATAACTCTTCTACCCCTATTTCTCTCTCTTCCTCTTCTGGGACCCCTATGATTCTGATGTTGTTCCTTTTTAATGAGTCACTGATTTCTCTAATTCTTAAATCCTGCTCTTTTGACTTAATCTCTTTTTTTTCTGCTTCATTATTCTCCATCACTTTGTCCTCTATATCATTGATTCTCTGTTCTGCCTCATCCATCCTTGCTGCCATGGCATCCATTCGAGATTGCAGCTCGGTTATAGCATTTATTATTTCATCCTGACTAGCTTTTACTTCTTTTATCTCCACTGAAAGGGATTCTAGTCTATTTTTGACTCCAACTAGTATTCTTATCGTGATTCTAAATTCTGGTTCAGACATCTTTATTGCGTCTGTGTTGGTTAAGTCCCTGGCTGGCATTTCTTCCTGCTCTTTCTTTTGGGGTGAATTCCTTCATTTCCACATTTTGAAGGGAGAAAAGGAATTAATGAGGTAGAAAAAATTAAAATTAAAAAAATAAAATTTTAAAATACTAAAATTTAAAAATTAAAAACAAACACACAGAAAAAAAATCAAATAAATGATGCCATATCCTAGCTGTGTTTTGGTCTGGGTGTTGAAAGTGGCTTGATAGATTAGAGTAAAAAGGGGGAAAATAGAAAGAAAAAAAAAAGAAAGAAATCGTTTGAAAATTTGAAAACAATGAATACACTGAAGTAGACTAAATGAAATGATGGAAGTAAAATAGAACTTTTAAAAATTTACAGAAAAGTAAAAAACATAAAAAAAATTAAGGAAAAATATTTTTAATAAAAATACAAAATAAAAATGAATTTTTTCTCTTTCTGTATTCAAGAAAAAGAAAAGAAACGAAAAAGAGAAAAAAGAAAGAAAGAAAATTAAATAGTTGGACCAGCTAACAGACTGGAATATGACTGAAATTACTTTGTTTTCCCCTAGAAGTCAAACTATGAAGCGCTTTATAGTCCATAAACTAAACAGGTGGTGAGACTTATGTTCTTGAAGAGTGAGATTGGCCCAGTTCGGCGGGGCTTAGAGTAACAGCTACCTTCTCCTCTAGATGGTGCTGCTAGCCTACTGGGGTGGATGGTTGTGGTGCTTGTAGGTGCATATGCGCATGCACAGGAGCGGTGAAAATGGCATCACACAGCTATCCAGTCTCTAGTATCGGAACTCTGTTCTCCCCGGTCAGCAATCACCCACCTGTCCTTTGTCTTTGGCTTCTGTCCACTGCCTGCTTCCACACTGTCCATGACCAAGCCCCAGGCAGCACCTCCCTCCTGAGTTTTGTCTCAGATGTGGCTGCCTTCCCCAGCCTCCCACTTCTGAAGGACTGTGGCTTTGGCCTGTTCCGCCCCTTTGTGGAGGGTCTCACCGAGCAATGGCCAGGTGCTGGCCACACCCAGAAACATTCACAGGACCATGCTGCTGCCCATGCCAAGAGACTGCAGCCAGGTGCCAGCCCGCCCCAGAAAAAGCTCATGAGAGTGTAGCAGCAGCATTTCAGGGATAATGGAAAATCACAGCACACATCTGGCACCAGGCTTCACCCTTAATGACCTTGTCCAGCATCAGTGAATGCGGCCATTGTCTGGGGTCTGGTGGGCCCAGGTGGCCTCACAGCCTCTACCAAATGTCCTCCCATCAGTGGAACCACTTCTCTTCATGTGGCCCGAACTCCTCCCAGACCCCACTCTGCTCCTGGAGATTCACCCTTCCCACCAGGGCACCACTAGGTATCGTGCTGCAGAGTTGCAGACTCTGCGCTCTGCCTGTTTACAGTCTTAATGGAATTTAAACCCTCTCCCTTTTCCTTTCTCCCTTTTTACTTCAGTTCCTGTGGCTGTTTCCAATTGTCCACTTTCTCTCCCTCTGCTTTTGGGGAGTGGTGCTTTTCCAGTATTCTCCCCTCCTGTCTCCATCCTCTCCACATGCAAAAGCGGCTCCCTGCCCTCCGCAGCTTCTCTCTCCCCAAGTTCACCTCTCCACACTGCATACCTGCTGAATTCTGAGGTTCAGGTTGTACATTGTTGTGTTAATCCTCAGATCAGTTTTCTAGGTGTGCAGGATGGTTTAGTGTTGGTCTGGCTGTATTTCACGGAAGTGAGACACACAAAAAACTTCCATGCTGTTCTGCCATCTTGGCTCCTCCCCCTCAGTCTTTTGGTAGCAGCTACAAAATGTTAAATTCAAGATTCCCTCTCAAATGCTCCATTCTACTCTCAATACAGATATTAATCTCATTGGTCAGGTAGGACAGTTCTTATTTGTGACAGTCCTCCTGGAAATCAGTGGCTGAAACAACTAGGTGGTTTATCATTCTCACATAACAGGAAGCCCAGGGATGCAGGTTGGGATGGGACAGGTCTCCTGGGCAGTTCTCTGCCTGCTCCACCTCCCTTAGCACTCAGCACTCTCTCTCCTTACAGCAGGATGGCCGCTGTATGACCAAGAAGGATGAATGGTGAGGGGCAAAGGCCTTTTTTTTATTAGGTTTTGTCTCATTTCAATGGAAATAATCCCAGGAGGTTTTTCCCAATTAGCTACACATTTTAATAATGTAATTTTGATAAGGATATTAGAGGGGCAGTGAGGTGGCTCAGTCAAGCGTCAGACTCTTGATTTTGGTTCAGGGCAACATCCCAGGGTTGTGGGATTGAGACCTGTGTCAGCTCTGCAGTGAGCATGGAGCCTGCTTAAGATCCCTCTGCCCCAGTCCCCCACTTGCATGTACTCTCTCTCAAATAAATTAATTAATTAATTAAAGATACTGGGGACTTTTCAAACTACATAGTCACACCTAAATAACAGAAGGTAAAAGAAAAAGATGGTAAACATTTCGCAGACCAAATTTAAATATACCTGTTATTAATATTAAATGACAAGGTAGTCAAGGATAACTGTGGGATGAGAGAGATTTTATCAGCAGACTTTGTTCTTTATCCGGAGAGTATAATATTGCATGCAACCCATGACCAGTATGATATGTGTTCCAAATAAGTCAAAAGTTATTAGTCCCCAGTGTTTTCTTATAGATTTCCTTTGAATTTAAGTTGATTTTATTTACCTGAATGTAAAACTAATTTGCCATTTCATTACAGATATTCTGATTCTAGTACCTTTTTAAAAAGTTGTTTAAAGTTTGTTCATTTTTCCATGCTCAGTGTGGAGTAAGACCTGGGACTCCATCCCACGAACCATGAGATCATGTCCTGAGACAAAAATCAAGAGTTGGATGCTTAGCCAACTGAGCCACCCAGGCACTCCCTGTCTAGTATCTCGGTAGAAAAATGGAAGGACTGATTTTGAGATTCCATTCATTCCATTCTCCCTTAAAGTGAGAGATCTATAAAAGGCTTGTAGTTGGGAAATATTCTCTCACTTCTGAGTCTCTATTAATATTAGACTGTAACTTAATAGAAAAAGAATCATGACATCACAAGTCTAAAAATATCTTTGGTAATTTGTCTAAACAGTATTTCACAACCATTTTCCACAATCATATTGTGCAGTGGACGGTATGTGTGCATCAGGAAAAAGAAGTTGGTAGTTAGCATGAGGAAGATCGTGGTCTTTCCCAACCAAGACAGTCAGAAGTAAACATTCAGTTTTATACTGAAGAGTCTGACTCTACTCTTGATGCCCGACTAATGGTACCCGTGAAACGTCATTACCTCTTACTATTCTGCTCATCTGGGCAGGGCAAGCTAAGAATAAAGCCTGAGAGGCCCTTCCCTTGGCAGTAGTTCTAAGTTCACAGTGTCAATGAGTACCATCACCCCGGCCCCACACAGGATGCATCGTAACAAAGTAGTCACCATTCCCTGCTTTCTCTAGCCATTTTCAGAACTTGAAAAGTCTACCCTGCTCTCCCGAGAAAGCATCATTATGTAATAAATATTCTGTGAACACTTAATTGTAGGGAGTCATCAATTCTTTACATCCAAACATCCTGTTCCAGTGGAGTAAGCACAAGTGCAAACGAGCAAAAAATGTTTCAGAGGGTAAATATGTGAGATTTCTAGTTATCAAAAGATTCCCATTGTGTATGTTCATTCTTGAGAGTAAATTCGTGAAGATTTATCTTTTCAAATTATGTCCCTGAGTACTCCAGCACAAAATATAGATTGTGCCTTTATCCTTACTTCTTACAGTATCTTCTTCTGACTTCTTACATTATCTTTACCCTTACTTCTTATTTTTCTATTTCCCAATACTTTTCATATGCCTGCTACTTTTCTACTTTCATTTAATGTTAATGGTACAACACATGGGCCTCATTTCAGCACAAAAGCGTGCAGAAATATAATCATATGGAGTATATTCATGAATAGGAGGCAGACTTTAGAGGGTGAGAGTTTGAGATTGCATTGCTATGGTATTTTCACTACAGCCACAAAAATAATATGAGATATACTATGGAGTATGTAACTCAAATTCAATTTATGAATATGTATTTCCAAAACTGTAGGTTTGAATCTAACATGAAAAAAAAATGTTGTGGATGACATTCAACCTAGAGAGCACAAGGATGTATTATTAGTGTTCATTATGAAATGCCCCAGTGAAGTGTGATGCACCTGGGCTAATAAAAGGCATATGATTTACTTAGGGTTACACAAAAGCTCATACTCATATTTTAGTTACTTAGATATGAGAAACAGGATATCCTAAATCAAATGGTATCAAAATGCAATTTCAGTGGCCAAATTTGAGACCTTCACAAGCATACTACTTTTGCGTTTTTCTTTTTTTCTTTTTTAGAGAGAGCATGAGTAGGCAAGAGGGGCTGAAGAGAGAATCTTAAGCAGGATCTACACTCAGCAGAGGGCCCAATGTAGAGGTTGATCCCAAAACCTTGAGCTGAAATTGAATCAGACACAACCTACTGAGCCACCTATGCACGCCTACTTTGGTTCTTTTGATTAAAATGTTCTCTACAACTTTCTCTTCAGTTTCCAAAAATAAGAGTAATTTTTATTCATCCATGAAATACAACTATTACCTTTCAAAAGAGGGAGAGACCATCATTCCCCCTCCATTTTCTCAATCCAAATGCCATCCCTAGTAACCTATCATTGCCACATGAAACTGTAATTCTTTCAATTTCCCAACCTACCATTTCATGATGATCTGACAGAGTAATCCTTTCCTATAATAATCAACAAAGACTCTCAATCATATCAACAAATCTAGAGAAATACTCGTGACCATAGAAAACATGGAAAATTAGATAATAGTTTTAGATCTATTCCCTAACACTTCCCATTGTCTCAGATTTATACTATAATGTATCTTAAAATTAGCATCCTATTTTTCCAGGGTATATAGCTATGACTAAGCACCACCTAATGAAATAGGTTCCTTTAACCTTACCGATGCTTTCTCTGAGACCACCATGGTTGACAAGTGAAATGTATTTAGTAAGAGTATAACATCAGTGGATTCCAAACTTGAGGTTATGAGTCATCAATAATAACGTAGCCTCAAGAAACCTCAAATAATTGAGTAAAAAACAGCTATAGGGGTGTCTTTCTGGCTCAGTCAGAACAACATGGGACTTCATCTTGGGGTTGTGAGTTTGAGCTCCACATTGGGTGTAGACAGGAAAATAAAATCTTAAAAAAATTTAAACAGAAGATGATTAGGTCTTTCTATAGATATACTTATTCCATTGAAACACATTAAATAATTTTAATTTTCTGTGGAATTTAACACCTAAGATTGGCTAATCCTCCAAATAGACCTAGTTCCCCCTAGTGTGAATTTTCGTATTGTAGTCCACTGAGAATTGGCTAAACAATTATCACCTTCATTACACATGTAATGTTTCTGTCCAGTATAAATTCTGTGTTTCCTGAGGTAAATATCTTGACACATTTGTATGATTTTCATGTGAATTCTTTCAAGACCACACATTTTTTTAATTACTGGAAGTCTGTACCTCTTAATCCCATTTGCCTATTTTAATCCCCTCCCCAAAGTTGTACATTTTTAAAAGTCTGATCACACTCATTACATTTGTAAGATTTCTCTCCAGAAAGAATTATGTTCCACAAGGTATAAGCTTTGGATAAGCCTTGCCATACATTCCATTTGTGTGCTTTCAGAGATTTATATTCTGATATCAGGTGAGATGTGAGCCCTGGTTACAAGCATTGCCACATACATTAGTTTCACGTGGTTCCCTCTCCAGGATGGAATCTCTGCTGTTGAGTAAGGCTTGATCACTTGCTTATTTTATCTGTAAGGTTTCTTTCCACTTTGAGTTCTTCCATGACACCCAAAGCTTAAACTTTGAATAAAAGCACCACCACACATGATATAGTTTATACTTTCTTTTTACATGTATTTTCTGATGCCTCATAAAAGCTTTGCCACACTCATTACATTCATAAGGTTTCTCTCCAGTATGGATTTTCTTATGCCGAGCAAGATGCTCGTACAGGCTTTGCCACACTCGTTACATTTGTTTCTCTCCACTATGAGTCCTCTCATGACCCCAAAGGTCTGAACGTTTACTAAAAGTCTTATCACATTTATTACATTTATAAGGTTTTTCTCCTGTATGAATTCTCTGATGTCTCATAAGGCTTGTACTTTCGGTAAAAGCCTTGTCACACACATTACATTTGTATGGTTTCTCCCCAGTGTGTGTTTTCTGATGCCTAGTAAGATTTGCAAATTGGGTAAATGCTTTGCCACACTCCTTACATTTGTAAGGTTTCTCTCCAGTATGGATTTTTCTATGTTGAGTAAGATGTGAACGCTCAGCAAAGGCTTTGCCACACTCACTACATTTGTAAGGTTTCTCCCCAGTATGAGTTCTCTCATGACCCCAAAGGTGTGAATGTTTGATAAAAGCCTTATCACATTTATTACATTTATAAGGTTTTTCTCCTGTATGAATTCTCTGATGTGCCATAAGGCTTGAACTTCGAGTAAAAGCTTTGTCACACACATTACATTTGTGTGGTTTCTCTCCAGTGTGTGTTTTCTGATGCCTAGCAAGGTTTCCAAATTGGGTAAATGCTTTGCCACACTCGTTACATTTGTGAGGTTTCTCTCCAGTATGGATTTTTCTATGATGAATAAGATTTGAACGGTCCGTAAAAGCTTTGCCACAGTCATTACATTTGTAAGGTCTCTGTCCAGAATGAATTCTCTCATGACTCATGAGGTTGGCACTTTTGCTAAAAGCCTTCCCACAGTCATTACATTTGTAAGAAATTCCTCTAGTGTATGCTCTCCTGTATTGTGCAGGTAACAAAGGATACTTAAAAACCTTCCTGTATTTGTTCCAAATGTTTTTGGTACTGGGAGGAATTCTTTGAAGTGGTGAGACTGAGGAACCACTGTTGACAGACTTCTCAGTCGGATTACAGTCACACATTTTCTCCTCATTGTGAAATCTCTGCAGTTCAGCCAGATGTGCCTGCAAATTTAATCCAATTCTATTTTCCATGCAGTTTATGTACTGGTTTCCAGCACCACTTCTGTTATTGTCCATTTTTAGCAAATTCCTCGTAAATGGCTCATCATCCATGAAATACTGGTACGCATTATTTCTTACAGAAACACTCTGCTTTTCAGGAAGAGTAACTGAGGTCTGATTAACTTGCTGGTCTTTTCTACAAGTGAGATTTTTGTTATGGGTCAAAGGCACTTCTTTGTAATTTCTTGCATCATATCCCCACTGACTCTCAAACTCATGCATATTTTCGCAGGATTCCTGGAGATCAAAATCCTTGATTCCATAACTTTCATTTCTCTCCAATATCACTAAGTGGTAAAATTTGCCTTTATTAATGTCCTCTGTTGGTGATAATTCCTTGATTGCAAATCCATCAGAAGGGATTCCTATCAAATAGAGATGGAAGATAAATCTTTTATACTAAATTACATAATTACACACCAAAATAATACTTTATACTGAACACAGGAAGTTTCTCAAGTATGGTATTCAAACAATATTGTAATATACAATGTTTGTAAGTTTTCTTTTTATAAATGTTTCCAAATCAATAATTTCTCTAATTTTAAGGTAATTTTTCCAAACACACATTATACACTATACATATTTTTTGCCCATGTAACTGGATAATGAAATGAAACTTCATAATTAGCTCATCCATACACTGGCTATTATATAACTGTGCATGAAATCATACAGATGTCTATCTTCCTTAATTCTTAATCTTTATAAAAATGTGTTTACCTGAACACGCTATTTCATGATTCAGTGATTCTCAACATATCTTTCATTTTTCCTACTGTGTGTTCCTTATGGAATGTAAATTCTGTCTTTAGTTCTCAAGGAAGAATTGTTTAGAATTCCAGAGAATATTATTTTCTGTAAATGTGGTTACTTATTAACTTAATCTGCTAGATCAATTTTTAGATTGTAATATACGGATTTGTTAAAAGACCTTGTTTCCTTCATCATATCCTCATACATTATTAAACACACATTATTATTAAACACCAAATCAAGCTGCTCTCCTGAGCAATCTGTACTGTGTATGAATAGGGGTCTTTCTACAGTGTGGGGAGGGGCAGGACATGTGGACACTGAGGTGGTTTGGTGCTCAAAATTAATATACCAGGAGATACCAGTATAGTTTGTTTAGCTCAATGAAAAATCTGAGGAAAGGCCAGGACCTGGATTCAGAAAAGCAAGAGTGAAACACAAGGAGTAACGGGCAATGTGGGAATGCTGCTTGTGCTTGCACATCTAAGGGAATATGATTGTGCTGTAAGTTAAACGCCTGACCTTGGAAAAGGTCAAAACAAGTTAACTGACTGCCTGAATGCTTAAGGATTATTTTAGGTATGCAGAAGACTGGTTCTCTTCCAAGAACTACTGAACCAAAAGCACAAGTGCAAAAGCACAGAATCAGTTATTTATGAAAATTCACCATAAGGTTTCCTTCTTTTCCCCAACTTTCAATAACCTTATTGTCTCTGAGCCCTATCTTTAAAGATGTCAGTGAAATTTGACTTTGCTAAGAATTTAAGGGTTTTAAATCCTATTCTCCCAACTCCCAGATTTTTTTATTTAAATTCTACTTAGTTAATATATAGTGTAATATTGGTTTCAGGAGCAGAATTTAGTGATTCGTCACTTACATATAACACCCAGTGCTCCTCATCACCAGTTCCCTACCTTAAGCTTTTCTGACTACTAATGTTCTGCAAATACCTAAACAAGCAGGAATGCAGAATTTCTGAAGAAAAGGGAAGTTAGAGTCCATTTGCCACATTATGATGCCTTTCCATTCTCAATCAAAACAGCTGCAATCATTCTCTTAAGAATAGGGATTTGAAACTCTTATGATCACGTCAGGGGCTCTCAATAGAAAATGCAAAGACATAAAAAGTTAGTTACCAACTTCTGGAGAGAAGTTATCCTCACCCAGGGAGACCAGGTTCCTGTAGTTCTCCAACATCACGTCCCTGTACAAGGCCCTCTGAGCAGGGTCCAGGCACTCCCACTCCTCCTGAGAGAATTCTATGGCCACATCCCTGAATGTCAACCGCCCCTGAAAGGAAAACACATTTCACCAAGTGGACAGGGAAAGTGTTCTTATTTGACACAAAACAAGAGAAGCACAGATGTGTAAAGACTGACTTAGCTGGAGTGAGTGCTCTTTGATCCATGCAATATAATTTTGAGCAAGTTACACTTAACATAAAATTAGCATTTTTAAAAGAATCATTCGGGGGCATTTAGTGCACTCACAAACATCACCTCTGTCTAGATCCAAAACATTTTTATCAGCCCGAAATCCTTTACCCATTAAGCAGGTGCTTCCTATTCCCCAGTCCATGGCAACCACTAATGAATGGTTTGTCTCTATGGATTTACCAATTTTGGATCTTTTCATGTAAATGGAATGGCGTCAAAAACGTGACCTTTTGCATCTGCCTTCTTTCACTTAGAATAATGTTTGAGGTTCATCCATGATATAGTGTGTATCAGCGGTACATTTCCTTTCTTCTGGATACAGAGTATTCCACTGCAGGACTAGACCATATTCACTCAACTACCGATGGGCATTTGGTTGTTATCACCTTTGGCTAATATTAGTAACTTGCCATGAACTTTGTAGTACAAGTAAGTGTTTGCATGCCTGTTTTCAATTCTTTTGGTTATTTCCTAGGAGTGGAATTACTGGGTCACATGGTTAATTTTTTAAGAATCTGCCACAGTCTTTTCCACAACACCTACACCCTTTTCACAGTAATGTGTCATGAGTCTACATTCTCCACATCTTTACCAACACTTTGTTGTTGTTGTTGTTCTTTTACAATAGTCATCCTAGTGGGTGTGAAATGGTATCTCATTGTGGTTTTGATTTTGCATTTTATTAGTGACTACTTTCATCAAACATCGCTTCATGTGCTTGTTTCATTTGTGTATCTTGTATGGAGAAATGTCTATTAAAATGCTTCGACCACTTATAAGTTGGGTTTTTGTGTTTTGGTTGTTGATTTGTATAAGTTCTTCATACATTCTAAGTTCTAGACCCTTAGTAGATATGTGATTAGCAAATTATTTCCTCCCATTTCCTCACCTATGTGATAATGTCCTTCAGTGCACAGACATGATTAATTCTGATGATGACCAATTTATCTACTTTGTCTTTTTCTCTTTCGATTTGGGATCATGTATAAAAATCCACTGCCAACCCTCAGGTCATGAAAATTTACCCCTATGTTTTCACCTAAGACTTTTATACTTGTAGCTCTCACACACAGTCTTTTGATTAGTTCTGAGTTGATTTCTTTATATAAGGCAGTTTCAATTTCATTCTCACACGGATATCTAGTTGTGCCAGCACCATTTAAGAGACTGTCCTTGTCCACTGTTTTGGGCACTACTGTAAAACAGGAATGGGTTACAGATGTATGGGTTTATTTTGTGGAAGTTCAGTTCTATCACTGTGATCTGTATTTCTAGCCTCTGCTGGAATTACACTTTTGATTACTCAACGTTTGTAGTTAAGGTTTGATGTCAAGAATTCTAGGTCCTCCAATATTTTCTTTCTCACATTTATTTTGGTTATTTGGCATCCTTACCAATTCAGTATTAGTTTTAGAATCAGGAATCCCATTTAGGCCAAAAAGGCTGTTGGGATTTTGCTGAGGACTGCATTACTCTTTGTATCACTCTGGAGAGGACTCCCATTTTACAGTCTTCCAATCCACAAACACAGGATATCTTGACATTTATTTAGGTTTTCTTTAATATTCCCCAGCAACTTTGTAGTTTTCAGTGTGTATAAATCTTCCATTTACTTTCTTAAATTTCTTCCCATTTGTTTCCTTGCTCATGTAAATGGAATTGTCTACTTAATTTCCAGTTGTTGATGGCTACTGTACAGAAATGCAACTGAATTTTGAGTGTTGATATTGTATTCTGTATTTCAATGAATTTATTATCACCGGTAGTTTGAGGATTCTTTATTTCTAAATATGAAATCATGTCTTCTACAAATATAGTGTGATTTCTTTTCCAATTTTGACACATTTGATTTATTTTTCCTCTGTATTTTCTCTGATTAGAAGTTCCAGTACAGTGTTGATATGCGGTGGCAAAATGGGCACACTTATTTTGTTCTTGGTATTAGGGGGAAGTTTTCAGTTGTTCACCAGTATGATGTTAGCTATGGAATTTTAATAATACCCTTTTTTAGATTGAGGAAGTTCCCTTCTACTTCTAATTTTTGAGTTTTTGTTGGATGCAGTATTCTGTATATGTCCGCTGAATCTAGCTGGTTTACACACAGTCCTCTATCATTGATGTCTGGTTGTTCTATCCATTATTAACAGGGAGCACTGAGGTCTCCAGCTAGTATACTAGAACTATCTCCTCCATTTTGCTTCAAAAAACTGGGGGCTTTGTTGATATGTACATATTGTTTATAGTTGTTTTATCTTCTTGATGGATTGGCTCTTTTTTCAATACATAATGTTCTTCAGTATCTTTGGTAACAGTTTTACAACTTAAAAGCTATTTCGTCTGATATTTGTGTAGGTACCCAACTAAGTTTCATTACTATCTGCCTGGAAAATCTTTTTCCACCTTCACTTTGAACCTATTTGTGTATCTCAATTGAGGCTTGGGGCACCTGGGTTGCTCAGTCAGTTAAACACATGATCTGGATTTTGGTCAGGTCATGATCTCACAGTTCATGAGTTCAAGCCCCGCATTAGACTCTGGCTGACAGTGGGAAGCCTGCTTGAGATTCTGTCTCCCTCCCTCTCCCCCACTCAAGCTCTCTAAATAAAGAGTTTTAAAAAACAGAGTGAGCCTTTTATAGACATAGAGTGGAAACATTTTTAAAAACTAATTCCTTGGGGCGCCTGGGTAACTCAGTTGGTTAAACATCTAACTTCGGTTCAGATCATGATCTCAGTTTGTGAGTTTGAGCCCTGCATCAGATTCTGTGCTGACAGCTCAGAACCTGGAGCGTGCTTCGGATTTTGTGTCTCCCTCTCTCCCTGTCCCTCCCCCACTCATGCTATGTCTGTCTCTCAAAAATAAACAAACATTTTAAAACATTAAAAAAAATAATTCCTTTATCTTTTATTGAAGAGTTTAATCTGTATACATTTCAAGTTACTACTGATAAGAATTACTTCTAACATCTGTTGTTTGTATATCTAATATTTTCTTTCATAATTCCTCCTCTTGTAGGTGTCTATGTGGGTGCATACTATTTTGATTGCCTTTATGTTCATTTTTCTATTTTCAAGTTATTTTCGGCATGGTTATCCTGGGGATTACAGTTTATATGTTAAACTAATAATATTTGAATTTCAGTTGATACTAATTTAGCTTTAATAGCATACAAACAACTGTTGTTATACAGTCACCCTTCATGTTCTTACTGTCAAAAATTATTTGTAAGAGATGTGAACAGATGTTTTATACACTCAAGAACAGATTTTTATTATTGTTTTACACATTTGTCTTTTAAGACACATAGGAAAAACTGAGTTAGAAAACAAAAATATAATAATACTGGCTTTTATATTCACTTATGTAGCTACCTTTACTAGGTTTCATCCATTTCAGCCTGAGGAACTCCATTTGGTATTTCATGTAGGCTAAGTCTGTAAGTGTGAACTCCCTCAGCTTTTGTTCCTCTAGGAGTCTCTTTTTTTTTTTTTTTTTTTTTCAACGTTTTTTATTTTTTTATTTTTGGGACAGAGAGAGACATAGCATGAACGGGGGAGGGGCAGAGAGAGAGGGAGACACAGAATCGGAAACAGGCTCCAGGCTCTGAGCCATCAGCCCAGAGCCTGACGCGGGGCTCGAACTCACGGACCGCGAGATCGTGACCTGGCTGAAGTCGGACGCTTAACCGACTGCGCCACCCAGGCGCCCCTAGGAGTCTCTTAATATCACTGTCAATTTTGAAGTATAGTTAGCCTCGTAAGGAATTCATGACAGGTTTTTTTTTTTTAATCTTTCAAACTTTTAATACCACAGGAGACTGCTTCCTGGCCTCCACAGTTTCTGAAGAGAAATAGGCTGTTAAACTTATTGAGAAGCCCAGTACATGAGAAGTTGTTTCTGTCTTGCTACGTTCCGCATTCACTCCTTTGTCTTATAAAAGTTGACTGATTATGTGCTTGCCAGGGATCTCCATGCATCTGTCATAGCTGCAGTTCATTGAGTTTTTGGATGTGTAGGTTGTTTTTGATAAATTTGACAAGTTTTCAGCTCTTATTTCTTCAAATATTCTTTCTGTCCTTTCTTCTTTATCCTTTCCTTCTGGGATTCCTATTACATGTATATCAGTATTCTTGATAGTGGTTTCTTAGTCTCTGTTCATTTTTCTTTTTTTTTTCCCCTTTTATTCTGCTTTTGTCCCCTTTCTTCTGTTCACACTTGATAATTTCAGTTAACTTATGTTTAGGTTCACGGATTCTTTATTCTTATTGTCTATCTGTTGATGAACTCTCTAGTGGATTCTCAATTTTGGTGTTTATACTTTTTTAACTCCAGAATTTCTATTCCATCCCTTTACTATAATTTCTATCTCTTTATTGACATTTTCTATTTGTTGGAACACTGTTCTACTTCTTCCATGTTTTCCTTTAGCTGAGGATGTTCAAGACAGTTGGTTTAAAATCTTTATTTACTAAGTGGAATGTCTGTGCTTCCTCAGAAAGACCATCATTAATCTGGTTAATCACAGTGAAGAAGTACAATCTTAAGATATCCTTAGATATCTGTAGTGACGTCAGCCTGGTAGAAGCAGCCACCATGGCATTCTTTGAAACACTAAGAAATTGTAAAGGACTCATGTATCTTCATTTAGAGAATGTTCCAATGAGGATCTAAAAAAAGCAGTTATCTCTACGTTTCCTAACATGAGAACAACTTCAAGATATATGGTATGTAAATATTTCAATTTGTAGAATAAAATATGATTAAACATTTGCTGGAGAATATATTCTAAAATCTCATTACAACATATAAATGCATTTTTAGAAGATTTGCACTAAAGAGAACATCAGTTCCCAATGAAGACAATCAGTGATGATGGAAGATATGACAGGCAAGGGTATATTTACTTCTTAGTTTCTAAACTGCATCACTCTGTGGAACTGAACCACAAAAATACATACTAGAAGGATTTAATACAAAAAAATAATAAATAAAAATAATATTTAACAATTAGTAAAATGAAAATTTAGCACCAGCCTCCCTGATGACAGAAGGTTCTGCAGCTATGTCTGGCTAAATTAAACATTTCTATCTAAAAAAATGTGCAGTGTAACATTTCCTAAATGAACACCATGGTCTGTATGAGATGGATGTGCTATAAATAATATGTGGCGCCTGGGTGGCTCAGTTGGTTGAGCAGCTGACTTGGGCTCAGGTCATGATCTCACAGTTCATGAGTTCAAGTCCAACATCAGGGTTGCTGCTGTCAGCACAGAGCCCACTTCAGATCCCCCGTCCTCCTCTCTCTCTCTCTGCTCACCCCTGCTCTCTCGCCCTCAAAAATAAACATTAGAAAAATAAAAAATAAAAAAATACTAATTTAAAGAACACTTACTGTTACACAAGTAGGTTGATTCTACACTTTAAAACCAATTATGTTAATAAAATAAAACACTCTCTGTATTCCTTATTCCTACATTGAACTTCCCACCCTATTCCAAAGAATTAATACTTTGGAGTCAGAAGCACAAGGACTCCCTTCTTTAAGGTCAAAAGGCATTTATAAAATAAGACAAAGCAAATCTACCCTGTCAGTCTTACTTTCCAGGGTTTCTCAGGTACCTGTGCACATTAATACATTACTAACATATGTAATCTCTTTAATCCTGGTTTATATGAGCTGAAAACGATCCAGAAGGGGTCTCTGAAGAATCCTTACTGCCCAACTCCAAGGACACCACAAAGCCTACTCCCATTTTCCAGTCCTTGCCTATGTAGAAAATCCTTCACAGGATTACCACCTAAAATGAGCCTTTTCATTAAGTTCTATGTCACTGGGTCACAGTGAGATGGAATCTGCATGGAGATGACAGGAGAGTGGGAGAAGGCCCTGGGTGTGAGTAAACATTGTAGGCAGGATACCTTGGAGACGAAGAAGATTAACAAGTCCAAAATGTGACATTTTAGGAAGAACAATCAATGAAAAATATGACTTTTACCCGGAAAAGAGCCATTCCTCCTTTTTTCCCTCTTCTGGTCTTCTTTCTCAGGTAAGGTTATACTGCATGACAAAAAGTTATGTTGCTTAATGTTTGGAATCATCATAACCCCTTCTTCTGCCATAATATACATATAGGGAGAACCTCACTATGGGAGAAAGATCGTCCTTTGCTGCCAACTGCAACAGGAGGGATACAGGGATAATAAACTCCTATATGGAGTTCTCCAAGTGCATTTTCATCCATTTCTTCAGAAAGCCCTCCCCTCCTGCTGAAACCTACATACTCTACTGCAACTGAATTGTCCTCTGTCTACCTGACACTGAGCCAAAGGGAGGTGCCTCATTCAAGTTCTTGGCTCCTCCTTAAGCAACCAACATGCAATGAATGGTTGATGCAGGACACAGAATCCTGTCCATTCCATCAATTTAGAACAATTCTTAAAGGCCACCCCAGGTCCAGAGCTCCCTGGTAGCCATACGGAGAGTTTAGATCTTTGTCCTGCTGGTGATGGCAAGCTGTAAGAAGGTTTAATGTCAAAAGATGAGATGATCAAATTTTTAAGATTTAGCTAGGATACACAGAAAGAGGGTGAAGCTGACAGAGGCGTGCCTCTGTCTCTAAGACTATGCTCCTGCCTCTTTCCTAGTGGTTTTCATTATTTTTGGAACTGGGTCACATTGTAAAGTCTAATGATAACTGCACACCCTCTCCCAGAAAACTGCCAAAGACAAACACACACCCAATCATTTCAGGGATCATTTCAGAGATCTTATTAGCTCATGTTCAGAATTCTTGGTCTATCGACTCATGTTAAAGGTGGGTGCCCTGGGGATCACAGGAAGAGTTACTTTACCAAGTTACCCTTAAGTCTGAGTGGAGTGAGCAGAACTGGGTATAAGTAAATTCTGAAATGGTGGCCTTGACATGTTTAAGTGGAAAGGGCTTGTCCTAATTCCAGATCATAACCTTTCATATTCCTGAAACAAGAGAAGCTTCTCTTTCATGGGTGTAATCAAACCCAAGCATTTAATTCCTTTTTTCAGAACAACTATATTAAATTACAAATAGTAACTAGTCCTGGAAAACATGAAAAAGGGTCACCTGTGGAGATGAGGTCTGAGCAGTCTCTGCATCATGAACGGATGGGCTCTGCTGGAACAAAGTTCCACATCAATCCAGCCCATCCATCAACATCTGTACTGAAAAGACAAAGGGGACTTGAGGAGAACATCTACTTAGTTGGAGACTTCAGCTCAGAACTCGGTAATGTAAAAGATAACTTAAGAGAAGAAGAGAACTGTTGAGTATTAAATTAACTGACTAAACTAGATTTTGAATGTTAAAAGATCATCAACATGCTTAACGCCTGTGTAATGAAATACTATAAAGTTATTTACCAGACATCAAAGAATAGTTCCAACATACGATAGACGGCCAAAGGCAGTGGGCCTGGGGCCCGTACTTGCCTCTGAGCGATTTTAACCGGAAAGGAACGCAGACACTCGGTACCCGAACCAAGCGACAGGGCTCGGAAAGTCTTATGGACACAACGCGAGAAGCAAAAGGGACGAACTTCCGGCGAGAGGGACGAGTGGGTTCCAGGATTTTACCTTACCAGGTGACCCCGAAACCTGGGTGTGGAGGAGGAGTTTGACGAGCGCGACCGCTGGTAAGAACCAGAAAAACGGAGACTCACTCACCCGAGCGTGCCCGTTGCTCAGCGCGATCCGCTTCCGGGTCTCTAGAAAAGCGCGCGTGCGCGTGCGACGTGGGGCGGGGCGGAGGCGGGTCGAGGACGCGACGGTTGGGAGCCGGGGCTTGAGTCACTGGATCCCGGCCTGCGCACCGTCTCTTTCCCTGCGTCTGCCGGTCTGTTTGTCCTTTCTCCCCGGCGGTTTCGAGCTCTGCTTTTGGATTCCCTCCAATCCCGCTGGTGTCGTTTGGAGCCAGGCTGGGTACAACGTTAGGGAAGGGTGGGCCGCTTCTGTTGGGAGCAGTGGTATTTGACAGGTTGAGCACGGTGCCCAGGGAAACGTTTGTAGCGACAGGTGGAGACGTGCGGCCAGCGAGGGAGGCGTAGCAGCACGGGGACCTGGGGCCGGAGGTCCTCGTGGGTCGACTGAGACCTGGACATGACAGCTCCTTGTTTAATGAGGCAAAAAGCCGGGGTGGTCAGTGTCGTTGATGGACGCTAGAATGCGAAATGCAAAACTCTTCTGTGGCGAATGTGCAATTTGGTACTAACCCCCCATCAGAGCTTTTCACTGAATTGTCACTTCTGCTCCCCATTCGCTGGACTGCGTTCCCTGGCGTTCCCCTCCAGGCCCTGGGCTGTGGGGGCGGAGGGCTGGCACGTTGCTTTAAAGGAACAAACATTTCTGCCTCTATGAGTGTTTATCAATTTTTCTCTCTTTAAATTTGATATTCGAATCCACACCTCTCGAGATGAACTATAAATCCAAACGCCTTTGAGACCTACCAGATGGTACCTGCATTTTGCTTAAGTCCTTAATTGCCAAATATCATTGCAATTTCAATTTTTAAAAATCTTTGTTCTCAGTTATTTTGGAAGACTACTTTATACTTTAAAATTAGATTTTTAAAAAGTTTATTGAGAGAGAGAGAAGCAAGTCTTATGAGGAATTTAACCATGTTTTAATTATTTTTTACCCTATAGACTTCTTTGTTTGACCTTTATTTTTCTGTAGGATGTAGAGAAAAGACCATTTATGGACATTTTGATAGGAATTCCCATTTCCCAAATACCAAGCATTAATGATGTCATCCCCACTTTAGTTTTTTACTGGTTATTAACTTTTCTTGTGCACTTTGACATACTTCTGAATTTTTAACTTCACTGATACAATACCCTGTTCATAAATAAACATCTCAGGAGGATAACCATACTCATTTTGGTTTTTTGTTTTGTTTTGTCTTGTTTTGTTTAGAGTTTTTGTGGCTATTCTTATTCATTATTCTGTAAGGTTTTTGCAATAACACTGCTAGTTTGAAAAACTAACTGATGGTATCTATATCAGGATCCAATTAAATTTATAAATTGGCTTAAGGAGAATTGACCTTTTTATAATGAGTTTTTCTACCCAAGAACATTATATAAATTTACATTCATTTACTTCTACTTTCATATATTTCAGGAATGTTTTATTTTTTTCCTACATATTGGCTTTACACATTGTTGTTAGGTTCATTCCTGGTCAGTTTATTTCATTTTATTTTTTTAAAGCTATTTATTTCATGAGCCCTTTTTCTTTTTCTTTTTTTTTTTTTGTATATCAATATTATATCCTATTAGCTTACTGAATTATTTTTCATAGTGATTTTACTTGCGTATCTACAGCCAACTCTGTGCTCATACTGATGTCCCTGACTTTGACCCCATACTTCAGGGTGCATTTTAGCCTTTCCCCCTTGCTTTTCTGTCCCTATCTGTATTTACCAAGTACTATGGCATCATATGCCTTTGAAGAGTTTTCCATCTATTCCTCCGCGCTCCCATGCTCTCTGCACACTGCCTATAACCCCCTCCCTCTGGCCTCATTTGGACCCTGCTCTAACACACCTGCAACCTTCCAACTCGGCCCCATTCTCCTGGACCTGCAGTGGCAATGCTCACAGCAGTTTAAGACATTTCACGTGGTAAATAATCATCTTGTTGTTGTAGGGATGGAAGAAGTAAAAGAGGTGGAAAGTGCCTCTATTGTCTGGCATCCAAGGTCAGGAGATGCCTGTATTCTTCCAACATATGAGCACATTGTCGAGATATACATGTGCATGCAGACCCTTTGAATATAATCACACGGGACTGGGAATGTGGGAGTACAGGCGAGTGTGTAAATGTGTGTGCTTGTGTTTGATGAGCATGTGCATGAGTGTGAGTTTGCTATGGAGTGTATGAGGGTGTGATTGTGTGAGGGTATATGGCTGTGCATTTGAGGATTATGTTGTGCATATGCACATGTGTTTGCATCTATGTGTAATGTGTATGTATTTGTATTTGTGAACTAAGGATTGTCCACCATTATGGTTCTAATGTCTGACTTAGACATGGGGAGTATTTGTGTATTTATGGTAGGGAAAACAAAGGATTAGTTTGAACTCATGTTTCTTAATAATAAAGTCAATTAGGGGCGCCTGGGTGGTTCAGTCGGTTAAGCATCTGACTTCGGCTCAGGTCCTGATCTCACGGTTTGTGAGTTCAAGCCCCGCATCGGGCTCTGTGCTGACGATTCAGAGCCTGGAGCCTGCTTGGGATTCTGTGTCTCCTTCTCTCTCTGCACCTCCCCCAACTTGTGCTCTGTCTCTCAAAAATAAATAAATGTAAAAAAAAAATTTTTTTTTAATAATAAAGGCAATTAGAGCTGATGACTGAAAACTCAGCAAAAATACAGGCGTGGAAAGATATAACCATCAAATGCTATTTAAATGAGTATTGGGGCCCCTGGGTGGCTCAGTTGGTTACACCTCCGACTCTGGATTTTGGCTCAGGACCTGATCTCACATTTGGTGATACTCAGCACTGTGTCAGGCTCTGCACTGACAGTCCGGACCTGCTTGGGATTCTCTCTCTCTCTCTCTCTCTCTCTGCCCCCCTCCCCCACTTGCATGCTTATACTCTATCGCTCTCTCTTTTTCTCTCAAAATAAATTTAAACATCTTAAAAATTAATTTAAATGAGTATTGTCTTATCTGAGCATTAAAGGAATTATTGAATCTGCCCATTTCATCATCTGATCCTGGTGCTTTTATTTGTGAGGGTCTCAGAAACTTATCCCTTTTTGTAGATATTGTTCTGTTTAGACTTCCTGTTAACACTAGGGAGATCAATATTGGTAAAGCATATCTTCCTAACAAATTTCCACGTCATGTACACTTCCAAATATATTGGCACTGAGTTGTGCAAATATTCCAGTGACCCCTGATGTAAATCATTGTTGGCATGTTCTTTGATTGTAACTCTGAAAATCCTTTGCATATACTTTGATTTCATTTCTACGCTTATAACTTATATGATAGTTCACCTTAGTGGTCTGAATATTAGCAACAACTCTACTTGGGGGTAGAATTTCTCAAGAGAGCAGAGAATCCATTGAAATTCAAGTGTTTCCTCAACAGTCCCTCATCTATCAGACCTCAGCATTTCCTGCCCTCCTCTTGAACACTTGTCCAGGGCTTGTGGAAAAGAGAGAGCTTCTCCCAAACACCTGAGAGATGCTAATTTGGAACTTATAATTGGTTTTTGGCAAGTAGCAACTGGGGGGAAGAAAAGCTTTTCAATATTCTCAGTTCCCCAAACCTGTGCTCTCACTGGAGTCCTGGATGAAATGATTATTTCTTCAGGAAGGGGAGGTTGCGGAATAATAAACCCAGACCTTAAGATCTGGCTGCCTCCCTCCTGCATGTACTGACTGCCATGACCTTCACACTGAGCCAACTGTTCTAACAGGAAGGAGTGAGTGTATTTTTGATTTCCATTTAATAGGCAGAGTCTGCAATGAAAATAAGCTTTTTGTTTTTTACATGCAGTTGTACTTTTCATTGGACCTTTACCTTATTATAGGATGTGAAGAGTAAATCAATTTCTTACCTTTGTGATAGTAATATCAAGTAATATCAACTACCAAACCCCAAGTATTAATGATGTCATCCCCAATTTCTTATTGCTTATTAACCTCATATACTTTGGTCTATTTTTGAATTCTTATCTCTACTCATCTATCAGTCATATTTAAGAAACATGTTTCATAGAGCTGCCTATCCATTTTTTCTTTTTTCTTTGTTTTTCAGAATACTTAAAAATGAGATCTACCCTATAATGGATTTTTTAAAATGTTTGTTTTTGAGAGAGAGGGACAGAGCATGAGCTGCGGAGGGGCAGAGAGAGAGGGGGACAGAAGATCTGAAGTGGGCTCCTTGCTGACAGCAAAGAGCCCAATGCAGACTCAAATTCATGAACTATGAGATCATGACCTGAGCCAAAGTCAAAGTCAGACGCTTAACTGACTAAGTCACCAGACGCACCCCTCTTTATTTTTTAATTTAAATTTTAGTTAACATAAGTGTAGTCTTGGCTTCAAGAGTAGAACCCAGTGACTCATCTCTTACACATAGCACCCAGTGCTCATCCCAAAAAGTGCCCTCCTTCATGCCCATCACCCAAAACCTATTCCCCCCACACACCCCTTCTCCAGCAACCCTCAGTTTGTTCTCTGTACTTAAGAGTCCCTTATGGTTTGCCTCCCTCTTGGTTTTTATCTTAATTTCCCTTCCTTTCCCCTATGTTCATCTGTTGAGTTTCTCAAATTCCACATGAGTGAAATCATGTTTGTTTTTCTCTCATTTATGTTGCTTGGCATAATAGTTCCATCCAAATTATTTCAAACGGCAAGATTTCATTCTTCTTGATTGCTGAGTAGTACTCCATTGCATATATATACCACTTCTTTATCCTTCATCAGTCAATGGACATTTGGGCTCTTTCCATAATTTGGCTATTGTCCATAGCGCTGCTCTAAACATTGGGGTGCATGTCCACTTGCCCCACTCTTAATGGATTTTTAAGTGTACAAATACATTGATGACTATATGTGCGATGTTGTACAGGAGATCTCTGGAGCTCTTGCTTAACTAAAAGTTTACCCTCATCTTTTTTTCTTTTTCAGAGTTTTCTTGCATATTTTTATTTGTATTTTCAGCTGTAGGGATTTTTTTTTTTGTAATAACATGCTTGGATTCAATAAGGAACTGGTGGTATCTGTTTCAGAAACAAATTAAATTTATAAATTAGCTTAGGGACAATTGATGTTTGATAATATGGAGTTATAATATGGAGTTTTTCTACCTAAGAACAATGATGTGATTTTATATTTGTTTATGTCTACTTTCATATATTTCTGAAATCTTATATGGTTTCTCATATACACTAGATACATTTTTATTGGATTTATTCCCAGGTGTTCTGTTTTTTATTTTGTTGTATTACTTTATTATTTTAAAATTTTATTTTTCATCCTTTGGTAATAGCACCTCCAATCCCCAAATGTAACTTGCCAATTGTAATTTTTTGTACACATGCAGGCACTTGTTTTGTATAATTTGAAGCCAGGGCATGGGTTCAAACTGATTTATAATATGTTATAATTGAATCGCCCCATTCAGTGGGATAATTAACTGCTATCCCCGTCCTACAATAAGAGCTGGTACGTGTAGGAAAGTCAAGGTGGAAATGCAGTAGAGGTGAAAAGAAAACAGCCTCCTTCCTAACCCTCACTTGCCATAAAACAAACTCCATCTAGATAAATATGAAATTATCTAAGACCTACAATCCATGAGCAGCATTTTTATTTTATCGCTGTTATGTAGAAATTAGGAACCAAAGGACAAGACAATACGGAAAAAGGTTTATTTTGCTTACATAAAATTCTGCACATTTATAGATGAAAGACTACATCATCCCAGTGTAAAATACAAATTGGAAAGTACATAAAATATATACAAAATGACAGCATCTATCTTGGATTTAATATCCTCTCATAAATAGGATAACTTGAAATCTGCAAAATAGAAGAAAATTTAAAATTTGGCATATGAGCCAGCTGTGAGAATAAGCACATACGGTCAATAACACTAATGTATCTTGAACCAGGTTTCATATAGAGTAACTGAAAAGCGAAGGACAAACCGACATGGTGACTTCACCAAACTGAACAGTACAACCATCCCGCCACATAGATGCTCCCCCAGGCCTGTGGCTTCAGTCCTCCAAGACCGGAGGCAGGGGACCCACGACTTAGCGCCTTTTCGGATCAAAGGGGAGGAGAGAAGTATGTTTACTTGGCGAGACGTTGGCAACAACATAGGAATTACACCCCGATACCTGTTCTCATCGTGAAATAATGCTCGGCCGTCCTAAGACCCTCAAAACACACCACAGTGCCTAACACGAAATCGGACACGAGCTCGTCAGCTCCGCACTCGGTGTTGGCAGTGCCTTTGCTCCGAGCGCCCCAAGTCTGACACGCGCGGTACCCGCAGTGTGGGCGGTAGCAGGGCCTTGGTCTCTCCCCGGGGGCTGCGCGCGCAGCTCTGCGGCAGCGCGGGTGCCTGCCTGAGCGCTGGCGGCTTCCCTCCCGACCCGGGGAGGGGAGCCCCGGGCTTCTCCTGTATCCCCAGCTGGAGCCCGGGGGCCCGGCGGCGGGGCTGGGACGAGCCAGCTCTCTGCAGGGAAGACGTAGGCCGCCTGGTTGGCCATGGTGTAGACGGTCTGCAAGGCCGCGCACAGAGGCGCCCAGAGCCGCCCGAGCCCGGAGCGCTGCTCCCAGGTCAGCGGGGAACGCTCCCGCTGCTCCCACGCCCCAGCCACGTCCTGACGGACCGCCTCAGACAGGGCGCGCACGGCGGTCACCAGCCTCTTCCGAAGTGGGGGCAGCCGGTCTCCCGGGGACCTGCACCTGCTCCGCCGCCCGGCGCCCCGCGCCCCGCGTCTCCTGCGCTGGGCACCCGCGGTCTCCTCGCTCTCGCTGCCCTGGCCCGAGTCCGGCGTCGTCCGTTTCCTCTTTCCCGGAGTCACACTGCGCTCACCTGCTGGAGAGGCCCCTGCGGAGGCAGCACGTGGCCGAGCGCCCCGCCAGCTGGAGTCCCGGGGACCCCACCCCCTCGGGTGAACCCCGCCGGTCTCCTAAGCCTTCCTGCCCCGGCTCTGGGACGAGGCGAGGCCAGGCCCGGCACGGGTCCCCCAGAGCTCCCTGGATTCCAGGGCCTCCTCACCCGATGCAGCCCCTCAACAACCCTCTGTGCCCACGCCCCGCGTGCTTGACCTGCCTTCCTCTCCGCGCACCTCCGCCCCAAAGCAAGATCCTACCTGCTGCTGGGGGGCAGGTGCTGTCGCTGGAAGTGACTTTCCTCTTGCCGGAGCCCTCCCAACTGGAGCAGCCTTCCGATTCTGCGGACAAGGCCAGAGGTTTTGTGACCGCCTCGGGCCGACCCCTCGCGGCCCTAATCCGTCCTGCACACGCGAGGACCGGGGCTGGCAACCAAGGCCAGGCTCCCAGCTCTTCCTAGAGCCCAGGATGTGCGAGGGTGCCACCGAGCTCCAGTTCCCTGACCGGGGAGACTGAGCCGCCCCACGTCCTGTGGCCCCTCCCCAGCAAAACCAGCTCTCACCTGATCCGGAAATGCAGCTGTCCCTTTTGGGCTCACTTTCCCTGGGATCCTCCTCCTCTGTCTTGGGCTCTGGCCCTGGGGGAAAAGAGGCCGTTTGCGCGAGTGGCCTCTCTCGAGGCCCGCAGAACCCTCTAGTCCATCCCAGAGCCCGATTTGTGGACGGTTCTCTCAACACAGCCTGTTCAGCCAGGGTCCGAGGTGAACCTGAGCAAGTTGGTCCCGGGGGATCAATGCCCCGTTTCTCAAAGCCTCCCTGGAGCTGGGTGATGCTCCCTACCACCGATTTCCGAATACAACCCTGACCCCTACCCCTCCTTCCAGCCCCCACACACAAACCACCCGACTCCTACCTCGCCTTTGGGTGCGGCTCTCTCTCAACGGCGACAGTAACGTCTCCTCTTTCCCTTCCAGTGCTTTCTCCGCCACATCTGAGCCGCTTTCTGTGAACGAGTTCTGGTGGCAGGGCGGCCGGTCAGTGGGGTGTCGCACGGATGAGCTGCGGGGCTCTGACCCTTCTGTTCCAGAGTCCATCTGGAAGCCCCCGGGGACGGCCTTCTCCCTGCACCGCCAGGTCTCCCAAGTGCAGACTGGCCGCTGGCACCTGCCTTTTATAGGCACCCTCGCAGGGCGTGGCTCGCTCCTATTGGCTGGAAAAATTCCACCTTCCTGCCGCTCTGGAACCTGGGCTCTCGCGAGAGATGGAACGTGGCCGCTCGTGCTTCCTGTGGGGGGCCCCACGCAGCCAAGGGGAGCCTTTTGCAGGGGCCTGTCGTGGTGACAAAAAGCGGGACAACAAAGCCAGGGGGCAGAGGGACTGGAAGGCTGGGGACCCCTCCCTGTCTTACTTCTGGTCCAACTCCCACCCACAACTAGTTAAGACCTTACTGGATTTGTGTTCCTTCTTCCCAAGAGTACAGGAATTAGGTAGGTTTATCAGAAAGATTTCTTCCATATCGTTGGAAAACATGTATTGTCAGTATTCTTCTCACTGATAATTTCGTTCTGAGTAAGTCACAGGAAAATCGGACTTAAAAAAAATGTCCACCAGACCCCTCTGATGCAAAGGGCGTATTTCTCTCCTGTGTTTCCATTCTTGGCCAAAGAGAGCGGGAACTCTGCCTGGACCTTTAAGGACTGGATGTCACTGTAGGAACATCAACAAGTCAATCTTACCTATGAGCACATCTGACAAATACCACATGTTTATATAAAAGTGAAACCAGCAATGAACTAAAAATAATTCACGGTGAAGATAGTTCGCCAATATTGATTTATTTTCATTAAAGGTTTTTAAGCCTTTTTAATAGTTTATTTATTTTGAGAGAGAGAATGCACGTGCAAGTGGGGGGAGGGGCAGAGAGAATCCCAAGCAGGCTCCTCACTCACAGTGCTCAGAGCCATGTGGGTCTTCAACCCACCAACCCTGAGATCAAGACCTGAGCTTCACTGACTGAGCCACTCAAGCGCCCTCATTAAAGGTTTTAATATGGAAATTTCAAGCATTCACACAATTAAAGAAAATAAAGTGAATCTGTTTTTTAAGGCCACCTCAAAATGTGTTAGTGTTTTGCCATTCTTGTATCATCCACTGAAAACTTCTCCTTTGGAATGGGGGTTCGGTGGGAAATGGAGCTGGAATCTTGAGTGCAAATCGTGGAATTCAGGATTTCTGTAATCAACCAGTGGCGAGCCATAAAATTCATCTCTAATAAATAACTACTCAAGGATATAAAAGATAATAAAAAGACTCCCAGTCTATTACAACACAAATTACTTTTTACTTTATTTTTTTGAAGATTTTATTTTTAAGTAATCTCTACACCCAACCTGGGACTCAAATTCACAACTCTGAATACAAAAGTCACATGCTTTACCGACTGAACCAGCCAGGCACCCCTATTGTTTAGTTTCTTAATATCATCTAATACCCAGTTCATAGTCACATTCTCCCAAATTACTCAAACACATTTTTTAATTGTTTTTCTTTGTTTTGAACCAGGATCTAAATAAAGTTCCTACATTACTAACACTTACTATCTGGTACATTCTGTCTGAAAATATAATTTAAGGCCAGGTACAAAATGGAAGTGCATACTTGCAATTCCCATCACTTTGAGAGAAATATGTCCAGAATATATAAAAATTAATGTCTACCCATTAAAAGGAAAGAAAAACAATCCGCAGTGAATTGAATAAGAAATTCAAAAGGACAATTCACGTGTTAGTAAGACTGTGATGAATATGATGTTGTGTTATGTACAGCATTGCTTACAATAAAACAAATGGAAATAAACAACATCACCAATTCACATGCATGTAATTAGTAAAAATTCAGACATTACCCTGTGTATCAAGGATGTGGGGAATTGAAGACTCTCCTCCAGGGTTAGTGTGGGTTGTGATTGGTTAACCCCTTCAGGGGACAATATGGGCACTAAATATAAAGATGCCTGAAAACCATGATCCGGAAATTTGGTTCCTCACTTTCTGTTTATAGCAACAGGGAATTCATAGCAAACAAGAACATGGGCCAAGTATGTTCGTGGCAGCATTGCCAGTGGAAGGAAAATATTAGGAACAACATAAGTCCCCTTGAATAGGATCAGAGATTAAAACCAAAGGTCCAGTCCAAGTAAATGGCAAACAGTGCTGAAACGGGATGAACTACAGGTATATGTGTGAAAGGGAGAATCTTCAGAAACAATTGAGAGAAACGTCATGATACAGAATTGAACAGTATTTGGATGTGTATACATATCTTGCACTTGCAGAAAGCAATATATAATTTAAAAAATAGGTGCATATATGTTAAAATATCTTAAATGCTTGGAAATGACACTCATCAAATTATAGTTGATGATATCAGATGTGTGGCAAAATAAAAAACAAATAAGAATGAAATAAAAATGCAGAGGAAAATAAACAGGAAATAATCCCTTTATATCTTCAGAGTGATTAACCAAAGTGGATTGTCTCCAGCTGGTGCGGTGAGCTCCAAAGCTGGAGCAGGGCCTCCTCGGGCAGTAAAAAGGCCAGCTGGAGGGGGAGGCTTCTGGTCCGCCTCATCCTTTCTCAATTATCCTGGACATATTCAATATGTCCCATGGAGTTTGCTCGGCCTCCAAAATTTGAACTGCAAGGATAGCTGAGCCATTATCATCCTCCTCAGATCTTTTGATCTTTTGTCCTTGGTTCCCGATTTAAAATAGGTTGTGAATTGGAATTTCAATAAAAACTTAAATAAAATTTTTTTTAAATAAAATAAAATGAGTTGCGGATATGACTATTGATTGCATCATGAAGTTCCAGACACTTAACAGGTTACATATCTGTGTCCCCTCCAGAAAAAACAATTCCCAAATCAAAACACTTGTCCTGATAGTAACCTTTGAAAACTGCCTGTGATTGTCTCACTGACCACTGTCCTCTTCGACCCACAGATAATGTGCAAGAACTGTTATCAGGCCTGTGGACACATGGCGAGGACCAGGAGATGTCCCCTGAAGGGCTGGGCTGGGGCCCTTGTCTCCCAGCCCTCGGCCTCCAGGGAGGAGAAGAACCTGGAACCAAGGAAGCCTCAGCAATTCCAGACCCCGGGCCTCTTGGCAAGACTGACAGAAGCAAAAAAGGCAAAGGTGAGGAATCTGGGTGGTCGAAGCCATTCTTAGAACTGGAATCCGAGGATGCTGGAATCCGATGTCTTTTTCTTTGTTCTGCATGCACAGCCATCTCCAAGCTCAGACAGAGATTCAATAGAAATATAGAAAGAGCTCAATAGTTTTCAGGGTTCCTCACTCAGGAACGCAAAATGATAAATAATAATAATATATGTATAGAATATAATAATACATAAAAATTTACCCATTGTATATGTAAATATATATTTTATGTTATATAAATATATGAAATATATATCTATATATATCTATATATATAGATATAGATATAACATATTTTTAAGGATTTTACTTTCACGTAATCTCTGCACCCAATGTGGGGCTCAAACTCATAACCCTGAGATCAAGAGTTTTATGCTCCACTGACTAAGGCAGCCAGGTCCCCCTATAACACACATATTTTAAATTGTATAATATATGTAAATATATATGATATATATAACTTATATGTTATATATAACAGATACATATTTAATATATAATGTTTAAATTTCTATATATTATTATATTACATATTATATTTTAAATTTTGTATTGTATATAAAATATATAAAAATATAAAATAAAATTATAAAATTTAAGGAATATGTATGCTGAAATTTCTAGTTTTGTAGTTTATTTTTATTTATTTTGAGAGAGAGAGAGAGAGAGAGAGAGAGAGAGACTAAGTGGGGGAGGGGCAGAGAGAGAGGGAGACAGAATCCCAAGCAGGACCTGTGCTGCCAGCGCAGAGCCTGATTTGGGGCTGGAACTCATCAACTGTGAGATCACCAACTGTGAGATCACCAACTCTAAATCATGAGTCGGATGCTCAACCAAGTGAGCGACCCAGGCGCCCCTTGAGGTTGGATACCTCTGTATATGTGAAATGACCATTTGCATTTCTTTTACTGTGAAATGTTTCCATAGGTCCTAGGTCTCTTTTTCCTTTTTTGAGATGTCTTTTTACTCTTCATTGAGGGTAAAACATATTTTATTTGACTGGTGTTTTTCTACAACATCCTACCAGGCTGACGCCTACCCACATATCCAGGAATAGATCTGACCTGTCAGGAAACCTGAGATGACATCCGCCCATGTGGATCCATCCAGCCTTCCATCTAAAGACTTGATTTGAAGGGGCTGGGTGGCTCAGTCGGCTGAGCATCTGACTCTTGATTTCAGCTCAGGTCATGATCTCGTCGTTTTGTGAGTTCAAGCCCCATGTTGGGCTCTGTGCTGACAGTACAGAGCCTGCTTGGGATTCTCTCTCTCTTTCACCCCTCCCCCACTTGTGTTCTCTCTGTCTCTCTCAAACTTAAAAAAATAAAAAAAAGACTTGAACTGAATTCTCTCTTAGCTCATGAACCAGCCTTAGGATGGGAGGTGGACTTATTGATGCATCCCATGCTGCACCCAAGCACTTTGGCCAGGACCCCAATTTCACTGCCATGCTGGCAGTCACAGTGTGCACAAGGTTTGCAGTGCCCAGCAGGAATGGTCCAAGTAAGAAAAATAGAGGGGCTCCTTGGTGGCTCAATCAGGTAAGCTTTGGACTCTTGATTTCAGCTCAGGTCATTATCCCGGGGTGATGAGATCAAGCCCCACACTGAGCTCCATGCTGAGCATGGAGCCTGCTTAAGATCCTCTTCTCCCTATCTCTCCTTCTGCCCCTACCCATTTGCATGTGCTCTCTCTCTCTCAAAACAAAAACAAAAACAAAAACAAAAACAAAAACAAAAAAACAAAAAAGAACCAAAACTATTGGCATCCTCCCACAATATGGAAGGGATTCTAATATCTTAAGCAACCACCATGAAGACAATGAGGGTTTTTCCCTCCCAGTTTTATTGAGATACAATTGACATGTAACATTGTGCAAGTTTAAGATATACAACGTGACAATTTGATACACATATATATTGCAAAATGAATACCACAACAGGGGTAGTTAAGACCTTTATCTCATTACGTAATTCTTTTTTTGGTGTATTGGGAATGTTTAAAGTCTATTCTCTTAGCAACTTCCAAGTATATAACACAGTATTGTTAGCTGTAGTCACCATGCTGTACATTAGAACCCCAGAAACTTATTCATCTTATAACTGGAAGCTTGTACCCTTTGACTACCGTCTCCCCATCTCCCCTGGCACCCATCCCTGTCAATGACCATTCTATTGTCTAGGAGTTTGGTTTTATTTATATTCCACATGCAAACAATATCATATATGTCATATATGCATCTTTGTCTATCTGACTTATCTTGCTTAGCAGAATGCCCTCGAGAGCCATCTGTGTTGTTGCAAATGGTAGGATTTCCTTCTTTTGTGTTGCTGGATAATGTTCCATTGTATATGGATACACCACATTTTCTTTATCCATTGAAGTGAATTTCAGTAAAGTGGAAGCCTCCCCTTACTTCCTCACCTCCTCCCAAATCTCCCTCATTCCAACATGGCCAACTGGCACCCTCACACTTTAAAGAAAAACCTACCTTCTACAAATTCATGCCAGTTTATCCCAGATGGCATGTATTTGCGTTTTTTTCCTTTTTTAAAATTTTTAATTGAAGTAGAGTTGACACATAATATCATATTAGTTTCAGGTGTACAACGTAGTGATTTGACAACTATGTACATTCTGATATGCTCACCATGATAAGTATGGTCACCGTCTGTCGCCTCACACAGTTGTTACTGTATTATTGACTATATTCCCTATGCTGTAACTCTTCATCCTCATGGATTATTTATTTTATCACTGAAAGTGTGTGCCTCTTAGTCCCCTTCATTTCTTTCATCTATCCCTCTACACCCTCCCCACTGGCAACCACCAGTTCATTCTCTGTGTTTGTGAGTATGTGTCTCTTTTGTTGTTGTTGTTCATTCATTCATTTCTTTTGATTTTTAGATTCCACAAATAAGTGAAATCATATGGTATTTGTCCTTCTCTCTCTGACTTATTTCATGGAACATAATAAACTCTAGGTCTATTCATGTTGTCACAAATGACATGATTTCATTCTTGTTTATGGTTGAGAAATATTCCATCATGTATATATATCCCATTTTTATCTATTGATGGACACCCAGAATGCTTCCATACCTTAGCTATTGTAAATAATGCTGTAAACAGCGGCATTGTGTGTATCTTTTCAAATTAGTGTTTTAATTTTCCTCGGGCATATACTCAAAAGTAGAATTACTGGGTTGTATTATATTTCTGATGTTAATACTTTGTGGAAATCTCCATACTGTTTACTAGTGGCCACTAAAGTGGCTGCACTAACTGACATTTCCACCAATAATGCACAAGGGCTCCCTTTTCTCTATATCCTTGCCAACACTTGTTATTTCTTATATCTTTGATACTAGCCACTCTAACTGGTGTGAGATGATATCTCATTGTGGTTTTGATTTGCATTTCCCTGACGATTAGTGATATGAAACATCTTTTCATGTGTCTATTGGCCATGTGAGTGTCTTTTTTGGAAACATGTCGATTCAGGTCCTATGTACATTTTTTTTAACCTTTATTTTTTTGAGACAGAGAGAGACAGAGCATGAACAGGGGAAGGAGACACAGAATCTGAAACAGGCTCCAGGCTCTGAGCTGTCAGCACAGAGCCCGACGCGGGGCTTGAACTCACAGTCTGTGAGTTTGTTGACCAGAGCCGAAGTTGGACACTCAACCGACTGAGCCACCCAGGCGCCCCCCCCATGTCCATTTTTTTAAAAAGTTTTCTTATGTTTATTTATTTTTGAGAGAGAGAGACAGAGTGAGAGTAGGGGAGGGGGAGAGAGAGGGAGACACAGAATCTGAAGTAGGCTCCAGGCTCTGAGCTGTCAGCACAGAGCCTGATGTGGGGCTCGAGTTCACACACTCTGAGATCAAGACCTGAGCTAAAGTCAGACACTCAACCAACTGAGCCACCCAGATGCACTCCTCTGCTCATTTTAAAATCAGATTATTATTATTTTTTGGTTGAGCTGTGTGAGCTCCTTATATATTTTGAACATTAACCCCTTACCCCTTATTAGATATATCATTTGCAAATATCTTCTCCCATTCAGTAGGTTGCCTGATGTGTTTTTTAAAATTGCCACCCACTCACTTTTTTCATCAGTGACAACAGGTTTTTGTGCTCTCCATTGTCCCAACCCAGGTCCCTTTGTCCATTTCTATGTTAAATGCCTTAAATGTGCTAATATCCCTCCATGTCATCATATTTTAAAGATTACTGTCTCCCTAAGGTTTAAACTACAAATTTTATAACTTAGTCCCAAATGTTCCTAACTGAACCTGAATTTGCACTCCACCATCACCCCATCCTACTTCATTATTACTTGAGAACATTCTTTTCTTCACTTTCTTGAATGGCCGTCTCACATGTTAACTTCTCTTGCAACTTTTCCAACAATTCCAAGCGTAGTTAATTTCTGGATATATTTAGTATGTCAAATTAAAAATTACAACACTCAAATACTCCCTCACAATCTCTAGATTGTTTCAGGAACATTTTTTAATTGCACAGATTCCAAACTATTTCACTGGAAATGTGAACAAAATTTCAATTACATAAGTATTTTCATAATAATTGCATTAATATTTCATTTACATTTACTATTACCACTGATTGTTTTTTATTGGGACAGATGCTCATTCTGGCTTGCTGACCACTCTCCTGGGGTGTGATTGTTGCATCATTATGCTGGCAGCTCGGGGAATGAATGAAGTAACAACTGTACACTGTGCAAAAATGTACAGTTTACACGTTTGTTATCACTTTCGTGGATGTTGTGTTCCTCAGCCAGGGAAGGTAGAACCTGGACACACAGGAGTTACAGTTCATGAGAACAAAGGGGCAGGCAGTTGGGAAACATCCACTGATGAAGGCAGAGACGCTCACCAGCAACCAGCTGGGATTATCGAAAACAGCAATAAAGACTTGGCAGATGGAGGAGAGGGAGTAGAAACACACAAAGGTGCTCACCAGGACGAGGATGCTCTGGGTGGCTCTGGACTCAGGAGAGGATCTGGGGGAGACATTAGTGCTGTGAATGTGCTGGACCCTCTGCCTGTGCCTGTGCAGGATGAAGACCATGTGGCCACTGGCCCAGACCATGAGCCCCAAACATAACACATCAGGGAATGATAAAAACACTGCATGTAGCAATTGTGTGATTTTGTTATTAGTTGTCCCAGAACAGTATTGCAAATCCTTTCTCATTGAGATGCTCATGTTGTTCTGTTTGCCAGTCACGTGGATAGGGAAAATGATATTTACCAGCATGTAGATGGTCCAGCACAGGAATATAGAGAAGTCAATGTACTTGAGAGCTTTCCTTTTAAGTTTTATCCCCCTGGCCTTCTGGGGGCTGATTGTGATGGCCTGGAAGGCACTCAAGAGGCAGGTGCTGCCTATGGACACACCCCTGCCTATTCTGTGAAGATAGAAAAGAAGTTTGCATCCAAAATCACCTGGAAAATTGTTCCACCCGAAAGCTGCCATCATCTGGGGGACTCCTTTACAGAGGAGGGATAAGGAGTTGGCTGCAACCAGGTGTTTGACAATCAAATCTGTGGGCCTCAACCTGCACCCAGTGAAGGAGAGGAAGAGATAATGGTAAAGAAGAGAGAAATTCCCCAAGATTCCAACCACGGTTTGGGTTAAGAAGATCACTCCTATGACCAAATCCCTGGAGGCCATTCTGCCAGTTTCCAGTCACTGAGATTTATCTTCAGAACCAGAGGATCCTGCATGGGAATATGAGGTGTGGGCATCATGCGTCTTGTCAACTAAAATCCAATATTCTCCACTTATCACTAGTTTCTCCTTCGAAATGGTGTTGAGAAAACTAGATATCCAAATGTAAAAGGGTGAAATTGGACCCCTATCTTTGACCATACACAACAAATCAACTCAAAATGGATGAAAGACTTAAACATAAGATGTGAAACTGTAAAACCCCTTCAGGAAAACATAGGGGAAAATCTTCTTGGCATTGGTCTTGGCAATGATTTCCTGGATCTGATATCAACAGCAGAGGCAGCAAAACCAAAAAAAACACAAGTGGGATTATATAAAACTAAAAAGCTTCTGCAGAGCAAAGGAAATAATCACGAAAGTGAAAAGGCAATCTATGGAACGGGACAAAATACTTTCAAAGCATTCATCTGACAAGGGGTTAATATACCAAACATAAGAATCTCCAACAACTCAATAGAAGAAACCACCAAATAACCCAATTAAGAAATGGGCAACTTTAGGAATAGACATTTCTCCAAAGAACATATGAATGATCAAGGATATGAAAAGGTGCTCGACTCTACTAATCATCAGGGAAATGCAGATCAAATCCACAATGAGATGTTATCTCACATCTGTTAGAATGACTAGTATCTTCCAAGCCCCAAAGATAACAAATGTTGGTAAGGATGTGGAAAAATTGGAGTCCTTATACACTACTGGTAGAAATGTAGAATATTGCAGCCACCATGGAAAAGTATAGAAGTTCCTCAAAAAAAAAAAAATGTGATAGAACTATCTCATCATCCAGAAATCCCACTTCTTGGTATATATCCAAAAAAATTGAAACCAAGGTCTCAAAGAGGTGTCTGCATTCCCACATTCATTACAGCATCATTCACAATAGCCAAGTTATGGAAGCAATTGAAATGCCCATTGACTATGAATGGATGAGGAAAGTGGAGTATATACATACAATGAGATATTATCTAAGCTTCAAAAAGAAGGAACTCCTACTTGGATGAACATAGAAGACGTTATGCTAAGTGAAATAAGCGAACCACAGAAGGAAAAATACGGTATGGTTTCACCTACATGCGGAATCTAAAATAGTCAAACCCATAGAAGCAGAGAATAGAACAGTGGTTGCCAGGGGCTGGAGGGAGGGGGAATGGGGAATTGTTCAATGTGTGTAAAGTTTCAGTTTTACAAGATGAGTGAGTTGTAGAGATCTGTTGTACAATATGGTGACTATAGTTAGTAGTACAGTATTGTGCACTTCCAATTATGAAAAGAGCCTATACTTTAAGTGAAGTGCTCTGACCAAACACACATACACACACACACAGGAACACAAGGAATGTTTTGGAAGTGCTGGATATTTTAGTACCTTGATTGTGGTGATGGCATCACATAGGTAAGCAGATTTCCAAACTCATCAAAATATATACATTAAATATGTGCGATTTTTGGCATGTCAATTGTATATCAATAAAGGTTAACAAGAGAAATATTAATTTTTAAAGAGATTTTCAAGAGTTGAGTATATAACCTTTTTTAAAAATTGTTTATTCAGTTTCGAGAGAGAGTGAGCATTGGGATATCCAAAGCAGGCTCCGTGCTGACAGCAGCAAACCCGATGTAGGGCTTACATTCAAGAACCATGAGATCGCAACCTGAGCTGAAGTCAGATGTGCAACTGACTCAGGCATCCAGGCGCCCCAAGCGTTTAAAGCAAATAACAATGTACGAGCCATTGCTATGAGGTTCATACATGTTGTAACTTACTTTTTAAACAAAACTCTGAGTCATCACACTATCCCTTTCATTTTAAAGACAAGGAGAATGCAGACAGGATAGGTGATTTGCCTAAATTCATACCGTACTTGGGGCAAAGTGTGGACTTGAATCTGGCTGAGTTGTTTGCAGACACAGTGCATCTAATGGCTATACTATGCTAAGTAAGCTAGACAGCTGTGTTCTTTGAAAAATCTATATATAGAGTTTTGGTTTTAGCTTTGCCTTTTTATTTTAGCTTGATAGTATGTTACTTTATAATTTTTGTTATAACTTTCACGATGTGTAAAGATTTGTTCTGTAGACCAATATCAAAATGAATAAAGCTTTAGAGATTTAATAAAATGTAGATGCACTGATTGCAGATTCATGTTATAGGAACCTGTCCCATGACAAATTGAATTGAATGAATGCAAGCAAGAATGACTCAAGAGTAGGATGGAAACAAAGAAAAAAACCTTTGGGGCATTTGCCTTTATGTCAAGAACAAAAGTATAAGGAAACCTATCATAATCTCATGTCTTGCCCTGAAGTATGGGATGTTGAATTCTAATATGGGATAAAATAGAGTAAGGTAAAAACTGAAGTATTAGTAATTTAGATCATATGCTTATTTATTAATACCAGGTTAGGAACTATTAACCATGTGGTAAGTTCTCTGAAATATATTAAAATATGACATATGCAAATTGTAAACTCTAATACAGGACCGTTGTGTGCTTTACAAATCGATGTTATAGAATTTACAACTGATACCACAGAAAACACCATAGGATACACGTGAGCCTAACAGCTACTCTTTGAAACACATTATTACAGAACTGTCTTTTCCTTAAATGCTAGTTTCAATAGCTTCCAGAAGAAAACAGTCTCACCGTAATCCACAGACCATGATATTTTCAGCAGAGATACTACTGTCTCCATTAAGCACAACATACTCAGAGTTAGAGAAAACATTTCTATTCTGGCAGTTGTCATTGGGATATCCTGTTTGTTCACAAGATTGCATGATTCGTACAGATTTATTTTAAAAAAAATTTTTTTTAACGTTTATTTATTTTTGAGACAGAGAGAGACAGAGCATGAATGGGGGAGGGTCAGAGAGAGAGGGAGACACAGAATCTGAAACAGGCTCCAGGCTCTGAGCAGTCAGCACAGAGCCGGACGCGGGGCTTGAACTCACAGACTGCGAGATCATGACCTGAGCCGAAGTCGGCTGCTTAACCGACTGAGCCACCCAGGCACCCCCCGTACAGATTTATTTATCCTAGTCCTTATTATAAACATGTAGGGATTACAGGCACACCTCTAGTAATGCTACCAAGTTGGTCTTTGATTCCTGTAAGGTAGGCTGAAAGCAATTGCTTTCAGATGTACAGGCCAGGGAAAAAAATGGGGCGCCTGGGTGGCTCAGTTGGTTAAGCGTCCAACTTCTGCTCAGGTCATGATCTCACAGTTTGTGGGTTCGAGCCCCACGTCGAGCTCTGTGCTGACAGCTCAGGGTCTGTAGCCTGTTTCCGATTCTGTTTCTGCCCCTCCCGTGCTCACCCTCTGTCTCTCTCTGTCCCTCAAAAATAAATAAACGTTAAAAAAAAAAATAACTCTGGCTCAAATTACCTGAAAAATCAGGATTCCTTTTCACTGGACTAAATACCCACAATCATTGTCATTGTGGATTACAATAAATCACACCAGGAGCCAGCAGGCATTGGGTAAAGTCTAGGACCCCATCTCTCTTTACTAAGCTCATGTTTCTGTGGCTATGACACTGGATCCGTTTCAAACCCAGAATAATCCCCGTTTCATATACAATCACTTACCCACATTTACTCCCCATAGACATCTATACCTTATAGACTTGCTTCTCAGACTGAAATGGAAAATATTTTCCCAGAAACATCCCTCCGTGTGGATGGTGAACTCAGTGCAAGGTCATGAGGGCTCATGCATGTGGGAGGGAGGCAGCCACGAGACCCTGTGTTATGGGGCAGTGATCGTGACCTCCCCTCCCTTCAGAATTGCAATTATCATTTCACCTTTAGTGGCCATGACAGCGCCGGCTGGGGATCTGAGAACATTTATAAAGAACTTGTTTTCTGAAGTTGGTAATTACCGCAACCAATTACCAATTTCCAGTTAATAACTACAAAGGGACCATTGAAATGACTGGTACAGGCTGTTTTCCATTCCTGAAGGCAGACAGGTCTCACGTGGAGGGGAGCAAAACACAGAGGTCTGACAGGTGAGGGACTGGGAACGAGTAGGTGTCTCTCCCTGGATCTGCTTTGCTGACAAGTTCTTCCACCCAAGAGTGATTTCTTCCTAATCTTCAGACCACAGAGGTGAACTACCATTAAATTAGAAGCAAAAAGTTGGTACCAGAAAAAATACCTGAGGGTTTTCAAAAGTTGAAACTCAAAGACAGGCACTCAATGCCAATTAATTTGGGAGTCTAAATTAAGCCTCAGATGGTTCCTTTTCTGTGAAATAAATGCTACATATGCAATTCAAGAGCACTGGATGGTTACCACAGTCTTCCATACTTATATTTTGATGTATTTTCAGTAATGAGAACTGTTGCTTTTGTAACACATGAAGAAATATAAAATAGGAGTTCAGATTACCCATTAGTTTTCTCCTACAAACAAATCTACATCTTATCCAGGCCCACTATCCAATGCCTGTCAAATTCCAAGCCTGGGATGAGAGCCATACGGTGGGCAGCCTCTACTGCACATGCATGTGAGCACACACACATGCACACACATACAAACACATGCACACACCTCCATATAAATCACATACACAGTCACATATACTCACATACTTATAGACACACATATTCTCTCACCAACTCATGCCCATCCCTATGTACAAACTCTCAGCCAAAATCATACATGCCTACTACGACTCACACTCACATGGACTCCCACAGTCCCACCATATCTCAAAAATTACACTCACACGCATGTATGTGTATCTAGCCATCATATCCATGTATGCAAGAAGAGAGCAGTACATGCCTCTTTATGAATCCATCTTTTATACTTCCCTCTTTGCAACCACCCACAAGGATATCATGATGTGCAATGTATAAAAAATGATGTGAGTATTGCTACTCTAGGTTAAGGCACAAAGTGGAAAAGCTGGAGTGTTGGGGGTCTGATATTGCACATGTCCTGGATGCCCTCCTTTCTGGCATAGGCAGAGTCTATACGGTAAATAATATATCATGCTGTGGAATTATTTTCTTGGGTCAAGTGGAAATGTCAATATGTAAAATTAAGGAGAGTTATCTGGCCTTCAAAGTTAAACCCTGAATTTTTACGAAATTTGTAAGGCTGAATGTATCCAGAATCCTGAGCAGCATTGGTAAGGTCCATAGAGCAGGTTGGCCTCAGCCTACCGCTGACATCAGTGGATGGATCACGCTTTAAACCTAAATGAGAGGGGGGGCGCCTGGGTGGCGCAGTCGGTTAAGCGTCCGACTTCAGCCAGGTCACGATCTCGCGGTCCGTGAGTTTGAGCCCCGCGTCAGGCTCTGGGCTGATGGCTCGGAGCCTGGAGCCTGTTTCCGATTCTGTGTCTCCCTCTCTCTCTGCCCCTCCCCCGTTCATGCTCTGTCTCTCTCTGTCCCAAAAATAAATAAAAAATGTTGAAAAAAAAAATTTTAAACCTAAATGAGAGGGAAGCCTGGGGGGCTCAGTCAGTTGAATATCCAACTCTTGATCTCTGTTCAGCTCATGATCTCACCATTTGTGGGATCGAGCCCACGTCAGGCTCTGTGCTGACAGTGTGAAACCTGCTTGCGATTCTCTCTTTCTCTGCCCCTCTGCTTGCTCTCTCTCTCTCTCTCTCTCAAAAATAAATAAACAAACAAAATTGCATGAGAAATATGGAATGGATTTAATCCCAGCCCCTGTGGGTGACATTAGAGTAACCAATGGGATGGGAAAGTTGACCAGAAGCCAAGAGAGTATAGTAATGAGGGATTGACATTGTTGAAAAGCTCCATGGGTTTCTCATATTTGTGATATCTTCTTGGAGGAAGCAATGACAGCGTTCATTCTAGATCATATAGCAAATAAACTTGGAAAATAAAGATAGTATCTCATTTTGGGGCAGGGAACAGATTTATTTGCTGTCCAGGAAAATATATCCAATGCCTCCCTCAAAAGGTAAGTGTGGGCAGGTGCATTAGATGCCCTCTTTCAAATACTGATGTTTCCTCAGCTGTGTCATTAACACACTGTGCGTGCAGGATCTGTCCGAGCCTTTCTGCACAGCCCCACAGGGCTTGCAGGACAAAGGAACTAGTGGAAAGTGAAGCTCACACTGCCCTCTGTGCTGTGAGTAATAAAGTCCTTGTTTGGGACCCAGGAGAGTCAATCTTCATGTTAGCGCCATGAATCTGTGGGATCTCAATCTGTTAGTCTGCAAGCAGGGTAAAATCTAAGATGCTTCACAATTCTTGATGGTTACTAGAGGTTATAAAGAGTTATATAACATGATATAGATAGATAGATAGATATGTAGATATATATACATATGTGTGTGTTTGTATGTACTGATAGATATAGGTGTATATATTGAAATATATCTGTATATAAGCAACTTATAGAAATGGTTGTATTAATGGGCATCTGGGTGGCTCAGTCGGTTAAGTGTCTGACTTCAGCTCAGGTCATGATCTCACAGTCTGTGAGTTCGAGCCCCATGACAGGCTCTGTGCTGACAGCTCAGAGCTTGGAGCCTGCTTTGGATTCTGTGTCTCCCTCTCTCTCTGAGCCTCCCCCCGTTCATGCTCTGTCTCTCTTTGTGTCAAAAATAAATAAACGTTAAAAAATTAAAAAAAAAATAAATGGCTGTATTGAGTGTTTGGATAATGCTAAAGAGGCATTCATTCCCTAAGTCTAGAAGAATCTCAAGAGCTGTTTGCAGAAAACCCTTGGGTGAAAGGAATTGTTCTCTAAAAGTGGAAGACTAGTGCCAAATGTTGGGGGCAAGGGGGGTGCCCATTTAGAGGAGATGCAGCCATGAGTGAGGGCCTGCTGGGGGAGAACCAAGGAATCTCATGGCAGAGTGGCCTGGGAGGCACTTGGGAGCGAACTAGGTGCTGTGCGGATTTGCACTCATTACACTGCTGGGTGTGCCAGGGCTCCTTGCCCACCATCATGCTTTCAGAGTCTTTAATAAAGACCACATGGAGAACTAGCCCATTTTGTCTCCACATGGATTCTTTCAGGTTGGCGATGTTGGGGGCTGAGTTCTAGGTCTGTGTGGATATGAGGCAAAGATGGGTTTTATGGGGGAAGGTTAAGGGGAGAACAGAGAAAATCATGAGAGTATTGATCCCTGAGAATTGGCAACAACTCTTGGGGAAGCTTCTCACCTTCAAATTTGTGGAAAGGATGGTATCATAACCAAGATTTCCAGAGAGTGAAGGTGGACCCCTGTGATGTAGGGGTTGCATGAGGAATACACAGAGTCAACAAAAATATATGCACGATATGACAAGAGGGGAGGTGGAGGGTGTGCAGGACTGGAGAAGGGTGGGCGAGGGGAGGGTCCACTTCCTTCTTTTGGCTCCAGCTTCCATACTTGGGTCTCCTTCATGACTGCTCCATTCCTCTGTGATGCAGACCTGGGACTTCTGTCTCCACCCACAGGTCCACCTGAAGGTATGTCTTCTGATGACAGAAGACTGCTAACTATGCTAACTGTGGTGATGTGAAGCTGGACTCTGCCTCACAGATCCCGTGTGGGGTGCAGCGCCTCTTTCTTTTTCCCGGCTGCCTACAGAAGAATTGTTTTTTGAAAAAAATCAGAATTTGCGTAAAACAGAATAATCGAGTAAGACAGTTCTCCTCTCAGCGGCCAGCATTTTCCTTTTCCCGCTTAGAATCAATTATACTGCAGTGAGGAGACAACGGAAGAGGGGGAATCTCAGGAAAGATTAGAACATCGTCCTTCTAAGAAGCAGTGTGAGCGGGGCTGAAGTTTCCATGAGAATGGGGATACATAGGGCTTCTGTCCCAAACTCCCGATCTATCTCTGCATAGCCCAGCGCTCAAGGACAAAATCCAAGCAGTGTTTCCACTTCAGTTCAAGGTTAAAGAGAGTCCAGGCATTCCCACTGTCAATTTTATATGGACATAAAATTCTGAAGGGAAACATTTTCTGAAATGAAAACACATTTGGCAAGACTCGCGAGAAGACTTGTTAATTTACCCCAAGACAAAAGGAAAGGGTTGCAAGAACCGTTTCAGTTGATATGAGCGATCTGATGGTTTCAATAAGTAACTTTTTGGGGAAATAATACTTATTTTAATTAAAAAATTTTAAATTCTTTTTGAGAAAGAGAGAGAGAACGTCGGTGCTCTCACATAGGTGGGGGAGGGGCACTGAGGGAAGGAGAAAGAGAATCCCACGGAGCCCATCATGGGGCTCAGTCTCACCAACCATGAGATCATGATCTGAACTGTAATCAAGACTCAGATGCTTAACTGACTGAGTCACACACGCTCCCTGGAAGAATAATATTCTTTAATTTAGTCTTAGATACTGATTGAAAGAAAGAGGGTAACGCGAGAGTTGTTAACAACTATCATCAATACAATATTTTTGAGGAACAAAAAAACATACAGGCATGGAAGCAACACAGATTGTCTGTCTATCCAGCACCTGTCCACCTATCTAATACGCACCTATATGCATATCTAAGAGCTCTTTAAAAAACTTTTTTTAATGTTTTTACTTATTTTTGAGAGAGAGACAGAGCAAGTGAGAGAGGGGCAGATAGAGAGAGGGGGACACAGAATCCGAACCAGGCTCCAGGCTCTGAGCTGTCAGCACAGAGCCCGACATGGGGCTCACAGTTTGTGAGATCATGACCCAAGCCAAGTCAGACAATCAACTGACTGAGCCACCCAGGCGCCCCTAGGAGCTCTTTTTTAAATCATACATAGTGTTGTGTATTTTTCAGGAGGTGCAGGGTGACTTAGAAATGCACTTTACTCCTTATAAACATAAACACTTTTGTATGCAGATAGATTTTGAGATAAACTTACTGGGGCACCTGGGTGGCTCCATCGGTTGGGCGTCCGACTTGAGCTCAGGTCATGATCTCACAGTCTGTGAGTTCAAGCCCCGTGTCAGGCTCTGTGCTGACAGCTCAGAGCCTGGAGCCTGTTTCAGATTCTGTGTCTCCCTCTCTCTCTGACCCTCCCCCCGTTCATGCTCTGTCTCTCTCTGTCTCAAAAATAAATAAACGTTAAAAAATTTTTTTTAATTTGAAATAAACTTACTGGTATATTTCTTACAAAAAAAAGTAATGCACTTTTCAAATTTTCATGTACTCAATGATTACCTGGAGACCATGTTAAATAGCAGAACTTTATAGAAAAATGCTGGGTGGGACCAAAGCTTCTCCATTTGTGGAAGATCTCTGATGCGAATACTGCCAATCTGTGGTTCACACTCTGAGTGACAGGGAATTAAGATACTGAGGAAAGGTGTAATGAAGCACTTTGTAATCAAGAAATTTTAGAGAAATAACAGGGTTTAAAGTAGTTTTGAGAAGAGCAAAAACAAAGAATTTTACCATTTTCCATTTACTGGAAACCGTTCTAAATGCTTTTCACATTAGAATACATAAAACCACAAAAATAATCTGTTTTTATTTTTCGAGTGAGCCAACCTTGACTTGAATGAGAATCGAGGGAACAAAGTGGTTTTAAAAACTCACTAGGCTGGAACATCGGAGGTAGAGAAATCAACGTTTTCAAGGTCTAAGAATATGGTGTTGGTAGAGACAGGGAGAACACATTAATCCATCTAGGATGGGACATTTACCTGAAACCAGTCATTCCTTCCTCCTCCCCCTTCTCTTTCTCCTCCTAATTCTCTGAGCTTCGCCTTCAGATGAGATTATCTTGGACATCACCCCTGCGTTTTGAGGAATGGGTCATCAATATACCCACCCCCACATCACCCCCGCATCCCCTGGCAGAAGGACTCTGAAATGCAGAAGAGCCTTCCCTTTCCCCAGTCCTAGGAGAGAGTCAGGAAGCATGTGGGTGGAGAAACCCACCTGAATGCCGACCCCACCCAGCGAAATGCCTCCCTGTGAATTCTGCTGAGCTCCGCCCATCTCCTTCTGCACCCCTCTGTCCTCATAAACAAATCTTCCCGAGATCCCTTTCCATGGCAGAGCATCTCCCTCCCAGCTCAGCCAGACCTGCTGGTTTGCAGGTCCCCTGGGGACCGGAGAGCAGCATCCTGCCTGCGCTATCTTGGAACCTGGCCCTGGCCGTGGAGTCCGGGAATGCTGGCATTCCCTGCATCTGAGCGGGGCTCTGATTCCGTGCATAAAGAAAGCCATTCTTCCCCCTTGGTTTTTGAATCCCTGGATGCCAATGAGCTCCTTGCCTTGGGGAGACTAACCTTATCCCATCTGCAGCAAGATGCAGAAGGAATCAGCCAGTGCGTTGGCATATGCGTAACTATTTTTTAAAAATGAGATTTTATTCTTTGGGGCAATTTTTGGCTCAAACGATACTGAGCAGAGGTTCAGAGATCTCAAATAGAGCCCCGCCCCCATGCAGGCACAACCCCTCCCATTGGCAACATGTGTGTAAACATTTTCAGCATTGTGTATAGTGTTAAAATTGCCTAGTTATAGGTTTATCTTTTAAAAATCCCTGGGAATGGCAAAGACCAAATTATAGTGTCTTGTATCAGACACAGACATATGAGATACAATGAAAGTGCTGAGGGTGTAAACACTCAATAACTCAATAAACATTTCTTCCAATAAAACGTCCTTTCTCATCCTGGGTGAGCCGGCTAAAACCAGCTCACACACAAAGATGAGCTCACACTCAATTAGGATAAGCTGATTATTGGTGGAAGGGGATTTCCTGGGATTCCTGAGCTGTATAAAAGCCCAGCAGAAGACCTGACCTTCTCAGTCATCCCGGAAACCCTTCTGGGTCCAGTAGTATTGGACCAGCGTCTACGTTATCTGAGTGGCCACTGACAGACACAAAATCACAGGTTAGTTTCCATGACTATTTGGGGCCTCCCTTTACCCCTCACAGAAATAGGAGGAAATAAGGGGAGAGGGCCATTTTACGTGTTGAAGTAAGGATTCCTTAACTACTTGAATTTTTTTATTTTTTAAAAACTTTTTGTAATGTTTATTTATTTTTAAGACAGAGAGAGACAGAGCATGAGTGGGGGAGGGGCAGAGAGAGAGGGAGACACACAATCTGAAGCAGGCTCCAGGCTCTGAGCTGTCAGCACAGAGCTGGACACAGGGCTCGAACTCACGAGCTGTGAGATCATGACCTGAGCTGAAGTCAGACGCTCAACCAACTGAGCCACCCAGGCGCCCCTTAACTAATGGAATTTTTAGCACAGAGCCTGATTAAAAAACTATTTCAAAAATGTTAATTTTTAGACAAATGTTAACTTTTATTATTTTATTTTATTTAAGAGAGAGAGAAAGAGAGAGAGAGTGATTGGGGGGAGGGGCAGAGAGAGAGAGAGAGAGAGAGAGAGAGAAAATCTTAAGCAGGTTTCATGTTCAGCAAGGAGCCAGACATGGGGCTTTATCCCAGAACCCTGAGATCATGACCTGAGCACAAACATAGGTGGTTGTTCAACTAACTGAGCCTCCCAGATGGCCCTTTTTTATTTTTAAAGTTTATTTAAAGTTTTGAGAGAGAGAGAGAGAGGGAGCGAGAGGGAGAGAGAGCATGAGCAGGGGAGGGTCAGAGAGAGCATCCCAGGATTCGTGCTGCCAGTGAGGAGCCTGACTTGGGGCCTAATCTGAAGAATCGTGAGATCATGACTTGAGCAGAAATCTAGAGTCAGACCTTAACCAGGAGCCCCAAGCAAATGTTAACTTTTAGATCATTACAGAGAATGATCACCCAGACCCAGGGTTTTTAAAACTGTGGGTGATTTAGTAATTTATCTTTTATGCCAGTGTATTCATGAGAACTTGTTTGAAAGCTGGTTGAAATTCGGAACCCTGATCCTGAACCTGTAAATAAAACAGCAGTACCTGAGCTATGAAGCTCCCAGTCGAATGGAGAGACAAGAATTACTCTACCTTCATTTGTACTTGGGAAAGGCTTCCTCCTTACTCAGTTTTGGCCATTTGAAATGTGAAAAGGATAGGGGTGGCTGGGTGGCTCAGTTGGCTGAGCGTCTGACTTTGGCTGAGGTCACGATCTCAGGGATCTCAGAGTTCATGAGTTTGTGCCCCGCATCGGGGTTGCTGCTGTCAACACAGAGTCTGCTTCAGATCCTCTGTCCCCCTCTCTCTGCCCCTCCCTCGCTGGTACTCTTTCTCTCAAAAATAAATAAACGTTTTTTAAAAAATGTGAAAAGGGGGTCAGGTGTTCCAGCCCCATGTTGGACACAGAGTTTACTTAAATAAAATAAAAATTGAAAAGGAACATATACTTTATTCTAGGTTTTCAAATATGTTTCCCTGAGATTAGATACAGATTCCCTGACCCCTTTCCTTCCTGTTTCTATGGGAAAATGGTCTTTTTTTTTTAAGTTTATGTATTTATTTTGAGAGAGAGAGAGAAAGAGAATCTCAACAGGCTCCACAGTCTCAGTGCAGAGCCCATTTCGGGGCTCAAACTCATCAACCGTGAGATCATGACCTTAGTCAAAATCAAGAGTCGGAAGTTTAATCGACTGAGCCACCCACATGCCCCTCGTCTTTTTTTTCCTCCTAATATAATCTATTACGATAAATTTTATTGTCTTTTTATTATGACAGTCTCGGATAAGGTACTCTATTGCTGTTTTCGAAGGTACAATATATTTTCCTATTATGCTTCATTTTCCCATTAGCTTTTATTTACTTGTTTGTTTGTTTATTTGTTTGTTTGTTTGTTTATGGGAAACTCTATACCCAATGTGGGACTTAAATTCACCACCTCGATTTCAAGAATTTCATGCTCCACCATCTGAGCCAGCCAAGCACTCCTAATCCTATTTGGTTTTTGATTCATCAATTTCATTTCTTTCTTCCTTTTGTAATCTTTTATTTTCCTTGCTCCAATTTCTTAAGATCAAAACTTCCTATAAATTTTATGTTTGTATATAATATGCGTGTGTAGACTAAGGAATTTACCCCTAAACCACGTTTTGCCCTGCTCCTAAGTTTTGGCATAAACTGTTTTATCTTTTTTCTCTTTTTTATAATTTCCATTTGAATTTCATTTTTGATTTTAAGGAATCTGATTTCAGAAATTGCTGGAAATATATTGCATAGTTTGAAAATAGTTCATCTGATAAAGAAGTTAAATAATGTAGTTATATTTAATTTTGTTCAGTTATGCCAGAGGGGAACTAGAGAATGTAAAATATCCAGTTTTCTTACATTTTGAATTTTCTCTTTGAAACCAACTATGTGATCACTTTTTTCCAAGGGTTTTATGGTGTATTACATAAGGTCTCTAAATATGGAATCTGCATTTCATGTATATATAAAACATGTTAAGTCTAGTGGAGAAATTTAGAAAAAATCTATCGTCTTATTTCTCATTCATTGGTACTATGTTACTAGTAGAAGGATATGCACGTGTAGTTTGAACAAAAGGTGAAAGGGGAGATGGTGGGCAGAGAGGTAGGAGCTGGCTGCATTGAGCATGGAGGGGGCGGGGGGGTGTCCAGGGGTGTGCAGCGTTCAGCGGTTTCATTTTCTATCCCGCACAGGGCAACAGAGTCCCTGGGACTGACCAACCCCGATGGACCCCGACAGGCTTTCCATGGAACAGGGGAAAGAGTTCTTAAAGCAGCTTGGAATTCCGCAGAGAGATGTAAGTGTGGGAGAGGTTGGGCAGGTGGCATGTGGAGGAAGGAGGTGGCCTCCCAGTCTAGTGCTGAGGCAGCTTCCCCTCCCATGATGGTGACCATGGGTGAAAGCCCGTGATTAGCGATGTGGATATTTGCCGGCTGGCCAATTACAGGGATGTGCAGTGATCAGAGGGCAGGGTACAGGAATCTCAGTTCCCTCCTGGGACCGCCAGCATTCCCTGAGCACAGGGCTCCCCCGCGTGGAGGTCATGGGCAAACTCACTGTTGAACCAGAGGAAAGAGCCTTTACTCTCTGATTAACACTGAGTGGAAGAACTCACAGAATTGGGAGCTGGTTTATTATCTTCTCATATCTCAAGGCTTCCTCGTGCAGAACTCTGATTGTATCTTGGTTCTCTTTACTCTCTGTCAGATTGACTCGATGACAGAGAAATGGGTCGTTGATGCCGCCGTGGAGGTTCTGCTACGGTTCCCACTGATGCCGGGAGAGGATCCAGGTGCCCGCTGTGTCTCCAATAAGAAATGTCAGCCTTCAGTGGACCGGCTCATGGCTTCACAAAGACACAAAGACCAAGAGGAGAGGTGGGGCAAACGTCAGGAGTGACGTGGGTAGAGCCTGGGGGGAAAAAAAAAATCCCCTCCGGGCGCAGGTGTGGGCTGTAGACTTCTGCTCAGACCAGGGGTGGGGTGGGTAAGGGGCTTCTGACTTGTGTGTCCCTCACCGTCACACAGGCTTTTCTCTGTGAGCTTGCACGTGGATGTGAGCTGGCACGGGCGTCCACAGGTTGCGTGTCCCCGTGTGACTTTGTGCATGCCTCTGTTGAGAACTGGCATGTGGTTACGGGGGTCACGTATGACATTTCACAGGTGTTCATTAGCGTCACGTCAAATCTCTGCAAACCTTTGTCAGAGGAAATGGCAGGTTTTCTCAGGAAGATGTTCTATGAAAATTGTGAGTTTTCTGGAAATGCGTAGGGGGAAAAACTCAATAGTGTTGGCCTGCTCATTGGTTTTGATAAATATGGGTAGACGCTTTAAGCTTGGAGGAAGCAGTTGGACAAAAACCCAGCACACAGGCCTGAGCGACACTGAGGTTTTCGGGGAGGACCTGTACAGACATTCATGGCTGCCAATCTCATTTCACCATGTTTATTCCAAGTGGCCTTTTCTCAGGCAGTGTCCTATTCTGGGAGTACGCAATGATGGAAAACAGGTCACAAAATGGCACACAATGGGACCTCAGTTCATGAGAAGACCCCATCACTGGGGGGTCACTCAGTGATCAGCGAGTCCCCCACCCATTCCATGCAGAGAGGTAAAAGGCTATGAGGGACTTCTGTCTCTGTGTCTACATCTTTTTCTTTTTCTTTTTCTTTTTTTTTGTCCTTTGCTTGTGAATAGGAAATCCAACAATCAGGTCCTGAGGAAGAATGACCGGAGGCCCAAGGACATGGGGCAGATGGCACGTCATTACATACACCAGCGGCCCATAAGACTCCCCATGACTCAGAACCTGAAGAAGCTCCAGAAGGGACCGGTGGGGCAGAGGAATCCCCCACCAGAAGAGGAGAATACCAGGGTAAGCGGAGGCGTGGATGTTTCAAGAACCAGAGGATCGGCATGGACCCCAAAGAGCGGGTTTCAACAGAAACCTGTGTGTCTCTGTCCTCAGGGATTCTTGCTTATCCAAGGCTGGCCGGGTTTGTGAGGGCCTCAGCTGGCAGACTGGCCCATTCGGATCCTCTGAGGAGCAAACTGACTCCGTATTTAGCGTCACGTTCAGCTTGGTGCCACACTCAAATCCAGTTCATAGTAATCACCTTTAGCCACGAAGTTCCTTCCTCTCAGGTCACTTTCTGTGAAATGGGCCCTGGGCAGGACCATAGCCTCTCGGATTTCCTGGCCAGGGGCCCTGGGTCTATGTCCTCCCCCCACTCGACTGATCTCCAAATACCTGTCCTTTTGTTAACCTTTCATTTCTGCCCTGATTTCCGCGGGCTCACGGAGGACCCTCTCCCTCCATCCACAGGTGAAGTGCGAGAACTGCGGAGCCTTTGGGCACCTGGCCAGCAGCAGAAGGTGCCCCATGAAGCGCTGGTGTGGGGCCCTTGCCCCCCAGCCCTTGGGCTCCAGGAAGAATGAAAACCTGGAACCCAGGAGGCCTCAGGACTGCCACACCCCAGGGTCCTTCCACACGACTGGCAGCGGGAAGGAACCAGGACAGAGGTGAGGACTCGCAGGGTCAGAATGATTGGGGCAACGGAGCCCCGAGGACGGGGAGCCCCTCCCCCTGCTGTCCCCGTGCAGCTGTGTCAGGCACGGACCGGAGAGAAGTAGGCAAGCGGTGCCCGGGGTTGACCTCAGAGCTCCCTCGAGTCCTCGGGATTTCCAAGGAGTCGGGCCGGGAATGTCTATCTTGGGGTGTTGCACGCGGCAGAGGCGCAGGGAGTCTAAGTGAGAGTATTTCATGCTGAAGCCACGGCGGGGAAGGGGATGCTTCCTGGAAGCGGGGGCTGCGCTGAGGTCCCGGAAGGAGCTGCCTTGGCAAAGTCCACAGGGGCCGCGGGGCCTCCGTCGCCCCTAAACCAGGCCAACGACTGGGCTCCGGGGTCTTCTTGGTTCCCAGTCAGTGGTGGCCACCGGGGTCGGGGGCATCCGGCAGTTCCCGTGATTTGTTCCGCAGGCAAGAGGAGCGGAAAGAGAAAGACCTGCCCCGGAAATTACCCGGGAGACCCCAGCGGAAGCCGCAGAGCGCCTGCAGGGAACCCGCGGACTCGGGCGCCCACCTGCGGGTGAGTCTTGCTCGCTCCTGTTTCTAGGAAGCTCTGCGTCTCCATCTGTGACTTGCTGGGGGGTGCAGGGCCATGTTCACTTCCGGGCTGGACTGTAGGAGCCGCACAGGCGTCCTGGGAGTTTTCAAATCCCAGCTTCTTTATTTTCAAAATGTATTTTTTCCCGATTTTGTGCAAGTCAGCCAGCAAACGCTGGTGGGGGCATTTCTGTGCACAGGTGAAGGGTTCTGTCGGATGCCTTCTGTGATCCTATGTCAAGACGAGGCCTCTTTTATTTATTTTTATCTTTTTCATAATTCAGACTTTTAAAAAAGTTATTTATTTATTTCCTTATTTATTTGTTTTGAGACAAAGAGAGAGAGCAAACATGAGTGGGAAGGGGCAAAGAGAGAGAGAGCGAGAGACAGAGAATCCCAAGCAGGTTCTGCACCACAAGTGCAGAGCCGAAGGCGGGGCTTGAACCCATGAACCGGGAGATCGTGACCTGAGCTGAAGTTGGACGCTTGACCGACTGAGCCACCCAGACGCCCAAGATGAGGCTTCTTTTAAACTTTTGTAAATACCCAAATCACCCTTGAAAAGGATGGTTGCCATTTATACTCTGCACATTGTGTGTTCCCTGGATCTTAACAACAAAGACAAGGGAAGGTTCAATTGTCATATCTGATAAGCAGCAAAAACCAGATGGGCCTTGTAATTGTTTCCCCCCACCACCTCTGAGGAGCGGATCTCGGCAAATGTGCAGTGACTACGAGCACATCATTTTCGGTGACACTTAGTATTGCATGAGTTGTCTGTTTAAATTGGGTTGCTCCTTTCTTTCTCCCTGACGTAGAGAGAATCCCAACTTGTCCTGACTCCTGAGGTGTCTAATATGAGGTTCCTTCTCCCACAGCGCCCCACCAGGCCGTTGCCCGCCCAAACCAATACGAAGCCATCTGTCCTGGGCCCTGTCCCCACGGGTCAGCCACCTGCTAGGACAGGTGACATGCGGTCGTCCTGCCCTACACGGCCCCTCTATAAGGCCCCTGAAGTGCGTGCTTGTGAACCAGCCCGAAGATGCGGTGCGGACTTGCCCTGCGAAGATCCAAAGAGCTCCCTCTGGGACCAGGCTCTCATTTCCAAGTCGACAGCCAGCTGGCCTGAGGTTTCCTCCCGTGATGTTCCCCCGTCGGCCAGGAAGACACTGGCCCTGGGTCCTGTGTGTCACCACCAGGCACAAGCCAAGCATCCTCCTGTGGACTCAAAGCCCCACCCACAGCCTGCCACGGGAACACATGGCCAGAGCTCCAAAGTCAGCATCCAGGCACAGGGGAAGAGGTCTCCCCAGGTCCCCATGCAGCCTTCCCAGAACCCTCCAAAGAAAGCAAGATTCAACTTCTTCTAACCCCCCTCCCAGGTGGGTCTCAGTGACCTGGTCTGGGGGTTGTCCCGGTCTCAGCTTCCCCCCAGTATCCAAACAGATACCTCAAGTGACCGGGAAGATACCGGTCCTAATGCCCAGTCTTGAACGCCAGGCTCCACCTGACTCACCTGGTCTGAGCCCCGTTCAGACCTGTGCTGTCCCCTAACCCTGACCACCCAGGCATGTTCCAGGCCAGCAGGGGCGAGGATGGGACATGAGATGGGACAGGGTGTGGCAGGGCTCCAGGTTTTCCACTGTTCCTGTCTCCCTCTGGAGAAGTCTCCACCCGCTGGTCAGAGCCCTCCCATCTCAGAGGCCTCGGAGAGACAGGTTCCCGGTGTTCCACTGAGAGGACCTCCTGGTCTCTTCCCCTGCTGAGAATGACTGAGTGTGACCAATGTCCCACCCTGGAAGTGGCTGAAAGGTGGGAAAAGAGGCAGGAACATCTGTGTCCCTTGAGTCGGCATTTCTGCCGGTGGTGCCTGTGCACCTGCTGGGGCTCCAGGTGACACTGTGGGTCACCGGACAGACATCACCTTTACATTTTGTACATTTAAGTCATGGTGGGAATGGAGCGTATGAAATTGTCATGGGTAGTCCTTTGTAAATCAGATGTTATTTAAGAAACTAAGTCAACAAGGGGAAGCTATGTTGTACCCTAACATGAATAGAAAGCTATTAATTCATCTGTGTGGGTGGATAAATGACTAGTATTTGGGTAACTGGGGAAAAGGCCTCTCTGTGATGGTGGAGAAGGCCTGAACCCTCCGGAAGAGTGCCCTCTCCTGGTTATCGAGATTTTGACTTTGAAGGAATTTCAGTGGAAATTCTCCTTGCCTTGGGGAAATGGGAATATTCTTTTAACCTTGCACATTTTGTTATTAAAAATGGTTGCAATGTTATGTTTGACTACTTTCTTTCAATATGAATAAAATTGTCTGAAATGGAACGTGTATTACAACTTTTGTCATTTTTCCTTACACCTCAGGTCAGTTTCTTTTTCTTCATCCAATTTCACCTGAGTAATGAGGACCTTGGTGTGAATCCCATAGTGTCTCACAAGGGAGAAGTCAGGGACTTTTAAAGACAAAAGGGAATGCACAGTCTAATCCAAGGACCTGTAACTTGTAGGAAATAGAAATTCTCAGGCACAAGCTAGCCCTACTGAACCAGGATCTGGGGTTTCTCAGTAACAATCCCAGGCATTCCAAATGCAGGTTGAAGAGTGAAAATGGAATGGTTCTTAATTGACACATCAGAATCACCTGGTAAGTTTTAACTACCATAATGACTGGTTCACTCCTGGGGATATTCATTTGCTGGGTCGGATTTGAAATGTGGCAGGAGATAATAGAAAAATATGTAGAGATGGCTCAGTGGTTAAGTGGCTGATTCTTGATTTCAGCTCAGGTCATGATCCCACGGTTGTGGGTTCGAGCCCCGCATTGGCCTGTGCAATGAGCCTAGAGCCTGTTTGGGATTCTCTCTCTCTCTCTCTCTCTCTCTCTCTCTCTTTCTGCCCCTTCCCCACTTGTGTGAGCATGATCTTTCAAGTAAATAAATAAACTTGAAAAATATGTGTATATATATATAGACTATACACATATATACATACACACACACATGTATATATATATATATATATATATATATATATATATATATATATATATGGATATGTGGATATATATGGATATGGAACCTGCCCCAGGTTCCTGACACAGGGCTCCTAAAGTCCCTGTAATATCCTTGTGAGTGATAAGAGCATTATCACTAATAGGCGCTAATAGGTGACCCTGGGTGGGCTCCTGGATGGGGCTGGTCTCCAGCAAGAGCAAGCCACCACCTTCCTTCAGCCCCACCCCCACCTCCCTTCTCCCCCATAGGGCGGAGCTAGAAATGGAGTTAATGATCCATTTTGCTCACGTGAGGAAGCCTCCATAAAATCCTCAAGGTGGAGCATTTGGAGAGCTTCCAGGCTGGCGCACACACCCATACCAGGAGGGCGACGCATCCCAGCTCTTTAATAGAGTGATAAATGTAAGTGTTTCCCTAAGTTCTGTGAGCTGCTCTAGCAAATTAATCAAACTCAAGGAGGGGTTGTTGGAACCTCTGGTCTGTCGCCCATTGCTCTGAACCCCGGGTGATAACAGGCATTCGAAGTGTGTATGTGTGTGTGGGGTGGCCTTTGGGGCTGAGCCCTCACCCTGGAACTTGCTGCTGTCTCGGGTAGATGGTGGCAGAATTGAGCTGAATTCTTGGACACCCAGCTGGTGCCGGAGGCTTGCTTGTTGGTCTCAGAAAACCGCCCACCTGTGGGGCCCAGAAATGTCACAAGTGAAGTGCTCTGTGTGACCTTATTGGAGATGGAGGAGATAGAAACTGTTTCCTTACCTGTGTGGATGTTGGGTATTTGGGTGTTAAACCCACTGTGGTTATTTGTAACATGCAACCAAGGCCAGGAAGCTGGAGGGAGAGGGCAAAGATAACACATCATTAACCTCTCTTCTCTTTTAATTCTGGGGAAAGCTCTGTCTTGAATCAACAACAGCAAATGGCTCTCATCACCTAAAATTGCCAGGAGGCAATAATTAAGCAAAAGCGTTAATCTAGGATCAAAGAATTGCAATGCAGGGGATACAGACTTGGGTGGCAATCCCCATAGTGTCTCACAAGGGAGAAGTCAGGGACTTTTAAAGACAAAAGGGGACGCACGAATACATTGTTTACAAAGAATTTTGATTGGTATTGGTGGCAAAAATGCAATCCTGGTTGAACACAACTGGTTGCTAAAGCTCTCGCTGAGCCAAAGTCAGTTACTGTAGGAACTCAAAGGCATGTTCATCCACAGTCCTGGAGATATTTGTGGGTTGGCCTCATTCAAAGTTCCTGGTTCCACCTGGTGAGGACAGGCATAAGACCTGCCTCCTGAATGGCCTCCCAGCTCCACGTGAAAACCCCTGGACATAAGGGGCACCGTGTCCATTCAACTTTCACATTTTCAGCAGAGTGGGATTTCAGTAGGGGAGCAAACCCGATGTCCCCTTTTTCCCTGTGAGATTGTGTCTCAGGAGAGCTTCTCTGTCTTGCTAGGACTCTGTCCCTAACAGGCAATGTGATAGGACTGTCCAGGCAGCCCCCTGGTCGAAGGCCCCAAACCCGTGAAAAGACAGGGGGAGATCAAAAGACTCCACATCAGCACCGGTTCTTCAACTTGGGGCTACCCAGGTTGCTGCAATGGGGTTTCTTGGAAACGGAAACCACACTCCCAGGATTCCCATCAGGGACTGCAGGATAACAACATGATACAGACATAAGCTTCCAAGTCTCAGTGAGTCCCCAGGCTCCTTTGTCCCCTCGACTGCTCAGCACGTTGGAGAAAGCTAAGAGCAGTTGGAAATGTGAGCCCTACTATCACCAGATGCTTTGATAAGTGGAAATTGAGGATCCTCAAAAGAAATTCTCACTATGTTGATTCAGGAACCTGTGATTTGTGTTAGTGTCCTGGGTGTGTTTGAGGCAGGTGATCTAGAGACAAGTACTAACAAACACTCACAGGGAAATCTCGACTCAAAGACTCACCTGCTTTGCATTTGGTGTTCATGGTGTAATCTCTGGCATTAGATACTCTTTCCCTCTATTACCCAGCTGGTCGATTGGACCAACCCGGGACTGAATACCTTTGAAAGGAGATATTTGTCCCCCATTTTTTTATTTAAAAGAATTTATTTGTACATGTAACTATCTTTTCCGTTTTATGAATTTATTCTTTATCTTTTCTGCCAAAAACTTGTGGATCTTCCTAGATCCACACATGCTTAAACTTAAAAAAAAATTTAGTGAAAATAAGTGGTTTCATTTTCCTTATTTTCTTTATTTATATTCAAGTCAGTTAACATACACCGTAGTCTTAACTTCAGGAGTAGAACCCAGTGATTCACCTTTAACATATGACGCCCATGGACCAATAGGAAATGTGTCTTCCTTATTGCCTGTTATCTATTTAACCCATTCCTCCACCCATCCCCCATCCAGCAACCTTGAGTTTGTCCTCTGTATTTAAGAGTCTCTTATGGTTTTGTCTCCCTCTCTGTTTTTGTCTTATTTTTCCTTCCTGTTCCCTTTGTTCATCTGTTGAGTTTCTCAATTTCCACATAGGGCATGAAATCACATGATACCTGTCTTTCTCTGACTTTTTTGCTTACCATAATATATTCTAGTTCATCCAGATTGTTGCAAATGGCAAGTTTTCATTCTTTTTCATCACCAATTAGTATTCCAGTGTGTGTGTGTCTGTGTGTGTGTGTGTGTGTGTGTACACATACATACATACATACATACATACATACCACATCTTCTTTATCCATTCATCAGTTGATGGACGTTTGAGCTCTTTCCATACTTTGGCTAACGTTGATAGTGCTGCTATAAACATTGGAATACATGTGCCCCTTTGAATCAGCATTTTTGTAGCCCTTTGGATGAATTCCTTGTGGTGCAATTTCTGGGTCGTAGGGTAGTTCTCTTTTTCATTTTTTGAGGAACTTCCATACTGCTTTCCAGACTGGCTGAACCAGTTTGCATTTCCACCAACAGTACCAAAGGGTTCCCCTTTTGTCACATCCTTGCTAACATGTTGTTTGCTGAGTTGTTAATTTTAGCCATTGTGACATGGATGAGGTGGTATTTCATTGTGGTTTTGATTTGTATTTCCCTGATAATGATGGTGAGCATCTTTTCATGTGTCTGTTAGCCATCGGATGTCTTTTTTGGAAAAGTGTCTATTCATGTGTTCTGCCCATTTCTTCACTGGATCATTTGTTTTTTGGGTGTTGACTTTGGTAAGTTCTTCATACATGTAACTATTTAAAACATATACATTTGTGGGGCATCTGGGTGGCTCAGTAGGTTGAGCATCCAACCTCAGCTCAGGTCATGATCTCGCAGTTCGTGGGTTCAAGCCCCGTGTCAGGCTTTGTGTTGACATCCCAGAACCCAGATCTTGCTTCAGATTCTATACCTCCATCTCTTTATGTTCCTTCCCTGCTTGCACACATGTGCTCTTTCTCTCTATATAAATAAATAGGTAAATAATAAAAATTTAAATATACATTTGATATTGGATTTCTTTTCCATAGTATGCCTAAACACTGTATGAAGGACAGTAGCAAATCTAATTGTAATATGATGACAACATCCTTCTTGCTACTAGCATTTGGTCCATGTCGGGAGCCGAACTAAGTGGATTTTTACCACTTTAGGTCATTCTGTCTTCCTGACAGCCCTGATTCCTAGTGTAGACGTACAGGTGCCAAAGGAAAGAGAGAGGATACACCAAGTGTTGGTTTGCCAACTTGAGAGCTTCCCAGCTAAGATCTGAAACCAGCCCCCTGCACAGAGGGCCAGGAGGGACCAAAGAAAGAGGCAGGTCGCCCTAGATGGGTAGGTGGCCAGTGTAAGAGGCAACACACACTCAGTACAGTACCTACTGTACTGAGTGTTCTTGGTATCATACAGACAACATGCCCTACTTTTCACATATGGGAGAAGTCGGGTTAGTGGAAAATGTACATTTCAAATTTTGATGTTCACAAGATTGTATTGGGATCTTGTTACAATGCTGACTCTGTTTCAGGAAGTCTGGGGTGGGCCCTGAGATTTCCACATTTTAACAAGTGACAAGGTCCAGTGATGTCAAATTTTGGGGTGTATGGATGGCAAGGAGCTAGAGTGTTAAGAAAATATTCCTTGGATAACTTTTAACATCAAGAAATTGATGGTTTGTTCCTGGGTTTCATGCTACAAAAAAAAAAATACACAAATAAAAAGGTCTCAATAATTTAACACTTACACATTAGATGTCATTTAACTGTTTATATTATGAACATTTTTTATATTATAAATTGTGTTATCATTACACTAATGTATAAAACCACACATTCATGAGACACTTTAATTCCTATTTGATGAGAATATTGTATAAAATACCTAGTGAACTTTTGGGACTGAGTTTGAACCCAGTTTATTGAGCCTAGAATTTACTGGGAGAGGTTTAACAATTGAGAGAAACAGTAAAAATGAGATAAGGTAGCAACAGATAATAGTTTTAAAGTGTTTGGTATAAATTTGGTACCCATATACTATTGAAAAATTGATAGAATGGAAAACATTCATCACAGGAAATGTTCAATTTCCCATGTTCAATATATATTTCCAATTCTGAATATTTTTAAAACTCCTTGTAGAGCTGTTATTAATTCTTGGCTTTTGAAAATATCTCAGTAAAGCTATTGTTTTTTGGTGATCTAGATTTTAGCATTTGGGGACAATCAAGATGCCAGTATTCTGATTCTTACTGAAATGAATGAAGTAGTGATTCCTGCAGATGAGACAAAATGCTTTTAGGCAGAGAAAATAGAAAATTTCTGGGGTGGGAATATATTTACCATGATGGTGTAAAATGATGAGGATATATTTATGAGGCGTGTTAAGTTTCTATTGCACATATTTAAAATCTGGGATTTCAGGAGCACCTGGGTGGCTCGGTAGGTCAAGTATCCGACTTTGACTCGGGTCATGATCTCGCAGTTTGTGAGTTCGAGCCGCATGTTAGGCTCTGTGCTGACAGCTCAGAGCCTGGAGCCTGTTTTGTATTCTGTGTCTCCTTCTCTCTCTGCCCCTCTCCTGCTCACACTGTCTCTCTCCCTCAAAAATAAATATTAAAAAAAATTAAAAATAAAATTTGGGATTTCAGATTTTTTTCAAATCTCCAAGACTTAAAACTCCAGACCTATGCAGGTGCCTGGATGGCTCAGTTGGTTAAGCGACTGACTTCTGCCCGGGTCATGACCTCCCGGTCTGTGAATTTGAGCCCTGAGTCAGGCTGTGTGTTGAGCTGCTTAGGATTCTGTGTCTCCCTCTCTCTCTGCCTCTCCTCTCCTTGCTCGTGATCTCCTGCTCGCTCTCTCTCTCCCTCCATCTTAAAAATAAATAAACATTCAAGTCCAGACCTATGTAAACTTATTTTGTATACTTTTGATGACGGATACTTGTTTTTAGGACCAACCTAAAGAAAAAATTCCCTAGGGATCTTCATATATGATTAGCGGATCCATAATCTGGATGACCTTTTTGGGGAACTCCTGGACCATTTCCTTTAGGACAACCTCAGTAACTCCTAGGGTGGGGTGAAATAATGAAGTCATGGGAAGACCGTTGACGTCGCTTGTCAGAACTGCCTGAGGTCTGTGATCGTAGCACTGCACGTACTTTTTAGGACACAGCCTTCTCCTGGAGCCTAACACGGCAGCCACCCAGGGGGTGGTGCTCCCTTCACTTATGAGCACGCAGCAAGTGAAATTAGTGGGTTTCTTAAAAAAAAAAAATTGTAACCTGCAGTGTCCCCACCCTGTAACTTCAATGTTAACGTCATCAAGGAAAATATTTTAACAAGAGAGATTGTAATCTCAACCACATTACCATACAAGCCCTCATCTCTCTATTCACCCTGTTTTCAATCCAACACCTGGTGGCTGGAAATGATTGCTGGTTTCCTTTCAGCTGAGCCCAATCTTGTGTCCCCCTTGCTTAAAGCTTGACTCTAAAATGGACTTTGCTGTGTCCTTTTATTTCTGAAGTTTTGTAGTTTTATACATACGTGACAAATGTGAATCCGCATCAGAAATTGCCGTTTACTTTTCTTCTTTAAATGGCTAGATAGTAACCGTTTTAGTCTTTGTAAGCCGCGCCGTCTCTGTGCAACCACTCCATCCTGACCCAGTTGGATCAGTTGCATGTAATCAAATGGCATCACTGATTTCCATGAAACCAGCCGTTGTGGTCCTGGACAAGAACCGGAACCAGGCCCTCTCGAACCTGCGTGACCTGGGTTGTCCTCGCACAGGCCCCCCATCTCTGTGATGTCCTGAGGATCCATTTCCTAGATCGGGAGGGGAAACTTCAAGATGTTTGACCACCTGACTAACCTCCGCGGGCTCGCTGGCCCCCAGGCTGGGCTGCGCAAGAATCACTTGGAAAGGCTCATGGTCAGGCACGACTTGGAGCCTCTGGAGCCCACAGACCTTTAGGGGCCCCTCTGGCATCCCCCAGGTGCCAGGACTCGTGACTGAGCCTGAGCCTGCAGCCACGAGGCAGCTTTTTAGCCCGCCTGGAGCCCTCGCCCAAGCTGCGGACCAGATGGAAACAGTAAGGCTTTTTGCGGCAAACAAACACAAACAAAAAACAGATGGGGCGATTGAATGAAACTCCAGGCCCCATCTGTCCACAAAGGCAGCTGAAGGGCCGGCAAGCATTGTCAGAGGCAACTTTTGCAGAATCTGCCTCAAATAAAAAATTACAACCGGGGGAAGACTTCCTGTAGGAAGAAGACGCCGCTTTGTCATAGAGAGAGAGCGAGAGAGAGAGCGAGCTGCGGGGCATGAAATTGCTTGCTGCTGTCCCCACAGCCCACTCGTGTCGTGGCCCAGGGCTGCCAGCCCGCACCCCTATTCCTACTGCTGATGCCAGGACGAGTGATTAGAACGTCCTCTCGAGGAACTGTGCGTGATCTTTTGGGCCCATGTGCCCCAAGGGGCAGGGGTAGGGCTCGCCTTTGTTTGACGGGGATCCTGATGGGACGTGGGCAGCTTCCCCGGCTGGAGAGGGCGTGCCCCCACCGTGCCCTGTGCCCCCACCGTGCCCTGTGCCCCCACCTGGCCCGGTGCCCCCACCTGGCCCTGTGCATCTCTTCCGTCTGACTATTCCCGAGTTCTCTGCTCTAACAATGAACTCCTAATCTAGTGTGTGAGCTATTTTCTTGAGCTCTGTCAGCAGCTCTAGCAAGTTCACCAAACCCGGGGGGTGGGGGGTGGCATTTGGAACCTCGGATCCATGACCCGTTGGTCAGAAGCACAGGCAGTTAGGATTGTGGAGGAAGGAGCAGCTGGACCATGGTGACCCGATCAGTAGGAGGTTTACCATCTCCTGTAATAGGATGTCCAGGGGCTGCCGTTCAGATGTGACAGGTGTTTGGGAAGTCGCCCGGGACCCAGCCGCCTCCTCTCTGCACACTCTGCCCCATCACCACACAGCTCTCTGAGTGGCAGGACGGCTGTGGCCTTAAATGCTGTGATGGGCAGTTTGAGGTGTCAGCCTGCCTGGTGCATGGGGTGTCCCCATATTGAGTTAAACATCATTCTGTGTGTCTGTGAGGGTGTGTGAGGAGATTGACATTTGAATCCGTAGATTAAAGCCGATTCCCCTCTCCAATTCCTCCAGGGCCTGAACAGAACAAATATGTTGAGTAAAGGAAACCTGTTCTCTGTGCCTTTGAGCCAGGACACAGGTTTTCTCTTGCATTTGGATTTGGAGAGGTAGCATCTCCAGATGACCAATGACAAATTTGGGGATCTTTATTAAAAATTTATTTAATGTTGGGGCACCTGGGTGGCTCAGTCAGTTAAGTGTCCAACTTCAGCTCAGGTCATGGTCTCACGGTTCGTGGGTTCGAGCCCCATGTCGGGCTCTGTGCTGACAGCTCGGAGCCTGGAGCCTGTTTCAGATTCTGTGTCTCCCTCTCTCTCTCGAAAATAAATAAACATTGGGGCGCCTGGGTGGCGCAGTCGGTTAAGCGTCCGACTTCAGCCAGGTCACGATCTCGCGGTCCGTGAGTTCGAGCCCCGCGTCAGGCTCTGGGCTGACGGCTCGGAGCCTGGAGCCTGTTTCAGATTCTGTGTCTCCCTCTCTCTCTGCCCTTCCCCCGTTCATGCTCTGTCTCTCTCTGTCTCAAAAATAAAATTTTTAATTTTTTTTTAAAGTTTTCATTTATTTTTGAGACTGCACAAGTGGGGGAGGTACAGAGAGAGAGGGACAGAGGATCTGAAGCGAGCTCTGTGCTGACAGCAGCAAGAAAGATGTGGGGCTCGAACTCACGAACTGCGAGATTATAGCCTGACCTGAAGTCAGACGCTCAACCGACTAAGCCACCCAGGCCCCCAGGTTTTGGGATTTCTCAGCCTCTATTAATCCCGTGGGCCAATGCTTTACAATATATCTCCCCTTCCCGATTAGAACCATATCATCAAGATACACAATTGATGGCATATATGTGGTTTTATTAATGTGAATGGGAACGTGTGAGTATGGTCCACGTGAGTTATAGAGGAAGATATGAGGGTATATGCCTGTATCCGAACACGTTTTTTGCATATACCTGTGTTGTCATTTATGTAGAAATGTGTTTGTATTCGGTCGTGTGTGTGCGGTAAGGGTTGTCCACAGTTACGCCTCTAATCCCTGATTTGAATATGGGGAATACTAGATAGTGGACATCAAATTGTATGTTTATTTTTTAGGAAAAAAAAACCCAAAGAATTAATTTGAGCTCCTTTTATGTTTCTTAATTTAAAAAAGCGATCACAGGTAACTACTGCACATTCAGCAAAAAATAGGTGCAGGAAAATGTAACCACCCAGTGCCATTAAAATGAGTAAGCAGCACGGGCTTATCCCAGACTTCTAGAATCTGCCCATTGACTCATCCAATCCATGTGGTTTTGTTTGTAGGAGATCGTTTTTCTGATGGATATTGTTCGGCGCTTGTATCCCTACTAGAGGTTGCGGGGAGAGATCAATGTTATAAACTATGCTAAAGAATTTCCAACTCCCCTACACTTCGAAATTAATAGTGAACAACAACCAAAAAAACCAAAAATGTCCAGTGGTTTCTAATGCAAATTATTGTCATGTTGTTCTTCCTTTTACTTGTATCTCTTTGAAAATCCTTCCCAGGAACTTTGGCTAAATATGTCTACTCATAATTTAATGATGCTGCAGGCCAGGTGTCTGAAAATGGGGAACCCTTCTGTTTGGGGTAGAAAAATTTCTCGGGGATCAGAAAATCAGATGAGATAGCAGAGTTTTATGCCCAGTCCCACAGATATTTCCTGCTCCCTCCATGGGACATCCTGTCTGCCTCCAGGGAGAAAGGACGAGTTTTTCCTAAACACTGCAACAGTCTTTGGAAATAACTACAAACTTGTAATTGTTTCCCAGTAATTAACAACTGGGGGTGGGGGAGTTTTCAAAAATATTCTCTGACCCTGATACCTGGACACAGAAAAAGTGAAGCAAAGGGCTTAACATTTGCTGAAAGGATTCTGTCTTTCAGGATAGAATCTGTGGTACGCGAATCCTTTTCAGTATTTGGTTGTCCATTCCTGGAGGCTCTTTATGAGCTCCACGTTCATTAGCTAAAAACCACCCAACTACAGGAGCACAAGTGGACAGATGATCAAAGATCCTTCAGAACCACTGGTCTGCATCCCCTTCCTACTCCCCTCTCTTCCATTAGGTTTACCCACCATGGTCCACTCTCAGGAAGGTGACTCCTTATTTATATTCGCCAATATCCAATCATTTATGTGAGTGAGTCTTGGGTGTTGCACACACGTGTGGGATTCCAGTCACAGAGCCCTGTGCACAGTGCCCCTTGACTAACACACATGTGAGCCCAGAGGAGATGCTCAGTAAGAACCACTCTGGTGAATAAATGCATGTTGTTCCCCCAATAAAGTGAGACTCCAAGTGCTGCTTCCTGCAAGTCACTGGTGGGGTTTGAAGTGTTGGGGTTTGGAGCCACCAGCCCAGAAAGATTTCTTGAGACGTCTTTGGTACAAAAAGGTGGTTTTATTAAAGCACAGGGGCAGGACCTGTAGCAGGAATTGCTGCACTGGGGCTGTGAAGAGTGACTGGCGATATGCCTTCGGGTCAGGAGGGGGTTGGGGATAGAGTAAGTCTCTAAGGAATTTTGGAAACGAGGTTTCCAGGACCTTGAGGGGCTAGCTACTGTTAGGAAAAGGTCGTTTATTACTGTGTAGTAAAACTTGAGTCATGAGACCCCTCAAATGTGTAACACAGGGCCAGAAGCTTGGAGTAGGATTGCCAGCCTATATCTTCGGGGGTAGAGCTAAGGGAAGTTTCCAAAGGAATTTTGATTAATTATAGGAGACTTCTGGGATCCTGGGGGGCCAGGCTAAGATTGCCTTTGCCCTTAGCAAAGTGTCCTCATGAAGGAGTTGAGTTCCCAGCGGAAGGTCACTCTGACTGTCTCAAGGATTTGTTCACAGGCTGTAAGTTGTAAGGAAAGTTTTCATTTGCCTTTGTTTCCCACATCACTAACTTCTTATCTTCCAAAAGGGCAGCCAAGAAAGTGCTCTTTCGAGGAAGTGACTTCGAGGTGGGCTTCATGGAGAACCATCCATGAGTTTCTGTTTTGAGATATGATGGTCGGATGTAAACGGCTCTCAGTTTGAAACTTTCTCGGGATCTTCCCTGAAGAAAGGGGCAGACCACTCCAGGGTGGTAGGTGGCAGTTTTAAGAAGCAAAGGGTGCTTTTATGCCAGAGTTGTCTTGAACAGCAACAAGACGAATGGATCCCCTCACCCCTGAAATGCAAGTCACTGTGTGTTCAGGAGGGAAGGTTGTTGTAATGGCAAGTTTCCATAAGACTCTCCTTCCTGTGCCTGAAGGGGGCATATCATTTACACCAAAGAGAGCTCTCTCTCAGTCGTTTCCGATATTATTGAGACGTTCCTGGGGCAGTCTGGTTTTGTTCTTGAATATTACGCTTCTATTTGTCAAGGATTTGGGCACCCTTCAAACTTGTTAGTGATGTAGTTCAAGTTGACCTACTTTAAAGTGGGAATTTCAGGGGCGCCTGGGTGGCGCAGTCGGTTAAGCGTCCGACTTCAGCCAGGTCACGATCTCACGGCCTGTGAGTTCGAGCCCCGCGTCAGGCTCTGGGCTGATGGCTCGGAGCCTGGAGCCTGTTTCCGATTCTGTGTCTCCCTCTCTCTCTGCCCCTCCCCCGTTCATGCTCTGTCTCTCTCTGTCCCAAAAAATAAATAAAAAGCGTTGAAAAAAAAATTAAAAAAAAAAAATAAAGTGGGAATTTCAGGTTGGGGAGCCAAAAAGCCTCTCTAGTTCAGCATCAGTTTTGGTAAAAAGCTAAGTAGCAAGATAATAATTGACTTCCGAAGGCAGTGTATCTAGTAGTATTGAGAGGGAGCCCATAAAGTCAAAGCCCCGAGGGGGGCCCTCAGGTGGAGGAACCCTCCCTTTGCCAGAGGCTCTGGGTTATAAAAGAAATCAGTCCAGAAATTGCACTACTAGGTATTTATCCAAAGGATCTAAAACTACAGATTCTAAGGGGCACGTGCAACCCAATGTTTATAGCAGCTCTATCAATAATAGCCAAATTATGGAAAGAGCCCAAATGTCCAGTTGACTGATGACTGTTGCAGGCTTTGAGTCTGGAGTCCCCTCTTGTCCAGCCAGAAAGTAGGTGCAGAATTGAATATGAGAGAGGCTAATGTCTGGGAGGAGACTGGATCCCTGAGTGTCTTTGCTCCATATTTATTAGGATCAGAAGGTTTACATACATGATGGACGTGCAGAAAGAGACAATAAAACAGTGATCATTAAGTTGTGTGTGTGAGAGAAAAGGGGTTTTGAAGGTATGTGGTGTTAGGGTCAAAACAAATCAAAATCTCGGCGCCGAGCAGACAGCCGTTTACTGCAGACACCAGGCACTGTGTCTGTTTCTCTTAACTTTTTTAGGGGCTGAGACAAATAGAGCATGCTACCTCAGGGTTAACAAGGCCTTTTTTTCTTGCTAATTAGCTCTGGGTGTTTTCGCCCTGTAGTGGCTTTCTGCTGTATGCTTTGTTTTACTTAATGATTACTCCTGGGTGTTTTCATCCTGCTGCCGTGGCTTTCCGCCTTTACATGTGCTTCGGCACTTTGATCTTGTGGATGCGGCTTTCTTCCCTAAGCCTTGTTAACACACTGGCGCAAGCTCAGGGAATTCTTAAGTGTATTCCCCACATATGACAAGAGTTTATTAATACTGTACTTAGTGAACATCCGTGCAAGTGTATACAATGGCCCCCATGCAGAAAAAGATTCCATTGAGCCAATAGATAGCATTGATCCCGTTAGTGATAGTGAAAATCCTCCTACACAGTAACCATTCTCTTTCTTGTCTCCTTTGTACCAGTCACAAAGGTTTTCAAAGGTAAGGGCAGGTTAATTTGTTTATTTTTCTTTATATTTTGTATTTTCTTTATTATTTTGTATTCTTTGACAGTATTCATTTTTATATGAATATTTTGGGGTTGTGGAGCCAATCATCTATATTTCCATTGTTTCTTATGGAGAAATTTACTTTGATATCTGAGTGCGTTGGATTATAAGCATGTTTCCAGAACGAATTATGCTCGCAAACCAAGTTTTTACTGTATTTTGATTCACTCCAAGTTTTACTTCAAGTTTGGGGGCTTTGCCTTCCCTCCTGCCAGGTGGTAAATAAACAAAGCTCCTACAGGCTGCTTGGTTCAGTCCTGCTGCTCACCCGCCAGCCTCCTCACCATAGAGGATGTGGAGGCTCTTCTGCAACTTTACACACGTCAATGAAGAGCACTTGCTGCCTGTTTCAGGAGACTTTCCCCCATCCCCTAACTAGCCCCACGAAGGGCCTTGTCATTTTCTCTTCCAGAAAATCTCTCTCCCTCCTCTATCATTCCCCTTACCAAAACTGTCAAGAAGCATGGAGAGTTTTCCATTTTATCCTATTTGCAAACCAATAAGTTACGTGTCAGTTTCATGGATGCTGGCAGAAGGCATGAATCTCTGGGTGGGAGATACAAGGCTTATCATTGCAAAGAAATGTTCAAAAGCTGGGAAGATGCAAATATGTTAGTTTTGAAATGTCTTTGTATTTTCCAGGTAGAGTTTAAGGATATTAAACAACTTTGCACTGTGGTTAGTTTTTAAAAGAATGCTGTGGGGGCGCCTGGGTGGCTCAGTCGGTTAAATGTCTGACTCTTTGTTTTGGCTCAGGTCATGATCTTCTGGTTCATGGGTTTGAGCCCCAAGTTGGGCTCTGTGCTGACAGTGCAGAGCCTGCTTGGGATTCCCTCTTTTTCCCTCTCTTTCTGCCTCTCCCCCATCTCTCTCTCTCAAAATAAATAAACTTCAAATAAATAAACGTAAAAGTCTGTTGTAATGTCTGGGTTAAAGACAAAGAGATAGGGAATATTATAACCTCTAAAGAAAAAGGTAAGTTGTACAATAACTTAAAAATTAACACAAGAGGGGTGTCAGGGTGGCTCAGTCAGCTAATGTCTGGCATTTGATTTTGGCTTGGGTCAGGATCTCATGGTTCATGAAATTGAGCCCCATATTGGGCTCTGTGCTGACAGCAGTGAACCTGCTTGGGATTCTCTCTCTCTCTCTCTCTCTCTCTCTCTCTCTCTCTCTCTCTCCCCCTCTCCAACTCTCTCTCTCTCTCTCTCTCTCTCTCTCTCTCTCATAAATATTAAAAAAAAAACACACACACACACAAGAAAAGTGAAGCTAGAATAAGAAAGTAAAACATGTCATTGGGAGCCCACAACATATATGTAAGGCAAATCCTAAAAATATGCATCATTATATCAAATGTAAAAAGGTGAATTGTTCTTGGAAAAATCAAACGTTGTTCTATATACATTTGTACATGTTTTAAGAGATAGAACTAAAACATAAGGATTATAGCAGAAAAAAGAAAAATACATTGCATACAACTTTAACCAATTAATCAATCAGCGTGGTAAAATAAATATCAGATAAAAAAGAATTTAAAGGGGCGCCTGGGTGGCTCACTTGGTTGAGCATCCAACTTCAGCTCAGCTCAGGTCATGATCTCGCAGTCCGTGAGTTCGAGCCCTGCGTCGGGCTCTGTGCTGACAGCTCGGAGTCTGGAGCCTACTTCGGATTCTGTGTCTCCCTCTCTGCCCCTCCCCTGCTCACACTCTGTCTCTTTCACTCTCCAAAATGAATAAATGTTTAAAAACATTTTTTTAAAAAAAGAACTTAAGGGGCACCTGGGTGGCTCAGTCGGCTAAGCGGCCGACTTCGGCTCAGGTCACGATCTTGCGGTCCGTGAGTTCGAGCCCCGCGTCGGGCTCTGTGCTGACGGCTCAGAGCCTGGAGCCTGTTTCAGACTCTGTGTCTCCCTCTCTCTCTGCCCCTCCCCTGTTCATGCTCTGTCTCTCTCTGTCTCAAAAATAAATAAACGTTAAAAAAAATTTAAAAAAAAACTTAAAGAAAAAGCTGTTTGCAGCTATTGGAATAATATTTCCATGTTCCTGAATGTGCAATTATCCAATATTATTTGATGGAAAAAATAGTTATCTGGCAATATATACAAAGAAATATATCACAGTCTTCCCTTATCCACTCGGGACATGTTCCAGACCCAGTGGATGCTTGAAACTGCAGATTGTACTGAACCCTACATATATGATGTTTTTTCTACACATATCTATGGTATAGTTTAACTTAGGAGTTAGGCATGATAAGAGATTAACAATAAGTAATAAAAAATTATAACAATATACTGTAATAATACTGTCAATATGGTCTCTCCCTCTCTCTCCCCCTCTCTCAAAATACTGTGCTGTCCTCACACTTCTTATGATGATGTGAGACAATAAAATGCCTACGTGATGAGATGAAGTGAGGGGAATGAGGTAGGCTTGTGATTTAGCGCCATGCTGCTATGGGGCTTCTGACCATAAATCAGAAGGAGGATTGCTCGTAGGCTGCCGTTGACCACATGGAACTCAAACTGCAGAGTGAGACTTTGGATAAGGAGGCGCTACTGTATGTTGATAACTATACCACATTTCATTTATAATTGCTCTGGATGTTGTTTATTTAGGAGAAGCTCAGTTTGTCTTGTTTACCCCTCTCTCATAATGTGAATATTTCATAAATGTGCTTGTACATTGAAAGGAGTTAATAAATAACCACTGTGAATAAGCATATAACTTACATATTTATGGTAAGTTTAGGGGGTTTTGTTTCCTTATCCAGGCAAAGTAGAGGGTGGACACTCTGGGGTCATAGCTCATGAAAATGTAGGGGCTGAGAGTAGGAAAACACGTAGTGAGTAGTGTAGAAGTGTTCCTCAGCCACAGACTGGGGTGGTTAAAAACTGACAAAAAAAAAAAAACTGACAAATGTGGAAGATAGAGGACAGCATCCATAAAGAAAGGAAGAAGCACGCCAGCACAAGGATGCTTCGGGTGGCTCTGCTCTCAGGGGAGGACCTGGGGGAGAGATTGTTCCTATGAATGTATTGGACCTGCTGCTTGTGCCTGTGCAGGATGAAAACCATGGAGCCACTGGCCCAGATCATGAGCCCCAAACAGAAACCATCATGGGATAATAGCAATGGCACATAGAATGACTGCATTTTTGTCACAAGATACCGTGTAACGGTAATCCTGATATCCACAAAGTATTTTCTTTGTGATGTTTGTTATTCCCTTTGTCAGTAATATGAAAAGGAACAATATTTCGCATTATATTCAAGGGGACAATAAACCCTCTTCCTACAGTACTGGAGGGAAGGGACTGTTGTCTCCCAGTGCGCGCCTGAGATCACTACCCCTTCCCTGGGGCTGGCTCCCCTCCCCACTAGGCCCATGCACACAGCAACCGCTCTGGTCCGGAGAAAGTCGTGCACCCCTGAAACTCCGATCTTTAGCTCCTAAGGCTGTTTGCAAAGTAGAAACTGGCTCTCTCCGTATTTTTTGTTCCTGTCTGTGTTCCGGAAAGGTTTTTCTCTTGTCCAAGTACAATGCCACACTTACACAGAATCTCTTTCTCTTCCTTTTGCCTTTCCACAGAAGGAGTCCTTTCCCCTCTTGTGCCTATGCTGTCAGCTACTTATCTATCGCAATTCAAAAACACACGCCTCTGCCCTGCCAAGCTGTCTCTATGTCCTGCCCACCTATGGAGATTTTTCTGTTACTCTGCAGACTGATTTCCTGGGTGTGCTAAGTGTTCTGACCTCAGTACAGCTGTGTTTGAGGGACAAGGGAAATCCCAGACCTGTCCCTCTAGAAATTTTAGTTTTATGTCTGAATAGTTTAGGTCTCTGATCCACTTTGAGCTAATTTTTGTATATGGTATAAAATAACGGACCAACTACATTTTTTTTTTCTTTTGCACGTGGAGATCCAGTTTTCTTCAACATCTTTTGTTGAACAGATTGCCTTTCCTCCATTGAGTGGTCTTGATACTCTTGTGGAACATCATTTACTATATACACAAAAATGTATTTCTTTTTTTTAATTTTTTTTAACGTTTATTTATTTTTGGGACAGAGAGAGACAGAGCATGAACGGGGGAGGGGCAGAGAGAGAGGGAGACACAGAATTGGAAGCAGGCTCCAGGCTCCGAGCCATCAGCCCAGAGCCTGACGCGGGGCTCGAACTCACGGACCGCGAGATCGTGACCTGAGCTTAAGTCGGACGCTTAACCGACTGAGCCACCCAGGCGCCCCTCAAAAATGTATTTCTGATGTCTGTATCCTATTTCACTTGTTTCTATGTCTTTATGCCAGTACCACACTGTTTTGATTAGGTTTAATTAATTTTGAAATGAGGAAGTGTGAGACCTTCAACATGGTTCTTTTTAAGTTTGTTTTTGCTATGCAGGGTTCCTTGAGATGCCCTACAAATCTTAGGGTGGGATTATCTATTTCATGAAAAGATTTTACTAGGGATTGCACTGAATCTGTTGATTGCTTTGGATAGTTTTGACATCTTGACAATATTAAGTCTTCCAATGCATGAACTTGGAGTATCTTTGCATTTATTTGTGTCTTCTCTCAATTTTTCTGCAGTGTTTTTAGTTAAGAGTATACAAATATACCCTTCCTAGGCTAAAATTAAGCTTATTTTATCTTTTTTGGTGCTATTGTAAATGAAATTGTTTTCTCAATGGACTTTTGGATTGCTCATGGATAACATACAGCAACACAATTGACTTTTGCATGTTGGTTTTATATCTCGCAACTTTTCTGGATTCATTCATCAGTTCTTGGCAATTTTAAGTTTTGGTTTTGTGGTGTGTGTGTTGTGTGTGTGTGTAATCTACAGGATTTTCTACATATAAGATCATGCTTGCTGTGGACAGAGATAATTATGCTTCTCCTTTTTCTGTTTGAGTACCTTTCATCTGTCTTCTTTTTGGGTGTGTGTGTGTGGTATGTGTTATGGCTAGGACTTCTAGTACTAGGTTTTATAGAGACAGAGCAGGCATCTTTGTACATATCAACCTTGTGAGTTACTGCCATTATTTGAAAAATGCTGCTAATCTAGCTCAAGTTTTTAAAAACAAATTAGTGCTGTTTGATGCACTGAATTTTGCATTTTCTATAGTAGACTGACAATTACTTTTGTTTAATAAGAGATTTCAACTTTCATGTTTATCCTGAGATATCCTTTTGCATTATATCTGTATATTTTCATTTTGCAATTCATTTTCAACCTTTTGTCTGTGACCTTAGTTAATAACTTTTCAGAGCATAAATCTGAATTAAATATACTTGGGGCTAATGAACTGGAAAACTAAAGGGCACTGCATAGATAAGGAATTGCTCTATCCATTAGTTATTATATAAATGCAGGCATGAAATAACAATTGTGACTTCGGACTTCTTTCTCCAGTTCCCTTATAATGTATTTTCCTGACCTGTTATTTCAGAAGTCCGTGACCTCAACATATTTTCCAGTTTTCATATTGTGTGGTCTTTGTAAAATAGAGATCTTTCATTTTTAAGGGGGAATGTTTAGAACTCCACAGAGTATAATTTTGTAGAATATGGCTACTTATTTACTACTGATTTTATCAAGGGTTACTAGAATATTTTTTAAAGGTTTATTTTGGGGAGAGAGTGTGCTGTGTGAGCTGGGTGGTGGGGGCAGAGAGAGAGGGGGACAGAGATCTGAAGTGGGCTCTGTGCTGACAGCAGAGAGCCTCATCTGGGGCTCAAACTGACAAACCGTGAAATCATGACCTGAGCTGAAGTTGGATGCTGAACCAACTGAGCCATCCAGGTACCCCTAGAATACTTTATTATGATTTACAGATGATGGTCTTTCATCATGTTTTATGCAATATAACTGGCATGTGCCACTTGTTAATATTGTAAAATACTTATAATTCATGGATATAGATTATAACAGATATTTATAAAATTTCATTTGGTAAACATTGTTTTATCAAATTCTTCATTTTCTCAATGCTATATTTGTTTTGCAATTCTGGACTCTCATTTATTTAGATTATTCATCAGATAAGCTTGTTTTGGATTACTTATCATTGTAATATACTATCTGTCCTCCAGCACTTACTTATATAGAAGTACATAGAAAATTATGTATAATATTTTTTTCTCATCAGCTATGAGACATGTATTTACTGCCAACTGATATGTGCTTTGGGGTCATGATGGAAAAATACTGTATCTTAGAACAAGTGTGGGCAAGGATGCAGAAAAAAGGAACCCTCTTGCACTGTTGGTGGTAATGCAAACTGGTACAGCCACCGTGGAAAAGAGTATAAAAATTCCTCAGAAAGTTAAAAATAGAGCTACCCTACAATCCTGTAATCATACTACTCGGTATTTACCCAAACATTACAAAAAGACTAATTCAAAAGGATACATGCACCCCTATGTTGATAGCATTATTTACAATAGCCAAATTATGGCAGCAGCCCAGGTGTCCATCGATAGATGAATGCATAAGGAAGATACTGTATGTGTGTGTACATGTGTGTATACACACACATACAATGGTATATTATTCAGCCATAAAAAAAAGTCTTGCCATTTACAACCCCATGGATGGAGCTAGAGAGTATAATGCTAAGAGAAATAGGTCTGTCAGAGAAAGACAAATACCATATGATTTCACCCTGTGTGGAATTTAAGAAACAAAGCAAACAAGCAAAGGGGAAAAAAAGAGACAAATCAAGAAACACTTTTTAAAAAGTTTATTTGTTTTGAGGCAGAGAGATAGAGAGAAGAGCTGTAGGTTTGGCTTTCGGCTTTGTCCAGCAAAGCCAAGGGCGGCAGAAAGGGTTACTCAAGATTCCATGCAAGTCAACAGGGTAGAGGGAGGCTAAGGGAAGTCTCCCATAGCTACTCTCAAGCTCCTGTACTTATTAGGCATTATATATTATATTCTTACATTATAGGGAAACATCACCCAGTATGGTGGTAGGCTGTAAGAACATATATAAAGCATGCAAAAAAACAAGGTGTTCCCACAACTACAAAAGAGCAGATGCAGAAAGCAGGATGGAGAACAAGACAAGATATTCCATAGCTAACATGCTGTAAGGAATTCAAAAGCACAGGCAGGACCCAACCCCTAGATATGCATTAACTAGCTATTGACCAGCTGTTATCAGCAAGGCCAGAAAGCAGTGTTCTCCTGTGCAATGCATTCCCTATAATCTCCTAACCCAGGACATGGCTATTTGATTTCCCACATATCCCCTCTTTTGTGTGAAGAATCTTTTTGTTCGTGGGAGTTGAGGAGGGCAGTCAGTCGTCGTTCATGATGTCTTGAGGCCACTATGGTGCAGATCATGCACAGGGCTACAAGAAATGCAAAAAAGATTGACCAGCAAAGAGCTCCAATAATCCAAATATGTAAATTGAGGCCATGGAACCAGTTGGTTGGATTCAACCATTTCATATTGTCAGGTAACTCGTGTTCAACTTGTATCTCTGTTTCCTTTTGGATATCTAACAGTTGTTGATGCAGCTGGGAAGACAGAGTATTAATCTCAGATTGTAAATTGGTGGAAAAAGCTCCTTGTAGGTGTTTTTGTTTTCTTTCTTTCTTTTTTTTTAAACTAAATCCCAGGGGTGTAGAGACATATTGTAAGGGAATGACACAAATTTTGTCAGGTTGCCAGTCACATTGTGTTGTAGACTCTAAGTCTAAAGTTCTCTCTTGACCAGCAAGACAACAGATGCAAGGGAGCCTGGGTGGCTCAGTTGAACGTCTGACTTTGGCTCAGGTCGTGATCTCATGGTTTGTGAGTTCGATCCCCTCACTGGGTTCTGTGGTGACAGCTCAGAGCCTGGAGCCTGCTTTGGATTCTGTGTCTCTCTCTCTATCCCTCCCTGACTAGTGTTCTGTCTCTCTCAAAATAATAAATGTAAAAAAAAAAAATTAAAGAAACGGATGCAGGATTAAAAGCAAGAGGTGGCTAACGTCTTGGAAAAGACAAGAGCCCGGAATAAGGGTCCTTGCTCCGTTTTTATTAGGATCAGAAGGCTTACACACATGGTAATGGATGTGTGCAAAGACGTGAACATTAACTCATGGACCTGAGGAAAAGGGGGTCTTGAAGATATGCGGGGCTAGGGGTTTGGGTTAATACAAAACAAAATCCTGGTTGCGTTTATAGCAAACATGAGGCAGGACCTCTGTTTATCAGAGCTAGCCTAAGGGATAAGACAGAGCAAGTAACCTCAAGGTTAACAAAGCACCTTTTCTTTTGTTAATCAGCTCTGCTCTGGGCACCTTCACCCCCTGCTCATTGGTCTACAGCCCTATTTACCTGTTTACTTAAATTGGTCCTTCCTTCCTGTGAAAGCAGCTTTCTGCTATAGTACTAGATTGGAGGGCACTTTTGCCCTGAATACCTAATCTTGCTTACCTCATATACCTTTATATTGGGGGCCTTTGCTCTCTCCACCCCCAGTCTTTCCTTATATGCCTAATCTTGTTTACCCAAACTTGGGTGTGAACATCCTATGGCTTTGTAATTCTTTTTGCCTTGTTAACCCTTTGGTACAAGCCCAGGAAAGTGCTAAGCTTATTCCCCACAGCTTCCCCTTTTTTGTTTTTCTTGGTTCTTCTAGTTTTGTGTTTGAGGACCGTCATGACAAACTCCTGGTCCTTCTTTTGCTTTTGGATGGCCTGCAAAGTGATTCTGCAAAGACATAAAAAGAGGCATAGTAAAAGCAGTCCGCTTTCCGGAGTTGTCCAGAATTTGAGACGGGTGCTAGCCTTAAGTGAGAAAGGATTTAAATCAGGCCACATTGCCCAGGAATCAGCCCATTCGTTTTTAAGCTGATCTTCTGCATATTGTAGCTGTTGGCACAATGGCATATCTAAATTTTCTTCGGTGTCAGAGAGGTAGGAAGAAAAGATACTGCGAAGGTGCGTCTGGACAGCATCCCAAGCTTGGGAGTGATTATAAGGAATGCAGTCATGCAGATATGCTGGTAGTTAGGGTCACAGGGCAGTTTAGAGTGGAGGAACAAGGCCTCCTGTCTTTTTCCAATAAATTCCACTGCAGCCCCAAGAGTTTTGAGGCGGGCCAAAACTTGTCTGTCAATAGAAGTTTGGCTTACAAATTCTTTGGTAGTATTGACCGTAAATTTATTAAGGACATGGGCTGTCTGGACAGTGTGATGCAGGCTGATTCCAGCTACAGTGGCAGAGGCATAACGCCTACTGCTGCTAGGATACCCATGATTAACAGGCCAACAAATCTTTTTTGCCTTGGAGTAGAGTCCCAGTGTTGAACCTGGAAAGCACACTTAGTCCTGACAGATGCATATAGGGCTCAGAGCTATTAACAGGAACCCAGGCTGAGACATGCTAAGTACTAATAAGGAGGAGATATTTAATTGGGTGATGTTATCATTCTTATGCAGGATACAATCCAGCCCTGGGAGGTAGAGCTGTCATTATTATTTCCTAGTTGTCGGATCTGGGAGGTAGAGGTAGCAAAGAGAATGTAGGGAGAAGGGACACAAATAGTGGTCCATGCAAATTGACCGTTGTGCAGGGAGGCCCAAGTTAGGTTAGTATGCTGATATACATAAATTTTTCCATGGCTAATAGTATGAGTGAAGAAGGGAAGACCTAGCTTCCAAAGATTAACAAACTAAGGTCCTTTTCATTTCACTTTATGTGCAGAAATTATAGGGCCAGTCAAGCTTCCTTCTTTTCAAAAAATATTCTCCCTGCTAAGATATGGTCTCATTAGTCTATTTTGTTTCAAGATATCCTCTAGGACCCCTGTCAATAGTCCAATTTCTCCAGTAAAGATTATGCTCCGACTCTCCATAACAAGTTGTCCAAGGAATATTATTCCAGGGGTGGTTTGAATATTTGAGACTAGAGCAAGCTATAACATTAGGAGTGTGAGAGATGCTGGGGTTTTTTTGTTTGTTTTTGTTTTTGTTTTGTTTTGTTTGAGGTATATCAGAACTTGTGGCTGAGAAAAAGGTAAAACTGTCTGGCCTTGTAGAGGGTTTGGGCTGTACATGCAAAAGCCAGTTGATTTTTTTTTTATTTTTTAAAAAAAATATTTATTTATTTTTGAGACAGAGAGAGACAGAGCATGAACAGGGGAGGGGCAGAGAGAGAGGGAGACACAGAATCTGAAACGGGCTCCAGGCTCTGAGCTGTCAGCACAGAGCCCGACGCGGGGCTTGAACTCACAAATTGTGAGATCATGACCTGAGCTGAAGTCAGATGCTTAACCGACTGAGCCACCCAGGCGCCCCGCCAGTTGATTTTTTTAAGACAAGCAGATAAGTTAAGTTGCTAAGTTTAGTAACACACATAGGAGGTGCTGAAGTAAGCCACCACTGAGGTCTTGGCATATAAAGCCAATGCCCTTGTTTCGTTTGGAAGGGCAGATTAAGATTGGCTCCTCCCATGAACTCAGTGTCATTATTGCTAATAGGAATATCCCGGTCTAGGAGTGTTAAGTTATCAAATATAGGCGGGTTAAGGAGATGAGCCCAATATGAATATTGAGCCTGGCCTGAACAAACGAGGGCAAGGAGTAGAGTCAGGGTTACACAAATCGAATTTTGGTTAATGACAGAAATCCATGGCCATCAGCTGTGAATTAGAAGTATATGCAATATCATTGTGTCGTAAGAGGATGCCGGCCTGGTTAGACAGGCGTTTAAGGCTTCCTCATGTTATATTAGGGGCAAGGACTTGGCGTTTGTAGAGTGGCTTCTGGATGAGGAGTCCATGAAGAGGCTTCTTCCATCTTGAAAAAGTTCGGAATCTGAAAGAACACAAGCATATTCTCTACCCCAGGTGAGAAATTTAGTGGGCCGGGACCATATGGGCCCCCCTTTGGGGGTTTTGTACAGCACCAGAGGGTGAGAGGGCTTATCTGGGTTTGAAGAATGCTGTTCAGCTGCAGTAAGTCCTTGAGGGTCAATATTTTAAAAATCAAGAGTAGGGGCGCCTGGGTGGCTCAGTCGGTTGAGCATCTGACTTCAGTTTGGGTCATGATCTCGCAGTCCGTGAGTTCAAGCCCTGCGTCGGGCTCTGTGCTGACAGCTCAGAGCCTGGAGCCTGCTTTGGATTCTGTGTCTCCCTTTCTCTAACACTCCCACATTCATGCTCTGTCTCTCTCTGTCTCAAAAATAAATAAACATTAAAAAAATTTTATAAAAAATCAAGAGTAATCATAGTGTGGTCAAGAAATTGAGATTGTAATGTAGACAGCCACGGGTATGTTGCCCTTTTTTGTTTTTGTTTTTTTTTAAACATGTGTTTTAGTGTGCTATGTGCTTGTTCTGTAAATAGCTTGGTCTTGTGGGTTATAAGGAATGCCCGTAATATGTCGGATATTCCATAAGGCACAGAAGTCACGGAGACGTAGGCTGGGCCATTATCTGTCTTAATTGTGCGGCAGAAGCCCCAGGCTGCAATAGCATGCAGATATTGAATACCGCTTTGGTGTTTTCTTTTGTATGAGCTGAGACAAAAATAAAACCCAAGTAAGTATCTATAAATGCATGGATATATTTAGGTTTACCAAATGCAGGGTAAACTGTAACATCAGTCTGCCAAATCTCATTAGGCTTGCGGCTGCGGAGGAGGGGGTGGGGGTGGGGGCGGGGGTGTTCCTGCTGGGAAGGAAACGGCATAGTAATTGACAGCCTGAGCAGGAGTGAATGATTTGTTTGGCCTCATTCACAGTAAGGTTCAATTGTTCGCTTAGAGCTAGCCAGTTTTGATGGTAAAGCTTAAGGGAGGCTCTCATAAAGAGGATAAGATTCTTGAGAAACGATGTTGTCAACTAAGGCATTGCCTTCAACAATGGGCTCAGGAAGAGATATGGGAATGAATGTGAATGAAAAAAAGCGGGGAGGTGCGGGATATTAGGGCTAATTGAATACTTTGGAGAAGTATAGCAAAGGCAGGGTCTGATGGGAAGTGAAGAATATGAAAAGGAAAATTTTCCATTAAATGCACTGTATATTGAGAGTCAGAAACAATGTTTAAAGGCTGGGGGAAAGTTTCCATTGCTAATAACATGGCTCGTAATTCTAAATGCTGGGGAAAGCTGGGTCCAGTATAAGAAATATGTTCCCAGTTTTCCCCAACTCTCCAAAGGCAAGAAGCCTTGTGAGTTTTCCCTGAGACATCTGTAACACCATGAGGGCATTCTTAATAGGTTGTTTTAGCACGACTCCCTCGGGAACAATGTTACTCTCTTAGTGAATCTTAAAACAAGGGTCAGAGAGAAGCCCATAAAATATATTGCCCACATAGTAGGCGAGAGCCAGGTGCAGCTCTAGCAAATAAGAGATGGCCTTGTCGAAGAAAGTGCTGCAAGGTAGCAAGTGATGTTTGCAGGGTCCTGACCCAACAATTCCCAGAATCTCCGACGTCCCTTTTGGATTAATTGTGCTATGTTGAATACGAGGAGGGTGAGAGTATATCTAAGACTAATGGGGGTGAAGAGCCATTCAATTTTTAGAACTTTAATAGCAGCTTGCCCAATTAGTGTGGTAGAAAAATCCTTCGTATTAAGACTATTAGAGCTGCAGAGGAAGGTTGGGATCTTCCCTATCATAACTACGAGAGGTGAGAATGGACTGAATATCATCCAGCTCCTTCTTTGCTGCTGGGGTGAGCTGGCGTGGTGATGTTAAGTTAGGGTCACCAGAAAGCAGTGTTAGGTCAGATGGGCATTAGTAATGCCCAGGAGGACGAACTCAAGTAGTGGTGCCCCCAAATTTTTGTACATCATTAAGAGTACAAATCATTAGGAATGATCTGAATGAGGGGACAAATTTGAGTATTAAACATTTGCAGCCCCGAGCAAGAAAAAGGAGCCGACCTTTGTACTTTTTCAGGGGCTATTTTTCAACCCTGTTGGTGTTGTAGGTCGAGGAGAATGGCAGAGAGCTCATCTAAAGGTTGTTGATGCTGGGCACAAAAAAGGATATCCTTTGTATACTGATAAATGATCAAAGAAGGAAACCACGCTTAATTGGCTCTAATGCTTCATTGACGTAAAACTGGCACATAGTTGGGCTATTAAGTAAGCATCCCTTGGGGAAGGACTTTCCAATGGTAACAGGGTTTTGGCCTGCGGTGATTAAGAACAGGAATGGTAAAGGCAAATTTCTATCTTGTTTAGCTGAGGGGATTGTGAAAAAGCAATGTTTGAAATCAGTAATAAGAATCAGCCAGTTTTGAGACAATGTTGAGGGAGAGGGGTTCCTAGCTACAAGGGGCCAAAAGGCTCAATTACTGCATTAATAGCTCTGAGATCATGAAGAAGTCGCCATTTGCCATTTTTTTTTTTAGGAACACAAAAGACAGGAGTATTCCAAGGGCTACTCCTAGGCTCTATATGCCCATTATTTAACTGTTCATCTACTAATTGTTGGAGATGAATCCATCAGTCCCCTTTTATTGGCCACTGCTCAACCCATACAGGTTAGTTTCCCATTTTAATGGAAGGGGCTAAATTTGAGCAGTGGCTAGGAAGAAACTTGTTTTAAGCTGAATATTCCATTGACTCAATAAGTCTCTTCCCCGTAAATTGATAGGGATATTCATCACATAGGGCTGCATGTAGGATATTTGATCCTCAGGCCCTAAACATTTGCATAAGGTGAGACTGTCGGGAAACCTGGGTGCCTCCAAATCCAACTAGGGTGGCTGTAGGGGCAGTAGCCCAGTGAGAAGGCCATAACAGTTACATCAGCCCCTGTATCAATCAACGCTGAGAAAAGTTTCTCTCTGACCTTTATTTGCAAGAGAGGTTTGTCTTGAGAAATGTTGGTGAGTCAGTATTATTCTAAAGGTGAGTTTGTGCTCCAATGTTATGCCCAGAATTCGCAATCCCCAAAGACCACCAGGGAGTCGAGTCCAATGCAAAAGCAAGGAGCCTTTATTCAAGCTAGCTCGAGCTCAATCTCCTACTTGCACCGATGCAGCGGTGAGATACCGGAGAGAGAGCGAGTTTCAAAAGCACAAAGGTTTTATAGTGGTCTAGGGGCAGCTGGTGGGGTGATGGTCGTGGCCTTAGCCGATTGGCTGGGCAAGGATCATGTTGCATCCACACGACTCCTGAAACAGAATGCTACGGGCACCAGTGACAGTCACAACAAAGTTTATTACAATGAGAGGCAAGGCCGACCGATCGGGACCAACACTCTTGATAAGAGTGTGGCCCCTAACAGCCGGGGTACAGAGTTTTTATAGCCGATCACATTGTTTTATCATCACCTGGGAACAGAACAAAGAAACAGTTTCCAGATGAGTCAGAAACAATTGCCAGATGAGTTAGAAACAGTTGCCTAATGAGGTGTTTATTTTAGACTTTGTGCCTCTAAGTTGCAACCAGTGGATCTCCTTGACCCTGCCTCTGATGCTCTTGTCTTTGAACTTTTGTTTGATTAATTGATGAAGCCTAATTTACCAGAGCAAAGCAAGGCTGTTATCTCTTAACCTTCAGTGTCAACACAAAGCTGTTATTTTTCAAGCTAAGCGTTAGCCCTACACTACAATTTAACCCTTACAATCAGAGTCCCATTGCGCAGGTTGCCGGGCGTGGTTTGAACGGGAAGTTTGAACGGGTGAACAGGAAGTTACTCAAGGGGAGGGGGTCTTAGCGGGTGAGCGGGAATTTCATTCTGCGGTTTTCCCAGAAAAGGGGGCCATGTCGGGGACATAGTCACTCAAGATGGAGGACACAGAACAAAATGGAGTCGGCCGGCCTAGGTCCGCTCTTTCATTCCCCCCTTGTCATGTAGCTTATGGACCCAATCATGGGACTGGCTGCATTTCTATTTTGTCGTCTTCTGTTACTAGGGGCTTGTACTGAGCACGGAGGACCATTAGTTGGATGGCCCCCATGCGGTCCCTGACAAACTGGACCAGCCTGTTGATGCTACAGGGTCCGAGGGTTACTAGTAGGAGCAGGATAGCAAGGGGTCCGGCAAGGGCCGAGATGAGGGTAATTAACCAGGGAGACCAGTTGAACAAAGACTCATACCAGGACTGAGATTGTTCTCTAACTTTCGTTTTTGCAGCCCTTCCCTTATGAGGGCCATAGATTCTTTTATGACCCCCGAGTGATCAACATAGAAGCAACATTCTTCCCCTAGGGCTGCACATAGTCCTCCTTGCTGCATGAATAATAAGTCTAATCCCCTTCTGTTTTGGAGTACTACTTCTGATAAGGAAGTAAGGGACTCCTGTAAATGAGAAATTGATTTCTCAATTCTATGTCTAAGTCAATGGCTGCCCTTAGGGTTCCGTAGTTTTTGTCCTGGATGATGAGTGAGGATATTTCGGTCCCTGCCCCCGCTAATCCCAGTCCCAAGAGCGCAGCCAGAGTTAGGGTTATAATAGGCTCTCTTTTACTTCGGGGGTTACTAGAGCCTAACCTATTAAGTATTTTTTCCCCTGAAAGGTACACTAGCCTGGGGATCAACTGCACGAGTATGCAGAAGCCTTCCTTTGAGGAGTTAAGGACTTAGGAGTGGACGCAGGGAGTGAGGCCGCTGGAACAGGCCCACCATGAATTTTTGGAGGGAAGTAGATACACTGTCTCCCTGGGGACTGTGAGGGTTTCACTACAGAGATGTGACTGCCCCGGGGGGCACGTGGCCTATGCAAGTGCCCTGTCCTGTTATTGCCTGGAGGGTTAGTCTTGCAGTAGCCTGCTGCCATCTGCTGGAGTTAGAGTTGGAGGCTGTTGTATAATTGCCTTTAATGGCAATACCTTCGTAATATGGGGGCCAGACTAGACAGAGCCAACAGGACTTGGTCAGGTCGGGTCCAGAAGTGTTTAGTACCTGGTATGCTCCGACAACCATGCTCCATAGGGGCTCTGTATCAGATAGTAAGTTGTGAGCCGGGGCAGAAGATGCGGGTGACGCTCCGGTAGGGACAGGGGATGTGGAGGGCCGTGTAGCGGGAGCCTGGGTGTTTCTGGGTGTGGCCGTCTGGGCGGGGGCAGGTCGGGGAACTAGTACTTGGTTGGGTCCTACCCCTGTGGGGGACTGCTGGGCAAGGGGGGTTCCTTGCATTCGGAGGGTAAATAACATTCCTTTATCTCGAGGCCCAAGTCTGACCTTGTCATAAAGCCTGACCCCCAGGTTTTTCCAGCTTCCCTCCCTGTTGCCTTTTTTCCTTGTTCTGTGAAAGATATTGACACAGGATTACCATGGCCCGAGACATACGGTGGTCGGGGGCCACCAGGCTGCATTACCACGATGATCTCCGGTGCGTGGTGGGGTCCACCAGATGTGTCCAGTGGTGACACATGACCAAGAGGTGCAGAAGTAGTCTGCCGCATCCCCGCAAGTGTCCCCACCGTCTTTTCCACCAGGACAGACATAGAAGTGAAAGTCTTATCGCCTGAACCCTGTGGTATCAACCCTGGTGTGGCCGGTATAACGGGGAAACAGGCTAAGTCTACTCGTAATTCCGGGAACCATGTGTCTCTAGAGTGGGTCTGGGATGTCTGATTAAGTATTGTCCCTGAGCTGGTGTCTATGATCTGCTAGGTAATGTTTTGGGGGGTGTGGGGACTCCCGGCAGCATGAGCAATGACAAGCAGAGTTAACAGAGTTACCAATATCAGGTGGGTTGAATGCGCTGTAGCTTGAGTGGGTTGTGTTGGTCCCGATTGATGGCCCATTGTGTGATGAAGTCCTTCCAGATCGAGGAGGGGTCCACTGGCTGAACGTGGGTGTGATGGACCCCAGTCGCGATGCCGTCTACTTTGAGAGTGGTGGGGGTTGTCAGCACCACGTTGTAGGGTCCCTTCCAGCATGACTCGAGGGTCTCTCGGCAGTGCCTCTTGACGTAGACCCAGTCTCCCGGCCTGTACTGGTGATGTGTCGGGGTTGGGCCGGCCTCATAGATGGCACAGAGGTGCGGCCAAATGTCCTCATGCACCTTCTGGAGCCCTCTCAAGGAAAGAAAAAATTCTTGATCTTTAAACTCAGCAAGAAGTTCAGCTCAAAGGTTGGGAATAAGAGGGGGTGGCCTGCCAAACATGATCTCATAGGGAGCAAAACCCAGGGTGTAAGGAGTGTTCCTAACCCAGTAAAGGGCATACGGTAGGAGAGTCACCCAGTCCCCGCCAGTCTCCATGGTTAATTTGGTAAGGGTCTCTTTTAGGGTTCTATTCATTCTTTCGACCTGTCCTGAGCTCTGGGGCCTATAAGCACAATGTAATTTCCAGTTTGCCCCCATAGCCTTGGCTACTGCCTGCGTTACCTGTGAGATAAAAGCTGGTTCGTTGTCTGATCCTATCGTGGCAGGAAAACCATACCTGGGTAAGATGTCTTCTAGTAGCTTCTTTTTTTTTTTTTTTTAATGTTTTTTTTTTTTATTTATTTTTGGGACAGACAGAGACAGAGCATGAACGGGGGAGGGGCAGAGAGAGAGGGAGACACAGAATTGGAAACAGGCTCCAGGCTCCGAGCCATCAGCCCAGAGCCTGACGCGGGGCTCGAACTCACAGACCGCGAGATCGTGACCTGGCTGAAGTCGGACGCTTAACCGACTGCGCCACCCAGGCGCCCCTCTTCTAGTAGCTTCTTAGCCACCGTCTGAGCCGTTTCATGCTTGGTTGGGTATGCCTCCACCCAGCCAGAGAAGGTGTCTGTAAATACTGAAAGATATTTATAACCATACTTTCCTGGTTTAACTTCAGTGAAGTCAACCTCCCATTGGGCTCCCAGTCTGGTGCCTCTGAGCCTGGTTCCTTTTTTATTTGGTGTGGCTCTCGCGTTGGTGAGTTGGCAGGTCTTGCAGGCAGATACAACTTGCTCTATTTTGGTGTCCTGTTGGTGAATCTTGATTCTGGCATGTCGGATTAAGTGTTTTAATTTTTGGGCCCCCATGTGAGTAGATTGATGCATGTGCTCTAATATTGAGACTCCGAGCCGGTCTGGCAGCACGAGCTCCTTGTTAGGTATATACCACCATCCCTTTATCTCCTGGGCCATGGGGAGTTTCTTGATCCACTGTAAATCCTCCTGGGAGTATTTGGGCTGGTCTGGTAAAACTGGGTCTCCTGGGTCCGGTAGTTGTATGGTCATGGTGGGAACTGATGTAAGGGCTACTGCCTTGGCTGCCTGGTCAGCCTTTCGGTTAGCTCTAGCTACCACGTTATCAGTTTTCTGGTGCCCTTGGCAGTGGATAATGGCCAGCTTGGCAGGAAGCCATAAGGCCGTAAGCAGGTCAAATATCTCCTGCTTATTTTTTATAGTCTGTCCTTCTGCCATCATTAACCCCCTCTCCTGATAAGTTGCCCCATGAATATGAGCCATGGCAAATGCATAACGGCTGTGTAGATGTTAAGCCGTTTTCCAGCTCCCAGTTTCAGTGCCTTGGTGAGGGTGATGAGCTCTGCTCGCTGGGCTGACGTTCCGGAGGGTAGAGCCTCCGCCTATACGGTGTCTGTTTTGGTGACCACCGCTGCACCCACATACCTGTGTCTGTCCCACATGAAGCTGCTGCCATCAGTGAACCAAGTAGCCTCGGCATCGGGGAGGGGCCGGTCGGTCAGGTCCGTCCGGAATCCATGTACTTGCTCCAGGATCCCCGCACAGTCATGTAGTGGAGCACCTAGGTCAGGGTCGGGCAGCAGGGTTGCAGGATTGAGGGCTGCACTGGGGTGGAACCGCACTCGTGGAGGGTTGAGTAGGAGGCTCTGGTAATGAGTCATATGTGTGTTGCTCATCCATCTATCAGGAGGCTGTTTCAGGACCCCTTCAATGGCGTGTGGGGTCGTGATCCAGATCTCCTGTCCTAGGGTCAGTTTGTGTCCTTGACTAGGAGTGCTGTCACCACAATAATTCTTAGGCATGGCGGCCAGACGGCAGCCACTGGGTCTAGCTTCTTGGACAGGTAAGCCACCGGGCAGTTCCAGGGGCCTAAGGCTTGAGTTAGAACCCCTTTTGCTATTCCCTTGTGTTCATCTACAAAGAGGTGGAAGGGCTTCATAATGTCTGGTAGGCCCAGGGCTGGGGCACTTAGGGAGGGCCTTTTTTAACTGATTAAAGGCAGTTTCCTCTTTTTCAGTTCATTCAAATGTTTTCCCCTCTTTGGTAGCTTCATATAGGAGCCTGGTGATCTCAACAAAACCCGGAATCCAGAGGCAGCAGTAGCCAGCCGATCCTAGGAATTCCCTTACTTCCCTTTGGGAGGTGGGAGTAGGGATCTTCAGGACAGTTTCTTTTCTGGCATCTGAAAACCACCGCTGTCCGCCCTCCAGGATGTATCCCAGGTAACTTACCCTCTCCCTGCATATCTGAGCCTTTTTCGCGGATGCCCGGTACCCTAAGGCCCCCAGCGTAGCCAGCAGGTCCTGGGTCCCTCGCTCGCAGTCCTTGGCCGTGTCGGCAGCAATCAGGATGTCATCTACGTACTGTAGGAGGGTGAGGCCAGGGTGCTCCGTTCTGTACTCACCCAGGTCCTCGTGTAGTGCCTTGTAGAAGATGGTGGGCGAATTTTTGAACCCCTGAGGCAGCCGTGTCCAGGCGAGTTGCCCGCTGTAGCCCTCCTCTGGATCATGCCACTCAAAGGCGAACATGGGTTGGCTTTAGGGTGCCAGCGGCAGACTGAAGAAGGCGTTCTTTAAATCTAGCACAGTATACCAGACCCTGGAGGGCACCAAGGAGTTCAAGAGAGTATATGGGTTGGGATCAGTTGGGTTTATGTCCGTGACCCTCTTCTTTACTTCCCAGAGGTCTTGTACTGGTCGATAGTCATTTGTGTGAGGCTTTTTGACCGGCAGTAGGGGGGTGTTCCAAGCAGACTGGCAAGGAACTAGTACCCCTAGGCTTCATAGTCTCCGGATGTGTGGCTGGATCCCCTTCTGGGCCTCCTGAGACATGGGGTATTGTTTGATCCTTACCGGACCTTCTCCTGGTTTGAGCTCTACCAGGACCAGGGTCCTGTGAGCGACTAGTCCTATGCCCCCCATCTGTGCCCAAACCGAGGGGAATTCTTGTAGCCACCTGTCTATATTATCCTCTCTCGGGAGCGCCTCCTGGTGGAGGCGGTATTCATCCTTCAGTTTCATGGTCAGGACCTGGATGGGGTGGCCCTTGCCATCGGTGACCTGAGGCCCCCCCTTGTCTGAAAGTTATCTGAGCTCCAATCTTGGTCAGTAAGTCTTGTCCTAATAGCGGGTAGGGGCATTCCAGTATTATCATAAAGGAGTGGGATACCCTACCTGTCCCCAAATCTACCGTTCTTCGGGTAGTCCATGAATACTGGCTCATACCAGTTGCCCCTTGTACCCAGGACTTCTCGCTGGCTAGTTTTCCTTGTGGGGTGCGGAGGACCGAATGTTGTGCTCCGGTGTCGACAAGGAAGACAACAGGGGTCCCCTCCACTTTAAGAGTTACCCTGGGTTTGGGGAGAGGGTCCAAATCCCGACTCCCCTAATCACTTAGTTCATCTAGCTCTAAGACTTTTACTCGATCAGTCTTGCTTCCCTTCCCGCCGGCCCTTTTCGGACAATCTCGGGCCCAATGCCCTGTCTCCTTGCAGTATGCGCACTGATCTTTCTGCAGCCTCTGCTTCCCCCCCTTGGTGGTTCCTTTACCTTTTCTTGAGTCATCTGTCAGCTGCCGGAGATGGCGGTCTCGTTGCTCGGGGGAGTCAGCAGTGGTAGCTAATAGTATTCTGGCCAGGTCTCGAGTCTGCTTACTGCTGGCAGCCGCCATGGCGCGAGCCTGCTTGTCCTCAGGAGGCTCCTGGTTATTATATACCTTTTCGGCTACCACCAGTAAGTCCTGCAGACTTTTTTCTCCTAGTCTATCTATTTTCTGTAATTTTCTCCTAATATCTATGGCCAATTGGTTTACAAAGGCCATGATAACAGCTGCCTTGCTTTCCGGAGCCTCTGGATCCATGGGGGTATAGGTACGGAATGCCTCCATGATCCGTTCTAAAAAGGCAGCCGGAGATTCATCTTTTCCCTGTTGTACATTTCCTACCTTGGCCAAGTTGGTTGGCTTTCTAGCGGCCATTCGGAGACCCCCCATTAGAGTCTGGCGGTAGACCTGGAGCCTCTCCTTACCTTCTGCCGTGTTGAAATCCCACTGGGGCCGAGTTAAGGGGAAGGAGGCATCTATCTGAGCCTGGTTGGTGGTGGGATTCCCGTCTGCGCCCAGAACTAGTTTTCAGTCCTCATTGAGGATTCTTTCTCTTTACTCAGTCATGAACAGGACCTGCCAAAGCTGCTGGCAATCGTCCCACGTGGGCTGATGGGTAAAAAGAACAGAGTCTAATAAATCAATAAGCCCTGCCAGTTTCTCGGAAAACTTAGGGTTCTGAGCTTTCCAATTGTAGAGGTCACTAGTGGCGAAAGGCCAATAGTGATGGGGCTGATACCCCTCCGCGTCTGGGGGTCTGGTGGCTCGCAGGGGCAGAATAGTGGAATCGGCGGTGGAGGCGGATTGCTCCCTCTGAGCCCTTTGTCTGGTAAAGGGCGGGCTTGCCCCTGGAGCCTTTCCGCCTCCCGCTCTCGGAACAGCGTCTGCCTCCCCCAGAGGGGGAGGATGGTGTTCTTCCGGCATCCTAGGGGGGTTATACCTGGGGGGGGGGGTTATACGGGGGAGGAAAAATTAATTCTTCTTCAGTCCCCCCTTGTAGGACAGGGTAGAAGGATGCTGAAGGGTGGGTAAGACTTTTCTTTTTCTCCTTCTCTGTCCCCTGCAAAGCAAGAATGGGTTTTGGCTCCAGAGGGTGTGGGGCTAGGAAGGGCTTAAGCCAAGAGGGTGGGTCTTCTACAAGGTCCTGCCAAGTGATAATGTAAGGAAGCTGATCAGGATGGCCTGTCTTAGGCCGAGAGATGATACCCCTGACTCAGTGGATGGTAGGTTGAAAGTCCCCTCTGGTGGCCATCCGACATTGAAAGCTGGCCACTCGCTAGAACAAAAAACCTGCCACCGACCCTTTCGGACTTCCACACTGAGGTTGTTAGCTCTTCCCTTGACATCCTTCAAGTGATCAATCATAATACTTAGAGGAGTAGTCTGAGTCTGTCCCATGACGTCCGTCCAGTAAGTCCACAGAACAATACAGAGAAACACAGAAACAGACAAACAGAGGGCCCCTAGAAACAGTCTTCCAACTCCATGGAAGCAAAACTGAAAGCTAGATGACAGCCTCATGCCAACCGGCGGGAGTGACCCGCCTCATCTCAGACCTTTGAGGGGAATCCACGTCCCTCCAGAAGGGAGGATCGGAACGTCTTCGGAAACTCCGGGCCCATGGTCCTCCAGTGCATCCACTTAGACTGCACCGGGCACTACCAGAATTTCAGAAATGAGCTCACGCAGAAGAGACAGGGAACAGACAGACACTAACCGTGGCCAGTCAGGCTCTCCGGATTGGGGGTTCCTCGGGGGTCTTGGGGATCCTGGACGAGCCCCCAAATGTTATGCCCAGAATTCGCGATCCCCAAAGACCACCAGGGAGCCAAGTCCGATGCAAAAGCAAGGTGCCTTTATTCGAGCTAGCTCGAGCTCAATCTCCTACCTGCACCGACGCAGCAGTGAGATGCCAGAGAGAGAGCGAGCGAGTTTCAAAAGCACAAAGGTTTTATAGGGGTCCAGGGGTGATGGTTGAGGCCTTAGCCGATTGGCTGGGGAAGGATCAGAGTCTTGTTGCGCAGGTTGCCGGGCGTGGTTTGAACAGGAAGTTTGAATGGGTGAGCGGGAAGTTACTCAAGGGGAGGGGTTTTAGCGGGTGAGTGGGAATTTCTTTCTGCGGTTTTCCCGGAAAAGGGGGCCGTGTCAGGGACCTAGTCACTCAAGATGAAGGACACAGAACAAAATGGAGTCGGCCAGCCTAGGTCCATTCTTTCAAGTTTGTGCTCCCAAACCTGCCCTCTTTTCTAGGTTTGTTCACAGCTCTGGGGACCCAATAAGGAAGGATAAGGAGTTGAGCCAATTGCTGTCCTTTGTTGATGGTTATTAACTTAGAGGCCTGTGCCATAATTTTAATTTCCCCTGTGAAATCACTATCACCCCTGGAAGGACTAGAAGTCCTAGTCCTAGCACTACTCTATCTAGCACTAGCTGAATATTCCATTGAGTCAATGAGTCTGGATTGTGCTAGATCTTTCAAGAAGGAGACCAACATAGCCTTTGGGAAGTGGGCCAAATATACCAGAACGAATGAGGTATACATGTCCAGGCTGATTAAGTGTGATGATCTCCTGGGATTCTAAATCTAACCCTGCGCTTCTGTGGGTGGCGGCACATAGGGATCCCACGGATTTTGAGTAGCCTGGGCCTTGGGTTGGGGAGGGTGACTTTCCTTGTGGACAGAAAGGAGCCATCCCCTCCCTTTGTTGTCCTGGATATGGAGGGGGGCACTCATTTGGGAGTTTCCCAAACTGAGGGGATGGCCGTCTTTATCAAATTTACACCTACAGTTATTTACCCAATGATTCCCTTTCTTGCATCGAGGTACAATCCTGGCAAGCCTGGCAAGCGGGAGTTTGGGGGAGTGTTTGCAAAGGGACAATCCTTTTTTAAGTGTCCTGCTTTTCCACAGCCAAAACGGGTTGTGTCAGATTGTTTAAAGGCCAAGGCAAGTAGCTTTGTTTTGTGGGGTTCTGTTCCCACGTTTTGACAGGTCTTAACATATTCACTGATAGTGGCTCTGGGGTTATTTGCATTGGGTTTGATATGCTTAAGAACTCTTTTGCAATCCTCACTAACATTTTCAACAGCCAGGGACAGAAGTATTCTTTTGGCTGCTTCCATATTATCAGTCTGTCTTTGAATAGCCTTTTGGAGGCGCTTGATAAAATCCATATAGTTTTCAGTGGCCTCTTGTCAGAAATTAGTAAAGGACCCTGATGATTTTCCTGAAATGGGGATTTTATGAAAAACATGTCGCACTTTGAGTTTGCTGCCTTGGTTGTGTAAAGGGCAAACAGAGCTAGCCTCCTGTAGCCTGGGAGTAAACTATGACCTATGTAAGCTTAGAAGGACCCCAGAATATGAGATGCTGAAACAGGGTTTCTTTTGGGCTTTTCTAGTGTTGCATCCACACAACTCCTGAAACAGAATGCTACGGGCACCAGTGACAGTCACAACAAAGTTTATTACAATAAGAGGCAAGGCCGACTGATCGGGACCAACACTCTTGATAAGAGTGTGGCCCCGAACAGCCGGGGTACAGAGTTTTTATAACCGATCACATCGTTTTATCACCTGGGAACAGAACAAAGAAACAGTTTCCAGATGAGTTAGAAACAGTTGCCTAATGAGGTGTTTACTTTAGACTTTCTGCCTCTAAGTTGCAACCAGTGGATCTCCTTGACCCTGCCTCTGATGCTCTTTTCTTTGAACTTTTGTTTCCTTAATTGGTGAAGCCTAATTTACAAGAGCATGTGGGGTAGTTTACCAGAGCAAAGCAAGGCTGTTGTCTCTTAACCTTCAGTGTCAACACAAAGCTGTTATTTTTCAAGCTAAGCATTAGCCCTACACTACAATTTAACCCTTACATTTCCCCCTTTTCTTGTCAGTGAATCAATCCCTTGATTCATCATTAGGAACTAAGGGGATATAATTGGATCTGATCATCATAATTTTTATTTCACTAACTCGCTTCTTGACATATTATACTAACCAATTGATAATGCACGGGCCAATAGTTAACCCGAGAAGTAACAATAGCAGTGGCCCAGCTACGGCCATAAGCAGTGATGTGAGCCAGGGGGACCAAGAGAATAAACTCTGATACCAATTATTGCTGGCTTCCCTAACACGTTCCCTGGCCCTAAGATTATCCCTGACCAAACTGAGAGTGTCTCGGATTACTCCGGAATTGTTCGCATAAAAACAGCACGTTTCTCCAAGGGCCACGCAGAGGCCCCCTTCCTTCATGAAGAGTAAATCAAGCCCTCTTCTGTTTTGTAATACAACCTCGGCTAAAGAGTCTACTTGGTGTTCTAGCCAAGAAATTGAAGTTTCCAAGTAGCCTAGGTCTCGGTCCACTTGCTTGCTTACAGTTTTGAAAGTTTGGTCCCCCACAATGAGTCCAGCAGTTCCAATAGCTGTGGATCCCGCAATTCCCAGTCCCACTAGGAGTGGAATGAGGACTGGTGCTGCCCTTTTTACCCTGGAATGTCCTTCAAATAGACGTAAATGTTCTCTCCCTGCTTCTCCGCTATATAGGTATATTTGTGGGAGAATATGAACTAGGATACAAATCTCTTGGGTGCCGACCCCAAAGTATGCGGCTGCAATGCAGGGGGTAATTCCTGATGAGCAAGCAAACCAGGCTCCAGTAAGGGCTCGGTATGCTATATTTTGGGCACTATCAGTATCTGAACTACTTGGAATATACACTTCTGCACAAGAGTTTTTGTAAGGGGAGTTCTGCCAATTAAATTCTTGGGACACTATACACCAACCCTGCCCTTGGAGGTCTCCTAGGGTTAAAATTGGTTGTGAACCCCAAGGGCACACTGTCGTGCTTGGATTTAGCAATTTCACGACATGCTTTTCTATGTCTTGTCCAATGCTAGCATTTGTAGCCACTCCCACATAATATGGGGGTTTAGGGTTTAAACACAGCCAACAATCTTGTACAATCTCGGTGTGAGATGAATTTAGCCAAGCATACATAGAATCTACTACATCTAGCCAATGAGTCTCAGGGGAGAACGGGTTCTGGATATGACCTGTAGTTGGTAATTCCAACTTTGTGGGGGCACCCGATTGCGGGGTAGGTTGGGAAGGGACAGTCGGAAAGAGTGGGGGGTGTACAATCATATCCTTGTTTGGCCCTACCGGATTGAGTGGAGTTTTTCTTTTAACCCTTTGTATAGTAAAGGAAATGCCCTTGTCAACTCCTGGAGCATACATCCTGAGACCCCAAGTGTGTCCAGTGTCCCAGGAATAGGAAAAGGTACTGGAACTAGAAACCTTTTTTAAACATATTTTTGTTGGGTTACATTTTCCTTGAGTCTTACATTTGGGATCTGGAGTTCTAAGGAGGGTGATTAAGGGATCAGGGCCCTGTCCTGCCAGCCAGGGGGCCAGTGTTTCACACCCCCATTTTGCACAATGGTATTGGCCTTTTCCTTCACATCCGACCTTTCTATTTGCAGGGCAACTGTATAACCCTGGTATGTTAGCCAATTTTTGTTCTTGATCCCTGTGTCCACATCCATAGGTAACCATATAGGGGTTTTCGGGGACCGGAGGAGCGAAGCCCATTGACTGTTTATAATTAGTAACTAAAGTCCCCCATGAGTCCCCCACCAAGTCGCATAAATCAAACAAAAAACAAGGCACAGTGGAAGAGGTATTAGATGCTATCACCTTTCCCGTGACAGTGTCCCTGTGTTCCCATCGGTATGGCCAAAAAGATAGGGGATGCAATTCCCTACAGTCCCCCACACTTATCACCATACAAACCCAGAAAATTATTATTCCCGCATCAGTCTTAGCTTTAAAGGATCTTCTGGATGCCTTTGAACCTTCCATTGCTGTTTGTTATCTGGTTCTGTATCAGTCTGGGTTGTTCCCACCTTCACGCAGTTTTTCTTAACCTGAGAGTGATGAATCCAGGTTCGGACACCATCTACCTTCACGGCCGTGGGCATAGTCAGAATCACGGTGTGTGGTCCTTTCCAGAGCGGCTCCAGGGTTTTAAGCTCATGCCTCTTGACCGAGACTAAATCTCCTGGTTGAAAGGGGTGGGGAAGAACAGGAGGATGAGCGAAGGCTTCTCTCAAGGCCCTGGTTATTTTCTTCTGTACATGTTGCAGGGCCATGAGTGAAGCCAGCAAGTGGTCCTGTTCCAACTGTTCCATTACATCGTCTCCTAGCCTCGGCAGGATAGGTGGAGGTCTGCCAAATAAAATTTCATAAGGGGAAAATCCCTTGACAAATGGAGTACAACGCGCACGCAAAAGGGCAAAAGGCAGGACATCAACCCAATTTTCGCCTGTCTCAAGGGACAGTTTGGTTAAGGTCTCTTTTAGGGTCCGATTCATCCTTTCTACTTGACCCGAGCTCCGGGGTCTATATGCACAATATAATTTCCAATCTATTCCCAATGCCCGGGCTAGACCCTGGGACACCTGCGCCGTGAAGGCCGGGCCATTGTCTGATCCTAAGCTCAGAGGCAGCCTGAATCTAGGGATTATTTCTTTTAATGATTTCTTAACTGTCGCCTGAACCATTTCTGATTCAGTGGGGAACGCCTCGACCCACCCAGAGATGGTGTCTACAAAAACGAGCAAGCATTTATATCCATATTTCCCTGGTTTAATCTCAGTAAAATCTACTTCCCAAAAGCGGCCTGGCTCAATTCCTCTATCTCTTTTAGCTTCTGAAACCTTCCTATTTGCACCCTGATTACTTGGGCGCAGCTTACACATCTTTCAACCACCTCTTCAATCTGTTTTCCCAGCCCTTGCGCCCTGAACTTCTTCCGCACTAATTCCGCCATCCTTGTTCTTCCCAGATGAGTCCCTTGGTGGCGCCGACCCACCATGCGCCGCCCGAGCGCCGCGGGTAAGAGGATCTTACCTTCAGGATCCTGAGACCACTTTTGTCCCGGCGCCACACTTCCCCCTTTTCTGGAAACCCACTCCAAATCTTTAGGAGTGTAACTGGGCTTCCTCGGTCAAGATCGGTAGCTCCAAGGCACGTTTACTTTTAGTTGGGGCAGCTTCTCGGGCTGCTGCATCAGCCAGGCGGTTTCCGACTGCTTCTAGGGAGTCGCCTTTCTGACGTCCCGGGCAGTGAATGATTGCCAGCCTCGCAGGTTCCCAGATGGCTGCTAGAAGATCTAAAATTTCAGCTTTATTTTTGATGGCCTTGCCTTCTGCTGTGAGGAGACCACGCTCTTGATAAATGGATCCGTGTACATGGGCGGTTGCAAAAGCATAGCAGTTGTCCATATAAATGTTAACTGACTTGTTTCTTCCAAGTTTTAGGGCTTTTGTTAGTGCGATGAGCTCTGCGCGTTGGGCTGAAGTTCCTGGGGGAAGGGTCTGTTGCCATAAAACTTCACGGTCTGTCGTCACCGCAGCACTGGCATACCTTTGCCCTTGAAACACAAAACTACTGCCGTCTGAAAACATGCTGATATCAGGGTCATGTAAAGGAATGTCCGTAAGATCAGAGCAGAGGGACGAGATCGTTGCCAAGGTTTCTGGGCAAGAGTGTAGAGGAGGATTCTGTCCTTCAGGCAGCAAAGTGGCTGGGTTTAAGGTTGTGGGAGCACAGAAACGTATTCGGGGCTGGTCGAGTAGCAATGCTTGATATTGGGTACGGAGCATTTGACAGCCATCGCTCTGGGGGAGCCCGCAGTAAAGTTTCCACTTCATGGGGCCTCATGACAGACAATGCTTGCCCTAAGGTTAGTTTGTCTGCATCTTTAACTAGAAGCGCAGTGGCGGCAATCTGTCGAATGCATGGGGGCCACCCGGAAGCAACTGGATCCAGCTGTTTTGTTAAAAAGCCACTGGTCGGCGCCAAGGTCCTAGGCACTGTGTCAGAACTCCCTTGGCTACCCCCCCTTTTTCGGCTACAAACAAATGGAATGGCTTGGTGGGATCTGGCAGGGCCAAGGCTGGTGGGGTCATGAGAGCATCTCGTAAGGCTGGGAAGGCTTTAGTTTGAGTCTCTCCCCACATGAATGACTCTGGAGACCCTTTGAGGGTGGCATACAAAGGGGCTGCCAGTTCAGCAAAGCCAGGTATCTATAGTCTGCAGTAGCCTGCCGCCCCAAGGAACTCGCGGACTTGTTTGCGAGTTTTAGGCTGAGTAATATCGAGTATAACCCAAATTCTTTGTTCACCAAGATAGCGCTTACCTTTTTTAAGGTTGTAACCTAGATAGGTCACTGCAGTACGACAGACCTGTGCTTTTCTGGCTGACACTCGGTACCCCAGTTTTTGTAGAAGACTCAAGAGTCCTTTGGTGGCATTCAGGCATTCTAAATGAGAAGGGGCCGCCAACACGATATCATCAACTTATTGCAATAGAGTTACCTGTGGGTTGGAGATCCGAAATGGCTCTAAATCTTGGTGCAGGGCTTCATTAAAAAGAGTAGGAGAATTTTTAAATCCCTGGGGGAGTCGCGTCCAGGTGAGCTCTCTGGCTTTTCCCTCTTCAGGATCAGTCCATTCAAATGCAAATAGTGGCTGGCTTTGTGGGGCCAGCGGGATGGCAAAGAAGGCATCTTTTAAGTCCAGAACTGTATGATACACCTGAGAACGGGGAAGCAGACTAAGAGTATACGGGTTGGGTACAGTGGGATGAATGTCCATTACGCTGGCGTTTACTGCTCTTAGGTCTTGAACTGGCCGGAAATCGGATGAATTAGGCTTCCGGACAGGAAGAAGTGGAGTATTCCATGGCGACTTGCATGGGATCAAAATGCCAGAGTCGCGCAAACGCTTGATGTGAATAGCGATTCCCTGCCTAGCCTCCCGGGACATGGGATATTGTTTTAGTCTTACCGGAAGTGCGGATGCCTTAAGTTCCACTATTATGGGAGTTTGATGAATTGCCAGCCCAGGTGGATTGGTTCCAGCCCATACCTGGGGAAAATCCGCCTGGAGGCTTTTAAGGAGGGGATCGACTGCATGGACATTTTCATTAGGGACTGGAGTGAGCAGGCCCTCTTCCCCAAGTGGCACAGTCACCATTACTGTTGTTGGGCCATCCTGGCCGACTTTAATATGCATACCCCCTTCAGTGAATTTCAAAGAAGCCGTTAGTTTATGCAGTAGGTCTCTACCTAGTAATCCAGGGTAGGGGCATTCAGGCATGATTAGGAAAGAATGTGTAACAGTTTTACGGCCTAAATCTACTTGTCGTTCAGTGGTCCATTTACAAGTCTGGGACCCAGTTGCTCCTTGCACCAGGGTTGCCCCTTGCCTGGTGGGGCCAGGATCTTGTTTTAAAACTGAAAAGGTTGCCCCAGTGTCCACCAAGAAGGTCTTAGGTTGGCCCCCTATATTAACAGTAACCAACGGCTCAGAAGGGGCCACCGAGCCGCGGCCCCGTCAGTCGAAATCGACTCCCATCACAGATACCTGGGATGGCCGAGTTTTGTGTTGGGCTAAGTTGGGGCAATCCTTTTTCCAGTGTCCCTCTTGTTTGCAATATGCACACTGATTTTTTCCTAGTGACACTTTAACCCTTTGTTTATCTTTTTTCTTTTGTTCAGACCAGAATTCTTTGGGCGTTCCGGGTCCTCTTCCCTCACGGGCATCCAGGACGGCTGCCACCACCCTGCTTAATTTTTTTGTCTGTCTTTCTTCCTGAGAATCCCTATTGTTGAAAACCTTTTGGGCTATTTCAACTAACTCAGATAAATTTTTTCCTTCAAACCCATCTAATTTTTGTAACTTTATCCGAATGTCTGGGGCTGCCTGTGAAACAAAAGCCAGATTTAATGCCCTTCTATTTTCAGGTGCCTCAGGGTCAATAGGGGTAAAGGTGCGGTACGCCTCCGTGAGCCTTTCTAAGAAGGCCGAGGGGCTTTCCTCAGCTCCCTGAATTACTTCTGTTACCTTAGACGTGTTTGTGGGCCGGCGGCCGGCCGCTCGGAGACCTCCCAGTAGAGTCTGGCGAAACAGGGTCAATGATCGCCTACCATGAGGAGCGTTTGGGTCCCAATTCTCAGGATGCGAGGAAGGAAAAACTTCCTCCAGCACAGCGGGATCCTCGGTGGGTTGCCCCTTTGGCCCCATCACTAATTTCCGGGCCTCGCGACGGATCTTATCCCGCTCCTCAGTGGTGAAGAGAACCTGCAAGAGCTGCCGGCAGTCATCCCAGGTGGGCTGCTGGGTCACAAATAGGGTTTCAAGAAGAGAAATTAAGGTTTGGGGTTTCTCTGAGAACGAGGGGTTTTGAAGCTTCCAGTTATAAAGGTCGCTAGTGGAGAAGGGTACATAAGTCATAAAGGGTCGGACTTCACCCTGCAGGGGTGGCCCTGGACGAAGGGGTAAGGCAGTGGGAGGGGGATGAAAGGGAGTCCCTGACCGGGTATGAGATGGGCTCAGGGGAGTGTCCTGACTCGGGCTTGCCTCCTGATCTGAAGCATCCTGACTTGTATTTTTTGAGCGAGAACTATAGGGCGGTGGGTGGTAAGTTTCTTCTTCTTCCTCTGGTGCAGGTGATAGAGGGGGCAGCCGCTTAGTCCCGTCAAGATTCTTATTTTGAGCTCCAGATGGGCTGCCTTTGAGTGGTAAAGCCTGTACTTTAGGGAGGCAAGGGGGAAGGGGAAGGAGAAGTTTTAACCAATCTGGAGGGTTTTCGATGAGGGTCCTCCATGCCCCAATATATGGGATTTGGTCTTCGTGCCTAGAAAAGACAATATCATGAACCTTATATATCAATGTAAGGTCAAAGGTCCCCTGTGGAGGCCATTCCACCTGAAAGCTGGTCCATTCCACCTCGCAGAGAGTTCGAAGGACTGGCTTCTTAACGTGGAGGCCGAAAACTGAGGCAGCTCTCCTGTAGTCCTGGAAATGGGTTAGTATGAGACTCAGAGGGGTGGGGGTACTCTGATTTTGACCCATGACAAAGATAGGCAGAACTGACAAGGACGCACAGATAGTCAACAGGAAGAAGACAATTAAGACACGAAGAAAACACAAGTTTGAGATCTCTAGGCCAGTAGGCCGTGGCAGCCACCTGAAAATAGGATCCTTCTTGACAAAAACCAAACCAAATGGGGTCTACCAGCGTCCCGGTAGGATCCCTGACTCTGGGTCTATAGCCGCATCCAGCAGACCCTCCTGAGTCATCCAAATGGCGCGTCCCAAGAATTCCTTACCTCTCCCAATCCCGAGCTTCTTCCCAGGGGTCAGCGGAGCAATCCGCAGAAAGGGCCCTGTTTCAGATCTTTAACTTTCTGGTGGAACAATCCGAGGAAAGGGCCCTGTTTCAGACCTTTAACTTTCCCGCGGAACAATCCAAGGAAAGGGCCCTGTTTCAGACCTTTAACTTTCCCGGCCAACGTACCAAATGTTGCATCCACACGACTCCTGAAACAGAATGCTACGGGCACCAGTGACAGTCACAACAAAGTTTATTACAATGAGAGGCAAGGCCAACCGATCGGGACCAACACTCTTGATAACAGTGCGGCCCCGAACAGCCGGGGTACAGAGTTTTTATAACCAATCACATCGTTTTATCATCACCTGGGAACAGAACAAAGAAACCGTTTCCAGATGAGTTAGAAACAGTTGCCTAATGAGGTGTTTATTTTAGACTTTCTGCCTCTAAGTTGCAACCAGTGGATCTCCTTGACCCTGCCTCTGATGCTCTTTTCTTTGAACTTTTGTTTCCTTAATTGGTGAAGCCTAATTTACAAGAGTATGTAGCGTAGTTTACCAGAGCAAAGCAAGGCTGTTGTCTCTTAACCTTCAGTGTCAACACAAAGCTGTTATTTTTCAAGCTAAGCATTAGCCCTACACTACAATTTAACCCTTACACTAGAAGTGCTGTTTCTGTTCCCGAGATATTAGTTCTGCTTAAAACCACATTTGCCAAGTTACTGAGAAATAGAACTTCCTCTTAACTGCTTGTTTGAGCTTCTGTAAACCTGCTTGGCTAACTTCCCCATTCTCGGGCACTGCATCCTCTTCAAACTAGATAGAAGACTAATATTGTAAAAACATGACTCAGCATTCAACTGGCTAGAGTCAACAAGTTATATTTTAAAATTCTTCAGGACTGTGTGATTGGTGCCCCGCCTTATATTTTAAAAACCTACAACATTGTGTAATTGGTGCCTGCCATTTCCAACTGCCACCCTTCGCAACCCGATTGGTCAATACAGACTTTATAAGACATCCCCAAAGCTTGTTCGGGGCCAGACGTTCGGGACCTGTTGTGTTTCCCTGTCTGGCCCGGCAGTAATAAACTTGTTTTGATCCTGTTTTTGCTGTCCAGAGTTCATAAGCAATCGCGACCTACAACATTTGGAGGTCCCACCGAGACCTCCTTTTTTTTGGAACTCAGATATTTTGTTTCTTCGACATCTGGATGGAATTGCCAGGGGCGAGCTCCCGAGAGACGTTCCTCGCTCCAGCTTTCCAGGTAGGTTAGGAAATGCACTCGATTCCCCTTTTTGGTTTCTGTTTCTGGCCAGATCTGTTGCTAGAAGGGAAGGCTGGACGCAGTTTAACTTCCCCTAGCTGGTACTTGGAGGAGACGTTCCTAAAGTTGCCACCTGGATCTGGTATCTTCTTCTGGTTTATATTCATTTTGACGATTCTTGGGTCACCTGCTGGTTCTGGTTTTTTCGGTGGGGCTGATCACCCCAACATCACTTTTTTCTCATTTCCTTTTTCTCGTTTCTAGTGCTGTCTGTATTATTTATTTGCTGTGACCCACCGTTTAACCTCGTAGTGGGTCAATCTCCTTCTTCTGAGCCTTGCACCCCACTCCAATGTATGCTCAATAATTTTTCTGGTTTCAGAAAAAGAGGGAAGAACTATGGCTTCGACCTGAAGCCAGCCTGGCTGCGAACATACTGCCAACTGGACTGGCCGACATTCCCTGGGGTTGACTGGCCCCTGGAGGGCTCCTATAACCTTAACCTTGCTTATGCTGTCCGCAGGATCTGTCAGGATGTTCACTCTGACCAGGAGCCATATGCCCTCACCTGGGAGATCTCCTAGAAGACCCCCCACACACACACCCATCCTGGTTAAAAGATTGTAAAGACCAAAAGGAACTCCCTGCTAGTCCCCCTTCTGCCCCTACATCCCCGACCCCCTCTAAAGCCCTTCTGCCTGTTGCACGACCGTCGAAGAGGCTCTACCCTGTATTGCAGGAAAACCCAGAAGGTAGGGGCTTCATTCCCAGGGAGCAACGGCCATCCTCCCACTGCTACCAGTGCCCAAGAGGAAGTGGCTAGCCCTCCACATACCAGAGAAGGGACATCATACGGGACTGGACCCCAATCACCCGAACTCCCAGCCCCCATTCTCCCCCTCAGGCAGACTGCTCCAATTCCTGTCCCAGATGGGCATCAACCTAGGTCTACTCTAGTATATACCCCTTTTTCTACCGCTGATCTTTATAATTGGAAGACCCCAAATCCCCCTTTCTCTGAAAACCCCCAGGGCCTAATTGACCTATTGAGCTCTATTTTCACCATTCACTTACCTACTTGGGAAAACTGTCACCAACTCTTGCAGGTCTTACTGACTTCCAAGGAAAGGGCCCAAGTGCTCCAGGAAGCAACGAGAGCAGTCCTTGGCCCAGATGGAATGCCTACCACACAGACCTTCACAGAATTGAGCACATTTTCCCTTCCGCGCCACCCCAGTGGGACCCTAACATGGATAAGGGTAGGGAGCATCTACTCCAGTATCACCAGATTCTGTTACAAAGGCTTCGTGCAGCGGCACGAAAACCCACCAATCTGACAAAGATTCATGACATGGTCCAAGGACCGAATGAGTCATCTGCAGCCTTCCTAGAAAGGCTTTACCAGGCTTACCGCTTATATTCTCCTATTGACCCTGAAGCAATAGAGAACCGAAAACCATTAATAGGACTTTCGTTTCTCAGTTGGCCCCAAACATCCATAAAAAGCTTCAGAAATTAGAGAGATTTGAAGGAAAGACAATCTCTGAACTGGTAGAAATAGCTCAGCGAGTTTTCCAGAGTAGAGACAGCCCAGCCATTATGCAGGGGAAGGAAATAGGGAAGGTATTCATGGCAGCATGGGGGGGGGTGGAGCCCCCCAACCACTCTAAAGGATTGGGGAATCCTCAAACCCACCAAAAGAGACCCAGCTCAACTTTAGGAAAAAATCAATGTGCTTATTGCGAGGAAGAGGGACACTGAAAGAACGAATGCCCCGAGAAAAAGCCAAAACCTCATAACCACCCATCCTGGTCGCCCAGGAACAATGACGTCACCACAGCTCCCCTCTTTCCCTGGACCCCCGGGAGCCTGTGGTTACCCTCAACATAGAATGGAAAGAAACCAGATTCCTGGTTGACACTCGGGCTATGTATTCCATTCTTTTTTTTTTTTTTTTCAACATTTTTAATTTATTTTTGGGACAGAGAGAGACAGAGCATGAACGGGGGAGGGGCAGAGAGAGAGGGAGACACAGAATCGGAAACAGGCTCCAGGCTCTGAGCCATCAGCCCAGAGCCCGACGCGGGGCTCGAACTCACGGACCGCGAGATCGTGACCTGGCTGAAGTCGGACGCTTAACCGACTGCGCCACCCAGGCGCCCCTGTATTCCATTCTTAAAGAACCCTTAGGACCTGTGATTAAAGAAAAAGTATACATACAGGGAGTCACAGGACAGACACAAGGCTACCCACAGACCCGTGCCCGAATCACTGACCTAGCTCAAGAACTATTATTCTTTTTGTGCTTATACCTGATTGCCCATTTTCCCTTCTGGGGAGAGATCTATTGCACAAGCTTAAGGCCCAAATTTCCTTTACCGGGGATACTATAGATTTAAACCTACTGCCACCCGCCATTTTAGTTACCTGTCTGATATCAGAGGAATATCTACTCCTAGAAAGCCTCTCCATTAATAGAAAAATGGAAAGAGACAATTCCTACAGTTTGGGCTAAAACTAACCCCCCCTGGGCTAGCCCTTCAACAAGTGCCACTAGTGATCCAGCTAGCTGCCACAGCCACCCCAATCCGGGTGAGGCAATATCCCATCAGGCAGCAAGTGAGGGAGGGAATTGCCAAACACATCAACCGCTTGTGAGAAGCTGGGATCCTAGTGCCATGCCAGTCCCTCTGGAATGCTCCCCTTGCTTCCTGTCCCAAAATCTGGGACTTCAGAGTATAGGCCGGTACAAGACCTCAGGAAGTTAACAAAAAGGGTTGAGACAATTCATCCTAGTCCCCAACCTCTATACTCTCCTGAGTGAACTCTCACCAAATTACCTCCTTTACTCCATCCTGGACTTAAAGGATGCATTCTTTGCTTTGCCGATTGCAAAGCTCAGTCAGCCTATTTCTGCCTTTGAATGGACAGACCCAGATGGGACCTACAACGGACAGTTAACCTGGACTCACTGCCCCAAGGGTTTAAAAACTCCCCTACTCTTTTTGATGAGGCTCTTTGAAGGGATTTGATCCCCTACCAGGAGAGCCACCCAGATGTTATGCTGTTACAATATGTAGATGACTTGCTCCTAGCCGCTGACTCCTTAGAGAACTGCACAAAGTCTACAGAGGACCTTCTAAGAGAATTAGACGTCCTGGGATATAAAGTCTCTGTAAAGAAGGTACAAATTTGCTTGGGCTCTGTAATATACTTGGGCTACCAACTGCGTGAAGGTAAGTGACCGCTGGGGCCGGAAAGAATCCAAACTATGCTAAACATCCCTAAACCTAAAACTAAAAGGCAGATCAGGGGTTTCCTAGGGGCCGCTGTGTATTGCCGCCTCTGGATACCTGGTTTCGCTGAAATGGCAAAACTTCTGTATTCTGCTACTGGGGGGGGGGGGGGCGGGAAGGAACTGAGCTGGTCTGGGGAGAACAAGAAAATAAAGCTTTTGAACAAATCAAGACTGCACTTACCCAGGCCCCAGCCCTAGCCTTACCAGACATTCCCAAGCCTTTCCAATTGTTTGTACATGAGGTACGGGGAATTGCAAAGGGAGTCCTCACTCAAACTTTGGGCCCTTGGAAGTGACCCGTGGCCTATTTATCCAACGACAAGATTCAGTCGCTATGGGATGGCCCAGCTGCCTTAGGGCAGTTGCTGCGACAGCTGTGCTTGTTAATGAGGCCTCCAAGTTGACACTTGGGAAAGACCTCCAAATTATAGGGCCTCACGCAGTGGCTTCCTTGATGCACTCCCGGCTGGACCGGTGGATTTCCAAGGTGCAAATCATCCAATACCAGGTGTCACTGCTAGACCCTCCACGAATCACCTTCTTAAAGACAGAAGCCTTAAACCCAGCCACGTTGTTACCTGATAGTGAGTTTGGGACTCGCTCCATGACTGCTTGGAAACCATAAGTACCCTTTCGGGGCTAAGGGAAGACTTAAGGGATCAGCCCCTGCCTAAGGCAGACTGTGAGCTGTTCACTGATGGCAGCAGTTTTGTCAAAAATGGAGTCAGATATGCAGGTGCAGCTGTAGTGACTCAGGACCAGGTTATCTGGGCCCGAGCCCTTGAGCATGACACTTCTGCCCAAAGAGCAGAGCTGATAACTCTAGCCCAGGCCCTCAGATGGGCAAAGGGAAAAATGGTGAACTTTTTCACTGATAGCAGGTATGCCTTCGCCACCACCCATGTTCATGGAGCTCTATATAAAGGAAGGGGACTATTAACATCTGGGGGAAAAGAAATCAAAAATAAAAAAGAAACTTTGGCCCCGCTAGAAGCCTTATGGCTCCCAAAGAAAGTGGCCATTATACATTGCAAAGGTCACCAAAAAGTAGACTCACCCCAAGCCAAGGGAAACGCCTTCGCCGATCTGATGGCAAAGCCTGCAGCTGAAGGCCGTGTACTCCCAATTAAGATTTTGCCTCTGCTGCCTCCATGCTTTCTCCCCACGGAACCATTTTATACCAAAGAAGATCTACGCCTGATAAAAACCTCGAGGGCAAAAAGAGATGACCAGCATTGGTATCACCTCGAGGATGGACGCATCTTCATACCAGAAGCTATAGGACGGACCTGGCTCCAGCAAGGCCACAGCTCCGCACATCTAGGGGCAACCGAGTTGTCTGAACTAGCCCAAAGGGACTATTTTACTCCAAACCTTAATAAAATCATAAAAAGCCTAGTAGACCGATGCAAAGCCTGTGATCAGACTAACCCATCTCCCAAGTTTAATTTTTCAGGACAGAGATTATGCGGGAAGATGCCTGGAGAAATATGGGAACTGGACTTCACTGAGACAAAACATGGACTCTATGGCTATCATTACCTCCTTGTACTAGTGGACACCTTCTCCGGATGGGTAGAGGCTTTCCCCACTAGAACAGAGTCAGCTCAGATAATGGCTAAAAATTACTCAATGAATTGGTTCCCTGATTTGGCATCCCTATTGGTCTGGGATCAGATAATGGCCTGGCTTTCATATCCAGATCTCTAAAATGTTAGCCAAATGCTTACAAATAAATTGGAAATTATTGTGCCTACCACACCCAAAGCTCAGGGCAGGTAGAAAGAATGAATAGAACTCCAAAAGAAACCTTGACTAAATTAATTACAGAAACTGGCAAAAACTGGGTAGGCCTCCTTCCCTTTGCCCTTCTTAGAGTGCGATGTACACCCCATGTACAGGGTATTATCCCTTTTGAGATCTTGTTTGGGAGGCCACCCCCACTACTCCCCAAATTGGGAGACGAACATTGGGCCAAGATTTCCAAAAACATCTTAAGTCCCTGCAGGCTCTGCAACATACGCTGCCAGCTATCCATGACGTGATAAAAGAAAGCCGTAAAGACCCCCCCCCCCCCCCCCCCCCCCGCGAGACTAAATCATCACATCAAGAGCTCAGACCTGGAGATTGGGTCTGGACACAACGCCACACCTCGCCTAACCTAGAAGCTCATTGGACCAGGCCTTATCCCATCATCTTATCTACCTCATCAGCAGTGAAAGTGGCTGGACAAAGTTATTGGATCCATCGCTCACAGACCAAGGCTGCCCATCCTGATCACATTCCACAAGAATGGACACTTCAGCAAACAGGAAATCCTCTTAGGGTTCGACCAGTTAAAGTCTCCTGACCTTCTATTTGATAAATGCCTTGCCTGCTTCTGCCTTTACTGCTCCTAGCCATCTTTATACTAATTCTAACCACTGGATTAGTTGCAGTTGTGCCTGCAGATTGGACAGCCATCGAAAAAGGGCTATTCATTTTCACCTTCCTGTTATGGATGGGATGTTTTATAAGTATTGGATGCTTTTTATAATTTCTATAACTAGACAGGCTCTCTCTGATCATGCCCAATCCAATATAGATGGATTGTTAGTAAAACTACCACCGGACAGGTTCTGGCCAACTCCACCTCTTACGCCTCCCCCTGTCTTATTTTTGATCTTTGTAGCCAATTCCTAAGCTGGACCAACCCTGTACTTTTCAAACAAGGGGGAAAACCCATACTCTCACCCACTGGAGCCAAAATGGGCTTCCCTGGAGCCAGCCCCCATCCAAAGGGACCAGAATGCCAACACCTTAAAAAGGTACAGCTTTATGCTTGCCCCTCGGATGGACCCCCAGATTGTCAAGGCCATGGACAATTCCATTGGGCTTCTTGGGGCTGTGAAACAATCGCAGACTAGACTCACAAAGATCCATTCATATCCTCTATAACTACAGTCTCTAATTCTAGAACCCAACATTTAATATCCCTAAAAATTAAAGATGGATTAGACTCCCGATGGAACTCAGGAAAGACATGGGGTCTCAGACTGTATGTAACTGGTAGTGACCCTGGTGTTGAAATCACTATACAGAGATTTAAAATCCGGGTCACCCTAAGAGCCCCTATTGGACCCAAATCCTATTATTAACCCTCTTCCTGATCCTGGAAGATCACTAACTTTAACTACTAAGGCAACCCCACTAACAGACACTCCTCCAACAATCAAAGAGACTCACAATCCTAAAGAGACCCACAATGAGGATACGGATACCTTTAAGGCCCTATACTATACCTTTAAGTTTCTAAATTCTACTAACCCAAACATCACCCAAGACTGTTGGCTATGCCTAGATCCTAGACCCCCCCTATTATATTGGGATAGGAGCATCCATACTCCTAGGAGAAAGAGATAATCAGATTCATAATTTAAGCCACAATCAATTACAAAATAAATGTCTCTGGGGACAACACCCCAGTCTTACCTTAGGGGATTTAGAAGGTCAGGGAACTTGTTCCTATGCAGGAAATTATCGAGTTAACCAATCTCAGTACCTAAGTTATTGTAATAACACTATTAGACCTCCTATTTCTACAAGGAGGACTCTGTCTGGCATTGGGAGAACAATGTTGTTTTTATGTCAATAACAAAGCCTAGCACAGATTAGACAAAGATTAGAAGAAAGAGAAAAACAAAGACAAGCCAATCTAAATTGGTATGAGTCTCTCTTTTCATGGTCACCATGGTTGACCACCCTACTTAGTGCCCTAGTTGGACTGTTAATCTTAGTCCTCCTTGTCCTCCTTATCGGACCCTGCTTGGTAAAATTACTCCTACAGTTTATCAACCAAAGATCAGCTCTATTAAACTCACGGTACTCCAAGGACAATATATACCCTTAACGACCCAAGATAATAATTAAGTACCGAGGAATCGGGTATAAACCAGAAGAAGTGGGGAATGTAAAGGGCAAACATAGCTAGCCTCCTGTAGCCTGGGAGTAAACTATGACCTATGTAAGCTTAGAAGGACCCCAGAATATGAGATGCTGAAACAGGGTTTCTTTTGGGCTTTCCTAGAAGTGCTGTTTCTGTTCCCGAGATATTAGTTCTGCTTAAAACCACATTTGCCAAGTTACTGAGAAATAGAACTTCCTCTTAACTGCTTGTTTGAGCTTCTGTAAACCTGCTTGGTGTAATCACCCTTCCCCATTCTCAGGCACCGCATCCTGTTCCAACTAGATAGAAGACTAATATTATAAACAACATGACTCAGCATTCAACTGGCTAGAGTCAACAAGTTATATTTGTAAAAATTTTTTTTTCAACGTTTTTTTATTTATTTTTGGGACAGAGAGAGACAGAGCATGAACGGGGGAGGGGCAGAGAGAGAGGGAGACACAGAATCGGAAACAGGCTCCAGGCTCCGAGCCATCAGCCCAGAGCCCGACGCGGGGCTCGAACTCACAGACCGCAAGATCGTGACCTGGCTGAAGTCGGATGCTTAACCGACTGCGCCACCCAGGCGCCCCAACAAGTTATATTTTAAAATTCTTCAGGACTGTGTGATTGATGCCTGCCTTATATTTTAAAAACCTACAACATTGTGTGATTGGTGCCCACCCTCTCAAACTGCCACCGTTTTGCAACCCGATTGGTCGATATAACCTTTATAAGACATCCCTAAAGCATGTTCGGGGCCAGACTTTCAGGACCTGTTGTATTTCCCTGTCTGGACCGGCCGTAATAAACTTTTTTTGATCCTGTTTTTGCTGTCCAGAGTTCATAAGTGATCGCGACCTACAACAGGTTGGATATACTGTCCTGTGCCAGACAATTGTTCAAAAGTCACTGGAGTAGCAGTGTCAAAGTTCTGCAGAGCACGAGTGACACAAGCATGAAAGTCCTGAGCAACGACAGCATATTGGACCGGGGTCAGGATGATTTTCATGAGAGAGCCTCAGTCCCAGGCACATATGGGATAAGTGCCACAGTTTCCAAAATACTGATCATAAAAGGGCTATGAAGGCCATATAGTTGAACTTCTTTCTGTAATTTTTACTATTTGGAAGGGCAGGCTTTCATGGACATATTGTCCATTTTGCCTAAAAACAGGAAACAGGTGGAATTCACGGCCTTCTGGGCTTCTTCAAGACACTTCTGCATTAGGGTAAGGACTTTATCAGAGGTTCTTATGAGACCTCTGATATCATGTTGATGAGATTTTTTTAGGCTCGATACTGTCTCACCCTTTTGGGAGAGGGGGAGTAAATTTTGGCTGTAAAGGCGCCAGAGGCACCGCCTGATTATAGGGGGACTGAGGTTTTTCCTCCTTTTTAGATAACTCTACCTCTTCATATACACCATCCAAGCTCAAGGGGAGAAGGGCAGTGCGGACGATGGACCAAGTGAAGATTACCTCAGGGGGGACATTAGCCCCTTCAGAATGCCTGGCCTTTAATGTTTTCCCTACTCGTTCCCACACGTCAAGATCATAAGTTCCTTGTTCTGGGAACCAAGGGCAATTTTGTTGGGCAGTCAGCAATGATTTAAGGAGAGCCTTATAGTTTAGAGTCATCCCTGCTGTCTCTCCTAGTGACTGAAGAATTCAAATACAGCACTTTTGTAGGGAGTCAGGAGCTGGGAGGGAGCTAGGGAGTTCCCCATGGGAGATCTCTCAAAAAGTTCCATGGCAGCAAATCCTAATATAGTTTTGCTTTATCCCTTACCTCGTCAGGGAGACTGTACCCCGTGCATTTTTTTTCTTGGAACTCCTTGATCATTCCGCAGCATCCTGCAGTCCTTGTGTTGCACCACCTCCTGGCCACGTCGACTCCTTGTCCACATCAGCCCGGAGTCCCCTTTTCTTCCATCACGTTGCGGTCACCATCTGTTGTAGACTCTAAGTCTAAAGTTCTCACCTGGCCAGCAAGACAGAGGATGCAGGATTAAAAGCAAGAGGTGGCTAACATCCTGGAAAAGACAAGAGCCCTGAATAAGGGTCCTTGCTCCATTTTTATTAGGATCAGAAGGCTACACACACATGGTAATGGATGTGCACAAAGACACGAACATTAACTCATGGGCATGAGGGAAAGGGGGTCTTGAAGATATGTGGGGTTAGGGGTTTGGGTTAACACAAAACAAAATCCTGGTTGCGTTTGTAGCAAACAGGAGGCAGGACCTCTGTTTATCATAGCTAGCCTAAGGGATAAGACAGAGCTAGTAACCTCAGGGTTAACAAAGCACCTTTTCTTTTGTTAATCAGCTCCTCTCCGGGCAGCTTCACCTCAGCTCATTGGTCTACAGCCCTATTTACCTGTTTACTTAATTTGGTCCTTCCTTCCTGTGAAAGCAGCTTTCTGCTATCGTACAAGATTGGGGGGCACTTTTGCCCTGAATACCTAATCTTGTTTACTTCATAGACCTTTGTATTGGGGGCATTTGCCCCCCACCCCAGTCTATCCTTATTTGCCTAATCTTGTTTACCCAAACTTGGGTGTGAGCATCCTATGGCTTTGTAATTCTTTATGCCTTGTTAACCCAGTGGTGCAAGCCCAGGAAATTTCTAAGCTTATTCAACAACAATATACAACACTGTATATTTTGACGATTGACAAGTGCCTGTTGGTGGTCCCCTGTCCATTCAAGTGCTGCATCTGTGAAGTGCAGTCTCTGCATGATACTGTTATCAATCTGTGTTTGAGTAATCATTGCTTTGGTGATACTAGTATTTATGTGATTGACTACTCTAGCAGTACGGACAGACTCTGTCAGGGAGACTGCTGCCACAGAGGCTGTGGTAAGATGACACCCGATGACATAAGGAAGGCAGTGAACCATCCAACAAATCTTGTAGGTCTCCAGTTAGAAATGGCTTGGGCTAATTCAGCGAGACCACTGGACCCTTGCCAGGGCCTTGTTATATTTACCGGAAGCCAAGTTTGAGGCTGTCTTTTTAAGATAAACATATGTGAGACAGAAAGTTTGGTAAGATGATAATGGCTGAGACAGGCTGGGTACCAAGCCAAAAACAGCATGTATGGGTTGTCAAATGTTCTGTTAACCAGCTTAAAGAAAGGGGGGCTGTGATAGGAGCCTAATACTGTGATGGCACAAAGAGTCAGTGGGGCAGAGAGAGAGGGAGGGAGAATCCCAGGAAGGCTCCACACTGTCCGTGCAGAGCCCGATGCAGGGCTCAAACTCATAAACCATGAGATCATGACCTGAGCCGAAGCCAGGCACTTAACCCACCGAGCCACCCAGACACCCCAAGAAACAGACTCAACTATAGAGAACAAATTGATGGCACCAGAGGGGAGGTGGGTGGGCCATGGTTCAAGAGGTGATGAAGACGAAGGAGCACACGTGTCCTGATGAGCCCTGGGCGATGAGTGCAAGTGCCGAGTCACTTTATTGTACCCCTGAAACTAACAGAACACTGTATGTTAACTATACTGGAATTTAAAAGGAAAGAAAAATACCCTTTGAGAGCTAACATAATTTTGTACAGCGTGACTGTTTTTGTCATTGGGTGTCTGAAACCAGGCTATCCTGAGATTAATTTGTATTACAGATGAGCACTCTTTAGTAAAAAATCCTGTTCCTTTAGGTATTCCTAAAATTTTGAAGATCATGGAAAAGTCTTATAATTGTGCTCAGTACAAGTATTACTTTTATTGTTATATGTTGAGAACATTACATTTGTTTGCTAACTGTAATTAACAGGATACCTCTGCTCTTTATATTTCTAGATGTTTCTCCTACACACATGATCAAGAAATTACAACCAAAGGAGTATAGTAATACAGGAGAAGTATTCCAGGCAACGATGTTGGAAAGACACAAAGGCCACGAAATCAAAGATTTTTGCTTCAGGGAAATCCAGAAAAATGTGCATGACTTTGAGTGGCCATGGAGAGACGATGAAATAAATTACAGAGACATGCCTGTAACCCGTAAATACAGTCTCACTGATAGAAGAGGTCAATCTGGTACGAGAGATGCAGGAAACAAGCCTGTTGTAAATAGGCCTGGATTAAGTTTTCAGGATAAACTTCACGTTTCATTGAAAATTTTTTTGTTTTATTTATTTTGAGACAGAGAAGGAGAGAGAGAATCCCAAGCAGGCTCTGTGCTGTAGGTGCAGATCCCAACACGGGGCTCAATCTCAAGAACCATGAGATCATGACCTGAGCCCAAGTCAAGAGCCTGACACCTAATCATGTGAGCCAACCAGGTGCCCTTGTCAAGTGGATTTTGAATGTATTTCCTACAAGAAATTCACTTCAAAAATTAAAGGACACAAGGTAAAATCATGGACAAAAGATAAACATAAATGCTATTAAAAATAGGGTAGCTATATCAGATCAAAGTTAATTAAAGAGCAAATACTATGACCAGGGATAAGGAAATCTATTTCATAATCATAAAGGGATACATTCACCAGAATAACATGAGAATCCTAAACTACGCACCTGGCAGCAGAACGGCTGAGAAAACAGAGAGGACCGTAATGACAGAACAATCCACAATCACAGAGATCTCCACACTCCTTCTCTCCATAATAGAACAAGTAGACAAAATCAGTACCTTGGCGACTGTAACATGACTATCAAGGAAACTGCCCCAATTGACATTTACAGAAAACCGTGAGATAAAAGAAAAATTATGTATTGTTCTCTGTCCCTGGCTCCTGCACAGAACTCCTAACGTCCTTGTATTTCCTAAATGACAAGGGTAACAGCAGCATCTTTTGTTATAATGAGGCCCAACTCCTGTTGGTTGGGGCTGCTCACAATAAAGCCCAAGCCACGATTATAAACGGGATTTTGAGCCCTACCCCCTCATCCTCCAGAGAGAGGACTTGGGCTGGAAATGGAGTTAATGACTGGTCATGTGTAGATGAGGAAGTCTCCTCAAAAGCCCAATGGCTGGAGGTTCAGAGAGATTTCAGGCTGGTGAACACTTCCACTCCAGGAGGTGACACACCCCAACTCCATAGGGACAGAAGATTCTGTACTGAGGACCTTCCCAGACCTCATCCCGTGTGTCTCTTCATCTGACTGTCCATCTGTATCCTGTATCATACTTGTAATAAACTGGTAAATGTGTTTTCCTGAGTTCTGTGAGGGGCTTTAGCAGGTTGGTCAAAGACAATGAGGGGGTGTTGGCACCTCTGATCTAGACCAGTTTGCAGAAGCACGTGAGTCAGCCTGGACTTGCACCTGGTGGCTGGAGTGTGTGGAGGGGCATCCAGGGAGAGGGTGTCACAGTTGAGATGAATGGTAGGAAACCAGCTGGTGTTGGAGACTGCTTGTGGGTGGGGGAAACCCTCCATATATTTGTGACCAGAAGTGTCAGAAGTGAAGTCTTCTGTGTGAGTAGTGAGGGAGACAGGATAGAAGCACACAGTAGGGGAAAAAACAGATTTTTTCCCTACACAGGAGAAATACTGATTTTTTTCATTCATAAGAATGCTCCACCTAACCAGGGAATTAAACACAATCTTTAAAAGTGCACACAGGGGCGCCTGGGTGGCGCAGTCGGTTAAGCGTCCGACTTCAGCCAGGTCACGATCTCGCGGTCCGTGAGTTCGAGCCCCGCGTCAGGCTCTGGGCTGATGGCTCAGAGCCTGGAGCCTGTTTCCGATTCTGTGTCTCCCTCTCTCTCTGCCCCTCCCCCGTTCATGCTCAGTCTCTCTCTGTCCCAAAAATAAAATTAAAAAAAAAAAAAAAAAAAAAAAAGTGCACACAGTACTTTACCAAGAGAAACCATATCCTGGGCCATCAAACTAGTCTCGCTAAATTTTAAAAGAATTCACATCACACAAAATATGTGTATGACCACCATGGAATTATGATAGAAATCACTAATAGAAAAGCCTCTGGAAAATCCACAAATACTTGGAAAACAATGACCTCCTTGTGACTAACCCTGTCACAAAGCAGACGTAGAGAAAGAAATGAGAATGTAGCCTGAAGTGAATGAAAATGAAAGCAGAACATTCATAATTTGCCACCACAGCGGGAGAAACTGAAGACCACGTCCTTGGGAAAGGGCTAGCCACAGAACACCTAAGCCAAAGACTCTTCCTTTTTGTTTGTTTGTTTGCTTTGGGTGTTTAACCAAGGGGTGTGAACCTCCTCCTAAGTGAGCTCATGCAGTTCTGAGGCTTACTTAGGTGAAGCAGGACAGTGAAGACGGCAAGGTTCTTGAGGTTATTTATAAATATTTGATTATGATAAACCAGTTGAAAATGTTGTAACACATAGTCCGCTGAGGGTAGTTAGATAAGAGACGATATATTTCTAGATGAACTCAAAATAAGTGGGCCTGTCTGGGTGGATCAGTCAGTTAAGTGTCCGACTCTAGGTTTTGGCTCAGCTCATGATCTCACAGTTTGTAAGTCAAGCCCTGCATGGGGCTCCACACTCCCAGCGGAGAGCCTGCTTAGGATTCTCTCTTTCTGCCCCTCCCCTGCTTATGCACATAATCTCTCTCAAAATAAACTTTTAAAAAATAAAAATAAATTGATATTCTAATGGAAGTAGAGAATATAAAATGGCAGATATGAGGGTAGTAACATAGGAAGGGAATAATCAAAAATGTGATTACAAAGGTGGTACAATTACTGGAGACAATGACTTTGGGTAGTTAAGATGGGTAAGGAGAAAAGAAAAGGCCACAAAGTATTAGTCAGCTTTCTAGAAGGGTTTTGTATGGTAACAAATATCCCTGAATTCTCCTGGGCTTACAAAAACAAACATTTATTTCTTCCTCATATCACTTCTATCATTATTCACCTCTTGCTTGGTTCTGTCATTTGAGTCTGGGATTCAGGGTAGAACTTCAGTATGTGGGACATAACCATTCTTGTCCCAGAGAGAAGAGAGAGTTAGAAGGAGCAAACAAAGTTTTTAAAGCTTCTGTTATACTTAAAATATGCCATTCTACTCATACCACATTAGTCAAGGTGACTATAAACTGAGAAGGAAGTGTAGTCCCCTCAACAAGAAGGAAGGGTTGCATAGGTCAAATGGCCAAGCTTGATATCAAAGAGCAGAGACATACAATCTCACAAGAGGGTGGTAATTAATTGGAAATATTACAATGTATGACAGTGCAACTTCTATCAGAAATCATTTATCCCTTCTTTGTATTTGACACAAAATACACTTACGTTTGTCCCAAAAGAAGAAAAAAATTCTACCCAAACATGACTACAGTCACACGGGAAGGTCTTACAACAGTCTCGTGAGATTCCTCTTGGTTGAGAGCCTTATGTGGAGTCCTCACTCCTAACACATTATGGCGGAACAGAAAAAACCTGAATAAACTCTCCCACTCAGAAAAGAAAAGGAAAGGAGGGACCCAGCAGTCTCTGGTCCACAGCAAACAGAGAGGGGCAGGAATAAGGAACAATCCTTTCCTAGGTTCCTGCTTTTCCCCTGAGAATAGCCATCTAGTCCTTTGTGTTTCACTGTTCTTGACTTCATATAGTTACCTCTCTGCTGAAGTGTCAGAAACCCTGACTTCCTTGTACAACCAGCCATTTTCCCCAGTGACTTCCTTTCCATCATAATGTACATTACCAAACATTATTGCATGATCCCAATTTCCTTATGGTGCAAACTTGGCCCAAGGTGGACAGCACAATATTTTTTAAATAGCACTTTATGGGGCGCCTGGGTGGCACAGTCGGTTAAGCGTCTGACTTCAGCCAGGTCATGATCTCGCGGTCCGTGAGTTCGAGCCCCGCGTCAGGCTCTGGGCTGATGGCTCGGAGCCTGGAGCCTGTTTCCGATTCTGTGTCTCTCTCTCTCTGCCCCTCCCCCGTTCATGCTCTGTCTCTCTCTGTCCCAAAAATAAATAAATAAATAAAATAAAATAAAAAATAAATAAATAGCACTTTATGTGTCACCAAACAGCTACATTTTTTATTAGCTACACCCACCATATTTAGCTAGACATGCCATGCTCCTCGTATTTATTCCAGGGTCATTGAGCCTCTCGGCCCCTCTAGTAGAGCCACACTTGTGCTTTCTGTTCACTAAGTCATCCTGTCCAAGAGAAGCAATCCCACTGGACCTACTGTAGTCAACTGCAGGTTACATCAAAAGGCATTGATTAGGGCCATGTCTTTCATGTAGACTTTGGCATGATTTTGAATTTTAACTTGCCCTTGACCTCAAAGGATTTATTAATGGTAAGTTTTACCCGCTAGAGATGAGGCACAGTTACGTCCTTAAATCCTACTTGCAAATCAGCTCATTCACTTCTGACATCAGGTCTTTCTTGGAATACTGTGTTAAATGCAGCTGAGAACAAAGTGGCATGGTAGTATCTTTTGCTTTCCTGATCTCTATATTGGTGGAATTGATATAAAGAGGTGATAACAATCCCCCAACCTTGGGAACATTTGCAAAGTTCTGGGGACATTTTAAATGTCATCATTGTGGTGGTTCTACCGGAATCTGGTGGACACAGGCCAGTGACACTGCTAAATGTCTCACAATGCACAGTACAGCTTCATACATGAAATAATTATCTGAACCCCATTATCTACAGAATAGTACAACTTATACCCTGTAAACCTCAATGGAAAGAAAGCAGGAATGTCTATATTAACACCAGATAAAATAGATTTCAGAGAAAATGAAATTACTCAGTAAAAAAGGGAAAATTACATGATAAAAGGGTCAAACAAGGTGACTTAGCACTCCTCAGTGTATATGCACCAAAGAATAGCTGTAAAGTATGTTGATGATCAACTCATAGAACTGAAAGGAGAAATAAATTGACAATTACAGCTCGAGACTTCTCTCGATAATTGATAGAACAATGACAGAAAGTCAGAAGGACATCTATGAACTCTACAACACCATCAAGTCACATGATCTCATTAACATTTTTAGAATACCACCCAAACACAGGAGATTACATATTTTTTCCCCAAGAACAAATGCCAGGAGGGGCCAAGATGGCAGAGCAGCGTTCAAGTTTTCTGCTTCTCTCATCCCTGAAATGCAGCTAGATCAGCACAAAACCATTTTGCACATGTAGAAAATTGATCTGAGGATTAGCACAACAATCTGCATAACTTGAGCCACAGAACTCGGCAGGTATGCAGCATGGAGAAACGTATTCCCCCCCCCCCCCCCCCACAAAACAGCTAGAGAGAACGAGTGGAAACAAGGGACTGAACAAGAAAGGGAGAAAGGAGAAAGGAGAGGGTTTAAATGCAATTAAGACTCTATAAAAGGGAGAACAGAGTCGGAAACTCCGAGGTTGGGTACCTGGCAGTGCTTGGTGGGAAGCACGAATCCCCAGGAGCATACAGTGAGTTCCTTGGGGTCCTCAGACCACACTGGGAGAGGCAGTTCCCCTGGTGAGGAGACATTTGATAGAGGCCCTGGAGCCTCCCCAGAGGCAAAGGTCCTAACAGACCCAAAAGAACAGCCACGTTTGCTGGTGTTGCAACCAGGACGTTAGGAGGTGGTGAAGTCTGGTGCCAGGTGTGTGTTGTGATTTACCATAATGCCTGAAATGCTGCTGCTACACAATCGTGCGAACTTTTTCGGGGGTGGGCTGGTACCCGGTGGCAGATTCTGGGCCTCTGCAGCGGCATGGTCGGGGAAGCATCCCCAGGGGTGGGCCAGCACATGCCATTGCTTGGTGAGACCCTTCCCCAGAGGGTCAGAGCAGGTTCAAGCTACAGGGGTCCTCAGAATTGAGGGGTTTGGAAACACAGGCCAATTGGAGATGAAATTCGGGAGGGAGGTGCTACCTGGCAGCTTGACATTTTGGTCACAGACAGTGTAGAAGCAGGCAATGTAAGGAAGCTGGAGATAAAGAGGGTTGCTTGATTGCCCCTTGGCAAGAGCACAGAGTTCTTATGCTAGAGAATGGGTAGTTGGGTAATGCCATTTTCAACTCTCCCACACATGTGCATACATGCATAAGGATCCACCCCAGTAAGCTAAGCAGCGCCATCTAGTGGAGAACAGAGCCGTCAGACCAAGCCCTGTCGACTGTGCCAACAATGCTCTAGATGAACATCACAAGTCTCTGCCTGGTTAGTGTATGGACTATAAAGTGCTTCATAGTTTGACTTCTTGGGGAAACTGGATATAATTTCATTTGTATTTCATTCTGTGCACTAGTCTATTCAATTTTCTTTTTCTTATCCTTGAATACAGAAAAAAATTCATTTTTATTTTCCATTTTTATAAAAAAGATTTTTACTTTTTCTAATATATTTCTTTTGTAAGTTTTTTATTCTATTTTACTTTCATCATTTCATTTTATTCTATTTTATTGTATTCGTATTTTTAAAGTTTCAAATGTTTTCCAACTTTTTTTTTCCTTTTCTTTTCCTTCCATTTTTTCTCTACTCTATCAAGCTTCTTTCAACAACCAGACCAAACACACATAGGATCTAGCATGCTTTACTTGATTTTTTTGTGTGTGTTGGTTTTAATTTTTTATTTGAAAAAATTTTTTATTAAATCTTTTTCTTCCTCCAAAATGACCAAATGAAGGAATTGACTCCAAAAGAAAGAACAGGAAGAAATGACATCCAAGGACTTAATCAAACCAGATATAAGCAAGATGTCTGAACCAGAATTTAGAATCATGATAATAAGAATACTAGCTGGGAATGAAAAAAAAGCACAGAATCTCTTTCTGTGGAGATAAAAGAAGTAAAATCTAGTCAGGATAAAATTTAAATTGCTGGGACTGAGAAGCAACCTCAAATGGATGCCATGGCGGCAAGGATGGATGAAGCAGAGCAGCAAATCAGCAATACAGAGGACAAACTTATGGAGAATAATGAAGCAGAACAAAACAAAAAGAGGGAAACTAAGGGAAGACAGCACAATATAAGAATTAGAGAACTCAATGACTCATTAAAAAGGAATAACATTCAAATCGTAGGGGTCCCAGAAGATGAGAGAAAAAAAGCAGTTAGAGGTTTATGTGAGCAAATCCTAGCTAAACTTTCCTAACCTGGGAAACACAGTGACATCAAAATCCAGGAAGCAGAGAGAACTCCCATTAGATTAAAAAAAAGAAATGACCATCAAAAGGCATATCATATTCAAATGCACAAAATGCATAGACAAGAAAAGAATCATAAAAGCAGCAAGGGAAAAAAAGTCCTTAACCTACAAGGGAAGACCGATCAGGTTTGCAACAGACCTATCCACAGAAACTTGGCAGGCCAGAAAGGAGTGGCAGGATATATTCAATGTGCTGAATCAGAAAAATATGCAGCCAAGAATTCTTTATCCAGCAAAGCTATCATTCAAAATAGAAGGAGAGATAACGAGTTTCCCAAACAAAAACTAAGGAGTTCGTGACCACTAAACCAGCCCTGCAAGAAATTTTAAGGGAGACTCTCTGAGTGGAAAAAGACAAAACACAACAGACCAAAAGCAACAAAGACTAGAAACAACCAGAGAACACCAGCAGAAAGTCCAACGCTACAGGCAACACAATGGCAATAAATTCTTACCTTTCAGTACTCACTCTAAATGTCAATGGACCAAACTCTCCAATCAAAAGACACAAGGTAACAGAATGGATAAGAAAACAAGATCCATCTATATGCTGTTTACAAAAGACATATTTTAGACCTAAAGTCACCTTCAGATTAAAAGTAGGGGGGTGAAGAACCATCTGTTATGCTAATGGTTACCTAAAGAAAGCTGGCATAGTCATACTTATATCAGCAATCTAGATTTTAAAATAAAGACTGTAACAAGAAGGGCAGTCTTTATAAAGAAGGGCATTATATTATAACTAAGGGGTATCTCCACCAAGAAGACCTAATAATTGTAAACATTTATGCCCCAAACGTGGCGACCCCCAAATATATAAATCAGTTACTCACAAAAATAAAGAAACTCATTGACAATAATACCAAAATAGTAAGGGATTTCAACACCCCACTTACAACAATGGACAGTTCATCTAAACAGAAAATCAACAAGGAAACAATGGCTTTGAATGACACACTGGATCGGATGGACTTCACAGATATATTCGGAACATTTTATCCAACAGTAGCAGATTACACATTCTTCTCGAGTGCACATGGAACATTCTCCAGAATAGATCACATACTGGAAATGCAAATCAGCCCTCAACAAGTATAAAAAGATCGAGATCATACCATGCATATTTTCAGACCAAATGCTATGAAACTTGAAGTCAACCACAAGGAAAAATTTGGGAAGACAACAAATACTTGGAGACTAAAGAACATCCTACTAAAGAATGAAGGGGGTAACCAAGAAGTTACAGAGGAAATTTAAAAAGTCAATGAAAATGGTAACACCGCAGCCCAAAAACCTCTGTGACGCAGCAAAGGCAGTCATAAGAGGGAAGTATATAGCAATCCAGGCCTTCTTAAAGGAGGAAGAAAGGTCTCAGATACACAACCTAATCTTATACCTTAAAGAGATGGAAAAAGAACAGCAAATAAAACCCAAAACCAGCAGAAGACAGGAAATAATAAAGATTAGAGCAGAAATCAATGCTATTGAAACCAAAAAACAAAAAACAAAAAAAAACCAAAAACAGTAGAACAGATCAATGAAACCAGGACCTGGTCCTTTGAAAGAATTAACAAACTTGATAAACCCTAAGCCAGTTTGATCAAAAAGAAAAAGGAATTGACCCAAATAAATAAAATCAATGATGAAACAGTAGAGATCACAACCAACACTGCAGAAACACAAACAATAATAAGAGAATATAAGCAATTACATGCCAATAAATCGGGCAATCTGGAAGAAATGGAAGAATTCCTAGAAACACATACACTACCAAAACTGAAACAAAAAGAAATAGAAAATTTGAACAGACCCATAACTAGTAACAAAAATAAATTAGTAATCAAAAATTTCCCAAAAGACAACAGTTCGGGGATGGATGGCTCTGCAGGGGAGTTCTACCAAACACTTAAGGAAGAGTTAACACCTATTCTTTTGAAGCTGTTCCAAAAAGTAGAAAAGGAAGGAAAACTTCCAAACTCATTGTATGAGGCCAAAATTATCTCGATTCCAAAACAGACAAAGACCCCACTAAAAAGGAGAACTACAGACCAATATCCCTGATGAACATGGATGCCAAAATTTTCAACAAGATACTACCCAACCAGATCCAACAATACATTAAAAGACTTATTCCCCATGACCAGGTGGGATTTATACCTGGGATGCAGGGCTGGTTCAATATCCCCAAATCAATCAATGTGATACATTACATCAATAAAAGAAGGGGCAAGAACCACATGATCTTCTCAATAGATGCAGAAAAAGCATTTGAGAAAATACTTGATAAAAAACCTCAAGAATGTAGGGATAGAAGGATCATACCTCAAGATCATAAAAGCCACATACAAAAGACCCATTGCTAATATCCTCATTGGGGAAAAACTGAGAGCCTTCTCCCTAAGGTCCGGAACAAGATAGAGAGGTCTACTCTTGCCACTGTTATTCAGCATAGTATTTGAAGTCCTAGCCTCAGCAATCAGACAACACAAAGGAATAAAAGGCATCCAAATTGGCAAGGAGGAGGTCAAACTTTCACTCTTCACAGATGACATGATACTCTATATGGTAACCCCAAAAGACTCTACCCCAAAACTGCTAGAATTGATCCATGAATTCAGCAGTCCTAAGATGTAAAATCCATGCACAGAAATCAGTTGCATTTCTATACACCAATAATGAAGCAACAGAAAAAGAAATCAAGGAATCGATCCCATTTACAATTGCACCAAAAACCATACAATACCTAAGATAAACCTAACAAAAGAGTGAAAAATCTGTACACTTAAAACTATAGAAAGCTTATTGAAAGAAATTGAAGACACAAAAAAAAAAATGGAAAAAATATTCCATGCTCATGGACTGGAAGAATATTGTTAAAATGTCGATACTACCCAAAGCAATCTATATACTCAATGCAATCCCTATCAAAATAACACCAATATTCTTCACAGAGCTAGAACAAACAGTCCTAAAACTTGTATGGAACCAGAAAAGGCCCAAATAGCCAAAGCAATGTTGAAAAACAAAACCAAAGCTGGAGGCACCACAATTCTGGACTTCAAGTTGTATTACACAGCTGTAATCAGTCATCAAGACAGTATGGTACTGGCACAAAAACAGACACATAGATCAAATGGAACAGAATAGAGAACCCAGAAATAGACCCACAAATGTATGGCCAACTAATCTTGACAAAGTGAAAAACAATATGAATGGAATAAAGGAAGTCTCCAGCGAATGCTTTTGGGAAAAGTGGACAGCATCATGCAGAAAAAATGAACCTGGACCACGTTCTTACACCATACAAAAAAAAAAAAAAAAAAAAAGCAAAATAGATGAAAGACTCAAATGCAAGACAGGAAGCCATCAAAACCCTTGAGGATAAAGCAGGCAAAAACCTCTTTGACCTCGGCCACAGCAACTTCTTACTCAACACCTCTCTGGAGGCAAGGGAAACAAAAGCAAAAATGAACTAGGGGGACCTCATCAAGATAAAATCTTCTGCATGGGGAAGGAAACAATCAGCAAAACTAAAAGGCAATTGATGGAATGAGAGAAGATATTTGCAAAATGACCTACCAGAAAAAGGGTTAGTATCCAAAATGTATAAAGAACTTTTCAAACTCAACACCCAAAAAACAAATAATCCAGTGAAGAAATGGGAAAAATACATGAATAGACTCTTTTCCAAAGAAGACATCCAGATAGCTAACAGACACATGAAAAAATGCTCAACATCACTCATCATCAGGCAAATACAAATCAAAACCACAATGAGATGTCACCTTACACCTGTCAGAATGGCTAACATTAACAACTCAGGTAACTCAGTGCACTTTTGCACTGCTGATGGGAATGCAAACTGGTGCAATCACTCTGGAAAACAGTATGGAGATTCCTCAAAAAATTAAAAATAGAAACTACCCTGCGACCCAGAAATTGCATTACTAGGTATTTACCCCAGGGATAAGGATGTGCTATTTTGAAGAGGCACACGCACCCCAATGTTTATAGCTGCATTATCAACAATAGCCAAAGTATGGATAAAGCCCCCCCCACACACACATACACACACACACACACACACACACACACACACACATATATACATACATACTATGGAATATTTTTTTTTTTAATTTTTTTTTTCAACATTTTTTATTTATTTTTGGGACAGAGAGAGACAGAGCATGAACGGGGGAGGGGCAGAGAGAGAGGGAGACACAGAATCGGAAACAGGCTCCAGGCTCCGAGCCATCAGCCCAGAGCCCGACGCGGGGCTCGAACTCACGGACCGCGAGATCGTGACCTGGCTGAAGTCGGACGCTTAACCGACTGCGCCACCCAGGCGCCCCAAAGTAAGTTTGTAATCTTAAAATTGCCTCCCCAAAATACACCTACAGGCACATACAGTGAATGTTGAGAGTTTAGCTAATACTGGTGCCTCAGCATCCATTCTGTGTGGCCAGGTGGTCTGTAGGGACCTTGAACTGATACTAGCCATTCCCTTGAGCACATACCCTAATAAGAGCCCACGTAGTCAGAAGCAAATGTCAAGATAGGACTCTCCCAATCATCCCTATGATAAGCATTCTCCCTCATATCCCAGGATCTTCCCCTTGTCCCCTTTAGATAAGACCCCCCCACACACACACCTCCAAAAGCTTACCGAAACCCTGCTCTGTTTGGTTTGAATTGACCATTGCAGCCTTAGCCTAGAACCCTAAAGCATTCCATTGAGGGGTCCTAATAAAGCCATGTGCCCTTGGTCCTGCCCTAAGAGTTCTGCCTATACCCTGCCTTAATCTCCTCACAACCCACATTGGTGTGCAGAATAGCTTCCCCATGATCTGTGACGAATAAACTTCTCTACTTCACTTTCCCTTACAATCTCTTGTTGAACCGTGGCTCACCGTCTGACATCTAGGACTCTGCTTAACAAATATTAGTACAACAAAGTCACAACACCAACACTAGACAATTCTATCAAACCTACAAAGAATTAACAGGAATTCTACACAATTTCTCTCAGAAAATAGAAGAGTGAATACTTTACCCAACTAACCGTGTGAGGCTGGTATTAGCGTAATACCAAAACTACACAAAAACATTAAGGGGGCAAGGGGAGATAACTACCAAAGAGATCCCAAATGAAGGTGCAAAAATTCTTAGCAAACTATTAACACTGGAAGTCAGCAATACACAGAAAGAATTGTACACCATGACCAAATGGGTTTATTTGGGGGACAGAGAGCAGTTTCAAATTCCAGCGGTATCAGCCATCATGTTAACAGGCTGGACAGGAAAAATCACAGGATCCTGTCAATTGATACAGAGGAGGATCTGACAAAATTCAACACCTATTTATGATCTAAACTTTCAGAAATCTAGGAACAGAGGGAAATTTCCTACACTTGGTAAAGAACGCCTGCAAAAAACTTAACAGCAAGCTTCATCCCTAATGGTGAAAGACTGGATGCTTTTCTTCAGAGACTGGAAACAAGGCAAGGATGTCCACTCTCCACACTGATATTTGACATGTTATCAGAAGCTCTAGTCAGTGACAGAAGAGGAGTAAACAAAAGTGGTAACGAGAGAAAAGCAAGATAAAATAGCGTAGCTACTTGCAGAAGCCATCATGGTTGTGGTAGGCTGGATAACACGCCCATCCCAAAGGATGGCCATGTCCTCGTGCCTATCACACGGGAGTGTTACTGTAAATGTCGTAAGGGAGTCTACAGATGTGCTCTGGTGAAGATCATGAGGCGGGCGATTATCCTGGATGATCTGGTAAATGCGATATGGTCCCGAGGGACTTATAAGAACGATGCAGGTAGAGTTACTTATGTAAAGGTTGGTGAAGTGATGACAGAGGTAAACAAGTTTGAAGATGCTATCCTGCTGGCTTCAAAGAGGGAGGAAGGGGGCCACCATGAGGCAGAGGATATAAGTGGCCTCCAGACATGGGAAGGTAAGGAAACAAAATCTGACCTGGCATATCCAGACGGAGCACGGCGCTATGGATCCATTTTACACATTTCGCCTCCAGAACTATAAGAGAATAAATTTGTTAAAGTCATTCAGGCTGTGGTGATTTGTCACAGCATCAACGGGAATGTTTTTGAAGTGGTATATATAGAAAATACAAAGGAACGTACAGAAATTTCTAGAAGAACGAAAATTTACAAAGTGTCAGAACACAGAAGCATGCAAAAATCCATTGCATTTCTATATACTAGCAATTTACACATTGAACCTGAAATTAAAAGTACAATACCGGGGTGCCTGGGTGGCTCAGTTGGTTAGGTGTCTGACTTTTGACCTCAGCTCAGGTCTTGATTTCAGGGTCAGGAGTTCAAGCCGTCCATTGGGCTCTGAGCTGGGCATGAAACCTACTTAAAAACAATCCATGTATGATTGTTTAGAAAATAAAAAGTAAAAGAAATATGAGCCCACGTTCCAGTGCAGGGACCTGTGGCTCTGAAGACAAGAATCTGTCACTGGGAAATGGCAGAATGGCCTCCAGGCAACTGGCAATGCAGATCATCTCCTTTTCAGACACTGGGGTTGGAATCACAGGGACTTTCTATCTTATTGATCATTATTTTTCATTTACTTCACTGTGTGCTCGTTAACCTCCACACACTTGGTTTCCAAGCACCAGACCACAGCCAACTACTATAGTTAAGATGTTTCAAGTTACTTCACTCAAGACCTGAAGGAACTCTTCAGATTTAGCACCTACTTTGTACCTGTCACCATCTCATATGCATTTTTCACGTCACAAGAGTCTCCCAACAACCCACTGACTTATGTATCCCTTGGTGTAAACTGGGAAAAAATTGTAAATGAAACATATAATCTGGGTCACAATGTGTGGAAAGAAAAGATAATGGCAAGGGAAAATTGTATAAAAAAAAGAAGTTTTACTACAGTTGAAAATGAGCCATGGAATAAATTGCTCAAGACCATACTTTGCAATCCACATTTTAAAATCCTCTGGGGGGCGCCTGGGTGGCGCAGTCGGTTAAGCATCCGACTTCAGCCAGGTCACGATCTCGCGGTCCGTGAGTTCGAGCCCCGCGTCAGGCTCTGGGCTGATGGCTCGGAGCCTGGAGCCTGTTTCCGATTCTGTGTCTCCCTCTCTCTCTGCCCCTCCCCCATTCATGCTCTGTCTCTCTCTGTCCCAAAAATAAATAAAAAACGTTGAAAAAAAAAATTAAAAAAAAAAATTTTTTTTTTAAATAATAAAAAATATATATAAAAAAAATAAAATCCTCTGGAAAATTGTTCTAATAAAATTGTTTAGTAACATTTATGATCTAATAAACATTTCCAAACATCTTCATTAAGTTATTATAAAAATATCTTAAGGCAATTTATCTCAATAGTATTCTATAAGCATTTCAACAAGCACATCATACAATGGAATCTAGGCGTACAGAAGGAAAAGGGATGTAATAAATTAGCATGAAGAAAAGTTTGTCTTTCCCAACCAAGAAATCAGGAGTTTCAAGACTACATATTCAGTGTATTACTAAAGAGTATCCATTTTTTGGTGGCTGATGACTGACACCTTTTAAGCCTCACCACCACATCTGTTCTGCCCACCTGCCCAAGCTGAGAGAAAAGCCTGGTGCTTCCTTTGGTATCAGCCGGAACTTCAAACCACAGAAGGCATCCTCCCCCCAGCTCCACCCAGTCACCACCCAAAACACACCAAACCACTCACCATTTCATTCCCTCAAGCCATTTTTTTTTTTTTTTTGACCAGCTTGGAAGTCTGTGCTCTCCCTAGAAATCTTAATTACATGTGTTCTCATCACACTTTTAGGGCATGGCACCACCAGTCTCGATATCCAAACCCAACTTTGGTTAGGGTTCCATCTGTTCCAGTGGATGGCCACAAGTGGAAGTTAACCAAAAATGTGTTAGGCAATGAATATGTGAAATTTCTAGTTTAACTATGAAACAAATGTTCCCATTGTATATTGTTCATTCTAAATTATTTCTTTAGTGGTCCAAGCTCAAAACAATTATTTTTGGCCTAATTTCTGAAATTATTTTATTTCCAAATTTTTCATGTGTACTATGTTCCTATTTTCATTTTATTTACATCATGGTGGAAACCATGGGTTTTATTTGGGCACAAAACACATGAAATAGAATCATATGGTGCATATTCATGAATGGGGGGCAGGTTTTAGGGGATCAGAATATTGAACTTGTACTGCTGTGGCATTTCATTGTAACTACATAAATATCCTGCGGCAAAGTATGGAGAGAAGAACTCAAGTGCAAAGTTTAAGTATATAATCCTCAAACTGTCTGTTCTTTAATTCCATCCTGGAAGGAAATTATTATAGGTTTCTTCAACCTTGAGAGCCTAAAGGTTGTTAGTATGTGTTACAAAGTACTCTATAGAGGTGGGATAAAACTGTGTTAGAAAAAGAACATGACTCCTTCAGGGTTATGGGGAAAAATTATTTAAGCTTTATTAATGAAAACGTGAGACTTGTGATACATCCTGCAGAAAATAGTAGCAAAATGTAATGGCAGGAGTTAACTATAAATCATGAACATACTGTTCTGGTTCTCTGGATTCAACTGCCCTCTCAGATAACTGCTCCCTTCATTTTCCAAAAAAAAAGGAATGGCATTAATGATCCATCAGTTTGTCATTGATAGTATCGCACAGCTATTACTATCTTCCCCTGCATTGTTTCTACCACATAATCCGTCCCTAGCAAACAATCACCATCATTCCATGAAAAGGTCAGTCCCTGTAACTCATCTAGAGAACAGTGCCCTGATCATAACATGCATGACAACTTCAAGGGTGATTTTGCATTATTCTCTGCCCCTACCCCATGCAAATTCACACAAAATTGAATCTGACAACTCCGTGTCCTTGCTGTTCCAGGGAACACGGATATGGATGGGTCACACACAATGAAGTAGGCCCCTTCATCTTATGACTGCTCCTCAGAGACCATCAGGAAAGGCTTAAGATCAACAGATTTCAAACTTGAGGGTGAAACTCATAAATAAAATGTAACTCAAACTCATAAAATATAGCCTTTTCAAGAAAACTCAGGTATCTTATACACAGAAAATCATAAGCTACTTCCACACATGTCCTTGTTCCCATGAGTTTTAACAATTTTTGACATAATTATCATGCAGTGTGGAACATTTCAGGTTAATCTCCGAGATCTAAAGTCCTAGTTATTCCAGTCGGATCCAATTATTCCTGGATTCTCTAATGTGTGGTCTGTTCTGTGAACTGGTCAAAATACTTATCATATTTGTAAGGATTTGCAAGGAATCTCCCCAGTACCAATTTGTTGGTGAACCCTAAGGATGCACAGTTTCTTAAAGGTATTTCCACATTCAGCATATTTGGTATAGTTTCCCTGCATAAATTCTCTCATTACTCCAAAGGTGTGACCATTTAATGAAAGCCGTATGACATTATTTCCATTTGTAAGGTGGCTCTTCAATATAAATCCTCTGATGTTTTGGCCTTGGGGCAAAAGCCTTAGCACACACATTAGTTTTCTGTGATTTCTCTCCAAGGACTGGATAATGGCTCTGCCACAAACACTTACATGGTTTCCTTTCAACATAGACTCTTGTTGCAAAATACTTGGAACTCAAGCTAAGAGCTTTGCCACACTCATTGCATTTATAAGGAAAATGCTCTAGTATGTTCCTGCAATTTTGATCTTTGGGTAAAATCCTTGCCACACACATTACACGTGTATGGTTTCTCTCCAGGAGATTTACTCATATCTAGTGAAGAGTACTAATTTAAAACTTTGCTACATTTGTTGGATTTGTAAATATGAACGATTTGGTGAACGCTGAGTTTAAGGCAATACCTAAAAGCCTTGCCACATTCAGTACATTTATAAGGCTCTCTCCAGTATGGATTATCTGATGACTGGTGAGGGGTGAGCCTCGAGTAAAGGCTTTGCCACGCTCGTGGCATTTGTAAGGTTTCTCTCCAGGATGAATTCTTTGGTGAATCCTGAGGTCAGACCGTTGTCTAAAAGCCTTGCCACATTCAATACATTTGTATGTTTTTTCTCCAGAATGAATTTTCTCATAAAGTCTAAGGTGTGAACCCCTGATAAAAGCTTTGCCACACACATTACATTTGTAAGGTCTCTCGCCCGTATGGATTACCTGATGTTTATTTAAGCTTGCATGAATGCTGAAGGATTTGCCACACTCCTTACATTTGAAAGGTCTCTCACCTGTATGGATTCTCTGGGCATTTATAAGGTGTGAATTTTGACTGAAGACCTTGCCACACTCATTACACTTGTAAAGTTTCTCTCTGGTATGGATTATTTGATGTGTACTGAGGTGTGAGCCTTGAGTAAAGGCTTTTCCATACTCATTACATTTGAAAGGTTTCTGTCCAGCATGAATTCTTTGGTGAATCCTGATGTCAGACCATTACCGAAAGGTCTTGACACATTCAACACATGGATATGACTTCTCTCCAGTATAATTTCTCCCATGATGCCTAGGGTGTGAACGCTTGGTAAAGGCTTTGCCACATTCGTTACATCGGTAAGGTTTCTCTCCAGTATGGATTATCTGATGTTTAGTGAGGTGTGAGCCCTGAGTAAAGGCTTTGCCACATATGGCATTTGAAAGGTTTCTTTCCAGCATGAATTCTCTGGTGAATCCTGAAGGCCTTACCACATTCAATACATTTATATGATTTCTCTCCAGTATGACTTTTCTGATGGTCAACCAGGTTTGAACTTTGGATAAAAGCTTTACCACACTCATTACATTTGTGTGGTTTCTCTCCGCTATAAATTCTGTGATGTTTTACCAGTTTTGAACTCTGGCAAAAAGCCTTGCCACATTCACTACTTTGGTAAGGTTTCTCTCCAGTATGGATTAGCTGATGGTTTGTTAGGCTTGAACGTACACTAAAGGCTTTGCCACACCCGTTACATTTGCAAGGTTTCTGTCCAGTTGTCTTCTCTGGTGATTTTCAAGGTGTGAATTTTGACTGAAGAGCTTTTCACATACATGACATTTATATGGTTTCTTTCCTGTATGAATTATCTGATGTATGGTGAGGTGTGAACCCTGATTAAAGGTTTTGCCACAGTCATGACATTTGTAAGGTTTTTCCCCATGTGATTTCTCATCATGTGTTAGTGTCGAAGGGTGAATAAAATCACTCCCATGTTTATTAGAAATGTTGGTTTGCACACTAGGAGAAATTTCTTGAAGTGGTGAAACTGAGGAACCAGTGTTGACACACTTATCAACTTGATTATATTCATACATTTTCCCTTCAGTATGAAACACATGCCATTCATCCTGAAAGCTTAATCCAGGCCTATTTACAACAGGCTTGTTTCCTGCATCCCTCGTACCAGATTGATCTCTTCTATCAGTGAGACTATATTTACGGGTTACAGGCATGTCTCTGTAATTTATTTCATCGTCTCTCCATGGCCACTCAAAGTCATGCACATTTTTCTGGATTTCCCTGAAGCAAAAATCTTTGATTTCGTGGCCTTTGTGTCTTTCCAACATCGTTGCCTGGAATACTTCTCCTGTATTACTATACTCCTTTGGTTGTAATTTCTTGATCACGTGTGTAGGAGAAACATCTAGAAATATAAAGAGCCAGAGGTATCCTCTTAATTACAGTTTGCAAACAAATGTAATGTTATGTTCTCAACATATAACAATAAAAGTAATACTTGTACTGAGCACGGTTATAAAACTTTTCCATGATCTCCAAAATTTTAGGAATACCTAAAGGAACAGGATTTTTTACTAAAGAGTGCTCATCTGTAATACAAATTAATCTCAGGATAGCCTGGTTTCAGACACCCAATGACAAAAACAGTCACGCTGTACAAAATTATGTTAGCTCTCAAAGGGTATTTTTCTTTCCTTTTAAATTCCAGTATAGTTAACATACAGTGTTCTGTTAGTTTCAGGGGTACAATAAAGTGACTCGGCACTTGCACTCATCGCCCAGGGCTCATCAGGACACGTGTGCTCCTTCGTCTTCATCACCTCTTGAACCATGGCCCACCCACCTCCCCTCTGGTGCCATCGGTTCTCTATAGTTAAGAGTCTGTTTCTTGGGGTGCCTGGGTGGCCCGGTGGGTTAAGTGCCTGGCTTCAGCTCAGGTCATGATCTCATGATTTGTGAGTTTGAGCCCTGCATCGGGCTCTGCACAGTGTGGAGTGCACTGGGATTCTCTCTTAAAATAAATAAGCTTTAAAAAAGTGTTCCTTGGTTTGTCTTTTCTTTTTTCCCTTTGCTTGTTTGCTTTCTTTCTTAAATTCCACATACGAGTGAAATCATATGGTTGTCTTTCTCTGACAGACTGATTTCATTGAGCATTATACTGTCTAGCTCCATCCATGTAGTTGTAAATGGCAAGATTACATTCTTTTATGGCTGAATAATATGCCATTGCACACATCATATATTCTTTACCCATTCATCTACCGATGGACACCTGGGCTGCTGCCATGATTTGGCTATTGTAAATAATGCTACTGACATAGGGGTACATGTATCCCTCTGAATTAGTGTTTTTGTAATGTTTGGGTAAATACCCACTAGTGTGATTAGGGGATTGTATGATAGCTTTTTTTTTTTTTTTAACATTTAATCATTTTTGAGACACAGAGCACCAGCAGGGGAGGGGTAGAGGGAGAGAGATATAAAGAATAGGAAGCAGGCTTCAGGCTGAGTTGTCAGTGCAGAGCCCAGTCTGAGATCGGACTCAAACCCACAAACCATGAGATCATGACCTGAGCCAAAGTCGCACACTCAACTGACTGAGGCATCCAGGCACCCCAGGTAGCTCTATTTTTAACTTTCTGAGGAGCCTTCATACTCTTCCACAGTGGCTGTACCAATTTGCATTCACACCAACAGTACAAGAGGGTTCCTTTTTCTCCACATCCTTGCCCACACTTGTTCTAAGATACAGTATTTTTCCACCATGACCCTAAAGCACATACCAATTGGCAGTAAATACATTTCTCATAACCGATGAGAAAAAAAGTATTATACATAATTTTCTGTATATGTCATATAAATGCTGAAGGACAGATAGTATATTACAATGGTAAGTAATCCAAACCAAGCTTATCTGATGGATAATCTAAATGAGAATCCAGAATTGCAAAATAAATATAGCATTGAGAAAATGTAGAATTTAATAAAACAATGTTTACCAAACTAAATTTTATAAATACCTGTTATAAAATTATTTGTGCCCATGAAGAATAGGCATTTCACAATATTAACAAGTGGTGCATGTCAGTTCTATTGCATAAAACATGATAAAAGATCATCATTGTAAATCACAATAAACAATAATAAATAAAATATTCTAGGGGTGCCTGGATGGTATTAACCCAGAACAGGTCCACGCGATACAAGATCCTTTCAGTCACCAGGTTTTCATCCCAGCTGAGAGCCTAGGAGGTGCACAGGACTGTGGAGCGGGGCAGGCAGACTGCCCATGCTACCCTATGAGGGCTGCCTGACTAGCATGGTTTGAAACATCCAGTCTGGGGAGGAGAGAATTGGGTGTCGCCATTCCCCCCCCCCCCCCAATCACCAACACAATGGAGTTTCAGGGAACAGGACAGTGGCCCCCAGTGGAGGCAGGACCCACTTGCACCAAACCCCACCCCTCCATGCCTGATAACGGCTTTTCTACCAGAGTAGGGCAGACACTAACCAAACCAGATACTCTATCCTCGAGATCAGCATAGCCACTGATCCCAGGCACTAACAGACAACTGTTCTGTGGTTTTATATGTTAGTCTAGTTTGTTTTAAATATTCTTTTTTTTTTTTTCTTTTCTTTCCTTCTCTCTTCCCTTCTTTTACTTTCTACTCTCTGATTTTTTTTTTCTTCCCTTTGGAATCAGGCTCATAGTTTCTGCTTTCATTCATTTTTGGTCAATTCTTATTTTTTATATATTTACATATACATATATATGTATGTGCATGTGTTTACACATAAAAGTGTATATACATATAAGTACACACACACACACACACACACACACACACACACACATATCCTTTTTTTCTTTCTGTTCTAGGTGTTCATTTGTTTAACCAGGCATTTTTATTCTATTCTTTTTACATCTTTTCTGTATCTCTTTCTTCTTTATTTTCCTCTCTCTCTGGATTAAGCCTTATAGTTTCTTTGATTCTCTGCCTAGCCTTTTTTTTCCCCCGCCCCTTTCATTTCTCTCTTTGTATGGGATAAGGTTCACGTGTTGTTTTTCCTTTTTTCTGGGTTACTTCAACCAACAAATCAAAGCACACCTGGTGGAAGGTCCAAACAATCCACCACTCCAAGCAGTGGGATAGAACAGCCAAAGATGTAACAACAGGGTAGACACAACACACCCCAAAAACACTTCCTGAAGTGCCAGGTCCTGGACAGTGTATGACTCCTTTCTAATATGGTAGTATTTGCAGGTGGACACATAACAAGCCATTGAAAGATGTAAAAGACAGAAAGTGAGCCAAAATGATGAAATGGAAGAATTCTCCTCAAAAGAATTTCCAGGAATAAAGAATAGAGGATTGCTCAAAATGGATATAAACAATATATCTGAACAAGAATTTAGAATAACAGTCATAAAACTAATAACTGGGCTTGAAAAACACATAGAAGACAGCAGAGTATCTATTGCTGCCTAGATCAAAGACCTATGAAATAGTCATGATGAATTCAGATATGCTGTAAATGAGATGCAAAATAAACTAGATGCAGTGACAGCAAGGATGAAGGAGCACACGAGAGAATAAGTAAGATAGAAGATACAATTATGGAAAATGGCAAAGCTGAAAAAAAAGAGGGAAAAGAAATTACTAGACCACGAGGGGAGAATTAGAGACCTAAGTGATTCAATAAAATAAAATAATACCTGTATCATAGCAGTTCCAGAAGAGGAAAAGACAAAGGAGAAGGTTTATTCGAACAAATTAGAGCTGACAACTTCCCTAATCCGGGGAAGGAAACAGACATCCAAATTCAGGAGGCACAGGGAACTCCCTTCAAAATAAAAAACAGGTTAATACCATGACATATCATAGTGAAACTGGCAAAATACAAAGACAGAGAATTCTGGGCCTTAACCTACAAGGGTAGACACAAAAGGGTAGTAGTGGATCTGTCCACTGCAATTTGGCAGACCAGAAGGAAGTGGCAGGAAATATTCAATGTGCTGAATAGGAAAAACATGCAGCCAAGAATCCAGCAAGGCTGTCATTCAGAACAGAAGGAAAGATAAAGGCTTTCCCAGACAAACAAAAACTAAAGGAGTCCATGACCACTAAACCAGCCCTGCAGGAGATTGTAAGGGGAACTGTGTGAATGGAAAGCAGCAAAGACTACAAAGCACCAGAGACATCATCACAAGCATGAAACCTACAGAACACACAATGACACTAAATCCGTATCTTTCAATAATTACTATGAATACAAATGCACTAAATGCCCCAATCAAAAGACATGGGGTATCAGAATGGATTAAAAAAGAAAAAAAGCAAGATCCATCTATATGCTGCCTACTAGAGACTCATTTTAGACCTCAGGACATCTGCAGATTGAAAGTGAGGGGATGGAGAACCATCTATCATGCTACTGGATGTCAAAAGAAAGCCAGAGTCGCCATATTTATATCAAACAAATTGGATTTTTTTTTTTAATTTTTTTTTTTTAATGTTTTTTATTTATTTTTGGGACAGAGAGCATGAACGGGGGAGGGGCAGAGAGAGAGGGAGACACAGAATCGGAAACAGGCTCCAGGCTCCGAGCCATCAGCCCAGAGCCCGACGCGGGGCTTGAACTCACGGACCGCGAGATCGTGACCTGGCTGAAGTCGGACGCTTAACCGACTGCGCCACCCAGGCGCCCCAAACAAATTGGATTTTAAAACAAAGACTGTAGGGGCGCCTGGGTGGCTCAGTCGGTTAAGCGTCCGACTTCAGCTCAGGTCATGGTCTCGCCGTCCGTGAGTTCGAGCCCCACGTCGGGCTCTGGGCTGATGGCTCAGAGCCTGGAGCCTGCTTCCGATTCTGTGTCTCCCTCTCTCTCTGCCCCTCCCCCATTCATGCTCTGCCTCTGTCTCAAAAATAAATAAACGTTAAAAAAATTTTTAATAAAAAAAAAAGACTGTAACAAGAGATGAGGAAGGGCATTGTATCATCATTAAGGGGTCTATCCATCAAGAAGAGCTAACAGTTGTAAATGTTTATGCCCCCAATGTGAAAGCATCCAAGTATACAAATCAATTAATCACAAACATGAATAAATATATAGATAATAATATCGTGATTGTAGGGGACTTTAATATTCTACTTGCAGCAATGGACAGATCATCTAGGCAGAAAATCAGTGAGGAAACAATGGCTCTGAATTACACATTGGACCAGATGAACTTAACAGATATATTCAAAACTTTTCATTCTAAAGCAGAATACACATTCTTTTCAAGTACACATGGCATATTCTCAAAAATAGATCACATACTGATCACAAAACAGCCTTCAACAAGTATAAAAAGATTGAGATCATACCATGAATATTTTCAGATCACACTATTAAGTTTGAAATCAATCACATAAAAAATTTGGAAAGCCCCCAAATACATGAAGGTTAAAGAACCTCCTACCAAAGAATGAACGGGTCCACCAGGAAATTAAAGAAGAAATTTAAAAATATATGGAAGCAAATGAAAATGAAAGAAGGACAGTACAAAGGCCATCCTAAGAGGAAAATACATTGCAGTACAGACCTATCTAAGAAAGGTCCCAAATACAGAACCTAACCTCACACCTAAAGGAACTAGAAAGCAGCAAAGAAAACCCAAAGCCAGCAGAAGAAATAAAAAAGATTAGAAAAGAAATAAACAATATAGAATGAAAAAAAACCCAACCAGTAAAACACATCAATGAACCTAAGAGCTGGTTTTTTGAAAGAATAAACAAAATTGATAAAAAATAATAGTAATAATAAAAAAAACTGATAACCCCCTAGCCAAACTTCTCAAAAAGAAAAGAGAGGACCCAAATAGATAAAATCACGAATGAAAGAGGAGAGATCACAACCAACACCACAAAAATACAAACAATTATTAGAGAATACTATGGAAAATTCTATGCCAACAAACTGGACAATCTGGAAGAAATGGACAAATTCCTAGACACTCACACACTACCCAAACTCAAACGAGAATAAAGAAAATCTCAACAGACCATAACAAGCAAAGTAATTGAATCAGTTATCAAAAATCTCCCAACAGGGGCGCCTGGGTGGCGCAGTCGGTTAAGCGTCCGACTTCAGCCAGGTCACGATCTCGCGGTCCGTGAGTTCGAGCCCCGCGTCAGGCTCTGGGCTGATGGCTCAGAGCCTGGAGCCTGTTTCCGATTCTGTGCCTCCCTCTCTCTCTGCCCCTCCCCCGTTCATGCTCTGTCTCTCTCTGTCCCAAAAATAAATAAAAAACGTTGAAAAAAAAAATTAAAAAAAAAAAAAAAATCTCCCAACAAATAAGTGTCTTGGGCCAGATGACTTCCCAGGGGAATTCTACTGGACATTTAAACCAGAGTTAATGCCTATTCTTCTCAAGCTGTTCCAAAAAAATAGAAATGGAAGGAAAGCTTCCAGACTCATTGTATGAAGCCAGCATTACCTTGATTCCTAAACCAGACAAAGAACCCACTAAAAAAGAGAATGACTGGCCAATATTCCTGATGAACATGGATGCAAAAGTTCTCACCAAGGTATTAGCAAATCGATTCAACAGTACATTAAAAGAATTGGTAGCATGATCAAGTGGGATTCATTGCTGGGCTGCAAGTCTGGTTCAACATTCACAAATCAGTCAACGTGATATATCACATTAATAGAAGAAAGGATAAGAACCATATGATTCTGTCAAAAGATGCAGAAAAAGCATGTGACAAAATATAGTATCCTTTCTTAATAAAAACCCTCAAGAAAGTCAGGATAGAAGGAACATACCTTAACATCATAAAAGCCATAAATAAAGTCAAACAGCTAATATCCTCCTCAGTTGGGAAAAATTGAGAACTTTCCCGAGATCAGGAACACAACAGGGATGTCCACTCTCACCACTGTTGTTTAACATAGGGTTGGAAGTCCTAGCCTCAGCAATCAGACAACAAAATGAAATAAAAAAGGCATCCAAACTGGCCAAGAAAACCAAACATTCACTTTTCAGAGATGACATGATACTCTACATAGAAAACTCCAAAAACTCCAAAAAACTGCTAGAATTGATACATGAATTCAGCAAAGTTGCAGGATATAAAATCAGTGTACAGAAATCAGTTACATTTCTATACACCAATAATGAAGCAGCAGAAAGAGAAATCAAGGAATAGATCCTATTTACAATTACACCAAAACCCACAAAGACCTAGAAATAAACCTAACCAAACGGATAAAAGATCTGCACGTTGAAAACTATAGAAAGCTCATGATAGAAATTGAAGAAGACACAAAGAAACAGAAAAACATTCCATGCTCATGGATTAGAAGAACAAATATTGTTAAAATGTCCATACTATCCAAAGCAATCTACAAATTCAGTGCAATCCAAATCAAAATACAACCAGTATTCTTCACAGAGTTAGAACAAACAATCCTAAATTTTGTATGGAACCAAAAAAGACACCGAATAGCCAAAGTATTGTTGAAAAGAAAAATCAAAGCAGGAGGCATCATAATCCCAGACTTTAGATTTTATTGCAAAGCTGTAATCATCAAGACAGTATGGTATTGGCACAAAAACAGACACATAGACCAATGGAATAAAATAGAGAACCGAGAAATGGACCCACAAAAATATGGCCAACTAATCTTCAACAAAGCAGGAAAGAGTATCCAGTGGAAAAAAGGCAGTCTCTTTAGCAAATGGTGCTCGGAGAGCTAGACGGCAACATGCCGAAGAATGAAACCAGACCACTTTCTCACATCATACACAAAAATAAATTCAAAATGGATGAAAGACCTAAATGTGAGACAGGAGACCATCAAAATCCTAGAGGAAAACAGGCAGCAACCTCTTTGGCCTCGACCACAGCAACTTCTTCCTTGACATGTCTCTGAGGGCAAGGGAAATAAAAAGAATATGAACTGGGACCTCATCAAGATAAAAATCTTCTGCACAACAAAGAAAACAATCATCAAAACTAAAAGGCAACTGATGGAATGGGAGAAGATATTTGCAAATAACATATAGGACAAAGGGATAGTATCCAAAATCTATCAAGAACTTACCAAACTCAACACTCAAAAAACAAATAATCCAATGAAGAAATGGGCAGAAGACATAAATACTTTTCCAAAGAAGACATCCAGATGGCAGACACATGAAAAGATGCTCAACATCACTCATCACCAGGGAAATACAAATCAAAACCACACTGAGATACCACCTCACACCAGTCAGAGTGGCTAAAATTAACAACTGAGGCAACTGAGGCAACAACAGATGTTGGTGAGGATGTGGAAAAAGGGGAACCCACTTTCACTGTTGGTGGGAATGCCAACTGGTGCAGCCACTCTGGAACACAAAGTGGAGGTTGCGCAAAAAATTAAAAATAGAATTACCCTATGACCCAGGATACAGGAGTGCTGATTCATAGGAGCACATGTACCCCAATGTTTACAGCAGCACTATCAACAATAGCCAAATTATGGAAAGAGCCCAAATGTCCATCAACTGAAGAATGGATAAAGAAGATGTGGTATATATATGCAATGGAATACTCCTTGGCAATGAAAAAGAATGAAATCTTGTCATTTGCAACTATGTGGATGGAACTGGAGGGTATTATGCTAAGTGAAATAAGTCAATCAGAGAAAAACAGATATATGATTTCACTCATATGTGGAATTTGAAAAACTAAACAGAAAGGGGGAAGGGAAGGAAAAATAACTTACAAACAGAGAGGGAGGCAAACCATAAGAGACCCTTAAATACAGAGATCAAGCTGTGGGTTGAAGGGGGTGGGGGACTGGGGGGAGCGGGGGAGGTGGGTGATAGGCATTGAGGAGGGCACTTGTTGGGAGAAGCACTGGATGTTGTATGTAAGTGATGAATCACAGGAATCTACTCCTGAAGCCAGGACTTCACTGCATGTTAACTAAACTAACAATTTAAATAACTGACAAAATAAAATTAAAATAATAAAATAAATAAAATAAAATAATAAAATAAAATAAAATAAAATAAAATAAAATAAAATAAAATAAAATAAAATAAAATAAAATTCCTAGTAGAAAACAGAGGAAAAGCTTCATGACATTACTTTTTGCGATAATTTACCAGATATAACACCAAAGCACAGGCAACAAAAGTACAATCTGATAAACTGACTACATCAAAATCAAAAACTCCTGCACACCAAAGGACACAAATCAAGAGCTTAAAGCCAACCTATGGAGCACAAGAAAAGATGTGCAAATCATATATCTGATAATAGGTTGGTATTAAGAATAAATAAGAACTCTAAAAGGGTATAGTTCCACAGTGCGTGGTCTGGGAGCGGGGAGGTCCCCATACCAAAAAACAATGCTCTGACAGCAGCTAGGTATCCTACAATTCTGACTCAGTTCTGACAATTCAACTCAAGCCTGATGTTATCTATTTGGAGGTCCCACAAGTTAAGGGCTCAGTCCTACACGACCCGCCCCCACTTTAGATGCTAATGGTAAGTCCAAGTTGTCATACCTAGGCTTCTGACGGACCAGCTATAGATCTGAAGTTCCAATGAACCCCCTCCTTGGGTCTGACTTGCTAGATTGGCTCAAAGAACTCAGAGAAACATTTTACCTACTAGATTACTGGTTCATCACGAGAGGAGGGGACTCTGGAACGCGTAGGGCAAGGCAAGAGGAAAGGGTGCAGAGTCCTCTCCACGTGGGTCACTCTCCACAAATTTCCTCTTGGTCACCAGCCCAGAAGCTCTCTGACCTCTCTCCTTTTGAGTTTTTATGGAGGCTCCATTATAGAGGCATTATCGATTAAATCACTGATCACTGCTGACTGAACTCCATCTCCAGCCCCTTTCCTCTCCCACAGGTCCAGGGATGGACTGAAAGTTCCAACCCTCCAATCACTTGGCTGTCTCCCCTGGCAACAAGCCCCCATCTTTACAGGATTTCCAAAAGTCACCTCATTAGCATAAACTAGGTTGTGGTTGAGAGGTGACTGTTATGAAGAACAAGACACCCATTTCATCTTTATGGCTCCTGAGCAATTTCAGGAATTGAGGACAAGAGGTCAAATTATGATCAAAGATGCTCCCATTGTGGGGCGCCTGGGTGGCGCAGTCGGTTAAGCATCCGACTTTGGCTCAGGTCATGATCTTGCGGTCTGAGTTCAAGTCCCACGTCCGGCTCTATACTGACAGCTCAGAGCCTGGAGCCTGCTTCAGATTCTGTGTCTCCCTGACACTACGCCCCTCCCCACTTGTGTTCTGTCTCTGTCTCTCAAAAATAAATAAATGTAAAAAAAAAATTTTTTTTTTAAAAGATGCTCCCATTGCTCTTATCGCTCAGGAAATTCCAAGGGTTTTAGAAGTTCTGCGCAAGAAACACGAATGAAGACCAAACAGATTTCTTATTACGAATCACAATATCACAAACTCCTACAGCTCAACAAAAACAGAACCCACAAATATTCTGATTAAATAATGGGCAAAGGACTTTGGAACCAACATTTCTCCACAGATGATATACAAATGGCCAACAAACTTATGAAATGATGTTCAGTATCACTGACCATTAGAGAAATGCAAATCTAAACCGCAATGAGATTATCACTCACACTCATTAGGATGGCTACTATCGAAGAAACAGAAAATACTAAGTGTTAGCGAAGATGGGGGAAAATGGGAATTCTTATGCAATGTTCATCAGCAAGTAAAATGTAGATGGAAAATATCAGGACAGTTACTTGAAAATTAAAAATTAAATTACCATACACTGTGAGCTGAATGTTTGTGCCCCCTAAAATTTCTATGTTAAAATCTAATCCCCAAGGTGATACATTTGAAGGTGGTGGCTTTGGGAAGTAATGAAGTCATCAGGATGGAGCCCGCATAATGGGATTAGTGCCATTACAAGAGGCCAGACAGCCAGCTCTTTCTCGTATCATGTGAAGATACAAGCAGTCAGCAGCAGCTTGCGGTCAGGAAGGGGGTCCTCACCAGAACCCAAGCATGCTGGCACCCTGATCTTTGACTTCCCATCTCCAGCACTGTGCAAAACAAATGGAACAACTGTTGTAAGCCACCCAGTTTTTGGTATTTTGTTACAAGAGTCTGAACAGACTAAGAAAGAAAATTGTCTTGATTGTGAGAAGTAGGGAGCTTCTGCAACAAATACCTAAAAATGGGGATGTGGCTGTGAACTGGGTCACGGGTAAAGGTGCCTGCTGGAAGCTGAGAATGTCACGAAGGGAATTTTAAATGTGATTCTGGTATAGGCTCCAAGACAAAAAGAAGAGAGCTGAACACAGTTCTCTTGGCCGAACTGCATTCATGCTCTACTGTCTTGTGGAAAGTAGAATTTGCAAGCAATGCCATTGCTCTTCAGCTGAAATTTCTAAGCCAAGACGCTTGGTTCCTCCTGACTGCTAATGGTTAAACGAGACCAAAGAAATAACTTGAAGATAAAATTATCAAGCAAAAAGAGACTATAGAACTTCAAGATTTTGAAAATTCCCAGCCTAACCATTTTGCAAAAAAGGAGAAAGCAATGTTTGGAAGAGAATAGGGTGTGGCCCAAAAGACCCCGAATAGCCAAAGGAATGTTGAACAAGAAAATCAAAGTGGGAGGCATCACAATCCCAGACTTTAGCCTCTACTACAAAGCTGTAATCATCAAGACAGCATGGTACTGGCACAAAAACAGACACATAGACCAATGGAATAGAATAGAGAACCCAGAATTGGACCCACAGATGTATGGCCAATTAATCTTTGACAAAGCAGGAAAGAGGATCCAATGGAAAAAAGTCTGTTTAGCAAATGGTGCTGGGAGAACTGGATGGCAAAATGCAGAAGAATGAAACTAGACCACTTTCTCACACCACACACAAAAATAAACTCAAAACGGATGAAAGCCTTAAACGTGAAACAGGAAGCCATCAAAAACCTTACAGGAGAAAACAGGCAACAACCTTTTTGACATAAGCTGCAGCAATATCTTGCTCAACACATCTCTAAAGGCAAGGAAATTAAAAGCAAAAATGAACTATTGGGACCTCATGAAAATAAAAAGCTTCTGCACTGCAGAGGGAACAATCAACAAAACTAAAAGGCAACCAGTGGAATGGGAAAAGATATTTGCAAATGACATATCGGATAAAGGGCCAGTATCCAAAATGTATAAAGAACTTACCAACTCAACACCTGAAAAACAAATAATCCACTGAAGAAATGGGCAGAAGACATGAACGGACACTTTTCCAAAGGAGACAACCAGATGGCCAACAGACAAATGAAAAGATGGTCAACATCACTCATCATCAGGGAAATACAAGTCAAACCACACTGAGATACCACCTTACACCACTCAAGAGTGGCTAAAATTAACAACTCAGGAAACAACAGGTGCTGGCGAGGATGTAGAGAAAGGGGATCCCTCTTGCACTGTTGGTGGGAATGCAAACTGGTGCAGCCACTCTGGAAAAACAGTGTGTAGGTTCCTCAAAAAATTAAAACTAGAACTACCCACAAGCCAGCAATAGCACTACTAGGAATTCATCCAAAGGATACAGGAGTGCTGATTCGTAGGGGCACATGTATCCCAATGTTTATAGCAGTGCTTCCAACAAGATCCAAATTATGGAAAGAGCCTAAATGTCCATCATCTGATGAGTGGATAAAGAAGATGTGGTTTGATATATACAATGGAATACTACTTCGCAATGAGAAAGAAGGAAATCCTGCCATTTGCAGCAACGTGGATGGAACTGGAGGGTATTACGCTAAGTGAAATAAGTCAGTCAGAGAAAGACATATACCATATGTTTTCACTCATATGGGGAACTTGAGAAACTTAAGACCATGGGGGAAGGGAAGGGGAAAAAATAGTTACAAACAGAGAGGAAGGGAGGCAAACCATAAGAGTCTCTTAAATACAGAGAACAAACTGAGGGTTGATGGGGTGGGAGGGGAAAATGAGTGAGGGGCACTGAGGAGGGCACTTGTTGGGATGAGCACTGGGTGTTGTATGTAAGTGATGAATCATGGGAATCTACCCCCAAAACCAAGAGCACACTGTATACACTGTATGTTAGCCAACCTGACAATTATATTAAAAAAAAAAAAAAAAGGAATAGGGTATGGCCAAGCTGTTTGAGAAGATCAGAATGAGTGTGTTTTGCAGGGCTTTTCAGATTCCACATGTACGTGAAATCTTATGAGGTATTTCTCAGTCTAATTTACTTCACTTGGCATAATACATTCTAGCCCCATCCACGTTGTTGTACATGGCACAATACCATCCTTTTTTATGGCCGTGTAACATTCCACTCTAAAATACCACATCTTCCTTATCCATTTGCGTATTAACGGATCCTTAGGTTGCTTCCCTGTCTTGGCCAGTAAATAATGCTTCAATAAACATAGGGGTGCATTCGTAATCTTTTCAAACTAGTGTTTTCATTTTCTTTGGGTAAATACCTAGTGGTAGAATTATTGGATCATATGGTATTTCTATTTTTAAGATTTTGAGGAATCTCCATACTGCTTTCCAGAGTGGCTGTACCAATTTACACTGCCACCAACAGTGCACAAGGTTCCTTTTCCTCTACATTTTCATCAGCACTTGTTATTTCTCATCTTTGATTTTAGCCATTCTGACAAATTTAAGATGATAGCTCATTGTGGTTTTGACTTGCAATTCCCTGATAATGAGTGGTGGTGACGATCTTTCCATGTGTCTGTTGGCCTTTGGGAAAATGCCTATTCATGTCTTCTGTCCCTTTGAAAAATAAACAAACAAAAAGCAGAATCAGATCTATAAATATAAGAACTGATGGTTGATGAGAGGAGGGGAGTAGAGAGGTGGGCAAAATGACTGAAGGGGAGTGGGAGATACAAATGTCCAGTTATGAAATAAATGTCCTGAGAATAAAAGGCACAGCATAAGGAATACAGTCAATGATACTGTGATAACGTTGTATGGTGACAGATGGTAGCTACACTGGTGAGCACAACATAACGCACAAACTTGAATCGCTATGCTGTACACATGAAACTAATATAAAGTTGTGCGTCAACTATATTCATGTTTAAAAATTAAAAAAAAAAAAAAAAAAGATTAGTGAGTGTCAACTATGGACCTTATCAGCTACTATAGCAGGAAAACTGCCGGTGTGAAGTGAAGGGAAAGAAAATGGAAAGGAATAAAGGAAGACAGCCAGACTTTACAGACAGAACCATAAAGCTATTTCTCTGCAAATGTTCTCTATTCTTCAACACAAAGGAGGAGTGACCTCAAGGCACTTCAGAGATGATTGGGCCTGCCTCTTCACTTTTTTTTTTTTTAATTTCTTTCTTTTTCTTTTCTTTTTTTTTTTTTTTTTACATTTATGTATTTTTGAGAGACAGAGCACAGTGGGGGAGGGGCAGAGAGAGAGGGAGACACAGAATCCCAGCCGGGCTCCAGGCTCCGAGCTGACAGCACAGAGCCCAGTGCGGGGATCAAACCCACAAACTGTGAGATCATGACCTGAGCCAAAGTTGGACACTAGCCCGACTGAGCCACCCAGGCGCCCCTGCCTCTTCACTTTCAACAGACCAGATGACCTCCCCGCAAAACTGGGTTTTCAACCCCTGCTCAGTAGAACCTGGGGGGTGGTGCGGGACCCTGCCTGGTGGAGCTGGGTCTAGCAGTAGGACTGCTGTCCAACAGGCTTGGAGGGCAGAGCATGGAGGCCAAGAGGATTATTTTCAAGCCTTCAGATCTCATGGATCTTGCTAGGTTTTGGACTTGCCTGGGATCAACCTGTGCTTCTCCCCCATTTCTGCTTATTGAATGGTATTGTCTACCCTATGCCTGTCCCACCACTATATTCTGGAAGTACACAATTACTCCATTCTACAAGTTCACAGCTGGAGAGGATTTTTTGCCTCAAGTCTCACCCATATCTGATTTAGAGATGTTTTGATTAGGTTTTGGACTACAGACTTTAGAGCTGATGCTAGAACGAGTTGACTTGTAGGGGTGGTGGGATAGAACGCATGCATTTGGCATATGGGAAGTACATGAAACTTGGGGAGGGGGGTGAGAGCAGAATGTTGTAGATTAAACACTGGTGTTCCTCTAAAATTCATTATGTTGAAACCTTCCAAAATACAATGGTGGGCCTATGGGCAGTGACCAGTCCATGATGGTGGAGCCCTCATGAGTATCATCAGTGTCTTTACAAGAGAGATCACAGAGAGCTATCTCTCTCTGTTTCTGCTATGGGAGGGACAATGAGAAGTCACCCATCTGCAACCCATCAGAAGGTCCTCCTCAGAGCCTAACCATGCTGGCACCCTGATTTCAGACTTCTGGCCTCCAGAACTGTAAGAAATAAAATTTGTTAATAAGCCACCCATTCTATAGTACTTTGTTATAGGACACCAAACTAAGATACCATATAATCTAGCATTTCCACTTCTGGGTGTGTACACAAAAAAAGTGAAAGCAGGACCTCAAAGAGATGTTTGCATACCCATGTTCACAGAAGCATTATTCAAAACAGCCAAGAGGTAGGGGCGCCTGGGTGGCTCAGTGGGTTAAGTGTCCAACTCTTGATTTTGGCTCAGGTCATGATCTCACAGTTTGCGAGATTGAGCCCTTGCATTGAGCTCTGTGCTGACAGTTTGCTTAGTATTCTCTCTCTCCCTCTCTGTCTCTCCCTGCTCTGTCTCTCAAAATAAATACACTTAAAAAAAAAACAGCCAAGGGCACCTGGTTGACTCAGTTGGTTGAACGTCTGACTCTTGATTTCGGCTCAGGTCGTGACCTCACAGTTCATGAGATCAAGCCCCACGTTGGGCTCCGTGCTATCAACACAGAACCTGCTTGGGATTCTCTCTCTCCCTCTCACTGCCCCTCCCCTGCTCTGTCTCTCAAAATAAATAAACAAACATAAAAAAAATAATAACCAAGAGGTAGAAGCAACTCAAATGTCTACTGATTGAGGAGCGCACAAATAAAATGTGGTATATACACATAATGAAATATTATTCAGCCTTAAAAAGACACTTGGGACGCCTGAGTGGCTCAGTCGGTTAAGGGTCCGACTTTGGCTCAGGTCATGAGCTCATGGTTCATGGGTTCAAGCCCCACGTCAGGCTCTGTGCTAACAGCTCAGAGCCTGGAGCCTGTTTCAGATTCTCTTTCTCCCTCTTTCTCTGTCCCTCCTCCACTTATGTGAAGTATCTAAAATAGTCCAATTCACAAAAACAGAAAGTAAAATGGTGTTCACCAGGCTGTGGGTAGAGAAGAAAATAAGTGGAAAACAAGTGAATTTAAATACTCATGGTAATCAACTGAATCTACATTCAAACAAGAAAAATATAGCATATTTTAACTCTAGTAAGCTCAAATGATGGAAAATATTATGAAAGTTATCTGAAACAATAGAGACATGAGGTCAGGTGCCCCTCCTGTAGGTATTACTAAATGCCAAGCTGTTATTATGAACCCATGAAACTTAATGTGCACTTATCCAAAATTAGTAAATCAGACTTCATAAATATGACCAGGAGAACAAAAGTAAGCTTACAGAGACCAGAGGAAATAAGCAAATGGTCCACTGCGGGAGGGACCTGTGACACAGGACACCATAAGCAGCAGCAGGTTCACGCAGAAACAACTTCTCCTCCCTGGAGGAGGTCCACAGGCAGAGAGGAGGTGGGCAACATACACAGCAAACAAGAGCCAGAGAACAACAGGAAAGCACGAGACGGTGGGACACCAGGGACCAGGTGCACCTTCTATGAAGTTCAGATGGAAACCCAAAATAGTGTTCGTGTGTTCACTCATGAATGCAATTTACAGAAATTTAGAAATTTTGCAGAAAATATAAGTGTCATAAGCAACAGTGGAAGAGAAGTCAATAAAGTATAAGAAATGTGCTAAGTTTTCTGTAAAACACAATGATATTTACGTATCAATTCAATATACTGATATGAACAGGATGAATCTAGACAGGGAGAGTAATTTTGAGAACACAGCAGTTACAACAAGAAATTAAGTCAGTGAAATTTATACAAACTCAACAAGTTATGCACAAAAAACTGAAAACATACTATAAAAAAAGCAATAAATCTTACGTGACAAATTAATGGTATTTCTGGGATTTGTACAGTACAAATATAAAATATACATGTTTTTAAGATATCTAAAATTCCCAATTTAATAAATTTAATTCACAAAAGTGTAACTTGATATTAGGTACTAGGTCAGGTGAGGACAAGTAGAAAAAATAATTCAGACTATCTTTTCAACATAGTCCAGGGTTTGTGCTGGATTTAGGGAACCTGTTGCTGAGCTATACCTTGAAAACTAAAGACGGAAATAGTGTAAAATATTTAAAACAATATCTGCTCCCCAATTCAACACTCCCACTTACAAATATAAAACAAAGAACACTACTGGTAGCATCAAAGATTCACAATTGATGATTAAATAATAAAAATCAAGTTCTTGAGTGCTTGGGTGGCTCAGTTGGTTAAGCATCCAACTCTTGATTTTGGCTTCAGCCTTGATCTCACAGTTCGTGAGTTCAAGCCCCATGTCGGGCTCTGTGCTTTCAGCGAGGAGCTGCTTGGGATATTCTCTCCCCCTCTCTCTCTTCCCTTCTCTCTCTCTCTCTCTCAAAATAAATAACTTAAAAAAAAATCAAGTTCCTTTACAATGCATAGAAATGGACAAGATGAAAGGAAAAAGTGGCTTAAAGGAAACGTATTATGGTGAACCTCATTAAAGTCATCGCTCAGCTTCAGCAACTCCCTCATTAAGATGCTGCATAATTATACCTGTTGAGGTAGAATGAACAACGGTCCGCAGAGGGGATGGCAAAGGCAACATGAACAACAGTCCAGTCAATAGCCTCAGACATATGAGAACGTGAACGTGGACAACATTGCCCCAGGACAGATTCCTGTTTTGTTTATTGTGGCTCAAAGGGATGAATTAGCATCTAATGGACAACGTTGCCGCAGAGCCCTTGAGAGATAACGTGACACACCTCAAAAACTGAAAGAAAACTGCAATCACTGGTCCAGTCAGGATCTCGTGATACTTTCCATCTCAGTATCCAGGGCATATGCTGACCAGTCTAACCAGTAGCTTCAAGAGGTGCTTCTGTAGGAAGCAGACTATTATTAGAACACGGCAGTCAAAGTGTTCTTGGTCAAGAATTTTCTGTACCAAGTAAACCCACTCCACAGAAGACTCCACCAGAAGCAGTCCATAACCTAAAAGTGGACTATCACAGCAAAAAAAAAAAAAAAAAAAAAAAAAAAAGGACGAAATTTCTGACTCTAGGGATGTGTCTTCCAAAAGCAAATTTCAGAGGCAAAATCACGCAGACGTAAGAAAAATGAAATCGTTGCCTAACTAGGTAGAGAGGTGGAAGAGAGAGGAAATACAAGATGTCAGGGCCAGGTGATGTAGGATCTTGACACGGGACCGTGCCCTCCACCCACAGACACCAAGCTAAAAGCTGAAATGTGCTCCCATGTAGGACAGGGGATCAAAAAGACCTTTCTGCCAACTGTCTTCACACATCTGAGTAAAAAATCTCGTAAGATCCAACCCACCTCCCCATTTCATGTGCCCCTGAAGTGTGGCAGAAGCAGAATGGAAGCTATGGCTAAGGAACCTGAACAGGCAAGACAGGGCTCAAGACGGCACCATGCAGCTTCCAGGGAGCCCGATGGAAGGAAGAGCAGCAGCAGCCAGCGTCTTCCCTTCTCATCAGGTCTCCCAGGGACAGCCAATGGGTGTGGAACCAGGACAGGTGCAAGAGTCAGGACTACGGAGGCCTCAGCTCTGAGCCACGTGGACGAAGACCCGAGCATCTGATGGCATCAAGCCCAGAAGGAGAGATCCCCTTTGAAACGGCCCTCCCATGCCCTGCAAAGTCAAGGACCAAAGCAATCATTGCACCAGGTCACTGTGTGTGGATCACGGATCGCGACGTTTGTGTTCATCCTTGCGGGAGCTGCAACACCGCTGGAGGGTGAAAGGGTCAACCTCACACATCTGAAGACCGAGTGATAAGCGAGGGAGGAGAAAAATGTCCTCCAAGTGTTCATAAGAAAAAAGCCTTTGTTTTCCCATAGAACTCTCCCACTGCAGAGAGTTTCTCAAACACCATTTTTTTTTTAGTTTATTTATTTATCTTGAGAGAGACAGAGCACATGAGTGGCAGAGGGGCAGAGAGAGGGAGAGAGAATCCCAAGTGGGCTCGGATGTGGGGCTCAAACTCACAAAACTCTGAGATCACAACCTGAGCCGAAACCAAGAGTCAGATGCTTAACCGACTGAGCCACCCAGGCGCCCCTCTCAAACACTATTAATGTGTGGCCTCCTCTCTGACCTTCTTTCCCTTGCTTCAAAAAGGACGTTATATTCAGGTCAAACACACATAGTCCTGCTTATAAGAAGAAAGGAACGTGAACATGATGTGCTATGGCTTTTCCAGAATCCTCGCTTTTTGTTCAGCTGAGGAGAGAGGACATCACAGATGGATCTGGAAAGATCATTTCACAAACTCCTCCACTGCCTGCCTCCTTCTGAGAGCGCAGGCAACAGGATCGCAGAGATACAGCTCTCTTCCCAAACTACTGAATCCAAAGCGCAGGGGAAGAAAATAGGGAATTGGCTATTTAAAATTTTTTTTGAACGTTTGTTTATTATTATTGAGAGACAGACAGAGACAGAGCATGAGCAGAGAAACAGAGAGAGAGAGAGGGAGAGAATCTTAAGCAGTCTCCATGCTCAGTGCAGAACCCAACACAAGGCTCGATCCCATGACCCTGGGATCATGACCTAAGCTGAAATCACAACTTACTGAGCCCCCCAGGCACTCCAAAAGAAATGGCTGTTTTTATAGTAAATGAACACAGAATCCACCAGTGATTTTTGAGAGAGAGAGAGAGAGAGAGAGAGAGTGTCTGCTCAAGGGAGGGCAGAGAGAGACAGAGAAATAATCTCAAGTAGGCTTCATGGTCAGCGCAGAGCCCAACACAGGGCTCACTGCCATGACTCTGGGATCACGACCGGAGGTGAAATCAAAAGTCGAGACACTCAACCAACTGAGCCACCCGGGTGCCCCCATTATCATTTTTATTCACATGTATTTCAGCATGTTTGGGAAGATTAAAATGTATAAATTGTACTTCATTCGGTTTGTCAAGATGACTATACAGTAGGCTAGTAAAGAGAGGGCACAAACATGAAAAAAATAAAGAATACTTTAACTCCAATCTCCATAAAATACCTGCATTCAAAAATATAAATACAATTTTATGCATTTAAATGTAGGTGTGTAGGCATTAACAAACACCGAAGAGAGTTTGTTTATTCTGCTAATAAAATGACGGTTCAAGATTAGAAGAGTTACCGGTGTTATGATATGCAGTACCTGAACAGATTCAGGTTTAAAAACATATCACAGTAATAGACACTTGAAAAAAAATGACAAAAAGGAAATTGATGATTAAACTATCATTAAGCAAGAACATTTCACCAAATGCCATGACCAGTCGAGAACGCTGGATGCATTTGCTCTGAAATTTTGGTGGAGGAAACGGGGTTGGCCGGGGCTCCTGCCACTCGCCCAGCCGGCCTGAGCAGGCATCAGCAGAAGTTAAAGGAGGTAAAAATAGTGAGAGAGAGAGAGAGAGAGAGAGAGTCAAGGAGCTGAAACTGTTGAAATTCACAGATCTAAGGATGGAAACAGGCTAAAAGGGCAAGAGGGAGAACAGTATTTCATGCAAGCAGAATCCTGAAGACAGCAGGGGTGGTTATATCCTATCAGACAGAAGAGACTATAAGACAAAACGGTCACGAGAGGGGAAGGCCATCATGACAAGAAGATTGGCTCACCAGGAAGACAGCACAACGGTAAACACACAGGCATGTGACATTAGAGCCCCCAGATGTATGACGGAAATAATAACAGTAGACTTCAGTACCCAGTTTCAGAAGATCCAGAAGGCTCAGCAAGTGCACCTACCAGACAGACAGAACACTGCAGCCAGCAGCAGCAGAACACGGTCTCCTAAAGCACACGTGACGTCATGCCAGAAACCAAATCTCAGCAAATTTAAGAAGGCTGAAATCATAAAGAGCATCTTCTCTAACACTGAATTGAAACTAGAAACAAATAGCAAAAAGGAAACAGCTCGTTTTTTCTATAATATACTTTTTCTAATTGCTTATTTTTTTAAGTAACCTCTACACCCAACATGGGGCTCGAGCTTACAACCCTGAGATCAAGACTCACATAACAACCTTGAGATCAAGAGTCTACCTACTGGGCCAAACAGGAACCCCAAAGCATTTTTTGGTTTTTGTTTTTTGGGTTTTTTTGAGAGAGAGAGAGAAAGGGAGCAAGTAAGCAAGGGGCAGAGAGAGAGAGAGGGAGGGAGAGAGAGAGAGAGGGAGGAAAGGAGGGGGAAAGAGAGAGAGGGAGGAAAGGAGGGGGAGAGAGAGAGAGGGAGGGAGGGAGGAAGGGAGGGAGGGAGGGAGGGAGAGAGAGAGAGAGAGAGAGAGGGAGAGAGGGAGAGAGGGAGAGAGAGGCAGGGGGAGAGAGCAAAGTGGGGCTCATGCTTACTTGATGTGGGATGTGAACTCACAAACCATGAGACCATGACCTGAGCTGAAGTCAGATGCTTAATGACAGAGCCACCAGGTGCCCCCAAACAGCTCATTCTTAATCAAGCAATGGGTCAAAGAAGAAACCGCAAGAGAATCTGCAAAGTGTCCGGATGAAAATGAAAAAACAACATACTGAAATGTAGGGACACTCAGAGGAGGGACTGCAATGGTGAATATTTACGTTAAACAAGAGGAAAGATCTCAAATCATAAATCTAATTTTACACCTCAAGGAGGCAGGAAAAGAACAAACTAAACCCAGTTTAGCAGAAGGAAGTAAATAAGATTACAGCAGAGGTAAATGAAATAGAGGATTAAAAAAAAAAACAATATTAAAAAAAATCAACAAACCAAGAGATGTTTTGAAAAGATTAAAAAATTGACAAGCCCTTAGCTAGACTAGTGAACATTGCAACTCATGTCATGGAAAGTTTTAAAAAGGACTCTATGAGGGTACTATGAACAACTCCATGCCAACAATGCATAACCTCGAAGGTAAGGGTCAATTCATGAAAACATACAACCTACCAAGACCTATGATCAGGAAGAAATAACAAATGTGAACAGAATTATACCTGGAGAGGACATACGAGCAGTGATCAAAAATCTCCACAAAGAGGGGCACCCGGGTGGCTCAGTTGGTTAAGCATCAGACTTTAGCTCAGGTCATGATCTCATGGTTCCTCAGTTCAAGCCCCGCATCAGGCTCTGTGCTGACAGTGCAGAGCCTGCTTGGGATTCTCTCTCTCTCCCTCTCTCTCTGCCTCTTCCATCCTGGTGATTTCACTCTCTGAAAATAAATAAACTTAAAAAAATTTTAAAACAAAGTATGGAAGATTCAACATTCAAAAAATCAATGACAATACATTAGTAGAATGTACTAACAGAATGAAGGGAAAAAAAACACTTGGTCATCTCAATGCAGAAAAAGGCTTTCACAAAATTCAACTAGCTTTCAGGATGAAGACATCCAACAAACTAGGAATAACAGACTACCCCCAACACAATCAAAGTCATATACAAAAAGCACACAACCAGCCTACCCAATGGTGAGAGACTGAAAGCTTTTCCTCTAAGATAAAGAAGGCAGGGGCGCCTGGGGGGCTCAGTCGGTTGAGCGTCCGACTTTGGCTCAGGTCATGATCTTACAGTCCATGAGTTCGAGCGCCATATCAAGCTCTGTGCCGACAGCTCAGAGCCTGGAGCCTGCTTCAGATTCTGTGTTTCCCTCGCTCTCTGCCCCTCCCCCACTCACGGTCTGTCTCTCAAAAATGAATAAATTAAAACAAATTTTTTTATCAAAAAAAAAAAAAAAAAAAAAAAAAGGCGGCAGCAAGGGTCCACACTCTCAGCATTTCCGTTCAACAGAGTACCGGAAATCCTAGCCAGAGAAATGATCAAGGAAAAGAAATAAAAGCCATCCAAATTCAGAAAGGTTGATTTCATATTTTAAAACTCATGATGAATAAAACTCTTTCCATTCCATTCCCATCATTAATATCTTAAAGGCAGTGACCCACACTTGTTCAGCTTCAAATGTAGTGTAAAAGTGGGCAGATTGCTCGCTATTGGTCTGTTTTTCTAGAAGTTTCCAGGTACGTGTGGACATTAATACAGGATTCCACATGCAGCTTCTTTTACCCCGGCTTACAGACGGCTAACAGTGCATCCAGATGTGGCCCCTAAACAACGGCTGCCTGAGCGTGAGCCCATCAGCATGTGGCCAAGCCTACTCACAGGCTCCGTGTCACTGGGTTACCATGAGCTGGAATCTAAATGGAGAGGAGGGGGACTGGGGGAAGGCCTGGGGGAGTGTGGACGGGCACGTGTCAAGAGTACTCTAGAGATCCACAAGGCCAACAGGAAGGAGAAATGGATCATCGACCAAGAATATGACTACCTGAGAAAACGCCATTCCTGTCTCCTCTCATTTTTCTTCCTCCTCTTCTGGGCCTTTTCCTCAGGAAATGTGGTTCTTTCTTAGAAGTCCACCTTAAAAGTTGAAAATTCTCTTTAAAGCTTAGAATGGCCATACTCCATTCTGTGCCACACACACACACACACACACAGGGAAGTCCTCACCACGTGGGAGAGTAAAATATTTAAAAATACATAATTGCTGGGGCGCCTGGGTGGCGCAGTCGGTTAAGCGTCCGACTTCAGCCAGGTCACGATCTCGCGGTCCGTGAGTTCGAGCCCCGTGTCAGGCTCTGGGCTGATGGCTCGGAGCCTGGAGCCTGTTTCCGATTCTGTGTCTCCCTCTCTCTCTGCCCCTCCCCCATTCATGCTCTGTCTCTCTCTGTCCCAAAAATAAATTTAAAAAAAACGTTGAAAAAAAAATTAAAAATAAAATAAAATAAAAATACATAATTGCAAAAACATAACCATTAGTGCAGATCACACTGAAAGACGGTCAGCTACAGAAATTAGCTCTGAGCAAATTTTTGTTTAATTTCAGTTTTGTTGAGGGTTTTTTGTTTTGTTCATGAGCAAATTTCTTCATTGTAAATAGATGGACTCTTTGGGGAAAGGTTCCAAGTCAACCCAGCCATCCTTCAGTTTGCAGAGAGCAGACAAAATGGAATTGAGGGGCACAGAGACTTAGTAGCTCACAGCCCACTGTTTTAAGGGGTCACATAACAAGAAATTGGAGCATTAGGCAACTGTTAAACTAGGTTTCAAAGGCTACAAGACCATCAGTATCCTTACTAAGTACGCACTGAAACAACCTAAAAGTATGTACCAATTGCTGAAGAACTTTTCTAATATATAAGATAGGAGAAAACACGCACGCCTCAATCTAAACCAGAAACCGATTTAAAAGGCAAATAATTTGTAATTTTTAAAAAAAAAATCTAAATAATTCTTGGGAATGCAAGCTGGTGCAGCCACTCTGGAAAACAGTATGGGGGTTCCTCAAAAAACTAAAATAGAACTACCCTACAACCCAGCAATTGCACTACTAGGCATTTATCCAAGGGATACAGGTGTGCTGTTTCGAAGGGACACATGCACCCCCATGTTTATAGCAGCACTATCAACAATAGCCAAAGTATGGAAAGAGCCCAAATGTCCATCAATGGATGAATGGATATATAGAAGATGTGGTATATATATACAATGGAGTATTAGTCGGCAATCAAAAAGAATGAAATCTTGCCATTTGCAACTACGTGGATGGAACTGGAGGGTATTATGCTAAGTGAAATCAGTGAGAGAAAGACAAAAATCATATGACTTCACTCATAGGAGGACTTTAAGAGACAAAACAGATGAACATAGGGAAGGGAAACAAAAATAATATAAAAACATGGAGGGGGACAAAACATAAGAGACTCTTAAGTATGGAGAACAGAGGGTTACTGGAGGGATTGTGGGAGAGAAGATGGGCTAAATGGGTAAGGGGCATTAAGGAATCTACTCCATTGTTTCACTATATGCTAACTAAATTTGGATGTAAATTTTTTAAAAAATCTAAGTAATTCTGGGATCAAAGTGAAAACAAAATTAATATATCACATTGGGCGATTAAAATAAAAACTTAAAATATATATATCATACTGAGAAAAGAATAACATGACTTGAGTGTACAGGAGGCCACAAAAACTTATTTCAGAAGTTAATAATTATTTATATAAGGAGCACCTGGGTGGCTCAGATGGTTGAGTTTCTGACTCAGGTCATGATCTCACCGTGAGCTAGCTGGAGCCCTGCCTTAGGCTCTGTGCTGGTGATGCAGGGCCTGCTTGGGATTCTCTCTTTTCCTCTCTCTCAAAATAAATAAGCTTTAAAAAATTATTATTTATAGAAAAGTGGAATCTGAACTAAGATTTACCTCAAGCTACAAAAAGAATACTGAATTAAATGTAAGAGAAGTAGGGAGGGGGAAGTAAATCCATTACAAAAACAAAAACAAAAAGAGTAAATTTAACACTCCTTTTAAAAAGGCACCATGTAGGGGCACCTGGGCGGCTCAGCCGGTTAAGCATGTGACTCTTTTTTAAAGAGTTTTTTTTAGATGTTTATTTTTGAGAGAGAGCATGCGCACAAGAGTGTGTAAGAGTGGGGGAGGGGCGAGAGGGAGATAGAGGATTCAAGGCAGGCTCCTCACCAAGAGCAGAACGGAAGGCCCTGCTCGGGGCTAGAATTCAAGGACCCTGGGATCATGACCTAAGCTGAAGTCCGAAGCTGACCAACTGAACCACCCAGGTGTCCCTAATCGTCCCTTAAGCAGTCGACTCGAGTTTAGCTCAGGTCGCGATCTCACAGTAAGTGAGATAGAGCCCAGAGTTGGGTTCCGCACTAACAGCACAGAGCCTGCTTGGGACTCTCTCTCCCCCTCTAGGCTTCTCCCCCATGCGTGCGCGCGCGCGCACACACACATACTCTCTCTCTCTCTCTCCCCCCAAATAAAGAAAAAGAAAACATTAAAAAGTATATATAAATAAATAAAAAGGCACCATGGAGTGACCAGCATTTCTCCCCTTCCCCAAACCAGGCAAAGGGGAGAGGGTGATCCACAAATGACTAAGATACCGCCCACTGGCTGAAAAGGGTTTGCAAATGGAAATTATCTTGCGATGCAAATAAATATAAAACGCACAAGCCTTACGGGCAGGTGTTTTGAAATTCTCATCCTCATCCACATGATTTAAACAAACTTTAAATGTATTAGATGGTAAAGCCCCAAATCAGTATTTCACAACTTAATCATCTATATCCAATTAACGCAGACCCATCTGGATTCAAGCCCACCCTCTCTTTTCAGTAAGATGTACTTTCCTCTTATTCTATCTTCTTCTGTGTTTCTCTTTTTTTTCTGTTTTCCCCCTGGGTTTCTGCTCAGCCCGTTATCCTCTTTCTGTCCTCTGGATTCCTTCCCTCACACCTATTCTGTCCCATTGTGCACGTGTTTCCCCTCCTTTTATTTCTCCCCAGTCCTTCCGATTGTCCCCAGTCTCCATGCATTTCAGCCTCTTTCTTGTCCCACCTGCGCTCTTTCCCTGCTCTCCGTTATATTCCGCTCTTCTTTCTCTGTTATACTCCTTTGGTCCCCACCCCCAGGTAGCTATACTTCCATTCTGGTTTCTTCCTCCGCTCTCTTGTCACCTCTTTCCTCTGTCTCAACTACACCTTCCTCTGTTGGCCAAGACTTTAACTCTTTAGTCCTCTCCTCCATCTGACGTGCCTCACCATTGTTGCCTCCACTCCTACGCTGAACAAGGGCCCTTCCATTTTGCTCTCCTTCATCTCCCTGGAGACCGGGCTTTCCTCAAACTTCTCCTTTTTCCCCCTGCTACTTCCGCGGCTTATTCTGTCTCTTTGCAAAGTCCCTCACCCATCCTCTACCTTGCCTCTAGGTTTTCTTTCAGTGGCTTTCTTTCTACCAATCTCCCTCCATCACACATTCAGTAGGCGTGGGATGAAATAAGACAACCGCCTCCTGGAAGAAGCACGTTTTCAAGTGGGGAGGAATTTGGGGCGAAATACACTGGGTGTCACTAGGCAGGCCGAGTCACCCACCCCAGCGCGGAGTCAGGGGAAGAGGTGACCAGGGAGAGGGGGTTCTGGGGAACAGAAGCCGACGCGAGGAGAGGGGGCGGGGAGAGTGCCCCAGAAGGGTGGGCTCTCCAGAATCGTGGCCCGGAGGAGGATGCGGCCTCTCCCGAGAGGCTGCAGGGACTGCCAGGCAGGGTCGACAGTGCGAGGCTGGGCCGGGGCGCGAATCCACCTGGTGGAAGGGGGCTTTTCACGACGTGAGGCGGGCGGCGGGCTCCGAAGAGAATTCCAGCAGGACACGGACCGGAGAGCCGGTGTCTGCGTGGCCCGAACGCGGAAACGCCGGGGGCAGGGGCCAGTTTAGCTGCGATTTTAAACAGAAAGGGACGCGCCCCCGGCCTCCCAATGTGACGTCTGAATTTACTTGGGGTGCGGTGGCGAATGCGGGGATTTTAAGACCCGTAGCGATACCCAGACCCCGGCTTTGGAGGAGAGGGGACGGCAAAGAGCAGGTTTAAACTAGAAAGACGGAAACTCACACTCAACAGCGAAACTTTTGCTCCGCGCTATCCGCTTCCGGGTCTACAGGAACCTGCGCGCGCGTGCAATAAAAGGACGAAGGGGCCGTGTGTGGGCGGGGCCTAAGCGGGGCGTGGCCGTCAGGGGGCGGGGCGTGAAGAGGTGACGCCTCAGCAGGTACCGCGATGGGGACAGGACGGAGCCGGCGAGGGGCGGGGCCGAAGGGACGTGAGGCCTCCGCAGGGGCGGGACGAAGATGGGGAGGGGTCGGGGCTTTGGCGAGCCCGTCAGGGGGTGGAGCGTGGAAGGAGGCTAGACCACAAGGGGGCAGGTACGGCGAGGGGGCAGGTACGGCGAGGCGGCAGGCATATGGAGGGTGTCCCTCCCCTCGCTCCCAAGGCGTCTCTGCCAGGTGTAAAAATGATTCTTGAAATATCTCCAGGAGCAGCCTTGCTTCCTGCTTATTTCACGGTCTCTAACAGTTTTAAGGTAAAAGCCCGTGAAGCTGAAGCAATTTGGGGGCCAGGGAACTGGGATCCTGGTGGTCTGTGGGGACGTGGTGGGTGCAGGAACATTTCCTGTAGTTGGGATCAATTTAAGTAGTTTAATTACACAGCTGGAGCTGTTTGTGTCGGGCTTACAAACTAGAAGGTAAAATTCAAAACTCCCTGGAGAGAAAGGGCAATTCCATACGGACACCCAACAAACTCAACGCTATGCTCAGTTCCGAAGACTTGCATAGGGACGAGACCAGAGGAAAGAGGTGTGGAGGGCGAAAGGATACATAATTTGGGTTGCCAACCACTGCTTTAGGAAGAACACTAACTTTTTAAAAAATGTTATAAATTGCCTTGTTGTCATTTATGTTTGTTATAACAGTTTATTCTGTTACACGCTTGAGATGACTTACCTTCAAATACCTGAGTTTAACTTTACATCATAATATACTTAAATCAGTATCTAAATATAATTTCAAAATCACTACACATACCTTCTCAAAGTACAAGGTTTTTTATTTACAAATTGTATATTTTAGCTCTTTGCTTTCTAAATGTTTACAAAGCTTGTAACATATGTAGTCTTAGCAATTTTCACTTAAAGAATAATCAATTTTGCAATATTTCTAAAGGCACCCAGGAGGGAAGTGTATGCTCTTTAATATGAACCCTAAGGAAAGTAAAACTAGGTTATCAAACATCCAACAAACTTCTACCCTGAATAATTTTTCTGGAAGTATCTGTTAACATCTACTACAGATGTGTTTTCTCTCACCCTGCATATGGAAGATTTCAACCACGTCAAACTGACAGTCAATCAAAATACGTTTAGATAGGGAAATGAGCATATTTAAAATACTTTCAGGTAAAATTGAGCAGAATGTCTTGACATAGCACACATGTGAATAAAAGATCTATCATCCCATTTTTATTTTTATTTTATTCTTTTTATCCCATTTTTAAAAGATGCAGTGACACAGTGCCCCTCCATAACACAGGATGAGGTACGAGCTATGTGACCTGGCTTCAGGCCCACTGGCACATAATCCCAGAAGCAACCCCATTAGTTTGAGGACCTAGCTGGACAGGGTTTTTGCCTGCCAAAAGTGAAAGATATGACTGCTCCTTCCTTCAAATGCATTGACTTATAAAGAAATCAATAAGGGGCACCAGGCTGGCTCAGTCCTTAGAGCATGCAACTCTTGATCTCAGGGGTTGTGAGTTCAAGCCCCAGGTTGGGTGCAGAGATTACTTAATAAATAAATAAACTTAAAAAGACAGAGAGAGAGAGAAACCCATTATTTAATTAAATCAACTTCATAGAAACACTGACTAGAAAAGTGGTTGCCAGGACTGGGGGGTGCAGGAAACACGGAGAGGTTGATAAAAGGGTACAAGCTTTCAGTTCTAAAACTAATAAAGACTAAGGAATTCATGTAGGACATGGCAACTACATTCTATTATATACCTGAAATCTTAGAGAACTTAAATGTTCACACACACACACACACACACACACACACACACACACACAATATGTAAAGTAATAGATGTGACAACTACATGGGGAAAATCCCTTTAAAATCTACACATATATCAAATCATCACAATGTACATTTAAATATCATACAATTTTATTTGATAATTATACTTCATTAAATCTGGAAGAAAAAAAAAGTAGAAAAGTTATACAGCAGGGTCACCTGGGTGTCTCAGTTGGTTGAGTATCTGACTCTTGGTTTCAGCTCTGGTCATGGTTTCACAGCTTGTGAGTTCAAGCCCTGCATCAGGCTCTGCACTGATGGTGCAGAGCCTACTTGGGATTCTCTCTCTCTCCCTCTCTCTGCCCCTTCCCTGCTTGCGCTGTCTCTGTCTCTCTCAAAACAAATAAATGACCTTAAAAAAAAAAAAGTTATACCATCAGTTAAGTGTGAATCATACACCTGCATGAATTATACTGGTCCTTTCGATTAAGCTTTCCTGATAACTGTTCTCTATTCAATTGTCAAAAATAAGATTCATTTTCATTAATTTTTTAATGTTTATTTATTTCTGAAGGAGAAAGACAGCATGAGCAGGGGAAGGGCAGAAAGAAAGGGAAACACAGAATCCGAAGCAGGCTCCAGGCTCTGAGCTGTCAGCACAGAGCCCGACTCAGGGCTCGAACTCACAAGCCATGAGATCATGACCTGAGCTGAAGTCAGATACTCAACCAACTGAGCCACCTAGGCGCCCCTTCACTAATTCTTGAAATAAAACAGCTATTAACATCCAAAGGACAATGTAGCCACCATGTCTCCTGTATTATTTCTGCCACATAATCAGTCCCTAGTAACCTATTCCTATCTTCCCATATAAATCCCAATCTCCCAGTGTCTTGACCTGCTTTATTTCATGGTCATTTGGTAAGGCATTCCTTTCCTATAAACCACATAGAGTCTGTCTGGAGATAGGCTCCCTGAACACAATAAACCCAAGGGCTTAACAGCATCGTTTTACAGTATTCTCTGCCACCCCACATCCTCCCTAATTCAGAAAATATTTAATTTTATTTATTTGTTTTAAAATGTTTATTTGAGAGAGAAAGAGCACAAGCAAGGGAGGGGCAGAGAGAGACAGAGGGAGACACAGAATCCGAAGCAGGTTCCAGGCTCGGATGTGGGGCCTGACCTCACCAACTATGAGATCATGACCTAAGTTGAAGTTGGACACTTAATGGACTGGGTCACCCAGGTGCCCCAAGATAATATTTATTTTTAAAAGGAAGTATCCTTGTTCTTTCAGGGAACAAAAATATGAATGAACCTCAGCTAATGAAGTAGGACCTTCCATCTTTGGAATTCTGTCCCAGAGACCATCACAAAAGGCCAGTAAGAAAAGCCTATCACCAGAATCCAAATGTCAGGTTGAAACTCCTAGATAATGGAGCAACCTTCTAAAGAAACCTCAAAAAATTGAATAAAATACCTCATAAAATTATTTGACCATCTCCACATATTTGTTCTTTTGCTATCTATCATGCCGTGAGTTTTAACATATTTTGACTTCTATTTATTCTGCAGTATGGGATATCTCAGATTAATCTTGAAGAAAGACTTATTCTTTGTAAAAATATTCTGATGTCGAGTCTGTTGTGACAATTAAGAAAATTAACATGTTCCATTACACTGGAAGTATGAATTCGTTGTCAATCCTGAGAACCCACCTTTGCTCCAAGGTCTTTTCCAGGTTCAGTACAGATGTATGGTTCCTCTCCACTATGATTCTCTGACACCAAAAGCATGGATGTTTGAAACAAAGCCTTATCACAAACTACCTTTGCAAGATCGCTCTCCAATATAAATCCTGATGTTTCAATTTTGATCTTTGTTCTCAATAGTTAAGAGTCTGTTTCTTGGATCGTCTTTTTTCCCCTTTGCTCGTTTGTTTTGCTTATTAAGTTCCACATATGAGTGAAACCCTTAGTACTTGCCTCAAAGGGCGGGCCTATGCCGGCCAACTCCATCTTGTTCTGTGTCCTTCACCTTGACCACGCCTCCTCCCCTTGAGTAACCTCCCGCTCACCTGTTCAAACTTCCCGATCAAAACACACACAGCGACCTGCATAACTGGACTCCGACCCTTCCCCAGACAATCGGCTGAGGCCACAGCCATTACCTCACCAACTGCCCCTAGGCCCTAATAAAACCTTTGTCCTTTTGAAACTCGCTCTCTCTCCCCGGTATCTCACCGCTGCGTCGGTGCAGGTAGGGGATTGGTGCAGGTAGGGGATTGAGCTCAAGCTAGCTCGAATAAAGGTTCTTTGCTTTTGCATCAGACTCGGCTCCCTAGTGGTCTTTGGGGATCATGAATTCTGGGGATAACATTTGGGGGCTCAGCCCGGGATCCCCAAGACCCCCGAGGGACCCCCAACACGGAGAGCCTGACTGGCCATGGTTAGTGTCTGTTCGTTCCGTCTTTTCTGTGTGAGCTCATTTCTGAAATTCTGGTAGTGCCCGACGCGGTCTACGTGGACGCACTGGAGGACCATGGGCCAGGAGTTTCGGAAGACGTTCCAATCCTCCCTTTTGGAGGGACGTGGAATCCCCTCAAAGGTCTGAGACGAGGCGGGTCGCTCCCGCTGGTCGGCGTGAGGCTGTCGTCTAGCTTTTGGTTCTGGCGGGACGTGGAATCCCCTCATCAGTTTTGGAGGGACATGGAATCCCCTCAAAGGTCTAAGCTAGCTTTCAGTTTTGCTTCCATGGAGTTGGAAGACTTTCTAGGGGCCCTCTGTCTGTTTTTGTGTTTCTCTGTTTTGTTCTGTGGACTTACTGGATGGACATTATGGGACAGACTCAGATTACTCCTCTAAGTATTATGATTGAATTAATTTTTCCTCCCCCGTATAACCCCCCCCCAGGTATAACCCCCCCAGGATGCTGGAAGAACACCATCCTCCCCCTCTGGGGGAGGCAGACGCTGTTCCGGGAGCGGGAGGCGGAAACACTCCAGTGGGAAGCCCACCCTTTACCAGACAAAGGGCTCAGAGGGAGCAATCCGCCTCCACCGCCGATTCCACTATTCTGCCCCTGCGAGCCACCAGACCCCCAGACGCGGAGGGGAATCAGCCTCATCACTATTGGCCTTTTGCCACTAGTGACCTCTACAATTGGAAAGCTCAGAATCCTGTTTTCCGAGAAACCGGCAGGGCTTATTGATTTATTAGATTCTGTTCTTTTTACCTATCAGCCCACGTGGGACGATTGCCAGCAGCTTTTGCAGGTCCTGTTCACGACTGAGGAAAGAGAAAGAATCCTCAATGAAGCCCGAAAACTAGTTCTGGGCACAGACAGGAATCCCACCACCAACCAGGCTCAGATAGATGCCTCCTTCCCCTTAACTCGGCCCCAGTGGGATTTCAACATGGCAGAAGGTAAGGAGAGGCTCCAGGTCTACCGCCAGACTCTAATGGGGGGTCTCCGAATGGCTGCTAGAAAGCCAACCAACTTGGCCAAGGTAGGAAATGTACAACAGGGAAAAGATGAATCTCCGGCTGCCTTTTTAGAACGGATCATGGAGGCATTCCGTACCTATACCCCCATGGATCCAGAGGCTCCGGAAAGCAAGGCAGCTGTTATCATGGCCTTTGTAAACCAATTGGCCATAGACATTAGGAGAAAATTACAGAAAATAGATAGACTAGGAGAAAAAAGTCTGCAGGACTTACTGGTGGTAGCCGAAAAGGTATATAATAACCAGGAGCCTCCTGAGGACAAGCAGGCTCGCGCCATGGCGGCTGCCAGCAGTAAGCAGACTCGAGACCTGGCCAGAATACTATTAGCTACCACTGCTGACTCCCCCGAGCAACGAGACCGCCATCTCCGGCAGCTGACAGATGACTCAAGAAAAGGTAAAGGAACCACCAAGGGGGGGAAGCAGAGGCTGCAGAAAGATCAGTGCGCATACTGCAAGGAGACAGGGCATTGGGCCCGAGATTGTCCGAAAAGGGCCGGCGGGAAGGGAAGCAAGACTGATCGAGTAAAAGTCTTAGAGCTAGATGAACTAAGTGATTAGGGGAGTCGGGATTTGGACCCTCTCCCCAAACCCAGGGTAACTCTTAAAGTGGAGGGGACCCCTGTTGTCTTCCTTGTCGACACCGGAGCACAACATTCGGTCCTCCGCACCCCACAAGGAAAACTAGCCAGCGAGAAGTCCTGGGTACAAGGGGCAACTGGTATGAGCCAGTATTCATGGACTACCCGAAGAACGGTAGATTTGGGGACAGGTAGGGTATCCCACTCCTTTATGATAATACTGGAATGTCCCTACCCACTATTAGGACAAGACTTACTGACCAAGATTGGAGCTCAGATAACTTTCAGACAAGGGGGGGCCTCAGGTCACCGATGGCAAGGGCCACCCCATCCAGGTCCTGACCATGAAACTGGAGGATGAATACCGCCTCCACCAGGAAGCGCTCCCGAGAGAGGATAATATAGACAGGTGGCTACAAGAATTCCCCTCGGTTTGGGCACAGATGGGGGGCATAGGACTAGTCGCTCACAGGACCCTGGTCCTGGTAGAGCTCAAACCAGGAGAAGGTCCGGTAAGGATCAAACAATACCCCATGTCTCAGGAGGCCCGGAAGGGGATCCAGCCACACATCCGGAGACTATGAAGCCTAGGGGTACTAGTTCCTTGCCAGTCTGCTTGGAACACCCCCCTACTGCCGGTCAAAAAGCCTCACACAAATGACTATCGACCAGTACAAGACCTCTGGGAAGTAAAGAAGAGGGTCACGGACATAAACCCAACTGATCCCAACCCATATACTCTCTTGAACTCCTTGGTGCCCTCCAGGGTCTGGTATACTGTGCTAGATTTAAAGAACGCCTTCTTCAGTCTGCCACTGGCACCCTAAAGCCAACCCATGTTCGCCTTTGAGTGGCATGATCCGGAGGAGGGCTACAGCGGGCAACTCGCCTGGACACGGCTGCCTCAGGGGTTCAAAAATTCGCCCACCATCTTCAACGAGGCACTACACGAGGACCTGGGTGAGTACAGAACGGAGCACCCTGGCCTCACCCTCCTATAGTACGTAGATGACATCCTGATTGCTGCTGACAAGGCCAAAGACTGTGAGCGAGGGACCCGGGACCTGCTGGCTACCCTGGGGGCCTTAGGGTACCGGGCATCCGCGAAAAAGGCTCAGATATGCAGGGAGAGGGTAAGTTACCTGGGATATATCCTGGAGGGTGGACAGCGGCGGTTATCAGATGCCAGAAGAGAAACTGTCCTAAGGATCCCTATTCCCACCTCCCGAAGAGAAGTAAGGGAATTCTTAGGATCAGCCAGCTACTGCCGCCTCTGGGTTCCAGGTTTTGCTGAGATCGCCAGGCCCCTATATGAAGCTACCAAAGAGGAGAAAACATTTAAATGGGCTGAAAAAGAAGAAACTGCCTTTAATCAGTTAAAAAAGGCCCTCCCTAAGTGCCCCAGCCCTGGGCCTACCAGACATTACGAAACCCTTCCACCTCTTTGTACACGAACACAAGGGAATAGCAAAAGGGGTTCTAACTCAAGCCTTAGGCCCCTGGAACTGCCCAGTGGCTTACCTGTCCAAGAAACTAGACCCAGTGGCTGCCGGCTGGCCGCCATGCCCAAGAATTACTGCGGCGACAGCACTCCTAGTCAAGGACGCAGACAAACTGACCCTAGGACAGGAGATCTGGATCACGACCCCACACACCATTGAAGGGGTCCTGAAACAGCCTCCTGATAGATGGATGAGCAACACACGTATGACTCATTACCAGAGCCTCCTACTCAACCCTCCACGGGTGCGGTTCCACCCCAGTGCAGCCCTCAATCCTGCAACCCTGCTGCCCGACCCTGACCTAGGTGCTCCACTACATGACTGTGCGGGAACCCTGGAACAAGTACATGGATTCCGGACGGACCTGACCGACCGGCCCCTCCCCGATGCCGAGGCTACTTGGTTCACTGATGACAGCAGCTTTGTGCGAGACGGACACAGGTATGCGGGTGCAGCAGTGGTCACCAAAACGGACACCATATGGGCGGAGGCTCTACCCTCCGGAACGTCAGCCCAGCAAGCAGAGCTCATCGCCCTTGCCAAGGCGCTAACGTTGGGAGCTAGAAAATGGCTTAACAACTACCGGACTTGGGAGACCCAGTTTTACCAGACCTGCCCAAATACTCCCAGGAGGAGTTACAGCGGATCAAGAAACTCCCCACGGACCAGGAGATAAAGGGATGGTGGTATACACCTAACAAGGAGCTCGTGCTGCCAGACCGGCTCGGAGTCTCAATATTAGAGCACATGCATCGGTCTACTCACACGGGGGCCAGAAAATTAAAAGACTTAATCTGACATGCCGGAATCAAGATTCACCAACAGGACACCAAAATAGAGCAAGTTGTATCTGCCTGCAAGACCTGCCAACTCACCAGTGCGAGAGCCACATCAAATAAAAAAAAGGAACCAGGCTCAGAGGCACCAGACCGGGAGCCCAATGGAAGGTTGACTTCACTGACGTTAAACCAGGAAAGTATGGTTATAAATATCTTTCAGTATTTACAGACACCTTCTCTGGCTGGGTGGAGGCATACCCTACCAAGCATGAAACGGCTCAGATGGTGGCTAAGAAGCTACTAGAAGACATCTTACCCAGGTATGGTTTACCTGCCACGATAGTATCAGACAATGGACCAGCTTTTATCTCACAGGTAACGCAGGCAGTAGGCAAGGCGGTGGGGGCAAACTGGAAATTACATTGTGCTTATAGGCCCCAGAGCTCAGGACAGGTAGAAAGAATGAATAGAACCCTAAAAGAGACCCTTACCAAATTAACCATGGAGACTGGCGGGGACTGGGTGACTCTCCTACCATATGCCCTTTACCGGGTTAGGAACACTCCTTACACCTTGGGTTTTACTCCCTACAAGATCATGTTTGGCAGGTCACCCCCTCTTATTCCCAACCTTCGAGCTGAACGTCTTGCTGAGTTTAAAGATCAAGAACTTTTTCTTTCCTTGAGAGGGCTCCAGAGGGCGCACGAGGACGTTTGGCTGCGCCTCCGTGTCATCTATGAGGCTGGCCCGACCCCGACACCTCATCAGTACAGGCCGGGAGACTGGGTCTACGTCAAGAGGCACCACCGAGAGACCCTCAAGCCGTGCTGGAAGGGACCCTACATAGTGGTGCTGACAACCCCCACCACTCTCAAAGTAGACGACATTGCGACCTGGGTCCATCACACCCACGTTCGGCCAGCGGACCCCTCCTCGATCCGGAAGGACTTCGTCACGTGATGGGCCGTCAGTTGGGACCAACACAACCAGCTCAAGCTATAGCGCATTTGACCCACCTGATATTGGTAACTCTGTTAACTCTGCTTGTCATTGCTCATGCTGCCAGGAGTCCCCACGCTCCCCAAAACATCACCTGGCAGATCATAGACACCAGCTCGGGGACAATACTTAATCAGACCTCCCAGAGCCACCCCAGGGACACTTGGTTCCCAGAACTTTGCATAAACCTCCAAACTCTGTTCCCCTTGTCACCATAAATGCAGCCAGTCCCATGATTGGGTCAGTAAGCTACATGACAAGGGGGGAATGAAAGGGCGGGCCTAAGCCGGCCTACTCCATCTTGTTCTGTGTCCTTCACCTTGACCACGCCTCCTCCCCTTGAGTAACCTCCCGGTCACCTGCCTAACAGGACTCCGACCCTTCCCCAGCCAATCGGCTGAGGCCACAGCCATTACGTGACCAACTGCCCCTAGGCCCCAATAAAACCTTTGTCCTTTTTGAAACTCGCTCTCTCTCCCTGGTATCTCACCGCTGCATCGGTGCAGGTAGGGGACTGAGCTCGAGTTAGCTCGAATAAAGGCTCTTTGCTTTTGCATCGGACTCGGCTCACTGGTGGTCTTTGGGGATCACGAATTCTGGGCATAACAGCCTTTCTCTGACTGAAGTATTTCGCTTAGCATTATACTCTTTAGTGCCATCCATATTGTCACAAATGGCAAGATTTCATTCTTTTTTATGGCTGAATAAAATACCATTGTATCTATATAAAATACCATTGTATCTATATACCACATCCACATTGTCTTTATTCATTCTTCTGTCCATGGACATTTGAGCAGCTTCCATATCTGGCTCTTGTAAATAATGCTTCTAAAAACTTAGGTAGGGGTGCATGTATCCTTTTGAATTAGTGCTTTTGTATTTTTTCGGCAAATACCCAGTAGTGAGATTACTGGGTAATAGGGTCAGTCTATTTTTAACTTTGTGGGGAACCTCCATACTGTTCTCCAGAGTGGCCGCACCAGTTTGCATTCCTACCAACAGTGCAAGAAGGCTCCTTTTTCTTCATATCTTCACCAGCACTTGTTGTTTCCACACTCAACTAATTTTTAACAACCACATAACTGGGAAAGGATAGTCTCTTCAATAAATGGTGTAGGGAAAACTGGAGGTCTATGTGCACAAGAATGAAACAACCCTTACCTTACAACATACTCAAAAATCAACCCAAAACGGATTAAAGACTAAATGTAAGTTACGAAACTGTAAAACTAGAAGAAAATAAAGGGGGAAAGTTCCTTAATATTGATTTTGGCAATGATTGTTTAGAATTGAAAACAAAAGTGTCAAAAACAAAAACAAGACCAGATCACACTAAAAACCTTCTGCACAGCAAAGAAACAGTCAATAAAATTAAAAGGCAACCTATGAAATAGGAGTAAATATTTGCAAATGCTCAAGATGACAAGGTGTTAATATCCAAAATATGTAAGAACTTATGAAACTCAATAGCAAAACAAACCAAAAGGAAAAATAAACACAATGATTAAAAAAATGGACAGAGGACTGGGGTGCCTGGGTGGCTCAATCCAATCGGTTAAGCATCCAACTTCAGCTCAGGTCATGGTCTCACAGTTGGGGAGTTCGAGCCCCACTTCGGGTTCCGGGCTCTGTGCTGACAGTTCAGAGCCTGGAGCCTGCTTTGGATTCTGTGTCTCCCTCTCTCCACCCCTCCCCCACTCATGCTCTGTCTGTCTCTGTCTTTCTCAAAAAGTAAACAAACATTGAAAAAAAATGGACAGAGGACATGAATAGACATTTTCCCAAAGACATACAAATGGCCAACAGATACATGAAAAGATGCTCAACATCACGAGTCATCAAGGAAATGCAAATCAAAACCACCATGAGATATTACATCACACCTGTTAGGAAGGCAATTATCAAAAAGTCAAAAGACATAGAGAAAGGAATCCTGTGCCCTGTGGGTGGGAATGTAAATTAATGCAGCCACTGTGGAAAACAGTATGGAGGTTCCTCAAAATATTAAAAAAAGAAATACCGTGTGATCCTATAAACCCACTACTGAATATTTACCCAATGAAAACAAAAACACTAATTTAAAAACATAAAGGCACCCTAGATTTACTGTAGTATTATTTACAACAGTCCAGATACGGAAGCAGCCCAAGTGTCCACGGATAGGGGAATAGATAAAGATGTGGTATACATATTCAATGGAAAATTATTAGTCAGACATAAAAAAGAATGAAGTCTCATCATTTGTACAACGTGAATAGACATATAGGGTATTATGGTAAGTGAACTAAGTTGGAGAGAAAAAGACAAATACTATATGATTCCACTTATATGTGGAATGTAAAAAACAAAATAATATGCACAAACAAAAAGACAGAAATAGACTCGTAAATACAGACAACAAATTGGTGGTTGCCAGAGGGGAGGAGGTAGGCAATGGGCAAAATAGGTGTAGGGGATGAAGAGGTAAAATCTTCCAGTTATAAAATAAGGAAGTCACAGAAATGAAAAGTACAGGGGCACCTGGGTGGCTCAGTTGGTTAAGCGACCGACTTTGGCTCAGGTCATGATCTCGCGGTTCATTGGTGCAAGCCTCGTGTAGGGCTCTGTGCTGACAGCTCAGAGCCTGGAGCCTGCTTCAGATTCTGTGTCTCTCTCTCTCTCTGCCCCTCTCCTGCTAATACTCTGTCTCTCTCTCTCAAAAATGAATAAAAATTAAAAAGAAAAAATAAAAATAAAAAAACAATCATGCAAAAAACTTGAAGAAGAAAAAAAAGCCATGTATTTAAGCAAGACTATTTCACCAAATAGCATGACCAAGACTGGACAATTTCCTCTAAATTAAGGCTGAGAAAAGGGGCCAGCCAGGCCTCCAGCAATTAACCACTGCAAAGGATGCCTGAGGAGGGAGCAATACAAGAGAAAAGAAGGAAAGAAAAAAAGAAGGGAGGGGAGAGAGTCAAAGACCTGGTGTGTTTTGTTCATGGATGACAGGATTGCAACTTTGCCCAAGGTGGTCGCTGAGGCAGGAGAACTAAAGCAATGTACTAAAAATAATATTCTTTCTTTACTGGCCCAGATTTCCCCCCCATCGGTCTCCTTTTCCAGAATCTTCCAACTCTTCCTACACATGAATCCAGGACTTCCACACACGGCTTCTTTCATCCTGGTCAACAGAGAGCCTACAGTGTGTCCAGAGGCGGCCCCTAAACACCCCCTGCAGCCCAGCCACACTGACACCACCCATCTCCACTGGCCTGCTGCGAAGCCCCTCAGGATGTGCCCAGTGCAGCCTCCTCACAGGCTCGGGTCCCCGGGTGACGACGAGCTGGAATCTAAGTGCAGAGGAGAGGGACCGGGGTAAGGCCTGGGGGAGTGTGGACGCACCCATGCCAGGCAGGACACTTCAGACTCAGACAAGGTTGGCAAGTCCAAGAAGGGCCTTGCAGGAATGAGAGACAGGAAATCAACCCAGGATATGACTTCACCTGACAGACGGCCATTCCCGACTCCTTTCCTTTACTCTTCCTCCCTTTCCAGGATTCTTCCTCAGGCAGGATCAGTCTTGGGAATTCAATCCTAAGTGTCAAGAAAAGGCAGCTTAACACTTTGAGTCAGTCTGGGTCCTTCCCGTCCTGCAGCCTCACACGGGAAGGCCTCTCCGTGTGAAAACACGGGGGGTGCCCCGGGACAGTGGACTCCTCCAGAGGCCAGCAAGTGACCTTCCCACCCTTCTTCTTCAGAACCGGCTCTCGCCCTGGTGAAGCCCCCGCACACGGCATCAGTGGGGACCTGGGTGGGACCTGACCCTCCCCTGCAGATCACAGGCCTGCCCCGATCACACCCCACGCAGAGCCGAGCCCCCTCACCTCTCCCCGGGTCAGGGGCTGATGTCAGCCTCAGACAGGGAGCACCACAGCCTTGGTGCTCAGCGCTGGAGACACATCAGAAACCCCCCAGGCACTTTAACTAGGACTGAGATCAGGCCCTGTCTCCCCTTGGCCATTTGAAGGGACTCTCCGGGAGGGGGTCCGAGAGGCTCCTCTGAGAAGGTGGCATCAGAACGAGGACCCAGGGGAGGGAGCTTGTTTGCCACCCGCCTCTGAGGGGCCACACAGTTCCAGGCAGAGGGACAGGCCCCGGGAGGCCCTCAGGCAGGAGCAAGCCTGGCCCCAGGAGAGGGGAAGAGGCCTGCGTGGCAGCAGTGGGGTGAGGAGACCAGCAGGGGAGGAGGACAGACAGGCACCTGGGGAGGCAGATCCGGAAGGGCGTGCCTTCCAACATTTGCACCCTACGTCTTTTTTTTTTTTTTTAGTTTTTTTAATGTTGATTTATTTTTTTGGAGAGAGGGAGAGAGCACCCACCAGTGGGGGGAGGAGCAGAGAAGGAGAGAGAGAGAGAGAGAGAGAGAGAGAGAGAGAGAGACAGAGACTCCCAAGCAGGCTCTGCACTGTCAGCACAAAGGCCAATGCAGGGCTCGAATCCATGAACCCACGAACCGTGAGATCATGACCTGAGCCAAAATCAAGAGTCTGACACTTAACCAACTGCCTCACCCAGGTGCCTCGTTTTTTGTTTTTTTTAATGTTTGGGTTTTTTTTTTTTTCAGAGTGTGCACATGCGTGCATGCATGGGGGGGGGGGTTGAAGGGCAGGGGAGTGGGGGACAGGATCCAAAGTGGGCTGTGCACTGACAGCAGAGAGCCCAATGTGGGGCTTGAACTCACAAACCTTGAGATCATGACCTGAGGCTAAGTTGGATGCTTAACTGACTGAGCCACCCAGGCGCCCCCTGCCTCCAACATCTTGAAAGAATTTTAGAAACCGCATGTTCCTCCTCTCCTGTTAAGTAAACATCAAATTTTTTTCTTCATCTTATACAATAAAACATTTACAAATATAATGTAGTTATCTTATATTTAGAATCCTGCTTGACGTGGGGCTCGAACTCAAAAAACTGGAGATCATGACCTGAGCTGAAATCAAGAGTCAGACGTTTAACCAACTGAGGCACCCAAGCGCCCCTCCTCAAGCCTTTTAGACTGTTTTTTTATAAGCCTCATCCTTATCTGTACAATTTATTTTTTTTTATTTTTTAATGTTTATTTATTTTTGAGAGAGAGAGAAATTTTTTTTTGTGAGTAGGGGAGGGGCAGAGAGAATGAGGGAGACACAGAATCCGAAGCAGGCTCCAGGCTCCAAGCTGTCAGCACAGAACCCAACGCGGGACTTACTCACAAACTGAGATCGGACCTGAGCCGAGGTCGGATGCTTAACCGACTGAGCCAACCAGGCACCCCATTATCTGTATAATTTAAACAAACTTCAGTTTCTTAGGTTATAAAGCCACAAGTCAATATAACAACTTAATCATCCATATCCAACCTTACCACTCACCTGGATCCAGGTACACCCTCTTTCTTCACTAGGATGTTTCCCTTATTCTGTATATCTCTCTCCATTTCTTTCACTCTGTCTCTTGGCAAAGACTCTTTGCTTCACCAAACTTGAGTCAGACCCCTGAATCTTCTCCTGGGCCCATCTGTGCACTTCCTTATAAAACCAGCTTTGGCAAGAACCCGGAGTTTAACCAGAACCTCCCACCCTCTGTGTCTGATCAGGTTCCTTGTCCCCCACTATTCCCCAGGTGATGTCTGATCGATCACCCTGGCCTGTCCTCAGCAAGAATCCTACTTGGTCTGTTTAGCCAGAACCACACGTAGCCCTGATGCTCCCTCTTGGCGATTTTCCATGCAGTAACCCCCTCCTTGCCTCTAAATTCCCACTTGCCCACGGTGTATTCAGAGTTGAGCCCAATCTGTCTCCTCCACTGTGAATCCGATTGCTGTGGTCCCTACACCTGTCTGGAGGCTGGTCCTGAATAAACCCTGCCTTACCATCTTTAACGGGCACCAGTGATTTTTTTTTTTTTTTTTTTGACACTCTCACTGTTTTTGGCGGGGGCAGGGGACTGTGTCTGGTTTCCCCTTGGATGTCTCTCACTCTGTTCCCCTCTCCTGTCCCGCTTTCTCCCCTTTCCTGGATTCCTTCTCTCACATCTCACATCTCTTCTGCCCCACTCTGCAACCTGTTTCCCCTCCTGTTGCTTTCTCCCCAACCTGATTGTTCCCAAGTATTTCTGCCTCCTTCGCCCCCCACCTGTCTGTCTCTGCTCTCCCTATTAGGTTGCGGCTACCTCTGTTACAACACCCACTGCCCGCCCCCCCCCCCCCCCCCCCCCCCCCCCGCTTTCTGGCACCCCGAGCTCACTACGCTGCTTCCCTGCAGTCTCTCCTCCTCCGCGGTTCCTTCTTTCTGTCCCAGCACCACGCTGGTCTGCCATGGCTCCAACTCTTGTACCCTCTCTCCACCGTCGGTCTGAAGCGCCTCTCCTTTTGTTGCTCCTGCTCCCACTTCCCGCCCCTCTCACTGTTCTGTCTTTCCCTTCATCTGCCTAGAGATCCCGCTTTTCTCCATCTCCTTTTCTCCCCCTGCTGCTTTCGCAGTTTATTCTTTTACTTTCGATGTCTGCCACCCCCTCACACGTCCTCCGCTTTGCCAGTTGTTCGTGGTTCTCCCTCACTTTTCTCTTTCATTTTTCTGGAATTCTCTCACTGGGTCTGTCTCTCCTGATTCCTCTCACCCAGGAATGGGATGGAGTCAGATGCCCGCCTCCTGGAAGGAGCACATTCTCCAGGGGCGAGGCGTTTGGGATGGAAGAACGCTGGTGTCACTAGGCAGGCCCAGGTCACCTCTCCCAGCGCGGGGTCGGGGGAAGAGGTGACTGGGGGAGAGGGAGCCTGAGGAGTGGTCAGAGGGGCGGTGTTCTAGAAGCGGGGGGAGACCTGAAGAATCCCAGGACCCGGAAGGGCACGCGGCCTCTCCGGAGGGGCCGAGAAAGGGAGGCTGTGGGGCGCCAAGGGAATAAATCCACCTCGCGGAAGGGGGCTTTAGGTGCCTGGGGCGGGCGGCGGGCTCCGAAGAGGGTTCCAGCAGGACACGGACGGGAAAGCCGGCGTCTGCGCGGACCGAGCACGGCAGTCCTGAGGGAAGGGACCAGCCTCGCCGCGATTTTAAACCTAAAGGGACGCGTCCCCGGCCTCCCAAAGCGACGTCTGAATTTATTTGGGGTGCAGGGGCGGGTGTAGGGATTTCACGGCCCCTAATGACGCCCAGACCGTGGCAATGGAGGAGAGGACCCTACGAACAGCGGGTTTAAACTGGAAAGACGGAAACTCACGCCGCGTAGCAGGACCTTTAACCCGCGCCATCCGCTTCCAGGTCTACAGAAACCTGCGCGCTCTCAGTGAAGAGGACGGGGAGGGGGCGGGGCCTGGGCTGGGTGCGAGCGTTGGGGGGCGGGGCGCGCGGAGGCGAGGCTAACGCAGGTATCGTGAGAGGGCGGGACGAAGCCGACGAGGGGGCGGGGCCTCGGGGCGGAGAGCGGAGGCCTACGCTGGAATTGCGAGAGGGTGGGGCGATGTGGGGGCGGAGCCTCTAGTGAAGCGCGTTCGTTCCGGGGGCGGGGCCTGGGCTTCGCGTCCTCCTGTCCTCTCTTCTAGCTGATCTGTTTTCTGGGTTTGGAAACGTTTGAGTGTCTTCTGTGGAGCGGCGTTGCCTTCTATCTCAAGTTAATGTTTTAAACAGTTTTAGGGTAAAAGTTTAAAGTTGTGGGGGACACTTATGTTGGAAATTAAGATGCTTTTGTTTTGGGGGCGGCTGGCTGCCATAGTAGGTTGAGCCTCTGACTTGATTTCCACTCAAGTCGTGATCCAGGGTGGTAGGACCGAGCCCTGAGCCCTGTCTGTGCTGAAAGTGGAAACTGCTTGAGATTCTCTCTCTCTCTCTCTCTCTCCCTCTGCCCCTCTCTGCCCCTTATTTGTGTTCTCTTTCTCTTTAAAAGAAAGCTTTCCTTTTCACAGTTGAAAATGGTTCAACAATTATAAATTATAACAAGACAATTTATAACGATTTTTTTTAAGTTACTAGTTTTTTCTCGTTTTTTTTTTAAAGTTAATGTTCATTTTAAACCAGTGGTTGGTAACCCAAATTATCGTATGCCTTTAGCCACGCCTCGTATCCCAGGTCTGGTCCCTATGAAATCTTCAGAACTGAGCTCAGTGCTGATTTTGGCTTCCTGGGTGAATGGGGAATAGAAAAAGCAGTGCCATTTTGTTGGGTGTCAGTACAGAATTGCCTATTCTCAAGTGAGAGAAAGTTCCTCTTGCCTTATCAGAGAAATAAGCTGATGAGAATAAGCTTTTTTCCCCCCTCTTTTTTTAAAGTGAAACCCCTGCAGATGTAGTTTATAATCTTCACTTAGTACATCAAGAATTGGTTAGTTCCAAGGGAGTGCACCATTTCATCACCCGGGTCACTCTCCACCCCTCCCCCCAACAAATGCTCCACAATGCAGTACAACCAGATGTTGTGTTTATGTAGAATAGAATGTTTTAACAACACTTGTCCTATAACCACTCTTGCTGCTTTGTTCTGTTTTGGGAAAGGAAAAAAAGGAAAACAAACAAACAAACAAACAAGAAAGCAACATAATCCGAACACTGTGCACACCAGCGGGTGCCTGTCTTCCCTGGGCATTTTCAGTGGAATTTCTGCTGAACCCTGGCCCCCACCCCACCCCACTAGCAAGGAAAGAGGCAAAAGAACAGGTTCGCACCTGTGCACAGGAGTGGAAAGAGAAACCACATACAAACTGGGCTGCAAGTGGATTCTGGCACATTTTTAGATGAGACCTAAAAAAAAAGTCATGCTGTGCACAGGAAGCAGGCAAAGGAGTTCTGAGGGAGGTAGCGCCCGTAGACACTGTCTCCTCAGGAGACAGATGGAAATCAAGCTTTTCTTTATGAAAGTGAAGGAAGGCCTGTTATTTTCTCTCTTTTTTTTTTTACAGTTTTTTAAAATTTTTATCTAAGTAACCTCTACACCCCAACATGGGGCTCAGACTCAGGACCCCGAGATCAAGTCTCATCCTCCTCCAACTGAGCCACATAGGTGCCCCACAACCCAAGAAGGAAAGCTGTATGTGAATTCTGGTTCAGATTGGCCATGTAGAGAGTACATACAGATGTGAACGAACTGAGTATTACCTTAAAACTCTGTGCAGATATGGGAAGGTCCTCGTGTAACCCCACAGTGAGGGCGAGGATTTAGTGCATCTAAACTAGCAAACACAGACTGAATTGTTCAAGACATAGTCTTTTTTTTTTTAAGTTTATTTATTTATTTTGAGAGAGAGCAGGGGAGGGGCAGAGAGAGAGAGAGAGAGAGAGAGAGAGAGAGAGAGAGAGAGAGAATCCCAAGCAGGCTCTGCACTGTCAGTGTGGAACCCGATGAGGGGCTCAAACTCACGAAACTGTGAGATCCTGACCTGAGCTGAAACCAAGAGTTGGACCCTTAACTGAGCCACCCAGGCGCTCCAAAATCCATTTCTTTTCAAACTCTACACCCAGTGTGGGGCTTGAACTCATGACCCTGAGATCAAGAGTCATGCTCTTCCAACTGAGCCAGCCAGGCACCCCTCTCATTTTTTATAGTAGCTGCCCCAATAGGTGTGAGGTAGTATCTCATGGCAGGATATATATTTAAGTGCTTATTTATTTGAGAGAGAGAGAGCGTGTGCAGGGGAGGGGCAGAGATAGGGAGAGGAAAAGAGAGAGAACCCCAAGCAGGCTCCATGCTGTCACTGCAGAGCCCAACATGGGGCTTGAGCTCACGAAGCTTGAGATCATGCCCCGAACCGATATCAAGAGTTGGCCACAACCGACTGAGCCACTCAGGTGCCCCTAGGGTATCTTTAAAGAGTTTGGGAGACAGTTGGGAAATATGACAAGATAAAATCCAACTGAATATTAGGATATTTAGAAGATCGAATATTGTGTATTCAGTGATCTTAGCTAGAGGAGTGAATTTGGATTCCCATGTCCTTTACTTGAGGAAATATATCCATGGTGGGATTTTCACCATTTCTACGATAGCAGAGGAGGAGAGTGGGGGAGAATAACCTGAGTCTTTTTTATGTTTATGAATCAAAAAAACAGAATAAAAAGAGGGGGGTGGACAATCCCTCAATCACGTAGAACAATTAAAACATATCCCTATTGGTAACTGCTAGATTTGAGAATCCAAAAAATTTGAATGAGTTTCAATAGACAATATACTCATCCCTGTGTCAAAAAAACAAGAAAGAAAAAGAAAGAAAGAAAGAAAGAAAGAAAGAAAGAAAGAAAGAAAGAAAGAAAGAAAGAAAGAAAGAAAGCTCTATGCAGAACTCTATGCCCAACAGGGGACTCAAACTCACAGCCCCAAGTTACGAGATCAAGAGTCCCATGCTCCACTGACTGAGCCAGCCAGGCGCCCCTTAAATTTTTCCTAAATCAGCACGACTGCACATAAACTTTGTTTAAACCAAAAGCCTGATTTATGGCGCACCAAGCATACATTTTACATCTGCTTTGTAAATGAGTGGCCTAAAGCAAAACCATCTCATCCTTAACACCAATGCTCCTACTTCTTGCATTTCTTGGCGTTAAAACTCGTCATTCCTGCCTATATGCTAATCTAGAGTCTTTGGGCTTTCATAAGATGTACAAAAAAGTATATAATCCTGTAAAAACTGTTCATTGTCTACAGCACTGTCTTCCCTGTGAAGATTGTTGGTTTGGGCCAGCTGGCCTAAATTGGGCTGGAATAAAACTTTCTTTCTTATAGAGATTTTTTTTTTTTAAATTCTAAATGTTTATTTAGAGAGAGGGAGAGGGAGAGAGAGAATCCCAAACAGGCTCTGTGCTGGCAGCATGGAACCCGATGCAAGGCTCGATCCCATGGCCTTGACATCATGAGCTGAGCCGAAATCAAGAGTCGGTTGCTTAATGGACTGAGCCACACAGGAGCCCCTCTTCTAGACTCTAAAATGTTTATTCATTTTGCGTCAATACCACAAACTCTCAAAACTATAGGATATTTTGTAATAAGACAGATGTTTATCCTCTTTCAAATAATGGTATCTGGAAAACTGTACTTTCAGATTTTTAGAAATTGAACACCTAAGTAATAGTTGCTATTTATTTTGATAACTAGTTTTTGTATATGAAAAGGTAAGAAAATTCCGGTTCAGACTTCTGGTATTTATTTAATGAAAAAAATCTCTGGAGGAAATAAGTTAGCTGCAAATTTACATATTAAAAGTTCACTGGACATATCAATCCTACAAGTCCAATTCAAGACTTTTGAAAAAGATACAGCGTAAGCCCAAAAAAGGGCAGAAATGAGATTTATATTGAATATAATGAAAAGTAGAATAAAACTAATGTCTTATCAAAATTAATACAGCAGGTAAATCATTTAAAATATTGACTAAAGATAGGCACATGAACAATACTAATTAAACTATATTTATTAGTATTAGTACTTATGAATACTAATTACAGTAAGACTATTGATAAGAGATTTTCAAAACCTGTAGGAATTACTGTGAACAACTTTATCTTTACTAATTTGAGAACTGAGAAGAATAGTTTCCATGCAGATAGATCACTAAAATGGAATTAAGAATTAGAAATCAGAAAAGCATCCATAACTTGAAAACTTTGAAATATTCAACAGGACTCTGATCACCTTCCAGGAAACTTTCCCACTTTTTCAAGGTATTTATTCACAGTTCTCCTCACTTACAGACAAAATTTTTTCAGAACAGAAGAAAGCATATAAAAAAAAAATGTAGTATTGCTAGTATATCCTTCATCTTAGGGTATCAAAGAGAAAGCAGTTTGACTTCTGGAATGCGGTGCAAAATGAATCATTAGAATATGCACTATGACTAAAAAGGTTTTACTCTAGTAATGCCTGCATTTTAATATACTGTGGTACTATACACCCGATGATGTGATTATGTCTCCATTATGCTAGTAACTTCAGAAAAGCACTTTAAACATTTAAACACTATTATATTTAAACTATAAATGTGTGTTCAGTACATAACATGAGGAGGAAAGTTAATCTGATCTATAGTATCCATCTACAATGAATACAGAACTTTATGTTGACAGCCAAATGTTAGAAGCATTTCTGTTATGATCAGGAGTAAAGAATTGAGAACTGAACCCTGTATATCACCATTTCTACTCAAGATTATACTGGAATTTTGGGCACCTGGATGGCTCAGTCAGTTGAGTGACTCTTGATCTCAGCTCATGTCTTGATCTCAGGGTCATGAGTTCAAGCCCTGCATTGGGCTCACTCTGGGCATGAAGCCTACTTTAAAAAAAAAAAAAAAAAAAAAAAAAAAAGAATATACTGGAATTTGTAGCCATGTTTAGCCAGTTGGTCAGAAGTACAAGAGGCCCAGGACTTGTGATTGGCATCTGAAGTGGGGGCAGTGTTGTGAGACCGACTCTGTGGTCTGTGGAAATTCCCAGTTGGCTTTAGAACTGAATCAATTGTAAGACACTCAGTTGGTGTCCAGAGAGCTGGAGAATTGGCTGGTGTAGGGAAAATCTCGCACGTTTGGTCTCAGAAGTGCTGTGTGAAACAGCTCACCTTATTGTTGATAATTAAAATGATCTTATGTATGTTGGTAGCTAAATATACATGAAGAGAGGCACCTGGGTGGCTCAGTGGTAGAGCATGCAACTTGAACTCAGGGTGGCGAGTTCAAGCCCCATGTTGGGCATGGAGATTACTTTAAAAAAATAATGGGGGCGCCTGGGTGGCGCAGTCGGTTAAGCGTCCGACTTCAGCCAGGTCACGATCTCGCGGTCCGTGAGTTCGAGCCCCGCGTCGGGCTCTGGGCTGATGGCTCGGAGCCTGGAGCCTGTTTCTGATTCTGTGTCTCCCTCTCTCTCTGCCCCTCCCCCGTTCATGCTCTATCTCTCTCTGTCCCAAAAATAAATAAAAAACGTTGAAAAAAAATTAAAAAAAAAAAATGAACAAATGAACAAACATGAAGAGAGGAATAGACAGAAATGGTACCAAGGGATTTTCTGATGGTTTGTTCATTTGTCTTCATGAATTTTAATGTTTTTGTTTATCTACTTATTTATTTTGAGAGAAATAGAGACTGTAAGGGGTAGAGAGGCAGAGAGAGAGGGACAGAGCCTCTCTGTCCCTCCAGCTCTGCCAGCTGCAGAGCCCGACGTGGGGCTCGAACCCACAAACCACAAAATCATGACCTGAGCCAAAACCAAGAGTTGGTCGCTTAACGAAGTGAGCCACTCAGGTGCCCCATGAATTTTAATTTTTATGTGGAGCAACCAATGGGCCCTTTAGGAGTGGAAGACTTGGTGCTACAAGGAACTCTTGAAACACAGGCTCCAGCCACAAAAACTCCACAAATCCACTTACCAACCTGTGTCCTTTGCACCCTTTTATCTGCATCTGTGCCTAGAAATAGGCAGGAGGGCCCCCCAATGCCCAAACCCATTCTCCTCATAGCAGTTCTGAGGAAGAACGTGATGAGGCAAAGGGGAGGGGTGAGAGAGCCAGATTCCCTAAGAGGCTGTTTTAGAGGGAAGAAAAGTATCTTAATGTATTTACAGTCAACTGATGTGCAAACAAGGATGCCAACAACCCACAATGGGGAAACGAATAGTCTCCAACAAACGGTGCCGGGAAAATTGGATGTCCATCCCTATGCAGAAGTTGAAAGTGGACTTTTATCTCACATCACACTTAAAAATCAACTAAAAAATATGTCAACAACTTAAGTGTAAAGCCTGAAACCTAGAAGAAAACAGGGGAAAGCTTCTTGACATTGGCCTATGGAATGATTTTTGAGTTTGACCCCAACTTTGAGTTTGACCCCAGCATGGGGAGGCAGGAGGGAACAAAGCTAAAATGGGCAAGCGTGACCACATCAAACTACAAGGGACAAACTTCTTTCTGCACAGCAGAAGAAGCCATCAAGAGTGAAAAGACAATCCAAGCCATGGGAGAAAATATCTGCAAACTATGTATCTGAAAGGATGTTAATATTCAAAATATATACGGAACTCAACATACCAAGGGAAACTTCCTCAACTCAATAAAGAACAGCTACAAAATTACCGTACAGCAAACATCAATCTTAAGGGTGAAAGACTGAATAGTTCCTCCACAGACTGGAGATAAGGGGGTCCTCTGTTCCCACTGCTAGTCAACGTACTATAAGTTATAGCCAATGAAATAAGGTAAGAAAAGTGATGTAGACCAGAAAGGAAGGTTTAATAATGTACCCATCAACAGAAGGTATTGCAGTTGCAGTAAGATGAATGCCTCCCCACGCCTCTCACCACCCACCAAAAGGATAGCCCTCATCCCTATAACCCGTGAGGGTTACATTCTATGTCAAAAGAGAGTTTGCAAAAAGAGTTTGTCCTTGTGCCCTAGTTAAGGATCCTGAGATGCAAGATGATCCTAGGTTACCTGGCAAACATGATACAATCAGGAGGGTGTGATAAGAAGGATATAAGTGGAGTTGGGAGACAGAGAAGTCGTTGCTCTGATAGAAGTAGGATGGGGACAGATGTTAAGATGCTACCTTAGAGGAAGTGGGCTATGAGGCAAGGCAATTAAGCAGTCTCCAGAACTTGGAAAGTGCAAGGAAACAAATTCCTCCCTGGAATATCAAGAAGGCTAACAGTGCTGTGGATCCATTCTAGACACCTTATGTTGAGAAGTAAAAGAGAATAAATTTTATTGTTTTAACTCACTTAGTTTGGGGTAACTTTTTACAGCCACATTAGGAAGCTAGCGAAATGGTGTACACAGAAAAGCCCAAAGAGGGACTCCTGGGTGGCTCAGTTGGTTAGGCGTCTGACTTGGGCTCAGGTCATGATCTGGCGGTTTGTGAGTTCGAGTCCCACATCAGGCTCTGTGCTGACAGCTCAGACCCTGAAGCCTGCTTCAGATTCTGTGTCTCCCTCTCTCTCTGCCCCTCCCCTGGTCATGCTCTGTCTTTGTCTCAAAAATGAACAAACATTTAAAAAAAAAAAAAAAAAAGAAAAAAGCCCAGAGAAGCTACAAATCTCTAAAGTGAGATTAGTAAATTCTTTTTTTTTTTAAGTTTATTTATTTACTTTTTTAGTAATTTCTACACCCAAAGTGGGGCTCAAACTCATGCCCTGGAGATCAAGAGTTGCATGCTCTTTAACTGAGCCAGCCAGGCGCCCTGTAAGATTAGTAAATTCTAGATATTCAAGATCGACATTAAAAAAATCTATATTACTTCAATGCAGTAGCAGTTAACACATGGAAACTGAAATTAAAAATACAATTATATGTACAATTGCTCAAAAAGGAAAAAGTACAAACATACGTTAATCTAACAAAAACATTAACAGGATTTTGATGCTAAAATCTATAAAAGTTTACACAAATAGAGACCTACCACAGCCATTTACTGGAAGATACAACATAGAAATGATGTCAAATGATTACAAATTGATAGACAGGTTAATGTAATTTCTATCAAGGTATTTTCTACAATACAAACAAGATTATTCTAAAATTTATAAAGAAAGGCAAAGGAACTAGAATAGCCAGAGCATCTGAAAAAGAATAAAGTGGTCAGAATCATTCATGCAAGATTTCTAATATAGTAAAAAGTAATCAAAACTACGTTGTATTCATGGAGTGAGACACAAATAAATCAACGGAAAAGAACAGAGAACCCAGAAATGGCCCCATACAAGTACTTCCAATTGAGCTCGGACAGAGGTACCAAGGAAACTAAGAGAATTTTAAAAAAAAAAACAAAAAAACTCCACAAAAACTTCATACCTGTACTAATATTAGCTCAAAAATGATCATAGCTTTAAATGTGAAATGTAAAACAATAATACTTTAAACCAGAAAAGATTCCATAGAACATTATCCTCAGGATCCATATACCTTTTCTCTATCTCTGTGTTATCTATCTTCCCATCTGGAGTTTTAACACATTTTGACTTTATTCTGTGGTATGCTTTGAGTATTTGAAAAAAACCAATTTATCCTGTGGTGTGTACTATTTCGGTATCTCACTTTAGAGAACTTGAGATTTCATTATTTTATTCCTCATAGAAACTCTCTGGGGGCACCTGGGTGGCTCAGTCGACTGAGCGTCCGACTTCGGCTCAGGTCACGGTCTCGCGGTCCGTGGGTTCGAGCCCCGTGTCGGGCTCTGTGCTGACAGCTCAGTGCCTGGAGCCTGCTTCGGATTCCGTGTCTCCCTTTCTCTCTGCCCCTCCCCCGCTCACGCTCTGTCATCAAAGACATCGAAGGCAGGATGTTTGACAAAAAGCCCTCTCAGATTCATTACATTTGTAAGGCTGCTCTCCGGTGTGGGCCCTGTGATGTTCTGTAGTTTTGATCCATGGGTAGAAGCCTTAGCATGCACATTACGTTAATGTGGTTTTATCAGAGATGTAGATCCCGATGTCTGGTGAGTTGCGAAGCCTGTGTAAGTCCTCTGCCGCACACGTTGCATTTATGTGATTTCTCTTTAGTGTGGGCTCTCTGATGCCGACTCATGCTTGAACTTCAAATCAAATGCGTTGTCACACTCCCTACGTTCGCCAGATTACTCCCCGGTATGAATTCTCTGATGGCTTGCAAGGCTTGAATTCTGAGTGAAGACCTTGCCACAATGACTACATTTATAAGGCTTCTCTCCAGTATGGATCATCTGGTGTCTAGTGAGGTTGGAGCGTTGAATGAACGATCTGCCACACTGATCACACTGGTACGGTTTCTCTCCAGTATGAATTCTCCGATGACTAGGCAGGCTCGAACTCTGGCTGAAGACCTTGCCGCATTCGTTACATTTGTAAGGTTTCTCTCTAGTATGGATCACCTGATGGTAAGTAAGGCTCGACAGCATGGTAAAGGCTCTGCCACACTCATGGCACTGGTAAGGCTTCTCTCCAGAATGAGTCCTGCGATGACGCGCGAGGTGTGAATCATAGCTGAAGACCTTCCCGCATTCGTCACACTTGTAATGTTTCTCTCCCGTGTGGATTATTTGATGTCTAGTGAGATGTGAGCTCTGATTAAAGGCTTTGCCACACTCGTTACACTTGTAGGGTTTCACACCGGTATGGATTACCTGGTGGTTAGTGAGCTGTGAGCCGTAGGTAAAGGCTTTGCCACATTCGTTGCACTTGTACGGCTTCTCTCCCGTGTGAATTCTTCGGTGACTCACCAGGCCTGAGCTCTGACTGAAGACCTTGCCACACTCATTACACTTGTAAGGCTTCTCTCCCGTATGGATCACCTGATGGCTCGTAAGACCTGAACACTCACTGAAGGCCCTGCCACACTCATTGCAGTGGTAAGGTTTCTCTCCGGTGTGAATTCTGTGATGACGTACGAGGTGCGAGTTGCGACTGAAGACCTTCCCACATATGTCACACTTATACGGTTTCTCTCCTGTCTGGATTACCTGGCGTCTAGTGGGGTGTAGACCGGGATTCACTGCTTTGTCACACTCCTCACGTGTGTAAGGTTCTTCCCTGATGCGTGCTTTCTGGTCTTGTGTGAGTAATGAAGAACGCAAAGGATCATTCCCACGTTCATTAGAGATGTTGGTCGGGACTCTTGGAAGAATTGTGTGAAGCAGTGAAACTGAGGCACTATCGTGGACAGACCTCGCCACTTGGTGACATTCGTAGATTTTCCCTTCAGTCTGAAGTATCTGCACGCCAGCCAGACGTGACTGAAAGCTTAGTCCAGACCTGTTTTCAATCGGCTCATTTCCTGCGTCTCTTCTACCAGTCAGGTTTTTGTTAAGGGTCACGAGCACACCTTCGTAATTTCTTTCCCCGTCCCTCCGCTGACACTCAGAGTCGTGAAAACTTTTCTGGATATCTCTGAAGCCACAATCTTCGGCGCAACGGCTTTCATGTCTTTCCAATATAACTGTCTGCAATACTTCCCCTGTATTACTGTTTTCTTTTGGTGGTAGTTCCTTGATCACACATTTGGGAGAGAGAGCTACGAGATATAAAGAACCATAGGTTTCCAATTAATTACAGAAAAATCTCATATTGAAAAACATATTACACCAAAAGTACTACATATATTGATCAGTTATGAAATGTTGCAACCATGACTTTCAATTTTTAGGAACACAAAAGGTACAGGATTCTTTAATATAAAAGGGTAATTACATGTAATTCAAATTGATTTTAAAGCCTACTTTAAATAGTCAATGTTGGGGCACCTGGGTGGCCTAGTCGGTTAAGCGTCCGACTTCAGCTCAGGTCATGATCTTGTAGTCCGTGGGTTTGAGCACCACATCGGACTCTGCGATGACAGCTCAGAGCCTGGAGCCTGCTTCGGACTCTGTGTCTCCCTCTCTCTTTGCCCCTCCTCCTACTCATGCTCTGTCTCTCTCCCTCTCTCAAAAATGAACAAACACTAAAAAAAAATTAAATAATCAATGGCAAAAAAAAAAAAAAAATCACAGTATGCAAACTTACGTTAGCCCTGAAAAGAGGGGGATTTTCTCATCATGTTCTGCAATGGCACACCATTACCTGCCAATTTTTCACAGAAAATATATGGTTGTTTCATGTTTGAAGAGGTAAAAGTACTGTCCATATTTACTGCATCTTTATTGGGCACTAAGCACAGCATGATATACTCTAATGGTAAATAATCCAGAACAAACTTATCTAACGAGTAATCTCAATTTTTTTAACATTCATTTATTTTTGAGAGATGAGAGAGACAGAGCACGAGCGGGGAGGGGCAGAGAGAGAAAGAGACACAGAATCCAAAGCAGGCTCCAGGCTCCGAGCTGTCAGCACAGAGCCTGACATGGGGCTCAAACCCACGAACAGTGAGATCATGACCTGAGCCGAAGTCGGATGCTTAACCGACTGAGCCACCGAGGCGCGCTATCTAAATAAATGGCAATTTAGAATTGGAAAACTATAGTAGCACTGGGGAAATGAGGGAGACTTTAATCAATGTTATAAAAATATTTTTCTGAATACCAGTCATGTAACTATATTCCCTCAGAATGGCCATTTTTAACAAGCAGTATAAGTCGGCTATGCTGCACTGTGCATACCAAAAAACCATCATCTGTAAGTCATAACGACAATTAATAAAACATTCTAGTAACCTAGAGTAAAAGCAGGACTGAAATAATAAGTAACCACAATGATACAAAATTATAGTTTGTGGAATTCTCAACAAATCTCTCGAGAGGGAAAAAAAAAAAAAAAAAAAGCAAGGGCTTCTATTCCAGAACCAGCATACCATATGAAAACTGGAATTTATGTTAAGACCACTCATTTTTGAAGTATCCAGTCAGGGAAATACTGAACATAATTGGGAAAAAGAAGTCAGAAATCACAATTATGATTTTTTTTTAAGGTATCTCTATGCCCAACAGGGAGTTCAAACTCACAACCCCGAGATCAAGAGTCACATGCTCTACTGACGGCACCAGGCAGGCACCCCATAAATCACAATTATGAGTTTCGGCCTGCACTTATGTAACAGCTCATCAATTCCCTATCTATGTAGTATTCTTTAATTTTTAGTTCACTGGCCACAAAGTATATGTAATAATGAGTTTGTGCGTGAAAATCTTATTAATGAAGGCCAGATCAAACGATGTTTGGACAGAATTATAGAATAAAAACATACAAAATATAGTGCAGCCTGCATGGCCTGAATGTTTGTGTCCACCCCAATATGATGGGGTTGGAGGTGGGGTCTTTGGCAGGAACCAGGTCATGAGGGTGCAGGGTCGCGAATGGGATTAGGGCCGTTACAAGAAGAGATACGAGAGCTTGCTGCCTTACTCTTTCCATCATGCACAGACACGGCAAGAAGGCAGTGCTCTAAACCAGAAGAAGGCTCATCAGGAACTGAACTGACTAGCACCAAGATCTTGGACTTGTCAGACTCCAGAACTGTGAGAGATAAATTTCTATTAGTTAAGCCATCTGGTTTTGGTACTTGCTACGGCAGGCTGAGCCAAGGCACAGACAAAAGACCATCTGATCAAAATCATGACGGAAGGTTGCCGTATCTTACAAAAGTCAAGGAATTTCTGAGACTTTACTATAAAACACGGAATAGCTTTACAAATCAAAACCACCATGAGATACCACCCTACACCTGCCAGAATGGCTAATATTAACAACTCAGGCAACAACAGATGTTGGCGAGGATGCAATGTTTACTGCATCTTTATTGGGCACGAATTCTAAAGCACAGCATGATATACTCTAATGGTAAATAATCCAGAACAAACTTATCTAATGAGTAATCTCAATTTTTTTTAACATTTATTTATTTTTGAGAGATGAGAGAGACACAGCACGAGCGGGGAGGGGCAGAGAGAGAAAGAGACACAGAATCCAAAGCAGGCTCCAGGCTGCTGGAGCATTTTGCATTGTTGGTGGCAATGCAAGCTGGTGCAGCCACTCTGGAAAACAGTATGGTGGTTCCTCGTAAAATTAAAAATAGAACTACCCTACGACCCAGCAATTGCACTACTAGGCATTTATCCACGGGATACAGATGTGCTGTTTCGAAGGGACACACGCACCCCCATGTTTATAGCAGCACTATCAACAATAGCCAAAGCATGGAAAGAGCCCAAATGTCCATCGATGGATGAATGGATAAAGAAGATGTGGTGTACGTATGTATGTATACACACACACACACACACACACACACACACACACACACACACAATGAAGTATTACTCGGCAATCAAAAAGAATGAAATCTTGCCATTTGCAACTACGTGGATGGAACTGGAGGGTATTATGCTAAGTGAAATTAGTCAGTCAGAGAAAGACAAAAATCATATGACTTCACTCACAGGAAGACTTTAAGAGACAAAACATATGAACCTAAGGGAAGGGAAACAAAAATAATATAAAAACAGGGAGGGGGACAAAACAGAAGAGACTCATAAATATGGAGAACAAACTGAGGGTTACGGGAGGGGCTGTGGGAGAGGGGATGGGATAAATGGGGAAGGGGCATTAAGGAATGTACTCCTGAAATCATTGTTTCACTATATGCTAACTAATTTGGATGTAAATTTTTAAAAATTAAAAATAAAATTAAAAAAAAATAAAACATGTAATATCTTAAGCCTTCTAATAGCGCTGACATGGCTAAAAGCCTTGAAGTACATCACCACCACTTTTTAAATAGGGACAGTAGGCACATGGGGTTTGTGTTTCTAACCCTTATTCAAAGAGAAAGTAAGTATGAGAAACAGGGTTTGACCTGGGCCTGCGGGTTCAGACAAAGTGTGCTCATGCATAAACGCCTGCAAATCACAGTCAAGATCAGGAGCTTCGACATAAATACGTTGAGGGAGACACCAGAGCTGTGTTGTGCTAACAGTGTTACCTAGCCACGCTGAGTACCCTGTCACCCCCGCAATAAGGATTTCTGTAGTGTCCTGAAACAGCGATACAGTGGATAAGCAGGGATCTTTCTTAACGTGGTAAGTAGTGTGGCTGGTGAGGGGGGCCTGCGGGAATCAGGGTGTTCAAGTTCTACACAATTCATAAGCTAGTAAGGAACGGTGTGGTCCATCCAGATGGAGGTACCGTGTGAGGGAAGGTCAGACAGAAGGAAGGTCAGGAGCGGAGGGCAGGAGGTAATGAGCACATGAGAGAAGCGATGGTATTTGCCAATCCACGGAGGGGTAAATGTGCCAGGGCAGTCAGAATTCCAACCTTGGGAAAAAAGAAGGGACTGACGTGGCAAACACCATCATGCTGTCCCACAATGGAATTAAAGGAATTAACTGTAGGAATTATAGTGTGGGGGTGTGGCCAAAATGTAAGACAGGTAATAGGGAGGGAGTGTGGAGACCAGGCAAGAAGCCATGCTTAGAAAACAGAGTAGGATGGGTGGCTGCTGAGGGGGAGGCACAGGGGACATGGGGTAAGGTTGGTAAAAGGGGACAAAATTTCAGCCACGTGGTGAACAAGGTCCGCAGAGCTAACGTACAACATGGTGACTACAGTTGGTAATATCGTATAATTGAAATTTGCTAAGAGAATAGAACTTAAGTGTCCTCACCAAAAAATTTTTTAAAAAGTAAATATGTGACGTAACATGTGTTAATTAACTTGATTACGGAAATCCTTTCACAATGTATATATGTATGTCAAATCACTACAGTGTACCCTTTCAATATATTACAATTTTCTTTGCCAGTTATACCTCAGTAGAGCTAAAAAACAAAAAATTCATCCTCTGACTGCCTCCTCTGAATACTTACAGAACAGTTTACACGAGGATCTCGCTCTCTTGTAAGAACCAGTGAATCAACAGCACAGGGGGAGAAAAAAAAAGGAATTGTGTATTTTAAGCTTTTCATAAGGTTTTATGCATACTTAAGTTCTGGCAGCATGCCTGATTAAGTGTGCAAATCATCTGACAAAAGTGTAAGTGTCAAGTCCAGATACCACGTTATGAGGCTTTTCATATCTGAGGCAACAGGGCTTCAATCTCAGTCAAGTAAGACAGGGGGTCCAAGGAGGAGAATGCAGACACCCAAGGGCAGACCTCCACTTCTGGAGGGAAATTTTCCTCACCCAAGGAGACCAGGTTCCTGTAGTTCTCCAGCATCACGTCCCTGTACAAGGCCCTCTGAGCGGGGTCCAGGCACTCCCACTCCTCCTGAGAGAACTCTATGGCCACATCCCTGAAGGTCAACCATCCCTGAAATGAGAACACATTTCACCAAGGAGCTATGGGGAGTTATCCGCACCCAAAACAGGAAGACGATAAATGTGTAAGGATCAATTCAGATGAAGTAGGTTTTCTTACAGATCTATGTAAGGTATTTCTGAGCAAGTTATGTGTCCCCAATTTTGGCTTATTACACGTTCCCATAAGAGGTTAGGATGGCCTCTAAATCCATATGGCTTTTTTCATTTTTGTGGACAATATAAGAAATATAAAAACAGAAAATCAGGGGTGCCCATTGGGAGCATGCGACTCTTGATCTTGGGGTTGTGAGTTTGAGCCCCACGTTGGGTGCAGAGATTACTAAAAAAATAATAATATTATTATTATTAATAATAATAAACTTAAAAAAAAAATAGGGCGCCTGGGTGGCTCAGTTGGTTAAACACCCGGCTTCAGCTCAGGTCATGATCTTGTAGTTCATGAGTTCGAACCCCACGTCGGACTATGTGCTGACAGCTCAGAGCCTGGAGCCTCCTTTGGATTCTGTGTCTCCTTCTCTGTTCCTCCCCCATTTGTGTGCGCTCTCTCTCTCTCTCTCTCAAAAATAAATAAAGATTAAAAAAATGTTTTTAAAAATAGAAAATCAATACAAGGTTATCTAGAAGTGTTATCCATCATGTTGTGATATCTATCAATGTCACAATGAGTGATATTCAATATCTAGATGAGCAAAGGCATGAGTGTTATCTTCAGAGAAGACAATACCCATGATGGCTTTAGAGGAAGGCCACGGTGAGTAAAGGCTCTTGAAGACTTCCCACGTGCTAGCCATCATGCTAAATGCTTTCCACGCACTAACTCCCATTGACATCGACATCACTCATCATAGACACATCTGTTCCCATCTTACCGAGGAGACAACTGTGTCACACACATTCCCCGAAGCCTGCCCAAGGTCAAATGCTCTAAGAAATGGCAGAAAAAGCTCCAGAACCCAGACATTTAGGCTTTGGAACTGAACCTAAACAACGAAACATATATACCAGATAGCATGAAAAGAATGTTGAGAGAGGGATTCCTGAAACAATTAGAGACAAGTTTAAGGCTAACAGCATGGTCATTGTATCTGTGCATGCACACGCACATAAATGTCACTCTTGTGCTATTTAACTCATTAATGTGATAGTGTAGAAAACATGTAAAGCCATGCAAATACTTAAGATTTAACTTCAAAAATTCATAAACTTATTTATGAAGTAATGATAATGTCTGTAAATACTACAGGCTTGTGTGTCCCTGCACACGCACACGTGCACACACACACACACACACACACACACACACACAAACACACATATTCAAATTTACTGAAGTAAGAGGAGTTGACTCTCCACGACACAAAGGGCCCTCCTCATAGGCTCCGGTCCCTGGGTCACGATGAGCTGGAATCTAAGTGCAGAGGAGAGGGACGGGGGTGGGAAGGTCTGGGGGAGTGTGGACAAACACTTCAGACTCAGACAAGGTTAGCAAGTCCAAGAAGGGCCTTGCAGGAATGAGAGACAGGAAATCGACCCAGGATATGACTTCACCTGACAGACGGCCATTCCCGACTCCTTTCCTTTGCTCTTCCTCCCTTTCCAGGATTCTTCCTCAGGCAGGATCAGGCTTGGGAATTCAATCCTAAGTGTCAAGAAAACGCAGCTTAATGCTTAGAGTCAGTCTGGGTCCTTCCCGTCCTGCAGCCTCACACGGGAAGGCCTCTCCGTGTGAAAACACGGGGGGTGCCCCGGGACAGTGGACTCCTCCAGAGGCCAGCAAGTGACCTTCCCACCCTTCTTCTTCAGAACCGGCTCCCGCCCTGGTGAAGCCCCCGCACACGGCATCAGTGGGGACCTGGGTGGGACCTGACCCTCCCCTGCAGATCACAGGCTTGCCCCGATCACACCCCACGCAGAGCCGAGCCCCCTCACCTCTCCCCGGGTCAGGGGCTGATGTCAGCCTCAGACAGGGAGCACCACAGCCTTGGTGCTCAGCGCTGGAGACACATCAGAAACCCCCCAGGCACTTTAACTAGGACTGAGATCAGGCCCTGTCTCCCCTTGGCCATTTGAAGGGACTCTCCGGGAGGGGGTCCGAGAGGCTCCTCTGAGAAGGTGGCATCAGAACGAGGACCCAGGGGAGGGAGCTTGTTTGCCACCCGCCTCTGAGGGGCCACACAGTTCCAGGCAGAGGGACAGGCCCCGGGAGGCCCTCAGGCAGGAGCAAGCCTGGCCCCAGGAGAGGGGAAGAGGCCTGCGTGGCAGCAGTGGGGTGAGGAGACCAGCAGGGGAGGAGGACAGACAGGCACCTGGGGAGGCAGATCCGGAAGGGCGTGCCTTCCAACATTTGCCCCCCATGTCTTGAAAGAAACGATATGTTCCTCCTCTCATTTGAAGCAAACATCAGATTTTTTTCATCATACACAAATATTTACAAATAATGTAGTATCTCATATTTAGAATTATGTCAAGCTGTTCACTAAGCCCCAGGAAGTAGAGGGTTGCCCTTAACCAAAATGTGGAGGGTGCAGGGGGAGGGTGACTGGGGGAGGTCGAGTCAGTTCTGGACAAGTTAAGATGGATGTGCCCCAGACGTCCTAGCAGAGATGTCGAGGCAGCTGGACACGGGACGGAGTCCAGGGCAGAAGCCTGGTGGAAGTGGAAACCAGGAGACATACAGGTGGTGCTGAGAACCAGGAGACGAAGTGGTAAGGAAAGGCAGGGGTGTAGCCAGAGAGAAGAGGTTCAAGGACTCAGCTGCGGGGTGCCCCACACTCGGAGACCAGGGAGTTCAGCAGACACCAGCAGGGAAGCGAAGAGGTGACCGGGGATCGGGGAAACCAACAGGTAAATAGGGTAGTAAAGCTTAGCGAGATGTCCTCAAACTAAGAAAAAAAAGTGTGTCGAGGAAGAGGGAGTGGTCACATGTGCCACCTGCCCCTGAGAGGAAAAGCAAAATAAAGACAGGACATTCAATCCTGGACTGAGAAATGGGGTCGCTGTGGCTCTGAAAGACAAAGTCTCAGGGGCACGGTAGCTGTTGAAAGCTTGACCAGATGGGGTTCACGAGACGAGTGGAGACCAGATTTGAAGACAGTGGAAGCAGGCTTTTAGGGTCTTGTGTCCTGAAAGGGAGCACGGGGTGGGATGCGCATGAAGGCCACTTGTTGTGCTGAGCACTGGGTGTCGTATGTAGGTGATGAATCACTGCATTCTGCTCCTGAAACTAATATTACGCTGTATGTTAAAAACTAGAATTTAAATAAAAACTTGAAACGTGAAAAAAAAAATGAAAGGGAGTAAGGAAGAGAAGGGCTTACCAGAGGGGAAATTAGTTAATAGAGAACGTTTTGTTATTTAAAACAATTTTTTTAAGTCTATTTGGAGGGAGGGAGGGAGGGAGAACGAGCGAGAGAGAGCACATGAGCAGGGAGGGGCTGGGGGAGAGGACGAGAAAGAGAAGCCCAAGAAGGTTCTGTACGCTCAGTGCAGACCCCAATGTGGGGCTCGAACTCACAAGTCATGAGATCACGACCTAAGCCGAAGTTGGGACGCTTAACCGACTGAGCCACCCAGACGCCCTGAGAATGTTTGGGTTTAAAGATTCAACGAGACAGTGAATAAGCGGCTTTGGGGGGGAGGCGTGCACGTGCATGTGGAAGACGGGCGAAACCACATCTGCGTGTGCTGACTGAAATTATTTCCTGCCGCGTACAAACTCGAGATGGAGTGGAGGAAGGATCCCATCCGGTCCTGAGGCAGTGGGTGGGGCTGGCGACCCGGGAACAGTCTCTGGCTCAGCAACACCCAAAATGACAGTGGTGCAACCTCTCGCATGGCCTTCATTTGGGGGCACTGAAATGCGCAAGGGTATTGTTTGCCCTCGGAACAGTCTTCATCGTGAGGGACAGAGCAGCTGACCAGGTGCAGGGGAGGCACAGAAAGCCAAATCCAGTGCGCCTGGCTGGCTCAGTCAGTAGAACATGCGACTCCTGATCTTGGTTGGGGTCGTGAGTTCGAGCCTCACATTGGGTGTTGAGATTAAAGAAAAAAAGAGTCAAGAGTCCTTCACTCAGACCACTCTCCTACCTGTCAACAGATGTCTACAAGGATGCATGAGCCCCCATGAGACCCCAATATCTTCTTAAACATTCAAAACTCTCACTTAGATCTTCCAAAATGCATCTGAATCCTTCTTGACTTGCAACACAGAATAATCCAGAAGGTTCTCTGAGACCTTCCCTCCAAATCCTCTGTGTCAGACAATGATTCTTGCACAGACTCCACACAGGTTACTGTGTGGAACAGATTCCCAGACTCCCCCCAACCCGTAGGACCGAGGCACCATCCAGCTGCGGCCAGAGCTCCCTGTGGCTCGAACAACATCACAGGGGAATGTGCCTCTGCCTAATCCCTCTCCTTTTCGTGTCTCCTCAAGTGTCATCAAGTTTCCCAATTAAACCCCAGCTGGCAAATCTCAGCCTCAGCATCTGGGTCTGGGGGAACCTGGGCCACGACAACGGCTCCCCAAACGGACCCATGCAGCCCCACAACCACCCAAAAACCACTTCCAGGTGTTCCCGCAGGAACCGAGACACCCCTTCCCACCCCGTCCACACACCCCTCACCCCACAGCCATGCCCGGGACACGCGCACACACCATTCCCTGGGCCATCTGGGGGCCCACACTTGCTTCCGCTTCCCTCCCACACACCCCTCTCGCCTCACTTCCATTTTCCCCATCTTCCCACCTCTCCTCTACATGCGCCTGAGCAAACTGGGCCAAGACGCACGGGCACCACACCAGTAACGGACACGAGTGCAGAGTGAAGGACACCAGGTCTTCAGTATGGACACCAACGAGGTGGCCCCGCCAGGGAACACTTGTGAGCAAGTGGGGACAACAGGAAGTCCAGTTGAAAAACAGTCAAAGGTTGGCCAGATCCAGTGTGGTGGGACGCGAGAGACAGAGAGGCCCCAGATCTCTTCCCAGAGGCCACCAGGTCTCCCCTCCCCACTCACAGCAAGTTGCAAGAACCTCTAGTTCTTTGTGGTGCCTATTTTATGTCCCCTGAGGCTCCTGACCTCGTCCTCACCCTTCCCGAAGGGAAACTGAGACTCTTGACTCTGAGCAGATAACTGCTGGAAGCCAAGCCCCCGCCCAGGATGCAGCCGGTCCCTGGTGACGTGCACAGCCTGGGCCACCTGGGAGCTGGTGAAGGGCAGTGACGCAGCAGGTGAACACGTGGGGACCCCTGGTCTGTAGGGCCTTCCAGGCCCCAGTACGTCCTTCTGCTCTTGAGTAAATAAGCAGCTACAGGAGATTTTGATCCATTAACTGAAATTCCCAGAACAAATACTGGCATGAACATCACCACCTGCCCGGCCTCCTTGGTCTTCCCCGAGGACTACTCAGCTCTACCACAGGCCCGGCAGCTCAACCCAAGCCCAAAGTGAGGTGCAGCCGCCAGCCTGGGAAGGAGGGACTTGGTGCTCCCTCCAGCTGAGACAAAACAGGAAAGACTCAATGGAGACGATTCAACCTGCATAACACGACAGATGGCTGGGGAAGGGCACTTGAAGTGTCGGGCTGGAGAGCCTGGAGAGACATCTCTGAGCCTAAACCTGAAGGAGAAAGGGCCAGAGCTGACATGGTTTAGGGACATCAGGTCAGAGCAGGGACGAGGACCTGTGACAGAAAAGGCTGGTGTTTGGGAACAGAGAAAAGGTGATCATGACTGGGGCACAGCGAACTGTGAGGAGAGGGTAAGGTCCCAGGACGAGGCTGGAGACACTGGCAGGGCCTGACGATTCGGGCTGTGCAGCCACAGTGAGTCTGTATTCTGTCCTGGTGACGATGGAGCCAGCAGAGGGTTCAATGCCAGGGAGGGACATACTCTGCCGAGAGAGTCACCCCTGCTGCAGAGAGAGGGGTGACTGTGACTCAGAGTCTGTGTCTCTGCCTCCATCCTAGTGTTCTGTGTTTCATTTTTGGAGGACTGGGACCCATTTACAATTCTACTGACATCTGGACACTCTGTCCAAGAACTGCCACACGAGATATGCATTGTATTCTGCCAATGAATTCAGGGCTCAGTGTTGCTCAAATCCAGTGTCTGTCTAGTCCGTCATCTCCATGTTGAGCTGGGCTCACTGAGGCCCACAAGGGAGTCATTTCACCAAGTTATCCTGAGAAGGTCTGCGCTGAGTAAGCAAAACTGGGTCTGAATTCTGATAGGGTGGCCTGAATGGCCCAGTGGGCAGAGTTTGCCCACATCACTCTTCTCTCTTAAAAATTCCAGGACCATCTTTCACATGTCTGGGCTAAGGAAACTTCCATTTCTTTTCTTTTCCTTTATTTTTTTCTTTTTAAATAATCTCTAAGCCCAGTGTTAGGCTTGAACTCATGACCCTGAGATCAAGAGTTGCACGCTAGGGGCACTTGTGTGGTTCAGTTGGTTAAGTGTCTGACTTCAACTGAGGTCATGATCTCAACGTTCGTAAGTTCGAGCCCTGTGTCGGGGCTCTGTGCTGACAGCTCAGAGCCTGGAGCCTGCTTCTGTGTCTCCCTCTCTCTCAGCCCCTCGTGCTGTCTCTTTTGGTCTCTCAAAAATGAATAAAAACATTTAAAAAAAAAATTAAAAAGAGTCACATGCTCTACCAAATGAGCCAGCCAGGCGCCCTTAGGAAACTTTTATCTCAAGGTATAATCGCTGTGTGCTCAGGCACTAAACTCCCCTTATCCAGAACATCACACTAAAACATTTACAAAATTCAGAATTTTGAACACATAATGAATTGCTGCTGTAAACACTGCAAGGCGACCACCTATAGAAACAAGACACGAATTTCCTCATCAGGAACAGATGGGCTCTGTTAGGTGACATTTCCAAGTAAATCAGCCCATTCTTCAATATTTGCAGGGGCGCCTGGGTGGCGCAGTCGGTTAAGCGTCCGACTTCAGCCAGGTCACGATCTCGCGGTCCGTGAGTTCAAGCCCCGCGTCGGGCTCTGGGCTGATGGCTCGGAGCCTGGAGCCTGTTTCCGATTCTGTGTCTCCCTCTCTTTCTGCCCCTCCCCCGTTCATGCTCTGTCTCTCTCTGTCCCAAAAATAAATAAAAAACGTTGAAAAAAAATTTTTTTTTAAGTAAAAAAAAAAATTTGCAAAAAGCAGGCAAGAGGAACTTGAGGGGAATATCTATTTGGTAGCTCATGGGCCACTGTTTCAAAAGATCACATAAAAGGTAAGAAAACTGAATATTAAAGTGACAGCTTAAACCAGGTTTCGACTTACATAAGAGATTACTGACATGTTTACGAAGTACACACTGGAACAGTCTAAAATTATACTAGATACTAAAGGAAGTTCTCAATATACATGACAAAGAGAGAGCTTACAGACCTGTCTGAACCAAACACAATAAACTTAAAAAAGAAAAGTTAAAAAAACATTTTTTTTTAAACAATGAAGTATGAGACCAAAATTTTTAAAAATGGCAAGGTCATGCTTAGAAAAGAATGCCAGAAACTGTTTATAGGATGCTTTCAAAGCTCACTTCAGAAGTTAATTATTTATAGGAAAGTATAAAGATGTATTTCAAGCTTCAAAAAGGAAAATGATGTAAATATAAGCGAATCAGGAAGAAAAAAGTAAAATCCATTACAAAGAAGCAACAGTTTTCAGTTTTCATGTTCCATAAAAAGGCAGCGTGTCATGAGGGCCACTTCTTGCCCCACTTCTATCCTCGGAGCCCAGACAAAGGGAAGAGGGTGACCCATGACTGAGTGAAGTCTCTGCCTTCCTGGCTGAACAGGGATTGCAAATAGAAGGTATATTCTGAAGCAAATAATTATAAGATGCACAGGCTTTTTAGAAAGGAGTTTTGCAATCCTCACACTTATCTGCATAATTTATTCTAATTTTAAGTGTATTATATTATAAAGCCATATGTAACGTAACATACTTCATCAGCCATATCCAACCAATTCACCATTCATCTGGATTACTTTGCTCACTACTGTCTTTCCTTCTCTCAATATTTATCTCTCCCCCAACCCCTTTTCTTTTTTTTTTTTTGGTTTGCTTTTCCATTTTCCCCTTGGGTTTCTGCGCATTCTGTTCCCCTCTCCTGTCCTGCTGTTTCTCTCCTCTGGGTTTCTTCTTGCACACTTGTTCTGACCCATTCTGTAACCTGTTCCCCTTCTTGTGGCTTTCTCCCCAACCTTTCTGATTGACCCCAATGTTCATGCATTTCTCTTTCCTCCCCAGCTCCCATCTGCTCTCCCAGTTAAGTGTGCTCTTTCCCTGCTACTCTCCCTCTGTCCCCACTCTCTGGCACCCCCAGCTTGCTGGGCTCCCTCCCGGCTGTTTCTCCCTCCGTTCCTCTGGTCTCCTCCCATTGGCCCCTTCTTTCCTCTCAGCACCACGTCGCGCAGGCTGCCAGGACTCCAACTCTTTCAACCTCTCCCTAGGCTCCAAGTGAAGTGCCCTCCCCTTTGTTACCCACGCTCCTGTTGCCCCTCTCTACATTTTGCTCCCCATCATCCCTCTGGAGATTTCCTTTTTACTCTAAATTTCTCAACCTTCTTTTCTCCCACTGCTGCAACTTTGCCATCTGCTTCTGGTTCTCCCTCATTCATTTTTCTGTAATTCTCTCGGTAGGTCTTGTGAAAATAAATAAGGAAACCTCATTTAAAGTGGAGGAGGGGGGGCGCCTGGGTGGCGCAGTCGGTTAAGCGTCCGACTTCAGCCAGGTCACGATCTCGCGGTCCGTGAGTTCGAGCCCCGCGTCAGGCTCTGGGCTGATGGCTCGGAGCCTGGAGCCTGTTTCCGATTCTGTGTCTCCCTCTCTCTCTGCCCCTCCCCCGTTCATGCTCTGTCTCTCTCTGTCCAAAAATAAATAAAAAACGTTTAAAAAAAATGGTTAAAAAAAATAAATAAATAAAGTGGAGGAGGGAAACCCTGAAGTGGGAGCTCTCTGGCAAGTACCACTCCCTGTAGCCTGCTTAACCAGCAGGAAGAACGAACAGAAGAATTACTTTAACAAGGGAGGTCCTTTTTCACATGGGAATTTCATCTCCTGCTTGTAAGAAAATAAAGGAAGAGGGGCGCCTGGGTGGCGCAGTCGGTTAAGCGTCCGACTTCAGCCAGGTCACGATCTCGCGGTCCGTGAGTTCGAGCCCCGCGTCAGGCTCTGGGCTGATGGCTCGGAGCCTGGAGCCTGTTTCCGATTCTGTGTCTCCCTCTCTCTCTCTGCCCCTCCCCCGTTCATGCTCTGTCTCTCTCTGTCCCAAAAATAAATAAAAAAAAAAAAAAAAAAAAGAAAAAGGAAAAAAAAAAAAAGAAAATAAAGGAAGATCCCTTCCTGCCCCACCAACAGACGCACTGACCACCACCTGCAGCCACTGAAAAACCGCCACAACCTTCAACTCTTGTTCTTCTCCAATGACCTTCCGTTTAAAACTCCCCCCGGGGGCGCCTGGGTGGCTCAGTCAATTAAGCCTCCGACTCCTTGATTTCAGCTCAGGTCATGATCTCGCAGTTCCTAAGTGTGAGCCCTTCATCAGGCTCTGTGCTGACAACACGGAGCCCGATTGGGATTCTCGGTCTCCCTCTCTGCTCGTCCCCCGCACGTGCTCTCGCGCACGCGCTCTCTCTTTAAAAAAATAAATAAAAAACAAAAAACCCTCCCCAATTTCCTCCTAAAAATTAGAGCTGACCTTCCCTTTCTCTCCCAACTTGCCAATAATTCACCACTCCATGCATGTCCCGAACTGCAATTCCTCTGCTTCTTCCAGAATAAAATCATTTTGCTGGTAAAATAACTGACTTTTGTTTTTAAGATGGGCAGTCCCTCTCCTCCGGATTCCTCTCACCCAGGAGTGGGGTGTAACTGGATGCCCACCTCCCACAAAAGCACATTATCCAGCGCCGGGTGCATGGTCTGTCTCAAGACAGGCCCTTTCTAGTCCTCCCCAGCACAAGGTGAGGCCTGGGGAACTAAGAGGAGCCGTCTGAGAGAGACGCGAGGTGAGAGGAAGTGAGCGTGCCTCCGGAGAGGGCTGAGCTCTCCAGAATCTCAGGGCGCAGGTAAGGACCAGCCTCTCCCGAGGGGGCGGCCCGGCGCTGCCCTCTAGGGGCAGAGAGCAGCGAACATCCACCTCGCGAATTCCAAACAAAAAGGGAAGCCCCCGGCCTCCCACGGAGACGTCTGAATTTACTTGGACTGGAGGAGGTGGTGCGGAGATTTTAGCGGCCCCCAGACCCCGGGGACAGAGGAAGGGAGACTGCGAGGCGCAAGTTTAAACAAGAAAGACGAAACTCACACTCCACAGACTGGCCACCGCTCCACGAAACCCGCTTCCGGGTCTGCAGGCAACCGCGCGCGCGCAAAGGGAAGAGGCGGGGCCTGTGCAGGGCGCAGAGCGAAGCCCGGCTAGCGTAAGGTCGGCGGGAGCGGGAGGCGGGGTCTCAGGGGCTGGCGGTAACCATAGAGATGAGGCGCGTGGAGTGGACAGGCGTGGGCGGGGCCGACTCCAGCGCCGGATCTGGGATTCCCTCCCGGGTTTTCGGGGCTTGGGAGTGCTGGAGTCAGCCTGGTCTTTATCCTGGGAAGCGGCACTTTCTATTTCAAGTTAATGTTTCAAACAATTTTAAGGTAAAAGCTTAGAGTTTTGTGGGCGCCACTTATGTTGGAAAGTCAGATGTTTTCCTCTTCACAGCTGAAAACGATTCAAGTCAAAAGCCACGAGTCCCGCCAGAGAGGATGAAGCAACTCAGTGATCTTGGGAGCTGGGACCTCGGTGCGGGGTGGATGTGGGCGGTGGCTGGATCCTGGAACACTGTTGCAATTAAAGTTAAGTTAAACAACTGAACTGCAAATGGATGCAAACTGGAGTGTGAAATGCAGATTCTGCCTGGGCGGAATGTGCAATTTCACAAGTGCACCCAGGCCAACATTTCCGTTTATACTCCCCATTCACCTCGGAGTCAGACTCAACCCTGTGCTGTGTTCCAGAGACTTACCCAGGGACAAGACCTGGGGTGTAGGGCTTGGAGGGCTAAGGCATGTGATAATTTATTACTTTTAAAAAAGCAATAACTTTAAAACAAAGATTAAATTACATCGCTCTTTTTATACCTACTATATTGTTCCACACGAGATAATTATACTCAAATGCATTCGAGATAAACGTTGACATCACAATATGGTTAAGTCAATAATTTCTAAATATAACGTAATTTCAAATTCACTTTACTATCACTCTGAAGGTGGTTAAAAAGCATGTTTTTTTTGTTTTTTGTTTTTTGTTTTATTCTAAACGTGGTAGTGGGTCACCTGGTTGGTTCAGCTAGTAGGGCATGCAACTCTTGATTTTGTGGTGGTGAGTTTTAGCCCCATGTTGGGTGCAGGGTTACTTTTAAAAAATTGTAGTATATTTCAGTGGTTTTCTTTGTTTTCTATTTCTCAATGTTCTGGCAGATGTGGATAACAAAGCCTGTACACTATATAGTCCTTAAAAGACATTTCAATTTACTTTCACCTAAAAAATAATTAATTTTGCAATATATCTAAGGGTATTTATTTAGGGTTTTATTTAAACCCTACAAAAAGCAAAACTGGATTTTCAAATTTCTAATAGCCTTGTTTTTGCCCTCAATAATTTTTATGGCAATATCTGTGAATTAACATCTATCATGAAATAAGTGATTCTCTTACATCCCTAGGTATGGAAGATTTCACCACAGAAATGGTAATCAATTGAAATATGATAATGTTTAGATAGGAAATTAGCATATTTAAAATATTTTCAGGTAAAATGAAAATATCCTGGCATGACCCCAAAGTGGATACATGATGATATGATGATATATTAGTACATTAAAAATATATATGGTATCTGGGAGGGATTTTTTTTTAAGATTTAATTTCTTTAAGTTTATTTATTTATTTTGAGAGAGAGAGAGCACAAGTGGGAGAGGAAGGGGCAGAGAGAGAGGGAGAAAGAATCCCAAGCAGCCCCTGGACCATCAGTGCAGAGCCTGATATGGGACTCCATCTCACGAACCACGAAATCATGACCTGAGCCAAAACCAAGAGTTGGATGCTTAACGGACTGAGCCACCCAGGCATCCCAAGATTTGAGTTTTTTAAAGTAATATTTACACCCAGCGTGGGGCTTGAATTCACAAACCAGAGACCAAGAGTCATACAGCTCCATTGACTGAGCCCCTGGGAGAGATTTTTTTTTTCTTTTTTCTTTCTTTTTTTTTTTAATTTTTTTAACGTTTATTTATTTTTTTGAGACAGAGAGAGACAGAGCATGAATGGGGGAGGGTCAGAGAGAGGGAGGGAGACACAGAATCCGAAACAGGCTCCAGGCTCTGAGCTGTCGGCACAGAGCCCGACGCGGGGCTCGAACTCACGGACCGCGAGATCATGACCTGAGCCGAAGTAGGCCGCTCAACCGACTGAGCCACGCAGGTGCCCCGAGATTTTGAGATCTTTAAAAGATAGATTATTCTGTGATGTGATATGGCTAACTAGTCATTGAAGGGCATTAGAATATGCCATCCCCAAATACACCCTTTTGCTGTAAGGATTATTTTGAGCTGCTTATTTTGAGAAACAGGAGACACAGGAGAAGCTCAGAACAGAGTGGAAGTTACCCTTTCATAAGGGGAATTACTTTTAAAGGAAATCTCTACTTGTAAAGGGTGTCTCCTCTGTAGAGGAAGAGAAGGATGGCCCTACACAAAAATTTGATCAGAAGCATAACAAACTTAATCCTTGTTTACCCAGCTTTCTTGGATAAACTCTTCATAGCTGGCGTTGCCCCATATTTCTTTTGTCTTTAACTGAAGGTCATATTTAAGCAGGTGGCTGAGGCTACTTGGGGAGTTACTCATTTTTCCCTGTGTCTCTCCCATGTATAGAGGAAGTATACGTGTTACTGAACATCTTTTTTCCCCTGTTAATCTATCTTTTATTACAGGGGTCTCAGCCAAGAGCTCAGAAGAGTAGATGGAAATTATTTTTCCTTGCTTATACTGTGTTGACAAGAAAGAAGTTTCAGTATGGACTTCCATAATCCCAAGCAAATAAATGAGTTTACAGTGGAACATTTCATTAAACCCATAACAATAGAGAAGTTAATAATAGGTGAGAGTCATGCATCTATTTGTTTATAAGGAGTTTTATTGCTTGTAAAATTGTCAAGAGAGCAAAATAAGTATATTCGCAAGAAGTTACAAAGGATATTTCCTCATCCACAGGAAGGTTTTGACATGTCTCCCTGTGATGTCACTTAAAAACAGATACCACTTGGGGTACCTGGGTGGCTCAGTCAGTTAAGCATCCAACTCTTGATTTCTGCTCAGGTCATGGTCTCACAGTCATGAGATCAAGCCCTGAGTCAGGACTCTGTGCTGAGCATCAAGTCTGCTTAAGATTCTCTCTCTTTCTCTTTTCCTCTGCCCCTGCCCCACTTGCACGTGTACACGTGCACGCTCTCTCTGTGTCTCTCTCTCAAAAAATAAATAAATAAAACCAGATGCCATTTATTAAAGATTCAAAAATGTGAAAAACACAGGAACTAATTTGACCTGATGAACATATATTAAACCTGGTAACACAAAAACAGAGAATAAATATTTCTTAACATAGATGAATCAACTAAGGGGCGCCTGGGTGGCTCAGTCAGTTGAGCATCTGACTTCGGGTCAGGTCATGATCTTGCGGTTTGTGGGTTCAAGCCCCGTGTCGGGCTCTGTGCTGACAGCTCAAAGCCTGGAGCCTGCTTCAGATTCTGTGTCTCCCTCTCTCTGTCCCCCCCCCCTTCACACTCTGTTTCTCTCTCCTTCAAAAATAAATAAACATTAAAAACATTTTTAAAAAAAATATGAATCAACTGAAATATTTACCATTGCCAAATTTAAAAAAAATCAAACTTAGATAAAGACAGGTTTTACTTGAGACAATTATTATATTAGAATGTTCCAACCACATGATCTGCGAATGTCTCTAAAGCCAGACAGAGAAGAGATTTTATTTCAAGGCGGAAGCAGGTCTAGGAAACACACACACACACACACACACACACACACACAAACAGGTATAGGAGAATGGATGAGCATGTGGCAAGACCTATAAATGATCAGAGAATGTTTTACCTTGAAGTTCCCTACTCTTAGGAGGGTCTGTTGTAATGGTGGGGTTATTATGAATTATAATGCTCAAGAGAGGTCTAAATTCTGAGTTTTGGGGAAGGAGAGAAGCTTTTCTTAAAGTTTTATTTTATTTTTTAATTTTTAAAAAACATTTATTTATTTTTGAGAGACAGAGAGAGACAGAGTATGAGCAGGGGAGGGGCAGAGAGAGAGGGAGACACAGAATCCGAAGCAGGCTACAGGCTCTGAGCTGTCAGCACAGAGCCCGACGCGGGGCCCGAACTCACAAACCGCGAGATCATGACCTGAGCCAAAACTGGATGCTCAACCAACTGAGCCACCCAGGCACCCCTCTTAAAGTTTTATTTATTTAAGTAATCTCTACACCCCATATGGGGCTCAAACTTATGACCCCAAGATCAAGAGTCACATCTCTTCTGACTGAGCCAGCCAGGCACCTCAAGGGAAGGAGAGACGCTTAAGTAAAGTTTGGTTAGGTCATATTAACAAGCATTGTTCTGTAGGAGGGGAAAATTCTCTTTCCTCTTGGGTCTCTGGCTTGACTTAAGAATTAAACTGACCTAAGACAAATTCACAGGAGAAAAGCATACACATTTTGTTGAATTTATACATGTACCCTGGAGCCTGCACAAGAGAATGAAGACCCAAAAAAGTAGAGTGGGAAGATTTTATACCTTTTAGACAAAATTCAGTAAATTTGTAAAGAATTGGCAAGACACAGAGATTTGGGCTAGTTGGTAAAGAAGTAACTAGGAAGATAAGGATCAGTTTAACAAGATTTGTCTGTATAGATATCTTGGACCCCAATTCTCTATCTCTGGTAATAGGAATGTCTTCCTCCTGGTACAGGGAGGGTGACGTTCACATGGGAGGGTGGTCTACTTTCAGGAAAACAATGAAAGGTCAGAGTGTTTCTTATATTAGCTGTTCAAGTGTTCTTAATTCAAAATAATCAGTATGCCAAAGTGGCATATTTTGGACTGACAGATGCTGGTTTCCTTCAGTTCCTATTGATCAGTGGGTACAAACAATTCAGTAATCATTGATGGGAGAAAGGATGGGGATTTGGAGGGTCTGTATCTGCCTTGCTTCTAGATAAATGGGGCACAGGGGTGCAAGAGCACCTGGCTCAGGGGTCCCCAAACACACCAGGTTTGGCCACTTTCCACTGACAAAATCCAAAGGCAGAGACACAAGCGGTGGTGGAACAAGAAAGGAATTTATTTCAGGGAGGTCAACACCCGGAAGACCAGGGACTAACGGCTGAAAGCCTGTCTCCAAAGTGCTGAAAATACTTCTAGGTTTATATAAGGAAACATGGGACAAAGATCTGTGGGGACGTGCAGCTGGGCAGCAAAGGTCGGGTTGACCATTGTCCTGGGGTCAATTACATGGGGTCTTGCTGGCTCAGGACAGTCCTTATTGCTTGAGGGTAATTTTGGATCCAGCAGGGTCTTTTTTTTTGCCTGAGTTAAGGTAAACTGGAAAGAAGAACTTAATCAATACTTAGAAAAAGTACAGACTGAGGTCCAAATGGAGGTGGCAGAAGTCCTGTTTCGTCTCACTGAGGTCATGTGTGGAAAGGTGGTTCTTTGCAGTGAGCAGTGCTATTTTTCCAGACTTACAGGGTCAGAGTAAAGCCCAACACGGTCACCAGATATTATGACACCAAGCAAAATTTAAAAAAATAAATACATGTTATATTTGAACAGTGGAACATTATAAACTTTAATGCTAATAATAACAAATTTTCCCAAGAACTTTGGCATATGTGCCCTTTGAATGGCCCTGGAAAACTCCGTATCTTCATTATGCTCTGTTGTGTCCCTGAGTTGGAAAAACACATTCCTATGTTGTTCTTTTTTTTTTTTAACGTGTATTTATTTTTGAGACAGAGAGAGACAGAGCATGAACGGGGGAGGGTCAGAGAGAGGGAGACACAGAATCCGAAACAGGCTCCAGGCTCCGAGCTGTCAGCACAGAGCCCGATGCGGGGCTCGAACTCACGGACCGCGAGATCATGACCTGAGCCAAAGTCGGCTGCCTAACCAACTGAGCCACCCAGGCGCCCCTCTATGTTGTTCTTTTATTCACACAATACTTCTGACATGTCTGGTTGCCAAATGTGTGATAGTGTTTCCTCTACCAGCAATTCTCTGTGACAGCAGCTGGGTGTCCTATAATTCAACTCGATTTTGACACTGTCTACCTGGAGACACTGTCAGATCCCACAGGTTAAGGACTCAGTCCTATAAGCCCGTCCCCTCCCCCACTTCAGAGGCAATCACAAGTCCAGGTTGTCACCTGTGCTTCTGACCAACTGGCTATAAATTGGAGGTTCTTATTGATGCAGGCAGCTGGGTCTGAGGATCCAGAGGGGGGCCCCACTAGGGCTAATTGAGAGGTTCTTGGCTTCATGCAGGATGGAAATCAAATGTGAGCCAGCGGGGGGTGAAAGCAGATTTTACTGAAGATATATATAGATGTATATATAGAGTGTCCAGGAGACTCGGAAAGGAAAAGAGTGTGAGTCTCCTCTTTGCTTAGGGTCTGTGGTTTTTATTGGCAATTGTGGTCTTGTGCACATGTCCTCTTAGGGATCAGGGAACTGGTCAGAGCAAAGACAGGATCCAGGTGTCCTTCATAAGTCACTCATTCCCTGAAGCCAGGGGGTCTTGGCATCAAGGTGTTTGGAGTCAGTGGTCTTGGAGGCGACCCCACCCAATCACTCCTTAGATGTTAGCTATTGTGCTGGAAAGTTCCAAAGATATCATTGTCTCTTTGTCCCTCACAAGGCGGACACATGCTATTTGCATTACAAGGCATGTGTAGAGTGGGGTGGGGGTGCAGGCCCTAGCAAAAATGGAAGCTGGAAAAGAAGCAACGAGGGGGGAAACAGCTTTTTTTAATGGTGTCCCTTCAGTTTCACCATCTCATTATGAGACTTCCTACTCTGGTTCGATACATTTGCTAGAACAGTCCACAGAACTCAGGTAAACAGTTTACTTACTACATTACTGGTTTATTGTAAAAGAATATAACTCAGGTATAGCCGGGTGGAAGAATGGATTGGTCAAGGTCTTTCTGGTGACCAGCTCCCATTCAGGAGCCCACCAAGGTCTGCCTCTTTAGAACAAAAGACACTCATATCAGAAAAAAATTCCAAGGGATTTTAGACCTGTGTGTCAGGAATCAGGGTCAAAGACCAAGTATTAGAACAAAATACGCCCCTATTGCTCTTATAACTTCGGAAATTACAAGAGTCTTAGGGGCTTTGTGCCAGGAAACAGAGGCAGAGACCAATATATTTTCTATTACACACTGTCCTACCTGAGACATTATTTTTTTTAAGTTTACTTATTTATTTTGAGAGACAGAGACAGTGTGAGTGGGGGAGGGGCAGAGAGAGAGAGACAGAGAGGGAGGGAGGGAGGGAGGGAGGGAGGGAGAGAGAGAGAGAGAGAGAGAGAGAGAGAGAGAGAGAGAGAGAGAGAGAGAGAATCCTAAGCAGGCTCCCTGCTGTCAGCACATGTGGGGCTCGAACTCACAAAATCATGAGATCAAAACCTGAGCTGAAACCAAGAGTCCGATGCTTAACCAGCTGAGCCACCCAGGTGTCCCTACCTGAGACATTATTAACTGTTGGAAGATGTTGCTCTAAACCACCAAAGTCAGAGGTCTCTGTGACTGTTAAACGGAACGAGAACCTGGAGGCTATATTAAGAAAAATATTTCGCTATTTTTTCATTAATCATAGAAACAAATCTGCAGACACATCATGAATTTTATAGTCATGATTAGACAGTACAAGCAGTATTTAAAACTCAGGGTCACTGGGAGAAGGCAGGACCTCACCTGATCACGTCTTTGGGACTCAGGCTTCTCCAGAGAATTTAGGATCCTTGGGCACCAAGTTGGCCGGCCGAGAAGCCACGGGACATATTATGCCTACACCCGCAATTCGATTGGAAGGGGACCTAGGTGTGGCTCCACCCCTGGTAGACCAGACTCCGCCTCCCGGAGTCCTTGTCCCGGGAGCTTGCACTGCTGTTAAGGTGCTCGCCCAAGCGGAGCGCCTCTGCTCAAAAGACTGTCTTGTGTATTCCTTACTCAGGATCCAAACATGCAGCAAGTTGGTCCCTCTACCGATTTGGGGCTCTGATCACTCAGCCAGAAATCAGTCTGACCCCAAGCCCACAGGAAGGAGCTACAGTGCTCACCCCTGACTGGCCATGAGTATGTGGCACCGAGTCCTCCCACCATCCTGCGGTGTCCCTGGGGTACTTGATCTCTCCTACTCTCGCCCTTTCTGCCTCTTCCTTCCTGCCCAAACCCTCCAACAAGCACACACAGCGAAGCCGGCAGCCCCTCCGGGCCTGAACGCAGTGTTTCTCACCCTCCATGTGTCCACAGGACCGCACAGAGGCTGGCGCTGGCAGCCCACGACTACCCCGTGCTTTATAGACATATAGAGCGCTCACAGGTCTTAGCTAAAGTTGCTCTTCCCCAAACTAGATTTCTAGCTTTCTAGAAATCTAGATGCCTAGATTTCTATGGCACACTTCTGGCCTTGCACAAAGGGCACACAGAGTTCAGCTGCCTCCAGAATCTGCACCTTGGAAGGCCATCTCTTCTGCCTAGCTGGGGTCTCCAGGGCCTAACAGAACTGCCAGACCAGGTACCCTCTCAAATAACCTCTTAGATATGGAGTTTGCCTCTTGCACTCCTCCCACCCACTTCCACCCCGAGGTCCTACGTCTTGTGCTTAGAGAAGAATTTAGCTCGGAGCAGCTCCTCTGGCTGCCCATCCAGGACACTCAGGTTTTCAAGACACTCAGATGCACATGAAGGGGAGCAAAGGTCTTAAAATCTGATAAGTGAAAATTTGCTTTTTTGGTTATAACCTAAGTGTAGGGAATTCCTCATAGCACCATGTCTCCAACTCCTGGGGGGCCCACTGATGGTTCCACATGTTAAAAACAAAATACATGAACACAAATGAGCACACCATCAGAAAATCCCTCAGAACCACTAATCCCACCACTGCTTTGCCTTTTTTTCTTTCATGTATATTGAGCTACCGTCACATGAAGACCATTTTAATGATCAGTCATAGGGAGACAAAAGAGACACAGAATCTCTACCCCCAGCAAGGCAAAGCCCAGCACCTAAATCCTCCTGAGGAAGATGGATATATAAAACCCAACTCCCAGGGTATTACAGGAATTAACTCACATAATTTGTGTGTGGTTCCTGAAACATAGTGCACACTACCATTTTTGTGAGCACATTGCTGCTGTTAAAACATATATATATTTTATAGATTTATATTTATATATTAATATATGCTTATATATTAATATTTATATATTAGTGAATGCATGCTGTTTCTGTAAGGAAAAATATAAACTAAAAATGAGAGAGAGAAAACAGATTTAATTCTCTCTTAAAAAGGTGGGGGAGGAAAAGAGACTTCTCTTCCTCCTTTTTCCTAGAGCATTTCTCTTAGGAAACTTGTAAGTTTTCTCTGCCTGTTTGGAATGCATGTATGTCTTTTAAAAGCTAAATAAGACTCTTGCCAACATTGTAACTCAGGAATGTTTGCTCAAGGATCTGGGAGTCAACTCTTTGAAATGTAAATATCAAAGGAGATAATACATTTATCTCCTCCCAATTCCTGCGGGAAGATAGGTGCCTAACTCAGCAGGTGCCTTGCTCCCAGTTTCAAAACTCCCTCCAGTCATTAATATGAGAAGTTTGTTTTCTCTCTGGATAAAGCCAATTAGCTAAAACAAATGGCCACTCTGCTTACCTGATAATGTTAGGATGAGCTATGTGTGACGAATGGTGTGGTCATGTCTTCTTGAGGACAACTTATTATCTTTCTTGAGAACATGTATGTAATCGGTCGTATCCGCTTGCTTGTCTTCTATGACAGGGTAAGATTTATCTTTGCAATCTCTCAACAGATTGCCTGTGATGCATGTCACATTCTGGTTTAAAGCTTACTCACTAATGAAAAGTTTTCTTTCCTACTACCTTTGTGGAGAGGATTGCTGGGTTGGGAGATGATTTTATTTTTAATTTTATTCCCCAATACCTCCCGCCAGCAAAAAGAGCTTTGACTTACACCATTTCCAATTTAAAAAAGGAAAACATTTCGGCTTCTAATATAAGTGGCTCTCACAACTCTAATCTTTTACTTCAAGTTGTTTGAAATATTAACTTCAAATAGCCAGGAGGCCGCTCGGTCCACGAGATACCAAAGAGATTCAAACAAACTCAAAAGCAGGGAGTAAGGCACTTTAGGGCTGAAAGTGCGGAGAAACGTCCAGGGGCGGGACGGAGGCCCAGACCCTACGCCTACTTCGGCCACGCCCCTTCGGCCGCTCACTTTCTGTCCAGTCCAGGCCACTGTCCAAGGCCCGTCCCTGGGCGGCCCCTCCCCGCCGCACGCTGCGCACGCGCAGTTTCCCGCAGACCCGGAAACGGAGCTAAGGACACCCTCCGGTGGGTCAGTGTCAGCTTTTCTGATTCAACACTGGTGTTTGCGATACACCTGCCCGTCCCCGGCCTCCGATCCGCAACACCCGCAGTTCGGGGGTCACCACGTACGATAAAACCCCCTTCAGGCGCTTGTGCTGCGCCCGATGATTCTCGGCAGGACCGTCAGATATTCCAGGCCTGGGAGCCCCACTGCGGGTTCGGGGGTCGACAACTATTTCGAGTTAAAGTCTCTGAGGCGCGTCCCCGCCCCCGGCCGTCCGCCTTCGGTCCAGGTAGACCGCTCCTGCCGCGTCTTTTTCCTGCTGAAAACCCTCCCGGGACTCCGCGCGCTCTGGCCCTTTACCCTTCGCGTCCTCCCTCTCTGGCCCCCAGGCTGCTCCTCTCTCGTCTCCCCCAGGCGCTAGTGCAGACCCAGAAGCCACGTCTCCTTGGCCTTGCGGTTCTGCAGGCACCACCCCTCTCCGGACACCCCCTCCACCTACGCCACCTCCGGAGCCGGGCCCCTCCCCCGTTAGTACTCCACTTTGTACTCACAGCCTTGGGAGCTTCTTGCGCACGATTCGCATCCACCGGCTGTGTTTGCCGTGGTGTGTTTCCACTATTGAAGCCGCCCTGGAAAGTGTTCTTCGCGGGCAGAGTTGTGAGTGTCAGGGGTTTTTTTTCCAGTTGTGAGTGTCAGGGTTGGGGGCGAAGCAGGGACAGTCTGAGGGAGAATGAGTAAAACTACGTGTGAGAGAAAGGAAGAAAGAGTAAAACAGGGAAGAGCAGGTGGATGTGGAGAGAGAGTAAGAGTGGAGTGAACCACAGAAAAGTAGAGGGAGAAAAGAAAGAGAAATCTAGATTAAAAGGTATCTCCAGAGAGGTGAAGGGTAGCACACTGGACGAGAGAGATCTTAACCGGTGATGGGAGTGGGGCAGCAAGGAGCAGGCACATCAGAGTGAGAGTGGGGAAGGAATAAAAGCTCAGACAGCTCATTGGGGCCGTGGCAGATAGAGGTGGTGCTGGGACAGAAAGAGGGGCAACAGTGACAGAGACAGCAGAGGGACAAACAGAGCAGGGAGGGAATTCCCTGGCTTTTAATCCTTTCATTGGCTTCTGGTTGTCCTCGGGACAAAAATCCAGACTCCACTGTATGGCGACAGCCTAGAGCTCTGCAGGTGGGGTGACCTTCCAGAGTTGGTCCAATGTGAGGGAAGGAAAAGCCTTCTCTTTCCTGCATCGACCGGACATTGGACACTGGCTGGTCAGCCAGGTGCTGTGGTGAAGAGGCCGTTTACAAGGAGGGAGTGAGCTGTCCAGAAATAGCAGCCAGACTGACAGCTGTGGGGCAGTTTGTGCCTGAATCCTGAGGGGTGGATTCAGGAAGTGCAGCTAGTGTTTCCGTGGTTGACTTGTGGGATCTCTTAGGACCCATAAGGGTTTAACGGGAAAATGTCACCATTTGGGGGGTAATCTGTGGTGGTTTTGGTGGGGAAAATCTCATTATTTCAGGCAAAGCATTCCTGAAGGCATCACATGTGTTTTGTGGGATACAGATGACAGTTGGGGGTGTTCCAGAAGGTACTGGAGTCTAGTTGGAGTATGTGGATCATTGCAGACATTGCTCTTGTATTATGGCATCATGGAGGTGCCTGACGTTGGGGTATGGTCTCCAAGAGGGAACGTGTCGAATCCTGGGTTGGTGGGTGTCTTCCTGCCAAAATAAAAGACTGGTATTAGGAACATGGCGTAGGATCTTTGGGCAAAGTGCATAGCTGATTAGGAGGTTCTGTCGTGTAATATTGTGTGTGGGGTGTCCGCTGGGAGTGTAGCACAAACAGCATGGGAACCCGCAGGAGTGTCTGAGTCAAGAAGGGAAACAGTGGGGGACTGGGGCCCAGGAGGTGGGTGCTTTCACTGAGGCAGGCTTGCTGGAGGTGGGTCTCTGGGAACAGCTGCAGAACAGCTGTGAGGTCCAACAGTATGACAGCCTCAGGATCCTTTGGACCTGCTCATCAATTTTTACCTCCAGGCATTTATTTGGTTCAGCATATACATATGGCAATATCGTCCCATCTTTAAAAAAAAAATACACAAAAAAGAGGCTTTTACTACATTCTCCCATCTTTATTTTTATTTACAAAAATTTTTAATGTTTATTTATGAGAGACAGAGAGAGTGGGGGAGGGGCAGAGAGAGACAGAGACACAGAATCTGAGGCAGGCTCCAGGTTCTGAGCTGTCAGCACAGAGCCCGATGCGGGGCTCGAACTCACAAGCGGTAAGGTCATGACCTGAACCGACTGAGCCACCCAGGCGCCCCTTTTCTCGCATCTCTAAAATAAAGAACCTTCCATCAGCTGCATTCCCCGTGGTGGTAAGTGCCCTGGGGTGTGCTCCATTTTAGAGCAGAATACACTAAACACTTGTTTATACTCTGCTTCAGATCTTGGTTCCCGTTCTGTTTCATATCCACTGCGCCGCTGAGACTCTCCATGTCCGAGTCACCAGGGACCTCCCCACTTCTCAGTCCAGGAACTGGCTTCCCCTTCTCTTCATGCTTGTCCCAGCAACAGCACACCAGGCTCCTCTTTCTGAAGCACTCTTCTCTTGGCTTCCACATCACACTAGTTTTTTACAAGTAAAACTACCACTTACCTGTTTTAACGTTCTTCTCCATGTTCATGTGTCCGTTCCCGGTGCCTGTTTCTCCTAACTCCTTGGTCTCTGACTGCAGGAGCACCCATGGGCTTAGGCCTTGAAACCCTTCTCACTTCCTGCCTTTCCACCTCGCCCCATCTCATGACTTTCAACACTGATGTCTCCTTTCACTGTTCCACCAGACTTCTCCCCTGAAACCAGGGGCCTTTACACCCATCTGTCTCCTCGATGTCTCTGCTGGGACAACAGCCTGGTATCTTCACCTTAATATGTCCAACAGTGACCCCCCCCCCAAAACTCCTCCAAACCTGTCCCTTGCAGTCTGCCTCTGCATATAGGGTGACCCTGTATTTCCTGGGCTTAGATGGGCATCTTGACATGTTTGCAAAACAGACATTACTTGTTAGTGTTTTAACTTAGGACAAAATAAATAAAAATCAGATGTTTACTCAAAATGGATAAGGGAATACATGAGGTATGGGGGACATTTTGAAGAATGCAGTCCCTTCTGATTTGCTTCCTTTAATACTTTCTGATCTTACCTCCTTGTCTCCTCTACTCACCCTGCTCCAGCTGCACAGGCTTCTCTGTCCTTTCTGGAGCTCAGAACACCACTACCTTAGGGTCTTCACATGGGTGTCCTTCTGCCTCGAAGTCTCTGACCCCTCACGTGCGGGTGGTAAAATCTCTTCTTTCCTCTGGTCTTTGTTCTGATATCACCTCTCAGTGGCGCCTTCTCGCCCCTGCTCCCTTTAACATTCCAGCCACGCCCCCACCCCCAATTCTGGTCCATAGTGCCTCCTTGGCATCTCTCTCCTGCTCCTTCCCCTTCCACTGGCTGGATATTCATGACAGCAAGGCCCCTGGGGATCCAGAGCCAGAAGGGGGATGTGCTGGGTGGGCCTCCTGAGTGTGCTCCACCCAGCTTCACGCTGTAAATCTGAGGCTGTCTGCAGATACAGCTCTTGTGTTCCTCCCAAAGATTCCCTTCAAATGGCCAAGGGGAGACAGGGCCTGATCTCAGTCCTAGTTAAAGTGCCACGGGGGTTTCTTATGTGTCTCCAGCGCTGAGCACCAAGGCTGTGGTGCTGCATGTCTGAGGCTGACATCAGCCCCTGACCCAGCGAGAGGTGAGGGGGCCCCGCTCTGCATGGGGTGTGATCAGGGCGGGCCTGTGACCTGCAGGGGAGGGTCAGGTCCCGCCCAGGTCCCCACTGATGCCGTGTGCAGGGGCTTCACCAGGGTGGGAGCCGGTTCTGAAGAAGAAGGGTGGGAAGGTCACTTGCTGGCCTCTGGAGGAGTCCACTGTCCCAGGGCACCCCCTGTGTTTTCACACGGAGAGGCCTTCCCGTGTGAGGATGCAGGACGGGAAGGACCCAGACTGACTCAAAGTGTTAAGCTGCCTTTTCTTGACACTTAGGATTGAATTCCAAGCCTGATCCTGCCTGAGGAAGAATCCTGGAAAGGGAGGAAGAGCAAAGGAAAGGAGTCGGGAATGGCCGTCTGTCAGGTGAAGTCACATCCTGGGTCGATTTCCTGTCTCTCATTCCTGCAAGGCCCTTCTTGGACTTGCTAACCTTGTCTGAGTCTGAAGTGTTTGTCCACACTCCCCCAGGCCTTCCCCCTGGGTCCAGCTCGTAGTGACCCAGGGATCGGAGCCTGTGAGGGGGCTGCACTGGGCACATCCTGAGGGGCTTCGCAGCAGGCGAGTGGAGACAGGTGGTGTCAGTGTGGCTGGGCTGCAGGGGGTGTTTAGGGGCTGCCTCTGGACACATAGTAGGCTCTCTGTTGACCGGGATGAAAGAAGCCGTGTGTGGAAGTCCTGGATTCGTGTGTAGGAAGAGTTGGAAGATTCTGGAAAAGAAGAGTGGTAAGAAGAAAGCAGCTCTGCCTGACCTTGTAATGCATTCAGAGCTAAACAAGTGCACCATGGTGTTTATGGTTCCAAACTACTAATTTAGAATCAAGTTCAGAAATCAGCATCCGTGATAGTGGATGTTTTATTCCATAGTTGGTTTTACAGTGTGGAGTCAACCTAATCAATGGTAAAGGTTTTAAAAAAATCATTCTCAGCACATCTGTCCCACAGAGACCATGGCATTCCTACAGCAGCTCTTGTGAGGCAGATGTTTTAGATGAAAATGGTGTTAATTTAGCCCAGATCTGGAGCATAAAACTTTATCTTCACCATCAGAGGGGCTGTAGCCATCTGGTTCCACCATTATTTTTAAGTATTATATCTCATTGACCTTAGACATCACATGAGTGAGTGACATGTATTGATTGGTTGATTGAATAAGCTCCAGACCAAGAAGCAACTTAGGCACGAAGATGTAGTCAGAAGGGGATGCCCTTCCCTGTCACATCCCCACCCTTCATGTCTCCACAGGGAACCGATGTTGTCAGTTCTGTGGCAGGAGTCAGTTCAAACCTGATACAAATGCATTTAACACTGGTATAAAATTTTAGGAAATCTCGGGGCGCCTGGGTGGCGCAGTCGGTTGAGCGTCCGACTTCAGCCAGGTCACGATCTCGCGGTCCGTGAGTTCGAGCCCCGCGTCAGGCTCTGGGCTGACGGCTCGGAGCCTGGAGCCTGTTTCCGATTCTGTGTCTCCCTCTCTCTCTGCCCCTCCCCCGTTCAGCTCTGTCTCTCTCTGTCCCAAAAAATAAAATAAAAAACGTTTAAAAAAAAAAAAAAAATTTTAGGAAATCTCGATGAAGTTTGTCGTAACATTTTATTATGCAAATTAGAAAAATTTACATAGCACGTCTAGACACTCTTTTCATGTTAATCAACACAATCAGACACAGCTTGCTCATTTAGAGCCTCATTGGATCATTTTCTTAATGGGGACACACGGGGACCTTTGCCATTTTTCGCTGATGTAAAGAATGCCACGGTGGCTGTGTAGGAGTAGGCCGGCCTCTCTGCAGATGTCTCAGGATTTCTCTGGGTCAGACAACTCAACGTGTGATTACTGGGTTAAGGAAAGTGCATTTCACATTAGGATAGATTCTGTCCGATATGGTCTCCTAAAGCTACGAAGTACCCCATCCCACAACAACACGTGAGATTTCCCCCCTGATGTAAGCAAAATTGGTACTGTAATCTCTTTGTGTTTGAAAACTGGGGAGAAATTGACAATCCGTTGTATTTCCATTTTCCACCTACTTGTAACTTTCATTAGTTTTGTGGGAATAAAACCTGGATTTTCATACTTTGCTGTTCTCCTTTGATTTATTTTTAAGGGCTGTTTTATGGCTTAATTCTTTACACACAGCCTTGTGTCTTCATCAGTGTTTTGCAGTGAAATGTAAATCTTTCCTTCTTGCCCTCTACTTTCTGATCTTTCTTAGGCAGATCTGAGCTAGCATGATCTCAAGGTATTATGTTCCATTTAGTACTCTTTTCTTAAAATTATCTCCTTAAATTGGCTTTTTGTATATATCTTGTAGTTATTTATTTCATTGATTGTAAAGTTTCATGTAACACACACATTAATAGGTTCATGTGTTCTTTGGCAAATCTCTCCATTTAATTTTTCTTTTCAAAATTATTTTTCCTCAGCACAATGGCCACTGTTTCGTTTTTTTAAATCCCACATTTCTTCTGCATTTGAATTGCTCTGAGTTTCTAAATCACTGAGGTCTTTATGTGACCACACCTCCAGTAAGAATTAGGTTTGGGAGTGCCTGGGTGGCTCAGTCAGCTGAGCATCTGCCTTTGGCTCAGGTCATGATCTTGTGGTTCATGAGTTCGAGCCCCGCGTTGGGCTCTTTGCTGACAGCTCGGAGCCTGGAGGCTGCCTCAGATTCCATGTCTCCCTCTCTCTCTGCCCCTCCACTGCTCGTGTTCTCTCTCTCTCAAAAATAAAAAAACATTAAAAAAATTAAAAAACAAAAAGAATTAGGTTTGTCAGTTTTTGGTCATGTCTTTGTTATGTCCTTCACATAGGTTGGGAAATGTCTTGCAAATAGGTTCCTCAGTGCAACTTCTAATGGGAATGAGTGTTTCCCCCCAGCTGGGCCCAGCTTACGCATCCAGAGCAGCGGTGAATGGCAGGAGCCTGGCTGGCCCACATACCTCAGCCTCACCTTTGGTGGAAATGCTTCCAGTGCTTACTGTGGATTGTGATGCTTGGTGGAAAGTTCTTCCTCAATAAAAACGTTTCAGATGTCCTGTTTGGTATGATTTAAAAAAAATTTTTTTTAACATTTATATTTTGAGAGAGACAGAGCATGAGATGGGGAGGGGCAGAGAGAGGGGAGTTCCAGATTCTTAAGCAGGCTCTAGGCTCTGAGCTGTCAGCACAGAACCAGATGCGGGGCTTGAACTCAGGAACCGAGAGATCATGACCCGTGATCTGAGCCGAAGTCAGATGCTTAACTGACTGAGCCACCCAGGCGCCCCCCGCCCCCTTTGTTTTTGGGTTTTTTTTTATTTTTAATCATCCAATATTTCTTCAAAGATCTGCTGTGACCAACCTGTGTTCTATTTAGTTCAATTAATGTACATTAGTAAAGTTCATCAACCCGAATCCTTTTTTTGTTGTTTTTAGTGGAATAAACTCCATTTGATGTATACATTCCATAATGGCTAAATGTCTGACTTTAAATGAAAACATGTATTTATATTTTTGCATATAGTTTGTCACACCTGAAGTTACCTCTTGTGCTCTAGATCCACTAGGTGTGTAGAACTGTCACTTAGGAGAACGTCAGGTGTACGGTGTCCATATAATCAACTGTGTGTTGGATATTTTTCATTTATATCGTTCTTTTTATTGTCCACAAAAATGGGAAATCTACAGTGATGTAGTGGATTCGATATCCTCTGATGGAAAAATATAATGAAACAAAATTAGGGACCTAAGAATTGCTCACAGTTACCTGTTCTTGCCCAAAATGATATGTCAGAACATTCACTTTGGTTGAATCGGTCCTTACACTGCTCTCCCGCTCATATTTTGTGTGAACAGGAGAACTCACCCCCAAGGATCCGTGGTGAAATGTGTTTTTCATTTCAGGAACAGTTGACCTTCAGGGACGTGGCCATAGAATTCTCTCAGGAGGAATGGGTGTGCCTGGACCCCGCTCAGAGGGCCTTGTACAGGGACGTGATGCTGGAGAACTACAGGAACCTGGTCTCCCTGGGCAAGGAAAATGTCCCTCCAGAAGTCGGGATCTGCCCCAGTGAGTCTCTTGGGAGCCCTTGCTCTGCTTGATGGAGATTGAGGCTGGGTTCATTTTGAAATGAGAACTTTTATGAGGCGGCATCCCCTTCCACTCCCCCTTTCGTCAGATGGTCTGCCCACCCCACCCTAGATTAGTGGTGCCTCCAGAAGTTGAGGAAGAACAAAACCTTATGGCAAACTTTAAAAAATGTCTCATTCTGGATCCACTTAGATCCGTGTACTTCTGACTCAGTAGTTCTTGGAAGAGAGCTGGATATCTGTGTTTTAAAAATATTCCATAAGCATTCAGGAGAGAGTGAAGAGGCCTGTGGAATGTTTTTCTAGACATCTGTAACATTCTCTCTCCTCAGCTGAACAAAGGGCTGGAATTGGATTCTGGAAAAGATACAGCACATCACATTCCTTTTTTTCATTCCTTTCTTTTTATAAGCAGGAATCTCTCTTTCTGTCTTGAATGATATCTCTATTTTGGAGCAAGGGAAAGAGCCCCAGACTGGAGAGCAAGGTGAAAACAGTGAAAAAACCAAACGGGTGGGAACATAGGCAAGAGCTCAGAAGGGCAGAGAGGAGGCCGCACCATTAATGGTGTTTGGGGAACTCTCCACCAGTGGGGGAGTTCTGTGGGAAAACAAATGTGTCTTTCTTGTGAGCTCTCAGAGGTAAAGTTTGCTTCCCTTCCCCTCATCACTCCCTTCAGACGTGTAGAAATGCATCCTCCTAGCCCCCAGCTCATGCAAAGACCAAGGCAAAATCTTGGCCATGACCTGTAGCACTCTATTAAGTGCCCCATGACCTCTTCTTTTTTTTTTTTTAAGATTTTATTTTTGGGGCACCTGAGTGGTTCAGTTGGTTAAGTGTCAGACTTCGGCCTAGGTCGCGATCTCCTGGTTTGTGGGTTCCAGCCCCACGTAGGGCTCCGTGCGGACAGCCCAGAGACTAGAGCCGCTTCGGATTATGTATCCCCCTCTCTCTCTGCCCCTCTCCAGCTCATGCTCTCAAAAATAAATAAATGTTAAGATTTTATTTTTAAGTAATCTCTCCACCTAACGTGGGGCTTGATCTTACAAACTCAAGATCAAGAGTTGCACGCCCTCTTGCTGAGCCAGCCAGGCGTCCATGCCCCTGTGACCTCTTTTGTTCCTTGACCATGAAGGGCACTAGGGGGCTGGTTTTAAGGGGTTCTCTCTTTCTCATTCTTTTCTCATTCTCATTCTCTTTCTTTCTTTTCTCATTCCATTCTTGTTCCCAGTCCACACGGGTCAGAGCTGAAGCCTCCCCAATCCTGGCATCAGGACTTCTCTAGGATCATCCTCAATCTGTGTGCTTAGGAGAACTGCTCCTGGTGTTGGAAAACATCAGCATCTGTGGGCCCAGAGCTCTCTGCCTCTTCAGGCCCTTTCTTCAGTTTTGCTTTTGCCCCACGTCAGAGTGTGTGTCACAGGGGTGGGTGGGTCTCTCAATCCAGCCCTGAAACTGCTTTGACTCAGCAGCAGTATAAGCACGTCCACACCACACTATACTGTAAGTTTCGCTATGTTATGTGTTTTTGTTACTTTTCTCTCAAAGTATTTTCTACTTTGCTGTGTGATACCTTCTTTGACCCATGGGATTTTTTAAGTGTTTAAAGATCTTCATGTATTTACGTCCTTTCCAGTTTTCCTTCAGTTACTAATGTCAAGTTTCATTCTTCTGTGGTTAGAGAAAATACTTTGTATGATTTCACTCTTTTTCAATTTGTTGAGACTTACTTCATGGACTGATATATGGTCTGTCCTGGAGAATGTCCCACGTGCAAGTGGGGAAGAACGTATTTTGCTCTTATGGGCGGGGTGCTCCATATACGTCTGTCAGTGCTTGCTGGTTTATACTCGGCTAAAATTGTCTGTGTCCTTCCTGAATTTCTGTCTGGCTGTACTCTCCATCATTGAAAGTGAGGTCTGGAAGTCTCCAAATACTCTTCCACAACTATTTTTATTTCTCCCTTCAATTCTATAAATATTTGTTTCATATATCTTGGGGTTCTCTTGTGTATATGTTCGTATTTGCTGTAATTCCTTAATGAGTTATACTTTTTAAAATATATATTGTCCTTTGTCTCGTAACAATTTTTACTTAAAGTCTGTTTTTTCTGATACTCCAGACACTAGGAAAACAAAAAAGTCATTAGATTCGCATTGCTCTCTGAGCCCACAGTATCTCCAAGGTATGCCTGTATCTAAAAACTTTCTTCTTTTTATTTTTTTTTAGTGTTTATTTATGAGAGAGACAGAGCGCGAGCAGGGGAGGGGCAGAGAGAGAGTGGGAGACACAGAATCTGAAGCAGGCTCCAGGCTCTGCACTGTCACCACAGAGCCCAATGCAGGGCTCAAACTCACAGACTATAAGATCATGACCTGAGCTGAAGTCAGATGCCTAACCGACTGAGCCACCCAGGCGCCCCTAAAAACTTTGCTTCTATAAATCCTGTCCTTCTCTCCTCTGCTGCTGTCACAAATTCTGTATATATATTGTGTGACCATCAGTGGTTCACATTTAAATCACAGATTTTAAATACTGTTTGATGTTGTTTTAATCAATAGGGAAAAAGAGTGACAAATTGAAAACACAATACTAACCTTATACTCACCAGTCTACGGTCTTTATTACTGTTTCTTATTTCTTGATGTGGATTCGCATTTTTGTTTCTTCGTTCATATTAGCCTCAAGCATTCCCTTTACTAATTTTTTGTTAGACTGGTCTTCCAGCAAGGGACTCCCCAGTTTTGTTTTGTTTTGTTTTTCTGGCAACGTTTTAAGTTTTCTTCTATTTTTGAAGGATAGTTTGAAGTGTGTAGAATTCTTAATAGACCTTTATTTCTCTTTAGCACTGTGAAAATGTCATCCCGTTGCCTTCTGGTCCATACGGTTTCTGGTGTGAAATCATTGGGTAATTTTATTGACGATCTCTTTTACCAGAGGAACTACCCTTTGCCGCTTTCAGGGTTCTGTGTCTTTGGCTTTTGACAACTTGATTATGAAGTGTTTCACTGTGGGCATCTTTCAGTTTATCTCACTCGGGCCTTGCTGAACTCCTTGGATATGTTTGTAGGTTTATGTACTTCACCAAATTTGGGAATTTTTCTGCCTTATTACTTCAAATATTTTTTCTGCCCATTTCATTCTGTCCTCTCCTTCTGGGATTCCCATGATCTATGTTGGTACACTTGAAAGTGCCCCACAAGTCTCTTGTTCCATTCATTTTTCTTCATGCTTTTTTCTTCTGCTGAGACTGAGTAATCTCAGTGGACTTAATTTGTTCAATTTGTCTGTTCAATTTGGTGTTAAACTCCCTTAGGGCTTTTTCCATTTTAGTTTCTGTACTTTTCAGCTCCAGAATGTCGATTCTGGTTCCTTTTTATAATTTCTGCCTCTTTCTTGATGTTCTCAGTTTTGAGAAATATTGCTGTCATTGGGTCCTTTGGTTATTTGCATATGGTCTCTTCATAGTTATTTAACCATAGTTCTTTCAAAATAGTGACATAAATTCTTTGTCTAGCAAAGTCTGATGTCTGGGCTTCCTCAGGGACAATCTTTGTTAAATTGCTTCTTTTCCTATGTATGGGCTATACATTATTGTTGGTTTGCCTGCCTTATAATTATGTTAAGTTAAACATTTTGAGTATTATGACAACTCTGGATGTCACATTCTCCCCCACCCATACCCACACCTCAGCATTGCTTATTGTTGTTTACTGCAGTTGCTGTTGTCTGTTTAGTCATTTTTCTGAGTCAGTTTTGTAAAGTCTGTATTCTTTGTCACATCTGGTTTGCTTAGTGGTGAGCTAGTGATTAAACGCATAACTTATCAAACACCTGGAACCAAAAAAACCAAAAAGCAAGAAACTCCTAGTCTTTGGAAATAGACTTTGTACGTTTGTTTGGGAATACCCAAAACTCAGCTTGGCAGTTTACAGTGGGGTCTTAGCCTTTACCTCCTGCTTCTGCCGACCTGAAGGTTAGCAGGAGGTGAGGCACAGGGTCACCTCATGTGTTTTCTGAGCACTGGCCCCACCTTGGGAATGTGCACGACTTAGATTCCTAGGAACGTGTAGCTGTTTTTCAAAGCCCTTATTCCCCAAAGCATTTTACTCCCCAGCCCTTCATCCCTGGCTTCACAGTGTCTTCTCTTGGCCCCAAGTGTGCCGTCTGCTAGTATACTTGCCTTTAAATATGCTTGTCAAATGGACACCACTCCCACCCCACCTGGCATAGCACCTCTTGAATTCGGCAAAGGCAAAACTTTTTGAGCCAGTTTTTCAGTGAGCCACCAAGCAGATCAAAGTAAAACCCACAATTCTTAGAGAATCAAGTCTGTTCTGCCACTCCCAGTACATGGGACCTATAGCAGGAACATGGGCTGCCTCTATGCTGTAGAGAATGGGATTGGGCCAGGGGAAGTTAAAATGTTAAAATCTCTCCAACTGAGATCAGCTGCCTTTTTCTTAAGTACCTACATGATTGCTATAAATCTTTGTTTGGTTTCCAGAATTTTGATAAAGTTGATTCTGACAGTTTTTGCCAACTTACTTGCTGTTTTTGTAGAGAGATGGACTTAGAATATTCCACGATTTTCATGCTGTTACTTTTACCCAGTTCTTTACAATACTATTTACTATTTACCCAGTTATTTACAATACTATTTATCTGAAAACTGATATTTCAGAAGCCACTGGGCATGTGTGTAACTTAGACTGCTATGAATATGTGGAAGCTTTTCTCAACATGTTTTCCAATTCTCATATTGTGTGCTCTTTCTGGAATATAAGTCCTTTCCCTTGTTATTAAGAGAGAAATCATTAGAATTCCAGTCTATAATTGTGTGTGTGGTTACTTATTATTTACCTGTTGGATTTATCTTGGTTTAATTTAAAAATTTCATTTATTAACTTGTCATCTACAGATTAGGAGTTTCAGTATCTAGTATGGAATATGACTGCAATTCACCAATTGTTAAATGTTCTAAAATGCCTATTCTGCATACAGCATAGACAGTTTTAGAGTAGATATTAAGAATATTTTCTTATTCCAATGATGTATTAAATTATTCTTGACTTCTTATTACCTTTTTATTTTTACTTTTATAGTTTGTAACTTCCAGGTATTTATCTTATTCATTTTTTTTTGAAAGACTTTATTTTTAAGGAATCTCTATACCCAACATCAGGCTCAAACTCATGACCCCGAGATCATGAGTCACATGCTTTACCGACTGAGCCAGCTAGGCGTCCCTAATTCATATTTTTATGGATTGTCATTACTTCATGTAGAACTGTGCCTCATCATTTATTTGCATATAGTAATTATACTGTAAATATGCATTTGTATAATATGTTTTCAGTACAACACACCTATCTGTCTACTGGCATTTGGTGTGTGTTTTGATGTGGTGGGCAAAGAATACACTTTCTTTCAGAACTTATATAAGTTTACATAATGTGAATGATTTGGTCATAGGGTGTTTCAAAGTAGGTTTCTCTTAATATAATTCGAAATACATGTTATCTTTTATTAAAAGATTCTATTCACTTTGCCTTCTTAAACATTTACAGACTTTGGTTGAGAAGTTTTTATTTCTTCAATGTAAGTTTTAGTCTAACAACCATCTTGCAACTCTAGTTAATATGAAGACTTTTTTTTATATATCTTTCAGATAGCTCTGCTACATTCGTGATCAGGGAATTATTACCAAAGAAAGACATTAATAATGGAGAATTATACCAGTCAGTGCTCTTGGGAAGACCTGAAAGCCATGGCCTTGAGGATTTTGACTTCAGGGAAGTCTGGGGAAATACGTATGAATTTGAGAGCAAGTGCGAATATGAAGAAAGAAATTTAAAAGGAATGCTTGTGACAGATAACCTAAATCTCAGTGGTCGAAGAGATAAACAAGACAGCAAATCCTGGATTAATTTACCTTTAAAGCACAGTGTTTCTTTAAGAAAAAGTACATATCAATATTTTAAACAAGGGAAATCATTAATAAAGAATTTGTTAAAAATAAAAACCAATATAATCTATGCAGGAAACAAGTATACAAAATGTTTTGAAAATAGAATTGCATTAAGCTCCCAGTCGCATCTGGCTGAATTATTTCAAACCGAGGAGAAAATTAGTGGATGTAATCAAGTTGAGAAGTCTGTCAAAACTTGTTCCATTTTGCCACTTCAGAGATTGCCTCCTAGTGTCAAAACCAACATTTGTAATAAATATGGAAAGGTTTTTATGTGTCCTTCATTGCTTACACAGCACCAGAAAACAAAAGTTAGAGAAAAACCATACAAATGTAACGAATGTGGAAAGACTTTTAGCCATCATTCAGTCCTTACTAGTCATCAGAGAATTCATTCTGAGCAGAGACCATACAAATGTAATGAGTGTGGTAAAGCCTTTAAGCAGTTCTCAAACCTCACAAGACATCAGAGAATCCATACCGGAGAGAAACCATATAAATGTAATATATGTGACAAGGTCTTTAATCAAAATTCCCACCTTACAAACCATTGGAGAATTCATACTGGAGAAAAACCACACAAATGTCATGAATGTGGTAAGGCTTTTATCAAGTGTTCAGACCTCTGGCGTCATGAGAGAATTCATACAGGAGAGAAACCTTACAAATGTAATGAATGTGGTAAGGGTTTTACCAAACGTTCATATCTTTGGGATCACAAGAGAATTCATACTGGAGAGAAACCATACAAATGCATTGAATGTGGCAAGGTTTTTAGGCAGTGGTCTACCCTCAGGATTCATCGAAGAATCCATACTGGCGAGAAACCTTATAAATGTAATGAGTGTGGCAAGGCTTTTAAGCAGTGCTCACACCTCACTAAGCATCAGAATGTACATCCTGGAGAGAAGCCACACAAATGTACTGTGTGTGCCAAGGCTTTTATCCACATTTCAAGTCTTGTGAAACATCAGAAAATTCATTCTGGAGAAAAACCATACAAATGTAATGAATGTGGTAAGGCTTTTATCCAAAGTTCAAGTCTTGTGGATCATCAGAGAATTCATACTGGTGAGAAACCTCACAAATGTAATGAATGTGGCAAAGCCTTTACTGTGCGTTCAAGCCTAACTAAACATAAAAAAAACCATACTGGTGAGAAACCTTATAAATGTAATGAATGTGATAAAGCATATACACAGCTTGTACACCTTACTAGACATCAGAAAATACATACTGAAAAGAAACATGATGAATCAGGTATACACGGTAATGCTTTTATTCAAAGCTCAAGCCTGGGGGATCATCAGAGAATTCATGGAAGAGAGAAACCCTACAAATGTAATGAGTGTGGCAAATCCTTTAACTGGTGTTCACGCCTTACTCGACATCAAAGAATCCATACTGGAGAGAAACCATATAAATGTAATGTGTGTGGCAAGGCTTTTAGTCAAAATTCAAACCTTACAATTCATCAGAGAATTCATACTGGGGAGAAACCTTACAAATGTAATGAATGTGACAAAGCCTTTAAGCAGTATTCAAGCCTCATAAGACATCAGAATATACATCCTGGAGAGAAACCACACAAATGTATTGTGTGTGGGAAGGCTTTTATCAAACGTTCGCACCTCTGGGGTCATGAGAGAATGCATACTGGAGAGAAACCATACAAATGTATTGAATGTGGCAAGGCCTTTCAACAATGGTCTGACCTCAGGATTCACCAAAGAATTCATACTGAAAAGGAACCTTAGAAATGTAATGAATGGTGGGGTGCTTGGGTGGCTCAGTCAGTTAAGTGACCGACTTCAGCTCAGGTCATGATCTTGTTCATGAGTTTGAGCCCTGCATTGGGCTCCATGCTGGTGGTGCAGAACCTATTTGGGATTCTGTCTCTCTCTCTGTCTTTCTCCTTCTGTCTGCCCCTTCTCCACTCTCTCTCAAAATAAATAAACTTTTTAAAAATGTGAGTAAAAAAGAAACATAATGAATGAGAATCATTTAACCATTTTCCACAATACACTATGTATCAGAGGATTTATACTAGGGAGAATTAAGTCTAGTCCAAGATTAATCAACCTCAGATGTTAAATTCTTCACAGTAATTAAAAGTCAAAATCATTTAAGACTCATGAGATGAGTGTCAATGGAACAAGGTGATCTTTAGTAGTGATGTGCCATTTATTAAAAAAAATTTTTTTAAGTGCCATCTTTTTTTATTATTTTGAGAGAGAGAGGGAGAGAGAATCCCAAGCAGTCTCTGTGCTGTCAGCACAGAGCCCAGTGTGGGTTTCAAATTCATAAACCATGAGATCAGGACCTGAGCTGAAACCATGAGTCAATGCTTAACCCACTGAGCCACCCAGGTGCCCCTGTACCATTTCTTTTAAAACTACTTTTTTTTTGTTTTTAATTTGAGGTTTCTTAAAAAGCCTACATTACTATTGATGTCTTTCAACCTGAAGTTTGGTGTTCTACTTTCATTACATGTTTTTTTTTGTGTGTTACCATGATGGTTTCTGGGAGCAGATCAATATGATAAAAGGGCCTACTTTATTAAATGAGAATCATTCTTATCCATGTATCCTGAAGGAACACTGAATTTTAACATACAATGTTGTGTGGTATTGAATGAGAAAATGGGTTGGGCAGAGAATATATGTCAAACAGTGATGTAAATAGTATGTTCAGGATCCCTTCTACAGATTTGTCAGTACAACAGAGGGCCACTGGATTATCAGAAACCACTGTTGTGCCAGATAGCATGAAAAAGCAGGCTTTAAGATTGAGAGACTGGGGCGCCTGGGTGGCGCAGTCGGTTAAAGCGTCCGACTTCAGCCAGGTCACGATCTCGCGGTCCGTGAGTTCGAGCCCCGCGTCAGGCTCTGAGCTGATGGCTCAGAGCCTGGAGCCTGTTTCCGATTCTGTGTCTCCCTCTCTCTCTGCCCCTCTCCCGTTCATGCTCTGTCTCTCTCTGTCCCAAAAATAAATAAAAAACGTTGAAAAAAAATTTTAAAAAAGATTGAGAGACTTAGATTTTCATGATAGGTTAGCAGGGACTGCTTATGTGCTAGAAATAATGGAGAAGAAATGATAGTCATCCTCTCCCTGTAATGAAAATAGTGGTTGTATATCAAAGATAAGTGAAAATTTAGTCTTATTTTGGGGAGCTAAAAGCAATTATCAGAGAGAAGAACTTCATCAAAACAACCAGAATACAGTGTAGAGGTACTGGATTTGTGTTTAACCACTACACTGATGCTGTTTTACTCAGAATTCTATCATAGTTATGTTTTCGTTAATAAAATGTAATCATTTTTTCAAAGCTCTAAATGAATTATTTTCTTCCCCCTATCAGATCAAGTCTATCCTGTCTCATTATAGTACTTCAACACAAACATTAACAATACAGCTTCAGGCTGTCAAGGATGAAAAGCATCTGCAACAATTTTCTTCCCTGATGGAATCAAAGAACATAAAACTTTATGAATATATACTCATAATTTACTTGAGTTACTCCCTCCACCCTCTGCCTCTTGGATATTTATGTGGCTATGATGAAAACAGCACAGCAGTGCAACCTTAGACTCCAAACATTTGAAGTGCAATTCATCAGTGTGCACCTGATGTTTCCATATGCCCTTGTTTGTGCCTACACGAGACTCACGACTTGTACTGGCCTTGATTTACATGAAGCAATATATATATATATATATATATATATATATACACACACACACACACACACACACACACACACACACACACACATATATATCTGTATAGGGATAATAGATAATACACACACACACACAATCTCTACACCCAACATGGGGCTCAAACTCAAAACAACCTGAAATCAAGGGTCACATGCTCTACTGACTGAGCCAGCCAGGCTCAGCCCTGGGGCAAAATATATTAAGCATGTAAGAAGTGTCAGGAAATAAAAGAAAATTTCAGGAGTAGAGATATGATATGCGCAAAGTTTCCCCCCAACCGCTACTTGGAGCTTTCACTGGAGTAATTTGGAAAGCTCACTGATCATGAGTTTCCCCTTAAGAATGAACATATACACTTGAAGATACATTAGTCTTGCTTTGTTTGTAGGCCAAGTAGGAATTTCACATATCGATCCCCTTGAAAATAGTTAATTTGCACTTTTAGATATTCCACAGACATGGGATGAACCTCTATCTGAAATTTAGTCTTGGGTATCAAGACTGATAATGCTAATCACCAAAAGGATGTGAAGATGTTTAAAGCACAGTGAGACTTTCTGGGGAGAGCAGGACAGGTTTCCAAAGCTGCCACAAAAATGGCTGGAGAGACAAGAGGAGACTCACTTCAGGTTTCTATGGAGTTTATACTAGACGGTGGGTCCTGCGTGTGGTTTGACCTTTTGTGGGCACCAAAGGAGCACCTGGGCTTCTAAATTTGGCCACTTGTAGAGTAGACGGGAAGAGGGAGATACATTGAATATGTGCAGTAAGTAAATGTGTGTGTGTGTGTGTGTGTGTATGTGTGTGTGTATCAATTATACCTCAAGCTGTACCAAAAACAGGGAAGGCAACTGAGAGAGGGCTGAGGCTTAAAAGCTGTCTGTCCATGGTCAAATACCAAAAACCAAAAAGCAAAAAACTGGAGATTAGAATACAACACAGAATGTTTACTCTCAAACCTGATTGCTTGGTTAGGAGAGACCCATTTTCTTCATACTAATAATAACTTCTTATGCATCCTTTCCTGCTACACACATAGGACCCTTTACCCAGTATAACTGCTGAAAGTGAAATACTGAAATACTGTTTAGATAAATTGCCCAAGTCGCTTTTACACTAGTTTGATCATTAATGTGTGCAAGTATTTATCAGACGGTTAATATGATTCAATAATCTTACCAGAAGAGTTTTTCAAAGGTTATAAAAATCTCAACTTGTGATTATACTATTAAGCATTATATGAGTCTTTCAACTCTGGTAAAATTCCTTTTTATTTAGAAATTTTTCCTTAACCCATTTTATATATATTTAGTTTACATGTTTTCTCTGTGTTACTACATTGAAAAATTTGAAAAAATGCATGAGTTAAAGATTCTTTTAAGAGGTGTGTAACACGATAATGTATCCAGGACAATAAGAGATACAAAGTAAGTGCTTTATAGATATGAAGATTAAGAGTTCTTTTAATTTTTCTTAACGTTTATTTATTTTTGAGACAGAGGGAGACAGAGCATGAATGGGGGAGGGTCAGAGAGAGGGAGACACAGAATCCGAAACAGGCTCCAGGCTCTGAGCTGTCAGCACAGAGCCCGACGCGGGGCTCGAACTCACAGACCGCGAGATCGTGACCTGAGCCGAAGTCAGCCGCTCAACCGACTGAGCCACCTAGGTGCCCCGAGTAGGAGTTCTTTTATACCTTTTAGTTCAGTGGAAGAAGTAGAACAGTATGAAATTGTGAACTAGAATCTAGTAAGGTGGAGCTAAGAGACCTGTTGATACCCTACAAAACTAATAACCAGGATTTGGAGAACACAATATGTTCATTTTACCTTATAATCATTTCCAATTCTTCTATTACTGCCATAAAACTAATCCTCTCTGTCCTACATTATTGCAATGGATACTGGAACTTATTTTTTTTCTTATTTTTATTTTTTTAATTTATATCCATGTTAGCTAACATATAGTGCAATAATGATTTCAGGAGTAGAATCCAGTGATTCATCTCCTACATATAACACCCAGTGCTCATTCTAACAAGTGTCTTCCTCAATACCCCTTACCCATCTAGCCCATCCCCCCCACCCACAACCCCTCCAGCAACCCTCTGGAACTTACATCTCAAGTCCTTATAGTATAGTGTCAGGATATCAGACTTTTTTCCCCTAAGTTCAACGTGAAGCTATTTGATGTTTTTACTTGATTGTTTCAATAACATATGTCCTACCATAAAATCCACTTTTTTGGGGGTGGGGGGTGGAGACTCGCATGTTTGAAGGAGGGGGCAGAGATAGATAGATAGATAGAGAGAGAGAGAGAGAGAGAGAGAGAGAGAGAGAGAGAGAGAGAGAATCTTAAGCAGGCTCCACACCCAGCATGTAGCCCAAAGCAGGGCTTGATCTCACAATCATGAGATCATGATTTGAGCTCAAATCAAGAGTTGGATGCTTAACTGACTGAGCCACCCAGGCGCCCCCATGAAACCCACTCTTAAAATGTACAATTCAGTGGCAAGGATGTCTTTTCTCACCATTCTTGTTCAGCACTGTACTGGAAGTCCTAGATAATGCAGTAAGAAAAAGAAGTAGGACAGACATTATGAAGCAAGAAATAAAACTGTCTTATTTGCAGATCACACGGTCTATGTAGAAACTCCACAGAGTCAAAACGAAAAAACTTTTGGAACTAAGAAATGATTATAGCAAGACTGAAGGACACAAGGTTAATACAATGTGCTGTGTTATCCACCTAAATCCCATATGGTGCAATTCTAACCCACAGGGATGGTATGTGGAGGTGGTGCCCCTGGGAAGTCAATGACTGCGTTAGAGGGGAACCCTCATGAAGGAGATAAGTGACCTTATACAAGGGACCTCAGAGAGCTCTTAATCTCCACAATATGAGAATCCAACAAGAAAACAGTCTTTTGCAGCCAAGAATAGGGCCCTCACTTAGACACCTAATTAGCCATCACAGTGATCTTGGGCTTCCCAGCCTCTAGAACAGTGAGAAGCATCTGTTGCTTATGTACCATCTGGTCTATGTTGCTTTGTTATAACAGTTCAGACTAAGACAGTACACAAGTCAGCAATGAACAAGTGGAATTTGCATTTAAAAACACAGTAACTTTACACTACCAGAAAAGGAAGTTATACTTAGGTATAAGTCTAACATAGTATGTACAGGATCTACAGGAAGAAAGCTAGGTAGCTGATAAACAAAATCAAAGAACTAAATAAATGGAGAGAGATTTCATGTACACGGACAGAAAGACTCAATAGGGTCAAAGTGTCATTCTTCCCAACTTGACTTACAGATTCAATGCAATCCCAAACTAAATAGCAAGTTATTTGGTGAATATCAACAAATTGATTCTAAAGTTTATATTGATAGTCAAAAGACACACAGTAGGAAACAAAATATTGAAGGAGCTGAACAAAGTCAGATGACTAATATTACTTGATTTCAAGGCTTACTATAAATATACAGTAATCAATGGGGTGCCTGCGTGGCTCAGACCGTTAAGTGCTCAACTTCGGCTCAGGTCATGATCTCACAGTTCAGGAGTCTGAGCCCTGCATCCGGCTCTGTGTTGACAGCTCAGAGCCTGGAGCCTGCTTTGGATTCTGTGTCTCCCCGTCTCTCTGCCCCTACCCCGGCTTGTGCTCTGTCTCCCTCAAAAAATAAACAAACATTAAATTTTTTAAAAAATATACAGTAATCAAGACACACAAACAGATCAAAGGAACATAATGGAGAGCTCAAAAATGGACCCATACAAACATGGTCAACTGATCTTTGACAAAGAAGCAAAAGCAATACAATGGAGAAAAGGTAGTCTTTTCAACAGATGTGCTGGAGCAAATGGACATCAATGTACAAAAAAAAATTCATCTAGACACAAACCTTATTCCTTTCACAAAATTCAACTCATAATTAATCATAGATGTAAATGTGAAATGTGTAACTATAAAATTCTTAGAAGATGACACAGGAAAAAAATCTAGAGGACCTAGGTTTCATCACTTTTTTGATACAATACCAAAGGCACAATCCACGGAGGTAATAATAATTTGGATTTCGTTAAAATTAATAACTTCTGTTGTGCAAAAAACACGGTCAAGAGAATGAGAAAAAAGCCACAGACTGGGGTAAAGTACTCGCAAAGCACATTTCTAAAAGGTCTGGTATTGGAATACACAAAGAACACTCTCAAAGCCCAATAAGAATGCAAAAAACATCATTTAAAAATGGGAAAAAGACAGCAATAAACACCCTCATCAAAGAAGATACACTGGATGGAAAATGAAGCATATGAAAATACACTCCGCATCTTATGTCATTAGACAACTGAAAAGAGAAACAAGGAGTTACCACCACACATCTAATACAATGGCCAAAATCCAAAATCCTGACACCAGTGGATGCTAGTAAAGATGCCGAACAACAAATACCATCATTCACTGCTTGTGGGAAGATTACAGCCACTTTGGAAGGCAGTTTAATGTTTTCTTACAAAACTAAACATACTCTTATCACATTCTAGCAATCACATTCCTTGGTATTTATACAAATGAGCTGAAAACTTATTTCCATGTAAAAACCCGGCACATGAATGTTTATAGAACTTCTGCTTAACTGTCCAAACTTGGAAGTAACCAAGTAGGTGAATGGTTAAAAAAAAAAAAGCTGTGATATATCTAGACAATGGCACATTATTCATCACTAAAAATAAATGGACTATCAAGCCAGGAAAAGACATGGGAGAACCTTAAAAGCACCTTGCCAAATGAAAGAATCCAATCTGCAAAGGCTACATATTGCATTGTTTTAACTACACGATATTCTGGAGAAGGCAATAGTATGGACATGTAAAACATATGGCCAGGCAAAACATTTCCCCATGTAAACCAGTTGGTCAACCACTCTATGAATCTGACACAGGAGCTAGGACCCAGTCTATTAAATTTTGTGTAAACACCATTTGATTAAGTTTATGAGGTCAAGCTGCTTTATTCACCTCCGCTACAGAAATGCAGGTTCCTAGTTCAACCAGCTGAAGAAAGCCCAGTGCGCATTAGTGTGTAATGTAGAAAGACATGGCATTTCTCCTTTACTTCCTGAACTCAGTTTTTGATGGTGATGCATCAAGAACTAAATATGGTGCAAAAAACATTCACTTCACATATTTCTGATAAGATTAGGAAATGTTATATTTGTTATCCATGCAAAGCAGAGTCTGGATATAACAGAATTCTGGCCCATAAGCAGAAAGGGGCAGACAGTTGGAAAACACACAGAAATCATGGCAGTGGTGTTCACCAGCCACCAGCTGGGATTACAAAGAAGAGCAACACAAACATGAAAGACGGAGGAGAGGAAGTAGAAAGACACAAAGGTGCTCCCCAGGACGAGGATGCTCTGGGTGGCTCTGGACTCAGCAGAGGATCTGGGGGTGACATTAGTGCTGTGAATGTGCTGGACCCGCTGCTTGTGTCTGTGCAGGAGGAAGACCATGGAGCTGCTGGCCCCGATTGTAAGACCACACAAGGAAGCTTCAGGAAATACTATCAACACTGCATATACGGAAACTGTGACTGTCTCGTGATCTACAGCAAGACAGTAGCCCAAATCTCCTTTCTTTGTGAAGTTTTTCATGCTCCGGTTGCTAAACACATATAACAGAGGAAAAACTAAATTTACAAACATGAACTGGATCCAACAGAGGGAAATGGAGAAGCCAATGTACTTTGGGGCTTTGACTTTAAACTCCTTCAAACAGGAGTTCATGGGGCTGATCATAATGGTCTGGAACACAGTCAAGAGGCAGGTGCTGCCAATGGACATTCCCCTGCCCACCCTCTGAACACAGAAAAGAAGTTTGCATCCAAACTCATTGAAAAAATGTTTCAACCCAAAAGATGCCACAGTGTGGGGGACTCCTTTAGAGAGAATGACCAAGGAGTTGGCTATAGTGAGGTGCCTGAGAATCAAATGGGTGGACCTCACCCTGCATTCAGTGTAAAGGAACAGATAATGGTAAAGAAGAGAGAAATTTTCCACAATTCCAACTATGGTCTGTGACAAGAAGATTATTCCTACTATCAAATCCCTGTAGGACATTCTGTCATTCAACACCCTTACTTTTAAATTATGGCAACAATCATTCTTCTGAGCAAAAAGGCTCACTGAAGATTTCTGACACCAAAAGGGACTTTCATTATGTGCTTCTGTTTGATGGCCAAGACTTCATGAGATGGGAATAATAGATGTCTGGTATATTTCACTGAAAAGTCAGCATGAAAGATGACGTGGTTAGCCTGGGGGAAGCAATGACAAGTGACGGCCAAGGGAATGAACGCAAATACAACATTTTCAGAAAAAGCTAAAATTCACTAGCTGTACCTGAGGATGGAGGGACCCTCAATCACTCCCCATGTCATAAAACAGATAAACTCTCAATGGATTGCTCATCTGAATTTTAAAGAAAAATAGTGTACTTTTTTTTTTTTTTTTTTTAGAAAACCAAACAAGATATTTCTATGGTCTTAGAATAAGAAAATACTTACTTTAAAGAAGATATTTCTTAAATAGCACAGAACACATTAATCATATGGGTGAAATGACAAAATTAAGGGTAGTTCTCATCAAAACACACACACACACACACACACACACACCCAGACAGATATAACCTGTAACCAGCACAAAGAACTACTACAAACCACACAACAAAATAAACAATAGGCAAAGCATTCCAACAGAAATTTTAAAAAGAAGTCATTCAGTGGATAATACATATGTAAAAGTATTTAAAGATTTTTAAATGTTTACTCATTTTTGAGAGAGAGAGAGAGAGAGAGAGAGAGAGAGAACGTGCAGGGGAAGGGCAGAGAGAGAGAAGGAGACACAGAATCCAAGGCAGGCTCCAGGCTCTGAGCTGTCAGCACAGAGCCCAACACAAGGCTCAAACTCACAAGCCGTGAGATCACGACCTGAGCCGAAGTCAGATGCTCAACCAACTGAGCCACGCAGGCACCCCGTGTGTAGAAGTATTTAATATCCTTAGTAAACAGGAAAATCAAAATATAACCACTACCTAAATATAATGCCAACAGCACTGAAAAATATAAACTGGAAATGACAGAAATAACGAGGCTCTGGCAAAGATATAGATTAATGAAGAATCTCAGATACTGCTGGCAGGTGTTAAAACTGGTACACACATTTGGAAAACGATGCGGTATCCACTTTAGCTGTCCGAATACAACCCTGTGTCCCAACAATTCTACTCCTGCAAATGCATTTAACAGAAATCTGTGCATTTATCATCAGAAAGACCAATCACAGGGTTTATATGCCAGCACTACTCATTACTCATAACAGCCCCAAACTAAAAACTACCCACCAGCTCATTAACAGAATGAATCAATTAACTGACTCATATTTACACAATGGTGTCCTATACCATGAATGGGGGGAGTAATATACAGCAATACCGATAAATTCACAACATCAGATAGAATGGGGAAAAAAATGACAATATGAAAGAGATCATGCCATATGTTCCATTTATGTAAAGTACAAAACAGGCAAAGTGAACTACTCTCTTAAATGTTAGAGCAGATATAAACCTATGTCCTAAGATTCCACTCCCATAAATCCATGCAAAAGAATTATATTCTTAGAGGTAGTGACAGGTGGCACAAGAGGGTTTCTGAAGAGCTACAGCATTCTTTTCTTGATCTAGTTGTTGTGTACAGAGGTGTGTTCAGTCATGAATTCCACTGACCTCTGTGCTTACAACCTGTGTAGTGTCTGTCATTTTTGAAAATGCCTAACACACACACACACACACACACACACACACACACACACACACACACAAATCTGTGAGTGGCTGCAAAAGGCTGTCCTGTGATCGTGTGTGACCTGCTGATGGAGTCCATGCGGAAGAAACTTACAGATCTACAGGTCCAGATCTGAGCCCACATGAAGCCTCAGGGAACAGTAACAATATTGAGTCTGCAAATTTGTCACAAAAGTCAGTAGAGCAGAATCCTAAATTTCTGTTCTCTGTGATGGGTTTGTTGCCCCATTTGGAAATCCTACAGGAAAGGGATATTTACCAGCATATAAAGAAACCAGGGGCGCCTGGGTGGCTCAGCTGGTTGAGTGTCCGACTTCAGCTCAGGTCATGATCTCACAGTTTATGGGTTCGAGCCCTGTATCGGGCTCTGTGCTGACAGCTCAGAGCCTGGAGCCCACTTTGGATTCTGTGTCTCCCTCTCTCTACCCCTCCCCAACTCGTGCTCTGTTTCTAAAAAATGAATAAACCTTAAAAAAATTACAGAAAAAAAAAGAAAGAAAAAAAAAAGAAACCAGCAGAGGAAAATGGAAACCCCCAAATCCTGGGGAGGCTGTACTTTAATTTCCACCCACCTGGAGGTCCTGGGGCTGCTTGTGATGGCTGGAGACACAGAAGGAGCAGCTGGTGCCAATGGACACACCCTGCCAGCTCTGTGAGGACAGAAAACAAATCTACATTCAAAAGTCACTGAAGAGGGGCGCCTGGGTGGCTCAGTCGGTTGGGCATCCGACTTCAGCTCAGGTCATGATCTTGTGGTCCGTGAGTTCGAGCCCCGCGTCGGGCTCTGTGCTAACAGCTCAGAGCCTGGAGCCTGCTTCTGATTCTGTGTCTCCCTCTCTCTGGCCCTCCCCTGCTCACACTCTGTCTCACTCTCTCTCTCAAAAATAAATAAATATTAAAAAAAAAGTCACTGAAGAAATCCTTCGCCTAAAGGCTGCCATTGGCTTGGGGACACCTATAAAAGGCATGACCAAGAAAAAACTGTAACCAGATGTTTTAGAACCAAATCTGTGCAGCACAACCTGCATCTTATATAACAAAATGAGAGATGAGAGCAGTGAAGAGAAAATGCCCAGGAATCCAACAAGTCTCAGATAAGGAGACCACTCCTATTGTCAAAAATCTAGGGCCAGTTGCCAGTGACTGGTATTTGTCTTCAGACTCAGAGGATCCTGCACCAGATCATGTCGTGTGGACTAGATTGATCATATCAACTGAAATCCAATATGCTCTCTGAGATACATTTCTTCAATTTAGTTTTGTTAAAGGGCTTCCAAGAATGGAATGAATAACTCTTACATGGCACTTAAAACGCGCAAGTCACTGCTGTACAGCTGTAAATATGAATCATTTTCAAAATTTTCCTCACTGCATGACAGAGGCACTGCAAAGATAAGAAGAACTCAGAGACAGAGAAGTTAAGGGACGTATCTAAATTCACACACTGGTCAGGGGCCAAATGGAGACTGGAATATGGCAGGCTGGAGCCAACAGTGCCCGAAACTCTGTGCTCCATGGACAATCCAGGTCAGCTGTATCTTCCAATAAGACCTGTATTTAGTTTTGAAAAACACTTTTCCATTTCATTTCATGCTACTTTTCTTCTCCTTGACAAACCTGCTCATAAAGTTTCCAATTTCTTTAATAATTTATTCTCTAGGCTAATCCTACAAGAAACTTTGCAAGGTCTTAGCTGGGTTTGGTGAATGAAGGGTTTGCTCAATGTGAGTTCAGCAGAAAGACTCACTGGCTGTCATTCCAGGAAGGAAAACACAGTGGACTCAATCCAATAAACCATCTGACAATATTACCCTGTTCCCAGAGCTGTGAAGCAAAAAAACATATATGATATGTAATTAAACAGTGTGAGGTAGAAACTAAGTTATTAGTAATTTTGGTTCAAATGATTAAGCATTAAATCCCACAATAAGCGAAACTATTGGATATTAGGCAACATATGTGAAAGACAAAAGACAGTAGAAGAGAATATCTGGGAATACAGAATCTTGTGTATCGTTTATGTTGAAATCATAAGGAAATGAGTTGTGAGCTTGGGGATGATGTCAGAATATTATTAAACCACAGATAATAAGACAAGATACATGTACTCATGACAGCTGTTTTCTGGAACCCATAATTATAGTTACCATTTCCTTAAATGTTGCTTCTCTAACTTCAAGAAGTAAAGGAATCTTCCCATAGCCAGGAGGCCTCAGATGGTTTCAGTACAGGCACAATTACTATCTCCAGTAAGGGCATCATATACTTGAGTTACAAAAAAAGAAACTGAACAAAAATTCTAGAAACTAATTCATATATACTATTTCTGTAGACAACTGGAAACTGTTAGAGGTTTAAAGACATTGTAGGCACACCTCTACTGACACTGAAAACTCAACCTATGATTCCTGCAAAGTAATGTCAACAGCAGAGGGCTTTCATAACTACGGTCCTTACGTACCTTCAAAATGACCCTTCCTTGTCACTGGCATTTTCATCAGTAACAGTCCGCGGGAGGACTTCATTAAACGGCACCAGGAACCACCAGGCGTGGGTGTGGGTGCAGGGTCCGGGGTCCTCACCTCTATCGACAAGCTCAGCTCACACCCAAGGAACTAGTCCACCTCCCTCTTTAGCTCTTCCCCTGGTCTGTCCCGACCCTCAGGATCCCTTTCCAGACACGAACACTTACTCACACGTCCTTCCTTACAGGCGCTGCCTCTCCGTCTGACAGAGAAAGAACTCACTGGACTCGTCACGTTGAAGGATGGGGGCGCAGCGTGAAGGTCACAGCAGCCAGTACGTGTGAGGGAGGGAGGCAGCCAGACCAGAGATAAGGCTTTGTGATCTGTGACCTCCCCTCCCGTCAGAACTGCAATTATCATTTCACACGTGGTGGCAATGACAGCACAGCCTTCGGTAGCTGACAATACTTCTGAAAAACTTTCTCCCAGGACTAATTACCAAATCCAATTACAAGTTTGTGAGTATCTCCGAAGAGACTGTTGTCTGCTTTAGGAGGGGCTCTTACTTTTCATCATCCCTGATGGCACAGAGGGGCTCAAGGGAAGGAGCAGTAAATACTGATGTCAGACAACTAAGGGACTGGCAGTGAGTGTGTGTGTCTCACAGGCATCCCCGATTCCCTCAGAAGTTCTTCCACCAAAAATCTAGGGCATTCTTAGTCATCTGTCTTCTAAGCTGCATCATTATTTGAGAATTGAGGAAATACATGGAATCAGAATCCAGCAAGAATATCTAAAGAGATATAAAAGAGAACATGCCAACAATTCATATTAGAAAACATGGGTGAGTCCCATGTTTTTTGAGTAAAAAGAAGAAATCATGGGACTCATTTTTTCAAGTTTATTTTATTTTGAGAGAGACAGACAGACAGACAGAGGGTGGGAGGGGCAGAGAGAGAGGGAGAGAAAGAGACTCCCAAGCAGGCTCCACACTGCCAGCACAGAGGCAGACATGGGGCCTGAACCCATGAACCTGACCTGAGCTGAAACCAAGAGTTGGATGCTCCACCGACTGAGCCATCAGGTGTCCCAGGTCTCATTTTTATAACTAAATACAAATTATACTGAGATTTGCGATATGCAAATATTATCAAAACGACATTATAATAATATTGACCCTGGCAATCAAAGGAAGTCTAAAAATCTACCCCTCTAAGAAAAACAAATGTTTATCAAAGTGACCCTCAGAAATACAGGTACCGGGATTCCATGATTTCACAAGCAGGTTCTACCACTGTTCTATCAGAGAAGTCAATGCTGCTCTGTTAATTCAACAGCACTGAGCTCTTACCAGAGGTCTCTACACCTCTCTTTTATTAAGGGAGCACTTGGGGCTCATGCTTTTCATGAGGGAGCACTTAGGGCTCATGCAACTAATGAAGACACAAAATTTACGAGCCAAAAGTCACTTCTACGGATTTACCAACAGACAAATACACAGTCTCAACAAGGTCCACTGTCCATTCCCCTGTGAGGGTTCTTCATCCATGTGGAAAGGTGGGGAACCACAGTCCACCTAGCAGCACACCTACTTCTGATATCAAGTGGAAGGAAGCTTGGGGTTCCCCAAACTACGCTTAGCTGACAGAATTCCCCCTAAGCACGCCCAGACTCACTGAGAGCTGTTGCACTCACTGTTATAGTTTGTTACAGGGAAAGGATACAGGTGACTATCAAACAGGGAAGAAATGCTTGGGGCAAAGTTCAGTGGAAGTACCAAATGGAAAGCTCCAGGGTCCTCTCTCTGTGAAGTGATGGATGGGTTACTCTCCGAGCACTGAAACCTGACAATATTCAGAGCGTACTGCCACCAGGGATGCTCACTCAAGCCTACGTGCGCACACTTTCTCCTGGAGCTCGGCCACATACCGTCAGGGTGGCCGGCGTTTAGCCTCCTGTTCTTGCACCGTCTGGTGGACACCTTCAGTGTCCAGCGTCTCCTCCATGGACCGAGGCCCCATCATAAATCACACTGTGAGACCGTCTCACGGTCCCACCCCAGACAAAGAAAATACATGAGCAAGACATTCCAAGGGGTGAAGATCCCCTCCCAGGAGGTGAGGGCGAAGCCGAACCACCATTTTGGTGATATTAAATGTTCACTGTATCCCCTACTCCCCAATTTCCCAGTGCAGGAATAGAGCCAGATGGCTGCCAGCCCATCCTGCAAGCACACGGGCTCACACACAGGCACATTTACACACTCAGGCACACACACACGCATACACTATGCACACTCATCGACTCAAACACATGGAAAAAACACACTTGCATACAGTCTTTCTCATTCTGGCATATTTAGTCTCAGGCCCACAGACACTCATGTGCACAGAGACTACATACACATTCACACTCATATTCACACACACAGTGCACACCCTCACACCACTGGCCTACTCACTTTCACAAAGCCCCTCACACAATTACCAGGTGTATGCTCCTCAAAAACATGTTTGTATAAATATGTTTATCAAAGACATGTGTCCAAGTCTGAAAATGCAAGAATGGGGCCCCATGTCTGTCCCTGCATGCCTCCAACTGCAGACCCCACAAGGACGTCTTAAGTGACCAGCATTTCAATAGTTCTGTGAGCTCTGGTTGTGGAAATGCTGGGCGTGCTGAGGGGCAGTTCATGAGGGTGTAACAGTAGCATAAGAAGGGCTGGGGGGGAAGAGCGCAAAGATATAAAACAGGGGTGATGCACACAGCACGGTGACATGGGTGGGGGTTTACTCCACTAAAGCTGCCATGACAAAATATCCCAGGCTGGTGGTATGAACCACAGAAACCTATTTCCTCAGAGTTCCTCAAGCCACGAACCCAAGACAGAGGTGTCAGCAGGGTTGGCTTCTTCTGAGGCCTCTCTCCTTGGCTTCCAGGTGCCCCCCATCTCCATGTGCTCACATGGCCTTGTTCTGCCCATGCGCATCTGCTTCCCTGGGGTCTGTGTGTCCGGAGGTCCTTCTTGTAAGGACACCAGTCACACTGTACTATTTCCACTTTAATAGCCTCACTTAACCTCATTATCTCTTTGAAGCCCCCACCTCCAAGTTCAAGGGATTACAGCGTCAACATAAGAATTCAGGTGCACACAATTCCGTTCCTAATAAGAGTACACAAAGTGAGAGGTGAGTGAGGACAGAGAATAAAAGGCACACAGGGGTTAAAGGGTGCAGTATGCTTCAAGAGCACTGCACGACTTAAGGGCACGAGGGGACAGAGTGTGTGAGATGTTCAGGGTGTAACACACATCAGTCTGGGGGTATGACAGTCATAAGAATAAAGTGGAATTGGTGGAGAGGGCATAATCAGCAAAAGTGAGCAAAGGGCGGGGCTGGGTAAAGGCCCCGACAATTCACGAGCACATGGGGCTAAAGAAACACACGGTAGGAAGGGAACATTTTGTGGGATGAAAGCCATTTGATGGGGGACACAAACCACTGTGACTCTTGCAGCGATGAAAGGCAGAACTCTTTTTTTCAATATATGAAATTTATTGTCAGACTGGTTTCCATACAACACCCAGTGCTCATCCCAAAAGGTGCCCTCCTCAATACCCATCACCCACCCTGCCCTCCCTCCCACCCCCCATCAACCCTCAGTTTGTTCTCAGTTTTTAAGAGTCTCTTATGCTTTTGCTCCCTCCCACTCTAACCTCTTTTTTTTCCTCCCCCTCCCCCATGGGTTTCTGTTACGTTTCTCAGGATCCACATAAGAGTGAAACCATATGGTATCTGTCTTTCTCTGTATGGCTTATTTCACTTAGCATCACACTCTCCAGTTCCATCCACGTTGCTACAAAAGGCCGTATTTCATTCTTTCTCATTGCCACGTAGTACTCCATTGTGTATATAAACCACATCTTCTTTATCCATTCATCAGTTGATGGACATTTAGGCTCTTTCCATAATTTGGCCATTGTTGAGAGTGCAAAAGGCAGAACTCTTTTATGACCAGCAGCTGCACAGGGTCGAAGGCTGCCAGGTGGGGCCACGCTACGGGATGCCCATGGGGACGGGGTGACAAGCTAAAGCTGGAAGAGCAGCTTATGTGAGGAAGCGGAATGAAGTGAGCTACTTTTCAAAGCTTCCCAGTGGACTGGCTGATTGGCTAATATCACAAGTTCCAGAGCAGAAAGGCTGTCCCTGGTTGTCTAGTACCTGCCACAGGGTGGTCACAGCTGCTGCAAAGTGGCCAGAGTGTGTGAGAGCCCAGTGACAGAAGGGACTGAGACATGGACGTGGTCAGCTGCTCAGCTGGGGGAAGTGACTGCCCTGTAGCTGGAACCTGGTAATAGGGTCAAGAGAGTATAAAAGACACACACACACACACAAATATGACACACTATATTAATGAAGTACGGATGCACTGGATGTGGTTAGTGGCCCAAGACAGAGACAGAGGGTGGAAAGGGAGCTGAAACCTTTGTGGGGAGATAATGGTCTCAAGGACACAAAACGGGTGTGGGTGATGAAGTCAGCTGGGAAGAGAAGGGGAATGAAAAGATTAAGGGACTCAGGAAGGGCGCCTGGTTGGCTCAGTCAGTTAAGCATCAGACTTCAGCCTCAGGTCATGATCTCGCTGTCCGTGAGTTCCAGCCCCACGTTGGGCTCTGTGCTGATGCCTCAGAGCCTAGAGCCGCCTGCTTTGGATTCTGTGTCTCCCTCTCTCTACCCCTCTCCCTCCCTCCCTCTCTCTCTTCCTCAAAAATAAACACTAAAAAATTGTTTTAAAGGGACTCAGGAAAAGGGGTAATGTTGGGGTGTGTATGGGGTACACAGGGAGCGGACATCACCCAAGAACTTAGGGCGAAGATGGGCCATGGAGGATATGGGCACTGGGCTGCAGTCATTGGCTTCTGCCCCGGATGAAATTCAATACAGGTCAACAGGGATGGACGATGTGCAGGTGATGATAGGACAGAGGTCCCTGGAATAGTGCAGGGGATAGACACGAGAAATGGAATTAAAAATGGGTGCACAATAGAGCTGGGGAAGGAAGTCTTGAAGGTTCAGGTGGAAGTGCGTGGGAGCACGCACAGGCCCAGGGGTTGGAGGGACAGGCTAAAGTACTGGGATGGAGAAGGACCTGTAGGGGGGGAGGGGTAGAGGACAAGAGGCTATAGTGGTAGAAAGATGGGCAGTATGGAAATTGTGGGCATGGAGGTCACAAGGGCAGGTGGGAAATTACATGCATTCGCTGCATTCCTTTACAACCTCATTGACAAGGGACTCCGTTTCTCATGGACCTGTTGGTATAGGGACCTATGCAAAATTTCCCTGTAAAACCGTTAACGCACAGTAGGACCACAGGTAGGATGCTGTGTGAACACTCCACCATGTCAGTCTCATCACTGAAATCCAGTTCTTAGAGGGAACGACCACGAGAGACTGTTGGGACTGCCTGTTTCCTGCTACTGAGCACTCAGCGTTGGAAACGGTTGCCATGCACGGTCCCTTCCTAATACTCATGTCTGCTACAACTTTTCTGACTCAAGACGACGTGATCAAAGACTCTTTCCGTATTGTATTTCTAAACTGACATACATGCTTTACACATGAAATGAATCTAACGAAGGAGAATGGAAAAATATTAAGCACTTTGTTCCTTGCATGAAATCATCCCATGTGTAATCACTGGGATCACACAGAGGTAAGAAGAGCTCCACACGCAGGTGATATACCCTTGGTTATCTTGCATCACATGGCAAAAGAGACTTTGCAGATGTAATTATGGTTCATAATCATCCAACTTTATTTTATTTCCTTTAGTCAGGTCTTTATTCAAAATTAATTGTCCACAATGATTTGATGTTTAAGGAATAAACAAATAGATGGAATGCATCACGAATGTGCATGCCATTCTGTGCATGGGGTCTGTGCTAATCTTTTCTGAGTCACCCCCATTTTAGTATATGTGTTGTGAAAGCAAGCACTATAATCACTGGACTTTATTTTTTTTTAACGTTTATTTATTTTTGAGACAGAGAAAGACAGAGCATGAATGGGGGAGGGGCAGAGAGAGAGGGAGACACAGAATCGGAAGCAGGCTCCAGGCTCTGAGCCGTCAGCCCAGAGCCTGATGCGGGGCTCGAACTCACGGACCACGAGATCATGGCCTGAGCCGAAGTCGGACGCTCAACTGACTGAGCCACCCAGGCGCCCCAATCACTGGACTTTAAATGAGGTGGACTATCCTGGATCATCTATGTGGATCCAAGAAATCATATGGACCTTAAAGAACAAAAGCAGTCAAGAGATAGACACGGGGAAAGAGAGGGAGAACAGGGAGGGAGGCAGCATGCTGATTCTGGCTTTCAAGGTGGAGGGGCTACATGTAAATCATTTTTATTATTTTTTTACTTATTTTCATTTTAGTTCTTTTTAATTTTAGAGAGAGAAAGGGGACACACACACACACACACACAGAGAGAGAGAGAGAGAGAGAGAGAGAGAATCCTAAGCAGGACCCACACTCAACGTGGAGCCCAACACAGGGCTTGATCCCAGGACGTTCAACTGGCTAAGCAACACAGGCACCCTGGAAATCATTTTTAAAAATGATTTCTGGAAAAAAATAAATTCTGCTAACATAAATCACCCTCAAAGAAACTTAACCCCAGGGGCACCTGGGTGGCCCCATCAGTTAAGCATCCAATACTTGATTTCAGCTCAGATCATGATGTCAAGCATCAGGATCTGATCTGACATTTTGGAGCCTGCTTAGAACTCTCTCGCTCCCTCTGTCTCTGTCCCTTCCCCACTCGAGTATGTGATCTCTCTCTCTCTCTCTCTCTCTCTCTCTCTCTCAAAATAAAGGAACACTGGAAAAAAAAAAAAAAAAGAAGAAGAAATTTAACCCCAGAGGCTCCAGTTAACAGCCTGGCTCTTGATCTTATGACCTGCTGACAATGTAAGAAAATAAACGGGTGTTGCTCAAAGCTGCTAAATTCAAAACAGGAATCTACTATACATATATAATAGTAAAATACATTCTCGGGAATTACCCCACAACTGATAGTATTTCGATCTCTGGGTGTAACATTTCTTTTTCAGATTTATGCTTATTCTCCCTTTATGTAATTTCAGAGCACACTGGGTAGAGTCTGAAATTGCATAAATGTGAGACATATGCACACACCATAGTATTCTCTTCTGGTTCAATGTTTCATATATATCATCACACTGGACTTACTCTCCAAACTGCTCCTCAACCAGGGCTCTAGGAAGCAGTTATTATGCGCCAATACAAACAGATTTATCACGTTACTTGAAAAACCACAATTTATTCTACAAGGAGTATTACCGAATCATCTTTTTTGGAGCTTTGTTTTACATAATTTTAAAAAGTTCAGTGTCCACTACAGCACACATCGTGACATGGGGGCAGTTGGGCACACTGATTTCTGCACATATGGATTATCCCGCGGTTTTGGGACAGGGGATTGCTTCACCACCATGACTGCACCTTCTCACTGTGGGTACACAATTCATAAACTGCTCCTGCAAATGCCTGGAAAATGTCATATCCCAGCAAGTAGGGTATGTGGATGCCTCCACCTTTCATTGAATGGTTAGTTTTCTTTCTGAAAAATTTAGATCTACAAAAATTCGATCTACTATTCTTGAGATTCAACCAACATTACTATTTCATCACATGTTGTTCTTCACTTGACTGAGATTTTTCAGGGTGAAGTAAGAATTATTTCATGAATATCTTGACACTCTGCCTCTAATATCTGAACATCTGATCCCTAAGGTCAAGGTTATTTTATCTATCCCCAACAAACTGTCACAATTAACAAATTCACACTGCTGTTATACCATCATTTAATACAGGAGCCATATACATATTTCCCCCAGTGATACAATGAATAAATCTGAGAATACAATGAATGAATGAATCTCAGAAATCTGGGATTCAGTCACGGTACAAATACTACATTTGCTGTTTTGACTTTCTCAGTTCTTAAATATAGATCAGTTACCACTTTTCTGTCTTCAGTGATTCTGACAGTTTTGAAGAATGCACACCCATTGATTGTGGAATGTCCTTAAGTGTGGATTTCTCCGTGTGCCTCAACTTCAGCCTCAGGTACAACACTGGAGTGGAACTTCTACACACAGAGGACAGTGGGAGCTTCAGAGGCCATCACCTCAGAGGCAAAGGCTAGGAGGATTTTCTATTACTGCTGATTAAGTTTGACTATGTAGTTATAACACCATCTACAAGACCTGATCATTTCATTTTTTTAATTTTTTAATGCTTATTTTTGAGAGAGACAGAGACAGAGTGCGAGTGGGGGAAGGGCAGAGAGGGAGGGAGACGCAGGGTCCGAAGCAGTCTGCAAGCTGTGAGCTGTCAGCACTGAGCCGGATGTGGGGCTTGAACTCCTAAATTGTGAGATCATAACCTGAGCTGAAGTCAGATGCTTAGCTGAATGAGCCATCCAGACGCCCCCAGACCTGATCATTTTAGCGGTGCTTTTTCCCTGTTCATCAAGTAATTGCTGGAGTGATACTTTAAGATTGCTTGAACAACTTACCTTTTCGTCTAAATATTTTAGCATCAAACTGATTTTTTCTGTCTGAATTAATTACCAGATAATGGTTGCAAGTCAGTCATTCTAACATCTTTTATATGTGCATTAATTAGCATTTCTGTGTAAAGAAAGGCTTTCCTTTTACCTGTCCCCATTGTTGTTATTACAATAGATTCAAGAATTCCTTCCCATTTGCACTCCTATATTAATATATATTTTTCCAGGCTCAAATTATTCCACATCTGTCCACTGAGATGTTCTTTACCATGGCTACATCCCATCAGGCTTTGTTTGTTATCATTGAGATAAAACATACAGAATGTCAATGCACCATGATCTGAGAGGGCACCCTTTGCAGAATTTCATCATCCGCAATGTTGTGTAACCATCGCCACTACCTGCTTCAGCCGCCTGCAGGGAAACCTAGCACCCGTTAGGGAGTACAGCTGACCCCTGAAGAACTCTGCTCTGAAGTGTGTGGGTCCTCTTATGCGCGGAATTTTTACACAAGAGTATTGCACATGTATGTTCCCTTAGGATTTTTCTAATACCATTTTCTTCTGCCTAGCTTACTGGATCATAAGAATATACTATATAATGTATAGAATATACAATATGCATTAACCGGTTGTGTATTATCTGTAACACTTCTGGTCAACACTAGGCATTAGGAATTAAACATTTGGGGAATCAAAACTTACGTGCAGATTGTGACTGCACAAGGGATGGGCACCCCGACTTGCACTACAGGCAGCTGTAATTTCTATTTCCTCCTGCCCCCATAATCTAGCATATACTGCATTTCTTTACTTTCTGAATCAACACATTGAACACTCACCTCATACTCTCCCTTCCTTAGCCCGTATTAAGTCACTTTTTCAAAGAGTCCTCTAATTTCTTTAAATAAAGACATATTTAAAAAAACAATCTTGGGAGAGAATCCAAAGTAGCGGAGAAGTAGGGAAACCTGAAGTTCCTTCGTCCCTCAAACACATCAGTGTTGAGACCAAAGGACTTTGAATTCCAAGAGTCCGGCTGCAGAGTGACAGAGACATCTCCAGGGGCCCATGGGGACAACCTGCCGAGCCATAGGTGCACGATTGTGAACTGGGAGAGAGAAAAGGGTGGCATGGGCACAAAGGGGAGGATCCCCTTCTGCGAAGAGACAAAGGGAAGAGAAAGAGAGGCTGTGAAAGGGTAGGATTGTATTTGGACAAGAGAAAAACCACAGACTGGGAATCAAAAAAAAAAAAACAACAACCAAAAAACCCAGAAAAGGATCCAATCTCTAACTGCAGGGCTTCCTCCGGACTGGGGCCGGCTGCCTGGATCACACACCTGGGGAGGAGGGCAGCCAGCCCCCGTGATGGGTTAACCAGTTCAGAGGCACAGTCTGCAGTGGGGGAAAGCGATCCCCTCCCTAGAGTGTTGTGGGAAGAAGGCATATAGCCGCTCAAAGGACAAAGACTGCCTGCGCCCACCAGCCAGAGGCCATGTATCTGCAGCGCAGAGTGGCAATTCTCCAGAACTGGGGTACACGGAGCGGGACCCCTTAAGACATCGGGGTCTGAATGCCAGTCAAGTGCCAGGCAGGAGTGGGAGTCGGTGAAGGACAAACCGCCTCATTCGCGCCGCCTCACAGTAAGGACGGTCTGAACAGGGTGCTTTGGGACACCCGGTCTGTGGAGGAGGCACTGGGTGCCGCCATTTTTCTCCCCCTCACCAACAAGGAGGGGCCTCAGGGAAGGGACAGCGGACCCACAGTGGCGGCAGGACCCGCCCACGCCAAGCCACGCCCCTCCGCATCTGGTAACTGGGCATCTACTGGAGCCGGACTGACGGGGCCCAACCAGACAGCCCCTCCTCCAGACTCGTGCTGCCACCATTTCCAAGGCACCCAGTGGTTTTGCATTTTCTGATTTAATTCTTGGGCAATTCTTATTATATACACACACACATATAAATATATATATATATACACACACACACACATATATATATGTATACATATATACATATATATGCACGTATATATGTATATGTATACGTACATGTATGTACACATATACATTTTTTTTTCCTTCCTTTTCTCCTTCTTATTTCATCCCTTCTCTAGTCTGGTTATTCTGGTTGTTGGTTTGTTTAAGCAGACATATTTAATCCATTCTCTTTACACCTGTTCTATACCTCCTTTATTTCTCTCTCTCTCTCTCTCTCTCTCTCTCTCTCTCTGGATTAAGCCATATAATTTCTCTGCCCAATTTTCTTTTCGTTTTCCCCATCCCTGTCATTTCTCTTTTTGCACGGTATAAGGCCTCTTCTACCACCACCACCCCCCTTTTTTTTTCCTTCAAAAAATTGTTTTACCCAAGGTTACTTCAATGAACAAATCAAAGCACACCTGGTGGAGGGTCCACAACATCACTACAAGTAGGGAGATAAGGCAACCACAGTCACAACAACAGGGAGCAAGTAACACTCTCCAAAAAAACACCTCCTGAAGGGCCAGGCCCTGGACAGTGTCCGACCTGTTTTCAATACAGTAGTGCTTGCAGGTGCAGGACACATAACAAGCTTTTAAAGCACATAAGGAACAGAAAACTAGCCAAATGAAGAAACAGAAGAATTCTCCTCAAAAGAAATTCCAGGAAGAAATGACAGCTGAAGAACTGCTCAAAACTAGATATAAACAATATATCTGATCAAGAATTTAGAATAATAGTCATAAGATTAATCGCTGGGCTTGAAAGAAGCATAAAATACAGCAGAGAATCTACTACTGCAGAGATTAAGGAACTAAAAAATCGTCATGATGGGGCATCTGGGAGATTCAGTTGGTTAAGTGTCCAATTCGGCCTAGGTCATGATCTCCCTGTTCCCAAGTTTGAGCCCCGCATTGGGCTCTGTGCTGACAGCTCAGAGCCTGGAGCCTGTTTCAGATTCTAGTCTCCCTCTCTCTCTCTCTGCCTCTCCCCCATTCATGCTCTGTCTCTATCTCTCAAAAATAAATATTTAAAACTTCAAAAAAATAAAAAATAGTTATTATTAATTAAGAAATGTTGTAAGTGAGGTGAAAAATAAACTAGATATGGTGACAGCAAGGAATGAAGAGACAGAGGGGCGAATAAGTGAAATAGAAGATAAGCTTATAGAAAAAGATGAGGCTGTGAAAAAGAGATTAAAAAAAATTCTAGACCACGAGGAGAGAATTAGAGATCTAAGTGATTCAATGAAATGTAATAATACCTATACCATAAGAGTTCCAGAAGAAGAAGAAGAGACAGAAAGGAGCAGAAGGTTTACTGGAATAAATCATAGCTGAGAACTTCTCCAATCTGGGGAAGGAAACAAACATTGAAGTCCAGGAGGCACAGAGAACTCCCTTCAGACATAACAGGAATCGATCTTCTCCATGACATATCATAGTGAAACTGGCAAAATACAAAGATAAGGAGAGAATTCTGAAAGGAGCTAGGGACAAATGGGACTTAACCTACAAGGGTAGATACATAAGGGTAGTAGCAAACCTATCTACTGAAACTTGGCAGACCAGAAGGGAGTGGCAGGAAATATTCAGTGTATTGAATACAAAAAAATATGCAGTCAAGAATCCTTTATTCAGCAAGGCTGTCATTCAGAATAAAATGAGAGTTAAAGGCCTTCCCAGACAAATACTGAAGGAGTTCATGACCACTAAACCAGCCCTGTAAGAGATCCTAAGGGGGCCTCTGTGAGTGGAACACTGCAAAGACCATAAAGAACAGAGACATCACTACAACCACGAAACCTACAGATAACACAATGACACTAAATCCATATCTTTCAATAAGAATGCTGAATGTAAATGGACTAAATGCTCCAATCAAAAGACACAGGGTATCAGAATCAATAAAAAAAAAAAAAGATCCATCTATTTGCTGTCTACAAGAGATCCATTTTAGAACTGAGGACACCTTCAGATTGAAAATGAGGGGATAGAGAACCATCTATCATTCTACTGGAAGTCAAAAGGAAGCTGGAATAGTCATACTTGTATCAGACATATTTACTTAGATTTTAAACTAAAGGCTGTAACAATAGATGAAGAAGGGCATCATATCATAATTACGGGGCCTATCAATCAAGAGCTAACAATTATAAATGTTTATGCACCTAATTCGGCAGTACCCAAAAATATAAAACAATCACAAACATAAGCAATCTTATTGATAAGAATACAGTAATTGCAGGTGACTTAATACTCCACTTGCGGCAATGGACAGATCATCTAGGCAGAAAATCAATAAGGAAACAATGGCCCTGAATGATACACTGGACCAGATGGACTTGACAGATATATTCAGAACTGTTCATCCAAAAGCAGCAGAATACACATTCCTCTCAAGTGCACATGGAACATTTTCCAAGACAGATCACATACTGGATCATAAAATATCCCTCAATAAATATAAAAGAATTGAGGTCATACCATGCATTTTCAGATCACAATGCTATGACACTTGAAATCAACCACAGGAAAAAGTTTGGAAAACCTCCAAATGCATGGAGGTTAAAGAACATTCTACTGAAGAATGAATGAGTCAACCAGGCAATTAAAGAAGAAATGAAAAAATATACAGAAATGAAAATGAACACAACAGTCCAAACCCTCTGGGATGCAGCAAAGGCAGTCCTGGGAGGAAAATACACTGCAATCCAGGCCTATCTCAAGAAACAAGAAAAATCCCAAATACAAAATTTAACAACACACCTAAAGGAACTAGAAGCAGAACAGCTAAGAAACCCCAAGGCCAGCAGAAGAAGAGAAATAATAAAGATTAGAGCAGAAATAAACAATATAGAACCCAAAACAACAGTAGAACAGATCAATGAAACTAAGAGCAGGCTGTTTGAAAAAACAAACTTGATAGACCTCTAGCCAGACTTCTCAAAAAGAAAAGAGACAGGACCGAAATAGATAAAACCATGAATGACATTGGACTTATCACAACCAACCCCTCAGAAATACAAGCAATCATCAAGGAATACTATAAAAAATTATATGCCAACAAATTGGACAACCTGGAAGAAATGGATAAATTCCTAGATACCCACACACTACCAAAACGCAAACGGGAAGAAACAGAAAATTTGAACAGACCCATAACCAGTGAAGAAACTGAATCAGTTATCAAACATCTCCCATCAAATAAGAGTCCTGGGCCAGATGGCTTCCCAGGGAAATTCTACCAGAAATTTAAAGCAGAGTTAATTCTTATTCTTCTCAAACTGTTCCAAAAAATAAAAACAGAAGGAAAGCTTCCAGACTCATTCTACTAAGCCAGAATTACTTTGATTTCCAAACCAGACAGAGACCCCACAAAAAAGGGGAATTATAGGCCAATATCCTTGATGAAGACGGATGCAAAAATTCTCAACAAGATACTAGCAAATCAAAATCAAAAGCATATAAAAAGAATTATTCACCATGATCAAGGGGAATTCATTCCTGGGCTGCAGGGCTGGCTCAATATTTGCAAATCAATGTGATACACTGCATTAATGAAAGAAAGGATAAGAACCATATAATCCTGTTAATCGATGCAGAAAAAGCATTTGACAAAATACAGCATCCTTTCTTAATAAAAGCCCTCAAGAAAGTAGGAATAGAAGGAACTACCCTAAACATCATAAAAACCGCATATGAAAAGCCCAAAGCTAATATCATCGTCAATGGGGAAAAACTGACAGCTTTCCCCATGAGATCAGGAACATGAGAGGGATGTCCACTCTCACCACTGTTGTTTAACATAGTATTGGAAGTCCCAGCCTCAGCAGTCAGACAACAAAATAAAATAAAAGGCACCAAAATTGGCAAAGAAGAAGTCAAACTTTCACTTTTTGCATGACATAATACTCTACATAGAAAACCTGAAAGACTCTAACCATAAAGCTGCTAGAACTGATACATGAATTCAACAAAGTTGAAGGGTACAAAATCAATGTAGAGAAACTGGTTGCATTTCTATACACCAATAATGAAGCAACAGAAAGAGAAATCAAGAAATAGATCCCATTTATAATTGCACCAAGAACCTAAAATACATAGGAATAAAACTAGCCAAAGATGTAAAAGATCTGTATGCTGAAAACTACAGAAAACTCACAAAGTTATTTGAAGAAGACACAAAGAAATGGAAAAACATTCCATGCTCATGGATTGCAAGAATAAGTATTGTTAAAATGTTAATACTATCCAAAGCAATCTACACATTCAATGCAATCCCAATAAAAATTGCACCGCCATTCTTCACAAAGATACAACAAACAATCCTAAAATTTGTATGGATCCAAAAAAGACTCGAAGAGCCAAAGTAATGTTGAAAAAGAAAACCAAAGCAGGAGGCACCACAATGCCAGACTTTAACCTCGATTACAAAGCTGTAATCATCAAGACAGTATGGTATTGGCACAAAAACAGACACAAAGACCAATGGAATAAAACAGAGAACCCAGAATTGGACCCACAAATGTATAGCCAACTAATTTTTGACAAAGCAGGAAAGAGGATCCAATGGAAAAAAGACAGTCTGTTTAGCAAATAGTGCTGGGAGAACTGGACAGCAACATGCAGAAGAATGAAACTAGACCACTTTCTTACACCATATACAAAAATAAACTCAAAATGGATGGAAGACCTAAATGTGAGACAGGAAACCATCAAAAACCTTAGAGGAGAAAACAGGCAACAACCTCTTTGACCTCAGCCGCAGCAATTTCTTGCTCAACACATCTCCAAAGGCAAGGAAATTAAAAGCAAAAATGAACTATTGGGACCTCATCAAGATAAAAAGCTTCTGCACTGCAGAGGAAATAATCAACAAAGCCAGAAGGCAACCAACAGAATGGGAAAAGATATTTGCAAATGACATATCGGATAAAGGGTTAGTATCCAAAATCTATAAAGAAGGTACCAAATTCAACACCCAAAAAACTAAAAAGCCAGTGAAGAAATGGGCAGGAGACATGAATAGACGACACTTTTCCAAAGAAGACATCCAGATGGCCAACAGACACATGAAAAGATGCTCAACATCACTCATCATCAGGGAAATACAAATCAAAACCATACTGAGATACCACCTCACGCCAGTCAGAGTGGCTAAAATGAACAAATCAGGAGACTATAGATACTGGAGAGGATGTGAAGAAATGGGAACCCTCTTGCACTGTTGGTGGAAATGCAAACTGGTGCAGCCACTCTGGAAAACAGTGTGGAGGTTCGTCAAAAAATTAAAACTACAACTACCCTACAAGCCAGCAATAGCACTACTAGGAATTTATCCAAAGGATACAGGAGTGCTGATTCGTAGGGACACATGTACCCCAATGTTTATAGCAGTGCTTTCAACAGTAGTCAAATTATGGAAAGAGCCTAAACGTCCATCAACTGATGAATGGATAAAGAAGATGTGGTTTATACGTACAATGGAATACTACTTGGCAATGAGAAAGAACGAAACCCTGCCATTTGCAGCAATGTGGATGGAACTGGAGGGTATTATGCTAAGTGAAATAAGTCATTCAGAGAAAGACATATATCATATGTTTTCACTCATATATGAAATGTGAGAAACTTAACAGAAGACCATGGGAGAAGGGAAGGGGAAAAAACAGTTTCAAATGGAGAGGGAGGGAACCCATAAGAGACTCTTAAATACAGAGAACAAACTGAGGGTGGATGGGGGGTAGGGGAGAGGGGAAAATGGGTGATGGGCATTGAGCAAGGCATTTGTTGGGATGAGCACTGGGTGTTGTATGTAAGCGATGAACCATGGGAATCTACCCGAAAACCAAGAGCACACTGTAGAACATTGCCTGTTAGTCAACTTGACAAATTATATTAAAAACAAAACAATTTCACACTAGAATTTCCAGCTGCAATTCAACCTCACAGGTTTCACCCTTTCTTCCACAAATTCCATGCTTCTATCTTCCTCCCCCACCGAGAATGAGCAGTTTATAGAAGAAAAATCATCACACTTTTGGACCATTGTTTCTCAACCCTGGCACTACCGACCTTTGACCCAGATACTTCTCTGTGGTGGAGCTGGCCTGCGCATAGTAGGATGTTTACCACTATCTCTAATTGCACTCCCTATGTGGCAAAGCAATCTACGCCTCACTCGTGCCAAGAAATAAAGATCACTGAATATTGCCAAATGATCACAGACAGAGGAGGAGGGGGCCAAATTGTCCCTAGTCAAGAATCAATGTTGTATAATACTAAACGTTTCTATAAATCACTTAATGAAAACTTTTGGACAAGGACCATTAAATTGTGCTATTCTGACAATCTAAATATTCAACCTACCTTATTCTTAGAGTGATGATTTAACTACAATGCTTTGTAGAGAATGAACACATTACCATATATAACATTTGAAAGAGGTAGAATGTAATTAAAAGTATCTGAGAACAAAAATGATTATACTTTTAAACTTGATCTTAACCGATACACTTCATTAAAACCAGAAAGTATCACTAAATGAGGAAAAAAACCGCCTGTGGTCTAATAGCCCAGTGAAATCAACGCTTAACCGTTTGTTGTGAATATATAACAGCTTAGGATACATATATGGCACTCAAAAGGTGACAACAAGCTGACACTCTCTAAAGGCTGTGTTATAACCGCTTTTATTTATATGGGTTAAAGATATCTTTGTATGTCATCGAATATACATTTAAGGTGACAGTTCCAAAGGCTTCAGTCCCTTACACACATAATTCAAACATCTATCGTTGCCCGTTTAAAATACTTCCACTTGTTCGTTTTCAAACAAATCTGTGATGAAAATACCTTCACGTGTGCGCTGCGAGAATCTCTGAGACAAATCCGACCGTGAGAAGAATCGGCGGGCAACGTGGAGTGCAATTTTCAAGACTTATGCCGGGACATCGCGCCACTCCTCCAGAAGCACGCGGGTCCAGGTGAAGACACGAGTCAAGCGAGGTCCGGCCTCTGCACGTGGCTGGCAGCTCGGCTCTCCTCCGGCAGCGTCTGGGCCTGAGCGCTTGCACTTGCCACGTGGATCACGAGTGCTAGAAGCGGCGTGCTCGGTGCTCGGCCCACACTTGCGCCGGCGCCTGGACACCGGGCTGGCTCAGCCCCGCACACAACCAGACCGCAGCTGACGAGGCCTCCCAACAATGCTGGTCCTCACCCACCTCGCATTACGCCCGAGTCTCCGGCCCATCCTGCCCCCGTCACGCTCAGGACCTCCAGTCCACACCCGATCCCCCAACATCTGGACCCCTCGACCACCCCCACAAGATCATTTCAACCCAAGCTCACAGACCAGGGCTCATAGTCCGCTCTACCTGCAGCCACAAATGGAAGCACAAAACCCATCTTGGCACTAACACGCGCTCTCTCCTCTCCAGGTGGGTCCTGGAACTCGCTCATTCCACTCCCTTGCAGCCCAGGACCTCGTGCGTGCGCACCAAAGGGCGAACATCGCAACTCCCCTCAACCCCACCCCCACCCGGGAACCCAAATCCTTCCTCCATTCAAACCAAGATGCCCTCGAGGGCAGCACCGGGTGCTGGGACCCGTCACCGAAGACACACGGATAAAAGCGCCACCAGACTCTAGTGCGAATCTGTCCCTCTCACGCGACCCTGACACCCGCCTGTCGCGGGCAGGCTCCGGGCAGCCGTGAGCCCAGAGCCGAGCTGCCCTCAGCACGCGGTCCCGTCCCTCCCTGGGGCCCGCAAGCACCCCCAGGCCACCGCCAGCCCACACTCCCTGAGAACTAACCTTCCAGGAGGAGAAGCCGCAGCTCTAAGCCAGTTCCTCACCTGGAAGGGCCAAGGGCGTCTGCGGGAGCTCAACGGTCACCTGACCCTGCCGGACAGGCGCGCAGGCGCAACGAGGCCGTAGCCACGCCCACACGCCCATCCCCGAGCTCGCGCCTGCGCAGAGGCCGCTCAAGAAGGCCAACCCCCTCCTAGGACCTGCCACGTGCAACTGCGCGCTCAGGCTCCCCTGGAGGGTCCTCAGACTTCCCCTCTAGCAGCCGCTCCGTCCCCACGGCAATCACCTGTGCTGGTTCTGTTCCTTCCTCTTCATTTGCTACATGTGAGGAACCCACAGCATCTGTGTTGAGATGGGACGTTAGCGAGTAAGAGGGTCAGGTGTGCTCTGCCTGCTCTCTCTAGGGCTACCGAAAGGCGGATTGGGTGGGGGATGCTGTGGAAACCGAGTTCTGGGGAGAGAAGCAGCAGCACCACCAGAGACTCTGTTGAAAATGGTAATTCATCGGCCGGACCGCAGCTGTATCTCAATCTCCTAGAGTAGCGTTCTCCTGCAGACTCTGTTTCAACAGAAATGCAGGAGATTCACATACACACAATACTTTGAGAGGCAATGTTTGGCAAAGTGGTTGTCATTGTTGGCTTCCCCTGACGATCACCTGGGAAGTGTTAACAACTATCATATGCTGTGCCCACTTCCTGCTCGTATATAGCCATCCTATCACTGTGTACTCTCTTGGTGGAAGGGTTCAATGAAAGCTCTGGGGTCCTTTTTACAAGGTCAATGTTCTCATTCAGGAGAGCTCACCCTCATCACCACAAGGCCCCTTCTCCAAATGCTGGGGATTCGGTTTCACCATGGGATTAAGGGTGGGGGTGGGAGTTGGAAGAATACACATTTAGTCACTTGCACTGCTATAAATACTTAGCAGATATTTAAAAACAAGGCACAGGGGCGCCTGGGTGGCGCAGTCGGTTAAGCGTCCGACTTCAGCCAGGTCACGATCTCGCGGTCCGTGAGTTCGAGCCCCGCATCAGGCTCTGGGCTGATGGCTCGGAGCCTGGAGCCTGGAGCCTGTTTCCGATTCTGCGTCTCCCTCTCTCTCTGCCCCTCCCCCGTTCATGCTCTGTCTCTCTCTGTCCCAAAAATAAATAAAATAAATAAATAAATAAATAAATAAATAAATAAATAAATAAATAAAAACAAGGCACAAATTTATTTCCATAACAGTTCTTAGATGAAAACCATTTGGGTCTTGGCTGGGTACTCTGATCACAATGTCACCTTCTACATCAAGGTGTCAATCAGCTTGGACTTCCTTCTCCAGATCCTATGTAATATTCCACTTCTATCATCTTTAGGTCGTTAGCACAATTAATTGCCATCTTGTGGTTTCCACATGTGCCCACCTACACTTAGGCTCAAAGACAGCAACAGTCTTTATGCTTCAAATCTCTGATTTCCTCTTGTATCTAATATCTCTGGATTCTCTCTCTCTTTAAGGATCTTGGAATTACTCTGGATCCAGCAGATAATCTAGGATAACATAGCTGCTTAAAGGTAATTTCATTAGTAACCTTAAATCCTCCAAATCCATCTTACTTGGTATCATAACAAAGCCAAGAGAGTCACCCTCCAATTGGACATGTGCCTGTAATTATTATGAAATCAGTGGAAATTTTGTAAAAAAAATTTTTTTTAGAATTATCAATACATTCACAACTCTCTCACCTTTGGTTCCCTTTTCATATGGTTTCTTAGAATGAAAAAACACGGGTGAATTTCTCTCCAATTTTCAGGTATCCTAAAAGCTTAAGTGTTCTTAAAGCTCATATTGTTAAAACAAAGGGTTAGGTCTTAGAAATATCACAATACATAAAAGAATCTTCATCAGATCAATGTTGGGGCATAAAATGTCCTTGACCCCTAACAGTTCTTCAACAGAGATGCAGAGTTTGGGATGAGACAGCTCTTTCCCACACTTGCAACTGTGGATACCAGTAAAAGCCTCTCCAGCCTGACCGACCAGTCACATCCTGCACCTGATTTCCCAAGGAATGGCTGAGATTTGCTACCCAAAACTGCACCTTCCCTCCTGTACTGTATGCTCTAGTTCATGACGTGGGGGCACATTGTAATTGAGCAAGAGTTTTGCCTCCTGAGCTGAAATTAGGAACTAACTATCCATGACACTTGACATTTGCCCGTAAATCGAGAAGTAACGAATGGGTGTCAAGCAGTGACCTCCAATCTGCCTTGTGCCACTTGCACCCTCCCAGTTCCCTGGCTCCTCTTCCCCACCGTATGCTCCTCTCCCACCAGGGTCCTCATGCCCCCACCCTGGGAGCCCCAGTCACCTGCTAAACCTCCACACATCCCTCACCTGGACTCAGCCCTATGAGACTTCTGCATCCCACTCCAACCTCCTTCCCGTCACCTTTTTGACATCTGTCTCTAGGTGACCGCTATTCCAGGGACTCCAGTGCCACCCTCCTTGCCTTCTATCACCCCCAGGACCGGTGAGGTCCCGCCCTTTGTCTTGCCGAAATTCCACTCCCAATACCAGTATCTCACCCAAATCCTGGGTCCTCTACACCCACACCTTGCGGTGCCCCAGCCTCCACTCCTGCAGGAATCCAATCCGCACCCACATGCATTACTCCATCCCTATCTCCTCTGACCCTTTCTCCTGGATTCTCTCACTGCCCACTACCCTCACTGGCCCCCTGAATGCCCTCTGCCTCTTTTGCCTTGTTCAAGGTGTCCTCCAGGGTTCCTCTCCTCTTCAGACATTCTCTATTGCCTTGGGCCACGCTGCCCTCCTCCAAAGCACACCTGCCCCACACTTTTTCCCTTCATCCTCCCACCATTATTTTCACCACTCCAAGACACTGTCTTGTGTGTCTCGTACCCACACCATTAACATCTTCCTATGAAGTGTCCGTTTCGATTATCCCCTTCCACCCCATGAAACTCTGCACCTCTTTTTCCCAAGATCCCAGTATGCCTCATACCGATCACCTCCCAGCACACTATGTCTCCATGTACCAGCAAATGTGGCAACTCCCCTGTGGCATTGAGCACACGTTTGTCTTTTATCCCTCTACCTTGTTTCTTCTCCTGCGCTATTTTCTTCCCTCACCCCAGGACCTCTGCACCATGTTGTCTCTATGTTCTTCTTTCCTATGCCCTCCCTCTCACCTGCTCTGTCACACACCCATGCACTGCCACTCCCCCCCCACACCCCAACATCCCCACCACACATCCGACTTAGCGTGGTGATGCTCAAAGCAATTTTTAAGACTGTATATTGTATATATTCTCTGTATGGGTAGTTTAGGGCTTGAAAGCATTACAAATGATAATAAAGGCCTCCAGACAGCCCAGAAGTCTGGAGGCACTCCTCTTTTTCTGCATTTGAACATTTCATCAAGACACACACACCCACGATGAAAGCGTATGTTGATTTTATTAAACTGATTGTGAACTGTGAGTTAGTGTGAAGGTGTGGTGAATATAAATGTCAATGGGGGTGAGTTTCTAAGTGTTTAGGATGTGCCTGAATACTTGTGAATTTCAATTACAGTTGTGAGTACACGAATGACCACGTATGGGTCTAATAGTATGTGAGTATATGTGAGGTTGGGTGTATATACACGTGTGTTTGCGGATGTATGTAAGTGTGTAAACCATTAACGTTTGTGTGCAGTCTGAGTTGCCCATCATTAGGGCTCTGACTTGAAAATGGCTAGTAATTGCACAATGAACTTCAATAGTGCAATTGTCTTCAGGGAAAACCACAGGATCTGTTTCAACTCCTACTTTGTGTTTCTTCTTACCAAAGCAGTAAGTGCTCATTGCTGAAAATTCAAGGGGGTGGGGGGGGAAAGCGTACAGAACTGTTGGAGCTCTTTGATCCTCTTGAATTAAGTAACTGAGGATGGGCTCATCCAACATTTATAGGTTGGGGGAGACTTCTGGTTAAGCCATCTGATCCTACTGCTTTAGTCTGTGAGAAGAGACTCTTAGAAACTTCTCTCTTTCCTCTCGGGGTATTGTCCAGTCTTTAATTCTTATCAATGGAATCAATAATGGTAAAACCAATTTTCCTACACAATCTTCAAATTAATTGGTACGGAATTATTCAAACATGTCATATTAACTTTGTGTGAAATGAATCCTATAGTGAGTTATTTGCATCATGTTCTTCCTTTTGCTTGTATCTCTGCATATTCTTCCCAAGTATTTTGTCTCATTCTGTTTCTCTACTAATAACCTTAACTGATGGTTCCTTTCAGTGGCCTGAGGATTAGGAAAGTACTAGTTTCTGGGTAGAGGAACCTCTCTGGGAAGTGAAGAACCCAGGGAGATACACATCCTTCCCCACTAATCCCTCACGTGTCAGAACACACTATTTGCTGCTGTGCTTAACAGGAGACACGTCTACCTACAGGGATCGAGGGGGAAAAAAACAAGCCTCCCACAAATAGTCTCCTACAAGGTTCTAACCAGAAAGTCATAATTGTTCATCATAATTAACAAATGAGAGAAAAGTTTCAGGAACATCTTCAGCTCCCAAACCCGTATTCCCAGTGCAGCTGTAAATGAAATAATTGCAGTGGTGAGACAGGTGACCTCACAGAATCACAAACCTATATCTCAGGGTCTGGCTGGCCCCTCCCACTGGCTGCTGTGCCCTTCACAGGGAGCCCCTCAGGCAGCAGGAAGGAGTTGGTGAGGATCCATTTCAGTCTAAGAGGCAGTGTCTGTATCAAGAGTCTGGGTGAGTGATCCTATCAGAAAAGGGTGCTATTCTGTGGATTACCTAATTCACTGTGAAAGCCATGCAGGAATGTGCAATATTTCTGAGGTTTGAGCTAAGGTAGTTAAGAGGATGTGGGGTCCTAGACCTTCACCTGTCCCTGATGGCTCTTAATTCAGTGAAGTTAAACTTCGCTCAATGTGATTGCTGGTGTTCAGTGCAAGTAATAATATACACTGATTTTTAAGTCCTTAAGAAATGAATTGTAAAATCAATCTCCTGTTCTAACATTATAAGAATTACAGGCTAAATTTTCAGGGTTACTAGATGTGCAACTCTCACAGCTCCATGGTTGTAGTGAAATGTATGAAGAATTTACAGGAATCTTCTGATCCTGTGCAGAACGTGTATCCAAATGGTAATGTCTTGAATTGAAAGTTTTCCTGTAACCTTGGATGTAGCACACAATGATGGGGACAGTAACTGAGTCTCCATGGAAAACATCATCATCTGTTGGTTACAGTGAAACTATACTCATTCTGAAAGTTAGGAAATGAACAGGTAAGGGACAGTTGACATAAAAACGGTGATTTTCAGACAGCAGCTTTCAGGTTCATGTCATGTTCTTTCCAGGTGTTTAAAAATTACTCTACCATCAATACAAAACCCGAGTATTTTGAATCCTAAAGTGTGTAAGATACATGCCTTACAGAGGTCATTTTACAGTGATGCGTTTAATATTTCACAAATCTTAGTTCATTGCTAATAGTTTTCCTTAATTCACGTAAGTACTCACTAATAAGTACATAGTGTATCACTCCAAATTAATGATAACTTAGAGTCTGCCTTACACCATTTGATCATGCATCCGTGTTTCATGTGCCAGAGTTAATGGGATTGTTGTGATAATTCAGCAAACCCAGTGTAATGCCATTACACTTGTGTTCCTCACATAAAAGCACATGAGTCTTTCTGTTGCCATCTTGCATCTACGACATATAACTGCAGGTTCCTGCACTATGCTATTGCCAGAGCGCATGCACGTTCACTAAGGTATTTAAGGCTTACCCATAACTGATACTATCCTGTGGAATAAAGTTTTACAAATTAATGGAAACTTGTTGTGATGAAAATTATACAATACCCCCTACTCTGAAGTTAACCACAAGGTGTCAAATCAGAAGTAACCATGGATCTGATTCCTGGATGGACACAGCTAACTACGTCTAGCAGACCGTGGGGGCTCAGTGCACTATCATGGTTTCCAGCCCAACCGGTTCCCAGTCCCCACGCAGCTGGAAGGAGCAGATTTGAACAGATCCTTAACCTCTCTGTGTGTCTGTTCTGTTCATCTTTTAATTACAGCCACAGCAATGCCGACCTCATAGATGTGTGGAGCATGAAGAAGTTCTCACGTGAGTGCCTTCACAGGAGTGATTTTACATTTTAAGGGCTCTTGAAAAAGTTCTACATTCAGCCCTCGGAAAGCAACTATGAAAAGAAAACTGTAAGTAGGTGTTTCCAAGTGGCAAGGAATGGAAAGCAGAACATAGTGGATTTCAGCTGACGTGATACATGTTGCGCACGTCTCATATTTCCGTGCAGGAAGTTCTAGCCCAGGAGGCAACGGTCAGTGACTGGGACCAGAGACAATGGTCACAAGGGATCTGGCCATCGGCCTGATCTTTTTAACACAGACTACCGTTGGAATCCTGGGCAATTTCTCACTTCTTTGTCATTATATCATCCTTTCCTTCACTGAGTACAGGTGGAGGTCCACAGATTTCATTCATAAGCACCTGATTGTAGCCAACTTCTTAGCCCTATTCTGCAAAGGAGTCCCCCAGACCGTGGCAGCATTTGGGCGGAAACATTTCCTCAGTGACATTGGATGCAAACTTCTTTCCTTTCTTCACAGAGTGGGGAGGGGAGTGTCCATTGGTAGCATCTGCATCTTGAGCGTCTACCAGGCCATCACCATCAGCCCTGGGAACTCCAGGTGGGCAGAGCTTAAAGTCAAAGCGCCCAAATACATTGTCCCCTCGATTTTCCTGTGTTGGGTCCTGCAAATGCTGGTGAATATCATTTTCCCTATGTACTTAACGAGCACATTGAGCGATAAGAACATCACAAACAAAAAGCATTTTGGATACTGTTCTTCGGTTCGTCATGACAAAACTAGTGACTCACTGTACGGACTGTTGTTATCATTCCCCGATGTGTTATGTCTGGGGCTCATGCTCTGGGCCAGCAGCTCCATGGTTTTCCTTCTGTACAGGCACAAGAAGCAGGTCCAACATATTCGAAGAACCAATGCTTCTTCTGCATCCTCCCCGGAGTCCAGAGCCACCAAAACCATCCTTCTCCTGGTGAGCACCTTTGTCTATTGTTACACCCTCTCCTCCATTTTTCAAGTTGTTTTGAGTGTTTTTGATAATCCCAGCTCCATCTTCATAAGTGTCGCTGCAGCTGTGTCTGAGTGTTTCCCATCTATCAGTCCGTTTCTGCTCATGAGCCACAACTCCAAGGTACCCAGGCTCTGGTTTGCCTGGAGAAGGAATATAAGATCTCCTTGTCTTCAGAAAAACATGTAGACTGTATGTACTTCTACAACATACAGTTGCCAATTCACTCACCCCCCTCACAGTCCTAAAAAATTTTTATGAGTTTTTCTCTCTCTCACAAGAGAGGTGCAGCCTGCAGCAGACGGGGGTTTCTGTGCATTGATGTCTGTGCTGCGTACAGAAATGTGATCGGTGTGCATCGTGTCGTTGACCTGTGTACTGTATTACTGTATCTGTAAAATTTTAAAATACGTATCACCAATAACATCATGAGCTGTTGTGAGCAGATTTATGCATAATGCCTTTACATGGTCAAGAAGGAGTTTAAATGTATTGACAAAAAGGACTCTGTGATTAGTTTTTCAAATCATGCTGAAATTTCTAGGTTGACACCTAACAAATACTAAGCGTGCACTTCCAAAGAAAGGGGGTCAAATGTATACATGTTTTTAAATGTTTTGTCAAGACCTACAGGATCGAAGTAGGATGTAAGAATAAAGTCAAAAATAAGGATTGAGGTACAAAACTGAAAAATACATTTTATGGAAGTTAAAACAAAACAACTTGGCACAGCAATATTCATACCAGGTAACATATACTTCATGGTTTGCCTTTATTATGATTGTCCAAAATGAGGAAACTCTGATAAATGGTCACAGCAAAGAAGAGCCGGAGGAGACATGACCACCAAATATAAAATGTCATCACATACCTGATGTGTTCTCTGTTGATGAGTTAGAGGCCTCAGTCTCAATCAGACAGAGGCCCTGTCTCACGTGCTGTCGCCTCTGTGCCAGTAGGGACGTCTGACATAACCCACCAAATTCAGAGTCCGGTCTCCCAGGGAAAGGTCACCGGCACCATAGGGCAGGGTCACAGGGCTCAGTCCCTCCATCCAGCAGTGATGGAAAAATCCTTGTTTCTTTGGCTTCCCAGCACGTAAAAGGAAGCCCAGCCCTTCCTGGACTCCTGGAGTATTGGGGACAGCACACATCACTGTGAGTGATGAGTCTGTCATTGTAGCCTCTGGCAAAGGGAGGAGGCCTCCACCTGGAAGCCACACGGTGTACGAAAGTGGGGCCACTACAACATAACTACAAGGTGTGATTTTTTTGAAAAGTAGTGATTAGCTTGTAAGTGAGCTCTCCTCAGAACTAACCCTTAGAAATCCTGAATGTCTTGCTTGATACTCCAATTTGATTTACCCGGATTTACATATTCTTTAATGTCCTTTTTCTGTTTCAAGAACCCACCCAGACACCACATCTCATTCTGTAATCGTGTCTCCTCTGACTCCTCTTTGCTGGGCCATTTTCCCAGATTTTCCTCCTTGTTGATCATCTTGACAGACTTGAGTACTAGTCAGGTATCTTGTAGAATGGACCTCAGGATTAATATGGTACTTTCCTCATGATTATCTTGGGCTTCCATATTTTGGAGAAGAGAGCTCAGGGTATAAAGTGCCATTCTCAGGACATCATATCAAGGCTACAGCCCAGCAACATGACTTTTCATTGTTCACATCGGCCTCGTCCCCTGGATGAGGTTGTGTGTATGAGGACCCTTTGGGAAACTTACGTGTCCCCTTTCATATTGTACCCGTCGCAAGGAAGTCATTGTGTGTGGCTGACATTAACGAAAGGGATCTTGTGCTCTGCCTCCTTAAGGACAACGTTTCTTACATAAATTATGTGGAATTCTTCTGAAGAGGTCCTTTTTCTCAATTTATTATTTATTCAGTGATTTCCCAAAAATGAATAAACGTTGAAAAAATTTTTTTTAAAAAAAGGGGTCGCCTGAGTGGCTCAGTTGGTGGACCATCTGACTTTGGCTGAGGTCATGATCTCGGGTTGTGGGTTCGAGCCCCACGTCAGGCTCTGTGCTGACAGCTCGGAGCCTGGAGCCTGCTTCGGATTCTGTGTCTCCTTCTCGCTGCCCCTCACCCACTCATGCTCTGTCTCTGTGTCTCAAAAATGAATAAACATTAAAAAAAATATTTATTCAGTGATTTCCTCTTATCAGTTTTGATTCCTGCACATCTGCTTGATACTGAGTTACGACCAATACCGCCTCTTCTGCTCTTGTTTAAATTCAAGGTGTTCCGGGGCGCCTGGGTGGCTCAGTCGGTTAAGTGTCCGACACTGGCTCAGGTCATGATCTTGCGGTTTGTGGGTTTGAGCCCCGCATCAGGCTCTGTGCTGACAACTCAGAGCTGGAGGCTGCTTCAGATTCTGTGTCTCCCTCTCTCTCTGCCCCTCCCCTGCTCATGCTCTGTCTCTTGGTCTCTAAAAAATAAATAAATGTTAAAAAAATTTTTTTAAATAAAATACAATCAAGGTGTTCCAACTTGACCATGAGGAGCTCTTTCGGGTGACTCCCGTGTCCCTCTGACATAGCCCATTTTTAGAAACCGAGTTGTTTAGCATGTCCTGACTTATGGCACTGCAGCTCTGCAGGCTGATTTCATACACGTCCTGTCCTAGTCCAGGCTGCACCGTCTCTCCAGGCAGCCCCTGGCTGCTGCTGTGGGGGAACCGTGTCACGGACCAAGGCATGGACACTAGGTATGCTCACTGCTCCTGGGTGTCACTGTGTTCACACCCTCTCAGCTCAAACACCAAGAAAACGTACGTGTGTGTGCTGAACTGCTCGTGTGCACATAGGTAGAAACGTGTGTGGGGGGCGATTGGTGTCCATACAGAGTCAACATGACTTCAGGCTGATGTCTCCAACTCCAACCCATTCCTCATGGATCATTCTAACTTCCTGCCCTTGCTCATCTGTCTCCTGTCTCTCCAACGGTGACAAACGTGGATCTCACCATCTGCACTTGTGAGTCAAATGCATTTCTGGTCCAATTTGTATAGGATACCGGCCCTCTTGTGCCTGGTTCTTCCAGGCAAAACATCTGAGTAAACTATGGGATGGCTGCAAGAAAGCGGAAGGACAGGTAATGACATGGAACATTCCAAGGTAGAGGAGGAGGGACACCTGGACGCCTGGGAAGGGAACACCTTACACAGCAGGAGATACGGGGGGAGGAGAGGGGTGGAGTATTAAGGATCATTCATCTTACAGGACTCCCCCCGGACAATGGCATTCTAGGGGGGCTGCACGGTAGGGACACCATCCCGCTAGGCTCAGAGGACACTTCCAGACAAAGAACATCACCCTTGGGCTTTGAAATCTAAGGGAATTTTCCCTCCTAGATTTTTTACTTAATGGTGACAGGTGACATTTCTTCTTTCCAGTTTCTCTTTTTGGAATGGTAATGTCTACGCTCTACCCATCCCACCATTGATTTCTGGAAGCAGAGAATGTGTCTGCATTCACAGGCTTATCGCTTGAGAAGGCAGGTTTTTCACAGGATAAATCATGTCTCAAGTCTTTTTTTTTAAGTATTTATCTATTTTGAGAGAGAGAATGAGAGAGAATCCCAAGCAGGCTCCACACTGCCAGTGTGGAGCCCGATGAGGGGCTCAAACACACAGACCGTGAGATTATGACCTGAGCCGAAACCAAGAGTCAGATGCTTAACTCCCTGAGCCACTCACGTGCCCCTCATATCTCATGTCTTAATCACACTTGACTTAGATGATACTTAGAGGAGATTTGGGACTTGGACTTGTTTACCAAATGAGTTAATATTTTGGGGCTACTGGAATGGGGTGGACGGGTAAGTGCATTGTGCCAGTGAGGACATGAATTTGGGGAGTCCAGAGGGCTGAGTGTTATAGACTGACCCGTATCTCCTCGAATTGATACACTGAAGTCCTAAATCCCAGGAGCTCAGAAGGAAGATCCTTGAAGGAAGTGATGGGAGTTAAACTGAGGCCAGTAGGATGAGCCCTGATCCACTCTGAGTTGTGTCATTATAGGAGGAAATGTGGAGACACACACAGAGTTCGGATCTCTACCTGCACAGAGGGCACAGTATGGGAGGACAGAGTGGGAAGGTGACCATCTGGAAGCCGAGGACATGTCACAAAAAACTACACCTGCAGACTGACACCTTGATCTTGGACTTCATGCCTCCATAACTGTGGAAAAAATACCCGCTGTTTAAGCCACCCCAAATGTTCCATTTTGTTACCTGGAATAAATGTTAAAGTACTTAATTTGCAGAGTCCTCCTGTGAGATGGCTCATTGTCTGCATTCCTCACAGGGGTCTTGTGATCTCACCACAGATTCTGGCTGTGAAAACACTTGTCAACGTAAACACTGCAGACGTGTGAGCCTTCACGTTATGTTCATGCAACTTCTGACCTCATACCCTAATTCCGGATGTGCTCAGATCCTAATGTTCCTGGACTCCACCCAAATGGGTATTCCTGTCACCTTCCTATACAGTCCTGTCCTTGTACTTTTACCACATTTAATCCAGGCTCCTATTATCAATCTCTTAGAGAGTGCTTAGTGCCTGGGTTTTTATTTACAAAGGACACTAACTGGTGACACAGAGAGGCTTATGTCAACTGAAAGAAGATTTTTTACTGCATACATTTCCTGAGAGGGGGATGACAGCATCCCACACAGGCACATGGGAAAAGCATCATGTTCTGGTCAGGAGTCAGAAGCAGGAGAGAGGGGAAAGCCTAGCCAGAGCCCTCATTATGGTTTTTTGGGGAAAGGGACAGCAGGACATGTTGTAGAGCTTAGTACTGGCTACTTTGCCCTGGGGCATAGGGGCTGTCCCTAATTATCTGGTACTTGGTGGCGGACCGATTTAGGGCTGTGGAAATTCCAGGTTTGTTGCGCTAGAGCTTGTTAACAAGACCGTTGGGGAAGTGGACTCTCTACTGGTTAGGTTACATGAAAAGATGGGCCATGTAAAGCCCTTCTCTATTTTTATGAATTGGTTACTCATGGAAAAGGCACTCTTTCCCTCCTCAAGAAGGTCACGAATGTCAGAGCCCGAAGAATATAGTAAATACAGTAAATACAATAGGCCCTGTTATGACCAGAGTTCAAATGCAGACCTACAGAGTCTAATCAAAACACAATCAAATAGAGAATTTCTGAGAAAAGGAAGCAAGTACTGTGGGACCTTGTTTCTTTCTCAGAACAATTTCATTTCTTCCTGTCTTTCCTGAACCTCTATTTCCCGACTGGATGTGCAATTCCAGGTCCCCAGTGAAGCCCTGGGTTGACAGACACACAGAGAGAGATCCTAGAGAGAGGGGAAATTTCTGGGGAGTCTTTTTGGATGCTGGATTAGCACTCATCACTGTCCCTTCCTTGAGGTAAGGAGGCTTCTGCTCAATAACGAGTTGGTCCATGGTCTCTCCCTTGTCCTGAAGCCACTGCTGAGCTGACTTCCTCTGATGTTTCCAGGTCACCTGTGCGCTCATTCCTTCCCTAGGACTGTGCCAAGGACTGTCTGGATCTCCTGAGTTTCTGTGTCTCTACTGTTCACCAAGAAAGATCTAGCGTTAAGTGGATCTGGACTTTGTAAGAGGCTGACTCTGATTTTGCAAAGGAAATTCCAGTCATTGCTTTCTTGGGGGGAAGTCACTGATATATATACCTGACCCTTTCTTTTTAACATTTTTTTCAATGTTTATTTGAGAGAGAGAGAGAGAGAGAGAGAGAGAGAGAGAGAGAGAGAGAGTGTGTGTGTGTGTGTGTGTGTGTGTGTGTGTGTGTGTGTGTGTGTGTGTGTGTGTGTGTATGAGCAGGGGAGGGGCAGAGAGAGAGGGAGACACAGAACCTGAAGCAGGCTCCTGGGTCTGAGCTGTCAGCACAGAGCCTGATGTGGGGCTCGAACCCATGAACCTAGAGATCACGACCTGAACCAAATTCATATGCTTAACCAACTGAGCCATTTAGGCACCCCTGTCTGACACTTTCTTAAGGTTTAAATCCTAAACGAGCTTGCCATTTCCATGGCACCAATGGATTATTTTGTTCAGTTTCGCCTTTTTTTTGAATGAAGCAGCTGAACACTTCCCTCTGGAATGGGAGCTCCTAGTTCTACATCTGTCCTCAATTATCCTGATTTTCCAAATCCTAGAATCATCTCTCCCTTCAGGTGGTGCTGAATTCTTATCCTATGCGCTTGATTAAATTTATAAATGCGTAATGATTCCAGCAGAGGAAAATGGAGAAGCCAACATAGTTTGGGGCTTTGACTTTAAGACCCTTCCAATAGGAGTTCATCGGGCTGATCATGATGGTCTGGAAGACACTCAAGAGGCAGGTGCTGCTAATGGACAACCCCCTGCCCACTCTCTGAACGTACAAAAAAAGTTTGCATGCAAATTAGTGAAAAAAGATTTCAATCCCAAAGCTGCCAATGTCTGGGGGGACTCCTTCAGAGAGAATGACCAAGGAGCTGGCTACAGTCAAGTGCATGAGAATCAAACGGGTGAACCTCAGCCTGTGTTCAATGTGGTAAACGGACACATAATGATAAAGAACAAAATTTCCCACAATTCCAACTGTCGTCTGTGACAAGAAGATTATTCCTACTATCAAATGCCCTGAAGCTAATCTGTCATACAACATGTTTTCCTTTATATTATGACAACAATCATTTCTCTGGGGAAAGGCTCACTGAAGACTTTTCACATGATGAATAACACACTACTTGGCAATGAGAAAGAAGAAAAGCTGGCCTTTTGTAGCAATGTGGATGGAACTGGAGAGTGTTATGCTAAGTGAAATAAGTCAGGCAGAGAAAGACAGGTACCATATGTTTTCACTCATATGTGGATCCTGAGAAACTTAACAGAAGACCAGCAGGGAGGGGAAGGGGGGTAAAAAAGTTACAGAGAGGGAAGGAGGCAAACCATAAAGGACTCTTAAATACTGAGAACAAACTGACGGTTGATGAGGGGTTGGGGGAGGGGGCAAAGTGGGTGATGGGCATTGAGGAGGGTACCTGTTGGGATGAGCACTGGCTGTTGTATGGAAACCAATTTGATAATAAATTACATTAAAAAAAACATGTTTTCCTTTCTATCATGACAACAATCATTTCTCTGGGCAAAGGCTCCCTGAAGCCTTTTCACATGATGAATAACATGAATTGAGTGCTCCTGTTTGACTGCCATGACTTCCTGTGATGGGAAGAGATGGAGAGATTTGCAGTCTATTTAACTGAAAAGTCAAGCAGTAAGGATGAAGTGCTGTTATCCTGGAGAAGCAAGGGCAGGTGAGAGCAAAGGGAAAGAAAGCACAAGGCAACATTGTCAGAAGAACCTGAAATGTGCGAGCCATACTGGGGAAAGGAAAGCTTGATCACTACCACTTCCTAAAATGAATTAACTTTGACTAGTTTGCTGATCTGACTTTCAAAGATATAAATGTATTCTTCCAGAAAAAAAAAAACAATTTCCAATACCTTATACTAAGAAAATATTACTTTTTTAAAAAAGTTTTTAATGTTTATTTGAGAGAGAGAGCAGGGGAGGGGCAGAAAGAGAGGGAGACACAGAATCCGAAGCAGGCTCCAGGCTGTGAGCTGTCGGCACAGAGCCCGATGCGGGGCTCAAACTCACGGACTGTGAGATCATGACCTGAGCTGAAATCGGACACTTAACCGACTGAGCCACATAGGCACCCCATAACAAAATACTTCTTAAACAGCAATGAGCATATTAATCATATTGTAAAATGATTTTATATTAAGAGGTGGTTCTCGTCAAAATGCCCCACACACTCCATTTGTAACCAGCACAAAGAATTCCTGAAGACTACACAACAAACAGTGGACAAACCATTCCAACAGAAACTTCAAAAAAGGGGTTTACTCAATAGATAATACATGTGTAAAAATGTTCAATGCAGTAGTCAGAAAAATTTCAAATATGACACTACTAACTGGTGCCATCAAACACTACCCAGAAATCTAAACTGAGGATAACAAGTCTTGGCAGAGATGTGGGTCACCAACAATCTCAAACTCTGCTGGCAGGAGGTGAAAACTGGTACTAACATTTGGAAATGTGTGGTAGTATGTATTTTAGCGGTGTGGATATACTACTATGCTGCAACATATATACTCCCACGAATATGCTCAACACAAATCTGTCAGGTATCCCCAAGACTGGTTACAAAGTGTATAAGCAAGCATTGCTCATTACTCATAACAGCCCAAACTCAGGAATACCCACTTCACATTAACAGGACCAGCAATCAATGAATCTTTTCATATTCACACGATGGAGTCTGATCTGGCAAAGCCAAAATGCCAACAGTAATATGAAACAACACGGATGAATTTTCAAACGTCATATGGAGTGAGAAAGAAGTCATCATTACCCATTTCAGGCAGTATGACTCCATTTATACCAAGTACAAAATGGGCAGAAGTGGTCTTATCTTTCAAATGATGGAGAGTTATGAACCTATTCCCAAACATCACAATCCTACAAATAGAGCCAAGAAAACTACACCCATGGGGACAGTGACTTAGAGAGAGAGCACAAGAGGATATCCGGGGATCTGGAAACATTCTGTTTCTTCATCTTGGAACTGCATACACCAATGTGGTCATTTGTGAAATACCAGTGATTTATTGTTTACTTTTTTCTTGTTTAATTTTTTAAATATTAAAAAAATAAATGAAATGACACAGGGCTCGATCCCATGAACCGTGAGATCATGACCTGAGCCAAAATCAAGAGTGAAACACTCAACTAACTGAGCCACCCAAGTGCCCCCATGTCTTTTAACTTTTTAAATTTTTTTTTTCAACGTTTTTTATTTATTTTTGGGACAGAGAGAGACAGAGCATGAACGGGGGAGGGGCAGAGAGAGAGGGAGACACAGAATCGGAAACAGGCTCCAGGCTCCGAGCCATCAGCCCAGAGCCCGACGCGGGGCTCGAACTCACGGACCGCGAGATCGTGACCTGGCTGAAGTCGGACGCTTAACCGACTGCGCCACCCAGGCGCCCCTAACTTTTTAAATACAAATCATCCAAGAAAAAAACATTGCAGGCAGCTGAGAAGGGTCATCCTGTGAATGTGTTTCACCTGCTGGTTGAATCTGTACAAAAGAGACTTAAGGACCTAAAGGCCTACATTTGAGCCCAACAACGAAATATCACAGAATAAGAACATTGCTGCTTATAGTGAGTCTGAGATTGCGCCAAAAATTCAGCACAGCAGTATCCTAAATGTGTTCTATCTGATGGTTTCTTGCTCTATTTGTCAGAGGAGAAGGGATATTTACCAGCTCAAACAGGGTCCAGCAGAGGAAAATGGAAATTGCAATATCCCAGGGAGGCTTTAGCCAATTTCCAGCCACCTGGAGGTCCTGGGGCTGCTCGTGATGGCTGGAGACACAGGAGAGGCAGCTGGTGCCAATGGACAGACACACCCTGCCAGCTCTGTGAGGGCAGAAAACAGATATGCACTCAAAAAGCACTGAAGAATGTTTCAACTAACAGCTACCATTGCCTTGGGGACACCGGTAAAAGGAAATGACCAAGAAGCAAGCTTAATCAGGTGCCTAAAGGATCACATCTTCGGACCTCAAGCTGGAATCCCTGTAGAAGAAGAACAGTGGTAAAGAAATGAGCAAATGCCCAGGACTCCAACTGTCATCTCTGATGAGGGAACCATTTCCACTGGCAATTCCTGGAGTCCATTCTGACAGATCCCAGTGACTGATACTGGTTTTCAGGATCTAACATGTATCATATCAACTGAACCCTGTTGTCTCTCGGAAACATATTTACTTCATTTTGACTTTGTCAAGGTGCTTCCCACGGGGGGGGGAAATAGCCTTCAAATACCACTTAAAATGCATGAATCACTGCTATCATGCCATAAGTGTAAAATCTTTTTTTATTTTCCTACCTGCATGAATGAGGCACTGACATTAGTTCCATTGTAGAGATAAAGACAACTAGGCACAAAGGGCTAAGCAACCTAAGTTCACACGCTGGCTGCTTAGGGCCCATGTGGTGATTGTAACCTGGCAGGCTGGAGCCATGACACTTTGTGAACCTTGGGCTCCACTAACAGACCAAGTAAGCTGTGCCTTCTGATAATCCAGACGTAGATTTAGTTTTGCTTTCATACTCTTCCATTTTATTTCATACCATTTTTATTTTATAATTTTGGTTGTACAATGTTCTCCTGTTTTTAAGGATATTATCTCCAGGTCAATTGATATCTAGGAATAAAGCGTTAGAATCCTAATGAAGTGTAGATGTACTAATTAGAAGCTAATCCTACAGGAAAGTTTCCATGTCCACATTAGATTTAATAAACACAGATTTGCTGGGGTGCCTAGGTGGCTCAGTCGGTTAAGCGTCCGACTTTGGCTCAGGTGATGATCTCATGGTCTGTGTGTTCAAGCCCTGCATTAGGCTCTGTGCTGACAGCTCAGAGCCTGGAGCCTGCTTTGGATTCTGTCTCCCTCTCTCTCTGCCCCTCCCCCACTTGCACTCTGTCTCTCTCTCTCTCTCTCTCTCTCAAAAATAAATACACATTTAAAAAAAACCTCACAGATTTGCTAAATGATACTTGGGCAGTATAAGGAATCACTTCCTGTAATTCCAGGAACAAAAATACATGGCATCTATCACATAAATTACTGCACAATATTACCTAATTCCCTCAACTATGATTTATGATATACCAATATGTGAAAAAATCTGCAAGATGGAGTCAGAGTTATTAATAATTTTGGTTTAAATGTTGACATATTTACCAAACCATTCACCATATGGTGAGAAGTGTAAAAGATACGAAAATACATGATACATGTAAAATAGAATCTGGAAAATATGGACTCCTGTGTAATGTATATCTTGAAACCACAGGGAAATGAGTTGTGACCTTGAGATTGATGCTAAAATGTTACTGAACAAGAGAGAATAAGACATGATACATTTGTCTTACGGGTGTTTTCTGAAACCATAAATATATTGTTAACCTTTTCATCAAATGCTGCTTAGAGAATGTATAACTTCAACATAGAAAGGAATTTTGCCATAGTCAAGAGACCTCAAATGGTTTCAGTGGAGACACAATTAATACCTTTAGTGAGTGTTAGGTAAAAAGAAGCTTCAACAAAATTCTAGAACCAAATTCATATACATGATCCCTGTGGAGGATTAGAAACTATTAGAGCTCTGCCCTTCTCTGTATCATAAGCACAAGGCATTGTAAGCACACCTCCACTAACACTGAAAACTCAATCTATCTATGGTTCCTGCAAAGTAATGTGAACAGCAGTTTGATTTAATATCTACGGTCCTCACACACCTTCAAAATGACTCTTCCTTGTCACTGGGATTTTCATTGGTAATTGTCCTCAGGGAGGACTTCATTAAATTGCATCAGGAACCATCAGGTGTGGGTGCAGGGTCCAGGGGGTGAGGATCCTGTACAGCTCAGCTCATACCCAAGGAATTATTTCACCTCCCTCTTTAGCTTTGCCCCCAATCTGTACTCACCCTCAGAATCCCTTCCAGACATGAACATTTACTTACATGTCCTTCCTTACAGGCTCTGCCTCTCAGACTGAAACAGAGAATGCTCACTGGACTCGTCACGTTGAAGGATGGGGGCGCAGTGTGAAGGTCACAGCAGCCAGTACGTGTGAGGGACAGAGGCAGCCAGACCACAGATAAGGGTTTGTGATCTGTGACCTCCTGTCCCCTCAGAACTATTATCATTTCACATGTGATGGCAAAGACAGAACAGGCTTCAATGGTGACAACATTTCTGAAATTTTCTCCCAGTACTAATTACCAAAACCAATTAAAAGTTTGTGAGTATCTCCAAAATGACTGCTGTGTGCTTTAGGAGAGGCTCTTACTTTTTCATGATTGCTGATGGCAGACAGGGTCTCACAGGGAAGAGGCAGTAAATTCTGATGTCAGACACTTAAGGGACTGGCAGTGAGGCTGTGTGTCTCACAGCATCCCTGATTTCCTGAGATGTTCTTCCATTAAAAACCAAGTTCATTCCTTAGAAGTGACAAAGAGTTTCCCAAACAAATGCCAGGTGGCCCAGCCACTGTGGAAAAGAGGATGGAGTTTCCTCAAACAGTTAAAAACAGAACTAATATATGATCCAGTAATCATACCACTGGGTATTTACTGCCAAAATACAAAAGTAATCATCCAAGGGATGGGATACGTGCACCCCTATGTTTAGCAACAGCATTACCTGCACTATCCAAATAACTGAAGAAGCCCAAGTGTGCATGGACAGATGAAAGGATAAAGATGTGGTGTATGTGTGTGTATGTGTGTGTTTATACACATACAATGGAATACTATGCAGCCATAAAAAGAATCAAATCTTGCCATTAGCACAGATAAAAATGGAGCTAGAGAGTATAGTACTCACTAAAGTAAGTCATCCAGAGAAAGACAAATACCATAGGATCTCACTCATATGTGGAATTTAAAAAACAAAACAAATGAGCCAATGAGAGGGAAAAAAAAGGAGAGAGAGAGATGGACCACAAAAGAGACTCTTAACTACACAGAACTGATAGTTACAAGAGAGGGGATGGGGATGGGTGAAATAGGTGATGGGGATTAAAGAGTGCACTCATGAAAAGCCCTGGACGATGTATGAAACTGTTGAATCACCTGAACTAATGTAACACTGTATGTTAACTATACTGCAATTAAGATAAAATAAAAATAAATTTAGAAGTACTTTCTCACACAAGCAAAAGATAAGAGTAACTGACCTCTAAACCAATGTTGCAGGAAAGGACTCTTTGAGTGGAAAGGAAAGACCATAAGTAAGAGTAAGAAAAGTAGCAAGCACAAAATCACTGAATGGAAGTATGTCTGTAAAAATCAGTCAAGGCACTCACAGAAAAAAAAAAAAAGGATGTAAGTAGGACTCCATATACCTAAATCGAGGGGGGGAGAACAGATGTAGAGAATGAGTCAAACAAAAGTGACCATCACCCTAATATAGACCGCTATATGCAGATGTTACAACAAACTTAATGAAAACTACAAATCAACAATCGGTAATAGATACACAAATAACAAAGAGGAAAGAATCCAACTGGATCACTAAAGAAAGCCAGAAAACCATTAAGAGAACACAGCAGGAGAAGAAAGGATCAGAGAAGAACTACAAAAAGAACAACAAAATAAGTAACAAAATGGCAATAAATACATATCTATCAGTAATGACTTAGAATGTGAATGGACTAAATGCTCCAAACAAAAGACAAAGCGGTATGCAATGGATAAAAAAACAAGACTCATCTATATGCTGCCCACAAGAGACTCATTTCAGACCTAAGGACACCTGCATATTGAAAGTGAGGGGATGGGGAAACATTTACAATGCACATGGATGTCAAAAGAAAGCCTGGGTAGCAATACTTCTCTGGACAAAATAGACTTTAAAACAAGGACTATGACAAAAAAACAAAGAAGGACACCATATAATTATAAAGGGGACAACCCAAGAAGATATACCAATTGTAAATATATATGCACCCAACAAGAAAGCACCCAAATATATTAAACACTTAATAGCAAACATAAAAGATCTAATTCATAGTGAAAGAGCAATACTATGACACTTAGCACTCCATTTAAATCAATGGAAAGATCATCCAAAAAAATCAACAACGTAAGGGTAGTTTTGAAGGACACACTGCACCAGAGAGATTTAACAGATATATTCAGAAAATTCCATCCTAAAATAGCAGAACACTCATGTCGTTCAAATGCACATGGAACATTATCTAGAATTGATCACATATTAGGCTACAAAAGAAATATCAAGAACAAATTCAAAAAGATCAAAGTCATACCATGCATCTTTCTGACTACAACGGTATCAAACTACAAATCAACCACAAGGAACAATCTGGAAAGACCACAAATACATGGAAGTTAAATAACATGCTCACAAACAACGAATGGGTCAACCGAGAAATCAAAGAGGAAATAGAAAATCACATGGAAACAAATTAAAATGAAATACACAATGGTCCAAAACCTTTGGGATGCAGCAATAGAGGTTCTCAGAGGTAAATTTACAGCAATACAAGCCTACCTCACGAAGCAAGAAAAATCTCAAGTAAACTACCTAACCTTAACACCTGAAGGACCTAGAGAAACAACAACAAACAAAACCTAAAACCAGCAGGAGCACAGAAATCATAAAGACTAGAGCAGAAATAAACAAAATGGAAACTAAAAAAATTAAAACATAAAAGAGAGCTAGGAAACCGGGAGCTGATTTTTTGGAAAGATCATTAAATTCATAAGCCTCTAACCAGATGCATGAAAATAGAGAGAAAGGGGGAAAAAAAGAGAAAGAGAGAGAGAGAGAGAACAAATCACAGATGAAAGGAAGAAATAACAACGACACAACAGATATATAGACGACCATAAGAAATTATAAAAAATTATAGGACAACATACTGCACAACCTAGAAAGAACGAATAAATTCTGAGAAATCTGTAACCTACCAAAACTGGAACAGAAATAGAAAATTTGAACAGACCGATGACCAGCAAAGAAACGGAATCATTCATCAAAAAACTCCTAACAAACAAAAGGCTAAAACCAGATGGTTTCAGGGGTGAATTCCAATAACCACTGAAAAAAGAGTTAATATTCCTCTCAAACATTTCTAAACTAGAAGAGGAAGGAAAACTTCCCAATTCATTCTATGATGCCAGCATAACCCTGATGCAAGAGCCAGAGAAAGACAGCACAGTAAAAGAGAACCTGCAGGACAATATCTGATGAACATAGATGCAGAAATCCCCAACAACAGATTAGGGAACTGAATCCAACAATACATTAAGAAAATAATGGGGCGCCTGGGTGGCGCAGTCGGTTAAGCGTCCGACTTCAGCCAGGTCACGATCTCGCGGTCCGTGAGTTCGAGCCCCGCGTCAGGCTCTGGGCCGATGGCTCAGAGCCTGGAGCCTGTTTCCGATTCTGTGTCTCCCTCTCTCTCTGCCCCTCCCCCGTTCATGCTCTGTCTCTCTCTGTCCCAAAAATAAAATAAAAAATGTTGAAAAAAAAATTAAAAAAAAAAAAAAAAAAAAGAAAATAAAATCAGGGCGCATGGGTGGCTCAGTCAGTTAAGCATCTGACTCGATTGTGGGTCAGGTCAGGATCTCATGGTCTATGGGCTCCAGCCCACATCTGGCTCTGTGCTCACAGAACGGAGCCTTGTTAGGAATCTCACTCTCCCTCTTTTTTTTTTTCATTTTTTTATTTTTTAATATATGGAATTTACTGTCAAATTGGTTTCCATACAACACCCAGTGCTCATCCCAAAAGGTGCCCTCCTCAATACCCATCACCCACCCTGCCCTCCCTCCCACCCCCCATCAACCCTCAGTTTGTTCTCAGTTTTTAAGAGTCTCTTATGCTTTGGCTCTCTCCCACTCTAACCTCTTTTTTTTTTCCTTCCCCTCCCCCATGGGTTCCTGTTAAGTTTCTCAGGATCCACATAAGAGTGAAACCATATGGTATCTGTCTTTCTCTGTATGGCTTATTTCACTTAGCATCACACTCTCCAGTTCCATCCACGTTGCTACAAAAGGCCATATTTCATTTTTTCTCATTGCCACGTAGTATTCCATTGTGTATATAAACCACAATTTCTTTATCCATTCATCAGTTGATGGACATTTAGGCTCTTTCCATAATTTGGCTATTGTTGAGAGTGCTGCTATAAACATTGCGGTACAAGTGCCCCTATGCATCAGTACTCCTGTATCCCTTGGATAAATTCCTAGCAGTGCTATTGCTGGGTCATAGGGTAGGTCTATTTTTAATTTTCTGAGGAACCTCCACACTGCTTTCCAGAGCGGCTGCACCAATTTGCATTCCCACCAACAGTGCAAGAGGGTTCCCGTTTCTCCACATCCTCTCCAGCATCTATAGTCTCCTGATTTCTTCATTTTGGCCACTCTGACTGGCGTGAGGTGATATCTGAGTGTGGTACTGATTTGTATTTCCCTGATAAGGAGCGACGTTGAACATCTTTTCATGTGCCTGTTGGCCATCCGGATGTCTTCTTTAGAGAAGTGTCTATTCATGTTTTCTGCCCATTTCTTCACTGGGTTATTTGTTTTTCGGGTGTGGAGTTTGATGAGCTCTTTATAGATTTTGGATACTAGCCCTTTGTCTGATATGTCATTTGCAAATATCTTTTCCCATTCCGTTGGTTGCCTTTTAGTTTTGTTGGTTGTTTCCTTTGCTGTGCAGAAGCTTTTTATCTTCATAAGGTCCCAGTAATTCACTTTTGCTTTTAATTCCCTTGCCTTTGGGGATGTGCCGAGTAAGAGATTGCTACGGCTGAGGTCAGAGAGGTCTTTTCCTGCTTTCTCCTCTAAGGTTTTGATGGTTTCCTGTCTCACATTCAGGTCCTTTATCCATTTTGAGTTTATTTTTGTGAATGGTGTGAGAAAGTGGTCTAGTTTCAACCTTCTGCATGTTGCTGTCCAGTTCTCCCAGCACCATTTGTTAAAGAGACTGTCTTTTTTCCATTGGATGTTCTTTCCTGCTTTGTCAAAGATGAGTTGGCCATACGTTTGTGGGTTTAGTTCTGGGGTTTCTATTCTATTCCATTGGTCTATGTGTCTGTTTTTATGCCAATACCATACTGTCTTGATGATGACAGCTTTGTAGTAGAGGCTAAAGTCTGGGATTGTGATGCCTCCTGCTTTGGTCTTCTTCTTCAAAATTACTTTGGCTATTCGGGGCCTTTTGTGGTTCCATATGAATTTTAGGATTGCTTGTTCTAGTTTCGAGAAGAATGCTGGTGCAATTTTGATTGGGATTGCATAGAATGTGTAGATAGCTTTGGGTAGTATTGACATTTTGACAATATTTATTCTTCCAATCCATGAGCAGGGAATGTCTTTCCATTTCTTTATATCTTCTTCAATTACCTGCATAAGCTTTATATAGTTTTCAGCATACAGATCTTTTACATCTTTGGTTAGATTTATTCCTAGGTATTTTATGCTTCTTGGTGCAATTGTAAATGGGATCAGTTTCTTTATTTGTCTTTCTGTTGCTTCATTGTTAGTGTATAAGAATGCAACTGATTTCTGTACATTGATTTTGTATCCTGCAACTTTGCTGAATTCATGTATCAGTTCTAGCAGACTTTTGGTGGAGTCTATCGGATTTTCTATGTATAATATCATCTCATCTGCAAAAAGCGAAAGCTTGACTTCATCTTTGCCAATTTTGATGCCTTTGATTTCCTTTTGTTGTCTGATTGCTGAAGCTAGAACTTCCAGCACTATGTTAAACAACGGCGGTGAGAGTGGGCATCCCTGTCGTGTTCCTGATCTCAGGGAAAAAGCTCTCAGTTTTTCCCCGTTGAGGATGATGTTAGCTGTGGGCTTTTCATAAATGGCTTTTATGATCTTTAAGTATGTTCCTTCTATCCCGACTTTCTCAAGGGTTTTTATTAAGAAAGGGTGCTGGATTTTGTCAAAGGCCTTTTCTGCATCGATTGACAGGATCATATGGTTCTTCTCTTTTTTTTTGTTAATGTGATGTATCACGTTGATCGATTTGCGAATGTCGAACCAGCCCTGCATCCCAGGAATGAATCCCACTTGATCATGGTGAATAATTCTTTTTATATGCCGTTGAATTCGATTTGCTAGTATCTTATTGAGAATTTTTGCATCCATATTGATCAGGGATATTGGCCTTTAGTTCTCTTTTGTTACTGGGTCTCTGTCTGGTTTAGGAATCAAAGTAATACTGGCTTCATAGAATGAGTCTGGAAGTTTTCCTTCCCTTTCTATTTCTTGGAATAGCTTGAGAAGGATAGGTATTATCTCTGCTTTAAACGTCTGGTAGAACTCCCCTGGGAAGCCATCTGGTCCTGGACTCTTATTTGTTGGGAGATTTTTGATAACGGATTCAATTTCTTCGCTGGTTATGGGTCTGTTCAAGCTTTCTATTTCCTCCTGATTGAGTTTTGGAAGAGTGTGGGTGTTTAGGAATTTGTCCAAGAAATAACAAGTTTTTACAAAGATGTGGATCCCCAACAATCTCAAACCCTGCTGTCAGGAGATGGAATCGGTACAAACATTTGGAAACTATGTGGGAGTATCCACTTTAGCTATCTGGATATAATACTACGTCCCAACATATATACTTCCACGAATATACTCAACAGAAATTTGCCTGGTATCCCCCAAAGACTGGTTACAGAATTTATATGCCAGCACTACTCATTACTCATAATAGTCCAAACTCTGGAATACCCACTTCCCATTAACAGGACCAGCAGTCAGTGAATGTTTTCACAGTCACACCATGGAGTCTTCTACAGAGAGACCTAAAAGGCCAACAAAACTCTGCAAGAATACAACTCAACCTTCAACGGTCACATGGTGTGAGAACCAAGTCATCATTACTCGTTTCAGGCAGTACGACTCCATTTATGACAAGTACAAGATGGGCCGAAGTGATCTACTCTTTCGAATGCTGGAGAGTTACAAACCTATACCCAAACATCACAATCCTCCAAATATAGCCAAGAAAACTATGTCCATGGGGGATAGTGACTTAGAGAGGGCACAAGAGGATACCCGGGGATCTGAGACCATTCCAATTCTTCATCTTGGAATTGCATACACAGGTGTGGTCGCTTGTGAGATACTACTGAGTTTCATACTTACAACCTGTGTCTTTCTTTACATTTTTGATAAAATGCAAATCATCAAAATAAAATTGCAAGGAGCTGGGAAAGTTCTTCCTGTAAATGTGTTTGACCTGCTGACTGAGTATGTATCAAAAGAAGTTTATGAACCTAAGGGGCCACATTTGAGTACAATGAGAAAACATCAGAACGTAGTAACATTGCTGCTTAGAGTGAGTCTGAGATTGTGCCAAAAATTCAGCACAGCAGTATCCTAAATATGTGTTCTATCTGATGGTTTCTTGCTCTATTTGTCAGAGGAGAAGGGATATTTACCAGCTCAGACAGGGTCCAGCAGAGAAAAATGGAAATTACAATATCCCAGGGAGGCTTTAGCTAATTTCCAGCCACCTGGAGGTCCTGGGGCTGCTCGTGATGGCTGGAGACACAGGAGAGGCAGCTGGTGCCAATGGACACACCCTGCCAGGTCTGTGAGGGCAGAAAACAGATGTGTATTCAAAAAGCACTGAAGAATGTTTCAACTAACAGCTACCATTGCCTTGGGGACACTGGTAAAAGGAAATGACCAAGAAGCAAGCATAATCAGGTGCCTAAAGGATCACATCTTCAGACCTCAAGCTGGAATCCCTGTAGAAGAAGAACACTGGTAAAGAAATGAGCAAATACGGGGCGCCTGGGTGGCGCAGTCGGTTAAGCTTCCGACTTCAGCCAGGTCACGATCTCGCGGTCCGTGAGTTCGAGCCCCGCGTCAGGCTCTGGGCTGATGGCTCGGAGCCTGGAGCCTGTTTCCGATTCTGTGTCTCCCTCTCTCTCTGCCCCTCCCCCGTTCATGCTCTGTCTCTCTCTGTCCCAAAAATAAATAAAAAACGTTGAAAAAAATTAAAAAAAAAAAAAAAGAAACGAGCAAATGCCCAGGACTCCAACCGTCATCTCTGATGAGGGAACCATTTCCACTGGCAATTCCTGGAGTCCTTTCTGACAGATCCCAGTGACTGACACTGGTTTTCAGAATCCAAGGATCCTGCACTAGAACATGTCTTCTATCATAACAGCTGAAACCTTAACTCTGGAAAACGTATTTACTTCAGTTTGACTTTGTCAAGGTGCTTCCCACAGTGGAAAAAATAACCTTTAAATACCACTTAAAATGCATGAATCACTGCCTACTACCATACATATGGAATCTTTTTTCTTTTCCTAAAGGCATGATGGAGGCACGTACATTATTTCCATGGCAGAGATAAAGACAAGCTAGGCACACAGGGTAAGCAATCTCAGTTCACACATTGGTTAGGGGCCGAGTGGAGACTGGAAACTGGCACGTTGGAGCAAAGACAGTGTCTGAACCTCTGTGCTCCACTAACAATGCACGTCAGCTGTGCCTTCAAATAATCCAGATGCATATTTAATTTTGCATTTATACTTTTCCATTTTCTTTCACACTATATTTTATTTTATATGTTTGGTGTAAAAGCATACATTTTTCATTAAGGATATTTTATTCAGGTGAATAACATATGTAAATAAAGTTTAATATCATAATGAAGTTCAGAGGCATGAATTACAGGTTAATCCTGCAGGAGACATCCCTGTGTCCACATTAGATTTAATAAATGCAGTATTTGCTAACAATACTTCGGCAGTAGAAAGAGTCATTTCCTGTCATACAGGAGCAAAACTCATGGCTTCCACACACACACTATTACATAATAGTACCTTGTTCTCCAGGCAATGTTTTATGAAATCCTACCATTTGATGGACCAGTATTAGGAAAGAGACAAAGTTACTGATGATTATGTTTTAAATGCTGAGGTATTTAACAAAATGTACAGTGAGTGAAACTTTTAGCACTAAAGCAAGGTTGTAAAAGACAGTAAAATACAAGACACACATAAATTCTAAAAAAGACATCCAGATGGCCAACAGGCACATGAAAAGATGCTCAATGTCGCTCCTCATCAGGGAAATACAAATCAAAACCACACTCAGATATCACCTCACGCCAGTCAGAGTGGCCAAAATGAACAAATCAGGAGACTATAGATGCTGGAGAGGATGTGGAGAAACGGGAACCCTCTTGCACTGTCGGTGGGAATGCAAACTGGTGCAGCCGCTCTGGAAAGCAGTGTGGAGGTTCCTCAGAAAATTAAAAATAGACCTACCCTATGACCCAGCAATAGCACTGCTAGGAATTTATCCAAGGGATACAGGAGTACTGATGCATAGGGGCACTGGTCCCCCAATGTTTATAGCAGCACTCTCAACAATAGCCAGATTGTGGAAAGAGCCTAAATGTCCATTAACTGACGAATGGATAAAGATGTGGTTTATATATACAATGGAATACTACTTGGCAATGAGAAAGAATGAAATCTGGCCATTTGTAGCAACGTGGATGGAACTAGAGAGTGTTATGCTAAGTGAAATAAGTCAGGCAGAGAAAGGCAGATACCATTCGTTTTTACTCTTATGTGGATCCTGAGAAACTTAACAGAAGACCATGGGGGAGAGGAAGAGGGAAAAAAAAAGCTATAGAGAGGGAAGGAGGCAAAACCTAAGAGACTCTTAAATACTGAGAACTGAGGGTTGATGGGGGGTGGGAGGGAGGGGAAAGTGGGTGATGGGCATTGAGGAGGGCACCTGTTGGGATGAGCACTAGGTGTCGTATGGAAACCAATTGGACAATAAATTATATAAAAACATAAAAAAACCCACAAGAGACGTGTAAAATGGAGTCTAAGAATATGGCATTGTGTGCATCATGTAAGTTAAAATCGTAAGAAAATTAATTCTGTCATTGGGATTCATGTTAGAATATTATTAAACCAGAAAGAATGAGACAAGATTCATGTGGTCCAGACACCTCATGTCTGACCTTTTCCTTAACTGCCTTCTATCTTCAGGAGAAAAAGCAGTCTCACCCAAGACAGGACACCCCAGGTCGTTTCAGTTGAGGCACAATTACGACCTCCAGTAGGTACGTCATATCCTCAGTGTTAGACTGAAAAACATCTTTAAAAAATTCTAGAAACAAATTCATATTCACATCACTGTAGACAACTGGAAACTGTTAGAGCTCTGGGGAGCCTGGGTGGCTCAGTCAGTTGAGCCATCTGACGTCAGCTCAGGTCATGATCTCGTGGTTTGTGAGTTCAAGCCTCACAATGGGCTCTGTGCTGACAGCTCAGTACTTGGTGTCTGCTTCAGATTCTGTGTGTGTGTGTGTGTGTGTGTGTGTCTCTTCCTCCCCCGCTCATGCTCTCTCAAAACTAAATAAATATTTTTAAAAACTAAGAAAGAAAAGAAACTGTTAAGAGCTCTACCCTTCTCTGTATTATAAGCATAAGGCATTGTAAGCACACCTCTACTGACACTGAAAACTCAACCTATGATTCCTGCAAAGTAATGTCAACAGCAGAGGGCTTTCATAACTACGGTCCTTACGCACCTTCAAAATGACCCTTCCTTGTCACTGGCATTTTCATCAGTAACAGTCCGCGGGAGGACTTCATTAAACGGCACCAGGAACCACCAGGCGTGGGTGTGGGTGCAGGGTCCGGGGTCCTCACCTCTATCGACAAGCTCAGCTTACACCCAAGGAACTAGTCCACCTCCCTCTTTAGCTCTTCCCCTGGTCTGTCCCGACCCTCAGGATCCCTTTCCAGACACGAACACTTACTCACACGTCCTTCCTTACAGGCGCTGCCTCTCCGTCTGACAGAGAAAGAACTCACTGGACTCGTCACGTTGAAGGATGGGGGCGCAGCGTGAAGGTCACAGCAGCCAGTACGTGTGAGGGAGGGAGGCAGCCAGACCAGAGATAAGGCTTTGTGATCTGTGACCTCCCCTCCCGTCAGAACTGCAATTATCATTTCACACGTGGTGGCAATGACAGCACAGCCTTCGGTAGCTGACAATACTTCTGAAAAACTTTCTCCCAGGACTAATTACCAAATCCAATTACAAGTTTGTGAGTATCTCCGAAGAGATTGTTGTCTGCTTTAGGAGGGGCTCTTACTTTCATGATCCCTGATGGCACAGAGGGGCTCACAGGGAAGGAGCAGTAAATACTGATGTCAGACAACTAAGGGACTGGCAGCGAGTGTGTGTGTCTCACAGGCATCCCCGATTCCCTCAGAAGTTCTTCCACCAAAAATCTAGGGCATTCTTATCTTAGTCTTCCGTTTTCTTTTTTTCTTTTTTTCAATTTTTTTTCAACGTTTTTTATTTATTTTTGGGACAGAGAGAGACAGAGCATGAACGGGGGAGGGGCAGAGAGAGAGGGAGACACAGAATCGGAAACAGGCTCCAGGCTCCGAGCCATCAGCCCAGAGCCTGACGCGGGGCTCGAACTCACGGACCGCGAGATCATGACCTGGCTGAAGTCGGACGCTTAACCGACTGCGCCACCCAGGCGCCCCAGTCTTCCGTTTTCTAAGCTGCATCATTATTTGAGAATTGAGGAAATACACGGAATCAGAATCCAGCAAGAATATCTAAAGAGATATAAAAGAGAACATGCCAACAATTCATATTAGAAAACATGAATGAGTCCCATGTTTTTTGAGTAAAAAGAAGAAATCATGGGACTCATTTTTTCAAGTTTATTTTATTTTGAGAGAGAGAGAGAGACAGACAGACAGACAGACAGACAGAGGGTGGGAGGGGCAGAGAGAGAGGGAGAGAGAGAGACTCCCAAGCAGGCTCCACACTGCCGGCACAGAGGCAGACATGGGGCCTGAACCCATGAACCTGACCTGAGCTGAAACCAAGAGTTGGATGCTCCACCGACTGAGTCATCAGGTGTCCCAGGTCTCATATTTATAACTAAATACAAATTATACTGAGATTTGTGATATGCAAATATTATCAAAACGACATTATAATAATATTGACCCTGGCAATCAAAGGAAGTCTAAAAATCTACCCCTCTAAGAAAAACAGATGTTTATCAAAGTGACCCTCAGAAATACAGGTACCGGGATTCCATGATTTCACAAGCAAGTTCTACTACCGTTCTATCAGAGAAGTCAAGGCTGCTCTGTTAATTCAACAGCACTGAGCTCTTACCAGAGGTCTCTACACCTCCCTTTGCTACTTTTCAACAGGGAGCACTTGGGCTCATGCAATTAATGAAGACACATAACATTTATGAGTCAAAAGTCACTTCAGTGGATTTTCCACTGAAGAGATACACAATCTCAACAAGATCCACTATCCATTCCACCTGTGAGGATTCTTCATCCATGTGGAAAGGTGGGGAACCACGGTCCACCTAGCAGCACACCTACTTCTGATACCAACAGCACATCGGGGTTTCCTAAAACCATGCTTGGTTTTGAGACCTCTAGAAGGACTCACAGAACTGAGAGCTGGTGTACTCACTGATACAGGTTATTACAGGGAAAGGATGCAGACTGGCATCAGACAGCAAAGAGATGTATGGGGCAGAGTCCGGAAAAAGTGCCAAAATGAAAGCTCCACATCCTCTATGAATTGATGGATGTCTTACTGTCTAGGCACTGATATTTGAGGACACTCAGATTGTATTGCCACCAAGGGTGTTCACCCAAGCCTACGTGTGCACACTTTTTACTTGGGTTTGATCCATACTTTCTGGGTATGTTTAGTCTCCTACGCTTGTGCAGTCTGGCTGATTGATACCTTTAGTGTACTGCTTCTCCAGAAGCAGACCTCACACTGCATGGTCCAAGGCCCCATCATACATCACATTGTGAGTCTGTCTGGTAGCCCTACTCATAGAAAAAGAAAGATAATCCTATGTGCATGACATTCCAAGTGGTGGAGATCACCTCCCAGTAGGTCAAAGACCAGACGTCTGTTTGGGTGATGTTAAATTTTCACTCTTTCCCCACTGCTCCCCAGTTTTCCATTACAGGAATAGAGCCATATGGTTGACAATCCATTCTTCAAGCACATGGGCTCACATACATTTACACAGTCAGGTGTGACCCCCCACCCCACATACACTATGCACACTCACAGACTCGGACACATGAATTTATACAGTGGGAAAACATACAGTTTTTCCCATCCTCTCATATTTCGTCTTATACCCACACTCACGTGTACACAGACCACATATAGACTCACACCCACGTTCATACACACTCACAATGCACACCCTCACATCACTGGCCTCCTCTCTCTCACAAAGTCCCTCATGCAATTACCAGGTTTTGCTCCTCAAAAATATGTTCTTATGAAGGAAAACTTTTCATTTGTCCAAGTCTGAAAATGCAAGAATGGGGCCCCATGTCTGCCCCTGCATGCCTCCAACTGCAGACCCCACAAGGACATCTTAAGTGACCAGCATTTCAATAGTTCTGTGAGCTCTGGTTGTGGAAATGCAGGGCGTGCTGAGGGGCAGTTCATGAGGGTGTAACAGCAGCATAAGAAGGGCTGGGGGCGGGGGGAAGAGCGCAAAGATATAAAACAGGGGTGATGCACACAGCACGGTGACGTGGGTGGGGGTTTACTCCGCTAAAGCTGCCATGACAAAATATCCCAGGCTGGTGGTGTGAACCACAGAAACCTATTTCTTCAGAGTTCCTCAAGCCACAAACCCAAGACAGAGGTGTCAGCAGGGTTGGCTTCTTCTGAGGCCTCTCTCCTTGGCTTCCAGCCGGCCCCCGTCTCCGTGTGCTCACATGGCCTTGTTCTGCCCATGCACATCTGCTTCCCTGGGGTCTGTGTGTCTGGAGGTCCTCTTCTTGTAAGGACACCAGTCACACTGTACTATTCCCACTTTAATAGCCTCATTTAACCTCATTATCTCTTTGAAGCCCCCACCTCCAAGTTCAAGGGATTACGGCTTCAACATACGAATTCAGGTGCACACAATTCTGTTCCTAACAAGAGTACACAAACTGTGAGAGGTGAGTGAGGACAGAGAATAAAAGGCACACAGGGGTTAAAGGGTGCAGTATGTTTCAAGAACACTGCAGGACTTAAGGGTACGGGGGGGTGGGGGACACAGTGTGTGAGAAGTAAAGGGTAAAGACTAAATACACGTTAGTCTGGGGGTGGATAAGAGTAAAAATGTCATGAGTTAAAGGGGAAAACAGGGAGGGGGATAATCAGCAATGGCAGAGCTGGATAAAGGCCCAGGACAATTCATGTACATGCGGTTAAAGCATACAGGGGAGAAGGTGTATCTTTTGTGGGATTTAGGGGTTTGTTTCAGTTTTTTTAAGTTCTAGTTAGTTACTATGTGGTGTAGTATTAGTTTAAGAGTAGAATTTAGTGGTTCATCACTTACATACAACACCCAGTGCTCATCCCAACAAGTGCCCTCCTCAATATCTCTCACTCATTTAGCCCATCCCCACCCATCTCCCCTCCATCAACTCTGTTTGTTCTCTGTAGTTAAGTCTCTTATGGTTTGGGGCACCTGGATGGCTCAGTTAAGCATCTGACTTTGACTCAGGTCATGATCTTGAGATTCATGAGTTTAAGCCCCATGTTGGGCTCTGGGCTGACAGCTTGGAGCCTGGAACCTGGAGCCTGATTCAGATTCTGTGTCTCCCTCTCTCTCTGTCCCTTCCCCACCTGTGCTCTCTCTCTCAAAAATAAACATTAAAAAAAATTTTTAACAATGGTCTCTTATGGTTTTTCCTTTTTCCCCTTTCCATATGTTTATCTGTTTTAATTCCACATATGAATAAAATCGTATGGTATTTATCCTTCTCTGACTTAGTTGGCTTAGCATAATATACTCTAGTTCCATCCACATCATTGCAAATGGCAAGATTTCATTCTCTTTTATGGCTGAGTAATATTCTATTTACATATATGACACACATCTTCTTTATCCATTCACCAGTTGAAGGACATTTAGGCTCTTTCCATAATTTGGCTATTGTTGATAATGCTGGTATAAACATAGGGTACCGCTTTGAGTCAGTATTTTTGTATCCTTTGGATAAATACCTAGTAGTGCAATTGCTGGGTCATAGGCTAGTTTTATTTTTTAATTTTCAGAGGAACCTCCCTGCTGTTTTCCAGACCGGCTGCACCAGTTTGCATTCCTACCAACAGTGCAGTAGAGTTCCCTTTTTTTCCTGAATCCCCAGCAATACCCGTTGTTTCCCGTGTGGTTAAATGTAGCCACTCTGACAGCTGTGTGGTGGTATCTCATTGTCATTTTGATTTGTATTTCCCTGATGATGAGTGATGTTCAAAATCTTTTCATGTATCTGTTAACCATCTGGACAGCTTCTTTGGGAAAATGTCTATTCGTGTCTTCTGTCCATTTCTTTTTTAAGTTTATATGTTTGTCTTGAGAGGGAGAAACAGTGACAGTGACGACACACATGTGAACGGGGTAGGCGCAGAGAGAGGGGCAGAGAGAAAATCCCAAGCAGGCTCAGTCCTGTCAACATGAAGCCCACCCAACGAGGGGCTCGATCTCAGGAACCAGGAGGTCATGACCTGGGCCAAAATCAAGAGTCAGACACTTAGCTGACTGAGCCACCCAGGCACCCCTCTTCTACCTACTTCTTACCTGGATTATTTGTTATGTTGAGTTTGACAAATTCTTTCTAGATTTTGGATACTACCCCTTTATCAGATATGTCATTTGCAAATATCTTCTCCCATTACCAAGGTTGTCTTTTACTTGTGTTGATTATTTCTTTCGTGGTGCAGAAGCTTTTTATCTTGATGAAGGCCCAATTGTTCATTTTTGCTTTTGTTTCCCTTGTCTGAGGAGACGTGTCTAGTTAAGAAGTTGCTCCAGAGGTCACAGAGGTTGCTGCCTGTATTCTCCTCTAGGATTTTGATGGTTTCCGGTCTCACATTTCAGTCTTTCATCCATTTTCAATTTATTTTTGTGTAATGTGTAAGAAAGTGATCCAGTAATCATTCTCCTGCATATTGCTGTTCCGTTTTCCCAACACAATTTGTTGAAGAGACTTTTTTCCAATGGATAGTCTTTCCTGTTTTGCCAATGATTAGCTGACCATATAGTTGTGAGTCCATTTCTGGGTTTTCTATTCAGTTCCATTGATCGAGGTGTCTGTTTTTCTGCCAATACCATACAGCTTTGGTGATTACAGCTTTGTAATATAGCTTGAACTCTGGAATTGTGATGCCTCCAGCCTTGATTTTCTTTTTCAGAGTCTTTTGATTTGACTATTCAGGATCTTTTGTGGTTCCATACAAATTTTAGGATTGTTTGGTAGCTAGCAGTTTTGATAGGGACTGCATTAAATGTGTAGATTGTTTCGAGGAGTATAGATATTTCAACCATATTTGATCTTTCACACATGAACATGGAATATTTTTCCATTTCTTGTTCTCTTCAATTTCTTTCATAAATGTGCTATAGTTTTCAGAGTACTGATCTTTCATTTCTTTCTGCTTGTTTTATTCCTAGGGATCTTATTGTTTTTGGTGCAATTGTAAATGGGATCAATTCCTTGATTTCTCTTTCTGCTGCTTCATTTTTGGTGTGCAGAAATGCAACAGATTTCTGTAAGTTGACTCAGTATCCTGCAATTTTACTGAATTTGTGTATCAGTTCCAGCAATTTTTTGGTGGTCTTTTGGGCTTTCTACATAGAGTACCACGTCATCTACAAACAGTGAATGGCTGACTCTTCCTTGCCGGTTTGGATGCCTTTTCTTTCTTTCTGTTGTCTGACTGCTAGGGCTAGGATTTGCAGCACTATGTTAAATAACAAAGGTGAGAGTGGGCATCCTTGTCTTGTTCCTGACCATACAGGAAATGTTCTCAGTTTTCCCCCATTGAAAGTGATATTAGCTGTGAGTCTTTTGTATATAACCTTTATGAGGAATTTAATGGTGGGACACAACACTATGACACTTGGATAGATTGAGGGCAAAACTCTTTATTACCAACAGCTGCAAAGAGCATAAGGCTGTCAGGCTCAGCCACAGTGGGGGATGCACATGGGGACAGGGTAACAAGCTACAGCTGTAGGAGCAGCTTATGTATGGAAACAGAATGAGATGGAATAGTTTCAAGGTTTTCCAATGAACTGCCAGATTACAGTAATTTCACAGGTTCCAAAGCACTAAAGCAGTCCCTTGTTGTCTGGTGCCTGAACCTGGTGCTCAGAGCTGCTGCAAAGTGGCCTGAGTGGAGAACCCAGTTAGGGAAAGGACTGATGCACAGACTTGGTCAGCTCCTCAACAGGAAGAAGTGACTGCCCTGACACTGGATCCTCAAAATAGGGTCAAGATAGTATTAAAAAAAAACACACGCACACACACCCTACACACACAGACAAGTATGACACACTGTATTAATGAAGTATGGGTGCACTGGACATGGGTGGCCCAAGACAGAACAGAGGGTGGAAGGAGATCTAAACATTGCTGGGGGGATAATGGTCTCAGGACAGAAAATGGGTGTGAGCAATGAAATCAGCTGGGAAGAGAAGGGGAATGAAAAGTCTAAGGAACTTGGAAAAAGGGAAGATATGGTGGTGTCTATAGGGTACACAGGAAGCTGATTGTGCCCAGTGACTGACGGCTGAACGGGGCTGTAGTCCTTGGCTTCTGCCCGGGATGAAAGCCAATACAGGTCAAAGGGGATGGATGATGTACAGGTGACGGTAGGAGAAAGTTCCCTAGAATAGTGCAGGGGATAGACATGACAGAGAAATGGAATTCAAAGTGGGTGCAATAGGGCTGGGGAAGGAAGTCTAGAAGGGTCAGCTGAAAGTGAGCAGGAACACATACGGGTCCAGGAGTTGGAGGCATAGGCTAAAGTACAGGGATGGATAAAGACCTGTAAAGGGAGGGGGAGTAGAGTTCAAGAGGCTACAGTGGTGGAAAGATGGGCAGTATGGAAATTAAGACCATGTAGGTCACAGAGACAGGTGGAAAGTTACACTTTCATGCCTGCATTCATTTACAACCTCACTCACAGGGGCCTTGCATTTTATTCCCGGAGGTTTCTACAGTGACCTATGGGGGAAAACAATGGTAGTCATGCAAATATCCCTGTAAAACCTTTAACATGCAGGAGGACCACAGGTAGAATGTTGAATGAACACACCATGTCAGTCTTGTCACTGAAATCCAGTTCTTAGAGGGAGTGACCAAAAGAGATTGTCAGGACTGCCTGTGTCCTGTTTCTGGCACTCAGTGTTGGAAAAAGGTACCACGCTCACTCCCTTCCTAAACCTCATGCCTGCCACAATTTTTATGATTCAGGACTGAAGTGATCAGAGACTCTTTCATTACCAAAGTTTTTCACAAAATGACATACATGCTTTATATATGAAATGAACCTAACAAAGAGAAATGAAAAATGTTAAGCACTTTGTTCCTTGCATGAAATCATCCCAAGATATAACCACTGGGGTCACGCTGAGGTAGGCAGATCTCCATCCCCAGGTGTTACACCCTTGGTTATCTTGCATTACATGGTAAAAGAGACTGTGCAATTATGGTTAATAATCATCTAACTTTATTTTTTTTTCAATATATGGAATTTATGGTCAAATTGGTTTCCATACAACACCCAGTGCTCATCCCAAAAGGTGCCCTCCTCAATACCCATCACCCACGCTCCCCTCCCTCCCACCCCCCATCAACCCTCAGCTTGTTCTCAGTTTTTTAATTTTTTTTTTAACGTTTATTTATTTTTGAGACAGAGAGAGACAGAGCATGAATGGGGGAGGGTCAGAGAGAGAGGAAGACACAGAATCCGAAACAGGCTCCAGGCTCTGAGCTGTCGGCACAGAGCCCGACGCGGGGCTTGAACCAAGGACCGTGAGATCATGACCTGAGCCGAAGTCGGACGCCTAACCGACCAAGCCACCCAGGCGTCCCTAGCTTGTTCTGTTTTTAAGAGTCTCTTATGCTTTGGCTCTCTCCCCTCTAACCTCTTTTTTTTTTTCCTTCCCCTCCCCCATGGGTCTCCGTTAAGTTTCTCAGGATCCACATAAGAGTGAAAACATATGATGTCTGTCTTTCTCTGTATGGCTTATTTCACTTAGCATAACACTCTCCAGTTCCATCCACGTTGCTACAAAGGGCCACAATAATCATCTAACTTTAAATCACGAACAGAATCCTGGATCATACAGGTGGGTCCAAAAATATCACGTGACCTTTAAAGAACAAGAAGGGAAATTGAGAGATTGACAACAGGGGAGGGAACCAGTGTGCTGATGCAGGCTTTCAAAGTGGAGGGAGCCACATGGATATCATTTAAAAATCTTTATTTACTTTTGAGAGAGACAGCATAAGCACGTGAGAGGCAGAGAGAGACAAGGAGACACAGAATCCCAAGCAGGCTCCAGGTTCTGAGCTGTCAGCACAGAGCCCAAGGCAGCGCTCCAACCCACGAACTGTGAGATCATGACCTGAGCCGAAGTTGGAGGCTCAACCTACTGAGCCACCCAGGTGTCCTGCAAATCATTAAGAAAAAATTTTTTTAAATTAAAAACAATTTTTTAATGTTTATTTATTTTAGAGACAGAGAGACAGACCACAAGCAGGGGAGGGACAGAGAGAGCCGGAGACAGATTCTGAAGCAGGCTGCAGGTTCTGAGCTGCCAGCAAAGAGTCTGACGCAAGGTTCGAACCCACAAACCATGAGATCATGACCTGAGCTGAAGTCGGGCACCCAACCGACTGAGCCACCAAGATGCCCTGCCCATCATTTTTTTTAATACTTTTTTTTTTTTTTAGCAAGTACTTGTATTTTTAATTTTTTAAATATAATTTATTGTCCCCCACGTCAGGCACTGTGCTGACAGCTCAGAGCCTGGAGCCTGTTTCAGATTCTGTGTCTCCCTCTCTCTCTGCCCCTCCCCTGTTCATGCTCTCTGTCTCAAAAATAAATAAACGTTAAAAAAAATTAAAAAAAAAAAAAGGGGGGGCGCCTGGGTGGCTCAGTCGGTTAAGCGGCCGACTTCGGCTCAGGTCACGATCTCGCGGTCCGTGAGTTTGAGCCCCGCGTCAGGCTCTGTGCTGACAGCTCAGAGCCTGGAGCCTGTTTCAGATTCTGTGTCTCCCTCTCTCTCTGCCCCTCCCCTGTTCATGCTCTGTCTCTCTCTGTCTCAAAAATAAATAAACGTTAAAAAAAATTTTTTTTTAAATATAATTTATTGTCAAATCATTTAAAAAACTGAATTCTACTAACATAAATCAACCTAAAAGAAATTTAACCCCAGAAGAACCAGTTAAGAGACCAGGCTTTGATGACATGTAAGAAAATAAATGGGATTTGTTTGAAGCTGGTAAATTCACAACAGAAATCTAATGTATCTATATAACAATATTCTCATGAATTACCCTAAACTATTATACATTTTTTCTTAGTGTTTATTTTTGAGAGTGAGCAAGCAAGCAAGAGGGGGCAGAGAGAGGGAGACTCAGAATCCAAAGCAGGCTCTGAGCTGTCAGTACAGAGCCGGATGTGGGACTCGAACCCACAAACCTTGGGACCATGACCTGAGCCGAAGTCCCAAGTTTAACCAACTGAGCCATCCTAGTGCCCCAAAACTGATACCATTTTTAATCGAGGTGTAACAATTTACTTTCAGCTTTAGGTTTGTCCTCCTTGTATGTACTTTCCGAGTATATCAGATAGTGTCTGAAATTGCATCAAAGTGCTATGCATACACACCGCATTAACAGCCTGTTAGTTCAATGGTTACATATGTACCATCATACTGGACTGCCTTTCCAAATTGTGCTCTTCAACCGAATCCATCATCCCTTCAAAACCTAGATGCCCTCGAAGGCAGCACATGGATCCTGGAACCCGTCACCGAAGACACACGGATAAAAGCGCCACCAGACTCTAGTGCGAATCTGTCCCTCTCACGCGACCCTGACACCCGCCTGTCGCGGGCAGGCTCCGGGCAGCCGTGAGCCCAGAGCCGAGCTGCCCTCAGCACGCGGTCCCGTCCCTCCCTGGGGCCCGCAAGCACCCCCAGGCCACCGCCAGCCCACACTCCCTGAGAACTAACCTTCCAGGAGGAGAAGCCGCAGCTCTAAGCCAGTTCCTCACCTGGAAGGGCCAAGGGCGTCTGCGGGAGCTCAACGGTCACCTGACCCTGCCGGACAGGCGCGCAGGCGCAACGAGGCCGTAGCCACGCCCACACGCCCATCCCCGAGCTCGCGCCTGCGCAGAGGCCGCCCAAGAAGGCCAACCCCCTCCTAGGACCTGCCACGTGCAACTGCGCGCTCAGGCTCCCCTGGAGGGTCCTCAGACTTCCCCTCTAGCAGCCGCTCCGTCCCCACGGCAATCACCTGTGCTGGTTCTGTTCCTTCCTCTTCATTTGCTACATGTGAGGAACCCACAGCATCTGTGTTGAGATGGGACGTTAGCGAGTAAGAGGGTCAGGTGTGCTCTGCCTGCTCTCTCTAGGGCTACCGAAAGGCGGATTGGGTGGGGGATGCTGTGGAAACCGAGTTCTGGGGAGAGAAGCAGCAGCACCACCAGAGACTCTGTTGAAAATGGTAATTCATCGGCCGGACCGCAGCTGTATCTCAATCTCCTAGAGTAGCGTTCTCCTGCAGACTCTGTTTCAACAGAAATGCAGGAGATTCACATACAACACTTTGAGAGGCAATGTTTGGCCAAGTGGTGCTCATTACTGGCTTCCTGTTACGATCACCAAGGGGGGTTTTAAGAACTATCATCTCCTGTGCCTACTTCCTGATCATAGATGGCCATACTGGCACTGTGTACTCTCATGGTGGAAGGCGCCAATGAGCAATCTGGGATTTTTACCGGTTCAGTGTTCTCATTCATGAGCATACATCCTCATGACATATGCATTGCCACAAAGCATCCCATCTCCAAATGCTAGGGCTTAGATTTCCCCATATGATTTGGGGCTAGGGGGAATAAACGTTTATTCTCTTCCATTGATGTAACTACTTAGCAGATTTAACAACAAGACACAAATATATTCTGAAACAGTTCTTAGATCAAAAACATGAGGGGCCTTGCCTGGGTACTCTGATTACAGTGTCACCATCTGAATCAAGGGGTCAATCGCCTGGACTTCATTCTCCAGAGCCTGGGGAAGAATCCTCTTCCATCATCTTTTAGGTTATTGGCACAATTCATTTCCTTCTTATGGTTTCCACATGTGCCCCCCTACACTTCAGCTCAAAGACAGCAACAGTCCGTTAAATCCTTCTTAGGCTTCAAATCTCTGATTTCCTCTTCTATCAAATCTCTCTGGCTTCTCTCTCTTTTGAGGGTGCATGGAATCACTTTGAATCCACAGATAATCTGGAATAACGTCTCTTTTTAAAGGTCATCTCATTAGTAACCTTAAACCTCCAAATCCCTTTAACTTGGTATCATAACAAAGGCAAGGGAGTAATCCCAACTGGACATCTGCCTGTAATATTATGAAATCAGTGAAATTTTACAATGAAAAAAATATTTTAGAAATTATCAACACATCCACAACTCTCTCGTCTCTGGTTTCTAGGATGAAAACACATCAGTGAAATAGCTTTCAAAGATTCAGGTATCCCATGTTTTATTTTCTTAAAGTAAAGCCCACGCATTAGAGCTCTTAAAGCTCATCTGGTTAAAATAAAGTGTTCGGTTTTAGAAATATCACCACACAAAAAAGAATCTTCCTCAGATCAATGTTGGGGCATAAAATGTCCTTGACCCATAACAGTTCTTCAACAGAGATGCAGAGTTTGGGATGAGACAGCTCTTTCCCACACTTGCAACTCTGGATACCAGTCAACAGCCTCTCCAGCCTGACCTGACCAGGCCACTTCCTGCACCTAATTTCCCAAGGAACGGTTGGCATTTGTGTCCTAAAACTGCATCTTCCCTCCCATACTGTGTGTTCTATTTCACGACGTGAAGGGACATATAACATGAGGAAGAGTTTTTGCCTCCTGAGCTGAGATTAGAAACTATCCCTGATGCTTGCAATTGACCATATATTGAGAATGAATGAATGGGTGTCAAACAGTGGCCTCCAATCTGTCCTGTGCCACCACCACCCTCCCAGTTCCCAGGCTCCTCTGCCCCACACTGCATGCCTCTCTCCTACTATGGTCCTCCACGCCCCCACCCTGGGAGCCCCAGTCACCTGCTAAACCTCCACGCACCCCTCACCTGGACTCAGCCCTATGAGACTTCTGCATCCCACCCCAACTTCCTTCCCCTCACCTTTTTGACATCTGTCACTACGTGTCCACTATTCCAGGGACTCCAAGGTGACCCTCCTGACCTTCCATCTTCCCTGCAAACATCACCCTCTGGACTCTTCTGTTTCTAATATACCACTCCAATTCCAGTATCTCACCCATTCCCTGGGTCCTCTACACCCACACCATGTGGTGTCCCCACCTCCACTCCTGCGTGAACCCAATCCACACCCAGATGCATTTCCTGAACCCTATCACCCCTGACCCTTTCTCCTGGCTTCTTGGCTCCCTCACTGCCCACTATCCTCCCTGTCTCCCTCACTGCCCTGTGCCTCTTTGCCTCATTCAAGGTCTCCTCCAGGGTCCCTCTCCTCTTCAGACACTCTATCTGGCTTGGACTAAACGGTCTTCTTTCAAATTTCACCTGCCTCACACTTAATCCTCTTCATCTCTCCCACCATGACTTTAACCCCTCCGAGACCTTGTCTCCTGTGGGTTTCACCAACCAGACTCTTAATATCTTCCCTACTAAGTGCCCATCCCCATTATCACCTTCACTCCCGTGAACCATGCATCTTTCTGCAGAACCCAACATGCCTAATACCCTTCACTCCCCTGCACACTTTATCTCCTCGTACTCTCAAATATGGCAATGCCCCTGCGACATTGAGCACACGTTTGTCTTTTGTCCTTCTGCCTTCTTTCTTCTCCTGCACTCTCTTCTCCCCTCACCACAGGACTTCTGCACCACCATCCAGTCCCTATGTCCTTCTTTCCCTGCACCCTCTCTCTCACTTGCTCTGTCACGCACTCCAACTTTCCCACCACAGCCCTAACTAGGGTGGTAATGCTCAAAGCAATATTTGAGGCTGTATATTGTAAATATTCCCCTTGTGGGTTGTAATACTCTTGAAAGGACTACAAATGATAAAAGGGCCCCGTTTCTGGCATCCAGACGTCCAGAAATAGACCTCTTCTTTTATACAAGAACATGTCAGCAAGAGACCCACACCCATGATGAAAGCGTATGTTGATTTTATGAAAGTGAACATGAACTGTGAGTTTGTGTAAAAGTGTGGTGAATGTTAATGTTAATGAGGGTGAGTTTTTATGTGTTCAGTATGTGCCTGAGTGTTTCAGAGTTTCAACAGCAACTTGAGTACATAAATGATCATGGATGTGTCTAATAGTATGTGACAATATGCAAGTGGGTACATACATGAATATTTGTGTCTGCGTGTGTGTAAAGGATTTATGTTTGTGTGCAGCCTGGGTTGCCCACCATTATGGCTCTGACTTGAAAATGGCTAGTAACTGCATAGTGAACCTGTATCAAATGTGGATTTGTCTGTAAGAAAAAACAAAGGATCAGTTTCAACTCCTAATATGTGTTTCTTCTTACCAAACAGTAAGTGCTCATTACTGAAAATTCAGCATTAAAATAGAATAGAATAGAATAGAACAGAACAGAATGCGTAGAGGAATGTTGTAACCCTTTGATCCTCTTGAATTAAGTAGCCAAGGATTGGGTCATCCAATATTTACAGCAGTGGTAGAATCTTCTGGTTGTGCCATTGGATCCTGCTGTTTCAATCTGTAATAGACTCTTTTAGAAACTTCTCTCTTTATGGATATTGTTAGATCTCTAATTCTTAGCAATGGGGGTCAATAATGGTCAAGCATATTTTCCTACATAATTTTCATATTAATTAGCATTGGGTTATTTAAATTAATCAACTTTGACCTGTGAAATGATTTCTATAGAATGATTTATAGAATCAAAGTATAGAATAGTGACTTCTATAGTGAGGTGTATATATACATCATGCTCTCCTTTTTACTTGTATTTACTCCTATTGATCCCAGGTATCTTGTCTCATTCCATTTCTCTACTAATAATCTTAATTGATGGTTCCATTCAGGGGTCTGAAGATTAGGAAAGTTATTAATTTCTGGGTTGACGAACTTCTCTGGGAAGTGAAAAATCCAGTGGGACACACAGCCTTCCCCACCAATCCCTCAGATGTCAGAACACAGTAGTTTGTGCTGTCCTTAATAGGAGAACCCATCTACCTACAGGAATCAAGGGGGGAAAACGAGCCTTCCACAAATACTCCAATAGTGTCCTAGGAGGATCTAAGTAGAAACTCATAATTGTTTTTCATAATTAACAACTAAGTGGAAAAGTTTCAGACATATCTTCAGCTCCCAAGCCTGTACTCCCAGTGCAGCAACAAATGAAATAATTGTACTTCTGAGAGGTGACCTCACAGGATCACAAACCTATATCTCAGAGTCTGGCTGCCTCCATCCCATATACAGACTGGCTGCCACATCCTTCACACTGAGCCTCTCCCGGCAGCAGGAAGGAGTTGGTGAAGCTTTCTATTTCAGTCTGGCAGCCAGTGTCTGTATACAAAAAGGCAAAATGAGAGCCTGGGTGAATGACCATATCAGAGAAGGGCAATCTTGTGTGTGTATTAAATGATTCATTGTGAAAGTCATGCAGGAAGGCGGAATAATTCTGAGGCTTGAGCTGAGCTAGAAGAGATGAAGTCCTAGACCTTCACCAATCCCTGACAGTTCCTAATGCAATGAAGGTAATCTTCGCTCATACTGATGGCTGGTGTTCAGTGCAAGTAATAATACACACTGGTTTTTAAGTCCTTAAGGACTGAGCTGTAAAATTAATCTGCTGTGCAGTCTACATTATAAGAATCATAGAATGAATTTTCAAGCGCTTAAATTACATGTGTGCCTCCATGCTTGTAGTAAAGAGTATGAAGAATGTACAGGAACCATGTGATCTTGTGCACAAAGTGTATGCAAATGGTAATGGCTTGATTTAAACAGTATTCTAATTCTAGATGTACCATGGAATTATGAGGACAGTAATTAAGTCTTAACTGAAAACAGCCATATCTGTGGATTATAGTGTATCTACATTCATTCCGAGCAACAGGTAAGGAGCAGCTGACATAAAAATGATGAGTTCCAGATGGCACCTGTCAGGTTCATATCATGTTCTTTCCACCCATTTAAAAATTATTCTGCTATCAATACAAAAACCAAGTACTTTGGTTTCTAACATGTGTAAGAATACATGCCTTGCAGATGCCATTTTGCACTACTGTCTTTCATATTAATACCAGTCACAAATCTTAGTTCATTGATAAGTTTTCCTTAACTCAGGAATTAATAAGTAGATAATTGTATCGTCTGAAATCCATACCAATTTAGTTTCTTCCTTACACTATTTTATCATGCATTAGTGTTTTATGTCCAAAGTTTATGGAATTATGTGTGGTAATTCAACAATTCCTGTGATTGCTACCATTACACTTGGCTTCCTCACATAAAAGCAAATGAATCTTTCCTCTTGCCATCCTAATATTAACCCCCTTTTGCATCCACTACACATTACTTGTCATGGGACAGGTTCCAGACGTATGCTACTACCAGAATGCATGCATGGTTACTAAGCTATTTAAGACTCACCCATAATTGATATTATCCTGTTGAACAAAGCTTTAGAAATTAATGCAAACTGGTAATAAAAATTGCACAATACCACCACTCTAAAATCAACCACAAGGTGTCAAATCAAAACTAACTACAGATCTGGATTATTGGATGGACACAGCTAACTAGCTGTCTAGCAGGCCATGGAGGCTCAGGGCACTGTTTCTAGCCCAACTGGTTCCCAGTTCCCACGCAGCCTGAAGGAGTAGATTTGGACAAATACTTAATCTCTCTGTGTGTCTGTTCTCTTCACCTTTTAACTACAGCCACAGTAGTGCCAACCTCATAGATCGTGGACCATGAAGAAGTTCTCATATGAGTGCCTTCACAGGAGTGATTTTATAATACGGCTCTTTAAAGTTCTGCATTCAGCCCTCGGAAGCTGCTATGAAAAGAAGACCTCAAGTAGGCGTATCCAAGGGGCAAGGAATGGAAAGCAGAACATAGTGGACTTCAGCTGACGTGATACATGTTGCGCATGTCTCATATTTCCGTGCAGGAAGTTCTAGCCCAGGAGGCAACGGTCAGTGACTGGGACCAGAGAGAATGGCCAAATGGGATCTGGCCATCGGCCTGATCTTTTTAACACAGACTACCGTTGGAATCCTGGGCAATTTCTCACTTCTTTGTCATTATATCATCCTTTCCTTCACTGAGTACAGGTGGAGGTCCACAGATTTCATTCATAAGCACCTGATTGGAGCCAACTTCTTAGCCCTAGTCTGTAAAGGAGTCCCCCAGACCATGGCAGCATTTGGGCGGAAACATTTCCTCAGTGACATTGGATGCAAACTTCTTCTCTTTCTTCACAGAGTGGGGAGGGGAGTGTCCATTGGTAGCATCTGCACCCTGAGCGTCTACCAGGCCATCACCATCAGGCCTGGGAACTCCAGGTGGGCAGAGCTTAAAGTCAAAGCGCCCAAATACATTGTCCCCTCGATTTTCCTGTGTTGGGTCCTGCAAATGCTGGTGAATATCATTTTTCCTATCTACTTAACGAGCACATTGAATGATAAGAACATCACAGACAAAAAAGATTTTGGATACTGTTCTTCGGTTCGTCATGACAAAACTAGTGACTCACTGTATGGACTGTTGTTATCATTCCCCGATGTGTTATGTCTGGGGCTCATGCTCTGGGCCAGCAGCTCCATGGTTTTCCTTCTGTACAGGCACAAGCAGCGAGTCCAACATATTCGAGGAACCAATGCTTCTTCCAGAACCTCCCCGGAGTCCAGAGCCACCAAAACTATCCTTCTCCTGGTGAGCACCTTTGTCTATTTTTACACCCTGTCCTCCATCTTTCAACTTGTTATGAGTCTTTTTGATAATCCCAGCTTGATCCTCGTGAATGTCGCTGCAGTCGTGTCTGTGTGTTTCCCAACTGTCAGCCCCTTTCTGCTCATGAGCGACAACTCCAAGGTACCCAAGGTACCCAGGCTCTGCTTTGCCTGGAGAAGGAATATAAGACCTCCTTGTCTTATGAAAAATATGTAGACTGTATGTACTTCTACAATGTACAGCTGCCAATTCATTCACCCCCCTCACAGTCCTAAAAAAAAATGTATGAGTCACAAGGAATGGTAAACAGGAAAAGTTGACCATCTTCTTTAATATAAACAATAATTCATAGTAACACTGTAATGAGACATCATTATCTTGTAAATACTCATATAATTGAAGTTTTTCTAATGCTTTCAGTAAAGCATTTCAGAATTTATTCAATAATAAACACCAGGTCTTGAAACAATCTGGATATTACAGATAAGTCTTCAAGTGTGTGAATTTCAATCGAAAGCAATACATTTCCAAGAAAAGAACCTGGCTTGAAATCATAAGATATGTGAACATGGCTTAGCGGGTAGCCTTGTCATTCCTCTGAGAAAGTAATGTTCCCACTGTATAAAGAATAGCCTGGCCAGGGGTGGTGGAGAAAAAAATCCGTTTTCGGGCAATGTAGTCTCTGTGAGCCACTTATGAGTTTTGTAGGTAATTCACATCCTTAGAGAGTGGTCCCTAATTTATTTGAAACATGATGTTAGGAAGGGAGATGAGCATGTTGATCATATTTTCATGTAGAAATGAACAGACCAGGTCAAAGAAAGCCACAAAAGGCAAAATATGTTTCTGCTGATATTTAAAGGCCATCAAGTGAGTGTCAACAATGTAAACAGAAACGTGTTGTGATCTGGAGAAAGCAGATTTTTCCCTATTATGTTAAGATGACTTGGCCACATGGGCAAGAACGGGGTTTGGAGGTGCATGCTCCAGTCTCCTTGTGGGCACACACAAGCCTCGGGGTCATTTACGCAGGTATTCACCTGGGAATTCAAATCCCTGAACTCAGCATTTTCTTTTACCTCTTTGCCCAGCAAACAGCGAACGTTATCGTGTTTATTTGTTTTCTGAAAATCTTTGCAAGTGTCAAATACATGCTCACCCAGATACTTCTTCAAGTGGCTGATCAGGAGTCTCCAGGGCAGATCTTCTGTGATGGGTTATCAGTGCTCTCTTTAGCAATTTTATTTTTTTTTAATGTTTATTTTTTAAATTTATTGTCAAATTGGATTCCATACAACACCCAGTGCTCATCCCAAAAGGTGACCTCCTCAATACCCATCACCCACCCTCCCCTCCCTCCTACCCCCATCAGCCCTCAGTTTGTTCTCAGTTTTTAAGAGTCTCTTATGCTTTGGCTCTCTCCCACTCTAATCTCTTTTTTTTTTTGTTTTTTTTTTTTCCTTTCCCTCCCCCATGGGTTCCTGTTAAGTTTCTCAGGATCCACATAAGAGTGAAAACATATGGTATCTGTCTTTCTCTGTATGGCTTATTTCACTTAGCATCACACTCTCCAGTTCCATCCATGCTGCTACAAAGGGCCATATTTCATTCTTTCTCATTGCCACATAGTACTCCACTGTGTATATAAACCACAATTTCTTTATCCATTCATCAGTTGATGGACATTTAGGCTCTTTCCATACTTTGGCTATTGTTGAGAGTGCTGCTATAAACATTGGGGTACAAGTGCCCCTATGCATCAGCACTTCTGTATCCCTTGGGTAAATTCCTAGCAGTGTTACTGCTGGGTCATGGGGTAGGTCTATTTTTAATTTTTTGAAGAACCTCAACACTGTTTTCCAGAGTGGCTGCACCGATTTGCATTCCCACCAACAATGCAAGAGGGTTCCCGTTTCTCCACATCCTCGCCAGCATCTATAGTCTCCTGATTTGTTCATTTTGGCCACTCTGACTGGCATGAGGTGATATCTGAGTGTGGTTTTGATTTGTATTTCCCTGATGAGGAGTGACATTGACCATCTTTTCATGTGCCTGTTGGCCATCTGGATGTCTTCTTTAGAGAAGTGTCTATTCATGTTTTCTGCCCATTTCTTCACTGAATTATTTGTTTTTCAGGTGTGGAGTTTGGTGAGCTCTTTATAGATTTTGGATACTAGCCCTTTGTCTGATATGTCATTTGCAAATATCTTTTCCCATTCCGTTGGTTGACTTTTAGTTTTGTTGGTTGTTTCCTTTGCTGTATGGAAGCTTCTTATCTTCATGAGGTCCCAGTAGTTCATTTTTGCTTTTAATTCCCTTGCCTTTGGGGATGTGTCAAGTAAGAAATTGCTACAACTGAGGTCAGAGGTCTTTTCCTGCTTTCTCCTCTAGGGTTTTGATGGCTTCCTGTCTCATATTCAGGTCCTTTATCCATTTTGAGTTTATTTTTGTGAATGGTGTGAGAAAGTGGTCTAGTTTCAACCTTCTGCATGTTGCTGTCCAGTTCTCCCAGCACCATTTGTTAAAGAGACTGTCTTTTTTCCATTGGATGTTCTTTCCTGCTTTGTCAAAGATGAGTTGGTCATACGTTTGTGGGTCTAGTTCTGGGGTTTCTATTCTATTCCATTGGTCTATGTGTCTGTTTTTGTGCCAATACCATGCTGTCTTGATGATGACAGCTTTGTAGTAGAGGCTAAAGTCTGGGACTGTGATGCCTCCTGCTTTGGTCTTCTTCAAAATTATTTTGGCTATTTGGGGCCTTTTGTGGTTCCATATGAATTTTAGGATTGCTTGTTCTAGCTTCCAGAAGAATGCTGGTGCAATTTTGATTGGGATTGCATTGAATGTGTAGATAGCTTTGGGTAGTATTGACATTTTGACAATATTTATTCTTCCAATCCATGAGCACGGAATGTTTTTCCATTTCTTTATATCTTCTTCAATTTCCTTCATAAGCTTTCTATAGTTTTCAGCATACAGATCTTTTACATCTTTGGTTAGATTTATTCCTAGGTATTTTATGCTTCTTGGTGCAATTGTGAATGGGATCAGTTTTTGTCTTTCTGTTGCTTCATTATTAGTGTATAAGAATGCAACTGATTTCTGTACATTTTGTATCCTGCAACTTTGCTGAATTCATGTATCAGTTCTAGCAGACTTTTGGTGGAGTCTATCGGATTTTCCATGTATAATATCATGTCATCTGCAAAAAGTGAAACCTTAACTTCATCTTTACCAATTTTGATGCCTTTGATTTCCTTTGTTGTCTGATTGCTGATGCTAGAACTTCCAGCACTATGTTAAACAACAGCGGTGAGAGTGGAGGGGCGCCTGGGTGGCGCAGTCGGTTAAGCGTCCGACTTCAGCCAGGTCACGATCTCGCGGTCCGTGAGTTCGAGCCCCGCGTCAGGCTCTGGGCTGATGGCTCGGAGCCTGGAGCCTGTTTCTGATTCTGTGTCTCCCTCTCTCTCTGCCCCTCCCCCGTTCATGCTCTGTCTCTCTCTGTCCCAAAAATAAATTTAAAAATGTTGAAAAAAAAAAAAAAAACAACAACAGCGGTGAGAGTGGACATCCCGGTCATGTTCCTGATCTCAGGGAAAAAGCTCTCAGTTTTTCCCCATTGAGGATGATGTTAGCTGTGGGATTTTCATAAATGGCTTTTATGATGTTTATGTTCTTTCTATCCTGACTTTCTCGAGGGTTTTTATTAAGAAAGGGTGCTGAATTTTGTCAAATGCCTTTTCTGCATCGATTGACAGGATCATGTGCTTCTTATCTTTTCTTTTATTAATGTGATGTATCATGTTGATTGATTTGTGAATGTTGAAGCAGCCCTGCATCCCAGGAATGAATCCCACTTGATCATGGTGAGTAATTCTTTTTATATGCTGTTGAATTCGATTTGCTAGTATCGTATTGGGAATTTTTGCATCCATATTCATCAGGGATATTGGCCTAGTAGTTTTCTTTTTTTACTGGGTCTCCTTCTGGTTTAGGAATCAAAGTAATACTGGCTTCATAGAATGAGTCTGGAAGTTTTCCTTCCCTTTCTATTTTTTGGAATAGCTTGAGAAAGATAGGTATTATCTCCGCTTTAAACGTCTGGTAGAACTCCCGTGGGAAGCCATCTGGTCCTGGACTCTTATTTGTTGGGAGATTTTTGATAACTGATTCAATTCCTTCGCTGGTTATGGGTCTGTTCAAGCTTTCTATTTCCTCCTGATTGAGTTTTGGAAGCGTGTGGGTGTTTAGGAATTTGTCCATTTCTTCCAGGTTGTCCAGTTTGTTGGCATATAATTTTTCATAGTATTCCCTGATAATTGTTTGTATCTCTGAGGGATTGGTTGTAATAATTCCATTTTCATTCATGATTTTAACTATTTGGGTCATCTCCCTTTTCTTTTTGAGAAGCCTGGCTAGAGGTTTATCAATTTTGTTTATTTTTTCAAAAAACCAACTCTTGGTTTCATTGATCTGCTCTACAGTTTTTTTAGATTCTATATTGTTTATTTCTGCTCTGATCTTTATTTCTCTTCTGCTGCTGGGTTTAGGCTGTCTTTGCTGTTCTCCTTCTAGTTCCTTTAGGTGTGCTGTTAGATTTTGTATTTGGGATTTTTCTTGTTGCTTGAGATAGGCCTGGATTGCAATGTATTTTCCCCTCAGGACTGCCTTCGCTGCATCCCAAAGCGTTTGGATTGTTGTATTTTCATTTTTGTTTCCATATATTTTTCAATTTCTTCTCTAATTGCCTGGTTGACCCATTCATTATTTAGTAGGGTGTTCTTTAACCTCCATGCTTTTGGAGGTTTTCCAGACTTTTTCCTGTGGTTGATTTCAAGCTTCCTAGCATTGGGGTCTGAAAGTATGCATGGTATGATCTCAATTCTTGTATACTTCTGAAGGGCTGTTTTGTGACCCAGTATGTGATCTATCTTGGAGAATGTTCCATGTGCACTCAAGAAGAAAGTATATTCTGTTGTTTTGGGATGCAGAGTTCTAAATATGTCTGTCAAGTCCATCTGAACCAATGTATCATTCAGGGCCCTCGTTTCTTTATTGACCGTGTGTCTAGATGATCCATTTCTGTAAGTGGAATGTTAAAGTCCCCTGCAATTACCACATTCTTATCAATAAGGTTGCTTATGTTTGTAATTGTTTTATATATTTGGGGGCTCCCATATTCAGTGCATAGACATTTATAATTGTTAGCTCTTCCTGATGGATAGACCCTGTAATTATTATATAATGCCCTTCTTCATCTCTTGTTACAGCCTTTAATTTAAAGTCTAGTTTGTCTGACATAAGTATGGCTACTCCAACTTTCTTTTGACTTCCAGTAGCATGATAGATAGTACTGCATCCCCTCACTTTCAATCTGAAGGTGTCCTCAAGTCTAAAATGAGTCTCTTGTAGACAGCAAATAGATGGGTCTTGTTTTTTTTATCCATTCTGATACCCTATGTCTTTTGGTTGGAGCATTTAGTCCATTTATGTTCAGTGTTATTATAGAAAGACATGGGTTTAGAGTCACTGTGATGTCTATAGGTTTCATGCTTGTAGCGATGTCTCTGGTACTTTGTCTCACAGGATCCCCCTTAGGATCTCTTGTAGGGCTGCTTTAGTGGTGACAAATTCCTTCCATTTTTGTTTGTTTGGGAAGACCTTTATCTCTCCTTCGATTCTAAAAGACAAACTTGCTAGATAAAGGATTCTCGGCTGCATATTTTTCTGTTCATCACATTGAAGATTTCCTGCCATTCCTTTCTGGCCTGCCAAGTTTCAGCAGAGAGATCCATCACGAGTCTTACAGGTCTCCCTTTATATGTTAGAGCACGTTTATCCCTAGCTGCTTTCAGAATTTTCTCTTTATCCTTGTATTTTGCCAGTTTCACTATGATATGTCGTGCAGAAGATCGATTCAAGTTACATCTGAAGGGAGTTCTCTGTGCCTCTTGGATTTCAATGCATTTTCTTTCCCTAGATCCGGGAAGTTCTCAGCTATTATTTCTTCAAGTACACCTTCAGCACCTTTCCCTCTCTCTTCCTCCTCTGGAATACCAATTATGCATAGATTATTTCTCTTTGGTGCATCACTTAGTTCTCCAATTTTCCCCTCATACTCCTGGATCTTTTTAATCTTTTTCTCAGCTTCCTCTTTTTCCATAATTTTATCTTCTAGTTCACCTATTCTCTCCTCTGCCTCTTCAATCCGAGCCGTGGTCGTCTCCATTTTGTTTTGCAGTTCATTTATAGCATTTTGTTTTAGCTCCTCCTGACTGTTCCTTAGTCCCTTGATCTCTGTAGCAATAGATTCTCTGCTGTCCTCTATACTGTTTTTAAGCCCAGTGATTAATTTTATGACTATTATTCTAAATTCACTTTCTGTTATATTGTTTAAATCCTTTTTGATCAGTTTGTTAGCTGTTGTTATTTCCTGGAGATTCTTTTGAGGGGAATTCTTCCATTTCATCAGTTTGGATAGTCCCTGGAGTGGTGCGGAATTGCGGGGTACCTCCCCTGTGCTGTCTTGAATAACTTGTGTTGGTGGGCGGGGCCGCAGTCAGACCTGATGTCTGCCCCCAGCCCACCACTGGGGCCACAGACAGACTGGTGTGTACCTTCTCTTCTCCTCTCCTAAGAGTGGGATTCACTGTGAGGTGGCGTGGCCCGTCTGGGCTACTTGCACACTGCCAGGCTTGTGGTGCTGGGGATCTGGCGTGTTAGCTGGAGTGGATCGGCAAGGTGCACGGGGGCGGGAGGGGCAGGCTCAGCTTGCTTTTCCTTTGGTGATCCACTTCGGGAGGGGCCCTGCAGCACCGGGAGGGAGTCAGACCCGCCACCGGAGGGATGGATCCGCAGAAGCATAGCGTTGGGTATTTGCGTGGTGCAAGCAAGTTCCCTGGCAGGAACCGGTTCCCTTTGGGATTTTGGCTGGGGGATGGGCAGGGGAGATGGCGCTGGTGAGCTCCTTTGTTCCCCGCCAAGCTGCGCTGTGTCGTCTGGGGCTCAACAACTCTCCCTCCCGTTGTCTTTCAGCCCTCCCACTCTCTGTGCAGAGCTATTAACTTATAACCCTCCAGATGTTAAGTCCCGCTCGCTGTTGGAACACACACTGTCCGGCCCCCTCCGCTTTTGCCAGCCAAACTCGGGGGCTGTGCTTTGCTGGTGGGCCGCCCCTTCGCCCCGGCTCCCTCCTGCCAGTCCGTGTAGCACGCACCGCCTCTCCGCCCTTCCTACCCTCTTCCGTGGACCTCTCGTCTGCACTTGGCTCCGGAGACTCCATTCTGCTAGTCTTCTGACGGTTTTCTGGGCTATTTAGGCAGGTGCAAGTGGAATCTAAGTGATCAGCAAGACACGGTGAGCCCAGCGTCCTCCTACACCGCCATGTTCCTGACCAATCTCTCTCTTTAGCAATTTTAAATCTAGTCAGGTTGAAAGCCAATTCCAGAAACCAAAGAACCAATTCAGAAAACTCTTCCTCAAATCTTGTTTCTCTAGACTCACTAACAGCAGAATGAGTAACTGCTTGATACACTCACATGGAATCCTACACAGCAATGCCAGGGGATGACACACAGCAATATGCAGCCATAAAATCCCAAACAACGTAAGAAATGTTAAAAGTCAAACACAACACACTTAATGCTCTATGAATCCTCTTTACATAAAATACAAAACAGGCCAAAACAACCTATGCAGTTAGAGGCCCAGCAGTGTTTCCCTTATGAGTGGTGACAGGGAGGGACAGCGAACGAGGGCTTCTGGGGGTTGATGATATCTGTGCATTGATGTCTGTGCTGCATACAGAAATGTGATCAGTGTGCATAGTGTTGTTGATCTGTGTACTGTATTAGTGTATCTGTGTTTGTAAAATTTTAAAATACATACCACCAATAAAATCATGAGCTATTGTGAGACTTATGCATAATGTCCTTACATTATCAAGAGGGAGTTTAAACAGACTAAAAAGACTGTGATTAGTTTTTCAAATCATACTGAACTGTCTAGACTGAGACCTAACAAATACTAAGTGTACACTTCCAAAGAAAAGGGGTCAAATGTATACTTGCTTTTAAAAGCTTTTTCCAAACCTACAGGAATTGAAGTAGGAAGTAAGAATAAAGCCAAAAATAAGAATAAAGTCAGAATAAGAATTGGAGAACTTAAAAGTGTTTTTTATGAAATTTAGAACAAACAGCACAGTATATTCATATCAGGTAACATATACTTCACGGTTTGTCTTTATTAGGACTCTCAAAAATGAGTAAAATCTGATAAATGGTCACAGCAAAGAGGAGCTGGAGGAGACATGACCACCAAATGCAAAGTTTCATCACATACATGATGTGTTCTCTGTTGGCAAGTTAGAGGCCTCCGTCTCAATCGCACTGTCTCATGCACTATCACCTCTGTGCCAGAAGGGGTGGCTGACATAACCCACCAAATTCAGAGCCTGGTCTCCCAGTGAAGTTCACTGGAACTCTGGGCACATCCACAGTGCACAGTCCCTCCAGGAGTGAAGCAAAGATCCTTGTTTCCTTGGTTTCCCATCACATATAAGGAAGCCCAGCCCTTCCTGGACTGCTGGTGTATGAGAGACAGCACACATCACTGTGAGTCGTTGGTGAGTCGTTGGAGCCTCTGACAAAGGGAGGCAATCTCCATGGGAAGCCCCACGGGTGTATGAACTTGGGCACTCTGCAATATAACTATATGGTGTACTTTTTAGAATTAGTGATTATCTTGTTAGTGAGCTCTCGTCAAGTAACCCTTAAAAACCTTGGGGTATCTTGGCGTGGTATTACAATGTTGGGAAGTGTCAACATGGACTCTCCTTCTGACAAGGTTAGAAGGGCACCAAAATTCCATGTCCCATGGAAAGTGCATATTCACAAATGAAGACATATGGGTCCTAGGAACATGTCAGCTTGAGAAGAATCAGTGGTACCTACCCCTTTAGAGGAAATTTTAAATTCCACACTATAGCCAAAGTCAATGGCACTAGGAAGCCACAATCATCAGAAAGTGTCCTAAAAGCACGTCCCTGTTCACTGATGGTTTAGGTAGGCTGCACCCTCATGGTGTCCAGTGGGCCACTGGGTCTGGTTAGTGTCAGTGCTGGCTCTCCAGATCTGAAATCAGAGGCAGTTCCTTCCTCCATTGGTCACATCTCAGATTCCTCAGCTGTTGCCAGGGGTCTGGCTGTTAAGTGTACCTCTTGGAAATCTATGGCAGATTACGGACCATCTTGCCTTTCTTGAGTTGTGACCCATGGAAACCAACTGCAGTGCTGAAATACTTGTCTGGGTTACTCATTCAGATGCCCATGGTGAGGCCTGTTCTTTACACAGTTTGCCCAGAATCAAGCTGCTGACTGAGACTGAGGTATCTGTGATTGGCACACTTGTGACTCCTGGTAAAAGTTGACCCTTCTGTTTTTATGACTCATGAGGCCCGGACCTGTGTGTGGGACCACTGACACCCCCAGCCCCACAATTAACACTGGTGCCTCATCGCAGCTGACACTTTCAATCCACCTGTCAGCTGCCACCAGTTACACAACCTGTGCTCTTGAAAATAACGTGTGTCATATCCTAAACTTTCTGGAGCATTTGCATTCTGGGCACAGTAAGTCTCTTACAGAAAAAACTAGCTCCAAAAAATGAACCAGTAGTCCAACACCACCTCCCTAACCTCTGTCATCTTGATCAGAAATCCCAGCGATGGAATGTCTTGCCCAGAAATGCACACCTCATCTCAGCTTCTCCAAGATAATGAATAATGGAGGAACCAGGAGGTTGCATGAAAACATTTTCAAACTCCAAGGGCTACTCTGACCCTTTCTTGCGATAATGTGTCTTTCTTTCCCTTTAAGAGCAGCCACAGAACATCCTGGTTGGTCATGTTCTCAAGGGCATCACAGAACAACGAAGCCGAAGAGATCACTCAATTAGGTATTGAGAACTGTGGTGGTGATTCAGTGTTGTTGTTGTTGTTATTTTAATAAACTATTTTAGAACAGCTTTAGATGCAAAAATACAAAGATGATACAGATTTCCTACAGATACTCAATTTCATTGAGGACTTATATCTTACATCAGTATCTACACTCGTGATAACTAATGAAACAATATCAATGCATTTTTCTTAACTAAAGTAAAAACTTTATAAGCATTTGCTGAATCTTTACCTAATGTCCTTTTTCTGTTCCAAGAAACCATCCAGACACTAAATCTTGTTTAGTGCTCATTTCTCCTGAGTTTCCACTTTGCTGTGACAGTTTATCAGATTTTTCTCATTTTTGATCATCCTGACAGACTTGAGGAGTACTAGTTGGGAATCCCGAAGGGCCCTCCGTTGCGATGAATGTGATAAATTTCTCATGATTATTGTGGGGTTCTGTTTTAGGGAAGAGGACCGAGGGTATGATATGCCATTTCCAGTACAGTATATCAAGGGTACATTCCACCAACATGACTTATCACTGTTGACATCAACCTACATTCCCTGCATGAGGTCATGTGTATGAGGACTCCTCGGTGAGACCTACACGACCCCTTTTCATACTGTACTATTTGCAGAGAAGTCACTGTGTGTGGCTGACATTTAGGATAGGAATGTTATGTTCTGCCTTCTTAAGGATAAAGTTTGTACATAAATTATGTGAAATTCTTCTAAAAAGGAGATCTCATTTCTCTGTTATTTATCGTGAGATTTCTTCATATCAGTTTAGACTCATACACATTTGTTTTATACTCCGAGTTAGAATCCAATACTGCTTCTTCTACTCTTTTTTAAAATCAAAGAGTTAGGGGCACCTGGGTGGCTCAGTCAGTTAAGCAACTGACTCCTGATGTTGGCTCAGGTCATGATCTCACTGTTCATGAGATTGAGCACTTCATGGATCTCTACAGTGAAAGGACAGAGCCTGCGTGGGATTGTGTCTTTCTCCCTCTTTCTCTGTCCCTCCCCCGCTCCCATGTGTTCTCTCTCTCTCTCAAAATAAATAAACATTTTAAAATATAATAATAAAATGAAGTGAAAGTGTTCCGGCTTGACCATGAGGAGCTCTTTCGGGTGACTCCCGTGTCCCTCTGACATAGCCCATTTTTAGAAACCGAGTTGTTTGGCATGTCCTGACTTATGGCACCGCAGCTCTGTAGGCTGATTTCATACACGTCCTGTCCTAGTCCAGGCTGCACCGTCTCTCCAGCAAGCTGCTGCTGTGGGAGAACCGTGTCATGGACCAAGGCATGGACACTAGGTATGCTCACTGCTCCTGGGTGTCACTGTGTTCACACCCTCTCAGCTCAAACACCAAGAAAACCTAAGTGTGTGTGCTGAACCGCTCGTGTGCACATAGGTAGAAACGTGTGTGTGGGGGGGCGATTTGTGTGCATACAGAGCCAACATGACTTCAGGCTGATGTCTCCAACTCCAACCCATTCCTCATGGATCATTCTATGGGATGGCCACAAGAAAGCGGAAGTACAGGGAATGACATGGAACATTCCGAGGTAGAGGAGGAGGGACACCTGGATGCCTGGGAAGGGAACACCATACACAGCAGGAGATATGGGGTGGGGGAGAGGCGGAGTATTAAGGATCATTCATTTTACAGGACTCCCCCTGGACAATGGCATTCTAGGGGGGCTGCACGGCAGGGACACCATCCCGCTAGGCCTGGAGGACAACACTTCCAGACAAAGAACATCACCCTTGGGCTTTGAAATCTAAGGGAATTTTCCCTCCTAGATTTTTTACTTACTGGGGACAGGTGACATTTCTTCTTTCCAGTTTCTCTATGCTTGTCTATGCTCTCCCCATCCCACCACTGTATTCAGGAAGCAGGGAATGTGTCTGCATTCATAGGTTGATAGGTGAACAGGTTTTTCACAGGATGAATCACATCTCAAGTCTTAATCACACTACTTAGGTGATATTTAGATGAGATTTGGGACTTAGAGTTGCTTCCAAAATAAGTTTACACTTTGGAGCTACTGGAACGGGGAGGAGGGGTGAATGTATTTTGTCAGTGAGGATATGAATTTGGGGGGTCTTGAGGGCTGAATATTATGAACCAACCTTTTTCCCCCTGAATTGATAGGCTGAAGTCCTAAATCCCAGGATCTCATTACTCGATTGTACTCACTCCGACTGATATGCCCATGAGTACACTCCTGGGTAACCACTCCATCTCACTCCGGAGTCAAGACCAAATCCGCTTTTTCCATTAAGCAGCACTGATTAAACTGCCATCTTCAGGATACCAGGCACCACAATGAAACAAAACTGCTTCATTCATCGCCACTTTGTCCACGTATGTCCCATACTCAACCATTTGACGAAACGTCGGCATGCATCAGTGTCCACCTTTGAAACTCCTCTGGTTCCTTCTTAGAATTTCTATGGACTTTGGGGCACCTGGGGGCTCAGTCGGTAAAGCATCCAACTTCAGCTCAGGTCATGATCTCGTGGTTCATGAGTTTGAGCCCACATAGGGCTCTGTGCTGACAGCTCAGAGCCTGGAGCCTGCTTTGGATTCTGTCTCTCTCTCTCTGCCCCGTCCCCACTCACATGTTCTTTCTCTCTCAAAAATAAATGAAACATTAAAAAAAATTTTTTTAAGTATTCTATGGACTTTTTCAGCAAATGCAGTGAATATAAAACGACATTGTGCACAAACATACTTTATATATCCCCAGTAACACTACAGGATTTTGTGTTTTGTATCCAGGAAAAGCAGCGTCTGGGGAGAGTATAGTCTCGGCTCATAATGAAAAAGGGGCAGACAGTTGGAAAACACACAGAGATCACCACAGCAGTGTTCACCAGCCACAAACTGGGATTATCAATATAAGCAACACTAACATGAAAGATGGAGGAGAGGGAGTGGAAAGACACAAAGGTGCTCACCAGGACAAGGATGCTCTGAGTGGCTCTGGACTCAGCAGAGGATCTGGGGGAGACATTAGTGCTGTGAATGTGCTGGACCCGCTGCTTGTGCCTGTGCAGGAGGAAGACCATGGAGCCACTGGCCCAGATCATGAGAACAGAAAATAAAACCTCAGGGACTACTATCAACACTGCATAGAGTAGGACTGTCATTGCCTCCTGATGGATAGTAAAACAGTACCCCAAATCTCCTTCCTGTGTGATGTTTTTGGTGCTCCATTGGCTAGGCATATATAACACATACAGAGGAAACACTAAATTTATAAATGCATAATGATTCCAGCAGAGGAAAATGGAGAAGCCAACATATTTTGGGGCTTTGACTTTAAGATCCTTCCAATAGCAGTTCATCGGGCTGATCGTGATGGTCTGGAAGACACTCAAGAGGCAGGTGCTGCTAATGGACAACCCCCTGCCCACTCTCTGAACGTACAAAAAAAGTTTGCATGCAAATGTAGTGAAAAAAGATTTCAATCCCAAAGCTGCCAATGTCTGGGGGACTCCTTCAGAGAGAATGACCAAGGAGTTGGCTATAGTCAAGTGCATGAGAATCAAACGGGTGAACCTCAGCCTGCGTTCAGTGTGGTAAACGGACACGTAATGATAAAGAAGAACGAAATTGCCCACAATTCCAACTGTCGTCTGTGACAAGAAGATTATTCCTACTGTCAAATGCCCTGAAGCTAATCTATCATACATGTTTTCCTTTATATTATGAACAACAATCATTTCTCTGGGCAAAGCCTCACTGAAGGTTTTTACACCACAAATAACATGAATTGAGTGCTCCGATTTGATTGCCATGACTTCCTGTGATTGGAAGAGATGGAGAGATTTGTAGTCTATTTAACTGAAAAGTCCACAGTAAGGATGAGGTGCTGTTATCCTGGAGAAGCAATGACAGGTGAGAGCAAATGGAAAGAAAGCACAAGGCAACATTTTCAGAACCTGAAATGTGCAAGTTATATTGGAAAAAGGAAAACTTGATCACTATCACTTCCTAAAACGAATTAAGTCTGACTGGATTGCTTACATAAATCTTAAAGGTACAATGGATTCATCCTGAAAAAGAAAAAAAAATGTCTATACCTTAGAACACGATATTATTTCTTGAACAGCACAGGGCACATTAACCATGCCAGTAAAATGACTTTGTATTACATGAATGGGTGGTTCTCATCCAAACATCCCCACCACACACACACAATTTGTAACCAGCAGAAAGAATTCCTGAAGACCACACAAGAGAATAAACAATGGACAAACCGTTTCAACAGAAACTTCAAATAAGAGGGTACTCAATAGATAATACAGGTGTAAAAATGTTCTATGTCTATAGTAGTCACATAATTTCAAATATGACACTACCGCCTGGTGCCATCAAACACGACATAAAAATCTAAAACAAGGAGGACAGGGGTGCCTTGTTGGCTCAGGTGGAAGACCATGAGACTCTTGATCTCAGGGTTGTGAGTTCAGACACATCATTGGGTACAGAGATTACTAAAATAAACAAACTTTAAAAAAAAGAATAAAAGGAGAATGAGAGAAACAACAAGTCTTTGCAAACTTGTGGATCAACCAAGAATCTTGAAACTACTGGCAAACATTAAAATTTGGAAACTGTGTGGTAGTATAAACTTTAGCTATCTTGGATATACTATGTCCCAACAAATATACAGCTATGAATATACTCAACAAAGTTTGTCTGCTATCCCTAAAAGACTGGTTACAGAATTATATACCAGCACTACTCGTTACTCATAGTAGTCCAAACTCAGGAATACCCACTTCCCATTAACAGGACCAGCCATCAGTGAATGTTTTCATAGTCACACCATGGAGTCTTCTACAGCAGATCTAAAATGCTAACAAGACTACGCAAGAATACAAATCAATTTTCAAAAGTCATATGGCATGAGAAATAAGTCATCATTACACATTCAGGCAGTATGACTCCATTTATATCAAGTACAAAATGGGAAAAGTGATCTAATCTTTCCAATCTTGGAGAGTTATGAATCTATGAACCTATTCCCAAACATCACAATCCTACAAAGATAGCCAAGAAAACTATACCCGTGGGGACAGTGACTTAGAGAGAACACAAGAAGATACCCGGAATTCTGACAACCACCTGTTTCTTCATCTTGGAATTGCACACACCGGTGTGGTCACTTGTGAAATACCAGTGAGTTGCATCATTAAAACGTGTAGATCTTCTAGTTTTTTAAATACAAACCATCAAAATAAAATTTCAGGGAGCTGAGAAGATTCTGTGCATGTGTTTGGCTGGCTCAATGAGTCCGTACAGAAAGAAAACTTATGGACCAAAAGGTCCAGATTGGAGGTCAACGATGAAACATCACAGAATAATAATGGTGCTTATAATGGGTCTGAGATTTGGTTTAAAAAATTTCAGGAGAGCAGCATCCTAAATATTTGTTCCTTCTTGCTATATTTGCCATAGGAGTAACGATATCTACCAGCACATACAGGGTCCGCAAAGGACAATGGAAATCCCAATATCCTGGGGAGGCTTTAGCTAATCTCCACCCACCTGGAGGTCTCGGGGCGAAGAGGCAGCTGGTGCCAATGAACACACCCTGCCAGCGTTGTGAGGACAGAAAACAGAAGTGCACTCAGAAATGCATCGAAGAATGTTTCAACTCATGGCTGCCAATGTCTTGGGGACACCTGTAAAAGGAAATGACCAAGAAGCAAGTATAATCAGGTGCCTAAGAATCACATCTCAGGATCTCAACCTGGATTCCCTGTAGAAGAGGAAAAGACAGACGATGGTAAAGAAGGGAGAAAATGCCAAGGATTCCAACCATCATCAATGAAGAGGAAACTGTTCTCATTGCCAAATCCTGGAGTCCATTCTGACAGATCCCAGTGAGTAATACTGGTCTTCAGAATCCGAGTATCCTGCACTGAAACATGTCTTTTCGACTGCATGTATCATATCAGTTGAGACACATTATCTCTGGGAAACATATTTACTTCAGTTTGACTGTGTCAAGGTGCCTCCCACAGGGGAAAAAATAATCTTTATATTTTTTTAACGTTTTATTTATTTTTGAGACAGGGAGAGACAGAGCATGAACGGGGGAGGGTCAGAGAGAGGGAGACACAGAATCTGAAACAGGCTCCAGGCTGAGCTGTCAGCACAGAGCCCGACGCGGGGCTCAAACTCACGGACCGCGAGATCATGACCTGAGCCGAAGTTGGCCGCTTAACCGACTGAGCCACCCAGGCGCCCCCAAAAAATAACCTTTAAATACCACTTAAAATGCATGAATCCCTGCCTACTACCATACATATGGAATCTTTTTTCTTTTCCTAAAGGCATGATGGAGGCACGAACATTATTTCCATGGCAGAGATAAAGACAAGCTAGGCACACAGGGTAAGCAATCTAAGTTCACACATTGGTTAGGGGCCGAGTGGAGACTGGAACCTGGCACGTTGGAGCGAAGACACTGTCTGAACCTCTGTGCTCCACTAACAATGCACGTCAGCTGTGCCTTCAAACAGTCCAGACGCATATTTAATTTTGCATTTATACTTTTCCATCTTATTTCACACTATATTTTATTTTATATGTTTGGTGTAAAAAGCATACATTTTTCATTAAGGATATTTTATTTAGGTGAATAACATAGGTAAATAAAGTTTTAATATAATAAAGTTCAGAGGCATGAATTACAGGCTAATCCTGCAGGAGACATCCCTGTGCCCACATTAGATTTCATAAATGCAGTATTTGCTAACAATACTTTGGCAGTAGAAAGAGTCATTTCCTGTCACAGTAAGAACAAAAGTCATGGCTTCCACACACACAATATTACATCATAGTACCTTGTTCTCTAATCAACGGTTTATAAAATCCTACTATAAGATGAAACAGTTATTGATGATTATGTTTTAAATGCTGAGGTATTTTAACAAAATGTGCATTGAGTGAAACTATTAGCACTAAGGCAAGATTGTAAAAGACAGTAAAATACAAGACACACGTAAAATGGTTCTAAGAATATGGAATTGTGTGTGTCACGTAAGTTTAAAATCATTAGAATATTAGTTCTGAGACTGGGATTCATATTAGAATATTATTAAACCAGAGAGAATGAGCCAAGATTCACCTGCCCCAGGCACCTCTCGTCTGGTCCCATAATTACAGTGAACTTTGCCCCAACTGACTCTTGCTTCCTGCTCTGGTATGATGTCATGGTTTTGTGAGTTCGAGCCCCATGTTGGGATCCCCACGGACAGTGCAGAGCCTGATAGGGATTCTCTCTCCCTCTCTCTCTGCCCCTACCCCACTCTGCTATCTCTGTCTCTCTCAAAATAAAGAAATAAACGTATTTTTAAAAAAATTCTAAAAACAGATTCATCTACACGATCTCTGTAAAGGATTAGAAAACTGTTTCTGCTCTACCCTTCTCTGTATTATAAGCAGAAGGCATTGTAAGCACACCTCTACTGACACTGAAAACTCTCAGCTCACACCCAAGGAACTAGTCCACCTCCCTCTTTAGCTCTTCCCCTGGTCTGTCCCGACCCTCAGGATCCCTTTCCAGACACGAACACTTACTCACACGTCCTTCCTTACAGGCGCTGCCTCTCCGTCTGACAGAGAAAGAACTCACTGGACTCGTCACGTTGAAGGATGGGGGCGCAGCGTGAAGGTCACAGCAGCCAGTACGTGTGAGGGAGGGAGGCAGCCAGACCAGAGATAAGGCTTTGTGATCTGTGACCTCCCCTCCCGTCAGAACTGCAATTATCATTTCACACGTGGTGGCAATGACAGCACAGCCTTCGGTAGCTGACAATACTTCTGAAAAACTTTCTCCCAGGACTAATTACCAAATCCAATTACAAGTTTGTGAGTATCTCCAAAGAGACTGTTGTCTGCTTTAGGAGGGGCTCTTACTTTTCACGATCCCTGATGGCAGAGAGGGGCTCACAGGGAAGGAGCAGTAAATACTGATGTCAGACAACTAAGGGACTGGCAGTGAGTGTGTGTGTCTCACAGGCGTCCCCAATTCCTGGCGTCCCCGATACCTGGTGGTGCTCTGGTGGGAAGGGCAAATCCCCAGGAGCAGCGTGGGGCCGGGGAGGTTCTTGGGCCACACAGGGAGAAGCGGTTCCACTGCTGGAAGGACACTTGGTAGAGGCTGTGAGGCCACCTGGGCCCAGCAGACCCCACACAATGGTCGCATTCGCTGGTGCTGAACAAGGTCATTAAGGGTGAAGCCTGGTGCCAGATGTGTGCTGTGATTTTCCATAATCCCTGAAATGCTGCTGCTACACTATCTCGTGAACTTTTTCTGGGGCGGGCTGGCACCTGGCTGCAGTCTCTGGGCATCAGCAGCAGCACAGTCCCACAAACTTTCCTGGGTGGGGCTGGCACCCGGCCATGGCTCGGTGAGACCCTCCAATGAGTCAAAGCTGCAGTACCTCAGAAGTGGGGGGCCGGGGAAGGCAGTCGCATCTGAGACAAAACTCAGGAGAGAGGTACTACCTGGGGCTTGGTCAGGGACAGCATAAAAGTGGGGAGTGAATGAAAGCTGAAGACAAAGGACAGGTGAGCGATTGCTGATCAGGGAGAAGAGAGTTCCAATACTAGAGACTGGGTAGCTGGGTGACGCCATTTTCACCGCTCCTGCACATGCGCATACCCACCTACAAGCGCCACAACAATCCACCCCAATAGGCTGGTAGCGCCAACTAGGGGAGAATGGAGCCATTACACTAAGCCCCGCCCAACTGGGCCAACCTCACTCTTCAAGAACAGAAGTCTCAACACCTGCTTAGTTTATGGACTATAAAGCACTTCATAGTCTGACTTCTAGGGGAAAAATGAAGTAATTTCAATCGTATTTCAGTCTGTTAGGAGGCCAATCTATTCAATTTTCTTTTTCTTCCCTTTTCTTTTCTCTTTTTTCTCTTTTTAATTTCCTTTTTCTTGATTACAATAGGAGAAACAATTCATTTTTATTTTTAATTTTTATTAAAAATATTTTTATTTTTTTACTATATTTTTTACTTTTGTTTAAATTGTTCAAATTCTAGGGGCGCCTGGGTGGCGCAGTCGGTTAAGCGTCCGACTTCAGCCAGGTCACGATCTCACGGTCTGTGAGTTCGAGCCCCGCGTCAGGCTCTGGGCTGAGGGCTCGGAGCCTGGAGCCTGTTTCCGATTCTGTGTCTCCCTCTCTCTCTGCCCCTCCCCCGTTCATGCTCTGTCTCTCTCTGTCCCAAAAATAAATAAAAAAAAAAATAAATAAAAAAATAAATAAATTGTTCAAATTCTATTTAATTCCATCATTTTATTTTACTCTACTTCACTATATTCATTTCTTCAAATTATAAAACGATTTCCTTTTTTATCTTCTCTTTTGTTTCTTTTTTCTTGAATACAGAAAGAGAAAGAATTTTTAATTTTTATTAAAAATATTTTTAATTTTTTTCTACTATATTTTTCACTTTTGTGTAAATTGTTTCAAATTCTAGTTTACTTACATCATTTCATTTTAGTCCACTTCAGTGTAATCATTTTTTCAAATTTTCAAACAATTTCTTTTTTCTTCTTTCTCCTTTTTTCTCTAATCCATCAAGCAACTTAAACACCCAGACCAAAACACACCTAGGATCTAGCATCATTCATTCAATTTGTGTGTGTGTGTGTGTGTGTGTTTGTTTTTAATTTTTTAATTGTAATATTTTTTTAATTTTAATTTTTTTAACTTTAATTTTTTAACCTCATTAATTCCTCTTCTCCCTTCAAAATGATGAAACAAAGGAATTCACCACAAAATAAAGAGCAGGAAGAAACGACAGCCAGAGACTTAACCAACACAGATACGAGCAAGATGTCTGAACCAGAATTTAGAATCATGACAATAAGAATACTAGCTGCGGTCGAAAATAGATTAGAATCCCTTTCTGTGGAGATAAAAAAAAAAAAAGTAAAAACTAGTCAGGATGAAATAAAAAATGCTATAACTGAGCTGCAATCACGAATGGATGCTGTGGAGGCAAGGATGGATGAGGCAGAACAGAGAATCAGTGATACAGAGGACAAACTTATGGAGAATAACGAAGCAGAGAAAAAGAGGGAGATTAAGGCAAAAGAGCACAATTTAAGATTAGAGAAATCAGTGTCTTGTTAAAAAGGAACAACATCAGAATCACTGGGGTCCCAGAAGAAGAAGAGACAGAAATACGGGTAGAAGGGTTATGTGAGCAAACCATAACTGAAAACTTTCCTAATCTGGGGAAAGACACAGACATCAAAATCCAGGAAGCACAGAGGACTCCCATTAGATTCAACAAAAACCGACCATCAACTAGGCAAATCATAGTCAAATTCACAAAATACTTAGGCAAGGAGAGAATCATGAAAGCAGCAAGGGAAAAAAAGTCCTTAACCTACAAGGGAAGACAGATCAGGTTTGCAGCACACCTATCCACAGAAACATGGCAGGCCAGAAAGGAGTGGCAGGATATATTCAGTGTGCTGAATCAGAAAAATATGCAGCCAAGAATTCTCTACCCAGCAAGGTTGTCATTCCAAATAGAAGGAGAGATAAAAAGTTTCCAAGACAAACAAAAATGAAAGGAGTCTGTGACCACTAAACCAGCCCTGCAAGAAATTTTAAGGGGGACTCTGTGATGGGGAAAAAAGATGAAATTAATTAATTTAATTAAATACCAAAAGCAACAAAGACTAGAAAGGACCAGAGAACACCACCAGAAACTCCAACTCTACAAGCAACATAATGGCAATAAATTCATATCTTTCAGTACTCACTCTAATATCAATGGCCTCAATGCTCCAATCAAAAGATACAGGGTAACAGAATGCATAAGAAAACAGGATCCATCTATGTGCTGTTTACAAGGGACCCACTTTAGACCTAAAGACACCTTCAGATTGAAAGTAAGGAGATGGAGAACCATCTATCATGCTAATGGTCAACAAAAGAAAGCCGGAGCAGGCGTACTTATATCAGACAATCTAGACTTTAAAATAGAAACTGTATTGGGGCGCCTGGGTGGCGCAGTCGGTTAAGCATCCGACTTCAGCCAGGTCACGATCTCGCGGTCTGTGAGTTCGAGCCCCGCGTCGGGCTCTGGGCTGATGGCTCGGAGCCTGGAGCCTGTTTCCGATTCTGTGTCTCCCTCTCTCTCTGCCCCTCCCCCGTTCGTGCTCTGTCTCTCTCTGTCCCAAAAATAAATAAAAAACGTTGAAAAAAAAAAATTAAAAAAAAAAAAAAAAAAAAAAAGAAACTGTATCAAGAGATGAAGAAGGGCATTATATCATAATTAAGGGGTCTATCCACCAAGAAGATTTAACAATTGTAAACATTTATGCACCAAACGTGAAAGAACCGAAATATATAAATCAATTAATCACAAACATAAAGAAACTCATTGATAGTAATACCATCACATTAAGAGACTTCAACACCCCACTCACAGCAATGGACAGATCATCTAATTGCAAAATCAACAAGGAAACAATGGTTATGAATGACACACTGGACCAGATGGACTTAACAGTTATATTCAGAACATTTCATCCTAAAGCAGCAGAATATACATTCTTCTCCAGTGCACATGGAACGTTCTCCAGAATAGACCACATACTGGGACACAAATCAGCCCTCAGCAAGTACAAAAAGATCGAGATCGTACCGTGCATATTTTCACACCACAATGCTATCAAACTTGAAATCAACCACAAGAAAACATTTGGAAAGGTAACAAATACTTGGGAGACTCAAGAACATCCTCCTAAAGAAGGAGTGGGCTACGGAAGCAGTTAAAGAGGAAATTAAAAAGAATATAGAAGTCAATGAAAATGATAACACCACAACCCAAACCTCTGGGATGCAGCAAAGGAGGTCATAAGAGGAAAGTATACAGCAACCCAGGCCTTCCTAAAGAAGGAAGAAAGATCTCAGATACACAACCCAACCTTACACCTTCAAGAGCTGGAAAAAGAACAGCAAATAAAACCAAAAACCAGCAGAAGTCAGGAAACAATAAAGATTAAAGCAGAAATTAATGCGATCGAAACCAAAAAAAAAAAAAAAAAAACAGAATAGATCAATGAAACCAGAAGCTGGTTCTTTGAAAGAATTTACAAAACTGATAAACCACTAGCCAGTTTGATCAAAAAGAAAAAGGAAAGGATCCAAATAAATAAAATCAAGAATGAAAGAGGAGAGATCACAACCAACACAACAGAAATAAAAACAATAAGAGAATATTATGAGCAATTATATGCCAATAAAATAGGCAATCTGGAAAAAATGGACAAATTCCTAGAAACATATACACTACCAAAATTGAAGCAGGAATAGAAACTGAACAAACCCATAACCAGTAAGGAAATCAAACTAGTAATCAAAAACCTTCCCCAAGGGGTGCCTGGGTGGCTCAGTCGGTTGAGCATCCGACTTCAGCTCAGGTCATGATCTCACAGTCCGTGAGTTCTAGCCCTGTGTTGGGCTCCATGCTGTCAGTTCAGAGCCTGGAGCCTGCTTCAGATTCTGAGTCTTCCTCTCTCTCTCTGCCCCTCCCCTGCTCACGCTCTGTCTCTCCATATCAAAAAAAATGAATAAACGTTAAAAAAAAATTTTATAATTAAAAAAAAAAAAAACCTTCCCCAAAACAAGAGTCCAGGGCCAGATGGCTTTCCAGGGGAATTCTACCAAACATTTAAGAAGAGTTAACACCTATTTTCTTGAACCTGTTCCAAAAAAATAGAAACGAAAGGAAAACTTTCAAACTCATTCTGTGAAGCCAGCATTACCTTGATTCCAAAACCAGACAGCAACCCCACTAAAAAGAGGAATGACAGACCAATTTCCCTGATGAACAAGGATGCAAAAATCCTCAACAAGATATTAGCCAACTGGCTCCAACAATACATTAAAAAAATTATTCACCATGACCAACTGGGATTTATACCTGGGAGGAAGGGCTGGTTCAATATCTGCAAAACAATTAATGGGATTCATCACATCAATAAAAGAAAGGACAAGAACTGTATGATCCTCTTAATAGATGCAGAGAAAGCATTTGACAAAATACAGCACCCTTTCTTGATAAAAACCCTCAAGAAAGCAGGGATAGAAGGATCATAAATCAAGATCATAAAAGCCATATATGAACAAGCCAATGCTAATATCATCCTCAATGGGGAAAAACTGAGAGCTTTCTCCCTAAGGTCAGGAACAAAAAAGGGATGTCCACTCTCACCACTGTTATTCAACATAGTATTGGAAGTCTTAGCCTCTACAATCAGACAACACAAAGAAATACAAGGCATCCAAATAGGCCAGGAGGAGGTCAAACTTTCACTCTTTGCAGATGACATGATACTCTATATGGAAAACCCTAAAGAGTCCACCAACAAAACTGCTAGAACTGATTCATGAAATCAGCAAAGTGGCAGGATATAAAATCAATGCACAGAAATTGGTTGCATTCCTCTACACCAACAATGAAGCAACAGAAAGAGAAATCAAGGAATCGACCCCATTTACGGTTGCACCAAAAACAATAAAATACCTAGGAATAAATCTAACCAAAGAGGTGAAAAATCTATACACTGAAAACGATAGAAAGCTTATGAAAGAAACTGAAGACACAAAAACACGGGAGAAGATTCCATGCTCCTGGAGAGGAAGAACAAACATTATTAAAGTGTCAATACTACCCAAAGCAATCTATATATTCAATGCAATCTCTATCAAAATAACACCAGCATTCTTCACAGAGCTAGAACAAATAATCCTAAAATTTGTATGGAACCAGAAAAGACCCCGAATAGCCAAAGCAATCTTGAAAAAGAAAACCAAAGCAGGAGGCATCACAATCCCAGACTTTAAGCTACACTACAAAGCTGTAATCATCAAGACAGTATGGTACTGGCACAAGAACAGACACTCAGATCAATGGAACAGAATAGAGAACCCAGAAACGGACCCACAAACGTATGGCCAACTAATCTTTGACAGAGCAGGAAAGAATATCCAATGGAATAAAGACAGTCTCTTCAGCAAGTGGTGCTGGGAACACTGGACAGCGACATGCAGAAGAATGAACCTGGACCACTTTCTTACACCATACACAAAAACAAACTCAAAATGGAGGAAAGACCTCAATGTAAGACAGGAAGCCATCAAAATCCTCGAGCAGAAAGCAGGCAAAAACCTCTTTGATCTTGGCCGCAGCAACTTCTTACACAACACGTCTCCACAGACAAGGGAAGCAAAAGCAAAAATGAACTACTGGGACCTCATCAAAATAAAAACCTTCTGCACAGCAAAGGAAACAATCAGCAAAACTAAAAGGCAACTGACAGAATGGGAGAAGATATTTGCAAACGACATATCAGATAAAGGGTTAGTATCCAAAATCTAAAAAGAACTTACCAAACTCAACACCCAAAAAACAAATAATCCAGTGAAGAAACGGGCAAAAGACATGAATAGACACTTCTCCAAGGAAGACATCCAGATGGCCAACCGACACATGAAAAAATGATCAACATCACTCATCATCAGGGAAATACAGGTCAAAACCACAATGAGATACCACCTTACACCTGTCAGAATGGCTAACATTAACAACTCAGGCAACAACAGATGTTGGCAAGGATGCGGAGAAAGAGGATCTCTTTGGCACTGCTGGTGGAAATGCAAACTGGTGCAGCCACTCTGGAAAACGGTATGGAGGTTCTTCAAAAAATCAAAAAGAGAACTACCCTATGACCGTGCAATTGCACTACTAGGAATATATCCAAGGGATACAGGTATGCTGTTTCAAAGGGGCACATGCACCCCTATGTTTATAGCAGTGCTATCGACAAGAGCCAAAGTATGGGAAGAGTCCAGATGTCCATTGACAGATGAATGGACAAAGAAGATGTGGTGTTTATGTATGCAATGGAGTATTACTCGGCAATCACAAATAATGAAATCTTGCCTTTTGCAACTACATGGATGGAACTAGAGGGTATTACGTTAAATGAAATTAGTCAGTGAGAGAAAGACAAAGTTCATATGGCTTCACTCATATGAGGAACTTAGGATACAAAACAGATGAACATAAGGGAAGGAAAGCAAACATAATATAAAAACAGGGAGGGCGACAAAACATAAGAGACTCTTAAATATAGAGAACAAACAGAGGGGTGTTGGAGGGGTTGTGGGAGGGGGGATGGGCTAAGTGGGTAAGGTGCAATAAGAAATCTACTGCTGAAATCATTGTTGCACTACATGCTAACTTGGATGTAAATTAAAACTTAATTAATTAAAAAAATAAAAACTGAATCTCCTATTGGAATTTCCAACTGCAATTCAACCTCACAGGTTTCATCCCTTCTTCCAACAGTTCCACACGTCTGTCTTCCTCCCCCAAAGATAGAACTCTTTGCAATTTCTGAAAAAGCAAATGCATGTACTTCCGTGCAAAATCCACCAATACACAAACGAATGAGAATTTTATAGAAGAAAAATCATCAGACCCTTTGGATCAGTGTTCCCAACCTTGGCACTACTGACCTGTGACCTAGATACGTCTCCGTGGTGGGAGTTGTCCTGTACATAGCAGGATATGTGTCTATATCTCCCACTCCACTATGTGCCAGAAGCAACCCGCACCTCACTCCTCCCCAAATGTAAAGGTCACTAAACACTGCCACATGATCTTGGGCCGGGCAGGGGATCGGGGGGAAACCACAGGAAAATTACCCTAGTTAGGGATCAGTGTTAGAGAGGTGTTAAGCAATTCTAACAAAAAATCACTTAATGAAAACTTTTGGTACAGAGGCATTAAATTATGTTAATCTTATAACCTAAATATTCAACTTGCCTTATTTTTCTAGATATGATTTCATTGTAATGCTTTGTAGACAATGAAACACATTACTACATGTAACATTGTGAACAGATTAAATGTTCTTAAAAAATATGGGAAAAAAATAGGGCTCCTGGCTGGCTCAGCCTATAGATCACAGATTCTTGATCTCTAGGTTGTGAGTTTGAGCTCCACATTCGGTGTGGAGATTCCTTAAATAAACAAACTTTAAAAAGTAAACAAATCTTTAAAAAAATACATGGGAAAACTGAAATGATTATTGTACAATTTTATCTTAACCAATACACTTTATTAACACGAGAAACTATCACTAAATTAAAAAAAAAATGCCTGTGGTCCTATAACAGAGTGAAATGCACGCTCAAACTTGTGATGTCAATATACGATAACCTTCACACGTTATTTTCCATACCTGACACCCCTAGGATACATATATTGCACTCAAAAGGTGACAATAAGCTGACACTCTCTAGAGGCTGTGTGATAACCACTTTTATTTATATGGGTTAAAGATATCTTTGTATGTCATCGAATATACATTTAAGGTGACAGTTCCAAAGGCTTCAGTCCCTTACACACATAATTCAAACATCTATCGTTGCCCGTTTAAAATACTTCCACTTGTTCGTTTTCAAACAAATCTGTGATGAAAATACCTTCACGTGTGCGCTGCGAGAATCTCTGAGACAAATCCGACCGTGAGAAGAATCGGCGGGCAACGTGGAGTGCAATTTTCAAGACTTATGCCGGGACATCGCGCCACTCCTCCAGAAGCACGCGGGTCCAGGTGAAGACACGAGTCAAGCGAGGTCCGGCCTCTGCACGTGGCTGGCAGCTCGGCTCTCCTCCGGCAGCGTCTGGGCCTGAGCGCTTGCACTTGCCACGTGGATCACGAGTGCTAGAAGCGGCGTGCTCGGTGCTCGGCCCACACTTGCGCCGGCGCCTGGACACCGGGCTGGCTCAGCCCCGCACACAACCAGACCGCAGCTGACGAGGCCTCCCAACAATGCTGGTCCTCACCCACCTCGCATTACGCCCGAGTCTCCGGCCCATCCTGCCCCCGTCACGCTCAGGACCTCCAGTCCACACCCGATCCCCCAACATCTGGACCCCTCGACCACCCCCACAAGATCATTTCAACCCAAGCTCACAGACCAGGGCTCATAGTCCGCTCTACCTGCAGCCACAAATGGAAGCACAAAACCCATCTTGGCACTAACACGCGCTCTCTCCTCTCCAGGTGGGTCCTGGAACTCGCTCATTCCACTCCCTTGCAGCCCAGGACCTCGTGCGTGCGCACCAAAGGGCGAACATCGCAACTCCCCTCAACCCCACCCCCACCCGGGAACCCAAATCCTTCCTCCATTCAAACCAAGATGCCCTCGAGGGCAGCACCGGGTGCTGGGACCCGTCACCGAAGACACACGGATAAAAGCGCCACCAGACTCTAGTGCGAATCTGTCCCTCTCACGCGACCCTGACACCCGCCTGTCGCGGGCAGGCTCCGGGCAGCCGTGAGCCCAGAGCCGAGCTGCCCTCAGCACGCGGTCCCGTCCCTCCCTGGGGCCCGCAAGCACCCCCAGGCCACCGCCAGCCCACACTCCCTGAGAACTAACCTTCCAGGAGGAGAAGCCGCAGCTCTAAGCCAGTTCCTCACCTGGAAGGGCCAAGGGCGTCTGCGGGAGCTCAACGGTCACCTGACCCTGCCGGACAGGCGCGCAGGCGCAACGAGGCCGTAGCCACGCCCACACGCCCATCCCCGAGCTCGCGCCTGCGCAGAGGCCGCCCAAGAAGGCCAACCCCCTCCTAGGACCTGCCACGTGCAACTGCGCGCTCAGGCTCCCCTGGAGGGTCCTCAGACTTCCCCTCTAGCAGCCGCTCCGTCCCCACGGCAATCACCTGTGCTGGTTCTGTTCCTTCCTCTTCATTTGCTACATGTGAGGAACCCACAGCATCTGTGTTGAGATGGGACGTTAGCGAGTAAGAGGGTCAGGTGTGCTCTGCCTGCTCTCTCTAGGGCTACCGAAAGGCGGATTGGGTGGGGGATGCTGTGGAAACCGAGTTCTGGGGAGAGAAGCAGCAGCACCACCAGAGACTCTGTTGAAAATGGTAATTCATCGGCCGGACCGCAGCTGTATCTCAATCTCCTAGAGTAGCGTTCTCCTGCAGACTCTGTTTCAACAGAAATGCAGGAGATTCACATACACATAACACTTTGAGAGGCAGCGTTTGGTTAACTGGTCCTCGACGCTAGCTTCTTGTTACCGTCACCTGAGAGATTTTAAGAACTACCATTTCCCGTGCCCACCCACTTCTGCCTCATAGATGGCCATCCTATAGCTGTGTACTCTCCTGGTGGAAGGGGCTAGTGAACTCTGTGGAGTCATTTTTACAAGGTCAATGTTCTTATTCAGGAGAGCTCATCCTCACGATTTATGCGTCTCCCAAAGCCCCATCTCCAAATGCCATCACACTGGGGATTCGATTTCACCACGTGATTGGATGGGCACTTTGTACAGAAGTTCTTAGTGGTCTGCAGTTGGTGGAATTCGCATGAGACAATGTCTCGAAGGGGTTAAAATCATGGTGGGAGAGGAGCAAGGAGATTATTTATATGTGGGGCAGTTGGGCCTTGGAGGAAGACAGTGCGATACAAGCTAGATACAGAATGTTAGGAGAGGAAACCTGGAGGAGACTGTGAAAGAGGTGAAAGAGACACAGGCAGTCGGGGCCAGCGAGGGTAGTGGGAGTGAGGTAGTGGGGAAAGCACATTTTCCTACATAATTTTCGTATGAATTGGCACTGAATTATTCGAACAAGTCCAAATTCATTAACTTCGATTGTGAAGTGATTTCAATAATAATTTATTTACATCATGGACTTCCTTTTACTTGTATCCCTGCATGTTCTTCCTAGGTATTTTTGTGTCATTCTGTTTATGTACAAATAACCTTAATTGGTTATTAGTTCAGTGGTCTGAAGATTAGGAAAGTACTAGTTTCTGGGTAGAGGAACTTCCCTGGGAAGTGAGGAACCCAGGGAGATACACATCCTTCCCCACTAATCCCTCACATGTCAGTACTCAGTATTTCCTGATGTCCTTCATAGGACATGCTGTCTACCTACAGGGATCAAGTGGGAAAAAGGCTGCTCACAAATACTCAGTCTCCTTACACAGTTCTAACTAGAAACTCATAACCATTTTTTTTTTTTTTTTTGTAATTAACAACTGGGGAAATTTTTGAGAAACATCTTCAGCTCCCAAGACTGTATTCCCAGTGTGGCTACAAATGAAATAATTGCAGTTGTGAGGGAGGTGACCTCACAGGATCACAAAGCTATATCACAGGGCCTGGCTGCCCCCCTCCCACACATGGACTGTCTGCCATGCCCTTCACACTGAGCCCCTCCTGGAAGCAGGAAGGAGTCGGTGAGGATTTCTCTTTCAATCTGAGAGGCAGTGTCTGTATCAAGAGTCTGGGTGAGTGATCATATCAGAAATCTTCTTTATATTAGCTGGTTCATTGTGAAAGCCATGCAGGAAGGTGGAATAATTCTGAGGCTTGAGCTGAGCTAGTTAAGAGGAGATGGGGTCCTAGCCCTTCACCAATCGCTGACGGCTCCTGATGCAATAAATGCCATCTCTGTTCATAGTGATTTCTTGGCGTTTAATGCAAGTAATAATACACAGAGATTTTTAAGTCCTTACAGACTGAGTTGTAAAATCAATTTGTTGTGCAGTCTACATTATAGGATTCATAGACTAAAATTTCAGGGTTACTAGAGGTGCATCTGTAACACCTCCATGCTTGCAGTAAAGAGTATGATGAATTTACAGGAATCATATGATCCTGTGCAGAAAGTGTATCCAAATGATAATGGCTTGAACTGAAAGGTTTCCTCTACCTTTGGATGTACCATGCAATTACTGGGGACAGTAACTGAGTCTCCACTGAAAACATCCATAAGCTGTTGATTATAGTGTAACTACATTCATTCTGAAAGTTAGGAAGTGAACAGGTAAGGAACAGTTGGCATAATTTTAAGTTCCGGGTGGCAGTTCTCAGGTTCATATCATCTTCTTTCCACCCATTTAAAAATTATTCTGCTATCAACACACAAACCTAGTACTTCGATTCATAAACTACATAACAATACGCACCTTGCAAATGCCATTTTGCGCTAATATCTTTTATGCTAGTATCTCTCACAAATCTTAGTTCTTAGTAGTCTTAACTCAGGTACTAAAAATTGTATCATCTGAAATTAATAATTTAGGTTTCTGCCTTACACTATTTTATCAGGCATTAGTGTTTCATGTTCCAAAGTTTATGGCATCACATGTGATCATTCAACAATTCCTGTGATTGCTGCCATTACACTTGGGTTCGTGACATAAAATCAAACTAGTCTTTCTTCTGCCATCGTAGTATCAACCTCCTCTTACATCCACTACATGTAACTAGTTACGGGACAGGTTCCTGCAGTAAACTACTGCCTGCAGTGCATGACATTCACTAAGATATTTAAGGCTTGACCCAGAATTGATAGTGTTCCATCAAATAAATCTTGACAAGTATATGGGAACTTGTTGTAATGAAAATTATATAATACCGCCACTCGAAAATCAACTACAAGGGGTCAAGTCAAAAGTAACTATAGACCTGGATTGTTAGATGGACACAGCTAACTAGCTGTCTAGCAGACCAATAGGACAGCCTGAAGGAGCAGATTTGGACAGATCCTTAACCTCTCTGTGTGTCTGTTCTGTTCATCTTTTAATTACAGCCACAGTAATGCCGACCTCATAGATGTGTGGAGCATGAAGAAGTTCTCACGTGAGTGCCTTCACAGGAGTGATTTTACATTTTAAGGGCTCTTGAAAAGTTCTACATTCAGCCCTCAGAAGCTGCTGTGAAAAGAAGACCTCAAGTAGGCGTATCCAAGGGGCAAGGAATGGAAAGCAGAACATAGTGGACTTCAGCTGACGTGATACATGTTGCGCATGTCTCATATTTCCATGCAGGAAGTTCTAGCCCAGGAGGCAACGGTCAGTGACTGGGACCAGAGAGAATGGCCAAGTGGGATCTGGCCATCGGCCTGATCTTTTTAACACAGACTACCGTTGGAATCCTGGGCAATTTCTCACTTCTTTGTCATTATATCATCCTTTCCTTCACTGAGTACAGGTGGAGGTCCACAGATTTCATTCATAAGCACCTGATTGGAGCCAACTTCTTAGCCCTAGTCTGTAAAGGAGTCCCCCAGACCATGGCAGCATTTGGGCGGAAACATTTCCTCAGTGACATTGGATGCAAACTTCTTTCCTTTCTTCACAGAGTGGGGAGGGGAGTGTCCATTGGTAGCATCTGCACCCTGAGCGTCTACCAGGCCATCACCATCAGGCCTGGGAACTCCAGGTGGGCAGAGCTTAAAGTCAAAGCGCCCAAATACATTGTCCCCTCGATTTTCCTGTGTTGGGTCCTGCAAATGCTGGTGAATATCATTTTCCCTATGTACTTAACGAGCACATTGAGCGATAAGAACATCACAAACAAAAAGCATTTTGGATACTGTTCTTCGGTTCGTCATGACAAAACTAGTGACTCACTGTACGGACTGTTGTTATCATTCCCCGATGTGTTATGTCTGGGGCTCATGCTCTGGGCCAGCAGCTCCATGGTTTTCCTTCTGTACAGGCACAAGCAGCAGGTCCAACATATTCGAAGAACCAACGCCTCTTCCAGATCCTCCCATGAGTCTAGAGCCACCAAAATCATCCTTCTTCTGATGAGCAGCTTTGCCTGTTTTTACACCCTCTCCTCCATCTTTCAAGTTGTTGTGGCTTTTTTTGAAAATCCCAGCTGGATCATCATGAATGTCACTGCATTTGTGTCTGTATGTTTCCCAACTGTCAGCCCCTTTCTGCTCATGAGCCATGACTCCAGGGTACCCAGGCTGTGCTTTGCATGGACAAGGAATATAAAATCCCCTCATCCAGGGCGCCTGGGTGGTTCAGTCCACTGAGCATCTCACTCTTGATTTTAGCTCAGGTCATGACACCAGGGTCGTGGAATCAGCATGGAGCCTGCTTAAGACTCTCTCTCTTTCAAATAAAAATTCTGTCTCTCTCAAATAAACTTAAACTTTTTTTTAAATAATAAAATCCCCTCATCTTAGGAGAAATATGTAAACTGTGTGTATTTGTATAACGTAGTTGCCGATTAATTCACCCCCTTCAGTGTTCTAAATAACACTATGAGTCAAAAGGGAATGATAAATAGGACATGCTGAGCATTTCTTCAAAATAAACAATAAATCATAATAACATTGTAATGAAATATATTTGTCTTGTAAATACTTATATAATTGAAGTTTTCCTAATACTTTCAGTAGAGGAGTTCAGAATTTATATGCAGTAATAAATGCCTGGTCTGGAAACAATCTATATTCCAGAGAAGTCTTCCAGTGTGTGGCTTTCAACCTAATGCAATAAATTTCCAAGAAATGCACCTGGCATGAAATTTGGGGAAAAGTCATACGAATATGGCTTAGCATGTGGCCTTGTCATGCCTTCAACTGAATATAATGTCCCCAGTAAATAATGAATAGCCTGGGTGGAGCTGGAGGAAAAATCCATTCTTGGGCAGTAGTGTCTCTGGGAGCCAGTTAGGAGTTTTGTAGGTAAGTCACACCCTTAGAGAGAGGGCACTGATTCATTTGAAACATGATGTTACAAAGGCAGATCACCATGTTTACCATATTTTCATGAGGAAATGGCCAGGATAAAGAGCATCGGGGCAAAGGAAAGTACAAAAACGAAAAACTGTTTCCACTGATATTTGAAGACCGTCAAGTGAGTGTTAACAATGTAAGCAGACATGTGTTGTGATCAGGAGAAAGTGGATTTTTCTCTATTATGTTAAGATGACCTGGGACGTTGGCAAGATGGGGTCTGGAAGGAAACGCTTGGGTCTCCCTCAGGGCACATACAGGCCTTGGGGTCATTTATTTACACGGAGCTTCAGCTGGAACCTCAAACTCCCAAGGTCAGCCTTTTCTTTGACCTCTTTGTCCAGCAACATTAAGAGCAACCAGCCAATGTTATCATGTTTATTAGTTTTCCAAAATTCTTTGCAAGTATCAAACACATGTTCACCCAGATACTTTTTTTTTTTAAGTAGCTGATTAGGAGCGTTGAGGGAAGATATTCCGTGATAGGTTATCAGTGCTCTCTTTTGCATTTTTAAATCTAAAGGGATTTGAAATCTAATTCTTTGGTTTCTACTCAAGAACCCATTCAGAAATCTCTTCCTTAAATCTTGTGTCTCTAGATTCACTCCTGGTAACAGTGGAATGATTAGTTGTTTGATATTCCTAAAATGGAATCCTATACAGCAATGCCAGGGGATGAATAATATGGAAGGATAAATTCCCAAACAACATAAGAAATGAAAAAAGTCAAATACAAAAGAGTTCATGCTCTATTATTCTACTATATAAAATACCAAACAGGCAAAAATAACCTATGCTGGTAGGGGTCCCAGCAGTGTTTACCCTATAAGTGGTGACTGAGAGGGACAGCAGATGGGGGCTTCTGGGGGTCTGATGATATTCTGTGTGTTGATGTCTGCGCTGCATGCAGAAATGTGATCAGTGGGCATAGTGTCGTTGATCTCTGTACCATATTAAAGGGCTGTAGGTATTTAAAAACATATATCACCAATAAAATCATGGGCTCTTGTGAGATTTATGCATAATGTCCTTACGTTGTCAAGAAACAGTTTAATGTACTAGCCAAAAAGACTGATTAGTTTTTCAAATCATGCTGAAATTTCTAGGTTGAAAAACCAACAAACACTAACGGTACAACTTCCAAAGGAAAGGGGTCAAATGTATGCTTGTTTGTAAGAGGTTTTTCAAGACCTACAGGAATTGAAATAGAAAATAAGAATAGTCAAAAATAAGAATAACATTGAAAATAAGAATTGAAGTAGAAAAGTGAAAAATATTGTATGGAATTTAAAACACTTTAACAATGTAGCACAGCAATTACATATCAGGTAACATATACTTCAAGGTTTGTCTTTATTATGATCGTCAAAAATGAGGAAAATCCGATAAATTGTCACAGCAAAGAGGAGTCAGAGGAGACATGATCACCAAATAAAGTTTCATTATATACATGATGTGCTCTCCGTTGGCAAGTTAGAGGCTTCAGTCTCAATCACCTTGTCTTATGCCAATATGTGTGGCTGTTATAACCCCACCAAATTGAGAGTCCTATTTTCCAGTGAAAATTAAAGTGAAAATCTATGGACAGGTTCACAGTGCTTAATCCATCCAGGAGTAAAGGAAAAAAATCCTTGTGTCGCTGGCTTCCCATCACATAAAAGGGGGTCTAACCCCTCCTGGACTCCTGGAGTTTGGGAGATGGCACAAATCTCTGTGAGTAATGAGTCTGTCATTTGGAACCTCTGCCAAAGGGAGGCAGAGCCCACCTAGAAGCCCCACCGGTATATGAATTTGGTGCCTCCACAACACAACTACACGATGTACTTTTTTTTTTTTTTTTTAGGTAGTGATTAGCTTTTTAGTGAGCTCTCCTCAAAACTCACTCTTAAAAACCAATTTTGGAAAGTGTCAACATGGACTCCATTTCTGACAAGGAAAGAAGGGCACCAAAATTCCATGTCCCCTGGAAAGTGCATATTCACAAATGAAGACAGATGGGTCCCAGCAACATGTCAGCTTGAGAAGAATCCGTGGGACCTATCCCTTTAGAGGAAAGTTTAAACTTTCCATGGTGTAGCCAAAGTCACCGGCACTAGGAAGTTTCAATTCTAAGACTGCCCTAAATGTATATCCTTGTTCACTGATGGTTTATGTAGGCTGCACCCTAACAGTGTCCTCTGGGCCACTGGGTCTGGTTAGTCTCAATGCCAGCTCTGCAGATCTGAAATCAGAGGCAGTTGTTTCCTTCATCGGTCGGTCACAGGTCAGATTCCTGGGCTGCTGCCAGGGGTCTAGCTGTTAAGTGTACCTCTTGGAAAACTGTGGCAGACAGATTAAGGACCGCCCTGCCTTTCTTGGGCTGCGATCTGTGGAGGAGGTCATGTGCATGAGGACCCGTTATCGAAACTTAGGTGTCCCCTTTTCATACTGTACTCATTGCAAAGAAGTCACTGTGTGCAGCCCACATTTACAATAAGGATTATATGTTCTACTTTCTTAAGGATAAAATTTCTACATAAACTATGTGGACTCTTCAGAAAAGGAGATATTTTTTTCTCTTTTATTCAGTGATTTCCTCTTATCAGTGTAGACTCCTGCACATCTGTTTGATACTGAGTTACGACCAATACTGCCTCTTCTGCTCTTGTTTAAATTCAAGGTGTTCCGGGGCGCCTGGGTGGCTCAGTCGGTTAAGTGTCCGACACTGGCTCAGGTCATGATCTTGCGGTTTGTGGCTTCGAGCCCCGCATCAGGCTCTGTGCTGACAACTCAGAGCTGGAGGCTGCTTCAGATTCTGTGTCTCCCTCTCTCTCTGCCCCTCCCCTGCTTGCACTCTGTCTCTCTCTCTCTCCCTCTCAAAAATAAATAAATATAGGGGCACCTGGGTAGCTCAGTCGGTTAAACATCCGACTTCATGGGGCGCCTGGGTGGCTCAGTCGGTTGAGCGACCGACTTCCGATCAGGTCATGATCTCGCAGTTCGTGAGTTTGAGCCCCAGGACAGGCTCTGTGCTGATGCCTTGGAGCCTGGAACCTGCTTTGGATTCTGTGTCTCCCACTCTCTCTGCCCCTCCCCTGCTCATGCTCTGTCTCTCTTGGTCTCTAAAAAATAAATACATGTTAAAAAAAATTTTTTTTTCACCCGCTCTTTCGGGTGACTCCTGTGTCCCTCTGACATAGCCCATTTTTAGAAACCGAGTTGTTTAGCATGTCCTGACTTACGGCACCGCAGCTCTGCAGGCTGATTTCATACACGTCCTGTCCTAGTCCAGGCTGCACCATCTCTCCAGGCAGCCCCTGGCTGCTGCTGTGGGGGAACCGTGTCATGGACCAAGGCATGGACACTAGGTATGCTCGCTGCTCCTGGGTGTCTCTGTGTTCACGCCCTCTCAGCTCAAACACCAAGAAAACGTACGTGTGTGTGCTGAACCGCTCGTGTGCACATAGGTAGAAACGTGTGTGGGGGCGATTGGTGTCCATACAGAGCCAACATGACTTCAGGCTGATGTCTCCAACTCCAACCCATTCCTCATGGATCATTCTAACTTCCTGCCCTTGCTCATCTGTCACCTGTCTCTCCAACGGTGGCAAACGTGGATCTCACCATCTGCACTTGTGAGTCAAATGCATTTCTGGTCCAATTTGTATAGGATACCGGCCCTCTTGTGCCTGGTTCTTCCAGGCAAAACATCTGAGTAAACTATGGGATGGCTGCAAGAAAGCGGAAGTACAGGTAATGACATGGAACATTCTGAGGTAGAGGAGGAGGAATACCTGGATACCTGGGAAGGGAACACCTTACACAGCAGGAGATACTGGGGAGGGGGGGAGGGGAGGGGCAGACTATTAAGGATATCAAGGATTATCTGTATTACAGGATTCCCACCTGACAATGGCATTCCAGGGGAAGCTGCATGGCAGGGACACCACCCCGCTAGGCCCAGAAGACAATGCATCCGGTCAAAGAGCATAACCCTCAAGCCTTTGAAATCTAAGGGAATTTTCCCTCCTAGATTTTTTACTTATTGGGGACAGGTGACCCATTTCCTTTTTTCAATTCCTTCTTTTGGAATGGGAATATCTAAACTCTCCCCATGCCATTGTATTCTGGAAGCAGGGAATGTGTCTGCATTCACAGGTTTATAGCTGGAAGAAAACAGGTTTTCCTCAAGATGAATCATGTCTCAAATCTCAATTACTCTTGACTTAGATGATAGTAGCTGAGATTTGGGACTTGGAGTGGATTATACAGTGGTTTAGACTTTGGGGCTGTTGGTATGGGGAGGGAAGTGGATTTTCCTGGAGGACATGAGTTTGAGGGGTCCAGCAGGCTGAGTGTTAATGACCAAACTGGATCTTTTCAAATTGATAGGCTGAAGTCCTCAATCCCAGTATCAGAAGGTGACTCTATTTGGAGTTAGAACCTTGAAGGCTCTCGGAGTTAAAATGAGTACATGAGGGTGAGCCCTGATCCACTCTCAGTGGTGTCATTATAAGAGGCAATCTGGGACACAGAGAGGCTCCAGACCTCTGCATGCACAGAAGACACACTAAGGGAGGACACAACGAAAGGGTGGCCATTTGTAAGCCAAGGAGATGTCACAAGAAAATACACCTTCTGATGTATCTTGGACCTCCAGCCTCCTGAACTGTGGAAGAAAATACCTGGCTTTTTTTTTTTTTAAAGCCACGCTCAACATTGCATTTTGTTATGGCAGCCCAGGAAAACTGACACAAAGTTAAGGGTCTGCCTGATCAATCCTGGGACCTCCAAGGAGCACCCCTAA